>NC_072891.1:52154183-54554183 GCF_028858705.1 Grus americana
CTGGTGGATCGCCACTGCTCCCAGCTTAGTATCGTCAGTAAACGTCTGTCCGGGCCACTAATGAATATGTTGAATAAGACCAGAGCCAGTATTGACCCCTGGGGCACACCACTAGCTGCAGGCCTCAAACTAAAGTCTGCACTGCTTATCACAAGCCCAATTAAAATGAAATGGCCAATCAATACAACCAAACAATGTATGCTATTTAAAAAGGTCATGGAAAAGTTAGATATTTTCATATGTCTTTTACAAGGCTCCACTCTGATTAAAAACAATATTTAAGCTACTGACTTACATCATTCAGCCTTTCTCAAACTTAAGCCGCATTTCTTTTTTTCTCTCTCTGCTTTTGGTATATGAATGCCAAAACCTCAATTTTTCTAAATATCTTGGGAAGGTCTAGTGCCATAACTTTATTGTTGTACAGTGCTAGAAATGATGAAAACAACCCTTTTTTTCCCCCACTATTTTCTCTTCAAATAAGTTCCTGTCTTGGTCCATAGTTATTTTTTGTAGAGGGTAAATGTACTTAAAGGAACATGCCTCTTACTGCACAGGTAGTTGTGTAGCAGGCTGTATTTGTACAGCAGAGTCATCCAAACTTGCAAAAGAAAAACTGGTGTGATGACACTTCACTCAAACAATTCTGAACTTGGACAGACCTCCCTAGCTCTGGACAGCATCGTAGATTGTTTACTACTGCCCGAGTCAGCATCTTAGAGTCCTTTTGGTACAAACCAAATTAGCTCCTACACACAATCTGCTGTCCAGTCAACATAATCCCACAAATTCTAAAACTGTAGATCGTCATGATGTCAAATTATATAACAGTATTCCTGAGCATTTAATAGGAAAGAAATGAACACATCGTAGAGGTGACAATGTTCTGCTGAGATGTACAGACTTAACACTCTTACTGCCAGTAACGTTTAAAAGAATAGAAAAAAGGCTGTTATTTTCTTTTGATTATTAAAGAATTAAAATTACTGAATAGGATTATTATCAAAGTGTTCAAATTACAAATGTAAAATATTTAATTTGCCTTCCCTAAAGGTCTGGTCACAGTGAAGAAAACAGAGAAATACACATGATGAGGCCACTAAGTAATCAAGCAGAGTACACGTCTTTCCTTTCTCAAGGAATACAAAGAGCTGGTATCCAGAGACTGTGCAAACCAGCATCAGTGGCCTACAATACTCCGCTCCTACTTTTTACTCGTTTTACCAGACTACGTTACTCCTTACAGCCCTATCACTACTCGGGATACAAGCTGATAACCATAACACTTTTTTTTCCGTTTTCAACATTTTGCCTCTGCAGATCAGATTTTTTGGTCAGGAGAACAAACAGACAGTGCATTGGATTAGTCACCTTCTGCACACAGACCTGAATGACCACGCTGAAATCCACTGGCCAAATCAATCCATCCTCCTTTAGAAGTTTGTCAGAGACTGGCAATTGCCATTACAAGAGCAAAACTATTTTTAGCAGACATTTCAGAAGAAATTTGCTTCCTGGAAATGCAGAGAAACCACACTGAATTATCTTTACCAAATACAAACATTACAGTTCCCATTCAAAGAATGTAAGCTATGAATTTGCATTGTCTTTCCATGTGCTGTAGCTAGACAGCTCATGAAGCACAAGCCCAGCGTATTAATAACAAAACCCCTCCAAATTCTCAAACACTTGCCATGAATTAGGTACGCCACTCTTCACCAGACGCTAACTGGACACGGAGCCATCACTTGTACCCATTAGGTCCAGCAGTCCCAGCATTTTTCAGCCTACTTAGTGCTCTGTTCATCCAGCTTATACTTCTTCAGCTTACCAATGAGAAGAACATGGGAGCACCAACCTCTTCTAAAGTGAAAGTATTCTCAGTCCACCACTCGCCCCTCATCCTCAAAGCCTGTCATTTCATCTTAAGAGGCAGTAAGGCTGGTCAGGCGTTGCTTGCCTCAATACCATCAACTCTTCTTGATTACCTTCCTTCCCTTTGCACGTTTTCCTTGCTATTTGCCTGTTGCAGGGAACGTGCTGCAGTCGTCCCTGAGGATTTGCGCTGTCCGAGGAGGGTGCAACATCCTACTCATCCCAACACAGCTGGAGAACTCCTTCCTGCTCTGCACACCTTGGTAAATTCAGTCATCTCCCTTTTTTGTACCTTCTATATTTAGCACATCTAAGCATAGCACAGAGGTCCCAAGCCTACTGAAAGCCTCCAAAACACTACTTTAGACTAAAGGAAAGGAAAAAAATTCATCCAGGGGAGACATTTCAGGCTCGCTTTCAAAAAAGGTACTGATTTGCAGGTAAGATACGGAGTATGAAAACTAAAGGTTATTACTAGGATGGTGGTGACATCTTTCTGAGTGTGTGCTCAGAAAGCTATTCTGAAGTGAGTTTGCTTTTCTACTTCTGTACCGCACAGGACACAGTCTGCAAAAACAGGCAACTTGCCCAGACAGCGGAACCTCAGCTTTAGCTCACGCTTGCAGAAGTTGCTCTAACCTGCCGCATATTGAAACCTGAGCTGCTTTGCAGTAAGCTTACTGACGATAACTGTTGGTAGAGGTGAAGCCAGAGGACACATTCTCAACTGGAAATCTGCATAAAGGAACGGTATGCGGCATAAGATACATACTGCATTAAAAATAAGACACAGTGTCCCCAAAAATCACCAAGTAGAATCAAAAATTGCCTGAAGTTCGATAATGAGGCAAAACAGTAAAATTGACTGAATAAACAGGATCACATTTTCCAGTCCTTTCATTTCCTCTATGGTAATTTTCCATAGGAAGAGAACAAATCAGCTGAAAACAAACAATTATTTCAAGCCAGAGGGGAAGCATCCAAAGCAGCAGATAACCCCCACGAATTTGAAAAACCCTGGGTTCCAGCCCCACACTGCTCCCCAGAGCCCCGGAAGCCTGTTTGAACTGGCAGGAGCCAGAGCCTCTGCACAGAGAGATGCTCTTGACTTGGACGGTGCATTCGGACTATGGAAAAAGAGCTCTGCTTTCATCCGATGCCTAAAAAGCAAGAGCACCAGGAAAACCTGGGCCTACCAGGTATTACATGGGGGCTACGCAGTAGCACTTCTGCCTAGAAATGGTTGCCGTAAGGTGATCAGGAGTCACTCGGGCTGCAAGTTCAGACTTCTTTTTTCCCCCTGCTGCCCTTTTAAACTGGACCCACACCATGAAATTTTACAGAAGAAAAGATTTGGTTCCTAAGTGGAGGCAGACCTATTAGAACGGACACCCTCAGCTCTGTCTGACCTAACTGGGCAAGCAACCGGGTGCTACAACCGGGTGTTTCAATCCAGCACTCGACAAGTAGACAAGAGACACGTGTGCATTCTGGAAGTGAAGAAGATGAACAACATCATCAGCCTACCGCACAGACTCTGACGTGACTTCTTCTTGTTGCTGCTAATAGTGAAAGGCTGGGGACTTACAGTCCCAAGAATTTACAGACCAAGAACGCCTGAGTGACAACACTAATCCATTAAGCTGGAAAAAACAGAACAACAAAGAGGAAAACAGCAGCAGTGGCAAATCACTATAAACCATACCTGCACACATTTAAAGTGACTCCCACACTTCCCTTTCATTCACGGATCATTGCTTTTTTGTACAGCTCTATTCATCTTGTGCTGATTTGGGTGCCCAGCACCTCTGCTGTAAAAATAATAAAAAATAAAAACATTAACACCCCGCCCCCCAAAATAAACTAAACCTGGAGGGCTGTAAAGAAATGCCCAATTTGTTAAAGAGACTCAGGGAGGACTTTTTGTTATTAAAACCACAATCGACTAAACCCTTCATTCAAGTTTCCTTTATGTCAGGTGTAAACCCTTAATAAACTGGCTCTTCTAAAGAAAAAGAGCACAGTAGCTACTCCTGCCAAACACAGATCAGGGCTTAACCAGTGGAGCTTTAATTTCACTCAGAACATCCCATCTCCATTACCATGATGTTTGAAACTGACTGCCTTTTGACGTTATTAGCACTGAATAGTCCTTCCACCTTATCCTTTCTTCACCTACTTACGAGAGCCCCAAATGGATCTCCTCTGCTGGCAGCAAGACACGCACAGTCACGCAAAGCCTCCCCCTGTTTCCAACTCTAACACCATTTGGTCAAAAGCCCTCAGCTTCACGGCCCTGCCCCAAAGCTCTACATTTCACCCCACACTAGACATACTTGGGTTTTATCCCTTCCTAGGGGACCGCATTTCTTCCTTACTTTCTGCTTTCCTCTTTCAAGCTCTCACTTTGTCACATCCTTCTCCCCTCCATGGGACAAGACGGCGAGACACTTCCACGGAGTTCTTCTTTCTCTCTCTCAAGAGATTTTCAAGTGAGCATCCACTCGGGTACCCTCATTCTGCCTACTAACAACATCTCACAGTCTCGCCTTCCGTCTCCTCGCCTTCTGTCTTCAGCGCTGATCATGCGGACGTGCAAGCTGCAGATGTCATGTTCCCACCCCTCCCCGCTCTTCACCGCTGCAGGGCTTTGCCGGCACCGTGTCACCCGCTGGGTCAGGGCCTTGTCCTCTGAACTCTTTGGAAACAACAGCGTTCCTTGCATCTTGGCTACAATTCCATTTTTCAGCGGCATAGAGAATAACCTCTGCTAGTGGGAAATTCACTTGCAAAGACAGCTTCCGCTCTGAAAATTCCTGTGCGAGCTTCTAAATCATCCAAAAGACAGTGCCTGCCACTTTAATGACTATTTATTTCTAAACCGATCGGTTTGCTAAAATAGATTATTATGTAATGACATATTGCACAGGTTTTTGCAGAAAAAATTACTTTATTCTTTTGCTCAAGAAGAATCTGCTTATTTCTGCAGGCATACACGTGTGTCTGTATATAAACACACAATATAGTAACTGATGTGATCTGTATTCCAAGGCAACTAATTGGGTTTGTTCATCCCTTGAGTGTGTACCTCCTCCTAAAGCTTTGGAAAAAAGGTTTTAACGAATTTGTCCCTCTACCTACATTTCAGAAACACTTTACAAAACGGTTATAGAAACTCTGCAGCCAACCCAACGGCGTGCACTAGCAGTTCACAATCCAAACAGCCTGTTGAGCTTTGCCTACTATCGATTTGCTTAAACTGCTCACTGTGCACGCATGTAGTGAAAGAAAAGTCACCAGCATGAAGGTCGTAAACCATCTGAACACCAAAAGATTTTAGAATTACTTGTGTTGGATAGAAGTCCAAGGTGTTCAGCTCTCCTACAGGCAAAGGCTGTCCAGTAGCTTAACACGGGATCTCTTTGTGTCATTAGCTGCCAGGACCACAACTTGGTACCTTCTATAGAGACAGCATCTCAACAAGCACTACCCCGAGAGCCCCCTTTTCACTATAGTCCAGAGGCATTCGCTGAGTGGGGATTCAGGAAAGTGAGAACTGCACCGGGTATTGCCAAGATAATTTCTTTCAAACACCAAAGCTCTTCCATAAGTCTCCCATCCAACTCACGTTGTGAACTAACCACATTTAACTGATTAAATCTGAAAGATTTAGAACGCGGAACATGGCTGCAGGCATTCCAGGAGAAACTCTAGGAAAACACACGTTACCATGCTGAAAGCGTTTTTAGTGCTGGGCGATTTCGTCGTCTAGAGAACATTGATGGTACGAATGCGTATGGAATTATTAAACGTTGAAAATGCTCTCTAAAAGCACGTGGAGCAAGATAGGAGAGGGGACAAACTTTCCCGGGGTGAGGACTGACTGCACTTAACCAAACCCTTTGGTGAGCTTTCCTGCTACCACGCGGGTTTGTGTTAGCTGAGAGCAAAGCACAAAAAAGCCGCTACAGCCTCTGCCAAACTCCACGGCTGCATCTCTCCTGCCAGCCAAAGGTTTCCCGTCACAGCTATAAGAAAAGGGTATAAAAAGACAGAGGTTTTGATCCGAGCAAAGAGAGAAGGTGACTGATTCCAGCTCAGCTCACACCACCTGTCATGGGCAGCAGCTTTAACCCCTGCGTGCACACTGGCCTCCCCAGAGCTTCCTCAAGGGTTTTCTGGCTCCTCTCATCCCTGGAATGATGCCCAAAGGGCACCAAAACCACATTTTTCCATACCTAAGGATGTAGCAGCATGCAATGCAGGTCACTGCAAGGAGACTCTGGAGGCAGCTTTAGGCCTACAACTTGCATTAATTTATTTCCTTAGGAAAAGTTGAGTTCTGCAAAAGTTGACATCTCTCTTCCAAGAAAGCTCCCAGAGCTGGCAGCAGCAGACTGCTTGTACGCTGCAAAGACAGAGATGTTTGTTTCATATTAGTTGCAGGACTGGTGCCAACCTCCAGACACAGGCATGATCAAAACTCCTTAAGGAATATAGGTACACATGAGATTTAACACACATACGTTTACTACTTATTACTGAGGTGGAAAAGCTCTCAAGAAGCATTAATGCTGGAAATAATCCTCGCATTTGTCGGCATTACGTTTTTAAAAACGTAAAGAAAGAGGTGAATTTCAGTAACTGCAATGATGCACTTTTTCCTGAGGTCAGTTCCCATCTAAGTGTCAGAATGACTCTCCTCTTTCCATGAGTATTCATTCTTCCTGTCCTAGATTACACCACCTACGGTATATAATGGTATATAATTTATGTGCACTTCAAAAAATGCCCACACTGGAGACAAAGGCTAATATATTTCACACGCCCATACATCAGTATTTTTATTAAATACACATTTAAATGAATTTAATGAAACTACTTTAAAAGTCTGCTGCTAAACTTGAAAGGGAGGCATTTATATTACACTTGCGTCATTTTTTAAACAGTAGCTCATCCATTGTCAGCTGAAGAATGATGCGTACTGCCATATAAACAGTGATGTTTGACTTTACTGAAGCTGAAAGAAAGAAAACAGTAATTCTGCTTTTGGTGTACAGGCCTCAGCATTGATTCAAAGACCATCTGAATATAGTGGAAGCCGCTGCCTGATCTTCTGCTTAGTTTCATTTTGCTGGGAAAAAGATCGCTGTTTACACTAGCCAACCCATTACTGCTTACAAAACCAAGTTTTCCCGCACCCAGAAGCGAAGACTGTCCCGCTCAAACCACCAACCATTTATCAGTCCATAGCTCCGCTCTCTCAGAGGAGCAGGCAATAGAAAATGAAAAAAGACAAGCACTCATCACAACAAACCAGCAAAACTACCTGTCGCGGTGGAGATTTTGTTACAGGGCTTTGGTTTAGCAGCAATTTAGGATTTATTAATATTTTTGAGAGTGATCACAGGATTAGGTTGTGTAATTATTAACAGCACTTAATCATCAGCCACTTTAACAAAGCAATTCAATGGCATTTGTTACAATCAAAATAGCGACTCAGTTAAAGACTTGAGGGTGGCGAGTGTCACCCGAAACTTACAGCAGGGTTGCACACACAGATGGAGGTTAAATCAGGTCACACGTACAGGCAGGCAGGCAAACAATCACGAATCAAATTACACACAGACAGACAGACAAATAGTTCTGCACTTAAATACCTCCTTAGAGTGTGTGGATGAAGGCAAATATCAACCTGTTACACACAACAGTGTTGCTGTTTTATTATCTGTACTGATGAAGAGATGCCAAAAACTACTGGACATCTCTCATTACTATGTATTGATCCCCACTGAAGAAAGAACAATAATTACACTACAAAACAGAGAACAATTTTCTCGAAACTGTTTAAAAAATAACAGAGCAACACTGTATGAGTCTATCCTTGTACTAGTCATTAAAGCTTCTCTTCCCATAGAACCGAAACACTTAATCCAGCAACTATTTTTGTTACCTACCTACATGTGGTAGGGATGAAAGGGATGTAATAAGGATGAAAAGTTACTTCGTTTGTACAAGGTAGTATCTAGTCTGCAGAGAAAGACTTATTTTCACCAAGCTGATTAATATAATTATGGCTAAACAGAAACAACTCAATAAAAATCAACAAGAAAAGCACAAATCCCTTCCTTCCCCAACCCAGGGCGTCACATTTTATCTTCTTTCAAGCTTGAAAGAACACAAAGTGTACCTACACTGAAGGTAACATGGATATTAAAACTGGTGAAACCATCAGCTGGTTTGTTTTCATTGGCCACTCCACAGATTTATGGCAGAACCTCCAAATAAATCTTTTCAAAGGCCATTTCCAAGGAAAACAGTAGGTCTCCAAATGTCGTTTCGCAATGGAAAATTAGCACTGAAGTGAGGTACTAAAATGATGAGTTTAGTACTAAGCCAAACATTCCAATTAGCAAGGGCAAAGTTGTTTTAAAATGAGATGAGCGGGAAGCTCCTGCAGTTCTGGACTTACCTGCAGGAATGCTACTACCGAAGCGTATTTTTGGACACTGAAGTAGGTATCACCAATGCTTAGAAGTAAGAAAAATTTGAGAGGTCCTTTTTAATCAAGTCAATAACTAACCTACACTCAGGAACATATTTTAACATGGTTGTTCCGAGGGCCTCAGTTCAATTTTTCCCCTTCTGAACTAATGAACTATTACCAGCATTGTATCAGCAGCATACACCACTAACAGACATACTATTCAGATCAATGTGGGAGCGTAAATGGTTTCACATTCCTCAATGCACTAACAAAACACAGTCAGTAGGCGAATACTTTAGAAGGTAACTGGCATCTTTAGTAAAGACAGAATAGCGCAACACTAGATTTGCACATGGGAGTGAGGTTCCTGCAAGCCCACATAGGTCTAGGCACAGCAATTGTTATCGTAATGATCAGTCTCCAGAAACAGCTGGTAACAAGTTAATGACATGAATGTAATAGTCTTTATGACTATTCAACGCTCAAAGTGGAGCAAAAAGGCAAATGTCAATACATTGCATGACTCCTAAAATACACACACACCACCATCCCCACACATATATACACATCTACACACATACACAGAGAACACTGGCACCACATCCTTTTTAATGCACAAACTCATGAAAGAAGTCTTACTTGCGAGGATGCAACTCCCAGTCATGAACAGCTTATTTGTAGTAGCTGTTTTCTAACACGCCAAACTCAACAAAGTCAATCTGTTATTCCAACCTACCTTCTTCCAGCATTTCCCTCTCCTGCTTCTAGCATTTTGTGTAGCTAAAATAATAAAGCCACTGCTGTTCAAAATACTTTTCCAGTGACAAGTTAGGAAGCTCAGGCTGGGCTGGAAGAGTTGATAAGCATACTGAAGAAAGACCAGCCCTTACTCATTCAAGGCTCTCTGACCCATAAAGACCAGACATTTCTTACATCCCTCTACCATGACAGAGTTGTCATCTTCAAGTACACATTAAGAACAGAGTCTGAAGGTATGTTTATTCTTGGGTTTAGCACAGTAAAAACTCAGGCTAACAGGTTTGGAAGAGGGAAGTGAGCACCAACTTACCATGCCCAGGATGGAGGAAAGCCCAATGCATAGTTTCTGTACAGAATTCTTTCTTGAAGGTACAAACAATAATCAATTTTTGTAAAGACATAACAGACATGGTCTACAACTCCAAGCAAACCCCAAGCATCAAAAGCCACAAAAGAAATATACATACTTACACCACCCTCCTGGATACACTAATACTACATTTCCCAAAATTACCACAGCCAAATATTAAGAAAAAATACTTTTAATTGCTTGACAATATTTTCTATTACAGTTAGTTATTACCCTCACTTAGGTGCAATTATTTCCCCTTACCACATGGAGAAAAATATCTTCAATCACAAAAATTTAGAGTGGAAGAAAAGAAGAATCCAAAATACTAGCGCCTGCTTTTGTTCATTCTAGCAGGATAGATTTATACCTATAAAATTGTTTTAAAACAACAATTAAAATATCAATAGCACATAACAAAACTGTTTCATTTGCCGAGTTAAGCACTCTCCTAAAAGGTATGTCGTCACCTACATCTGTTCCAGTTAATTCCCTGACTTCTGGAACTGAGTCCTCATGCACTTCACGCACTTCAGAAAAGTTTGCACAAAGTTGATAAAAAATGACAGAAAAAGTCACTGTGTTTTATCATGATCAACAATAGGAAGCTGTGCAATTCTGGCAGGGTGAGAGCTGGTCCATCAGAGAGTCCCCTTTGGTGATAAAAAGTTATTATGATAATAAATGTGCTACAGTCTATAGCTAGAAAGAAAATGCTTTCAAGGAAAATAGCCAAAAAACTACGTTAAATTGAAGCTTGAAGCCAAAATGTACATACATACAGAAGAGAAATGCACAGATATAACTATGAAGAGACATGAAGAACAAGCTGAAAGCTAAATTCTTAAGCTTTACAGGAGAGATATTGCAGTAAATACCTGGAAGCACAGCTTAAAAGCTCCAAAGGACCTTCACTCATGCCCCTGGGAGCTTGGTTATCAACTAGGCACAAGCTTTAAACATATGCATATGTACGTACAAATACACAGCTCCATGCACACAGATTTACAGTGTATGCCTCGTGTAGCTGTTAAGGCCACACAGACTTCCACGGCATTGCGGCCACGTGTACAACTAAAGAAATGCTGCATTTCTCTGGTACAGCTGCTTCCATGCCATGAGGAGCTTGTTCACACACGCTGCACTCAGAAAGAGCCCAGTGAACAAACACCTCCCTGAGACCAGCAAATGCAGAGTCAGAAGGAGCATCGTCCCTGGCGATCAAGTTAACATCCTTCAGATGTTCATTTGCCCTTGAATGCTTGTAAAAAAATAATAAGAAAGAAACAAAAAGCAAAAATGTTTAGGGACTCAAATGCACCATAAAGCAGTCTTTAAAAATATAAAATCCTTCCAAGTATCAAGTGCACAAAAAAACAAGGCACAAAATGACAATCCTATTTGAAAATTATTAAAAGGAATACTTCCAAGTTTCTAAATCAAATATTTTATCACAAACTAAATATTAAAGAACCAAAACCAAGCAAACAAACCATCTGTCCAGTCAGTAGCTCAGGTTTTAATCTTCAGTATTCTAACTGCCTGGTTAAACCAGCACATTCCAGAAGAGACTTCAGACTTTTTTTTCTTTTTTCTTTTTTCTTTTTTTTTATTTTCAAATGTTCTCAGAGGTTACTTTACTGAAGGTAAAACTTCAACCAATGTGGAAAACAACTTTGGAAAATTTGTCTTGAAAGCACTAAATAAAAAATAAATGAAAAGGTAACCTTCCCTTTCCTAGGCTCGTTTCAAGACTAAGTCATACATAAAGCAGCATTCAAGAAGCCTGTATCAGTTACAAGGCTGCTTATCATCCTCCAGATTTCCTAAAATTATACCCCTAGTTTAAGATGTTCTTTGTTTCCTAAAGTATACATATGATTTAAAAGACTTCTTAAAAGCAGGCCAAAAATCTTGTCTTAGTGTGATACTCAGGAAGCCAAAAATACTGCAGCCGGGGTGGGACTACACATTTACTTGCTGCCCAGTTTCAAATGTGTACTAAAGAATAAACAACCTGGGCACTCACCTTGAGCTTAAATCATCAGCCCACACTGGTCAGATGGAATAAACTCCTCAAAGCGTAGCAGTTCTTGCTACATTTTAAATAATGTATGTATTCTTTGAATACTTCATGTTATATAATGAAATCCAATCAGTAAATAAAAGCATATTTTAGAGAATGCGTCAGAGCAGCATATACTGACAATGGCTTAATACATGTCATACCTTCTCACATAAGAACTGAAGATAGGTGGAAACTAGTTTGGTAATGAGAGCCACAGAATAAATAGTAATAAATAAATAAAGTCCGAGGACTAGCTGCACTTCACCCCTATTTGTCTGCTTCCAGAAAACTCCCAAGAAACATACAGAATTGGAGGAGAGCTTGAAAGCTTATTCTTCTAAAAAAAGAAACATATCCTATCTTTGATACCCAGTGAAATACCACGGTAAATAGAAGTACATCTAATTAGCACCTATTTCAAGTAATTTCTGTAACTCTCCTTGTTTACAACTTCCAGCTTCACTCTTTGTGAGCATTTTCCATTTCAGTAGAAGCACATCATTTGATCTCATCAAAAGACATGAATCTGGCAAGTGAAAGTCAGGAAAAAGTTATCTCTGGGAGATTTCTAAGTCAGGACAAGAAGAGATACAAAGAACAGCCCAGGAAAAGGAACAAAATCCGTCAGCTCTGGGCGTTGGGAGGGAACAGGAGGAAACAACCTGTGGACT
Source organism: Grus americana (assembly GCF_028858705.1). Taxonomy (NCBI): domain Eukaryota; kingdom Metazoa; phylum Chordata; class Aves; order Gruiformes; family Gruidae; genus Grus; species Grus americana. The sequence continues at coordinate 52,166,393 of NC_072891.1, forward strand.
GTCAGTGTCTTTGAGAAGACTATACACACTTGGAGCGCCTCTGTACTATTTGCTTTACCTGGTAACCTGCAACGAACACTTCATCTTCAGAAAGGCTCAAGCAGGACAGTTTAACAAAACATTTTCTCAAAGTATGACCAATAACCACAATGAAATCTGTACACGTGAAAGGGAAATTTATTTCTGAACACCTAGGAAAGACAAAATTTTGAAAATAAAGATAATTCTGTGAGTATCTATAGAAACTAATGTTTCGCATGTGGTTTGGTTTACTTGATTTTAAGGTAAAGGATCGAAAACTATTTCAGGGTAAACACTAAAAAACATTAGGGTTTCATTGTGCTTTGTTTCAGGGATTCACTTAAAGCACTGAATCCACTGTTGACCCTAAAGCCAACAAGTTCTTCACCTGTAAGTCTCTTTTGAAAAATCAAGCTTACTCCTTGTCTAACGTGACAGGCACTGTCAAGAATGATGATGTGAGGGGTTTAAATGAGATGACTCTTACAACAGTTGTGCCACAATTGTGTCATCTCATGTCAAACTGTTTTTAAACACACTTGACCAGCCAGCCTTCTGCACTAGACTTCTATGGACATACCACCTCCAATATAGCAATTGCACAAAAGTCTGGAGAAAACATTTCCAATAAAATGAGAGCAAACATGAGAAGAAAGTGAACATGGTTAGGTCTAAATTTCCATGTAGGTTGAGAGATGGTTCATGGTACCCATATGCAGAATTAAAGACATATTTTTAATAATTTAAGAACTTTTCCTAAGGTTTTCCTTTTGCTTGTCTGTGGGATGCTTTGGTAATTCAAACAAGAGCTTATTCTTAAAGAGGAAAACCTTTGAAATATTTGCTTTAAGAACATACAAACATGCAACGCAGACCAGAAAGCTGTTAGCTAGCCCACACAGTCCTGCACATAAACAGCTGCTGGCATCTTAGAGGAAAGTGCGTTAAGAGGAAGGTGTATCCACACTTTCTTTACATCATGGACATGCAAACACATCCCCAGAGTCCTCCTGCACCTCGTGAACTCAGCACCAGGAGTCAGAATTACACAGCTGTCAAACTCCAAATAGGCACAAGCAGTATTTCCTCTTGGGGCACCCAATCTGCAAATAAGCCAGAAACCTATGACAAGCTGACTCTCAGTCAGGCTGAGAAACACCCCCCTAGCTCTTGGCTCCACAGCTAAGATGCCATCATGCCAGGGACCACAGCCACGGGCTTGTGTGTGCTGGTGCACACCTCCACGGTAGCTGTGGGAATACCTTCACAATAAAAGCCCCCAAACAAGGTATCTCCAACTCTTGCAGTCCTGCTGAGCCACATGGGGAAACACTTAAGACCCTCAATAACATGTAAGTACCAGAGACAACTCTATTTCCTCACCACAAACTTCCTCAACTCCCAGCCAAGCTCATCTTGCAGGACGTATGGGGTATGGCTGAGATGGAGTTAATTTCACCACAGCAGCCCTCCTGGTGCCGTGCTGTGTATTGGTAGCTAGCAAGGTGTTGATAACACACTGGTGTTTTGGCTACTGCTGAGCAGTGCCAGCACACATCAAGGCTGTCTCTCCAACATTTCTTCCCCTCCTCAGCAGTAAGCTGGGGGTGGGCAAGCTCCTGGGAGGGGACAAAGCCAGGACAGCTGACCCAAACTGACCAAAGGGATATTCCATACCATATGACATCTGCTCAGCAATAAGAAGCTGAGAGGGGGAGGAACTGGGGGCATTCGGCTTTTTACATTTGTCTTCCAGAGCAACTGCTACGCATACTGAAGCCCTGCTTCCCGGGAAGTGGCCAGCATTGCCTGCTGATGGGAAGCAGAGAATAATCTTTTGCTTCTGCTTTGCTCCCAAGTGCAGCCTTTTGGTTTTGCTGCATTAAACTGCCTTTATCTTGACCCACAAGTTTGGGGTTGTTTTTTTCTATCTCATTTTTCTCCCCTCCCTGTCCAGCTGAGGAGGGCAGTGATAGAGCAGCTTGGGTCAACCCACCACACAGGATGAAGAAGGGGCAAGAAGACAAGGAGTCCCCAAGGACCCCAGGGCAGTCTCCCCAAATTCCCGGCGTAAAAGAGCAAATGAATAACAGGAGGTTACTTACAAAGCCAGAGAAAGAGCAAGGAGTCTGCACAGTACAGCACAACAGCTCAGATGAGACCAGAGCCGCATAGGGCAAGAGTAATGAGCCAACTTTAGCACCACAGTTACTGCAATAGGATATGCACTTAACGACTTGCATTTTATTCGGTATCCTGTACACACAGAAATACTATACTACAGTGGTACGGAAATAGAACTCACTTTTCTAACCAACTGAGAATCGTTTTGAAGTAAAAAAGCTTCGTAACTACCTTTAACGTTGCTGTGATCAGACAACTCTTAAAAACAAATAGCTAAGAGAGCACATCCCATGTCAGTAACTGGCCATTTATGCAAACGGTTCTGAGGCCTCTGTGACCATCCTGTTCCTCTCCAGATACCCTCAGAGACCCCTGCTACAATCTTAATCATCCACTCTTCCATGCATTTCTATTCTAGGGTTACTGATAGCTCGCTCTATGCTTTTCGAAAATGATGGCTGCATTTATGTAACTACCTAATGAAGCTGACCAAAACCAAGAGCTTAAGTGGGGGTGGGTACTGCTGCTTCAAGACTGACCATTCCAGTACCCAAATGAGCAAAATGCCATCTGGCCATCATCAAAGGCCAATACACCTCTAATGCTTCTGTTTGGTGGAGTGTTCTAGTCAAAGCTGAGTTGTGATCCACCAACATCTTCACCAAAGATAAAGACAAAACCTCAAATGAAAAAAATAAAATTATTATTAATTTTAAATTAATATTATTAATATTATCTGTATTTTTAAAGAAAATGTTATAGTGATGAGACTGTATTCTATGGTTGTCACAGACTTGTGACAAACCCAAAAAGGAAAACACAATGGGAAAACAGATACAAACGTTAATGTGGACTGCTGGTATGTACAAAGTGCACTATTTTCTTTCAATATCAACGTACATATTACCAAAAGATCAAAAGTATATGGGGTGTTTTGCATGAATGTAGTTTTTTGCATGAATGTAGTTTTTAAGTTTAAAATGCATGTAGTGGGTGTTGGACTTGATGATCCTTATAGGTGCCTTCTGATTTGAGATATTTTGATTCTATGATATTTTCCACCAGAGAAAGGGAAAAAAGGCTACAAAAAGAAAAGCTTTACAAACTTAACATTAGAACAAATGTCCCAAATACACTGAGGAATGATCTTTAAATCTTTTTTATGCTGCATTTGTCATTTTGCATTTTCTGAAGAGAAACCTTCTCTGACAGTCGGTATTTATACCCTGACAATGTTTGATATCTGCTTGAATTGTTATAGCCACTTAATTCATGTGTTGCATTTTAGTTTGGCCTTTTGTGAAACAACACTATTTGATCTGTTATAAACTTAGGTTACAAATTACAAAATGGTCTTCTAGACCCAGAAACATCATTCCAAAAAAAAAAAAAAAAAAAGCGTCAGGGGGACAAATAAAGCAATCAGCCTTTTTCCAAATGGCCCTCTGTAGGCAAGTCCCTCCTAAACAGCAAAGCGAGGTACAACACAGCATCTCAGGTTTTTAACTATATTTGTGCTTCCAAAGAATAAAATTAGTATGAGTCACTAAAATCAAGCTAATCTCTTCATTCATTTAAAGAAAAATGTTTCAAGGATTTAAAATTAGTGGAAGAGAAGGTGCTAACTTGAAGTACGGATTTGGAAAGCACAAAAGCAAAAGGCCCTTTTTAATCTCTACTCTTACTGATTTGGGGAAGCAGAAGTTGCTAACACCTCTCAAAACCAAAAAGGCATTTTGCAGAAATATTTTAGCCAAATTTCTCAGGTTTATTACACCTTAATCATTACAGCATCATCAAAACTGGAGGATAAATTAAGATATACTTAAAAAACGTATCAGAACAAGGATGGATCTCCTGTAGAAAGAAAATCATCCACTCAAAATACAACACTTCTAGCTGATAATTCCTCATGGAGCAAGGAACTAGATTTAGGCTGCAGTTCAGTGTTGCTTCCAGCCAATTTGAAGGTAAGCTGCTGCCAAGACAGGCAGTTTGGCACTCTCTTGCCCCTTCATTCCTGGATGAACGTGACCACCTCTTCGTTCTTCTGATGCTTGTGCTCAGCAAAGCTTTGCCGTGAGTGCTGATTCAGCTGAAGAAAACACTCTTGGTCAGGTCCAGGTTACAAGTGGATCCCACCCCTGCCCCAGCTCACCACAGGGCTGCACAAGTCCTGCAGAACAGGACAGCAACCGAAAGGAGCAACCACCCTTCAGCCAAAGCCCATATTTACGTTGGCTTAGAGCAACTGTCAAACTGCAGCCCGAGGGCAGGTTTTTATCTCCTCCATTCTGCACAACTGCTCTAAAACCCCTGTTATTAGATTCACTCGCTCAGAAATCCAATGACTAATTCTTTATTCAAAGTGGAGAAGCTCCATCAGCAGAGACCAGGAGAGACTCATCACCTCAGCCATAAGTCATTTCGTATGTGGGAGACCCAGCCTTTAGCCCCGGCCTCAAATCTGGCAGAACAAGAATTAAACTCTGGAAAGCATCAAGAACAAGAGTGGCTCATTGCAGACTTGTACACCTCTTCTTTTCCTATTCATTCTGACAAAAAAAAGTCAAAGTTGTAACCCTCTCCTTGCCAGCAAGCATATTACACATATAAACTAGCGCAGCTTACCTGCAACCTCTACAAGGCAATAGAATAAACCCTGACAGGCAGCCAGTCTTACCTACGCCAGCTGAGCCACCCAGCAAAGATCAAGCATTTCAGGTTTTCTCTTGAACTCTTTGATTGCTTTCATCCTCACCAAAAAGAGACTTTCCGTTCCAGTTCTTAGAAAAGAAGTCTAGTAAAAAATGATGCAACAGAGATTCAACTCTTCTAGATCTTTTCTGCTTCTATGAATGTCACCATCATTGTTTTCAGTTTATATTAGTCTTCAGCAACATCCTAAACACAAGTCATGCCTCTTCCCAAAAGCAGTGAAGTCCATAAAAATCTTGCAGCTCAACGAGGCTCAGTTTAATACGTAAATACAACAAGAGGACTTCAGGACAAAAGGGCAACTGCCTATGCAGAAAGTCCTGGCCCCAATCTCAGGTTTTGCACACGTGTACCTGAGGGAATAATTCCCCTTCTAGCACACAAAGAGCGCTCCTGATCTAAGGCAGGAGTGAAAAATCACACAGCAAGAGTTTCAGTGCCCTAGGAAAAAAGTCACCCTTGTCACCAATTAATTTACCAACCCACAACAAGCCAATCTGTTCAGGTACCCTACTAGATTGCTTGAAACAACCAGCTACACAACACAAACTATGCCAGAGCATGAATGCAACCTCTCTCGCCTTTCACTCTATTTCACTCCTTCCCTTCCATACACACTTAACGCTGGCATAGCATCCTAAGCAGCTTTGGCTTAGTCATCTGCATCTTCCGGAGCATCTCCTGTATCGGCCACAGAGTCAAAGATTCTTCTAACAGACGGAAATACTGATCAGAAATGAGCAGCTGCTATTGCAATGCCTAACACATTTTCTTCTTTTTCCATTCTTTATTATATAGACCTCGGGCCTTCAAGAGTAACTGACAATCAAGACTGGTGTCAGTCTATTCCACATCCCATAAAAACACATGCTTTTTCCAAAATGGTTATGCTTTCAGGCCCCAATCCTACCATGAAAAGCTGAGCTGCTGGACAGTCCTGTAACGCAGTCTCCAAAACAGAAGAAAGTAAACATAATTTTTCACTCTATCCCACTTACGCTCAGTGCCTGGAGCCAAAAACTCCTGACATTCAACATCAAAATAAATAACAACCAATGCAGTGATAATGTTATCTATTATCAGTTTTCTTCCCTTCCCAGATTTCTTCCCAAGAAGACAAACCAGAAAAACAAAACCAAAACCCCTTCCAACATGTAACTGTCAAGGCAGAATCATAATTCTGCTGATAGAGATCAGCAGGCATCACATGCCCATGAGGATGACACAGCACAAATACACCAGAGTGTCAGATTAAGCTGCCAGTGTAGCATGCGGTTTGGAAGTCTGATTAAGGACCACTAGTCCTACATCACTATCCATCTGCACGATAAATGCCTGCCCTGCTCTACCAGTGCAACAGGTGTATTATTTTACATTGGACTTATAACATTGATTGAAATAGTCTCTAAAAGCACCTTTCTACTGTGAAGTAAAAGATCCGATTTCCACCTCTAAGGTTTCTACCTAGTTAGTATCAACTAATCAAAATTTACTTTTGTTCACCTCTTTACATGCATTGTAGCCTACCAAGCCCATTTTTAAAATGGCAACCTTTCCCCTCCCCAGGTCATCCAGAAAAACACTTACCTGCAAAATCAATTATGTTTCCTGTCTTTTTGTTTTTAATAGCACATAACCTCTTTCAGTGGCCCATTTAAACGATTTTTCCTGCTGAACAAGGGAGTGCCACAAGGGCAAGCATATATTAATATTAAAGAATCAGTCAATGTAACTGAAATCCTGTTCATCACATTAACTATCACCCTTTACCCTTTCTGGCAGTTGCACGCTTAGTCTATTTTTATCTACAAAGCTAGTCTTGCCACTAATCACAACGTTTCCAGAGAAAGAGGTCTGAATTTTAGTTATGGCAGCGCAAACAAACTTTTTGGGTACTGCACCACATTTTGATTACTTTAGAAAACGATACTATGGAACGAAGTCATTTGCTCCCCAAATGACTTCAGCATAGGAAGATTTGTTACACTGCGTATGTCCTTAATGCATTTTAACACTGTTCTACACTAAGAAAAACACTAGTAAAAGTTTATCATACACAAAGACAGCGCAACAAATTTCATTTCTGTACAAGAAAAAAAACCCACAACCACTATTTCTGCTTTTGCCAGTCATGAACTCCATTAAAATACAGCTGAGTAATTAAGAAAATACAGGCAATTCTTCTTCAAACACTACAACATATTTTAAGAACCTGCAATGCAGAACAGATATGCCGCACGCTTATCCAAAAACAAGTTCATAAAAAGATCCTACCTGAAGAGCATACGTCAAATACAGCAGCATCCTGTCAAGCATTATGTGTAGAAATGCCCAAGGTGAAGCTCTAGCAACTTATAGCATAGCAATACTTACAACGTGGCTGCAGTAATTGTCAACAACGAAAATTGAAAGACAAGTAGAAATGACTATGCTTGCAGCAACATGCCGTGAACGTTTTCCTCTCTTTTTTCCTTACAGTCTGCAGTTTACATTCTGATGCATGCATTAAAACATAATTACGGTGGAAAGAGGTTGCAGATACAGTTACTTACATTGCAAGACATAAAACTCTGTAAACAAACAGCACATTGCAATTTACACTGTCACTCACCTCATATGACCAAACACACTGAGTTCCTCCAAACCTTCGGACACACCTGCCCACCTCCACGTCCTCATGAGTGGTGTACATTTCTCCAAGGCATTCACCAATATGTGGCACCATCCTCCTGAGAACCTCCCGGCTGAAGATCATTCCCGGCCCTCCCATGCAGAAATTCTCTCCAGGCTCCAGCCCAAGTTTTCCGAGTTCTTCAATATTACCCAGACCAGTCGGTCCCAAATACAGAGGTTTACTACTGTTCAGTGAGCGAAGAAACTCCTCCAATTTTTCACCTGAAAAAGATAAAAGATTACTGTTATTTCTCTGCCTAGTCTGCCAGCCATCTCTTTTCCTGTACTTCAAGCTTTTTTAAAAACGTAACAGGCACCTGAGACTGTCACAGAAAATCACTTCCAAAGCAGTATTCTGTACCTAACTGAAAACACCCTTGGACAAGTTTACCTTTCACAAGCTTCTTTTGTTTTTCTTAATTAACATTACAATGACATTTTCATTCAGCCAAAAGCCAGAACGTGATCAAAACTTCATTTTACCAGTAAACCTTGTTCTGCTCAATCAGGACTAATGGAAAGCACTTCCTTGGTAGTTTAAAACTCTCTCTAAAGTAGGACAATTTGCCAATATAGTTCCAGGCTGGGGAGGGAGGGAGGGAAGGGAAAGGGAAATGCCGGGTATTATTTTAATAGGATTAATTTTTGAAAAGACCAAAGCAAATCTCGATTAACCAAGGTAAATATGTTTAATTGCGGAGTAATTGTGGGAACAAGGTAAAACTCAGGCTCCTTCCAAACTATTTCCAGTGCTGCAATGTCTACAGACTTTTCCTTCAAACCCCTCACCTAGTTCTTTTCAGAAACTGTGATTTCAAATTTACTTGACATCAAAAGTTTCTGGATAGGTTTAACTCAGAACCTTGGAACTAGTTAAAGACAGGTTCATTGCAACTCTGCAATGAGCCCAAAGTGACAACTTCTACATCTGCAACCCAATATATATACACACAGATACACGCGTAAGTGCGCGAGTATTTCACAGATGAATGACAGCTGACAAACAAGCAGCCCATTAAACCACTCAAACAAAAGCAAGTGACAAATAGGGAAGCATACAGTTACTCCAGTTAACTTTTCACAGTGTTTTCAATACTGCAAGCAACCACGCTCACAACCTAGGCTTACAAGTTCAGTTTCTTCTTTCTTTCCTAAGAGCAGGACACTGCACGAGTAGCAGCAGCAGCAACAAGCGCAGACCAAAAGCAAGCGGGTTGCAGAACATCTTTTTTTAATGGTGCTGTAAACCTCGTGAAATAGGGCCAGTGCTTTTCAGAGACACACGCTGCAAAGAACAGCAGCTTTACAAGCAGCCTTCGGCGGCGGCGTTTGCTCAGCCCAAGTGTCAGCGAGCCAACGCAGAACTTTTGTTACTGCTCAAAACATCACTTCCGAGCAGTACCGAGTCGAAGCCTTCGGGCTGAGCCGCAACCGCGGCGGGGGCTGCCCGGCCGGAGCAGGACGCAGTCGGCAGAGCTCTTCGCCGCTCCCGCCCGCCGCCTGCCCACGGGCGGCGGGACGAGGCGGGACTGCCACCCTTGGGCTGCGCAGCCGAGCGCGGCGGGACGCGGCGCCGGCACCACCCCGCCGCTCCGCTGCCCGCCCACGGCCCCTGTCCGCCGGCCCACGGCAGAGCCTCGCCCGGAGAGCCGCGCCGCAGCAAGCGCGGGGGCCGCAGCACCGAGATCCCACGCCAGGACCGCTCACCGCGCCCGCCGCGGTCCAACCCCCCGCCTCAGCCCTCCAACGCGCCCCGGCACCGCGGCCTCCCCAAGGACGGCCCGGCCCGGCCCGGCCCGGCCCCGCGGGGGCACCTCGAGGTTCCCACCGGCACCTCAGCGCCGGGACAGCACCCCACGGCCCGCACACGGTGGCTGGAAGCAAACTCCGCCGGGGCGGTGGGTGGGCCGAGGTACCCCTTGCGCTCCGCCACCGGGCGGGAACCGACTCTCCCCACCCCCCGCGGGACCCCGCCGGGCCGCCAGGCCATCGCTCCGCTCCCTCCCTCCCGGCGGCGGGGCGCGCCCCGGCCACCTTTAATGTAGACGTCGTCGTCCGCCCGCATGAACCATTCGTACTTGTCCAGGTAGCGGTCGTGCATGTACTTGATCATCATGAAAGACTTCTTCTGCGGCGGGTAGGAGTCGTCCACGCCGGGCAGGGCGACGACGGGCAGCCGGGGCAGCCCGGGGGGCGCGGCGGAGCCCTGGCTGGAGAAGAACTCCACGCGGCCCGGCACCGAGGGCGCCCACGTCCGCTGCGCCGCCACCGCCCGGCTGCCCAGGTACTTCTGGGCCGTCATCACCCCCACGTAGAGGAAGTTGCGGGGCTTGGCGTAGCCCGGGGCGCCCCCCCAGTCCCCGCTCCCGTTGTGGCTGCCGCCGGGCCGGCCGCTCCGCTTCTCGCCGCCTTCCTCCTCCTCCTCCTCCGGCTCCCCTTCCCCGCCGGCGGCGGGGCTGGACACCATGCCCTCCGCCGGCGGCGGCGGCAGCTCCCAGGGGCTGCTCCTGAAACTCGTGCCGCCCAGCACCGCCGCTGCCTCCGGCGGCGCCTGCTGCCCGCCCGGCACCGCCGCGCCCCCGGCCGCCCCCGGCCCCGCCGAGCGGCCGTAGTAGGAGCAGAGGCTGGAGCCGCGCCTCTTCTTTTCGCTCAGCTCGGCCACTTTCGGGGCGATGAGCCAGGAGGCGGCGGTGAAACCCAGCACCAGCCCCAGCACCACGCTCAGCCAGGGTCTCCGGGACCGGGCTGCCATGGCGCGGGCGGGGCGGCTCCCGGAGCGCCGCTGCCGCCGCCGGCTTCCCCCCGCCGCCTCCCGCTGGAGGCGACCCCCGTCCCGCTGCGGCCCCGGGTGCGGCGACTCCCGCCGCGGCTCCCTGCCCCGCCGCGCCGGCCCGGGCGGCTGCGCTGCTCCCGAGTCAAACTTCTCCGGGCGTGAGGGCGGCGGCCCCTCCGCTCCGCTGGCACCTTGTCACCGCGGCGGCTGGTCCCTCCCCGCCCCTCCCACCAGCTCAGCCTCCTCCACACGGCGGCCGCGGCCCCCTCTCCGCGCTCCGCCATTCAGCCAGCTTCCTCCGCGGCTGCCGAGCGCCTCACCCCGGAGGGCGCCGCCGGCCGTGCCCGAGCCGCTCCGGGGAAGTGGCCGCCGCCGCCGCCGCCGCCGCTCCGGAAGGAAACGATTTTTTTAGGTGCCGCTCGCAGCTCCCCCGCGCCGCGGCCCCGCCACCCTCCGGCGCCCCCTTCCAGTCCCGGGACCAGGGCCGCCCGCCCGGCCGCGCCTCTTGGCCCCGGGTGCGCCCCGGTGCGCCCCGCTCCCGCCTCCGCGTCGGGAGAGGCCGGCGGCTCATCTGCGGCCGCAGCTTCACATCACCCGAGGGCGGCCACGGGACGGCGGGTGGGACCGTCCTGCCCCGGTTTCTCATCCCAAGGGTGGTCATGGAAAGACAGCTGAGGGCTGTAGTTTCAGGAGGAGGGAAGCCGTCTCCTCTGCCCCTGCTCCCCGGCCTCTTCACTTCAAACGCTTCATAACTTTCCAGCCAAGAACTGTAGCCCTCCCTGACCATGTCTGTTCCTGTGGTGTGGATTCCCACAGCCTGCGTATGTTGTTATCACCAGCTCCAAGGTGCTGGAGCAGAGCCTCTTCATCCTCCAGCCTCGGGGTGACTGCACCGTCCACAGCCCAGGATGACTGACACCTGGAATTAAACGTTCAGGCCACTGTGCCTGCAGAGATAGCTTTAATTCTGAAGTTTAAGGTCTCCCTTGTCTCCTCCATATTTATATGCATCCCTAATTTCATTGTGCAAGATGCTCATCTCCAGCAAGAGTCATAAATTGTTCATCACATCCATTTGTCATTTCACTGAAATACACCAAAGCTACTGAAGATGCAGTAGCAAATGTTTAATCATTTGTCAGCAAAACCACCCATTTTTGTAGCTAAGTCTATGGGATTTTCTGTCACTTCACACGACTTTATCAGTTGTCAGGCACATATGTCAAGGCAAGAGGAGGAGTATGGAAGCTGGTACGGTGTGATGCTAGCAGAAGTAATGGAATAGTTGTGAGAGAAAAAATTTCAAACCTTTTTCCAAAAAGACAGAAATTACTTTGCCCACCTAACGAAGAAAAAGGCCTCCTACTCTGCATAGTCTTTAGCTATGAAAGATCACTCACTGAAGTAAATTTCAGTTTTTCCTTGTGCCTTCACCACATGCAGTGAGCAGGCTGTGGGCTCTTTGTGTTTCTGAGATGTGCAAGCATCATGCTCAGGAAACATACCCTCTGGCTTCCCCAGGGCTGAGCATCCTTTCCAAAGCAGCCCATCATTAATTTCCTCTGTACATCACACAAGCTGCAGGATTTATAATGCCGAGCAGCAAGGCACTGAGTACCAGTTATTCACTCCGCTGTCACCACTAAAAACAACAGCCCGATCAATGTGTCCGGGCACATAAATGTTCTGGGAGCAACAGGGTGGCAGATTCTGGGTCTGCCTTCACGGAGCTACTAACAGGCAACAAGTGAAGGGGGAAGGCTCTCCTTCAGAAGGCTTCACCATGGCATGAGGGATTACCAGGATTAGGATTGTCTCAGATTTCCATATGAGTCTTCCATTTAAAAAATGCTGTCCCACAGTCCTTCCCCTCCACTCCCACAAACAGTTGGGGGGTGCTGGGTCCCAGCAAGTCCTGCACAGTATGACTTCCAGCAGTAAGGGCTCCTTTACACCTACACAACCTCACCATCACAGTGTCCTAAAATTTCAGACAACTTGCTGCTAAGGGGTCGCACAGGTGCAATGTCTGACGCTGCGCCACTTCCATCGCTTATGCATACACTGAAGTGACTCCGGTCAGTATCAGCTGTGCCAGCTCCTTAGGTCTGACAGTGCTTATTTTTGTCACAAAAATAGCAGGTGGGCCCATGAGAGGTGACCATAAACCTTTTACACACCTCAAAGATGAAAATGGACCTTAAGGCATTATGTGTTATCAAGACAGTTTATAAGGGAATAGAGTATAAGGATATTTGGAGCAGAAATAGTACACGTGTGTACCTGCATTTATATTTTTTAGTTCAATGCTATACCAGTATTTCAATACACCGTGGGGAAATGTGTTCTGGGTTTTTACGGACAGACCGAAACACAGGCTGGGCTGCTTCTATAGGAACAACAGTGGCATCTAGTGGTTAATAATAAGTCCCAGACCTGTGTTCAGTAAAGGAGCGACACTCAGAATGCCTTTCCAATTAAAAGAAGTATTTGATATAATCACTTGTTAAGCTGGGCTTAGTCACTTCATGTCTACATGGCTTGTTATGTGTTCGAACGCATTTGATAAGACTATTACTCCAATGTCACACTGAATGTGTTTGGAGGGAATGGGAGAGGCGAGGGCCTGGCAATTTCTTAAAAAACTTGAAAAGTAATCTTGTAGCAAAAATTGGATTGGAAATTAGAAATCCTGCCTTCTGTCCACTGTACCATGTGTTTCTAATTATAATCTCAGGGGAGTCTCTTAACATTTTTAGTTTTTCTCTTGTGAAAAAGGTGGAAAACACAATCTCCCATTTCACCATAGTCGTTTTACAGCCTCTAATCAAATTTTACACACATGTCCTTTGATGAAGAAACAGCAGAAACATAGGGCTATGATTGTCATTAGCAATACTTTTAAGTGAAAACAATGGGGCTTTAGCTCCAGAAGAAGTGGGCAATCTTTCTTACACAATGATGCCAGCAGAAGCCAGAGTTCAAACGGGTGGGTATCCACTTCTCACTCTCACTTTACTTTTTTCAGAGTCATTCTGGCCATACTGAACCCAGTCACTTTGTCTTCACCGGGCACAAAGCCCTGAACTGAAGGAGTGGTCAACACGTCTGCAGTCTCGGAGAGGAACAGAGCTGGGTCTTACTACTTTTTCTTCTCAGGTGGAAGTCCAAAGCCATCAGTGATAGGTTGCTAGGAATTCCTACTAGGTTTCAAATTCAACACTAGACAGAAAATAAAGGGTGATAAAACTTGAGTGCTTTATTGGATGTTTTCACTCAACTAGCTTGCTGAAATGCCTGAATATGATGCTGACACTTGAGCTGCACTTTACAGGTTGTACCTATTGTGTAAAGGGCATCTAAACCAAGATAGACATAACACTGTTTGCAATCTCTTCACAGCAGCCATAGGTGAAAAGCATTGACTAAAGCTAGCTCCACTAGCTAGTGAGGCTCAGGGTAAGTTGTGAAACTGTATCTTTGGGCACGGTCTCTTATCCTGCTAGTCCCATGTCTTGCGTCAGTCATCTCCAGAAGGAACACTTTAACAGCAGAGGTTGATCATCTGACACAGACATCGCCCTGGAGCAGATTAGAGCTGAGCAGGGAAGAAAAACCAAGTTAATTCCACCATCACAAAGGATCTCACTGAACTGATTTCTGTTCCAGTTTTATTTCACTCAGAAACAGATATCCTAAATAAACAAACAGGTCAGTTAGAACAGCAGCATTTATTTTGTGCATTAGTAACCAGTTGCTACAACATGCAATAAGTCAGCTGTAAAACAAAAGGAGAGGTGCCTGAGGACTGGAGGAAAGCCAACGTCACTCCGGCCTTCAAAAAGGGCAAGAAGGAAGACCTGGGAAACTACAGGCCAGTCAGCCTCACCTCCATCCCCGGGAAGGTGATGGAACAGCCCATTCTGGGGATCATCTCTAAGCATGTGGAGGAAAAGGTGGTTACCGGGGGTGGTCAGCATGGATTCACCAAGGGGAAATCATGCCTGACCAATCTGATAGCCTTCTATGATGGCATGACTGGCTGGGTGGATGAGGAGACAGCAGTAGATGTTGTCTACCTCGACTTCAGCAAGGCTTTTGACACCATCTCTCATAACATCCTCATAGGTAAGCTTAGGAAGTGTGGGTTGGATGAGTGGACGGTGAGGTGGGTAGAGAAGTGGCTGAATGGCAGAGCCCAGAGGGTTGTGCGAAGCAGCACAGAGTCTAGTTGGAGGCCTGTAGCTGGTGGTGTGCCGCAGGGGTCAGTACTGGGTCTGGTCTCGTTCAACATATTCATCAATGACCTGGACGAGGGGACAGAGTGCACCCTCAGCAAGTTTGCTGACGATACCAAGCTGGGAGGAGTGGCCGATCCACCAGAAGGCTGCGCAGCCATTCAGTGAGACCTGGAGAGGCTGGAGAGCTGGGCGGAGAGGAACCAAATGAAATTCAACGAGGGCAAGTGTAGGCACCTGCTCCTAGGGAAGAACAACCCCAAGCACCAGTACAGGTTAGGGGCTGACCTGCCGGGAAGCAGCTCTGAAGAGAAGGACCCAGGAGTCCTGGTGGAAAACAGGTTCTCCATGAGCCAGCAATGTGCCCTTGTGGCCAAGAAGGCCAGTGGTATCCTGGGGTGTATTAAGAAGAGCGTGGCCAGCAGGTCGAGGGAGTTTATTCTGTGTCCAGTTCTGGGCTCCCAGTTCCAGAAAGACAGGGAAGTACTGGAGAGAGTCCAGAGGAGGGCTGCAGAGATGATGAAGGGACTGGAGCATCTCTCCTGTGAGGAAAGGCTGAGAGAGCTGGGTGTGTTTAGCCTGGAGAAGAGAAGACCGAGAGGGGATCTTACGAATGCTTATAAATACCTAATGGGTGGATGTCAAGACCATGGGCCAGACTCTTTTCAGTGGTGCCCAGCAACAGGACAAGGGGCAATGGGCACAAACTGGGACACAGGAAGTTGCATCTCAATATGAGAAAAAGCCTTTTCTCTGTGAGGGTGACAGAGCACTGGACCAGGCTGCCCAGAGAGGTTGTGGTGTCTCCTTCTCTGGACATACTCAAAACCCGCCTGGACGAGATCAATCTGAACATGAGAAAAAACTTCTTTACTGTTAGGATGACTGAGCACTGGTCCAGGGCAAAACCCGCCTGGACGAGATCCTGTGCAACTTGCTCCAGGTGATCGTGCTCTAGCAGGGGGGTTGGACCAGATGACTTCCAGAGGTCCCTTCCAACCCCCACCATTCTGTGATGCTGTGATTTTGCGACTCTGTGATTCTGTGATTCTGTGTAATGGGCTTTAACTTCTGGTCAGCCCTGGACTGATCAGGAAGTTGGACTAGATGACAGTTGTAGGTCCCTGCCAACTGTGACTATTCTATCCTATCCCATCCCATCCTGTCCCGTCCCATCCCGTCCCATCCCGTCCTGTCCTGTCTTGTCCTGTCCTGTCTTGTCCTGTGCTAAACAAATATTTGTGAAAGCTGCTGAATGAAATGAAACCAGGAAGTCAAAATCCTCTGGAAGCTGTGGCATCTTTGGAAACCTTTGCTGTGTTTCCCACTGGCAATGCTTTCTCTTGCAGGACTTCAGCGCGCAACGCTTTGCGATCTTGTGACAGTTGTGCTCTGGGTTGTGGCCACTCAGGTCTTGAAGACCTCCAGGCTCAGGGATCCCACAACCTCTCGGGGCAACCCACTCCAATGCTTCACGATCCTCACAGGGATTTTGGGTTTCCTTCCTTATCTGCAGCCCAAACCTCTCTAGTTTCAGGAGATGCCACTGTCTCTCACCCTCCCACCAGGCAGTGCTGGGAAGAGCCTGTTGTCCCCGTCCCCTTGATGCCTTCCTCACAGGCACCAGGCCATGCTGTGAGGTGCCCCGATGACTTCTCTGCTCCATGCTGAACCAGCCCTGGCCCCACAGACCCTTCTTGCCTCCCCTGAGCCCCTCTGGCCTGTCAAGCTGTCTCCAGGACCCCAAAAAGGACGGAGTGCCCAGATGAGGCCTGATGGATGCTGAGGCAGAGGGGATCATCACCCCTGTGCCCTCTGGCTAGTGGAGAAGGCAGGAGAAAACCCCCAAGAGCCAGCCAAGTGCTTCCTGGGAAGAATCAGGGGAAAAGAGGTGTCAGCGGTGGGTTCTCTTCTAATGCAAAAAATAAGAACACCCGCCCCACGCTAGTGTCAGCTTCATTGAAAGGGAAGCCCTTTTCCTTACGTTGGATCTGTCAGCTAGTGTGTAGGCATAAAGCAGCGCGCTGAGCGCTCTTCAGCGTGAAGAAGCTTTCCTATATAACTCTGAAAAGAGAAGAGATGAATCACTGAGTGTACTGAAGGTGACGATGTAACTCTTCTCCCTGTCCCAGGCTTAAAAGAATGAAGCTAAATAAGAGAGAATGGCGACTCTTAAATCTTCAGCAGAATCCATCATTTCCTGCCTGACATTGCAAGAGACAGGTAAGGAATGCCCTGCCTCCCCTCTGCTCAGGCAATCACACCTTGGGAAAAAACGGAGTGTGAGAAGAGTCACACTCTTTGAGGTCAGTCCCTTTACATCCAAACAGGGAGGCCGACCTCTTGAGAGTGCTCTTCTCCAGCAAAGAAACTGTGCAGTCTGGTGTTGTTTGGGGAATGCTCCTCTCAAGGTAGTCCCAGGGAACTTGATGTGTGCTCAGTTGGCCTAAGGAAAAATACTGATGAGCTATACTTAGTGATTTAAGTATCAGTCGTTTTAGCATGGTAGTCACCTTTCTTACCCTGGCAGCAGCTAAAGGCTGCAATTGGGAGGGCATGGTTTATTGGATGCGGTCTTAGTTTGCACCAGCTGCTGAACAGCCGAAATCTGTGGAAAATACTGTTAAGAGAAGAAAGTTGTTAGCTGACAAATATAAGCTCTGGCCTGGAAATTCACAGTAGCGATTACTTGAATGGAAGAAGCCAGAAATAAGGATTAGTGACATAGACAGAGCGAGGGCAAAGTAATCCTGATTCCTTGCTTGCTTATTTACTATTACTGGTGAAATAAAGACAAATATAGCTAACACTAGACTTGAAGCACTGACTTTCCTGTAACAGTATCTTTTGGTGCCGATATCAAGTGGCGTTTACTGTCTATGTTGCAGGAGCCACGTGCTTCCTGGGAGGAATCGGGGGAGCCCAGAGGGCTGGCCAGCAGCGCTGGGGTGTGGGGAGAGCCTGTGGGACTTTGTCCTGCAGCCTCCCAGGGAGGCACGAGGTGTTACCAAGTGAACCCTCTTGCCGCATGTGCCTGGAGACATCTGCCATGGCCAGCGCGACCTGAGGGGGCCACTGGGGCCCTGGGAAGACACTGTGCTGAGCAGAAGACAAGAGATGGGGGGATGGAGCGGGCGGTGGCATTGCGGTAACCCCAGACGCCCGTGCTGGGGCTGCAGCGCTGCCGGGGTGAGCGCCTCGGGAAAGGATGGATGCTGTGGCATCCCCGAGCTATAGACTGTGACGTCACCAAACAATGGTGTCACCGATTCCCCGAGCGATGGGTTCTCTCGTCACCGACGGATGGCCTGAGATGTCCCCCAACGACGGACTGTGATGTCACCTAGCGATGGATTGTGACCAGGCATCCCCTGCTGCTTATATTCGGGTGCCGGGCCACACCCAGCCGGTTCATGCCCGCACTCCGGCTGAGCAGTTGGCGAGGTTTGGAGTGTTGAGCGAGGCCTTTGGTGCTGGTGTTGTGCTCGGGGAGTTGTTCTGTGCAGCTCTCAGTGCCCGACCCCAGAGCCGTCGGAGGACTCCCCCCGGCCCTGCCAGGTTCAGGCAGCCGGGGCACCCAGGAGGTGCGCTCGCAGCAGCGCAGGTGAGCTGGGAGGGGGCACCTCACCCTGGGGGGCTGCCAGGGTTTCCTCCTTGAGGGACCTGGGCATGTCTTCCACCAGCCAACGGGCCAGCCAACGCTCGTGGCCTCTCCTCCTTTTCTAGCGTGACGCCCGCTGCTGCAGCGCCGGTGAGAGGGAGCGGCTCGTCATCGCCAGCTCCCCCCAGACCACTGCAGAACATGGAGGCCATGGCCACGGAGCTGGAGGACCGCTGTCCCATCTGCCTGGGCAGCTGGGAGGAGCCCAGCTTCGTGATGCCATGCCTCCACCGCTTCTGCTACCCCTGCATCCTGCGGTGGGCTGAGACCAAGCCCGAGTGCCCCCTCTGCAAGAGGGGAATCCGCTCCATCTTGCACTCGGTGCGGGCGGACGATGACTACGTGGAGCACGTCGTCACACCACCCGTGACTCCACCAGTCGTCGTCCGCCAGGGGGGAGGAGCTCCCAGGCACCCAGCCGCCCACCACCTCCATCACCCTGGAGCACCCCAACGGTGGGCTGCAGAAGGGCTGCCCAGGCGTCCTGTGGGTGGCCTCTACACCCCAAACTGGATGAGTGGTTTGCGAAACAACTCCACGCTCATCCAGATCCTGCAGCCCCTGGTCCAACGGGAGCAGGAGATGATGTTTGCCACCCTCATGGGCACCCCGAACAACCGCGGGCTGGAGAGAGAGCTGCCGGGCCGGATGCTGGGGGTCTCCCGCCAAAACCCCACGGCGACACTGGCGCGACAGCGTGCACGTGTCGCCGTGCAAGGGCGCAGCAGAGAGGCCCACCGTCTGCTGGGACGGCGGGACGGCCGTGCTGCCGGGGGGCGGGAGGGCAGCCCCGCGGGCATCCCAGGCCCCGCTGCCTCCCAGGGAGGGTCTCTCGCCACCAGCGCAGCTCCCTCCGGCAGCCCTGCGAGACCCAGCACGGAGGAGCTGCCTGGCACCTCGTCCGCAGCCCGTGGTGGGGGTCCCGGCAGCCAGCCCTCTGCTCCCGTTGCCATCCCCGCAGAGCAAGAGGAGCCCCAGGAGGAGCCAGGGCAGGCTGTGCCCGGGCCCTCCGCTTCCAGCCAGGGCACCGAAGGCTCCCCTGAAGGGCCCCGGCGACCCCCAAAGAGGAGGACCGGCAGCTCCGACGCCTCTCCAGCCAACAAGAGGCCAGCACCGCGGCGGTGACCCAGCAGGGTGCCTCGGGGGACGGCCAGACCAGGACTGGGCCATCAGCTGGGGCCTGCACCAGCCATCAAGAGCTCCCAGCCCCCCAAATCCCAACATCCCAATAAAAGACAAGCATGAAAACTACAGAGCAAGTCTCAGTGTTTCTTTGCCAAGAGGGTGGTCAGAGGCTGCAACAGGCTTCCTAGAGAGCTGGTGGCTGCCCCATGCCTGTCAGTGCCTTACAAAGAGGTGTTTGGACAAGGCCCTGCATTCTTTGATGACTATAACCTGTTAGGGAGGGAGGGGATCCACCTGTCCGGAAGAGGCAAGGCAATCTTTGGCAGGAGGCCGGCCAACTTGGTGAGACGGGCTTTAATCTGAAGGACTCGGCGGGGGCTGGGGTCCAATGCTCGTGCCATTGCATCCAACTGGGGAATAAGCCAGCAAATAACCAGAAAGACAGGGAAGTACTGGAGAGAGTCCAGAGGAGGGCTGCAGAGATGATGAAGGGACTGGAGCGTCTCTCCTGTGAGGAAAGGCTGAGAGAGCTGGGTGTGTTTAGCCTGGAGAAGAGAAGACCGAGAGGGGATCTTACGAATGCTTATAAATACCTAATGGGTGGATGTCAAGACCATGGGCCAGACTCTTTTCAGTGGTGCCCAGCAACAGGACAAGGGGCAATGGGCACAAACTGGGACACAGGAAGTTGCATCTCAATATGAGAAAAAGCCTTTTCTCTGTGAGGGTGACAGAGCACTGGACCAGGCTGCCCAGAGAGGTTGTGGTGTCTCCTTCTCTGGACATACTCAAAACCCGCCTGGACGAGATCAATCTGAACATGAGAAAAAACTTCTTTACTGTTAGGATGACTGAGCACTGGTCCTGGCTGCCCAGAGAGGTTGTGGAGTCTCCTTCTCTGGTGAGATTCAAAACTCGCCTGGGTGCTATCCTGTGTAACCTGCTCCAGGTGATTCTGCTTTAGCAGGGGGATTGGACTAGATGATCTCTAGAGGTCCCTTCCAAGCCCCACCATTCTGTGGTTCTGTGTAAATATGTGAGTCACAAACAGTGAATTTCATAATGTCTCTCTTCACTGTAGCCCCTTCAAGTGTAAAGATTCATTCCAAGGGGAAACTATATTTTGAGTTATGTTTCAATGTGTTTAGGCTTAATAAAATTAACTTCGATATTAAAAAGAAGTGTAAAATGGACACAATTTCAAACACATCCTTTCCATAATCATGGTAAGCATGACAAGCTTAATACCATATTAATGATTTTGAACCTGTGCTTCTAAATGTAAATCAGTACTTTTACTTCATAGAATCATAGAATCTTAAGGTTCGAAAAGGCCTCTAAGATCATCAAGTTCAGCCGTTGACCCTACACCACCATGCCTACTAAAACATGTCCTGAAGTGCCACATTTACATGTTTTTTGAACACCTCCAGGGACGGTGACTCCACCACCTCTCTGGGCAGCCCGTTCCAATGCCTGACCACTCTTTCCGTGAAGAAATGTTTCTGAATATCTAATCTAAACCTCCCCTGATGCAACTTGAGACCATTTCCTCTTGTCCTTTTGCTAGTTACTTGGGAGAAGAGACCAACACCCACCTCACTACAACCTCCTTTGAGGTAATTGTACAGAGAAATAATGTCTCCCCTCAGCGTCCTCTTCTCCAGGCTAAACAACCCCAGTTCCCTCAGCTGCTCCTCATAAGACTCGTGCTCTAGACCCTTCACCAGCTTTGTTGCCCTTCTCTGGACATGCTCCAGCACCTCAATGTCCTTCTTGTACTGAGGGACCCAAAACTGAACACAGGACTCAAGGTGCAGCCTCACCAGAGCTGAGTACAGGGGCACAATCACTGCCCTACTCCTGCTGGCCATGCTATTCCTGATCCAAGCCAGGATGCTGTTGGCCTTCTTGGCCACCTGGGCACACTGCTGGCTCGTGTTCAGCCTCTTGTCAACCAGCACCGCCAGGTCAACAAGTTATCCATGAGCCATCAGAGAGCTTTATGGAATAGTAAGACATATTGTGTGAACTCAAAAAGCAGCCTTAGGGATGGCTTCAATTATGTTGTTGCAGCCACTGCAATCCATTCGAGCTCTGTTAGGAAGTTAAGAAGGAGTGATGGCGATGAATGCCATTTTCAAAAGAAAACAAAAAAGCCTTAAAAAATGGTGACAAATGGATCTGCTTGATGCAAGAGAGGAAGAACTCAAGTCTGACATATTCCTTATTGAAAGGACTGGCGCTCTTTGTATCACTAATCAGACAGGTCTCGTAATTTTGCGGTAGGGTCTCAGTCTTTGAAGCCAAAACAAAACTTTTTTCACTGCTTTTTCATTTTTGTTCTTTAAAATATCACCAGGAAGCAGGGAATAGTTCCCTTTTAGTTGTGTGAGCTCACAGAAAATTTATAGCATTGGGCTTTAAGTGGTAGACCGTTATGTGCCCAACCCCACAAAAATGGCTCATGTCAGAGCTAGCGTGACCATCTGCAAAAGACAAAGACATTTCAATTGTCTTGCAGAGGAAACTTTTGAAAACATTAAGCTTGAAATTCCCCTGGGGCATTCAGTATTACTGTAGAGGCATATACACATCACTTACAGAGCAGTAGTTGCAACTGCCAACTGTCCTTTAACATTTTCATCAGCATATATTTATTCATTGGTACATCTGGGTAATCATATGCATTAATGGTATATTAACTAAGAAATAGTTTAATGGTCTTTATTTTTATTCTTGTGTTCTAAAACCCGAGGGTGTTTATGCCAAACTTGGTATTGTTATGTGGTGCCTGCATGATCGCAACATCTGATACTATAGCCGTTTGCATTTCTACATACAGTTTGATTTTGGAAAGTAATTGTTGCTCCAAGCCATTAAGGCTCACAGCCATCTGAGGGCATTTGATTAAAGCCTTTTCTGTTGATTTTCCTGGGCACTGCACCTAGCCAGATCTTGCATAAATGTTGCCATTTCTTTCAAGAGAGCTCAGCTCCTTCTGTATATTCAGTCACATTCACACACTCATGGTCTTGCCACTGTTTCCTTGCAGAGCAATGACAGCTACTGGAGCAGGAATTTGACTGCAGGACCTTGCTCCTTCCCTACTGTCCACAGAGCCATTTCTGAAGCTCCATGTACTCAGTCCTGCTCCAAACTGAGTTCAGTGAAGTGCAACCGGCATTACTGAAAGCAAATCCTGTATATCTTACAGAATTATGTGCAGTTCTGAAAATCCAGCAGTAGCCTGAATTTTAGATTCAAGATGAGTTTGCAACATCAGCTGTTACCAACCCCATCTTTTACTTGTGAAGTGAACATATTCAATCTGCAATTTAATGAAAGATAAACGTGAACTCCGTAGTCCTGTAATTTATTTTTGGATTAAAGCCAAATTGAAATAATATGTGTGATAGGCGAGGCTGTGAAATCCATGCTTATGAAAACCCTTTCAGATTTCACCTTTGCAACGTTTATTTATGAAGAATTATTGTGACACAACTTTACATTGGCAATTTATATGTAAATTGTATTTAACCTGTTTTATTTTGCTCCTCTTGCAAGCCGTTTATTTTTTCTGTATTTTGTAGTAGTTTTCTCTCTCATCTTAGAATATAAATAAATGAGACTAAATCACACTCTCTTATGAATCCATACATGCTCCCACCTATATGTGTGTGGTGGGTTGACCTTGGCTGGGTGCCAGGTGCCCACCAGAGCCACTCTATCACTGCCCTCCTTCGCTAGACAGGGGAGAAAAAGTATAACAAAAAGCTTGTGGGTCAAGATAAGGACAGGAAGAGATCACTCACTAATTATCATCACAGCAAAACAGACTGAACTTAAAGAGAAAATTCATCTTATTTATTACTAAGCAAAACAGAGTAGAGGAACGAGAAATAAAACCAAATCTTAAAACACCTCCCCCCACCCCTTCCATCTTCCCAGGCTCAACTTCACTCCCGGCTTCAACCTCCTCCCCCCTCAGCGACACAGGGGGACGGGGAATGGGGGTTACGGTCAGTTCATCACACGTTGTCTCTGCTGCTTCATCATCCTCAGGGGGAGGACTCCTCTCATCGTCCCCCTGCTCCAGCGTGGAGTCTTTCACACGGGCTACCGTCCTTCATGAACTGCTCCAGCGTGGGTCTATCCCATGGGGTGCAGACCTTCAGGACCAGACTGCTCCAGCACGGGTCCCCCACAGGGTCACAAGTCCTGCCAGCAAACCTGCTCCAGCCTGGGCTCCTCTCTCCATGGGGCCACAGGTCCCTGCCAGGAGCTTGCTCCAGCATGGGCTTCCCACGGGCCACAGCCTCCTTCGGGTGCCTCCAGATGCTCCGGCATGGGGTCCTCCACGGGCTGCTGGTGGAATCTCTACACCCCCTCATCCTTCCTCCATGGGCTGGAGGGGGACAGCCTGCTTCACCATGGTCTTCACCACAGGCTGCAGGGGAATCTCTGCTCCAGCACCTGGAGCACCTCCTGCCCCTCCTTCTGCACTGACCTTGGTGTCTGCAGAGTTTCTTACATCTTCTCACTCCTCTCTCTGCCTGCAAAAGCTCTCTCTAACTTGTTTCTTCCCTTCTTAAATATGTTACCACAGAGGCGCTGATGGGCTCGGCCTTGGCCAGCAGTGGGTCTGTCTTGGAGCCGGCTGGCATCGGCTCTGTCAGACACAGGGGAAGCTTCTAGCAACGTCTCACAGAAGCCACCCCTGTAGCTCCCCCACTACCAAAACCTTGCCACGCAAACCCAACACAATGTGGGATATAGTAAATGGTCCTGTGTAGAGAACAGCAGTATTTACTCTCTGCCTCCTCAGGTACTGCAACAGCTGTGGACTCATACGGAAGGCAGAGTCTCAAGTGGTTTCAGCAGGTTTGGGAGATTGTGTATGATTTCTCCCCAGAGGGGCTGATCTCCATAGGCAATACTCAGATAAGTTAGGAAGGGTGCATCTTTCCCAGCATCACAGGTCCATTGCACCCTCCTGCCGTCTAACCTGTAACGCAGATATGTTTTGTAGCTCACCGCACAGGCTTTGATCCTGACATCAGATCAGGCACGTGGCTGGAGAGCACTGTGGCATCCTCCCAGTCCACAGGCATGGCATCCTCTCCTTTGAAGCCACAGGATGAGACTGTATGGTGCATGGGCAACTCTTGTGCTGACAGAGACTCTCTCACCTGGAAGCAGGGAAGCACTCTCTGGAGCCACAGCATGCAGGCACTGGTAGAGGCTGCAGGGAAAAAGACTCTTCCAAAATGCTGCAAAACCTGGAGGTTTCCAAATCTGAAGCACGGTCTGCAACTGTCATCCCAAGAAGCGTGCTTTGACCTTACCTGGGTGTTTTGGGATAATGTTCCTGAAAGAATCGTAAGCAGGGGAATCTGGAGAATGTTTCAGGGCAATTGAGGACCTGTTCACCCCGGGGGAACTGTTGGCGGAAGGAGTCTGTTTCTTAGAGGTTCTTGCACATTTCTGATACTAGAGAATGCAGTGTTGTTTCCTGAATTAACATTTTGGTCACACCTTATTGCCTACAATTCTAGCGGCAGACATAAGGATTAAGCCGAGTGATTTCTGCCCTTTGAAAGAAAGTCAGCAATGTGCTGCATCTCCCTATGTGATTAGGAAAGACAGAAAGCCATGTACATCAATGCCGGAAAAGAGGTAGCTACAATTGTAAAGAGCATGACAGAAAATCTCTCTTTTAAAGACCTCGGCAGAAACATTTGGTTCTCAATGTACTCTGGGCACCGACAGTATGCAGAAAGATTAAGATTGAAAGTAAAAGCCTTTCTTGCTTAACATAACTTCCCTACAGTATCTACAGTAGGAAAAGAACGTGTGTAGTGCTTTCTTCCACAATTTTAAAATATGTTCATAAGGCAGAAAAAGTTCTTGTTGAAATAGCTTTTACTAATTGCTGTAATACCAAAGGTAACACCACCATTTTATCAACCTGGCCACAAGAAGTCATCTTTTCCTTTTCTCTTTTTTTTTTTTTTCTTCTGGGAAACAAAAGAAACAAAAGAGGGTAAAATACCAGATTAATTTCTAATAGCAATAGCTGTATCCTCTGTACAAAAATACCTTACTGGCTAATCTGCAGGCTGAAGCAACGCATGCGAGGAAGCTGCATGGCATATACTTTGTTGTGTTGTTTTGTGAAGGCAGAGGGTACTGCTTGAGAAGTGGATGCCAAAACCTCTGCAGGTTGTTCAAGCCATTTTAAAAGAAAAATCTCACAGACTAAATAAAAATCTAAACTAAATTAAAAACAAAACCAAAACACTTAGAAGAAAACCCTAGAAAAGCAACATCAGGAAGCCTAGAGAGGTGAGCAGCTATTGCTCCCAGAGGAAGAACTGGATAGTTATCTTCCACTATAAGTCAGCCAAAACAAAAGTGACAATAAAAACATGCACACGCCCTTTTCCATGTAGTGTCACTGAAGCATGCAACATCTTAAAAGGAAAAATTAGAAGGAGAGAGCGGTGAGCCCAGCAGTCTTTTGTATAAGCTTTCTTCTGATCCTAGGCGTGTTGGTCTGGTGAGTTTCCTACAATGTTTTGTTTTATGTAGACCTTTTTTAAGAATTGAAGAGGATATTAACAAGTTTATAGCAAACTTTTTTTCCAAATTTGCTAGGAATTTTACTCAAATATCACTTTTCCTCAGGTTTAACATCAAAGGCACCTAATGGAATGTCCTTCTAGTATGCAACTTGAAATGTCAGGATGAAAAAAGTCTCACCCTTTGCGTTAAACGTTACAGCAATATTGTTCTATTGTTATATAAATCTAGTAAAACAAAGTTTTAATTTGTATATTATGTCATGTTTCCCTCCTGCTCTTAGAGATTAATTTCCAAAGTTTGGATTAAGAATATAAAGAATTGTACTGAAACATTAAAGCAAAATATCAAGAATTCTAATGACAACACACTTCTGCAGTATGTGTTTTGTATTTACTTTTGTCATGGTTTAACCTGGCAGCCAGCTAAAACAACCACACAACCATTCACTCACTCCCCCTCTGATCCCAGTGGGATGGGGAAGAGACTCAGAAAAAGAAAAAAAAAGTAAAACTCATAGGTAGAGATAAAGACAGTTTTATATGACAGAAAAGGAAGAGAATAAGAATAATAAAGATAACATAATAAACAAGTGACGCACAGCACAATTGCTCAGCATCTGCAGACTAGTGATGCCCAGCTAGTTCCTGAGTCACCATCTAAAGCCCCAGCCAGCTTCCCCCAAGTTATATACTGAGCATGGTGTCATATGGTATGGCATATCTCTTTGGCCAGTTTGGGTCAGCTGTGTCCTCTCCCAGCTTCTTGTGCACCACCAGCCTCCTTGCTGAGAAGCTGAAAAGTCCTTGACTTAGTGTAAACATTGCCTAGCAACAACCAAAATATCAGTGTGTTATCAACTCATCCTAATTCTAAAACACAGCGTCGTGCTGTGTTTTAGAATTAACTGCTAGGAAGAAAATTAACTCCATCCCAGCCAAAACCGGGGCAACTTAGAAGCAGTCTCATTGAACTTGGTAGGATTACGGATGTGTCAATTCAGCTTCTAGTTCTGATTACTAGCTGAGTTTATTAGTAATCATACTAAGATTTCTGAAAAGCCGGACGAGAGATAAGCATTATGAGCTTCTTTCTCTGGAGAAGTTTAATATCTTGTCTGCTGTAGCTAATCACGCACGGGATTAGAAAGCCTGGCAGGAGAGCTTTCAGAGGGGATTGGAAAATGGAAGAGCTGTAACTCTAGATTTCTCTTTCCTCCTCCCCTTCCAAAACATTTGCTATACAATGCATAATCTAGGCACCCAATATCATGAAGAGTATGTTTTCTGCTTTGTCAGATCAGCACCGGATGATGCTTGCTGAGAGATGGCTACATCCCTTCACGTGCACTGGTGGCATCAGAAAATCGTGTGACTTAACAATTCTGTGCCAAACAGGGGGAGGTGAGTTCCTCACCTGAAAACTGATATTAATTGGATTATTCTGTTAGCTCCATGGTAACCTTTTGGCGAAGAGAAAGATTTCCACAGAAGTAATGAATGACAAGCCATGTTTGTGCCGAGATGCCTGTTTCAAAGGGATTTGTTCAAAGGACCTGCCATTGATCAGCTGAGGAATTTTTTTTCAGCACTGAAGCTAAGGAGAGTTGGGCAAATATTCCTTGTTCGTGGCATTCCCTTATTTCTCACTAGAATCACCTCTCTGGTTTTCTAGGCGCAGTTGCCATTTGAAATTGCAATTGCAATGCCTGATGAACGGAAGTACGTCTTGCTTTTTCAAGATCACCTTTCAGAGTGGTGGCCAAAATTTTACGAAAAGAGCTACTCAACCTGTGTAGGATTGTGAAGTCCTGCAGACAAGACTGCTACCCAAATCAGTCCAAGTGGGTTCAGGTAGTAACATATCACACCAGAAAGTGTGTCCCATCTGCCGCATGATGGTACGGAAAAATTGTCAAATTCAAAACAAAGACAGAAAGGGAGGGCAGTGCACCCAGGGTAAGCTGTCCTCGAGAAACTTACGTCTGTAAAAATAACGTAGAAAATTACAAGCAATTATAAACCCGCGGTGGATAAACGACTAAATTCCCATCGAAGAGGCTGGAAAGCCGCTCGATTTCAACAAGCCTTGGGCTGGGCACAAAGGCTACCTACCTTGCTTATGCCTTCTGTGACTGCAGACAAGCAGGCTCTTTCACAGCTGCACGGGGATGTGAACCACTTCTCTGGTGGCCGAGGAAAAACGGACGTGCGTAATACGAAGAGCAATTGTGCCACCTTGTGAAACAATACTGTGGGTACAGCCTGATGGCTTCTGGCGGCATTTCATTATAATTCAAACCATCATGAGGCATCTTCGGGACCAAGTTACTATGACACCGTTTTGTTTTATTTTATACCCTTCGTTAGAAAAGCCTTTGACAGAAGCTGCTTCTCGGCTTGCTTTCTGAATTATTTGCTAAACATTCCATTAGAGTAACATTATCTTTTACCTGCTGATTTCCGGCCATATGTAGCTGGAATGAGTTGTGCAAAGAGTAGCTAGCTCTTGATGGCAGAAGGTTTTCCAAAAGAATTGTGTCTTTGGCAGAAATAGCAACCAATTTATATAAAGTGTCCTGTCCAGACTATCTAGAATTTTAAGGGGGGGTGGTGGTGATGGTGGGGGAACGACAAACAAACAAATAAACATTCTACAAGCACAGGGAATTTAAATTATGCATTTTTTCATTTTATAATTACATTCAAGAAGAAAAAAATTTTGATTTAAAAGATATGATGTTTTGTGAGTACAAGTATGTGTAGGAAATAGCACTCATGCAATCAGTTCAGCAAACTTCTACAAGGAAACTGTTGCTCTGTTTGAAAAATGCATCATATAAAATAATACAGCATGGTTTTTACCATCACTGCTTACCGATAATAGGAATAGGAGATTGGATTAGCAATGCTTGAAACCCGCATGTGGCTGAAGAGAATCCAGCAGTTAAAGAAAGAATCACCCCGCATTTCCTTTCCACCCTTCACTTGATTAACAAGTGATTTGGGGCATATTTTGACTTCTCAGTTACCCAGCAGATGGTGGCCCAAATTCAGCAGAATATATTCTTTCTGGCGTAGAAGCAATCCTGATGGAACTAGGACATTAGATTCTAGAGCTCTCAAAAGAAAAAGTGTAGAAGGTGACTGATCAGTCCCCAGCTGACCAGAAGCTAAAGCCCATTACACAGAATCACAGAATCACAGAGTCGCAAAATCACAGCATCACAGAATGGTGGGGGTTGGAAGGGACCTCTGGAGGTCATCTGGTCCAACCCCCCTGCTAGAGCAGGATCACCTGGAGCAAGTTGCACAGGATCTCGTCCAGGCGGGTTTTGAGTATGTCCAGAGAAGGAGACACCACAACCTCTCTGGGCAGCCTGGTCCAGTGCTCTGTCACCCTCACAGAGAAAAGGCTTTTTCTCATATTGAGATGCAACTTCCTGTGTCCCAGTTTGTGCCCATTGCCCCTTGTCCTGTTGCTGGGCACCACTGAAAAGAGTCTGGCCCATGGTCTTGACATCCACCCATTAGGTATTTATAAGCATTCGTAAGATCCCCTCTCGGTCTTCTCTTCTCCAGGCTAAACACACCCAGCTCTCTCAGCCTTTCCTCACAGGAGAGACGCTCCAGTCCCTTCATCATCTCTGCAGCCCTCCGCTGGACTCTCTCCAGTACCTCCCTGTCTTTCTGGTTATTTGCTGGCTTATTCCCCAGTTGGATGCAATGGCATGAGCATTGGACCCCAGCCCCCGCCGAGTCCTTCAGATTAAAGCCCGTCTCACCAAGTTGGCCGGCCTGCTGCCAAAGATTGCCTTGCCTCTTCTGGATAGGTGGATCCCCTCCCTCCCTAACAGGTTATAGTCATCAAAGAATGCAGGGCCTTGTCCAAACACCTCTTTGTAAGGCACTGACAGGCATGGGGAAGCCACCAGCTCTCTAGGAAGCCTGTTGCAGCCTCTGACCACCCTCTTGGCAAAGAAACACTGAGACTTGCTCTGTAGTTTTCATGCTTGTCTTTTATTGGGATGTTGGGATTTGGGGGGCTGGGAGCTCTTGATGGCTGGTGCAGGCCCCAGCTGATGGCCCAGTCCTGGTCTGGCCGTCCCCCAAGGCACCCTGCTGGGTCACCGCCGCGGTGCTGGCCTCTTGTTGGCTGGAGAGGCGTCGGAGCTGCCGGTCCTCCTCTTTGGGGGTCGCCGGGGCCCTTCAGGGGAGCCTTCGGTGCCCTGGCTGGAAGCGGAGGGCCCGGGCACAGCCTGCCCTGGCTCCTCCTGGGGCTCCTCTTGCTCTGCGGGGATGGCAACGGGAGCAGAGGGCTGGCTGCCGGGACCCCCACCACGGGCTGCGGACGAGGTGCCGGGGAGCTCCTCCGTGCTGGGTCTCGCAGGGCTGCCGGAGGGGGCTGCGCTGGGGGCGAGAGACCCTCCCTGGGAGGCAGCGGGGCCTGGGATGCCCGCGGGGCTGCCCTCCCGCCCCCCGGCAGCACGGCCGGCTCGCCGTCCCAGCAGACGGTGGGCCTCTCTGCTGCGCCCTTGCACGGCGACACGTGCACGCTGTCGCGCCAGTGTCGCCGTGCGGTTTTGGCGGGAGACCCCCAGCATCCGGCCCGGCAGCTCTCTCTCCAGCCCGCGGTTGTTCGGGGTGCCCATGAGGGTGGCGAACATCTCCTCCTGCTCCTGTTGAACCAGGGGCTGCAGGATCTGGATGAGCGTTGAGTTGTTTCGCAAACCGCTCATCCAGTTTGGGGTGTAGAGGCCACCCACAGGACGCCTGGGCAGCCCTTCTGCAGCCCACCGTTGGGGTGCTCCAGGGTGATGGAGGTGGTGGGCGGCTGGGTGCCTGGGAGCTCCTCCCCCCTGGCGGACGACGACTGGTGGAGTCACGGGTGGTGTGACGACGTGCTCCACGTAGTCATCGTCCGCCCGCACCGAGTGCAAGATGGAGCGGATTCCCCTCTTGCAGAGGGGGCACTCGGGCTTGGTCTCAGCCCACCGCAGGATGCAGGGGTAGCAGAAGCGGTGGAGGCATGGCATCACGAAGCTGGGCTCCTCCCAGCTGCCCAGGCAGATGGGACAGCGGTCCTCCAGCTCCGTGGCCATGGCCTCCATGTTCTGCGGTGGGCTGGGGGGAGCTGGCGATGACGAGCCGCTCCCTCTCACCGGCGCTGCAGCAGCGGGCGTCACGCTAGAAAAGGAGGAGAGGCCACGAGCGTTGGCTGGCCCGTTGGCTGGTGGAAGACATGCCCAGGTCCCTCAAGGAGGAAACCCTGGCAGCCCCCCAGGGTGAGGTGCCCCCTCCCAGCTCACCTGCGCTGCTGCGAGCGCGCCTCCTGGGTGCCCCGGCTGCCTGAACCTGGTAGGGCCGGGGGGAGTCCTCCGACGGCTCTGGGGTTGGGCACTGAGAGCTGCACAGAACAACTCCCCGAGCACAACACCAGCACCAAAGGCCTCGCTCAACACTCCAAACCTCGCCAACTGCTCAGCCGGAGTGCGGGCACGAACCGGCTGGGTGTGGCCCGGCGCCCGAATATAAGCAGCAGGGGACGCCTGGTCACAATCCATCGCTAGGTGACATCACAGTCCGTCGTTGGGGGACATCTCAGGCCATCCGTCGGTGACGAGAGAACCCATCGCTCGGGGAATCGGTGACATCATTGTTTGGTGACGTCACAGTCTATGGCTCGGGGATGCCACAGCATCCATCCTTTCCCGAGGCGCTCACCCCGGCAGCGCTGCAGCCCCAGCACAGGCGTCTGGGGTTACCGCAACGCCACCGCCCGCTCCATCCCCCCATCTCTTGTCTTCTGCTCGGCACAGTGTCTTCCCAGGGCCCCAGTGGCCCCCTCAGGTCGCGCTGGCCATGGCAGATGTCTCCAGGCACATGCGGCAAGAGGGTTCACTTGGTAACACCTCGTGCCTCCCTGGGAGGCTGCAGGACAAAGTCCCACAGGCTCTCCCCACACCCCAGCGCTGCTGGCCAGCCCTCTGGGCTCCCCCGATTCCTCCCAGGAAGCACGTGGCTCCTGCAACATAGACAGTAAACGCCACTTGATATGGGCACCAAAAGATACTGTTACAGGAAAGTCAGTGCTTCAAGTCTAGTGTTAGCTATATTTGTCTTTATTTCACCAGTAATAGTAAATAAGCAAGCAAGGAATCAGGATTACTTTGCCCTCGCTCTGTCTATGTCACTAATCCTTATTTCTGGCTTCTTCCATTCAAGTAATCGCTACTGTGAATTTCCAGGCCAGAGCTTATATTTGTCAGCTAACAACTTTCTTCTCTTAACAGTATTTTCCACAGATTTCGGCTGTTCAGCAGCTGGTGCAAACTAAGACCGCATCCAATAAACCATGCCCTCCCAATTGCAGCCTTTAGCTGCTGCCAGGGTAAGAAAGGTGACTACCATGCTAAAACGACTGATACTTAAATCACTAAGTATAGCTCATCAGTATTTTTCCTTAGGCCAACTGAGCACACATCAAGTTCCCTGGGACTACCTTGAGAGGAGCATTCCCCAAACAACACCAGACTGCACAGTTTCTTTGCTGGAGAAGAGCACTCTCAAGAGGTCGGCCTCCCTGTTTGGATGTAAAGGGACTGACCTCAAAGAGTGTGACTCTTCTCACACTCCGTTTTTTCCCAAGGTGTGATTGCCTGAGCAGAGGGGAGGCAGGGCATTCCTTACCTGTCTCTTGCAATGTCAGGCAGGAAATGATGGATTCTGCTGAAGATTTAAGAGTCGCCATTCTCTCTTATTTAGCTTCATTCTTTTAAGCCTGGGACAGGGAGAAGAGTTACGTCGTCACCTTCAGTACACTCAGTGATTCATCTCTTTTCAGAGTTATATTGGAAAGCTTCTTCACGCTGAAGAGCGCTCAGCGTGCTGCTTTATGCCTACACACTAGCTGACAGATCCAACGTAAGGAAAAGGGCTTCCCTTTCAATGAAGCTGACACTAGCGTGGGGGGGTGTTCTTCTTATTTTTGCATTAGAAGAGAACCCACCGCTGACACCTCTTTTCCACAGAGAACTGGGAGGCTTGAATAAGCTCCGAGCACTGGCAGGCAAAAATCCCTTGGGAGGTAAAGGAAGAGAAGGAGCGGTTCCTTGAAGAAACAATGCCAGGGCTAAGAGAAAAAAAATTCCCATTACGTGTGTTTCCAGCACACCCATGGTTGTGTGCAATAACGGACCAAGGTGACTTAACTGCACATTCTTTAACGCCTTAAAGAAAAGAAGGTGCCTTAGATGCAGGAAGCGGAAAATAAGTCAAATTGCTGAAGGCAAGGATGAAAATGTCATCCAGCACCCAGGGACCAAAGGGGTGCAAGATAACAACAGGTATCTGAGGTATCAAGAACTTACCCTGCAGGCACACAGAAAGTGTGTGTCAGGAAAGCCGTGATGCTGAGCAGGGCAGAGGGCGTGCAAGCGAGCACTCATTGTATCTTTCTTTCCTTTAAAAGGCCTGAACTGGGACGCAGCTGTAAAGGCAGAAGTTCTCTCAGAATAGCGAGTTTGGTGAGATGCTAAGAGAACGGAACAGGACCAACATAACTTTGGTGCTTAAAAATTGATCAATCTGCTTAACCCTGGCTTCTAGAGGGAATAACCTGAAGCAAACCCACCAATTTCTTATTATGTGAAAACATGAGCAGAGCTGAGAGGGGGAAGCTCTCCTGAGCAGGGGGCTCTCCTGAGCACAGGAGGCTGTGCTTGGCCCACCTCTCTTTGTTCTTGACAACAACCAAAACACGTCTTGAAACATTAAGGTGCCTCATAGAATCAGATTAGCATTTCTCAAAGATGACTTGGGTTCAGTCGCTCAAAAATGCAAGTAAAGCAGAGGGAATTCAAGATATTATTCTAGTACCAATTCTTTGACTCCATCCAGATTTTTCAGGGCCTCTACTGAGACTGACGTGGAAAACTAAGAGTCTGCACTGATGGTTTTATTTGAAAAGCGCTCCCCCTTAGTTCTGCTCAGGAGCTCCCATCTGCTCTCTGGCTAAGGCCAAGGGACCTCGGTTTCTCCTTCTAGTTCCGCTGGACACCTCCGCAGTACTTCTGCACTCTCCGGCACGTGGTTGAATTTTTCCAGAGACTCCTGTGGAGGTTTCTAGGTGGAGGCCCTAATGCCCTGCCAGAGCAAGTGATTTTCTGCCTTGTCCGTGCTGTACACGCCACTCTCTGACCCTGTGCAATAAAACATGCCTGTGCTCGTTTCTAGCCAGCATTTGCTGGTACACCGACAGCAACGATTTTTTTCCAAAAAGCTGTCTTCCTTGCCTGCCATTTCCCTGTCTAGGTCACAAGCGCAGTGCCTGCGAGAATATGTTTTAAGAGCAGTCTCCAAAAGGAAAGGCGCAAATAAGTTTGGGGTTTTTGAAATTCTTAGTCGAGGTGTGCAATGTCATGATGTCCTAGGAGAAAAGGATTGGGTTTCTATTTGCAGGTGTTGTTAGCAGTAAGTTTGGTCAGGGTGCATTTCATACCAAAACCAGTTTAATTCACAATGACAAAGTTAAATTATTTTGTTGAGGTGTGGGTGTGGGGGGTTTTTTCCATATAAAAAATGGAAAGATAAAATCAAAGATTAACCCTCTGAAATTAGAGATTAGCATTCTTCTCACCAGTTCTTCTGTTACTCTCCTCTCCTCCGCTCTGGCCAAAGCAGGAGGCCTCAGAAGGCAGAACCAGGCTGTAAGGCAGAACAGTCTGCTGCTACTTACTGGAAAAAATGGGACTGTCTAGTTTTTGACATACTCTGCCAGCAGAATTACAGCAGAGCACCATCCTTGTTTATGAGCATCATGCCGAATTACTCAGACCTCCTTCATTTTCTTTGTCTGGAATGGACAGTCAGTAGTTTTGTGCTTTAGCACTACCGCGTGCATGAAGTGACACACGCAAGACCAGTCAAGACCATTCACCTCTTTACAGAGTGTAAGGAAGAAAAAAGAAAAAATACGCAAACACACACACACACACCCCTTCTGCTTTCTTGTCAGGAGCAGCACAGTGATAATTAAGGCAGCGTCTCTGTGCCAGGCAGCTCTCAGCTCCCTGCTGCGTCCCTACAATTGCTGGGGAGCAGGATCCGCTCGCCCAGCATCTGAGTGAGGATTTAGCGACAGCCAGAGCCACCGACTCCCAAAGAGTCCCAACTCCCCGCTTCCCAAAGGCGCCCTGGACCGTTGCATAACAGCACCTGGTTGTCTGCATCCTGCCTCCCAGAGCATCATCTTTCAGAGCCTATATTTTCATCAGTCTTTACTCATTTGTTTTGGAGTCTGGTTATTTGAAGCCATAATGGCCACTTTTTGAGGTCTCTGGCCCTAACGCAAAGCTGAGGATAACTTTCAGCTGGCTCTTTGTTGCAGCTGCTGGTGCATCTTGCCTGCAGCTGGCAAGGCACTGGCTGAGGTGGTTCCATGTAGCGAGCCAAGCTCTAGAGAATGTCAGGTCGCCGGTGGGGTGAATACGGTGCACTGAAAAGACATGTCAGAGGGAGCTGCAAGAACGTACTGAATGATTCGGAGGCTTAAGGGTGCTTGCCGAACTGGCATACTGCCAGCGTGCAGCGTGAACACAAACTGGCTTGCGCTTAGAAGTAAGCTGTGGATGTAGCTGGCTCCGTAAAGCTGGACTTTGGCAGGTAACCAAATACATGTTGGCATACTCAGATATAAGCAGGATGGATCAGTAAGGGTGGAGATAACTTTGTGCCTTTCAGAAAGGAAACCTGAGAGGAATCCTGTAACCATCCTATAAAAGGATGATTTATCTACCAACAGCTCTGATGAAGTTATGAAGAACAACGTCCTGGGCATCCCGCCATCCTCTCTGAACATCACGTATGAAAGGAAAAATAAACAAACTCCGAAAGCACTGAACACTTTTATGAGAAGGACATTATTCAGATTCATGAGGTGGAATTCTCAGCACATGCCCCAAGTCGTTATCAAGTTGTAAAGGCATAGGTAGAAGCATAACTCCTCACAGAGGGGAAAAACAGAGAGTGGGCAGGGAAAGCCTCCTGGACTTCAGTATTTGTCAACTAAGCTTAGTATACCAGTATGCTGTTAAGGACAGAATTCAGCTCTTCTTAGGTTGTGTAACTTTATAATGA
Organism: Grus americana; assembly: GCF_028858705.1. Lineage (NCBI taxonomy): Eukaryota > Metazoa > Chordata > Aves > Gruiformes > Gruidae > Grus > Grus americana. Next base: position 52,202,447 of record NC_072891.1, read on the forward strand.
ATGCCTCCTCATCATCTCATTGATCATCAACTTCCTCTAATGGATTCTCCTGATACCATCACTAACAGCTTATTCTTCAATACTTCAGAAATATGCACCAGCAGTTTATTTAAGAAGTACTAGATATGAAACTGATTATGAACGCTAAATTACTCCTGATAATTCACAGAAATATGTGCCGTTTTGACTTTGGGGAGCTTACGCTGGTTCTCACCCTTATGGTCCACACCATTGTGCTGACTAATGAAGGCAAAATGGATTAAGAAAACAACAGCAGAAAAACATTTTATTTTCAGCAAGCATTCAGCCTCCAGCCATAGCAGGTGAAAACATTTCCAGGTGGGCAAGCGAGGGGCTTTTTTAGATGTTTAAGAGACAGGATGCCATCTCTCTGGAGTGAGCTGGTCCCACCAGACGTCTCAGTGGGAGCAGGCAGAGATGGCCAACGCTGCCTGTCTGGTTTCCCCCAGGTGCAGCAGCCCCTGGCCGCTGGCTGCAGGGCTGCCCCACTCCCCAGGGAGCTGCTACAGCCTGCCAAGCTGCTGCAGCGTCCAGCTGCCCAGATCCTCGTCTGAGCTGCCTGTCCGACAGGCAGGGTGCCTGCACCCCTGTGTAGACTCGCAGCTGCATGGGAAATGCAGCTTACCATAGAATCAGAGAATGGTTTGCGTTGGAAGGGACCTTAGAGATCATCTCTTTCCAACCATGGAAACCAGGGACGCCCTCCACTAGACCAGGTTGCCCAAAGCCCCGTCCAGCCTGGCCTTGAACACTTCCAGGGAGGGGACATCCACAACCTTCAAGGTCAGACATGCGTTTATCTCCTTAGCAAATTCTTCTCTCCCTCGGCAGTTTGTTATATACTGCAATGTGCATTTCCACGCAACATTACTGCTATAAACCCTCCTTTTTCACTTTCTAGGGAAGCACCAAGTTATTTAGAAGAGAGAGACCCAAACAGCTCAACACAAAATACTGCTTCAGGCTGCACACTTCTATGGAAGTTTTCAGAATTCGGGTGTGCCAAGAGAGAAGCAGCTTTGAAAGTTGAACATTTACTTCATATATTGCACACCCGCAGGTATTAGAAAAGAGAAGTGCACCAAATCTGAAGCAAGTAAGACTGATACCCAGTAGGTTTGTGCTGTGCGTTGTACAACAACTGTGTGCTGTCATAAAACTCTGCCTTAGGGCATTTTCCCCTGTTGAGCTTCTGACTGGCAGAATATTTCACGTGTTGAAATTTACCTGTATAGTAGTTGTATGTTTAATCCTGCTGCTGTTAGATTGTCACATATATTTTGACAAGCAATCAAAAGTTATAAAAGTTAGGATAATTTGATTATATTTGTAACTTAAAGTTATAAGGTAGCTATAGAATCAGATTGGGAAAATTAGTTTGTAACCAAGGTAATAGGTAATGAAGCTAACTGACCATGGCAAGATACTATGCTGCTATGTTCCTTGTACAGTCCCTACCCAATCGGACAATAGGCCCGGGAATATTAATCTTATGAAGTAAGTTGCTACGGGTAGATGCACCTACAACAAGGGTACTGCGCATGTCTGCATGAAGGAGGTCATCCAGCAGACACAGGTGCAAGACCACTGACGACCACCAGAGACCCTTGAGGACCACCGACTCAAATCACTGAGCATGCGTGACGGGGAGGAGAATATGGAAATGATTTCCCAGAAATGATTATCATAGGACTGCCTTTTCTTGGAAATATAATGAACATGTATATTTTGATTCTATATAACCTGTGTGTTGGTGATCACCTGGCATGCACGTTGGGTGGAGCTATCCCCCGTGCATCCAGCGCTGCAATAAAGAATGCCTGCCTTTTAACACTACATTGGTGTTACGAGGTTTATTCCCAGATTTCGGTGACAGTTTTGGCGACCCAGATGGGACACTGCTTTTGAACCTCGACGGATCCGTGGGATCGCAGGACCTCCAGCCGGCACCGGGGAATTCTCGGGGAGAACCTCCGATCCCCGGACCGAAGAGCTTTGAGCAAGACCCCTGGGAGAGGTAAAGGCATTCTCATTTAATTGAAGTATGTGAAGGTACCTTAAATAAGGACCCCGTGGCTCTCCGGGACAGGCCCGTATCGGGACAGGCCTGTATCGGGACAGGCCCACGCCGGGACAGGCCCACGTTGGGACAGGCCCACGCCAAGAGCATGGGAGGCCTGCTCGTAAGGCGCGGTGAAAGCTGCGCAGAGTTGGGCTGGAGAGACGTCTCAGGTAAAAGTCTCTGCTAGGCGAAAGCCTGTGGAGCAGGGCCCAGAGGGGAGGGGAAGCCTCCAAGGCTGGGATTTCTGGTGGCAGGAGAAATCCCTGGGATTTCCAGTGGCAGGGGAAATCCCTGAGGGAGCTCTAACACGGGTTGGGGTCCCTCTGACTGAGTGCTTGTGATAGTGCACAATCACAACCACTAAGTCCCTGGGAGATGGGCACTTTTCCGAGTAAGAAACCAATCCCACGAAAAACACCACTGGGATGCATTTTGGAGCACTGGAAAGATCTGGGAAATGTTGATCCTTTGACTCGGAAACAGTTGATTGAATATTAGAATCATTGGTGGCCACTATACACTTTAGAAAATGGGGAAAAGTGGCCGGAAAATGGGACATTGCAATATAACACCATTTTGCAATTAATGTTATTCTGTAAAAGGGAAGGTAAATGGAACGAAATGGCATATGTAGATCTGTTTTTCACATTGCGAAATCATCCGGAATGGCAAAGGCAATGTGAATTGTTTTCACCTGATTCCGCGATAATGGCATTAAAGGGGCAGGAACCTGATAAAAATTTGGAAAAAGATTGCTGAGCTTGTGATAATGGTAAACGGTGTCTTAAACGTGAATTTGAAGATGATGATGTTGAACTATTGGTTGCGCCTCGCAGAAGGCTAGGAAATGATCAGAGGGATCAAAATCTGGAGGCTAACAATGCTTCTGCCTCTCCTGTGGAAGGGGAGGCAGAAGGATTCAGCCCGATTGCAGGGAGAACGAGAGGAAGAAGGGGAGGAGACGGATTAACTGTCCTCCAGGCCCCTCTTCGACAGGCTGTTGGCAATGAAGGTCCAGTAATGGTGAAAGTCCTCTTCTCAATAACTGATTTGAGGGCATGGAAGGAGACTGCGGGCACCTATCGGGACGATCCTGAAAGGGTTGCCAAGGTAGTGGAAACAATAATTAGAACCCAAAACCCCGATTGGGAAGATTTACAAGTAATATTGGATACATTGTTGGAAAGTACTGAAAAGAAAATGGTATTAAATCCAGCCAGGAAAGAAGTGGAAAGATCCCATGCTAACGAAAATATACAAGGGACAGTGGACCAGAATTTTCCATCCACAAATCCCGAGTGGGACCCTAATCAGCCGGGACCCAGAGGGATGCTGACTAGGTACCAGAAGTGGATTTTATTTGGTGTTAGACATGCAATGCCAAAAGCAATTAATTGGTCTAAATTATATGAAGTAAGACAAGAACTAAACGAATCCCCTTCGGCCTTTATGGAAAGACTGAAGGTGACAGCTAGAAAATATACTAATCTGGACCCAGAGGAACCTGAGGAGGCTATACAATTGGCCTCTATATTTATGGGACAATCAGCCCCAGACATCAGGAGAAAACTTCAAAAATTGGAAGGAGCTGAGTCCAGAGATTTGGGCAAAATGCTTGAAATAGCTTGGACCGTGTATAACAATAGAGAAAAAGAAAGAAAAGTCAGACAAATGCGAAGGGATGGGAAAATTCTGGCCATTTTGACTGAGAATAATAAGGGGGGCATGGGAAAAGGACGAGGAATGAATATCGTCGACTGGGGGCTTGGGAGGGGAAGAGTGGTCCCTAGATTGGCGAAGGATCAATGTATGGTTTGTAAAGAGCGTGGACATTGGAAAAAGGATTGTCCCAAAGCTGGGGGATTAAATTCAACACTCCAGGCTATTAAATTGATGACTTTGGATAATGAGTCATGAAGGGGACCGGGGGAATCAACCCTAGCTGAGCCCCTGGTTACATTAAGGCTAGGGAATGAAGAAATGGAATTTTTAGTAGATACAGGGGCTACATATTCAGTATTGAATACATGTAAAGCAAAACTCAGCCATAAATCAGCAGAGGTCGTTGGTGCAATGGGGCAAAAGGAGAACCGGCCTTTCCTGAAACCATTAAAATTTAAGTTGAGAAAACAGTGGGTTACACATCAATTTTTGTATATGCCCGAATGTCCGTTGCCTCTATTAGGGCGAGATTTATTAAGCAAATTAGATGCACAAATAATTTTTAAAGATGGAGAAATCAGATTACTAATACCAGAATCAAAAGCCATAGAGGCGAGAGTGTTTATGTTACAGGACTCCTCCAAGGAGGAACAGATTCCAGAAGTGGTGGACAATGCAGTAACCCCTTTGGTATGGGCAAGTGAAGCTCCAGGACGATCTAAACTGGCGGAACCAGTAAAGGTGACTTTAAAACCCGGAGCCAAACCGGTAAGACAAAAACAGTATCCTATTAAGTGGGAAGCCCAAAAGGGATTAGAGGAATTAATTACAAAATTCTTAGAATATGGACTGTTAGTAGAATGTGAATCAGAATATAATACCCCTATATTACCAGTGAAGAAATCAGGAGGCAAGGAATACCGACTGGTCCAGGACTTAAGAGCCATAAATCAAATAGTTCAAGATATACACCCAGTAGTGGCTAATCCATACACTTTACTGACATCTTTGAAGGAGGAACATAAATGGTTTACTGTACTGGATTTAAAGGATGCCTTCTTTTGCATACCTCTGGATGCAAAAAGTCAAAGCATATTTGCTTTTGAATGGGAAAGTCCTAATACGGGACGAAAAATGCAACTAACATGGACTGTACTTCCACAAGGATTTAAAAATAGCCCCACATTATTTGGAAATCAATTGGCAAAAGAGTTAGAAATGTGGAAGAAACAGAATCAAGGAGACGGTATATTATTACAGTATGTGGATGACATTTTGATAGCAGCAGAAAGCAAAGAAACATGTTTTGAAATGACCATCAGTTTACTGAATTTCCTGGGCCAAGGAGGATACAGAGTTTCCAGAAACAAAGCCCAGATAGGGAAAGAAGCAGTGATTTATTTGGGATTTGAGATATCTCAAGGACAGAGACAATTGGGAAATGAAAGAAAAGAAGCCATTTGTCAGATCCCTGAACCTAACAGCCCAAAGGAATTGAGAGCCTTTCTGGGAATGATTGGGTGGTGTTGACTCTAGATTTTAAATTATGGACTGTATGTGAAACCCCTATATGAAGCCTTGAAGGAATCCAAAGACCGATATTTGATTTGGACACCTGAATGCCACAAATCATTTAAAGAACTCAAAAAGGCATTGATGACAGCCCCCGCATTGGGTTTACCTGACTTAACCAAACCTTTTGAGCTGTTTGTTCACGAAAGGCAACATTTGGCCCTTGGAGTACTGGCGCAACGGCTGGGATCCTGGAAGCGACCAGTGGGATACTTCTCTAAACAACTTGACAACGTGAGTAAAGGATGGCCGGGATGTTTGCGTGCCGTGGCAGCGACAGTGCTGCTGATCCAGGAAGCCCGAAAATTAACCATGGGCCAAAAGATAGTGGTATATGTACCACACATGGTTATAACTGTCTTGGAACAAAAGGGGGGTCACTGGCTATCCCCTAGCAGAATGTTGAAATACCAGGTTGTCCTATTGGAACAAGATGATGTGGAATTAAAAGCCACAACAATTGTAAATCCAGCAATGTTCCTGACAACAGAAAATCCTACTGAGAAATTGGAACACGATTGCTTGGGAACTATTGAACAAGTTTATTCCAGCAGACCGGACCTGAAGGACGAACCTTTGAAGGATCCTGATCTGGAATTGTTTATGGATGGAAGCAGCTTTGTGCAAGAGAGAAGGCGAATAGCCGGATATGCTGTTGTTACCACTGACAAGGTATTGGAGTCAGGGACACTACCTGCAAATACATCAGCGCAGAAAGCAGAATTGGTGGCGCTGAAGCAGGCTTTACGGATGGCAGAAGGGAAAAGGGTAAACATTTGGACGGATTCTAAATATGCATTTGGTGTGATCCACGCTCATGGAGCCATCTGGAAAGAAAGAGGACTGTTGTCAGCCCAGGGCTCACCTATAAAATATAAAGAGGAAGTTCTTCAACTTTTGCAAGATGTACAGAAACCAAAGGAAGTGGCTGTAATGCATTGCAAGGCTCATCAGTTTGGTCAAACTGCTATAAATATAGGTAATCGATTGGCGGATAAAGCTGCAAAAGAGACTGCAGAACGAGGTATCCTTGCATTAATACCAGTAAAACAGATAAAAATTCCAAATTTAAAAGCAAGATACAGTAAGCTAGACGAACAACTAGCAGAGAACTTAAAGGCATCCCAAAATGCGGAAGGATGGTGGGTAACACCAGAGAATCAGGTAATAGTGACCCCACAAATTATGACAGAGCTTGCAAAGGAAGAACATGAACAGACACATTGGGGTGTGGATGCTATGGTTACAAATTTGAGAACATCTGTAGTGTGTGTAGGAATGACAGGAATAATTAAATCAATAATAGCTAAGTGTCCAATTTATCTTAAAAATAATCCCTTAAACCAGAGGAAAGCACCTTTAGGAATAACAAAGCAGGGTAATTTCCCAGGAGATTATTGGCAAGTCGATTTCTCTGAGTTACCTAGACAGAATGGATATAGATATTTGTTGGTATTGATTGATACGTTTTCTGGATGGCCGGAGGCTTTTCCTTGCCGCACCAACAAAGCAAGAGGAATGGTCAAAATATTACTAAAAGAAATAATACCGAGATTTGGGGTACCATTGGGCGTATCTTCTGACAGAGGACCACATTTTGTAGCGGAAATAGTCCAACAAGTAAGTAAAATCCTAGGGATAAATTGGAATTTACATACTCCCTGGAGACCGCAATCAAGCGGGAAAATTGAAAGGATGAACCAGACCTTGAAAAGACAAATGAGTAAAATTTGCCAAGAAACATCTTTGAAATGGCCACAGGCTTTGCCATTAGCTCTGTTAAGAATAAGAATCCAACCAAGGTCTAAAGACGGTGTAAGTCCATATGAAATATTATATGGCAAACCCTACCAAACTCCCTTAATCCCAGGGAACATGAGGGTAACAGGGGAAATAGATTTACAAACATATCTGATTTCTTTAGGAAAGACCCTTGAAGCGCTTAGAAGATATATTGTGCTGACCAGGCCGCTTGCTCTTGATACGCCTGTACATCCATACCAGCCGGGTGACCTTGTGTATATAAGGACATGGGGTTCTGAACCACTCCAGGAGAAGTGGAAGGGACCTTTCCAGGTACTGTTAACAACTTATACCACAATCAAGGTAGAAGGAGTGGAGCCTTGGATTCACTACACTTGAGTAAAGAAGGCACCGCCAGATCAGTGGACATGTACGCAAGAGGGACCTTTGAAACTTAGACTGTGTAAAAATTCTAAGGATCAGTTTCTTTAGCCTGTTATCTATTGAATTATGAATATTATGAATTGTTTGATTAGACTGATAACACTTTTTTGTATTTCATCACTAATTTGTAGCCAAAGAAATACAGAATGGCCATGGTCCCAAGCTGTTGTCCAATATACCTGGAGTGTGGGACCATATCCCAAAGACCGTTCCCCAAATTTAGCCACTGTTATAATGCATGAGTCTGAAGTTTACCACCCACCTGAGTGGGCATGGGACAGAAAGGACTGGGTCCGTGTCTTGACTGAAGCAATTGGGGAAAGAATTCAAGTAGGATGTAAAAAGATGGAAAGATCTCTTCATGAGAAAGCTTCCTCAATTACCATCTCCGGAAATCTATTAGAACCTAGTTCTAATATTACAAGACTCTGTCCCACCACTGAATGGAAATGTAACAAACAAGATTCTCTCATTACGTGTTGCCGCCAACAGAATGTCGGTCACTACTCCTTAGACCCTAGTACCAATAATGTTGAAATCACCAAATCCTGTATTAAGGAACAAGGAGATTGTTGGCATAATTTTACTTTAACTAAACCAGTTTATGTGGTGTGCAATTGGCGACCTAATCCATTGACAGGAGGACTGTCAGGTCTTACATTTAAATTCAAAATAAATGCTGTAACTAAACCCCTAGTGATGCTTGTTGCAGTAGTCACGCACGCTGATACAGATACTCTCTTTACGTTAACTAGTAAAGGTGAAGTCACCCCCTCTTTTATGGTACCACAAGGAAATGACATCACAATAAGACACAGATTAATCACTGAATCTCGCATTGAACCTATAAACAGTTATGAAATTGGACCACATGGCCCTATTTTGTGTAAAAATCAAAATTTAGACTGTTGGTTAAATTTGACTGCTGTACAATACTCCCATAAAGTAATATGTGGTAAAAATAACACCAAATACTGGGGAGAACTTAAAATAGATGTCATAATACCTACTACCCAACCAATTGTCGCGCTTAATTCGAAAATCTTTGAAATTGGACCGTATGTGATTAGAAATACAGGCTTGCAACAAATGTTGTTTAACCCGGCATGGTCTCTCAAACGAGTTGAATTGTCAGTGCGAAACAATATTTCAGATATTCAACCAGCTTGTTCACCTTTCTTAAAAATTTCATATGAGGGATGGACAACCTGGCTACAGAAACGAACTCTTACTATGAAAAGGACACGGAGAGACTTGACCGGTGTTTTGGGAACAGGATTGGGAGTTTTAAATAGCATTGATTCAGAAGTAATAATGAACCTCAATTAGTGATTTGGCTAAATTACAACAACCCTTATGATCTTCTTTATTGACTCTAGGAACTAACCAGTGGCTGTTGTCAAATATATTACCAACGTGGGAAAGAGTAAATGTAAGGGACCACGAATTAATTACAGACGCACTTGGGGTGATCCAAAATAACCTCTCTTTGGCTCTGAGTTGTATCCAGGCTCAATTATGGATGCAGTCGGTAGCTGCCTCAGTTATAAGAGAAGGTGAAGAAAGCACTCTCCCCACTGAAATTAGGAAAATAGTTTGGGACAGTGCTACTGATTTTGAGAAAGAACTCCAGTCCTGGTGGAGCCTGGTAAACTTTACTTATGATCCCGTTACAAACACAGCTACAACTTTTGTGCTCACTATATCTAATGCTACTATATACCCAATTCATCCCATTGTTGCATTAGGGTTGAACCACAACGGAACTATACTCTATCCTTCCGAGCATAGAGTATGGGCCCGAAAGATGAATGAAAAATGGCAAACTGTTAATTTGGAATCTTGCATCGTGCGAGAACAACAAGGATTTGTCTGCGAAGGTAATGCAATTGAGGCACAAGATATTTGCCTGGATACTGAACAAAATATTTGCCATTTGGAGGTTCATCCTAACGAGAACCCTAAAACAGTTATTATATATATTGGTAAGGGCTGTGTATGTTTAAGGACTGTTTGTGATTCTTTATATGTAGATAAGATAGTCGTAGAGATTAAAAATCATTCAAATTTTTGTGTTTGTAATTTTACTAAGATTGATGGATGTGACTTTTCTTATTCGACCCCAGTCACATCTCACCAACTTTTGCAGTCTAATTACATGTTGATTCATGAATTATTACCCATACCCATTGGAAGGAATCTCACTTTAGTGAAACAGTTATTACAACACAAGGATTTGATTGCAATTCTGGAAAAAATTAAGGAAAATGGACAAAAAAACCCTAATAACTGTTCATCACAATGTGAAAGAAATACACCGAGTTTTTGAAAGAGCGCAGAGAGATGCAGAACTTAGATGGTGGGACACACTTTTCGGATGGTCACCTACTGCTACAGGCATCCTAAACAAGTTGTGTCACCCCATCGTGATTCTCTTAATATTGGTTTTGATCAGTTTGACCTTGTCAGCAATATTGTATGTCATGGCCTGGAAAATGATGAATCGGTTAACATATCTGAGAAAGCAAATTACTCGTGAAGCTTCTTTCACTCATATGATCGTCCAAGCTGTTGCAGAACAGCAAAAGAGACAAACAATCCCAGAGTTTCCTCCAACATAGAAAATGATTAATATAGTGAAAGTATTGAAATAATTTTCAAAACTTTCAAAGGGGGGAAATGTCACATATATTTTGACAAGCAATCAAAAGTTATAAAAGTTAGGATAATTTGATTATATTTGTAACTTAAAGTTATAAGGTAGCTATAGAATCAGATTGGGAAAATTAGTTTGTAACCAAGGTAATAGGTAATGAAGCTAACTGACCATGGCAAGATACTATGCTGCCATGTTCCTTGTACAGTCCCTACCCAACCGGACAATAGGCCCGGGAATATTAATCTTATGAAGTAAGTTGCTATGGGTAGATGCACCTACAACAAGGGTACTGCGCATGTCTGCATGAAGGAGGTCATCCAGCAGACACAGGTGCAAGACCACTGACGACCACCAGAGACCCTTGAGGACCACCGACTCAAATCACTGAGCATGCGTGACGGGGAGGAGAATATGGAAATGATTTCCCAGAAATGATTATCATAGGACTGCCTTTTCTTGGAAATATAATGAATATGTGTATTTTGATTCTATATAACCTGTGTGTTGGTGATCACCTGGCATGCACGTTGGGTGGAGCTATCCCCCGTGCATCCAGCGCTGCAATAAAGAATGCCTGCCTTTTAACACTACATTGGTGTTACGAGGTTTATTCCCGGATTTCGGTGACAAGATAACTATGCTGTCCTAAAGATGATGTTGCAGCACGAGGTAAAAATTGCCTTTTCCTGTGTAAGGGCAACATGCCTGATTAGCTGGAGAGGGAATGTGCTGTATTGCATGATCACATCCCATGTGCAAAATGCTAGCCGTTGTTCCAGGTCTACTTGTACCTCCTAGCAGACAAATGACTACGAATAAGACTGACTTCATCTCACAAAGAGCTTAATCACACATGATGTTAATCATTGAGGGCTTTCATTCCAACTAAAGGAAGCAATTCAGTGCACTTACAGGAAAGTTGCCTTTTGGTCTTTCAAACTGATACTCTGTGATTTTCCATTTTCTTTTTTGACATTGGTCATTGTGAAATTACTGCAACTAAACGTGTAAAACCTTTTTTCCAAAGCTTTAGGAGGAGGTACACACTCAAGGGATGAACAAACCCAATTAGTTGCCTTGGAATACAGATCACATCAGTTACTATATTGTGTGTTTATATACAGACACACGTGTATGCATGCAGAAATAAGCAGATTCTTCTTGAGCAAAAGAATAAAGTAATTTTTTTCTGCAAAAACCTGTGCAATATGTCATTACATAATAATCTATTTTAGCAAACCGATCGCTTTAGAAATAAATAGTCATTAAAGTGGCAGGCACTGTCTTTTGGATGATTTAGAAGCTCGCACAGGAATTTCCAGAGCGGAAGCTGTCTTTGCAAGTGAATTTACCACTAGCAGAGGTTATTCTCTATGCCGCTGAAAAATGGAATTGTAGCCAAGATGCAAGGAACGCTGTTGTTTCCAAAGAGTTCAGAGGACAAGGCCCTGACCCAGCGGGTGACACGGTGCCGGCAAAGCCCTGCAGCGGTGAAGAGCGGGGAGGGGTGGGAACATGACATCTGCAGCTTGCACGTCCGCATGATCAGCGCTGAAGACAGAAGGCGAGGAGACGGAAGGCGAGACTGTGAGATGTTGTTAGTAGGCAGAATGAGGGTACCCGAGTGGATGCTCACTTGAAAATCTCTTGAGAGAGAGAAAGAAGAACTCCGTGGAAGTGTCTCGCCGTCTTGTCCCATGGAGGGGAGAAGGATGTGACAAAGTGAGAGCTTGAAAGAGGAAAGCAGAAAGTAAGAAAGAAATGCGGTCCCCTAGGAAGGGATAAAACCCAAGTATGTCTAGTGTGGGGTGAAATGTAGAGCTTTGGGGCAGGGCCGTGAAGCTGAGGGCTTTTGACCAAATGGTGTTAGAGTTGGAAACAGGGGGAGGCTTTGCGTGACTGTGCGTGTCTTGCTGCCAGCAGAGGAGATCCATTTGGGGCTCTCGTAAGTAGGTGAAGAAAGGATAAGGTGGAAGGACTATTCAGTGCTAATAACGTCAAAAGGCAGTCAGTTTCAAACATCATGGTAATGGAGATGGGATGTTCTGAGTGAAATTAAAGCTCCACTGGTTAAGCCCTGATCTGTGTTTGGCAGGAGTAGCTACTGTGCTCTTTTTCTTTAGAAGAGCCAGTTTATTAAGGGTTTACACCTGACATAAAGGAAACTTGAATGAAGGGTTTAGTCGATTGTGGTTTTAATAACAAAAAGTCCTCCCTGAGTCTCTTTAACAAATTGGGCATTTCTTTACAGCCCTCCAGGTTTAGTTTATTTTGGGGGGCGGGGTGTTAATTTTTTTATATTATTTTTACAGCAGAGGTGCTGGGCACCCAAATCAGCACAAGATGAATAGAGCTGTACAAAAAAGCAATGATCCGTGAATGAAAGGGAAGTGTGGGAGTCACTTTAAATGTGTGCAGGTATGGTTTATAGTGATTTGCCACTGCTGCTGTTTTCCTCTTTGTTGTTCTGTTTTTTCCAGCTTAATGGATTAGTGTTGTCACTCAGGCGTTCTTGGTCTGTAAATTCTTGGGACTGTAAGTCCCCAGCCTTTCACTATTAGCAGCAACAAGAAGAAGTCACGTCAGAGTCTGTGCGGTAGGCTGATGATGCTGTTCATCTTCTTCACTTCCAGAATGCACACGCGTCTCTTGTCTACTTGTCGAGTGCTGGATTGAAACACCCGGTTGTAGCACCCGATTGCTTCCCCAGTTAGGTCAGACAGAGCTGAGGGTGTCCGTTCTAATAGGTCTGCCTCCACTTAGGAACCAAATCTTTTCTTCTGTAAAATTTCATGGTGTGGGTCCAGTTTAAAAGGGCAGCAGGGGGAAAAAAGAAGTCTGAACTTGCAGACTGAGCCTGACTCAGGCTCCTTCCAAACTATTTCCAGTGCTACAATGTCTACAGACTTTTCCTTCAAACCCCTCACCTAGTTCTTTTCAGAAACTGTGATTTCAAATTTACTTGACATCAAAAGTTTCTGGATAGGTTTAACTCAGAACCTTGGAACTAGTTAAAGACAGGTTCATTGCAACTCTGCAATGAGCCCAAAGTGACAACTTCTACATCTGCAACCCAATATATATACATAGATACACGCGTAAGTGCGCGAGTATTTCACAGATGAATGACAGCTGACAAACAAGCAGCCCATTAAACCACTCAAACAAAAGCAAGTGACAAACAGGGAAGCATACAGTTACTCCAGTTAACTTTTCACAGTGTTTTCAATACTGCAAGCAACCACGCTCACAACCTAGGCTTACAAGTTCAGTTTCTTCTTTCTTTCCTAAGAGCAGGACACTGCACGAGTAACAGCAGCAGCAACAAGCGCAGACCAAAAGCAAGCGGGTTGCAGAACATCTTTTTTTAATGGTGCTGTAAACCTCGTGAAATAGGGCCAGTGCTTTTCAGAGACACACGCTGCAAAGAACAGCAGCTTTACAAGCAGCCTTCGGCGGCGGCGTTTGCTCAGCCCAAGTGTCAGCGAGCCAACGCAGAACTTTTGTTACTGCTCAAAACATCACTTCCGAGCAGTACCGAGTCGAAGCCTTCGGGCTGAGCCGCAACCGCGGCGGGGGCTGCCCGGCCGGAGCAGGACGCAGTCGGCAGAGCTCTTCGCCGCTCCCGCCCGCCGCCTGCCCACGGGCGGCGGGACGAGGCGGGACTGCCACCCTTGGGCTGCGCAGCCGAGCGCGGCGGGACGCGGCGCCGGCACCACCCCGCCGCTCCGCTGCCCGCCGACGGCCCCTCTCCGCCGGGCCGGGCCGGGCCGGACCGACCCTCTCCGCCGGCCCACGGCAGAGCCTCGCCCGGAGAGCCGCGCCGCAGCAAGCGCGGGGGCCGCAGCACCGAGATCCCACGCCAGGACCGCTCACCGCGCCCGCCGCGGTCCAACCCCCCGCCTCAGCCCTCCAACGCGCCCCGGCACCGCGGCCTCCCCAAGGACGGCCCGGCCCGGCCCCGCGGGGGCACCTCGAGGTTCCCACCGGCACCTCAGCGCCGGGACAGCACCCCACGGCCCGCACACGGTGGCTGGAAGCAAACTCCGCCGGGGCGGTGGGTGGGCCGAGGTACCCCTTGCGCTCCGCCACCGGGCGGGAACCGACTCTCCCCACCCCCCGCGGGACCCCGCCGGGCCGCCAGGCCATCGCTCCGCTCCCTCCCTCCCGGCGGCGGGGCGCGCCCCGGTCACCTTTAATGTAGACGTCGTCGTCCGCCCGCATGAACCATTCGTACTTGTCCAGGTAGCGGTCGTGCATGTACTTGATCATCATGAAAGACTTCTTCTGCGGCGGGCAGGAGTCGTCCACGCCGGGCAGGGCGACGACGGGCAGCCGGGGCAGCCCGGGGAGCGCGGCGGAGCCCTGGCTGGAGAAGAACTCCACGCGGCCCGGCACCGAGGGCGCCCACGTCCGCTGCGCCGCCACCGCCCGGCTGCCCAGGTACTTCTGGGCCGTCATCACCCCCACGTAGAGGAAGTTGCGGGGCTTGGCGTAGCCCGGGGCGCCCCCCCAGTCCCCGCTCCCGTTGTGGCTGCCGCCGGGCCGGCCGCTCCGCTTCTCGCCGCCTTCCTCCTCCTCCTCCTCCGGCTCCCCTTCCCCGCCGGCGGCGGGGCTGGACACCATGCCCTCCGCCGGCGGCGGCGGCAGCTCCCAGGGGCTGCTCCTGAAACTCGTGCCGCCCAGCACCGCCGCTGCCTCCGGCGGCGCCTGCTGCCCGCCCGGCACCGCCGCGCCCCCGGCCGCCCCCGGCCCCGCCGAGCGGCCGTAGTAGGAGCAGAGGCTGGAGCCGCGCCTCTTCTTTTCGCTCAGCTCGGCCACTTTCGGGGCGATGAGCCAGGAGGCGGCGGTGAAACCCAGCACCAGCCCCAGCACCACGCTCAGCCAGGGTCTCCGGGACCGGGCTGCCATGGCGCGGGCGGGGCGGCTCCCGGAGCGCCGCTGCCGCCGCCGGCTTCCCCCCGCCGCCTCCCGCTGGAGGCGACCCCCGTCCCGCTGCGGCCCCGGGTGCGGCGACTCCCGCCGCGGCTCCCTGCCCCGCCGCGCCGGCCCGGGCGGCTGCGCTGCTCCCGAGTCAAACTTCTCCGGGCGTGAGGGCGGCGGCCCCTCCGCTCCGCTGGCACCTTGTCACCGCGGCGGCTGGTCCCTCCCCGCCCCTCCCACCAGCTCAGCCTCCTCCACACGGCGGCCGCGGCCCCCTCTCCGCGCTCCGCCATTCAGCCAGCTTCCTCCGCGGCTGCCGAGCGCCTCACCCCGGAGGGCGCCGCCGGCCGTGCCCGAGCCGCTCCGGGGAAGTGGCCGCCGCCGCCGCCGCCGCCGCTCCGGAAGGAAACGATTTTTTTAGGTGCCGCTCGCAGCTCCCCCGCGCCGCGGCCCCGCCACCCTCCGGCGCCCCCTTCCAGTCCCGGGACCAGGGCCGCCCGCCCGGCCGCGCCTCTTGGCCCCGGGTGCGCCCCGGTGCGCCCCGCTCCCGCCTCCGCGTCGGGAGAGGCCGGCGGCTCATCTGCGGCCGCAGCTTCACATCACCCGAGGGCGGCCACGGGACGGCGGGTGGGACCGTCCTGCCCCGGTTTCTCATCCCAAGGGTGGTCATGGAAAGACAGCTGAGGGCTGTAGTTTCAGGAGGAGGGAAGCCGTCTCCTCTGCCCCTGCTCCCCGGCCTCTTCACTTCAAACGCTTCATAACTTTCCAGCCAAGAACTGTAGCCCTCCCTGACCATGTCTGTTCCTGTGGTGTGGATTCCCACAGCCTGCGTATGTTGTTATCACCAGCTCCAAGGTGCTGGAGCAGAGCCTCTTCATCCTCCAGCCTCGGGGTGACTGCACCGTCCACAGCCCAGGATGACTGACACCTGGAATTAAACGTTCAGGCCACTGTGCCTGCAGAGATAGCTTTAATTCTGAAGTTTAAGGTCTCCCTTGTCTCCTCCATATTTATATGCATCCCTAATTTCATTGTGCAAGATGCTCATCTCCAGCAAGAGTCATAAATTGTTCATCACATCCATTTGTCATTTCACTGAAATACACCAAAGCTACTGAAGATGCAGTAGCAAATGTTTAATCATTTGTCAGCAAAACCACCCATTTTTGTAGCTAAGTCTATGGGATTTTCTGTCACTTCACACGACTTTATCAGTTGTCAGGCACATATGTCAAGGCAAGAGGAGGAGTATGGAAGCTGGTACGGTGTGATGCTAGCAGAAGTAATGGAATAGTTGTGAGAGAAAAAATTTCAAACCTTTTTCCAAAAAGACAGAAATTACTTTGCCCACCTAACGAAGAAAAAGGCCTCCTACTCTGCATAGTCTTTAGCTATGAAAGATCACTCACTGAAGTAAATTTCAGTTTTTCCTTGTGCCTTCACCACATGCAGTGAGCAGGCTGTGGGCTCTTTGTGTTTCTGAGATGTGCAAGCATCATGCTCAGGAAACATACCCTCTGGCTTCCCCAGGGCTGAGCATCCTTTCCAAAGCAGCCCATCATTAATTTCCTCTGTACATCACACAAGCTGCAGGATTTATAATGCCGAGCAGCAAGGCACTGAGTACCAGTTATTCACTCCGCTGTCACCACTAAAAACAACAGCCCGATCAATGTGTCCGGGCACATAAAAGTTCTGGGAGCAACAGGGTGGCAGATTCTGGGTCTGCCTTCACGGAGCTACTAACAGGCAACAAGTGAAGGGGGAAGGCTCTCCTTCAGAAGGCTTCACCATGGCATGAGGGATTACCAGGATTAGGATTGTCTCAGATTTCCATATGAGTCTTCCATTTAAAAAATGCTGTCCCACAGTCCTTCCCCTCCACTCCCACAAACAGTTGGGGGGTGCTGGGTCCCAGCAAGTCCTGCACAGTATGACTTCCAGCAGTAAGGGCTCCTTTACACCTACACAACCTCACCATCACAGTGTCCTAAAATTTCAGACAACTTGCTGCTAAGGGGTCGCACAGGTGCAATGTCTGACCCTGCGCCACTTCCATCGCTTATGCATACACTGAAGTGACTCCGGTCAGTATCAGCTGTGCCAGCTCCTTAGGTCTGACAGTGCTTATTTTTGTCACAAAAATAGCAGGTGGGCCCATGAGAGGTGACCATAAACCTTTTACAGACCTCAAAGATGAAAATGGACCTTAAGGCATTATGTGTTATCAAGACAGTTTATAAGGGAATAGAGTACAAGGATATTTGGAGCAGAAATAGTACACGTGTGTACCTGCATTTATATTTTTTAGTTCAATGCTATACCAGTATTTCAATACACCGTGGGGAAATGTGTTCTGGGTTTTTACGGACAGACCGAAACACAGGCTGGGCTGCTTCTATAGGAACAACAGTGGCATCTAGTGGTTAATAATAAGTCCCAGACCTGTGTTCAGTAAAGGAGCGACACTCAGAATGCCTTTCCAATTAAAAGAAGTATTTGATATAATCACTTGTTAGGCTGGGCTTAGTCACTTCATGTCTACATGGCTTGTTATGTGTTCGAACGCATTTGATAAGACTATTACTCCAATGTCACACTGAATGTGTTTGGAGGGAATGGGAGAGGCGAGGGCCTGGCAATTTCTTAAAAAACTTGAAAAGTAATCTTGTAGCAAAAATTGGATTGGAAATTAGAAATCCTGCCTTCTGTCCACTGTACCATGTGTTTCTAATTATAATCTCAGGGGAGTCTCTTAACATTTTTAGTTTTTCTCTTGTGAAAAAGGTGGAAAACACAATCTCCCATTTCACCATAGTCGTTTTACAGCCTCTAATCAAATTTTACACACATGTCCTTTGATGAAGAAACAGCAGAAACATAGGGCTATGATTGTCATTAGCAATACTTTTAAGTGAAAACAATGGGGCTTTAGCTCCAGAAGAAGTGGGCAATCTTTCTTACACAATGATGCCAGCAGAAGCCAGAGTTCAAACGGGTGGGTATCCACTTCTCACTCTCACTTTACTTTTTTCAGAGTCATTCTGGCCATACTGAACCCAGTCACTTTGTCTTCACCGGGCACAAAGCCCTGAACTGAAGGAGTGGTCAACACGTCTGCAGTCTCGGAGAGGAACAGAGCTGGGTCTTACTACTTTTTCTTCTCAGGTGGAAGTCCAAAGCCATCAGTGATAGGTTGCTAGGAATTCCTACTAGGTTTCAAATTCAACACTAGACAGAAAATAAAGGGTGATAAAACTTGAGTGCTTTATTGGATGTTTTCACTCAACTAGCTTGCTGAAATGCCTGAATATGATGCTGACACTTGAGCTGCACTTTACAGGTTGTACCTATTGTGTAAAGGGCATCTAAACCAAGATAGACATAACACTGTTTGCAATCTCTTCACGGCAGCCATAGGTGAAAAGCATTGACTAAAGCTAGCTCCACTAGCTAGTGAGGCTCAGGGTAAGTTGTGAAACTGTATCTTTGGGCACAGTCTCTTATCCTGCTAGTCCCATGTCTTGTGTCAGTCATCTCCAGAAGGAACACTTTAACAGCAGAGGTTGATCATCTGACACAGACATCGCCCTGGAGCAGATTAGAGCTGAGCAGGGAAGAAAAACCAAGTTAATTCCACCATCACAAAGGATCTCACTGAACTGATTTCTGTTCCAGTTTTATTTCACTCAGAAACAGATATCCTAAATAAACAAACAGGTCAGTTAGAACAGCAGCATTTATTTTCTGCATTAGTAACCAGTTGCTACAACATGCAATAAGTCAGCTGTAAAACAAAAGGAGAGGTGCCTGAGGACTGGAGGAAAGCCAACGTCACTCCGGCCTTCAAAAAGGGCAAGAAGGAAGACCTGGGAAACTACAGGCCAGTCAGCCTCACCTCCATCCCCGGGAAGGTGATGGAACAGCCCATTCTGGGGATCATCTCTAAGCATGTGGAGGAAAAGGTGGTTACCGGGGGTGGTCAGCATGGATTCACCAAGGGGAAATCATGCCTGACCAATCTGATAGCCTTCTATGATGGCATGACTGGCTGGGTGGATGAGGAGACAGCAGTAGATGTTGTCTACCTCGACTTCAGCAAGGCTTTTGACACCGTCTCTCATAACATCCTCATAGGTAAGCTTAGGAAGTGTGGGTTGGATGAGTGGACGGTGAGGTGGGTAGAGAAGTGGCTGAATGGCAGAGCCCAGAGGGTTGTGCGAAGCAGCCCAGAGTCTAGTTGGAGGCCTGTAGCTGGTGGTGTGCCGCAGGGGTCAGTACTGGGTCTGGTCTCGTTCAACATATTCATCAATGACCTGGACGAGGGGACAGAGTGCACCCTCAGCAAGTTTGCTGACGATACCAAGCTGGGAGGAGTGGCCGATCCACCAGAAGGCTGCGCAGCCATTCAGCGAGACCTGGAGAGGCTGGAGAGCTGGGCGGAGAGGAACCAAATGAAATTCATCAAGGGCAAGTGTAGGCACCTGCTCCTAGGGAAGAACAACCCCAAGCACCAGTACAGGTTAGGGGCTGACCTGCCGGGAAGCAGCTCTGAAGAGAAGGACCCAGGAGTCCTGGTGGAAAACAGGTTCTCCATGAGCCAGGAATGTGCCCTTGTGGCCAAGAAGGCCAGTGGTATCCTGGGGTGTATTAAGAAGAGCGTGGCCAGCAGGTCGAGGGAGTTTATTCTGTGTCCAGTTCTGGGCTCCCAGTTCCAGAAAGACAGGGAAGTACTGGAGAGAGTCCAGAGGAGGGCTGCAGAGATGATGAAGGGACTGGAGCATCTCTCCTGTGAGGAAAGGCTGAGAGAGCTGGGTGTGTTTAGCCTGGAGAAGAGAAGACCGAGAGGGGATCTTACGAATGCTTATAAATACCTAATGGGTGGATGTCAAGACCATGGGCCAGACTCTTTTCAGTGGTGCCCAGCAACAGGACAAGGGGCAATGGGCACAAACTGGGACACAGGAAGTTGCATCTCAATATGAGAAAAAGCCTTTTCTCTGTGAGGGTGACAGAGCACTGGACCAGGCTGCCCAGAGAGGTTGTGGTGTCTCCTTCTCTGGACATACTCAAAACCCGCCTGGACGAGATCCTGTGCAACTTGCTCCAGGTGATCCTGCTCTAGCAGGGGGGTTGGACCAGATGACTTCCAGAGGTCCCTTCCAACCCCCACCATTCTGTGATGCTGTGATTTTGCGACTCTGTGATTCTGTGATTCTGTGTAATGGGCTTTAACTTCTGGTCAGCCCTGGACTGATCAGGAAGTTGGACTAGATGACAGTTGTAGGTCCCTGCCAACTGTGACTATTCTATCCTATCCCATCCCATCCTGTCCCGTCCCATCCCGTCCCATCCCGTCCTGTCCTGTCTTGTCCTGTCCTGTCTTGTCCTGTGCTAAACAAATATTTGTGAAAGCTGCTGAGTGAAATGAAACCAGGAAGTCAAAATCCTCTGGAAGCTGTGGCATCTTTGGAAACCTTTGCTGTGTTTCCCACTGGCAATGCTTTCTCTTGCAGGACTTCAGCGCGCAACGCTTTGCGATCTTGTGACAGTTGTGCTCTGGGTTGTGGCCACTCAGGTCTTGAAGACCTCCAGGCTCAGGGATCCCACAACCTCTCGGGGCAACCCACTCCAGTGCTTCACGATCCTCACAGGGATTTTGGGTTTCCTTCCTTATCTGCAGCCCAAACCTCTCTAGTTTCAGGAGATGCCACTGTCTCTCACCCTCCCACCAGGCAGCGCTGGGAAGAGCCTGTTGTCCCCATCCCCTTGATGCCTTCCTCACAGGCACCAGGCCATGCTGTGAGGTGCCCCGATGACTTCTCTGCTCCATGCTGAACCAGCCCTGGCCCCACAGACCCTTCTTGCCTCCCCTGAGCCCCTCTGGCCTGTCAAGCTGTCTCCAGGACCCCAAAAAGGACGGAGTGCCCAGATGAGGCCTGATGGATGCTGAGGCAGAGGGGATCATCACCCCTGTGCCCTCTGGCTAGTGGAGAAGGCAGGAGAAAACCCCCAAGAGCCAGCCAAGTGCTTCCTGGGAAGAATCAGGGGAAAAGAGGTGTCAGCGGTGGGTTCTCTTCTAATGCAAAAAATAAGAAGAATACCTGCCCCACGCTAGTGTCAGCTTCATTGAAAGGGAAGCCCTTTTCCTTACGTTGGATCTGTCAGCTAGTGTGTAGGCATAAAGCAGCACGCTGAGCGCTCTTCAGCGTGAAGAAGCTTTCCAATATAACTCTGAAAAGAGAAGAGATGAATCACTGAGTGTACTGAAGGTGACGACGTAACTCTTCTCCCTGTCCCAGGCTTAAAAGAATGAAGCTAAATAAGAGAGAATGGCGACTCTTAAATCTTCAGCAGAATCCATCATTTCCTGCCTGACATTGCAAGAGACAGGTAAGGAATGCCCTGCCTCCCCTCTGCTCAGGCAATCACACCTTGGGAAAAAACGGAGTGTGAGAAGAGTCACACTCTTTGAGGTCAGTCCCTTTACATCCAAACAGGGAGGCCGACCTCTTGAGAGTGCTCTTCTCCAGCAAAGAAACTGTGCAGTCTGGTGTTGTTTGGGGAATGCTCCTCTCAAGGTAGTCCCAGGGAACTTGATGTGTGCTCAGTTGGCCTAAGGAAAAATACTGATGAGCTATACTTAGTGATTTAAGTATCAGTCGTTTTAGCATGGTAGTCACCTTTCTTACCCTGGCAGCAGCTAAAGGCTGCAATTGGGAGGGCATGGTTTATTGGATGCGGTCTTAGTTTGCACCAGCTGCTGAACAGCCCAAATCTGTGGAAAATATTGTTAAGAGAAGAAAGTTGTTAGCTGACAAATATAAGCTCTGGCCTGGAAATTCACAGTAGCGATTACTTGAATGGAAGAAGCCAGAAATAAGGATTAGTGACATAGACAGAGCAAGGGCAAAGTAATCCTGATTCCTTGCTTGCTTATTTACTATTACTGGTGAAATAAAGACAAATATAGCTAACACTAGACTTGAAGCACTGACTTTCCTGTAACAGTATCTTTTGGTGCCGATATCAAGTGGCGTTTACTGTCTATGTTGCAGGAGCCACGTGCTTCCTGGGAGGAATCGGGGGAGCCCAGAGGGCTGGCCAGCAGCGCTGGGGTGTGGGGAGAGCCTGTGGGACTTTGTCCTGCAGCCTCCCAGGGAGGCACAAGGTGTTACCAAGTGAACCCTCTTGCCGCATGTGCCTGGAGACATCTGCCATGGCCAGCGCGACCTGAGGGGGCCACTGGGGCCCTGGGAAGACACTGTGCCGAGCAGAAGACAAGAGATGGGGGGATGGAGCGGGCGGTGGCATTGCGGTAACCCCAGACGCCCGTGCTGGGGCTGCAGCGCTGCCGGGGTGAGCGCCTCGGGAAAGGATGGATGCTGTGGCATCCCCGAGCCATAGACTGTGACGTCACCAAACAATGATGTCACCGATTCCCCGAGCGATGGGTTCTCTCGTCACCGACGGATGGCCTGAGATGTCCGCCAACGACGGACTGTGATGTCACCTAGCGATGGATTGTGACCAGGCGTCCCCTGCTGCTTATATTCGGGCGCCGGGCCACACCCAGCCGGTTCGTGCCCGCACTCCGGCTGAGCAGTTGGCAAGGTTTGGAGTGTTGAGCGAGGCCTTTGGTGCTGGTGTTGTGCTCGGGGAGTTGTTCTGTGCAGCTCTCAGTGCCCGACCCCAGAGCCGTCGGAGGACTCCCCCCGGCCCTGCCAGGTTCAGGCAGCCGGGGCACCCAGGAGGTGCGCTCGCAGCAGCGCAGGTGAGCTGGGAGGGGGCACCTCACCCTGGGGGGCTGCCAGGGTTTCCTCCTTGAGGGACCTGGGCATGTCTTCCACCAGCCAACGGGCCAGCCAACGCTCGTGGCCTCTCCTCCTTTTCTAGCGTGACGCCTGCTGCTGCAGCGCCGGCGAGAGGGAGCGGCTCATCATCGCCAGCTCCCCCCAGCCCACCGCAGAACATGGAGAGCATGGCCACGGAGCTGGAGGACCGCTGTCCCATCTGCCTGGGCAGCTGGGAGGAGCCCAGCTTCGTGATGCCATGCCTCCACCGCTTCTGCTACCCCTGCATCCTGCGGTGGGCTGAGACCAAGCCCGAGTGCCCCCTCTGCAAGAGGGGAATCCGCTCCATCTTGCACTCGGTGCGGGCGGACGATGACTACGTGGAGCACGTCGTCACACCACCCGTGACTCCACCAGCCGTCGTCCGCCAGGGGGGAGGAGCTCCCAGGCACCCAGCCGCCCACCACCTCCATCACCCTGGAGCACCCCAACGGTGGGCTGCAGAAGGGCTGCTCAGGCGTCCTGTGGGTGGCCTCTACACCCCAAACTGGATGAGCGGTTTGCGCAACAACTCCACGCTCATCCAGATCCTGCAGCCCCTGGTCCAACGGGAGCAGGAGATGATGTTCGCCACCCTCATGGGCACCCCGAACAACCGCGGGCTGGAGAGAGAGCTGCCGGGCCGGATGCTGGGGGTCTCCCGCCAAAACCCCACGGCGACACTGGCGCGACAGCGTGCACGTGTCGCCGTGCAAGGGCGCAGCAGAGAGGCCCACCGTCTGCTGGGACGGCGGGACGCCCGTGCTGCCGGGGGGCGGGAGGGCAGCCCCGCGGGCATCCCAGGCCCCGCTGCCTCCCAGGGAGGGTCTCTCGCCCCCAGCGCAGCCCCCTCCGGCCGCCCTGTGAGACCCAGCACGGAGGAGCTCCCCAGCACCTCGTCCGCAGCCCGTGGTGGGGGTCCCGGCAGCCAGCCCTCTGCTCCCGTTGCCATCCCCGTGGAGCAAGAGGAGCCCCAGGAGGAGCCAGGGCAGGCTGTGCCCGGGCCCTCCGCTTCCAGCCGGGGCACCGAAGGCTCCCCTGAAGGGCCCCGGCGACCCCCAAAGAGGAGGACCGGCAGCTCCGACGCCTCTCCAGCCAATAAGAGGCCAGCACCGCGGCGGTGACCCAGCAGGGTGCCTTGGGGGACGGCCAGACCAGGACTGGGCCATCAGCTGGGGCCTGCACCAGCCATCAAGAGCTCCCAGCCCCCCAAATCCCAACATCCCAATAAAAGACAAGCATGAAAACTACAGAGCAAGTCTCAGTGTTTCTTTGCCAAGAGGGTGGTCAGAGGCTGCAACAGGCTTCCTAGAGAGCTGGTGGCTGCCCCATGCCTATCAGTGCCTTACAAAGAGGCGTTTGGACAAGGCCCTGCATTCTTTGATGACTATAACCTGTTAGGGAGGGAGGGGATCCACCTATCCAGAAGAGGCAAGGCAATCTTTGGCAGGAGGCCGGCCAACTTGGTGAGACGGGCTTTAATCTGAAGGACTCGGGGGCTGGGGTCCAATGCTCGTGCCATTGCATCCAACTGGGGAATAAGCCAGCAAATAACCAGAAAGACAGGGAGGTACTGGAGAGAGTCCAGCGGAGGGCTGCAGAGATGATGAAGGGACTGGAGCGTCTCTCCTGTGAGGAAAGGCTGAGAGAGCTGGGTTTGTGTAGCCTGGAGAAGAGAAGACCGAGAGGGGATCTTACGAATGCTTATAAATACCTAATGGGTGGATGTCAAGACCATGGGCCAGACTCTTTTCAGTGGTGCCCAGCAACAGGACAAGGGGCAATGGGCACAAACTGGGACACAGGAAGTTGCATCTCAATATGAGAAAAAGCCTTTTCTCTGTGAGGGTGACAGAGCACTGGACCAGGCTGCCCAGAGAGGTTGTGGTGTCTCCTTCTCTGGACATACTCAAAACCCGCCTGGACGAGATCCTGTGCAACTTGCTCCAGGTGATCCTGCTCTAGCAGGGGGGTTGGACCAGATGACCTCCAGAGGTCCCTTCCAACCCCCACCATTCTGTGATGCTGTGATTTTGCGACTCTGTGATTCTGTGATTCTGTGTAATGGGCTTTAACTTCTGGTCAGCCGGGGACTGATCAGTCACCTTCTACACTTTTTCTTTTGAGAGCTCTAGAATCTAATGTCCTAGTTCCATCAGGATTGCTTCTATGCCAGAAAGAATATATTCTGCTGAATTTGGGCCACCATCTGCTGGGTAACTGAGAAGTCAAAATATGCCCCAAATCACTTGTTAATCAAGTGAAGGGTGGAAAGGAAATGCGGGGTGATTCTTTCTTTAACTGCTGGATTCTCTTCAGCCACATGCGGGTTTCAAGCATTGCTAATCCAATCTCCTATTCCTATTATCGGTAAGCAGTGATGGTAAAAACCATGCTGTATTATTTTATATGATGCATTTTTCAAACAGAGCAACAGTTTCCTTGTAGAAGTTTGCTGAACTGATTGCATGAGTGCTATTTCCTACACATACTTGTACTCACAAAACATCATATCTTTTAAATCAAATTTTTTTTCTTCTTGAATGTAATTATAAAATGAAAAAACGCATAATTTAAATTCCCTGTGCTTGTAGAATGTTTATTTGTTTGTTTGTCGTTCCCCCACCATCACCACCACCCCCCCTTAAAATTCTAGATAGTCTGGACAGGACACTTTATATAAATTGGTTGCTATTTCTGCCAAAGACACAATTCTTTTGGAAAACCTTCTGCCATCAAGAGCTAGCTACTCTTTGCACAACTCATTCCAGCTACATATGGCCGGAAATCAGCGGGTAAAAGATAATGTTACTCTAATGGAATGTTTAGCAAATAATTCAGAAAGCAAGCTGAGAAGCAGCTTCTGTCAAAGGCTTTTCTAACGAAGGGTATAAAATAAAACAAAACGGTGTCATAGTAACTTGGTCCCGAAGATGCCTCATGATGGTTTGAATTATAATGAAATGCCGCCAGAAGCCATCAGGCTGTACCCACAGTATTGTTTCACAAGGTGGCACAATTGCTCTTCGTATTACGCACGTCCGTTTTTCCTCGGCCACCAGAGAAGTGGTTCACATCCCCGTGCAGCTGTGAAAGAGCCTGCTTGTCTGCAGTCACAGAAGGCATAAGCAAGGTAGGTAGCCTTTGTGCCCAGCCCAAGGCTTGTTGAAATCGAGCGGCTTTCCAGCCTCTTCGATGGGAATTTAGTCATTTATCCACCGCGGGTTTATAATTGCTTGTAATTTTCTACGTTATTTTTACAGACGTAAGTTTCTCGAGGACAGCTTACCCTGGGTGCACTGCCCTCCCTTTCTGTCTTTGTTTTGAATTTGACAATTTTTCCGTACCATCATGCGGCAGATGGGACACACTTTCTGGTGTGATATGTTACTACCTGAACCCACTTGGACTGATTTGGGTAGCAGTCTTGTCTGCAGGACTTCACAATCCTACACAGGTTGAGTAGCTCTTTTCGTAAAAGGTGATCTTGAAAAAGCAAGACATACCGTTCATCAGGCATTGCAATTGCAATTTCAAATGGCAACTGCGCCTAGAAAACCAGAGAGGTGATTCTAGTGAGAAATAAGGGAATGCCACGAACAAGGAATATTTGCCCAACTCTCCTTAGCTTCAGTGCTGAAAAAAAATTCCTCAGCTGATCAATGGCAGGTCCTTTGAACAAATCCCTTTGAAACAGGCATCTCGGCACAAACATGGCTTGTCATTCATTACTTCTGTGGAAATCTTTCTCTTTGCCAAAAGGTTACCATGGAGCTAACAGAATAATCCAATTAATATCAGTTTTCAGGTGAGGAACTCACCTCCCCCTGTTTGGCACAGAATTGTTAAGTCACACGATTTTCTGATGCCACCAGTGCACGTGAAGGGATGTAGCCATCTCTCAGCAAGCATCATCCGGTGCTGATCTGACAAAGCAGAAAACATACTCTTCATGATATTGGGTGCCTAGATTATGCATTGTATAGCAAATGTTTTGGAAGGGGAGGAGGAAAGAGGAATCTAGAGTTACAGCTCTTCCATTTTCCAATCCCCTCTGAAAGCTCTCCTGCCAGGCTTTCTAATCCCGTGCGTGATTAGCTGCAGCAGACAAGATATTAAACTTCTCCAGAGAAAGAAGCTCATAATGCTTATCTCTCGTCCGGCTTTTCAGAAATCTTAGTATGATTACTAATAAACTCAGCTAGTAATCAGAACTAGAAGCTGAATTGACACATCCGTAATCCTACCAAGTTCAATGAGACTGCTTCTAAGTTGCCCCGGTTTTGGCTGGGATGGAGTTAATTTTCTTCCTAGCAGTTAATTCTAAAACACAGCACTACGCTGTGTTTTAGAATTAGGATGAGTTGATAACACACTGATATTTTGGTTGTTGCTAGGCAATGTTTACACTAAGTCAAGGACTTTTCAGCTTCTCAGCAAGGAGGCTGGTGGTGCACAAGAAGCTGGGAGAGGACACAGCTGACCCAAACTGGCCAAAGAGATATGCCATACCATATGACACCATGCTCAGTATATAACTTGGGGGAAGCTGGCTGGGGCTTTAGATGGTGACTCAGGAACTAGCTGGGCATCACTAGTCTGCAGATGCTGAGCAATTGTGCTGTGCGTCACTTGTTTATTATGTTATCTTTATTATTCTTATTCTCTTCCTTTTCTGTCATATAAAACTGTCTTTATCTCTACCTATGAGTTTTACTTTTTTTTTCTTTTTCTGAGTCTCTTCCCCATCCCACTGGGATCAGAGGGGGAGTGAGTGAATGGTTGTGTGGTTGTTTTATCTGGCTGCCAGGTTAAACCATGACAAAAGTAAATACAAAATACATACTGCAGAAGTGTGTTGTCATTAGAATTCTTGATATTTTGCTTTAATGTTTCAGTACAATTCTTTATATTCTTAATCCAAACTTTGGAAATTAATCTCTAAGAGCAGGAGGGAAACATGACATAATATACAAATTAAAACTTTGTTTTACTAGATTTATATAACAATAGAACAATATTGCTGTAACGTTTAACGCAAAGGGTGAGACTTTTTTCATCCTGACATTTCAAGTTGCATACTAGAAGGACATTCCATTAGGTGCCTTTGATGTTAAACCTGAGGAAAAGTGATATTTGAGTAAAATTCCTAGCAAATTTGGAAAAAAAGTTTGCTATAAACTTGTTAATATCCTCTTCAATTCTTAAAAAAGGTCTACATAAAACAAAACATTGTAGGAAACTCACCAGACCAACACGCCTAGGATCAGAAGAAAGCTTATACAAAAGACTGCTGGGCTCACCGCTCTCTCCTTCTAATTTTTCCTTTTAAGATGTTGCATGGTTCAGTGACACTACATGGAAAAGGGCGTGTGCATGTTTTTATTGTCACTTTTGTTTTGGCTGACTTATAGTGGAAGATAACTATCCAGTTCTTCCTCTGGGAGCAATAGCTGCTCACCTCTCTAGGCTTCCTGATGTTGCTTTTCTAGGGTTTTCTTCTAAGTGTTTTGGTTTTGTTTTTAATTTAGTTTAGATTTTTATTTAGTCTGTGAGATTTTTCTTTTAAAATGGCTTGAACAACCTGCAGAGGTTTTGGCATCCACTTCTCAAGCAGTACCCTCTGCCTTCACAAAACAACACAACAAAGTATATGCCATGCAGCTTCCTCGCATGCGTTGCTTCAGCCTGCAGATTAGCCAGTAAGGTATTTTTGTACAGAGGATACAGCTATTGCTATTAGAAATTAATCTGGTATTTTACCCTCTTTTGTTTCTTTTGTTTCCCAGAAGAAAAAAAAAAAAAAAAAGAGAAAAGAAAAAGATGACTTCTTGTGGCCAGGTTGATAAAATGGTGGTGTTACCTTTGGTATTACAGCAATTAGTAAAAGCTATTTCAACAAGAACTTTTTCTGCCTTATGAACATATTTTAAAATTGTGGAAGAAAGCACTACACACGTTCTTTTCCTACTGTAGATACTGTAGGGAAGTTATGTTAAGCAAGAAAGGCTTTTACTTTCAATCTTAATCTTTCTGCATACTGTCGGTGCCCAGAGTACATTGAGAACCAAATGTTTCTGCTGAGGTCTTTAAAAGAGAGATTTTCTGTCATGCTCTTTACAATTGTAGCTACCTCTTTTCCGGCATTGATGTTCATGGCTTTCTGTCTTTCCTAATCACATAGGGAGATGCAGCACATTGCTGACTTTCTTTCAAAGGGCAGAAATCACTCGGCTTAATCCTTATGTCTGCCGCTAGAATTGTAGGCAATAAGGTGTGACCAAAATGTTAATTCAGGAAACAACACTGCATTCTCTAGTATCAGAAATGTGCAAGAACCTCTAAGAAACAGACTCCTTCCGCCAACAGTTCCCCTGGGGTGAACAGGTCCTCAATTGCCCTGAAACATTCTCCAGATTCCCCTGCTTACGATTCTTTCAGGAACATTATCCCAGAACACCCAGGTAAGGTCAAAGCACGCTTCTTGGGATGACAGTTGCAGACCGTGCTTCAGATTTGGAAACCTCCAGGTTTTGCAGCATTTTGGAAGAGTCTTTTTCCCTGCAGCCTCTACCAGTGCCTGCATACTGTGGCTCCAGAGAGTGCTTCCCTGCTTCCAGGTGAGAGAGTCTCTGTCAGCACAAGAGTTGCCCATGCACCATACAGTCTCATCCTGTGGCTTCAAAGGAGAAGATGCCATGCCTGTGGACTGGGAGGATGCCACAGTGCTCTCCAGCCACGTGCCTGATCTGATGTCAGGATCAAAGCCTGTGCGGTGAGCTACAAAACATATCTGCGTTACAGGTTAGACGGCAGGAGGGTGCAATGGACCTGCGATGCTGGGAAAGATGCACCCTTCCTAACTTATCTGAGTATTGCCTATGGAGATCAGCCCCTCTGGGGAGAAATCATACACAATCTCCCAAACCTGCTGAAACCACTTGAGACTCTGCCTTCCGTATGAGTCCACAGCTGTTGCAGTACCTGAGGAGGCAGAGAGTAAATACTGCTGTTCTCTACACAGGACCATTTACTATATCCCACATTGTGTTGGGTTTGCGTGGCAAGGTTTTGGTAGTGGGGGAGCTACAGGGGTGGCTTCTGTGAGACGTTGCTAGAAGCTTCCCCTGTGTCTGACAGAGCCGATGCCAGCCGGCTCCAAGACAGACCCACTGCTGGCCAAGGCCGAGCCCATCAGCGCCTCTGTGGTAATGTCACCGAAATCCGGGAATAAACCTTGTAACACCACTGTAGTGTTAAAAGGCAGGCATTCTTTATTGCAGCGCTGGATGCACGGGGGATAGCTCCACCCAACGTGCATGCCAGGTAATCACCAACACACAGGTTATATAGAATTAAAACATACATATTCATCGTTTTTCTCAGAAAGGGTAGTCCTATGCTAATCATTTCTTGGAATCCATTTCCATATTCTCCTCCCTGTCACGCATGCTCAGTGATTTGAGTCGGTGGTCCTCAAGGGTCTCTGGTGGTCGTCAGTGGTCTTGCACCTGTGTCCGCTGGATGACCTCCTTCATGCAGGCATGCGCAGTATCCTTGCTGTGGATGTACCCGGCCATAACGACTTACTTCATAAGATTAATATTCCCGGGCCTATTGTCCGGTTGGGTAGGGACTGTACAAGGAACATAGCAGCATTGTACCTTGCCATGGTCAGTTAGCTTCATTACTTATTACCTTGGTTACAAACTAATTTTCCCAATCTGATTCTATAGCTACATTATAACTTTAAGTTAAAATTTTACAAATATAATCAAATCATCCTAACTTTTATATAATCAACTTTTGATTGATTTATCAAAATATATGTAACATTTCCCCCCTTTGAAAGTTTTGAAAATTATTTCAATACTTTCACTATATTAATCATTTTCTATGTTGGAGGAAACTCTGGGATTGTTTGTCTCTTTTGCTGTTCTGCAACAGCTTGGACGATCATATGAGTGAAAGAAGCTTCACGAGTAATTTGCTTTCTCAGATATGTTAACCGATTCATCATTTTCCAGGCCATGACATACAATATTGCTGACAAGGTCAAACTGATCAAAACCAATATTAAGAGAATTACGATGGGGTGACACAACTTGTTTAGGATGCCTGTAGCAGTAGGTGACCATCCGAAAAGTGTGTCCCACCATCTAAGTTCTGCATCTCTCTGCGCTCTTTCAAAAACTCGGTGTATTTCTTTCACATTGTGATGAACAGTTATTAGGGTTTTTTTGTCCATTTTCCTTAATTTTTTCCAGAATTGCAATCAAATCCTTGCGTTGTAATAACTGTTTCACTAAAGTGAGATTCATTCCAATGGGTATAGGTAACAATTCATGAATCAACATGTAGTTAGACTGCAAAAGTTGGTGAGATGTGACTGGGGTCGAATAAGAAAAGTCACATCCATCAATCTTAGTAAAACTACAAACACAAAAATTTGAATGATTTTTAATCTCTACGACTATCTTATCTACATATAAAGAATCACAAACAGTCCTCAAACATACACAGCCCTTACCAATATATATAATAACTGTTTTAGGGTTCTCATTAGGATGAACCTCAAAATGGCAAATATTTTGTTCAGTATCCAGGCAAATATCTTGTGCCTCAATTGCATTACCTTCACAGACAAATCCTTGTTGTTCTCGCACGATGCAAGATTCCAAATTAACAGTTTGCCATTTTTCATTCATCTTTCGGGCCCATACTCTATGCTCGGAAGGATAGAGTATAGTTCCGTTGTGGTTCAACCCTAATGCAACAATGGGATAAATTGAGTATATAGTAGCATTAGATATAGTGAGCACAAAAGTTGTAGCTGTGTTTGTAACAGAATCATAAGTAAAGTTTACCAGGCTCCACCAGGACTGGAGTTCTTTCTCAAAATCAGTAGCACTGTCCCAAACTATTTTCCTAATTTCAGTGGGGAGAGTGCTTTCTTCACCTTCTCTTATAACTGAGGCAGCTACCAACTGCATCCATAATTGAGCCTGGATACAACTCAGAGCCAAAGAAAGGTTATTTTGGATCACCCCAAGTGCGTCTGTAATTAATTCGTGGTCCCTTACATTTACTCTTTCCCACGTTGGTAATATATTTGACAATAGCCACTGGTTAGTTCCTAAAGCCAATAAAGAAGATCGTAAGGGTTGTTGTAATTTAGCCAAATCACTAATTGAGGCAGCCAATTTGTTCATTATTACTTCTGAATCAATGCTATTTAAAACTCCCAATCCTGTTCCCAAAACACCGGTCAAGTCTCTCCGTGTCCTTTTCATAGTAAGAGTTCATTTCTGCAGCCAGGTTGTCCATCCCTCATATGAAATTTTTAAGAAAGGTGAACAAGCTGGCTGAATATCTGAAACATTGTTTTGCATTGACAATTCAACTTGTTTGAGAGACCATGCCGGGTTAAACAACATTTGTTGCAAGCCTGTATTTCTAATCACATACGGTCCAATTTCAAAGATTTTCGAATTAAGCGCAACAATTGGTTGGGTAGTAGGTATTATGACGTCTATTTTAAGTTCTCCCCAGTATTTGGTGTTATTTTTACCACATATTACTTTATGGGAGTATTGTACAGCAGTCAAATTTAACCAACAGTCTAAATTTTGATTTTTATACAAAATAGGGCCATGTGGTCCAATTTCATAACTGTTTATAGGTTCAATGCGAGATTCAGTGATTAATCTGTATCTTATTGTGATGTCATTTCCTTGTGGCACCATAAAAGAGGGGGTGACTTCACCTTTACTAGTTAACGTAAAGAGAGTATCTGTGTCAGCGTGCGTGACTACTGCAACAAGCATCACTAGGGGTTTAGTTACAGCATTTATTTTGAATTTAAATGTAAGGCCTAATAGTCCTCCTGTCAATGGATTAGGTCGCCAATTGCACACCACATAAACTGGTTTAGTTAAAGTAAAATTATGCCAACAATCTCCTTGTTCCTTAATACAGGATTTGGTGATTTCAACATTATTGGTACTAGGGTCTAAGGAGTAGTGACCGACATTCTGTTGGCGGCAACATGTAATGAGAGAATCTTGTTTGTTACATTTCCATTCAGTGGTGGGACAGAATCTCATTGTAATATTAGAACTAGGGTCTAATAGATTTCCGGAGATGGTAATTGAGGAAGCTTTCTCATGAAGAGATCCTTCCATCTTTCTGCATCCTACTTGAATTCTTTCTCCAATTGTTCCAGTTAAGACACGGACCCAGTCCTTTCTGTCCCATGCCCACTCAGGTGGGTGGTAAACTTCAGACTCATGCATTACTACAGTGGCTAAATCTGGGGAACGGTCTTTGGGATATGGTCCCACACTCCAGGTATATTGGACAATAGCTTGGGACCATGGCCATTCTGTATTTCTTTGGCTACAAATTAGTGATGAAATATAAAAAAGTGTTATCAGTCTAATCAAACAATTCATAATATTCATAATTCAATAGATAACAGGCTAAAGAAACTGGTCCTTAGAATTTTTACACAGTCTAAGTTTCAAAGGTCCCTCTTGCGTACATGTCCACTGATCTGGCGGTGCCTTCTTTACTCGAGTGTAGTGAATCCAAGGCTCCACTCCTTCTACCTTGATTGTGGTATAAGTTGTTAACAGTACCTGGAAAGGTCCCTTCCACTTCTCCTGGAGTGGTTCAGAACCTCATGTCCTTATATACACAAGGTCACCCGGCTGGTATGGATGTACAGGCGTATCAAGAGCAAGCGGCCTGGTCAGCACAATATATCTTCTAAGCGCTTCAAGGGTCTTTCCTAAAGAAATCAGGTATGTTTTTAAATCTATTTCCCGTTACCCTCATGTTCCCTGGGATTAAGGGAGTTTGGTAGGGTTTGCCATATAATATTTCATATGGACTTACACCGTCTTTAGACCTTGGTTGGATTCTTATTCTTAACAGAGCTAATGGCAAAGCCTGTGGCCATTTCAAAGATGTTTCTTGGCAAATTTTACTCATTTGTCTTTTCAAGGTCTGGTTCATCCTTTCCATTTTCCCGCTTGATTGCGGTCTCCAGGGGGTATGCAAATTCCAATTTATCCCTAGGATTTTACTTACTTGTTGGACTATTTCCGCTACAAAATGTGGTCCTCTGTCAGAAGATACGCCCAATGGTACCCCAAATCTCGGTATTATTTCTTTTAGTAATATTTTGACCACTTCTCTTGCTTTGTTGGTGCGGCAAGGAAAAGCCTCCGGCCATCCAGAAAACGTATCAATCAATACCAACAAATATCTATACCCATTCTGTCTAGGTAACTCAGAGAAATCGACTTGCCAATAATCTCCTGGGAAATTACCCTGCTTTGTTACTCCTAAAGGTGCTTTCCTCTGGTTTAAGGGATTATTTTTAAGACAAATTGGACACTTAGCTATTATTGATTTAATTATTCCTGTCACTCCTACACACACTACAGATGTTCTCAAATTTGTAACCATAGCATCCACACCCCAATGTGTCTGCTCATGTTCTTTCTTTGCAAGTTCTGTCATAACTTGTGGGGTCACTATTACCTGATTCTCTGGTGTTACCCACCATCCTTCCACGTTTTGGGATGCCTTTAAGTTCTCTGCCAGTTGTTCGTCTAGCTTACTGTATCTTGCTTTTAAATTTGGAATTTTTATCTGTTTTACTGGTACTAATGCAAGGACACCTCGTTCTGCAGTCTCTTTTGCAGCTTTATCCGCCAATCGATTGCCTATATTTATAGCAGTTTGACCAAACTGATGAGCCTTGCAATGCATTACAGCCACTTCTGTACATCTTGCAAAAGTTGAAGAACTTCCTCCTTATATTTTATAGGTCAGCCCTGGGCTGACAACAGTCCTCTTTCTTTCCAGATGGCTCCATGAGCGTGGATCACACTAAATGCATATTTAGTATCCGTCCAAATGTTTACCCTTTTCCCTTCTGCCATCCGTAAAGCCTGCTTCAGCGCCACCAATTCTGCTTTCTGCGCTGATGTATTTGCAGGTAGTGTCCCTGACTCCAATACCTTGTCAGTGGTAACAACAGCATATCCGGCTATTCGCCTTCTCTCTTGCACAAAGCTGCTTCCATCCGTAAACAGTTCCAGATCAGGATCCTTCAAAGGTTCGTATGCCCGCTGGAATAAACTTGTTCAATAGTTCCCAAGCAATCGTGTTCCAATTTCTCAGTAGGATTTTCTGTTGTCAGGAACATTGCTGGATTTACAATTGTTGTGGCTTTTAATTCCACATCATCTTGTTCCAATAGGACAACCTGGTATTTCAACATTCTGCTAGGGGATAGCCAGTGACCCCCCTTTTGTTCCAAGACAGTTATAACCATGTGTGGTACATATACATATACATATACCACTATCTTTTGGCCCATGGTTAATTTTCGGGCTTCCTGGATCAGCAGCACTGTCACTGCCACGGCACGCAAACATCCTGGCCATCCTTTACTCACGTTGTCAAGTTGTTTAGAGAAGTATCCCACTGGTCGCTTCCAGGATCCCAGCCGTTGCGCCAGCACTCCAAGGGCCAGATGTTGCCTTTCGTGAACAAACAGCTCAAAAGGTTTGGTTAAGTCAGGTAAACCCAATGCGGGGGCCGTCATCAATGCCTTTTTGAGTTCTTTAAATGATTTGTGGCATTCAGGTGTCCAAATCAAATATCGGTCTTTGGATTCCTTCCAGGCTTCATATAGGGGTTTCACATACAGTCCATAATTTAAAATCTAGAGTCGACACCACCCAATTATTCCCAGAAAGGCTCTCAATTCCTTTGGGCTGTTAGGTTCAGGGATCCGACAAATGGCTTCTTTTCTTTCATTTCCCAATTGTCTCTGTCCTTGAGATATCTCAAATCCCAAATAAATCACTGCTTCTTTCCCTATCTGGGCTTTGTTTCTGGAAACTCTGTATCCTCCTTGGCCCAGGAAATTCAGTAAACTGATGGTCATTTCAAAACATGTTTCTTTGCTTTCTGCTGCTATCAAAATGTCATCCACATACTGTAATAATATACCTTCTCCTTGATTCTGTTTCTTCCACATTTCTAACTCTTTTGCCAATTGATTTCCAAATAATGTGGGGCTATTTTTAAATCCTTGCGGAAGTACAGTCCATGTTAATTGCATTTTTTGTCCCGTATTAGGACTTTCCCATTCAAAAGCAAATATGCTTTGACTTTTTGTATCCAGAGGTATGCAAAAGAAGGCATCCTTTAAATCCAGTACAGTAAACCATTTATGTTCCTGCTTCAAAGATATCAATAAAGTATATGGATTGGCCACTACTGGGTGTATATCTTGAACTATTTGATTTATGGCTCTTAAGTCCTGGACCAGTCGGTATTCCTTGCCTCCTGATTTCTTCACTGGTAATATAGGGGTATTATATTCTGATTCACATTCTACTAACAGCCCATATTCTAAGAATTTTGTAATTAATTCCTCTAATCCCTTTTGGGCTTCCCACTTAATAGGATACTGTTTTTGTCTTACCGGTTTGGCTCCGGGTTTTAAAGTCACCTTTACTGGTTCTGCCAGTTTAGATCGTCCTGGAGCTTCACTTGCCCATACCAAAGGGATTACTGCATTGTCCACCACTTCTGGAATCTGTTCCTCCTTGGAGGAGTCCTGTAACATAAACACCCTCTCCTCTATGGCTTTTGATTCTGGTATTAGTAATCTGATTTCTCCATCTTTAAAAATTACTTGTGCATCTAATTTGCTTAATAAATCTCGCCCTAATAGAGGCAACGGACATTCGGGCATATACAAAAATTGATGTGTAACCCACTGTTTTCTCAACTTAAATTTTAATGGTTTCAGGAAAGGCCGGTTCTCCTTTTGCCCCGTCGCACCAACGACCTCTGCTGATTTATGGCTGAGTTTTGCTTTACATGTATTCAATACTGAATATGTAGCCCCTGTATCTACTAAAAATTCCATTTCTTCATTCCCTAGCCTTAATGTAACCAGGGGCTCAGCTAGGGTTGATTCCCTCGGTCCCCTTCATGACTCATTATCCAAAGTCATCAATTTAATAGCCTGGAGTGTTGAATTTAATCCCCCAGCTTTGGGACAATCCTTTTTCCAATGCCCACGCTCTTTACAAACCATACATTGATCCTTTGCCAATCTAGAGACCACTCTTCCCCTCCCAAGCCCCCAATCGACGATATTCATTCCTCGTCCCTTTCCCATGCCTCACTTATTATTCTCAGTCAAAATGGCCAGAATTTTTCCATCCCTTTGCATTTGTCTGACTTCTCTTTCTTTTTCTCTATTGTTATACACAGTCCAAGCTATTTCAAGCATTTTGCCCAAATCTCTGGACTCAGCTCCTTCCAATTTTTGAAGTTTTCTCCTGATGTCTGGGGCTGATTGTCCCATAAATATAGAGGCCAATTGTATAGCCTCCTCAGGTTTTTCTGGGTCCAGATTAGTATATTTTCTAGCTGTCACCTTCAGTCTTTCCATAAAGGCCGAAGGGGATTCGTTTAGTTCTTGTCTTACTTCATATAATTTAGACCAATTAATTGCTTTTGGCATTGCATGTCTAACACCAAATAAAATCCACTTCTGGTACCTAGTCAGCATCCCTCTGGGTCCCGGCTGATTAGGGTTCCACTCGGGATTTGTGGATGGAAAATTCTGGTCCACTGTCCCTTGTATATTTCCGTTAGCATGGGATCTTTCCACTTCTTTCCTGGCTGTATTTAATACCATTTTCTTTTCAGTACTTTCCAACAATGTATCCAATATTACTTGTAAATCTTCCCAATTGGGGTTTTGGGTTCTAATTATTGTTTCCACTACCTTGGCAACTCTTTCAGGATCATCCCGATAGGTGCCCGCAGTCTCCTTCCATGCCCTCAAATCAGTTATTGAGAAGGGGACTTTCACCATTACTGGACCTTCATTGCCAACAGCCTGTCGAAGAGGGGCCTGGAGGACAGTTAATCCATCTCCTCCCCCTCTTCCTCTCGTTCTCCCTGCAATCGGGCTGAATCCTTCTGCCTCCCTTTCCACAGGAGGGGTAGAAGCATTGTTAGCCTCCAGATTTTGATCCCTCTGATCATTTCCTAGCCTTCTGCGAGGCGCAACCAATAGTTCAACATCATCATCTTCAAATTCACGTTTAAGACACCGTTTACCATTATCACAAGCTCAGCAATCTTTTTCCAAATTTTTATCAGGTTCCTGCCCCTTTAATGCCATTATCACGGAACTAGGTGAAAACAATTCACATATTGCCTTTGCCATTCCGGATGATTTCGCAATGTGAAAAACAGATTTACATGTGCCATTTCGTTCCATTTACCTTTCCTTTTACAAAATAACATTAATTGCAAAATGGTGTTATATTGCAATGTCCCATTTTCCGGCCACTTTTCCCCATTTTCTAAAGTGTATAGTGGCCACCAATGATTCTAATATTCAATCAACTGTTTCCGAGTCAAAGGATCAACATTTCCCAGATCTTTCCAGTGCTCCAAAATGCATCCCAGTGGTGTTTTTCGTGGGATTGGTTTCTTACTCGGAAAAGTGCCCATCTCCCAGGGACTTAGTGGTTGTGATTGTGCACTATCACAAGCACTCAGTCAGAGGGACCCCAACCCGTGTTAGAGCTCCCTTGGGGATTTCCCCTGCCACCGGAAATCCCAGGGATTTCTCCTGCCACCAGAAATCCCAACCTTGGAGGCTTCCCCTCCCCTCTGGGCCCTGCTCCACAGGCTTTTGCCTAGCAGAGACTTTTACCTGAGACGTCTCCCCAGCCCAACTCTGCGCAGCTTTCACCGCGCCTTAAGAGCAGGCCTCCCGTGCTCTTCGTGTGGGCCTGTCCCAATGTGGGCCTGTCCCGGCATGGGCCTGTCCCGATACGGGCCTGTCCCGATACGGGCCTGTCCCGGAGAGCCACGGGGTCCTTATTTAAGGTACCTTCACATACTTCAATTAAATGAGAATGCCTTTACCTCTCCCAGGGGTCTTGCTCAAAGCTCTTTGGTCTGGGGATCGGAGGTTCTCCCCGAGAATTCCCCGGTGCCGGCTGGAGGTCCTGCGATCCCACGGATCCGTCGAGGTTCAAAAGCAGTGTCCCATCTGGGTCGCCAAAACTGTCACCGAAATCCGGGAATAAACCTCGTAACACCAATGTAGTGTTAAAAGGCAGGCATTCTTCATTGCAGCGCTGGATGCACGGGGGATAGCTCCACCCAACATGCATGCCAGGTGATCACCAACACACCGGTTATATAGAATTAAAACATACATATTCATCGTTTTTCTCAGAAAGGGTAGTCCTATGCTAATCATTTCTTGGAATCCATTTCCATATTCTCCTCCCCGTCACGCATGCTCAGTGATTTGAGTCGGTGGTCCTCAAGGGTCTCTGGTGGTCGTCAGTGGTCTTGCTCCTGTGTCCGCTGGATGACCTCCTTCATGCAGGCATGCGCAGTATCCTTGCTGCGGATGTACCCGGCCATAACGACTTACTTCATAAGATTAATATTCCCGGGCCTATTGTCCGGTTGGGTAGGGACTGTACAAGGAACATAGCAGCATTGTACCTTGCCATGGTCAGTTAGCTTCATTACTTATTACCTTGGTTACAAACTAATTTTCCCAATCTGATTCTATAGCTACATTATAACTTTAGGTTAAAATTTTACAAATATAATCAAATCATCCTAACTATAATCAACTTTTCATTGCTTTATCAAAATATATGTAACAGTAACATATTTAAGAAGGGAAGAAACAAGTTAGAGAGAGCTTTTTCAGCCAGAGAGAGGAGTGAGAAGATGTAAGAAACTCTGCAGACACCAAGGTCAGTGCAGGAGGGGCAGGAGGTGCTCCAGGTGCTGGAGCAGAGATTCCCCTGCAGCCTGTGGTGAAGACCATGGTGAAGCAGGCTGTCCCCCTGCAGCCCATGGAGGAAGGATGAGGGGGTGTAGAGATTCCACCAGCAGCCCGTGGAGGACCCCATGCTGGAGCATCTGGAGGCACCCGAAGGAGGCTGTGGCCCGTGGGAAGCCCATGCTGGAGCAAGCTCCTGGCAGGGACCTATGGACCCATGGAGAGAGGAGCCCAGGCTGGAGCAGGTTTGCTGGCAGGACTTGTGACCCTGTGGGGGACCCGTGCTGGAGCAGTCTGGTCCTGAAGGTCTGCACCCCATGGGAGAGACCCACGCTGGAGCAGTTCATGAAGGACGGTAGCCCGTGTGAAAGACTCCACGCTGGAGCAGGGGGACGATGAGAGGAGTCCTCCCCCTGAGGATGAAGAAGCAGCAGAGACAACGTGTGATGAACTGACCGTAACCCCCATTCCCCGTCCCCCTGTGTCGCTGAGGGGGGTGGAGGTTGAAGCCGGGAGTGAAGTTGAGCCTGGGAAGATGGAAGGGGTGGGGGGAGGTGTTTTAAGATTTGGTTTTATTTCTCGTTCCTCTACTCTGTTTTGCTTAGTAATAAGTAAGATGAATTTTCTCTTTAAGTTCAGTCTGTTTTGCTCGTGATGATAATTAGTGAGTGATCTCTCCCTGTCCTTATCTTGACCCACAAGCTTTTTGTTATACTTTTTCTCCCCTGTCTAGCGAAGGAGGGCAGTGATAGAGCGGCTCTGGTGGGCACCTGGCACCCAGCCAGGGTCAACCCACCACACACATATAGGTGGGAGCATGTATGGATTCATAAGAGAGTGTGATTTAGTCTCATTTATTTATATTCTAAGATGAGAGAGAAAACTACTACAAAATACAGAAAAAATCAACAGCTTGAAAGAGGAGCAAAATAAAACAGGTTAAATACAATTTACATATAAATTGCCAATGTAAAGTTGTGTCACAATAATTCTTCATAAATAAACGTTGCAAAGGTGAAATCTGAAAGGGTTTTCATAAGCATGGATTTCACAGCCTCGCCTATCATACATATTATTTCAATTTGGCTTTAATCCAAAAATAAATTACAGGACTACGGAGTTCACGTTTATCTTTCATTAAATTGCAGATTGAATATGTTCACTTCACAAGTAAAAGATGGGTTTGGTAACAGCTGATGTTGCAAACTCATCTTGAATCTAAAATTCAGGCTACTGCTGGATTCTCAGAACTGCACATAATTCTGTAAGATATAAAGGATTTGCTTTCAGTAATGCCGGTTGCACTTCACTGATGGCTCTGTGGACAGTAGGGAAGGAGCAAGGTCCTGCAGTCAAATTCCTGCTCCAGTAGCTGTCATTGCTCTGCAAGGAAACAGTGGCAAGACCATGAGTGTGTGAATGTGACTGAATATACAGAAGGAGCTGAGCTCTCTTGAAAGAAATGGCAACATTTATGCAAGATCTGGCTAGGTGCAGTGCCCAGGAAAATCAACAGAAAAGGCTTTAATCAAATGCCCTCAGATGGCTGTGAGCCTTAATGGCTTGGAGCAACAATTACTTTCCAAAATCAAACTGTATGTAGAAATGCAAACGGCTATAGTATCAGATGTTGCGATCATGCAGGCACCACATAACAATACCAAGTTTGGCATAAACACCCTCGGGTTTTAGAACACAAGAATAAAAATAAAGACCATTAAACTATTTCTTAGTTAATATACCATTAATGCATATGATTACCCAGATGTACCAATGAATAAATATATGCTGATGAAAATGTTAAAGGACAGTTGGCAGTTGCAACTACTGCTCTGTAAGTGATGTGTATATGCCTCTACAGTAATACTGAATGCCCCAGGGGAATTTCAAGCTTAATGTTTTCAAAAGTTTCCTCTGCAAGACAATTGAAATGTCTTTGTCTTTTGCAGATGGTCACGCTAGCTCTGACATGAGCCATTTTTGTGGGGTTGGGCACATAACGGTCTACCACTTAAAGCCCAATGCTATAAATTTTCTGTGAGCTCACACAACTAAAAGGGAACTATTCCCTGCTTCCTGGTGATATTTTAAAGAACAAAAATGAAAAAGCAGTGAAAAAAGTTTTGTTTTGGCTTCAAAGACTGAGACCCTACCGCAAAATTACGAGACCTGTCTGATTAGTGATACAAAGAGCTCCAGTCCTTTCAATAATGAATATGTCAGACTTGAGTTCTTCCTCTCTTGCATCAAGCAGATCCATTTGTCACCATTTTTTAAGGCTTTTTTGTTTTCTTTTGAAAATGGCATTCATCGCCATCACTCCTTCTT
Organism: Grus americana; assembly: GCF_028858705.1. Taxonomy (NCBI): domain Eukaryota; kingdom Metazoa; phylum Chordata; class Aves; order Gruiformes; family Gruidae; genus Grus; species Grus americana. The sequence continues at coordinate 52,244,563 of NC_072891.1, forward strand.
AACTTCCTAACAGAGCTCGAATGGATTGTAGTGGCTGCAACAACATAATTGAAGCCATCCCTAAGGCTGCTTTTTGAGTTCACACAATACGTGTCCAAGATCCTCTTAAAAAGAACACAAAATAGATATCTGAAATTGTTTTCCATCTCTGATATTCTCTGAACCAGTTCTTCATACCTCAAAATCTAAACAAAAAAACTAATCATACATTAAAGTTGGTTTTGGTCTTCCTTGGGGGAACCACACTTCATATGACTTCCAATCCCACACACATACAAACAAAACTCAGACAGAAAGCTGAGACACTCATCATGCCAACAATCCCTAGTAAATGGCTTCTTAGCTGGCATGGCACTAAGTTGCTTTATCGACAAATACCATAACAGCTACTTGATCTTTGATGTGAGCGCCTAAATTAATGCATATCTTTAATCTTACTATTCCATAAAGCTCTCTGATGGCTCATGGATAACTTGTTGACCTGGCGGTGCTGGTTGACAAGAGGCTGAACACGAGCCAGCAGTGTGCCCAGGTGGCCAAGAAGGCCAACGGCATCCTGGCTTGGATCAGGAATAGCATGGCCAGCAGGAGTAGGGCAGTGATTGTGCCCCTGTACTCAGCTCTGGTGAGGCCGCACCTTGAGTGCTGTGTTCAGTTTTGGGTCCCTCAGTACAAGAAGGACATTGAGGTGCTGGAGCATGTCCAGAGAAGGGCAACAAAGCTGGTGAAGGGTCTAGAGCACGAGTCTTATGAGGAGCAGCTGAGGGAACTGGGGTTGTTTAGCCTGGAGAAGAGGACGCTGAGGGGAGACATTATTTCTCTGTACAATTACCTCAAAGGAGGTTGTAGTGAGGTGGGTGTTGGTCTCTTCTCCCAAGTAACTAGCAAAAGGACAAGAGGAAATGGTCTCAAGTTGCATCAGGGGAGGTTTAGATTAGATATTCGGAAACATTTCTTCACTCAAAGAGTGGTCAGGCATTGGAACGGGCTGCCCAGAGAGGTGGTGGAGTCACCGTCCCTGGAGGGGTTCAAAAAACATGTAAATGTGGCACTTCAGGACATGTTTTAGTAGGCATGGTGGTGTAGGGTCAACGGCTGAACTTGATGATCTTAGAGGTCTTTTCCAACCTTAAGATTCTATGATTCTATGAAGTAAAAGTACTGATTTACATTTAGAAGCACAGGTTCAAAATCATTAATATGGTATTAAGCTTGTCATGCTTACCATGATTATGGAAAGGATGTGTTTGAAATTGTGTCCATTTTACACTTCTTTTTAATATCGAAGTTAATTTTATTAAGCCTAAACACATTGAAACATAACTCAAAATATAGTTTCCCCTTGGAATGAATCTTTACACTTGAAGGGGCTACAGTGAAGAGAGACATTATGAAATTCACTGTTTGTGACTCACATATTTACACAGAACCACAGAATGGTGGGGCTTGGAAGGGACCTCTAGAGATCATCTAGTCCAATCCCCCTGCTAAAGCAGAATCACCTGGAGCAGGTTACACAGGATAGCACCCAGGCGGGTTTTGAATCTCACCAGAGAAGGAGACTCCACAACCTCTCTGGGCAGCCTGGACCAGTGCTCAGTCATCCTAACAGTAAAGAAGTTTTTTCTCATGTTCAGATTGATCTCGTCCAGGCGGGTTTTGAGTATGTCCAGAGAAGGAGACACCACAACCTCTCTGGGCAGCCTGGTCCAGTGCTCTGTCACCCTCACAGAGAAAAGGCTTTTTCTCATATTGAGATGCAACTTCCTGTGTCCCAGTTTGTGCCCATTGCCCCTTGTCCTGTTGCTGGGCACCACTGAAAAGAGTCTGGCCCATGGTCTTGACAACCACCCATTAGGTATTTATAAGCATTCGTAAGATCCCCTCTCGGTCTTCTCTTCTCCAGGCTAAACACACCCAGCTCTCTCAGCCTTTCCTCACAGGAGAGATGCTCCAGTCCCTTCATCATCTCTGCAGCCCTCCGCTGGACTCTCTCCAGTACCTCCCTGTCTTTCTGGTTATTTGCTGGCTTATTCCCCAGTTGGATGCAATGGCACGAGCATTGGACCCCAGCCCCCGCCGAGTCCTTCAGATTAAAGCCCGTCTCACCAAGTTGGCCGGCCTCCTGCCAAAGATTGCCTTGCCTCTTCCGGACAGGTGGATCCCATCCCTCCCTAACAGGTTATAGTCATCAAAGAATGCAGGGCCTTGTCCAAACGCCTCTTTGTAAGGCACTGACAGGCATGGGGCAGCCACCAGCTCTCTAGGAAGCCTGTTGCAGCCTCTGACCACCCTCTTGGCAAAGAAACACTGAGACTTGCTGTGTAGTTTTCATGCTTGTCTTTTATTGGGATGTTGGGATTTGGGGGGCTGGGAGCTCTTGATGGCTGGTGCAGGCTCCAGCTGATGGCCCAGTCCTGGTCTGGCCGTCCCCCAAGGCACCCTGCTGGGTCACCGCCGCGGTGCTGGCCTCTTGTTGGCTGGAGAGGCGTCGGAGCTGCCGGTCCTCCTCTTTGGGGGTCGCCGGGGCCCTTCAGGGGAGCCTTCGGTGCCCTGGCTGGAAGCGGAGGGCCCGGGCACAGCCTGCCCTGGCTCCTCCTGGGGCTCATCTTGCTCCGTGGGGATGGCAACGGGAGCAGAGGGCTGGCTGCCGGGACCCCCACCACGGGCTGCGGACGAGGTGCCGGGGAGCTCCTCCGTGCTGGATCTCGCAGGGCTGCCGGAGGGGGCTGCGCTGGTGGCGAGAGACCCTCCCTGGGAGGCAGCGGGGCCTGGGATGCCCGTGGGGCTGCCCTCCCGCCCCCCGGCAGCACGGGCGTCCCGCCATCCCAGCAGACGGTGGGCCTCTCTGCTGTGCCCTTGCACGGCGACACGTGCACGCTGTCACGCCAGTGTCGCCGTGCGGTTTTGGCGGGAGACCCCCAGCATCCGGCCCGGCAGCTCTCTCTCCAGCCCGCGGTTGTTCGGGGTGCCCATGAGGGTGGCGAATATCTCCTGCTCCCGTTGGACCAGGGGCTGCAGGATCTGGATGAGCGTGGAGTTGTTGCGCAAACCGCTCATCCAGTTTGGGGTGTAGAGGCCACCCACAGGACGCCTGGGCAGCCCTTCTGCAGCCCACCGTTGGGGTGCTCCAGGGTGATGGAGGTGGTGGGCGGCTGGGTGCCTGGGAGCTCCTCCCCCCTGGCGGACGACAACTGGTGGAGTCACGGGTGGTGTGACGACGTGCTCCACGTAGTCATCGTCCGCCCGCACCGAGTGCAAGATGGAGCGGATTCCCCTCTTGCAGAGGGGACACTCGGGCTTGGTCTCAGCCCACCGCAGGATGCAGGGGTAGCAGAAGCGGTGGAGGCATGGCATCACGAAGCTGGGCTCCTCCCAGCTGCCCAGGCAGATGGGACAGCGGTCCTCCAGCTCCGTGGCCATGGCCTCCATGTTCTGCGGTGGGCTGGGGGGAGCTGGCGATGACGAGCCGCTCCCTCTCGCCGGCGCTGCAGCAGCGGGCGTCACACTAGAAAAGGAGGAGAGGCCACGAGCGTTGGCTGGCCCGTTGGCTGGTGGAAGACATGCCCAGGTCCCTCAAGGAGGAAACCCTGGCAGCCCCCCAGGGTGAGGTGCCCCCTCCCAGCTCACCTGCGCTGCTGCGAGCGCGCCTCCTGGGTGCCCCGGCTGCCTGAACCTGGCAGGGCCGGGGGGAGTCCTCCGACGGCTCTGGGGTCGGGCACTGAGAGCTGCACAGAACAACTCCCCGAGCACAACACTCCAAACCTCGCCAACTGCTCAGCCGGAGTGCGGGCACGAACCGGCTGGGTATGGCCCGGCGCCCGAATATAAGCAGCAGGGGACGCCTGGTCACAATCCATCGCTAGGTGACATCACAGTCCGTCGTTGGGGGACATATCAGGCCATCCGTCGGTGACGAGAGAGCCCATCGCTCGGGGAATCGGTGACATCATTGTTTGGTGACGTCACAGTCTATGGCTCGGGGATGCCACAGCATCCATCCTTTCCCGAGGCGCTCACCCCGGCAGCGCTGCAGCCCCAGCACGGGCGTCTGGGGTTACCGCAACGCCACCGCCCGCTCCATCCCCCCATCTCTTGTCTTCTGCTCAGCACAGTGTCTTCCCAGGGCCCCAGTGGCCCCCTCAGGTCGCGCTGGCCATGGCAGATGTCTCCAGGCACATGCGGCAAGAGGGTTCACTTGGTAACACCTCGTGCCTCCCTGGGAGGCTGCAGGACAAAGTCCCACAGGCTCTCCCCACACCCCAGCGCTGCTGGCCAGCCCTCTGGGCTCCCCCGATTCCTCCCAGGAAGCACGTGGCTCCTGCAACATAGACAGTAAACGCCACTTGATATCGGCACCAAAAGATACTGTTACAGGAAAGTCAGTGCTTCAAGTCTAGTGTTAGCTATATTTGTCTTTATTTCACCAGTAATAGTAAATAAGCAAGCAAGGAATCAGGATTACTTTGCCCTTGCTCTGTCTATGTCACTAATCCTTATTTCTGGCTTCTTCCATTCAAGTAATTGCTACTGTGAATTTCCAGGCCAGAGCTTATATTTGTCAGCTAACAACTTTCTTCTCTTAACAATATTTTCCACAGATTTCAGCTGTTCAGCAGCTGGTGCAAACTAAGACCGCATCCAATAAACCATGCCCTCCCAATTGCAGCCTTTAGCTGCTGCCAGGGTAAGAAAGGTGACTACCATGCTAAAACGACTGATACTTAAATCACTAAGTATAGCTCATCAGTATTTTTCCTTAGGCCAACTGAGCACACATCAAGTTCCCTGGGACTACCTTGAGAGGAGCATTCCCCAAACAACACCAGACTGCACAGTTTCTTTGCTGGAGAAGAGCACTCTCAAGAGGTCGGCCTCCCTGTTTGGATGTAAAGGGACTGACCTCAAAGAGTGTGACTCTTCTCACACTCCGTTTTTTCCCAAGGTGTGATTGCCTGAGCAGAGGGGAGGCAGGGCATTCCTTACCTGTCTCTTGCAATGTCAGGCAGGAAATGATGGATTCTGCTGAAGATTTAAGAGTCGCCATTCTCTCTTATTTAGCTTCACTCTTTTAAGCCTGGGACAGGGAGAAGAGTTACGTCGTCACCTTCAGTACACTCAGTGATTCATCTCTTCTCTTTTCAGAGTTATATTGGAAAGCTTCTTCACGCTGAAGAGCGCTCAGCGTGCTGCTTTATGCCTACACACTAGCTGACAGATCCAACGTAAGGAAAAGGGCTTCCCTTTCAATGAAGCTGACACTAGCGTGGGGCGGGTGTTCTTCTTATTTTTTGCATTAGAAGAGAACCCACCGCTGACACCTCTTTTCCGCAGAGAACTGGCAGGCTTGAATAAGCTCCGAGCACTGGCAGGCAAAAATCCCTTGGGAGGTAAAGGAAGAGAAGGAGCGGTTCCTTGAAGAAACAATGCCAGGGCTAAGAGAAAAAAAATTCCCATTACGTGTGTTTCCAGCACACCCATGGTTGTGTGCAATAACGGACCAAGGTGACTTAACTGCACATTCTTTAACGCCTTAAAGAAAAGAAGGTGCCTTAGATGCAGGAAGCGGAAAATAAGTCAAATTGCTGAAGGCAAGGATGAAAATGTCATCCAGCACCCAGGGACCAAAGGGGTGCAAGATAACAACAGGTATCTGAGGTATCAAGAACTTACCCTGCAGGCACACAGAAAGTGTGTGTCAGGAAAGCCGTGATGCTGAGCAGGGCAGAGGGCGTGCAAGCGAGCACTCATTATATCTTTCTTTCCTTTAAAAGGCCTGAACTGGGACGCAGCTGTAAAGGCAGAAGTTCTCTCAGAATAGCGAGTTTGGTGAGATGCTAAGAGAACGGAACAGGACCAACATAACTTTGGTGCTTAAAAATTGATCAATCTGCTTAACCCTGGCTTCTAGAGAGAATAACCTGAAGCAAACCCACCAATTTCTTATTATGTGAAAACATGAGCAGAGCTGAGAGGGGGAAGCTCTCCTGAGCAGGGGGCTCTCCTGAGCACAGGAGGCTGTGCTTGGCCCACCTCTCTTTGTTCTTGACAACAACCAAAACACGCCTTGAAACATTAAGGTGCCTCATAGAATCAGATTAGCATTTCTCAAAGATGACTCGCGTTCAGTCGCTCAAAAATGCAAGTAAAGCAGAGGGAATTCAAGATATTATTCTACTACCAATTCTTTGACTCCATCCAGATTTTTCAGGGCCTCTACTGAGACTGACGTGGAAAACTAAGAGTCTGCACTGATGGTTTTATTTGAAAAGCGCTCCCCCTTAGTTCTGCTCAGGAGCTCCCATCTGCTCTCTGGCTAAGGCCAAGGGACCTCGGTTTCTCCTTCTAGTTCCGCTGGACACCTCCGCAGTACTTCTGCACTCTCCGGCACGTGGATGAATTTTTCCAAAGACTCCTGTGGAGGTTTCTAGGTGGAGGCCCTAATGCCCTGCCAGAGCAAGTGATTTTCTGCCTTGTCCGTGCTGTACACGCCACTCTCTGACCCTGTGCAATAAAACATGCTTGTGCTCATTTCTAGCCAGCATTTGCTGGTACACTGACAGCAACGATTTTTTTCCAAAAAGCTGTCTTCCTTGCCTGCCATTTCCCTGTCTAGGTCACAAGCGCAGTGCCTGCGAGAATATGTTTTAAGAGCAGTCTCCAAAAGGAAAGGCGCAAATAAGTTTGGGGTTTTTGAAATTCTTAGTCGAGGTGTGCAATGTCATGATGTCCTAGGAGAAAAGGATTGGGTTTCTATTTGCAGGTGTTGTTAGCAGTAAGTTTGGTCAGGGTGCATTTCATACCAAAACCAGTTTAATTCACAATGACAAAGTTAAATTATTTTGTTGAGGTGTGGGTGTGGGGGGTTTTTTCCATATAAAAAATGGAAAGATAAAATCAAAGATTAACCCTCTGAAATTAGAGATTAGCATTCTTCTCACCAGTTCTTCTGTTACTCTCCTCTCCTCCGCTCTTGCCAAAGCAGGAGGCCTCAGAAGGCAGAACCAGGCTGTAAGGCAGAACAGTCTGCTGCTACTTACTGGAAAAAATGGGACTGTCTAGTTTTTGACATACTCTGCCAGCAGAATTACAGCAGAGCACCATCCTTGTTTATGAGCATCATGCCGAATTACTCAGACCTCCTTCATTTTCTTTGTCTGGAATGGACAGTCAGTAGTTTTGTGCTTTAGCACTACCGCGTGCATGAAGTGACACACGCAAGACCAGTCAAGACCATTCACCTCTTTACAGAGTGTAAGGAAGAAAAAAGAAAAAATACGCAAACACACGCACACACACCCCTTCTGCTTTCTTGTCAGGAGCAGCACAGTGATAATTAAGGCAGCGTCTCTGTGCCAGGCAGCTCTCAGCTCCCTGCTGCGTCCCTACAATTGCTGGGGAGCAGGATCCGCTCGCCCAGCATCTGAGTGAGGATTTAGCGACAGCCAGAGCCACCGACTCCCAAAGAGTCCCAACTCCCCGCTTCCCAAAGGCGCCCTGGACCGTTGCATAACAGCACCTGGTTGTCTGCATCCTGCCTCCCAGAGCATCATCTTTCAGAGCCTATATTTTCATCAGTCTTTACTCATTTGTTTTGGAGTCTGGTTATTTGAAGCCATAATGGCCACTTTTTGAGGTCTCTGGCCCTAACGCAAAGCTGAGGATAACTTTCAGCTGGCTCTTTGTTGCAGCTGCTGGTGCATCTTGCCTGCAGCTGGCAAGGCACTGGCTGAGGTGGTTCCATGTAGCGAGCCAAGCTCTAGAGAATGTCAGGTCGCCGGTGGGGTGAATACGGTGCACTGAAAAGACATGTCAGAGGGAGCTGCAAGAACGTACTGAATGATTCGGAGGCTTAAGGGTGCTTGCCGAACTGGCATACTGCCAGCGTGCAGCGTGAACACAAACTGGCTTGCGCTTAGAAGTAAGCTGTGGATGTAGCTGGCTCCGTAAAGCTGGACTTTGGCAGGTAACCAAATACATGTTGGCATACTCAGATATAAGCAGGATGGATCAGTAAGGGTGGAGATAACTTTGTGCCTTTCAGAAAGGAAACCTGAGAGGAATCCTGTAACCATCCTATAAAAGGATGATTTATCTACCAACAGCTCTGATGAAGTTATGAAGAACAACGTCCTGGGCATCCCGCCATCCTCTCTGAACATCACGTATGAAAGGAAAAATAAACAAACTCCGAAAGCACTGAACACTTTTATGAGAAGGACATTATTCAGATTCATGAGGTGGAATTCTCAGCACATGCCCCAAGTCGTTATCAAGTTGTAAAGGCATAGGTAGAAGCATAACTCCTCATAGAGGGGAAAAACAGAGAGTGGGCAGGGAAAGCCTCCTGGACTTCAGTATTTGTCAACTAAGCTTAGTATACCAGTATGCTGTTAAGGACAGAATTCAGCTCTTCTTAGGTTGTGTAACTTTATAATGAATGCCTCCTCATCATCTCATTGATCATCAACTTCCTCTAATGGATTCTCCTGATACCATCACTAACAGCTTATTCTTCAATACTTCAGAAATATGCACCAGCAGTTTATTTAAGAAGTACTAGATATGAAACTGATTATGAACGCTAAATTACTCCTGATAATTCACAGAAATATGTGCCGTTTTGACTTTGGGGAGCTTACGCTGGTTCTCACCCTTATGGTCCACAGCATTGTGCTGACTAATGAAGGCAAAATGGATTAAGAAAACAACAGCAGAAAAACATTTTATTTTCAGCAAGCATTCAGCCTCCAGCCATAGCAGGTGAAAACATTTCCAGGTGGGCAAGCGAGGGGCTTTTTTAGATGTTTAAGAGACAGGATGCCATCTCTCTGGAGTGAGCTGGTCCCACCAGACGTCTCAGTGGGAGCAGGCAGAGATGGCCAACGCTGCCTGTCTGGTTTCCCCCAGGTGCAGCAGCCCCTGGCCGCTGGCTGCAGGGCTGCCCCACTCCCCAGGGAGCTGCTACAGCCTGCCAAGCTGCTGCAGCGTCCAGCTGCCCAGATCCTTGTCTGAGCTGCCTGTCCGACAGGCAGGGTGCCTGCACCCCTGTGTAGACTCGCAGCTGCATGGGAAATGCAGCTTACCATAGAATCAGAGAATGGTTTGCGTTGGAAGGGACCTTAGAGATCATCTCTTTCCAACCATGGAAACCAGGGACGCCCTCCACTAGACCAGGTTGCCCAAAGCCCCATCCAGCCTGGCCTTGAACACTTCCAGGGAGGGGACATCCACAACCTTCAAGGTCAGACATGCGTTTATCTCCTTAGCAAATTCTTCTCTCCCTCGGCAGTTTGTTATATACTGCAATGTGCATTTCCACGCAACATTACTGCTATAAACCCTCCTTTTTCACTTTCTAGGGAAGCACCAAGTTATTTAGAAGAGAGAGACCCAAACAGCTCAACACAAAATACTGCTTCAGGCTGCACACTTCTATGGAAGTTTTCAGAATTCGGGTGTGCCAAGAGAGAAGCAGCTTTAAAAGTTGAACATTTACTTCATATACTGCACACCCGCAGGTATTAGAAAAGAGAAGTGCACCAAATCTGAAGCAAGTAAGACTGATACCCAGTAGGTTTGTGCTGTGCGTTGTACAACAACTGTGTGCCGTCATAACATATGGCATTTTCCCCTGTTGAGCTTCTGACTGGCAGAATATTTCACATGTGTTGAAATTTACCTGTATAGTAGTTGTATGTTTAATCCTGCTGCTGTTAGATAACTATGCTGTCCTAAAGATGATGTTGCAGCACGAGGTAAAAATTGCCTTTTCCTGTGTAAGGGCAACATGCCTGATTAGCTGGAGAGGGAATGTGCTGTATTGCATGATCACATCCCATGTGCAAAATGCTAGCCGTTGTTCCAGGTCTACTTGTACCTCCTAGCAGACAAATGACTACGAATAAGACTGACTTCATCTCACAAAGAGCTTAATCACACATGATGTTAATCATTGAGGGCTTTCATTCCAACTAAAGGAAGCAATTCAGTGCACTTACAGGAAAGTTGCCTTTTGGTCTTTCAAACTGATACTCTCTGATTTTCCATTTTCTTTTTTGACATCGGTCATTGTGAAATTACTGCAACTAAACGTGTAAATTGTTAGAAGCCCCCAAAGGAGCTCAAATCTTTGAACACTGGACTTTCTTTTTCAAATCGGCTAGTTGGATCCAAAGGTGAACATGCGTGGAAGACAAACAGGCAGTAGTTTCCCGTTCTGCTCTACGGCCGTGGTAGCCAGGAGAAATACTGAATGAATACTGGAGTCTGTTGGGAGAGTTGATGTTTCTACTTGAAGTACGTTGACCGTGCGGTGCAGATCTTTTCAAGCTGTGACTTCACACCTACTTTGGAAAAATAAAAATCCTGCGCGTACTATTTATGAATGCTTTAGTTCATGGCGAATCAAAGTGGAAGACTCCTATTAATTGTTTAAGGAACGAAAGCGTGAAGAAGTGTCTCTGTATATGTGTACACACACGCATGTATGTGTGTGTGTGTATATATATATATATATAAAAACAATGGTAGGAGAGCATACCAGTACTCTTGAGTCTGACAGTTTGAGGTAATTTCCTTGAAATATCCGCAGTAAAATGCAGATGTTTAAAAGAGGTTTTTGGACAGGTTGGGAAATATGTTCCCATGACAACAAGGCCTGCATAAATGCATTGCTTTCAAGAGATTAAGGTCTCTGAAGAGAAAATGGCACATGTGCAGTGTGGATACGTTCTCCAAGCTTTCAGCTTTCTCTTCTTTAAAGCCAGCAGTCCTGGCTGGCTGCGCTGAGTATGAGTTTGCTTCTCACACGTGGATTGAATGAGTTGTATGAATAGACTTGCCAAGAAGTCACCCTGTAAGAGATCTATAACTATCGTGAGATGACAGTGATTTCCAAAGGTAGTGAAGCCTTTATCTGAGGCCACCATCTTCTTTTTCCCCAGCCACTATCTTAAATGGCTTTTGTAGTAGCTATAGTATCACCTATGCAGAAGATTTAACTACACACCCTCATAGCTGCCATTCATTATCTTTTAGAGGAGGAGGCCATGTTTCTGCCCACTTGAGGTGCCTGCAGATTTCTATCTGGTAACGTGTGTTTTCCTAGAGTTTCCCCTGGAATGCCTGCAGCCATGTTCCGTGTTCTAAATCTTTCAGATTTAATCAGTTAAATGTGGTTAGTTCACAACGTGAGTTGGATGGGAGACTTATGGCAGAAGAGCTTTGGTGTTTGAAAGAAATTATCTTGGCAATACCCGGTGCAGTTCTCACTTTCCTGAATCCCCACTCAGCGAATGCCTCTGGACTGTAGTGAAGAGGGGGCTCTCGGGGTAGTGCTTGTTGAGATGCTGTCTCTATAGAAGGTACCAAGTTGTGGTCCTGGCAGCTAATGACACAAAGAGATCCCGTGTTAAGCTACTGGACAGCCTTTGCCTGTAGGAGAGCTGAACTCCTTGGACTTCTATCCAACACAAGTAATTCTAAAATCTTTTGGTGTTCAGATGGTTTACGACCTTCATGCTGGTGACTTTTCTTTCACTACATGCGTGCACAGTGAGCAGTTTAAGCAAATCGATAGTAGGCAAAGCTCAACAGGCTGTTTGGATTGTGAACTGCTAGTGCACGCCGTTGGGTTGGCTGCAGAGTTTCTATAACCGTTTTGTAAAGTGTTTCTGAAATGTAGGTAGAGGGACAAATTCGTTAAAACCTTTTTTCCAAAGCTTTAGGAGGAGGTACACACTCAAGGGATGAACAAACCCAATTAGTTGCCTTGGAATACAGATCACATCAGTTACTATATTGTGTGTTTATATACAGACACACGTGTATGCCTGCAGAAATAAGCAGATTCTTCTTGAGCAAAAGAATAAAGTAATTTTTTTCTGCAAAAACCTGTGCAATATGTCATTACATAATAATCTATTTTAGCAAACCGATCGCTTTAGAAATAAATAGTCATTAAAGTGGCAGGCACTGTCTTTTGGATGATTTAGAAGCTCGCACAGGAATTTTCAGAGCGGAAGCTGTCTTTGCAAGTGAATTTCCCACTAGCAGAGGTTATTCTCTATGCCGCTGAAAAATGGAATTGTAGCCAAGATGCAAGGAACGCTGTTGTTTCCAAAGAGTTCAGAGGACAAGGCCCTGACCCAGCGGGTGACACGGTGCCGGCAAAGCCCTGCAGCGGTGAAGAGCGGGGAGGGGTGGGAACATGACATCTGCAGCTTGCACGTCCGCATGATCAGCGCTGAAGACAGAAGGCGAGGAGACGGAAGGCGAGACTGTGAGATGTTGTTAGTAGGCAGAATGAGGGTACCCGAGTGGATGCTCACTTGAAAATCTCTTGAGAGAGAGAAAGAAGAACTCCGTGGAAGTGTCTCGCCGTCTTGTCCCATGGAGGGGAGAAGGATGTGACAAAGTGAGAGCTTGAAAGAGGAAAGCAGAAAGTAAGGAAGAAATGCGGTCCCCTAGGAAGGGATAAAACCCAAGTATGTCTAGTGTGGGGTGAAATGTAGAGCTTTGGGGCAGGGCCGTGAAGCTGAGGGCTTTTGACCAAATGGTGTTAGAGTTGGAAACAGGGGGAGGCTTTGCGTGACTGTGCGTGTCTTGCTGCCAGCAGAGGAGATCCATTTGGGGCTCTCGTAAGTAGGTGAAGAAAGGATAAGGTGGAAGGACTATTCAGTGCTAGTAACGTCAAAAGGCAGTCAGTTTAAAACATCATGGTAATGGAGATGGGATGTTCTGAGTGAAATTAAAGCTCCACTGGTTAAGCCCTGATCTGTGTTTGGCAGGAGTAGCTACTGTGCTCTTTTTCTTTAGAAGAGCCAGTTTATTAAGGGTTTACACCTGACATAAAGGAAACTTGAATGAAGGGTTTAGTCGATTGTGGTTTTAATAACAAAAAGTCCTCCCTGAGTCTCTTTAACAAATTGGGCATTTCTTTACAGCCCTCCAGGTTTAGTTTATTTTGGGGGGCGGGGTGTTAATTTTTTTATTTTTTATTATTTTTACAGCAGAGGTGCTGGGCACCCAAATCAGCACAAGATGAATAGAGCTGTACAAAAAAGCAATGATCCGTGAATGAAAGGGAAGTGTGGGAGTCACTTTAAATGTGTGCAGGTATGGTTTATAGTGATTTGCCACTGCTGCTGTTTTCCTCTTTGTTGTTCTGTTTTTTCCAGCTTAATGGATTAGTGTTGTCACTCAGGCGTTCTTGGTCTGTAAATTCTTGGGACTGTAAGTCCCCAGCCTTTCACTATTAGCAGCAACAAGAAGAAGTCACGTCAGAGTCTGTGCGGTAGGCTGATGATGTTGTTCATCTTCTTCACTTCCAGAATGCACACGCGTCTCTTGTCTACTTGTCGAGTGCTGGATTGAAACACCCGGTTGTAGCACCCGGTTGCTTGCCCAGTTAGGTCAGACAGAGCTGAGGGTGTCCGTTCTAATAGGTCTGCCTCCACTTAGGAACCAAATCTTTTCTTCTGTAAAATTTCATGGTGTGGGTCCAGTTTAAAAGGGCAGCAGGGGGAAAAAAGAAGTCTGAACTTGCAGCCCGAGTGACTCCTGATCACCTTACGGCAACCATTTCTAGGCAGAAGTGCTACTGCGTAGCCCCCATGTAATACCTGGTAGGCCCAGGTTTTCCTGGCACTCTTGCTTTTTAGGCATCGGATGAAAGCAGAGCTCTTTTTCCATAGTCGAAATGCACCGTCCAAGTCAAGAGCATCTCTCTGTGCAGAGGCTCTGGCTCCTGCCAGTTCAAACAGGCTTCCCGGGCTCTGGGGAGCAGTGTGGGGCTGGAACCCAGGGTTTTTCAAATTCGTGGGGGTTATCTGCTGCTTTGGATGCTTCCCCTCTGGCTTGAAATAATTGTTTGTTTTCAGCTGATTTGTTCTCTTCCTATGGAAAATTACCATAGAGGAAATGAAAGGACTGGAAAGTGTGATCCTGTTTATTCAGTCAATTTTACTGTTTTGCCTCATTATCGAACTTCAGGCAATTTTTGATTCTACTTGGTGATTTTTGGGGACACTGTGTCTTATTTTTAATGCAGTATGTATCTTATGCCGCATACCGTTCCTTTATGCAGATTTCCAGTTGAGAATGTGTCCTCTGGCTTCACCTCTACCAACAGTTATCTTCAGTAAGCTTACTGCAAAGCAGCTCAGGTTTCAATATGCGGCAGGTTAGAGCAACTTCTGCAAGCGTGAGCTAAAGCTGAGGTTCCGCTGTCCGGGCAAGTTGCCTGTTTTTGCAGACTGTGTCCTGTGCGGTACAGAAGTAGAAAAGCAAACTCACTTCAGAATAGCTTTCTGAGCACACACTCAGAAAGATGTCACCACCATCCTAGTAATAACCTTTAGTTTTCATACTCCGTATCTTACCTGCAAATCAGTACCTTTTTTGAAAGCGAGCCTGAAATGTCTCCCCTGGATGAATTTTTTTCCTTTCCTTTAGTCTAAAGTAGTGTTTTGGAGGCTTTTAGTGGGCTTGGGACCTCTGTGCTATGCTTAGATGTGCTAAATATAGAAGGTACAAAAAAGGGAGATGACTGAATTTGCCAAGGTGTGCAGAGCAGGAAGGAGTTCTCCAGCTGTGTTGGGATGAGTAGGATGTTGCACCCTCCTCGGACAGCGCAAATCCTCAGGGACGACTGCAGCACGTTCCCTGCAACAGGCAAATAGCAAGGAAAACGTGCAAAGGGAAGGAAGGTAATCAAGAAGAGTTGATGGTATTGAGGCAAGCAACGCCTGACCAGCCTTACTGCCTCTTAAGATGAAATGACAGGCTTTGAGGATGAGGGGCGAGTGGTGGACTGAGAATACTTTCACTTTAGAAGAGGCTGATGCTCCCATGTTCTTCTCATTGGTAAGCTGAAGAAGTATAAGCTGGATGAACAGAGCACTAAGTAGGCTGAAAAATGCTGGGACTGCTGGACCTAATGGGTACAAGTGATGGCTCCACATCCATTTAGCGTCTGGTGAAGAGTGGCGTACCCTCAGGGTCCAGTTCTGGGTGCAGTATTGTCCAGTATCTCTATCAAGAGCCTGGTGGCTGAGGTGGAAAGGAAGACTGTACCCTCAGCAAGTCTGCAGAGAACATTAAACTGGCGGAGTGACACAGAGGGAAGAGGTGAGGTGCAGTATGGGGGGCCCTTGAGGCACCTGAGGAGCGGGCCTTCAGAAATTTCATGAGTTAAACAAGAAACGTTGCACCGTTCTGCAGACGGGGCGAAGTAGCCCTGTGCTCTCTACAGTCTGGAAGGGGACTGGCCGAGGAGCAGATGCGCTGAAGAGGACTTGAGGTTTCCAGTGGATGCCTAGTTGAGCCAAAAGTACACTCATTTTGCCCATGAAGCAAGCCATGCATGGGTCTGCATTAGGAAGAGTGTGGTTAGTAGACTGGGGGAAGATTTGTTACCCTCCATTCCCTGCCGGGAGGATTACGCTCAATTCTAAGGGAAATGTAATAGTGGCCTTTAAAAATACTAGATGGCCAGTTACAGAGACGATAGAGCTGAGCTCTTCTCAGTAGCTGTAGGCAGTATAAGAAGGGGACAGTCGTCACAAGCTGTGGCTTGGGAGGTTCATGTTGCATACAAGAACTTTTCCACAAGGAGGGCAAGGCAGCAGCGGGAGAGGTTTCCCAGGGGGCTGTGCAATCTCCGTGGAGGAAGGTTTGGAAGCTGCACTGCAAGCCAGTGGCTGGCCCAGCTGATCCCTTAGACCCCTGCAGACCAACATGTTTGTGAATTAAGGATGCTCTGAAGAATGGGGAAGCAACAGGGCATCTTGGATGGCGGTGACATCTCGGCAAAGCTCCCTTGAGGTCCAGGTCTGTAAGGCAGCACACTCTTAACGGCAGCTCTGGAGAGGAACGTAGCGGCTTTTGAGCCAGTTCTGCTTGTGTCATGTCTAAGGCAGCCAGCCTCTAAAGAAAAGAGGGACTGTGCATTGACAATTGCAGGCGCGATTTTGTATTTGCTGCTTCTAACAGAAAGGAATAACAACTTTGTTATACACCTGCAAAATCAGAGCAGAAGCTAATGCAAACACCTATCAGAGTCTGAGTGCATCAGTACATGGGATGGTTTCTTTTTCTCTGGCACTGTGCGAGTTAGGAAAATGCTAACCTAATTTTTTAATAAGCCACTATCTTAATACTGCATTTCTCTCAGTATTAAAATACCGCTTGTTAATATCAGTTTGAAATTAAACTTCAGGCTAGAAGCAGGTGTGGAAATATGACAACGGAATGGAAACAGGTCATGATAACTCTTAGTTTCTAAGAGTATTTTCTTTTATTTTTCAGGCCTCTATCACACAGGTGACCTTTTTGTCAGTGCTAGACAAAACTTACATGCTTGATATCTTCCTTTGAGCTGCCTAATTCATGGCAAGTATTTTGAGAATTTGGAGGGGTTTTGTTATTAATACGCTGGGCTTGTGCTTCATGAGCTGTCTAGCTACAGCACATGGAAAGACAATGCAAATTCATAGCTTACATTCTTTGAATGAGAACTGTAATGTTTGTATTTGGTAAAGATAATTCAGTGTGGTTTCTCTGCATTTCCAGGAAGCAAATTTCTTCTGAAATGTCTGCTAAAAATAGTTTTGCTCTTGTAATGGCAATTGCCAGTCTCTGACAAACTTCTAAAGGAGGATGGATTGATTTGGCCAGTGGATTTCAGCGTGGTCATTCAGGTCTGTGTGCAGAGGTGACTAATCCAATGCACTGTCTGTTTGTTCTCCTGACCAAAAAATCTGATCTGCAGAGGCAAAATGTTGAAAACGAAAAAAAATGTGTTATGGTTATCAGCTTGTATCCCAAGTAGTGATAGGGCTGTAAGGAGTAACGTAGTCTGGTAAAACGAGTAAAAAGTAGTAGCGGAGTATTGTAGGCCGCTGATGCTGGTTTGCACAGTCTCTGGATACCAGCTCTTTGTATTCCTTGAGAAAGGAAAGACGTGTACTCTGCTTGATTACTTAGTGGCCTCATCATGTGTATTTCTCTGTTTTCTTCACTGTGACCAGACCTTTAGGGAAGGCAAATTAAATATTTTACATTTGTAATTTGAACACTTTGATAATATTCCTATTCAGTAATTTTAATTCTTTAATAATCAAAAGAAAATAACAGCCTTTTTTCTATTCTTTTAAACGTTACTGGCAGTACGAGTGTTAAGTCTGTACATCTCAGCAGAACATTGTCACCTCTACGATGTGTTCATTTCTTTCCTATTAAATGCTCAGGAATACTGTTATATAATTTGACATCATGACGATCTACAGTTTTAGAATTTGTGGGATTATGTTGACTGGACAGCAGATTGTGTGTAGGAGCTAATTTGGTTTGTACCAAAAGGACTCTAAGATGCTGACTCGGGCCAGTAAACAATCTACGATGCTGTCCAGAGCTAGGGAGGTCTGTCCAAGTTAAGAATTGTTTGAGTGAAGTGTCATCACACCAGTTTTATCTTTTGCAAGTTTGGATGACTCTGCTGTACAAATACAGCCTGCTACACAGCTACCTGTGCAGTAAGAGGCATGTTCCCTTAAGTACATTTACCCTTACAAAAAATAACTATGGACCAAGACAGGAACTTATTTGAAGAGAAAATAGTGGGGAAAAAAAAGGGTTGTTTTCATCATTTCTAGCACTGTACAACAATAAAGTTATGGCACTAGACTTTCCCAAGATATTTAGAAAAATTGAGGTTTTGGCATTCATATACCAAAAGCAGAGAGAAAAAAAGAAATGCGGCTTAAGTTTGAGAAAAGCTGAATGATGTAAGTCAGTAGCTTAAATATTGTTTTTAATCAGAGTGGAGCCTTGTAAAAGACATATGAAAATATCTAACTTTTCCATGACCTTTTTAAATAGCATACATTGTTTGGTTGTATTGATTGGCCATTTCATTTTAATTGGGCTTGTGATAAGCAGTGCAGACTTTAGTTTGAGGCCTGCAGCTAGTGGTGTGCCCCACTGGGTCTGGTCTTATTCAACATATTCATTAGTGGCCCGGACAGACGTTTACTGACGATACTAAGCTGGGAGCAGTGGCCGATCCACCAGAAGGCTGCGCAGCCATTCCGCAAGACCTGGAGAGGCTGGAGAGCTGGGCGGAGAGGAACCAAATGAAATTCAACGAGGGCAAGTGTAGGCTCCTGCACCTAGGGAGAAGTAATCCCAAGCACCAGTAGATGTTAGAGGTTGACCTGGTGGGAAGCAGCTCTGCAGAGAAGGACCTGGGAGTCCTGGCGGACAATAGGTTCTCCATGAGCCAGCAATGTGCCCTTGTGGCCAAGAAAGCCAGTGGTATCCTGGGGTGTATTAAGAAGAGCGTGGCCAGCAGGTCGAGGGAGTTTATCCTCCCCATCTGCTCTGCCCTGTCCTGGTGAGGCCAGATCTGGAGTTCTGTGTCCAGTTCTGGGCTCCCCAGTTCCAGAAAGACAAGGAGGTACTGGAGAGAGTCCAGCGGAGGGCTGCAGAGATGATGAAGGGACTGGAGCATCTCCCTTTTGAGGAAATCCAATTCCAACTAATTCATATTTTCTAGCAATGTATGAATAGACACAACTCATATTTTCTGCAAAATTGCTGTTTTCTCTATTTAAAGCCCTTCTTAGTCTTTGATTCTTCAGACTAATTTGTAAAACACAGAAATTTCCATAAAGAGGCAATCTGACTCATCAACAGCGTCAGCTTTCTTGCTCACTTAGCCCTCACCAGGCTTGTAAGTATCTGAAATCAAGCTGTAACAGATTTCTACTTATACAAATACGTTATTGCTCTAAATTATGCCTAAAATTTGGTTTCCTCGTTGGTTGTTGGGGTTTTTCCCCCCTACTTCAGAGAGGAAAAACAACTACCTTTGGAGAACCACAACACGCAAATGAGGTTTTTCTGCATGTATCATGAAACAAGGTATGCATGTTATTTAATGTTTGGAGATTTTGCTCCTCTAACAAGAAAAATATTTTTCCATTGAACTGTCCGGTTCACACATTTGCATTTGTTCATGTTATGTACTACATACGATCATAAATATGCAGGCATCTTTCTTGAATCTTTCACTTCTAGAAGCAACATTATTATTATTTCTCTCTCAGTAGTCAGGTGCAAAGCTTTAATAAAGGTACATGGTATACACACTTCCCTTGTGGCAGGAGCCGAGGCAATATTCATACAGAAATTGTGCACTTGGGATCATGTCAACAGGATTGAAGAATGTAGCCAGGGCGGGGACGGATGGACACATGGACACAGACAGCACCCAAAAACCTGTTGAGATCAGCTTTAAAAGTGGATGACAATTCTCTTATAAGCTAATATAACATGTACCATACTATTTTTATAGTGAATAAACCTTTTAAGAGTTATCTTTCTTGTAAAAGGAGAGGGAGGAAAGAAAGAAATGAAAGAATGGAAGGATAACTATTCCTGTTAGAAAATGGTGAGTTTGGTTTTATTCTTCTTTGAAATGCAGCCAAGTCTTCTGGCCCACTTTCTTCAGCTAACCTCAGGAAGAGGAAGTCAGGCAAAAACACATGGAGGCCTGCATGGATGAAGAAGGAGCTCCTGGGCAAACTCAAATGCAAAAAGGGATCAAGTGCATCCTCAGCAAGTTTGCCAATGACACCAAGCTGTCTGGTGCGGTGGACACACTGGAAGGAAGTGATGCCATCCAGTGGGACCTTGGCAAGCTTGAGAGGTGGGCCCGTGAGAACTGCATGAAGTTTAGCAAATCCAAGTGCAAGGTCCTGCACATAGGTCAGCGCAATCCCAAGCACAACCACAGGCTGGGCAGAGAATGGATTGAGAACTGCGGAGAAGGACTTGGGGGTATTGATTGATAAGAAGCTGGACATGACCCAGCAATGTGCGCTTGCATCCCAGAAAGCCAGCCGTGTCCTGAGCTGCATCAAAAACATGACCAGCAGGTCAAGGGAGGTGATTCTGTCCCTCTACTTTGCTCTCGTGAGGCCCCACCTGGAGTACTGCTTCCAGCTCTGGGGACCCCAGTACAGGAGAGACATGGAGCTGTTGGAGCGAGTCCAGAGGAGGCCACGAAGCTGATCAGAGGGATGGAGCACCCTATGAGGACAGGCTGAGAGAGTTGGGGTTGTTTAGCCTGGAGAAGAGAAGGCTCCAACGAGACCTAATTGCAGCCTTCCAGTACCTAAAGTGGGCCTCCAGGAAATCTGGAGAGGGACTGTTTACAAGTGAGTAGTGAGAGGACAAGGGATAATGGCCATAAACTAAAAGAGGGTAGATTTAGCTTAGGTATTTGGAAGAAATTCTTCACTGTGAGGGTGGTGAGGCACTGGAACAGGTTGCCCAGAGAGGTTGTGAATGCCCCCTCCCTGGAAGTGTTGAAGGTCAGGTTGGATGGGATTTTGGGCGACCTGGTCTAATGGAAGGTGTCCCTGCCAATGGCAGGGGAGTTGGGACTGGATGATATTTGAGGTCCCTTCCAACGCAAATCATTCTATGATTCTACGATGCTATGATTCCATGATTCCATGATTCTATGTGTAGCAGGATGGATATTATTTTTCCTCTTTCTCCCCGTCTTTCGAGGAGATATTTCTATGGCAAGATCAACATAATACAAGTTAATGTACTTATAATAATTAATTAATTAATTAAGGAGACGGTCGCCGAGGTGACCGATCAAGTATCAAGGTGTTTATTAGAAGTGGAAGAGGGGGATGCTGAGGGCACACAGCTACACTGTGGTCCGTGGATCTGAAGCAGGAGCAGGGCCAGCTGGGTGCTCGCCTGTGCTTGGTGGTGTTGACTCCCGAGAAGTGCTGAGTGAGGGAGCCTGCTAGGAGGTGGCGTTGGAGGGCCTCAGAGCTGCACCCTGCCTCTGTGTGCAGTTGGTCTCCACAGGCCTGCTTCTGCCAGCTGAGGGTTGGTCATTGGTGGACCGCCTGCACAGGTTGTAGCGCTGCTGTGGGGAACGGCCCTGGGCCCTCTCCATAGCCATCCTCCTGCGCAGGTGGCTGGGCAAGCCAACCACATACTCCTCATAGTTGTCATCCCCTTGCACCGAGTGCAGCAGCTGCTCCAAAGGCTGCCTGCAGACTGGGCAGTCATCTCTCCCCCTGGCCCACCGCCGGATGCATGCAAAGCAGAAGCAGTGCACACAGTAGGCCACATAGGCTGGATTTTGGATGTCTCCTAGGCAGATGGGGCACTGCAAGCTTGCTGCTGCCTCCACTGGCCCTGTGGCAGCAGAGCTTCTCTCCTCCATGCTTCCTCCACGCACGACGCTATGTCCTGCCAAGAGAGACGTGCAAAGTGCTGGAGCTCATCTGGCCAGGGGGAGACTCGGGCTTGCCCTCAGCCCACCGCAGGATGCAGGGGTAGCAGAAGCGGTGGAGGCATGGCATCACGAAGCTGGGCTCCTCCCAGCTGCCCAGGCAGATGGGACAGCGGTCCTCCAGCTCCGTGGCCATGGCCTCCATGTTCTGCGGTGGGCTGGGGGGAGCTGGTGATGACGAGCCGCTCCCTCTCGCCGGCGCTGCAGCAGCGGGCGTCACGCTAGAAAAGGAGGAGAGGCCACGAGCGTTGGCTGGCCCGTTGGCTGGTGGAAGACATGCCCAGGTCCCTCAAGGAGGAAACCCTGGCAGCCCCCCAGGGTGAGGTGCCCCCTCCCAGCTCACCTGCGCTGCTGCGAGCGCGCCTCCTGGGTGCCCCGGCTGCCTGAACCTGGCAGGGCCGGGGGGAGTCCTCCGACGGCTCTGGGGTCGGGCACTGAGAGCTGCACAGAACAACTCCCCGAGCACAACACCAGCACCAAAGAGCTCAGCTCAACACAGGCAGCGAGGGATGCCTGATCACAATCCGTTGCTCGGGAGCCTCACAATCCATTGCTAGGTGACATCACAATCCGTTGTTCAGTGACATTACAATGGGTCATCCTTGCTCAGCCTGCCTGCACTGCGGCCCCAGCACAGGCGTCTGGGGTTACCGCAACGCCACCGCCCGCTCCATCCCCCCATCTCTTGTCTTCTGCTCGGCATTGGAGTTTCACACCAGTCACCGAGGCCTCGGCCGTGTCTTCCCAGGGCCCCAGTGGCCCTGTCAGGTTACGCTGGCCATGGCAGATGTCTCCAGGCACATGCGGCAAGAGGGTTCACTTGGTAACACCTCGTGCCTCCCTGGGAGGCTGCAGGACAAAGTCCCACAGGCTCTCTCCACAAAGAAACAAAACAAAAGGGCATAGGTATTGCAGTGCTTTGCATGCAGAGAGATGGAAAACTTTCATTATGCTTTGGTCCTTGTCAACCAGATAGAAATCTGCAGGCACCTCAAGTGGGCAGAAACATGGCCTCCTCCTCTAAAACATAATGAATGGCAGCTATGAGGGCGTGTAGTTAAATCTTCTGCATAGGTGATACTATAGCTACTACAAAAGCCATTTAAGATAGTGGCTGGGGAAAAAGAAGATGGTGGCCTCAGATAAAGGCTTCACTACCTTTGGAAATCACTGTCATCTCACGATAGTTATAGATCTCTTACAGGGTGACTTCTTGGCAAGTCTATTCATACAACTCATTCAATCCACGTGTGAGAAGCAAACTCATACTCAGCGCAGCCAGCCAGGACTGCTGGCTTTAAAGAAGAGAAAGCTGAAAGCTTGGAGAACGTATCCACGCTGCACATGTGCCATTTTCTCTTCAGAGACCTTAATCTCTTGAAAGCAATGCATTTATGCAGGCCTTGTTGTCATGGGAACATATTTCCCAACCTGTCCAAAAACCTCTTTTAAACATCTGCATTTTACTGCGGATATTTCAAGGAAATTACCTCAAACTGTCAGACTCAAGAGTACTGGTATGCTCTCCTACCATTGTTTTTATATATATATATATATACACACACACACATACATGCGTGTGTGTACACATATACAGAGACACTTCTTCACGCTTTCGTTCCTTAAACAATTAATAGGAGTCTTCCACTTTGATTCGCCATGAACTAAAGCATTCATAAATAGTACGCGCAGGATTTTTATTTTTCCAAAGTAGGTGTGAAGTCACAGCTTGAAAAGATCTGCACCGCACGGTCAACGTACTTCAAGTAGAAACATCAACTCTCCCAACAGACTCCAGTATTCATTCAGTATTTCTCCTGGCTACCACGGCCGTAGAGCAGAACGGGAAACTACTGCCTGTTTGTCTTCCACGCATGTTCACCTTTGGATCCAACTAGCCGATTTGAAAAAGAAAGTCCAGTGTTCAAAGATTTGAGCTCCTTTGGGGGCTTCTAACAATTTACACGTTTAGTTGCAGTAATTTCACAATGACCGATGTCAAAAAAGAAAATGGAAAATCAGAGAGTATCAGTTTGAAAGACCAAAAGGCAACTTTCCTGTAAGTGCACTGAATTGCTTCCTTTAGTTGGAATGAAAGCCCTCAATGATTAACATCATGTGTGATTAAGCTCTTTGTGAGATGAAGTCAGTCTTATTCGTAGTCATTTGTCTGCTAGGAGGTACAAGTAGACCTGGAACAACGGCTAGCATTTTGCACATGGGATGTGATCATGCAATACAGCACATTCCCTCTCCAGCTAATCAGGCATGTTGCCCTTACACAGGAAAAGGCAATTTTTACCTCGTGCTGCAACATCATCTTTAGGACAGCATAGTTATCTAACAGCAGCAGGATTAAACATACAACTACTATACAGGTAAATTTCAACACATGTGAAATATTCTGCCAGTCAGAAGCTCAACAGGGGAAAATGCCATATGTTATGACGGCACACAGTTGTTGTACAACGCACAGCACAAACCTACTGGGTATCAGTCTTACTTGCTTCAGATTTGGTGCACTTCTCTTTTCTAATACCTGCGGGTGTGCAGTATATGAAGTAAATGTTCAACTTTCAAAGCTGCTTCTCTCTTGGCACACCCGAATTCTGAAAACTTCCATAGAAGTGTGCAGCCTGAAGCAGTATTTTGTGTTGAGCTGTTTGGGTCTCTCTCTTCTAAATAACTTGGTGCTTCCCTAGAAAGTGAAAAAGGAGGGTTTATAGCAGTAATGTTGCGTGGAAATGCACATTGCAGTATATAACAAACTGCCGAGGGAGAGAAGAATTTGCTAAGGAGATAAACGCATGTCTGACCTTGAAGGTTGTGGATGTCCCCTCCCTGGAAGTGTTCAAGGCCAGGCTGGACGGGGCTTTGGGCAACCTGGTCTAGTGGAGGGCGTCCCTGGTTTCCATGGTTGGAAAGAGATGATCTCTAAGGTCCCTTCCAACGCAAACCATTCTCTGATTCTATGGTAAGCTGCATTTCCCATGCAGCTGCGAGTCTACACAGGGGTGCAGGCACCCTGCCTGTCGGACAGGCAGCTCAGACAAGGATCTGGGCAGCTGGACGCTGCAGCAGCTTGGCAGGCTGTAGCAGCTCCCTGGGGAGTGGGGCAGCCCTGCAGCCAGCGGCCAGGGGCTGCTGCACCTGGGGGAAACCAGACAGGCAGCGTTGGCCATCTCTGCCTGCTCCCACTGAGACGTCTGGTGGGACCAGCTCACTCCAGAGAGATGGCATCCTGTCTCTTAAACATCTAAAAAAGCCCCTCGCTTGCCCACCTGGAAATGTTTTCACCTGCTATGGCTGGAGGCTGAATGCTTGCTGAAAATAAAATGTTTTTCTGCTGTTGTTTTCTTAATCCATTTTGCCTTCATTAGTCAGCACAATGCTGTGGACCATAAGGGTGAGAACCAGCGTAAGCTCACCAAAGTCAAAACGGCACATATTTCTGTGAATTATCAGGAGTAATTTAGCGTTCATAATCAGTTTCATATCTAGTACTTCTTAAATAAACTGCTGGTGCATATTTCTGAAGTATTGAAGAATAAGCTGTTAGTGATGGTATCAGGAGAATCCATTAGAGGAAGTTGATGATCAATGAGATGATGAGGAGGCATTCATTATAAAGTTACACAACCTAAGAAGAGCTGAATTCTGTCCTTAACAGCATACTGGTATACTAAGCTTAGTTGACAAATACTGAAGTCCAGGAGGCTTTCCCTGCCCACTCTCTGTTTTTCCCCTCTATGAGGAGTTATGCTTCTACCTATGCCTTTACAACTTGATAACGACTTGGGGCATGTGCTGAGAATTCCACCTCATGAATCTGAATAATGTCCTTCTCATAAAAGTGTTCAGTGCTTTCGGAGTTTGTTTATTTTTCCTTTCATACGTGATGTTCAGAGAGGATGGCGGGATGCCCAGGACGTTGTTCTTCATAACTTCATCAGAGCTGTTGGTAGATAAATCATCCTTTTATAGGATGGTTACAGGATTCCTCTCAGGTTTCCTTTCTGAAAGGCACAAAGTTATCTCCACCCTTACTGATCCATCCTGCTTATATCTGAGTATGCCAACATGTATTTGGTTACCTGCCAAAGTCCAGCTTTACGGAGCCAGCTACATCCACAGCTTACTTCTAAGCGCAAGCCAGTTTGTGTTCACGCTGCACGCTGGCAGTATGCCAGTTCGGCAAGCACCCTTAAGCCTCCGAATCATTCAGTACGTTCTTGCAGCTCCCTCTGACATGTCTTTTCAGTGCACCGTATTCACCCCACCGGCGACCTGACATTCTCTAGAGCTTGGCTCGCTACATGGAACCACCTCAGCCAGTGCCTTGCCAGCTGCAGGCAAGATGCACCAGCAGCTGCAACAAAGAGCCAGCTGAAAGTTATCCTCAGCTTTGCGTTAGGGCCAGAGACCTCAAAAAGTGGCCATTATGGCTTCAAATAACCAGACTCCAAAACAAATGAGTAAAGACTGATGAAAATATAGGCTCTGAAAGATGATGCTCTGGGAGGCAGGATGCAGACAACCAGGTGCTGTTATGCAACGGTCCAGGGCGCCTGTGGGAAGCGGGGAGTTGGGACTCTTTGGGAGTCGGTGGCTCTGGCTGTCGCTAAATCCTCACTCAGATGCTGGGCGAGCGGATCCTGCTCCCCAGCAATTGTAGGGACGCAGCAGGGAGCTGAGAGCTGCCTGGCACAGAGACGCTGCCTTAATTATCACTGTGCTGCTCCTGACAAGAAAGCAGAAGGGGGGGGTGTGTGTGTGTTTGCGTATTTTTTCTTTTTTCTTCCTTACACTCTGTAAAGAGGTGAATGGTCTTGACTGGTCTTGCGTGTGTCACTTCATGCACGCGGTAGTGCTAAAGCACAAAACTACTGACTGTCCATTCCAGACAAAGAAAATGAAGGAGGTCTGAGTAATTCGGCATGATGCTCATAAACAAGGATGGTGCTCTGCTGTAATTCTGCTGGCAGAGTATGTCAAAAACTAGACAGTCCCTTTTTTTCCAGTAAGTAGCAGCAGACTGTTCTGCCTTACAGCCTGGTTCTGCCTTCCGAGGCCTCCTGCTTTGGCAAGAGCAGAGGAGAGGAGAGTAACAGAAGAACGGGTGAGAAGAATGCTAATCTCTAATTTCAGGGGGTTAATCTTTATCTTTCCATTTTTTATATGGAAAACCCCCCACACACCCACACCTCAACAAAATAATTTAACTTTGTCATTGTGAATTAAACTGGTTTTGGTATGAAATGCACCCTGACCAAACTTACTGCTAACAACACCTGCAAATAGAAACCCAATCCTTTTCTCCTAGGACATCATGACATTGCACACCTCGACTAAGAATTTCAAAAACCCCAAACTTATTTGCGCCTTTCCTTTTGGAGACTGCTCTTAAAACATATTCTCGCAGGCACTGCGCTTGTGACCTAGACAGGGAAATGGCAGGCAAGGAAGACAGCTTTTTGGAAAAAAATCGTTGCTGTCAGTGTACCAGCAAATGCTGGCTAGAAATGAGCACAAGCATGTTTTATTGCACAGGGTCAGAGAGTGGCGTGTACAGCACGGACAAGGCAGAAAATCACTTGCTCTGGCAGGGCATTAGGGCCTCCACCTAGAAACCTCCACAGGAGTCTTTGGAAAAATTCATCCACGTGCCGGAGAGTGCAGAAGTACTGCGGAGGTGTCCAGCGGAACTAGAAGGAGAAACCGAGGTCCCTTGGCCTTAGCCAGAGAGCAGATGGGAGCTCCTGAGCAGAACTAAGGGGGAGCGCTTTTCAAATAAAACCATCAGTGCAGACTCTTAGTTTTCCACGTCAGTCTCAGTAGAGGCCCTGAAAAATCTGGATGGAGTCAAAGAATTGGTACTAGAATAATATCTTGAATTCCCTCTGCTTTACTTGCATTTTTGAGCGACTGAACGCGAGTCATCTTTGAGAAATGCTAATCTGATTCTATGAGGCACCTTAATGTTTCAAGGCGTGTTTTGGTTGTTGTCAAGAACAAAGAGAGGTGGGCCAAGCACAGCCTCCTGTGCTCAGGAGAGCCCCCTGCTCAGGAGAGCTTCCCCCTCTCAGCTCTGCTCATGTTTTCACATAATAAGAAATTGGTGGGTTTGCTTCAGGTTATTCTCTCTAGAAGCCAGAGTTAAGCAGATTGATCAATTTTTAAGCACCAAAGTTATGTTGGTCCTGTTCCGTTCTCTTAGCATCTCACCAAACTCGCTATTCTGAGAGAACTTCTGCCTTTACAGCTGCGTCCCAGTTCAGGCCTTTTAAAGGAAAGAAAGATATAATGAGTGCTCGCTTGCACGCCCTCTGCCCTGCTCAGCATCACGGCTTTCCTGACACACACTTTCTGTGTGCCTGCAGGGTAAGTTCTTGATACCTCAGATACCTGTTGTTATCTTGCACCCCTTTGGTCCCTGGGTGCTGGATGACATTTTCATCCTTGCCTTCAGCAATTTGACTTATTTTTCGCTTCCTGCATCTAAGGCACCTTCTTTTCTTTAAGGCGTTAAAGAATGTGCAGTTAAGTCACCTTGGTCCGTTATTGCACACAACCATGGGTGTGCTGGAAACACACGTAATGGGAATTTTTTTTCTCTTAGCCCTGGCATTGTTTCTTCAAGGAACCGCTCCTTCTCTTCCTTTACCTCCCAAGGGATTTTTGCCTGCCAGTGCTCGGAGCTTATTCAAGCCTGCCAGTTCTCTGCGGAAAAGAGGTGTCAGCGGTGGGTTCTCTTCTAATGCAAAAAATAAGAAGAACACCCGCCCCACGCTAGTGTCAGCTTCATTGAAAGGGAAGCCCTTTTCCTTACGTTGGATCTGTCAGCTAGTGTGTAGGCATAAAGCAGCACGCTGAGCGCTCTTCAGCGTGAAGAAGCTTTCCAATATAACTCTGAAAAGAGAAGAGATGAATCACTGAGTGTGCTGAAGGTGACGATGTAACTCTTCTCCCTGTCCCAGGCTTAAAAGAGTGAAGCTAAATAAGAGAGAATGGCGACTCTTAAATCTTCAGCAGAATCCATCATTTCCTGCCTGACATTGCAAGAGACAGGTAAGGAATGCCCTGCCTCCCCTCTGCTCAGGCAATCACACCTTGGGAAAAAACGGAGTGTGAGAAGAGTCACACTCTTTGAGGTCAGTCCCTTTACATCCAAACAGGGAGGCCGACCTCTTGAGAGTGCTCTTCTCCAGCAAAGAAACTGTGCAGTCTGGTGTTGTTTGGGGAATGCTCCTCTCAAGGTAGTCCCAGGGAACTTGATGTGTGCTCAGTTGGCCTAAGGAAAAATACTGATGAGCTATACTTAGTGATTTAAGTATCAGTCGTTTTAGCATGGTAGTCACCTTTCTTACCCTGGCAGCAGCTAAAGGCTGCAATTGGGAGGGCATGGTTTATTGGATGCGGTCTTAGTTTGCACCAGCTGCTGAACAGCCGAAATCTGTGGAAAATATTGTTAAGAGAAGAAAGTTGTTAGCTGACAAATATAAGCTCTGGCCTGGAAATTCACAGTAGCGATTACTTGAATGGAAGAAGCCAGAAATAAGGATTAGTGACATAGACAGAGCAAGGGCAAAGTAATCCTGATTCCTTGCTTGCTTATTTACTATTACTGGTGAAATAAAGACAAATATAGCTAACACTAGGCTTGAAGCACTGACTTTCCTGTAACAGTATCTTTTGGTGCCCATATCAAGTGGCGTTTACTGTCTATGTTGCAGGAGCCATGTGCTTCCTGGGAGGAATCGGGGGAGCCCAGAGGGCTGGCCAGCAGCGCTGGGGTGTGGGGAGAGCCTGTGGGACTTTGTCCTGCAGCCTCCCAGGGAGGCACGAGGTGTTACCAAGTGAACCCTCTTGCCGCATGTGCCTGGAGACATCTGCCATGGCCAGTGCGACCTGAGGGGGCCACTGGGGCCCTGGGAAGACACTGTGCCAAGCAGAAGACAAGAGATGGGGGGATGGAGCGGGCGGTGGCATTGCGGTAACCCCAGACGCCCGTGCTGGGGCTGCAGCGCTGCCGGGGTGAGCGCCTCGGGAAAGGATGGATGCTGTGGCATCCCCGAGCCATAGACTGTGACGTCACCAAACAATGATGTCACCGATTCCCCGAGCAATGGGTTCTCTCGTCACCGACGGATGGCCTGAGATGTCCCCCAACGACGGACTGTGATGTCACCTAGCGATGGATTGTGACCAGGCGTCCCCTGCTGCTTATATTCGTGCCCGCACTCCGGCTGAGCAGTTGGCGAGGTTTGGAGTGTTGAGCGAGGCCTTTGGTGCTGGTGTTGTGCTCGGGGAGTTGTTCTGTGCAGCTCTCAGTGCCCGACCCCAGAGCCGTCGGAGGACTCCCCCCGGCCCTGCCAGGTTCAGGCAGCCGGGGCACCCAGGAGGCGCGCTCGCAGCAGCGCAGGTGAGCTGGGAGGGGGCACCTCACCCTGGGGGGCTGCCAGGGTTTCCTCCTTGAGGGACCTGGGCATGTCTTCCACCAGCCAACGGGCCAGCCAACGCTCGTGGCCTCTCCTCCTTTTCTAGTGTGACGCCCGCTGCTGCAGCGCCGGCGAGAGGGAGCGGCTCGTCATCGCCAGCTCCCCCCAGCCCACCGCAGAACATGGAGGCCATGGCCACGGAGCTGGAGGACCGCTGTCCCATCTGCCTGGGCAGCTGGGAGGAGCCCAGCTTCGTGATGCCATGCCTCCACCGCTTCTGCTACCCCTGCATCCTGCGGTGGGCTGAGACCAAGCCCGAGTGTCCCCTCTGCAAGAGGGGAATCCGCTCCATCTTGCACTTGGTGCGGGCGGACGATGACTACGTGGAGCACGTCGTCACACCACCCGTGACTCCACCAGTCGTCGTCCGCCAGGGGGGAGGAGCTCCCAGGCACCCAGCCGCCCACCACCTCCATCACCCTGGAGCACCCCAACGGTGGGCTGCAGAAGGGCTGCCCAGGCGTCCTGTGGGTGGCCTCTACACCCCAAACTGGATGAGCGGTTTGCGCAACAACTCCACGCTCATCCAGATCCTGCAGCCCCTGGTCCAACGGGAGCAGGAGATGATATTCGCCACCCTCATGGGCACCCCGAACAACCGCGGGCTGGAGAGAGAGCTGCCGGGCCGGATGCTGGGGGTCTCCCACCAAAACCGCACGGCGACACTGGCGCGACAGCGTGCACGTGTCGCCGTGCAAGGGCACAGCAGAGAGGCCCACCGTCTGCTGGGACAGCGGGACGCCCATGCTGCCGGGGGGTGGGAGGGCAGCCCCGCGGGCATCCCAGGCCCCGCTGCCTCCCAGGGAGGGTCTCTCGCCCCCAGCGCAGCCCCCTCCGGCAGCCCTGTGAGATCCAGCACGGAGGAGCTCCCCGGCACCTCGTCCGCAGCCCGTGGTGGGGGTCCCGGCAGCCAGCCCTCTGCTCCCGTTGCCATCCCCGCGGAGCAAGAGGAGCCCCAGGAGGAGCCAGGGCAGGCTGTGCCCGGGCCCTCCGCTTCCAGCCGGGGCACCGAAGGCTCCCCTGAAGGGCCACGGCGACCCCCAAAGAGGGGGACCGGCAGCTCCGACGCCTCTCCAGCCAACAAGAGGCCAGCACCGCGGCGGTGACCCAGCAGGGTGCCTTGGGGGACGGCCAGACCAGGACTGGGCCATCAGCTGGGGCCTGCACCAGCCATCAAGAGCTCCCAGCCCCCCAAATCCCAACATCCCAATAAAAGACAAGCATGAAAACTACACAGCAAGTCTCAGTGTTTCTTTGCCAAGAGGGTGGTCAGAGGCTGCAACAGGCTTCCTAGAGAGCTGGTGGCTGCCCCATGCCTGTCAGTGCCTTACAAAGAGGCGTTTGGACAAGGCCCTGCATTCTTTGATGACTATAACCTGTTAGGGAGGGAGGGGATCCACCTGTCCGGAAGAGGCAAGGCAATCTTTGGCAGCAGGCCGGCCAACTTGGTGAGACGGGCTTTAATCTGAAGGACTCGGCGGGGGCTGGGGTCCAATGCTCATGCCATTGCATCCAACTGGGGAATAAGCCAGCAAATAACCAGAAAGACAGGGAACTACTGGAGAGAGTCCAGAGGAGGGCTGCAGAGATGATGAAGGGACTGGAGCGTCTCTCCTGTGAGGAAAGGCTGAGAGAGCTGGGTGTGTTTAGCCTGGAGAAGAGAAGACCGAGAGGGGATCTTACGAATGCTTATAAATACCTAATGGGTGGATGTCAAGACCATGGGCCAGACTCTTTTCAGTGGTGCCCAGCAACAGGACAAGGGGCAATGGGCACAAACTGGGACACAGGAAGTTGCATCTCAATATGAGAAAAAGCCTTTTCTCTGTGAGGGTGACAGAGCACTGGACCAGGCTGCCCAGAGAGGTTGTGGTGTCTCCTTCTCTGGACATACTCAAAACCCGCCTGGACGAGATCCTGTGCACCTTGCTCCAGGTGATCCTGCTCTAGCAGGGGGGTTGGACCAGATGACCTCCAGAGGTCCCTTCCAACCCCCACCATTCTGTGATGCTGTGATTTTGCGACTCTGTGATTCTGTGTAATGGGCTTTAACTTCTGGTCAGACGGGGACTGATCAGTCACCTTCTACACTTTTTCTTTTGAGAGCTCTAGAATCTAATGTCCTAGTTCCATCAGGATTGCTTCTATGCCAGAAAGAATATATTCTGCTGAATTTGGGCCACCATCTGCTGGGTAACTGAGAAGTCAAAATATGCCCCAAATCACTTGTTAATCAAGTGAAGGGTGGAAAGGAAATGCGGGGTGATTCTTTCTTTAACTGCTGGATTCTCTTCAGCCACATGCGGGTTTCAAGCATTGCTAATCCAATCTCCTATTCCTATTATCAGTAAGCAGTGATGGTAAAAACCATGCTGTATTATTTTATATGATGCATTTTTCAAACAGAGCAACAGTTTCCTTGTAGAAGTTTGCTGAACTGATTGCATGAGTGCTATTTCCTACACATACTTGTACTCACAAAACATCATAACTTTTAAATCAAATTTTTTTTCTTCTTGAATGTAATTATAAAATGAAAAAATGCATAATTTAACTTTTCCCCCAGAAAATTCCCTGTGCTTGTAGAGTGTTTATTTGTTTGTTTGTCGTTCCCCCACCATCACCACCACCCCCCCTTAAAATTCTAGATAGTCTGGACAGGACACTTTATATAAATTGGTTGCTATTTCTGCCAGAGACACAATTCTTTTGGAAAACCTTCTGCCATCAAGAGCTAGCTACTCTTTGCACAACTCATTCCAGCTACATATGGCCGGAAATCAGCAGGTAAAAGATAATGTTACTCTAATGGAATGTTTAGCAAATAATTCAGAAAGCAAGCTGAGAAGCAGCTTCTGTCAAAGGCTTTTCTAACGAAGGGTATAAAATAAAACAAAACGGTGTCATAGTAACTTGGTCCCGAAGATGCCTCATGATGGTTTGAATTATAATGAAATGCCGCCAGAAGCCATCAGGCTGTACCCACAGTATTGTTTCACAAGGTGGCACAATTGCTCTTCGTATTACGCACGTCCGTTTTTCCTCGGCCACCAGAGAAGTGGTTCACATCCCCGTGCAGCTGTGAAAGAGCCTGCTTGTCTGCAGTCACAGAAGGCATAAGCAAGGTAGGTAGCCTTTGTGCCCAGCCCAAGGCTTGTTGAAATCGAGCGGCTTTCCAGCCTCTTCGATGGGAATTTAGTCGTTTATCCACCGCGGGTTTATAATTGCTTGTAATTTTCTACGTTATTTTTACAGACGTAAGTTTCTCGAGGACAGCTTACCCTGGGTGCACTGCCCTCCCTTTCTGTCTTTGTTTTGAATTTGACAATTTTTCCGTACCATCATGCGGCAGATGGGACACACTTTCTGGTGTGATATGTTACTACCTGAACCCACTTGGACTGATTTGGGTAGCAGTCTTGTCTGCAGGACTTCACAATCCTACACAGGTTGAGTAGCTCTTTTCGTAAAAGGTGATCTTGAAAAAGCAAGACATACCGTTCATCAGGCATTGCAATTGCAATTTCAAATGGCAACTGCGCCTAGAAAACCAGAGAGGTGATTCTAGTGAGAAATAAGGGAATGCCACGAACAAGGAATATTTGCCCAACTCTCCTTAGCTTCAGTGCTGAAAAAAAATTCCTCAGCTGATCAATGGCAGGTCCTTTGAACACATCCCTTTGAAACAGGCATCTCGGCACAAACATGGCTTGTCATTCATTACAAATCTTTCTCTTTGCCAAAAGGTTACCATGGAGCTAACAGAATAATCCAATTAATATCAGTTTTCAGGTGAGGAACTCACCTCCCCCTGTTTGGCACAGAATTGTTAAGTCACACGATTTTCTGATGCCACCAGTGCACGTGAAGGGATGTAGCCATCTCTCAGCAAGCATCATCCGGTGCTGAGCTGACAAAGCAGAAAACATACTCTTCATCATATTGGGTGCCTAGATTATGCATTGTATAGCAAATGTTTTGGAAGGGGAGGAGGAAAGAGGAATCTAGAGTTACAGCTCTTCCATTTTCCAATCCCCTCTGAAAGCTCTCCTGCCAGGCTTTCTAATCCCGTGCGTGATTAGCTACAGCAGACAAGATATTAAACTTCTCCAGAGAAAGAAGCTCATAATGCTTATCTCTCGTCCGGCTTTTCAGAAATCTTAGTATGATTACTAATAAACTCAGCTAGTAATCAGAACTAGAAGCTGAATTGACACATCCGTAATCCTACCAAGTTCAATGAGACTGCTTCTAAGTTGCCCCGGTTTTGGCTGGGATGGAGTTAATTTTCTTCCTAGCAGTTAATTCTAAAACACAGCACTACGCTGTGTTTTAGAATTAGGATGAGTTGATAACACACTGATATTTTGGTTGTTGCTAGGCAATGTTTACACTAAGTCAAGGACTTTTCAGCTTCTCAGCAAGGAGGCTGGTGGTGCACAAGAAGCTGGGAGAGGACACAGCTGACCCAAACTGGCCAAAGAGATATGCCATACCATATGACACCATGCTCAGTATATAACTTGGGGGAAGCTGGCTGGGGCTTTAGATGGTGACTCAGGAACTAGCTGGGCATCACTAGTCTGCAGATGCTGAGCAACTGTCCTGTGCATCACTTGTTTTGTGTATTATTGTATCGTTGTTGTTGTTATTATCATAAAATCATAGAATCACAGAATCATAGAATGGTTTGGGTTGGAAGGGACCTTAACGATCATCTAGTTCAAATCCCCCTGCCATGGGCAGGGACACCCTCCACTAGACCAGGTTGCCCAAAGCCCCATCCAACCTGGCCTTGAACACCTCCAGGGATGGGGCATCCACAACCTCTCTGGGCAACCTGTTCCAGTGCCTCACCACCCTCACAGTGAAGAATTTCTTTCTAACATCTAACCTAAATTTACATTCTTTCAGCTTAAACCCATTACCTCTTGTCCTATCACTACACTCCCTGATAAACAGTCCCTCTGCAGCTTTCCTGTAGGCCCCCTTCAGGTGCTGGAAGGCTGCTATAAGGTCTCCCTAGAGCTTTCTCTTCTCCAGGCTGAAAAACTCTCTCAGCCTGTCCTCATAGCAGAGGTGCTCCAGCCCTCTGATCATCTTCGTGGCCTCCTCTGGACTCTCTCCAAGAGCTCCAACAGTACTCCAGGTGGGGTCTCACGAGAGAGGAGCAGAGGGACAGAACCACCTCTTTTGACCTGCTGGTCACACTTCTTTTAATGCAGCCCAGGACACGGTTGGCTTTCTGGGCTGCAAGCGTACACTGCCGGCTCATGTTGAGTTGTTTATTATTATTATTATTATTATTATTATTATTATTCATGTTAAACTGTCTTTATCTGAATCCATGAGTTTTACTTTTTTTCCCAGTTCTCTCCCCCATCCCACTATGGGGGCTG
Organism: Grus americana; assembly: GCF_028858705.1. Lineage (NCBI taxonomy): Eukaryota > Metazoa > Chordata > Aves > Gruiformes > Gruidae > Grus > Grus americana. The sequence continues at coordinate 52,279,791 of NC_072891.1, forward strand.
GGGAGTGAGCCAAGGGTTGTGTGGCTGTTTTAGTCGCCTGCTGGGTTAAACCACACAGTCCTCTTGGCACCCAATGTGGGGCACAACAGGTTGAGATAATGACAGATCTGACCAGAGTGCATTAGAACAAATTTGTTATAAGCATTCATTTTATTAGGTACATAGTCACTGGTCATGTTAATTCATTCAGTCTGAAAGTTGTTGTGCTTGTTCTCAGAGTTGTGTTATGTTACACCTGACTTGCCATGTAGGTTCTCTGTCATGCTGTTTGTCATCTCTGCTCACCAGGTCAAGGTTATCATTGTGGTGTGCTTTCTACTACTGACTCATGATACGATAAACTTGTTGGTAGCAAGACTAATCTCAACATTGCTGTCATCTCCGTACTTAGGGAGCTATCTATTGGAAACTATTAATAATCACATTTCTTTTTCTCAGCCAATATGCGGGGGAGACAACTTTCTTTATCTTACCCTTCTCCTCCAGGCTGATTACAATAGCTCTTGAAAATGCCGAATATCCTTGGGATGGTGAAACCAGCATGTTCCTGTTGCTATATATGCTGAATGTGGTTCAAGTTTTGTTTAGGCTTAAACAACTTTTGAAGAATATGACCCAGAAATTAACACCAGCAACAGGCACTATGGCTACTCAAACCCCTGTGATAAGCACTGTGGCTACTCCAACCCCAGGCACCATGGCTATGCAAACCCTGGTGACAGGTAACTGTGGCTGAACCAGAGAACCAACCCATGCTGGTGTCAGTTCCCCCTATACAGAAGAAGAAATAGAGAATAAAAAAATCAGTTAGCTCAGTAAGCGATGAAAATGAACCAGGACCATCAGGAGAACTGGAGGAAGATGCAGAACCAGAGGTCATCACCTGATCCCTGTCCCTGAGTGAGCTGTGAGATATGTGAAAAGATTTCAGTCATCATTCAGGCAAGCACATCGTTACCTGGCCGCTCCGATGCTGGGATAATGTGGCCAGTAGTCTGGAATTAGAGGGCAGGGAAGCCAAGCAGCTGGGATCCCTGTCTAGGGAAGGGGGCATTGACAAGGTGTTTGGGAAAAAGACACAAGCCCTCAGGCTCTGGAGGTGACTTCTGTCAGCCATGAGGGAAAGGTATCCCTTCAGTGAAGATGATGTACATCAGCCAGACAGCTGGACCACTATGGAGAGAGACATCCAGTACCTGAGGGAACTAGCCATGCTGGAGGTGATTTATAATGATTCAAATAATGAGCAGTTATCCACAGATCCTGATGAAGTCCAATGCAAATGACCCATGTGGCAGAAGTTTCTACAGAGTGTACCATTGTTGTATACCAACTCGTTGGTAGTAGTGTCCTGGAAAGAAGGAAAGGGACAAATGGTGGATGAAGTGGCTGGCAAGTCTTTCTTTCTCTCTGTGGACCTGTATCTCTGCCAGACATACTAGCTGAGAAACAGTCCCAACAGTTCCAGCAATTTGAGGATAAGTTCTGGTCCACATCACTACAGACTGGTATCTCAACTATTAGGACTAAGTGTTCCTCTGCTCAAGAGAGAGGATATAGAGGGTACACACCATGAGGCACCCTGTGGTGACCTCGGAGACAACACGAGGAAGTGGGACGGAAAACTTAACTTGACTCTAGAGGCATGAGTATGTGAACTGCAAGGAAATACAGTCGCAAAAGGGGATTCTTCCAGGAAAAATGCTGCTCCAGTCTCCAGTGGGAAGTTTCCCAGACAGTGTAAGGGGGCTGATCGTACTTCTGATCCTCTTGAAGAGACTTCTAATCCATTTTTACAAGAAGTGAGTATTGAATACGATGACCAGGATTAGAGGGGCCCTGCCTCCAGCCAGGTGGAGGAAAGGGACATTCAGGTTTATTGGACTGTGTGGATCCAATGGCCTGGCACATCAGACCCCCAGGAGTATAAGGCTGTAGCAGACACTGGTGCACAGTGTCCCCTAATGCCATCGAGCCATGAAGGGGCAGAACCCAGCTGTATTTCTGGAGTGACAGGGGATCCCAACAGCTGACTGTACTGGAGGCTGAAGTGAGTCTGACTGGGAACGACTGGGAAAAGCACCCCATTGTGACTGGCCCAGAGGCTCCATGCATCCTGGGCATAGACTGCCTCAGGAGAGGGTATGTCAAGGACCCAAAAGGGTACCGGTGGGGTTTTGGCATAGCTGCCTTGGAGACAGGGTAAATCAAACAGTTGTCCACCTTGCCCGGTCTCTCGGAGGACCCTCCTGTTGTGGGGTGGCTGAGGGTTGAAGAACAACAGGTGCCAATCGCTACCACAACAGTGCACTGGCGGCAATACTGCACCAACCTAGACTCCCTGATTCCCATCCATAAGTTGATTCATCGACTGGAGAGCCAGCGAGTGATCAGCAGAACCTGCTCTACCTGTCCAATGGAGACTCCAATGGAGAACGGAGGCTGACAGTAGGCTATCATGGCCTGAATGAAGTCACGTCACCCGTGAGTGTTGTCATGCCAGACATGCTGGAACTCCAATATGAGCTGAAGTCAAAGGCAGCCAAGTGGTACATCACAATTGATACCGCAAATGCCTTTTTCTCAATCCCTTTGGCAGCAGAGTGCAGGACACAGTTTGCTTTCACTTGGAGAGGCATCCAGTACCCCTGGAACCGACTGCCCCAGGGGTGGAAACACGCCCCACCATCTGCCATGGGCTGATCCAGGCTGCACTGGAACAGGGTGAAGCTCCAGAGCACCTGCAGTACATTGATGATGTCATCATATGGGGCAACCCAGCAGAAGAAGTTTCTGAGAAAGGGAAGAAAATTATTCTAATCCTTCTGAAAGCCAGTTTTTCCATGAAACAAAGTAAGGTCAAGCCACCTGCACAGGCGATCTAGTTTTCAGAAAGAAAATGGCAAGATGGATGCTGTCAGACCGCAATGGTTGTGATCAACAAAATAGCAGCTGTGTCTCCACTGACAAGTAAAAAGGAAACACAAACTTTCTTACGTGTTGTGGGTTTCTGGAGGATGCATATGCCGAATTACAGTCTAATTGTAAGCCCTCTCTGTCACGTGACCTGGAAGAAGAATGATTTGAAATGGGGCCCTGAGCAACAACAAGCCTTTGAACAAATTAAACAAGAAATAGTTCATGCAGTAGCCCTTGGGCCAGTCCAGCTAGGCCCAGATGTAAGAAATGTGCTCTACACCGCAGCTGGGGAAAATGGCCCTAACTGGAGTCTCTGGCAGAAAGCATCAGGGGAGACTCAAGGTCGACCCCTGGGGTTTTGGAGTCAGGGATACAGAGGATCTGAGGCCCACTACACTCCAACTGAAAAAGAGATATTGGCAGTGCATGAAGGGGTTCAAGCCACTTTGGAAGGGGTTGGTACTGAAGCATAGCTCCTCCTGGCACCCTGACTGCTGGTACTGGGCTGGATGTTCAAAGGGATGTTCTCTTCTACATGTCACGCAACTGATGCCACATGGACTAAGTGGGTCACACTGATCACACAGCAGGCTTGAACAGGAAACCCCAGCTGCCCAGGAATTCTGGAAGTGATCACGGACTGGCCAGAAGGCAAAGATTTTGGAATGTAACCAGAGGAGGAAGTGATGTGTGCTGAAGAAGCCCCACCATATAATAAACTGCCAGAAAATGAGAAGCAACATGCCCTGTTCATGGATGGGTCCTGTTGCATTGTGGGAAAGCATTGGAGGTGGAAGGCTGCTGTATGGAGTCCTGCAAAACAAGTAGCAGAAACAGCGGAAGGAGAAAGTGAATTGAGGCAGTTTGCAGAGGTGAAAGCCATCCAGCTGGCTTTAGACATTGCTGATCAAGAAAAGTGGCCAATGCTCTACCTCTGTACTGACTCATGGATAGTGGCCAATGCCCTGTGGGGGTGATTACAGCAATGGAAGCAGAGGAACTGGCAGCACAGAGGCAAACGCATCTGGGCTGCCCCGCTGTGGCAAGACATTGCTGTCTGGCTAGAGAAGCTGGTTGTGAAAGTGCATCACGTAGATGCCCACGTACCCAAGACTCAGGCCACTGAGGAACATCAAAACAACCAGCAGTGGATTAGGCTGCTAAGACTGAAGTGGCTCAGATGGATCTGGACCGGCAACATATAGGTGAATTATTTATAGCTGGGTGGGCCCAGGACACCTCAGGTCATCAAGGAAGAAATCTGACGTATAGATGGGATCATGATTGATGGGTAGACTTGACCATGGACACTATTGCAGAGGTTATCCATGAATGAGAAACATCTACTGCAATCAAGCAAGCCAAGTGGTTAAAGCCTTTCTGGTATGGAGGACGATGGCTGGAATATAAATATGGGGACGCCTGGCAGATTGATTATATCACACCCCCGCCGACCCACCAAAACAAATGCCATGTGCCTATAAAGGTGGAAGCAATCACTGCATAGCTGGAAACATATCCTGTGCCCCATGCCACCGCCCAGAACACTGTCCTGGGCCTTGAACAGCAAGTGCTGTGGTGACATGGCACCCCAGAAAGAATTGAGTCAGACAATGGGACTCATTTCATAAATAACCTCATAGACACCTGGGCCAAAGAGCAAGGCATTGTGTGGGTGTATCACATCCCCTGTCATGCACCAGCCTCTGGGAAAATCAAATTATAAAATTGACTGTTTAAAGACTACACTGAGAGCAATGGGTGGTAGGAACGTCAAGCATTGGGATACATATTTAGCAAAGGCCACCTGGTTAGTTAACACCAGGGGATCCACCAATCGAGCTGGCCCTGCCCAATCAAAACTTCCACATACTGTGGAAGGGGATAAAGTCTCTGCAGTGCACATGAAGAACCTGTCACAGAAGACAGTCTGGGTTACCCCTGCTTCAGGCAAAGGCAAACCCATCTGTGGGATTGCTTTTGCTCAAGGACCTGGGTGCTCTTGGTGGGTGATGCAGAATGACGGGGCAGTCCGATGTGTACCTCAAAGGGATTTGCTTTTGGGTGAGACTAGCCAATAAGTTGAATTGTATGATGTTAATTCCTAAATAATTCTGCCATTGTATGTCATCACTACTACTATTATGTCCCTATGTACTCAGCACTGGGGAGGCCACACCTCAAGTATTGCGTTCAGTTTTGGGCCCCTCACTACAAGAAAGACATTTGGGTGCTGGAGTGTGTCCAGAGAAGGGCAATGAAGCTGGTGAAGGGTCTAGAGCAGTTTATGAGGAGTGGCTGAGGGAACTGGGGTTGTTTAGCCTGGAGAAAAGGAGGCTGAGGGGAGACCTTCTTGCTCTTTACAACTACCTGAAAGGAGGTTGTAGCCAGGTGGGTGTTGGTCTCTTCTCCCAACTAGCAAGTGATAGGACAAGAGGCCTCAAGTTATGCCAGGGGAGGTCTAGATTGGATATGAGGAAAGATTTCTTCACCTAAAGGGTTGTCAAGCAAAGGAATTATACATGTGTAGGTGTATATATCTGTCTCAAAGACAAGGAAAATGGTGGTGATTGATTGGAAAGTGTAGGATCTGGGCATGGTATAGAATTAAGGGTGGGTTTTGGCTGGGATAGTTAAATTTTCACAAGAAGCTAGGATGGAACACAGCCAGGACAGGTGACCCAAACTAGCCAAAGGCATATTGCATACCATATGATGTCATGCTCAGCATATAAAGGGACTGGCTGGGGACAAGCTGTGGCTTCTGGATGCTCTGCAACTGTTTCCTCTGTGACTGTCTGGTCGTTGTCTGGTCAGCAAATTGCATTATCATGTGCTTTGTATATTCTATGTTGTTGTTATTTTCCTCTCCCTTTGCTGTCCCAGTAAACTGTCCTTATCCCAACCCACGAGTTTTACCTTTTTCTTCTGATTCTTCTCCCCATCATACAGGGGGGAGAGAGGAGGAGGGAAAAGGAGTGAGTGAATGGCGACATGGAGCTCAGCTCCCAGCTGGGGCTAAACCATGACAAGTATCATCTCAGGAAAATCAAAACCTGGCACTGTGGTGGGTTGACCATGGCTGGAGGCCAGGTGCCCACCAAAGCCACTCTATCACTCCCCTCCTCAGCTGGACAGGGGAGAGAAAATATAACGTGAGGCTCATGGGTCAAGATAAGGACAGGGAGAGATTGTTCACCAATTAGCATTACAGGCAAAACAGACTCGGCTTAGAAAAAATTAATCCAATTTATTATCAAGCAAAATAGAGTGGACTAATGAGAAATAAAACCAAATATTAAAACACCTCCCCCCACCCACCCCTCTTTCCTGGGCTCAACTTCACTCCCAGTTTCTCTCCCTCCTCCCCCCAGCAGCACAGGGGATGGGGAATGGGGGTTGTGGTCAGTTCATCACACGTTGTCTCTGCCGCTCCTTCCTCCTCAGGGGGAGGACTCCTCACACTCTGCCCCTGCTCCAGCCTGGGGTCCCTCTCACAGGACACAGTCCTCCATGAACTTCTCCAGTGTGAGTCCTTCCCACGGGCTACAGTCCTTCATGAACTGCTCCAATGTGGGTCCCTTCCACGGGGTGCAGACCTTCAGGACTAGACTGCTCCAGTGTGTGTCCCCCACAGCGTCACAAGTCCTGCCAGCAAACCTGCTCCAGCCTGGGCTCCTCTCTCCATGGGGCCACAGGTCCTGCCAGGAACCTGCTCCAGCATGGACTTTCCACAGGGTCACAGCCTCCTTCAGATGTCTCCACTTGCTTCGGTGTAGGGTCCTCCATGGTCTGCAGGTGGAATCCCTGCTCCCCATCATCCCTCCTCCACAGGCTGCAGGGGGACGGCCTGCCTCACAATGGTCTTCACCACAGGTTGCAGGGGGATCTCTGCTCCAGCACCTGGAGCACCTCCTGCCCCTCCTTCTGCACTGACCTTGGTGCCTGCAAAGCTTCTCCTATCTTCTCACTCTGGCTGCAAAAGCTCCCGCTAGGTTTTTTTCCTCCTTAACTATGTTATCCCAGAGGCACTACCACCACTGCTGACTGGCTTGGCCTTGGCTAGCGGCAGGTCCATCTTGGAGCTGGGTGGCATTGGCTCTATCGGACATGGCAGAAGTGTCGTGGTTTAGCCCCAGTCAGCAGCTCAGCACCACGTGGCCGCTCACTCACCCCCCTCACCTCCCACGGTGGGATGGGGAGGAGAAAGGGAAAGATAAAGGCAAAGCCTTGTGGGTTGTGATAAGGACAGTTTACTGGGACAGCAAAGGGAGAGGGAAATGACAGCAACAGTACTTAACAGAATACACAAAACTGGTGACACATTGCAGTTTCTCACCCAATGACCATACAACTCAGACCCATCCCGAAGCTGGGTCGTCCTCCTGGAGCCATGCCACCCCTCCCCAACCAGCCCCCCTTTTATACTGAGCATGATGTCACATGGAATGGAATACCCCCTTTCGGTAGTCTGGGTCACCTGTCCTGGCTGCGTCCCATCCCACCTTCTGGTGAAAATTAACTCCATCCTAGCTGAACCCAGGACAGGAAGCTTCTAGCAGCTTCTCGCAGAAGCCATCCTGTAGCCCTTCTGTACCAAAACCTTGCCACGCAAACCCAATACAGGCACCAACTGTTGTAAAGGTCCCTTCAAGTAAAGCTGAAGTAGGGGCTTCTGTAGCCACGCTTAATAGCCATTAGCTGGTCTTATTTGTGAGATTCTGAACTGGGCTTCTGGGTGGCCCTATTCTTCCCTCACAGAGTGGAAGCATGACAAACAGTTGTGTATCACCCTCAATAGAAGATGAAATGCCTGGAGGACGGACAGGTGCAATAAAAACACTAGCTCAGTGAGGCACTTGTGCTTAATTTATTTTTGTGTCCTACTTGCAAAGGCTCTTTTAACTGCTGCTGGATAAAAATGTATGGACAGCTTGCAAGTTTCTGTATAGGAATAATTAATTTTTTTCCCTAATACATTAATTAAAGTCCTGGAAATTTTTGGAGCCTGTGTTTACAGCAGCCTCTAGGACAAGCCCTGCTGGAGTGAAGAACCACTGCTACTTGAAGCAGGTCAGGTAATCTTACGGGGTTTAAATACTAAAGGCCCTGGAATCATCACCGGTGCTGGCAAAGTCAAGATCTGATCATAGGTTGAAACTCAAAAACAATAGCTTGTTATATATTCTAAATTTATTTTTCAAATTTGAAATAAAAAAAGAAATCTTTTAACAATTGAGTAGTTTTTCAATGAAAGGCAAGCATATTGCATCAATCAGAGCTCACATATGGGCAAGCACATGATTCAAAGAGTGTCTCCTTCCCAGTTTAAAGATACAAATCCAGTTTCCTCAGAATTGCAGAAGGGTAAACACTTTGAAAGTGAACAGCTTACAGGTACAAAAACACCACCACCAAATTCAAGATACTTCACCAACTCATGACCAAGAGGTAGCAAGTTCCAAATAATCATCACTAGTAAATGATGTCACCACAAAAAAGTGCAGATGAATTAGTCCAGAACAGACCTGTGTTAACCAAGCTAATTGAGGGATGCCTGGTTTGCGGCTGCTGCCATATGGCTCCTTCCAGGACATAGGGAAGAGCAGCGGGCTGATAGGAGTGGGATTGCATTTCTTACTTGAAAAGTGAGAAGCTGTGATGCAAGAGCAAAGCACACAGCAAGAGGAGCATTGACTATTATGCTGAAGCACAGTGATGTGATCTAGTTAAGCAGCCAGCCTCGGCTGTCTCAAACACCAGTGTTGGCGGGGGGGGAAACAACCCAGTGTATTTGCTTGTTAGTACAGGAAGGCAGCCGCTGAATCTTCACCAGCATTTGGCTTCCCACCCGAGAAGTTGCCCCCAGATACAGATGTATCCAAATGCACTGAAGAATTGATGTAAGATTCCAGGCTTTGCTCAGTTCATAATAGAGGCTTTTGACCTAAGTTTATTTTCACTGATCTATCTCAGATCTATTTTTCCCCCTCCTTAATCTGTCTGGCTTGCCCTCTTGCCTTTCAGTTTACAAAAAGTACAAACAGGCTCTTTCTCTTGCCCTTTAAATGGGACCTTTCTACATATCCAGTTTGCTTCCTTTCTTGGTACTGTCTCTTGAGAACCGCGCTTTCTCAAGGAGTTAAATTTTCCCCAGAGTGCGGATTCCTGCAACCCACTGCTTTACCTTGAGACTTTTTATCTTAAGGCTTTCATCTTGAGAAAGATCCATGAGGTTGCATGTGCAGTTTTCTGTTCAGTGTATGTAAACTTTCACTTATCTGCATTCAACACCAACTAGCATCCTGTTATCACAGGGGTGAGGAAAACAGCAGAAAAGAAAGAAAGATCAAAAGATACAGTGTTAGACCAATTCAAAGTGTGGACAAAATTTTTGTGATTTAGTGTGTTCTTAAAAGAAAAGGGAAGCTGGAAAGCAGTAGATTGTGGTCTTAGATTTGGCAACACTCCAAATAAATCTAGCTTAAGTGGAATGCAAAAAGGAGGAGCATGGTATTTTCTAGACACAATGCTATACAGTTTCTAATAAAATTGCTCTTCATAATTTATACCCAGTGGCTGCAGAAACTTCCTGCTAATGAGAACTTGAAAATTCTAACCTCCTTGGATGCTCATAATTACACCCCTTTCTTCTAACCTACCATGCTGCTATACTGAAATGTTGTGCAGTAGTGCAGTACTACATCATGAAATATGGAATGGAGTGCTTTGGTTTAGCACTTCACTTTTTTCACTGCTTGCTCAGTGACAGTTTCATCTTCTTCGATACTTTTTTTAACCTTCTGGCCCACTAGATCAAAGATGGCTTCTGGAGGAAATCCCTTAGGCTCTCCCACCTTCACTGTCAGCATGTCAAGCGTCAGTACTGCACCTTCAGGAATTGCCACTTTCGCCACAACAGACTTTCCCAGCTACAAGGGAGAAATAATAATAAAAATAAAAGTTTAAGTCAAACACATTCCTAGGCTTACTATACCAAAAATGCTAAAAAATATTCTGCAGTTACTTGGAAACAGGTTGTGTGGAACTGCTCTCCCCATTGCTTCTTATTCTAAATGAAAGTTGAGTTAGCTTGGAAACTTTCACTGCAACAAGGCTGCTGGGAACATCTGGATCCTTTCTGGGATCAGAGAATGGCTCACTGGAATTTTTCAGAATCAGAAACTGATTAGACTGACTAGTATTCTAGGTTAGTATAAAAGCAGCTCATATACAGTCATAGAGACCTATTACTCCTCTTACTATTATCAACTGCTTTGTTACTGGGCACTAGTGAGGCTGCACCTCAAGTACCGTGTTCAGTTTTGGGCCCCTCAGTACAAGAAGGACATTGAGGTGCTGGAGCATGTCCAGAGAAGGGCAACAAAGCTGGTGAAGAGTCTAGAGCACAAGTCTTACAAGGAGCAGCTGAGGGAACTGGGGTTGCTTAGTCTGGAGAAAAGGAGGCTGAGGGGACACCTTCTCACTCTCTACAACTACCTGAAAGGAGGCTGTAGTCGGGTGGGTGTTGGCCTTCTCCCACGTAACAAGCAATAGGAGAAGAAGAAATGGCCTCACATTGCACCAGAAGAGGTTCAGATTGGATATGAGGAAAAATCACTTCACCAAAAGGGTTGTCAAGCACTGGAACAGGCTGCCCAGGGAAGTGGCATCCCCAGAGGTATTTAAAACACACGTAGATGTGGCGTTTAGGGACATGATTTAGTGGCTGGACTTGGCAGTGCTAGGTTAACAGTTGGACTTGATGATCTTTTCCAACCTAAATGATTCCATGATTCTACCCAATTGGTTAACCACTGGATGATATACTGAGAACTCCATTATATTCAAAATTGCCAACATTAGGCTTTGGTAAAAATAGTTACTGACTGCCAGAAATAGCAGTTTATGGAAAATGACAGATCTACACTAACATTACAGTGCGCAAAGCATAAACACTATGTATGCTGCTACTTAGCAGCAGAGATTTTTGAGTGCAGAGGCAGAAACACTGCTACGATAAACAATGAGCAGGCTGTTTTTCTGAATATAGTTATTAGCTATAGGTCTAAATGAGTTTCAGCTATACTTGAATCAAAAGCAAAAGTTACCTTTTCATTGCAAGCCATTTCACAGGGCAAGAGTTGTTTGACTGGAGAACCCATTGCTTTTTCCACAGTACGGATGGCTTTCACTAACTCTGCCAGTTCATCTGGTTCCAGGGATGCTTGGTGGTCACTTCCTTTCCATGTTTTGTCGAGAGTTACGTGGCGTTCCAGTACTTTAGCACCCATAGCAACAGCTGCCACTGAAATGGCTATGCCCGTTTCGTGTCCCGAATAGCCAATGGGGATATCAGGAAAAGCTGACTGATATGCCTTGAATCATAACAGAGTTGGTCTGAATTACCAAGGTAGCAAATTCAAAGACAAAGCAAATTTAACAGTGATAACTATAATAAGAACTATGGACAATTACTGTGCCACAAAACAAACAGTTGATTATGCTGCAAATTATTTTTTTTTTTTTTATATTGAACAAGTCACACTGCATTACCGACCATTGTGTTTTAAGAATTTCACTAGGATTATCATTACTGACCAGGAAAAGGAGGTATGTTCTATTCTACAACTTCTCTTATGCTTTTCCTTTTAATTCAGTTGTACTCTTCAAGGTCTTCAAAGTCTACATCACTGTAAGTTACAGCAATAGGATAGTGCTCTATTTTCATCCAAGAATCCGGTGGACTGGTTAAACTTAACCTGTATCCAAAGCAGATTTCTTCAACCCCATATTTAAAATCTGAAGCAATCCCTTCAGCAATACATAGGCGACAGTCACTTAATCCTAAAGGCAATGAAATGCAGCTATGTCTCGTTCTACTAAAAATAACATACTATGCATGCATAAAGCTAGGCAAGTGCTTGAACACTGGTCAATTTGGGAAAGTTTTCTTGCATCATTATCAGGCATATCCAAGCAATATTTTCAGCAAAGGAAACTATACAAGAGCCTAACCCATTTTCTTCATTGCTCTGATATTCACATTAAGCCTTTTTAACAAAAGTTTCTAGTCTAGCCCCCTATTTAGAATTATGTTCTCAATTCCATGCACTTTCCTAATGGTAACAGTCTACATCATTTTTCTTTGTACTACAACGCACAAGGTTAACCTGTTAACCATATGTCATATTTTCCTCTGTTTAATTGCAAATATTCCCCTAACACCTTTTATCATATTCCTCAAGGCGGAGTTCTGCTAAAAGAGGATCCAATGGGTATTTTTACTTCAACACGTGCATGGATTAGAGGAACATGACACATCTTCTAACTTCTCAGAAGCAAATTCCAGCATGCCTAAGACCTGGAAATATATCTCAATAAAAGTGCATAGCCCTTCTCTAGTACCCTGCCCATGGCTCGCTCCGGGTTATTCACTGACCGATATAACACGGAGATTGACATCCTCTGGCTGAAGCGGGTATGCACTGGTGCATTGCAGGAAGCAGAAGTTTGGATTGATGGGCTTCACAATCTGATAAACCTGATGCATTGTGTCCATTGACTGCATCCCACTGGAAATCACCATTGGGCGACCTAGTCATTAGAAAACATGCACATTTGTCCTAGGTCTGTAAGAAAGCTATACAAGATTAAATTAAATTCTTGAAGTAAATTAATTCAGTCAAAAAGGAAGCTGGGTGAACTCCCCACCCCGCCAAGTCTGAGGGTGATTTTATTCTAACGGTAGTTTAGATTTTTTTCAAAAATCAATTGGAGGAAAGATCTAATAACTGATCTACTGAGATACAGTGATATTTACCAAGACAGCTCAAAAGAAAATGCTTACCTTTCTTTGCAGTCTTTTCCAAATATGGAAAATTGTTTGTATCTCCTGATCCTACTTTGAAAAATGGAACATCCAGTTCATGTAGAAATTCCACAGCCATCTACAAGGAAAAGAAACCACTGTATTTTAACATACCACTTCAGCTGGATTAAAGAGAAAGAACTACCATGCTGGGAAATAAACTACCCTTCAAAACAGCAAAGCCAAAGCTTAATTAAATAGGTCCTATGTATATATACCCCCAACATCCACTGTTCCTGAAATAAATTTACTATTCCAAGGATACTAGTTTCTGACTTCCCTCCAGATAAAGTATTACTGAGATGCCTTCTTCTATACTTATATTACAAAAAAAGATTTTCCACAGGTTTTTGACTGGGATCCCTGTCTTAAGGCAGTCTCTTTGGTCTCCAAGCCATAGCTAGTCAAGCCAGTTCTAGGTACAGCTGCTTAGTACAGGTGAGCTCCACCGCTCCTCTAACTTCCAGATGAGCTTGTGGGCCACAGCATTCTTCCTTTTTTTTTTTTTTTTTTTGGCACTACCAGAGAGAGCAACTACCTGCAGACGGGAGCTCACCTGTTGAAGAAATGTACTACAGGCATGCAGGCAGTATTCCTGCCACGTACTTCCTGCAGGCCAGAAATACTAAATCACAAACAGTGTTTAAAACTACAGACAGTTTTCCTGAATAGATCTGTCACTCTGAAAAACTGTATGAGTATACTGAATAAGCACCTGAAAAAAAGTTAGTGCCCAAAAAGAGAAATCCAAAACAGATTTGCTTCTAGGAGAGATACTAGAAAATAAATATAAACTATGTCAAAGAAAAGACTATAAAACAGTTTACTCAAATGTTAATTATACTCTGCTTTCTTCTAAAAATGTGTGCGCTATAATGAAGACAATTCAGGAATTATTGGAGGCTCCATGAAAATCAGTATCGCATCAGTAAGTGGCCTTTTAAAAAATAGTACTTTTAAGGAAGAAAATCCTAAACGTATCATAGGCAAGGAATACTGAAATCCTCCATTCACATTCAAGGAAAACAATGAAGTAGTTACCTAATTTCATCCCCTTTCAACCACCCACAAACACTTTTAATTTCTTCACCTCATTCCTTGTTGCAGTCAAATTTACTTATTGCCAGAGAAAGAGTGCTAATGTCTAAAAGAGAACCAAATCATCTTCAGTCTATTTTTTCTATCATAATTATGATGTAGATTTAATTTCTTATACCTAGGATGCATAATATCTCTTTAATATAGTTTATTCACTGAGATGCATTCTGCATGAATACAATGAATATGCTATATTAAAAAGCCACAGATCTAATCTGAGGTGACTACACAAAATGAAATATGACAGATAGACCTCATATCTAAGGCCACTCTTGATTAGGTAAATGGCTCTTGAAAACTGGCAGCTTTTCTGTAAGAGATTCAAGGAACAGGAAGTAATCTCAGATAATAGGGATGACATTAAAGGGAGTGGTGCAATGGGATCCTGTTTTGTCTCCAGTACACACTGAAACAGAGTAGATAAAGGAATTACTCATAGTCTTTATATTTACTTCAAACACCACTTCACTGATTTCCTCCTATAGTTAAACACACAATTCAACCTCTTCAGCACAGCTGGAGTTCCAGAGATTATGTTCAATTTACAGAAGTTAATGCACTCTCAGGGACTTATGATGTCAATTTACACCATGTTTGCTGCAAATTCCAAACCCATGTCTTGCAGAAATGCCACCAGAAATCTCATGAGCTGTGTAATATAATTACTGTTCGAAAAAAGAGGGCACAAACATGTATCAGTACTGTTTATTAGCTGATGACGCCAGACACAAAGGAGCACAGCATCTTGAGAAAAAGAGAGATCCCAGAGGTGGAAAGTGATCTTAGCTGCTGCATATGAAAGGTGTTCTGCATTGCACTATAGCCTTTAGAATCTGTAGGTTTTAAAATCAAAGAGTGTGATTTTTTTCCCCCAAAGGCATATGGGTCTTTAAGATTCCAGATATAGAAGTCCAAGATTTAATTACTCTTTTCTTAAAGGAGTAGGTGCTGTTCAGGTCTTCTAGACATGAAGATAACAATAAAAGAAACATCACAACACCCTCTTCTCACAGATCTATTTCTGAGTCTGTGGCATCAGGCTATCGCAATACATGTAAAACACCTTTTTGTCTGTCACACATCTGAAGTAATTTTTTATGGTATTTGGTGCTCGTACTATCTCAGGTGGGGCACAGCAATTCAAGGATTTTGGTCAATAGGATAGTAAGTTGATAGAAGCAATGAGAGTGGCCAGAGGACTAGAAAAGACAGCATAAAAAGGTTGAAAGAATTGAAATTGCTCAGTCCAGAGAATACAAAACAGAAAAGAGATGTGATAATGGTGTTCAAACACACAGGGAGGAGATACAAGAAAAGTATGAACTTTTATGTCAGATGAGGCAAGACAAAAAATAATGAGAAAGGAGATCAAGCTGATACATCATGAATTCTCTCAGATGATAAGGAGAGTGAGGCACTGAACCAATCACCTTAAAATATTAAATAAATCCCATCCTTGTCCCATCCTGGAAAGACATGGCCATTGCTGTGCTTGTGTTATGCAAGAGTGACTAGCTTACTTCTGGAGGGTCTCTTTCAGTTTGGTTCTCTATATTTTCTAGGCCACAAAGTAAAACAACCTGTAATCTCTGATCTATATTGAGGATTAACTGTTACCTGATCTTTCCAGTTTATGCTTTTCAATTGTACATAGTATTTGTTAATACTGTTGACATCATTTACAGATAGGCAACATGCAAGAGTTAAAGATACATCTCTTAAGGGGGAACAGCTGCAGATGAGCTTCATGGAGTTTATAAGCTGGTGACTGTTCAAGAGCCCAATGACAAAAATCAGTAAATGTTTCAGAAGTAACAGGGCAAGGTGGAGACCCTCTCCATGAGATTAGTAAAAGAAAAAGGAATATAAGCATTTCTGCTGCTTAGAAACACCAACTAGGGTCTAGTAAACAGCAGAAAGGAAAAAAGAGGGAAATTATAGGGATTGAGAAAGTAATCTAGTTTGAATACAGAGGGGAGTTTGAAACGTTTGGAGCCAATATACCAGACAACACCAGATAGTGATCAGATTACAGTCTCAATGTAAACTCTCAAAGCCTTGATTGTTATGGAGTTCAGCTGAGGCCTTGTCTCTAAGATGATTTACTGTGCATAAACACCTAAGCATACACGGCACGTCTTCCAAAATGTTCAGCCATCTACTACTCAACCATTGAAGAGACACAAGTGAACTGGCAGAATTACAATTGTATTACAATACAAGAATTACTCTAGTTTCCTCATTTAGAAATTCAACGTCCACACACATTTAGTGTTCATTTTACACAAGAAACATTGTGCCTAAGTAATAACCAATAGACACGTATTGGGTTTGTGTGGCAAGGTTTTGGTAGCGGCGGGGAGCTACAGGGGCGGCTTCTGAGAGAAGCTGCTATAAGCTTCCCCTGTGTCTGACAGAGCCAATGCCAGCCGGCTCCAAGACAGACCCACCACTGGCCAAGGCTGAGCCCATCAGTGGCGGTGGTAGCGCCTCTGGGGTAACATAGTTAAGAAGGAAAAAAAAAACCTAGCAGGAGCTTTTGCCGCCAGAGAGAGGAGTGAGAAGATGTGAGAAACTCTGCAGACACCAAGGTCAGTGCAGAAGGAGGGGCAGGAGGTGCTCCAGGCACCGGAGCAGAGATTCCCCTGCAGCCCATGGAGAAGAGCATGGTGAGGCAGGCTGTCCCCCTGCAGCCTATGGAGGATGGTGGGGAGCAGAGACTCCACCTGCAGCCCGTGGAGGACCCCATGCTGAAGCAAGTGGAGACATCTGAAGGAGGCTGTGACCCTGTGGAAAGTCCACGCTGGAGCAGGTTCCTGGCAGGACCTGTGGCCCCATGGAGAGAGGAGCCCAGGCTGGAGCAGGTTTGCTGGCAGGACTTGTGACCCCGTGGGGGACCCGTGCTGGAGCAGTCTGGTCCTGAAGGTCTGCACCCTGTGGGACAGACCCATGCTGCAGCAGTCCATGAAGAACTCCAGCCCGTGGGAAGGACTCACACTGGAGAAGTTCATGGAGGACTGTGTCCTGTGAGAGGGACCCCAGGCTGGAGCAGGGGCAGAGTGTGAGGAGTCCTCCCCCTGAGGAGGAAGGAGCGGCAGAGACAACGTGTGATGAACTGACCACAACCCCCATTCCCCATCCCCCTGTGCTGCTTTGGGGGGAGGAGGGAGAGAAACTGGGAGTGAAGTTGAGCCTGGGAAAGACGGGTGGGGGGAGAAGTTTTAAGATTTGGTTTTATTTGTCATTGCTGTACTCTGTTTTGCTTGATAATAAATTAATTTTTTTCTAAGTTTAGTCTGTTTTGCCCATGACAGTAGCTGGTAGACGATCTCTCCCTGTCCTTACCTCGACCCACAAGCCTTTTGTTATCTTTTTTCTCCCGTCTAGTTAAGGGGCAGTGATAGAGCAGCTCTGGTGGGCACCTGGCCTCCAGCCAGGGTCAACCCACCAGAAGACACAACAACTGGACTCTGCCTGTTATTCCAGTATGGCTTACTTACCTCATCCATGCCAGAAGCTGTGAAGAAAATGCCAATCTCTTCTGCATATTTCTTGAGCTCTCTATATTGGTCATGACTAAACTCCAAGTGGCGCTTGTGCTCCCCATAGGTCTTTCCCCAGGAATGTTTAGAGGTATAGGGTCTTTCTAAGGCTTTCTTGTTGAATTTGTACTCCAGTTCGCTCTTCTGGAACTTAGCACAGTCTGCTCCACATTCCTGCAAAACAAGCTGGTGCACACTGAGTGGAAGTGCAAGTGAAACTGCACTCATCCCAAGTTTGAGCACAAGGACTGTACAATTAATGTTCCCATTTATGTTCCACATTATCATCACAGCAATCACAGGAATGGTATGAACATGGAGTGACAAAGGACCTGGACACATATGCATCCGTTTATTTCAAAATGCCCGTAGTCAAGCAGCAGTCTAGAAAGGCGTCAAACTAAAAGTACAAAACATTCAGTTTTGTACTTGCTATGCATGCCACTTATTTGAAGAGTTGATTTCTGCGGAGTTTTCCAACCTCAGCTGTCACATGATAATTTTGTATGAAAACAAGTGACAGGGTTCTGTGGAACAAGGAGCATGAATCTGAAATTTGTTTGCAGTGACACAAACGGTGAAGTTAAATTCTCACTACACTGTTTTGCCCTTATACCACAGTTACAGGTCTCAACACAGTATGCCCCGACTTCTCCTTCAGCGATGGTACACCATTTTCTTACACAGGTATATCTAATGTATATAATACCAAATTTTAGAACAGCTCAGCTGTCGTACTGGATGTCATACGTATTACCTCGAAAAAACCCTAATGCAATCAAGACAAATTGGAGGCTCATCAGAGACAGCTGTTACTTAATCCCTCCTATATTCGCGGTCAACTTATGTCACAACTGGAGGACTGCTGTGACCCCTCGGAGACTACATAATCTGCCTGGGTTTGTCTGTGTATGCACACGTGTGTGTCCGTGAACGACGTAGGGGCTTCCTGAAAACGAATACGATGTGACCTCAGCCTGCGAGGCACAGGCCGAAGGCTACGAAGGAAGCACCCGCTGCGCCAGCCCTCACCGCGACCGCCTCCCTGCAGCTACCTTCTCGCTGCCTGCCTCACCCGGGGCAGAAGGAAGCGCTGAGGGAGACGGGCCAGCCCTGCCCGCCGCGGCGCCCCACCGGCCCGGCCTCGCTCCCGCCCCCCGGCCACCCCGCCCACGGGAGGCAAAGCACCCCGCGCGCACCTTGGCCATGCGGATCATGCGCTTGGCGATGTCCAGATCGCCCTGGTGGTTCTGCCCGATCTCCGCGATGATGAAGCAGGGGTGCTCGCCGCCGATGCGGCGCCCGGGGCACAGCTCGAACTCCCGCGACATGATGGTGGCCCTACCGCCGCCCGCGCGCGCCTGCGCCGCCGCTCCCCGGTCCCCGGCGGCGCCACCGCCTAGGCCTGCGGCGGGCAGCCAATCCGCGCTGCGGAGGGCGGGGCCGGCCGCCACCGCCTGCCTCATTGGGCACCTCCCGCGAGGCGGGCGGGGCTGCCGACGGGCGGGAGGGAGTGGCGCGAGGCGTGGCGTGGCGGCTGCGTGGCAGCTGCGTGGCGCTGCGAGCGCGGGCGGAGCCGCGACGGCATCGCTGCGTGGGCAGCGTGCCGGCCCCTGGGCCGCCTGGGCCCCCGCCCGACTTCCCTGGTGGCCTCGGGACGGCGTCCGCATTCTGGCGAGAGCCAGTCCGGCACCTCTGGGGCGGGGCCGGGGCCCGGCCGGCGGGTGCCTGTGCCCGGGAACGACGGAGGTTTCCCTACGCACCCGCCGGCTGCTCCCGCCCTCCTGCCGGCGCCTGCCTGCCGCGCGGTGGCGGCAGCGGAGCGGGGACCGCAGCGGCGTGCCCGCAGCGCAGGAGGGGCTCGGCCGTGTGCCTGCCCCGGGCAGGGCGTGCTGCGGGCCCACTGCTCCCGAAGCGCCTGCACGACCACCTCCAGCCTCGCCCCCCCCCCCCCCCCCCAAAAAAAAACCCAAACAACAAACCAACCACCAAAACCATGTCTTCTGCGGTAGCAGAACACAATTTCCCCGGAAACACAAACCAACCCTGGGTGCTGTACCTGACACCTTTAATGGCTGTGGACACAGGATTTACCAGAAGGACTTGGTTCAGACCGAGCTTTCAATGATGCACCAAAACGAACGGTGAGGTGTGGAGTTGTGGGTTTGGGTCAAGATGTGGGTTGCGCGCCTCATGGCCTGCTTACACGTTGCATCTGCTGGGTCTTGACAAAGCCCTGCTCAGCTCAGCATGGACGTATAACTGTGTGCCGAAATAGCGATGTTTTCATTCATATAATAGCTTCAAATAGATTGGCAGAAACAAGTTAGACATTACACCTGGCCATGTGGTTACAAAAAATCATGATAATTATTCAGTATAACCTTTCAGCTTTTTATAGCGAGGTGAGTTTCCTGTTCTATGACATGCCAAAAAAATAGGTTATTTTCCTGATGGGAAGTGTGTTGATTATATTCACATGGTTTAGATTTGCATAGGTTACTGTGCTGAATATAGTTGGATGGAGTACGCCTAGCAGAGGTTGCTTAATATAGTTATCCCCAAACTAGTTACAGGTTCTTCATCTAACCTGCTTATTGTTTTCTTTCCTTACATAGAAGTGCACCTTGTGGAAATCAGAATTGCTGTTCAGTGAAAAATTTCAAGGCTTTACACATTTTTAAGGAGATGCACAGCAAAAATATTTAGAAATTTCGAACCAAATTATTTGAATGGATCAGAATATTCTAGCATTATGATTTTGCCTTAAAACATATAGGGTTGTGGTTTAACCCAGCTGGCAGCTAAAACAACCACGTGGCCATTCAGTCACTCCCCCCTCTCAGTGGGATAGGGGAGAGAATTGGAAATGCAAAAGGAAAAAAACCCTTGTGGCTTGAGATAAAGACAATTTAATAGGACAAAACAAAAATAAAAGGAATACATTTATGATCTACAAAACAAGTGATGAAGAGCACACTTTCTCACCATCCAAAGTCAGTTGATGCTCTGCAAGACCCCAAGCCATCCTGCCTCCCGGCCAGCCTTCAGTTATATACGGAGCATGATGTCATATGGTATGGAGTATCCCTTTGGCCTGTTTGGGTCAGCTGCCCTGCCTGTGTCCCCTCCTAGTATCTTGGTTGCCCCCGCCTTCTCGTTGGCAGGGCAGTATGAGAAGCTGAAAAGTCCTTGACTGCTTGGCAACAACTAAAAACATCAGTGTGCTATCAACATTATTCTCATCCTAAATCCAAAACACAGCACTATACCAGCTGCTAGGAAGAAAATTAACTCTCCCTGCTGAAACCAGGACATATAGATAAGCAAAGTAAGACTATTTGTAAGACAAAAATAATTTAAAAGTTTAAAACATAAACATACAATTCTAACAACAATCAAATTGAGTAAGTGGGTAAACAAATCTTAATTCCTTTTCCCTTGAAGCAAAACTGACTTAAAATAGGATGTATTGCTGTGGTTTCAACTAAACACCACTGTATAACAGAAAAAGATTGTAATAATGTTAAGTAATGCTACACACACCTCTTCTTTCCACTCAAACTTTTGCTTTCCTCATGAACTACTTGCAACTTAGCTGTGACATTTTGCCCAAGATCACAGTTGACTTCTTCCAGAACCTTAAGGTTGAAGAACATTGTAATGAAAATTTGTAGGTATGAAATAAACAGTTGGTTGTTAAGCTTGAGGACCAAGTTTCTATGTAAATGAAAGCAGGTTCTTCAGGTCAGTTACACTAACGGAATAGCTTAATAAGCAGTCTGTTTGCATTTGTTGCACGTAGTGGTTTATTGACCATAACCATTGGATAACTACATTTTAAGTTCAATAAAAATAAGACAAGAACTATATGCTTTACAATAATGTTATCAGTCAGGAATCAAACCAAACCAAGCTATGCTGCATGGACAGATTCCACCCAGAGATCAGTGTGATCTCAAAAAAGGTGATAAATTTTCCCCATTTCTCCCTTCTTCCAATCTTCTCTTGGCTGAACCTGATAAGACTGGAAAACATTGAATTACTTGTTTACTTAACATTAATTACAGGGTTTTTTTTCTTTTATACAAATGTGTATCTGTGGAGAAAAATTATGAGTTAACAGCTCTGAAGAAAGAAGTACTTTGCCTTCAGAGGAATTCACGTGGTTAGTTATTCTGCACTCCCATCATTCCTCCAGGGCATATATGGCTTACTTTCTGTCTTCCCCTAGTATCTCTTCCATACTTTGAAAGATTAAAAAATCCACAGGCCTGTAAAAAAAAAGGAAACTGGAAAGATCTCTTGGACTCTAAATATAATTTGTACATACTCAGGAGTAGCATTAGTGGCACCCTTGGGAGATAATCAAACAGCAGCCACATCTCATGGTACCAGCTACATAAAATCATTAACCATGGAGCTCTCCTTCCAGTGAACATTTGGAAGGTTATTAATGGTCCTTGTTGAGATCATTGTGGTATTCCCCTCTTTGATAACTAAAACGCAATATCCAGGTGGTGAATTAAGAACAAGGAAAGTGGGTAGTGGCTGCCTGACACAAGCTGCTGGAGAGCTGCAAAGCTAGGTGTTGGTGGAATAGACTTGATCAAAAAAACCCCAGAAGTTAAGAACTAATGTTCTGGATATGATGGAGATATGTAGATGATAGGGAATTATCGCCACTGGAAGCTGCTGTGTTATGTAAGGAGCTCGAATTACCGGTTATGACAGTTCACTTAAGCAATCAAATTCACTGCAAGACAGGAGAGTCCTTACAGTCCTTCCTGTTGACCGTAGTCATTAAGCCCTGATATGACCAAAGAACACACACAGACTGAAAGTATTGGGCTCCTAGAATGGAAAGGAGACCGCGGCAGTGGATTTCTGGTGATTAGTGTAAGGTTAAACTTGGAAATGAGACAGTAAAAATATCAGGTAGGTTTCCATGTACTGGTGATACAAAATACAGGACTGCAGTTGTCTCAGCAGTTCTGCTGTTGCAAGTCCCAATATTGTGGGAAAAAACCCACACACACCAAAACCAAAGCAAAACCAACCAACCCAACTCCTACTCTCAGAAAGCAGGAAAGGTGAGAAATTTGCATTTTTGGGGCATACATTTTGGAAAGCTGTATATTTCTGACTAGAGCATGTTCTGCACTTTTACATTCAGGATGCTCTTTCTTGCCTTCTCCTTGTATTCCAAGTGATGGCAATGTATTAGTTTTGTAAGAAAACTTACTATCCCAGAGGACATTAAACAGCAACACTTTGCTAGGTCATACAGCTTGGCTTTTAAAATCCAGATTTCCCATGATAAGACTAGAGAAGTATGTTACACATATATTTGCACCCATCCTACACAAACACAAAAATATATCAGAAACCTCGCAAGAGATTCAAGATAAGAGAGGGCCATCAGCACTCTAGTAAGCAAATGGGTTAAAAAGCTTATTAAAGTGGAAAAAAAGGAAAATAATTTTCTCCTTAAAAATATCTTAATGGGCAAGACGAGGAATATTCATTTAGCAGAGTTATATCTGTTGGTCAAATAAGGTAAGGTTTGCTGTCTCCAGGGACCTGAATATGTGTATCATAGCCTTGTGTTTTGGCACTCTTCAAAACCAAGCATGTTGAGAAATTTAGCCCATTTTGTCAGCACTCCTGAATCCATACCTCAACTGGGCAATATGGAGGAGCTGGAGAAATAAAAATAATTTACACATACTTCTGTGTTCTGACAAAGGCTGCTTCAGAGAGTACCTTACTCCAAAATCATCCTCTCACAGGCGTGCAGACACACTTCTAACATTCAGGGCCTGTGTCTGAGGTTTTAGTGGAACTGAAAATCAGTAATTGCATTTATTATGATTTTGTGGTACATGCCTTTTTTGTGGGGTGAAGCCGAATTGGGTCTTAAGGCCTCATCTACACAGTATGTTAGCACCACATACTGTCCTTTGCACAACTGCAGTTATAGTAATGTAGCAAGTCTTTCTGCTGGTATTGACTGTTCCTGAGGAGAACTGCATCCTGCTGCTGCTGTTCCTTGAGGAGAGACTGCAGTAACAGTGACTACTTGAACACAACCGCCACACTCTCAACTGTATGGTACTATGTGAGAGATAAGTATGTTAAGTATGCTTAAGTATTGCAGGAATGTGTGTATCCATACAAAACCAAGCGGTTCTCCAGAAACAGGTCAGTTTGGAGGCTATTTCATAGCCAGGAAAGTTTCATGATAACTGAACCTGTATTAGCCATATCTACTGGTCAATTACATGGGCTACAGTCACAGGTGGGTACAACTGGAGGCAGAGCTTATTTAGGGGTGCTGAACCACAGTCACAGAAAGAGATCTGAGTAAAATACCGTCCCTACATAAATGGCTACATTTTGTGTAATGGGTAATACATACTTTTTATGTTTATGAAGAGTTTCTAGAGAGAGAATAAAAAGTTAAAAGTGTGTTGCAGGTATTACTAGTATACCCCATAATGGGCCATAATAATATGATTTCAGGAATTATAAAGGGTTGAAAGCCATACCATAATCTGTTGAATTTTAAGGCCATAAAAGTTAACTAACAATTTATTAAAACTCACACTTATTATTGGCTGTGCAAATCAACTTGTGAGTGTAACCTTAATACAGAATGCATATAAGTGCTGAGAATAATTAAAATTAATTTTTCCCCAAAAGTTAGTTGATTGAAAGAGCAGTTCATTAAGAAAGTATTTCTTAATTGTAATATTGAAGCAAGTCTCTAATGTGCTGTGTCTTGCTGAATTTCAGTTTACACTATGAGACATTTCTCAACTAAACAATATGGCTTGCAGCCCAAAGCCCCAACTTGTTCCTTGAAGCTCATTAGGCGCTCTAGGTTCTTCCTACACAAACGCTTACCACCAGCTCCACAGAACAGGCACACCCTTCTTTCTTGTGGTAAGTTCCTTGTTCAACCATCAGGTAAAGAAGCAGGAAAAAAGATGCCTCCAGAACACAAATAATTAACTTCTGGAATAATTTTACAATGGCAGAACACCATTTTGCCTACCATAGTCTAAAATGACAGAAGATTGAGCCCTCGTGCTTTTCTTTATCCTGTATTAAAGCAGTAGAATTGGAGGTAAGAGGATATGCAGCTATACAGATAATTCTAATGTAAATCACAAAAGCAAGAAAGAAATAATAAAAGTATAGAAACTGTGGAACAGTGAGAGAACTATTCCAACTCAGGCGGTTTTATACTACCTACCATTTAATTCCTCATGAGGGTGTGACAACACGAATTCCAAAATTGTATTCTGTGAAACTGCATGATGTCTAGAACCCTGGTTCTGTTGGAGGTTTGTCTTTTATTTCAGTGGGACAGCCATCTCACACTGAGGATTTTATGGATATATTTGTGCTCAATAATGAGAGTTATACTTAATAGAACAGAACAGTTCAGTTCCAGTTGGAAGAGACATACAATGATCATCTAGTCCAATTGCCTGACCACTTCAGGGCTGATGAGAGTGTGATAGTTGTTACACTAGCCAAATTGAATTTACATGCAGTAACACTTTATTCAGGAATTACAGAGCTTGACACAACAAATGCATGTAGTTTATGCACTCAGACACAGACTTTTATACAGTCCTGGAGCTTGGCTGGCATGACAGAAGACCTTTGATGAGTCGTGGTCCTTGAAGCAGGTAATGTGCTTGCAGCTTTGACAGTTTGTAGGAAGAGAATTCCATGATGATCTAGTGATGATGACCACTTGCAAGAAGCAATTCCTTTTGAATATCAAGATCTAGTCCATTTATAAAATGTTTGAGTTTCTTAGTGTATTCTAAGTCTTTGGTCTCCTTTCCTTGGACTACATGCTGTGCAATGCCGGTGGGCGTTAATTTCCCCATGCCACACCATTTGCCTTGTCCTGTTATTTGACTTCTTTGTTATGTCCAAAGCAGTGTTCCCAGCTCTTAAAGTTTTAATTCTTCAATAAGCAGAAGCTGACTGCCAGTGAGATGTTTACAGTCTTGTGGCCTCTGTTTTCAGCTGATACACATACTTTCAAGGTCTCTGGTATTATCCCACGCTTAAACTCCACATCATAACAAAAGACACCTGGTACCAAGCTTCAGTTTGCACTGCAAATTCACACAAGCTGATAACAAGCCTAACAGCCCACCAGTTCTGTGGCCTTGCAAGGCTAGCATTAGGTTTCTTACTAGCAATGGCAATATCATTTTTACTAGGCCACCCAGACCACGGTCACAGGCAGTATACCTCTTTGTGGTGACAGCAAAAATTTGTTTTCTGTAGATTTTCTCTATTTCAACACAGCATCTGAACTTAAGATTCCTCCCAAGTTCTGACTAGCCAAGATTACCAGCATGTTTCCCTTTTGCTCTGTGCAACTTTCTCTTGCAAGTCTGAAAGCAAGCCTGTGTATTTTGAATGAGTCTAGACGTGCCAGCAGTTCAGTAAATTGCAGTAATGGATGGACTTACCCTGTCACCAGATCTTGTGGAGTTTGAATGACTGTTTAAATTACTTCCACAGGGAAGAAGGGGGAGACTGAGATTGGATAAAGTATTTGGAGAGGCTATCTGGGACGGTGTGAGCAAGACAACCGTGTCTGACAACCAGTGAGTACGGGTAACAGAGTTGGGAAGGGATTCAGTAGGGAAAAGACATAACGAGAAACTAAGCAATAGTAAGAGAAGAAAGAGTGGCACTGCCCAATACTGGGTCAGTGGACTGGGTAGAATGAGGTGAAGCCGAAGAGCTGAGGAGCCCAGGAAGCTGGACTGAAAGGTGTGGAAAAGGGGAACTTGAAGGAGACTGGTTTCATGAGAAATGCTGCTGGAAACAGCAGCTGAGGGGACTGAGTCATGAAACTCAAAGAGCCTTTACCTAGTGGGATGACTAATATGAGACTATTCCTAGGAATAAGGAGTCTGCATGAGAAAAAGGCAGGAGAGAGACAGTGAAGGATACAGAACAGATGAAGTTAAAGATCTTCTTTTTCCTAAAAAGTCACAGGTGAAGGATCCATCAGAATACATTCAAAATTGGTAAAGGTCCTGAATTTAACCAGAGGCTTGCCATCAGCATATTCTCTCCCTTCAACACAACTGTCTCTTCTCCTTTGATCTCTCCTGTACTGAAGAAGCAGCGATCTATATGTTCCAACCCCGTGTGTATCACTGGGACATGCTGCTTTTTGATTTCACAATGCACGTCATTAGGGCTATGACACAAAGCACATGTTTAGGGCTATAAAAACCTCACAAGGTAAGGGTTGCTAGTTTTAAGAATGTTTTTCAGTCATCACCTTTGCCTCTTTTAGCATACTTATAGAACAGTCAGCCAAATATCCCCTCCCTCACCCCCGGCAAAGGGAATCTTGCCCCAGGCTGTACCAAGTGTAGTGGAGGTGACTGTCCTAAAGTCTCTTCTGTTTTAGAAGACAGCAGGCTGACAATGATCAAAGCTTTAGGGAGGAGAAAGGCTGGTGCTTAAATTAAGTCAGTTCTAATTCGCCCTTTATTTGCCACTGAGTTGCTGGGTGATACTGGGCAAATCACTGAAACAAGCTTTTCACATCTAATTGCCAATTTGAATTCTTTATTTTATCACTGACTTATTCAAGGCATTATGATTTAGTTTACAAAAGTGTTGAATTCCTGCAGCTACAAACCAGTAGAAGTATGCTGAACCTACACAATATGTATAAAATACCTGGTCTTTGGCATCTTTGAACTGTCATTGGGAATAAATAGACACTGTCCACTCTAATCTTGTACTTCAGTTCTACTCTGCAGGGGCAGAGGAGGGAGGAATGTACACTCTGTAAATTAAGGGCAGAGAAGAGGAGGAAAAATTCTCTCTCACCTTGCTGAGAGGTGTGTAAAAGCAAATTATTACTTTAAAAAGCTTCCACACTCTTCTAAAAGGCACAAGGGAGAGACATAGGACAGAAAGGAATAAATCTGTTGTCAGAGTGGCAGTTGAAAAGTATGTGGTGTGGGAAGCCTGGGGTGACACACAAAACAGTGAGAATAAACACAATACTTAGTGTCAGGGTCCATGGGCACAGCAGTCCCGAGTCAGCTTAGCCTGGAGCTGTCACTCCTGCCTTTGTGGTGCTGTAGGAGTTCTGGTCTATACCTCAGCCTCCTGGCCTGCCTGGCTGATATCACAGCTTGATTTCACACCTGCCTCATCACTGCAATCTGTGGGCTGAGGTCATAGCTGAACCCATTCCCAGTTGGTTTGTAGATTTTAGTCACAAGTCCTTACCAAGTTGCATTCACTCCCACTGCGAGAGGCACATCCTGAATCTGGATCCAGT
This sequence comes from Grus americana, assembly GCF_028858705.1. Taxonomy (NCBI): domain Eukaryota; kingdom Metazoa; phylum Chordata; class Aves; order Gruiformes; family Gruidae; genus Grus; species Grus americana. Next base: position 52,307,575 of record NC_072891.1, read on the forward strand.
TGCTTTTCTCCAGCTGATCAGAGGGCACAATGAACATCAGCTTCAGGTCCTGACAAACAGTGCAGGCTTCCAGAACCTTGGAAAGAAATCCTTGTGCACCACTGCTCTTGGAGGTGAAGGTCAATTGCATCAGCTCTTTATGGACAGATGGTATCTGTATGGAATGAGCATGGAGGGGAGTGACTGACATCATACCACCCACCTCAGAAAAGCAGCTGGCATTCTTGAGCCAGCTGAAATGCATATGATGGCTGGGAAAGATGAGATAGTCTGAGAAGCTTAAACTAGCCATATTTCCGTCTGCCGCTCAGAGGTACTTACTTGTCAGTGTTGCAAGGCAGCACGAAGTAGCATTCTAGCAGATGTCCCTCCCTTGGCCTGCATCTTTAAAGTGCAGTTAAGGTTCCTCCTATGCAGCCTTTCAAAATCCTAATATTTCTTGGGAAAAGTAACATACTTAGGTAGATAACTTGGAAAACAGAAGACAGGATGTATTTCTTGCTAGCAGTTACCTGATAAATTTACTTCCTTGGGAGGCCAGCATGCACATTTCCTGCCAATGCTGCGCCAGATCCTGCTTTTTTCAGTGTTCAACGTGTGCTCCCAACTGTGGGGGAGTACTGATTTTCTCTGACACGCTACAGATAGCTCTAGTTGTTTTACCCAGACTGTTGAGAAAGGAGGTTCATGAAAAAAGAGCCTCATTTTATTTTTCTTTTCTTATTTGACCTGTTCTGTGTTATCATGGTAGAACATTACAGATGGCCCTAGAAGATAGATTGTTTTCACCTTGATACTTGAATACCTGTAGCGTACTGTGTTCTAGCAGCTGTATTTTATGACACCACACATCTCACCATAACAACTGATGTCTGAAAGCTCACACTACCATCTCTGCCTTGGACTTGCAAGACTAAATGTGGGAAGATGCAGTTCACGGAAAAGAAACAACGTATCATAATAATATGGAGGAACTGCTGAAAGTGGCAGCATAGTTCAAGTGAAAGCTCACAGCTCTGTTTTTATCCTCAGGTCCTTTGTGGAGAAAAGTTGCCTCTTCTACATGCTCATAGCCTACATGTGTGAGCTTAAAGAGGTAGTGAGAAGTGCCTATACACCTCAGAACTGATGCTCAGCCCCTGTCAGATACATGGCACGCTCTTCAAAGAGGATGACCTCCAGGTACAGAATGAGAACCAGGCTTTCCTGGCCTTGATCGAGTAAGTGAAATTCAGGAAAGAAGAAAGATAAGCATACTCCGGTAAGATTTTTGTCTTTATCCAGTTACTTGGGGTCTCAAGCAACACGCTGGTGGCTACCAGCCATGACATGCTGATGCTCAACAGTCTTTCTAGCCCTCTGGCTCAGATGGAAATGATTTTGAGTGACAGGACGAAAGAACGTGTTTGAAGACTGCTTTCTTTTCCAGAGGAAAGGGTCATTAATTGTAATGATTTTAGGAGGCCAGAGAGAGGATGTAAGATTTCATGATGAAGGTTTCGCTTATACTTTTGAGCTTTCATGTGTCTGAAACTGACAGAGATGCCGTGTAAAGCAGCTGCTCATAGTGCAACATTAGCAGTCAGTGTCACTAGAGGAATAACAGACCAGGTCACTACCTCACAGACAGCTCAGAGATGTGACATGGAAAACAATTCCTGGACTGAGGTAGTACCTATAGGTTTGGTCTTCCACATCATGGTGATTCGTGGAGGAGTAGTGTACTCCCTTGGGGACTGTGCTGATGGAAGAAAATAGGTCTCTAACACTTTCAAGTACGGTGATGGAAGGAAAGAGAACTGGACTCTGACTGGGAAAACAAGTATTCCCACAAATGCTACTGCTTTGATCACCACGGAAAAAAAAGTCAAACTAATTTATATTGTGACAAGGCAGCTGAATGGAGGCTTCTTACATGTTCAGATGGTAGATTACTTTGAGACTCAGATAGGGAAAGTGGTGCAATACCTCACCTTCCATGTTGAATTCAACCATACAACTGTTGTTGTCTTTTCCCCAGGAGAACATCCTGAGTGTGCACAGCTCCAAAAAAAAAAAATTTTTGGATATCAACTTGCAGAAAAAAGAAGTAAGCAAATTCATGAACATCATTGCGATATTACCAAATACCTGCACTTTAGATTTGTTGCATGCAGTGTGCTCAGTTGGAGACTATAAGGAGGTTCTTCCTGTATGGAGGCATTGTTTATGCAGATGAAAGATGACCTCAGGAATATTCTCTCAGTCCAAATACCTTCTGACTACACCAGAAAGGAGGGGAATGAGAAAGTTCTGCCGGATCCTTCAGAAGTTCTTGACTACTCAGCTTCCCATACAGTCGAACTACCTTTCACAGTTCTTCTTAAAATTGCAATTAATTTGGAAAGGTAAAAAGAAAAATCTCTGTCAATAAAGAATGACTTTTCACTTTTGCCAAAACCTTCTTCACTTGACTTCCTTACCTTGCAACAGTCTGCAGTAAGTTTTGATTTCTACTTTAGCATATACTTCAACAATCCCTTTATTTCAAGTGGCTGTCAGCCATTTTAGGGTCAAATAACCCAATTTAAAACCATCAGACTTTGAAAAATAATTTACAGCAGAAATAGATTCAGAATTAAAGAGTTATGTGTAGTATCTCTCCTGCATGAGTTGTTTCTATGCAGCCAGATTCTTTCTGGGCATTTGTGACCTGAGCTGGGTTTGGACAAGCCGAGATACTCATTCTGCACCTCATGGAATGCCTCTGTGTCTATAAATCAAATCAAGAAAAGGCCACTGCTTTATTGTTTCTAAGGAAGCCAACGGGACTTTAGTCCATGGAAGAAGTATTAGATTCTTTGCTAATATTTCAATAAGATTTTCTATGTTAAGAGTTGCAGAAGTTCCACCATCAGTGATACTGAAGGTCTCAGAGAGTGTAGTGTGAAGAAGGAGCCTTGGGAATCCAATCTGTAGAACAAAGGTATAATAGAGATTGTCCAGAAAACTTGATGGAAAAAAAAATAAGGAATTAATTTTTTTATATACTACCAAAGGGAATTTTTTCACTGAATACTTCTTAAAGTATTAGGGGAATTTACAGTTACTGCTCTAAATTAAATAGGTCTCTTCAGTTATGTCAGAGAAGATGAGGGTGAGGTCATATAATGGAAAGACAAGGGTTTACTGCCTGCACAGTTGCAATCAGTTTGATCAGACACGGTAGGAAGTTACCCTCTGTGGAAAACAACTTTTTCTCTCAGGTCTGTTCTGTCAGGCAGGCTGAAAAGTCTTCCTTTGGATGGAAGAACATGACATGCAGGGCATTCTAAAAGGACAAGAAACCATGAAGTCAAACATACCTATCACTGCTTTGTGGAATCAGGACTTCTGTGTTATCTTTCAATAGTGAAGAATTCAAAAGGTTTTTCTGTGCACTTGAAGATATGAATGACAATTGCTCTCTTCCAGTCTTAAGGAACTCTATCAATTGCCATGACCTTTCAAAGATGATTGAGTGGCATCACAATGACATCAGTCATCTTCCTTGTTAGCATGGATGCCAGAGGAGAGTAGATGAAACAAATTTAATAGGCTAGGGATTTGGGGGTTCTTACAGGCTTCAGCTGATCTACATGGTAAGATTTTTTTTTTCCTCCTGGTAGTAAGTCTTTAACCTGAAAAGGGGAATCAATCAGCTGACTGAATGCAAATACATTCCAGAAATGCCTACAAATAGGGTTTTTTTTTCTGTCTCTACATATTGCTGCTTCTTCCTGATAATTAATGGGTTTCGTACCAAGAACTAAAACGGACTCTTTGAGCACATATAGCTCTCTAATAAACAGCACAAAAATGTTAACCCTCACCATCTTTATGGAAATGGAACATGCTATAAGAGCAGCTTTTCTCTGTGCATTTCCTGTGATTTTGCCTCCTCCTTTCAGAAAAGCAGATGCTCTTAAGAAAAGAAGTGGCAGTAGCATCAAAAATCTAGTCCTAGTTTTCTTTGTGCTTCTAAGGAAATATGATCTGTGGCAAGCCATATGCTATTGTTTCACTATCAGAAAGACACCTATCTCTATACTGGATTTGTATGCACCTAATTCCACCTTGGATTACAAGTAAATTTGGAGCACCTTATTAGGTCTGCTGTACACAAATGATCCTACCCTTCAGGAATCCCAAGGCTCTGCAACCAAAGAAGAAGTCTGGAGCAAGGAAGACTTACCCTAGGTGGAGGAGGACCAGTTTAAGGAGTACTTAAACAAAGGACATACATAAGTCCCTGGGGGCTGGCGGGTTGCACCCAGGAGTGCTGAGAAAGCTGACTTATGTCATTGGCAGGCCACTCTTGATAATCTTTGAAAGGCTGTGGCAATTAGGAGTGTTCTTCAAGACTGGAAGAGCAAAAGTGCCACACCTATCTTACAGAAGGGCAAAACAATGATTGAGGGAACGACAGGCCAACCAGCTTCACATGAATCCATGGGAAGGTGATGGAGCAACTAATCCAGGACATCATTTCCATCCATATCACGAAGGACAAGAAAGTGATCAGGAGTAGTCAGCATGGATTTACAAAGGGGAAGTCATGCTTAACCTGCCTGATAACCAGTGAGCTGACCGGCTTGTTGGATGAGTGGAGAGCAATGAGATGTTGTTTACCTTGGCTTTAGTACGGCTTTTAACACTGTCTTCCACAACACCTTAGTAGACAAGCTGACAAACTATCAGTTAAATAAATGGACAGTGAGACGAATTGAAAACCAGCTGAACAACCAAGCCCAGAGTTTGTGGCACAAAGTGAAGCTGGAAGCAAGTCACTAGTGGTATACCTCAGGGACTGATACTGGGGCGAATACTGTTTGCCTTCTTCATTAATGACCTGGATGGTGGGTCAAAGTGCTGCTTCAGCAAGTTCACAGATGATACAAAACAAGGAGGAGTGGCTGTTACACCAGAGGATTGTGCTACCACTCAGAGGGACCTTGACAGGCTGGAGAATTGGGCAGAGAGGAATCTCATGAAGTTCAACAATGGGAAATGCAAAGTCTTACATTGGGGTAAGAATAACTCCAGGCATCAGTACATGCTGGGGGCTAAGAAGCTGGAGAGTAGCTCTGCAAAGAAGGACCTTGGGGTCCTTGGGGACAAGAAGCTGACCATCCACCAGCAATAAGCCCTCATGATGAGGAAGGCCAACAGCATCCTGGGCCGCATGAGGAAGAACATTGCTGGCATGCCAAAGAAAGAGATCCTTCCTCTGTATGCAGTGTATCTGGAGTGCTGAATCCAGTTTTGGGCCCACCGTACAAGAAAGACATGGACAGACTGGAGCAAGTCCAGGGCAGGACCACAAAGATGATTAAGGAACTAAAGCATCTTTCATATGAGGAGAGGCAGAAAGCTGGGACTGTTTAGCCTGGAGAAGCGATGGGTCAGAGTGATCTTATCAATCTGTATAAATACTGGATGGGAGAAAATGAAGAGGAGGGAGCCAGGCTCTTTTCACTAGTGCTCAGTGACAGGACAGCAACCAATGGACACAAATTAAAATCATAGAATCATAGAATCATAGAATCATAGAATCATAGAATGGTTTGAGTTGGAAGGGACCTCAAAGATCACCTAGATCCAACCCCCCTGCTACGGGCAGGGACACCCTCCACTAGACCAGGTTGTCCAAAGCCTCATCCAACCTGGCCTTAAACACTTCCAGGCATGGGGCCTCAACAACCTCTCTGGGCAAATAAGACAAACAAACAAATAACAGAAATTCAATCTGAACACCAGAAAACACTTCTTTACTGTGAAGGTGGTCAAACATTGGAACAGGTTGTCCAGACAGGTTGTGCAGTCTTCATCTGTGGAAAATACTCAAAACCAGACTGAAGACAATCCTGGGAAGTTTGCTCTTGCTGACCCTGCTTGAACAAGCAGGTTGGACTAACCAGCCTAAGCAATTCTGTGACTCACCTGCGACTTCTTTTGATAAAAAAGCCACCCTTAATGTCTAATTCCTTATAAAAAAAATCCTACATTGCATTCTCTTCTCTCGGTTTTTACCCCCATCAATCCATTCAAAATGGGGTTTCACAATCTCATGTTCCCAAGACTTACGTTCATGGTATTGCTTCCTCTGTAATTCATATTATTTCAAGTATCTTGTCCCCACATTTGCAAACCTGCTGCTCTATACCACTTCTCCCTGATTTCTTCTCACATTCCTTCTTACTCTTCCGCTCTGACAGTCTGTCCCTCTGCTCTGTTCATCTTTGTGCAGCTCTGTGCTTCCCTTAGGCACAGAACAATCTCTATCCTTTGCTTATTCAGATTCTACTTGAATACCAAGTGCCGCTGTGATGATTAGAGATACAGCTGTTACAGCAACAAAAAGTAGCAGCACTGCACCACATATTTATTAGTTGTGGCTACATTCCTTACTTTACCTTCTGCTTCTGAGCGTTGTTTGGAAAGCAGCTGCACCTCTTATCTTGGAGCGTTTGTGTTTAACATAGCAGAGGGTACCAGCAGCGTCTCCTCTTTACTCCATCCAGTTAAATTCTCATGGCAACAAATCAGCATGGTAAACTGAAAGCAGTGTTGGCTTGCTGTGGTACTGGAGGCCTTGTAGCAGAAGACACATTTGTCGATATGCGTACGAAGTAAGGGCGAGACCCTTCAAGCCCTCTTGCCTGGCTGGTGAGTCAGTGCTTCCCAAGGCCTCTGTCTCTTGAAGCAATGCCTTCCTTCCGGAGATGAGAACTATGTGTATTTAAAGACTAGCCTCTCTCGAGTGTTGGAGCAATAAACTTGTGTCTCCGGTTTCATTGTCTGAACGTGTGAATTGCTCTCTGCTCTTCCAAGGTGGGCAGCTGGCTGATTCAAGCCGTTGATGTCACTATGAGTTATAGACCCTGGCTTAGCTTTAATTCCAGCCCTGTCAAGACAAGGTGAACAGCTGCAGCCTGCATCTGTAGTGCAGATGGGCTTAAATTGAAGGTGAGTGATGTGTAAGCACGTTTTATTTGTGGGCTTTAGTCTTCATAAACCTACTTAGTGGAACTGTTAATCGTGGCTGCAAGTGCCCAAGCCAGTGTATGTGCAGTGATCTCTAGGAATCTGCTTTGTGTGAATGTCCCAATGGATGTTAAGTGATGTGCAGGGTAGATGCTGTGAAGCGGACAGATGGTGTTAGCTGTATGTGCCTCTCAAACCAGTTCTTTTTGGCTGTCGTAACTTGCCGAGGAGTAGCAATCAGACAAAGTAGCTTACATCTTTCAGGTAAAGGAGTCTAGTTATAAAGGAGGAGGTTCTTATAACTGAAGAGCTAGTTTTTGTTAACTTCTGTCTATAGCTTGAAGTTCCCTACCCATCAGCAGGTTGATGGAACCTCTTAATTGATTGTGATGGACCTGCACCAGACCCTAGTCATGCACTCTCACCTTCTAATTGCCATTAACTGCTGGCTCTTGTCCAATGAGGTTCTAGTTAGAAAGATTTCCTGAGATGTGCTTCATGTCCAGATGTCAGCTGTACAAGGCCTTTTTCATCTGCATGCTTCCAGAAGGTTGGAAAGACTTGCATTTAAATTTTCTGCTCTGGAAACATCTGTTTGACTAAATATTTAATTTCTTAAATGAAAAACATTCTGAAGGAGTCAGTAAAAATCTCACTACTCTGTTGCTATGATTTCCTTAATGTTGGAAGTGCAGAACTGAAATCCCGTATTTTTGTAAATGCTTGAAAACATCTTTTTAAACTACTTTTAAAATAGATCTCACTACATTTAGAAAAGGCAATTATATGCCATCCTCTTTCAAGGAATGGAGAGAAACATAACCATCCTGAAAGTCTTTTGTAGTCTGATTGCCTTTTAGTCTTTCCATGAAAGTTTATTCATGTAATTTCCTGTAATAAACTCCTCTCTTCATTGGGACACATCAACAAACCACTATGGATGAATTACGAAGGGTACTTCTCTATAGTGCTGCAGTGGTTCTGTACCATTCTGTAGCATTCTGTAGTGGTCTCTAAGCAGTGGCATCTGCCCTTACAAAAGGAGTTATCTTGACTTCTTTTGCAAGGCAATAAAGCAGAAAAAAATTAATGTCTTTGATAGCGCAAAAGTATTTTACAGTGCTCTTGAATTATAGATAGCATACAAATTTTGGAATTCATCATCAAAACACATCTAATGACTCATGGTATTTTCCTTTGCATCTAAAGCCAAAAACATTGAGTTACCCATTCTGATGGAACACAGATAACAATTTTCTTGGGCCATTTGCAAACTTGTAATTCTGCTTATATTTCATATGCCTTCATCCCTATTCTACAATTGTAAGACAAGCAAGTAACCAGATTTGCTCTTCATTTTAAATCACAATATTGTATTTCTTTTTGTGGCATGAAGTCATCAGAAATCCCCCATAGGGCTAAGAGGAAGTGGAAGAGCAAAAGCGGAAGGTGCTAGGTTGTCATCCAAAATTCACTATTCACAGTTAAAGGGAAGCAGCGAGATATTCCATTTTTGTTTACGTATAAGGAAAGAGGCGATGAAAATGCACATGGGAGTGTGTTGTTAGAAGAAATTATGAGACAAAGCAAGTTTCTGTGAGAGCATGGCATACAGTTCATGGTGGTGTTTCATTTTTATAGTCCCCTGTTGCGAATTGTGGGCCTGCTTACTGCTGTTACTCTTCAGTTTTCATGTGGCTGCTGGAGATTATTTAAAATAACTTACCTTGCTGTGTTTCTCCTAGAAGACAAAATTCAGGGAAGTCCAGCCTCCTGCTACGCCAGCTTCTGAGTTTTTCACAAGAGAAACCTGGTATGTCTTTTCATTGACTAACTGATGTGAAATGACTTTTCTGTTATACGGCATGAGTTTGGTTGCTCTTTTTTCCGCAGCAAATGATGTTGACAGTGGGGAGAAAACTGCAACTCCCATGCAGTTTATCTCACACTGCTAAATTCACACAGGAAACAACTGACCTGCAGAGCTACACTTTTCTCTGAACTTGGCCACCTTCAGAAACATGCTTGAATGGGATTATAACGTAAGCGTGGATGTCATACCTCTAATACACCATGAAACATACAGCCAGACTTACAGGCAACACGTAAGTGCAATTTAACAAGTGCCTCTTGCAGCAACCGCACTAGCTTAAGAGCTGCCAGTGTAATTTCTGCTTTGTACATCACTATTTTTCCCTCGTTACTCTCTGCCATACCAATAAACTGTTTGCAAATCTGCGAGATAAACCAGACGCACAAAACTGATCAAAGTAACTTTGTCAAAAACTTGTGTCATAAAGCATTGCCTTTCAAATAAGCACTTCTGTAAGTATACGGTCAATATAATGCGCAGTACTTGAAATTACATTACTTTAAAGCTTCCCAGCACGGCTGCGGTGGTCTGGCAGAAGAGCAACGCAGCCTCAGCCCCTGCCGCAGACCAAACGCCGGTCGCGGCCTGAAGCGGGAGCTGAGGCCCGTCAGCACCGACCAGCCGGGAGCTGCGTGCGCAGGGGGCCAGGCACCGGGCCCAGCACCGGGCCCGACCCCGCGGCGCTGCCGCCCTTTGGCGCGGCAGCAGGCCTGCGGGGAGAGCCGAGCGGAGCCGAGCCGAACCGAGCCGGGCGGGCGCCGATGGCTCCTGCCTCCTCCCGCCCCCAGCACCCCGCGCTGCCCTGCTCCCGCGGGACGCACCGACGCTCTTGGCGCTAATTGGCTGTAGCCTAAGGCATCACGCAGAGAATCCCGTTAGCCCCGCCGCCGCAGCTCGCTGATTGGTGTTACCGCTGGGCGGTGCTCGGCTCCCATTGGCAAAAGCGGGGCGCCCTCCCCTTCCGCGCTGATTTCTGGCGTAGGCGCGGAAGCTGTGGCTGTTCGCGCCTCGGTGCCCGTGTCGCTTCTCGCCCTCATGGCCGACCTGGAGCTCTTCGGTGCTCAGCAGCAGCAGCCGCCGGCCGCCGCCGCCGATAACGGGGCGCTGGACGGCGCCGAGGAGGATCCTGCCGCCGCTTTCCTGTTGCAGCAGGAGAACGAGATCGCGGGCATCGAGAACGACGAGGGCTACAGCATCCTGGAGAGCGGCGAGGTGCCGGCGGCGCTGCAGGGTCCGGACGGCCTCGACTCGGGTACGCGCAGAGGCACGGCGGGCCCCGCTCCGCCGCTCCCGGCCGTGACGGGGGGCGAGAGGGAGGCGCGGTGCCCGGCGGGCGGGGAGGCGAGCAGAGCGGTCCCGGCCTGGCGGGGCTTCGCAGCTTCCCTTCCCCCACAGAGGCCCGGTGGCCGGGAGGGGGCGGTGCTGGTGGGGCCTGGCTGTCCGGGGATGGTCCCGGGTTTGGGTCTGGGCCGTGCGGTCATGCCGTCTCCGTCGTCCTGGGCGTTCTCCGCCTTGTGTAAGTTATCTCCCCGCTCCCTCAGGCGCGGTGGCGTTTGTAGTTTGTGTCTCCTAAAGACGCGTGGGTGCCCAGGCTGGCCGCAGGGTAGCCTGTCGAGAACAGTGCTGAGTAACTCTGATCTCCCCTAATCCAGGAGCCTGCCTGAAATGAAGATCCACTGAAAGCTGGATAAGTCAGTATGTTGTGTTCTGCCGCTTGTGTTTCTGTCTTCAGAGGCAGTGATCTTAGTCTTAAAGTATGCTAGCAGTTGAGCTAATGTTTAATTTCACTAAGCCTCTAGTCTTTGTTCCTTGGTAACCTTTGTACTGAATGTGAGAAAACTGATGATGCAGAACACGCTATACATTCAGCAGGGGGTGGCTATGTATGTTGGGAACTAGAGGTTAGTGTGTTTTCAGTTAGTCTAACGGTAGCTAAAGCAGCCCTGAGTGAATACTTCTGATTATGAAAGGTTGGGGTGTTTTAACTGAATTCTAAGTGGAGAGGAGTTGTGAATATAGGATGATGCCACACTTAACTGATGTTTCACACTCTTGGGAGTGTTTTTGCTTGTACTTGTCACTGCGTCCATAGGAACATATTTTGTGCTCATGTGACAGTCCTTTGTCACTTCAGGAAGATGCTGCTCTTCTTCAGACTAAGTTGAATAACGTTGCTCCCCAGTTCACTGTTGGAACATCTTTAGAATTAAGTCTTCATTGTGCAACCTGATGTCTGAAATTACTGGCATATCTTATGTATGAGGATGTAGTTTCATAGTATCTCTTGGACTAAAGCCCAACTAGATAAACTGGGTAATGGAGACTTGTTGCTTCTAGCACTTATTTAGCACTAGTGCAGCCCTTAGAGTCAGCTTATTCATGAAGTTCAAAACATACAGACTACATACTTCCTGTAAAAAGGGTGTTTTCAGGGGAGTATCTTGCTCAAGCCCTAGAACATGAGGATAATTGTTATCAGAACACCATCCTGTTTTGATACCAGACATAACTTGACTTCCTTATTCTATGTATAATGCTGAAACAGACACAGTGGACACCTCCTCTCTTACTTTCAGAAGCCTCAGACAAGCATTATACTTTATATGGTCTTTACATTCCAAACAGACTCTGGAACATTAAAGTAGCTGCTTGAGGACTAATTTCTTTGGAGAAAGTTCTGACGTTGGCCTTTCTTACATGGTGCTAGAACCAACTAGATCCATACCTTCGCCACATGCATGCAATGTGGGTATTGCAGAGTGATTTCTCATCAAAAAGGCAACTTGTTAAATACTTCTAGATTGTCTTGATATGTAAAAGCTGTTCTTAAGCTGCTTTTCAAGAGTTTTTTCTCAAGTCATGTAAGTGCACTTGTCATGGAATGCAAAACTGTTGTTGGAGAACTTTCTCTGGAAAGAGGGTCATAAAATAATGAATATGATAATATGATCTCAGGATCTGGGGAGTCTACGTGTGATCTGTACATCATCTTGCCTGTTAAATAGTCATAGCAGATTGTGCTTGTGGACTTTTGGTGGTCCCATTTTTTAACAGAACATTCATTTGTTGACTGCTGGAGCCTGTACTCACTCCCTTCTCATTAAAAAGTGTGAACTGCAGCAGTACAAAATGTACGGGTTCTGGCATGGTGACAAATGAACTAATGACTCCTGTTGCTGTTTGTGTTTGAGATTTCTTACAATCTGATCAGTATCCTAACAAATATCAGACAGCTCTGGTCTCTAGTGTATATTAGTTTATTAAACAGCTTTGTGATTAGGTTAAATAGGTGAATACAAATTTCTTCTTGAAATAATACAATTTCTTACATAAATTCTTAAGTATCATGATCAGGGATTTGTGGATTTACTTGCTTTAACCGTAACATTTTTGAACTCCTTATTTATAGGTCTGGATAAGTTTTCCTCCTAAATACTGCACCAAAAGTCATAACTCAGGCAGCTCTCAACTGAAGTTTGAAGATCAAATATTGTGAGAAGCAGTCACCAACTTCTTGAAATACACTTGTAAGAAACATGATGTCTCATACAACAAACAGTTTTTAAATTGCAGCTTCTTAAAAAAGATTAGACAAATACATAGACAGTAGTGAACTCCATGAACTATTAATGTCAATATCAGGAAACTGATATTAGTGTATATATTTGTTAATTGTAGTAATGGTGGATACTGGGTGACTATGGGGGGAAATAGCACAGTGTTGCCAAGCTCATGTGTCTCATTCAGCATCACTTCATTCTGCCATGGTCAGGGCTAGAATACTGGCCTGAAATAGTAGGTAACTTATTACTTAGATAACTATATTCTTCAAGCTTCCTGGGCATGTGAAAACTAATCTTACTTCCCTTGAAAGATGAAGCATAATCACTGCTTCAGGAAAAAAGAAGTACTGTGTAAGTTAAGTAATACAGTGCTGTTGCCTAGTTATTAGTAACTTGGTCTTTTATGAGATCTCCTTTTCAGTGATAAATCAATGCCTGCATTCATTTACAGTCAAATTCTTCAATTCTCTCCAGTCTGACAATACAAGTTCACTTGCTATGTCCTCTGAGCAGGAGAGACTGAGTTCTCATTGAAGTGTGTGGCTTCTAGAACCTGTCTATATGAAAACCTTGTGACAGCTTGTTGCGTAGCTTCTTATGGAGAACTACATTCAAAGACAAGCAGTTTTTATATGTTAACAGTCATGGAAATACACACAAGTTTAATATAGGCTGTCTAGGCTCAAACATTGGCCTTCACAGTTTCAAGCTCTGTCATATTTATATGAACTTGAATTAATGATATTTCTCCATTTTCTGAACAGGCTCATGAGCTTCTCTAGAATCATAGAATCACAGATTGGTTTGGGTTGGAAGGGGCCTCAAAGATCATCTAATTCCAACCCCCCTGCCATGGGCAGGGACACCCTCCACTAGACCAGGTTGCCCAAAGCCCCATCCAACCTGGTCTTGAACACTGCCAGGGACTGGGCATCCACAACTGCTCTGGGCAACCTGTTCCAGTGCCTTACCGCTCTCACAGTGGAGAATTTTTTTCTTCTATCTAATCTAAATCTGCCCTCCTTCAGCTTAAACCCATTACCCCTTGTCCCATCACTACATGCCCTTGTAAACAGTCCCTCACCATCTTTCCTGTAGGCCCCTTCAGGTACTGGAAGGCCGCTATAAGGTCTCCCAGGAGCCTTCTCTTCTCCAGGCTGAACAACCCCAACTCTCTCAGCCTGTCTTCACAGGAGAGGTGCTCCAGTCCTCTGATCATCTTCGTGGCCTCCTCAGGACTCACTCCAACAGCTCAATGTCCTTCTTATGCTGGGGGCCCCAGAGCTGGATGCAGTACTCTAGGAATTAAGAAACTTAATTGCATTTGGTGGTTTGTCCATAAACCACTTTTAATAGTCTTTGAGGGACTGAATATCAATTTGCTTGAAAATATCTTTAGTAAAGAATTGTTTCCTTCTGTCTGTCTAATTAGCACCACAGAGTTAGTTGTTAAGAAAAAACATTAATAGTCACAAACAGCTGTTGTTCTGGGTTTTGCTATGTGATCTGTATCTTGAGGCTTCAAAGCACCATAAGGTAGCACGGAGTAAGGTATAATAAAGGGATGGTATCTGTTTAAATTGTATTTGCTGTCTTGTGGTGATACTGCATTATTATGAAGCTCCTGGCAGAAAACCCCCTATTTTTTTGTTTACAGGAAAATAGTGTATCTGTTGGGAAGTTATGGAAGCTCTTATAGCACAACATTATTGCAGATAGACAGGTGTGGTCTACTACTAGCCTGTTGATTATATTGAAAATGATGGAACTCTAATGGGTTTTGGTATGAAAGCAGGTTAGGAACTAAAACACAGGAAGGAAGCACTTTTCCTGACCTGTTTGCCTTTATTTTGCACACAGGCATGAGAATGAGTTATGGCTAAAAGAACTATTTATTCCTCAGTTTCTTGCATAACTATCTAAACAAAAACTTCAGAGAAGGTTCTTCTTTCTCATTCCTCTTGTGGATGAGAGGTAGGTGAAGGGAAAGCATGATTTATGCCCAAAAGAAAAAGGATGGGAAACTAGGCCTTGAGTGGTGAAGTTACTTAACCTTATGCTAGAATACATTGAACTTGGTTATGTTCTTCTGTTGCTTTAACTATAGCTACTAGTTCACTCAAAGTAGCAATGAAGAAGTAAGGTACTTACTGTTTAAAAGAGATGCTGAAAGTAGCTCATAAAAAATACTTTTATGTATGGATATGTTGAAGTTAATTTCTCCTGCATGAGGATATTGTCCAAAGTTATAGCTGAATAGGAAGACCTCACCTGTGTGTTAGGAAATGGTTGGACTTGTGTTAGAAGAGCTACCTCTGCAAAGTCCTGCCTCTGACTGTTCTGATAGCTGTTGTCTTTTGCACTGAGAGTGAGACTTCAGAGAGGCTAGTGAACAGGACTAAGCAAACTTCCTTTTATGCCAGGCAGTACTGAGTCTGGTATTAATGCAAGTAGTTGATCATTACTGTGATAAGCTGCTGAAGCCATACGTTGACTTGTAGGACTGCAGTGACAAAACTGTTGTACTTATCTTCAAGCTACCCAGCCCTTTCTTTTGTAAGCTGTAGTACATATGGAGGACACTGATTCTAGCTGTTTCTGGCAAGCTTGGCTGTTGTTTCTCTCCTGTGAATGCAAGGTAGCTGATATGGCTTATTCCCTCTGAATCCTTCCAGACTCTAAGTACTGTCTGGATTGCTGTGTGGAAGTTCATTATAACCCTATTGACAGCATGTGTTACAGAACTGTAGATGTTTGGACATGTCCTTTGCAACAGTATCCGTATAAATAAAGCTTTATCTTAAGTTTGGAAGCAAACACCAGGGTATATGGATCATTACTAACCAGAATAGTTATAAATGTGCAATGTTAACTTCAGGAGCTTCAGGATGCAATACCATGCTAGAATTGGATGGACTCTGAAGCCAGTAGAGAACTCTCATTATTCATGGCCAATGAAAACATGATGATAGCAGTAATAATATTTAGGCTTTTTCTGTGGGAAGTCAGGTATGAAATGACATGTTTCTGTGGACAAAGAAATCTGATACACAACTAGCATTGATTACTGATATGAAGGCTGGCAAGCAGATAGTTTTTCTAGACTTCATACTGAATTATACAAACGCTGAGACTGGAGAACTGAAGTGAGAGAATGTTTGACTAATGGTTTAGTTCCAGTTAGCATACTTGTATTGGCCTATGATAGCAAGCTGGTACAGCGCCATTTCCTCTTCTGATTGCAGTATGCTCAGTCAGCATGCTGACTTGGCATCTTAACCACAAGGTCTAGAGTGCTCTGAACAGATGGAAAGTTTGTTTTAATACTTTTAATGCATCTCGCCTGGGTGCCCTCTGGAAACAGCTCTGTGCCAGTTAGTGGCTGTTTCTATGCAGAAGATAAGCAGCCCTAAACCAAACACATCTGTTTTATCTCAGCCAAAACCCTCAGCAATGATGTTGTTGCTTTTACCTCAGTGGACTACCAGCCTGAGTACTGAAGACTTTAATGAATGTTTTTTGGTGTAACAAGAGAACTTAATCATATTATCACTGTTCTTGGAAGAATCTTCAAGATTTATTAGCCCTCTTGCCTGGCTGGTGAGTCAGTGCTTCCCAAAGCCTCTGTCTCTTGAAGCAATGCCTTCCTTCCGGAGATGAGAACTATGTGTATTTAAAGACTAGCCTCTCTCGAGTGTTGGAGCAATAAACTTGTGTCTCCGGTTTCATTGTCTGAACGTGTGAATTGCTCTCTGCTCTTCCAAGGTGGGCAGCTGGCTGATTCAAGCCGTTGATGTCACTATGAGTTATAGACCCTGGCTTAGCTTTAATTCCAGCCCTGTCAAGACAAGGTGAACAGCTGCAGCCTGCATCTGTAGTGCAGATGGGCTTAAATTGAAGGTGAGTGATGTGTAAGCACGTTTTATTTGTGGGCTTTAGTCTTCATAAACCTACTTAGTGGAACTGTTAATCGTGGCTGCAAGTGCCCAAGCCAGTGTATGTGCAGTGATCTCTAGGAATCTGCTTTGTGTGAATGTCCCAATGGATGTTAAGTGATGTGCAGGGTAGATGCTGTGAAGCGGACAGATGGTGTTAGCTGTATGTGCCTCTCAAACCAGTTCTTTTTGGCTGTCGTAACTTGCCGAGGAGTAGCAATCAGACAAAGTAGCTTCCATCTTTCAGGTAAAGGAGTCTAGTTATAAAGGAGGAGGTTCTTATAACTGAAGAGCTAGTTTTTGTTAACTTGAGTCTTCCCCTCCTGAAGCTAGTAACTGTGTTCTTGGAGACGAGTATCTTCCAACCTAACTACCATGTTTGAATTGATGACTTTACAGTCTTCTACCTAATACAGTTAATGATTTCTATTTAGGGCTCATGGATAATGACTTAATACTTTCCTAGTTCCCTGATAAAGGAGTATGAAGAGCTTCCTGTGTACCGTTAACACTAGTGTGAAACTGGGGCATACATAGTCACAAAGAAATAAAGGATACAGCTCTTACTTTTAGGTGAATTAGCTATCTTATTTAGGAAGGTGGTGCAAAACAACCTTATTTTCTGCTTACTGTTGGGTGACTTTGGTACAGTCTCTTCTTTCATTGAAGAGTGTAATAACATGCTAGAAACACTTCTGTGTGATAAGTTTCTCCAAGGTAGCATTATGGGTGAGACAAAGGTAGTAATGTGACTTAGATCATGTAAGCAGTGTCATAGTATGTGGCCCTGTTCCAGAGACATGCCTTGCTGATACTTAGCAGTTCCTGAAAATCTTGGTGTGTTTTACATAGTCTGGAGATTTACATAGTTTCACAAACTCAAATGTTTGTCTTACAATTGATGTATGTTCCCTATGGCTGTGATTTAATAAGATGAAATTTTAAGGTTCTGTGGTAAAGATTCCTAGCTGATCCTGTACCTGAGGCTCTACTGCCAGTGGTACTTCAAAGAGAATAGTGCTGCAGCTGAAGTAGGAAGTTATCAAACATGTCATCACAGAAGGTGGCAAAAGGTGATTTTGCTAGGAATGTTAGCTATATCTTTTGAGCTGATTAGGAATTAGGAGATAACCAAACGAGGATAAGAATTACTACATGTTGGCTGCAGGATTGCTGATGTTCCAAGTAGAGACTGAAACAGTGAGAGTCATGCTTCTTAGCTTCTGAACCGTTGCCTAGTTCTTAGGGAGGAGAAAGTGGGAGTAACTTTAGAATACTGTCTGTAGCAGCTTCTCAGCAATATCAGCTCTGCTGTTTATGTAGCCTGAAGCATGATCTCATGATGAAGAAATGACCTTGTATTACTGGTTCTACAGAATAATGGCTCACTTGGTTTCTTGTGCCTATGCAGAAAAGTGCAGAGATAAGGAAGTGACCCTGCAGGGGTAACATTATTTGCATAACTCCCACATTATGTAGTCTACTAAAGCTTTCCACACAAGTTACTGAAATCAGTAAATCTGGCTGTTCTGTCTTTTCTTAAATGGCTAAATTACAGTCACTTCTTTACAGGTGCTGTTGATGGAGTGGTTAATGGAGATGTCTATCAGGTAAGATAGAAGTACTCTGTACTTAGAATGTGCTGTTCTACTCTGAGAACATTACCTTAATCTAGACTAATACTTCCCATTTCTTGTCTCTAATGTACTTTTATGTCATCTCTGAAGAGGAACTTCTATTCTGATAGCTCATCTCATAAAGCTGTTAGCGTTCTTAATATGCCCCTCTGAACTTAGAGGCAATTTAAAGCAGCAGTCCATTTTGAATTATGACTTAATAGGACATAACCACTGTAAGCAGACTGACAGTCTGTGGTATGACTTAATGTTGACTTGCCACTGGCTAATAAGCTGACAGCATGCTTGGACTACCTAGTGTAAAGCAGAGTTTTCCAAATTGCTTGTTCTTTAATGATAATTCTTGTGTCCTGGTTGTATTATCAAGATTGGTCTTACAAGTAGCTGACTGAAAACACTATACACTTGCTAATGACATAAAGTTGCATGAAATTAAGCTGCTGGCTAAATAAATAGCTCGATCATAGTATGGAAGCATGTTAATCAGCCATGGTAATGACAAAAGGAGGAGATACTTTCTTTAATAGTGTTAGGGAGGAATGAGGCCTGCAAAGACAACAACTGTGTTGTAACTGAATTTCACACCAGTTTGGCTAAGGCATTGTCATTGTCTGACATCCGAGTTGGCTGGATAGCCCTGATTAAGTGAATGCTTGGGAAGGGGGCAGCATATGAGCTACTTCTCCATAGAGTTTTAAGTGAACTCTGAGCTTTGTGGAGATACAAACTGCTTTCCCTGCTGCTAACATTTTTATAGCTTCACCGTTGCTGTGAGATTGATGGGGAAAACTGTATCTTACTAGCTGTTTGTGCTTCCTTATACAGCAGAAGATAGATGAAATACATTGATTTTGTGTTTGCAATTCTAAGCGACCAGCTGCTTTGGTTGATAGAGCTTCCTCTTAATGAGGAAGAACAGACTGAACAGACCATATGTAACTTTTGTTTTAGCTACCTGTAACTAGTTTGACCATGCAACTGGACAATTCATTTTGTTTTGGATTGAATGTGAAACCTGGTGCCTAGCTCATTCTCTTTCCATTATGCCTTCATTGAAGGCTATGGGAGGTCCAAAGAGGGGCAAGACTCAGCCAAATCTGTCATTAGCTGTAAGCCATCTGTTCCTGTCAGGAGCGGTATTTCTCAGGTCTGTTAAGAATAGGGTGAACCAATAAAAGTTGTTGAACTTGGAGTATGCTCTGTGGCAAATAGCACAATATTCATTAGCTTTGCAAATCTAGCGTGTTAATGATAGTCCTATTTGTTGCAAATCTTAGCTATTTTATGGTAAAAAGTATGCTAGTGCTCACACTGTTTTGATGCTTCACTGTTGAAATGCCTCTTGCCTTCCAAGCTGCATACAGCAATCCAAATTCTGTAATGTCTTTAAAGGACATTGGCTTTTAATATCAATTAAGTTTGCAAATGTCTCCAGAGTAGACAAATAAGTTACAGAGACTGTTTTAAACTCCTATGCACAAAACTGTAAAAAAAAAAATTAAAAATTACTTTCACAGCAAATATTTAAGGTGAAAGGAACTGGAGGATCTCTAGGCCTACAACTGTATAGTGAGGTGCTAGGCATTGTCTTCCACTTTCTTCAGGCAGAGAGCTCTGGCATAGTTTGACTTCCCAGTGAATTTGAATTTGTGTTTGATTACTGGAAGCAGTGCTGTATTAATTTGCTTCAATCTGGCTGTAATCTGTGGCAAGACACTTTTCATGTTAATGGTGGAAACGTGGTATAACATCAGATGAATGTGTGATGTGCTCAGTTCAAATAGAGTCTAATTTTATGTAGCTTGCAGGCAGTTATCTGAAATATTCTGTTCTCATGTATGAATGACATTACTATTCTTTCCCTTTAAGGAGAGTAATGGTCCAACAGACTCCTATGCTGCCATATCACAAGTAGATCGACTGCAGTCAGAACCGGAGAGCATTCGTAAGTGGAGAGAGGAGCAAAAGGAGCGCCTGGAGCAACTTGGTAAGGAAGGTGGTACAGTATTATTCTTGCCTGTAACTTAGTGGCAGCTTCTTAAGCAGCAGAATTCTTAACCGTGGCTTCTGGCTCTCGGCAATCTAACATGCTGCTTGAGTTTGAGCAGCAAGTCTGGATGAATCTTCCAGTAAGACTTAATACTGGTGTAGGAGTCAGCAAGTGGCTCTCTGAACCTTAAGAATATTCACATGGCCTACCCTTTACTTGCAAATAAGCTGACAGAAAATGATCAGCTTTTATCAGCAGAAAAGAGTAAATAAATACTGTACCATCAGCACTTTTTTCAAAGGATAGATTGCTCATTTTGTAATTGCTGATGCCATCTGTAACATGGATCTTAATCTAATAGCTAAGTAATGGACTAGTAATTAAACTGAATACAGCTATTAAATGCAGTGATACCTACCTGTGGACAGCTTCTAGGAGCCTACAAACTGCTATGCTTTCCACTTGCATTAGGGAGGAGGCTTTGCTTGAAATTGTTAGGACAGAACCTTCTGTACAATGTGGTTCTGGATAGAACTGAGCCTGTTGCTTCTCTTCTGAGCTAGTTACAGTGGATGAGCTTGTCCTGAACTGTAGGCTGGGTGTAAAAAGCATGCTGAGTGCCAGGCTCCCTCACTTTGTCTAAGCACAGAGGCTTCACTGAGCTTAGTTCAAGCACTAGCATAGTAAGATGACTGTTTCTGGTTTTGAACAGTTTGCAGGCCAACAGACTTACTGAATCTGAATTAGTCTACAAATGATGATCCTAAGCTGAAGTGGACTGTCGCACTTAGGCAACGCAGGCATTCTGTTTAGCTAATCCTCTGAGTGTTCGTGGTATTTAGAGTTCTTACGGCCTAAATCAGGCAATCTCCTAATTCTTACCCGAGTAGATCAAGCAACTGTCTGCACTAGAGTGCATCCTGAACCATCAGCTGAAATGTTAGCAACATCCAGCTGGAACAAACATGACTGACAGATCAATTCTTAAATCTTCAGATGCGAACTCACGAAAGCAGGAAGCAGAATGGAAAGAGAAAGCAATAAAAGAGTTGGAGGAGTGGTATGCAAGGCAAGATGAAAAGCTCCAGAAGACAAAAGCAAGCAACAGGTGAGGTTTCGCCAGCCATCTGAAGTGTTATGGTACTGGATATAAAAGTAATGGGGGAGAAGAGAGGTTAGAATGCTTCTAGTATGTCCTAAGGCACTATCCTTCAGATCATTAAAGTAACCTTCCCTGCTAAGAAATGGGTCTCTAGTGGTAGACTATGTTAAGTTTTCTTAGAATCTAGATTATATGTCCAAGAGGAGCAAGAGAAAGCATTAAGATGATGAACCAGAATTACTGAAGGTTCCTTAAGACACAAAGTTTGAACATGGCCAGAAAAAGTTTTAGTCTACCCACTTGTTTGCATGCTGCTAGCTGCACAGGTCTTCAGTGACTATAATTACCTATCTTGAGACTAGCAATCTTACTCGCTATCTTTAGAACATGTGGAAGTGGCCTTCTAGTTGTTTTTGCTACACGTTATTTCATTAGATACCTTAAAACCTTTGGCTGCTCCTTTTGGAAATGTTTGAGAAATAACCTGACTCAGTTCTGCTAGTGAAGAACAAATGCTGACTGTGTCTGTTTTGGGTTTGAATTGTTTGATTATGGGCCCTGGGGCAGAAACTAATGACGCAGCTAGTCTAGTAAGCTCTTACACTTTCTTAGAGGTTCCCTGTGGAGTTTTGACTTCAAGCTCTGTAAGGGTAAATATGATAGTACTGACTTAAAATCACTTAGATCTCTACTTCTGACCTTGGATTGCCAGTGTCGTTCTGTCCAGGTAATCATCAGTGCTGCTTTAAACTTTGGGAACCCACAGACTCAAGATGAACTGTTTTTTTGAAACACCATTTTTCTTACCAAAATGGTCAGCAGGTTTGTCTTAAGTAGAGTTCTAGGTAGATTCTACTTCTTACTAAAGGAAGCCTACACTTCCTGCAAAATTATGGATTTGACACTTCCATTCACTGAGGTACAGTCTCTTGGTTGGGCCAAGAAAGGGAAACAGGATTGACACTCTTCTAGTTGGTGGCCAGAGCTCATGATACCCCCACAGATATATTGTGGCCATTGTTTGAGTGCAGGGTATGCATTCTGGAGCAGGGTCCATTTAGCAAGTGTTGCACAGAAAGAGTGTTTGGCATTCTCATCAGCCTGGTGAGATCTCTCTCTTAATGGCAGTGTCTGTCCACTGGAAGTAACTAATGCTAACAGTGGGACTCTAGTGCTAAACTAGCTGGTCTCAACTTCTAAGGTGTAGCAGAACTTTTTTGTTGCCTGAGTCAGTGGTTTAATTGATACATTCCATGTGGTAGGTACTTTCCTGTTACAGTAAGCACAGGTGATACAAGGTTCATGTGCTTGTTAAAACTACTTTCAGCTGTGTTCCCTACTTCTCATCCTTATCTCTTTTCTCCTGCCTGCTTGCCTGCCTGTGGGACTACTTGCTACCTAGGGTGGCAGATGAAGCTTTCTACAAACAACCCTTCGCTGACGTGATTGGTTATGTGTATGTTGCTTAACTACTAATTCTGTTTGCTAGTCAACTAGGTAATGAGAAGGATCAGAAATAGTGCTGAATGTCTGAAGTTGACTTCTGAATATGTCAGGGCAGTATAAGCTAATATCCTTTTTGGACTGACTGATCTGCATTAAGTACAGTTTTCCTGTAAGGATCCCATACACTGCACTACATCCAGCACTTCCAGGTTAAGTGATGTAGTATACATACTGGAATTTTGGTAATGACTTCAGCAGTCTTTAGATGTAGGGGTTTACAGTGTTCCCTGGCCTGGAAACAACTGCTTGGCAAGATGCTTTGCTGGGTGTGTGGGTTAGTGTCTGCAGTCTCACATGGGTGCTGTATTTAGTCCTAGTCACTTCCACAGAGAAGCGCAATGTTTAACTCTGTTCTGTGTAATAGGCATTGAGCTCCTGATTTGTGGTCATTTGCTGACATATCAGAAAAATATTCTAGCAATGCTAGCATATAGCTCTGCAAGCCAAGGAGGGTGGAAAGGAATCACCTGCCATAAATCAGGGTAGAAGAGGTGCATGCATAAAGAATTAAAATGCTATTAGAGAACAGCTGAAAAGTACAAGAAGGTGGTATTGGAAAATCAGCATTAGTTGCTGGGAGAACATTTAAAAGCAGCTCTGTGTAGTCATTTTGCCAGCCTAATGGATGAATGAGAATACAGCCATGACTTTCAAGCCCCAATAAGTATGCTAGTTTCGGTTGGGTGGAAGGATTGCAATGTTCATTGGCTTGTTCATGTGTTTTAATTTCTTCCCTTAATTTGTAGACTTGAATTGAAAGATGGCCATGTCACAGATTCTAAGGTGACACCTTTAGAAGGTGAATTGGTGAGCCATGGTGTGGCTTTGAGTGCATTAATATTGAAGGTCCAGTGTGGAATTCATTACCTAACTGTAGGTGGATGTAAACCAAGAAATGTGAAATGATGGATTTACAGGTGGTGTTTGACTTTTCTGAAGTCTCATGGAGTTGATTTTGATAGATTTTTTCCCAATGAAACCCTTATTTTCATATATCCAATGCAAATGTGCAGTGTAAGTGCTGTAGAATAAAATTGGCAACCTGTTTCCTGAACGTAGACTAAGCTACTAGTGCATGTTCAGCCAGCTGATCATCTGCATTAAATTCATTCTCATTTTCTATATCTGACTTAAACTTTCCTTGTTTCTTTTCTTCTTTTCACCTTTAAGCACAAACATAAATCATCCTTGCTACAGCCTAGAACAGTTAAGTAAAAAAATCTTCACTGCCCCTTAAAAGTGTCATGTCACATAAAGTAGCAGTGTTGTAGTGACCCTTGTCTTCAGTGGTGTCTGTAACCTTATCATCCCTGTGAACAGTGCTGAACCCTCATGGGAGAATCATTTTCACTGCTTTTTCTGTACTGCTTGTTGGAGTAGATGGATTTGGTTTGATCTCTTGATGCTTACTGCTGTTGCACGCAGGCAGCTACCAGGGCCCCACAGTTCACCTAAACTAGATGCTGGAGTGTTATCTGTGCATTGAAGCAATGCTGTTGGCAGCATAGCAATGCCGAAAGGATACAGCTGGGAAGCCACTGGCACTAATCTGTACATGATGTAAAAAGCCTCCTTAGAGTCTCCTTAGGGTGAGAACAGGGGAAATGTGTTTATCCTGTAAGCTGACCTAAGACGAGTCATCCCCTCTGCCAAGACTTGCTTTAGCCTATAGCACCCATAGGCATGGGATTTGTGACTTAAATTCCTTTTGATTCATGCTGCTTCACTACAGCATTGGGAATCATCAGCACATAGTTTTATGATGGCCTGTAGGCCTTGGGGCTGATCTAAATCCGCAAATAGTATCTGTTTTAAGACATGCTTACAGGGAGTTGTAAATTTCCAGTTGGCAAGTGTCCAATGTAAGCCATCAAGTGACAGAGGCTTAACTGGTTAAGACTTGGGCATTTCTCCATAAATAAAATGCCTACATAGAAGTACCTTACTTCCCCGCAGTTTGTGTGGTGACTCCTTAGGCAAAGATTCTTAAAACCAAACACCTGTATTCCAACATTTTACACAGCAATCCTCTGCACTGCTTGTGCATAACATACTACTGCAACCTACTTTCGTCTCCAGGGTTGGGGCAGTGGGAGCTTAAGTAGCCATAATGTCCACAAGCAGCTGTCAGGTCACATTTCTTATGAAACATGCTGAAAGAAACTGCATCCTGTAAGAGGGAAGGAGTGCCTTATATGTTGGGCATTAACACAAGGTGCATTGCATTGCTTTTAGGGCAGCTGAAGAAGCCTTTGTGAATGATGCAGAAGAGATTTTTCCGGGCACTGAGTGGGAACGTGTGGCTCAGCTCTGTGACTTTAATCCCAAGTCTAGTAAGCAGGCAAAAGATGTGTCCCGTATGCGTTCAGTCCTCATCTCACTCAAGCAGGCTCCGCTGGTTCGCTGAAGGAAAGCACAATGGAAACACTACAAATGCAATATCTTAACCTAACTCAGAGAAGCTATGTTTGCAGTAATTGGATTAATTGTTTCAATGTCTGGTGGTTTGTTTTTTTTTTTTTTGGACCAAACCTCATGATGTATCTAGAGCTGATCATTGTTTGATTGCATGTTCTTCTTATGTTTCCTTTCTGTGTCTGAAATGGGAGAACCTCCAAAACTGTAGTCTCTGTATTACTATGCACTGAGATGTCACTTCCCACATTACTGATATTAAAGATCTGTTAAACAGCAAACTGTGTTGCTTTCGGATGAATTAATAAGCTTTCCTGCTCCCTTTTGACCAGGGGTGTTTGACAAACATTTCTCTTAATTGCTAGTGATTTCACCTTTCTAGTGACTGACCGGCCAGCAATGCTCCTGGTCTCTGAGAAGCTGTCCTGCTTGTCTCCATAAGCTTTCTTAAAGCTCTTGAGAGCTTTAGTTTAAAAACTGCTTCCCTATCCAATTTATCACACAAGGTAGAAGGTCTGGGAAACTGGAGTGGCAGGCTTGTTAAGGAGCTTATCTCACTTCTAGTGGAACTGAGGACACTGCCTTCTGCAGGTAAGCGTTTCTGTGTAGTTTTCTGCTGTCACTCCAACTTCAGATCTTAGGCTAGAAATGCAGTACTGAGTAGTAAAAGCCTTTAATATTCTCCTGCATATTCTATTTGCCAGGTATTCAACACTGGCTTCATATGCAAAGTCCTGTTGTGCAGAAGCTGTTTAGGTAGTTTTTGAACTGTGTCCTTTTCCTTACTGACTCTTGCAGACACTTTCTCCCATCAGGGTGGGGGACTGGAGATTTGGAGAGCAAGAGAAGGGAAGACTTGCTCTTACTGCTGCTTATCTACTGGGTTGGAGCTCTGTCTGCCAAGGTGGTTGAATTTGAAACAAACTGATCCAGAAAATCTCTGTTCTGCTGCTTCCTTGGCTCTCTTACCTCACCTAGCATTCACAGGGGCTGTATTCTAGCCTTGCTCTGGTAAGACTTACCTCA
Organism: Grus americana; assembly: GCF_028858705.1. Classification (NCBI taxonomy): domain Eukaryota; kingdom Metazoa; phylum Chordata; class Aves; order Gruiformes; family Gruidae; genus Grus; species Grus americana. The sequence goes on from NC_072891.1 coordinate 52,333,627, forward strand.
GCTGTCTGTCTTGTAAGAATAGTCTGTTCAGTCTCATACATTATTTCACCATTTTTATCAAAGATACAGTAGCTTAAATAGCGTGTAACAGAATTGCTTTAATACTTTTTGTGTACAAGCTGGGAGATTAGTCCAGATGGTTTGAAGAGGGCTGCAGATGCAGATTAAAACTTACTAAGGTTCAGGGAGTTGCTGCACAGCAACTGTCTTAATAGCAGCTGCATCTCTGTGGTGGATAAGATACTGAATAAATAGTTGCCAGTTGGGCTTCAATAATTAAGCTGTACCTTACTGTAGTCTGTAGTGACTGGAGCTATTCCCATGTTTGCAAGTGTATTCACAAGCTACTGATGAGTGATGATGAAAGTCATAGTAGACTACAAGTCTGGAAGCTTAATTCCATGGAAGATTTAAGCAGGAAAATATTTTTCTGAACTGCACAGGGATACCAGAGGTGAGTTTAATAGGACTGAAGCACAGAGCAAGTCCATAGAATACTGGTACTCAGTGCTAACAGTGACCAATTATGCATTCACCGTGACTGAAAACTTCCTTTCTTCTCTTCACCCCAAATCTGTACAAAAAAAGGCTTCTAAAATGAATAGGTAACTTAATGAAGAAAACTCCACTGCATTAAATACACAATGTTTAAAATGTTAATGTGAATTTACTGGAATTTGAAAGATAGCAGATTAGAGGGGTTCCTGCACACTGAGTTCTGAAACTGATTAATTGCCATGTTGTCCTACCTCATAGGATATTTTATCTCTGCTAAGGGCATAGGTTTGAGCTGCAATCTCAAGAAAATGGGCAAAGACTCAAATTCAAGGCCAAAGCAGTGTTATTGAAGTTAAAACTGTTTTATAAGCTGGGTTCGCAGGGACTAAAATGTGTCTGCATTTTTTGTGTACACCATCTAGCTGGAACACTTAACAAGGAGTTCTGTGGGTTTTGGTTATCTCCCCTAGCTCTTGTGCTGAGATTTTGTAGATTCTCTCTTCTGCCTTAATTTATACTCAAGTATTGTCTCACTCCTACCTCCTATATCAGTGCTGTCACAGAATCACAGAAAGGCTGAGGTTAGAAGGGACCTCTGGAGCTCATCTAGTCCAACCCCCCTGCTCAAGCAGGGCCATCTAGTGCCAGGTGCCCAGGACCACGTCCAGGCAGCTTTTGAAGATCTCCAAGGAGGGAGCCTCTACCACCTCTCTGGGCAACCTGTGCCAGTGCTTGGCCACCTTCACAGTTGAAAAGTGTTTACTGATGTTCAGGAGAAACTTTCCACTTTTCAGTCTGTGCCCGCTGCCTCTGGTCCTGTCACTGGGCACCACTGGAAAGAGCCTGGCTCTGTCCTCTTTGCACCTGCCCTCCAGGTATTTTTTTGTACACATTGCTGAGATCCCCCCTGAGCTTTCCTCCAGGCCAAACAGTCCCAGCTCTTTCAGCCTTTCCTCACAGGAGAGATGCTTCAGTTGCTTAATCATCTTTGTGGCTCTTTGTTGGACTCTCTCCAGTATGTCCATATCTCTTGTACTGGTGATCCCAGAATTGGACCCAGCACTGTAGATGTGGCCTCACCAGTGCTTTACTTAGACCTTGTGCCCTACTTAGACCTATCTTTTGCTCTGTGTCACAAGGTCTAAATATCTAAAGTATACTTGGCGTTATTTGGGCAAATCTGAGCCTTTGCGTGTGCTTCTGAACACTGACTTTTCTTCAGAGGTTGGCATCTGTCACTTTGTTTTGTGACTTAATGTGACAATTCTGTGCTACGTCTGGCCTAGCTGAGTATACTCATTCCTCTGCTGGCCTTAACTTCCCACTGTTGCTGCTTACCTCCTTAGCATGTAGCTGATGCAGAAAACAGAGTCAGTCAGTGGAATCTGGAAAAAAACCAAAAAACCTGGACACTTCCTATCCTTCAAACAAAACCCCAGGTGCATGTGCACAAAGCTCTCATGCAGCATTGAGAGAGAAGCTGCAGACTCATGGTGAATACATCCTGGTGTAGACCTTGCTTTGTTTAGCTTGTGATCAGGTGCCATTCAGCACGTGGCCAGTCTGAAATGGTAATGAGCATTTGTAGAGAATGAGTGCTGCACCTTCATCCTCTTAGCCTGAGGAACATGAGTAACAGTTTTAAGTAGCCATAAATCAACATGCTATGGCTTGCCTGTTTCTTGCTGATGGCTTTCCCTGAGCAGCTGGTAAAGAGGGAAAATACATAGTTTACTGGCTTGCATTTTAGAACGGACAAGGTGGGTGGCTGGTTTTTTTGCCAAGAGAGGTTTCCTGCCGTAGCCCCGGTCATGTGAGGAAGCTTGTTCCTCTGCAGAACGGTGGTGCGCAGCAGCACGCTGTGGCACTGGGTGGTAATGTGCCTGGGGCTACACCAAGGTTACTGACAAGCGAGGCCTCTGAGGTCTGACTTCAGAGGGTTCATGGTTCAACAGGGGAGTGTTTCATTAGGTCTTGCATCAGTAATGCAACTTTCACTGACAATTATGTATGATTACAGTGTTGCAATACTGTTGGCTACAGTTAGAACTACACATTTAATGTCTTGCTTCCTGTGGCTGTTTACTGGTCACCATGTGCAGAAATTTTACCCAGCTGAAGGCATGAGGTAAAATTTTACTAGCTTTTTAAAAAGAAGTGCTGCATCACAGGTGTATGAAATTAAAAATAAAGGAACCTTTGGAAAAAAGTTATTTCTTCAAAATTTTACCTTAAATACAATCTCCATATACTTTAATTAAGCAGAAATCTGGCACTTTATTTGCATTTAAAATTTGTGTAATGTGCTTCATGCAAAAAAAAGCTGGAAGACCTAGTATTCAGAGCACCTGCAGATAGAGTTACAGCAATGGTGGTCTAATAGTACAAGCAAGGCAAAAGTGGTGTGGAGATGTTACCTCTTTTTAGACTAGTGGGAAAAAAATGTGCTTTCAAGCATGCAAAGCTTTCTTCAGCTAGCAGTAACAGCCTAACAGTAATATTTGTTAAGGATACAACTGAGATTTGTGTGAGATCAGGAGGGTTGTGAGCTTAAAAGCCTCCCTCAATTATGACAGCAGCAGAAAAAACTGGCTGTATTACTTGTCTTCTCATTGCCTTGCTCGATCTGAAAAAGCAGTAATCTTTGTCTGATTTTATATCAAACTGCAACATGCAAGCAGTGCGTGGTTTGGGCACCACAGCAAAGTATATGGTTTGATCTTGTTTGGTGTGAACTTGCCAAATGAACCAACCCAGAAATGTTACAACTGTATGTGCAAACTTAAGCAAGGCTTAAGAAAAACTTGGATTTCTGTGTCATCTTCAGAATCTCATGAGTGTTTTTAGTTGTTTCTGAAACATTATGTACCCACAGTGCAAAGCATCTGCTTTCAGATGATGAAGTAAATGTAGCGTGGTGCCAGGCTAAAACAACTGTACTTAATACATGGCTTTGGCACCTACACTTCAGCTGCCAAAGCACTAGTTCTAATGTGCCTTTGATAAACTGTTTTCCATACACAATTATCTGGAATGGTCCAAGGGGTATACAGTCCAGCTGTTTTACCCTTAATGCCTGTAAACTCTCCACAGCATTTGAAAGGGGCACAGCAATTAGATTTCACTGATGCAGACTGAATCAGAGTATAAACTCTGTCTGCACCTTACTGTCTGTGATGTGTTTCTGTGATACAAACCTGACAGTGCTTCCACTGGTAGTATGTCCTTCTGACAGTTTTGATACACTGAATGTAGGAAGGACAGTGCTTCAAGACCACCAGAAGGCTGAGGCAGTTGTTACTTTTGTGTCCTGATGGCAGATCAAAATACTGCAAAACTAAACTTGACGGTCAGGAGACCAAAAAGAAATTCCAAACCCTGATGCTGTACTGATTAGCTACATGGCTTGCAAAGCATCAGCAATAATCTCTAAAAAGACAGCTAGCAAAACTCAGCTGGCCTCGTGGTCCTTCGTTCTGGCTCGTTTGGTTTCTATGCTTAGGCAGAGCTCTTGTGGACAAAGCAGTCTTCTTCCAGATCTGGGGATGAGGAGCAATGCGGTATAGGGACTGATAGGAATCTTACATGGTGTTACATCAATTAAAAGCTACATCACCAAGACCTCCAGTTTTAAATCACTTTCCAACCTTTTGGCACTCTCTAAGTGCTGCTGGTTCTTGCTGACACAATGCTGATTATAAACATGCATGTCCATGAGGCATCTCCTCCTGCCAAAGCTCTTGAGTATGATATGCAATTCTGCTTAGAGGGCTGACAGTGGCATTCTTCCTAAGGCTTCAGCACAGTTAGGGTACTGTATGCACTTATCAGGGATACTGCAAAACCAAGCCTCTTCCTACAGCAGGTGGTATTAGCAGATGCTGCCAGTGCAGGTAATAAGGCACTGCTTCTTTAGGCTCTGAAATGCTGATAATAGCTGGGGAAAGAGTTCAGCTGTTGCTTTGTGCCTTTGCTTCTTCCCTCCCAGTAATGGATATAAAGGCTGGCTTGCCCTCTTAGATGGTATGGGCTGCTCTCAAGGACAGAGGGCCAGCATCAAGTAATGAGATACCATGGTACTGCAGGGGTTCTGTGAACACCTGATGTTCACTCCCTCCAGGGCTGGACACAATTGGGAGCTAGCGTCCATAAAAACCTCTGGTCCGCAATAAAGTGCGTGAAGCACGAGGGAGGTTGTTTAAACAGGGAAGAAAGGAGAAACACATGAAATCATTATTTTGCTATTAAATATTTTTTTTATTCTTTTTGATTTTTATAAACCCACAAACTTATCAGGGAAAACTGCAAGGACTTCTGCACCACTTGCACATATGCAGCAGGTTCTTGTCCAGTTGACAGGAAAAACCATGTTCAAAAGCATTTCAGGAACCATTTTCTTAACAGGATTAAACACCTTTACTGTTTAGAGTAAAACTTTTCAACTGTGTTTTAGTCTTTCATGTTTTCTCTAAGCCTGCACCCTCCCTTCAGCTGCTAGGGAAAAACATACCTGGAGTCCATCAAAAATATCCTAGCTTCAGGAGGTCTGGAAAGCAAAAGCCTGGTCCCACTTTTAGTCAGGCATTCCTTGTGATGCTAGAGGTTGGAAAGATGAAATGATAGGGCTCCTTTGTGTTCCTCAATACTGTTACTCCTAACCTGAGCTACTATCACCACAGAGCAAAGCTGATTTCTTCTTGACCTGCTCATGGAGCTACTGCTCTGGTATAGAAGTTACTGGGAATTGCCAAGTAAACCAAGACACATAGGAAAAGGAACTAAGAACCCCATGTGACATAAAGCCTACTCCAACTTTGCAAATGGTTAAGAGCCAGTATTTGCTGACTCTGAGAAAAAACTATGGTATAGAAGCTGTGCAATTATTCCTGGAGACATCAAGGAGGAGATCTGGAGGTGTTTCTAAAGTCTGCTGTGAAGATGTGAGTTCTCAGTAAGATTCCTTGTGCAAGAGAGGATCAAGTAAAGGAAACTTGTGCAGATTATACCCCAGAATTATCCAGTAGAATGGTTCACTACACTAACAGCTATTCAGTCCAAAATTATTGTACAGCAGAGCGCAGTGGTTGCAGAAGGTTGTTTCATTTTGGTTGGAGAAGTTTGAGTGTGGAAATATTTTATTCCCCTGTACTAGTACATTACTGGGCTTCTGAGAATATCATCAGTGGTGGCTGAGTCAGATGTCAAAACAGGCCATTAAATGCAGGATAGAGGATGGTCTTGTGACTGTTCCTCCACAGGTATCTTCCTTCTAGGATAGCTGATATGTTAGATAGGTCTGTTTTTCAGATTCTCCTTGTATAAAATAGTTGTCGTTACTACAGTATCTTGAAAGTGTGCTAAAAAGCAGCTGGATAAAGACAGAGCTAATCTCAAAGAAGGACTAGTTAAAGAAACATAAACCATGGTTTACCTAGGCAAGCCTTCACTGGTATTTGACATACTTTGTTCCCAGGCTTCTGAATATCTTGAAGGTAAGGATGAGGCTCAGATTTGACTTTCCATCCTGCGAGCTGATGGTGAATACAGGACAAGAACAGTGTACCTGCAGCCACCAGAACTGCTGAGAAGATGCACTATGTCAGTCTGCAGTGGAAGAGTTTTATTGACAAGTAAAGTCTTTATGCTCTGATGTGCCACATAGCTGAATTTCAGCTAACTGGCTACCAAAGAATAAACAGTCTCTCTCTGTTAATTTGGCAGACAAAGTAGTAGACTAAGTCCCTTGAGAAAACCCCAAACAATAAAATTCAAATAATTTACTGTTGGCCATAGCCAGAAGGCAAAGATGCTCATTGCTACACTTGTCAGTTTGGACTACTCTACAAGCTGTAAGCTTACTAGACCACGATCTTTTTCCTTCATGCGCAAAGCTTCTAAAATGGGTCTCTGCCCTCTAAAGATGATGTAATAAACTGCCTCCACCAAGGTCCTTCATGAACCACAATTTCTAGATGCAGCCTTTGTGATTGTAGAGGCAGCTTCCCTTGTTTCCACCCACTGAAATTACTACCTGCTATTGGTGATTTCATCATATTTCCTTTGTGGGTGGAAACCTGGAAACTGAAAAGCTGGTCGACAACATTGTAGACTTCTCATTTCACATAGGTGGGAAATGAGATATGGATCCCCAAATGTTAGCTCTAATTTGACACACCATACATCAAGATATGTTCATAAATAATTCAGCTGCACTTAAAACAACATACGAGCTTACTCACAGAGATGATTAAAAACAACAGAATTGCACATTAATTTCCATGAAGTCAGATGAAATTTCAGAAAAATACAAAAAGATAATACCTCAATTAGGAAATGCTGAAGTAGTCACTAACTATTCAGAACACTACTCTGATTCAGTAGCTGCTCTCATCAAAGAAAAATTTTAGGCAAAGTATTCCCTCCACCCATTAGGAATTTGAACAGTCCATTTCTGTAATTCTTCCAGGTATCTAGTATATTCTACGTGTAGTATAATCCAGTACCAGACTAGCAGCTCCAAGAAGAGCAGGATCTGCTAGATTTGAGACTACCACATCCACAGTTTTAACAGAGGACAGAGCCTGTCGATTTATCACATCTTTGACAGCATTAACATAGTGGCTAGCTAGAACTCCAGAAAGGATCACAAGAGAGGGGTTCATGGTGTGCAGAATATTCACAACTCCAAGGCCTAATGCTGTTCCAGCTGAAAAGATAAAATAAAAAGAAGTTAAATAGAATACTCAAAGCAGTCCAAGCATCAGTTGTTGAAAATAGGTCAGTTAGCAGCAAATGACACTGCCAGGAAAGTGTTCTATTCCATATGGCAGACAGTCTTGAGTTTATGGTATCAGACAATATGATTTTGCCATTAATTTTTCCTTCAAAAGTAAAAGGAAAAAAAAGGCAATTTTATTGCACAATAATGTGTTATCTAATGATATGGATATGAAAGACAAAGCAAAGCATTACCACTCTTGTAAGCTAAAAGAAAAAAGGAAAGCATTATTCTACCATCTTAGTGCTATCAGCACAGTGCATGAAGAAGAGGACTGTGTTTAAAGCTAGTAAAGCAGTACAATATCCTATGTAAAGTAATATGTAAATTGCCTTTGCTTACTCAGACTAGCCATTCACTTGCCTACAATGAAATGTCCCCAGATTTTCCAAAATGACAATGTTGAGACGTCACCTTTTTAAACTGATCTTTGCAGAAACTTTTCATCTTCTCATTTACTGGAACAGAGACTTGTAATACTCACTTCTGCTCACATTTCCTCCAACATTTATATTTAACATTTCATTACCATTAGTAATTTTATATAGAGAGGTCTCAACGTGTAGAGTTCTGTACAGTGTACAGTTCTTTCTGTATTCTCAAAAATCTAATCATGGGAGGGTTCCACACTTTGGGCTATGTCCTCACCTGTTCTCAGAATGCTGTCTGCCTTTGTGTTCCCAAGTTTAGCTGCTTGAATGAGATGTGCAGCGCTAACAACGTCCTCCTTCTTCATTGACATTCCTTCCACTAAAAGCAGATCCTCTGAAGAGGAAAAGAGAAAGCCAAGAGAAAAACATTGTAATATGGTAAGTCAAGAAATGGAGGGTGACAAACAGGCAGTTAAGATCTTTACGTCTCTCTTACTTGCACACTGAAGCCTAAATCCTGAGCTATCTACCCAACCCTGAGTTTAGTGAAAGTGGTCATATCCATATTATTCAGGAAAGTACCTGTAGAAGCAGGGCATCAAACTCAGACAGTTATTGTATGGGAATTCACTAGTCTTGTCAGCCCCAAAGTTAATAAAATAAAATATAAATGTTCTCAAACTTATCTAAGACTGAGAAGGTATTGCTGAAAGACAATCATTGTGAAACCAAACATCACAGAATGCCTGTCAGATTACCTCACACCATGCTTAAAAAGGAGAGACTAAACTCTACTACATACTTCTGGTAATTCTGAGACCAGTAGTTCCAAACGTGGCTTGCCTGGGGTATTGCCATCACTTGTATTACACAGGTTCTGGCAGCTCCTGGGTTGGCCGTACACAGGAATCCTATCTGGTTGCCTGTAAACCTATTCTTGTCTCCTCCTAGAAAAAGATGGCAAGTCTATTTTTCTTAATATTACCTTTGCAAATTTCTTTCTCTACTGCAATTTAGTAATCGTGTTTTCAAAAATAAAGCACATAGATACCATCATGCAGTTTCTTAGCTTCTCTCTGTAATGCTATTCCAGAGGCATATGCTTCTATACATCCTTGGCTACCACACAGGCACTCTGGTCCATCTAAAGATACAACAATATGCCCAAGCTCAGCAGCACAGAAAGAACTGCCATGGATCAGTTCGTGTTGATGAACAATTCCACCTCCAATTCCTGCAAAGATATGGAAACTTATATGATTAAAAAAAAAAAAAAAAGGTAAAATACATTTTTTAAAGGCCCCAATTCTGCAGGACATTGACATCTGCTTATTCTAATACAGACAAGACAAAACATTTGCATCAATCATCTTCCATACTGGAAACCAAAAATTACTGGTTATTGAAGAACTCTCCTCTGTTCACACACCTAATAAGCAAGCTTATAGTTCCCTCCTATTCATATATGTATCAAAATGGTATATGATGCTTCTCCTTTCTTAAAAAGCCTATAGATGGTACTGAACTACTATGGCAGATCTTTTAAGCTTGTAAGTCATGCTTTTTATGCACAAAACTAACCTTCGAAGTGGCTTTAAAATTTTGCATTTCAGATGAGATGTTTTAATGTTGTATTTAGACAGCTAAACCTGTGTACTAAAGAGCCAGGACACTTAAATCTGCAATCCTCTGTTGCCCCTTCCCAAACCCTGGGTAGAGATTCATCAGCTAGTTGCTACTGCCACCATTCTAAAGGGCTATCTACTTAACAAAGAAGAAAAGTTACCCCACATTTGCATTTGAGATATAATAAGCATCATCTCTCATATTCAATTGCTTATCTCTCATATTCAATTGCTTATCTTCTTGATACATATTCTGATCTGACTTGTATTTCTGCAGCTGGAAGAGAATTAAGCTATAAAGCTGGAAAAAGGAAAATTATTCCAGCTAAAGTTGCTTAGATTTTCCTTATTTTGAAAGGATAATTTGCCTGCATAGCTGTATCAGTAGAACTTCTTTTCCAAGAAGCTTATAGTATGCAAAAGATTTAATTTGCTTAAATAATTAAGAAGTACCCTAAAAGAAACAAATAGATGTAGCGGCAAAAGGATTTTTGGTTTAATATATGAGGGTTTTGCAGGCACAGTGGTGGTGTTTGTTTCTAAGATCAGCTAAGCGTCTGAATGATGGTGCTGGTATTTTGACTTTGGGTTTCATTGAACTATAACATACCTACCTGTACCAGTAATGAGTGTTACAAAATTTTCTATTCCTTTTCCGTGACCAAATTTCCTCTCTGCTAGAGCAGCACAGTTTCCATCATTGTCCACCCAGACTGGCAGGTGCAGAGCATCAGATATTGGAGTTCTGAGATCCACAGAGCTCCACTCCTGAATGAGTTTTGTAGAGTGAATCACAATTCCTTCTCGGGGGTTTACTCGTCCCCCTGTGGAAATACCTAAGTCCCAGAAATACAGGAGAGAAAAATCAAAACTAAGTCTTTGTAATACTTCAATTAACAAATCTGTTTTTCTCTTTGCAATGACACATATTTTAATTTCTAATACTAGGCTTTGAAGCAGAGTGTGAAAGTAATTATTTCTAAGTATTACTGGCGGTGCAGTTTCTGACAAGTAAAGAAAATTCACAGAACTCCATTGCTCTAATCACAATGCACCCAATATCTTAGAACTAACTAGATGGGTAATGGTTAGTGTTAGTCAGAGAGTTAATGTTCCTACTTCAGGCAAGATTGCAGCAAATCACTTAATACTTGTGTTTCTTTTTAGTCATATATGAAAGACATACAATAGCAAACTGTACAAAATAAATTGTTCAAACCCTGGAACAATAGAAGCGTTCTGAAATTTGTTGTAACTCTCAACATTTAGAATGACTAAAAATAATCACTGGACTTTGAGTTGTAAGTTCTACTTAAAAATACACTTTTTTCCAGAAAAATCAAAACTGTCCAGAGATTTGTCTACTTAACAGAATAGTGGCTAATAATAGGCACTATTAGCCAAACTAGTTTTCTCTAGCTGGAGAGGCTTCCAAAGTTCATGGACTCTGTCAGGACTTCCAAAAAGCAGGCCACTCTATTATGGAAGTATTTAGCTCTAGACAACAAAGTTTGAACATTTTATCTATTCTTGTATAGAGATTATATAATTGTGTCACTTATCTTAAGATGTTCAGAGAAAAGAGTCCCAGGGTTAACATTATAATAGAAAGCAGCACAAAAGCTACAAGACAAGCAGTTGAATTGAACATTAAAGCTGTAAGACTGCCCCCCCGCCCCCAATCTCACTTTGTAAAGAACAAATCATCTGAGAACCTGTCAGCAAGTACCTAATAGAAATGACATTCCCAATGTCAATCTGTGAAGGTCTCACTAAGATTTTAAGAACCAAATGTTTATTACAACAAAACCTCATTTAATACTTGGCTGCTAACTCAGCAATAGCTTAGTAAAATGTGTCTACTTTTTCTACATGCTGTAATTCTATAATTGATGTAAACAACTACGGGAATTAGCAGAAGCTATCTCTTCATCCTCTCTACTATCAGCTCCAGAAAGATAACTTAAATACTGCCTAGTAGCAGTAAATTGATAGCTCTCACAACTACCGCTATGCAACATTTGTGTATAGATCTGAGTCTCCTTTGGTTTAAAATTTTTATTTTGTAAAAGTAAAAAAAAAAATTCAGTAACAGCTGCTAGTGTTCTTTGAGCCTGATAGTCTTTACTTTTCCCTCACTTTCATAAAGCTGTTTAATATAAATGTTTTGTTTTGAGTGAAAACACGTAACAAAAATAACAAAATTGAAACTAACTGCAGAGCAGTTGCAATCTAGACTGATCATCAAGACAAAAAGATATTGAAAATGATGATTTTTTCAAGAGTCCTACTTTGCAAACCTGTTTGGTATTAGTGGGAGTTCTTCAATCGAAGTTACGCTCATGTAGCTAGTATTTTGAGTGCTGACAGGAGTTTGTAGGACTAAAGAGGAAAACACTTCTTTTCATTGCTTTTTGATAGTAGCTCTTTCTCCTTATTCATTTCCAACAGTTATTACTTTCTTACCTATGATAGCTGGAAGAAAAGCTGATAGCTGATAAAAAGTCCAGGATTAAGTCTAGCCCTTCTGCTCAGTCTTGCAAAAGTTTCTACAAAGTTGTAGGAACTCTCCATCTTATGGTTATTAGCCTTAACGAAATGACTAGAATCTAATACATTAATTATTCCCATAGAAATTATATGTCATTCTCTAAAGAGAACTTTCAATTTCAGCTAGTATTCCGATTAAAACTGTGAGTCTGAGTGAGGCAAAGAGCAGCTAACAAAAATAGCTGGGTAAGAAATTTCTGACTCTGTAGCACAACTCTTCCCCTCATTACTCAGTAATTGAACAGTAAGCCATCAGTCACAGAAGGAAGGGGGCTGAAGAACAATTAAGAATGTAATTCTATGTAAAAGGACAAAAAAAAAAAAGGAAAGATTTTTCCCCATATATAAACCTCCGTAAACCAGTTTATGGTTTCATTGTCCTAATAAGCTGTTCTTAGATACTTGCAATAGTGACTACTGCAGAGTTCACCATCTTTTCTACAGGAACTATGAGGCTTTCAAGATTTAGCATTTGGACACAATAAAATAATCTGGGTGGTTAAGTCATGTGTATTACCCAACAGATAGTCTGAAAGATTTGACTTGAAGGTCTGGCATATTTCTTCTTATGGCTTTGTGTACTTAAGGTAGTTTTGGAAAATACTTTTAAAAGAAGTTAAAATTAACTTTTTTTTCTATTGTGTGATTCAAGTAAGTTTTGATCTGGAGCAATCTACTTTTCTGGGGAGTATTTCTCAGCTAAAATGAGGATTTTATGTCCTCAAAAATTCAGGACACGTTAATCAACACCTTCATAAATAACTGCAATATCTAAGACCAAAATTTCCAGTTGTCATCAAACTGAAGAAGTCCCGTCTGGTATAAACTCTACTACAGTGTAAGTAAACCGGCCACCAACAGAAAGGCTGCTTTTGTCTCTGTTAGCTGCAAATTTAATCTAACATTTCAGCCTTTTAGTCTGCCCTACTGTAACTGAGGATTCTGCTGCACAGTTGTTCCTGGCCATAAAGAAAGGCTTACAGGCAGTAGAAGAAACTTGACTCAGCTGCAGTTGTTTCAAGAGCTGTCTCAATATACACTAAGCATCTGACTCACAATTTGGAGATGGCAGGGAACTTCAAAATCCACCAAAATCTGTATAGCACACATTTTAGATACAGTTTAGATATAATTTAGCAGATTGCTTTTGTGGCTGTTACAGACTGCAGCAACTTCAGTCTTTATAGTCAGCTTCTCATTTTGACAGACATTTTAAAAAGTTTTTGTGTTAAAAATGTAATTTAAGAGCTTAAAATACATGATTCATTTTAGAAAAGTGTTTTAAATTAATCAGTAGTGATTTCATTTCATGTGGAAAAACTTAGATGAAAAGACAGTTAGTATTTGTTAACTTACCTACTCCCAAAATTCTGCAGTTCACATTTACTGCCTCCGATGCAGCCTCTACACACATCTTTAGAATTAATTCTAGTCTGTCTTCATAAGTTTTAGGGTTGAGCTGGGTATACTTCTTGACTATTTCACCCTAGAAATTAGAAACAACAAAACATGCCCCACAGAACTGTATTTCATGATGAGATTTCTCTTCAATTTAAACAACAGGTCAACTTGGAAAAGGAGAGTCATAACTTCTCTTTTTAAAAAAACCCAACAAAAAGATGCGTGCCTTAGATCTTGGTCCTATAGCCTGTTTTGTGCAAGATTCCTGACAACTCTGGGGGACTAATTTGCAAGATTAGGCATCCCATTCTGCTTCTGTAATCAACCTCCCTTGTCGGAAATAAAATACATAGTTTAAGGAACACATGGATTGTGTAAGGAAATACCACAGGAGCTGCTGGATCTGTTGTTAAGAGTAAACTGTGATACAACAATGCACCTAAGCTCAATACTACAGTGTTAAAAAAAAAGTAAGAAAGTAGCAATTGCTGAAAAAGACAGAAAACCCACAGTGCTTGAAGAATAAAATGTTTCCAAGTTGATTAGATGAAAGTTTCACAGGCTGTTACATACACTGCTATTTTACCAGCAGGAGGACAGAAATGCCGGAAATTTCAATGCAAAATTTCCTTTCAGAAATAGCTTTTCTTTTAAGCAATTATACTTCTGAGTCACTTGAAATATTTCTGAAGTACCATCTACTGTGATGTATGCTGTACAGGGGAGGGAGGGACCAAGCAGAAGGGATTCCTTTCAACCCTAGGAGTCATGCAGCGGTAATGAAAGCATTCATTGTGCATGCCTGAATTTGTGGCTACTACAAAACTGATTTTAATGTTATGTTAATAGTGCAGGATTAGGCCAGGAAACTGCAGAAGATATGCTGCTTAACAGTGTTATTCTCCCTATTATATCCCCAGTATTCTACAATATATCTAAGCGAACAGCAGTGTATTAACACAACTAAGCCAAGAGGAGTAACAAAGACAGTCTACATGCAACTAGCCGAGTCACTGCCAAAGTGACTTAGAAAATTCCAAGATATCAATGGTTTGAGTATTAGATCCTACCACCTCAGCATCACATCAGCAATAGGTTTTGGGGATTTTTATGATGTTTAGTTTCCTCTTCACTTTTGGTTTGGAGGGGGAAGGGAATCAGAGGATGCTATTTTGGAAGACAAGGCTGCAGCAAACATTATGAGCAGACACAACAGCTCTTAAAAGGAGCTTTTGAAAACTCAGTTATTTTCTTCATGAAAAGAAAACTACACCTTCAACTCTGCCATTTCCTGTTAAATGCTTACATCTGTTGTGTAAATTTTATCATGAAAGTCTGATCCTTTTCTCTCTTACTTGCATTTCAACTTTTATAAATGCCACCCCAAGCTACAATCTGCAAAATGGACAAGATTTTTTTAAACTCTGTTTTTCCCCTGGCTGTGTTTGCAGAAAATGTGGTGTCAATTTTACTTCTAAAAAAAAAAAAACCCACCAAAAAAACCCCCAACTTTAAAAAGTTTTCTTTAAAACCTTAAAGATGTGCCAGATATCTCCTTTTAAATGAATGCAAAAATTCTGTAATATATCAGGTCAATTTACATAGCGTTCTATCTTTCTGCAGACAACTTACTTTTGTTTCTGGGTAACTATGTCTAACTGATCTAGTTGTCTGGAAGTATGCAGCGTAACAATAGGAGTAATTGTCCAATACTGTTGAGAATAAAAGCAAAAGACTTCTCAATATGAGTTTTATTCACATCTTTAAAGTGCTACTGAGTTAAGGATTTTCATGGGGTTTTTTTCCCCAAACAGTAAGATGGGTATCTAAATGAGTTAAAATTCTTCAGTCCTAACCATGCTTTCATTTATCAACCTGGATAAGAATTATTTCCAATATTTTTACACCATCGCCAAGTAATTTTTGTCCCATAAACTTGAAGCGCACAAGTTGAAATAGAAATTTTGTGGGTTTTTTCATTGATCTGGATAATTACCTGATGGACATGGGTGTATTTACTTGTTTCACTACACGATACCTTTGCAAGTGATCTGGCACCACATTGATACTGATGCCATTTTGGTGGCCTCACTTGCAGTTTTTTAAGACTTCAGGTTTTGTTACGTTTGCCAAGTATGAACTTTCATCTTCGTAAGTTAGCTGTCAAACATTTGTAATATGTTGTCTATGACTGGCAGAGCTGTGCAAGCAATGCATACTTATTAGTGCTATGACGCAGGCAAAGCAAAGCTTTCTACTGTGCCTCAACCAGACAAATGGGTTGAGGAACTTCTACGCATGTGACCATTAAGTCGCGCAGTATCCCTAAACCTGAACACCTCTCCATACAGCCTTCACAAGGCTGTAACTTCAAGCCTATTTCAAATGGGTTACTTTTACAGAAGAGAGGCACATCAGACTCAAAACTCACTCAATCTTTAAAGTCTCTATGAATTCTAGTGTATATATCAAATTCTACTTACTTCGATGATGGTATTAAACCATCAAGCACCTCTTTTCATACATCAAAGGATACAGTCAACACAATTAAAAACCAAAACCAACCAAAAACCCTGACAGGAGTTTTAGAAGATCAAATCCACCACCCTTTACCAATGCAAGATCACCAAACTGTAATTCAGCTGGTTTTGAGACCTCTTTAAACTGGTTCCTACTATTTTGGCAATGAAGACACCAGGCCCTTCCAGACTATCTATTCCAGCCTTCTCTTGCATTGACAGCTAAGCTGGATAATAAGAAAAACTTCAGAGTAATTTTACCTTCTACTACTCTAATACTTTACTACTTGTTCATGCACAAGTGAATCTGATTTTCCTCTTCATTGAAGAGGCTTCTACATTAAGGCTTTTTTTTTCCCCTCAGTCAGTTTCCTCTATTCTAGACTAAACAATTCTGGTTTCTTCAACTTTTTCCTGTTTTTCTTGTCTGTAATAATTACTGTTTTTCTCCTGATTCTCTCTCCAATTGGTCTACTTCTCTGTGGTGTGATGCATTACAGTGAACACTGTTCCAGCTGAGGCTCGGCACTGTCTTACTGATAATGCTTCTATGCAGGAAGATTCTGAGAATTTTTGCTTACTGGCTGTTCTTCTCTTGGTAGAAGAGATGCAAAATTCTGTACCTTGAACTCAGCCACCACTCTCCCTCAGTGAATTGCTTTGCTAGATGCTGATTGTTGCTCGAAATGGTTCTGTGTGTCCATTACATGGCTGTGTAAGGCAGTGGGGAAGTAAAAAGACTGCTCTTGGAGCCTTTCCCTTTTTTGCTTGACATATAAAAAGTTGCAGGGTGAACCAAGTCACCTTTTACAGGGAGCCAACACATCTGAAAGTTGTCCTATTCTCTGAAGTCTGTATGACTTCCACAGAGAGGGAGCAGCTAGGGCCATGCACCAGCAAATGGGCTTTGCTAGTTTAATAGCAGCCTTAGAAGAGCAAACCAGCAGGCGAATTTTATCAAGGCTGTATGAAAGGTGCAACAAGTGAGGGAAAATCTACTTTACCTCTCAACAGCAAAAGCCAGTAGGACTGCTTTGTTTTCGGGCTGTTTAGCATAAGCCTGTATCTTGACTGTAGGAACAAAACCACAAAGCCCAATGGAGTTTGCAGAATCTCTGTAAGCACAACAGAATATTTACCTTCATACTGACAATTGCTACTCGGAGATTAGTTCCACCTAGATCCACAGCCAGAGCACTCTGTGTCTCTAGAATATGGTCAATATCTTGAGAGATATTATCTTTGACAGGAGGAAAACAGAACTTCTTTTGCAATGGCTCTTTGAGGTCAATAGATTTGAGGAACTTCAAAATCCTTGGAACAGCATTACCATCTCCATATATTTTTGAGCTATAATATGAAAAAAAAGGAAATTACACTATAAAGTTCTTTATATGATAGAAGGCTGTAACACTGTGTCATTACAAAATTATGTTGTGGCTACTATGACAATACTGTAGTTGACACTACTCAAGTCTGTCATGGGATATGGTAGATAGTGTCAGTAGTTTGACGATCACACAACAGATTGTGCAAGCTGGGCATTAGCTCCATTTTAGAATACGAAACATGGAATGTAGAAAACTGGAAAGCTAATGATGACAAAAAGAAAAATATAAAAATTAAGAGTTTAATGAAATGACCCACATACTAAAGCTCTAAAATTACGGAAAGTTTATATGTGTGCTACATGTCCAGACAAGATGTACTTCTCACACAGATGACAACTATGTAATAATAAACAGTACATTCATGGCAGTTTGCAACGTATAAGTCTGGTTTAAAAATATCATCATACGTGCTGTCAGACATTTGGTATTACAGAATTCAGTTTTATTACTCTATTGAGGTTCTTAAGAAATAAACTTTTGATTCTTGTCCTTAGTTAGACAAATATGATCTCTTGAAGTTTCTAAGAACTTATACGTTAAAGAACTGAAGGTCAATACTGTATGGCTGAAGAATAAAGAAAAGCATCGTGCTGTGATCCTGCAGCTCCCCAGGAAACTTGCACTCAGGACTCTCTATATATGATGCCTGAGGTCAATCCAGCTATAAAGTAGCGTGTCCTTCAGGCACAAGCCAGAGGCAGGCACACAGGATGTTCTCCCTCATGTTGCTTGTATGGAACAGTCATGCTAGTCTAAGCTAACATACAAATTTTGTCGGATGTTAAATTACTATTTGTATCAAAACATTACTAGTAACATTTTGCTCTACAAATACTAATCTGCATACCAAACGTTGCACTATGATTCTGAATGAGACATGTGAAATGAAAAATAATTTTTAACCTCAGACTAGTGCATTAAAAGCACTCCAATCAAATATGATAAACCACCTCAGGACTAAATGCCTTTTACTCTACTGCTTTAGTATCCTCTCCAATGAAGCCAGATGAATGTACTTACCATGGATACTGTTTACCAAACTGCAGCTGAAGAGCATGCAGAATCTTATCCTGTGTATCGGCATCACGAACATGAAGAACATTTTCACCTAGATGACAAAAGTTAACATAATAGGACATGTCAGCTCCTCAAATTACATTAGAGGATAAGAACTGCTTAAAAAATAAATAATTATTTTTGTTTCCTTTGAGCATGAAAGACTCCAGCCAGATCAACATTGCTTTTCATCAGTTATGTGCCTCCCCCTGCTCCCAGTAAAGCAATGGTGACTCCTATGACACACTGTCATGCATTACAAAACACTAGGGAGCAGAATATTAGCCTTCAACGGAATTCCATTATTAAATGTAAAATGCACAAATGAAAATGGGCTAAATGGCTATTTGTGTCATATCTGCATATCTGTGAAATACCACAATGCAGTTACTTCCTGAAGTGGTGAAGAGTTCATCTTTTCTGAAGTGAAATTTCAATGCATGTCAAACATCAAATGAGCTATAAAGGAAAACAATTAGTTGCCTATTCTGCTAAATGCAATCCACTACAAATGGAGATATATTTTAACTTGTCTATAGATAAAAGCCTGATTATCTTACATGAAACACACAAGCAGTACTAACATCATACAGGAATAGCCAGCGAAGCTATAAAATGGGTCAAAAATTATGTTGCACTGATAGTGCCAGATGGCCTTTGTCAAGCATTCATTTGACTTTATCCTGTGGAACAAAAAAACCTCAGAACCATGAGGAAATGAAAATAGTTAAGAAAACATGTACCTGTTTCTCTTCCTGTCTGACGTGTCCCCAAGTTGATGACAGGTGTACCAAATGCTCCCACCTCTCTGACACCACAACTGCTGTTACCAATCATACAACCAGCATGAGCAACTAGCTGAATGAACTGGTCAAATGGGACATGCTTTACTGCCCGAAAATTGGGATGATGTTCAATGCCCTTCTTCCTCATCACCCGAACCATCTCTTTGCTTCCTAGAAAAAACAAGAGGTAAAATAAATGATTCGAGTTCTGTTGTTAAACTGAAAGTCCAAACATGCAAAGGAGTTAATAACTTTTCATTGAGTTGCCAGCTCTGAGCTGGTTTTGTTCTCTTTTTATCCTCACGCTTTAAGTTGCAGAGCTGGGCACATAAGCCCAAGTTTGATCCCAAAATCCACTGCAAAAATCTTTCTGTAGTTTTTAGTTAATTTGAGAGGCTCTAATATTGCTTTTGCATATCACATGGTTTCCCCTTCATCTTTGTCCACACACTGAGAAGTTGAAATGCAGCGGATGCACACCTGATGCTGAGACCATCCACCTATTTCCATCTGGCTGGAGGTTCTGGGATAAAAGTACTCCATAAGAACCAATGTATGCTTTAAAGACATTCTGTTATGTGTCCCTCTGTCATGAAGGTATTTTACTCACCTGCATCCACATTAGGAAATAGAACAAGTGTTCTCTTGTTGAAGGAGATGAGTGCATCTAGTGTCAGCTCAAACATCTTTATGGAATGTTTAATATCTGTGGTTACAGGATGTTGCAGAGCAACTATATAATCTCTGGTTTTCACATCTTCACCTGTCCAAATGGAGCCCAAGAAAAGTTTTTTTATTGGCACAGAATAGTAAGACGAAGGGAGGACATACTTTTGAAACTACCAATGTGAAAGCCTGAACAGTCAAAGTGCAGAATGGGATATCTAACACAAATTTCAATGCTATCATAAAACTCAAGGGAATACCAGGAAGATCTAGTTTGTTATCTGCTCTCTGAGAAAGTCCCAGAACTTTAGAGATCACTCCCAAAACCCCAGCAAACTGTTAACTGGCAGGCCTACATTTAAAGCTTTGCAAGACTATATCAGGGTCAAGAGCCTGTTCTCACACCAGTGTAAATCTGGAATAGCATGAAAGCCCTGAAGCTGCTGAGGTTTTCTGTCAGTTCTCCATCCTCAAGCAAAGACTTCATTCCCATTGCTTTAAAAAAAGTCAGTCATACCTGGTTTAGTACATTTGATAAAAAAGTTTATCTGCAAAATATTCACTTGCTGATCTAAGAAGATTCCAGCTTCTGACTATACAGGTTAATGTGCCATATAGGAGATTGTTTTGTGAAAGATAAGAAGCAAACACAATACCCCATTGTTTATAGGAATTATTTGTAAGTAAATGAACGTTAAACAACAAAAGCCTTTGTTGCATGTTGCCCTGTTGCAGTGTGTTCCTCAAAAGAATGTTCATAATATAAATTCCCTTTGATTTTTTTTCAGATAAGCCCTGAACAGCTCTGATTCATTTTAAATACGTCCTTTACACCAAAGTAACTGTTCATATAAGACTGTTCTGGTTTTGAATTGTTTAGCTCAGGGAAACTACCCATTCAAGGAGTTATTTTTTCAATTTGGCAAACAGACCAGATGTGTTTACTAGGGCAAATTTGTAGCTTTCTGGCTATACATGGTAGAACACAGATCAAAAGAAAAAGAAAGTGTAGAAATAAATAAATACTAGATACTATTACCAAATATACTAATTCTTTGAGAAGAAGCAGGTTGATGCTTGATAATCATCTCCAAGTAAGCAAACTTGCAACTTACTAGCAAGAAGTCTGTCCATTTCTTTCCCATACTTTTCTCAGAGCCACTGGTCAACAGATCCCACAGACCTTGTTACTGAGTTTGTCAAAGGTTGAAAGTCATAAGAAAAAGATTAAAAAGTGGACTGCTCACCTAGCCACATGCGTATAATACTCATGTAGTCCTTATTTTTGGCAGAGAGAAGCTTGTCATATGAGGGACAACCTGCTAAAAGGATGCGGTCATGGTCTTCACACATGGCTATCAAATGCTGCTCTGCACTCCTTGTGCAGCACACATGGTAATGGGCCAGTTTGGTTATAGCGTGTCTGATGGAGTCATCAATGGTCCCACTGACTTCCCCACCTTCAATGTGAAGAATGCGAATATTCATCAGGGCTGCAGATGTGGCCAGGGCCAAAGCATCAAATCTGTCCCCGTGAACTATCATTATGTCAGGTTTCAGGCGGTTCAGGACATCCGGCAACTTGACTAAGGCAAGGCCCACTGACTCCACCATAGCTGCCTCATCCTCCCCTCTCACAATGGTGTGCAATCTTGTATGGATATCAAAGTCATCTTGTTCAATCATACGATAGGTATTACTGAAGGGAAGAGGAAAAGGGTTAGAGTAAATACAACTTGGTTTCACAGCAACATAGCTCAACAAAATAACTGCACATTAGAGTATTTGTACTGGGGTTGAACAAAGGTCTGCTTATCACATCTCCTTCATTGAGGAAACTAGTTTTTAAGATTTTAATAGGATGTTCTCATCCATATGAAGATCTCCCCTCATATTCCAAGCATCAAGTTCTTCTAGACACCTTTATAAAGGAGGAGCCTTACTGAACGTGTCCTGGAAACCCTCATAAGTCAAACTCTTTGTTCATGTGTTTGCAGAGCCTTTCAGAGAATAGACATGGCATGATTTCTTTTCAGGAAAGGTATGTTGACATCTTGCAGGTAGCATCCATTTTTCAGATTCTGTATTTGAGTTGTAACAAGACTTATAGACTTAAGAAATCATTACACAAAGAGGCCTTAAGTTCAAAGGAAACAGGCTTTTGCACTGAAAAAAGTTTTTCCATACATACTACTAGCTTCATTTCATAGTGATAAAATTAAAATATTCCTTGAATAATGAGAATTGTTATTGTTTACAGTTACATATTTGAAATAGGAAAGATCATACATCTGTATGAGATTAACTACCTTCCACAGTCACTAGACCTGACCTAAGTAGTCTGCATACTCTGGCTGGAATAAGAGAGAAAAAAACCACAGAAATTTCCAATTTGTCTTCAACCCATCTGACACATTCACTGTCTTATTCAAAGGATCACACTTTAAAACTGATTTAAATCAGATTTAATTTTCATTAATTCCACTCTGCTATTCACATTCTGTGAATGAAAATCTCACAATCTGCAAGCTAAGCAAAGATACCAAAGATTCTAAAGTGCTCAAGAAGCAATCTCCATTCTGCGTAACTAAAGAAAACCCTATCTACTACTCATTCTGCTCACTGCTGTATCACAGAGGATATTTTCCTACAAGTAACTTGTCAAGTAATTTGTGGGTTTTTTTAAAGGCAAGTCCTTTTTATGTGACTGAGTGAAGCAGCTCAGATTTTTACAGCATACACTGCATTACATTTCCAACTCCATTCACAATTACCCTTCATAGACCTGCCTTTTTCCCTACTATGTGCATTTCTCTCAAAAAACTGAATTCTCTTTTCTTCTATATTCTTTCCCTTCTGAAAGATCAAAATCTAGGGAACAAACAAGACTGCATTTTTTGTGGTTTAGTGTCTTTTACTATCCTCGAGATGTTTCAGTAGTAAACATTTCACAGGATCACTATAATTTGAATTCTGCCACTGTTGATTACCCTACTCACATCACTGGAACACATAGTTTTGAGGACCTGCTAATTCTCTAGGATCTCCCAGATTAAGTAGTGCAGGGCTAGGTCCTGAAAAAACACCCAAGCAGTACCAGGGTTTAAGAATAGTTACCATAAAGCAACTAACAGCAACATCTGTCAGATCAAAATCTCTATTGCTTTGTGCATTAAAAATCATTTACATCAGAGAGACAGGTGTTAAACACTTTGGAACTGGAAAAGTAGTATTTCGTATTACTTTGCACCAGTCTTGTAGACAGCAAAGGGTTCAGGACTATATAAAAATCAGGGCCATGTTTCTCCTCTTCAGCAAATGAAACTCGATAACCTTATTTCTCCAATCAGGATGCAATTCAACATGCTAACCTGGCAAAAAGTTTGATTGGGTTTGGTTGGTTGGTTTTTTAAATCAGGTTAGCTTTGTGGTGTTGAATCCACCTTGCCATGTTATGTTATTAGATGGAAACAATGTCCCGCGCAAAGCAAGGAACACAGCACTATACTGAGAAAAGGCAGCAGTGGAACTTGTGGTTTTAGTAGTTGGAGATAATATAACTTCCTCACCCCCTAACTTATAAAGTGACGAAATTTGTCATTGGAAAGTCCAAAAAGTGTCTTTACTTGAAAAACATGCATAACATTTCTAAAAGTTCAACAATGCTGATATGCTACAAGCCTTATGCTAGTGTCTGATTTTGACTTGCAAACTAAACATTTTCCTACCTTATTTCACTTACTGGGCCCAATCTAGTAAATGCAGTCTGAGCAAAATCAACCAAACAACAACGACAGCCCCAGCAAGAATATGCATGCTGTTCCTTCTTCCTTCTCCCCAGAAAACAGGAGAATATTCACGCGGGATGTGGGAAGTCCTTCCAAAGGAAGAGATTTGGACCAAGACATTCCATTCTCCCAAGCAGGTGATCTGACTGCTTACTTACAGGGTGTTACAGAGGGGACCCTAAACTCTCCTGCCAAACCATACCTAACGTATCTATCAGTTATTCATTTTGTCAGAAAGAGACAACCACCCTTTCCTTCCTCCACAATCCTGAAAGGAAGAACTAACAGTATTCCCCTGGGATACGGAACATGTAGGTACTTTCTCCAATAACTATAAGGTGGAAGAGCTGCAACTTAACATGACTGAAGATTATCTTCTCTCTGTGAAAATTAAAAACTGTAGCACATTCTCATTTGATAATCACCAGACTCTTAGGGAAATCTGAACGAATTAAGTCTGTGATCCTACTGAAGATCTCAATTACGGCGTTTACACAAAACTTTCTAAAATTCCAAGACTGCATATTTCTGTGGGTTTTTTTTTCAACCAATCTCAGAAGGAGCTGCAAAATGCAATAAAATCTGAAAAAAAAACCATTTAAAATTTTGTTGTGTACATTCATGATGATAAGGATTTTGTTTACCTAACATTCGTGATGTTATCATTAACACCCCAGAAAGAGATTGGCAGAGATACAAAGATTCACCATACCCATAATCATCAATCAGGTGGGAACCAAGCACTACGACATCAAGCTCAAAGAACTGTGGTTCTGCCTTAATACCAAACATAATGGGAGCTAATTTTGAATAATCAGCACGGTTGCAAGTAGCAACACAAACACGAAGTTTGTGGTTGTTTTGATTCTTCTCCATGACTTCCTTTTGTTTCTGTTTTGAAAGATTCTTGAAATACACCTCCTGAAATAATAGGGGAAAAAAAGAAAGAAAAGCAGCGGCATTAATAATAATCTTTATAGAAAGTAAATGGTACACTTCACGAACAGCATGCACAAATGCAGCCCAGAATTGTGGACACATATTAACTCATCCATTGATAACAGACAACTGATACTTGACAGTACCTATCATTAGAACATTTTAGAAAAGGACAGATTTTTTTTTTTAGTTAAAACTCACTTTAATACCTCTAGTTCTATAAATAATATATGAAAATTTTATATAAACAATATCTAAGTATTATGAAATTCATTATTAAACAGTAAAATACCTTTTTCCTGGTCAGACGGAAACTTCTGTATAAGTGGAAAAATTATTGCTGCCTTAGTAAATGAAAGAAAAAAAAATCTCATATTCCAAAACCACACAGTGGAACAAACTGCTGAAAGATACATCCACTGACAGACTCAGTGAACAAAAAGAGAAAGTTTTTGCCCAAGTCAGTTTACATATCTGTTAAACACACTTTGGTAAGGTAAAGCGAGTTAAACATTGACTTCTAAACCCCTTCCATACTATTTTGCAGGCCAAAGTACACGCAGATATTAACTAATACAGTATTAAGTTACAGTAGGACAACAACTTTTGGAGACAATTAGACAAATAAGGATGATAATTATCATCAGGCAATTTGGGGGCTATTGAAAAAAAAGGGGGTTCTGTCAATTAAAATGCCACAGAAACTCAGTATTTTTACAGGCAAGATCAACAGTTACTGTAACAAGACGTTTTTTCTAATACAGTTTTACAGCTTGTTTAGTAGCTGATTAAACTATGCAATAATTTTTAATATTTACCTATCTTCTGTTTACCATTTTGCCTTACTGCTCTTATTGTGATTTGTATTTTGGAAAAAATTTTTTTTGATTTGTAATTGGAAAAAACATTGAGAAAAAGAAAAGCCTATAAAAAAAGTATACAGCAATAACTCCCCCAAAATAACCCAAATTTCCTCTCCCCCCCCCCCGAAACTGAAACTACTGAGTTGGTTGCAGAGGGCATCAGACTAGCTATTTATAACTTTTTTGTTGTTCTCCTTCAAAAAATAACTGGATTTTAAATAAGTACCATCCTTTCAGTATAAAAATCTAACATTGTGTCAGATTTTTACTCTAGTTTAATGTCAAGTAAACTTTTTCCAGATTAATGCACAAGGATTGCTCATCTCTGACTCAGACAAAGCAGTATGAATCTCTCTACTGGTTCTGACAGCTGGGGAAGCTCTTTCTGAGAAGCTTCTGTGCAAGCATGACAATATTGACATCTAATTTCATGCTCCTTTTATATTACATTTACTTTTTTTTTCCCCAGTAAATTTTTAAAAGAAAGGCTATTGTGACATCCCAGTCCTATGAAACTTATGAAATTCAGCAACTTTTCAAAGATTTCCCTGTTTTTAACACAGATTATCTTAGGTTTCATCACACATAATGAAACAATGTTTTGGTACAATAGTCATGTTAGGGTGATCAGGAATCTATCCCAAGTTATGAAAGCTAAGAGACATTTCTAGTCTCCCCTTGCAATCCTTTATGGCTCTGCAGAACTATGACTGACAGTGATTTTTTTTTTTCTAGTTTAACTCCAACAACCATGACTCCTGAGAGAGTAGTTTACACTACCTTTCAGAATGAAACTGAAGTGGAGAAAAGCAAAGAGGGCTGCCGTGACTAAGCTCAGAAGAAATGCCATTTCTCATTTACTGAAGCAAAGCAGCCATGGCAACGCCAACCAACTTCAGTAGGATAGATGCAGCCTGGAATTTCAGCATTTGATTACTATTGTGACAAATTAAGCCGAGTTCTATGGTTTTGGCCATAAGGTAATAGATACTATTTGATTTACATTGAGCCTCTTCATTTGAATTTACGTTTGACCCTTACTTCAAAAGTAGTATGTTAATTAGTTTTACACTTTCAAAGGGTCAGATGATAATCCTTCAGGCAAATTAATTATTTCCTCACACTGAAAACATCTGCAGTTATGTGCGTATATGATGGCTGTTTTAATTTAATTTTTGTCTTTCTTTTTGTCCAACAGGCTTGAAATATTTTAAATGTACGTAAGAAATTCAGTACCTCATGTCGAAAACGTAGAGAGTGTACTTTGCAGGATTTTAGATGCTGCATAAAGGTAGGTTAGAGAGCATGTCATCCTGTGTCACTGAGTGAAATCTGAAACCACATCAGCTAGATTCAGATCTAAGGGAACCACTGCTTTCTCATCTATAAAACAACCTCTTTTTGGAGATGGCTCTCAGCACTGCGTATGTAAAAAGAGCTATTAATTCAAATAAAATCCTGTTCAAGATGTGAAGGCCACTTCTGACATCCCTACAAGCTTTGTCTTCGAAACTGCATGAATAATGTCAGTATAGTGTCAGAAGCAAGCCTCTCACAAGACTCTTCAAGTCAGCCATTGCTGCGTACATATTCTATACCATACAAACTGAGAAGCCAAAGTAAAAGGGCACAGAATAGGGAAGTAACAAAGTGAGCTTACCCAAAGTCTGCTCACTCCAAGTTACCTGCCTGAGCTAGAACCATCACTTCCCCTCTGACAAAGCAGTTACCTCTTCATTTACACAAAGCAGGCTTTTGAGAAGCAGAATAGTTTTCTGTCCTCCTTTCCTCCTTGATCTTCAAGCAGTGTCTAAATTTTAGAACCCTTCAATCCAAATCCAGAAAATACCATCTCCTAAAATAGTAAGTCTGTGAGTTGTAAGGAAAAAAAAAAAAAAAGAAAAACTCATGGTTCACCATAACTACAGATCTACCAGAACTGAACTGCTAGATCACACATCTTTCTGGCCACACAGATCACATTTAATTACAGTTGCTATTGCCTGTAACAATGGTCTCTTGGAATAAGTTTGGAGGAAGACACGGAGATACTTCAAAGGCATATGAACTGACCAGAATCAAAAGCAATTTGTGCTATTTGTGCATTTCAGCTTCTGTTAACATTAGGCTTCAGCAAGCCCCAAAGCAGAATTATTTTTAGCACTGCCTTAAATCTCTATGACACAATAGTTTCAATAAGTTGCAAGTAAGGCACCCACAGGTCTTGGTGCAGACACAGTTTTTCTATTGCTGTCAGTTTTAACACCCGCTTTTCTGAAGACCCAGAACATTTACCCTAGCAAAAGGACTGGTAACAATCCAATGTGAGTGCTGACTGCATGGGGAAATTTACCACTAATTAAACCTGTTTAGTGTTTTTCAGTTTAAGTTGGATGATGATTTCTAAAGAAACGTGATGTATTTCCTCCTTTCTCCCACAGCTGCAAAGCGCCACTCCTGCCGTACACGCACCCGCAACATACGCTAGCACACACCTCTGCACGGAAAACCCTCCGGCCATCCGGCACACACGTGTGCGCCTATCTGTCCGCTGGGTCGTTTCCTCCACAGGCCTGTTAAATCCGCGTGCGGAACGCCAGTCCTCCAACACGCACAACCGCGCACGTGCCTCTCTGTGGACAGCCTTCCCATTGTCCCCGATTTGCACACGCGTACACACCCACACCAACGGCCGTTGTCTTTATTCCCCCGGAAAGGGCCGTCTCCCCAAGACACGTACAGGCACGCACGCCTTGACAAGGCCGTTCCCGCCGAACGTCACCACAGACCCGTGCCCGTGACCCCCACGCAGGCCCACTCGCTCCATACCCCGCCGCACACGTCCTCACACGCCCTGCGCGCTCCGGCCGGCACCACCCTGGCGGCAGCGCCCCGGGCGCATGCGCCCCCCCCACCCCCGCGGGCCGCGGCGGGTGACACCCCCCAGGCGCAGAGGGGGCAGCTCTTCCCGCCCGATGACGCCCCGGCGCGGTCACCGACGGCTCTGCAACGCCCCCGCGCCGCCGGGCCGTTAGCCGGTACCACGCGCCCCTCCCCCCCGGCAGCACGACTCGAGCGGCCCCGGTCCGTCTGGGCGCCCAGACACCGCGTAGGCCGGGTCAGGACTGCGCGGCCCCGCTTCACGGTCACCTCGCTCCGCGGCCACCTCACCGCCCCGCCGAGACCGCAGCGGCGGCGCTGGAAACCGAGCGCATCGCAGGCCGAGCCGGCACGAAGGCACCACCCCCGGCGGAAAGGTCCCGCCCCGTCCCGCCCGCCTCCGCGGAGGGCTGGGGGAGGGGAGGCCGGGCCCCGCTGAGCAGCGGGCATCCCCCGGGCTGCCAACAGCCGCGCCGTGATCTGCAGCTCGGGGACGGCCCCGGGGCCGGGGGCCTTCCCTGCTGGCCTGGCAGCGCGCACCTCCTGCCGCGGCCGCCTTCGTAGTGACAGGGCAGGAGCCGTGAGCACCGTCCAGCTGGGACATCTCCCTGACGAAGGGCTGAGCGGGGCGGCTGTCCGTGGTGGTGGTTCTAGGTCATACGCTGGTTTGCCTTCGTAACGAGGAACCGCATCCTTGTGTCAGGACAGCCTCTTACTGGCTGTTTATATATGGAATAACCTGATGGAATAACACATCAGAGCAAGCCACTTAAAACTGCTGAATGATCTCAGAGCTTCAGTGAGGACTACCATTACGTTAAAGGCTTTTAAAATGAAGGCTGTCTGAAAACTGTGGACCGTGAGGTTGCCTGTAGGAGATGAAAAGCGAGGACAGAAACAGAAAATAAGGAGGTTGCCTGAACTTGCAGGCCGTGATGAACTAGAGCCCTCTACAGTTAGAGCACCTGCCTGTAGGTCATGAAGAGTTTCTGGGCGTGCTGCTGAATTCTATGACTTTGGTCATTCAGTCAAGGAATACCTGCAGTTCCTGAGGGTTCAATACCCCAGGCACCACGGGTAACAACAGCAACCTATGCTCGCTGTATTTTGCTATGGAAGACCTAAATAAAGCATTTTGGTAGCTAGTGTCATGCAATCCTAGTAAAATGAGAATTCTTCACCCATTTTTCTCCCTCTGATCTGTGTGGCTGGAACCTGACAGTCTAATGTGGTAGGGCCATCCATTTGATCAAGCCTGTGCCACATTCAGCTGTTTGGTACCTGCACTCTGACAGTTTTTCCGTCCAAAATGTATCTTTGTTCATCCATATAATATCTGAGGTGTCTCAAATCCTTTCTACTTTCTCCCTCTACTTTTCAGAAAAATTAGCCTTAATAGTGACTCCTGTGTCTGACTTACCTGAAAGAAATCAGATGCAAGGAACGGGAATGGCTGTATTCTTGTCCTTTACTAGGGAGAAAAAGCTGACTTTTCTAGCAGTTAGGAAAATTTGTTTAGAAAGGCTTTGAGGAACAAGTACTGAAGTCTTCAACTAAAAGAGACTCTTAAATAGGAATTGAGGAAATGTAATCTAAAAAGTAAAGTAAAAAGCCTTTAGACTTGCCCTTGGGAATTTAAAATTCTGAATTGACTGTTTCCCAAGACAGACAGAAAGAACATCTTACGGTGACGTTCAGAAAGTCCTCAGACAGCTGTGGTCCAATGAGTCATAGCTCCTAAAAGCCTCAGTGTTTTGAGAATATTGCAGCACACCCACTTCTCAAATTACCGGGGATCTTAACTCGAAATACTGACCAGAGGTAGTAATAGCAACTGGAATGCACCTTAGGTTCAATTCATGTCCCACTTAAGTCATTTTCATTGTTCTCTGCATCACTAGATTTTCTTTGTGCATATTACACCTTGCTTAGAAAACTACGTGCGTTTCAGAAATGTCATTATAAGTAATTTGAATTGTCTCCTGTAAATGCTATCAGGTTATGATAAGCTCACCGGTATATCTACATCTGGTTTCACTGAAACAAAATGCTGAGGAAAAGCCTGAATCATACTTGAGCATGAGTGTATGAAAGTGTGTATATATTTACAAATTCAGAATTATACTAGTACTTACGCAGCTAGAAGCAACTGCATTGAGAGTCAATTATTCTTACAACAGCATCAGTGCATCTCTTGATGTGTTGGGTTTTTTTTTCCAGAAATGTTCTAATGGTGTTTCAGCATCTTGCAGCACAAGCTGCAGAAGAGGGAAAGTTTATGTTCCTTCTGGTTATTTCTCCCCCACAGACCTCACATATTACATAAATAGGACGAAATTTATCTCGTGTTACTGAGTAAGCCCTACCCCAAGTCTCTCCAGCAGAGAGACAAAGGCTCTCCAGAAAGATGAGATGGAAGGAGAAGCCTCAGCCCATAACCTGCCTGCTCCAGTTAGCCTTACCCTTTGCTGCTCGAAGTCTCCAATGACAGTGGCCCCCTCTCCTTGCCAAGCCCTGAGGCAGTGCTAGGGCTCATTAGAGGAGTAGGATCTCTGCTTTCACATTAATTCATTGGCGCTCTCCTCATCAAAAAGCTATGCAGAAATGGTAACAGCCCTGCAGGGACTTAACAGACATTAATACACAAAGTGTTGGGAAATGCTGGAGATGAGGAGCTTGCTTCTTTCTAGAGAGGTCTTGCTGCTTAAGATTTGACCAGAAAGACCAAGATCATCTGATTTGGTTTGCAGCTGGCTCAAAGATCATACTCTTTGGAAACCCATCCTGAAAGAGGTGAAAGGTGCTAAACTGTGGTCTGACAAGGGATTTGTCAGTGCATGACTATGTCCAGGAGATGGATAGTGTGGACAGACTCAGTAACACTGCGATCTTCTGCACTGGGGCTAAGCACCATGTTACTTCTTCCCTCCTGAAAGCAAAAGACTATGTCTTTTTAAATCAACATCTACATGAGGTGGAGCTTTAATTACTTCTTTCCTTAAGTCTTCATTTACATCCATTTTATTTATGTCAAAACCAGTTGCCGAGTATAAGAAAGTGAAAACATAGGCTAAGATTTTCAAAAGCAACTAGAGGCAACTGTCCATGTCAATTCTGTACTGTCCAGCCTGAAACACTTGAAAGTAACCTGAATTTTAAAGGTAAGGGTCACAGTGCATTCAGAAGAGCAGGTCCTTCTGACAGAGCCAAACTAATAACTTCTGAAGACTCTGGCACAGCGGTGCTCTGCTGGTGTGAATGCACTCCGTTATGAATATCCCTTATAGGAAAAGACCACGTGTAACACATACTACACGATATAAGGAGAATATAAACAGATACAGACAGTAGGGAAAGCATAACAAGTTATTACCTTCCTGCATTTTCCCATTTGTTCTTCCCAGTTAAAACTACCAGTTGACCTGTGCAGTTAATAGTAACTGCAAGCTAACACCCCAGCAGTGTGTTAGCTAGGCCCGTATCACATCATGGGCTTGCAGCTTATATCTGATGTTTCAAAGAAAGGGAAGAGATGGAGGATAAGACAATGACATACATGCTATGCAAAGGGAAAGTTGGGGGTTTATTCTCTCTTCATCAGAACATAGATCTCTCATATCTTTGCTCAGTGTCTTATGCTGAAACAAAAAGAGGAGCTGCATGTAGATAAGACTATTAGGCACAGAATTCCTGGCCAAGGGAGAGAAAATCCAAAACTCTGTGAAAATTTGTTCCCTGTCTCAGGGGGAATGTGTGTCCAAAGAAGAGCAACAAAGCTGGTGAACGGAGCTGTCTTATGAGGAGCAGCTGAGGGAACTGGGGTTGTTTAGTCTGGAGAAAAGGAGGCTGAGGGGAGACCTTCTCGGTCTCTACAACTACCTGAAAGGAGGCTGTAGCCAGCTGGGGGTTGATCTCTTTTCCCAAGTAACAAGCAACAGGACGAGAAGAAATGGCCTCAAGTTGTGCCAGGGGAGGTTTAGACTGGATATTAGGAAAAAGTTAATCACCGAAAAGTGTTGTCAAGCACTTGAACAGGCTGCCCAGGGAAGTGGTTGAGTCACCATCCCTGGGGGTATTTAAAAGATATGTAGACGTGGTGCTTAGGGAGGTGGTTTAGGATGGACTTGGTGGTGCTAGGTTTACGGCTGAACTCAACAATCTTAAGAGTCTCTTGCAACCTAAATGATTCTATGATTCTATGCTAAAATCAGGTGCATCAAAACCCCAGGTAACAAGCAGAATTGTGAATCTCATTGAAATAACTAGGAATTAGCTAAAAAATATCACAGGATTTTCTTTAGAGCTGCCAGTGTTCTATAACAGATTTACAGCCTCTTCTTTCCTATTGGAAAGATGGCATACGCTGATGTCTGGTATATTACAATAGAATTGAATTTGCCTATAACCTGTACAATTTGAGTCAAGTTTCCAGTAACTAGGTAGAGTTGTAGGATGTGATAGAGGCATGGTATGAAAAGCAATCTTCATTCTAGGGAATTCCTTGGTTGGGGAGGGTGTGTGGGGGCTGTGAGTATCCATCTGAAACCCATGCAAAGCACTGGAAAGAGTGCTAGCAACCTTAACAGGATTTCTTCCACTTCATTTGATCTCTAACAACTTGAGCATTTATCTTAATTTCAGCTGAAAAAACCCACAAAACTTTTCTTTGCTACTCCCTCTCTCTAAAAATAAAACAGTGGAACTAACCCACTTTTTGCTGTCATCATGTGATTCACTGCTTGTGTGATCTGTTTAATCCTTCAAAAGGGTCTGTTTTCTTTACTTGGATTAAAAGCTGTTAAGGTTATAGTTTGTCTGTTTCTTCTGAAGTTCCACTCCTGTTCAGTCCTGCTGTAAAAAATATGATTGCTATAGCTGGTTGTTGACACACGTCAAACATCCACTGGGGAATATGACACAGTTTAACATACCCAACCTGGCTTCAGACCAGTTGGTCTTGGACAACGACGGCAGCAGCCTAGGCTGGGGTGATTCTTGTGTTGGAATTCTTCCTCGTACTGTGCTGATGCCTGTGCTGTACATCTAAACCCCTTGATCAGCAGACGGTATGGTTTACTTAAAACAACATGGGGTATGTTCAAACAGGAATGAATAGAGCCACTGTACATAGAGTGTTTGGACAAAAGCCAGCAAGGAATCAACTTGATTGGAAGGTGTCATCACTAGGTAAGAATGGTGGGTAAGTTTGCCAAATACCAGATCCTAGTTTCCAGCTCAGCTACAGGTGGGCGTTACTTGTTATGCATATTTGATTGAGGAAACCAGAAGAAGAAGAAGAAAAGGAAGAAAAGGAAGAAAAAAGAAGAAAAAGAAAAGGAATAAGAAAAAGAAAAGGAAGAAGAAGAAGAAACAGGAAAGTTATCTGGATGCAAATGGCTCTCATACATGAAAGACCAGAAAGCAAGTTCCGTTAAGCTTTCTTAGTTCTGGTCACTTTGGGCTTTTATCACAGTAACAAGTTGTTTACATTTCTTTAAAGAGGCAAGTTTGCAAGACTGAGCGTAATTCTCTATCCAGATTTAGGTGGAAGCTAAACCTAAGTCGTTTCTGCTTCATTCCTACTGTGTTATCACAGTTTTAAAGATGGAAGATACCAAAATTACCATGTTCCAGTAGTGCTGTGGTTCTGATCTTGTGTTCTGCTCTGCACCATGCAACCCTCTGCCCTCACTCCAATCTTCCTTTTGGTGCATGCAAAGAGACTAAGGGTGGATTGTGTTGTCTGTCCGGAGCTGTGCATTTGGGTCTGTGAAGGCTTGTGAGCTCTAACAAAGGTGCAAGAGCTACGCTGTTGTGGAGTGGGAAGTCCAACAGGCCAGAAACTGGGAGGAAAGGAGGGCAGGAGCCAGAAATCTTATCTAGTGATAAGACTGCCTATTTTTTCCACTTAAAATTGACATACAGTGTTGAAAAGAAAGTTCAATGGCTGGCAGCAAGGAGGAATACTGCATCAAACTCTGGCCTCTTGTCACTATTAATAAATACCTCCTGTGTTGCAAACAGGTCTAGAGGTTCCTATTTGCTCTTTTTGTCCAACTAATACCTCTTTTTTACATCTTTCTTACCCCTTCTGAGGCTCTATGGCATCCTACTTACATGCAGCTGTGTTTTTAATGGGACTGACAGCTGACAAATATTTGAAATATTATGTCTTCACTGGTGATTCCTAATTTCTAATTTTAAGTGGTACTAGTGCTACTACATAATAAAAAAATAATCTGTTAAGCAGAGGTATAATGTCAGGACTAAAGAATGATAATAGTAAGCACATATTTCCACCTTTTTTCCATATTAAAAGACTTTGTTTTGTGTGTACTTTGTAGAATTTTACCTTGGCTATTAACTGCACTAAGACAAAAAATGTGATGAAAGAAGAAAATGTGATTGTAAAGATGGTTACACTACAAAGCGTACGGCCAGTTTACAATTTTGAAGACAGATGACGAAATTTTGAGAGAGCAAATAAAATGCACAAAGCAGTGCAGCTGTAGCTGTTCACTAAGCAAAGGGAATTATTCCTGTCTTGGAAGCTTGTAAGACACTAGGCATCATTAGCTGAGTTATTCGAATGTCTTCTTTAATCACGTGACTTTTACAGAAATCTTAGATCCTAACCTATTACATGGCTATTTCATTTGAAGAAGCTAGCAGAGATGTAATGGAAGGCTCAAACACTAGCCAAAAGCACAGTGTTTTCTGTACGAGGTGTTACACAAAACTACATCTTAGTTTTTCAATTCTGGGTCAAGAATAAAATGTCCTCATTTTTTTTGTTTGGAGTATCTGTAGCCCTTATTTTCATTACCAGCGATCTCCAGAAATGATTTTGTTTTTCCGAGCAAGAAACAAAAGTCAAGGAAAAGCAAAAACAAGCACACAATTTTAAAAGAGGTGCATCTCTGAAGAGTGCATAGAAAACCTTCAATCAACAACCTTCTGTAAATGTGCTTTACTTGGACAGGAAGCCAGGACCTTGTAAATGATGAAAAGCAAATCTTTGGTGTTCAGGATGACATTTAGGAAAGAAAAATACCCCACAAGTTAAATGGCCATTTACTTCTTTCCTTCCTTCTTTTTGATACTTATTTGGAAAAAAAGTCACATGAAGGGCATCTGAGTCAGCTGTTGTTCTGACTTAACTTTCAGGATAGTCTAATCTTCTCAGCTGGATTTGCTATCCATGTTCTTTCATTACAGCTTGGATTTAGTACTGGATACTTTAATGAAAGATGGTTTAGAATTACAAAGAAATAAAAGCAACTGCTAAAATATTCCCTCTTTTTGCAGGATGGGCAACTCTCCTGATAGATGTCCTAACTTTAACACGTGTCCATAGGCTATGCTGAGTCCCTCTGGGAAAAAGCATACACTGCTGCGTGACTAGCAGCCTCTTTTCCCAAGGCCCTCTATGTGCCAGGATGTAGGAGGTTACTGAAAGTCATATGCTTACGGATCACTTTCTGACTGGCCTGGCTGCTGAGGCAGTGTTTATTAGAAACTCGGCCTGAATGTCCCTGCCATTTGGCTAGTGAGACTCTATGTTGTGAGAGGCACTCCCTCTTACTTTTCCTGTGCTTTCTGAAACCTCCTTGTGCATCTCTGAAAGGCAGTTATGAAATACTGACATTGTGTAGCATGCTTTCATGCCTGCATTTCCTCATACAAAGTTCTATGAGCCATCCTAACCTTCTCCAATGAAATTGTAAGAAAAAGCATCCAATTTGAACAGAATTTTCAAAAGGACATTTTGTATTTTCAAAGCTAAGTACTTTGTGGGAAGATCACTATGATTAGCTTCTACCACATGAAATCATGTTGGTTTATGGAAAAGATTACAGGGACCCTTGACTCAGCACTAGTCTCAGTTCCACATAACCCATAAAAATCCCCTTTCCCTGAGCAGCACAGCATTGATGGGAATCTCCTTTCCTTAATTACCCCCCCAAGTGTGGGCTGCCAACCTTCTTACTAGCTAAAGTTCTCCAGGCTGCAGGCAGACTTGTTAAGTAGGATATATGCCAAAGGAACAACGCAGCAGAGGTGAGAAATCTTCTGGTAGAAGAGTGCTGCCAAGTCAAAAAGTCCATTTAGTCTTTGTGTATTAACATTCTAATTTAAAGCCTTAGGGGACATGCAAACATTCTATAGTTTACATAAGCACCCTTGATTTTCTTAATATGAATGGGGAGATTTGTTAATTTTCACTTCTGTTCAAAAGTTGGTTTGCTCTTTAGCATCTTATGTACTGACACATAACACGTGGTGTCACACTTGGACTTACAGCACCACAGGGAAACACTGTTACAAGAAGGCAAAAAGTGTTGTCAATTAATTTCTTACTTAAAATTAAGGACAATGGGTATGTTTTCAGTGCTTGTTGGAAATCCAGCCTAAATCTGAGTCCTAGATGGAAGCCTTCATTGGCGAATATCCGAGGTGATGGTATTTCTCAACACCTCCAGATCTCAGGGAAACCTGGAGCCAAATCAGAAGTCCAAGCTGGCTGGGAGGCAAGAGGAAAGGGAGGATATGTAAAGAAACACTTCAGAGAAAGAGGTATTTCCAGCTGACATGGTAAGACATTCAGATTCAAATGGGATAAGCCTTCTTTGCATAATAGGCACACACCTTTTGTTTTGTATTTTGTCGGGCATCACCTCCGATGCTTTTTCCATACCCTTCCTGCATGCAGAGCGCCATATCCCCTGGTAGTATAAAACAGCTGACAGGCAGCTACAAAACCTGCTCTACAGGTGACAAAGTCAACAGTCTGGGGCAACAGTAGCAGCAGCACTGCTTGCTGCAGTGGGAGTGCTGGCCAGGGGGCAAGGAATCAGAACAAGCCCTGGTGGGCTTGGCTGGCTTTTTGCCCCTCTCCCCAGTGTCACCTTCCCAACCTTTCTGGACCTGCTGTCACTCTTTTCCCTGCTGTATGCCTCTTCCCTGCCTTACCCTCAACGTTGTTGTCACTTCAGTTGCTAGCTGAATGCCTTCTAAGAAAACCTGCCTAAAAAATTACCCCAGAGAACTCAAGCCCCTTTGTTACCCTGCTTGCATTCATGTCTTTCTCCCAACCCCTGTCCATATCCTGCTTGGATGTGAATCCTTTGAGGGTCTGTGCCTTTCCTGCCACGGTGCCTGTACAGCACCTGGCATGGCGGGGCCATTCCTCATTGCCGCTAGTACATCAGCAAAATAAAACTGATTAATAATCCTGAAAGCCTGCCGAGACCACCCTCCAGGTCGTATCTCAACATGGGTGAGTCCAAATCTAATCTCTCATCTCCCACATAATCGACAGTCAGAGTGACAAGGAATAGAGTGCTAGCTTTGGGAAGGTCACTAGCTCCCCATAGCTTGCTACGGACTTAATAACGAAAAGAGAATCCAGAGAGAACGGGCACAAAGGGGCAACCATTTAGCACCGTTCTCCGGAGAACTTCTGAATTCCCAGCACATTAGCCAGCACGGCCGCGAACCCCACATGCCAGATGGCGGAACGGAGGGACAGAGACGGGTCCGCGTTGGCCCTGGAGGCGGCACCTGCCGTGACATCCTCGCCGAGCGGGCAGGGGAGCTCGCTCCCGGGGTTCACCGCACGCCGGCTGCCGGCTCGTCCTCCCCCGCAGGGCCGCCCCGGCTCGCTCCCTCGCCGGGGGTACAGCGGCTGGCAAAGGGCGGCTCCCGCAGCCCCTGCACGGCGGGCATGCCCGCAGGCGGTCCCCCGCCCGCACCGCCGGGCCCTCCCCCCTCGGGACCCCCGCCGACGGCGAGAGAAACCTCTGACTTACGTGGGGGCCGCGGGCGAGCGGCTCCCGGCGCGGCGGGGCGTTGGTTCCCATTGCGGCCGGCGGGTCCCCAGCGCCGAGCCGCTTCCCGGGTGGCTCTGTCGCTGCCAGGCCGGGGCCACCGGGCCGCCGCGGGAGCGGCACCCGGGTCCGGGGCCACGCCGGGACCGCCCCGCGCCGCAAGCACCGCCTCCGCCCGCCGCCGGGCGGGGGCCGCGCTCCGATGTGGAAGGCGCCGGAGGGGCCGGGGATGCTGGGCTTCTGCCGGGGCTTCCCGGCTGCTCCGGGCTGACCCCGCGCCGAACCCCGCCCGAGGTCGTCAGGCGTGCTGGGGGCCAAGGCTGTGGCACCGCACTTGCGAAGGCCGTGCCGGTGTTCCTGCAGGGCAACGTGGGAAGCGGGGGTCTGCCGTCAGGGTGCCCCGCGTGTCAGGCGGTATTGCCTCCTAGTGTGCTCCTGTGTCTCAGGGAGCCATTTCCCTGCTGGGTACCACCTGTGCGCGCACAGCAGTTAGGAGATGCAGGCAGCCTTACTGCTGCTAAGCCTACTCTGTGGATATTACCAGCTAGCATCAATGACATCTTGTATTTTTAACATTGCCGAGACTACCCACATCTGTTCAGAACAACAGAAACCTGCAGCTGTCTCAAGGCAAGGAGCTTGGGAAGCGTCTATGGCACCTGCATCAAACAAGCGAGTCTTCCAAGTGCAGGTCTGGAAGGCAGCAGCAGCCAGAACTTTAGAAGCTGTTTCTTGCCTTCACGTACGCCATTTCAAGGCTGTGTCTTGCTGTGTCTTGTTTGCAGCTGTACCTTTCAGGTCGTTGTGCCTGCATGTTTGCCCTGTCCCAAAGGAACCCTGCAGTCACCCTTCTCACTAGCTGGGCATCGGTGGTCTGCAGGTGGTGAGCAATTGTGCTGTGCATCACTCATTTTGTACATTATTGATTATTATTATGACTATTACTCTCTTGTTTTTCTGTCATATAAAACTGTCTTTATCTCAACCCACGAGTTTTACTTTTTTTTTTTCTTTTTTTTTTTTTTTTTCTGACTCTCTCCTGCCATCCCACTGGGGGCAATGGGACAGACGAACAGCTGTGTGGTTGTTTTAGCTGCCTGTCAGGTTAAACCATGACAAACACACATGTTCAACTCAGCACATAAATTTATAGCAGAAGCACTCTAGTAAGCAGGTCAGTGTACAACACCTGTAAATTTTACTGATTGGCTCTTCCTCTGTGACCAGATTTACACCTATACACAAACAATTCAACAGTAGTGGCCATGACTATTGCTGAGAGATTTTTTTTTAACGTGGGATCAACATGCTCTGTTGTATGTGTTTTAATTCATCCCTTTGCAGCCATAGAAGTTTATAATTTTTTTGCATTCTGTTAGCGCGGCATCTTTCTAGCTGCTCATTTTTTCCTGTTCTATATCTACAGGCTGCTAAATAAAGTATCAGAAGAAAAGGAAGAACAATAAGGCAGCAGCAAAAGACTACAAAAGAGTGGGCACTTGTAGAATCAGAGAACAAGGAGGTACTTTGTTAGTTTGCTGTGTGTTAGTTGCAATTTTTTTCCCCTATTTTTCACATACTTACATATCTGTGTGACTCTTCTTTCAAAATGTTTTTAACTGTGAGTTCTTTTGCTGTTATCTGCTTTCTTTGTCTCAGAAAAATACCTTATTTTTTTCTATCTACAATCTAATCTGAAACCCACCAGTGTCACACTCTGTTCCACAGAAGTCACATCCTCCACACACGTTTTTGCAGCTCCTACTGCTTCTCAGCATTGAAATATTCACTTAGCAGATTTTCTTCTGCCAGGGCTGCATTATGCATGTGTATATGTGTATGCATACACATAAATGTATATATGCAGGTATGTTTTGTAAATATGTTTGCCAGCTATGGGAGATTTCAGAAAACATGCTGTATTCAAATTTTCCTGTATCTGATACTTGGCTTCTAAAATTTCTCCAATGTTGAAAAAAAAGGATGTTATATGGAGCTTGAGGCTTTTTTCCTGCCCCCCCCCCCCCCCCCGGCACAACATTACATAGAAAGAAAAGCCCAAATTCCCTTGGGCTTCCCCAAGCTTAATTCCCTTCTTGCTGCACTTTTCCACTTTAGCAAACATTTGTCATCCTGTTTCTCCAAATCTCACTGATCATTTGTCTGGCATGGGACCTTTACTTCCTACTCCCTTAATGATTAATCCATTTCCAGAATGATGGCCTTTGTTTTGGATTGATACTAATGTAAGTTCATTTAACTCTATTGTTCCTTTAGTACTGTATTATGTAGCACCGTGAAAAAGTTAAGTCTGCCAGGAACTGTGTGTGCTGGGCCACTTCCGTGTTAGCTTTATCTCCCAGCATAAACTCTGTCTTTTGCTTTTCCTGAAACTTTGCAAAAGCAGGAGCCCCAGAGCACAGGATGTCAGCCTGAGACATTCCTGAGTCTGCTCTGAAAACTAACCAAATGCCTTCAGATAAATGAGCACACTTGAGTGCTTGCAGGGACAGTCAAGTGTTCTTGTCTTGGTCCCTTGTGCCACATAAGTTGTACTGGTGCTTTCCGCAGTGTGCAGGAAAACATGACCACAGGCTTTGGACGTGCAGTAAAGTACTGCAAGGTGCTTGAAGTTCTACACCAAAGTAGTATGAATGGCTCAGTGTTATGTCCTTTTGCCTTGGCTTCCCTAGCTGAAAGGTCACTCTTATTCTCAAGCAGGCTCTACAGACATACCTGTATAGGCATGGTAACACCTAAGTGTAAGGCTTTGTGCAGGAGGGATGGCTGCTGGATGCACAGAGTGAACCTTTGACAAGGTTTTCCCTCACTATCCCTTGACTCAGAGTAGCAACAGGTCCTTTCTTTGACATGTCCTTCTCTGCACAAATGACAAACGTAGGAGAAGGTTGTACTCTCCCTAATCTAGACTGGGCTTGTGAGTCACCTAAGGATGTACAAGTTATTTGGGCCTAACTGAGTGCCTATCTTCTCACACAAAATCAGATGTTGAGGTGCCATACATGGCCTTGTCTTCTGTCTCCTTTAGGGAACAAGTCTTGGTAAAATGTTGTTGCCCAATGTCCACTCAGTCTACAGTCTAAAAAATTATTACATTTTAATAAAATTTTGAACAATTTTTAACAATTTGGCAGTAGTTTCAATTCCTCGCCCTCTTCCCCCCATTTGATCAGAGCAGTGGCTTGGGGATGGAGATAACTCCAGTGAACAGGGGGGTTCTTCTGAGGAACAGGCTTCACAGTGAACTCAAATTGTGCTGCTTGCATTGCTGGCCAGGCTAGGCAGCTGGCACACAGCTGACAGCAGCCTGGCTGCCTGGTAATGAGAGGGGAGAAAAAAAAGGCTTTGCCTTTGTACAGTTCTACGGGATATTAAAATGAGGGATAGTATAGTGATATATAGGATATACATTCATGACTTCAATTGTCCATGCCTGTTCTCCACACCCCTCCACCATCCTTTCCTATTGGAAGGCTGGCAGCACCAACCTTTCCCTGCTACTTTTGCCTGGGCTTTCAGCAACGTCTTACAGGTTCACTTGATCTCTGTTTTGCAGTTTATACAGTCTGGAGTCCTCTGCCCTGCCCAAGTAAGGAGGCATTGGGCATGGAGGAAACTGAAATGTGGAAGTTTTGCAGAAGGTTTTTTTCTGTTCCTCTATGGGAGTTCTGAGCCCTGAGCTGGTGTTGCAGGAAATGGAGAGTGAATGTTAACTCCTCTGACCCCTTCTAGGATATACTTATTTCTCTGTGCTTTGGGGCAAGGAGGGATAGAAGTCACTTTTCAAGCAATCTCTGATTAAACAATTAACCTTGCTATACTAGCTTTTCTTGTTCTACCCTCCTCTTTGTCCCTTTATTTGCCTCCAGGCTGTTACTGTGAAAATGGCATGTGAACAAAATCCACCCAGAAAAGAACAGACACACTTAATGTAGCTCATGCAGGCTCAGTTACAAAAATGTTGCTGCAAACACTGCAGGAATTCAGTGTAACAGTTAGGGCAGTAAAATTACAGAAGGAGAAAGGAAGGATCTGAACTTCCAGAATGACAGAAAAAGAGTTGTGTTCTGCCAACGACTGCAGTGAGGGGCTGTGGACTCCTCAGGCCAGCTGGGACCTTCCACTGCCCTTTCCATCCCCTGTGTAAGAGCCTGGGCAGACTGTCTGGCAGGAGTAGAGGGGGGATCGTGGGCCCACAACGGTGGGGACTCTGGGTTGAGAGGGAGGCAAATGGGAAAGCTCTGTGTGGAAAATCCCTAGGCTTGCAGGCTTAATAAAACACAGTAGCTGGTTCAGATTCAAATGGATATTAGCTCACTCATATTTAAAAAAAAAAAGTCAAAGCTCTATACAAAAGTCCAAGGGTGTTAACATGCTAAAGGCACATGAGTTTCTGTAGCTAGTGGCATACGGTGTGGTGGATGGCTAATACATTTAGTTAGCCACAACTCATTAAAAGGAAAATCAATAGCATCTGAAATATAATAGCATCTTTGTGCCACCAGGAGCAAAACATTACGTTTATTTACATGTCAACAGCCTGTTCAAACACTCAGTGAAATCAGATCTTACTCCTGAGTCAGGTTTTGGCTAAGTTCTATATAACCCAAATAATGTGGCTGTATATAAATAAGGCTCTCAGAATAATGGCTTAGTACACAAGCTATGCGGTGCCAGAGGAAAGCATGCTTACTCCTGCTTTTCTAATTTCAAAAGATTCGAGCTGTGCTGGACCTGCAAGATCCTGCACAGATGGATTTCAAGGAGGTATTTGTAATGGTGGTTATCTTCTGACGACAGCATTGAACTACAATCCTTGTGAAGCAGGACTCTGGGAACGCTAGGTTCACATAGCTAAATATGTATGGAAGCAGGCTGCAGGTAGGATTCATTGGAGATGGTATGGGATATTTACCTAGAAAACAAGAAGGGCCCATCTGGTGTCCTGAATTTAAAAAAGGGTCACATTTTGCTTGCAGGTTTTTACCTGGGAAGATTGCAGATCCCCATATACTTTTGTGACTCAGATTGACACTTGCTCAGATGCTAGAAAAGACAAATATTTTGAGGGACTTGAGTGATTAGCTCAAGGAAAGCCACGTGGATTTCAAAAATCTCTAAGGAGGCCTGTGACCATATGCAGGAGTCATGAGGTCTAAGTAATCTTTCAGGAAACAAATCCATGTGACTCTTAGGCCCGCTAGCATGTGATTTTTGGTGAGAAAAAGCATGCAAAAAAGAGCACTTGGTTGTTACGGAGAGAACATCACTGTTAGAGGATGGTCCTCAGACAACCTCTGCCCTTAACCAAACCTGGGGAATATATCTTTACCTGCCTTCTGCCTCACTGTTGTAACGGGGTGATAGCCAGGGGACCAGCCAAGATCCAGCACTTTCCAATAAGCTCTGGTTCTTCACAGAAGAACTGTTTATGAAGGGAGCACCATGGTCAGGTGTCTGAGCATGAGAGAGCTCTGGCTGGTGGTCTGAGAGCTCCCTGTCAGGTCTTCCCTGACAGAGCAGTGAGAGGCACTGTGCGCTCCTGTCCCAAGTCTCAGAGAGGTGCCTGCTCTGAAGGCGGCTCACCCCTGAGGCAGCATATGTCTAGGCTTGAAAGTTGTCCTGGGAAGATTTAGCCAGCTGCTCTGGTATGACCCTGCAAAGTGCTCACTCCCCGTCCTTGGTCCAAGCAGTGAGATTTTCTTCCACAGCTGAAGATACCTGACCAGTAGAGGACAGTTAAGGATCGAGGTGTACAGTTTTTTGGTTAGTAGCAGATAGACAAGAGAAAAAACATGGTCCTGTCAGAAAACAACAGTGATCCAAATTCACATGGGTCTTTTCTCTGAAGGCTGGTGGTCACTCCAGTTAGCAATGAGCTGCTTCCCAGCCCTATGTGGAAAGTGTCATACTGCGTAAATGCAGGCATAGACAGGAAACAGCCCTCCCTATTATCCTGATCCTGCTGTTTAACATTATGTCCTTACTTCTTCTATGTGCATGCACAGAAGGGGCTGAATTATTGATACCATTGGATTTGTGCATTTCCCAGCACTTGGAAACAATCAAAACACTTTCACTTTGGTCCCAAATAACAAACCAAGGAATCCAGAGTTGGACACAGAAGACTGAAAATGCCTTTCATGCATTACCAACAGTAATGCTTTACCCCCCTGATCTGTGGTCAGTAAACAATGACTGCCCCATTGCTTGCAAGGAACAGCTTGGCCTCAGTTTCGCTGTTTGCTTATCAAGCACCATAGGAATTAATTTGTTTGAAAGTCCAGGATACTGTGAGAAAGTCTGAAGGAAGGAGGACTTGGTTGTCTTGTTGGAAGAGATTCAGGTTAGGGAATACTTCAGTAAATTGGACATACCTGAGGCCATGGGATAATATGCACCCATAAGTGCTGAGGGAGCTGGCAGATGTCATTGTGAGGCCACTCTTGATTATCTTTGAATGATTGTGGTGATTGAGAGAGGTTCCTGAGGACTGGAGGAAAGTAAATGTCACTCCTATCTTCAGCGAGGACAAGAAAGAACAAAGGAACTACAGGCCAGTCAGCCTCATCCTGACTCATAAGAACGGGGTGAAACAA
The DNA here is from genome assembly GCF_028858705.1 of Grus americana. Classification (NCBI taxonomy): domain Eukaryota; kingdom Metazoa; phylum Chordata; class Aves; order Gruiformes; family Gruidae; genus Grus; species Grus americana. Next base: position 52,378,187 of record NC_072891.1, read on the forward strand.
CTAATCCTGGAAACTATTAATTCCTGGAAAGAAAGTGGTTGGAATTAGTCAGCATGGATTTACAAAGAGGAAGACCTGCTTAATGAAGGTGATACCCTTCTATGATGAAATGACTGGCTTGGTAGATGAGGGGAGAGCAGTAGATGTTGCCTACCTTGACTTCAGAAAAGCTTTTGACACTGTCTTCCAAAAGATCCTCAGAGAAGCTGATGACATATGGGCTGGATGAGCAGACAATGAGGTGGACTGAAAACTGGCAGAACAGCCAGGCCCAGAGGGTAGTGATCAGTGGCACGAAGTCTGAGGCCAGTAACTAGTGGTGCACCTCAGGGGTCAATACTGGGCCCAATACTGTTTCAACATCTTCATTAATGATCTGGATGATGGGACAGAGTGCACCCTCAGCATGTTTGCTGCTGATTCAAAACTGGAGGAGTGGCTGAAACACCAGAGGGTCATGCTACTGTTTAGCGGGACCTTGACCTCATACAGTTCATCAAAGGGAAGTGCGAAATCCTGCACTTGGGGAGGAATAACCCCAGGCACCAGTATATTCTGGAGGCCAACTGGCTGGAAAGCAGCTTTGCAGAAAAGTACCTGGGGTCCTGGTGGACAACAAGTTGAACATGAACCAGAATGTGTCCTTGTGGCAAAGTAGGTGAATGGTATCCTGGGCTACATTAGGAGTGTTGCCAGCAGGTTAAGAGAGTGATCGTTCCCCTCTATTCAGCACTGGCAAGGTCACACTTGGAGTACCGTGTTGAGTTCTGGGCTCCCCAGTACGAGAGAGATGTGGAGCTACTGGAGATAGTCCAGTGAAGGGTCAAAAAGATGATTAAGGGCCTGGAGCACCTTTCATATGAAGAAAGGCTGAGAGAGCTGGTATTCTCCCAGAGAAGGCTCAGGGGGAATCTCATCCATGTGTACCAATATGTGAATGGAGGGTGTAAAGAAGAGGGAGCCAGGCTTTTTTCAGTGGTGCCCAGTGACAAGCAATGTGCACAAACTGAAACACAGGAGGTTCCTTCCGAACATTGGAAACACTTTTTTACCATGAGGGTGACTGAGCACTGGCACAGCTTGCCCAGAGAGGTGGTGGAGTCTCCCTCTTTGGAGATTTTCAAAAGCTGCCTGGACATGGTCCTGGCAACCAGCTTTAGATGGCCCTGCTTGAGCAGGGGGGTTGGACCAGATGAGCTCAGAGATTGCTTCCAACCTCAGCCATTCTGTGATTCTGTGACAGATGTTGTAAAGTATTGAAGACATGGAAAAGACCCTACAGGTCATGTACTGGCAGCTGAAGGCCATGAGGGATGCTTAAAGGTCTCTAAAATGATATCAGACACTGGTGTTCAAATGCCTAAATTACTCCTTGAGTGTGTCTTGGCAGTAACTTCTCCACAGAGCAAACCTGTTCCACTCAGTGTTGTATCTGTGGAAGGGCAGGGACAGGATGTGGATCCTGTTGAAGAGGAAGAAGATATTTGACTTATAGGTGTTGGCTCATTTGGTGCATCAAATGACACATTGCAGAAATTCCTGCAGTTTTTTTCCCAAGCATGAACTTTTTAGAGTGTTGGTTTTTCCTTTTTTTTTTTTTTCTTGGTAAGGTTTTGATTCTATTGTTTGGTGGTTCGGATCCTTGGAGGACCAGGTGTGTGTTTAGGTTTTATGGTGGCAAGGGACAATTTGAAACACGTGGCCTTGAGTATCAAGGCAGAAAAGGTCTGGGAGCCTAGATACCTTTACAGATCTGGGCCTCGCTGCTTGATACTTCCAAGGTGGAGATTACAGTCTTGGTGGCTCTGAGCCAAGTGCCTGGGACTTGGTGCTTTTGGAAAGAAGGTCTAGGCCAGGAGACTGATAGTAGAGTTGAAATCAGGATTGTGCACTGGAGTCTTTACATTGAGGGATAGGCTTGGGGTCCATTTGGGATTTGGGGTGTGCTGAATAGCAGGGAAAAAAGCCTTTATTGATGAGAAAAACTTTTCAGGATTGTACTACAGTTGCCTACAGGTACACAATCTTTCCATCCTAGAACACCTGCTGTCTCATCCTGCCTGTTTCTGACTATAAGCTAGACCAAAACAAAGCCACTGGAACAGATACCATTGTACTGGATTCTCCTCTGTGGAGAAATTTCGATCTTCGTTTGATTTGGGCTTTTTACTGGTGCAAACTATGATTGACAGGACAAGTTTCCTTTCATGACCATTTTTTACAGTTGGATCAGTCCCAAAACCAGGAGGCCTTATTCTGTCATGAAAGTTTAAGTGAAGATCTGAAATGTTTTGGATCTGAAACATACTGGATCTATACCTCCAACAGATCTTTGAAAATCAAAGGGTGGGAAAACAAGCCTTAGATGACGAAGATTTCCTTTATGTAATGGACAGAGTAGGCGTATTTGTGGGCATCATGCAGGAAGGAACATGTAATAGAGCCAAAGTCAAAGGAGTATTTATTAAGCAAGTTTTCCTTTAAAGACAGAAAGGCAGAGCCATCTTCTTGCAAGTTGCTATTCTTGCACTAAATGCAAGGGCAGCAACACTGATTACACCGTGTGAGAGCAGCCCTGATGGTGAGTTCATACTTGGTGTTTGAGATGAAGAAGGGACAGAGCACATCCTTCTGTTCTTGGCAAAGGTATATACAATGAGGTGTGTGGCTGATGCTCTTCTACAAAGCAAAGACAAAGCTTGCATACATACTGAGGCTAGTTTTTTTGACTTCACCTCAAGAACAAGTGAGGTCCCTACTTACTTCAGCACTTTGCTCTTCCAAAATTACAGGATGCTGTACCAGAAAAGTGCTTTGGCAACAGTGCAGCTCTGTGAGTAGACGTGTCAGAGGACTTTCAGGGGTGGCACGTCATGGCACAGCAGGAGGCAGAGCATGGTGAACAACACCTCTTTTGCTTCCTTTTTCCCTTTAGGACACGTAGTTGTTTTAACAAAGAGCCACAGTTCTCACACCAAGCCCCAACTCCGCCCTCTTGGGTATGTAGTCCCACAGCAGCACTGTGCTTAGCAAACTGCTGCTACATGTTCTGCAGCCAGTCTAATGGCATAAAGAAGAGGGGGGTGGGTGTGCTTTTACTCCTTGCATATGACTAGCTTTTCTTAGGACTCTGTTTAAGCTGCAAAACCCAAGGGCACATAGTTGTCTCAATGAAGGAGCAGCAAAGGATAAACGCAGCTTTGCTGTATGGCAAAAGTCTGCAGTCAAATAGATAAAGCTGTAATACTTGTTTGAGAATGGCATGCCTAGCACCCAAACAACTCAAGATTGCCAGTATATGGATAAAATCTGCAGCATATAATACCTGACAAGACCAGTCTTTCCCTTCTTGAAAAATACAGATGAGAACAAGTAAAAAATAGGTCAAGGAACCTGCTTCAAGCATTTGGGAGTGAGCAGGTCAAAGGGCAGGGCTGTGGTCAGATGTCCTGCTCTGGCTGCTGGTGATCAGGTAACTTCCAGCCACTTCTCCATCAGACCCTAGGATGTCCACCACCACGATATAGGTGGCTGTTCTTTGACATAGCAAATCCACATGACCCAGTTTAGACGCATATTTAAGCTAACCCTAGATCACTGTGACACCTATCTGTATGCATTTGCACATGCAAGTTGCGCTGGCCAGACTCAATGAGAAGAAGTTTTTGAATATAACTACTTGAATTTAAGCATATACTTATTCCCTATTGAAATCAGTATGGAGTAAACCCACACCTTGCTATTTTGCTGACTGTTGTTGCTCACTCATCTTCATTCTAGTTGTACTGTTGGGCCTCTCTTCTTTGAGAGGGCTTTGAAAAGCTACAGTGTGCAAACACCTTACAACTTTAATTCTGAGTGTCTTTCTCAGTCCTTAGGGGTGCTCCTCTTAAGGCCATTTGATGACCATAGGATGTGGCTTTTGAAACACACAGACAAGAATGTATGTGCATAACATACCCTTATTCATGCAATTTTATCAGTGTGTTCACAAGGAAGAATGTATTGGTAGGTGATATCATTCATGTCAAAATTAATGGCAGTATTTTATACCTATGGACACTTGTATAAACACAGAACATTTAATACCTAAGTCCAAGATTCTCAGTTGTTGAAGGCAATAGGAGATCTGTTGAATAAAACTCCCAGAGGACTCAACACAAGGAACTGTTCCCCACACTTCTACAAGAGATGCTATACTCTCCTCCCCTCACCCACGTCCTAAAAGTCCCTTTCCATTTCAAATGGAAAAATAATTCACTCCTGAAGCTAAACTTGGTCAGCTAACTAGTCATGACCACGTGAGTAGGATATACTTGCTTGTTGTTGGAAAGAAATGAATGCTGATTCTTCAAGGCAGATGAAAAGGAGTGATTTCATTCCCTTCCACCTCCTAGATCCACTGGCACTAGAAACTTCCTTTTATTTATCTTTTATTTACCTAGTCTACAGGGACTTAAGTTTTATTTGCCCCAAGGATAGCAACAGAAAGTGACTCACTTTTCCTTTTCAGCAGAGACCCAGCTGATCTGTACCTGAATGTTTATTGTTAGTCAATCAGTACCTTAATCAAGGTGTGTTGTGTTTGTGTCTCTTTCAGCACATCTTTCAGAAGGGGTTAGGACAGCATTGCATCCTCTAACAGAGATCAGGGAGGGATTTTCTCTCTAGAAATGAAGAAAATCTAAAATGCATGGCGTTAAAATCCTCCATTACCTTTTTTGGGAATAAGAGAATAAAAATAAAGTATCTGGGATTCTCTCTGTTTTCCCTTGCTCTCTTTCAGTTCATTTAAGCCCAGCGTCTTTTGGGGAGGAAAAAACCAAATATCTTTCCTGAGACTGCAAGGACCCTATGATCTAAGGAGATCGTCAGAGAAAACCTGTGCTGTATCCTGAAAGTCTGCATACCTACAGTTGCAAGAACAAGGGAGTACATCAGTGATTCCTTAATGGACTAATCTTAGGGACAGTTAGGAGGGCCATGAACATCTTACCATCGCCTTTTGCAGGGAAAGATTGCCTCTGAGAAATGCTGTGTGACAGGATACGGTGGGGACTTCCCTGTCTCTTTGCAACCTAAAACTGGTGCAAAGCAGCAGGGGAGGTACACGCATGGGTCAGCTGGGTTGTCTCACTCTGTGAAACTTCACAGTATGTTTTATTCAGGTCTTGCCGAATAGACTGTGCTAGGATGTAAGAAGTCAAAGTGCAGATGAGGTGTGCAAGGACCAAGGACAAGTGCTCAGAATTCATCTGCAGCAGCAATGAAGGGACCAGGAAGTGATTTTAAGTAGAGAGCGCCAAGTCCCCTTTAAACTGGCTAGCTCTGGCACTGTTACCTCTCTCTTGATGTGGCTGAACACAGCTCAGTGTAGGCTAATGGGGTCTTCCCAGGAGAGTTCACCACAGATCTTTGTGTCACTGCTATGGGTACAGCATTTGAAGCTAACATGGGTATCATGACACATCAAGGTAAACATGACCTCCCCAGAAGATGAAAGGACAGGTTAGGGACAGGAAGGCCAGGCATCAAGGGAAGCTGTAGGCAGGCTCACCTAAATCAAGCTGAGTCTTTCACAGTGGGGAAATTTGGGTTGGGTTTGGCAAGGGTTTGCTTCCAAGGATAGTCATCAAGAAGAACAGTGTTGTCAGTGTTAGCAATGTAAGTGCCAGTCTCATGGTACATGATGTCTGAATTTGGACTTTAAAGAAGTAGCAAAATGAATTTTTAGCTCTTGGGACTGGAATATGGGAAATGTTCCCTGAAGCTAAGGGGAACAGTGAGACCTAAAAGGGCTCAAAGTAATTAAAGGGGGAAAAAAAACCTGTCTGAGATTGGTATTTCTGTGATCCTATTCTGTTTGTGTCCCTGGGTGACCAATCCTCATTTCCTATCCATATGTTCCAGGCCTGAAAGAAGCAAATGTTAACCTTCAAGATAAAATAAGAATCCACATGCTGGGCCTTTGGACCTCTGACTTATATACGTCTGATACAGAATAAACATCACGCAGTTCAGGTGGACAGCAGCTCTGTTCATTGGCAGAACGGTGAGGCTCAGAGCCCAGTATGCTGACAGTTACAGCTTGCTATGTGGCTTGCATACTGACAGTGGACTAACTCAAGCATTTTTCTAATGCTGTTCGTTTGATCTGCCAGTCCAAGGTTTTGTTCCAACTCCAGCTACAAGCACTGCACAACAGGAAAGCCGCAGTGATACTGGTCAGGGCTTAGAGTACGCTCCTCTGTGGAACAACATGTGCTTGGAGCTGATGGGCTGGTACGGCCTGGGTTTTTATCCTCAGCACCTTCCTACTGTTTCCAGGACAGTTAATGAGCAAAGCAGTGATGGAACCGTGGAGATATGTGATAAATTCAGCTCTCTTGAGTAACTTGGACTGGCAAGCAGGACCTGTCCCTTTATCTTCTAGCAGAGCAGAATGCTTCAAAAAACTGCATGAGAGCCTGTGGAGGCATTTCCTTGCTTAGCATGTGCTAAAAACTGTAATATGAGGCAATAAATGGTTTCCTCCTCCATAAAATTTATTTTCCTTGATGTTTTTTCTGATGTTTACTTACCAGTATCTTTTTTGCATTGATTAGTCAGTCTCATTTTTAAATGTAGAGCTACATTTGTTTTCCAGCCTGGGTTTTATTTCTGAACGTGGTGATGGTGTCCTGTAGTGCAAGGTACAGATAGGAAATTCAGGGCACAGCTCCTACCTCACACAGAAAACAGGCTCAGTATCAGAGCTACCGTCATGTGGATAGGCCAGCCGGTGAGGACAGGAGAATGAAATAACATATGGACCTTGGCAGCAAAAGTCAGCTCTTCTGCAGGAGGCAATGGGGACAATGACTAATTGTCTAGAAATCGTGTGAAAGGGTCCCAAAATGCTATGTTTTGTACACTTCATTACCACCTCCAAGCAATGTTCAACTGATACAAAGGTGATCTAGGTCAGAGTCACAGCTGTCTGAAGAGCAGTACTCGCTGTACTCACCAGGCCGTGCCGCTCCAGGCTGTGGAGTGTTAATAAATAGTCCTGACGGCTACCGTTAGCGAAGGGAATCTTTCCACTTTTCTAACCACCAGGTCAGAGCAGTCAATTATTGAACACATTGAGTTAAAAATAAGCACAATGCAGTAGTTCTGAGAACACCATCTGTTCTACACAAGGTAACTAAAAGGTGTTTCTCAAATCGATGGCAGTCATGCATGCAAATTTTCCATGCGAGCCAGTCTTAACTGGTCTTTAAAGGTCATCATTTCTGTGCAAATGTTTGTTTAAAAGTAATTTCTGTTTCTGAACCTGGCTCTTTGTCAGCTTTCCTCTGGCTGTGCAGAGAGGTGAGATGGTCTATGTCAGAACCTCAGCTGCCTGTGCCAGCCTACAAGCAGCAGTCGCCTCTCACATCTTGCGCCTGTGCTGGGGGTAGGAGGACAGGGGTGTGACAGCTCCTCTCTCCTGTGGAGCAGAGCAGAGCTCTGGGAAACACCCAGGTTGGCACGTCCCCACCAAAGGCAGAAACGTTGCATGTTGCTTGTTTCCTGTGTTGGCTGGATCACACCTTGGTGGGCTATTCAGAGCTGGCTGAGGCTAGGTCGTTAAAGCCCCAGGGTGTGTATTTTCCCTTTTCATCTATATTTCATCTATTCCTGTATGGCTGGTTTGCCATTTGATGAGATTTTCCTGTTGGGACTGTCTTCAGTTTGCACTTGGATCCTCACTGTAGTTGCTCCAGCTCCTATGAGGTCCCCATAATATTTCTAGGAGTTAGCAGAATGGAGTCCTAATTCCTGAGCAAAAAATTTATTTTTACCTTGCAGACATGTATATGACCAACTGTAGTGGACCTGGGATTGGTGAACATTACCAGAAACTGAGTATTTCATAGCAAAATTACTACTCATCCTTGCAAATCAACAGAGATTTTTATTTTAATATGCTGGCCAAGCTGAAAAATGTTTTCATTTTAGGTTGACTGAAAGCTCACCAACCAAATAAAAATTTCCGTCTGCTGATGACCCAAAGCCTGCAAGAGTTTTGTTCAGGGACAAAAAATTTCAATCAAAAGCAAAACGTGTCTCTCTTTTTTTTTTTTTTTTTGAACCAGGACTATCTGACATTTTTCAAGAAAAACAAAACATTTCTTTCTTGGTGACCAGATAGATTTGCATTTGAGCAAATTAATTGTTTCACTGAAATGTTTTCCTTTCTCAGCAAAAAAAGTGAGTTGAATTTTTTTGTTCCACTCCACTTCTCAGCTGGGGCTTAAGAAAACATTCACAAGCTCCTTCTGGGAACAGCTGCTAAAATCCTGCCTGGCATGGCAACTCTGACTTATTGAGCTATATCCTAGTCTCTGTAAATTTAGGGAGGGTGATATCATATAAAAAGCTCCCTGTAATTAGCCAAACCAAACCTATGCAGTTATCTCATAGGATTTGCTGTCCTCAGGTGATGAAGCTACAGAGTGAGACAGTGGAAGGTCAGAAAATGTTCCAGTGGCTGAGGCTGGAAAAATGATAGAGGTATGGTAGTACATGGCCAGGACACCCCCACAGGTCTTTCCTTCCTCCTACTGTAGTCAAATCCTGGTTAAACACTAATTACACTTTCACATCTAGCAACCAGAAATTGTTGGGGGGTGTCCTGGTTTCAGCAGGGAGAGTTAATTTTCTTCCTAGCAGCTGGTGTAGTGCCGTGTCTTGGATTTAGGATGAGAATAATGTTGATAACACACTGATGTTTTTAGTTGTTGCCAAGCAGTCAAGGACTTTTCAGCTTCTCATACTGCCCTGCCAACGAGAAGGCGGGGGCTCCCAGGAAGCTGGGAGGGGACACAGCCAGGACAGCTAAAACAAACTGACCAAAGTGATATTCCATACTATATGACATCATGTTCTGTATGTAACTGAGGGGTGGGCTGGGAGGTGGGTGAGTTCAGGGTCTTTCAGAGCATGAATTTAGGATGGTGAGAAATTGTGCTGTTCATCATTTGTATAGTTTGTTATTGTTGTTATTATTATCTTCCTTTTCTGTCCTATTAAACTGTCTTTATCTCAATCCACAAGTTTTGTTTTTTTCTCTTTTCTGTTTTCAATTCTCTTCCCCATCCCACTGGGAGGGAGGGGAGTGAGTGAATGGCTGTGTGGTTGTTTTAGCTGCCAGCCAGGTTAAACCATGACCGGGAGAAACAGATGTGTGAACCACATCTGGTGGTCCTAGGGTAGTAGCTCTGCTGGTGGATCAAAGGAGTAGGTAATATGGCAAGGGAGTGTCGAAGGTCATGTAGGAGCTGTAATGAGCTCCACTGTCCTTGCTGGACCAGGGAAAAGGTGCAGCAAGCACCCTGGTATTCCTTCAGGAAGTGCTCCATCCTCCTGCAATGGAAGTCCTGCAGGAGGTCTACAGCCTCGCTGCAATCTCAGAAGCCAACTGTTGTCCTGCAAGCGCTGGGAGAGAAGCACACTGTTGTAATCTCAAGCACTATGTCAGTAACACTATTCTGCAAGTTCTCATTTCTCAAATTCCAGTAGGAAGCATGTCTTAGAATTGTTTATCTTCTGTCGAGAGAGGGAATAATTTAACTCAGGAGTTTCAGTGGAGTTTCTACTTCTTTAGTGTTAGGATTGGTTTGCATGTCAGATGCTCCAAGAATATTCACTATTGATAATTAACCCAGAGACCATGTGCCACAAAATACTGTATTGCTGAAGGCTTGTGAATGGGTTGCAGGCTGTCATTCAGGACAGGAAAGACATTTTCAAACACTGTGAAAAGGGCATCTAAACTTTGCTTCGCTCTCATGTTCTATTCAAAGGGCATCATGAAATTCAGCTTAGAAACCATTGTCTATAAACTGATAGTCAGTTTACAAAGTTTCCTGGTGGGACTTAACATTCAGTTCCTACTAAGAAGAAATTGGGCAACACTGGTCACCTCTAATCCCCAAGAGTTCAGAAAACCTCAGTTATTTTGCAAAGTAATTTTAAATTCTTTGCTTTGAAAAGTATTTTCAGTCCTCTGTATTCCAAAATACTGATATTTACTTAAAATCATAAAGCAATATATTTTGCCTTCTTACTGTCCTCTTTGGGTCTTTCAGTCTTTTGGATGGCTTTTTTTCAAGGTTTTCTCTGCAGTTGTGAAGGTCAGAACCTTAATTTTTAGTTAATAAGGAGCAAGGCAGATGATGTGACTTCAGGAGCCGGAAACTTAGGCAACAAACGCAGTGCTTGCCAGTATAGTTCGTTCAATCTTATATCTTCAGACAGTACCAACTGTGTATTTGAGACTCCACATCAGGCTCCTAGCATGGCCTGAGTTTTCTGCTCAGTGGGCAATGTGCCTCAGAGGTTGGTTGTATAAACCACAAATCAAGTGACTCTGCACAAAACATTCCTTTTTATATGTAGGGCAGAAATTCTTCTTTGACTGTGGTAAAAAACAACCAAACCCTACCACATTCCCAGCATTCACTGAACAGGAAGCTGAGGTGACCCTGCTGTTAGTCTGTAGGGGAATTGGAAAATAGTGCCAGCTTTCCCTTGCACATTTTCACATTAGCTGAAGCAGGAATCCACTCTTAAGTTGAGCCTCATTCCTATAATTGCACTGTTATCATATCCTGGGTACTAAGTTGTTGCTGACACAGCCTAGGGATGGTGGGCAGAGGCTAGAGGGGGTGGTCAAAGAAGGACTAGACTCTTTGACCTTTTGCTCCTGCCCTGCATTCCTCCTACATTCTTCATTGACAATTCCATTCATGTTTCAGTCTAGAAGGGGTGGGAAAGGGCTTTTCCCATGAAGGTAAGTGGGATTTCCTCCAAAATGTTCCCCAGCGTGTGTGCAGGAAATTTTAGGTGTCTCTGTCATAGGTTAAGACCAAGATGCTGGTTATCACAGAACCTGGAATGTGGATGGAAGAATCTTTACTGCCAGAGTTGAACCTCCCTGCTGGAGCTCATGGGCTGTTTCTCTTGGTGACCCTTGCCTTGGACAGCTCTCTTTGGGAAGGGAAAAATGCAGCAAGGGCCTCCCTGACAAGCAGCAGACTGTGGCTGAAAGACTGCCTGTCTCCCTGTCTTTCTGCAGTCAGAAAACAGGCAATGGGAGATGTCTGGAAATAGTTTTCCCCCCCATACTGGCAAACCTGTCCTGCACAAGCAATCCAGGCATTGTAACAGGGAGTGTTTCTGTCACAGCAGGTTGCGATTGCATGCAGTCTATCAGAACATGTTGGGATTGGATACTGCAGTAAGAAAAACAGTAGTCTTTTGAATTTGCAGGGGAATAAACAGTAATCCAAGAAGTCTGTCTCCAGAATCAGTTGAGCATGTTGTATAGTTTCACCAAACCGGATTAGCAATCAAATTGGGAATTCTCCAGGAATGCACCTATCCAGCCAAGTCCAGTGAATCGTTTGTGAGATCTTACGAATATCTCCAGTGCTACAGTATATTTTTCTAAAAGCCTGCAACAGAAGTCTGTCATTGCTGTACTAGATGCTATAAATACTCATAATTTCATAAAATGCTTTGCTTCAAATGAGAAAAAAAAACCCCAAACAAACAGGAGTAGTAGGGCTTTTTACAAGGGACTATTTACAAGGGCATGTAGTGATAGGACAAGGGGTAATAGCCTTAAGCTGAAGGAGGGTAGATTTAGATGAGATATTAGGAAGTAGTTCTTCACTGTGAGGGTGGTGAGACACTGCAACAGGCTGCCCAGAGAAGCTGTGGATGCCCTGTCTGTGGAAGTGTTCAAGGCCAGGCTGGATGGGGCTTTGGGCAATGTGGTCTAGTGGAGGGTGTCCCAGCCCATGGCAGGGGGGTTGGAACTAGATGATCTTTGAGGTCTCTTCCCACCCAAACCATTCTATGATTCTATGATAGGAGGGACATAAAGCCATAGAGACATTAAACTGTTTGCCCAAAAAGTTAGTGATCGTGCCAGGAGCATGTCCTGCATTTCTAGACTTCAGTTATCACCCTCTCTGTTGAACTATGCTTCCCCCAATTTTGTGTTAAGGTTGTGTCTGAAGCCACTATAATCCTATCCACCTCACAAAATCAGTTAAGGTGCTGAATCAAATCAGTATGTTTGGTGGCTTAGGTTTCCAGCTGAATGTCACTGTGCGTTGACTAGGCAGGAAGAGGGATACCTTTGCTTGTGGTTTTTTTTGACTGTTAGGCCACTGAGCAGAGCTGGATCACAGTAATACCCTCTGGGAAATAAAATTTTGAAGGAGTCGAAGTGATCCACTATTGCTATAGTTTCAACAACATTTACTTTAAGAAAACCAAATCTAAATAAAAATTGATCCTAAAATCTGTGACCTTCCATGTGAATCAGTTTTATTTGACTAGGTCCATTTGAAGAAATAAGACTAAGCAGATCTGTGTTGTAGGAAAGTGCTTAGAATCCATAGAAACAAAACAAAACAAAACAAAAAAGTCATTGGTTACCTTGCTCTGCTGAAAGCAGTCAGGCTAGACAGTGATGGCAATGGTGCAGACATATGGGGTCTGTTGCGCGGGTAGAGCCTGGGTGGTATTTCTCAAGTGACATTGTCACTATCTGATGGTCATCTCTCTAGAGTGATCCTGACAACCATGAGTCCTGGGGTGCTGCTTTTACCCCTGACCCCAGCAGAACCATTTCTAGTGTCAGGAACCTGTGCTTTGAAGCTAGAGTTTGCAGGCATCTTCAAGTGATTACAAGAGTACAAAGGTGGAAGATTAAATTAAACTCAGCAGAGATAACATCACAGCATGGGGAGGAGATCTCCTGCTATGCAAGGGGAATGATTAGTAACCTGCTGGTAGTGTTCTCCGGTGGATGGCAGTGAATTGCCACACATAACGAACAGCTTACGTGTAAATACTTTTCTGAGACACAGAAACTGACTGGGTCCTCCAAAAAGTGTTGATTTTCCCCTTTTTCCAAGGAAAGTACCAAATTTTTCATATGTCTCATCAAACCGGAAGTTGCAAGGGGAAATGTTTGGTTATCTGCAATAGGACCAGAAAAAAGCTAACCTTTGTAGGCAGGATGCCAGTGTTTATCCAGATGGACCTGTGAGAAAAACAGACAAGGCTGGTTTCACGTTTTGATGGACAGTTATCTTGTCATTCCACAGTTTCAGCCTACTCAGCAAGTATCGCCTTTAGTCTTTCAAGGGGTCCTAAGAGAGCTAGGTATATACATTTTCATTGGGTTTTCTCCCATTCCTCTTTTTAAGTGGAGTAGTGGTATTCCTTCTAAACATCTGATCTCCTTGGCATGCTAAACCCTTTTGTTGTAAACTGGATTCTGCAATGAAATGCCCCACATTTAAAAAAGAAAAATATTGTCAAAGTTATGTAATGATTTTATCTTTCTTTGACTTGTTTTTAGTGATACTGTCTTCCTTCTTCATCTTTTCCTGCAATTTATTGCTCTTACAAAGTCAGCAGACAACTGCGTTTGTTATGATAGGATTGTATGATAAATGTGACTGAAACTTGGAGGTTTTTTCAGGCCAGAGATGGCATTCAATTGTGCTAAATATTGCAGAAAATGCCTCACGTAATTCATGCATGCCTTAACACAGATAAAAGCATGAGGTGTGTGCAGAACATATGGCAGTATCACGTGCACTGGCCTGTCATTGTAATTAAACTGGTTCAACTGGTCCGTGATAGCCTGGTGTAAGTTTTAGATGTTATTGATACCATAAACCCTCTTCTAATCTAATAAAAATAAGATAACAACCATAAGGAAGTAGACTTGTGGAAGCCTGCATCCCATCTGACCGTCCCAACACATTACAACAGTGACGTTTCCCACAAAACAGTTTCTTACTGTGTGAGCCTATGAATCCAGTGTGAGTCTTTTTTAACCTTGCAGGTACCACCAGAGATGGTCATTACTGCCTACATGGCAGCACACGTTTTTCTACACAGGCAGGGCAACTGGGGTGTGGTGGTGGGAGAGAATCTAACACTCAGACTGGCAAGCATGGGGAAACTGCACAAGCTCCTGAAGGCTCCTCTGGTTTTCTGATGGTGAGGTGTGGTTTAGAGGGAGTGGAGCTCATCTGGGCCACGTTGCCATCAAGGCCACGTGAACAAATCCCTGCCATGGGCACAGGTGAGGAATAGAAACCAGCTGTGTTTAGTGAAAAAGACTGCCAAAGTTGTGAGGAGTCAGCAGTTCACTGTGGTTTTGACCTGAGAAATGCTAGACCTATGGGACACTCAGTCAGCAAACCTCTGTACTGTAAACTACAGTAAGAGTTATAGCATTTCCAGAGATTTCTCAGCTCCCTTATTTACAAAGATTGTTTAAATATGCATAAATTGAATTTAAAATATTTTTAAGGGGTAATTCTAGCAAAACGAAACAGTTTGACTGCAAATCTGCTTTTGGCCTTTTCAGTTTGTTGCTAGGAGTCAAGACAGATTTTGCTTTTTTTATAAAGTTGAAACATTTTGTTTGTTTTGGGAAAGCTGACTTCCTGCCTAGCTGGCAAACACATAGTTCCTCCCACCTCGGGCTTTCAAAAGAACCATGAAAAGTACTCAAAAAAGACATTCAGCCCATCTGATTCTGATCCCTCAGAAACTTAGTCTCCATTGACAGCTGTGAGAAATCTCTCCTCTCTTCCTTTCTCTTTTCTTTTTCTTTTCTTTTTTCTTTTCTTTTCTCTTTTCTTTTCTTTTCTTTTCTTTTCTTTTCTTTTCTTTTCTTTTCTTTTCTTTTCTTCTTTTCTTTTCTTTTCTTTTCTTTTCTTTTCTTTTCTTTTCTTTTCTTTTCTTTTCTTTTCTTTTCTTTTCTTTTCTTTTCTTTTTTCTTTTCTTTTCTTTTCTTTTCTCTTTCAGAGTTCTTCTCCAAACTGGGCCTGGGATTTGCTTAAAAAATTGACAGTATTTGTGATACCAGTTGCAGACAGCTGAAGGTTGTTGTGTTAGGAAACCAGACAGGATATGAGTATGTGTCCCACACTCCCACAGACTAGTTTCCCTGTGTGCACTGAAAGGCCTTTCTGGAACATTTTCCTTACCAGAAAGAGGAAGGAAATTAGCCACTTTTGCAGAGACTAAGTTCAGGACTGAACTTTGTTTTTCTGGTTGATTTTCCTTGCTGCCAGGCCCATGAGACCAGATTTCTGCTTAGAAACTGCTATGTCTGGCAAATGCAAGGAGTACTATACTTTCACAACCCACCTCCTCTTATTTCTGCAGCTCCACAGCTGCCTTTTCTACTTCTGGACCCTGTGCAGCAGGGGCAGGTGTCTGGTCTTGTCTGTGTGCAGCCAGACTGATGCACGCAGCTCCTTTTGCCGCAAGAGCCAAGGGGAGGATGGAGCACATGCAATGGCTTGGCATTTGCCTTGCAGGAACTAAGTGTTCCCTATAGTCCTCACCGAGCTCCACCTCTCCACACTGCCTAGATTAGGTTGTCTACTCTGTGTGCCTCCAGGTCACACCTGCCAGACTGCAAAAATAAGAGAAATCAGAAAGGAAAAGTCTTATAGCCTATTTTGGGAGGGAGGGCTCCTATAGGAGGTAATGTGCCAATCCTTTTTGCAGCATAGAGAAGTCCTCCCTTAGCGGAAAAACAGAAAAATCACTTGCGCTCAGAACTTCCCAGCACAGCTGCGACCTGTCAAGAGAGAAGAGAGAGCACAGGTCAGCCCAAGTGGTGCTGTGTGTCTTAGTTCTGTGCTTGGGAAAGGCAGATCTGTTTCCTCTGAGTATTAGCTATCTTTGAGTGCATTGAACAACATGGGGATTACAGAGCCAGGGGAAATGTCTGGAGATGAGCCTGCATAGAGAAGAGACTCCTGGATGGGATAGAACAGCAAATAGAACACTGGGAGAGGTGTTGTGCATTTATGACAGCTAAGGAAAAATAAGAGTCACTGTGTTCCTGCCAGCTGGAAGCCTCCCTTGGCACACTGAGCCAGGGGATGGCACATTTGGCTTGCAGCAACAAGGAGCAAGCAAGGAATCCTTATTTCTGCAGCCAAGAGGATCAGGAAGGTTCAGCTTACAGTGAGCATGGGGAAGTGCAATGAGACAGTGCACCAAGCCAGAGGAAGTACAGAAACCAGTCAGCTTAGATCAGTGAAGACCCCCTTCCATCCCTGGGCTGCCTGCTCTGGTGATAGAGGTGGAGGAAAGAGAGAGTCTGGACAGTAGACCTTCATCCACCAATCATCCTGGAGGTCCCCCTGGCCTGTATGTTACTTGGAACATGGCTCTTAGCAAACCAGGTAATGGCTAGGCTGGGCCTCAGGAAAGTTCTGGTAACCACCCTTGTCTGATGGCCTCACATTCCCTGATGCAGTCAGAAAACTGGAACAAAAGGGGCATCCACCCCAGACAGGGACACATTCCCACCCATAGCCCAGACAGCAATTTCTGGAAAAGGCAGAGCTGTGCACAGAGCCCTGGGCTGGGGAAAAGGCAAGAAGCAGCTGAGAGATTATGGTTCAAGTGCTGGCTGAGGTGAGGGCTTTAGGTTAACACTCCCCTTTCTTACCTCCTGTTGTGGTCTAGGATAGGTAAACTTTGTGCCTCCCTTGGAATGGGAGCACAGAGTTACCTTCCTTCCCATGTCCTTTCTTTTCCTAATGGAGATACTTGGCAAGGCCTTAGGTTTTAGCCAGCCACTGCTTCCCGCTGACGAAGAGGGCAACTGGAGCAATAGTATGGCTGCAGTCTGTACCAGAGAGAGTCTTTGCTGTCGTGGGACATGCCAGCACATACAGCACACTGTGTAATGCTAACAGCAAGGTTACAGTCCCCTAAACTGAATGTCTCTCCAGGACTGCCCTTCCTTCCATAGTAGAGAGCCAGCTTTGCTGCTGATGACCTGCTCGAAACCCCCACTCTGAACTAAGATTAACATTTACCCCACCTTGAACTCCCGCGCTCTCTGGGAATCGCCCTAGCCCATTCTTTTCTTTGGAAAGAAAGCCCCCTTTTCTTTGGAAGACCTTACTCCTTTCCAACTCACCTTCACCGCTCATCAGGCTGCCACAGTCCTTTAAAAAAGGTATCTGCTCTGAGCAGACGCAGGAGTCCCTGAACCTTTGTTACTGACAATAGGAACGCAGCTGAATTTCCAGACTGAGATCACCGTCCGTCGTTACTGTGGAGGCGATTATTTCTTGTGGCGTAACAGTGACACCCAGTGGCTATTAAAATAAATTCGTAAAGTCCCTTACACCTGAATTCCACCTTCCTCCCTCCCTGCCCGCCCTTGGTGCATTTGCAGGGACATTTAATACAGGGTGCGGTTACATGACACTCACAAGCTCTGCAGACAACCTCATTCAGCTCCTTTACTCCTCTCTCAGCCATCCAAGACAAACCGTGAGCAACAGGCTTCTTTGGTCTCCTGAGAACTGTGGAATCAAGCACCAGCTGTATCTATTGCACTAAACAAGAATTAAACATCTCTGGGAGATGAAAGATCAGATCTTAGGAAGAGGGTGTCTGCAAAGGAGATGACTCCCCTAAATTATCTGTACCCAGTTTATAATCCCTAGCAAGTAGCAGAAGATGAAAATGATTGTGAATTGTAACAACGTACCCCAGAGCTGCCCAGAATATTTTTGCAAACCTTGATGGATTCAGGAGATAGACTGATGTACACAGGACAGCTTATCTTTGCAGTACAGGCAAGTACTTGACCACAGTTAGTCTGATCATCAGTAGATTTTATCCCCTTTCCTTTTTGCTTTGAGAAAATTCTATGTTATGTGCAGTGTACCTAATTGTCCAGAGCATTAATGAAGGTATTAAACAGTATTGGCCCCAGTAGAGACCCCAGGGGTGACCAGCCTCCAGCTGTACTTTGTGCCACTGTTCACAACCCTCTGGACCAGCCGTTTGGCCAGTTTTTAATCCACCTCAGTGCCCACTTACCTAACCTGTTTTTTTTGCCAGTTTCTCTTTTAGGATGTTATGGAAGACAGTGTCAAAAGCCAACCTAAGTCAAGGTAAACATCGTTCACTGCTCTCCCCTCAGCCACCAAGGCAATCAACTTGTTGGAAAATGTTATCCAATTAGTTAAACATGACTTCTCCTTTGTAAGTCCATGCTGACTACTGATCACCTTCTTGTCCTTCATGTGTCTAGAAATGGTTTCTAGTATTAGTTGTTCCATCACCTTCCAGCGACTGAGGAGAGCTGGACCAGACTGTGCTTCCCTGACTCTTTCGTCTTGCCCTTCTTGAAAGATTGACATTTTTTCTCTTCCAGTCCTCAGAACCTCTCCAAGTTGCCTTTCAAAGATAATCAAGAGTGTCCTCCCAATGGTATCTCGTAGCTTCCCTCAGCACTTGCAAGAGCAAGCTGTCTGGCTCCATTGACTTCTGTACGTCCAATTTGTCCAAGTGTTTCCTAACCTGAGCCTCCTCCAGTCTTTCCTGCTCCAAATTTTCTTTCTGGTCTCAGAAAGCCAGGATTCCTGAATAAGTCTTACGAGTAAAGGCTGAGGCAAGGAAGGCATTGAGTATCTTGGCCTTTTCTGTAATAGTATAATACTAAAATAGGCAGCATGAGCTGCACTGGTGACACTAAATAGTTTTTCACTTATTGGTGCAGAGAAACAACATGCAAACTTGCTCCTTTGTTCATGTTTTCCCTTGAGTCACAAGGAAAGCAGTATTTGTTGTTCTGTGTTTCTGCCACAGAGCCACAGAATCATCAGCCAGGTCTTAAGTGCAGTGAACAGTAGGCAGATGAGCAGAACGGGCTGAGATGCTGGGGTCTCCTTATGGCAAAAGGCCTCCCTGGGAGTAGTTCTCTCCTGTCCTCCAGGTAGGCATGGTCCACTGGGATTCTAGATGGTTCCCTGCTGTGCTGCAGGTCAGATATTTCCCTTGCTGCAGATCAGAGAGGGAAAGGAAACTGCAGATTTTTAAAAGAAACCAGATGGCAATTTTCCCCGAAACTCCTGCTAGAAGATACACTCTATAACCACTTAAGAGGATCTCAAGGACTTTGCTCTTAAATGACTCAAAGGCACCCAGTGGAGACAGTTTTCCAAATGGAAAAAGAAACTCTCTGAAATATTTACTAGAAAAGTTAGGAGAGAGCTGTCTTACCTACAGTTGTGCTAGTTGTGATGTGCTCAAGATAGCCAGATTTTTTTTTCTCTCACAGTAATTGCTGGATACTTCTCTGCAGTGATCATACCCTACCCCATTAAATAATAGAATCATTGCTACTCTGAGTGACATATTCTTCCATCCAGTGATTTTTATGAATTACTGCGTAGCTCAAAACCCAGTTCACCTCAACTCAACTATATCGAGCAAGGATAGAGGGATCAATCCAGAATCCAGCTAATGAATGCTACTGAGAAAGGTCATTGTTTATGTGAATTCAATTTTAGCAAATAATTTTATTTAGGCCAACTCTAACTGCTTAGATCAGATTTGTATTAGTCATTTTTATGAGCTATGGTCTTCTCAAGCTTTTTTATTAGATTTGGTGCTCACTAAACTGCTGATGAAACTGGAGTTTCAAGTTCATCACTTGTTACTGAAATGCATTTTTATGTCATATATAAAATTCAACTCTGCTGAGTTGTGACCGCACATTGGTGTTGTGGTGATGCTCTTGGGTGATCATGATACTGTGACTACCATGGCTTGTAGCCTTTCTTTGTAGCCAAAGATAAGGCGAAAGGACGTATATCTCTGAAGCAATCATGTGAAGTAAGAGTTGTTTTTTTAAGCAGATACCCTCAAAGACTTGGCAACCCCATGGCTCACTCTGAACAGCTCTGGCAGCTTGATTGCCTTAGACTTAGTTGACCTGGCCCTTACTCAGTTCTTAGCTCTGCTTCTTTCTCTTCTCTGTGCTACAATCTAATGCTGGTATGCAAAGGATGATCATAATATGTCAAGGCCTTACCATAGTTTTGGTGAGGACATTGAAGAGAAGGGTATTTCCTGAGAGGTGAGCTAATTGGAACTGATCCTAAATACCAGTGTGGGTCTAGCCAAAATTTTTATTATTTTTTTCAGTAAGGGGGAGCTCAGCTCAGACCTTATCTGCAAGACTTGTCTGCATCTGTTCTAATCACAAATCCAGTCACAGAGACATAGAACAACTTAGGTTGGGAGGGAGCTCCAGAGTTCGTGTAGTCTAACTGCCTGTTCAAAGCAGCTCTAAACACATCAGGATCTTCAGGGCTGTGTCCAGCTGAATTGTGACTGCCTTCAAGTATGGAGATCCCCCAGATTCTGTGGGCATCATCATCTGATACGTGACCACCCTTATGGTAAATCTTTTTTTCCTAATATCTGATCAGAATTTCCCAAGTTCCAACTTGTGCTCATCACCATTTTTCCTATCGCCACGAACCTCTGAGAAGAGTCTGGCTCCATCTTCTCTGTACCCTCTGACCTTGTAGTTGCAGAGAGCAATGAAGCCTCCCCTTCACCTTCTCTTCTGTAGGTTAAACAGACCCTGTAGCCTCTCCTGATATGCTATGTCATTCAGCTCCCTGACCATTTTAATGGCTTATACTGGACTGGCTCCAGAATGCAAAATCTGGAATGAAGATGCCTTGCAGTGACATCTGCATCCTGCTGGATGCATTCCATATGGACCCATGGACTTGTGTATGCCTAAGTGACACCTAGCCCTATCTTCCTTTTCTGTGCATAGTTCCACAGACTCTACTGGGAAGCTTAGGGACCTGAGAGGCCTGAAGACAAGCCTTACCAGGCAAAAATGAGGCAAAATGGCACTGAATACTTCAGCAATTACTGTGTCCTGTTTCATTAGATCTCCTGTCCTAAGAAATGGGCCCATGGTCTTATTAGTCCTCCTTTTGCTGCCCATTTTCTTAACCAAACCTTTCTTGTTGGCCTTCAGACTACAGATAAGCTTTGACTTTCCTGATCCCACACCTATGTTAGTGGGCGATGTCTCTGTAGTCCTCCCAGGTAGCCTGCTTCTACCTGCTGTGTAGCAGGCTTTCTGCATTTGAGCTCAGTCAGGATCTCTATGTTTATCCATACTAGCACTCTGACATGTTTGCTTGACTTTCTGTATATTGGGACAGACTGTTCTTTTGCTCTGAGGAGGCTGGCTGTGAAGATCAAACAGTTCTCCCAGGCCCCTTTAATCTCCAGAGTCATTTCCGTTGGGATTCTCCCAGCAGGTCCCTGATGAGTTGAAATTATGTTCTTCTGATGCCCAGGGTTGTAATTCTGCTCTTTGTCTTGCTAATTCCTCTCAGAATCTTGTACTCGGTGGTCCTATGTTTGCTGCAGCCAAGAATGGCCTCGAACTTCTCACTTGTAACTAGTTCTTCCTTGTTTGGAAGTCGCAGGTTGAACAGAGGATCTTTCCACCTCATTTCATCAGTCACCTTTGTCACAAATCGCCTTCAGCACTTTCCAGACATATTGTGGTTTCTTTCTACCAACCGTGTTGCTGTTCCACCACACATCAAGGTGATTAAAGTCATCCATAAATATCAAGGCCCGTGATGGTGAAGCTTTTTCCAGCTGCCTAAATAAGGTTTCATCTGTCTCATTTTCCTGATCAGGTGGTGAGTAGCAGACACCTACAACATCGCATTCACTGACTTGTCCTCTACTCCTTACCCAAAAGCTCTATACTGCTTTGTCACCTGTCCAAAGGCAAATCAATATGCATTCAAATTACTCCATGTCCAGTGCAATGCCTTCTCACATTCCCACCCTATCTTTCCTAAAAAGCTCATATCCCTCCATTGCAGCACCCCACCATTGCAGCTTATCTCACCTATACCAGCTTGTCTCTGTCATCCCAGTGAGGTCATAGCTCTGCAACTGTGCATGAACTTCTAAATCCTCTTGCTTGTTCCTCATACTTCATGCATTGCTGCACAAACATTTGAGATAGGCTTATACAGTGGAAGTGTGAGAGCTTCCCTTGTCATGTTATCCCCCGTGTTTGCTCAGCCCCATGTGCCCTCCCTTCCCTTCAGGTTACGGTAGTCCTCCCAGGCATCGCGATTTTAAAGCGCTCCTCTCTAGGTTAGCAAGTCTGCTTACAAAGACAAATCTTGCCCCACTTTGTCAGATGTATCAACTTCTTGCTGAATACTCCTCATTTCTTACAGAAAGTCAATGGTCATAGAAGCCAGAACCCTACCTTGGACACTTGCTATGCAGCCAGGTGTTGGCCCACTCAGTGAGTCCACTTGTGCTTGTCTTTCCCCATTACTGGTGGGATTAAGGAGACATCATCTGGACACCCATCCCCTTCACCTTGACCCTTACCCCAGAGGTCTTTAGTCACTCTTGACATGCTTCAGGTTACCCTGGCAGCCTAAAATATTTCTCAAAAATATAGTTTTGCAGCCTAAAATATTTCTTAAAAGTATCATAAACCCTCCACATTTTTTGAAAAAAAAAAAAAAACCAACCAAACCTCTGTTTCATGTGGAAAAGGAAAAAGAAGAAAAATTCCAGGTCTGAAAAGCCCTCTCCATTACTGGGCTACATGGACAGAATCTGGCTTTAACTGTAATAAACTGCAAACTGTTCAAGGCAATTTGCAAACAGAAAAAAAAAAAAGTTCATAATCTATAATATTTACTCTGAATTATTTGCTAAGCTCCATAGAGGGAGCTGATATTCCTTCTAGAGCTCTTAAAATCTGCCTGTTGTTTCTCCCTGCCAGACCTATATCTTCCAGATATGAGTAAATAATGATTTACAGTGTAAAATTTATATAACAAAGTACACTAATTTCCCTCTCTCTAGTTCATGAATTGTTTGTGAAGTGATAACAAAATCCTCATTATTTTGGCAAGCATTTGTGAATTTTCTTTAGCTAATCTTTATTTACTGTAGATATTCACAGCCCTCTCTGATAGTCATGAAGGCCCTGTAGGAATATTTGAGTTTCTTTCTTGGGTGACTGAAATAATGATTAGAATTTATAAGCATTTCAGATTACATGCTTGATTTCTGAAAAGAAAATGGCACTAAAAATAGATCCTTACATGTAAAAGTAAAAATTAAACTCCTTAAACTGAGTTTGAAGGCTGAACAGGAGTATCTATGGAAAAAGAGGTTGACACAAACCTTATTGTAGATGAATGCTGAAATATAGAAAAATAATTAGAATAACAAACTTTCAGGCATTCATGATAAAATGTGGGCAAAGTCTAGATATGGCATTACTTGATATAAAGGGAACAAAGTATTTGCAATGCAGATTTATTTTTTTGTCCCACCCTCCCTCTCTGGATCTCTCTCTCTGCCGTCTGCCTCCCCCTCCCTCCTCCCCCCTCCCCGTCTTGTCTTTCTCCGTTCCTTCTGCCAGCCTCTCTCAGACTCTTTGTACCCCCCATCTTCCCTCTCTCTTTCTCCTCTTATTCATCCCCCTCCCCTGCCACCCTCTCTCTCTTTCCTGTCTCTGTCTCTCTAAATGACTGCCCAAATGTGAATAAGGACTTCTCCCAAAAACTTCCCTGTTTTTTCCTGCGCTATTGGGTGTTCTAATTAAATATACTTTTTTCTCTGTATACACTCTGCCTGGTTAAGTGGAGTGTAATGCAATCACATAGTCATGGATATTTTAAACCTACAGGAAAGCAAGAAACAACTATTTCAGTTGAACTACCTGCATTAAAGACATAATCCCCAGCAAGAAAGGGATACTCAGAAGCAAGACGCTGCAGCTGAATTAAATTGTTTGATGAAAACTGGCAAGGTCAAAATGGACTTTGGAAGCTTGCAATAGCAAGGACCAGCAGGAGGAAGAGACTTGCTGAACCCTGAGGTGCCCTTGCAGAACCGCTTCACCGCTCTCATCAGGAGAGATGCTGGAGCTGAGTAAGGCACCCCGAGCTGCTCCTTGTGTAACAACCAGCATGACTAAGAACAGGCAACAGGCAATGGTAGTAAGCAACTGTCTTCTGAGAGGTACAGAGGCACCATTTGCCCACTTGATGCACTCTCTGGAGAGGTGTGCTGCTTACCAGGGGCTTGGGTAAGGGATGTCACTGAGAGACTACCAAGCCTTGTACAGTCCACTGACTATTATCTGCTGCTGTTGTTTCACGTGGGCACCAGAGATACAGCCAGAAGCAGTCTGAAGAGCACTAAGAAGGATTAAAGAGCCCTGGGAGTGGCAGTAAGGGACTCTGGAGTGCAGGTAGTTTTTTCATCAATCCTCTCCATCAAAGGGAAGGGGTATGAAAGGCCCAGTTGAATCCAGTGAGTCAACAAATGATTACAGGACTGGTGCCACAGCCAGGGCTTCAGCTACTTAGAGCATGGGATTTGAGAAACCTGGTGTACTAGGGGTTGATGGGGTCCATCTGTCAGAGAAGGGGAAGAGCATCATCAGTCATAGGCTTGCCAAGCTGTGAACTAAAGTTCCTGGGAGAGGGGAACCTCAGTCCATCGCACTCCTGCCAGTCTGATGCCAGTGCCAGCAACAGATGCCCAGAGCCAGGAGAAGGATCACAGGTCAGCAGGAGAGCACTTGAAGTGCAGCACAAGGGAATTGCAGCCACTCCAGCCAGTAAGTCAACTTCATTGGGCACCCAACTGAAATGCCTCTATGGAAACGCACGTAGCATGGGGAACAAACAAGAGGAGTTGGAGACGTGCACACACCTGCATGGTTATGATCTTATTGGCATCATGGAGACGTGGTGGGATAGCTCCTATGATTGGAGTGTTGGAATGGAAGGATACAGGCTCTTTAGGAAGGAGAGGCAGGGGAGATGAGGAGGGGGTGTCACCCTCTACATCAATGACCAGTTGGAGTGCATGGAGTTCTGCCTGGGGATGGATGAGGAGCTGACCAAGATCTTATGGGTCAGGATTAAAGGGAGGGCAGGGACAGGGGACACTATAGTGGGGGGTCTGCTGCAGGCCACCCAACCAGGATGACCAAATGAATGAGGGCCTCTATAGACAGATAGGAGCAGCCTCACATTCACAAGCCCTGATCCTCATGGGGGACTTCAACCACCCCAATATCTGCTGGAGGGACAACACAGCAAGGCATAAGCAATCCAGGAGGTTCCTGGAATGCATTGGTGATAAATTCCTTCTCCAAGTGATAGAGGAGCCAACGAGGAGAGGTGCTGTGCTACACTTTGTTCTCACCAACAAGGAGGGGCTGGTGGGCAATGTGAAGTTTAAAGGCAGCCTTGGCTGCAGTAGACATGAAATGCTGGAGTTCAAGATCTTTAGCACAGTGAGAAGGGCAAACAGCATACTCACTACCCTGGACTTCAGGAGAGCAGACTTTTGCCTCTTCAGGGACCTGTTTGGTAGAGTACCATGGGATAAAGCTCTGGAGGGAAGAAGGCCCCAGGAAAGCTGGTTAATATTCAAGGATCACCTTCTCCAAGCTCAAGAGCGATATGTCCCAACAAAGAGGAAGTCAGGCAAAAGCATCAGGAGGCATGGATAAACAGGGAACTCCTGCACAAACTCAAACACAAAAAGAAAGCCTTCAAAGGGTGGAAGCAAGGGCAGGTAGCCTGGGAGGAATACAGAGAAACTGTCCGAGCAGCCAGGGATCAGGTTAGGAAAGCCAAAGCCCTGATAGAATTAAATCTGGCCAGGGACATCAAGGACAACAAGAAAAGCTTCTATAGGTATGTCAGTGATGAAAGGAAGAGTAGGGAAAATGTGGGCCCTCTCCAGAATGATATGGGAGACCTGGATACCTCGGATATAGAGAAGGCTGAGGTACTCAATGACTTTTTTGCCTCAGTCTTCACTGGCAAGTGCTCAAGCCACACCATCCAAGTCACAGAAGGCAATGGCAGGGACTGGGAGAATGAAGAACCACCCACAGCAGAAGATCAGTTTCGAGAATATCTAAGGAACCTGAAGGTGCACAAGTCCATGGGACCTGATGAGATGCATCCATGGGGCCTGAGGGAACTGGCGGATGAAGTGGCCAGGCCTCTCTCCATCATATTTGAGAAGTCCTGGCAGTCCAGTGAAGTTCCCACTGACTGGAAAAGGGAAAACATAACCACCATATTTAAGAAGGGAAAAAAAGAAGACCCAGGGAACTACAGGCTGGTCAGTCTCACCTCTGTGACTGGCAAGATCATGGAGCAGATCCTCCTGGAGACTATGCTCAGGCACATGGAAAATAAGGAGATGATTGGTGACAGCCACCATGGCTTCACTAGGGGCAAATCATGACTAACAAATTTGGTGGCCTTCTATGATGGGGTTACAATGTCGGTGGATAAGGGAAAAGCAACGGATGTCATCTACCTGAACTTGTGCAAGGCATTTGGCACTGTCCCACACGACATCCTTGTCTCTAAATTGGAGAGACATGGATTCGCTGGATGGACCACTTGGTGGATAAGGAATTGGCTCAAAGAGTTGCAGTCAACAGCTCAGTGTCCAAGGGAGACCAGTGACAAGTGGTCTTGCTCAGGGGTTGGTATTGGGACCAGTGCTGTTTAACATTTTTGTCAGTGACATGGACAATGGGATCGAATGCACCCTCAGCAAGTTTGCCAATGACACCAAGCTGTGTGGTGGGGTCGACACGCTGGAGGGAAGGGATGCCATCCAGAGGGACCTTGACAGGCTTGAGAAGTGGGCCCATGCGAAATGCATGAAGTTCAACAAGGCCAAGTGCAAGGTCTTGCACATGGGTCGGCTCAATCCGAAGCACAACTACAGGCTAGGTGGTGAATGGATTGAGATCAACCCTGAGGAGAAGGACTTGAGGGTGTTGGTGGATGAGAAGCTCAACATGAGCTTGCAATGTGTGCTTGCAGCCCAGAAAGCCAACAGTGTCCTGGGCTGCATGAAAAGAAGTGTGACCAGCAGGTCAAGGGAGGTGATTGTGCCCCTCTACTCTGCTCTGGTGAGACCCCACCTGGAGTACTGCATCCAGCTCTGGGGTCCCCAGTACAAGAGAGACATGGAACTGTTGGGGCAAGCCCAGAGGAGGGCCACGAAGCTGATCAGAGGGCTGGAGCACCTCTCCTATGAAGACAGGCTGAGAGAGTTGGGGTTGTTCAGCCTGGAGGGGAGAAGGCTCCGGGGAGACCTAACTGTGGCCTTCCAGTACCTAAAGGGGGCCTACAGGAAAGCTGGAGAGTGACTCTTTACAAGGGCCAGTAGTGATAGTACAAGGGGTAATGGCCTTAAACTAAAAGCGGGTAGATTTAGGTTCGATATTAGGAAAATATTATTCTCTGTGAGGCAGGTGAGGGACTAGATTGCCCAGAGAGGCTGTGGGTGCCCTCTCCCTGGAAGTGTTTAAGGCCAGGTTGGACGGGGCTTTGGGCAATGTGGTCTAGCGGAGGGTGTCCCTGCCCGCAGCAGGGGGGTTGGAACTAGATGATCTTTGAGGTCCCTTCAACCCAAACCATTCTATGATTCTATGATTCTGTAAGTAAAAGATCTATTTCTTCTAGTACAGGATATCTGATAACGCTAAGAAGCAGTCTACTGAAAAGCAATATAATTAACTCACTTATGACATAAGGCTAACTCACCTGGAGAGGCTAAACTGCATGTTTGGAACTGCCGCATGCAGTTTACATGAAGAGTTGTCAAAATTTGCCATGTCCCAGGCAAATGGAGAAATAGTTTGTCAAAATCTTTGTTGCATTATCCTTTGCTCCCACTTTCCATGTGAAGGTAGGGCATCAATAACCTCAACACAGCACATCAGGAATCTAGGCCCAGATTTCAGTCTCTGTTTAGAGGACAGTCATTGTCTTCGCAATGGCCTAGTTCAGACGTTTGCTTTATCACATAGCTTTGAACCAGGAGTTGTCTAAAGTGGGTGCCTGAATTTGTCAGAGTGGATTGTTTCCTTTTTTTAATCCACCTGTTGCAGAGACTTCAATTCTGCCTTTTTTTCCCCCCTATCTTTCAACATGATCTTCTTACAGACTTTTCTTGTATTAGATAAAACCATGAAATGGAAGCCGTAATTTCACAAATATATTAAGCTAGTATAGACTGGCACTCTAAGCTGAAGAGGTTGTTGAAGACAAAAATCTAGACCACCCTCCTAATTCTAATTTTTCATGTGTTTGAAAATGTGTTTTTTGCTGGTACAACAGAGGAGACGGTTTTGACGATGGCAGTGGAGAGGAAGAAGGAAGTGGGTGGTTTCTTTTGAGGCCATGATTTTGATACATGACCTCCTAATCAGATTTCATTCCAACCCCTGATCAGATTTTGACCAAAATGAAACCTTGAACCAAGCTTATCTGTTCTCTCTCCAATGTCTTGTGTCAGTTCTTAGATACTGTGATCATGGCTCAGAAAATGGTCAAAGAAACCATAAGACTCATATCCCTTCTGTAGATTTACAGAAGGGATTTGGTAGCATGTTTGCTTGTGATAGCAGGATTGGTTTTGATGATCAGAGAAGCCTCCTTCTGGCTCTTCTTTCTGTATCCTTGAAAGGTACACCTGCAGAGATCTGGGCTCATCTTAGGTTACTAGTTTGTAGAACTAGAATTTATTGAATACTGGTCACCGTTGAATTCTGACTGAATTAGAAGCTGATTTTTTAAACAAGCCCTTCCTGGCTGTTATTTCATCCTATTGGGTCTTGCTTCCTTCTCCTGTTGAGGCTGATTTCCTACTCTGTCTTCTACTTTATCTCCAATTTTTGTTTTTGATAAGACAGCCACCTGTATGAGAAATTGTTCCAGGTAATTTCTCTCCTTTCCACATGCCCATGCCTTGATATGAGAAGCAGCATTTTCCCAACTAATATTTCCCAGGTATTTTCCAGTACATTTCTCAAAGAATCTCCATCTTCTACCTTCTGTTTTTTGCCCCCCACACCTCTGGCTTTTATATTCTTGGACTAGTTTTTGTTTTTGCTCTTTCTCTTCCAAAATCATTGTTTCCTGACCTTGTTTTAATTCTTTTCCTCAAGGACAGTTCAGGCTTAGTTCAGTAGAAAATGGTCACAAGGTCATTTAGTTAGCCCCAGATTTCTTCTCTGCCTTGGCACTATGGGTAATTGTAAGGCTGTGGAGAATGGCCCTATATGGCAGGTTTGTTTGATCAGGTGAAATACCACTATTAGATGTTATGATGCCAGACAGAAGGTATTGCTATGTTATTTGGGCACTGCATAGCATTTCCCAACATATCCCTAATTGTCTGTTCAAGTATTACACAACTCTTTCCACTCCGGTTTTCTGCAGTGGTGATCCAGTGATGTCTGACTGAGACTTTCCTGACAAGCCTGTGTCCCCACTGCCTCTTACTTGTCCAGGCACCAGCCAAAGTGCTGGACCTGGCAAATCATGCCTCAAGTACATGTAATCCTAACACTGATTTGTGACTCAGCTATTGGTGAAATAGGGCTCTGAGCTAATGCCCAAAACAGGATACTGGCATGGAAACTGCAGGTGATCTCATTTCCTTATATCTGACTCTGTTGCTGGTGTGAGACACATTTATGGGAGAGTGATTCCCTTCGTTTTCCCTTTGCAATGGGATAGGCCTACCCCACCTTCCTGCAAGGAGCCTGAAAAATCTCCCTGGATACATGTGTCTTGACAAGTCAAGTGCCAAGGAAACTCAAGGGTGAACACTTCAGTTTGGGGATATTTTGGGAAACAGCTGCTCCCACACCTGCCGACAACCTGTTGTACGTCCCTGAGTAGAACTCTGCCAGGAAAGGACATGGGTATTGAAGATGACTTCAGGAACAAAATAACAACTCTGAAGGACTGAGCTCCTTTCCTTTCATCTCTGCACTGGTCACTCAACACTGGGTGAAACAGCAAGACAAGGTGAGGCTGTCCTTTTCCCACTCATCACATCTTTGACATAGGAACTTTGAAGATTATGGGGTGTCAGGGGTTGCATGTGCTGGGGATTTTTGCTAGAGGAAAGCAAGTGCTACTCAGAGTTGCACCACAGGAGACTTACCTGTTTATGCAGAACTATTGGAACATAAAGTACCAGCTTGCCACTGACCTACACGCAGTGACCCTAACTCTTATGTTTGATGAGAGACTTCTATGCTGTATTTGTATTCCTGATAGTAGCACCCTGCTGCAGGACAAGGCAAAAACAATGGTCTGCTCATGTGGATGAATCACATCCTCACCCATGTTGGCAAATGTCAGAAAAACAGGCAGATTGTATGGTTATGGCCATGCAAATTTGCATTTGGCGGGAGCCTCTTCATGCATGCAGCTTATCACATTAGCTCTGGTCATCCTTCAGTGGCCAGTCAGGAAGCAGAGTCACACCTTGGAAAGTCACACCTTGGTAACACAGAAGGATATACGTCTTCAGTGAAGTTGCTTAGAGCGCTCCTAACAACTTTGTGAATTTTGCAAGGAGATGCACCATCCCACCAGTCTGGACAGTAGTTTGTCCTCAGGGTCCTTCTTACTTTTCCAAGTTAAAAAAATCTTGATGATGCTTTCAAAAGGAATTGTTACTTGTAATTCTTTATTGTTCTTCAAGTGAACTATACATAGAAGTTTTATGTCATGCCCAAGGAATATTAGAGATATCTGAAGTCTTTCCAAAGGGTAAATTTCCTGAAAGCTTATAGTCTCAGGAAGCTGAGATCTGTTGGCAGAAGTATAAAGAGGGGATTTTCTTCTTTACAAATAAGGGATTCAAGTACATTCAGTCTATTTTTTTAAGCTGCCATGGTAAATCAGAAGAGACAATCTGAAAAAAATAATTTATTTAGCACAGAGAAAAAGTGGCTTTTAAAAATACCTCCCTCTGAAACAGCTTCTTGCATTTCAACTTCTGAATCATTATTCTCAAGTTTTTGCAAGTGCCCAGTGTGATGGAAATTCACCATGACAACCCCCACACCTTATTGTATTTTTATATCCAGGGCATTAACATCCTGCTATGGTTGTGATTTCCAGTACTTCGGTTGATATGTGAAATTTCTTTGGATAAAACCACCTCATTCATGGACTCTATCAAACTGCCTGTGTAAGAATTAAAAGTTGCCTTCCTCACAGGATACTGTTTCTTGCTTGAGAACAAAGATACAAAATAAAAGACAGGTCATTTTTAATTTCAGTTACACAGAGAAATTCCTTCTGAAAGTGAATTTTGAAACAGTGAATTTTCTAGCTGTTATAGTTATGTTCTTTGTCTAAAAAAGCAAAGAGGAGATTGGGATGTCAGCAACTTGGGACCTACACAGCCTTTATTCCTGCTTCATATATCTCAGTAGAGAAATTCAAATAGGGATTGGTGGTAGGGGCAGAGGGATGGTTTAAAGAAGCAATATGTGTGTGAAAGATGGCGTCTTAACCTCAGGTCAAATTCAGGTGCTGCAGTGGGTGTAGCATAATACTCCTCCTTGAAATTCAGGTCTTTGCTAGAGAGAGCAAGACTTTGGGTATCCTGCCTGCAAACATTGGCAGATGAGCAGCGAAATATAGGCCCCGGATATTTCTGCCTGTGTCCTCTGCTGAACTGTTGGGAGCACTCTGTCCTCAAAGTGCACAGTGCCTGTGTGCAGCTCCTGGCACTGCTTAGATATAAAAACAGCAGTATGAGAACTCTAGACCCTCTTTTGATGACCTCCCTGACACGGGAAACTGGCACACAGCTCCTACTACTTTCCCCCTTGAAAGGAATGTAAGTACCAAATTTAAGACTCTTCCTTAGCTTTCTTCTTCCCTCCACTGAAACTGGAAAATTAACGTTCATTCCAGTAGCCTTAGGACATGTATATTTTATTGCTGGAAGCCCTGACACACACATTTGTGGAGGCTGGAAGAACATTCTGAGGAAGGATTGCTCCTTGCTTCCCCTGTTCTTGAACTGTCCTGCAGATATCCTCTTCTGGCCATAATATGAGATGAGACCCTGGGCTGGATGACCTTCTGATCAAGAGTTGTCTTGGGGTATTATCTTGTACTCTGTTACTGTGCTGCCCAATAATATGGTATTGCCATTGTTAGTAACAGGTCATAACGTTTGTAACCTTTGGTAGGAAGTTACCACCAAGCTTGCTTTACCTGCACTTAACGAGATGTGTCTACAGCTTTTTTTCACCTGATTTAACTGTAACAGCAATTTTTCTGATTGACCAGGTGCTAATTTGTTTTACTTTTGTTTAGCTTTATCGCTCTAACATAATGATGTAGTTTAGAGAAATACAGGCTTGGTATGACAGCAGAGGCCTTGAGAAGTGGAGACAGAGGATGTTGTGTAGGGGACAACAGGCATGGGATGATAAGAGACAGGGTACAGGGTTGACAATGGAGATGCCACAGCTGTGTGCTCTGCCCCCGAGGTCCATACTGGAGGTCCCAGAAGCAAGGGAAGCACTGTGGGGGGAAGGCTGAGAGTGTCTGGCTTGATGCTGGCAGTGCAGATCAAACAGCTGTAGTGCCACAGTGCCACAAGATGAGGCTGTGTCAGAGCATCGTTGTCTAGGCTGGTCTGGTGTGAAAGCACTTGTGCATGTGTGTACACAGGAAAGGCTGACAGCTACTACGATCTCATAAGAAAACCATCCCAGAGAGAAAACACAGGTCCTATAGCCCTGTCAAAGCCCCAGGGCAACTGTATTGTTGTCTACCCTATGGTGTCAAAAGTCATGACTCAGGGCACGTGGGTGGGATGTCAGATATTTAGTCTTTAATGTTAGACAAGAGCTGATCTAGCCTGTAGCTCTTCAAGGCAGAATTGATTCTTTCTAAAGCATTCTTGACAGTTGTTTGTCTAATGTTCTCTTTCTGCCTCCTGTAACGGAGATCCTCCTTTCCCAGGCAGGCAGTGTTTGGATGTCATTGTTGCTGCCATTAGAAAATATTTCCTCGTGTCCAACAAAGCTCTACCATGGTGCAGTTTTAGCACACAGGATGTGTCCTGGGTTCTCTTGTTTGGGTTTTTTCTTTGCCATTTAGGGCTTGTGTTTCTCCTGGCTTTCTATCTCAACCATGAGCACCAGAAAATATCTTTACCTAAAGAAAGGTGAGGTTGTTACATAATATCAGGGGATAAGGCCTTATGGAGACAGCTCCTCACCATGTGATGCTGTAGTCAAGGCTGCTTACAGGTACTTCAGAATCCTTATTTGGCAAAGCCAATCTCTTTGTGGCTGCAGCCAGGCTCTTGAGCTGTATTGTTTCTGACCCTGTTTAAAAAGCACGTTTCTCTAGGCTATTGTTTGAAGACAGAACAAGGCCCGTAAGAAATAGGCCTATAAGCACTGCGGCCTTTGTATTTAGGAGTTTATCTCCTGTTTAGATGCCCAGGTCCTACTAGAAAAAGAAACTTAGAGAAAATGCCGGATATAAAGATGCCCCCAAGTGCCACCGCCTGACAATGCTGCAAGGGCCATCGCTGTATGACGATGCTGTGCTGGAACCTGTAGCGAAGGGATAACAGAGGGAGAAGTCTGAGGGCAGGTTAAGTCAGTGGCAAACTGCTTCAATATGGGTCAGCTTTCTTGACCCCAGCATTGGAAGGACACAGATACATCCTACTCATAGTTAGCTCCAGGCTGCTTTCAGCACAGGGAGAAACCCATCAAGAGCAGTGGCAGGGCATTGTGGATCTGACCAGAAGACAGCTCTGGTCAGCAGATCTGTTTAAGGAGAAGACACGAAGTTCTGAGATCTATTTTCATGATTCTGCTGAACAAAACTGAGGACTTTCTAAATCTTAGATGGCAATATTAAGACCTTGAGTACGCCCCTTAGTGTGACCCTAAACCTTCTTGAGATACCTGCATTTATGTCTCTGTTTTGTGTTATACTGTTGCTTACACTTATTTGAAGTGGGTATAAAATACTAATTAATTGACAATGTGCAATGTGGAAGTTTTTAGTCTCAGTTGGAAAGACTCAGAAGGCTCTTCAGTGTGTGGAATAAGGCTGTCACCAGGGAGAAAGTTAGGTGTCTGACTTTTGCCAGTCATGGAAGGCCTGCCAAAACATTGAGCATGGGAAGGAAAGGGAGGAGAAGGGAGGGGAAGGGGAGGGGAGGGGAGGGGAGGGGAGGGGAGGGAGGGAGGGAGGGAGGGAGGGAGGGAGGGAGGAAGGAAGGAAGGAAGGAAGGAAGGAAGGAAGGAAGGAAGGAAGGAAGGAAGGAAGGAAGGAAGGAAGGAAGGAAGGAAAGGATGAAAAAGAGAGAAAGAGAGAAAGAGAGAAAGAGAGAAAGAAGGAAAGAGGAAGGAAGGAAGGAAGAAAAAGAAAGAAAGAAAGAAAGAAAGAAAGAAAGAAAGAAAGAAAGAAAGAAAGAAAGAAAGAAAGAAAGAAAGGAAGGAAGTAAGGAAGGAAGGAAGGAAGGAAGGAAGGAAGAAAGAAAGAAAGAAAGAAAGAAAGAAAGAAAGAAAGAAAGAAAGAGAGACTCTTGGACTCTAATATTCTATTAACAGATAAGAACTCTGGAAAATTTGTTTGCCTTCATCTGAGATCAAAACTCAAGATGCTTTCAGGAGTTTTAAAGCAGAACAACTGAATGAGCTTTATGTCTCTATGGAAACCGATAATGAGGATATGCCTAATAAGCAAGAGATGCAGCAATGTCACTGTATTTGATATTGGGCAGGTAGGCTTGATTAGAGCAAGGAACATGAATGCAATGTTGCAATTTAATTGTGACACTAGCAGTAATGGACTGAGAGTAGGAAAGTGCTTAAGAATCAGAAGGCAGGTGAGCCTGGCGAGCTGATCTCAGGAGTTGAATTGTGTACCGGGAACCCTGCAGAAGGCATTGTGTTTGAGGAGCTAGTGCTCTTGAACAGGCCATGTCTGCCCTATTGGGCCTTGTACTTAAGGCCTGAGCAGCCTTTATGCTAGCTTGAGTAGGTGCTGTATGGGCCCTTGTGCTGTGCTGTGTGCAGGTGGGTGGGTGCTATGACAGAGATAACATCCCAGCCTGTCAGAAAACTTTCTATTAGCTGAATAGTTTACTAATATAATCCGTAAGTTATAAAACCTTTCGGAAAGGTAAACTGTAAGTGGATCAAGAGGTGGTATGTATTGATCCTGACCAGATGACCATTCTAAGTCGAGGAGTTAGTGATCTGCAACACAGCGAACCTGAGCGTGCTGAGGACTGTGCTGTGCTGTGTTGTGCGGTGCTGCACATACCACGTGTCCTTCATGCTTGTGTGGTGCTGCACGATCCCTTGGCTCAGGATAAACCCAGCCAGCTCACTGTAACTGCAGGCAGCTCCCACTTGGCACCAGTGATTGCTGCACCTGCATGGCCTTGCTTTTACCTAACAGAACAGCAAGAAGTTATCATGAGAATGTCCTTTACAAATAAAATTGTTTTCTTGTAAGAAAATAATACAATGTTTCAAATGACCTAAAAGATAAAAACTTCTGTCCATGGATGGGATCTGCACAGCGTGCTGTGGGAAAATCCATCCAGAGTCATTTCAATGCTGCACGAATGCGGCTTTGTCAAAACACAAAGGAATGTAGGATTTACTTGCTATATTCCTCTTTTTATTCTATCTTATTGAAACGGCTACTTTATTACACCATTTGTTCTTGGGCATTTCTTATTCAGATCCAGAAAAAGCCCTGCATGATCTCTGCCCCTCTGAGCCTGGGCCCTGCTGGTGCCGAACATATGGCATTGCACAGGCAGCTGTGAGCTCTGCACGGGTGCCCTAAGTGAGCAACAAACAGGAAAAAAAGTACAGGTGAGTTTAGGAAGTAGGGGTCACGGTACACCTAGCTCACTGTTTCTTGACCGCACAAGGATTGCCTCAAGATGGAAGCACCAATGCATTCCTGTTGCTTCAATGCATAAGTGGTAAGCAGGGTTCCTGGGGCAACAGACAGTACTTTTCAGAAGAGTTCTGAAGTACACTGAGGGGAAGGTGGAAGATTTACTTTCATGCTGATAAGAAATACTGAAGTGGGGAAAGTGCTGTGGAAGGGGTAGTTTCAAGCTGAAGAGCTCTGACAAAGCCTTTCTCCTATTTTTCCCCAAAAGCAATTGTGACTGGGAGGAGGTAAGAAAACATCCCTGAAAATTTACCTCAGGAGTATGTGCTGGTAAGTCAGCTGAGCATCTGACTAGCATCTACCAAATCTTGTGCTCTTGCATCTTTTCAGTTAGGTGTACATATATGTATGTGTGTATAGGCATATGCACACACAAACATGCACATGCACATACACATGTGCTGCATTCTGAAAAGGTAAATTTGGAAAGTGAAGTCATTCAGGTAGCTGAGTGCAAGTGAGTACAACTGTTTTTCGTATGGAAATTGCATCTCTGCTCCTTCGTCCTCCATGTGCAAATAAATCTGCAGAGTAATTAAACAAGAACCATCCATTAGAAAGTTGTTGCCCATGACACAGTGATTGTCATGCCTGAGTCTGCAGCAGAGAGAGGATTGCTGTCCAGTCTTATGCAATAAGCAGCAAGAGTTAGTTATTAGTTCTGCAGGTTGGGAATACTGTGGACAATTTTCTTCTTTTTCCCTCAATGACATGGAAGTTGCTACTGTGATTCATTATCGTGGTTTAACCCATCAGGCAGCTAAAATAACCACACAGCAGTTCGCTTACTTCCTGCCCCCCTCAATGGGATGGGGGAGAGAATTGAAAAGGAAAAAAAAGTAAAACTCGTGGGCTGAGATAAAGACAGTTTAATAGGACAGAAAAGGAAATAATGATAATGATAATGATAATGTAATGATAATGGTAATGGTAATGATAATGATAATGATTATAATGATGATGATGATAACGGTGATAACAACAACAACAACTACACAAAACAAGCGATGCACAGCACAATTTCTCACCATATGAAGTTGATGTTCAGCAATACCCCAAGCTGCCCCACCTCCTGGCCAACTTCCCAGTTACATCCAGAGCATGATGTCATATGGTATGGAATATCCTGTTGGCCAGTTCAGGTCAGGTGTCCTGGCTGCGTTCCCTCCCAGCTTCTTGGGCGTTCCCCACCTTCCTGTTGGCAGGGCAGTGGGAGAAGCTGAAAAGTCCTTGACTGCTTGGCAACAACTAAAACATCAGTGTGTTATCAACATTATTTTCGTCCTAAATCCAAATCACAGCACTACACCAGCTGCTAGGAAGAAAATTAACTCTATCCCTGCCAAAACCATGACATTCATTTACTCCCATACTCATTTTTTGAGGATGTTTATGCTGTTATCACAGCAGACAGAGTTCCTGCTGGGAATCCTACAGGGTAAAGGTATTAAACTCTTAGACCTTTAAATTCTGCTTTGTAGTCTTGCTACACACCTCAAATCATTTAATCTTGTTTTGTGCTTGCTTCCTCCAAGGCACTAATCCTCATGGTGTTTCACTGCAATTGAAATCACACTGCCATCTAGGCTGGGTGCTACTTTCTTTCTAATATTGTCTGGAGTGAGCAAAGCAGAACAGATTTTGGAGATGGGGATAAGGGAGAGTGGGTAGGCAAAGGAGATGCCATCATGGG
The DNA here is from genome assembly GCF_028858705.1 of Grus americana. Classification (NCBI taxonomy): domain Eukaryota; kingdom Metazoa; phylum Chordata; class Aves; order Gruiformes; family Gruidae; genus Grus; species Grus americana. The sequence goes on from NC_072891.1 coordinate 52,415,633, forward strand.
ATCTGTTTCCCAGCTTGACTTTCAAGTGACCTTGAAGCAGGGCTGGAAATAGAAATGTATAACAGGACAGACCTGGGCTCAGTGATGAGGAGAAACCCTTGTGCTCCTCAACCACTGTGAATTCAAACAGAAAATGGCCCATTAAACCTGTCTCTCCCACTTTGGACAGTTACAGACCCAGCAGATCTTGAGAAATGTCAGCACCAGGTATTTTAACCAGAAGAAGTGGGGCTCTGAGGCACAGTCCCTCTATTTCTGGAGCAAGTGTCAAGGGATGAGGGATGAGTTGTGCCCGTACTGTAATTGCATATTGTTAATGGGGAAGCTGGATTTATGATTGTACCTCCTCCCTGCACATGGTCATTGCCTTCCAAGAGAGAATATTCAGGCCTCATCCTGCTAGCATTTCAAGTGAGTGAAGAAGGCAATTGGCTACTGACAAATAGGAGGCAGAGGAAAACATTGGCTTCCCATATGCTGATCATTCTCAGGGCGGTGCCTTTGGGAGGCTGCAGTGAATGCTCTGCAGGATGTCTGCTATGTTCAGTCACTTACCTGGGAGCTGGTCCCTTGTCCAGGATCAGCACCCACTCTGGAATTCCTAGTTTGTGACCTGCCATAATGCTCCATCTGCTGCTAAGGAAAGGCATGATGAACCCGTGTGGGAACATCCCAAATAATTATGTGATCACTGTATTGCTCCACAAGCTGTTGTGAGTAGGGTACATTAGAAATGAAACGCAGCTGTGGAAATGGGATATTACCTGACAATTCAAGGCTGGATTCTTACTCCTTTGAAGCTGCATATTGCTTTTAAGCCCAGGTGTCTATTAGATGCACAGACAACAGGGACCAGTGATTAAGGAGACTCAGTCCTGTATCAGGCCTGCAATGGCCAATTCAGCTTGCCAGTGATGAGGGAGAACTGGTGACAGACAGCTATTCTGCCTTCTAGTCTGTGGTTACTAATCTTACAGGTCTTTCAGTTTAACAGGAATGACTCCCTTCCTAGGAGGTAAAATGGGGTATTCCCATAACAATTTATGTAATTTAACTGTGACTAATACCTCGGTTTTATTTACATACTTTATCATCCTCTTGGGGAAGCTGAAAGACAAGCACTTTGATCACAGTTGCTAAGCTGTGGTTGCCATCTGCTGATGCATGTCTTCAAGCTGTTAGAAATGGTCAGAATTTTTCCACTGGAATACTGGTTTAGCAGAAAAAATGTTTTGGGTTTTTTTTGACTGTAACCGAGTAAGTTTTGCTAGATGTGTCTACTCTCTGCAGATCAATTCAATTTCTCTGTGGCAAATATAAACCCAACAGTATAGGAACGTAAGTATATCAGTGCCACCTCAGATGAAGGCCCCTTAGCTGAGCAACCTGTCTCTAATCATGTACAAAAGCACATGCTGAGAGAAGAACAAGAACAGGGCATGTGTATCTCATATTTCTCTTGAGGATTCCCCAGCTTCCTGCTATTTTTAGCTCAGGAAACTCCATGCACATGACATTTAGTAAGTCTCATGCAAATACCTCCCCATTTTTCCTTTAAATATATGGCAACTTTTTACATTCACAGCATCTTTAAGCAATGAATTCCACTAACACCCAAATTGCAATTTCAGCTGTAAGCATCATGAAAGCAGTATTTTTTTACCATTGAATTCTGTATTCCTATGTATGTTAAGGTTTTCTAAAGTCAATACATTTTCTACAGTGTAAACACAAAAAGACTAGTGTGCTTCAGGAAAATGTTGTGAAAACCAGGGAGACTGAAGTCAGGAGGGTGTGAGACACATTTCCAGCTTTCATAAGTCACTAAAGTTCATTGGCAAAATGGAACTATAAATCAAGTGAAATTTTCAGGATACTTCGTTCTCTCTTGCTGTCCAAAAAGCAGCAAGAGGTGGCCTGGTTCACATGGGAAGGGAATTCAAGAGCACAGGCAGGGACACTGATCTCCTTGACAGGGCACTGTCTCGTAGCACCTGAAGAAGGAGAGTAGTCAATCAGACAAGAATCCAGTGCTGGCCAGACAAATCCACAGTGATGAGGCAGGTCTGGAGTCAAACCAGGTACATGGTCAGGGTCAGCAAGATAAATGGTCAGGCACAAGCATGCCTACAGAATAGCTCAGGCAAGGATCTATACAGCTCCCAAGCCAAGGGATGTAGGGTGTGGGTGTAAGTCCCAGATGAGGCTTTTCACAGCGCTTTTTATCCAGCTTTTTCCCAGCAATCCCAGGTTACAAAGCTGTACTATGTCAGAGCTGGACTTCTACACAGACAGCCAAACCCTTGGAGAGTAAGAGATTGCAGAGCTCATTGGTGCACTCAGGGTCCTGATTCTCATTTTCCAACTGGCTGCACATCTTTCTTTTCCTGCTAGGTCTCACACAAGAGACATCTAACCTTCTGTGCCAGTGTGATTTACTGTTTTTACTGAGAAGCAAGAATGAGCTTTTCTGTCCAGCAGGGATAGTGGCAGCTCCTGCTGGTGTGTACGCTGGCTGGATGGCAGACCCATACAGGCTGATAGGCTGCTTCACAGAATGATAATTATTAGAATTATGCCTCTGGTTTTATGGCAGCGGGGACTCTAATTTGCAACCCCCTATCAAGCTACTTATTTTCAAGAAACCTGTAGAAACTTTGTATGTTGAATTTGCCCATGGCTGAAATAAGCTGAGACAGATAGCTAAATACTTATCTGCTTAAGGAATTAGGCCTTCTGCCTCTTATGCATCCACTTAGGTGTCTGTTTTAGTGGGTTGAACCTTTCCGAGAAGATAAAAACCAAGAAATTGCCATAAAGAAGAAAGAGTGGCTCAACTTCTGCCTCTTAACACAAGCTTCTGTCAGTGTGGAAACCACTAGGAAGCTATGCACTTCAGGGAATTCTTTAAAGGAATTGCTTGGTCCTCTGAGGAATGGTGAGTAGACTGTTGCTGACCGTCAGTTATGAAGTCTGTAAAGATGCCAGGTTTTGTGAGCACTTTGGCAGCTTCACACCAAACCCCAGCATAGAATTAATCTGAGTGCACAGGAAGGACTACTTTATTAGAAGCTGCGAATCTCATGTGGCTTCCTCAGTATACCTGCTAGCTCAAATCATCACTCTGGTTTTGCAAGCCTGCATCAGGACTGAGCGTTTTTCTTTCTATATATCTGAACTTGTTTCTCCAGATCTGCGAGACAAAAGAAGTCAGCTAAATTTCTGAATGAGTTGGGTGGCCCCCAGGTGAGTAGAAGTCCCTAAATGCTGACTCAGAAACACAGGAGTGCTACAAAGATCAAAACATTCAGCTTGTGTAGGTCTTCATCCCCCATCACTCCCAAAAGTTACTGGGAGCAGCCTGTTAAATGCCTCTTGAGCTGCAAAGCATTACACTGTGATTGGTGCTGATTTGGGATTATCAATACCATTCCCTGGGCCTCTTCCAGGGTCTCCAACCCCTGTCTCTGCGTACCCTTGCTTGCCCTCCCTTTCCCACCTAATATTAAACCTGTCCTTTCTGGGAGGATTTGTCTCCCGCTGAGACTCTCAAGCAGAAATGCTTACTGAAAAATCCTTCTCTTCTTGCTTTCTCCTTTATGGCTGTGAGTAGAGTGAAATCAAGCTTAAGACAAACAGTAATTTTGTACTTTTGTATTTTGCCATGAGGCTGGGGGGTTGATGGACATTTGGTACTTGCTTATAGTAAAAGTAGGTCTCCGTTTCAGTAAAGCACGTTCACATACACTGCAAATACATAAAATGGGGAAAAAAAGAAGAAAGTTTTCCAATTAAACTGCAGCCCTCTCTTTGCAGATGGCTAAAAATGACCAAGTTATATTAGGAATAACCTGAATTATGCACAAGTCTAATTTTATAATTCCTATTAATTTTGACACTGAATAAAAATGACAGTATTTTCTCAGCTTTGAATGGTTTTCCATAACTACATGCACTGCCTCTTTGGTATCTATTAATAGCTTGAAGAACATCATTGTAACGAGGATGTTAACTGTATCTTTTGGTTGGAAATGTCATTTAAGCAGTCTCCTAAGCAGCATATTAAAATTACTAGTCTGGGACCTTAGTGGAAGTTGGAACTTAAATCCTATACATTACTTCAAAAACAGTTTAGAGGGTGACCACCACAGCCTTTCACTTTTCTCATGAAACCCAGTGCATATGCAGGGAAAATTCCATTTTCCTAGAGTGAAGGAAATCTGTTTAAGTGTTCTGGCTGCTCCCATGCTAAACAAACCCTCTGGAGGCTAATTGTTGGGGAACTGAAGGTGCTTTGCTTTCCATGCCTCATGCCTTCTCCCTACTTCAGAGGATTTATCAGCTACTTTCATTTTTTCTGTGTCACTAGTATTGTTCACGGTGTGGCAGGCAGAAACCCATTTGCTTTCCTAGCACTTTGGAAAGCAAGACAGATGAATTAGGAATTTTCTCCTCTCTGCTTCTCAATACTTTCCTGTTGTACCAGTGTCACCAAACACTACAGGGACAGGCAGATTCTTTAGGGATCCTCGGTAGAATGATGATGCAACAAAGTTGTTGTTACAATCAGAACTTTATTTTACCTGGACCCTCTGCAGATTGGGTTGTTTTAACACATCAATCATAACTTGAGCTCAAAGTACACATAGAAAAAGTTGTTCATTCCTTGGAGGAAGTAGCCAATGGTGGAGGTGTCCCTGACTGCTGGGGGATCACAGGCCTGCTGTCCAGCAGCAGCTCTGGTCCTGTTCCCACCCGGCACTTGCAGCTGTGCATTTTTATAAGCGGTGCCCACATGATGTTGTGCTTCCCTTTTCCCCTGTGTGTGTCACCCTGACTGGTCCGACACCTGAGATGCTTTTAAAGGGGGAGTGTGTATGTCATCTGCTCATGTACAACTAATGGCCAATTGCTTCACCAGATGGCTCTAGTCATACATATTGTAACACCAGGGGTTAGGAGCAGGGGGCATTGGTCACAATCAGAGACATACATTTGGCAGAAGATAGGTATGGGCTTCACCTTCATTACAAGTTTCTATCAGAGCCCTTTTAAAGACATGTGAACTCACTACCGCTTATTACATCTGAGTTAAGGTGGGGAAAAACCTGAAGTTCCCCAGAGAGACCAATGGCCAATAAGAACCCTGAGCTTCCCAGGCTCAAAAGGTTCTGGGGGGTTCTTAGGGTTATTGGCCTGTCAGTCATGAGTTGCAGTCAATTGTAGATCTGGCAAACTTCCTGAGGTCTCCTGAAGGCATTGCAAATACATACCTTATAGCTCTCTGAAGGCACTCTTAGTAGTTTTGTGCCTTCCAAGGTGCCTTTGTGTACATATGGCTAACACCATGTCCTCCATGTCCCACTGGAATCTGATTTCAGTGTATGTTCATAGTAAGCACTGCATTTGTGTGTCCAGACAAATGCTGAAGGCCTTTAACTACTGTTCTCCTGTATTCCTCTACTGGGTATAATGCAAAATCAAGAGAACGAAAGTAACCTGAAAAAAGAGCAGCTATTCTGTATGTATCAATCCCCCAGCAAGCATTTGAGTACAGGGGCAGAAAAGATCAGTTCAACCAGCTTTTCAGATTCTCTGAAGGTCAGAAATAGCCCAAGATGCTCACTAGAGCAACCCCATGCCTGCTGTATATTCATTCCTCCTTCCCTCAAAAGACTAGGGTTGAACTACCTAGTGAAAGTGGTAAGAATGGGAAAAGACTGGGGTGCTCTCCACCACCTTGCAGTCTCCTCAGTCCAATCGATAATTTCTTGCCCCCTTCTTTTTCTGTCTGAGAAGGGCAGCATTACCTGCCTGTTGGTGCTGCTGCTAACCAGCTTTCTGATTTCCTGCATATTCCAGCATGTGAGGAGATACAGTGTATTCAGAATTCTGAACTCAATTCTGGCTTTGCAACAGCTGATTTGGAAGTAATAGAAGCATCTCTTAACTTCCTATGGCCTCACAGTGATTCAGAAGAAGGAGAGCAGACCTACTGAACTGGGGCACAGGCGTCCTTTAGATACACCAGTAGTCAGAAAAAACTTGCCGTGCTACCAGGTAGTGTAGAACATGCTGGTTATGGCCCACACAATTCTGCATATTGGCACACAGGGGCATGTCTAGAACAGCAGCTCACTGGCAATCTACAACATAGCAAAGACCTTTTGTCTACTGCAGTACACTCCCTTCTTAAGCACCTGACTGAATTGATAACCATGATGCTAACTGTACTCCTCTAATGTATAAATCACATTCCTGGCAGTTTCAGAGTGGATGATCACATATGCCTGAGGGCAGAATGTGACCCTGTGATCTAGGAAAATTATGAAACCAGCCTGCTGCCTGTGCTGTGGGATAGCTCAAGGCTAGTTATTCTTCATTATGAACTGATCACATACACTTGGGATTGTCCTTTGTGCAAGGACTTACTGAGGACTCTGAGAAATCTTCCTTAGCTCTTAATCTCATGAATTCTTAGCCATGACACCAAAGGTACCAAGTTAGAATAGCAACATGGCAGTGACTGCCCAGAAAATGGGGCTGTTGCTAAATTGAACCTATTACAAAACTTTCACCAAAACCAGTCAGAAAAAAAAAATGTCAAAATGAAGTGTTTCTGACTACAGAGATGAATGAAGCATTCTAACTTGCAGCTTGCCAAAGAACTCATGTTTGCTAATACTTCATAGCCTCATAAGACACTTAGGGATGTAAGCACAAACATGCTTCAGGCATGCCCATTTCCAGCAGTAGATAAGGGCTGGCCCCAGTTTGATACTATCAATAGATGGTATGTCATATTGATCACCAGGTATTGAGATTCCAGAGGATGTGACTGTCTACCCACAACCTGGAACAGTTGTGAAGAAAGAAAGTTCCTAACATTTTCTGCCCCTCTTTGCACATTCATTTCATGCTGAAGACCATATTTATGTGTTAGCATGGTTTAGGTTGTTGGAAACGATTCCATGGTATTAATTTTCCCTTTTTGCTTTGATCCAGTACATGAGTACTTTGCTTTGATTCTTCATGTGTACTTCACAGCTTATGCCAAGAAGTGCAAAAAGATAGTAAAACCAGAGAAGCTGATATGACCCAAACAAAATGAAAATTGCACTGTGATTTTCTTGAAATAGGAGGTGGAATTAGGGGAAAATAATAGATGGTTTCAAGCCACAGAAGATGAATAGGAGTTGACTGTTCACTGTCTTTTCTAGTGCACAACCCAGGGTAATGACATGAAACTAGTTGCTAGCAGCTTTAATACAAATGGAGCAGATAGTTCTTCATTTAGTTGGCAGCTAGGTGTGGAACTCCATGCTGTAGGATGTTGAAGATGCTGGAAATTTATGTGGTTTCAAAAAGAATATTGGGCAAGTCAAGGAAGACAAATCCTTAGGAGGTTATTAAATAGACAGTCATCAGCTGTTGTTTATGATTTGTTGCAAACCGGGGAAGTACTGGAGGGCAGTAAATGACAGGGCTTGATCTATTCTATTCTTACCCAGTCATCTGCTTTTGGCTACTACTGTGAAGGACAGGACACAGGGATAGTGGAATTGTCACTGTGGTCTAGTGTAGCCTTTCTTAGATTCTTCTGAAAAAAGGTGCATGAGAGATGCAGAATTGCAGAAAAGACAGGAATTATTTGAGATGTCTGTAACCAGTGTGGCCAAAAGGGACACTTGGCTTGACAATGAGAAGAAAATGCCAGGAATTAAAAAGATTGAAATTCTGTCAGAAAAAAATGAGGGAAGTCCAGTGACATAAAGTATGACAGTGTTTGAATACAAGTTGAAGAAACCAAGCACCAAAACAGCACAGTCATGAGGTGCAGCAGAGAATGTTCTGTAACTGGGAGGTGCTGCAGCTGCTGTTATAGAAACAAGAGTGGGTGCAATGAGACAGCAGCGATACCAGGAAGATCTGTTCAAGCATGACTGACATGGAGGTTCTCATGGATTAGTGATGGTAAGGAGACAGGACAGGATTTCATCTTGCCCAGGGCATGAGAAGAGGCCACAGTAGAGCATTCTTGGCTAATTGACATTCTACCACACAAGGTAGAGACACATCTCTACTTGCCAGTGAGCAAACAAGGCTTTGGATCTCAGTGGATGGGATTCTGTCCCCTCAAAACAGGCAGCTACTGCTGCTTTAGACGGGCTTGTGTATCCCACCCATCCTCCAAGATCTAGAAAGGCAAGTGTCTCCCTTAGCACTTTGTCATGTCTCCTGAGCCCTTTTGGGTGACTTAAAGACACCCAAGGTGTCTGAAGATTGGCATTATATAGCATACTATTGGCACTATGCACTGTACACTGTACGAAATATTCAGGTAACTGTGTCCCAGCAGGCAGCACACACAAGCTTGGCTTTTTGGCAAAACCATGTAACTACTATCCAATGTTCTAATACCTACCTAGACCTCCCAGGTTTTGGAACTCCACTGGGATGCTGTGTTGCTCTGGTAAAGAAAACACTGTGGCTCAATATGGTGTGGAAGTGCAATATTAGCCAAAGAGCAGCAACAACCACAAACAACAGTGTTAAACCCTGTAGAACTTTGCAGAAAACTCAAGCCCTGCAGGTGACCCGTGTAGTGAGAGGTTCACATAATCTTCTTTGGCCCACTGAGCTCACTTATATCACCAGAAGCTTTCCCAATATGCAAAGCATGAGGGGAGTCATTTGGATTATTCAGGCCTGTTGTAATAGAAATGAGAGCAATGCAAGGGAATAGGAATGGGAGTAAAACTACCTGATACCAGCATTTTTAAAGTCTGGGAAAGGTTAAGAGCATTGTGAATGTACCACAGTAAAATGTGTTCCATGTCTTCAATGCAAATCCACCACTTGTATGCCAAAATAGGGAGAGGGCAAAAATTTCAAGGCTTCAGTATCAGATGATTCCAAAGGAATCTTCACATACCATACCCACAGCACAGTAAAAACCATTCAGCAGGACGTATCACAGTAATTGGATCTCAGAGTCTCTGCCGGCATGAGCAGAGTAAGGTAGAAAAAGAGGTGGGAGTGCCAGCACCAGAGAACAGTTAGGCAGGAACAAGTAATCTGCACAGGATAATGTGTTCCCAAGTCTGGAAAGAAATGGTGGGAGCAGAGATCCTCATGTGGAGGACAGCAGCAAACAGCACTTCAGAGTGATGTCTGGTGACAAGGTGTGGAAAGAACTGACCACTTGGCCAGTGAAGCTCCGGAAACAAGGTGGAAGTACAGAATGATGTACTATTGTGTCCTCTGCAGCCCCATGGTGTCTCCCTGAGGAGGAGTGTCGAGCTTTCTGCTTCCCATGACTGACACTGAGACTTGGGTGAGGGGAAATAGTTTCCAATGTATGGCCTATTACCACCCTGATGAGTGATGTTGGGGATCATGGCTTGGGACAAAGATGTCGTTCAGGGACAGTTTCCCCTCTAACTTGTATTTTGATCTGGTAATTTCATTACCCTTATCATTACATAGATTACCCTCTCAGCTTCCTGAGAGATGCTTAGCAGGTTCTGACGATGTTTCAGGGCTGCTTTGAAAAGCAATTCAGACCAATTTTTGTCTAGCTTTTCTGAAGCCATGAGACAGAACTCAGTGTCTGGCAGCTGGGAGCTAGTAATAGTTTATTAAAATCTCTGGTTTATAAAAAGAAGTTTTATTTCAAATGCTCTTGGCAAAGCTGGGAGGATTGATTAAATCCCAAACAAAAATTAAAGTCACATATGTTTCATTCTATTTTTTAATAAAAATAACAAATGGCTTTGGACCATTTAAATAACATAGAGGTGATTTAAATAGCAGATTATGTTTTAGATGTCAAATAACTATTCACTTTGGTCATCTATTGAGTACGTAAACTCACAGGGTTCTGTTGCAAGTACAGATTTATCATTTTGGAAGCAAAATGGAAGTTGTTTGAAAGAGTGATTTCTTGTGCTTTTACTCTGATTTCGCTATGATAGAATCATAGAATCATAGAATGGTTTGGGTTGGAAGGGACCTCAAAGTTCATCTAGTTCCAACCCCCCTGCTACGGGCAGCGACAACCCTGCCAAAAGCCTCATCCAACCTGGTCTTAAACACTTCCAGGGGTGGGGCATCCACAACTTCGCTGGGAAACCTGTTCCAGTGCCTCACCACCTTCACAGTAAAGAATTTCTTCCTAACATCTAATCTAAATGGACCCTCCTTCAGCTTAAACCCATTACCCCTTGTCCTGTCACTACACTCCCTCATAAATAGTCCCTCACCATCTTTCCTGTAGGCCCCTTCAGGTACTGGGTAAGCTGCAATTAGATCTCCCCGGAGCCTTCTCTTCTCCAGGCTGAACAATCCCAACTTTCTCAGCCTGTCCTCATAAGAGAGGTGCTCCAGCCCTCTGATCATCTTCATGGCCCTCATCTGGACTTGCTCCAACAGCTCAATGTCTCTCTTGTACTGGGGACCCCAGAGCTGGATGCAGTACTCCAGGTGGGGTCTCACCAGAGCGGAGTAGAGGGGCAGGATCACCTCCTTCAACCTGCTGGTCACACTTCTTTTGATGCAGCCCAGGACACGGTTGACTTTCTGGGCTGCAGGCGCACACTGCCGACTCATGTTGAGCTTCTCATGGACCAACACCCTCAAGTCCTTCTCCTCAGGGCTGATCTCAATCCATTCCTCGCTCAGCCTATAGATGTGCTTGGGATTGTGCCGACCCACATGCAGGACCTTGCACTTGGCCTTGTTGAACTTCATGTGGTTCACATGGGCCCACTTCTCAAGCCTGTCAAGGTCCCTCTGGATGGCATCCCTTCCTTCCAGTGTGTTGACCGCACCACACAGCTTGGTGTCATTGGCAAACTTGCTGAGGGTGCACTCGATCCCACTGTCCATGTCGCCAACAAAGATGTTGAACAGTGCCGGTCCCAGTACCAACCCCTGAGGAACACCACTCGTCACTGATCTCCACTTGGACGTTGAGCCATTGACCACAACTCTTTGAGTGCGACCATCCAACCAATTCCTTATCCATTGAGTGGTCCATCCATTGAATCCCTGTCTCTCCAATTTAGACACAAGGATGTCGTGTGGGACAGTGCCAAATGCCTTGCACAAGTCCAGGTAGGTGATGTCAGTTGCCCTTCCTTTATCCACCGACATTGTAACCCCATCATAGAAGGCCACCAAATTTGTTAGTCACGATTTGGCCCTAGTGAAGTCATGGTGGTTGTCACCAATATCCTCCTTGTTTTCCGTGTGCCTGAGCATAGCCTTCAGGAGGATCTGCTCCATGATCTTGCCAGTCACAGAGGTGAGACTGACCGGCCTGTAGTTCCCTGGGTCTTCTTTTTTTCCCTTCTTAAATATGGTGGTTATGTTTTCCCTTTTCCAGTCAGTGGGAACTTCACTGGACTGCCAGGACTTTTCAAATATGATGGAGAGAGGCCTGGCCACTTCATCCGCCAGTTCCCTCAGGCCCCATGAATGCATCTCATCAGGTCCCATGGACTTGTGCACCTTCAGGTTCCTTAGATATTCTCGAACCTGATCTTCTCCTACAGTGGGCAGTTCTGCATTCTCCCAGTCACTGCCTTCTGTGACCTGGGCAGTGTGGCTCAAGCATTTGCCAGTGAAGACTGAGGCAAAGAAGTCGTTGAGTACCTCAGCCTTCTCCGTATCCTGGGTAACCAGTTGCCTGTTTCATTCCGGAGGGGACCCACATTTTCCCTTGTCCTCCTTTTATCACTAACCTATAGAAGCTTTTCTTGTTGTCCTTAACATCCCTGGCCAGACTAATTTCTATCAGGGCTTTGGCTTTCCTAACCTGATCCCTGGCTGCTCAGACAGTTTCTCTGTATTTCTCCCAGGCTACCTGCCCTTGCTTCCACCCTCTGTAGGCTTCTTTTTTTTGTTTGACTTTGCCCAGGAGCTCTTTGTCCATCCATTGGTGCCTCTTGGTGTTTTTGCTTGACTTCCTCTTTGTTGGGATGCATTGCTCCTGAGCTTGGAGGAGGTGACCCTTGAATATTAGCCAGCTGTCTTGGGCCCCTCTCCCTTCCAGGGCCTTGTCCCATGGTATTCTACTAAGCAGATCCCTGAAGAGGCTAAAGTCTGCTCTCCTGAAGTCCAGGGTAGTGAGATTGCTGTGCGCCCTCCTTGCTGCCCTGAGGATCTTGAACTCCACCATTTCGTGGTCACTGCAGCCAAGGCTGCCTTTGAGCTTCACATCCCCTACCAGGCCCTCCTTACTGGTGAGAACAAGGTCCAGCATGGCACCTCTCCTCGTGGGCTCCTCTATCACTTGGAGGAGAAAGTTGTCATCGACACATTCCAGGAACTTCCTGGATTGTTGGTGCCCTGCTGTGTTGTCCCTCCAGGAGATATTGGGGCGGTTGAAGTCCCCCATAAGGACCAGGGCCTGTGAATGTGAGGCTGCTCCTATCTGGCTATAGAGGGCTTCATCTGCTTGGTCCCCCTGGTCAGGTGGCCTGTAGCAGACCCCCACTATGATGTCCCCTGCCCCATCGCTCCCTTTAATCCTGACCCATAGGCTCTCGGTCAGCTCCTCATCCATCCCCAGGTGGAGCTCCATGCACTCCAGCTGATCATTGATGTAGAGGGCGATGCCCCCTCCTCATCTGCCCTTCCTGTCCTTCCTAAAGAGCCTGTACTCTTCCATCCACACACTCCAGTCATAGGAGCTATCCCACCACTTCTCTGTAATGCCAATAAGGTCATAGCCTTGCAGGCACACACACGTCTCCAGCTCCTCTTGTTTATTCCCCATGCTCTGTGTGTTTGTGTAGAGGCATTTCAGTTGTGCCCCCGATGAGGCTGACTAACTGGCTGGGGTGGCTGGAATTCTTTTGATGTATTTTCCCAGTGTTACCCTGTTGGTTCCTTTTGCATCTGGAGCCCCCGGCTCATCTTCTCTAGGCTTCGAGCGTGCTGTAGTGCGTCCAGCACGTCTCTGAGCAGTAGGCCGAGGGCCCTCACCAGTGCCCCGTCCCTCTAATCTGGGCACATCATCCCACAACATGTTGCTGGCAAGCCTGATGTTATCCCCTTCCCTCTTCGAGCCTAGTTTAAAGCTCTGTCGATGAGCCCCACTAGTTCCTGGGCAAAGATCCTCTTCCCCCTTTGAGAGAGATGAATCCCATCAGGGTGCATCAGGCCTGGTGCCGTGTAGGCCGTCCCATTGTCAAAGAACCCAAAGTTATGGCATTGACACCAGCCACGGAGCCATGCCTTTACGGACTGTGTCCGCCTGTTACTCCCAACACTACTGCCCTCAACTGGAAGGAGGGAGGAGAATATTACCGGCGCTCCTGAATCCTTGAGTGACAGTCCCAAGACCCTGAAGTCCCTTTTGATCGCATTCGTGGTGCGTGTCTCTGTTTCATCCCCACCCACATGGAGGAGCAGCAGTGGGTAATAGTCAGAGGTCCATACCAGGCTGGCGAGTTTCCTAGTGATGTCCTTGACACAGGCCCTGGGGAGGCAGCAGACTTCTCTGAAAGGAGGGTCTGCCCTGCATGTTGGGCCCTCTGTACCCCTCAGAAGGGAGTCCCCTGCAACTATAACCTGCCTTTTCTTGTTTGTGAGAGTGGTCACGACCTGAGGCATGGGCCTTTTGGGCCTAGGTGCTACCTCTGGTGTAGCTTGACTGTCATCCATATCCTTGCTCAAGTTGCCTTCCACAGCCAGAGCCTCCTACCTGTTGTACAGGGGGTACATGGGAAGGCAAGGTGGGTGAGGAGGAGAAGGTTCGCCTGCCATGCCGAGTGTGGACTTGCTGCCATTCACTCCCCTTTTTGAGGCTGCTGCCTTCTGCCTGGCAAGGGGGGGATACAAGGTCCCCTTCAATTTGGCTTTGGTCTGTTAGGTGTCCCTGTTTCTGTCTCAGGGAGGGCAGAGCTTGGCTCCGCCAGTCTATCTCTCTCGGCCTCCCTGATGTTCCTTAACCTGTCCGCTTCTTCACGTAATTCTGCCACCAGGCTGAGCAGATCATCCACCTGGTCACATCATTATCCTAGACAAAGAAGTTAGTTAAGGTACTAGACCAGGAATGGCAAGAACTGTGTTTCCTAGTCTGCAAATGACTCCCTAAATTCCTTGGACAGATTGCTTTTTCAACCCAAAGGAGTACAAAAGAATATATGTAGAAAAATATGCTGGGAATAGCATGAAGCACTTGACAGATACTGACCTTCAGTGGCCAGTATTGGGAGTGGGGTGTTTAGGACTGCTTGAGTCTTTAAAACACAGCCTACAAAAATGGTAAATGCTTGTCTTTTTACAATTACCTTTTTTCTTCTGTGTGCCTGGAAGACGAGATGCCGCTTTGGGACGATTTTTGGGAAAGAATCAGCCCTGGTTTGTTTATGTCCTTTCCACATCTGAAGAAGCTGGTAAGAAAAGAAAGGTGGGATGAGACCTGAGTGCCTTACCCTAAGCAGGCAGAGATTGCTCTTGTACCTCCAGGACTGCATGGGAGAGCTCTAGGTCTGTCTGCTCTTGCAGTGCTCTGTCTTCTACCCTCTCAGCTGCTCAACCACAGGTCAGAGCCTATGGCCCTCATGATATCTTGTTGGACAAATGGTCCATAAGCTTTGCTTGGCAGTACGGTCTGCTTTCTTCTCCTTAGCAGATGGAGAACCAGAAAGAGTTAAGGCTTGCATGATCACCCCATCTTCATCTTCTCCTCACCACCATCCAGAGGGGTGGCTCACATTTGCAGAATAAAAGCAGCTTGTTTCAGGCTGTTCCAGAGGAGAGACCTGTCTTTTTCCAGTGGGAAAGTTAGGAACCTTTTGGAGAGAATACCAGGCGGCCAGGCTGTTTCTCTCCAGTGTGGATACAGGGGCGTGTCATGGGCTGCCCATGAGCTGAGTCAGAGCAGAATTACGGTGTCACGAGTCCCAGTCCAGTACAACATTGGCAAGGGCGGCGGGCATCATACCTGTCTGTGCTGGTTACAATACAGACTGCCTGGGCATGGTGGGAGCTGAGGCTCTCTGGGGCTGTGGGGATGGGACCTGAGACCACCAGCAGCTCAGAGCCCCACAGCCAGGCCCATCGCACTGCCCCAGCCAGGGCAGGGCAGCTGGGGCACTGCAGGCACCTCCCCGGGAACAGGAATGCAGTAAAAAAAATTGGTTTCCTCTTGTGGTATTCTCCTACAGGACTAACTCTAGTGTTTACTGCTGCTCAGAGCAGGGTTTCCCACTCTTTTTCTGAGGCATTGGTCACCTTGTTTTCCAGTGCTATTGAGACAATGATTGTAAGAGTTTATTTCTAAAAAGACAGCTGCTAAACTGGCAGTATTTGTTTTCCTGGTGTTATAAATGACACAGTTTCTAATAAATCTTGTCCTCTACCACTTTTTTTGTTGTTGTTGCTCTATGATGCTTGATTGTTGCATAATGTGATGCTTGGCGTGTTAGGCCACTCCTGATCTGAGAATACCCAGCACTGGAAACGATGACAACCAATCTAGGTAGCCAAACTCCCAGACTAGCAGCCTGACCAGCAGAGCATGTCACTTGCATTCAGCTGCTATCACTGCAAACTTGCAGAGTCCTACAACTTTAAATGTAGCCATTCCAGGCATAGATGGTGGATCATATTTTCTCTTTTTTTTTCTCCCTGCTTCCAGACTAGATAAAGCCTGTGAAAGTGCTTTTCTGTCAGAGCAAGAAAAGCAATGTCCTTTCATGGTCTCATAAAATACCTCAGGAAACACC
Organism: Grus americana; assembly: GCF_028858705.1. Taxonomy (NCBI): domain Eukaryota; kingdom Metazoa; phylum Chordata; class Aves; order Gruiformes; family Gruidae; genus Grus; species Grus americana. Next base: position 52,431,376 of record NC_072891.1, read on the forward strand.
AGCTCCCAGCTGCCCTGACAGGAATGAGATCTGAAGCGTGTGTTGCAGTAATGCCCCGGATCCTGCTAATTCATATCTCATCCTGAAATAAGTTCCATCTTTTAAATTCAGGACTGGAACTTTCAACTTTCATCCTGATAGCAAGAACAAATGCTTTTGTGTCATTTTACAAACACGTGTGTGTGCAGAAACGACCAACCTTAAGGCCGGGTATAACCTAAGCCTTCTTGTACTAATTACAGTCAAACATTAAAAATTGTACCTTGTAGGCTTAGTCCTTATTTTTAAGGATGGGATGGATAGGATAGCCAAAATAGAACAGGAAATATCTTTAGTTTGGCTGCAAGGGTTGTTTAATACTTCAGAAGCCAAGCCTGTTCTCTGACTGACAATAATCCCTATGCCCTGAATAGAGCTCCCTGCCTCTAAATCTATACACAGTTTACAAAAGATGAGGTTTCTTTGTGACCATGTCACTGTAGTGGAATAGCAGCATAGAGAAAGTGACTCCTTTGAGGTCACCAACAGGACAGAGCTGAGACTATCCCTGCAGTCTCCTGACTCTCAGGCTAATGCCCTATTCAGTCCGCTAGAAGCTCTGGGGCAATGCTTTAGTCCCATGGTAACCAAGGGGTTCCTTGCTCTCGATTCAAGAATATGCTTCCTGTGATGCATGAAGGCTATCAGCTATTGCTTCCTTCAAAGATAAAAGGATATGATTAATTCTTAATAAAACAATACTAAATCCACTGATCCCTGTAGCTTCATTTGAACAAGTCTGGAGTAGCAGGGCTGCGTTTGTTCTGTACCTATCAAAATTATTGCATCAAAAGCCGATCATGGAAAGGATGGGAGCCTATTTGAGATATTTTGTCTTCTCTGCTCTCCTGCATATGACAAAGGTAAAAGACAAGGATCATCTCTTCTGTGGGGAACAGTCAACAGAGCTCCATGAACACTTTTGTCAAATTATGCTGCCTGGGAACCAAAACTTAAGTCTAATATAAAGGGACAAAATTCACCCTAAATTTCAAGTGTAACAAGCCAGAGATCTCTCTGTGTTAAAAGGCAGCTATAAAACCTATAGTCTAAAAACTATAGAAAGTTTCATGATGCTGTAATTGACTCGCAGTAGTTCAGGTGGAGGTGGAAGAATCAGCTCTGGTTTAGAATAGCTTGGGAGGATTCTGAATTTGGATTTCAACATCAAATGAGGTTTTTGTAAGCAAAACCTTTTTGTTTGTTTCAACATACATTTTCAGTTATAAAGTGACCTCAATTTTGGTTTCTCCTTCTCTCTCTTTTCTACCTCCTCAGAAGATACCAGGGAGCTAATCTGAACTTTGTTCCATGAACAATGAGAACCTCTGTAAAGTTCCTAAGTTTTCACAAGAAAATATTTTATTAAGCTTATCCAAGTCTTCTCCTGTTAATCTAGATTATTTCTGATCACAATGGTGGTCAGTACCTGGGCTTTGTCAGCTAGAGACAATTCAAGGAAAGACAGACATGTCAGTTTTTTAAATGTACCTTAAAAATTATCTTGTGCACTGAAAAGTACTAAAGACATCTATGAAACCCTGCTGTGGGTCAGTAACTGGCAACTTGTCTTGTGAACTGCTAAAGAAAAAAATAAGTCTGTATTTCTTTTTGTCATACCCTATTTTGAATCTCAAAAGCAACCTGCTCTTTGGAGTTTCTGTACAGGTTGATGGACGTGTGAGAGTGAAGCACTGAAATACCTGAGATTTTTGGAAATTTGGGGGAAGGTATTGAGGGACAGACAGCCTCCAGTATATTTCTGAGCTAGTTCATATGTATGGTGAATGCCTCATTATGCATTCAGAAACAACCTACTGCCTCTTGCTTGGCTATTATGTTCCTCACTGCACTTTCCAGAAGCATACTGTTGCTAGATTATCAGTTAAAGAGCCTGGAAATTTCACTCTCTACACTAGTAAACATTTCAGTGCAAATGTTTTAATCTTCTGAGAGCTTATTATCAAGCGTTTTGGTTTTATTTTATTTATTCTCTATTTGACAGGAAAAGAAAAACAAATGACATTTTGTTTCTGGCTTTTAAAAACAAGTATCGGTGTTTTTTTCTTTTCAAACCCAGAAATGCTTTGCAAAAATGGATTTTTTTTTTTAATTAAAAACCTTCCAGCAACATGTACACCTCATTTTCTCAATAGAAATTATCTTTTGGAGAAGAGTAATTTAGATAGACAGTTCACCAGAATCAGTGGAAAGTATTTCTCCCTCCCTCAGCTGGCTGTGTGTTTAGCTGTTGCCTTCCTGAACCAAAAAGGACTTTACAGAAGAAGACGCTTTGGGATCACTTGGGCTGGAATGTGACACATGGTGTCTATATTTGGTACAACAATGCTAGGCAACTGAAGACATCTTTCCAGTCTGGTATCATTACTTCAACCTACTCCTTACCTCAGATAAACAAGCTGATTAAACCCTTTTTGTTGAAGCTCAAAACCTTGACTTGATTTAACAGAGAAAAATAGAAGCAAATGTGGCTAGAGAGAATTTAAATTGCTGATGTTTTCCATTTGGATGGCTTACATTGTCACATCATATAGCTGTCTAGTTGCATTAATTGTGTTGTACTGTGTTCATGACCAGTTGTTGATGATCAATGCCCTTTGTCTTCTTTGCTGGACTTTTTATTTACCTCTCCTTCCTCTAGCTGACAAGTGAAACTCTAAATATATGGGAAGCTAATATCATATTGTCTTCTTTTTATATCTGTTTCCCTATGTATTAACATAATTGCTGGAAGTAATTAGCAGGGAGAATTGCCTAAAGAAGATCTTTGTGCAGAGAACATGTCAACTTCTGTGGCATATTTTGTGGGGAGGGGTCTCTGCTGTCTATGGCACCTAGTTAAGCTCTACAAGACATTTGGATGGGTGTTTCTCAGCACCCAGACATATGTACGATTTTTTTTCTGTTGATGGCTTAGATCTTGATGGATTTGCTTCTTACCAGGGAGAGGTCTTGATGATGCCTCGGTCAGAAGGAGAGCAGATGATAAGGAGCTCACTGCCCTTTACATGGACAATTTAGTAAACTCCTGCAGCTGTCCCTCAGAAGTTATTGCACTACATTCACTGAACTGAAAAAGAGAAATGCTACCTGGCTGAGCAAAGGGTTTCATCCTTATAGATGTTCTTGGAGATTTATAGGCAAAAACCTACTGCAAAACAACTAGCTATTCATAGAAGATGAGAACAGTGTAGAATAATTGACTTTCTGGTGGAAGAGATTTTTGAATCTCTGCATTTCATACAGGTTTATATAATGCCACATTTCTCTTTATAACCATGTGGAAAAGAATCCAGTACCATTTCAAGAGATTAAAGGAACTTTTCAAGAAGGCTTTATTTTGGATAATCCCAACTCAATATATACAAAATAATATGCTACACAAAATGTTCTTTCAACTCCTCTCCATTGACACCAGAACAAATTCTTACTCTTTTTAATGCTATGTGTTCTGTTCCATAATGGGCGAACAGCTGTGACATAAAAGAAAATCAAAGTAATGGAAAGTCTCTAATTGTATTTCTTGTTCCTGTAATTGCACTGAAGGTAGTCAATCACCCTTTTAAAAGGTAAGGAATTTTTCCACTGTTTCAAACACTGTTATTCATTTACAATGTATGCCTTTATGTCAAACTCTTCCACTGAAACATAGAGTACTGATGGGAAAATGGGGAGAGTTCAGTCAGTTCAAACCCTGCTTTGATGCCAACAGCAGCTGCCACATGTCAGTCTGAGATGACCCAGTGAAGAGCTGCAGGAGTTTCCATAAGGAGCTGCTGGTCATGCTGTGCACCACCAGAAGCAGAGCCCTGCACCTGCCATGCCTTTTGCTGAGTGACATGAAGACTGATCTTGGCATTTCTTTCTGCCCTAGCTCTATGCATTTTTGGTTTATAAACATTATTCACAAGGTACCACATGCTCATTTACGTAAGATAAAAGCCTTGAGGGAGGAAGAGAGATATAAAAAGACAAATATTTACCCCATCTTCAGCTACTTCTTTCCCTAAGACAAACATATGACTTTGTTTCTACAGCTAATCTTCTATAAAATCCCTTTTCTGTACATTTAATTAATTCCTTACACCCACTACCTACTGCTCGGAGGCAGATCCTTCTCCTTACTAACTCCTCAAAGCCATTATCCCTTCAGATTTCTGAAAGCATAAGGACTGCCTGAATCAACATTAAAGCCCCATGGTTTGAGAGGTGAGGTTGGGGTTGCTCCATATCTGCAAAGGGTTCTATTGATGAGCCGCCTTTTCTACATGCTGGAATTGACAGAGGCAATATCCACTTCCTACTGAATTATCCCTGAATTATCCTGCAGATGATGTAGTTCTTCTCCTGTAGCTTCCTCTGGTTTTTGCATAGCTGCTGGAAGCACTTAATTCCTTGCTGGAACTAAGCTGCCAGCAGAGCTAAGCCTCATGAGGTAGAACTGATGATGGGAAACCCCTTTTTCTGACTGCCCTTCTGTTTTTCTGCCCCCTAGGAAAGAACAGTCAATACAAGTAGCTGCAGGAGGCAAAGCGATCTTTTATTTCCACAGAGGAAAGCTGAAAGGGTTTTCAGGTCCAGCTGACTAGAATGATGAGGAAATGGAAACAGAACGGCTGGGTGGGAGAGGGGGAATGTCCTGGTAAGTTGTTTTGCATTTCTGAAAAAAACCCCCTATTTTTTAATCAAATAAAATGGGAAATCAAAAATTCAGGTTGAACCAGGTATTGCACATGGGCTCTATTTAAAAGGATTTCATTAGAAATAAAGAGGTACCTTTCAAGATTAAATACAAACTATGGTTTAAAAAATGCTTTGGAAAATCTGTTTTAAAATACAGACAATTGAGTGAATCTGTCTCAAATTTGTAAAAGGCTTTCCTATTGCAGAAGGTTTGTCCAAAAATTCCACACAGACCTGTATTAAACTTTCTATTTGCGGACCTAGTTTTTTTATTTGGTCCTTGGTCTTGTCAGCTGAATTCACAGCACCCTTTTGTTAGCAGGCCTCTACCCCTTTCAAGTTATTGCAGGATAGTTAATGCATTTTTTCCCGACTTTCTTAAGCTAGAAAATTACGTGATGTATTTAGAAAAGGCCCATGGATAAACTTTTTTCAGCCTAAAATCTTGTTGCTTACATCCGAATTTAAATTAAGCTAAGCTCTGGGAATTGCTGATTTACATCTATTTTCCCCCTTTGCTTTTATTCCACAGGAGCATACTAACATGCAGGTGTGAAGGCTGAGACTGTGTGTTTGTGGATCTAAAGCTGAGGGAAAGAATTAAGGTGGGCCTGAAGGACCCTTTGGGAGATGGCTGTAACCATAAGCTTTGGCTGGGGTGCTAAACATACAGGTTGTGCCATGGTGGCAGGGAATAAATATTAGAAACACAAGAAGCATGCCTATGGCATGCAGTGAGCTTTGTAATAGGATTGGGGTGTCTGAGTGCCTGTTCTTAGATTTAGGCTGGGGCCTGATAAGAAGCAGCTGGCAAATTATTTTTGCAGAGCCCAAGGATTTACGCTCAAAGGCACACAGCCTTCAGGCCGCAATTTTCTGTGCAGTCGCCATAGGGTGACTTGAGGCACTCAGGTCATGACTGAAAGCGGCCAGAATCAGGTGTGACCAGACTCAGACTGAGCAGGAGAGAGCATGGCTATATGTTTAACAGTGGAGGCTGGCCAGCTTGTGTCTGAGCTTGTTGGATGGCGAGAGAGCACCTGTTTAGACAGCAAACCAGCATTAATGGAAACTGTGCCTGGGTGGAAACTGGCAGTAAAACAGGGCAGGATGCTGGGGATTGATCTTTACTGCAGATTAATTTTTGTGGTTTAGGATTTAGCTAATGCTAAATGGAAGAATAGGATAAAAAAAATCTGATGCTTGGTGCCAAAGATGTTTTTTCCTTTGCCCGGAGTCTGGCTGAGAGGCTGGGAGCTGTGCAGGCTGGGGGCAGTGACTCTACTGTGTTGCTTAAGAACAAAAAGTAGGAGGATGCAGGGCTGACTTTAAAGTCTGGGTTTGAACTATCACCTTTCCTGCCAAGGGTCATATTCCCACATCCCCGCCCTGCTCCTGGACAGGGAGAAATTAAATCATTTGTCAGATGAAACAATAGAAAGCAAGGTCGAAGTCACAGCGAATCAAGGGTGTAAGGGGAGTTGGGATCAGGTGGCATGTGCTATTCCTAACTTACTGCTCAGACTGTGCAGTCTCCTCCTTTCGTACCCTGTCAGTCTTGGCTACTCCAGTGACAGAGATGGGGCAGTATGAGGAAGAAGCAGTTCACTGGATTCATCAGGTGAATTTTTCCCTTCCCAGACTCCAGTGCAGGAGACAGTGTTGTTCTTGGTCTCTATTCCTTTCCCTCCTCTTTAAGCCATTGCGATTCAGCATTGATTTGTGTAGCTGCAGACATTGCTGGGCTTGAAAGCATGAACTATGAGCAGAAGTTGTATTTAAAAACAAACCCTCTTTCTCACATGTGCTCTCTCTGCCTTGTCAGTTCTGCTTGGTGCTGCACGGGAAAGAGCAGAAGACTTTGTGAATCTGCCTCTGCTCTTTGCAGAGAAGCAAAGGTGGGAGCAGTGAAACTCTTCAACCTGCTGCACAAGAAAGGAGTCCCTCCCCCAGCTGCACCAGCATTACTGGGGTGTGCCTGGGACACAGTAAAGGCAGAGCATTCTGACTTTGAGAATAATTTTCTAGGAATGTCAACCAGCAGAGCGACAGGAGAGAAGCGGTGGACCTAAGGCAGGACCAGGAGCTGTTAAGTGCAGTCTAGGAAATGCTATGCTCCTTGCCACATGTGGAGGGAGGAAATGTTCTGAAACCTTAATCAGCTCTGAAAGTGTTCTGAACCTTAATCCTACACTCTGTTATCACTTAGAAGCCATAGTGCAAAGGTACAAGGCAATAATCAGGGGGGCTAAAAGACCTTTCTCTCAAACCCTAGGCAACAATCCCACAGTTGTGTCCCTCTGCACCAGATAAGGAACATGAAGTAGCATGATAGGAAATCAATCTGTGGCTTTCAGGGCAATGAGTGCATGGGATGCAGAGTTCCCAGCAGGAGGCAACTCCCTCAAAAGTAGCCTGGCAAGGCATCTCTTGGGTCCTGACTTTCAGTCACAGTCCCTGTATTACACAACACAATGCAATGCTTGATCATTAGTCAGGAAGAAAGGTGCATGGGAGGCAGGGAGCGCTACGGGCATGGGAAAGAAAAGGCTAAATGGTGACCTAGGATTAATTCCCATCTTATCCCTAAGTGCTTAGTATGATGTGTTTCCTTGTGCCTTGGTTCACCCAGATAGGGATGCTAGGTAGAATGGTACTGCCCTTACTTCACAAGGCTGCTGTGTCAGTGAATGGATTTGACATGGTTAAGAAGGAGCCATGTTCTATATGGCACACAAGTGGGAATAAAGGCTTCCCTGCGCTTTTTACCACTCTTCAGATATCAACATGTTGGCTTGTCCTCTGGTGCTTTTCCAGAGTAAGCCAGTCAGCTCTCCAAGCAGAGGAACAGAGGCTGAGATTGACTAAGACCAGTCTCAGAAGGTCACAGAAAGAAACATGAGCTGGCCTGATTCAGAGCTTTTGGTGGCTTTGTAAATCTCTACCTCCCTTTAAGATTATGAGCTCTGGTAAGATACTGGGTGGACTGAGGAGTTTGTCTTGGAAGGATGTGCTCTTTCACTGTTACCTTTTAAATATAATAATTGATAACAATAGTTATCAAATATCCTTGATTGAATTAAGCAAGGTCGTTGCAAGGCAAAGAACATATAAATTTTTATTAGCTAAAGCTGCTGCATATGCAAACATGCACTCACTCATACTCAGTATGTGGTTTATTGGTTTCAATTGCCCATAGCAGTGCTTTGGTGGCTAGCCATGGCACTAAGGCATGGAATTGGGTTTTTGGATGTTTCATAGATGTCCATGCGGACAGTACCTACAACCTTCTTTCAAATTTATATGCGGTCTGCAGCCTTTGGAGATGCCTGCTGTATTCAACTTTTGACCTCCAGCAATGTTGCTCTTATCAGTGGTATGTGATTCTGGGTATCATCTGCCACTTTTATGTGGAGGGCTGGTAGGGCTACACATTCGCAAAGCCATTGATTGGTCTATTGTAAATAAACTAGAAAACAAGATGCTAAAAGCAAGGGACTGATCCTTCACCAAAGTAGTCTGTGACACATCATCTGTGGTATGACCCTCTGATATCAATATGAGATTGATTATAGAGATAGGTAACTGGATGATATAAACCCAATGCATGGAAAGCATGGTGGGAAGAAACAGAATCCTCTTCAGATGTGGAGTTCTCTTGAAGGTGACAAGGCTGCTATCTTCCAGCTCCTCACGTTATTAAAAGCCTGGGCTGCTTTATACATTCTGTATGTTTGCGTGCTTTGAGCTGTTGGAAAAATTAGGCAGACTCTCAAGAGGCCTGAAGAAAGGCCTCTTTTTCTGACTCTTGTCTAACAGGGACACCATCACAGGAAACCAAGCAGACGCAGTCCCTAAATGCATTACAGAGTCTCAGATTTTCTCCTACTCTGTGATTGGACGTTGCTGTACCCTAGCTCTTACTTGATGCAGAGGCTTAGGAGGCAAGAGGGAAACCACAGTGCTGCTTGTGTGCGGGGTCTGGCTGTGTGAAGCACAGGGATCATGAGACTCTTAGGCTAAGTACCTCAGACGTGACAGAAGAGATATATCTTTAGATGTATCACAGACAGTAAATTATATTTATTCTCTCTGCCAGGGAGGAACAGGATCTGTTCAGGAAGAAAGTGGGGAGTACGGATGAGGCTGAATCCAAGGGAAATCATGCCTATGGCTAACAGAATGATCAAAATGTTATCCTAGCTTTTTCTCTGGATGTGAAAATGTATTCAGTGAGACTACTTATCCCCTTAACACGTGATCCATATAAAACACAGATTCATTCAGGACTGTGGCTTCCTGATGACTCATTTCATGACCTGCTAGGGAAAGCTCCAGTGTTCCCACATCTCACTGCAGCTTTAATTTGGCACACCAGGAAAAAATTCTCACTGGGGGATGAATAGCATGGGTAGTACTGCCAACAAGTTACAGCCATACCAGATGTTTCACAGTTCTGTAAAACTGCACTGGCATTTTCTACAGTGGGCTCTGGGAAACCGCTTGCTAGGTCAGAAAAGCATACAATATTTATCAGACAAAAATGAAAGCAAATATGCAGTATTTGTGTGATGAACAGCCAAATCTATAAAGAAGTTTTAACTTATACGTATTTTACTTCCCTCCAAGACAAAAAATGTAAATACAACAGACTACTAGTAATAGATGAAGAACCCAGGGAGCAGATGAGAGGGACAGCAGAGACTGAGGAAACAAATCTGTCTCCCTTTCTTGTCAATGTGTTATTCACAATATCAGTTTCTGCTGAAGTCTAGTTCTTGTCCTCCATCTCAGCCTGAGAGAAGACCAAAGCTAAAGAATACACAAGGCATATGCAGCAGCAAGTTCAAACATGAAGGTTTAGAAACTTGATAAAATGTTGGAAGATGGTAGAGCATCCCAGGTGTACTTTTGCTTGATGGGGCAGTCAGCAGAGCAGAGCACGATGGGCATTACAGCCAGACGGGACGTTAGGTTCCTTGGGCAGGGTAGCTGAGCTGTACACTCCCTCTCTCAGCGTCATGAGCGAGCCTCTTTTGCAGGCTGCAAGTTCTTCATTATGCCTTAAACCAAGGTGCTTGGTATTTGTTCTTCTGGAGCTCTGGCTAGTGCTCTCTTTAGATTACAGGTGGTCTCTAGCCCAGCTGAGACATTAATCCAAAAAGTAACTTGCAGACTGTTGGTGACCAAGAGGCTGAAGTTTCCTTACGGTATGTTCTGTTTGCTTCCAATCAGTGTGCTCATGTGAACGGACAAGTCCAAGGAAGATGTTTCAGGGGTAATGTGTGTGTGAAAATTATTTTTTTGCAGGAAATGTACTAGATTTCAGGCAAGTATTTTTGAAGAGGTGCCTGCAAATCCTGGGTAGGATTTTCTCATCAAAACCAGAACAACTGAGTAACCTCAGAGAAGCATTAGTGTCAGTAATGTCATGGTACAAAACTCAGCTGCATTTGCTGGCCTTGAGAAGGACACTAAGGTCAAGTCCTCTCTTTGTTTGGTATATCTGTGCAAGCTGGTAAGTGTAGTAGAGAGGTCAGGAAAACAGACTCAAGTTTGCATTTCCATCCCTCCAAGGTCTTCTAGTACTGCCTTTCCAAAATGGGGCCAATAAGCACCTGCAGACGGATGAAGCAGTAATTTTGAAAGTGTTGATTCCTGGGTCAGCAACTACTGTAGTTACAGCTCCTCATGAGACCTGTGCATGAGTAGACAGCTTTGGAGTTTATTGCTGGGTCACCAGAACAAGGAAACAGCAGGAGGATGAAGTCCCATATGCTGCTTAGTTTTCCCTTAGGCTAGCCAGCTGGCTTTGCAAGGGCAAACTTTGAATGTATCAAAAAATCAATACAGTCTAAAAATCCAGACTCACTATTGATTGTGTCCTTGAAATTCTCCTCTTGACTGGTCTGCTATTTTTGTTTGTAATTAAGGTTGAAATCACTTTTCTTGGTACCTGTGGATTTTACCAGTTCATTGCAAGGTGCTCCCACCCACCTACCTTCTGCTGACTTTGCAATTACTTTTAAAGGGAATTCTTTAACATTCTGCTGGAAATCATAGGAGTACTTTCTCTGCTTGATCAGATTAAACCATATCTATGATGGGCAAACAATGCAGTCCTACATGTGCTTGTCTCAATTACAGGATTTGTTTTTAAGATAATGGAGCAAATGTTTATTAATTTTTATAAGTAACATATACATTTTACAAGGAGAACCTCTAGCTTATAAACACACTTATGCACCTGCCTGCATTTTTGTCTGGTGAGGTGGTGAAGTTTACAACTTTTTTTTATCTACAACTTGTTTTTTGTAGGACTGTAGTAAAGGAGTTGAAAACTTCTGCTGTAGGCAGGTCCTACATTTCTTATGCCATTTTTATTGTGAATGTAAGAAAAATAAATGAATGTTCATTGATAATTAATAACAGTTAAACAATAAGTGAATCACTAATGACTCCAGAATCTTTTTTTTGTTTGTTTTTGGTTTTTTTTTTTTTTTTGGTCTGGGTAATATATGTCCCTTTATAGCTGACTGGAAGGATCTAAAGCAGTACAGAATTTAGATGGTCAGTTTGAACTTTCTGGGACTTCACGGTTCATCACAGTGTCTGTTAAAGAAACACTGATTTGGAAAATAAAGCCTGGCTTTCATGGTTTTTATAGTGTTACCTGTTTTTAAAACATGCAACAAGCTAAAATGGGTATGTTCAACTTTGTATAATGATTTTCTTGTGTGAAACTGTACCCTGGTGCACTACACACTACAGGGGAGCGTAGAGCTTGTGCTTTAATTATGTAGAGAGAGTCCACAGCTTATGGAAAAACATACTTTAAAGATCAGGCTTCAGCCTTTTAAAAAAATTCTTCTGATATACCTTCTTCTTTAGACTCAGCAAGCCAATGGGAATAAAAACTAAAGCATAATGACTAATCCTCTGGAGAAGACTACCTCACCCTACTTAGAACCTAGAGTTTACAGCAGACCTAGACTTATAAGTGGGAGGACAGTACTGAACCCAGTCTGGGCAACTCAAAGCAGTCCCAAAGGTGAATCCTGTGTCCTCAACACCCTTTAACATCTGACAGGTACTCCAGGACACAGGAGAGATGTCATTCAATTGTCATTAAGAAAAAATGTCCTATTTTTTCTTTTATGAAAGGACACACAGACCATGTTTGCAAGACCTGTCTCCTGCAACTGTGCAGAGAACTTTGGCAGCTCACCAGTGCAGACAACTCTGGGGGTCTCAAATACATGAGGGCTCTGAGCAGCTCTTCTGCAGTAGCAACAGCTACTCTGCTGCTGCTCTGACATGTCAGAAATTGAAACCAAAAGCAGAATTGTAATTTGAACCACATAAATCTGTCTTTGCATGTTCATCACTGTATTGGGCTGCAATGGCAGATAGCCTTCTGGCCAGAGTCGTCAAGTGGATCTGATGTTGGAGATTTTACTATTCAGCATGTTATATGAATATTGAAGTACATTTATATGAAGTTAGAGAGAAAGTGAGAAATTCCCTTGTTTGTAATATAGACCTGAAGTCCTCCATTAGTAGAATAATTTTTATCCCCTTAGCCTTTCTTCATATTTTATCACTATCATTGCACGAATTATTTCATGATAGTCACTCAGAGTTTGTCTCACATCACCAAAGTCAATGCAAGGTTATTTATTCTCACTGGACCCCAGGAGTATTTGCAAGTGCTCTGGAGCACCCGCCATTCGGCATGCAATGCTCAAGGTCCCCAGCTTACTTTCTTATTTTCCAGCTCTGTGTTTTCCAGTGGCTCATGCAACATTAGCACTTACTGCCTGACTGATTAGTTTCTCAGAAGCTGAGTCATATTTGTTTGGTAAGAAAGTCTCCAACAGCTGTCAGCCACGGAGATCAAGAGATATGCTTGCTGACACATGTCCAAAAAGACACAACACTTTGGCAAGCCTCATCACAGCTCTCTTCTTCAGTCTTGCCACTACTGCTACTGATTATTATGCCTCTGTACTTTTGCATGTCTGAGGCCAGTGGAGAAAGACTCTACATACCCTCAGTGTTACCACTTCCCAGAGCGCAATGGTGTCAGTGTTACACGCTTTTCCTCGGCACCAGAAAACAAACCTTTGTACACTCTCAATTACTGGCAATTTGACTCAGAAGTCTCAGTGGCATGCCCACTATTAATTTCTGTTCTTGTTGCCCTGAAGATAAAACCCGTGCAGATTAGCATCATAGATTCTTTCCTGGTCTGTGGTCACTGTGGTGTGCCAGATGGAGTTTTCTGACTTGCTCTGTTTGCTACAGCAAGCAGAACAGAGGCCATGCTGTGGCTGGTCCTAGCAGTGCATCACTCAGGCTGGAGGGGATGGGTGTGGGGGACCGTCTCCTGGTTGAAGTTTTGTTCTTGGCTGCAGCAGGCTTGTGTTGCATGCCCTCCAGCACAGGCATTTGCCTGCCTTGTGACCCCATGGTCAGTAGGCTCCTGTTTGGGTGGGCAGAGGAAAGCTGAGGGTCATTTAGCAACTGAAGCCCTACACCCAGTAAGAGCCTGTTGTATGCTGACTGAGGGCTGCCCAGTGATGGTGTCCCTTCTGTGCTGCAGATCTTTTCAGGCAAGTGTGAGATTGCTGTAGGGGCACACTACCAGGCCTTTGTGCAACACGTATCTCTCTCCGCCAGGCTGTCCTACATGAGGAATGAGATCTGATCCTTGCTTAATGGGAAAGGAGAAGTTCATGAGCCAGGCCTTTGGGCCAGTGGAGTGATCAGATTCATAGATCTGGCTTGATATACACGCAGGTAAGCTGTTCCTCTCAACCCTCCCTGGCTATCCTCACTCACTTGATGTATGAACCAGCTCCCCAGGAATGATGGTCTCAGCACATCAATATGCAGTGGTCATTCAGAAGCGGGCAGCTCTGTCTCTGTATGTTGTGGAAAGGCTCTGAAATCAGCCACCTAGTAGGGGAAAGGGCTTATGTAGAGACTGCATGAGAAGCACAAGATGTGAAGAGAAGTATCTGCAGCCAAGGTGCACCACGTCAACTGCTTAGCTTAAGAGGACCTATGTTTATAAAGAGCTAAACAGTGCTGGACCACCATAGAGAAAGCTGAACAACTGGCTGACCTCCCAACTCAGGCTCCAGAGGCTGATAAAATCAGACCAACAGTCTAACTACAAAGGCACAGGCAAACCATCTTCTCAAGAGAAGGAAGGAAATCTTCCTGAAGGAAGAAGATTGTTCCCCAACTCTTTGGTGTTTACAGACCATCTCTGGCTTTATCCTGCATGAGTAAGTGTTTGCCTCTGGCAGCTCAGACTGCAGGTGGAAGGGGACCTTCCACCAAGATAATTCTCACCACCAAAAGTACTTCTCAGAACTTGCATGTGTTTTCACCCCCTAGACATACCCATCTGGAGGACTAGAGCCATGCAGTCTCATCTTTCTGTTGGTGGTCTTAGAGATGGTGAAGCTGAAGGGTCGTGATGACTTAGGGTTGCAGCCATTCAGCTGACCATGGCAGACTCACTTTTTTTTTTTTTTTTTTTTAAAGAAGAATCAGGGAGAGGAAAGAAAGAATGGGGTCCAGAGATAAAGAAAAGGCAAGGCTTGCAAAACTAGTGGTGTGAAATACCTAAATAGCCTTGGGACCAAATCTTGTGATCCTTGCACACCAGCTCCACCTCTGGAAGGGTGTTACTGGTTTCAGAAGAGTCCTACAGCATTTTGCCTTTCCTAGAAGCAATCTGCAGGACGTGGGTTTCCTTGAAGGATGGGATCTCACCCATGAAGTTGTGTAGGCAACTTGACAGCTTGACAGCTGGGTGTCAGAGAGAGAGAGAGAAGTTTCATGGTGTTTATAAAAAGTGGAGGCTGATGCAAACATGGCTTGCCACCAAATCTTGTGCAATAGTCTGTAAATCTAGTAAAATTGTTACTAGTACCTACAATAAAGTAGAAAAATTCTTCCGTTCTCCTCACTTAAAACATTCTATGTTTGGTTTGTTGTTTGTTTGTTTTTTTCCTGGATGATTTTGTGGGTAACTGGACAAATAACAAATTTCTCCATTCCTCCAGGTGATGTAATCCTTGGATTCAAGATTCTTTCCTCAGACTTAATATCCCAGAGCAATTTTCAAAGACACAACTATTTCAGGAGGATGCTGACATGGAAGAGTACTTCCCACACCCAGTGTTAGCCGTGACTCTTTTATATGCAGCAGGATGGAGGGAAAAGTTTACAATGGGCTGATGTGTGGGACCTCAAATTAATGTAGCTTTGCTGGAGAAATACTGGTTTATGCTGAATAAGAATCTGCACTCTGGATATCCAGAGTACCAAAAGCTATTCTGGAAACAGTCTGCCAAGGAGAAGAGACTATGCACCCTCTTACAAAGCTTCTTGGGGTTCTCTTGTTCTCCTTCTGAACATCCCAGACCAAACAAACCACAAACACACCTATCTAGATGTCCACCTACTCCATTAATGAGAGTAGCAAGAGTTATTTCTGTTTGTCAACATATTATCACTAAGGGATTCTTTTTCTGGAAACTGATTTACCAAGATCACCGCCTAAATTCTAAATGATGCACTTTTCCTCTGTACCTTTTTAAGGTGGGCTATTTGTAGAGCTGGAACGTGTGTATTTGAGGCCAGCATCAGCTGCACTGTGAAGCGAAGACAAGTAATTACAGTGCATTTCTCTAATTTTCCTGGATCAGATCAACTTTTCATGTGAATGTTAAAGCATCTTGTTGGAGGTTGTGTCTAGGGAGAATGGGCTGTGCACAGATTGGTGAGCTGAAAAGAAGAGCTTGCACATGGATATTTCAGTGTACTTCTGCATTTGTTGGTGCATCCGTAGGTTCACATTCATGCTCTCTGACTCTTCACTGTAATCCAGCTTTCACCCTGGTGTGACTCCATTGGTTGAAATGGATTTCAGTTCTTGTCAGAGATGGAGAATCAAACCCAGCAAAAATAGTTTTCTTCTTTTCCAAGAATAATTCAGTGGGTAAACGGATCTGACAGCAGAAATTTTTTTTATATATATTTTTTTTTACCATTTTTCCATTGCCTTTTTCACCTGAGAAGCTGCAAGGCTTTAGCCACTGCCTAACAGGTTTGGGGCTTAGATTGCAATAAACAGGAAGAAATCCATTTCACACAAAGACAAACAATTTTCAATTCCAAAAGAATACACAGCACTTTGTAATCAAACCGTCAGCCTGATGTCATCTGTTAACTTCTGTGGGAACTACTCAGCTCAGGATTGCTGGCCTGGGTGCATGAAGGCAGGACAAAACCCTGTTTTAACCATTCACTTGTGTTAACACCTCCACGCCTCTGCCGAGCTCAAGAGCCCATGGAATAAACCCACAACTATGTGCAGTTGTTGTCCTGAAGGGAGGGAATATCACCTGAGCTAGGAAAGTCTTCTTCAAAGGCACCTAGTAGCAGAGACATCTCCAGGTTCTCCGAGTAGTATCCTGCTTTCCAGACCATCTTGATTTAAGTACAGTTAACAGAGTGGATGACAGATTAGACTTAAACCCAGTTTCTTACAGTCCCATGACCAGTCATAACCTACCTACCGGTAGATTCCAGTTTCTTCCGGATGCCTCCCTCACTGAACAGCATTATGTCAAGAAGGTTTAACATCCAGTCTGGAGTTTCCTGAGATGTTAACAGCAACACATGACAGCTATTCTCACTCACTCACTCACTCACTCAAAAAAAAAAAAAAAAAAAAAAGGCTCACCTAAACCTTATATTTTGCCTCTTAGGGAATGCTTGAGAAATTATTAAGAAAACATGGGTTTGGAGGAGGATCTTACTCTTGACATTTCCTCCCAGCACCTAGTCTATTTTGCGGACTAGTGGGCAGTGCTGCACAGGTAATGAATCCTCCCTGCTATCCCAGTGCAGAAGTGTTTGCCCAGCTGGGCATTAAGTTTAGTGGAAACCCAACATCTTAGTCACTCAGCTTATCTTCAGGCAGCTCATGCTCTGTGTCTGCATCCAGCATCCTCAGTCCGTACCCAAGAGTATTCTGAGTCCACCCTAGTTTTCAGCCAAAGCATGCCCATGGTGTCTACTACCAGTCTCTGCCCCTCAAAGGATACCACCTTGCTGTGTAGGCAGCAAGAGCCCGAGGCCCCATCGTTTTTCCATTCCTGACAAGCCTCCTTAGTCTGTATATTTGGGACATCTGCTTATTTCAGTCACCTCATAGGAACTGTTACTAGATGAGGTTGCTGAAGATTTTACCCTGAATGTGCAAGCCATCCCTGGTGCTCCTGATCTGATCCTTATAGTTCCAGAAAAACCTGTCTGCTAGCCACATTTTAGTGATTTCTGCTGCTGAGCCAGAATATCATGAACTTAGATTTCTGTACAACTATGTATATATGGAATCTTGCAACAAGATTCTTTGGAACAAGCACTACATCACACATATAGGGAAGATATTAATAATGGCTTAAAGGTGACAATAAAATCAGCATTATTCTACTAAAGATGACTATAAAATTTCTGATATTTGTAGAATAATCAGCCTGCTACTCGAATTAATGGAATGATAGCTGTGATGAGAGGAATGGTAAACGAAGTTCAAAATCAATCAGCTTTGTGTCACCAAAATTACACCTGAGTCATGAATCTAGAAAGTAATTTGACACAAAAAATCACACATTTAATAACAACAGAAAAAGCCTACTTCTTTCAGCACAACAAAAATTGTGGTGGTGAACAAGACATACAGACTGGTGCATAATTCCTTTATGTACCAAGCCTTTAGTTAATGCCTGTGCTAAATGCTAAAGTAAAAAGCTTTTCTCAGATCTTGCAATTTGTGACATGCTTGGAGACAGAAAAAGCTGTAAATTTTAATCAACCTCTATTGCCCCCCAAAAAAGCAGTGTCCTCTATGGCTCTTTCTCTGCACAGTCTCTGTAATCTGCCAATCTTCTCTTTGCACAGTGACATTAATTTCCAGATGGTCCTTAGCCAGTCTTTGAATAGCACTATGCATGGATTTGTATGTGCCGCTGAACTCTATCCTTTCAATGACAAATCAGAGCTCATAAGAGGACAGCTACTTGACAATTCACACAAGCCATCACCAGTGGACTTACAGGATGCCTTTGTACAGTTTCTTCCTCTCAACTAGAAAGTGTCTGAAAAAGGGCAGAGTCCCTGCTGCAGGGAACAGACCAGACAGTCCAGGCCTTTGCAGGTGGGAGAAAAGGGCTTTCTCCACACTCACATCACCACCTCTCCTCCTGCTTCTGTGTAGGGCCTGCTGTGAATGCAGACCAGCAGGCAGGCTCTCACACTGCCACCGCCATGCTGCAGTTGACGTGCCCATGCATTGTGAAGCACCAGAACGAGCTGCTGACACGCAGAGATAGAATGCGAGCTCTGCCAAATGAAAGATGGATATCCAAAGCTGCTAGGTCTGGGGCTGGAGAAAAACATTAGGCCCAGTATACGTCTCTGATCACTGCAGAGAGAGACAGTGAGCTGTTTTCAAATATATGCTGTACGTGCAAGCACACACAGAGCTAAAATGTGGGGACGGAGGTGACAGCTTACTGGTATTCATTTGTCATGCCCATATCACTGGCTCCTCCAGAGCATTTGCAGGCTCAAAGGATGTGATAACATCAGTCAGAGGAGGTATCGGCACAATCCACAACTTTGCCCTGGCCCAGGAATGTGTCTGCCAGAATCAGTTCCTGAGAAAGAATAGTCTCAGATGTCATGAATGAGGGCAGTTACAGAGGAGATGACACTGACTTTTCCTAGAAGCATAGTTAAAAGAATCTTTCACTCTCATTCTGCTGAAGGAGGCTTGCTGATAGTCCTTACAAGGATTTGTCGTATCACAGCTGACCCAGCCAACATATCCATTCAGGGTCATGGCACCACCTGCATGTCTCTAGCTTTTGGAATATTGATAGAAGGGACAGACTTTGCTGCAGAGGAGACATTGGATCTACAAGTGCATTGCCGGCCTCCTCCTCCTGAGCTAGGAGAGAACTGTCTTCATTTTAGAACTGGGAAAATGGCTTCTCTTGGCTCCCTACCCACATTTCGATCTGCTGGCACTCTGAAACCCACGTGTGCCTGCAGCTTGTATATCCTCATCCTGTTTCATCAGCTTGCAGTCCATTTGACAATGTTCTTTTCACATCTACTCTTCACTGAGGTCCATCTGGGGAGTGGGTGACACCAATGCTTAGTTGGAGAGCTATTTGTAAACAATGAGATGAAATGAAACAACAGCTCCCTCTTCAAAACATTTCTTCTCCCCCGTTGTGAAGTTCCTCCTTTGTCTTTTGATTGATTGTCTTTCCTTTGTGAGGAGGAAGAGAGATACAGCTCAGCGGAGACAGTCAGGCAAACAAGAACATTCTTATTAAAAATCAGAGGTTTCTTAATAATGAAGTGTTCGGTACTCAGAAGTAATATCCTGAACTACATAAAATATATGTGCAATCATTCACTGTACACAAATCAACATGGAATGAATTATATTCTTGTCAGTCTTGTTCAAGTATGCTGACAGGAGCCATCCCAGTCTTCCACTGTCCTCCCTCTGTCTTTCATGAACACTTGGATCTTGGTGGGAAAGTTTGGTGTTGGATTCCCCATACAGCAAGTGTCCTGCCCCCATACATGACCGTGGGCATGTTGTAGCATATCAAGCTGACCACTCTGAAGTGCTGTGTGCAAACCCAGCTCTACTGCCTCAGTTTCTGTATCATCTTCATGGCTCTGGGCTGTTGCAGTTGGGGCTGCTCAGGGTGCCCAAAAATAGTTGCCCAAGTTCCTGTGTTTTCTGTATTTCTAAATGGATAGCGAAAAGAGCATCAGCAGAAGCAGCAGTCTGCTCAGTTTTTCACATTCTTCCTGCTAAACTGTTCTCCACAGCAGCTAGACATTAAGAAGAACATTTTCAATATGTTTCTTAATACAACATAAATTGTTCAGCACATGTGCAGAGAAAGAGGGGAGTTTCCACAATAGATAATGTATTTTTTGACTATGGAAGCATACAGAAATTGTTCATGTTGGAGAAAATTTCCTGTTGTGAAGGAAATGGTTTATGATAGTGATTTCTGAGTATCTGACTGTACAAACTAACTCTCACCTCTTAAGTGGTTTGACATTGGTCAAACTTATGAGGACAATGCAAGGCCGTCTGGCTTGCTTGAGTACAGCCTGTTAATAATGAGGGAAAATGCCTAGGCACGAAAAGGGACACTTTTGAGATTTTTCTACTAAGTAAAACTTTTCACTTATTGTTTCCCATGGTAGGACAGCAGAGAAATGTTCATCAGCATAAGAGCACAACAAGGAGCTAGAGGCACTAGACACTTCACTATCAAGAGGAGTATTTGGACCAGCTCGCCTTTTGTAGTCCATGGATTTGTACTGTTGATATCAACTGAGATCCTTATTCAATATCCTGTTAAAAGTTCTCAGTTTCCCAACCAGGAATGGCTAAGCATGTCTCACTTCCAGTGTCAGAGCTGTGCTGTCTACTTTAAGGAGATATTTAATGCAGTTTATATTAGCCAGGCCTTGAGGTTTAACAGAAAAATATTTTTATTTCTAGTGTTGTGTTTGCAACCAGATAGTTGAAAATTCTCAGGGTCCTACTAGATCTCGAGGAGAAAAAAAATGCTAGATCTAAAGAAACACTTCTCTGAAAGCATGTATTTTGGTCAAACATGACCATTCTTCATGTAGATTTTTAATAGCAGCTATTTTAGAAAATATTTTTGCTCTTTTGCTCATTATTACTGACCTATTTTCTCTAGTGCACCTCCCCAGTCCCACAGAGGACACTGAAGCCTGCTCTGGGGACTCTGGGTAATGTGGCTGCTGATTCCAGCAGCTCTGGGCTTAACTTCTTTGGTGGTTGACTGTTGGCAGTGTCTAGGTTTGTCCTGCTTTTCTTCTTCCTGAGCTGCTGTGGTGATGTGTGAGGGCACTAGACCCAGAGGGTCTGCTTCTGCCACTTCTTGTATGGACTAGTTCTCTGCCAAAAGAAATAGGGGCAGGTTTGTCGTGAGTTAAATCATTACCCACAGTAGCAGTTTAAGTACTTGTATCTTCCTGTATTTACGTATAGTATGAGAAAATGCAGCAGTGACATGTTTTCACCCAACACTGGTCTTCAGGGATAGGACTGAGCACTAGAAAAATATAATGCAAGCAGAGAGAACCTCTGCCTGCTCACACACATCACTGCAGGCAGCTGGAATATGGTGTAGGTTGCTGATTGTGCATTCAAAGTACAAAAGAAAATTTAGCTCTATCAGTTCAGGTGGAGAGACAGAGTCTGTCCAGCCCCTCATATCCTTCAGTACGGCAATTGCTGTTTTGACAAATCCTTTTCCATCCACTAATCCTGCTCAACTTCAGATACAAATGCTCTTTCTACAGCACTGGGTGTAATTTTGGGTAGAACAGCGCTGCTCTTGTACTGTGATGGGAGATAAATAAGCCAATGGTTGATACCCAGCCAGCCTGAACTTATCATTTCTGTATCCTGACAGAGAAAAAAATAGGAGCGTGTGAGGCTGTATGGATGGTGTTGATGGCATGCTGTTCTTCAGGACAGATGAACGCGAGTCATGGTTGAGAGCATTTAGTCCCTGCTGCTCTTCAGTATCCTACTTGCAGCAAGGCAAGCTGAAAGGTGAGCAGCTGGCTGTTGGTGAAATGGGTGGAAACTTTTCAAAGCAAAAGCTGCTCTCTGTCTCCCTGCAGCTGAGTGCTGCAGACCAGCTGTCTCCAAGGGAGGCTGTGAGTAAGATGCTGGTGGTGGAGACTTTCAGATAGAGATCTCTGGTGTAAAGGTGTCTGCCTATGGAAAGCTCAGACTGGCACGTACCAAGGGAAGTTATTTACATAATTATCAGTCCTGGGGAAATCTTAATAAGAAATCTCTACTTTCCGCCTTGTTTCTACCCATTAACCCTTACAAAAACATGGAAGAGAACAGTAGTCTCCTTGTCTTCTGTTAAATCCAGGTATGTCTGTTGCTGCAAGCCACCAGCGGGGTGATAAGGGGAGGCACTTCCTCTTTCTCCATTTCCCAGCAGTGCTGCTGAAAGCATGCTGTCGAGGCTCATCTTCCAGCCCACTGCCCAGAACAGCTTGCCTGCAACTTCCGAGTCACTTCTCTCTAGAGCCACTTGCTCCCCTGCTGGTGCAAGTAACATCGCAAACATTTATTGGTGCCTTACCCAGCCTTCTGCTAGGTTTACATCCCAGCCCCTTCGCATTCTACAAGATGGGAAGGATGGCCTCAGAGCTGCCCAAGACTGTTGTGCACATCATATCACTTGTGTGAAAGAAAAAGTGTGATGGAAAGTGCAGCGTATAAAATGATCTGGCTGTTTTATCCTCTGTTCTGTGTCTGGCAGGGAATGAAGTTTCCTTGGAGAAGAGTAGTACAAGAAAACTGCCTCCCCCCCCCTTTTTTTTTAATTGAACATCCCAGATTCAGAGTTCCCCAAAGCTTCTGTAAATACAAGTATGTGCCTGTACACTCTGAAATGCTGATTGCAGGCATAGATGAGTCTGCAGGATTTTGTCAAGTCTGGCACTGGCTCAAGGTTATGTTTGGGTTTGGCACCAGCCCAGGTAGATGTATTTAGTGGATATAGATGCCCGCAAGGCTGCAGCAAAGCTGTTATGTAAAGCCAGTGAAACTCCTGTGCAAGAAGCTGAGCGTGCCAGCCCCAGTAAAGGTGCTGCATTTAACATGCTACCAGCACTGTGCTCTGTGCATGGGATGTTCCCAGCGGTGTTGCCACTGACGCCCATGGAGCTTTGCTGCTGTCAAAAGAAGTAAGATGTGGCTGAACTGTTTGCAATCCTTTCTCCAGGAACTCATCTGTGCTTAAACCATGGGGAAGAAATGAGCTGAGAAGCTTCATTTGTAGCTCAAGTGTTGGGTAGTGCACATCACAGGGCATTGTAAGAGGTTGCTACTGTCTGGCTACTCAGCTCTGTATCCAGATGAACAGTGCAGAATCCAAAACAAAGGTGTCTTTTCTGCTCCTGTGCAAAACATATACCTTCCCCTTGAACACAAATGGCTGAAAGTCTGTGGGGAAGGATTTCCCTTAGCACACCTTACTTCTAAGTCTTCCCTCCCACTGCACAATTGACTCAACGCAGTCTCCTTGAATCATCCCTTTCATCCTGATCTTACTCTATCATCTGTTTCTACCATGTAAAAATTCATGGGTCCCTTAGAAAACACGGTGGTTCCATATTCCAGGAGATACCTTCTGAGAATTTAACTAGCATATGACTTTCATGGCTTTTCCTTAACCACAGAACATAATCAAATCTTGATCCTGAACGACTGCTACCGCTTTCATAATACAGATTTAAATCTACTTAGAAAAAAAATGGGAAGAAAACAGACTTTTTCTGGCAAAGCCTCCTGTAATTTTATAATGTTGCATACTTGGCAAGTGTGATTGTGTTGCTATAGTGATCTTAAATTATGACCGTGATGAATTTTTACTCAAGGCTAATTTAGAACTCATCTGGCTCAAAACCACCTTATCTACTTCTCTGAGCCCTGGAAGAATCGTTTGGATCTCCACAAGCATTTTCTCTGAGCCTCCAGTTTTTCAATAATCTCATTGTTGTAATTTTGAAACAATTTTTCTTTAAGTGGGCCCCTGAAATACATTTGAATTAATCAAACCCAAAACCTCTGAGAGGCACAGTACCAGTTTCAACAGCATAGCAATCAGGGAGATATTCTCCTCTCATTTCCAGAAAGGATGTGATGCTAGTCACATCTTCAGATAGTCCTGAAGACAGAGCAGTCAATCCTTCAGTCAGACAATGGGAGCTGGCAATAGAGTCCTGCTTTTGAAAGAGTGGGCTTTGGTTTTTATCCTAAAATGTATGGGGACTCTGTATCAATGTGTCAGGGCCCTGTGTCCCTTGGGACATGGGAGTGAAAACATCTCAGGCCCTTTCTTATTAACTTCAGTCTTTGGCTCATCATCCCACCCAGAGACCCCTGTCATCCTTCATGACAGTGTTAACTGGATTGTACCAAGAATATTGAATTCCCAAAAGTTTTACTATGAGAAAGTCCGTTGGGTGAAATCGCAAATGCAGGAGCTGGCACTTGTGGTCTTGTCCAGCATTGTCTGTGTCAAGAATCTTGATAAAGAATGCTGTGGCCCCATTTTGCCCCATGGAAATGAGGGTGGGCTGAGCAGGGTTGTACCTGTCCACAACTTGGCATGGGGCAGGACAGGTATCTAAGTCCTGCTATTCATAAACTGCCTTTTAACATGGGAGTACAGGCACTCAAAAAAGAATTTTAAGCCACGGGGCTGTGCCTCAGATGGGGGTCTCACTTATATTTATAATGCTGTGCACTATATTTATACTTCTGTGTACTGAGACCATCTTTTCTGATTAACATACTTTCTTATTTCCCTTCTCTAGCTGCATTCTGTTTCCAAGGCCAAACCTTCTGGCAACAGCTTTGTCCTGTTTAACTGTATTGCAGAGTATATCATGGTGTCATTAGTTCTGCTTAATTCTATGCATACCAGTGTGCTTGTTATGGTGTTGGAAAGGTCAATTTGACAGTACGGGATTTTGTGAGGGATAAAATGCAGAAGCCTCTGGAAAACTATGTATGCCTGTGGAGACATAGCATGGAAATTGATGTAAATAAGAATCAGATGCCTAAACAAATTAAGAAATAAAAAATTTAACCTTTTCACCTGGGTAGACCTGAAGAAGGGATGATAGGTTAGACAACAAGAAGGGCTTTTTGACCCCTCAGAACAAAAAGCTAAACATAGCTTAGCTGTAGGCCATGCTTTTGCAGCTTAGGCCCATCTGTCTGTCTAGTGCCTGCATTTTTTTCTGAGCTGTGGAGCACTTTTCATACTCTGTGACCCTTCCATGAGTGTCCGGAGAATAAAGAGACAATAGCTGAAGAAAAGAATGGCTGGAGAAGCGAGCTTGGACAGTTGAGCAGGATTCAAACTCTGATATTTGGCAAAGCAGAGGCATTCTACGTTCTGCTCATTTACATGCTCATATTGGGATCACAAATGGGGAAGTAAGAGGCCAACACTAACAATTTGTGTCGATTTCCAAGGTGCCTGGGAAACTCGTCTTCCTTTCAGCATTTCAATACTTAATTCTAATGCTTCTATTGGATAAAATTTGCCTTACCTGTATCAATATCCCCCCTGACAGCTGTGTATATCCATGACACTGTCTCCATTATATTCCTGAAAACAGTCCCCAAAAGAAAGTATTTCCTCTGCCAGGCTGTTAGTACACATACTCCTGGTGGTTAATTTCCTACTTCTGAATATGCCAGTTCTCACAACAGTTTCTGTTCAGTGTTTATTGTACAGATGCAAAGATCCTCAGGGATTACCAAACAAGCCTCGATATCTAGTTCTTCAAAGCCAAAGGTAGCCTCCCTAACCCTGTCTGCTCCTCTTTTTGTCCTCCCTCTTACTGCTTTTTAGAAATCCATGTCGAAAGTCAGAAAAGATGTTCTGAACTAGAATATGACACAACCAAAGATTTTTATGTTTTTCTTGCATGTACAAGGCATATGTAAATACAGATAAAACCAGACCTGTTTCTCAAGTCACAGCCTGATCCGTAAGCATGATTTTAGCTTTTTTTTCCTGACTTGAGAGAACAGAGCTGCATGTGTTTACTACATAACTACAAGATGATAAAAGCTGTACAATTTCAGCAATAAAGCATAGCTATTCTGCACGATTTCCACAGTCTAACAGATTTTTCCACCTCCAGTTATACTTAGTTGCCTTCCTAACACCACAGATAGTTGTTAGAATCATCACATCTGAGGCATGCTCTGTTGTACAGAAGCAGGTGAATTTTCTTTTTTCTTTCGTGCAGTAGCCTGACTGGTACACCTCGCAGTGGTGCTCAGGATGAATAGCATATTCCTCTTTCTGTGTCCATGTTACTTCCAATGTGCTGGCCAGCCAGGGATACGTATTGCAAACAAGACCATAGTCTGAGCTGAGCCGTCATCCTAGGGAACGTAGAATATCTGATATTAGATATCAGATCTATTGACTCTCACTAGCCATATACAAATATTCCTACAGATCTAGCAGGTGGATACACTTGCCATTTTGTCTCCAGAATGATCCATTGTTTCTTGTGAAGACAAAAGTTTCTTGCTTTAACCTACAACCATTTCCTATGTGTCTTCTTCCCTTGATATTTCTTCTCAGCCTAACTGAAGCTCTAATTCTGATCTATAATGTGAAAAACTTGTAAAGCTGGAACTTGACCTGCCTCAATGTTGAGAGTTTATTTGGTTGCCAAGTTTCAGCCAGTTGCTGGTCTTGAGATTATCTTAGAGAAGGATGGATGCTCCCCATACTAGATAAAACAAAAGTGCATACTACAGTACCAAAACAGAAGACATCTTCAGAGTGCCTTATTTTGTTACCTGTTCTACATACTTACAACCAAGTGTGGAGCTCATTGCAATTTTTCAAAACTGTGTATGGGATAATTGTCTCTTCTACTGGCATTACGAGTTTTGAAAACTAACTCAGCATAAAAAGCTCCTTATGAAATATTATACCTGTGTTTCGACAGAAGGACCAGAGAAGAACTACAGGCGTCCTCTCAAATGATTATCAGAGTAATGGCATTATTGCAAATAAGCACATTCTTTCTTAGTCCAGCAAAACTTGCAAGGAATCCCAAGTACGTCAGCTTACTTACAGAAGCTGCAAACCTGATAATGCCATTGATTTCAATGTGGGTTTGATCATCATTTGTGTATTCTTTTGCATGTCTGTAGTAGGAATGTATTATGTAGAGATAGAGGCCCACTTACAACCCACAATAAGTGCTCCTGCTTTGGACAATCAGGAAATCAGGGCTCTGAGACATTCTGCAAAGTGTATGCAGTTTAGACCTATCCTACAACTAGGAGGTTGCAACATCTAAGCTCAGAGGTCCTGGCCAGGTTGGGGTATGAATGATAGTATTACTGTCCCAGCAGAGACTGTCCCAGGCTTAGAAATGGTATAGCAAAGACTTTACAATCCAAGCTCAAGTAAGCAATATTTGAACCATGAGGCATGCAGAAATTAAGTGACTTGTCAAGGTCATCCTGAAATTTTTTGTTAGGGCCAGGGATTGCAGCCAGTTAACAGACTGAATTGCAGTGCCCCTGGCAAAGTTCTTGAACAGCTTGCTGGCTTAAGTCAAGGCAAGGACACTGCTCCCATGTAGCTTCCTTCATCAATATTGCACTCATAAACTGTTGGCCTGGTAAGACGTGAAGTAGTGGAATTCTACCACCTCTCACCAGTTAGGCTGCTGGTCTGAGAGGCCTCACCTGAAGTGTGTTTCACCTAGAAGAGCAGAGCTACTGCTTTTATTAACCATTCCTGCTAGCTGCTGGTAGCTAGTAAACCACACGTTCCAGCTGATCCTCCCACTCGCTTTTCTTGGCAAGATCCCAATAACATCCTCTTCAGAGAATGCAGATCCTCAGCTAGACCATGGTGATGTAGAGAACCCACACGTGCTTCTAGCAATAAAAGAGACTTCTCCAGTGAAGACCATTCTCTCTCTTTCTTCTAGATATCCTGCAAAATAGCTGTCAACGACATAAGACCACAGTGACCTCTCTCTCTGGGGACATCTGGACAGAGCTGGGTGCCCATATTTCTTTCAAGGCAGCCATGACTTAGGTAGTTCCTCTGACTCTGTTACACGTGTTTTTTGTGACACCCAAAGACTGGAGATTAGGTCTGCTCATGCTTGTCCTTTAGTCCTTTTCATTCAGCTCCTCCCAAAAAGCTGACAGAATGCTTCTCATCTTCTCACCCTGTGAGGCACTCAAGAAGAGGATCTCCACAATCAGGTCTCAAGCTAACATCAGAAGTTGCAAGGAGGGGGCTTCCACAGGTTTCATGATGCAAGGTGTAAAGGTGAGTTTAGGGTGCTTGAAAGCTGAACATGAACTCAGGATCTATCTGGCACATCTCCACAAGATAATCTTTACCTTCTTGGTGAAGAAGGGGTCTGGGGATAGCAATAGTTCAATAGTTACTGTTTGTGCCTTTCAAGCAAAGCATCTCGTCAGCAGCCCTTAAGGCACTTCCAAGACTGGATCAGTATGATACCCATTTTACAAGTCAGGGAACCAGTGTGGGAATTAGACAGGGGAATCACTGCCTCGTCAAGAAACTCAGTTCTGCCCACTGCACATTGGTATGTGGGAAAGTGGGGTCCTGGCAAAATGCCAAATTGTGTGAATCTGAAACTGGGAAGAAACAGTACCCCAAGAAAAATCTGCAACATGCATCCAGCTTTGTGGGAATGGTAAAGATTTTCTGGAAAAGAAGCGAAAAGCAGAAAACACAAGTGTCTGAAATGAAGTCATCTGAGGTTGACTTTAGGAAATGAAACGTGTGAGTAATCAGGTCTAATGTTACAGGGAGGAACTAATACTTAATAGCAATATCTCATGAGCCCCAGTTGGCAAACAGTCTGAGGTATGTTTGCAATATAATTTGTACTACCTGCTTTAATAATTGATTCTACATTATGTAAACAAAGGATCATAAGACTTTTCTGTGGAGATTGAAGACAACCATCTTCTTTTGCAGGTAAGCAGAAGGTATAGAAGTCATAGCAGTTCTTTAGGCCCACACACTTTACTAGTTGAGTGCTGCTGGTGCACACAAATGGAGATGCACAGGAGCTTGTTTCTTTTCCAGAGGAAGCCTGGAGGTGCTTTGGTCTGTGCCTGTATAAAGGGCTCAGCTGACACAACACATGAAACCAAGACCCACAGAGTCAATGGAAGCCTATTAGTCATCTCGGAGAGGGTACTTCTTTTCTAAACCTTCTGCACTGTCCAGGTAGAGTGTTTTAGCTCTTCTTTTGTGTGCTTTTTGTCAAGCAACTGGTATTTTCCCATCTCAGACCTCCTGACAGCTGTCTCCACTGAGAGCTGTTTTCCATGTGTGAGGGCTACAATTCCTGCCATGCCCTCTCCTGGCCTAGTTACACACACAAGGTTAGACTCTTCTTGGGATTGCCAGGGGAACATCTACAGACTGCAGTGTTCTTGTTGTCCTCTAATGGATCCAGGCATGCCTAGCCCTGCTTAAACCCATTCTTGATCCTTTTTCTGGTAGAGGAACATCATCTCCAGGCTTGGTTGGGCTCTCTTCTGTGTTAGAGGCAACTCTCTCCCCACGGGAGGAGAGCTTTCTGGTAAGGAGTTAGTACTTGTGATTAGAATGATTCATGCAGGTTTTCCTGCTCATGGCTTACTGTCCAGTGCTTGCTTGGGCTTCTTAACCTGTCCCATAGCCAAACAGAAAGTCACAGAAGCTTTGGATGCCCAGGGTAGCACTCTTCTTGCTGAGACAGTGTACTGAGTGTATTGTTTTGCTTTGTTTGGCTTAGGAAGTGAAAGCGAAGTTCTCTATCTGTTAAGTCACATGTAGGTAGGATAATGGTACTCACCTGCCATGGTATGGTGGGCCCCAGCAAGTATTTGTGTCCCATGAGAGAGAACAGACCAGATGTGGAGGACCTGAAAAAAAAGCTCTTTGTCTCAGATGACAGAAACACCTCCCCTTGAAATTCAAAAACCCTGAGGAACTTGTTGCCCTTCTCAAAGGGAGAAATATGCTCAGGGGAGATCACTTTCTTCTACAGGCAGCTTCCATTTGAGACTCCTGCTTGGTAGAAGAAGCTGCCTTGTGCAAGGCAGGTCGAGCACTGTCCTTTGAGAGCATCCAGCAGCTGTGGCTGGTCTTACCATTTCAGAGTGGGGCAGGGATATAACCACTACTTATTCTCATGTCAGTCTTAGGTGAAGTGGGGAGACAAAGGATAACTAGAAACATCCCTATCAACAGAGAAGGAGTTCCCTTCTGAAACTCCAAGCTGGACAAATTCTTAGAGGCTTCGGTTGTTCACTTTCCTGAAAAGGTCATTTTGATTTTTCTTGAAAGTTCAGCCTTGGAATTCAGGGCCTGTCAGGCAGGGCTCTTAAACAAGGGAGGGCCAGGATTTCTATGCTCCCTTTGGGAAAAAGTGCTTAAAGTCAGCTAAGTTTGGAGCAATGGGTAGATTTTAGCAAGCAATCTGGTTGACAGCATTTGGAGATGAAATTAAGGTCTCTGTGTGGAAGTCTGTTCCATTCTCAGTACTACTGTTGAATGCACAGAGCTAAGAAAGGAGTCAAAAGAGGTTTGGAAAAAGTGATAACGCAGTAGCGAGTAGGAGCAGACAGATGTCTGGCAAGTCAAGGAAATCTGAAAACCATTTCTGCAGAACTAAGTTCAGACAGGAAGTAATAGAGCACCTTTAGTGTTAATTGCAGGAGGTGGCTGTGGGCCAGCAGTGAGAGCAGAGAGACAGTGGGGTCTTTTCCTGGTGCATATCCCGCTGGTGTATGACAAACACGATTGTCATAGGTACTGAAGGGAATATAATGAGCAGGTCTGTAGTAAGTCAATTCCACAGTTCCTTTGCCTCATGTCCCAGTGCACAGTGTACTGATGATGAAGGTAAATTGGAGGTTGTTGCTATGAGCATGTCTCCTGTTCCCTGTGCCATGCTGTCATTTATCAGTAAGCAGCAGTTTGTCTTTGAAATATGACAGCCTCCTCAGGGCCACCCAGGGATTCAGGAGTGGATGAATCAGGATCACTGAATGCTGACTGTAAAAGACCCATGGAGAGGGAAAAAAAATAAAAAAATAGAGATGAATCCCTGCTCTGCTGGAGTAAGTGCAATCTTACCTCTGCAATCTCTCTTCAGATATTGGCAGGGTCTGGACCTGGCAGCGTCCTGTGAATCATAACAATTTCCTTAAATTTTATGCTATATTAAAAGTATCTAGTAAAAAGAAAGCAGGAAGAAACGAACTGGCCACTCTGCAAACTCTAATTGAACAACAAGATGTGGTTTTATTCCCATTTGAACAAATGTGCCTTACAAAAGTGCCTTTTGTAAGTCTTGGAGTAGGAAAATGCAACAGTCTGCTAGGTGATTCAGCTTTGTCAGGTAAGTAGCTTGCTGCTTGGGAATGAGCCTGTGCTTCTAATAATCAGGATCAAAATGTCTGTGATCTATGGAGGGTAGGTGAAGAGAAGGTGGTCTACAAGTAACTGCAAGACTTGTTGGGTCTGAGGAGCACATGGACACACACCACTCCTGCATACAAATGCCCTGAGGTAAGCAAACAAAAAAAGGACTGAAAACAGAGTAATAAATGGAGATTCATTGCTTAGCCTCCTTTACAATTATGGACATTTGCCTGAAATAGTCATAGTGGACATGCTTTTAGGATGCAAAATTTTATAAAACAATGAGATGTATTTTACTAGCATTCAACTGTCTTATTGTGCTTGTGGAAAATTCAACCAGAAAAACACTGTTTATATCATTACTGTTTTGTGTAGGAAACAAACAAGAGTTGTAATACTTTCTTTGTAAAGAATACTTTTCATATCTATATTTTCTTTTCTTCAAAAGATTTTTTTCCAGAAAAAATATTTTTTTTAAAAAAATTCAAAGTTCTAATATCTTTTGTGCACTTCCTACATGGCCTTTACATGAAAAATACCACAATATTTTCTCAGAGAATCTTCTTAATTTTTCAGCCCCTATCTTCTGTGTTTTAGAACAGCAGTTTGACTATTTGTTAGCAATAGTAATATAAGGTTGCTAAGAAAAGCAATTCCAGGTTTTTCTAAGCACTCAAAGAGTATTTTAACTCTTTTTTTCATTTCAAGAAGATATAAGTTTGAATCAATCTATTTTAAGTTTTATTTTTAGATTTCCAAAAGGCAATAGTTGTTCTTGGGTGCCCCATAAAAAAGAAAGATTTTTTTTTTTTTTGCATTTCGGTTTATTTAGTGAGGGAGGTCTTGGTGGATTCCTCCCCCTCTCTCCTCCCCCCCGTCATGCGTTTCTGCATATGTTTCTGCTCTTATATTCACTTTAAATCTCTGCTTTCGCTTTCTGAGTCTTTGCTGAAAATGTGCAGGAAGAAAGCTATATAATGGGCAAAACATAACAAGTGATGAGGTATTCACCGAGGAATTTGTCAGATTAGGAATATGTTCTTATTAAGCCTCTTTGTAGCTCCTTTGCTGTAGCATCAAATGGGTTACTTTTGGTTTGTCACTTAATTAGCACTACAATCTATAAATTGTTATTGGATGATTACAATGTTTAATTAACTATCTCATTGAAAAGGTATATAAGGTCCGTTACCCTTGGGAAGAAAGGTTTAGGTTGCAAAACCTTTTCAGTAAGAGTATTCCACTTAATTATCTACTGTTAAAACTTTCACCAATAAAAAAGCTACTTCCTAAATGAGGACAGAAGAATGAGCTTTTTTCTTGATGGAGAGGCAAATTGTCCTTATGTGCAGGCCTCATGAGGGGGCAATTTCATTTCTTTTCAAAGTCTCTGCCTTCCATCAGAGGCAGGACACTGAATTACAGTACCATGGGCCTCTCCCATGTCTGTCCCTCTGTTTAGAAGGCAACAGATTGTCCGTCTCTGGACATTTAGGTATGAGGTAATCACAAGAACAAACCCACACCATCAGGGACAGAAACTTTAGCTTTTTATTAAGTGGGATGCATAAAGCACGTTGCTAGCAATTTCTCTTTTAAGATTGCTATTCTGTCAGAGACACACATACAGCCGTCTCGGTCCATGCCCCTCTGGTCCAGGCTGCACTGACACCACAGACCCAGGGGAACTCGACAGTTGTGATGACCCTCTGACATGCTCGAACGCTGCTTGGCAGCTCAGCTGCTGCACACAGTGGCTGCAGCGTGGGAGCAGCCCTTTGCAGGGTGCTGAAGGTCTGTGTGTGCATGTTGCCCACTAGAGGCTATTGTTTTCTCTGGGTATTGCTTTCTAGCATAGATGGTGGGCATTGGCCTCCAGAAACTTCTTCTGTGAAATCTTCTACTCAGAAATGATCATCTGGCTGTATCCTGGAAATCATGGGTGAAACTTCCAAATTGTGATGAACATGTATCCTTAAATTATTGGCTTGATTTTCTTGAGCCACATTTCCAATTTTCTCCAACAATACAAAAAGAAAAAAATTACCTTTTTAAACATGGCGAGATTTGATGCTTACTTAATCCCATGAATCTGGGAGCTGGGACTTTAAAGAAAAACAACAAAAAATATGAGACTCATAATAAAGTGGTGAGAACTTAAAAGCCCATCTATAGCTCCCCAAAAGCATAGGGATATTGCCCTGCTTACTGGTCTACAGATAAATCTTGTTGCCTAGATCAAAGTTCTTAGGGCAAAATTTTCACTAAAGACATGCACTCTTTTGTTAAAATTCATTAGATTTCTTTTTTCCAGATGAGAATCCTAACATTTATTTTGATACCCAAGCATTTCGCTTCTCTAAATTGCTGAATTTTGCACATCTGGGAGTAATGGATCATTTTGTTCTGGTGGCAATAACAGAAATATTGAAAAGTAATTATTATCTGGGCGACATACACATTTTCTTCATCATAAACTGTACTATTCTCTTTCCTTTTCCTGATTATTCAACTTTATTTCCCTGGTATATCTTCCTCCATTCAGATTTATTTTAAAAGCAAAATTGTTATCTCAAAAACAACATCTGGAATGTGCTCTTTAGAAAATGAGCAAAATAGCGCAATGATAATTTCAGCCAAAATCATAATGTAATTTCAAACTGCATTTCACAAAAATTGTCAGAAAAGTTATGTATCCCTAAGAGGGTACTTTGCAGTGAATTCTCTCATTACAAAATGTTGCTCAGCTGTACGGTGTGCTCTCTGACTTTAGTAAGGGAGCCTCGAGTCATCAGCACTGCTGTAAAGCAGAATGTTCATTCAGATCTGTGATTTCACTGAGGCTTACAGTGCAAGAACAGAGTCATGGCAGAGCAGTGAAGGGACACAAGGACATCCAGCTAATGCAGCAGGGAGGGGGACTGTAACCCCATGAGTACCTATAAATCT
This sequence comes from Grus americana, assembly GCF_028858705.1. NCBI lineage: Eukaryota > Metazoa > Chordata > Aves > Gruiformes > Gruidae > Grus > Grus americana. The sequence goes on from NC_072891.1 coordinate 52,465,221, forward strand.
GCAGCAGCACAAAATTGCTTGCTGACTTACAAATGCTGCTGTGGAAAATGCATCACCTCAATGATGAGGACAATAAAAGTTATTAACGGCAGTTCCCTGTATGCCCTTACAGGCAAATCTTTTATTCTGTGATGCCTAGGTACGTAAACATGGGTTTGGAAGTAGGTATCTCTGTGGTACTCCAAAGTGCTGGAGAGGGTGGGAAAAAACAGAGTTTCCTCAGGAGGAGTTTTAGGTTGGCCTGCTCACCAGGGCTCACCTCGGCACCAGCTCTGCAGCATGTCCCCTTTCTGCACTCTCTTTTCCCACCTTGGCTACTTCTGTTCAGGAAACAGAGTATGTCACATGTGTCCCTGAGATGATGTATTATATGAGATAATACAAATCAAGTGTTTGCGCATAGCATAAGAGGAATAAACTCGTCCCCAGAAGAGTTAATATCTTTAGAAACACTGATGTGTCATTTGCATAGACCTGGAGTCTAAAATGTGAAAATCACTAGGTGATTACATCTAATTATTTGGCTATTTAGGTGTTAAAATTTGGAGGTAAATTCAGCAGCAGACCTGGGAGTAAAAAGTAATGCTTTGTACAGGAATGAAGACATTCCCAAATGCAATAGCAAAACAGTGGGCTGCAAGAGCCATTGTGGGGTGTACCAGGCATTCACTTAAGGCCCTTCCCCAGGCAGAACCAATTTTTTGCCAAAATTTTACCCCAGTCCAGTGCTTATGTATTCTCAAAGGTTTCTGTGTGATATCAGTGGGAGCATGGATAGTATATATTTTCTTCTAAAGAGGAAATCTGAAATGAGGAGTGATTTCCATGCTGCATATTGTCCTTATTTAGGAAAGACTTGAATAAAACTGGCTTATTTGTTTTGATATGCTGTACTTTTAGCTGTTATAGAGAGGTGAAGAAGGAAAAAAGAAAGCAAGAGAAGAAAAATTGCTGTGGAGTGACTGGAGTCATATTAGTCAAACGGGAGTTTGTAGGAGTTTTGTGTATATACCTGCGTGAAGAATCTTCAAATTGATTTAAGGGAAAAGCATTAAATCATGCAAAATGAAAAATGTGATGTCATAGTTTAATCCCAGCCAGCAACTAAGCCCCACACAGCCACTCACTTGCTACCCCACAGCGGGATGGAGGAGAGAGAATTGGAAGAGTGAAAGTGAGAAGACTCGTGGATTGAGATAAAGACAGTTTAATAGGTAAAGCAAAAGCTGTGCATGCAAGCAAAGCAAGACAAGGAATTCATTCACCACTTCCCATGGGCAGGCAGGTGTTCAGCCATCTCCAGGAAAGCAGGGCTCCATCACATGTAAGGGTGACTTGAGAAGACAAACACCATCACTCTGAACATGCCCCGCTTCCTCCTTCTTCCCTCAGCCCCTTATATGATGAGCATGACATCATATGGCATGCAATATCCCTTTGGCCAGTCGGGGTCAGCTGTCCCAGCTGTGTCCCCTCACAGCTTCTTGTGCACCCCCAGCTACTCGCTGGTGGGGTGGTGTGAGAAGCAGAAAAGACCTTGGCTCTGTGCAAGCATTGCTCAGTAGTAAAGAAAACATCCCTGTCTTACCAACACTGTTTCCAGCACAAATCCAAAACACAGCCCCATACTAGCTACTATGAAGAAAATTAACTCCATCCCAGCCAAAACTAGAACATGTGGAAATGGCTTAAGTTACAATCTTTGTCTATTTTTTTTTCTTTTTTAAAAGAGAAACCATATGTTATGTCAGACAGAGTGAAAGCTAACAATATATTCCCTTGGAAATTCAAGGAGTATAATTTGGCTGCTGTAAAACCCCACAGATTGTGAAATATATTTTATAATGTCATTTGAATGAACTCATTGATTGTTTCATATAAGGTAAAGAAACCTCAGAAACAATGGTAAATAGCATGTAATTTATTAAATGAAAGAATCACTCAGGGTTCTGTGGCCAGAGTATAGGTGAAGTTCATGATTCCTGGTGGCACTTGCAAGTTTACATGTGCTTAACCACAACGCATCAGCCTATCAGGGTGTTGGGCATATGGCAAAGACCATCACACTGGGATGAAGGCCACTAAGGCCACTTTAGCTGGGGGGTTACTGTTGACTATCTCTCTCCTTTTAAGTTTTTCTTCCACCATGTCTCCTGGCTCTGTAAGACTGCATTTGCATTGCCATGTAGAATATTCCCTCCAGATACCCTTGACACAAAATGATCCCCTTGCCACTCATTGTCCAACTATAGAAGTGGGGTTTCTGATATTATGGTTGCTGGTATTACTCAGGGGAAACCTTAGGGCATGTGGAGCTTGGAAGTGCTGTCTCCACAAAGCCCATTCACAGCAATATCAATAGGTCCTAGCTCTTGTCAGCCTCCAGCTTTCCTACTGGGCCTTCATCTTCTGATATGCAATATCAAAGATGACCAATTTTCTCCCTTGACAGGAGCACTTGGATGTTGCCCATTGCTAGAGCAGATAAGATCTTCGTTCCTCACAAATGTGAGCTTACGCTGTCCAGGAGAGACAATTCGGTGTGCCAGGATCCCAGCAGTCTTGGATTCAGGTTGTTTCTGGGACCCTGCGAAAAGGAACTTGGTGGATACTTGTCTGATTTTCCTCCATGAGTAATACTGTAATAGCGGACAAAGTAGTCCACCAAGAATCTAGGAGCATTATGATTACAGTGGAGGATCTGCCAGTCTATGATTCTGTGACTTACCCAAAGGATTGGACAGATACTGACTGTCAATTTCTCTTGCTACATTCTTCCAACATTGAAATATCTTCTTGCAAGAAAAGGACAGGTTTTCAGCTTGCACAGGGGATTTCTTCCCTGTAGAAATCTTGACCAGAAAGATAACGAGCAAAGCATGTGGCTGAACAAAGATATAAATCCATATCCTTGTGTATAAAGCTGCCAGACAAACCTCACACCAACTTCTCCCTCCTTTAACAAGTCTAATATAAATTAAAATTATACATTTTATGAAAATCATGCGTGCATTTATATACAAATTAAATCATATGGCCTCATCCTGAAGCCTCAAAGTGTGAAGAGCAAGGCTAATTGCTGCAGAACCAGCTGAAAGTCACCTTGGTAGCAGATATATAGTTCACTGTTACAAACACCAAGTTTGTCCTTGTTCTGCTGTCCTCACTGCTTCAGATCTATCTTCCCTTAGAAGTGGAGAAAAAGGGGAATTCCAAAAAGCATAAAAGTGCAATATACTTTTTAGTACATGAACAGTGCTGCAGAGAGATAACACAATAGCAGTAGGATGCAGTTTTCCTGAGACTTCTGTGCAATGACACCGTTGGTGCCCTGCAGTAACAATTGCTGAATCCCAGCGGTCAAACCACTGCTGCCTGCTGCAAATCCCAGTGAGATTGTGCAGTATTGGTGCCTCTAAACTTGCCCATTTAGGTGACTAAGCATGGTCCTGAGGAGAGTCATTGTGGCTTGTTGAATTATTATAAATGCCTTGTAATCTAAGTCGTGACCTAATCAGGTCCCCATTTTTCTCAGACGTTTATGCCCACAGATAGATCTTCTTTGGTACGATGCAGTTATGGTTGTTTACACTGTCATGGGTTCTTACAAATTGTTTTGACTTTTGTTCTTCCCTGTAAGAGTCCGTAGGGTGGGGGGATTGGTTTTTTGCTTGTTCTCAGTTTTTGTAATGTCCTGCTTAGTGATTAGGTAGCGAGGCTCAATGGGAAAGACTAACTAGGGTGACTTTTTATAGCTGCTGAATTTCTAGGACAACCTGTATCACACCAGTCACAGGCTCAGGAAACACAGGGACATTTTTAGCTTCAGCTCATAGCCTAAAAATGACTGGATGCCCTTCAATTCAATAGCAGTTGTCAAACGTAGTAGAAAATCTGAAAGAAATAGGAATCAGGGTGATTGTTTTGCATCCGGACTTAGGCAATGAACAGCAGTGGATGCATCCTGATTCACATGGGGTTTTTATTTCTCTTGGAAATCAGCACCCTGCATTATCCACACTATGCATATTTTTGATCCTTGCCTCTGATCCAGAGTGAACCACGTTGTTCTGTAGCTGGTAATTTTGGCATAGTTTGAGCCAGCAGGGTCCATACATACACCTCATATCATACTCAGTTCCTTCAGTTCACTACCAGCATCTCTGGGTAGTTCAGCAGACCTTGTACCATGTACAACAGCAAGTGCCTCATCCTCAGTTACATGGTGTGTCAGTACATTATAACAAAAGATTTTTGTTTGTATACCATCACTGAACAGCCACAGACAGTCTTCCAGGGCCCAGAAGAGACCATGTCCCTGGTCACTACTTTTAAGACTTCTCTGTTTATGTTATCAGGAGGACTTCACAGGAGCAACAGAGAGGACAATTAAAAACTGACATGATGTGGCTTTGCAAATACCAGTGAGTGCTGCTGATTCAGCCTTCCAGAAATGAAGGCATCACCTCTCTAGGACAAATAAAGGACAGGCATCTGTGTTTGGGACAGTACTGTAGAGCCACAGTACTACTGAGTGATGCGTAGTAGAGCAGTGACCACCAGGCCTGTGATCTTTACTAGAGTTTTACATCAAAATGGATTTTGCTTTTTTGGAGGATGCATGGAGCTCTGCCTGGGGTGGGGATGATGAGCCAAATGAGAGCTTATGGATAAGGCTTAAAAAGCAGTCCAGTATGGGTGACATTGTAGTGAGTGTCTGTTATAGGCTGACTGGCCAGGATGAACTAGTGCACAAGGTCTTCTACAGACAGCTAAAAGTAGCTTCATGTTTGTAGGTCTTGGTCCTCATGGGGGACTTTAACCACCCCAACATCTGCCCTGCACAGCAGGGCATAAGTAATCCAGGACATTTCTGGAGAACATCAATGACAACTTCCTGACACAAGTGATAGAGGAGCCAAAGAGAAGAGGTGCTCTGCTGGACCTGATACAAGGAAAGGCTCACTGAGGATGGAATGTTGAAGGCAGTCTTGCCTGCAGTGACCATGCAATAGTGGAGTCCAGGATCTTGAGAGAAGGGAGGAGAGCAAAAAGCAAGATCACAGCCTCAGATTTCAGGAGAGCAGTCTTTGGCCTCTCCAGGGATCTACTTCAAAGAGTCCTATAGGCCCCTAGAGGGAATGAGATCCAAGAAAGCTGGTTGATATTCAAGGATCACCTCTTCCAATCACAAGATCAGTCATCCCAATGAGCAGGAAATCAAGCAAAGATACCAGGAGGTCTGCATGGATGAACAAGATGCTCCTGGCAAAACCCAAACACAAAACCCTACAGATGATGGAAGAAGGACAGACAACCTAGGAGGAATGTAGAGACACTGTCTGAGCATGCAGAGACACAGGACAGCCCAAGTCCAACTGGAGCTGAATTTCTCAAGGAAAGTCAAAGGAAACAAGAAGGCTTTCTATAAGTATTTATGCAGCAAAAAGAAGAGCAAGGAAAATGTGGGCTCACTGCTGAATGAGATTAGGGCCCTGGTGACATATGACTTGGAAAAAGCTGAAGTACTGAATGCAATATTCTCAGTCTTTCCCAGTAAGATGGGCCTTCAGAAACCACTGGCCACAGAGCAAGGAAGACTTGGTTCTCTTCTTGTTGGAAGAGACTGAGGTTAGGGAACACTTAAGCAAATTAGAAATATGTACATCCATGGGCTCTGATAAGATGCACCCATGAGTACTGAGGGATGTGACTGGTGTTATTTTGTGTCCATTCTCAATTATCTTTGATAGATCATGGTGACTGGGAGAAGTGCCTGAGGATTAGAGGAAAGCAAATGTCACCACTATTTTCAAGAATGGCAAGCAGGAGGACCCAGAGAACTATATGCCATTCAGCCTTACCTTGATCCCTCGAAAGGTGATGGAGCTACTAAGCCTGGAAACCATTTCCAGATACATCAAGGACAAGAAGGTGATTCGGACTAGTTAGCATGGATTTATGAAGCATAAATTGTGCTTAACCAACTTGATAATCTTCTATGATGGCTGTCTTGGTGGATGAGGGGAGAGCAGTGGGTATTGTCTACCTGGACTTCAGTAAGGCTCTGACACTCTTTTCCATTAGTTCATCAAAGCAAAGCTGATGAGTAGACAGTGAGGTGGATTGAAAACTGGCTGAATGGTCAGCCCCAGAAGATGATGGTCAATGGCACAAGGTTTAGTTGGAAGCTAGTCACTAGTGTTGTACCTCAGGGGTGAATACCAGGTCCAATTATAGAATCACAGAATCATAGAATGGTTTGGGTTGGAAGGGACCTCAAAGATCATCTAGTTCTAACCCCCCTGCTACGGGCAGGGACACCCTCCACTAGACCAGGTTGCCCAAAGCCTCATCCAACCTGGTCTTAAACACTTCCAGGGATGGGGCATCTACAACCTCTCTGGGCAACCTGTTCCAGTACCTCACCACCCTCACAGTAAAGAATTTCTATCTAACATCTAATCTAAATTGACCCTCCTTCAGGTTAAACCCATTACCCCTTGTCCTGTCACTACACTCCCTCATAAATAGTCCCTCACCATCTTTCCTGTAGGCCCCTTCAGGTACTGGGTAAGCTGCAATTAGATCTCCCTGGAGCCACCTTTTCTCCAGGCTGAACAACCCCAACTCTCTCAGCCTGTCCTCACAGGAGAGGTGCTCCAGCCCTCTGATCAGCTTCATGGCCCTCCTCTGGACTCTCTCCAACAGCTGCATGTCTCTTCTGTACTGGGGACCCCAGAGCTGGACGCAGTACTCCAGGTGGGGTCTCACAAGAGCGGAGTAGAGGGGCAGGATCACCTCCTTCAACCTGCTGGTCACACTTCTTTTGATGCAGCCCAGGACACGGTTGGCTTTCTGGGCTGCAGGTGCACACTGCCGGCTCATGTTGAGGTTCTCATCCACCAACACCCCCAAGTCCTTCTCCTCAGGGCTGATCTCAATCCATTCCTCGCTCAGCCTATAGATGTGCTTGGGATTGTGCCGACCCATGTGCAGGACCTTGCAGTTGGCCTTGTTGAACTTCATGCGGTTCACATGGGCCCACTTCTCAAGCCTGTCAAGGTCCCTCTGGATGGCATCCCTTTCCTCCAGCATGTCAACCCCACCACACAGCTTGGTGTCATTGGCAAACTTTCTGAGGGTGCACTCGATCCCGCTGTCCATGTCGCCGACAAAGATGTTGAACAGTGCCGGTCCCAGTACCGACCACTGAGGAGCGCCACTCATCACTGTTCTCCACTTGGACATTGAGCCGTTGACCACAACTCTTTGAGTGTGACCATCCAGCCAATTCCTTATCCACCCAGTGGTCCATCCATCGAATCCCTGTCTCTCCAATTTAGACACAATGATGTCATGTGGGACAGTGTCAAATGCCTTGCACAAGTCCAGGTAGATGACGTCAGCTGCCCTTTCCTTATCCACGGATGCTGTAACCCCATCATAGAAGGCCACCAAATTTGTCAGGCACAATTTGCCCCTAGTGAAGCCATGGTGGCTGTCGCCAATCATCTCCTTATTTTCCATGTGCCTGAGCATAGTCTCCAGGAGGGTCTGCTCCATAATCTTGCCAGTCACAGAGGTGAGACTGACGGGCCTGTAGTTCCCTGGGTCTTCCTTTTTTCCCTTCTTAAAAATGGGGATTATGTTCCCCCTCTTCCAGTCAGCGGGAACTTCGCCAGACTTCTCAAATACGATGGTGAGTGGCCTGGCCACTTCATCCACCAGTTCTCTCAATCCTGTACAATGTCTTAATTTATGATCTGGATGATGGAACAGTTACCCCAGAAAAGGGACATTGAGTTGACTGAGGGATTGGGGCATCTCTCCTGTTACGAAAGGTGGAGAGAGCTGAGACTGTTTAGCCTGGAGAAGAGAAGGCTCAGGGGAGATCTTGTCATTATGTACAAATACCTGCAGGGAAAGTGTAAAGAAGGTGAAGACAGGTTCTTTTCAGTGGTGCCCAGTTACAGGAGAAGAGGCAATGGGCACAAACTGAAACACAGGATGTTCCTCCTGAATATAAGGAAATACTTTTCACTGAGGGTGAGAGAGCATTAGCACAGGTTGCCCAAAGAGGCCATGGGGTCTCCATCCTTGGAGATATTAAAACATCTTCTGGACATGGTCCTGGGCAACTGGCTCTAGGTGTTCCTGCTTGAACAGGGAAGTTGGACAAGGTAACCAACCACCAGAGTTCCCTTCCAGCCTCAACCATCTTGTGATTCTGTGATTTCATGAAACAATCCCCACTTCCATCACCCAGTTAAAATGTTATCTAGTCTTTTAAGTTTGTAGTTATTTCTGGAACTCTTAATGCCTTCTCTACTATGTAGTCTTAGAATAGGAATCCTCTTTCTTCAGGTCAGTGTACACAACATCGGGGTATATCACTGGAGGGAAGAGAGGGGACACTCATCAGATAGGCAATGCCATTCTAAAAGGCACTCTGGCTCCACAATAGGGAGTTTCCACTTCTTGGTTTGTGTGGGAGGAGAAATTAGGAATAGAGGAGAGAAGGAGATCAGGAAAGATCACTATTTGCAGTAGTACAAACTGCCTGTGTTTGTTGTTGCTAGCTTTGGAAGTCAGCCCCGCTAGCTGTGCTAGTCCTGGCTTATGTTGCTGCACCCCAGGGTGGCCCATCCTGGTTCATTCACTACGAGAGCCCAGCAGACATCTGCTGCTCTTCTCCAGATTACCATTTTCACACAGATTCTGCTCTTGGGAAACACTCTTTCCTCATGACACTTCATGTAATGCCTCACTGAAGCATGTGAAGCTCATGGGTCACTACAATGTTGCACTAGAATTGTCCTCATCTTGGTGTCATGTCATGGAGTGTTTCCCAGTGGCTGCTAAGATGTAAGGGAATTCAGTGCAGTAACAGATTGAAGAGTTTTAGCAGCACAGTCCAGGAAGGTACGGAAGATCAAGGTGTGACTGATGGCTCACCAAACTATTCTCAACAGGCCAATAGATGGGAAGCCACCATCTTTGACAAGCACACTAAAGGAGTCCATAATACTCTTCTGATGGTCTTTGTTTTCAGGTATTAGACTAAATCTGCTTGATCCTGCAAGCACACCATGCTCCTCTCATTCAACAAGAAGTACCTGTTGCATAGGGGTCCTTGATCTCTGTGAAGACAGCGTGAGTCTGAGACAGAGAAAAGAAAATGAATGGCTGTAACCTCCTCCCAAAAAACAAGTTACTAGTGAGGTGCCAGCTATGGTGAGCCATGGTAGTTCCTGGATAACCCCTGCCTGTCTCACTGCTGGCAGGCAATAATAGAACAGAGAGCAGGATTTGTCCACAAGGAGGAGTAGTCGTAAGTACAAGCTGTTCCTTTGTTTAGAAAGCAAGTGCATTCAGCTTGAGAGAATGAAAATGAGGAGGTAATATGCAATGTATCCTGCTGCAGGGTGAGGATTGGGGTGAAGTAAAGAGAAGCCAGTTGGTGCTCTGTGAACACAGAGATTGTCAGCTGGTGTAGGCAGCAGTGAGTAAGGAAGTGGAAGTGAGAATCTCACTGTAGTGTGAGCTGAGTAGCACACTGAGTTGCTACAAGGCTATGTAACCTTGGAGATGTACAAAGGGAATGGAGGGCAAAGGATAGATGCTGCAGCTCAGAGCAGCTTGTGCACTATGGAATAATTGCTGCTGTCACCAACACAAGAGACATACTCTTCCAAAACAAATAATTGGCGGAATCAGATCTCATTAGCAACACTAATTAAGTCACTGGAGCCAGTGGGGAGGAATGGAGGTTTGTGGTACTAGGATCCTGCAAAGTGTTGAATTCCTGTCACTGCTATTCAAACACTTGTTGTGCTGTGTTCACTCCCCAGTTGTGATGCGTTCACAGCTTTCATCTGTGAGTTTTTCATTTTCATTTGGAGATCAGGTCTGGAGAAACTGATTCTATTCCCATAAGCCTGACACCAGTTCTGATTGACCAATTGCACAAATATTCATCAAAATCAATAATTTTCCCACACAATGTTGGGCCATCTGTGTACAAGAGAGGCTGTGTTCTCTTTCCTCCCAAATCTTCCAATACCAGGACCTGTATTCTCATCAGTCAAATGTTGTCTTCGTGTGTCCTCCACAGCCACAACTCTATGGAGAGCGTGGAAGTCCTCTGCAGTCAAGCAATGAGGTTTAATCAGTGAAAGAACTTAGCTTACTGCCTCTTCTTGGGGACATTAGGCTGCGTCTTACTGGTGTCTTTAACCAGACACCTTTGGAGTTGCTAATGAGGTGTGAAAGGTTTGTCTCAATCTTTGATTTAGGCATGGTCTAAGATAATTCAAAAGGCTAACCAGTAGTCTGCGGAGCTTTCAAGCTCTCCTGTCTCAGAGGCTTTTCAGCTGCAACTCAGTCCTGGCTGATCCTGTGCTCTTGTGCTCTTGCCTCATTTAAACTGTAGTATTAGGTTGCATCTTGGTCACCTTCTTGTTTTCCCCAGATGAGGGCATTCTTTGGCAATGACTGTATAGTGGTCAGGGAATGAGCTGCTGTTTGGTGAGTGTGGGTGCTGCCACCAAAATGGAGGGAGGAGTGAGTATGACTTATGCTGTTTCTTGTAACTTCATTTGTGTACTTTTCTTGTAAACATCACATCATTTTGGTAAGGAAGAATCATTATTTCTCCATCTGGCTGGATGATGGAAGACTGGAGACCTAGCAGGAAAGGGAGGAGAGACACAAAAACCTTTTGCTTCTGTGGAAGCAAAAAACTTTCAGATGGAGTTCATCATAACATGGAGAAAAGTTGTTAGGACATGAAATGGTGTTGCAGAGAAAAGCCTTTCAGCTATAGAAATGACATGATAGAATGATATCTGAGCTGGAAAAAACATCTGTGATGGGAATGAAAGCAAAGGCACAGAAGGGCCACAGCAGTGCCAGAGACTGAAGCCCTCGCTGCAAGCGAATGGTCTCTCTTCTCTCCTCATTATCCTGAGCCTGTCTTAACACACACTAATGCAAACTCATTTCCCCAGTGGCTAGAACTTGATGGATGCCATGTGAATTGAGGGTGAAGCAAAAAAAAATTGTGCTTAGATGACATATGTTAGCCTGGCCATGAGGTAGCATTGAATAAGACACTAGGAAAGCTGGAAATAAATAACCATACCATGAAGTGCCAGGGATGAAGCTGTTATAGATTTGCATTCCTATCACTCGAGTATAGGGAGGCACAAAATGTCCCGTCTCCTCTCCTACCTGTCTCCACCCCCCTGCTTCCCTGACCAAAGCCTCCCAGAGAAGACGAGGGAAAGGCCCACGGGTGTTATGGAATGAAGAATGAGCATGCAGATTGATCAATGAACTACTGAAGAAGCTACTGCTGTTCAAACACGTTGCTGTAGCTCAGACCTGGTGAGGAAAAGGTTGGGCTGACTTTTAGCTGGTGCTGGTACTGAAAAGTAGTACATTTGCTCTCTTGTCTTGGCTGGGAGAGGTGGATACGCCTGGCAGAACCTGCTCCTCTGATGCCAATCATCAGCTGAATGCAGTAGTAGGGCTGGTTGGGCTTTTGCCTGCAGCTTGACAGGACTAGGCTCTGTGACAAGATCTGTCAACATAATTTCTGTCGGAAGAGGAATGTGCTGCAGTCCATGTTTTCCCTGACTGTGTCCTGGATAGCCTTCTTATGACCTATTTCATACTTGCTAATACTTTCCCCTTGTAGCTAATTATGCTCATTTGTATGGTCACAGTTCTGCAACAGTCCATCTGTTACACAGACACGTACTGATATTAAACCACCTGCTCTCCTGCATTACCTGGGAGAAATTCAGGACACATCATTCCTTAGCAGAGTTTATGTTCTGCTTTCAGAAGCATCCATGTGCTTCACATCTTTAAGTGACAGGACTTTTTTAGTAGAGGCACTGGCAACAAAAATCTGTTTCTATGTAGGACTCTCTATAGCATTGACAATAAAACACATCTTCCTGCAAGTCAGCAGATGCTTTCTAATGAATTTTGGTAGTGACAGAAAAATGTTGCAGTGCAGACTTATGGGAAAAGAAAGAAGGGATTTGCTGTCTGTGGGGATAATGGCAAGCAAGATGGGGAGAAAGATCTGTGACATTTTCTGCTTGCAAGAAGATTTGAAATAAAACAAAACAAAGATCAAATCTTGTGCAAATGAGTGTGTAGGGACTAAGAGGTGGTGAGGATGGGGCTTTCAACAGTTGCTAACATATATTGACAGGGATTTCATGTGGTCAAGAAGAGGTATTCCGTTGGTTTCTTTAATAAGCTCTCTGTGAACTGGTATGATTTCAGGCATAGGCCAGTTTGATGAGCAGGGGGTAACACGGTATGATGAACCACATGACAGGACTGATCCCAGTTGCTTCCAAATCATAAGCAAGGTCACCAGAAATTTGCAGGTCACAGTTCAAAACCAAGAAAAGGATGCATTCATTAAAAAAAAAAAAAAAAGGAGAGAGAGAGAAAAGATTACTGGAATAGTTATTCTTTATGAAGCATGCATTCCCGTGCTGTTCTCTCACCCACACCAGGACTCTCAGGGCTACGAACAGGCTTTGTCAAATGAAAGTAGATAGTCTCATAGGGCCCCATGACTCTTAGATGTGGATCAGAGAAAGGATCAATAAATATTTTAAGGTTGATGACGAATCTTGTAGAAGATTGAGCCTGAAATATATGCTGATAAAAGAAAAATTCTCACTAGGAGTAGTAATACTAAATAAGATTCCAATATTCACTTTCCATTAAGGTAAGGGCTCTGCTTACCTAGAAATTCAGGTTGCATTGTCTATAAGCACCTCTTCCACATATTAATACTATCCAGAATGTCAAAATCAATTAGGTGTTATGGAGACATTTAAGCAGCTATACTCTTGCAAAGAACAATACTTGTATTGTCCTGAATCCCCAATGCCTGTAAAATTCAGCATAAAATAATATCATGTCACAATATCCAGGGGCAGGAGATACCAACAATGATATGGTAGCTCGGGTGGATCTACTGGACTGTACACAGCACAACAGTGGCCAACTGTTGTCAGAGGCCAACTGTGCCAGAATTCCTAAGCAGAACTCCAGGACAAGTTAGAGAGGAGGTATCTCCCCTTCCTGTGTTTCCTGTAGGAAATTAATCTTCTGCTGTCAAACTTTTGAATTATTTGGAAGGGAAATAACATGTCAGTTGTGGATAATCAGACCTTTAGAGGGATTTGAGCAGGTATTAGAGACTATACTGACAAGAGAAAGGATAATGTTGTCTACTGCCCAGTGCTGGCCACAAGACATCCCCAGGAGCAGTGTGGAAAAGTTTTTATCCAAGTGTAGAATGTAGGATTGTCTCAGACAGAACAGCCTTGTTTTCTGAACCATCCCCTCAATAATAGAGCCCATGATTTCACTACTGTGAAGTGCCTAGCTGATACAGGTAGTAATAAATAGAATAAATAACTCAGATGAGGGAGAGTAAGTCTAACTACCTAAAATAATCTCAAAGGAAACCCACTTTAGATAAAGCCCCAGATTCTTACCATCAAAGTGTTTAGCTACTGACTGCTGTGGCATGTACCCTGCTCCCAAGTACTGAGACAACATGCTATATACCTGGCTATATGGAAATGTAGCCAACACTCTGCAGTTAGACTGGAATCATCACCTCACAGTTCCTATTACCAATCTGTAAAGACATGTGGATTATGATCCAGGCTGTTGGATTCTAGTCACCCTTCTCCTTCCTCTTGGTGATGATTTTAAGGCCAAATTAGTATCTGAAACTAAAAATATGTGGTTAGTTTTCATAAGATTGAAAGCAGACCAGCCAATAAATGTTTTTTGTGAACATTTTCGATGGAGATAATCTCCCTGCCCCCCTTTTTACCATCTTATTCAGAAATCTCTGGATTTCATAGAAAAGCAATAAATATTACAGGTTTCCCCCCTCTCCCCTATTCTTATTAGCCAAAATAGAGATTCTAGTTTGTTTGTTTGTTTGTTTGTTTTCTGGATAAGATATATGTTAAAAAAAATCAGTCTGATGCTAAATAAAAGAAATAAAGACATATATTTCAGCTCATATTTTTCTATTACCTCCCCTCCACAAAAAAACCCACAAAAACCCACCAACTACAAAAGCCTGAAAAGCTGAAAACCCCACAAATTTTCTAAAAATCCTCCATTTTGTTATATCGCATGAAAGTTTTTGGTCCTTGTGTTTGGGCAAGAGGTGCCAAATGAAACTTATGATTTACGGAATGCAGAAATAAAAGGCAGTAACTCTATTTGGACACTTGGTTCCCATGCTGGGGTGAACCCATTTCTTGTCACACCTGCTGCCATGGCTCACTGCTGCTTTCAGGCTGGTGCAGACTACAGGACACCATGCACAGTGAACAGCTTGCTTAGATGGTGGATGGGCCCGCTCTGGTTTGCTGCCAAGCACAGTGTGGTCAACCTGTCTGAGCCCTCTAATTCTAACTGTGATCCAAGAAATCAAAGACAAACTTAAGCAAGTCACCTCATGATGCTTTCTTGATGTCTTGGTGTTTGAAATCTCTTTTATCAAGGTCTTTTTGCAGCCCATGCTGCAAATCTGACACCAGGTGCATCTATCTCTGCACTGTGCAGCTGCTCTCCTAATGCAAAACAGCTCCAATATTGGCAGCTGCCTGTGTGCTTGCAGAGTGTGACCCTACCCTGTGAGAACAGGGAAACAGAGAATGTGCCCAGGCTTGGAGAATGGATTAAAATAGTCCAGATGTTTCCTTCTTGCCTTAAAGTATGTCTGCTTGTGGGCCCTCAAGTGAGGTGGGAAGGTGTGTGTGCTCTCCCTCAAGCATCCACTTGAATGTGCAGATCTTCTTGTTACCTGGGAGGTAATGAGACCTCATCTCTGAGTCCTGCTTTTTTAACTCTTCAACCTGGGGTATAGCTGGAAAGACGACTTTTCACAGCAAGCCTTGCTAAGGTGACAAAACCCACTAGCTTTGAGCTAAGATAGCCATGTTTTGTATTGAAACATGGACCGAGTGCTAGAATGCCTTGGCAAACTCTGTCCTTTGGAACCAACTAATTTTCCTCAGTGTTTAAATATGTCTTTCCCTTTTGTCAACTAATAATTTGGTAGAATTTTTCTTGCTTTGTTCTTGCAGGATTAAGACTAAGGGGAAGAAATTACTTGCTTTTTTGCAAGGTATATTCTGATCTTCTTTTGCTACTCTAGGAAATAATTATTAATTGTACTGATGTCTTGTTTCTCGTGTGTGCTAATTTAAAACAGTAGAATCTGTTCGTATTGCACTAAGGTGAGATTTCCAAATTCTCAAGCCAGTTGCCCCCTAATCATGCATGGGAAGGAGAGGAAATTTGCAGAAAAAGCTGCTAGATCAATCCTTCCCTTGCTGGTACAGGGTTTTGGAGGGTGCAGAAAGTAAAGCAATTCTTGTCCTCCCTGAAATTATACCACTTCAAGAGCAAAACCAGCCCAGTTCCCAACTGCTGAAAATGGCAGGCAAAGACTGTGTGCCCAACTTTGCATCTTCCAGAGGAAACACATGGTCTACCAAGTCATAGTGGGAAAGGTCAAGTACTTAGTACCTGAATAAAACACTAAGCATGGGACAACACTGTCTTTTGCTTCCTCCTATGCAGGAAACTTGAAAGCAGCTTCAGAGATGTGTTGCTCAGGGCTGTGCCATCTCCTTCAGGTGCTACACGGCCTCAGAGTGTAGATCACAACTGCATTGTGCTGGAGAAATACACCCATCACAGTGCAGGGTTTAAGTAATCAACCAATAGATGTCCAAGGCTGCAGGTGATGAGTCTTTATGCCAGACATATGCAAATGTCCCAACAATACAAAGCTGCCCAGTTTTGCACAAGTTGCCAAAATTAGAGCTTCCTTCCCCTGATTTATCATATAATTCTTGGACATTGTTTTAGTCTTAAGATTGATAAGTAATTCCTCCTGAATTCAATCCTTCATACAGGCTTGCACCTTCACACATGCCTACTTCATAAATTAAATATGATTACAACTGTTCTAAGGCTTCAGAACACTTAAGAAGGAACTTGATGTTAATATACACATTTCTTAAGATCTATATGACTTACCTGGAGGTGCTATGGACATTTTTCAACAAATTTTGACTCTGGGACTCCAACCTCTACGGTGTCTCAAGGCTGGGTCCAGCTTACTACATCTTGATTAACAAGTACAGAGCTTCCCTAGAAACCAGTTGATGCCTAGTATAACATCTTGCCTACTCATAGAGGTAGACAAGTTGCGTACAGAGAGAGGAAATGTCACATTAGACCAAATGATAGAACGGGAAAACACAGGCAAAATTTAGGTCACTGATATCATAAATCTAGTGTTGTTATTTGATCTTAGAAAAGCTGCATACTTCTCTGGCAACCTAGTTTTGCTTTTTGCCTTAGAATTCACAGCTACAGTAACATTGTTCCCTAGGGAGTCAGTATCTGGGCCAGTTTTGTTTAATATCTTTATTAATGATCTGGATGAGGGGATCGAGTGCATCCTTAGTCAATTTGCAGATTACACCAAGTTGGGTGGGAGTGTCGATCTGCCCGAGGGTAGGAAGGCTCTGCAGAGGGATCTGGACAGGCTGGATTGATGGGCTGAGGCCAATTGTATGAGATTCAACCAGGTCAAATGCCAGGTCCTGCACTTAGGTCATAAGGTCCCCATGCTACAGGCTTGGGGAAGAGTGGCTGGAAAGCTGCCCAGCAGAAAAGGACCTGGGGTGTGGGTCAACAGCTGGCTGAATATGAGCCAGCAATGTGCCCAGGTGGACAAGAAGGCCAAAAGCATCCTGGCTTGTATCAGAAACAGTGTGGCCAGCAGGAGTAGGGAAGTGATCTTCCCCATGTATTTGGCTCTGGTGAGGTCGCACCTCAAGTACCTTGTTCAGTTTTGGGCCCCTCACTACAAGAAAGACATTGAGGTGGTGGATCGTGTCCAGAGAAGATTCACTGGTGAAAGGTCTAGAGAACAAGTTTTGTGAGGAGCGACTGAGCAAACTGGGGTTGTTTAGCCTGGAGAAAAGGAGGCTGAGGAGACTGAGGGGAGGCTGACCTTCTTGGTCTCTACAACTACCTGAAAGGAGGTTGTAGTGAGGTGGCTGTCAGTCTCTTCTCCCAAGTAACAAGTGATAGGATGAGAGGAAATGGCCTTATGTTGCACCAGGAGAGGTTTAGACTGGATATGAGGAAAATTTTCTTCACCAAAAGGGTTGTCAAGCACTGGAACAGACTGCCCAGGAAGTGGTTGAGTCACCACCCCTGGAGGTATTGATGTGGTGCTTAGGGACATGGTTTAGTAGTTGTCTTGGCAGTTTTAGGCTTACAGTTGGACTTGATGACCTTAAGGGTCTTTTCAAACCTAAATGATTCTATGATTCTGTGACTAATGATGAATCAGGGACACCTTGAGCAAGTCCTGTGCTGAGCTTTCCGACTGAATCTGTACACCTCTCTCGCATGAAAGAGTGCTTTGCTCTGGAATTTTTGTTGCACTGGCAAATTCCCAGAGAAAACTTTCCAGTTTGAATGAATCAGCAAGTCTACCAGGGAAAAATGTGATCTCTATTTGTAGGATCATTGCTGACCCCAGCCCAGCTTGACCCTGAAGATATGTTGTTCTGCTGACAAAATCTACTGACCAGAGACATTATTTAGAGTACTTTGTGGTTGTGATGTAGTCAAAGGATGACACACATGTCAAAGCAGTGTGCTGACAGAGAAAAGACCTTACTTTTATATGTTTTGCCTATTCCTTGATCTCAACGATAGCTGGCTTGTTTCTAATGTACTGTGTATTCAAAGCACTGCAGAAATATGTAAAACTTAAATATATAAACAGTTACAGTTACAGCCACCTTTAGTTCATGGGAAATAAGACTTATAGAAAGCAGGGAAGGCTTCGCCCTTGTGTGGAAAGGGAATGAGGATTGGACTGGGAAGGAGATAACACTGCATTTTTTGCTCAGAGCTCTCTTCTTGATCTTTTCATAGTGACCTGCACCTCAGCCCATTTAGTTGTGGTGTTCTTTATGTCTGTGAGACCTGTCTGGCATGGGACCTGGCTGGCCTGCAACTTTGGGTAGTATATGCCCTCCAGGCTGTCACATCACTCACAGATTGAAGTGGACTGACTGTCTCTAAATTCATAGAATCATAGAATCTTTAAGGTTGGAAAAGACTTCTAAGATCATCAAGTCCAACCGCTGATCCAACACCACCATGTCTACTAAAGCATGTCCTGAAGTGCCATGTTTTTTGAACACCTCCAGGGATGGTGACTCCACCACCTCTCTGGGCAGCCTGTTCCAATGCTTGACCACTCTTTTGGTGAAGAAATGAATAGACAAGAGGAAGATTTGATAGACAGATGGGAACAGAAACAATCTCAGTTTACAAAAATTATGAGAGAAATAGTAAGACTACATCTGAGCAAATTCAAGCTTAAAGGAACTTCTTGGGAGTGCTTGATACTCCTCTGTGTAGAATGTATTTTCAGTGATATTCTGTTTATAAAAAGAGTGATCTTCTGCTGTTGATATCCCAGGAACAACTGTGGGTAAAGCCTGTAGGACTTAACTCTGTCTGTAAAGCAGGCAAAATAATAGTATTTTTCCTCTGATGCACGTAACTAATGAGAGAAAATACATCCTCTGGGTGGAACTAGATAAAGTGTTACAAGAGCTGAAGGGAGGGAGCTAAATGGAAGAAAATTAATACTGTTCAAAATTCCACAAGAAAAGTCCATTTTTAAAGTTAAAAATAGTAAAGTTTCAGCCCTTTAAGCCACACATTTTTCTTGAGGCAGCTCCATGGATGACTATTAGTTTTCATTGTGTTGCATGTTGGTGCTGAAGTCAAACTCCCACCCAACTGCTTGCTCAGTCCCACCACCCCAATGGGAAGAGGGGAGAGAATAGGAAAAACAGGAGTGAGAAAGCTCACGAGATGAGGTAAACACAGGGAGATTGCTTACCAATTACCATTGTGGGGAAAACCAACTCGACCTGGGGAAATTAGCTTGACTTATTGCCAATTTTAAAATGCATTTCTATTTATTTATATATTAAATTCATATAGCTACTATATATATATTTATATATATAACAAAAATATTTATATTTTATAGAAAATTAATTTCTTATATAAAAATATAAAATACATGCATTATGCAATTATGTATTATGTATATATAACTATATAATTGTAAAATTACTATTATATAATTTTTTGTGTGTGTGTGTGTGTATATATATATACACACACATATATAAAATAATGAAATTATTGATTTGACCATTGGGAAAAAAACCACAATAAAGAAAAAAGCATTCACCAGCGTTCACACTTTTACTCCCTTCCACTCCTTCACTCTGTGTCCTGTAGTGGGTCTGTTGGAGCCAGTTGGAAGCACACGAGTCTGGCACAGGGCAGCCCCAGACCCTCCTCACAGTGACCACCCTGCAGCCCATTGCTACCTGAACCTGGACACCTGCACCCAACACACTTTGCAATGTAAAGAAAGTAAAAGCAACCCCCTTTTTTTCCCCCAGAAAACTCCAGTAAAAGCATTTAGATATGAAACTTCTCTAAGATTATGGAGACTCCTTGTCACAGACAAATGGATCTGTTGTAAAAATTATTGAGAAATTCAGGCATTTAAAAACTGATAATTGGTAATACATCTGTAAATGAAGAAGGAAAATATTGTTTAAATAGCAACCTCAGTACCTGACAAGTTTAATTCAAATCATGACCTTAAGGTAGAAATGTCAAGTTTTCCCCTTTGTTCTGTGGAAAGATTTGCAAAACATAAACTTCAAGATGCAATCAGAAATACTGGAAAGAAGTGTATGGAGAGACTAATTAGACTGAGCAGAACTGAACAGGAGTCATAAGTCTACTGCACTTTTGTCCACCTAAAATAGCTTACAGTTTAATTAGATCTTTGGCAAGATGGAGTTTCAACAAAAGGAGAGGATTGGAGATGTCTTACCTTTTGAAGAAACAGGCAGAGGGAATATTTAGTGCTCCAGGAAAATAATTGACTCTCAAATTTTTCTTGCTGTAATTCTGGATGGAAAAAATGTGGAACAGCTTTGAGGAGCTGTGATTTGAGTTCAATAAGAAGGAAAAATTTAAGCTTCTTCAGCCTCTTCCTTGGCTGGTGCCAGAGGCTTGACGCTAAAACTCATGTGGTTGGGGAATGATGTGGAGTTTGGGCAAGAGTTGGAGCAAAGCATAAAAATGACATGCAAAGACAATGAGGAGGATGAAAAAGAAGAAAGCAGGGAAGATGCGGAGGATACCTTTTACTGTGTGACAGCTGATGATTACAATGTGAAGCTAAGCAATGACACCTGATGCAAGGTGCTGCTGTCAACACATGTCCCTGGAAATAACTTGGCTTTTAGTTCTTCCTGTGAACGAAACAAAGCAGACTCCTCAATGCAGATGTCTAGGCCCTGGTGGGAATTGCATTCTCTTCTCCACAGGCTTAAGTGTCCCATTGGAACCTATCTGTCTGCCCTGGTCAGGACACAATTATTTGATGTTTCCTGAAGGGTCTGCTTCACCTCTTGGCACAGGGAAGAGTCTTTTATCCTCTTTGGGACTCCAAGTGCCCTTGCACCAAAAGTTTGCAGGGATCCTTCAGGGCTGCCTGATTTTCAGGTGGTGTAAGTTGTTGGCCAAGCTCTGAGCTAGGGCCGGAACTCCAAAACTGGCTTGGGTACCTTACCGGAAATAAATATGCCATGTAGCATAAAGAAATTATTTATCCACTGTACAGGCTGATATCCACCTGGTGTCGCATCATGTGGCTAAACCACAGCTAAGTGTGGGAAATAGATCATTCACTCAAACAAAGACTCAGGAGTCCATAGTGTTGAACCAAAAAACTTTCTGTCCGTTTCACTGGTATATGTCACTTGCGTATCCAAAGTTGCCAGCTGGGTCTGAAAATGCGAGATGGTGAATTTGGCAATTTCCTTTTCTGCTGGTGAGTTCTGCACAATGTTAAAACAAACAAACCCCAAACCACTGTTTCCCAAATTTGAGTAACTCAAAGTACTGTAGTGACAAAGTTCTTACTCACAGTTGGGCTGACTAGCACTATTTTGAACTCTCAAATGCATGTTTTCTCTGATTTATCAATACTTTTGAACAACTGAAATGTTTCTTTTTATTCTGATAGCTTATCTCTGTCCTTTTATTTAATACAGGCAAAAACCTGACACATCAGATATATTACTTTAGCCGTTGCTACTCCCAACTACTCCTTCATCAGGACACCCATCTGCCATGGAAAACAATTTATTCCAAGTTTTCAGTGTCTTAGAGATAATCTTGTACAGATATTTCCAACTATTTTGCCTATATTTTCCATAAAAAGACAGCACTGCTTTTCTGAAGGAGTTTTCACCTGTGTGTCTAAATAAAAGATGCCTGTCTTTAAGGTCTGTCAGCCTACTTCATATACACAGAGGTAGTCTCCTCTCACTCCCAAAAGAGAGAGGACTCAGTCCTTCTTACGGTGCATTTTCCGCAGTCCTTCAGACCCTGTCACGTACATACCATCTGCCCTCCATAGGCAAATGACTGACACAGAACATCCTGTACCCTGAGCAGGAAGGCTGGCAGACACTGTTTAGCTCCTGTCTTGTCATTTTTCTGGCAGCTTCTTGTGATGTTCCTGTTTCCGGCCTTTGAAACCTGTCTGTGGTGCTGGTTACTGATGCTAATCCTGCTGGGCAGTCCCAGAGAAGGGGCTTTGCCTACCGTGCTGCTGAACGCCCAAGGAGTGGTGAATGGAGCATGCAGAGGGCTCTGGGGTCTGCTGTCTTCAGGATGGTGCCCCAGATCCTGGAGCTGGGAGCTGCAACATGGAGCTGTTGGTTTGCAGAGCAGACATCCATCAGAGCTGCCATCTGAGATTTGCTTTCTGGTCCTGTTTTCATGGAGGAGACACAGAGGGATTGTCTCAGCAGGCTCTCAAGACAGCTAATGAGTGCTCTAAGCAGCTCTTCAGAAGACCCCTCCTCCCCTTCTCTGCCTTGTTACTGTATTTACCTGAGTATTTTGGGCTTTGTCTAAATAACAGGAAGGACAATGATATGTAAATCTACTCCTGACACTAAATAAGGCACCGCTGGGAGCAAGTTCTCTAGCATTAGTGTCACAACACTGTTAATTATTCTGCTTTGAGGCAGAACTGATGATACCATGTAGATGCGCTGAAGGCTCTGCTCTCTGTTCTGCCTTGGGGTGCCAATATTTGGGAGTACTTGAATCTATAGGGAGAACTTCCTGTCAAGGAAGACATGTAAGACACTGTGATTCTCCCTAGAGCTGGTTCACACAGCTCTATTGGTGAACGTAGTGAACTTTTCCAGGATGACAGCTTGTCTTTGAGAAGTGCAAGGCTTAGAGTATAACCAGATGAGATCTGATTGGGTTTCCTCCAGGAGAAAAGTTGCTTAACGATGTTACTTTCCTCTTCCTCCACCTCCAAAAAAAAAAAAAAAAAAAAAAGGATGAGGAGGGAGAACACCCCACCTGGCAGCTGCCTTCTCTGGGCTTGCTGAGGTCTTGGAAGCAGGGTGAGGACAACCAGCCAAACCACAAACCATTCCCTTTCCGGATTGAGGGAACTGCCAATTCTCAAAAGAGAATGGGATTTTGCTCTTGCTGCCAGCTGTCCTGTGGGTGAGGTTTACATACAAGCAATGTACTTCTTCCTTGGCTGATTACTACGCAGTGCAGTTTTAGTCCCTGGTGGCATGCATGTCAAGGAGCACTTGTCATTGACCTATCTTTGTGATTTGTTTCGTACTGGGACTGGTGGTCACCAATTTTTAAATGAGACATCCTGGAATTCTGCAAAGGGAAATTCTCTTTTATGACAGCAAGATCCAGACTGATTTCTCCCCATAATCCAACATAGAAACTTGGAGGCCTCTCAAGCAATACTAGACCCCAAGGTAAGGAAAGAAGATAGAAACTCTTAGGTCTGCAGGAAATGCAAAACGGACATGGAAGCATGCTCAGTTATTCACAAACCATAAATGAAGTCAGCAAAACCCTTAGAGCAACCTGGTGAAAGAGAAAGAAAGGGTCTTGTGGAAAGAACTTTTTCCAACCATGTTTTGGTAGCAAAACATTACAATATTGTTTGTAAGGCAATAAAAACAAAAGGACAACTCCTCATACCAGAGAAGAAGAAATATGAACTAGATGAAATTTTAAGTGATTTTTTTTAACTGGAGGGGGGGGGAAGCGGTTCTTAAAAAATGTAGTTTATTTCTGGTTTCATTATCGACAGGAAAAAAACTGACAAAGGATTACGAAAAGCCCATGACGCATCATTATCGGTACTGATGTTGCTCAAAGCAAAATGTTACCATGCAACATGCTGTGTTAAAAAAAAAACAAAACGCAACACCTTTTTTTTTAGGACACATAAAAATTTATTTAGTCCCAAATCAAACTTGTTTGGTTTGCCTCCCATACAATTAATTTCAGACTGACAAAACTAATTTTTTAAAAGTGTTTTTCAACTCATCAAACCCTGAGTTATTGATACAGAGCTGATTACTTTTCACAGGTTCGGAAGACTGTTACAAAGACACAACAGAAATTTCACTGAATTGAACATGGAAATATGCAGTTAGTTTCTACCAGCTACAATTAAATTGTTTTTCTTAGCATTATTACAGTCATGGCTAAACAATCAAAACCTTTCTTCCTTGTATTTCAACTACTTACTTTGTCTCTGTTAAATGAAAGCCACCTGTATCTAGCAAACTATTTTAATTCCTACTTCAGTTGTGGAACTCACTGCCACAGGATTTTGTCAGAATTGTAAGTAGTCTCGGAAAGGGATTAAATGGTGTAGTGAAGCATATGTTTATTCTTGAGTACTTTAGCAAACGAAGATATGTTGATAGTCCAGACATTTCAGGAAGCTTTTAAAGGCCGCTTTTGGTGGAAATGGAGAATGTATAATAAAAGAAAAAGTCACTTTGCACTTCACTTACATATCTGTTGTAGGCTGCAACTAGGGACAGGATACGCGAGGACTTTTAATTCAATTCAAGAAAACTGGTTTTGTGTTCACAGCTGGGTGGTGTAATCTTTACTATAGTACATACCTTTTCTGTGATTGATATATTGTGGCTATGTAGTTTGATTAGATATTAAAAAGGATTGTCTCTGTTTTCTGCCAGCTTTCAATGTCATAGAGATCTTCAGGATGCAGAGTCAGTATTTAAATTTTTACATCAGGTTCTCTCAATACTGTGGATACTGCCTCTTTCATAGCCAGATGGATATTTGCTGCTGCAATAAAACAGGGAATAGTCTTTGTCCAGCCAGGAACAGTGGTATTATGATATTTCTGTCCTCAAAATACAGGGAATGGATCTGCTTCTTTTTCCTCAGAAGTAACCAGCTGAAAAAAGGGTAACTTTCCTCCAGGTTTGATTTGACTGTAGTGCAAAGAAAGAATGCAGTGGGAACAGTGGGATCTGTCAGCATTTCCATAATTTCTCAGACCTTCACATGAAGTGGAATTGCCAGGAGGCTGAAAACTGTATAGGTATGCAGAAGCTGCTGCTCAGAATTATCTTGCTAATTCTGGTCTGATGTTTTGTTTTTCCAACACCAGGAATCAACAGAAGAAATTCAAAGGTTCAGGCCAAAAAAAGTCCAGCTCCTTGTACACTTGCACAGGAAGATTTCAGTTTCAGATAATTATAATGATGATAACGACGATGATGGTAATAATGAGAGGTCAAATATTTTTTCCATTTTTTTATTTAGATATAATTTTTCTCTGCTGTGTCTCTAACACCTGTCCTGCCAGGCAGAAAGACCAAGTATCATAAAAGAATTTTCTTTTGTTGGTTGCTTCATGTGGTGGGATGATCCTGCTGTGGACCCACAGGAAACCTCCAATCATTTCATAACATTCCTCCCATTGTCCTGGCTTCAATGCTTCGGAAAGCACATATTCATTGCAGTTCTTCTTCCTGTTTGTCTTTGCTATGGGTGCTGGAAATGAACTGAATCTGTGGCCTGCCTGGGTGAGGAAGAATGATTTTTTTCTTTTTCTGTTTGACTTCTGTAACAAAATGGATCAAAAATGTTAAAAATTGAGATTTAGCACATTCAGGGATGTTCCTCTCTTTCTGCTTCATTATGTTCCTATGAATTGTTCTTAGTGTTCAACTCACCACAAGCAACTAATGTTTTTCATGACAGACACTCTTCCTCTCCCACCCAGCAATATAGACACCACTGCAAAAAAGTGAAATAAGCTTGAGTTTTGATCTTTCAGAAATGTTGAAGAAGACACTGCAGGAAAAAAAAAAAAAGGAAAAAAAAAGAAAAAAAGTCCCAGTTAGAAATGTCAGATTCTGACTTTCAAAATGGTCAAAATGAACATATTGCACTCATAAAAGGCTTTTTCCAATTTTCAATCAAGATTATTTATTCCTCTCCCCATAATGATGTGTCCGCACATCACAGTTTTGCTTTTGCTACTTTGGAAATTTCAGGGTTCAAAACCATTTGGTTGGAGAATGTCCTGCTAAACTACAGCCTTCTTCCTCTTCTCCGTGTCCCTTTGCTTGTCCTTCACAGGCTGTAACCTTCACAGGCTCTGCTGCTGAGAGGACGTTCTGCTGACTGTCACTGCTTTCCTACCCCTCTGCTTTATGGGAGAGGTGATTTGTGAGCAGCATATGACTGAACTGGGTTAGGGAAAAGTGTGCATTCTGTGTAGGAACACCCAGAGTTGAGGTGTTGAGACTTTGTTTCGGCTTTTCCAATGGGTTTTGTCCATGTCTCTTCAGACAGTGTTAGTACCAGCACCCACAAACATCTTCGTGAATCAGTGGTATTCAAAACCCATATATGCTGATTGTGCAGATGTGGGTTGCGGGGGGAGCAGAAAAGCTGTCTGTGGATCACAGTACGAGGTAGAAAGGCATAAGCGTAGGAGGAGAAAGTATAGTTGGCTATGCAAAAGAGAAAGCTGGGAGCAGAAAGCAGGCCACCAGGACTCAAAATGAAATGGGATTGTATGCAGCCTGCTGCAAACATAACCTATTCACTTTTCAGCTACATCTGCAAAGATCTCTATGGGCTAGATCCAGTCTTACATTAATCAAAATTTTGCAGCACCTAGGGCTGCAAAACTGGAAGCGCTAGCTTACAAGAATTATATAGAAAGGATTGGCCAGTGATAATTCCAGTGTAGAATGACCAGAGAACAGTAAGAAAGTCTGAACTGAATTACGAGAAGATTGTCTGGGTTGAGAATCAGAAGGCAAAATGAACAGTAGAAATCCAGTCATCTACAGAGAACCCTGTACGTGGGAAAATAGCTGGTGTATGGTGAATCTGTGTTACCACTTTCCAGGCTGGACAACTGATCAAATCTGTCATCACTAACCTCCTTCACAGTTCTCCTATTTTCTCTCTGACTGCCAAGATGAGAGCTGGGATCCCAAGCTGCTCGCTCAGGGAAAGATCTGCATTACCACTTCCCACAAGCACAAACAACATATGAACTCTACTAAACAGCTCCATGTCTTTGGGACCCCTTTTCAACTTTCATCATGCTCATAGCTGTGCTGCTGCCAGAACTATTGCTGACCTAGGGAACAGGCTATTTTCCCTCTGACCTGTTATTAGCCTTCTTAACGAAATAGTAATTGCTGTTTTTAATGAGGAAACTCTAAAATTTGCATAGTATTTCATATAGTTTCCTCTTCTAACTCAGATCCCTACATGACTGGATGATAAGAATATGGTCTCCTTGTCTTTAAGAGGGTGAACACCTCTGGTTCTACACCAAAGGTCCTGGACTGCTGTTCACTCTGAGCAGTTCAGCTGTAAACTTTTCATGTCTTGTGGCTGCATCTGCCTCTGCCCTCTGTGTTGTCCTCAGAAGACAGAGAAAACATATTATGCAAGTTTTTTCTAATGATACTTGCAGGTGCAGCTGTTACAAAAGCAAATAGAGCCCAGTAGCCCTCCCTCACGTGGTGCTGTTGCCCTTTCTGCCTTGCTGGGCTAGTAGCTTAGCTGATCTGAGGGATGGCATAAGGGCAGTCTGCTTAGGTGCTAAACTATGTTAAATAATTTGTGAGGAAGGGTGAAGGAAATAATTGACTTAATTAAAACTGAGGAATATTTTCCTTCCTGATTTCAATAGGTCAAGACTTTGTACAGGAATAAAAATAATGTCAGGTATATTTCCCACTAGGCTTTGAACAGCAGCTTTAGGCAATGGGACAGACAGTTTCCTTCTCCTTTTAACTTTGCTCATTTCACTGAAGTTCCCCTCACCATCTTTCTGAGAGTGACTTATAAGAGCTTAGCATTCACAGGAAAAGGTTCAACATGTTTCTCAATGATGCCTAGTCTAAAGGAGCTTTGATATTGTTCTATAGTCAGTTTCGAAGAGGTTTTTTAACCCAGATTGCTTGTGGTCAGTATAGAATGACTGCACGGAGTTGTTCCACCTATATCACTATCCCATCCTGTCTGGTGCCAGAGGCAAAGACTGTACTACATTTTTGGAAAAATCTGATTTCCTGCTTACTTCAATCCCTGTTATACTGGATCAGATTCCACCTGATAGCTCTGATATCAGTGATATCACTCTACTCCAGATTGCTACCATGAAAGTCTTTATTGCTTTGAGTTCTTCATTACAGGGGCTGACCTTTGGAATTAGGGCAATAAATATTTTTAGTTTTATTATGATGGTGAGCGCTATTTTTGTAGTTGCTATTCTCCTTGACTTTGTAATCTTTTTGTGCAGTTTCCCAGATTTTTGCTGAAGCCTTCAAGCAGTATTTTCCACAAAGCATGGCTTCCAGCCTTACTTCCCCCTCCCACTCAAAAATTTCTTTCTTCAGGCATGCACACATTAGCAGATTAAATATCTCCCAAATGTCAAGTGTCACTAACCTTTTGGAGGAAAACCATGAAAACCAAGACAGGAAAATTGTGCCTGTTTCTAACTCTGGACAGCTCTGAGAAGCATATTTTTTTTAGTAAGAACAAATCTGTAATAAACAGAGCAGCACAGGCTGACTTATCAGATGTACTCAGTCTATAATGAAGGCCTTGATTTGAAAGATCTGACCATGTTCTTTGTATCAGAACTGATCCTTTTAGCCTTGAGCTTACACCTATACTCAGCGATTTTCAGGACTGCTTGTACGACTACTTCAGTACCCTCACCAGACTTGGTTGCCAGCTCTTTACATCCTGAACAGTTTAACTTGTACTTATGGAAGAACAGTCAGCACCTGCAAACATTGTTTTTACAGTAATTTGCATGGTTCAGCTTCTAGCTCTCCACCTTCACAAGAATAATCCAAGACATATAGAAAATACAAAGCAGGAGAAGGTGTGACATTGAAAATACTCCGTTCCTGAGCTCAGCATGGTTTCTTCTGTGACAGCTCTTTAAAGAATGCTCACAAAATGTCTGTGAATTAAATCAGGTGATCTATAGGAGGACTGTTTTGTTTCGTTATCATAAATGATGTTTTGATACTCTGTCTTCAGAGATCCCTGCAAGATAATCCAGCAAACAGCTACAGCTGGGGAAGAAAAATGGATCACAAGGATATTGTGAGTGCACCAATGAAGAAACTTTAACAAGAAAAAAAAGAAAAGTAGAATTGTATGGATTGCCATGTGACATCCCATACCTGTCACCAGCGCCACAAAGTTAGAACTTTGCAAGGAATTGAAAATAAGAAGGGTTATCATGGCCTGGCAAAGAGCTAACAAGGAGAGCTTTGTGATTTCTATCACTTCTGCTCCTGGAGGATGGATGGAAGGCTGTCTAATAGTAGCAAGATGATACAGGATTAAGCTTAGGATGAGGCATTTGAACAGTCAAAAAGTCTTCTTCATAATCTGTATCTTCTTTAAGTGCTTTCTTTGTGTTTGCTGCCATTTGGTGCAAATGTCTGTTATAACCCTCATTTTGACAGACTAAAATACACTTTAAGCCTTCAGCCTTGTTAAGAATAAAATTGCCTCTCTGAGACAAGAAATGTTAATTGCTCCACTTCCTAGGGAGTGGCAAAAATAATGAGCAAATACTGAATACTCAGGAGTACTATATGCTCAGCTGCGTAGTCCTAGGACTTAAAATTGTACTCACGTAATATGGTAACATGGGTGTCCAGGTATAGGGACAGAGATCTCCATTAATAAATGCTAGCTGGAAAACAGCAGAAAAGTAGAAAAACATCTCATAATTCCCATGGCAAGTCAGTGGAGGGAACCGAGAGGAGCATAGGCTTGGAGAGATATCTGAAGAGAGAAGGGGAGAAGAGCCCTTGCTCAGCCTAGGGATGAAGATGCCGCTACATCTACTTGTACAGATATCTCAAGGGCAAACTGAGCAATTATTTTAGTTTTAATCAAATCAAGATACAGGTGGTTTATTGATTTATTAACCACACATAATTAACCAGGGAATGATACATTCAGAGCCCAGACTGGGGCTTCCGTAAGGGCTTCTATAAGAACATAGTGACAAAAGAAAGATCAGTGAAAATGTGGGGCCACTTATGAATGAGGTGGGAGCCCTGCTGACATGGGACATTGCAAAACCTGAGGTACTCAATGCCGTCTTTGCCTGAATCTTTACTAGGAAGACTGGCTTTCAAGAATCCCAGGCCCCAGAGACCATGGGGAAAGTTTGGAGCAAGGAAGACGTACTTTGGTGAAAGATGATCAGGTCAGGGAATACTTAGGCAAACCGGACATACAGAAGTCCATGGGTCCTGATGGGATGCACCCACAAGTACTGAAGAAGCTGACTGACATCACTGCAAGGCCACTTTTGATAATCTTTGATTGATCATAGTGATTGGGAGAGGTGCCCAAGAACTGGAGGAAAGCAAATGTCACTGCTATCTTCAAGACAGGCAAGCAGGAGGACTCAGGGACCTACAGGCCATTCAGTTTCACCTCAATCCCTGGGAAGATGTTGGAATAACTAATCTTGGAAATCATTTTCAGGCACATAAATGGCAAGAAAGTCATCAGGAGTAGTCAGCACAGAGTCACCAATGGGAAGTCACGGCTGAAAAACTTAACCTTCTGTAATGAAATGACTGGCTTGGTAGATAGGGGAAGAGCAGTAGGCATTGCCTACCTAGAGTTCAGTAAGGCTTGTGACACTGCTTCTTGTAAGATCCTCATAGAGAAGGTGTTGAAGTATGGGCATACAGTGAGGTGGATTGAAAACTGGAGGAGTGGTCAGACACAGAGTGTGGTGATTGGTGACAGGAAGTCTAGTTTGAAACCAGTAACTAGTGGTGTACCCCAGGGGTCAACACTGTTCAACATTTGCATTAATGATCTGGATGATGGCTCAGAACATAACCTCAGCAAGTTTGCAAGTGACACAGAACCAAGAGGAGTGACTGATACACCAGAACATTGTGCTGCCATCCAGAGGGATGTCAACAGGCTGGAGAAATGGGCTAGCAGAAACCTCATGCGGTTCAGGAAGAGGAAGTGTAAAGTCCTGCACTGGGGAGAAGAACAAACATTTCATGTTGGGGGCCACCCAGCTAGAACGCAGCTTTTCAGAAAAGGACCTGGGGGTCCTGGTGGAAATGAAATTGATCATGAGCCAGCACTGTATCCTTGCAGCAAGGAAGGCTAACAGTATCCTGGACTGCATGAGGAAAAGTGGTGTCAGCAGGTCAAGGGAGGGGATACTTCCACTCTTGTCAGCACTGTTAAGGCCACACCTGGAGTACTGTGTTGCGTTCTGGGCTCCCCAGTACAAGAGAGAGATGGACCTACTGAGGAAAGGCCAGCAAAGGGCCATTAAGGTGATAAAGGGATTAGGGCATTTCTCCTCTGAGGAAAGGCTGAGAGAGCTGGGATTGTTCAGTCTGGAGAAGAGAAGTCACAGGGATTATCTCATCAATGCACATAGAGACCCGAAGGGAGGCTACAAAGAAGGTTAAGCCAGGCTGTTTTCAGTGGTGCTCAGTGACAGGACCAGAGGCAGTGGGCACTAACTGAAACATGGGAGGTTCCTCCTGAACATCAGGAAATAATTTTTGTCTGTGAAAGTGACAAAGCATTAGCACAGGTCACCCAGAGAGGTTGTGGATTCTGCCTCCATGGAGATCTTCTGTCGTGGTTTAGGCCCAGCCGGTAGCTGGGTGCCACGCGGCCGCTCACTCACCCCTCCCCCAGCGGGATGGGAGAGGAGAAGTCTAACAAAAGGCTTGGGTTGAGATAAGGACAGGGAGAAATCACTCACTAATTACCATCACGAGCAAAACAGGCTGAATGTAGAGAGGAAATTTATCTAATTTATTACTAGGCAAAACAGAGTGGAGCAATGAGAAAATACAATCAAGCCTTAAAACACCTCCCCCCACCCCTCCCATCTTCCTGGGCTCAACTTCACTCCCGGCTTCAACCTCCTCCCCCCTCAGCGGCACAAGGGGGCAGGGAATGGGGGTTGCGGTCAGTTCAGCACACATTGTCTCTGCCGCTTCTTTGTCCTCAGGGGAAGGACTCCTCTCAACATTCCCCTGCTCCAACATGGAGTCTCTCCCACGGGCTACAGTCCTTCACGAACTGTTCCAGCGTAGTCTCTCCCACAGGGTGCAGACCTTCAGGAGCAGACTGCTCCAGCATGGGGTCTCTCCCACAGGGTGCAGACCTTCAGGAGCAGACTGCTCCAGCGTGGGGTCCCTCCCACAGGGTCACAAGTCCTGCCAGCAAACCTGCCCTGGCATGGGCTCCCCTCTGCACGGGTCTACCGGTCCGGCCCGGACTTGCTCCAGCGTGGGCTTCCCACAGGCCACAGCCTCCTTCAGGTGCCTCCACCTGCTCCGGCGTGGGGTCCTCCACGGGCTGCAGGTGGAATCTCTACACCCCCTCATCCTTCCTCCATGGGCTGCAGGGGACAGCCTGCCTCACCATGGTTTTCACCACGGGCTGCAGGGGGATCTTTGCTCTGGTGTCTGGAGCGCCTCCTCCCCCTCCTTCCTCACTGACCTTAGTGTCTGCAGAGTTTCTTACATCCTCTCACTCCTCTCTCCGGCTGCAAAAGTTTCTTTAACTTTTTTGTTTTCCTTCTTAAATATGTTATCACAGAGGCGCTGATTGGCTTGGCCTTGGCCAGGGGCGGATCCATCTTGGAGCCGGCTGGCATTGGCTCTATCAGGCACAGGGGAAGCTTCTAGCAACTTCTCACAGAAGCCACCCCTGTAGCCCCTCCCGCTACCAAAACCTTGCCACACAAAACCCAACACATCTTCAAAAGCTGCCTGGACTTGGTGCTGGGCAACTGGCTCTAGGTGGCCCTGCTTGAGCAGGGGGGTTGGACCCCATGACCTCCGGAGGTCCCTTCCAACCTCAGCCTTTCTGTAAGTCTGTGATTCTATAGAATCATAGAATCACAGAATCATTAAGGTTGGAAAAGACCTCTAAGATCATCAAGTCCAATCGTCAACCCTACACCACCATGTCTACTAAAGCATGTCCTGAAGTGCCACATCTACATGTTTTTTGAACACCTCCAGGGATGGTGAGTCCACCACCTCTCTGGGCAGCCTGTTCCCATGCCTGACCACTCTTTCGGTGAAGAAATTTTTCTGAATATCTGACCTAAGCCTCCCCTGATGCAACTTGATACCATTTCCTCTTGTCCTATCACTTGTTACCTGGGAGAAGAGACTGCCCCCCACCTGGCTACAACCTCCTTTCAGATAGTTGTAGAGAGCGATAAGGTCTCCCTTCAGCATCCTCTTCTCCAGACTAAACGACCCCAGTTCCCTCAGCCTCTCCTCATAAGACTTGTGCTCCAGACCCTTGACCAGCTTCGTTGCCCTTCTCTGGACATGCTCCAGCAGCTCAATGTCCTTCTTGTACTGAGGGGCCCAAAACTGAGCAAGGTACTTGAGGTGTGGCCTTAACAGAGCTGAGTACAGGGGGATGATCACTTCCCTAGTCCTGCTGGCCACACTATTCCTGATACAAGCCGGGATGCTGTTGGCCTTCTTGGCCACCTGGGCACACTGCTGGTGCATATTCAGCCGGCTGTCAAGCAGCACCCCCAGGTCCTTTTCTGCCAGGCAGCTTTCCAGCCACTCTTCCCCAAGCCTGTAGCATTGTATGGGGTTGTTGTGACCCAAGTGCAGGACCTGTAGTCATTCTCACAGAGGAGCTGTAGAGTAGATGGGCACAGACTTTTTCTGGAAGTGCATAGGGAGACAACAAGAGATGATGACCATAAATTGAACAAAGGAAATTCTCACCTGACATATGGAAAAACTTTTTTCCCTTGACAGATGTGTACCTGTGGAACATGGACAAGAGAGGTGAGGAGATCTATATATCCTTTGAGATATCCAGCCTTTCAGTGGAGAAGTCCCATGGCAAGCTGGTCTAGTAGACCCTGCTTTGAGCACAAGGGTAGGACTGGAAACTTCTAGAAGTCTCTCCCAACCTACATTTTTCTCTAAAAGTCAATTCTGTGGGAGATGTCAATGTTGTGAAAAATCATGCTACATAAAATGAGAGTGATGGGTCGAAATATTTTGACTCTGTTTAAAAAGGACATTCTCAACATTTCATTTTAGAATTGCTGAAATATTTGGATGTGATTTGAACTGAGAATAAATATAATACTCATACTGTCAGACTCTTCTCTGAGCAATGTTGTCTAAACACCACTTTCTGTAATTTTGCAAATAAAGATTCCCAAGATAAATAACAACCTTTTCTCAGAGTGAGGTATCCATAATCCAGGCAGGGAACCCAGATCAGAATGTATAAGAGAGACAGGGCAGAGTCACAAGCTGCAAGCAAACTAAAGGTCTGAAGAATTGCCATGCTCTAAACAAACAGAGCAAACAGAAATGGCTCAGAAAAGAAAAATTTTGCTTGCTGAATCAAGCCAGAATATTTGCATGTTGCTTGGAACACTCCATAAAGAGAAAACATGGTTTGTGGGTTTGGGGTTTTTGGGTTTTGGGGTTTTTTGTGGGTTTTTTTTGTTGTTGTTGTTGTTTGGTTTTTTTTTTAAATAAACAGTTGATAGGGAAATACAGTGTTTTCTGAATAATTATGCTGAATTTTTTTCACTGTGATGGAAAAAATCCTGAGTATCTGCAGTGTGTACATCACCCTCTTATAGTTTTTATTAAAATGTCATAATTTTAAAATCTCAAATGCATTCTAACTCTCTAACAAGAAATTTTAAAAGATCATCAGGAGAGTGCTGGGCTTCCAGTCTATTGATCATCATTAGTGCTTCCAGAAGAGTTGTGACCTGACATCAGGATGGATTTGTCACTACAGAAAACTTCACCATCTTTCTAAAGCTGAAAATGAAAAATAAAAAAATCTAGTAAACTTTTAAAAAGCATTCACTAGCACTGAATTTCTCACAGTACTGAAAGACCTTGCAAATTGCTACTTGACATAAATGGTAGCCAATGGGAAGAAAGTGCAAAGAAAATCCCTATCAGAACTGCTAGGGATCTATGTTAAATGCAACCTGCAAGATGTTTATTCTTCCTAAATCCCTTGTAAAGTGTTTTTCAGGATGTGACAGTCAAAATCTGACATGTCTTTGACCAAAATCAAAGAAGAAAGCATCACTTTCCCTTTCTGAAATCTGTAAAAAGACAACTTCACAAAAATCAATTCTTTCTGCCAAGTGCTTGTTTTAGTGGGTTTTTTTGTTGGTGGTGTTGGTTTTGTGGTTGGTTTTTTTTTTGTTATCTCTACATTGAAGATCTTGCTTGCAGTTGAAAAAAAAAATAGCTTTTAGATTCTTCATTCTATCTTTTTAACCATAAGGTCAATCTCTGGTGCACTGAGTACTAACCATATCATAGGGAGTTGCTGTTTGTTTCATAGAAATTCAATGCACTTGCTATGCATGGCTCTGTGTGATATTTTGAATCTGCTACTATTCTTGTCAGTAGTGGGACCAAACCAGAATTTTCTATTTATGGGGAAAGTCACTGTTGCACAAAACCTCTGACTCACAGCAAAACAAACTAGAATTTGTAGTTCAATATGTTGATGTTTCCTTTCTTTCTTTTAGGGTGCAATCTAGGACAATTCAAAGTTACCTAGAAAGGATTCCCATGTATTTTAATGTATCAATCCTCCAGCATTACAGTGAGTAGAAAAGCACTTTTCTGAAATGTCTGCTGAACTGTCTTCATCCACATTATGGGAGAGATGTATTGGTTCTCTCCCTTCCTACCTTTCTTGAGAAGAGAAATCCCTGTATACGTGGAGTCCAAGAGAATTGCAAAGGAAGGCTCAAGGCAATTCTCTCAAACTGTGAGACCCTGTAGATTTTCAGGTGGTGAATTCTACAAAGAGGAAGCAATTTGTGTGTGGTGTGTTGCCCATGTGTAGCTTTATGTCTATTTATCCTTCTATCTATCTATCTATCTATCTATCTATCTATCTACCTTTTCATCATTATCTTTCCTGTCATCTAAGCCTGACTGTGTTTCTGAACCTGTATCTATCTCTGTGTGTGTTCATATGCATGTACGCTTTGCCTTTGAATAGACACCCAAGAGCTGATCTGACCTGGGAAACCAATTTCTGTTGCCAGGCTATGCTCTGGTTTCCTCTTTCCTTAGATGCTGACTGTATGTTTTCTTGTTCTGAATGTTCGTACATGATCTAGGCCAGACACTGGATGTCTGTGGCTTTGAAGAGATAGTTGTATCCTAAATATCAGGGATAGCTGACATTAAATTCCAAACTGTCTTTTGTAGCAGCATGCAGGTGGATTGTTCTGGGCCATATGATCTTTTGTATTTGAGGCTAGGCTTGTTTACAGGCCAGTTTTTTAAACTGGATGTACCCAAAATGGTGATGAAGTGTGAGCTGAAGGTTACACGTTGGCTGCATTGTGGAAGAGGGATTGGTTCTACACCACTCATTAGATTTTCATCTCAGTAGCCTATCATCTCTCAGGATATTTGCAAGAAGAAATGTAAAAGTGTAGCTCAGGGCTAGAGGATTCAGTGAACTTGAGCTTGGCTCTTGAGTGGTATCACCAGAGCTGAAGGGCGTATGGCATTGCAATACATCCTGCTTTGATGCTGCTGTGACAGGCAATCTTGCAAAGCAGCAAACGTGGCAGACTTTGCACAGCTGGTTAGCAGTTCCAATTCTGCATGGGGACACACATGGTTCATAGCCAGGGTCAGCATGATAGGTGTGAAGTTGGATCCTTTACAGAACATCCAGTAAGTCTTATGCACCCAAATCTTGCACCTTTCTGGAACTAG
This sequence comes from Grus americana, assembly GCF_028858705.1. Taxonomy (NCBI): domain Eukaryota; kingdom Metazoa; phylum Chordata; class Aves; order Gruiformes; family Gruidae; genus Grus; species Grus americana. The sequence continues at coordinate 52,501,616 of NC_072891.1, forward strand.
CTCCTTCTCTGAGTTGCTAAAGGGAGAGAGGATATAGAGGGGTCCTGTAACTGAAGGTGATTTTTTTCCTGAAATACATAGTCACGTTAACAAGTTTGGAAGTGCAGATACTTAGAAAAAGAAGTGTATCTATTTTTGGCCTTCTGTGTCAAGAAACCCTAAGGCTGTTCAGATGCTCCTTTATTTTCTCTCTTGCGTGACTAGCTAAGGGTTCTTACAAGGTCACTTGGAAACTGAAAGCAGCTGTGCTTCTCTTGGCTAAACATTGAGACATCCTGAAAGAGACATGTAGATGGTGTTAGTGGAATGAGAAAAGACTCCACTGGAAAATGGCCACAGGAAAACACATGAACCAAGATGAGAATTTCATAGTGACTCTGTGGATTCTGATTCTGGTAGTTAGAAGGTTTCCAAAAGAGCATAATGACTTCATGATATAGCAACTACACAGAAAAACAAAGGTACTAGAAAAATGATTTTTTGATACATCTTTTTTTGATATGTCATCTGCACAAACGGCTGTGACTTACAAAGGTCTGCTGCTCTGTGTAATCTCCATGTCTGCAGAGAAAGACAGGTATTCCTGCCTGAAAAGAAGATGTCTCTGTCTTCCTCAGGCTAACATATTGCTTTGTAGCTCCAAGTAAACAGAATTTCTCTTAGAAATTTAAATGAAAATACTGAATATAAATATAGAAAACTCATTCACTGAAAATAAATTTCATATTCTAATAAAGTCTGGATGTAACTACCTTTGCTAGCATTTGCTATAATGATTTACTTCTATTGTGCATTTTCAGGGACAAAACACTGGCTAAACCTGAACTGTAAAAGGCTCTGGTGAAAAAACTGGCCATATTCGTGTAGGAAGGCAGACCCAGCCTGACACCTATATACATAAGGAGCAAGAATGTCCTTCTGGTTTTCCTTTATTTACCTAATTATTTCAGTGACTGGTTTACTGGGACTTGAGGAAACTGGTTGAAGTTGGATGAAAGAGCAGGAGAATGTATTTTTTCCTGTGTAGTTTAAGTGGGAACTGAATTTGAGATCTTGAAAGCCATGGTGATTGCAACTGGGCAATTAAACCCATTTGCTTATTAGTTGTGTGCGTTTTGTTTAAAAAAATCAGTTTCAGGATGCAAACCCTCTTCTGATTGATTAACTTTTTTCTCTTTACACATTCAACAGACTTCAGGCAGACAATATAAATAAAAGCAGATTTTAAAAAGCTGTTTTGCAGACTTCTAATTAATTTCAATTTCTGTTCAAACACAACTTGGCATAATGGCATAACTAAAAACCCGATTTGTGTTAAGAAAATTATGTATGATGCATTCGTACTAAATAAAATTAAGGCCTTCTCTATATACGTTATACAATTACCATGGCTTTCTCATTACCACCAATTAAATTAAAATTGAAAAAAAACCCTAACCTCAAACCCATATTTCGGAAGCTAACAACTGTTCCAAATGTAAAACCAGGCTGACACTTATTTACATCATTATGTCCTTCCTGATCCAAAAGCTTCTGCTCCATTATGCCTGACCCAGTCCAAATGGAATAACTAAACCATCTTAGAGCCAAAGTCTTCTGTTGTTCCTCAGTGGATTTAGCCAAGAAAGCTTGCACAAAATCTCAGGTAGGAATTCCATTTGAAATACTATGATTTCCAAAAAATTATGAAGAATGGATTTAGCTGCAACAAGAGAAATCTAGTGCTGAGAAAAACATTCTACAGCAAAAATAGGGGCGTACTGGGATGGAGTGGTGAAAGGATGATGAAAGTCCGGCTGGAGAGCATGCTAGGTACATATTTTTCAGAGAAATGTCTTAGGTAAGGCCAACTCTGTCATGATTTCAGAGTGAGAGACAGTCAGTCACAACTCTCCTGTCCCTCTTTTCAATATTTCCATATCACAGTAATTTGTTGTTGTGGTTTAACCCTAGCCAGCAGCTAAGCACCACCCAGCCACTTGCTCACTACCCTGCTGTCACCGGTGGGATGGTGGGGGAGAATCGAAAGAGTAAAAGTGAGAAAACTCATGGGTTGAGAGAAAGACGGTTTACTAAGAAAAGTAAAAGCTGCGCATGCAAACAAAACAAAACAAGGAATTCATTCACCACTTCCCACAGGCAGGCAGGTGTTCAGCCATCTACAGGAAAGCAGGACTTCATCATGCGTAATGGTTACTTGGGAAGAAAAATGCCATCACTCTGAATGTCTCCCCCTCCTTCTTCTTCCCCCAGCTTTATATGCTGAGCATGACATCATATGGTATGGAACATCCCCTTGGTCAGCTGGGGTCAGCTGTCCCGGCTGTGTCCCCTCCCAACTTCTTGCGCACACCCAGCCCACTCGCTGTTGGGGTGGTGTGTCGCAGCACAAAAGGCCTTGGCTCTGTGTAAGCACTGATCAGCAATAACTACAACACCCCTATATTATCAACAGTTTTTCAGTTACAAATCCAAAACATAACACCATATGAGCTGCTATGAAATAAGTTAACTATCCCAGCCAAAACCAGAACATTTGTGAATGGCAGAAATCTTTAAATTTCATCAGTGTTGAACCTTGATTACAGGTTCATACTTAAATGGACTTCAATGGGAAGGTTAAATTACTCCCTTGTGAAAGTAATTGGAAGATTTGTCTCTCAGGACAGTCATGTCCTACAAATACGCTGTAAAAACTCTAATGCCAACCGTGTCTACCAATGCATTACTTCCTGAGGTTACCTCACTCCCTGTCCCCACAAAGAAGTGTGCAGGAAAAGGGTTTTGTGAGTGTGTGCAGGTGTGCTGTATATGCTGTTTGGAGGAGGCACATGGGAGATGAATTGTTGCGTGTAAGCATATTGATACCTATGATGCTGAGAAGGATACAAGAAGGGAAGGAGGTGATCCCTCTTGTGGAAACGGAGTGACTTGTGAATGGAGGTGACTAACTCCAGAAGAACAGGCCACCTGGGCACCGACACTTCTGTGAAGTCAGCAGCTCCTGGTACATGTTTGGATGCCTTCAGACTGTGAGGGCAGACTTCAGCTCTCTAGAAAAAGCAAATGCCCTCCAGAGTTGTTTGTGAGGCTCCAGAAGGTGACTTAGTTCACTTCTCCCAGGATGAAGTCATGAACTTCTTCCTCCGCTGAATTTTGATGTATCTTTGAAACTGAAATACTCATTATTAGGGAAAGAAAGTTTCAAATAAATGAAATACCAGCTGCTGTTGTCTGGTTGGGTTGATTCCTGTAGCTGTGCTTGTCTCTGTCAGGCGAGGCTTGTGACAGAAGGTGAGGATGCCACACCAATCACTGATAAATCAAGAAAGTGTCCTGGAGTTGTGGGCAAAACCCAGGAAGGTCAAAGAATTAAAAGTGATAAAGAAACTGTAGTACTCATGGAATTAGAAAATAACATTTTTTTCCCTGACTGCATGACGAGAAGTTCTCAAAGCTTTTTTCTTAAATGTTTACTTGACGAGAGCGGTGTCTGTAATCCTTATGTGATGACTGCATTGAAAATCTGCCTAGGAGGACAAGCTGCCTGGCTAAGGACAATAAGAAACAGTGATTGTTACTTTTTTTTTACTGTCAGTTTTTAGATTTCAATTTGATTTGCAAGAATGATGTCTGCTACATCAGAGTTACAGTTCTGTCACCATTTCCACTACAAAGGCTTATTTTCAGGAAATTAACTCAGCCATAAATATTTATTCTGGGCAAATTCTTGGCAGAAGGAATCCTGAAGGATAAGGAACAGGAATGGAAATAAAGTTATTCCTGTGGAGGTCTACTGATGAGTTACAGTTTGTGTCTGGCTGTCTAAATGATGAATAGTGCTTCAATTTTGTCACACTGTATGAGCGCATGTAGACATGTTGTAGGATAATGCTCACTTTAGGACTGCTGAATTAACTGTGCTGGCTGGTTAGAAAATAAAGGGGTTTGGGGGGAGACATTTAGAACCGTTGTGCTGATGTACTGGTGTTCTGGTGACCAGAATCACAGCTCAACGTAAGGCCAATCAGACAAATCAGTGCGGGATGGAGAGGGACATAGCACAGGGTCCATAATCCAGCAGTAATGCTACTAATGATATTACTATGGTTCAATCTAGTTTGGACCATACTGAACAGGAAGCTGCGTGACTGTAAGAGATTCTGTCCCTTCCCAAATTATATGTAAGTGCTGTCCTCCTGAGTCACAAGTCTTCTACCATTAATTCTGGAGTACTACAGGCAGGCTTGCTCCCTAGAAAAGCAGGTAAATTATGTTTGCAATACCTTTTCCAACGCACATTACTGGCCATTTTTTTGCATTCATGTTAAAAACACATTCAGCTTCATTCCCTGGGCAGTTACTACTCTGGGCCATTCAATCAAGTCAAACAACAACAAGTGAAGTGTTAATAGCATCCTTAAAGTAGCAGATCTTTTTCTAGCCTAAGTACATCAGGTGGGCACACAGTGACAAAGCATGGCTTGCATGCCTTCGTCTCCAGAGATGCAGTGGATTGAGGTCTGTCCAGCTCCAGAACTGTCGTCAGTGCATTGCTCATTCCAGGACCCAAGCACTGCACCATATGGTCATCCCAGCTTCGGTGAGAGCTACGGGCATTGCTTTCTATTACACAGAATAGGCATACTGTAACTAACCATCTCTCAGGAGGCAACAGGTAGTCAGAACCTGTGCTGATGTGTATGGCTAATTGGACACGTGTTACCTAGTTGTTGCCAGCATCACAAATCACATAGACAGATGCTACCCTATGTAATGTCTACATGCACTTTCACAGTGTGGTGTGGGTCACAGTCAATCATCTCAGCTGCCAGACCCATTCGAAGTAAATTCAGGCCATGGCATCGAGAAATCAGCTGGATCTCCAAGTCATTTGAATAAGATGAGCAACAGAGCAATCCAACACTGCAAGTCTGATGGCTTTTCAGACTGCTAAGGTTCATTGAAAAGCATCTTTTTGCCTAGGACATTCACAAGTGATTCTCACTGAAGAAGAAAAAAATAAACAAAAGCAGTCTTGTTTCCAAGGGCAGAACTCAGCCCATGCACCCTACTATTCTTCTCAGGAAAGCAATGATTGTTCTTTGTTTTATGCCCTGTGCCTCCAGATCAGCAACCATATTGACATCAGAACTGTCCATCAGGCACAGTAAAGCAGTAGCTTGAAGGTACTACTATAGGTAAATGGAATTTACTCTCTCTCTGGTGGGTTCATTGGGATATTGGCAGGCAATATCCTTTCATTTCATTTCTAGGTAGCCTTCCATCTCTAGGTAGCTATCAGGAACCTTCTCTGACTCTTTTAATAATTTATTTTCTTCTTCATCAGGAGAAAAGAAGTCTTGGAGTTTAGCAAAAGTGGTCATTCTCTTGGAAACATTGAATCTGCATCCTGTTAGAAAATTTCAATATCTCTGGTTTAATTAGTTACAAAAATGATGAGCCATGAGCGCTTTGTTTCTGAATTGAGGTCTCTGTATTTTGGGGGTGGGTATCTTTTCCTTGCATCTCAAACAGTAATGGTCCTATGGACCATTTCCCAGGACAATTATGCCATAAAAATAATATTCCATTTTCTGCTTGTATCTGAAACCAAGTTCTTTATGTCCAACTTGATGCAATTAACCTTAAGTGAACAGGTTCCTACTAGTGGGATGCTTGAACAGCCTCAGTGCAATGTTTCTGTTGACTTCCGCAGCTCTTACATCAGGCCTTTATATTTGGGACTTAATTTCTACAGTTACACCTTTGGCAAGCTTTTTAGTTCTGTCACTCAAGACTATTTCCTCTCATCTTCTGTCCCTCAAGAACAATTTTTTGACACGCTAAAAAACATTCATCTCAAGAAGAAGCTTGGACATGAAATGGTACCATAAATGTTTTAAATCTTTAAAATCATTATCCTTGATTTTGGTTTTGACTAAACACATCAACTCTTAGCAAGGACCGCTTGTAAAGCAATAAAAACCACTGCTCTCAGACTGCCACACAAAAGATGCCCAACTTTGCCTCTAGTATTTGAATTTTATTGACTACCTAAACCCCCTTAGGGATCTGGGAAGCACAAAAGGTGTGTGTGTGTGCATATATGAGATGAATCTTGTGCTGGGTGTAAATAAATTTATGAAAATACAGGCGCTTTTCTGCTGGTAGGAGAACTTTTTGTTAGAAGTTTCTTTATCTATGACATTAAATTCATGGTACTGTTTGTACAGATTCTAGCATAACAAGGGACTTGATACAGCTTTCTATTGCTACCATGCCAGATCAAACAGGTTGGACCATATTTGTATCCTTGTTCACCTTCTCTGACACGTTAACGTCAGCCATGGTATCTCAGATGGTAAGCACAACTTTATTATCCCTGAGTTTACATTTGTGTTTACCTTTCCAGTATTCCCTGATGTTTGCTAGGCCTTTCATATGTCTCTGAAATCAGGTGCATTGGATGTTACTGGCTGTATGCTAAATAAAGACAATAATTAGGTGAAATGTTTCACGTCAACACTTTCCTGTTGTAGTGGGTTGACCCTGGCTAGAGGCCAGGTGCCCACCAGAGCCGCTCTCTCACTCCCCTTATTCACTAAACAGGGGAGAAAAGGCATAACGAAATGCTTGTAGGTCGAGATAAGGACAGGGAGAGATCACTCACTAATTATCGTCACGAGCAAAACAGACCAAACTTAGAGAGGGAATTCATCTAATTTATTACTAGGCAAAACAGAGTAGAGGAATGAGAAAATAAAATCAACTCTTAAAACACTTCCCCCCACCCCTCCCATCTTCCCGGGCTCAACTTCACTCCCGGCTTCAACCTTCCCCCCCCTCAGCGGCACAGGGGGACGGGGAATGGGGGTTACGGTCAGTTCATCTCACGTTGTTTCTGCCGCCTCTTCATCCTCAGGGGGAGGACTCCTCTCATCGTTCCCCTGCTCCAGCATGGAGTCCCTCTCACGGGGTGCAGACCTTCAGGAGCAAACTGCTCCAGCGTGGGGTCCCCCATGGGGTCACAAGTCCTGCCAGCAAACCTGCCCTGGCATGGGCTCCCCTCTTCACGGGTCCACCGGTCCCTGCCTGGAACTTGCTCCAGTGTGGGCTTCCCACAGGCCACAGCCTCCTTCAGGTGCCTCCACCTGCTCCGGCATGGGGTCCTCCACGGGCTGCAGGTGGAATCTCTACACCCCCTCATCCTTCCTCCATGGGCTGCAGGGGGACAGCCTGCTTCACCATGGTCTTCACCACGGGCTGCAGGGGGATCTCTGCTCCGGCGCCTGGAGCTCCTCCTCCCCCTCCATCTGCACTGACCTTGGTGTCTGCAGAGTTTCTTACATCTTCTCACTCCTCTCTCCGGCTGCAAAAGCTCTCCCTCTCTAAGTGTTTTTCTACTTCTTAAATATGTTATCACAGAGGCGCTGATTGGCTTGGCCTTGGCCAGTGGCGGGCCCGTCTTAGAGCCGGCTGGCATTGGCTCTGTCAGACACAGGGGGAGCTTCTAGCAGCTTCTCACAGAAGCCACCCCTGTAGCCCCCCCGCTACCAAAACCCTGCCACGCAAACCCAACACACCTGTGCTCTCCTCTCCCAGTGGATCGTGAAAAATGTTCTTTTCTCCTCTGAGAAATTGCTTCATCAAAATGTTTACCCTTTCTTCCCAATTTTCTTGAAAATTAAAAAAAAAAACCCCACACATGTAATAGTATGGATTTATTTTCTCAAATTAGTCTTCCAATACTGACTGGAATTCTCTCAAGAGAGGAGAGGGTTATGAATTCATAAAGATTTAAATATAACAATCAACATTTATTTATAATCTAAACATTTTCTAAGTTGCACATCACAGGAGGAAATAACTCTTGCAGCTAGAAGTGTAGTCTTAGACTCTTAAGTGGCCTAGTGCACATCTTTTATCAATATTCAGCAATTAAATTTCATAGGAGACTGGTAGATTTTCATTTGCTGACTTTAAGTAATCATTTGCTTATTATCAGCTCTTATTTTTTTTTTTTTTTGCTTTCAAAGCAAAAGTCAGCTCTGCTGCTGCTGACTACAAGTCCATATGAATGTGGAAAAGGCTTAATGTGAGAAAGCACTACCAGTTTTGTGGGTCTGCCAGGCCTGGGGAAGAGAAGGTAAAGATGACTTTAATTCCAGGTCTTAACTCCCAAGACAGAGTCCAAATTTGGGCTTGTCTTCTCTCACAGGAGAGGTTGCTAACATCAGTCTGATCTCAGGATCTCAGAGGAACATCTGTGATATAGCCCAGGCCCAGCATATTTGAAGTTCTCGTGACACATCACACTTCCTTGTGATCTGTCTTAATTCAATTTGTGCATGAGAACAGAACTGCACAACAATGGGGCATTCAACTGATGCTCTCGAAAATCATGCAAGCGTGTAGCTGGGAAATGCGAATGCTTGCTGGAGTTGAGAGTACTGGCACTAATTAGAGCAAAACCAGGTGGAAATCCTGCTTGGACTTCAGAAGTCAGTTACTCATTAACACAGAGGGAAAGTAGGATTCTGTGGGCAGGTGGTGCCTGTTTCTGAGGTAGCTTGCCAAGCTTACTCAGAGTATGTTAAAACAAAAGAAAAGCCCTGCCCTCAGGGGAATTCCTAGCATCCTGGTTTGGGGCAAATAATGCCTACGACCCTGGTACTATTTTCTCCTGTTGTATGGCTTCCAGAGTAGTGTCTCCTTCAAGACACTTCACAAGAAATGTAGCCAGGATTAATCCCAAATCAAGAAGGACAAAAGAAAGGTATCATTTGCAACCTTCTGCCAAAGGAACAGGTTGTGCACAGAACCAGGGTTGCTTGAGTGTATAGAATTAAGGCCTGGGTTGGGTGAGAAGCCAACCTTTCTGGATGCTCATTTGCTGACTAGAGCAATGACTTTTTCTTCCAAGAAGCAGTTACATTGCTGGTTCAGTCTTCAGATTTCTCACTGTGATGGGGAGTGGTTCTAGAGGATCAAGTAATTGCCACTGAGGGAAGATACAGAGACCTCTGGAAAGTAGATAAAAGCAATGGTCACCTCCACGCAGTGCAACAGTCAGCACAAACAGATGATCTGCTTAGCACTAGGTGGGACAGAAGAAATTCAACTGTCTGTGAAACAGATGTCATTTATCTGAGAAAGATTGCTGGATGACAGGACATAGATGTACATATTTACTAGCTAAAATGCTCTGCCTCTAGTCTTTGAGACCTTGTGTGTGTCCTGAGGGAACAAAACTTCATAGACACAGAAAACTTTACAGATTTCATCAGATCTTGGTCATTCTAGCTCAGGACCCCAACACAGCAGTCCATTGTTCATGCTAGGGACTTCAGCTAAAAAGAGAAGATATTCAAGAGCCAGTCCTTATGTAAAGGTCTGTCTAATGCAGAGAGTTTCAATGAAAGCGAATAATGAATAAATAGACATGACACGTGTACCACTGTGGAGCCTGCATACTTTTGTGGCCAGTTAACTTTGAGGTTTTTGCTACCAGGCTTGTATTTTGAAGGGCTTGTGTGAGATGAATTCCAGGGACACTTTTGCAAAAAGTTTCCACTTCTCATTTAGGAGTTCAACCTGTGGCACAGCTTCCAACTTTTCTGATTCTGCTTCAGACCTGAGGAAGGGTGTGTATACTCAAAATCTCTCTGACTCCCACTCCTGCTCCAAAGCACATAGCACAAACTGAACACAATTCTCCTCCTCCTCCTTTTGCAGCAGTGGCCATTTTGCTGAGAATGATCCAGGGTTTAGGGGAGTCTTCCAGCCCTGGAGAAGTAGGAAGGTTTTTCCATGATGGCTCAAGCGCAAATTCTGATTGCTGATGGAACTGTCACCTTGGTGACTGCACTGGTAATAGCCAAATTATTTTTCTCAAGCAGAGATTTTGGTTATCTATGTGATCTCTAATGCACCATTAATTTTATTGTGTTGAGGCACTAGGAATAAAATTAATTTTCTATTTTTGCTTAAATTGATTTGTGCCTGTGGCTGTGACTCTCTCTACATGAACTCTCTCTGTTGAACTCTGCAAAATACTAATAAATAGCACTAATAGTGAAAGATACTCTTGTAGAGAGATAATTATATCACAGAAGAGGTGCAAGAAGCAGACAAAAACCTTTCCATCTTCCAAAGGTTATGCCCATCTCTCAATAATCACACATGCCCTGAGGCTTGCTAATTGATATTACTGAAACCACAGCTTGCAGGACAAATTGTATTTCTGATGTGTTAAATGAAAATGAAATTAGAAACTCAAAATGTCGAAAACCCGTTTCAGATCACACACAATTTACTCTCGCTCCTATTTCAGCATATTCAGTAGCTAATCAGCATATTCTCTTCCCTTCATCTAGACAGTTTGATAAGGTCAATGAATGCACATGAAAAGTCCTCATATTTAGCAAAGAAAGGCCTAGTCTTAGAAAAGCAGGCAGCTGTCAACTGAAGTTTTCTTTTTTCCCCTTAAAACTCAGCTTTGATTGTGATTAGTTCTTTTCACTGAATAAAATAAGACAGAAGTATTGTTTAACAAATGGTGCCCCCATCTTTTACCACTTGTGTTTGTTGCATTTCCGTGTGAGACTGCTGCTCAAATCCTGACCTATACTTATATGGTTTTTGAGGTCATACTTTGTTTTTGATTTAGGGAGGATTTTACCTGATCTATTCCACCACATTTTCTTCTTCTTAGTAATGAATTTAGTCCTCTCCAGGAGTGCTATGAACCCCATCTGCAGGTGAGAACCACGATTCAGAAAGAAGAAGACCAAAGCATTTAGAGGCAAGATATCCAAGTGTTCAGGTCCTGGTAGCCAGACTTGTTTGAAGGTTGCTGGAAGACTGTGCAGATACATTGTGTACGTCAGAGAGTGGGGCACACATGACAGCTGACCTCCTGATTTGGAAGACACCTACATTAGCAAGCAGTTGCAAGCATGTGTGTCTTGAACTCTTATCTCTGTGGGACACTTAGCTGCTCCCATCTTTCTAAAGCCACAATCTATCACCTTCTCTTGAAGGTGTCTCCAAGGCCTGCTGTTGGATGACACACTGGAACAAGGGTTGGATCACAAGTCCCAGGTGAGAATCTGTGACCTCTCAGTGCTTTTCCTTGCTCCTCACTAATAAATCCTGTCATAGGGGAGTGCTTTGCTAGGTTGTGAGTGTCTGAAACACCTTAGATCATGGATGGAAGTGAATCTATATGCTCTGGCTGTTTTGGCTAGAAGAGAAGAAGTCTCTTTTGGACAAATGAAAACTGAACGTGATAACTGTGGTTAAAATCAGGTACAGACAGAATTTGCTGGGTGGAAATCACTTAGGTTTCATGGTGGCAATAAAAATGCCTCTGTGGCTTTAAAGGTCCAATGGCTTGTGCTTCAGTTCTCATAACCCCCTTCCAAATGCTGGAGCGCTGAGTTAGCTGGGCAGGAGGTGCACAAGCTGCTGAGTGACTGATTGGCCACTCCCTGGCTCTTACCAGCATCTCTGTTTTTGAAGGACGTCTCCCAAGGACAGGTGTTACCTTGTTTGAGAGTATTGGAACTAGAGAGATGAGAGCTGAATGCATCCAGGCAGAGGTGATACTGTTTGAATCATTACCTAAGGAAAAGAAAGCCTTGGAGTGAATTGAACACTGTTAACCTGCTAAGACTTTTTTTCATGAAGGGGCAGTGGAGCTGTAGCAGATGGTGTGCTGAAAAGGAAGCCATCTTTCTAATCCTCTACAGCAATCTCCTGCTTTCTATACATAATCTCACTGGAGGGCTAATTAGACAGTCCACTTGTGGACTTCATTCTGTTATTGCATCTGCATCTGAAACCTCTTGCAAGGTGAGATAATGTGTATTGTCATAACTTCTCTGTACTAGAAGATTGATGCTTCTTCATAAGCAGGGGTGCGAGGAAGCCTGGTAAACCAGCAGATGTGAACTATAATGCTTGTAATCTCTAAAGCAACAACCCTAGATAACCAAGTTCTTACAACATTTAGCAAATGTATATCTTTCTCCCTCTTCTTGGCACCAAAAGTTATGTTTTCATCTGGCTGCTTCTGCTGGCCATTTTCACAGTTTTGATCAGTTTAATAAAAAATCTGGGGGTCTTTATCTTCACTGATTCAGATGACAATCACAAGTCACTGTCCTTCAAAAGAACAACTTGGACATTAACAGCCTGCTGAGCTGATGCAGGTTCTTCGTTTCAGACCTTCAGCTATTTGACTCCAGAAAAACCTCAAAGAGTAGCCTGTCCTAGAAAGCTGCAGAAAGCTGATTGTGGTCCTGCCTTCATTACAGCATACTCACATTCCCAGGCTGTTTCCTTGCCTCCAGTACCATACTTTTCAGTCCCTTCAGGGTCACCATAGCTACTTGTCTTGTAATTTCCTGTGCTTGTTGAAAATCACATGACTTAAAAGTATTGTCACTATGGCTAGAAATGCAGATGTCTTCGTGCTGAATGCCCTTGAGCCTAGTATTAGGACTCAGCACTGGGAAGACGAAGTATTCTCCTGAATAAGACCTGTAGATCTTATAAACTGTACACCAAAGTAGAGAAAGAGCCGGGTCTGTAATCTAGAAGCAATGAAAAGCTGGAAGTTGTTGATCCCCTCTCTTGCTGTAGGGGAAGAGAAAGCCCATATGTTTATGATAAATACATTTAATATTGTAGGTTTTGTGAGTGAAACTGAAGGTACATTTAATTTAGTGCTTTTTTCTCATTTCCTTTTTCTCCCTGGTAAGTGGCACTATAAAACAGAGTTAAGGCTCTTTGAATGCTTCATCTGCATTTACATACATTAAGATTTCATTTTAAGTGCAACACTAACTTCCATGTGTTTCTGATGCTTATTTCTGGGGAATTACACCATCTGTGCAATTTAATTTACCAATATACACTCTGCCCCTTAACTCCATCTTAATGCCACTTATGTACTCCGCAAACATCTGATGGCTTAAAGTTGAGGGTTTTTTTCTTCTGCTGCTTTCTAAATGAGCAATTAAGTTACTTAACAACTGTTCCCAGAGCTGACTTCCCCCTAAGTTTGCTTGCAAGGGGAATTTATTTGCTCTTAATTTCTAGAATAAACCTTTCCCATGAACAGCCTTCTTTTAGAGCTTTGCTAGCCATTAGGCTGCTTCTGGTCAGCTTACTGATGTTGTGGAGTAGGTTGGCAATGCTTTTAAGCTGTTCTAGTACAATGTTAAGTTGGGCTGCTCTGACCTCAGTAACATCTGTTCTCTCACCCATAACCTAAATGAGCTTCAAGGGTTTTTCTTAGGGTAGAATTTGACCTATGGCATGGAGGAACAAGTGCTTCTTGTTCAGTGAAAGCTGTCTCAGGATGTTCTGACAGGAAAATATCAAGGACAAGAGAATACTTAATACTGCAGTGGCAGCTGGAGATAGCAGCGAGCAGCATGTTCCTGTATGAATCACTCTATACTAATAGCCCTAACTTGTGAATTCTCTCTCTATTGGGCCAAGCTTTTAACAAGCCTGACTTCTGCTCATTCAGACATAGCAACATACATATTTATGTATATTTTAACAGGCTATGAGTAAAGTAAAATAAATCAATTTTTCCATGTTTATAATAAACAAAAATTGTGTTTTAAAATTATTTGCACGTTAGGGGGAAGACTTCTAACCTTTGCTGTTTGATACTTATTAGAAATAAAATACAGCTTTCTTTCTGGGGGCAACCTTTTAGCTACATAGTGGATTCTGATTCAGGATTTGAGAATGCCTTAGCTACCTCATGTTTTAGTAATCCCAGACAAAGGAGCCAGTAGAAAGTAAGCATAAGTATGCTGGTTCTGCAGTTTCCCCTCACACAAGAAACAGGATTGCTCAGGCTCAATGATGTCCAAGGTCCAGATTCCCAGGGAAACAATTGTGTTGAGAAGTGAAGCAGTAATCGAATACCAAATTAGACATCTACACACCAGGCCCACATCATCTGCCCTGCTGAAACCTGAGGGACTATGGGGGCAGGAAGGTGGGAAAGTCTGATGATGTGTTTCTTATATGGGTCCTACAGAAATTCATCCAGCTGACAATGGGGGAAAAGCTCTTTCACCTAAGTTATCACAGAATCATAGAATTCCTGAGTTGTAAGGGACCTGCAAGGATCATTGAGTGCAACTCCTGACTCCACACAGGGCAACCAGAAAGTTAAACTATATATTTAAGAGCGTTGTTCAAATACTTCTTGAACACTGACAGGCTTGAGACCATGACTGTTTCCCTAGGGAGCTTGTTCCAGTGCTTGACCACCCTCTCAGTAAAGAGTCTTTTCCTAATATCCAATCTGAACTTCCCCTGATGCAGCTTTAAGCCATTCTCTCACATCCTATCACTGGACATCAAAGTAAAGAGATCAGCACCTCACTCTTTGCTCTCCCCCATGAAGAAGCTGTAAACAGCAATGAGGTCACCCCTCAGTCTCCTTTACTTTAAGCGGAAAAAACCTAGTATCATCAGCTATCCGCAAAAGTCATGCCCTCTAGTCCTTTCACCACCTTTGTTGTCCTCCTTTGGACACATTTTAATATTTTTATATCCTCCTCATACTGTGGAGCCCAAAACTGCACACAGCACTTGAGGTGAGGCTACACCAATCTGAGTATCATGGGACAATCACTACTTTCTACCAGCTAGCTATAGTGTGCTTAATGCACTGCTTAATGCCCTTTTGGCCTCCAGGACACATTGTTGACTCACATTGAGCTAACCATCAACCAAAACCACTAGATCCCTTTTCGCAGGGCTGCACTCCAACCTCTGCTCCCCAAATCCATCCAGGATTACACCATCACAGGAGCAGAATCAGGCATTTGTCCTTGTTAAAATTCATATGGTTGGTGATTCCCAGTGCTCTAATCTATCAAGATCGCTCTGCAAGGCCTCTCTACACTGGAGGGAGTCAACAACTTCTCCTAGCTTAGTATCGTTGGCAAACTTGCTTAATGTGCACTCAACTCCTGAGTCCAGGTCATTGATAAAAACGCAGAAGAAAGCTGGCCCTAAAATTGAGCCCTGGGGAGCACTAGTAGTGACAGGTCACCAGCCAGATATTACCCCATTTACTACAACTCTTTGAGGCTGACACTTCAGCCAATTGTTCACGCATGTACTGTGTACAT
Organism: Grus americana; assembly: GCF_028858705.1. Taxonomy (NCBI): domain Eukaryota; kingdom Metazoa; phylum Chordata; class Aves; order Gruiformes; family Gruidae; genus Grus; species Grus americana. The sequence goes on from NC_072891.1 coordinate 52,516,792, forward strand.
GTTCAGCTGTATGCTGGGCATTTTGACCAGAAGGATACTGTGAACAACAGTACCAAAAGCTTTGCTAAAATAAAAACCTGACACATACACTGCCTTCCCTTTTGTCCACAAGGTGGGTAACATTGTCATCAATGGATATGAAGTTAGTAAGGCATGACTTTCCCTTCAAAAACCCATGTTGGCTTTGACTGATGACTGCATTTAATTGACATGTTTTTCACTAACTTCCAGAATGATCTTCTCCATAATTTTACCAGACACTGAAGTGAGACTGACGGCTTGTAATTTCTAGGGTTTTCTTGGTTGTCCTTCTTGAAAATGGGAATAACATTTGCTAGCTTCCAGTCAACTGGGACCTCTTCAGATACCCAAGACTGTTAATAAATACCTGACAGAGGTCTTGCAATATCATCGACCAATGCTTTCAGGACCTTGGGATGAATCCCATATGACCCCATAGACTTAGGTGCATTCAGTTGCTATACAAGTTCTAAGTCAAGTGGGAGCATATCACTCCCACAGTTGTGGTCCTCCACCCAAGTTTCTGAGGGCCACAGCACCCATCATTGACGTTAGAGACAGAGGTGAAGAAAGTATTGTGTCCCTGCATTATCTTCATCTCTGTGAGGTGACCAACCTCATCACGTAACTGACCACTTTTTCCTTTAGTCCTCTTTTTGCTGTTAACATACTTAAAAAAGCCTTTTTTGTTATCCACCACAGTACCACCCATCTTCAACTCCAGCTGAGCTTTGCCTATATGAATTTTCTCTCTACAGCATCTCAGTAGTCATCCTGTGTAGGCTGACTTTGCTTCCAAAGTCACAAGATCCCTGCTCAGCCAAGCTGGCCTTCTGCCCTGCTTGCTTGACTTTTTGTACAAGGGAATTGATGCTCCTGTGTTCTTAAAAGATGGCTCTTAAAAAGTGACCAGCAATTATGGACCCTAATACCCTCAAAAGCAAATTCCCATGGAACCTTACTGACTAGTTTCCTGAGCAGCCTAAAGTCCGCTTTTCTGAAATCCAGGGTAGTAGCTCTGCTGACAATTTTTCTCATACAGCCAAAGACTTTAAACTTAACCATTTAATGATCACCATGGCCAAGGCAGCCATCACCCACAAGACCATCTCTACTTACAAACAACAGATTTAGGAGAGTACCTTTCCTAGTCAGCTCCCTTAGTACCTGTATCAAAAGGTTATCTTCAATATTATTCAGGAAATTCCTAGACCTATTCATGTCTGCTGTATGTTAGTCCCAGTTAACATCTGAGAAGTTGAAGTTCCCCATAAGGACAAGGGCATCTGATCTAGAGATTTCCTTTAATTTTTTGTATAATAGTAATACATCAATGTCACCATCCTGGCTGAGTGATCTGTTGTAGACTCCCACAATAACATCCACTTTATTAGTTTTTCTCCTGTTTTTAACTCAGAGGCTCTCAACCATGTCATCCCAACTGGAAGTGCTGTACAGTCCTCCAAGCCCTCCTTTACATACAGTGCTACACCTCTGCCTCACCTGGCCTGTCTGTCTCTCTTGAAGAACCGTCCATCACAACAGTTCAGTCATAGGACTCTTCCCACCAAGTCTCACGCCAATAATGTAGCTCTGGGACTGAGCAAAAGCTAGTTCCTCTTGTTTATTCCTCATACTACAATGCATTAGTGCACAAACATTTCAAAAGTGCTCCAGTGTACTCAGTACATCATGGAGCAGAGTTAAAGCCCTCACTGGTACACCATCCTTCAAATATTGTCATGGCATCCTATGGCTTATCACTAGTAAGCCTGATTTTATCCATTTCCCCCTTTGAACCTAATCCAAAAGTCTTTCAATCAGCCCTGCTAACTTGTGGGCAAAAATTTTTTCCCCAGTTGTGAAATGTGAATCCTGACAAGCCCAGCAGGCCTGATGTTTTATAGATGATCCTGTGATCTAAAACCCCAAAATTCTGCTGGTGACACCAGCCTCAGAGCCCGGTACTGATAAGCTGGGTCTGCCTGCTTCTTTTGATGTCATTCCCTACAACTGGGAGGATGGAGGAGAATACTACCTGCACTCCTGATCCCTTTAGCAATCTTGCCAAGGCCCTGAAGTCTCTGTTGATTGCCCCTGGATTTCTCACTATGACTACGTTGGTATCCACATGACAAAGCAATAATAGATAATAATCTGAGGACTGTACCAGGCTATGAAATTTCCTGGTAACATCTTTAACCTGAGTCCCAGGGAAGCAGCAAACTTCCCTGACAGGCAGCTTTGGTCAACAGATCAGGTCTTCTGTTCCTCTCAGAAGGGAGTCACTTAAGAAAATATCCCACCATTTTTTCTTCATAGAAGTTGCCACAATGCAGGGAATAGGCTGACCTGACGTTGGTGACTCCTCTAGCATAGATGGATTATTATTGACTTGTCATGTCCCAGTCCTTCCAGTTTCAGAGCTTCATATCTCTTGTGTAAATCATGAGGGTTACAGATCTACTCTCATTCCACACTAGCAGCTCTGCTTCTCTTTTTAGCTCTGAGCTCCAGCGCTTGGTCCTATTTTTAATCAGCTAGTTTCACCTTTACCTTTTTTACATGTGGCTCAAGAGAAGCACCTGAGTCCCTTCCCTTCCCTTCCCTGACTCAATTATCCTTTGAACAAACATTCAGTCAAATCCCAGTAACAATCATTTTCTCCCTCTCTAGCACAGAGCTTGACTGAGGGAGAAGGAGAAAAGAATTAAGTCTGATTTTGGAGGCTTGCAACTGACTCCAAAGTAGAGAGTGCTGCCACAGAGTGGCAGGGCCCTGAGAGCTGGGGGAGAGTCCTGGTTATGGAGAGGTGCTTCTCATCAAGCCTGTAGTGTGGATCTGTGTGAATTTTCTGCTGTATCTGTAAGACCTTGTGCAGGGAGGACTTGCCTGGGTACAGGAAAGCTGGTTTTACACTGTAAAAGAATTCACTTTCCCTGACCTTTCTTTCACTTGCTTCCAATGTGACATGACCAATCAATGATAGATATTTTACTTTCAGGGTCATTTCACCTGATGAATCTATCTTATCTCTTAGTACTTTTTCACATTTTTCACCTGATTCACTGAGAGACCTTGCTATGTCTAGGAGGAATTTATTTTCCTTACCTGAGGCATAACCAGTCAGAGAACATTGCATTTTCAATTGTATTAACTTAGATAAAATGTAGACATCCAAAACACGTAAATGGCAGTTTGGCACACATAACTCACCCACCATTTTCAAAACATTTTGCTGGCATCCTGCTCTAAAATCATCTTTGCAGTGGTGCATGTTCTCTAGTCTTCATGTTTACAATCTGTCTCCTGACTCCTTTAAATTAATACTTCTGCAGCTGGGAACAGGCTGCCACCTAAGCCAGAGATTGCTCATCTCCAGGTTATGGTGTAGAGGTATGGCCATTATATGTTCTTTAGATAAAGAAGATTGGTACAATGAGTAAAGGAATAAGCTGTTCTTTATCTTCAGTGGGAATGGAGAACTAGAAATAGATAAAAAAAGCCAGGAGGAGAAACCTTCTGATGTCAAACACAGTGCTGAACCAAGTTCCTTTAATGCAACTTGTTTTTAGAATTTTACAGAAGATGCTCCATCCCCCAAACCAAACTTGAGCAAACTCCTCATTTTCTGGATCCTAAATGAGTGCAGCAGCAGCTGCTTTCATCCTGTTCAGAGGATCTTCCCTGATCTTCCAGAGGAGCTCTCAAATAATTGCATAAACCAGTGTGGTAGGGTTTATGAAGCACTCAGCTGTAAAAGGGAATACAAAGCTATGTTGTATTTATTCACTCCATGCTGTGCTTCAGCTTTGTGGGCTAATCAGGAGAATATTAAGAGTATATATTTCATGTTAATTATGATAAGGCAAGAGGACAATTTGATTACTGTTGGCAGCTTAGTCTTGCCAAGTGATCTACTTAACTAGAAAGTAAATAACCAGAACCTAATAGCCTAGGGGCAGCTTTAATTCACTCATGTAGAAAAATGGTTTAATCCTCCTTACTGGTAGTCAAAACAATAATCAGGTTACATACAATTCACAAATGTGCTGTCAAAGCAAACACGATTGTAATTAAAGACTCTATCCTTTCAGGGAATTTTATTTTATGGCATCCCATGATAAACATAATTAAACTTCTTGGGAAGTTGCATACTTAAGCTGAGTTACAATTAGCCTGTGAGACATCACAAGTGCTGCTGCTGAGGTGTAAAAAGAAACTTATGATCTGCGATAGCTGGAAACATGTGAGACTTGTATAGGCAGCTCCTTTTCCCTGGCAGTCTTCCCATCCCTCTTGTCAGACCAGAGCACAAAACGTTCATTCTTGTGGGTGTCTTCCCATCAAGGGAACTATCTATGGTGAGGGAAAATCTAAGAACTGAGAGTTCATACTGGCTTACTATCAAAAAAATCAAGCTTCAACCAATTCATATCTTCATTGGAAAGCTCTTTCAACTGAAAATCTTATTTGGTTTCATCTCTCTAAGACATCCAGGTGTTGGGAAACACACCTAAAAGGTACCTTAAGAGACCGTGTCCATTGCTTAGCCTGAAGGAGAATCATATTGTCATTCCCTTGCCTCTTCTGAGAAGAAAGCACAGCCAACATTTTAAAAGGTGATTACCTTTCCCCTCTGTGCTGTCACAAAAGCTGGACAAATGTTTCCTACTACAATACAGAAAAGGTCATCAGCCAGTTTCTGGTCCTTGCTGAACTGATACCAGAAGTAAAGTGCTAGCTGCAAGTCCAGCTAAGGCTAGCCTACCATCACAAGAGTGAAAGGGCTGTTAGAAAAAAAAAACAAAACAAAAGAAGGAACGGCATCTCTGAGTAACGAGTATGAGCCACAGAAAAACAACAGCCCTAGGAAAGTCTTTTTAAAAAGCTTTAAAAGCCTGAAGTACAAGGAAATTTTCTTTGTTTTGTTTCTTTTAATAAGCAGGAATGAGAAAATCACTCTTTAGAAGAAAAGAACATTGCCTCTGCAGGAAAACAAGCCAAGCCCCTAGGAGAGGCTGCCTGTCAGACCTGTCTTGCTGTCCAGCAAATTCTCACAACCCAGATCTATGGAAAGCTGACTTTCCATTACAGATTGTCATGTACATCTGCCACTCTCTCAAAGAACTGCCAGAGGTCTCCAAGCCAGTGTGCTCCATGGGTTTCTCTTCTCAACCTTGCACAGACCATGAGTAAAAGTGAGTGATGGGAAAACTGAGGATAGCCCTGTCCTAACCAGAACTTCTTTGGCTTGCCTTTCCTCTGCAGTGGAAGGTGAAAATCCACAGGTCTCATATTGCAGGTCTTTTGGGAGGTTGTGGTCTTGTTCCTCATACGCTGCATTTCCAGTTCAAACCTAAATCAACTTCTCTTCACCTAGAAGGACTTGAAAAGTGACTGCTTTTGACTGAATCTGTATCTGAACCATGCTATTTAAGACTGGGTTTTGTTGTGTTTCAATGGCGAGGGAACTTGGTCTCACACAAAGGACGTGGCAGAAAAAATACATTGTGAGTATGAATTTCTGCTTTTGCACTACAAGACAGTGTCTAATTATGCTGTAACCTGGTTTTCAATAGTCACAGTTACTAGTGGTTTCACATGACCAGAAGATTAACCACATGATGGAGACCTATTTCTGTGTCAATACAGTATGGTTAATGGTCCTAAGTCACAAAAATATAGGCTAAGATTTGCATAGCCCCTCCAGGCTCTTAAATGAAAAGATTTAAGCTCCTATGAAAGTCCCAGCTATATGTGTTGAGTATGAAAGCAAAGAGGCATTAGTGTTGCAAATATAATTAATATTCTAGTTTAGATTAATTAGTTGTACATTATCAAAAAAAGCATATTTAGTGTAATGACACGTAATGAGTTTGACTCCTTTGTAATCACGTCCTGCATCCAATGCACAGTGCTGACTGGTCTTCAAAGCCCTTTTCAAATACATACTTTACAATAGATCTGGTGTTGCTGGAAGCCTGGCCCTCCCTCCCTTGTTTGTCTAGCAATGCTACTGTCTGCTTTTTGTTCTGTCTACCCTAGAAATCTCCAATACATAAAATGATTAGATTAAATTACCATCCTGGTTTGCCAGAGCCTCAGCCTGAATGAGGGTCAGCTGTTGAAAGCTGTAGTCCACTGAGCTTTGGCACAGAGGGGGAGTGAAGAGGGACACATCTCTCTTGGCACAGTCATTACATGAACACTCATGGTGCACTGAGGGGAATGAGAGCAAGCTGGGGTGAACTTCTTCTTATACTAGCTCTGGGGAAAAATGACTTGCAGAGATCCTGGGAATCAGCAACCCAGATAGGAAGACTGCTCTGTGCAGGGAAGGCTGAGACCCATTGCTGCCAGATGGCAACCTTCTTCTCCAAATGGGCAGCAATGCAGTGGTCTGTGCAGTACAGGGCTGGTTTTGAACAGGTTGATGGCCTTCTCTTTAAAAGGAAATGGGAGTGCTGCTAGTGGGAGACAAGGTGCCTGTACCAGTTCCAGTTGCTTTTGCCAAAACCTGTTGAGCACAGTGTCTCTACAGTGCTGATAGTGAGACCAGGGTTCAGTTTTTGGCATGGCTTCCAGGTGGCCTGGAAGAGCTGTAATTCTCAAATTTTCCCCTATTCACAACCCTGTAGAATGTGAATACACTGATATTGTGTTTGGCTTTATAAAGAAACTATTCAAAGGACCAGACTAATCACTTGAATCCACTCTTAAAACCACTTTCTAAGTCAGAGCATGTAAGTAGGAAAGAAATCTTTTGAGTCTGGTTCTGTATTTCACATTTGAACCAAGTCAAGACAGAATAGTGTGCACAAATCAGGCAACAGAGTCCTTGTAAAATGGAACTTGATTTTGGCGTTTGCTTCATGACCTTAGTATCTTGGTCTTCTGCAAGCCACTCTCCAACCTGCAACATGCCCTGAAGTATGGGTCAGTCTGCTTACAGTTCATCTCCCACACAAATGAACTGCTTTGGAGAGCCATTGAACATCTCTGTCTATGGGCAAGAATGTGATTGCTAGCTGGTGAATGATGCCACTTAAAACACCGTCTGCTCATCCTGTGAGGAGTGTTGGCCCACAGCTTTCATGCTGAAAATGCCTTCCAATCCATCCTATCTCCCTTGTTCTTCACACCTGAGTGTTTTTACCTGTCATTGCCTAAGTCTTGCTTCAGTTGTCATTGCTGTGTCCCCAGTAAGGGTATGGTATTCTTGGTTACTGGTTTCAACAGCTGGAACATCTGACCAAAGCCCTGTGTGGGCCTGGAGCAGGCCATTGAATATGCTGTTGCTGAGGCTGATTCTCACTCACATCTCCAACTTAACACCTCCGTAACCCACTGTCTCACCCCCGTTCACTATGAAGAATCTTCAATATCCATCAGAATGTCTGTTGCTTTCCTCTACTAAACTAGCTTCCTGACTCTGCACTTCTGCTAATAGTATCATGTTTGATTGCTGAATTGTCTGTTCCTTCCACTCCCACATACCTCTCTTCTCTCATCTGTGAAAAAGAGGTTGCTAAGTTCTCCCAGTTGAAATACGCAAATCTTCTACCTTCTCCTTTTCATTGTTAACCCGTACACCATGACAGCAATGCCTTCTCAAAGTGCTTTCACAAGTTATGAGTTGTGACTGTTAGCTGAGAAACTAGTCTGACAGCCAATATGTGCCCAAATATCTAGGTGATGGTTAAACTCCTTCTGAGCACTCACCTCGGCTCTCTGAGCGAAGGTTGGTCTTACTGCTTGTGTTTGTCATGCAATATTTGTCATGGATTGAACTCTCTGGCTAATCTGCTAGGGATCTATCAGTGTTAGGCTTCAACCACCAAGCTATTCAGGAGCTTCCCAGTATAGCCATATATCTTGAGAAATGTTAACTGATCAAAACTGGAATTCTTTCTGCAGATATTTCCTGTGCCCAACTACATTTTCTGGGTTCTCAGTTCTTAAAGGGATCTGCTTTTGAAACCGGGAGCATGGATGTTATAATCAGAAGATGACTAACAGCTCATAGGCCAAGTGGTGGACAGGGATTGCTAGGTCTTTGTCTGGTTCACTAATGCTAGGAGTAAACCTTTGTCTTCACCAGTATGCTAGTAAACAGAATACGTACCATGGGGTGACTCTTGCTTTTTTCTGTAGTTCTTTCACCTGATATTACTAGACAGTCCAAAAGAAGCTAATATGAAAAATGATGCTGTAACCCATTGCACGTACTGAAGATGGGGCAGACTGAAAGGTGAAGTCCCATCTGGAAGGTGCATAAAGTGCACTGTAATTGTTTGTGAAGGGGGGAAAGGGGGTGCTCCTAATTTAAGAGAGAATGTTTTGAGTACTATTTTTTGTCTTTGTGTGACAGGACAAAGACTGAGCTAGCAAACACTCCTGACCATCCAATAACACAACAGAGCCATACACACAGAGAAAAATGTCAGTGACAAACCATGGCTTTTAGGAGTGGAAGATTTCTGCAGAGTGTTCCATACAGAGGGGTGGTTTGTGGCAGGTGCCTTCTGATTGCAGTGGTGTTTATGCCACAGTAAATTGTTTTGCTGTGATTAGCAGATGCCTGCCTGGTAGGTGCTAAACTTGAAAGCTCCACTTGAACATGATTAGAGCCTCCTACAGTGCTTGATGAGTTGGAGAGGAGTGGTGAAGCAGAATAGTTTGTCATCGTCAGGAGAAGGGGACAAGGGCTGCAGGCTCTCTCCTTGCAGCTAGCTGTGTAATGCAAGGTATTGGAGAGCATAAGAAAGAATTGGGGGAGTAGTGTGGATACCAGGAATGGAGTAGGGGGCAAGTGTGGCTCTTGACTTCCTTCCACACCTCTTAGGAGTACAGATACTCCTCCACAGCTGCCTATTGTGTTCTACTGTCCATGGGACAGTGTCAGTAGCTGCTCCAGTGCAGTCCAGCTGTCTTCCTAAGTGTTCACTATGGCATGACAGTCAGCACTGAAAATTGCCAAAGTTCATTTCTGTCCCAGAGGCAACCTGTTCCATTTGCTGATAAACCCCTGTGTTGTGGGTTAACCCTGGTGGGCAGCTATGCTCCACACAGCTACTCACTTCCCCCCACCTTACACACCCCCCAGTAAGGTGGGGAAGAGAATCAGAAGGATAAAAGTTATAAAACTAATGGGCTGAGACGAAGACAGTTTAACAGGTAAAGCAAAAGCTGCAAACACAAGCAAAGCACAATGCTGAATTCATTCACCACTTCCCATGGGCAGGCAGGTGTTCAGCCATCTACAGGAAAGGAGGGCTCCATGACATGTAACAGTGACTTGGGAAGACAAAATGCCGTAACTCTAAATGTCCCCCCTTTCTTCTTCTTCTCTCAGTCTTTTATTACTGAGCATGACATCATATGGTATGGAACATCCCTTTGGTCAGTTTGGGTCAACTGTCCCAGCTGTGTCCCCTCCCAACTCCTTGTGCACCCCCAGCCTGCTCACTGTTGGGGTGGTGTGAGAAGCAGAAGAGGCCTTGGCTCTGTGTAAGCACTGCTCAGCAGTAACGAAAACATCTCTATATTATCAACACATTTTTTGGTCACAAATCCAAAACATAGCACCATATGAGCTGCTATGAAGAAAATTAACTCTATCCCAGCCAAAACCAGTACTCCCTACTTCCTTTCTTGCCCATCTCAGCTGTGGCTACAGCTGGGTAGTACCACAACTCATCACAGTGAGAGTGGCTGTGGCAAACAAAGGGGTACAGTGGTTGGGCTGCCTGGAAAGGAAGTTTGTCTCTGTGTTTTTCTAATCAGAACTGATGGTAAATCTAACAGAGAGTCTGCTAGGTCTGGTTTCATTTGGAAAACACCCTCAATACATACTTTCTTTTCCTGTGCTAACTTTTAGGGGTTTTTTATGCTTTTGGGCATGGATGTAAAAATATATTCTGTCCTCTTTCTTAAAGGTTGGCTTGCAGAACTGTTTGTCCTGTTATTTATGTTCCCAGGCCTGGAAGTAATGAAATTTTACTTGAAAACTGGTTGTGTGTGTGTGTCAGTTTGTGCGTCTATGTCTGTGTGTATAAGAGTACTTCCATGTCCCTCAGTGAGCTCTGCAAACCACTCATTTTCTTTGTTCTGTCAGTCCTGTCCTGATGAAACATCTCTGGTGTCATTCTCGAGGTCACATCTTCTGTCTTGGGATTGTTTTCAGTGAACCTAGCTGATTCCCAACTGGCATGAAGCCTCCCCACATATACTCATCTCTTCCAGCATTTTACAGGGCATCCGCTGAAGCCACTGGAAGATCCACCCACGAGAATGCCATCCATCTCCAGTATTAAAACTGGAAGACAGTAATTCCCCGCCTGTGCAAAGATGAAGTATGAGACAAACTCAGACAAAGTGCATGCTTGTGTAGAGAGAGTTTCTCTTGCTGAGTAGCTGGGTCTTTTATGAATACAAGTGTCACAGATAGGAAGAAGTGGAACTTGTGGTCTGGCTCATAGAATCATAGAATATCTCAAGTTGGAAGAGACCCATAAGGATCATTGAGTCCAACTCCCTGCTCCTCTCAGGACTACCTAAAACTAAACCATATGACTAAAAGCGTTGTCCAGGCACTCCTTGAACTCTGACAGATTGGTGCTGTGACCACTTCCCAGGGGAGCCTGTTCCGGCGACCAGCCACCCTCTCGGTGAAGAATCTTTTCCTAGCAGCAAGCTGATTAGATGTTTCAGCCTTGAAAAGCTGTAGAGAGAAGAAACTCCCTTTTGAATGTGAAGGGTAGAACCTGGTCTCATCCTCCCAAAGGAGCAAGTTTCTCCCACTAGAAGTTACATGGAGAGAAATGGAAGCTATTAAAACCCTTGCCTATGGCCTGTTTCATACTGATTGGCATAAACTGTTTGTAGAATGCTATCTGTTTTGTCTGAGCCACATTCCCACAGCCTCAATGGTTACTCTACTTTGCCACTTGACTGAAGCAGAAACTGTACATGGTGATGTCAGTATCAGCTGCATAAAGCCCTATCCCTAACTCCCCAGACCCAAGAAATAAAGGAATCCTGACTTTGCTGCTAACTTTGAAACATAATGGAAAGATAAAAAATCATACAGAGCATTTCTTTCTACAAATAGGGTTAGCAAGAAAAGGTACATTATAGTTATTTGTGTTTGTTTATGAAATAGATGTGGACATGAATGGACATTGTCCTAATTTGTTCTGTTAACTCATGCACTCCTATGCTTTGAAAAGACTGGCTTATTAGTAGGAGAGCACACAATTTGGCATAAGACACTTTGCCCCAATGGATTTCAAGGCAGTGTTACAGAAAGGTAAGAGTGGCAATGTCTCATAGTGCTAATTTGGCAGCACACAGATGATACTCCCAGGGAAGATACAGGGTATTTAGAGTGTAACCATACTTCTAGAAATAGCAAAGGACTTGTGTTCCTGAGACACAAATATGACTCATTTATGTGTCTTCTCTTGCCATTTCATCTTTTTGGAAATAATATATTAACTTACAGTTATGCTACATCTCCTCACCCTGTCCAGCCAGCAAACTGGAGCAAAATAGGTTGATGGCCTTGTATGCTGTATTGACATCCTTCTTTAATATGCAGTTATGAGTCATTCTCTGCTGTACACACAAAGACAATGGTTTCCACAGAATCAATAATATCCAAAGTGTTTTCTTTTATATGAAACATATCCACAGAGATATATTTTACTAATTTTTTTAGGAAAGTAAACTTTTTTGAAGACCTCTGAAAGCAGGTGAGCTTCCTTCTAACTTTTGCTCTTTCAGAGAGACATAAATAACTTCTCCCAGGAAAGAAAATCAGGCTGGAACCCCTATTTTATAAACATTTATTTGCACTGTTAAGAAGTGAGCTAGGAAAAGAAAAAATGTTTTCAGAGTTTTTTCTCCCTAAGAGGAAATGATTTCATCTTTAGTCCCCTCCCATTTTAACACTGCTATTTTCCACAATGTTTTTATGGCAAGGGATTGAAGAAAACAAATGGAGTTCTGACCTTTCCTGTGCTAGCTTGGTGTGAGAGGAAGAAAGTGTTAGAAATGTGTGTTGGGTTTACATGTCCAGGTTTTGGCAGTGAGCGGATGGGAGGGGTTGCAGGGGTGGCACCTGTAAGGAGATGCTAGGGCTGCCCTGTGCCGGACTCATTGCAGAGCACAGCTGAGCCCCTCACCAAGTCAGTGGCACCTTTGGAAACATAGTTAAGAAAGGGCAAAAAATTCTGCACAGCAGCTGTGAGAGTGAAGAGTGATAAAAATATGAGAGAAACAGCCATGTAGACACCAAAGTGAGAGAACAAGGAGGGGTAGGAGATGCTGCAGGCACTGAAGCAGAGATTACTCTGTAGCTGTGGAGGACCACAGTGGAACAGATATCCACACTGCAGCCTGTGGAGAACCCACACCAGAGCAGACTCCTGGCCGGAACTGCAGTCCATGGAGAGGAGCCCATGCAGGACCAGATTTTCTGGCAGAAGCTGCAGCCCGTGGGGAACCCACACAGGAGCAGTTAATGAAGGACCATATCTTGTGAAGAGCGATCCCATACTGAATTAGGGGAAAAGTGTAAGTAGGAAGGATTAGCAGAGAGGAACCATTATGGATTGACCATAACCCCCATCCCCCTGTGCCATGTGCAAGGGAAGGAGGTTGAAGAGTTAAGAGTGAAGGAGAGAGGTTGAACATAAGAAGGGGTGGGATGGGAGAAGGTGGTTTAGTTTTGGTTTTGTTTCTCATGATCCTACTCTATAATTAAATTGAATTCCCCAAGTCGATTCTGTTTTGCCTGCGATGGTATTTGCAAAGTGATCTACCTGTCTTTCTTCCAGGAGCTTTTTCATCTTATATTCTTCCCCTGTCCTGTTACGGAGGCAGAGTGAGAGAGTAGCTGGGTGGGGGTCTGACAGCCAGCTGAGGCTAACCTGCCATGAAAGGAAATAAAAATTCTTGTTTCCAATATTGCTATGCTTGATATAAACCCTCTTCCAAAGGTTTTCGGAGTGCCAGTACTTCCAAATTATTATCAGCGTGTGTTCATAGAATTCTCTATTTGTGCTTCCAGTCAGATTTAGAAAAGTCTGTAACTGCCAGATGGAAAGCACAGGACATAGCTTGACTTTCTGAAGAACTGCAGTTCTTAGCAGGGTACTATGGGATACTTCTGTCATTCTGATGCATATCAATGTCCACCTTCTAGGCATCTTAACTTTCTGCCAGCCTGGACTCCCCATCTGTTTTGCAGTTCTCTGTCTCATGGAAGAAGAGTAGGCCGTAAAGACATATGTTTGGTCTTCCTGTTGACCAGCAGGACCAATGGGAAGGTAGAGGAAAATTATGAAGAAACTGGCTAATGAAAGGGTTTGTGAGTGAAAACAACTTAAAGAAATCTCACAGGGTTGTGCAGTAACTGCTTGCAGCTTGGGAACTGATCTGCATAGAGTCACAGCTGACTACTGTGAGCTGGCACAAAAGGAAGGGTGAACAGAGGACTGAAGAGGGACGTGGTGGGAGGGATTTTTCTCACACAGAAACACCCCTGTTTCAAATCTGGCCAGTAAATGTGTCTCTGTGAAGAGCTCTCCACAATGTATGTGCGAGATAGTAAGTTTGACTTAGGAGGCAGCTTGGGAAATATCTGTTTGGTATCTAGCAAACTGTGCTAGAAATGGATACAGGACTTTGGGGCTTTCAGTCATTTGCAGAATACAGATAGACTGCTGTTCAGTTCGTATCTGTAGACAAATAGTCTTGAAGTTTTAAGCAAGATCACACAATATTACTAAGTTAAAATTACTCCATACCACACACTTTGGCCAATATTTGAAATGAAATTCAAGATGTAGGGAAGCTTTCATTTATTTCCATATTTCATTTGGGATGAGATCCTCACCAAAAATTTAATAAATAAACATTTCTGGATAAAATAAACATGGATATTCCAAGTGGCTTATCAATCTGAGGACAGAAACTCTACAAACAACCTATCATTAGCATTTCAGCTCATATGGTCACCACTATTATACTCATGACTCATCCAGGCTCACAATTTCTCCCTCATGTTCCAATAACCTCTGACAAGAATTGGCTCTGAGCAGGAGGAGTGAGCTTTCTACCAAACCCATAACTTTCTATTTGTAGTGACTGAGCCAGCATACACCACAGTGGGCAGAAGAACTCGGTGACCATTAAACCCAGAAGACATCTGCAATGCAAGGACATTTTGTCATTCTGAACCTAGTGACTGCCGCGTCACTGCAATTGCGGTGGGGTGGAAGTGGAGTTGGAGTCCGGAAATGCTGTAAAGCTTGAATGAGACTATATGAGATTGCTGTACCTAGTACAGATGCTTAGGTAGCCTAAGGAGGAAGAGAAAGTAATATGATATTAAAGATCCCTAAAGAGGAGACAGCTTCATTGCAGAAACTAAGGCAGTTACATAAAGATCCAATGCAACGCACCAGGATTGGATCAGAACCATGATTTTTCCTTCCTCTCTGTAAGCAGCACTGACTTCTCTTGGTCAAAAGCCAGGTAAGGATTTCCTGGTCTCTGTGGATCTTGCCCTGATGTCAACTGGTTTGTATGGTGTGTTGACAGAGTACCTCTACTGTTGATCTGCCAAGGCAAGTATCCAGCTCAGTTCTAGGAGTCTCAGAACATGGCTGTGACACGTGCCTGTGTAAAATAAGCAGTGCCATCAAAGCGATGCAAAGAAGCTGTCTTGAAATAAGAATCAGGTGGAGGAAAGGATTTTGGGGAACTCTTTTGTAGCCTGGACTTCAACTTTGGTTGCCAACTCTACCCCATTTAGATAGTAAGATCTTGAGAGGGAACTGCTGCCCTGTGACATTTTAGGTACAGCCCTTAGCCCCCAGATCCCACAAACAGCCCACACTAAATTATTTTTTCTTTTCAATTCTCTCCAGCACCAGAAGAACAACAGTGTTCCTCTGCTTTTGCAGAAAAAAAGAAAATACAGGCTGTAACAGTCATGGAAAATACAGCCTGTAAAGGTCATAGAAAATAAGTGCAATAAACTAGGGCCTTTACAGGACTCCATTTAATGCAGAGACAGTCACTTGCTGTATCATGGGTGATGTGGGTGCTGTTTTGCAGTGGTTACTATCAAGAAATAGTCAGGCACTAACAGCAAATGCAGACATTTTTACAACAGGTGAAGCTGTATCTCCTCCTGTCTTTGAAATGGATCAGGGGTGTAATTTATTGCTGTGGTACCTATCCCTGCTGTTCTAATTAAGACCTTGTCAGCTTTCCTATTATAAAGCCCATTTTTCAGATATTTAGCTAAAGCTGAATGAATGAACTCCAGTAAATACTTGATCCATCAAATTTGCCTTCTGTCTCAAATCTCAGGATATACAGACTAGGCACAACTAGTTACCCTTAGTGCGTACGTGCTCATGTCTCATTAACAACCCTGCCAGAGATTTTATGATGCCTGCACATCTGGAATCCTTACACCCCACTTGGTTATCTTTGAAAATATATAGAAAAATTTTATGATCTTGTTACTGCTTCAAAAGTATATAGCTAATTCTTTAGCACAGTCAACAACCATGGGCATTTAGGTACGGTGTAATCAATGACTGATTATTTTATGTATTTTCCTCTCTTTTTTGTCTGAGCTTAGTTTGGCACAAATAACAAATTCTGTTTCACTGAATGCCTCATTACAGGGCAACTGAGATTCTGGTATAGAATTTTTCATTAAATTAATCAAAACATATTGACTGAATTTTTAAAGAGAAATATAGGTTTGGATTTTGTTTTTCCTTTATCTGAACCTTTTATTTGACGCTAACTTGAGTGCAAAAAATGTTTTGCGAGCAAAACAGCCATCTTAGAAATGGTTAAAATGAAACTTTACTTCATTAGGCTTGCCTAAGGCTGAGACTATGTAAATTCTATGACATTCAGATATCTTCAGAGAGATAATATTATTTATGTGTACTTTTCCTTCCTTTAATTTGTTCTCAGGTATGATGGAAGAAAAAGAAATGAGATTGCTTGCTGTGGCTAGAACTTGAAACTAGTTGTGCTTGACTGTGTCATAGTTAATAGTAAGTTTGCCCCTTTTTTTCTTGTTCAATTTAAATTAATTTAGGCTATCACCAATACAGATTTAAAGCAAGTAGATGGTACATATTTCATCTAAATATTTTAGGCGTTTTCATCTGGTTCCTCCTTCCTTCCCTTCTTGAAGATGGGAGTGGCATTCACTTTCTTCCAGTCCTCAGGAACCTCTCCCTTTCACCATGATCTTTCAAAGATAATCAAGAGTGGCCTTGCAGTGATATCAGTTCAGCTCCCCCAGCCCTTCTGGGTGCATCCTGTCAGGCCTCATGGACTTGCATATCCTCCCTAACCTGGTTCTCCTCCAGAGTGTAAGTCTTCCTTGCTTTAGACTGTCGTTCTTGTCTCAAGGGCCTGGGGTTCCTAAATGCTGGTCTTACAAGTAATGACTGAGGCAAAGAAGCTATTGAATACCTCAGGTTTTCCCATGTGCTTTGTCACCATGGTCCCTGCTCCATTCAGGGGAGGAGCTACATTTTCCCTAGTCTTTCTTTTTCTGTTGATTTACTTGTAGAAGGCCTTCCTGTTGTCCTTCACATCCCTCACCAGATTCAATTCCAGCTGGGTTTTGGCTTTCCTAACCCCATCCCTACACAATCAGACAGCATCTCTATACTCCTCCTGGGTCACCTGGACCCATTTCCACCTCTTGTATACTTCCTTTTTATGTTTAAGTTCAGTCATGGGCTCCTTACTTATCCATGCAGGCCTCCTGCTGCCTTTGCTTAGTTTTCTACTTTTCAGGATGGCTCTCTTTAGAGTTTCAGGGTGGATCCCTGAATATCAATCAGATGTCATAGGCTACTCTTCTCTCCAGGGCTGTATCCTTTGGGATTCTTCCAGGCAGACATCTGAAGAGGTTAAAGTCTGCCCTCCTGAAGTCCATGGCTGTGGCCCTACCTTTTGGGTTGCTCCCTCCTCCTAGTATCCTGAACTCCACCATCTCATGGTCACTCCAGCCACGATTGTCCCCAACTTTCACACCCACAACCAGTTCTTCCTTATTTATAAGCATCAGGTTCAGCACAACACCTTTCTTTGCTGGTTCCTCAAACGTACGTATTAGAAAGTTGTCATCAATGTGCTCTAGCAATTGCCTAGGTTTCTGCTCTGCTGTGTCTCTTTCCAGCAGATATTGGAGTGATTAAAGTTCCTCATGTGGACCAGGGCCTGTGAATGAGAGGCTTCTTCCAGTTGTTTGCAGAAAGCCTTATCTACTTCTTCTTGATTAGGAAGTCTACAGCAGACACCCACTACAAATTCACCTGTATTATTCTGCTCACTAATCTAGACCCATCAGCTCGTGACTTGATCCTAACCCATCCCCAAGCAGGGCTCCATCCATTCTGGCTGCTCTCTTGCATAGAGGGAAACTCACCCTTCTTGCCTCTCTGCTCTTGCTGAAAAACCTGTATCCATTCAACACAGCACTCCAGTCATGTGAGTTATCTCACTATATCCCCGTAATCCCAATGAGGTCATAGTTCTGCAACTGCACACAGACTTCTAATTCCTCCTGTTTGTTCCCCATGCTGCATGCATTAGTATAGACATGTTTCAGCAAGACACCCAAGCATGCTGATTCCCCAGAACAGGCATGAGAGCTTTCCCTGTAGGTCTGTTCTGCTGGCAATTCCTTCCTTACAAGCCTATGCTTGAAGTGATTGCATTTCACCTCTATTTTGTGGATTGCTGTCTCCCTTCTGTTCCAGACACCCTGGGCCCTTGGCTTTCCTACCTCACCCACAACTCCCTCACATGTTATTTGAGGAATCTCTCTATGACACCATTCCTAGTCTAAACCTCTTTTTATCAGATTAGCAAGTCTGTTGGCAGAGATACTTTTGCTCCACCTTGTCAGGTGGATCCTGCCTCTTCCAAGCAGCTGTTGACCTTCAAAGAGGGTCCCAAGGTCATAGACACTGAAATCCTACTGCCAACGCTACCTGAGCAATTAATTGTTTATTTGTAGGATTCATCCAGTCCTCCTCAGGCCCTTGTCCTTCACCAGCAGGATTGAGGAGAGCACTACCTGGGTCCATGTGCCCTTGATCACTGTCTCCAGAGCCCTGTAGTCACTTCCCAGGTCACCCCCAGCAGTACCTATGTAGAAGAGCATCTGCAAGTAATAGCTGGATGAGCCTTAGTAGCCTCTACACATCAAACTGAAGCTGATCCTCCAGCAAGCAGCAAGCCTTCCTTTATAACAAATCAGGTTGAGGGCCTTCATCACCTGCAGCTGAGTCTGCTAGTACTATTGCTCACCACTTCCTTCTAGTGGTCCTGAGTGGCTCAGACTCAACAGCAAGAAAAGATCCGTTTGGCAGCACTCCCAGCTCCTCATCAATAACGAGGTCAGTGAATGTATTCTGTAGCTGCAAGTCTTTAGGTGATGCAAGACCTTCTTCCTAATGTGAGTAGTCACCAGCTTCCAGTCTTCATCATGATGGGAGTTTTCACTTTTACCTCATAGACACAGGCTCTGCCTCTCTGCTGCAACTGAAAGTTCAGGCTCTTGAAGCTGCAGTGCCTTAGACATGGTCCATTTCATCTCCTTCTCATCTTTTCTGATGCTGTGCAGTATGGTGACCTTCTCCCGCAGCTCTTTCACTGAGTTATAGTTGAGCACTCAGATGTTTTTGTGTAGCTGAATGATGTCCCATTGCTGCAAAGAAAGGAACACTGCAGATGCCAACATATGAAGTCCCTTTTCTGAGCATAAGACTGGTGGGAAGTGTTTATTTTCTAATGATAAAATGCAGAAGTTAACATCTTCATGGTGACATTTGGAAAGCTTGTTAACCAAGGTACTGATCTGCAGTTGGAACTATTTTTGCACATATGAAAATTGTTTCCTATCTTGTTGCCGTTACTATGTTTATGTCCTCCAGGCTGTTGGATTTTTCAAAGCTAGTGATATATTTGTCTGTAAAGCTAAGTCTGTCTGTTTGTGGGTAGTGTTATATGAAAGATATGGAGCAGGGCTCAGTTGGGCACTTCTGCAGAAAGAAAAGATGACAAAACATGTCTGTGCTTTACCTGTCTGGATTGATCTAGCAAGGCCAGACGAAGCCCTGGAGCAATGCCAAAATTACAGGAGATAGTACCCGCTCACCTGAAAACATACAAGAAATCAATCCAAGGAAAGACACTGCAGAATACACAGGAGCTTTGCAAGTTCACATCTGCCATTAATGACATCATGGGAGTGGGGATTGTCCAGTGATTGCTCTGATGTGCAATACTCACATCCAAATGGGATTCATTTAAGCACAGGCTGAAGATTAGGCCCATGCTGTCCTAAAAAGAGCTAATTGCTTAACTTTCTCTAAGCATTTTGAAATAGCTTTAATTTTTATTTAGATTTTTTTTTCAGGGGGGGGGGGGCACACACGACAGTTCAGGTTACAAATTAGACCATGATATTGTAACAACGGTTTCTAGCTAGACCTGGCTAGCTCCTTCAAGATGAATGAATTACTGAGTGCTTTCTTTCATACTGTAAATCACTTGCAAACAACTTGTGTGCTGGTCTCCTTTCTCAGTGTATAGCTTCCTTTCTCAGTGTATGGCTTTCTTACCAGTTTTCCTGGGTCTTGACTGGATCCATAGGCCTGGTGTTAACTACTTCACATTCCCCATGCAACAGTGAATTAAAAATTGTGGAAGTGTGAGTGCATTTCTGATGTGCATCACTCGGGTTAAAATGCATGTAGCTTGGGGAGATTCAGAGCTGTTTTGACTAATAAATGAACCGGTATCTCACTACTGGTGGGTCACAAGAAGCGTAACAAGGCTCAGAGAGGAAACTAACTTTCTGTACTGCTTTCTGTACTGCTACAATCAACACCAGAGTTAAACAAGGAACCAAGAAAAAAATTTCTTCCTGTGGAATTCCTCCTCTTTCTTCTCTTCCAAATAACTCCCATTACTTCATGCAGGTGAATTTGCTCTACAGTACTTTGTTTTTGTCCTCCAGATACAGCTGGAGATATTCTTTAATGTTATTATCTTGTTAGTGGATAAGCAAGGTGGTTTTTTCCCAAGCTCACACAAATTATGGCAAATCAGGGCATGGAGCCCACGTTTGCAGAAGTATGAAAAAGACATACTATCCTCAGAGGACTCTTTCCACCCACCTTGGTACAACAACAACAACCATATTTAGGAAACTAGAATATGAAGTAGGCAAGAGATGGAGTGGATAGACTGACATGTTGCTTTCCTGAAACCCATGAGCAAATTTTTGCTATACTGTAAAGAGGACAGGTTCTTATATATACTGATGGCATACAGAAACTAATACCACTTTAATGGTTTGCTCCAACATCCAGTGGAGTCAATGGAAAATCTTTCAGTGAGATTGAGTCCTTTTGTTGGCCAAAGTAAGCATTCTGACCCAGAACTGTTGGTTCCTCTTCCTCTCTTGTACAGGAAATGTGTCTGAGATGGGATTTCCCTGGCTACCCAAGGGCAACTGAAATCTGTTAGACTTCTATTTGCAAATCTCAGTCTCCTCGTTACCAGGAATCATGTCTAAACAAATAATCACAGTGATTCACAGTATAAGAATCCTTTGCATTTCTATGAATTTCTGATAAAACTGTAGGTGAAAAGGGCATCAGTAAAGAACCTGACGCATCACAACCAGACAAGACGAAGAGGAACATAAAACTCGCAAGTTAAAAGCAAGTGTGCTCACAGTCAGATTTACATTAAACA
Source organism: Grus americana (assembly GCF_028858705.1). Taxonomy (NCBI): domain Eukaryota; kingdom Metazoa; phylum Chordata; class Aves; order Gruiformes; family Gruidae; genus Grus; species Grus americana. The sequence goes on from NC_072891.1 coordinate 52,537,645, forward strand.
CCCTGCAAGAAGGGGATTCCATGTTAGTATAACACATCACTTATGCCACTGCAGTACTCACAGCAGGTAACACAGAAAGACAGAAATGCCTCTTCTTACATTGTTCTTTGAAAGGTGAAATTAGACATTTCAAGTCCTCTGAGTTAGAAATACATTTGAGGCTGATGTCAATTTACATTAAATCATTATCTTTTTTTAGCTGGGTTCACCTGAAGATTGGTTGATATCTTTGGCCTCCTTTGAGGATGTTTTCTGAGCTTGTCACTTCCTTTTCAGGAAGTGGAAAATATTTGTGGTAAATATATAAATATATATGTAAATATATAAATATATACCATGAATTATGAATATAAATACAAATGTTAGTACATATGTACTGGAGATATTCATATAGCCCTCTAGAGGAGTTTTCATGTAATTTATTTTTTAAAAGATTTCTACCCCAAGTACTTATCCATTTTGTTGACTTCTAGAATTGGAAAATTTCCAACCTCTTGTCTTGTTCCTGTCAGTCTCAGAAGAGAAACAATATCATTATTCCAGACTAATGTGAATTCTTCATGCAAATGAGAACTAACTAATTGCAACCCCTCTGATGTACAGCTTATATCTGTTCACATCTGTTTTCATCACCAGCTGGAAGAAGAGGTGAGGGTTAGCAAGTTCTGCAGCGGCATTGCTGTGCTTAGTCTTTCCCCTGCAACCTCATTTAGCACTACCCATTTAGCACAACCTCTTTTAGCACTACCCAGAAAGCTTTCTCAATAAGGAGATTTCTGAGCTGGTAGCTAAACAACAATTAATTGAGTTGCTCTGCACCTTGCTGTCTCAGCACTATCCAGGTGCAGAAACAAGAGATCAGAACGAAATTTCAACCCTTGCCACAGGATCAGTCAGTGGGACCTGACTCTGAAAAGCAGCTAGGACTTCTCTTTGCCCTTTTGGACTGCTTTGGAATTTTCAGATCTTGTCTCAGGTGAATATGAAGAGTTTACTGATTAGCCTGAGAGTTTCTTTGAGTCCAGCCTGTCCTTAGAGTGAAGTGGAATTTCTTTCCCACACTGAGGCTGTCTCTTAGACTGAGTGGAGGGGAAGAAGCTGATACAGTTTTCAAAGCTGTATACCTTGGAGAGTCTGGACTTATATATAACCTATAGGTGGAGGCAATGGAAATGGGGAGAAGAGTGTGTTTTAATACACATAGTCTCTTTCCTCTGCCTCTTGTCTGCAAGACTTTTTGGGCTGGAAGGGATGTGGGAGAGGTCCTACTGGGACTGAAGGGCTGATCTGGAGAGCTGGGGGCTCTATCATCATTTTCGTCTTCTGGCCTAAGCCTTTTGAGGTTCTTTGTAGGCAAAGGGGTCAAAGACAAAGACAAGTATTCTGTAGAGGCAGCCAGGCCTGTCCTGTAGCTGAGAGGAGACACTGAAATGTTTCAAAAATCAGCTGATGCAGGTGGTCAACTCATAAAACAAGTAGATTAACTCCTGTTTCTGCTACTAGCCATATGGGTGGCCCCGAAAGGCTACTTCTGTGCCTTGCCTCCTTGAATTGTTGGGCCCGAGAAGCCTATGCTAGTCCTTGTTCAACTCTGTGCTCCTGCTATACTGTCTTTCTCCCATGCTGAGAAAAACCACACCTGTAGATTTTGGTGCAGGGATTAGCAACATGGTTTCTCCCTGTGCCTTGTGCTATGGAACAAGTCAAATAGAATCATATCATAGAATACCGGGTCCAATTATAGAATCATAGAATCATAGAATGGTTTGGTTGGAAACGACCTCAAAGATCATCTAGTTCCAACCCCCCTGCTACGGGCAGGGACACCCTCCACTAGACCACGTTGCCCAAAGCCCCATCCAACCTGGCCTTGAACACTTCCAGGGATAGGGCATCCACAACTTCTCTGGGCAACCTGTTCCAGTGCCTCACCACCCTCACAGTAAAGAATTTCTTTCTAACATCTAATCTAAATGGACCCTCCTTCAGCTTAAACCCATTACCCCTTGTCCTGTCACTACCCTCCCTCATAAACAGTCCCTCACCATCTTTCCTGTAGGCCCCTTCAGGTACTGGTAAGCTGCAATTAAATCTCCCCTATAATTCTCAATCATGTACAGCGAACACAAATGTTCATTTTTTGGTTGGATCAAAATTAGGTCTGATCTTTAAGTTCCCAAATGCTTGTGATAGAGGCAGCTCTGAAAATGCAAAGAAAAAAGTGTTCAGAGCCCTTGCCAGCCATGTCTCCAAGGTGTGAAGAGTCTCCTCTCCTTTTGATCCCAAGCTTTGTCTGCCAATATTCAATACATCAGCACATTTTAAGTCCGCAAAGCCTGGCTAAGTTGGAGTGACCCAATATGTTGTGAGCACATTCCCCTTCCAGTTTAGCTGGGTAAGTTAAAGAGTGTAGCTAATTGAGTCCAAGGTCAGCTCCTTCACTGGTAAGAGCTCTTGTGAGAAAAGCTAGAAACAAGGGCCTGCCACGCTTTTCCCTTGGGAACTACTTTTAAGCTGAAGCTTTACTGCAGTCCCCTGCCTGCCCTCTACATCACAACTATGCAGCAGCCACATCTCTGCCTGGTCTCATAATTCCTCAGTCCTGACCCTGACACAGACCCAACAGCTTCGCTTTCTGGTTTGAGTTCAGACCTGTCTCATCACTACAGAAATGCTGGTCAATCAGTGGACTGTATCTGACCTTCCCCAATGTCTCTGGCCCTGATCCTGACCTGGACTTGCTGCTCCGCATCCTGGCTCCTTGTTGGTGAGGTACGTGCTCATGCCTGCCTTGTTGTGCTCAACTCAGCTCACTTTCCTTTGAAGAGCAGTCTCCTTGTTGCTTCCTGACACAAAGTTGTCAATTAATATTAAGTGTAAAATAAAATAGATTATATGTTTTATTTTTAGTATGTGTTACAGGATGTTAAGGATGATCCTGCAAACAGCTCCAGGTATTAAGGGATGTTATAGTTGGCTGCCTCTTCCAGCTGCTCTGGCCCAGGACTGTCCTGCCCAAGGTCTTGCTGGAGCCCAGCCTGGTACCTGGGAAACTGAGGTCTCTGCCCAGGTTAAGAAACATAGCTGCTGCTTGCCTGTTTGCAGATTCAACCAGTAGTGAAGCTGAGCACATATACTAGAGACATAGGTACACATAGAGAGATGCCCACGCAGACAGAGAGATGCACAGAGGACACTGACACATCTGGTCACACGCACTGTCACAGACAAGGCACCGCCTTCAGCAGCACCCCACATACAGGACACACATAAACACAAGCACCGACGGCCAAGTCCCCTCCTCCTCGTGGGCTGGCAGAGACAGAAGGTCACTACTGCAGCACACGCATGGCACTCTCCAGGTTCACAAGCACACACGTGTTCATGGATATCCCAAGTACCACCACGGCCCCTTTGCCCACACAACACACCGGCCACAATCCCGGGCCCCCTTACCCACCCCACGGGTCCCCGACTCACCGGCTGGTGCAGCCTGATGCTCACTGCAGGCTCACAGCACTTGCACACTCGTCCCACAGGCACCCCACTCTCACAGGTCCCCTCAGATAAAAGCATGGACCCTACACCCACCTGATAGCCCAGCCCAGACCTGAGGTTCCTCTGCTTGCCAGATGGTCCCGCTTGAAGATTCCCAGTGAATACACCCCCCTGCCCGTCCACAGCAGGTTTGCCCCCTCCAACAGCTTGCACCAGGGACAGGGGCTGTGACCCATTGTCCCGCTCCCGCCGCCAGCACCGAGCCACTCACTCACACCGGTCCCCCCAGCAGCTAGTTTTGGGGACAGCTCCCCCACTCCTGCCCCAGTGGATGGAGGTTAAACACCCCCCTCACTCCAGTCGCTGGCACTGAGACCCCCCACTAGCTCCAGGCCAGGGTCGCCCACAGCCCGGCCTGACTCCAGCAGCCGGCACCCACTCCTCTCACGCCGGACCCCCAGCAGCTGGCACCAGGTCCCTGCAGCCCTCACACCACGGGAGGGAGAGGGAGGTGACGCAGAGAGGTAAGGTCAGAGCAGGCGGGACAGACGGCGGTGATCAGGCGCAGGGCTCGGCCAGACAAGTGTACTGACCGGCCACAGTTTACAGGCAACCGGCCCCTTTGGTACCCTTGTCTGCCTACCCCACCTCTTTGCTCCTCCCTGCCCCCCCTCCCCTGCACACTGCCTCCTCGGCTGGCATAGTCCCCCTGACCCCTCCAACATCCCGGGCCCTCGGGTTTGCATCCTGATCCGTCGCAAACTTCCACGTTTGCCTGCAGTCTGTTGATAGCCCATCAGCTGGTGTGACTGACCAGGTTTGTTTCTGGTTACTGTCTTCAGTGATGCTAATTGCTCAGATTTTATGACTCTGATTGTCTTCCTTTCCTTATTGTCTCAGCTGAGAAAACAGACATTCTCACACTCCACATATCCTTACCAATTAGTGTGACTGACCATGTTTGTTCTCATCACTGCTTCTCTTATCATTTGTCAGTCAGGTCTCTGTCATTGTATGTTCTTATTTATGTCTCCTTTGACCAGATATCTTTAAAAGAGCAGACACTCTCCTTCCACATACCCTTACGGTATGTTGTTGAGTGTCATGGGAATTAGCCCAAAGAGGTTTATTAAGATAAACTTATAGAGAATATCGTTAACTAATAGCCTTAAAACCCAAACCAAACCAAAAAACCCCCCCACACCAAACAAACAAACAAAAAACCCCAAACAAAAAAACCCACCCCCAAAAAGAAAGAAAGGTAAAAAGTTTGTAAAGCAATTGGAGATGAGTCATGGACAGCGCTTTTCTACTGTGTTAAAACCTTACTTGTCATTTTGTTTGGCAAAGCCACATGTCTTCACTTCTACAAGTAATTTCATTTTAATTAGGTTTTAAGTTCACAGCTACTAAAAACCTTGCTTTAATATAGACTTTGGGAAACTCAAATTGAGGGGAAAGGTCAGCTTTACAAAACCCTGAGTAATTTGGCAGTGATCAAAGCTTCATATATTTATTCTCTGCTTGCTCCAATTTTATAATAAATGGTTCTTTTTAGATTTAACAAGCTTTTAAAGAATGGAAAATTTCTCAACCATTTTTCTTGTTTGTTTAGTAAAAGGTGAGACTTTCATTTAAAAAATCATTTAAAACTGTAGTTAATTGGATACTAAAGCTTCCCAGTGGACTAACTCATACAGAAGTTTCTTGAAAGTGCAGTATCAAAAAATTAAGGAATCGACCTTTTGCTTTGCCTGTCCTCCAGATCCAATAAATAGAAAATGAACTGACTGCAATATGATTTCCTAGACATGGTCTTAGCTGACCCTGTCTGGACAGCTGGGTGATGATCTTTGATATTTGTTTATCTGCATGAAGCTGGAAGAAAATGTCACCTTCCTTGTACAATCCTTGAAGGGGAAAATATGTAATCTCAGTATTCTACCTGCCTCAAATTGTTTATCAGAAGGAAGTTGATGAGAGCGGGATCTATGAATGCAAAGGAGATAGATAGTGGTTTGCTGGTTTGGTTTTTTTTGGTCTGAACACAAGTACTTGAAAAGTTTTGTGTGTTTGGAAGAGGGACTACTAGCAAAGTTCTTAAATGAGTCAGTGTTTCTGGTTACTCCATCTCCTCATGGTGTGTCAAAGAGGCTATGTTTGACCATGTCTGACTGCTGCATGGGTGAGTACAGGAGTAATTAAACAGCAGCAGCAGATCTCTCACGGTGCACAGGGAGAACTTTTTTCAATGTGGTCATTAATCAGGACTCACTCTGCAAAACCAGCCCATTGTTCTGAACACAGGATTCAGCAGTAAAGACAAGAGGTACCAGCAAAGTTTAGTGACATCCCTGCGTGCTGTGCTATGTGCATAGGAAATGGCATCAGCCTGCATGTCTGTATCTCTGCATCTCAGCAAGGCCCTAGGCGGGTGTGCCCAAGGATGGGAATGGCTGCCCTAGGACAACTCAGTTGTCCTGGTAACTGTGAAAAGGTTTCACTTTAAATATTCGCAAATGTGTTACTGAGGCTGATACTATAGCATCTTTAATACTGACTGGGACTAAGGGGCTAAGCGAATCCTCAGCAAGTTTTCAGACCATACAAAACTAGGAGGACTGGCTGATACACCAGATGGTTGTGCTGCTATTCAGAGCGACCTTGACTTCCATGGGTACTAGCATAAGGGTGACTTGTGCAGGCCCTGTGTGAGCAATGACAATTCTTGTAAGTAGCAAGCTGGCTGTTTGTATCAAGGCAGAGGAGCAGACCCTCATGCTGCTATTGCTTGTTTTCCTCAGTATTGAAAAACTCAGAAGTGGATGGAGATCAACTCAGGAAGAATGATACGACAAGATTCTTCTCTCATGATCGCAGCTCTTAGTACAGGGCAAAAGACACCATGGTTTTCTTCTCTTGGCCAGCTGTGTCATGAGCTGTGTGATCTTGTGTCACATGGCACATAAGAGCTTTCTTTTGACTGCACAAGAGAATTTACTACAGAAACAAACAAGACAGGCAAAGGGGAGAAATGCAGCAGCACATTATTTTGCAGATGTGGGGATGCGTTGGCCCTAAAACTGCAATGAACTTCCAACATAAGACTACCTCCATGCATGCAGGAGATACGTAGCCTACACAAATGGCACTTGTGCATGACGAAAGCAACAGGGTTAGTCATGGATCTCACAACATCAGAGTTAGGTGATATGCCCACATTTACATGATCAGTTGTGGTGGGTTGGACCCAGTAAGCAGCTGAGCCCCACACAGCCACCGGCTCACTGACCCCTAAGTGGGATGTGGAAGAGAATCAGAAGGGTAAATGTGAGAAAAATCATGGGTTGAGGTGAAGAAATTTTAACAGGTAAAGCAAAAGCTGTGTGTGCAAGCAAGGCAAAACAAGGAATTCACTCGCTGCTCCCCATCAGCAGGCAGGCGTTCAGTCATCTCCAGGAAAGCTGGGTTCCAGCACACGTAACAGTTAGCTGGGGAGACAGACACCATCATTCCAAACATCCCCACTTTCCTCCTTCTTTCCCCCAGTTTTTCTTGCTCAGTGTGATGTCATACAGTATGGAATATCCCTTTGGTCAGTTGGGGTCAGCTGTCCCAGCTGTGTCCTCTCCCAGCTTCTTGTGCACCCCCAGCCTGCCTGCTGCGCTGTAGCATAAGAAACAGAGAAGGTCTTGTTGCTGTGTAGCACTGTTCAGAAATAATTAAAACACCCCTATGTTATCAACACCTTTTTGGTCACTGATGTGGTTTAGCCCCAGCCGGTAGCTGGGTGCCACGCACCACTCACTCACCCCTCCCCCGGCGGGCTGGGGAGGAGAATGGAAAAAACAACGGCAAAGCCTCGAGGGTTGGGATAAGGGCAGTTTACTGGGACAGCAAGGGAGAGGGAAACAATCAACAACAGTACTGATAACAGATATTCACAATGGGTGATAACAAAGAACAATTTACCGATCCAACGACCGACCAACCTGACGCTCAGCCTGTCCCGGAGCCACACCCAACCCGCCCCTGCCCGACTAGCCCCCTTTTATGGTGAGCATGATGTCACATGGTATGGAATAGCCCCCGGCCAGCTTGGCTCACCTGTCCTGGCTCCTTGTGAAATTAACTCTACCCTTGCCAGAACCAGGACATTATCCACCCCTTATTCCATACCATCTACGTCATGCCCAGATTATTTCACAGATCTCATTCCCTTAACTCTACGGGCTATCGCTCTAAAATGCCTGTCAAGTTCATTTAGTCCATGGCTTTTGGATTCCATCTGCCATTACAGTCTCTCAGAGCAGTAGCAATGGTGCGTGGATTGTTGCACACTACATCCAGAGTTTTCACGGCCGGTGTATCTGGTGTGGTCCATGATCACAGTCTGGATGTCAAAGATGTGATTTTTAATGAAGTTCCCGGGCACCAGTTGAAGTCAGTTCTAGTTCCATCGTCATGGCACTTTGTTCAGTTTCAAAGTCCATCCTTCATTAGTTTTGGGTGATTCTTATGGTCATACCATTGATACAGTATATAGCTATTAATATCATACAATTTGATTTATTGGCTATTTTCACCTAAAATCAAATCCCCTTGGGGTACACACCGGACTTCCCCATCTTTTCTCATCACCCACCAAGTGCACCCTGGTCCCTGAGCAAAAGCAATCCCACAGATGGGCTTGCCTTTGCCTGAAGCGGAGATAACCCAAACTGTTTTACCCAACATATTTTTCATGCGCACTACAGGAACTTTATCCCCTTCTACTGGGCGTGGAAATTTTGATTGGGCAGGGCCAGCTCGATTGGCAGATCCCCTAGTGTTAACTAACCAGGTGGCCTTTGCTAAATGGGTGTCCCAGTGTTTGAGGGTCCCACCACCCATTGCTCTCAGGGTAGTTTTTAGCAGTCCATTGTACCTTTCAATTTTCCCAGAGGCTGGTGCATGGTAGGGGATGTGATTAGTGTGTGTAGCTTTTGTGTTGAATGTATATTTTAATAATTCTTAAATATGTGATTCACAGAGGCGAGGGGTGGAATGTGTTGGGTTTGCGTGGCAGGGTTTTGGTGGCGGGGGGGCTACAGGGGTGTCTTCTGTGAGAAGCTGCTAGAAGCTCCCCCTGTGTCTGATAGAGCCAATGCCAGCCAGCTCCAAGACGGGCCTGCCGCTGGCCAAGGCCAAGCCAATCAGCTCCTCTGTGATAACATATTTAAGAAGAAGAAAAACACTTAGAGAGGGAGAGCTTTTGCAGCCGGAGAGAGGAGTGAGAAGATGTAAGAAACTCTGCAGACACCAAGGTCAGTGCAGATGGAGGGGGAGGAGGAGCTCCAGGCGCCGGAGCAGAGATCCCCCTGCAGCCCGTGGTGAAGGCCATGGTGAAGCAGGCTGTCCCCCTGCAGCCCATGGAGGAAGGATGAGGGGGTGTAGAGATTCCACCTGCAGCCCGTGGAGGACCCCACGCCGGAGCAGGTGGAGGCACCTGAAGGAGGCTGTGGCCCATGGGAAGCCCACGCTGGAGCAAGTTCCAGGCCGGACCGGTGGACCCGTGCAGAGGGGAGCCCATGCCAGGGCAGGTTTGCTGGCAGGACTTGTGACCCCGTGGGGGACCCCACGCTGGAGCAGTTTGCTCCTGAAGGTCTGCACCCCGTGAGAGGGACTCCATGCTGGAGCAGGGGAACGATGAGAGGAGTCCTGCCCCTGAGGATGAAGAGGCGGCAGAAACAACGTGAGATGAACTGACCGTAACCCCCATTCCCCGTCCCCCTGTGCCTCTGAGGGGGGGGAAGGTTGAAGCCGGGAGTGAAGTTGAGCCCGGGAAGATGGGAGGGGTGGGGGGAGGTGTTTTAAGAGTTGATTTTATTTTCTCATTCCTCTACTCTGTTTTGCCTAGTAATAAATTAGATGAATTTTCTCTCTAAGTTTGGTCTGTTTTGCTCGTGACGATAATTAGTGAGTGATCTCTCCCTGTCCTTATCTCGACCTACAAGCATTTCGTTATGCCTTTTCTCCCCTGTTTAGTGAATAAGGGGAGTGAGAGAGCGGCTCTGGTGGGCACCTGGCCCCCAGCCAGGCTCAACCCACCACAGTCACAAATCCAAAACATTGTACCATACAAGCTGCTATGAGGAAAATTTACTTTATCCAACCTAAAACCAGTACACTGGTACCAGCAGCCTGGAATTCAGTCCAAGTATCAAGAGTCCAAGAACAGAGCTTTCTTGAAAGTATGGCAGGCCTTCTCCCCTTTAAAATTCTAGGAGGTTTCTGCACATGCTTTAAAGCATGCCTTGCAGCAAGGTCTCCTGAGTTCAACAGGGACAATTTCCCCCGTGATACATAAATGCACTGCTGTTTCTTTCCTCTGGGTGCCAGGTGTGGTCTCACCACAGAGTCAGGACTAACAGTCTAGCTGGAGAACCTACTGGTAGGTAGCTTTATCTGATAAATATTCAGACTTCTGCCAGTGCCAGAAATAACCCATCCTGAGAACATGCCACCCACCACTTTTTGGATGGATGGCGGATTGAAAGGGGGATCCATTAAACAAGGATCTGCTTGTAGCATGTATTGTTTGAATCCCTATTCCACTGTCCACTGACATTACTTTTTGGTGGTGTTCTTCTCTGGCTGCTGCAGTTGTAAATCTTGGTTGAAATGCTGCTGGCAAGGCAGATGGAACAGTCCTGGATGTGAGAGACAGTTTCCTGAGGATTACTACTACAGGTAGTTTAATGTATTTCCATTTCAGTAACATCAAAGGATTCAGCGATTCATTTCTTCCTTCCCCTGCTGTGGCTTTCTTCCCTGATAAGGGTCAGGATCTGGTCCTAAGATTGGATTTAACCTTTGGTGTGACAATGCAGAAATCTGTCTACCACAGCCAAAGTGCGCAACATCACATTTGGCCTCAGCTATAACTTCATCTTCAGTTTTCTTACACCAAATTCTTTCCAAACTATGCTCCAGGCTCCCTTCAAAGCTCCCAAAAGGCAAACTCCTCTCTATCTTAGACTAATGGAGTATTTTTGCTTGGAAAAGAAAAAGAGGTTTGGGGTTGAAGAACTGGCTTAACTCTACCTGTCCACCCCCCACCCAACCCCATCCTTCCCCCCTCCGCCCCCCCCGCCATGAAACACTAACGTTTTCTGGTTTGTTTTTCTCTCAAAAAAGAAAGGACAAAGATGCATCACATTAGCTCCTTTCCTGAGGTATTGAAAAACTTTTTCAAGGGAAGAAGAACAGGAGAATGGTTCCTACAAGAAGTGAAATGTGCATATGGGGATGGCAGTTTTTCACCACAAAAGGCCCTGGAATTTCCTCATTTTAAATTTAAAAATTAGGACATTGTCAGTGGGGATTGGGATAAGGGAAACCTATGTTTGGAGGCTTTGTGATAATTCCTCTTTTATGCATTATCTCTTCTTATCTGGGTGCAGGAATGCACAGGTGAAAATATCACTGTAAATTCCTGTGAGGAGGGGTGTAACATGACAATGTGTAAGTGCTGTCATCCACCACCCGATCCTGACACACTGACAAGAATGTCAGACCTGCCTGATTTCAGCTGACAGCTGAGAGAGATTATCTTTCACTTATGCTGCTTTATGCACCATAAAAGATGAGCTCACACAATCAATCCAAAGCAAATAATCAATGTGCTATTTCATACTTGTCTTTCCTAAGAAGCACAAGGCTTAAAAATGAGAAGGGTAAAGAAAAAAATTCACAGCAACCAAAACTCACATGGGAAGACACAGTTTCCTCGCTGCAGGAGTTCAATCCTCCAAGCTTCTGTTAGTGATTTTGTTTGAGTATAATTGCTTTCATGAACCAGGCAATCACATGATGCAATAATCAAAACAGTAAATCAGTTCAAGCAGCAATGTACCTTATAATTAACCAATGCAAGTTATCAGCCTAAAATGGGGCCCACATGAAATTGTAGTGTCATCAAGCAATAACTCAATCACAGCTCTGTGTACAATTTGGTAATCATGTGGAAAAGGTTGTTTAGTTATTAAGCCCCTCAATTTTGGAATTTCTTATAAGAGCCAAGCAATGTTGAAATATCCTGTCAGAAGACAGAACTTCTTTCCAGGTAATTTTCAGAGCCGCTCTTACTGTTGAACTGGCAGAAAACATTTTTATCTCCCCTGAAATCTGATAAGAATTGGGTTTCTGACAGTGTCCATGTCTTCACTCTGGAAGCCAATATTTTGAAAGGAAGAACACTATGTTCTTTTCCTTTTTTCCTCTCTAAAAGCTAATCTAGTCTCAGAAGTTTACAGAAGGGTCCTACCACTGTATTTTAGCAATCTTTCCTAGGAAAAAAAGATATCAAACTCTTACCTTTGGCTCCATGGAATCCCTTTACAAAAACAAAAGGGGTTTAGACTTCTTTGTGATCAAAGTAACCCCTTGTAAGATTAAGAAAAACATTTTGTGAAGCAAACTTTCTTTTGTGGTTGAAAATATTTTTTCTTCTAGAAACTGGAAGCAGAAACAAGCAATAGCTTTGTAAAACATCAGGTTTTGTCTGTAACATTTTCTGCTGAAGTGTTTGGTTTTCAGGTGGTTTGATAGAAATGCATGAGGTTGAATTTTTTTAATACCAAAAATTATTTTCAGAAATTAACACTATTTTTAATAAAACAACTTGTTTTGAAAAACAGAAGTTATGTTTGGTTTTTTGTAGGTTTTTTTTTTTTAATTTAACATTTCTTGAACTCTTTGAAAACATGAGCAAAATAATTTGAATGAAAACTTGACAAAAGCAAAGGAAAAAACATACATCCAAACTAAAGCAAGAGAGTCCTTCTACAGAAACTCTCACAAAAAATACTATCATCCTGTGGGGTTTATTTCAATCCTGTTTCCTAGGGCTGGGGGTTAACACTGTTTTCACAAGTTGCATTCATTTTGTTTGGAGTTAATATCTCATTAGTGTTTGCTTGGTAAATGCTGCTTCATTGATTTCAGTTTCTGCCTCCTGTGATATTTTAAGGTGCAGCCTCCGTGAAGTCAGAAGAGTTCTTATATCAGCTGCATCACAGGGAGTGCCCTTTTTAGCAGCTAAATATATCACCATGACTTGAATTTTCATCTGGGATTTGTGAATTGAATGGATGTGTTTCTCCATCCCCTCTGCATTGATGTACAACTGTGAAAGCTTGACCTTTACCTGCTGAATACTCATTTCATTCTAGCCTGAAAATAATTCAGTCCCAGAACTGCAATGAGGTTTCCCAAACGTGTTTGTCTGCTAATTACAAAGTTCTATCCTATGCAGCTAGCCAAGGAGGAAGTTGGTTACCAGTTAACCATGACATTTGTGCTGTTTTACTGTCCCAAAGTGGCTTGATATGTCCCACTAATCTCATCCTTGGGGTAGACTTCAGGAAGTCTACACAATATTAGTCTGTACTTTTCCACTAATATGTACTGTAGGAGAGAAGTGTAACAAAACTCAGTGCAAGACCTTACGGAAGGAGGAAGGACTTTTATTTAAACAATCTCGAAATAGATTAAAGCTATGCACTTACGCTTTCACACTCAGTCACCAGCACCAAGATGAGTGTGCCCAGCTGCTCTGACTAAGATCGGATATGTATGACATGGAGAACAATGGATGCTCACTGCTGAGTCTTCATTGCATCTCTTGCGTTTGCCTTGCTAGGTTCTTGGACAAACTGGTTTTTGGATAGGCCTTTCATACCCTTCAGGAGTCATCAGCTATTCTGCATTAAGACTTGCTTACTTCATGCTCCATGAATAATAAACAAGACTAGCCCATTGTCCATGTTTCCTGATTTTAGATCATTTTAAACGTGCAGTCTGTCTTCTTGTTGGGATAGGAGGAAGACGACTAGCATAGGATGTGCTATAACTATGTTGCCGTCTTCCAGTTAAGAAAGGCGTCAGTGACAAGTTGTGGGCTGTGACCATACAAGGGCACTCACCTTCTGGGGTCAATGCAAAAAAATCCCAGTTTGCCAGTGCTCAGCAGTTTGATTGTTGTCTCTTATGTCCTTGGTTACCAATACAGTCTGTTCTTGTAAAACTTTCTGTACTTTTTCTTCTGGTGCTCTTAGGTGCATGCACACATGCACACACACACACATACACACCTTTTCATGAGTTTGTCTTTCAGACCAATTATTCTCTTTCTGTTAAAAATCTTTACCGAACAATCTCAAAACCTGGTCATCCAGCAACTGCTGTATGGCTCAAGGCTGCAGCAGGTCACACTCTTATTTTATTTCTAACTACATTGCTCCTGGACCCTCACTGTGTGCACATCTGAGGGTTGGAGAGTAATTGTTCCCTGATACTTCACACTGATGTTATCTGATTGAGTGAACTCTGTTTATATGTCATGCTATGTTTTTGCTCCTGCTGCAGGAAGCTGAAAAAGCAAGCTTTCCTTTTGAGGCTATGTTTCCAAAGGGGTCTTAATAATCCTTGTGTGTTCAGCTTAGGAGGCTGTAACCCATTACCTGGAAGAATTTACCAAATGTGAAGAGGCTTGCCAACATAGCTACGCTTCCTGCTCTGACATTCACTTCTTCCTTTTCTGTCATCACTTATGTTGCCAGGGGCACACTGGTTGGGTCATGGTAACCAGAAGATAAAAGCTCTTCATACAACAGCAAGAATCAGAGTTGCTAGGGGACACGTTCTGATGATGGCCACTATGCCAGGTGGTCACACGCTCTGGGGAAGGTATGGCACAGAAAGGAGAGAAAAAAGGCTTAAGTCCCATTCAGTGAGGGAAGAGATGTCTTCATGCCTTCCTATTGAGCCCTTTGAGAAACAGGTCCCTTGAAAAATGTTCTGATTAGAGTAATCTCTCCTAATACTTCGGAAAATATTAGCTTTCATCAGGAATTTTGAATAAGTGTTTTCTGCTTCTCTGAGCCACTGAGTAGTGTCACTTCTCCAGGGTTGCTGTCCAAGGTCATGGGCTTCTTTGGCAATTTTCAAAGTCCCGTATTAAAATAAAGAAAATCAAGAGTAATTCAAAGACATCTTATGTGACCATGCTGATGAACTTCATGATGCTGGGGTCATGCCAGAAATTTAATGCTATTTCTAATTAAAAAAAATCCAAATCAGATTTTAGGGGAAAATCTGTACAGGAAATGCAGTGGTATGAAGTAACTCCTGACTCTGAAATCTTCTTCATCTATGACTATGACCTCAGACTATTCCTATGGTCTCAGAGTAATGACTATGTAATGTCCTAGGATACTCAGAACAGCAGGTTGCAGAAAAGCATCACAGTGGTTGAAGAGCAACTTAGCTGACATTGTCTCAAAAATTGTTCCAGCACCCCTGTGTAAGACTTTGAGTGGAGCACATTCAGCCAGATGCAGACCCGTCAGGCTGTGCGAACATGGTAACAACAAATGTGGTTCTGTAGTATTTTTTCCCCTTGAGGAAGAGCTAAGAAGTCATGCTAAAACTGATGTGTATGGGAACCATCCATTTCAAATCCAAGGGACACTAAAGGATGGAATATTTTCCATATGGAAAGCCATGGTTCACCTGAGGTCTTTCAGAATTCATTTGGCAGAGCCAGGCAGGGAACCCAGGCAGTCTCCATGAGTCAATGTCATCTGCTCTTCATGCAGACTGGAAACCAGATACCTTGGTGTCTACAAAGCAAGACTGAAAGCAAAGGTCGTTTAGAGATTAAGAAATTATGTCATCTTGTCTTCTGAGCATGCTGGAAGGCCATGGCTGTTCGATGTGATGGGAAGGTGGTTGTGGGGGAAAGCGAAGGGGAATAAATCCCACTTAAATCTTATCAATTTATACAAATACCTGATGAAAGGAAATAAAGAACAGGGAGCCAGACAGTTCTCAGTGGTACCCAGTGACAGAACAAGAGGCAGTAATCACAAGTTAAAGCATGAAATTCCATCTCAACACAAGAAAACCCTTTTTTACCATGGGGATGGTTGAACACTGGAGCCAGTTGCCCAGAGAAGTTGTGGAGTCTTCATCTGTGGAAGTGTTCAAAATCTGACTGCACATAGTCTAGGTGATCCATCTTGAGCAGGTGGCTTGGACTAGATGATGTCAAGAGGTCCCTTCCAACCTAAATGCTTCTGTGATTCTCTGATGAGAGCAAGGACTTCAGAGTGGCTGGAAGCAATGACCATACAAGCACTGGAAGGAGTAAAACTTTCTGTGGACTGCAACATGCAACACTTCAGGAAAAACTCCTTCATCAGCTCTCACATTTAAAGGTGGGTTGTTTTTCTTTTTCATTTCCACCCCAGTGCCAATTAGTTTTTATCCCTGACACTGCTTTTCTTGTTCTGTTGGAGATGTGGAGGAGTAGGCCATTCATGTTCAAAGGGAATAGTTATCAGTCATAATTATTGCACTGCCTGCTTATCACAGGGCAAGGATGTGTGGCTGGGATTCCTGGCTGTATCTGAGTTTTGTATCCCCTCCATCCTGGCACTGTTCCTACTGGAAAGTGTTTTTCCCTCTGGCACAAAAGAACCTTGTCCTAGTTTTGGCTGAGATAGAGTTAATTTTCTTTCTAGTAGCTGGTATAGTGCTGTGTTTTCTATTTAGGATGAAAATAATGTTGATAACACACTGATGTTTTCAGTTGTTGCCAAGCAGTCAAGGACTTTTCAGCTTCTCATACCGGCTTGCCAATAAGGCGGCAGGAGGTGTACAAGAAGCTGGGAGGGGACACAGCCAGGGCAGCTGACCCAAAACGGCCAACGGGATATTCCATACCATATGATGTCATGCTCAGTATGCAACTGGGAGTGGACTGGGACACAGTTCAGCTCGAGAACTAGCTGAGCATTGGTTTCAGATGGTGAGCAATTGTGCTGTGCATCACTTGTTTTGTATATTATTATTGTTGTTGTTGTTATCCTTTTCTGTCCTATTAAACTGCCTTTATCTCAACCCACAAGTTTAATTTTTTTTTTTCTTTTCAGTTCTCTCCCCCATCCCACTGAGGGGGTGGGGAGTGAGCAAACAGCTGTGTGATTGTTTTAGCTGCCTGCCAGGTTAAACCACAACAAGCCTGCATCCATAACACCTCAGCATGTGTTTCACAGGACATTGAATGGGCTCCCAACAATGTGTCACATGCACATATGCATGAAGCCACTCTGCTACACAACAAGTCCCTGCTGAATACAGACTCACAGAAAGATTTCTGGAATTAGCAGAAAGCAACTTTTCCTAGTCAAGGAATTTGCTGAGAGCAAGAGTAGCTGCTTCTCTTCTAGCACTCAGATCAAGGCATTTCCACCAGGCCCAGCAGACTCAGAGTCTCTCTCCTTCAGACTTTATGTGGACAACTTTTTCCCAAATCAACATGCAGAGAAAATTAAGCCAAAAGATGAGCATGAAGAACCTATCTATGTTTTTTCCAGCATGGCTTCAGCTTTTCCAGTGGGAAGAACTTCTACAGAGAAGGGGGTCAGTTTCTGAGGACATATGGACTCCTTCTGGATGAGTGCATAGCAGGCTGTGCAAATGGGTCATAAAAACAGACCTAGCAAGACTGTGGAAGTAGTCCTGTAGGGTAGTATTCCCTGGAGGAAGAGTGGGCCCTGTAAATGTAAGCTTTGTACCTGATTGTTCCTTTTCCGCCCTTACTAGGCCTGCAGAGAGCTGCTAAAATTAAAGTGGGGAAGTGACAGTAAGACCAGGCATTGGAGAGCACAGAATCCCTGGTCTCTGGTGGCACAATGCTGAGCACAAAATGCACCGCACGTTTCAGTACAGTTGACTGATCTCCCACTCTGCTCCATTATAATGTCTCTGAGATCTCATTTGGATCCTCTGGCATTAATTGACTTTGCCCAGTGATTTCCAGTACTCCACCACTGAAGACAGTATATTTTCAGAACCTCAACTTTTTTCATGTACACAAATACCAGATGCTGGCAGGATCTCAGGGGCAGAGGCCTGCACTCTTCAGGATGTGCTATGAGGTCAGATGTGGTATAATTTGACAGACAAGAATCAAAAGAATGTACCAGGATCTTACAAGAATCTGGCAAGATTTACCCTGTATATCTGTATACCCTATATACAATTACAATCATCATAGAAGAGTCATTCTCCATGAAAGTTCCCAAAACCTTTCTTCCCCTGAAGACTGTCTTACTGTCATTGGGATGTCTATACATTTGTAGCTCCATCTGTGGCCATGGGAAGGAAGTAAATACCCAGCAGGGTAAAGAGAACCTACCTGTGAATTTTCCAACCTCCTCACTTTATAAGACATTGATAGCACAAAAAAAAAAAAAAAAAAAGTTATTCTTTTGACCAGAAAAATTCCAACCTTCTCTAGGAATGAATCTACCTGAGAAGGAACTAGTTCTGATCTGCAAGTTCACCCCACTGCCCCACCACTATCCACCTTAGGAAATACTGACTTTCTCAGCATCCTGCTCTGCATGGTCCCAGGAAGTGTGATCAGCTCCTTAGGGACCAGGGGTCTTCCCCGCGTATTCACAGAATTCTGAGTTGACAGCAAGACACACTTAGCCACAATAGTTGTGCTAGCCAATGAATGAACACGATTTAATCTAGACAAGTGTTCCCTTGGGATGCAAGCCAAAAACCAGTGGCTGACTCTGGTCTGTGGAATCCCACTTACTCCTTGAGGTCTCTGTTCATGAAGAAGACTCCATCCATGTATGATCAGTATTTTAGTATCTGCTCTGTATAAGCAAACTCCTAAGGGGATCCTATGGGACTGCCACCTTGTCTAGAGCTAGGACATTGAAAATCACACTTACCATTTGGAATTGAAAGGGCACAGAGAAACCTGGCCTTGGGCTTGGAGGCCCGCCTTTGCTACTGTTCCTGTCTCCATCACTAAGGTGTGTTGGGATAGATTTTCCTCTGGATACACTACTGTGGTTCTCATGAGTCAAACTTCCTTTCATGACCTCCTTTACTAACTACCACAACAATTCTTCTTCAGATATCCATATTTATGGTATCATGCAATGTTAATACTAGAGCTGTTGGTTCATATTATGAGTAAAAGTTCATTCCACATTAATTCCCGTAAAAGTGTATTCAAATTCTGCTCCTGCAGAAAGCTGATCCCTTTCTTGTTTTCCTCACCTTTTCTCTCCATGTAGGGAGGACAGCTTCATGGGCCATGTCATCATCAGCAGTGAAAGAAATACATGTTAATGAATTTTCAATAAATGAGTGGGACAATTTGAAATCCATGTAGATAACAGACAGCAGACTTCTAGGGCCTCTCAAAGTGCAATTTCCAGTTTTTATTTAATTTTCTAGTGTCAGTGCAGTGTCATATGTCATGGAGCAGAAGGTAAATCTCAGATCACACAAGTCTGCAGACATTCATTTAAAGTTAGCTTACAAAATTATTTTGCAACAGAGGTAGCTTCAAGTAAAAAGTGGAGTGAGGAAAAGATGAATTCAGGCAAGTACCTCACCATTTCAAATTGAAGGGGAAAACAAAACCAACACACCACCAAACTAATATAATGTGAATTCCTTAAATACTCTCCCGAGTAGATTCTCTATTGCCTAGTAGGGATTCTTATTATACTTTTTCCCTCATGAATACTTAATAAATTGAACTGTCTCTTCTCTACCAAGCCAACAATTTCCATGAAATTCATCAAAATACATAATTTGAGACTTTTACTCCTTTGTTATGTGAGGTTGAAACTTGCTGATGGATTCAAAATTTATGGACCAGATAGACAATACCGAATGAATGCACATGTAGGTTATAGAAGTCCTATTTCCACCTTAAAAAACTTTGTTTCCTTCTTACTCCTTTGGGACTGAATCAAGCCACAGTTTTGTTTTTTTTTTCCAGGTGGGTTGCATAAATGTGTGCTTAACTACTGAATCCTAACTCATTATTTGGATGTTTATCACTATTTCACCATGATATTTAAGGAGGAAACTCTCCAAAGGGAGTGATTTGTGGTTTTGTCCAAAGTATAACCGTGGTACAGACTGAGTGGGAGTGAAACAAACAGCAATTTGTAGAGGAAGCCCCAGCAGGGAATTTGCCACCATTCCCAGGCAGCTTGGAAACCTGGATGAGAAATAACAGAAATGGAATAAGAAAACAAAATTTTCTGCTTTGAACACACATTTCCCAGTCCTGTGTGGGCCAAGCATGAATGCTTCATCAACCAGGTCTCTTTAACTCAGCTCCCTTTGCCCTGCCTCTGCATGCTAGTTAGTTTCAGAAAGGGTGTAAATGACCTCACTCTGCTAAACTGTAACTGGCACAGCAAGGGGGAGCTTGCAGAGAGGCATTCATTTTTATCTGCAAGAATAATTATCTGCTTTTCTTGATGTGCATCAGCTGGCTTTGTGTGTTTGATAAATGCTATCATTTGAAGTTTAAATTTTACAAAAGAGGATTAGATGAGAAACGGCACGTAACTAATTAGTGGCAAGCAATGTGGAATTAAAAGGCAGACAAGCATATGGAACAATGCTTGTATTTCACAGAGATTCGGGCACATTAATGATCAAGCATTCGAGTTATTAAATCCTGAAGTACTTAGACTCTCAAGACAGGACATTTTCGTCTTTTTATCTGCATCTCCTGAAGATTCACTAAACACGGTGAATTTTCTCATTTACTCTGTAACTAATTGTAGCAAAGACTGATCATAGAATCATTTAGGTTGGAAAAGACCTTTAAGATCAAGTTCAACCGTTAACCTAGCACTGCCAAGTTCACCACTAAACCACGTCCCTAAGCACCACATCTACACGTCTTTTAAATACCTCCAGGGGTGGTGACTCAACCTGTTCCAATGATTGATAACTTTTGGTGAAGAAACTTTTCCTCATATCCAATCTAAACCTCCCCTGGTGCAACTTGAGGCCATTTCCTCTTGTCCTATCACTTGTTACCTGGGAGAAGACACCAACACCCACCTGGCTACAACCTCCTTTCAGGTAGTTGTAGAGAGCAAGAAGGTCTCCCCTCAGCCTTCTTTTCTCCAGGCTAAACAACTCCAGTTCCCTCAGACGCTCCTCATCAGACTTGTGCTCTAGACTCTTCACCAGTTTCGTTGCTCTTCTCTGGACACACTCCAGCACCTCAATGTCCTTCTTGTACTGAGGGGCCCAAAACTGAACGAGGTACTTGAGGTGCGGCCTCACCAGTGCCGAGCACAGGGGGACGATCACTTCCCTACTCCTGTTGGCCACACTGTTTTGATCATGTAGGAAGGCCCTGTGTAAGAGTTAAATTGACAGATTATGTTTCAAAATCACATAATTTGTATTCAGAGAAACTCATTGTTTGAGATGTTCAGGCCCAGAGGAGCTAATTTGTATTCAGCAAAGCACCTACACACGTGCACTAATGGAAGTGTCTGTGTAAGTCCAGTTATTTCAGTGTACCTTAAAGAGCTATTTTAAGTCAAACTCCTTCTCTAGTGATTTAACTTAGATTGGAATCTGTGTTTTGGCCATTCTTGTCTAATACTCATCTCATTTAGATTTAAGAACTGTTTTATATCCAATGAAGTCTCATTTCTGCTGGCCAGTAGTCAGCCATCCATTTCATGACTGTTTAATAGGGTCACAGCTCATGTGTTTCACAGACACTAACACTGTATAGCATAGCTATATAGCTATAGCATAACTAACGTTTTTCCTTTTTGCTAAGGTATTCATTTGCATGCACTGGGCATGAGGAGGATGTGGAAATAGAAAGAATAAAACATTTAGCTCTTTTTTTAATTTATTATTAATTTCAGCTATAAAAGTTAAAGAGCTACAGGCCACAGCATCTGATAAGAACCAATACCAACCAATCTCAGCTGAGTATGCTGTTTCCCTCTGTTCCTTTTCTTTGCCAAGAAGTAGAGTAATAAAAGAAGGCGAGGCATAGAACTAGCTGGGAAAATGGAAATTTTCTCCTAAAGTATGTTTGATGTTTTGAATCTTGCTTCAACTCTAGATTGCAACAAAGAGGAAAAATGTGACCTCTTCCCCCTACAAGACATGGGAAATTTGAAAAAAAAAGAGGTACTCTGATGTGATTATGTGTTTAGTTTTGATACAGACATGTATTGCTAGAAGAGAAAAGTCAAGGCAAAATTATTTAGTCGTTGCCAAAATGCAGCATTTTTGCCATATCAAAGCAGAATGTCTCAACATCAAATACAAGAAGGTAAAAATATTTTCTTCAGCTTGTTTGCCTTTAAACTTCTGTATTAACTGACACATTTCCATAGAATGCACTGATTTGGATGACTCTTATTTATTGATGGAAAAATCCCTGTCAAAAATACTTGAAATAGTAATCTCACAACAAAAGCTTGATATGTTTCGGGTAGAGACATCATGATTTGTTCACCTGCATGATAAAGATGGATTCTCAGCTTTGTGGACAACTTCTGTCCATCAAAGAATCCTTATAATGCAACACAGTAAATCCTGAAGATAAGAGCTACGGGATCATTACCCAAACATGCCTATCTGCAGGAATCAGAGCCCTGCTGAGATGGGACTCTTAATCTGCCTGGCGAGGCAAGAGGTCATTCGGAGAATGGGAAACAGAGAAAGGGATGGAGCTACAGGGACAAGGGGAGTAGAAAAGGGAGAGTACAAACAAGAAACCACCAGCTTAGGAGCTAGAAGCCTACCAAGGGACCTGTTCATAAACCAGGCTTGAACACCTGTGCTTACAAAAAAGAAAATATAATATGCATGCCTCTGTCTGCATGTCATGGAGACAAGGCAATCAATACATATTTGTTTCAGGTTTTATAAGTGCAGGCAGCTAAGATTTGGTCTTGTGATAGCTGGAGCAAATGCTCAGCTGGTAAGGCTGAGTTTTCTTCAAGAAAACTGAAGTCACTTTTTCTTCAGAGCTAGCAGAAATGGTTGAAAAGTTCTTTCACACTTTTGACTTAAGGGAAATACCCACTTCTTTAAAAGACTATAAACATATTTTTCTATTTGGATGGAAAAGAAAAAGCTAACTCAAAGCCTGTTATAAGTTGAGTGGAACAACAGTAAACAAAGCAATACTTTTGAAGAGACAAAAATGTGTGAATTTTGAAATGTTTTGATAGCCAGAATTAACACATGAAGAGCAAGCAAGTTTGTGTTCAGTTAACTAAACTACTGGAGAGACTGCAACTGCTGTCCACAAACTACCGTTAGCAAGTGTCTGACTCCTTTGTCTCAGCAGCTGTATTGATTAAAAGTTAATCATCTTGCTGCTGTCCACATCCTGCCTGCAGTGCATTGAACAGTGCTGCAGTTACATCACTGTGTGTTGAAAATAAGGCCAAAAAAAACCCCCAAACCCAAACAAAACCAAAAAAAACAAAGGAGATGACTGATTTTGGGCAGCTGCTTAAGTATTTTCTGTAACCTTCATACTTGGTTTGTGAGCTTTCTTATGAGTATCATTTTTACATGGCATTGATTTCAGTTTAGCAGTGAAACACCATATGGAATTGAATAATCAAACATTGCATTTAAAGATGTTGAAATTAAACATCTTGACTAATTTAATACTTTTTTTTTTTTCTGGAAACAGACTATTCTCCTTCTTTTTGGAGATCTGAATATTCATTTTTCTATGGAAAATGTTACCAAACCCAAATATTGGCTTATTCCACCTTCTTACACAGCCATCAGTAAATGCAGAGATTCCCAGCTGATGGCCAAGGAGTCTGAGTTCCTTGGACAAAGCTCCATGGAGGAGATCTTTGCTCTGAGTTTTCTGTACTCTTCATCTGCACCAAGCAAGGTCACAGAGTGGATTCCTATTGTTCTGGGTCTGTAAAGGAAGAATAAGCCTGTTCCCACAATCAGGAGCAGGTATATCTCAGTGCAAACCAGACTAAGAACTGGCTTTGGTATTTTAGGAAGTTTTGGAGGTGTCAGCAGCAGCCTCACTGTGTGCGGCGGTTCTCCTCTGCCCGTGGTGCAGGCACAGATCCCACGCACAGATACCAATCTCTATCCCTTGCCCTGATCAGAAAACATTGCTATTTCTGAGATTTGTTGCTGTCCAGTAATTAAGCTATTAAATTGCATTACTGCCAGATTCATATTCATAAAGTATTCTGGACATAATCTATTGTTATATGCCATCAGAAAGAAGATCCATGGGGCATTGCTCATATCATTTCAAAGGCTGGGCAAGCTGTTATTTCTCTTGTAGCAGAAGTCATGTATCTCAGGTAAATCACATAACAGATCCCCATGAGTCCATCCATCCAGTTCGATTTCTCAGAAAATTGAAGAGAGGTTGTATCAGAACCTTTCTGTTCAATTTCCAAGGTAAAAGCCTCCTCCAGAAGCCTTTTTGAGATTATTATTAGACACAAATCTACAGACTACATCACCTCTTTTTGACCATGTCCTTTCTTGCCTTTGTGCTTGAACCCTATGTGATGAAGAGGGTG
This sequence comes from Grus americana, assembly GCF_028858705.1. Taxonomy (NCBI): domain Eukaryota; kingdom Metazoa; phylum Chordata; class Aves; order Gruiformes; family Gruidae; genus Grus; species Grus americana. Next base: position 52,561,596 of record NC_072891.1, read on the forward strand.
CCTGGGATCTCACCTAACTGATAGGTCAGGGTACCATCTGGATAGGAGGTACCCAAATCAGGCTCACTAGCATTTGGATTTTCATCTTGAAGATACATCCTGTGGGAGTTGCTTGGAAGCAGGCAGTTGGGATATGGAAGAGATACTGAAGCTGTAACTAGGAGTATCTGTGAGGTTTGTGGTTTGGTGATCCTATGACTTGTTCTCCTGAAGAAGAGGGAGCTGTGAAGTAGTGGGTGTTGGGGTCATGTTTCACTGCCTCATGTGTCTTGATTTTCTGTGGCAGCTGTATAATCTGTAAAAAGTGGGAGTAGTTTGGGGACAGGACCATGGGCACATGATCTTTGGAGAGTCGGCTGGTTCTAGAGACAGACCAGCAGCTCTAAACAGGTCAATGAGAAGCTGAAGGACTTCTCAGGGTCTTCTCCTTGATGTGCCTGTTGTTTTCCCTGGCTTATGAAAGCCCCTATGGATGACATCACTTTATTCTCTGCACACAAGGGATGAAATTGCAAAGCTTGTAAGGAGCCTATGGACAGGAAAGATGACATCTCTCGGCAACCTCAATTGGTTGTGCTGACCCTTGGCTGCAACAGGAGTTCCTTGATGTAGCATGCTCCAGGATCCCTAAAGCAGGGAGGAGAAACATGGTTTCAGGCAATTGTTTTAACTATTAACCCATACTTCTCTGATCCTTGTGTTTGAGGGCATTTGAATTGTTCCTTCCCAAACTCCAGGATATAAGACCAAGGTGTGCACCTGGAGGTTTAGTAGTGTGGGGCAGGCACACTGTCCTCCTCTCCAAGAGCAATCACATAATGAAGGAGTAATGTGACATGTTGTATGACAGACACAAACTGTAAGTCCTGCTCAAAATTATATGGGCACTTGGGGAGACAACACAGGCCTGGAAATACTGTGCTAATTGCACAGGAAACCTGAGCACACAACTTGGGCAGGGTCCCAGGTTCATTTCTTGGGCACAGCCATCTCTGCTGAGCCACTACTACAGTATGTATGGAAAAGACAGCATTAAAAATGTCCCAGGATGCCTTTTGGATTGGAAATGCTGGGGGTGAGTTAAGGCTTAAAACAAGATGGTTCTCCATCCCCTCTTGGTATTAATTTTTCCGAGATTTGGTAGTAAAAGTGCAGCACATGCCTACCCAGCTGAGCTTCCTAGGCTGATACTAGTGTCTGTTGGGAAAGTGGCTTTCTGTGAGCGATTTGAGTAGAATAGCATAGCATAGCATAGCATAGAGTAGCGTAGCATAGCATAGCATAGCATGGCATAGCTCAGTGGAAGGGACCTACAGTGATCGTCTAGTCCAAGTGCCTAAGCACTTCAGGCTGACCAAAAGTTAAAGCATGCTGTTAAGGCCATTGTCCAATTCCCTCCTCAACATTGGCAGGCTTGGGGGATCGAGGCAGACCCAGGTGGGTGGACACTGTCCTGAGTGTAGAAGCATGCCCTCCTGCATCTGCAGCTGGCATCGGAGAGCTTTGCAGACTGCGGAGCTCCGGTGGCCGGCATCGCTGCCCCGAGAGGGACTGGTTTGCCTGCCTGCTGGACCTGCATGCCTTTCCCCGCGGTGCCAGGTGCGGCCCCGGAGCCCTCGCTGACCTTCAGACGTGGTCGCGCAACGGGCCGTGCCAGCGCCTCCGCAGGACGCCGGCCCCGCTGCTCCCCCACCCCCGCGCTCCCACTTCTGCCAGCACCATTCCCCCCAGTCCTACTCCCCCAGCCCCATATCGGTTGCTTTGAGGCTGCTGTCCCACCTCTTCTGCCGGCGACAGGAGAGCGGATCCGCAGCAGATCTCGTCCCCTCCGCACCCAGCCCCAAGGCGGCTGCCAGCATCCGTAAAGGTGGGTGCCAGTGCCGTGTGCGGGTATTGCTCTGCTTCGCCACGTAGCGCTCGCACCGCACGCAGCTCCTTCCTCCTCACCTTCAGATGCTGCCCCGAACCCGCGCTGGACAACGGATCGCTGCACTCGCGCCCTTCAGCCGGCGACCGCAGGGAGGGGACTTTCTCACCCCCTCCAAAACCCATTCCCACCCAACCCCCAAGCCCCAACCGCCTCCCAGGCTGCAAACACTGCTGGATAGCAAGAGAACTGAGCCGAGTAGCCGGCAATCCTTCTCCGGCCACAGTAAAATCCGAAGTGAAGGAGGGGAGAAGAAAAGCTCTACTTCCTCCCTATCTTCTTCCTTGCCTCTCCAACTCCTTCCAGGACCTAGGGGATGAGAAGGCATCTCCGGGAAGGACGCAGAACAGAGGTCACGGATCGCTCCCACCCTTCCCCTTTTGCAGGAAACCGTATTTGCAGAGATTTCCCCCCTGGCACGCACACACATTGACTCCAGAGGAGATGCAAGGAAGCAATTGCAAAATGTAACAGCGGGCTGACAACCTGCCCTCCTTCCCCCACGGCAAAGCGCAAGGACACCTGGCTGCCGCAGACAGCCGGTGATGGGGTGGGGGAACATGCATGCAATACACGCACCCCTCTGAGGGGCTGGGGAGCGCTGGGGACCTCCTCCGCGCGAGCATCGAGGGGTGAGGGCGGCGCAGGGAAGGGGCGGGGGAGCCGGAGGCAGGGGGAGGAGGAGAGCCCGACTCCCGCAACGAGGGGAGGAGGAAGGAGGGACCGTGTCGGGGGGATGGTCCGGAAATCCTGTGATAAAAAGAGGGGCGCGGGGGAAAAAGTAGAGAGAAGCTCTGGACTCATTCTCCCTCCTTTACCCCGCGCCCGCAACTTCCCCGGCAGCCGTCAGGCACATGGGCGCCGGCCGACGCCTCTAGGAGCGGAGCGGATCGGCCGCACGCACCCACCCACCCACCTGACGCCCGGCCGGCACCCCTCAGCTCGGCTCAGCTCAGCTCAGCACCGCGCCTGCCGCCGAGCGAGGTATCGGCGCCGGGGCGGTCGGGCCGTGCCGGCCGGCGTGCGGAAGGGCAGCAGGAGAGGCGGGGTGTGGGCACGCAGGGGTGGGGGAAGCCCTGGTCCTCGGGGTGCTGGCGGTCCGCGTAGCACCACGGCACGGCTGTGACCCAGTACCGGAGCCGGTGCCGGGCAGGGGTCGGCAGTCTGCCCCGGAGCCGAACCCACTGCTCGCCGCGGCCGGGGCCGGGGCCAGCGCCAGCAGAGGGAGGCAGCAGCCTGCGCGGCGGGACCGCTGTGCTGCACCTGGGTCCGGCCAGTCTCAACCTTGAACCGTCCCGGCTCTTCCTAAGGAGGTGCAGCCCTCGCTGGCATTGCGCTGGGGGCTTGCGCTGGGTGAGGTTTCTGGGGGTTAGGGTGGGGGAGCCTGCCCCGCATCCATGCCCTCCATCCCGCCGCCCAGGCTGCATCGGCACCCGAGTCGCCCAGCTTCCTCAGCTCGCCCTCCCGGGCACTTGCGGAGCGATTCACCTTCAAATGCCCCCTCGGCGGTCCCCGGCGGAGCTGCCACTCCGGAGCTAGCCCTCCGAAAACCAAGGGCGAGAGGCAGGCGGGGAAACGAGAAAGTTCAAAGGTTTAACGCCTTCCTGCCCGTCTGCAGGAGACAACCCGCACTGCTCCTCCAGGCTCACTCCCAGCCACCTGCCCGGCATGGGGGAACCACCGTGCCCCTTACCTCCTCCTCCTCGCCCCCATTCCCCACTCGCCAGCATGCAGCTCTGCTCCCCATGTGCCAGGGACAGCCTTGTCCTGCCAAGCCAGGGTCTGCAGGGATGGGGGATTGGAAACTTGCCTGCACTTAGACAAGTGGAGGAAAGCTGTGGGGAGAGAGCTGAGAAAAATCGGGAATCAGCCTTTTCTCCTCCTAGAGATGCTATTCCTCTTTTGATTGTACCTCTTTGCAGACTGCCCTCCAAGGATTCCTGGTCTCTGTGCATGTGAGGTGTGAAGGTGGGCAGCACCCCTAAGCCATCACCATGGATTTTGTTATGAAACAAGCTCTAGGAGGTAAGTGCAGTTGGCACATGAGGGTCCTTGTATTCCTCTCCCTTCCCCTTGCCCCCACAGTTGCACCTGGCAAGAGAGAGGATGGATTGCTATGAACCTCTGGTAGGGTCTGCAGCTGGAAGAGCTGTTGGTGGACCCGGAAGAGTATGACTGTCACCGATTCACGATCCCAGAGCCAAGTGTTTGAAGCATCTGAGCAGGAGAGGGCAGCAACAAGCAGAGACCAAAGCCCCATGTCAGGGGAGAGACCTCCCACACATGGCGTGCAGTCCTCGGTCATGTCTAATTTGGCATCCTACCAGCTGGCTGCATATCCTGCTGTACAGTGCACGGGTCTTGCTATTTGCTTCATGCCGTGCCACTGAGGCAGGTATTACAAAAACTGCAGACAGGTCTAGCGAGAGTAAACTCAAAGAAATAGTAGCATTTTGTGTGTGTGTGTGAGAGCTCCTTTTTCATCTTCCCCTAAAAAGTTAGCCATACCTTGACCAAAAAATGGCCAGTGCAGAAATTTTTTTACCTGGTATATAGAATTTTATTTTTAATAAGAATATTGCCCCAATAAGCAGGGAAACAGTAATAAAATATCCTCCTCTACCCTATCTGGATTTGAGGCCAACCTTTCATATGGTTTTAATCTATTTCCTTCCATGTGTGATGAATTGTTTTAACCTAATGGTGGGAAATAGAAAAGGTAGTGGGGGGGGGGGGGAGAAATTGAAAACAATGCAGAAGTATTTGGGAATTCCTTTGTTCTGTCATAGTTATGCGGCCTTTCTGGGCTGCTTGGCCTGAACATTCAGTCAAAACAAGGCTGTCACTGAGATAATGCTGAGTGCTGGCTCCTGTTGGGAACTGGAATAGTTGAAGTCAGAGGAAGTTGATGAGGTGGTTCTAATCATTCTCATTTGTACTGTATCTCATGTGTGCATTTTCCATTCATTTTCCTTTGGAGAAACTGTAGAGTCATGGGACTGTGGGAATATTTCGTGCATGGTGTTATTGATGTCATATGCAGCTTCAACATTTACTGCAGGACTCTCTCCTGTGGCATGGAACCATGTTTTTTCATCTTTGAAAGCAAAGGAACTGGGGGATTTTTTGTGTTTTGTTCTGATTTTTTTTTGACCAAGGGAGCAAAATTCTCACAGTTAAGGATAGAGCAAGCAACCCAAGTTTTAGTTTGAATGGTAAGACCAAACTGGAGAAGAAAGGGGCTAATCTGATTGCTCAAAATAACAACATATGAAGATATGTATGTGAGAAGATAACGGTTTATATGGTAGCAGTGTTACATTTCACTACTCTTCAGTGCCTGTTTTTAAGGAGAAATAGTTTTGAGAAGAGCAGATTTTGCACTGTTCACTATGGTGTGAATAGGGTTGCTTGTACAGAAATGAACAAGTCTACCTGCAAACTGGAGATTCAGCCACTGCAGCTGGAGATCTGTGAATCCACTAAAGGGAAATAACTGCTTAGAGACTGCAGTTAAAGGCAGAGGGAGGAGGGTTGCCGCAAAGGAGTAACAGCTGAGATGCATGCCTTTTCTTGCAGCTTAGTGACTAACCTGAGTTGGAAGCAGTGCCTGCCTGTGCTCAACGGCATTTACGCTGGGCAGGCATTCATTCTAACATAATGTTGCCTGCCAGGGTCAGGATTTGCATTATAATAGGACTTTCTGAGAAGACAAATTTAAAAAAACATCTTTTCATGAAGCCCGAGTTTCTGATGTCTGTCAAGATGCTGGCCTGGGCACCAGCTCTTCTACCAGATGACTTAATGTATTAGCAAAATGCGTCTGGAACTTGCCCATGTACTCAATAAAGGAGAAGTCTCTGCAGAGTGGTAAAATCCAGGAAATGTTAATTCATTAAGCAGAGACCTATTTTTAAATTAGAAATAGTTTCAAAGAGGAAAAACAAGATCTCCCAGGGCAAATACAACATGGAAAGTAAAGGCGATTTTGGACACTTGTGTCCCACTGGAGTTAAAGCCCAAGCTGATGCAAGCATGCTTTCTGGCCACACTGGCACAGCAAGACAAGGACTAAAGGTTACAGTTTGTTTCCTTAATTATAGGGCCAGAACCCTTTTTGTCTGCCAACTCTGACATCCAGAGGGAGACGCCCAAACTGAGCAAAGCATTAAACTTCTGGCGGGTGACAGGCTTGCTTTGGCTAGGACACGTGGTGTGATCTGCTTTTTATTATCTCCAGTTTCAGGGAGATCTTCCTGTGGATTTCATGGCTCTCTGATTTCAGTTTAATGTGGCTTTTCTGAGAACACCTCTGAATTAATTTTGCTGTCTGCTTGGGATATTTTGAATGGTGCAAAAGTTCTTATTGCATCCTCAAAATCTCTTCTGGCACTCCTGGAAAAAAGAAAGAAATACTGCAATGTTTTTGGTAAGGTCCCCTCCAATTTACAGAGAATCAGACTTGCTATAGATACTGCTTGCAGACCACCTACAGCTATGATAGCTTAACCGTTTCACTGTCTCAGCTGGGCATACCTCACAAAGGCCAGGGACCAATTAGATCTCCTTGTCTGAGCATTATGGGCATGGCATTTTCTCTTCCCAACATCCAGCACCAAAGTAGGCCTTAGGCCAGAGCTCATGGTAGCTAAGAGTTTGGAGCTGAGAACTGTTTGCAGGTGGGGTCTTTGTGTCCTTTTCCTGGTGGACAGGGCTGTGCAGGTCTCTGAAACATATGAGAACTTTGGGACCAGGTTTCATCATACTGGAGTGATCAGAGGAGGTGCTGAAAGGAAAACATCATTGCTCTCCCACTTTCTCACTCCTCTTCTTGAGGAAGAGGAGGTCTCACACTTTGCTTTATTAACAATAAAGAGTAGCCTTAGCAGAACACTACTATGGGAGTTCTCTCATTGCTTTTGAAACAATCCATGAAGACATTTCCTTTGTCTGTAATGGCACAGGACAATCAGATTTGTTTTTCCTTAGAGTTTTGTCAGTCAGAGGGGAAGAAGGCAAGAAGGTGTTTTGTAAGGTAGGTGAGCTAAGTTAGCAAGCCAAGATAGGCAGTTATGTTATGTAGAGTTGCTTTGTTTGGAAGTCTGTGTGACTAGGGGATTTAGGTTTTGTGAAATCAGTTTGGCAGGCTATTGTATTGCTGAAGTAGAATACATTCTTTTCCTGACTTGTTGTTAAAGGAGGTCTGCACAAGCTTGCTGTTTCTTTGCAGTGGAAGGCCATCCTCTGCTGTGCTGCCAGCAGTGGGATTTTGCTGCTCATGTTGGCAGTAGAATCTTTGCCTAGTGGTTTACAAGCTTGAAATGCATCTTTGCAAATCTCTAGCCCCTTCAAGGTAAAATTCTTGACCCTTTCATTAGCAGTGGGGACTGTGGTCCAGGAAAAGCAGTACAAAATGTTAGCTTATTTGACCAATATTCTTCCGTGGCTTTTTTTTGTGCTCCTCAGACCTTTCAGCACCCTGTGTCACTCCATTTATTGTTTGACAGTGACAGACACCATAGATATGAAATGCAGTCATGATGCTGATTAGCTGTGTAGGACAACAAGAAGAAAATAGCATGAGGAAACCTAGAGGCTTAAAATTGCTGCTTCTTCCACAGAAGTAACAGAGGCACCAAAGGGATACTTTGTACATCTGACCCCGCCACACCAGCAGACATTGATGTAGGTGCGTAGCCAGGGTGATTGGATGCTTTGCTGTTCCTGTGACAGTTCACCACATGAAGACAACCAGAGTGCTTTCATGATTGCATTTTACATTCAAAGTGCTCTTTAGCAAGCCAGGTCAGAGCTCTGCAGCACTGTTGTCATGACCAAGGTGTATGACTTCACAGGAAAAAGCTGGAAGTGGAGAACCTGAAATGGTCCCTGGAGGAATTTAACCATAGTGTTTTTCACTGGGCATTGTTTATTTTTTCATAGGTTTGTGTGAAAGCAAGGGATGCGTTAACACCTGACTCCTATGTCATACTGCACTCACTTCCTCTGTCACTGGTGGCTTGGACAAATAGGGAAACTGGACTGAAGTAGAAGAGACACAATACTTCATGAAGGTCTGCTGGATGTCATGCAGTTCTTGTCTTGCCTAAGGGTCTTAGGCATTTCCATGTAGAAAAAGAGAAGGGGAAAGCCCATGGGAAGGTGAGGAGGATTTGTGTGAGTTGGGATCATGATGTGGTTGGAGAGAGACATTTCTTATAGCAGAAGCTAGCATTGTGCAGACCAGAAGTCTGTGAAGATGTGGATATACAGAACAGCCACAATACGTCTGTCTCTGTATTGTATGGTGTTGTGCAGGGTCCTTTTAATGTGCTCCTTTTATTGTCATGGATAGGAGAAGTGTCTAGCTGGGATGCTTTCCTTAAATAGTGACTTTTCCTAATGTCAGACTGTGGATTAATCATGTAACTCATTACATATATAATGATGCATATGAATGGTCCTGTCTAAATTTCTTCTTCATGATGCCATACCCCTTGAACTCATTGTGTAATGCAAGCCCTGTCAGGAGGAAGGGTACATTTGAGTTTCTGGATGGATATTTACTTAGCTATATTTACAGGTATGATTTTCTCTTTTATTGGCAGCAGCTTAGAGTGAGGACTGCTGCCTGGCATTCACTTCTTTATCTGTCAAGATTCAATGGAGACTTGTTTTGGTTCATAAGGATTCTTAAAATACTGTAGGCAGAAGACAAATGCAACCAGATTGCCATCTGAAATATGTCAGCAGGGAGGCACTGCCTACTTCATGTTCCTTACTGGCAGCTTTGGTTCAACTAGGTATACCACAAAACTCAGTCCAGAGGGAATCCCCTTGTTCTTGAAGGTAGGTAGAGATTTAAACACTCCTGAAGATAATGGGATTTAAGTCACTGTCCATAAGCTCTGAAGAGCCAGCCCCTGTGCTAAGCTTACATTAGTGAAGATGTGAGTGTGTGCGAATGCCAGATAAGCCTGAATGGAAACTGTACTAGTGTTTAACAACATCTTAGTAGTGGCCTTCTGTGTGGCTTATGAAATGTCTATTTTGCTGCTGCATTTGCCTCATTTTACTTGCTTGTGATGTGGGGATTAAGTCCTTGATTTTTCCCTGGAGAAGTCAGTGAGATTGAGAGCGGTTAGAGATAATACAGACCTGTCCAGGGTGCAACAGACAGTGAAATAAACAGAGTGCTTTCTGCCTTCTCCTCCAACTCAGCCTCTTGTTTTTCACATTTGCAGTTCTCTGCTGAGCATCTCTCCTGCTCTGGGACCTCATGCATCAGCTAGGTTGTGCTCCACTGATTACTTTAATGTAACAAGTCCTAGAGAAGGACAGAAACTAATGCAGAACCGCAAGTTGTAGTGCCAACAAGTGGTGCTGGTATTTACTTCTGGGATCTCTTTTGCCTGTAGTCCTTGAAACCCATGACACATGAGGTCTTTCCTTTTGTAGTCAGATGCTTCCAAATCAGAAAGACTGGAGAATCTGAGATGAGACAGGAGGTCTCCAGCTCACTGTAGCATGTGGTAATGTTGGGGTCCCATCTTTGTTCTCAGATAACTTCTGCCTATATTGTGTATAATTCTGGGCGCCACAATTCAAGAAGGATGTTAAGGTACGCGAGTGTGTCCAGAGGAGGGCAACAGAGCTGGTGGAAGGGCTGGAAGGCATGTCCTGTGCGGAGTGGCTGAGGACACAGGGTTTGTCTAGACACCAGCAGGCTGAGGGGCGACCTCGTTGCTCTCTGCAGCTTCCTGAGGAGGGGACGTGGAGAGGGAGGTGCTGATCTCTTCTCCCTGGGACCCAGGGACAGGCTGTGTGGGAATGGTTCAAAGTTCTGTCAGAGGTTGTTCAGACTGGACATTAGGAAACAATGGTGGTAAAAAACTAGGACAGGCTTCCTAAAGACGTGGTCGATGCCCCATGCCTGTCAGTGTTTGAGACATTTGGACAATGCCCTTCATCACAAGCTTTAACTTTTGGTCAGCCTGCAAGTGGTCAGGCAGTTGGACTAGATGATTGCTGTAGGTCCCTTCCACTGAACTATTCTATACTACTCTATACTATAAATTCTTAAGTGAGTAAGGGTATAAGATAAATTCTGCAGTCTCAGTGTGTAATATGGTTGTGTTGTTCTATTATCTTCTGAATCTTTTTTGTTTGTCTGATGCTTTGAGTATATGCATTTTAATGACATTTTGAAGATGAAGAGGTAGTATTGATATCTGATGGATACATTTTTCACAAGAAATGGTTTTATAGGCCTTTTTTTCTAATGCATACTGCTGGCAAAGTGATTTACTTCAAGAAATTGGATTGAATGTAATCATGATCTCTGTTGCTGAGACAAGGATAGAAGGGAAAATCTTGTGTAGGTATCTCAGTGCTTCCAGAAAAACAAAACAAACATAGGTTCTATAGCTGTTCAAAGCTGGCTAATCTATACCAGCCTCAGATCTTCCTTGTTCATTTATTTGGTGCCAGATCCTGCAATGGAAACCTGCAGGGCTTACTTTGTTCTTCAGGAATTCCCATTAAAACCAAGGAGCAAGATGTCTTCCAAGATCATTGACTGTGGAGATGATACCAGTGAAATAACTACAATGAGGAAACCTAGAGGCTTAAAATTGCTGCTTCTTCCATGGATTTATTCCATCTGTGATCCAAACCAGGAGGAGGAAAACTGGCCAGGTCCTTTCTTCCTGTGCCTTTCCTGAGAAACCTTCCTTTTATGTTTGCTTGCCACTGAGCCTGATGCTCTTAGAATTATACAAATGCTCTCACTTGTGTCTGCTGGGATTTTACTTCTGTTTGTCTTATTTGTAAGCAGGCACTGAGAGCAGAGTGTGCTTATTTAGTATTCTTGGAAGAAATGAGCAACCTTCAGCCTGCTGGTTGTAGAGGTATGCCACAAAGAGCTTAACTAAGGTTTCTCCTGGTGAGCATCTGCTTACCAAGAGCCTGCTTGGAGTGACATGGATAAACAGGAAGTTTTCTCTATCAGATTGGGGAGACAGGGAGAAAGAAGGAAATTTCATATGCATTAAAGAGTTTGTCTAGGATTCCTTCATGGCAGAACAAAAGATGATTCTCTATGATTCTTTGTCCACTTGAAGGGAAGTTCTGCATGCTATTTGTTTTAACATCTATTGCTGTACACCTGAATCTTTCTGGCTTTTCTATTTTTGTATCTTTCATAACTGAAGTTCATTCTCATGGGTGCAGAGAAAAGTGGTGGTGTTTTGCCAGCTGCATACTTTTGGCACAAACAGAGTTTGTTAGTGATGAATTTTTGGCCTGTGTTGCATAGGAAACACTATCTACAGCAATGGATTTGGAGCTGGACAGGAGTTTAGTACATGATGCATTACAGTTATTCAGACCTTCCTGGTGAAATGGGACTTTGAAAATATAAGCTACTAGTTTGCCTTTATGTTGGTCCTTGGAGAGAGGGAAGTTCAGACCTATTCACTGGCTCATGTGCTGGCAAAAGGACAGGCATTAGAGAAGGCTGATGTACGTGGGATGGCTTTGTGCCTTGATTAGAAGTGAAGATAAACTACGAAATGAAATTTTGGGGCTACATGGGTTTAGAAGTCTTGCTGAGTTAATAGTGTATGGACTATTTCTGTTTGTTAGCACTGCAGTAATGTACAGGGCTCCAAAAGGCCTAAGTAATTTCTGCAAAGGCCCTCCATTCTTAAGGGAAGACAGATGCCCTGCCCTTGTGGAGGACACGAATGTCTCATTCTGGAGCACCCCCAACAGCACAAAATCCATTCTAGCACCAAGATGTGTATGTGGGAAATTGCAGTATGAAATCTGTAGCAGCTACATGGAGATTAGAAATTCTCTGGCAGGTTTTGAAGGCCACAAAATTGTTCAGGAGGCCTGGAAGATGAATGACATTAAGCAGGAAAGGCTGGCGTAAAGAGAAGGACAGATGTCTAGTGTGTTGCCACTGGCTTGTTTCATGAGAGGGCTACATGCAAGTGCATGCTCTTCCATTTGAATGTCATGGTCCCCTCTTTGAACATTATGTGATAGTGCTCAGAGAGGGAAGAGAGGGAGTAGAGGCTGGTGCTGAGACTCAGAGACAGATACAGGTTCTAGTGTTCTCTAGGGTGGGTATCCACAGTTTTTTGGGCCCTCAGAGAAGGGTTCATAAAGTGGTGACTATGGGACATAAGTCCCTCAAAGCTGCAGAATTTCTACTCCCAATTCCAATGGCTTTAGATGCAGCACGCTGAGGCTCTTCCAACTTCTCTGACTCTTCTCCTTCAGCGGTAGGGCAGAGAGCACCCTGCCTTAGCCTTGGATGCTCCTCTTTGGGAGGTTGCAACTGTGCACTGCCTTTGTATACGCATTCTATGTGTTGAAATCAAGCACTTGCTCAAGGCTACACAGAACCTTAAACATTTGCTAAGTTATGATTTTGAGAACTATGTTGGTTGCTGTTTTCTCACCTACAGCTTGATTGTAAGAGATTGGATTTAGCCAGTTCTGTTTCTTGCAGGTTGGCTTTAGTAACTGAAGAACGTGTCTCAAAGGATGTAGAGCTTTGCTGAGAAGGCTGATAATTTCTGCAGGTTGCTGGGCAGATGATCATGTGGTTTGCTTAAGGGTAACAGCTGTAATTACAGACATAGCAAAAGTTACTAGTGATCTTCCTGTCACTGCTACAAATTGCAGTGCATATTAGAAGCAAAATACTTCAAATTGTGTCTCTTTAATAGGGAAAATCGATGATCGCACTGTATAATTCGAGAATTGATTCATCCCCCACCCCACAGTTTTAAATGAGCTGATTTCAAAGTGGGTGGATGCTTTCACTGCTGAAATGCATTAATACAAACAATAAATTTAATCTGCTGACTTTGATGTGCATCTTTTTACAATTTGAATTTGTCATTACCTACAAGAATGAAACTGCTTAGCAGCTACTTGTGGTTTTGCAGCATGATTTGATTCTTGTAGATTATTTGCAGTGACACTGACCTTGAAGGAATGTCAAACATGCAACATCAACAGAAATTTGGAATTCAAAAGGCTGTGAATTATCTTTTGTGGAAAATAAGGAAAGAAACACAGAAGCCCAAGTCTGAAATGGTAGAGCTGTTTTGATAACTCTTGTCTCCTGACAGAATGTGAACAATGAAGGGGAAGGAGGACAACAATTAAAGGAAAAGGGATGGCAAAGAAATGTCTGTCAATGCTTAGGTTGGCAGATAGCTGAACTTCCATGTTTCTGTGTCCTGAGATCCACCTCTCTTTTGCTGGTGAGCACAGGCAAAGTTGACCAACGGAAAAGAAGTTTCAACCTTGTGTTTAAGGTAACTAAGTGTTTCAACTGCTGGCCTTATTTGTGGGAGAGCCCTGGGTGTGCTTAGGAAGGTCACTTGCTCTCAAGGTAAGATGGTGTCATGGAACCATAGAATGGTTTGGGTTGGAGGGGACCTCAAAGATCATCCAGTTCCAACCCCCCTGCCATGGACAGGGACACCCTCCACTAGACCAGGTTGCCCAAAGCTTCATCCAACCTGGCCTTGAACACTTCCAGGGATGGGGCATTCACAACCTCTCTGGGCAACCTGTTCCAGTGCCTCACCACTCTAACAGTAAAGAATTTCTTCCTAACATCTAATCTAAATCGACCCTCCTTCAGCTTAAACCCATTACCCCTTGTCCTGTCATTACACTCCCTGACAAACAGTCCCTCTCCACCTTTCCTGTAGGCCCCTTCAGGTACTGGAAGGCCACAATTAGGTCTCCCTGGAGCCTTCTTTTCTCCAGGCTGAACAACCCCAACTCTCTCAGCCTGTCCTCATAGGAGAGGTGCTCCAGCCCTCTGATCAGCTTCGTGGCCCTCCTCTGGACTCGCTCCAACAGCTCCATGTCTTTCTTATTCTGGGGCCCCCAGAGCTGGACGCAGTACTCCAGGTGGGGTCTCACAAGAGCAGAGTAGAGGGGCAGGATCCCCTCCCTCGACCTGCTGGTCACACTTCTTTGGATGCAGCCCAGGACATGGTTGGCTTTCTGGGCTGCAAGCGCACACTGCTGGCTCATGTTGAGCTTCTCATCAATCAAAACCCTCAAGTCCTTCTCCTCGGGGCTGCTTTCAATCCATTCCTCGCTCAGCCTATAGTCATGCTTGGGATTGTGCCAACCCACGTGCAGGACCTTGCAGTTGGCCTTGTTGAACTTCATGCGGTTTGCATGGGCCCACCTCTCCAGCCTGTCAAGGTCCCTCTGGATGGCATCCCTTCCCTCCAGCGTGTCGACCACACCACACAGCTGGGCATTATCAGCAAACGTGCTGAGGGTGCACTCGATCCCAGTGTCTGTGTTGCCGACAAAGATCTTAAACAGTGCTGGTCCCAGTACTGACCCCTGAGGAACACCACTCATCACTGTTCTCCACTTGGACATTGAGCCATTGACCACAACTCTTGGAGTGCGACCATCCAGTCAATTCCTTATCCACCGGGTGGTCCATCCATCGAATCCCTGTCTCTCCAATTTAGGGACAAGGATATCATGGGGGACAGTGTCAAATGCTTTGCACAAGTCCAGGTAGATGACGTCTGTCGCTATTCCCTTGTCCGCCAGTGCTGTAACCCCATCATAGAAGGCCACCACATTTGTTAGGCACGACTTGCCCTTAGTGAACCCATGCTGGTTGTCACCAATCACCTCCTTATTTTCCATGTGTCTGACCATAGTCTCCAGGAGGATCTGCTCCATGATCTTGCGAGGCACAGAGGTGAGAGTGACTGGCCTGCAGTTCCCTAGGTCTTCTTTTTTCCCCTTCTTAAAAATGGGGGTTATGTTTCCCCTATGTGTCTCTCCCACTCCCGTTGCATAGGAAGCAGTATGTGGCTCCATTACCCCAAGAGCAGGACAGAGTCAAGTGTGACTCACGGGCACCTGAATACTGCCCTTCTCTTTATGGGAAGGCAATAGCAGTCTTTTTTCCTTCTGTCACTCCTGCTTCTTGGTGCTTGGCAGAGCTGAACTTGCATACTTAATGGACTGGAAAGATTGTCCTTGCCTTCATATTGGCAGTGAAACTTTCTTGTTCATTCTGCCTCCCTCCCACCATGTTATAGCACGTAGTGCTAGACTTTCTGCATCCCCCCCTGAAGGGGCAGAAACTGTGTGGGACTGCTTGGTCTCTGTTCCGGTGCCTGTCTTAAGTGTACGTGTCCATTAAATTCCTTGAAAATGTATGTGTTAATTAAAATTTTAATTTGCAAGAGGACTTTGGAAAGGTTTTACTGAAACATGTTTTTTTCATGAAAAGCATTTAAACAAAGGTTGTATTTTCTCGGCAATCAAGAAGCAAAAGACTCATTGCAAACCTGAAAGATTGCATGAGACTAAGAGAATATACAGACAGACCTATCTTTAAGCTGTGACAGGCATTTATTTTATGCTGAAGTTAAGTGTATGCATGCCACTCTTACCTGAATCAATGTGTGGCTCTTACAGAGTGAAATGTTTTATTCTTTGTATGTGAACCAATTTCTCTTCACAGTTTCCTTCAGATTTATTTTTTCATTAAATAAAAGAAATTTTATTCAAAAAACCCACATGAACAAAATACAAACAAACAAAAAATTGAGGAGAAGGAGAAACTATTCAGAGGTTTTGGTAACTACCATCACATCAACATAGCTGCTCCTGCACAGTTCTAGCTGGGAATAACACTGCTTGGGAGAGTGTTTAGAAAAATCCTGGTGCCCATTAGAAATAGAAAAGCCTTTTTAATTTTTTTTTTTTTTTGCATTCTGTACATTTAAAACACTAGTGACAATTGCAACTTTCTCCTCTGTATTTTTCTTACTGCACATTTTAAATATCAGCAGTTCCTGTTCCATGTCATCCAAGTTGCACAGTGACAGATTAAAAGAAGCATGAAATAGGAAATTTATAATTACATGGAGATACATTAAAATCCTGAGGAAAAAGGTTAAGAAGGGACACAACTGCTCTCACTGAATACATGGGAGAGGTAAACACTGCAGTGAAGGAACTGCTATGTAAGGTGAGGGACAACATTGGTAAAAGAATAATGTGAATAAATTGGCCATGAACATACTCAAGTTGGGAATTAGGAGTGTTTCTGACTAGCAGAAGAAGAGAGAGGTGCTGGGGAAAACCACTGCTGGGGGAAGTGAGGAGAAATGGAAGCTGGGATTCAAATAATGTGTCAGTGTAATTGTGCATGCTCTAAGAGATAGGGCCAGTGAGGCAGGAAATAATTTTCTATCCTGAGTACATCTATAGCAAGCAGACAACATCTTTGACTCATCCCTTGTAAGACTGTTGATAATAACAAAATCGTCTTCAAAAGAGGTTTAGTTTTTACACACAATTTTAGTGTCGTTACAATATGTGATAGCCTCTGATGGGATCCAGGGGTCTGGCCCAACTCAGTGGTAACCAGCATTGTGGCCCTCTGGGTGATTTTGTCACAGACCTGTGGTTAATTTTTCCTTTTGTGAAAAGTTTTTAGCTCTGTTGTGTCCATATGAGAGGAGGAGAAGGCTGCCAGCTGTATCATCTCACTGCTCCAAGAATGATCTGAAACCAACTATCGGATTCAGATAGAAAGTGATTTTTATTTCAAAGGACTTGGTGGATTTGCAAAGTCATTTCTAGAATAGCTGATCAGGTTGCTTCCGACTAAAGCAAGCTCACAGCTACATTGAATATTTTTCCAACTGTGGTGTTTCAGCTCAGGTGGAGATTTTGAATTTCACATATTAAACACAGTTTGAAATTCCCTCCATGGTAACTTCTACCTGCAATACACATGGATGCAGCTGTTTTCAATACGTTTGTTCATTTGCTTGTTTTACAGGACTAGGTGTTTCCCTGGAATCTCCTCCCAGTTTTCAACAGCTGTCTAAGAACAAGCTAGTCTGTCTTCCTCAGTACCTATATTTTCTATTTTACTTGTGATGGCAGATTGTTAGGCTCACTTTATGCTCCTCACTTTATCCTCCTGCTCTCTACCCTGGCAGTATCCTGGACTCAGGCTTACATTTTGGCATGACTTAAATCTCTACCTAGGTAGACACTTTAGGAGAGTGCCTTTTGCTGGCTTAGCACCCAGGAAAAGAGGCATGTTTTATATGCAGGACTGAATCCTTTGTGTTCAAATGTCTCCTGTAACATTGTGAGGCTCTGTCCCCGTGACTGACAACTTTCCACCCAAGTCTCCTTAAAACTGCCTGATTACTTCAGGAGTGCCCACCCAAAGGAAACCTTCAGCAAGGGCACACAGGCAGATGGTAGCATGCCAGATCACTGCCATAGCAAGATGTTGGCTTCTGGAAAAGAAAAGGAATGTGCCATCCCTTTCTGCTGGCTGTTCATATTCTTGTATTGCCAGCGAGCACTCTACCAGGCAGAGGTCCCAGTGCAATTCACACCTCTGAACACCATGTCCAGGTGCTCCCTTTTCTGGTCCTGTGGCCTGAGTTTTCCCGTCATGGAGACAATGACTTGCCTCTCGGCTAAAGAGCTTGATTGGGATTTCTGGTTTTGCTTTTTAACTGTCATCTGGTAAAATTTTTCAGGTGGTACTGCTTCCGCCTAGACCTCAGTTCCTCTCCTTCAAGACAGTATACATGGGTTGGTTCTTGCTATTCTGGCAGCTGCACTAACAGTTGCTTAAAATAGGTGGGTGAAGCACACCCTCTCGATCACCACCACAGACAAGAGTGTTCTGCTTCCGCACTGTCTAAAGTGAAGACAAAGCTGCTACAATTTCAACTCTGCTTTACATCTTGAATCCTCTCCCTGGGTTAAATGCAGAGTATGTCAGCTTCAGTGCTGTTTTAACTCCAGCCAACTGTTATGAATTGGTCACCCTGAATTAAGAACATCCTTTATTTTTTCTCTCAGTTGTAAATACGCTGTGTTATTGCTGGTTCTTACGTGGTTATTTGTCTGATATTTATTTAGGTCTCACTTTAGTGTGCATTTTACTTTGTACTGTAGAAGACTAGGTACTTTTCATATGCTTAAAATTCATCCTAATTAAAAGATAACAATTGAGCTAATGTAGCTCAACAAAGACAAGCTCTGGATGACCAGTGAAACCCAGGGCTTGATTCTGTGCAATAGCATCCTGAACCCTCGTAGGCACTGCATAATGTAATTTACAAATTTCAGCTGTTCGAAACATGTCTTTTTTGACAGAGATCTGTCAGTCTACAACAGCTGAAGACCAGTATTTCTACTAATTTATTGCAGATGCAAGTAAATTAATCACAGGAGTTTTCTTCCCCTTCTTAAAACCTCACAAAAATCCCCTCAAAATCTCAGGGGTTGCAGTATTTCTTGTTTCCATGCAGTCTGAAAGGGATGGATCAGATCTACCACCTCCACTGCTGGATATGCATGAAAGAGGCATTTGTGGCACATTATTGGGGAGGGGGCTGGCTAACCCAGAGATGGTGTTAGTTACATAAGATCTCAAACATACCCCAAGTGCAGCATGGATGCTTTGGAGTGAAGCAATTATCTATTTTGTTGTCTTAAGAACAGAACGACCTAGATTCTCTCTTCTTTTTTTTTCTTTTTCTTTTTTCTTTTTTTTTTTTTCCTTTTTCCTCACGGGGTGGCCCACTTAGTTGATTAAACTGCAACTCAATTATAAGTGCTTGTATTACAGTTGGGAATAAAGCAGATGTAAAGAGACTGGAATTGATAAAGTAATTTATTTTTTAGCCTTGTTGGTTAGCTAGAAATTATGGTTGGGATTAGGTGACAAGCATTAGTTTTAGTAGCTTTTGGGTGACAGACATCTCACAATAGCCTTGGCTGGCAGTAGGGAATGCAAGAGTGATTCAATGAAAAGTTGTGCATTTCATAGTAAGAAAAAAAGGTAATGGTCTAATTTATACAAGATTTTAAATAAACTTCAAATCCTAAATAAGCCCAAAGTCAGCAAACGCAGTGGCAACGTGGATCTTATTTTGTTTGAAGTGAATGCATAAACCATATTGACACTCGTGCATTATTTATAATTTTAACGTACCTGAAAATTCTCTAATAAGTCATCAGAGGCATCAGGAAAGCAAATAAGTCATCCAGGTAGAGTTTGCAAAGGAGGTGACTAAACTCCAGCTGAAAACAACCCACCCTACATAGTCTTTGGTAACAGAATTATCCTTTAGGTTAAGGATATGGCAGCCAGGTAACGTGGTCCATGCTAAAGAATACTGTATTTAACAGAAACTGACATTGGCTCAGTGTTATATTTGTTTCCTCACCTATTTTCTCCTCTGACTTAAAGCTCAGGGAACAGAACAAAAGCAGATCTATTCAGTGAAGGGCAACCTGGAGAGTAAAATTCCTCCTTCCATGAAGTTCAAGGAGGGAAAGGATCCCATGAGAACTCTTAATCCCTGAAGACATGTAGAGTCAAATTGCACTCCTAGGTAGATATCTCTAGGAAGCTATCTCCAGGTAGATATCTGCAGCAGGGACAAAGCTGTGGATGGAACCCAGCACCAGATTTATGCATGGACTCCAAGTGGTGGGAGGAGTACCTTCTGTCTCTTTGGGCTGGATGCTTAGCACGGCTTCTTGCTGTATTATCGCATCACCTGCAGCTGAGCAGCGTGCCTTCACAGGGTTACCGCCTGCACATTCAAGCATGACAACTTTGCCAGGTGAAAAAGTAGCTGGCATTCTGCTCTTACTTCTGTCTCTGACAGTGTGGAAAGCTGATGCTGTAAATACATTTCCTGATGGCAGGACAGAGGAAGCCTACCTGTTCCTCCTCTGAAAAGTCCTGTTACCCAAGTTCAGCTGTAGTGCGATGTCTTGCTGCTCACTTACTGCTTCAGTCTCTGAAAGTGGTCTCAGAGCTGCAAAATCGTTTCTATACAGCATGAGACAGATGCTCTCATTACCTGCCTGGATTCCTATTTGGCTTCAGCAGCACATGAAAGCAGTAGCCATCTATGCCAAAATCTGCCTTTGATACTTTGGGGCTTAAAGAAGTTCCTCAGGGATCAGAGAAGAGCTCAGGAAGAAGGGCCTGGGAAAAATTTCCTTTCTGTATTTGTGCTGAACTTCCCAGTATCAGGGAAGAGCGGTCCGGTAAGGAATCAATATGCAGATATTCTGGGATACATGATACCAGGCTGATGGCCAAGTTCATTGGTTATGACAAGAGCCAGATCTGCTCCAAGTGCAGCTCACTTATAGCAAAAGAGAAAGATCACACTCTTCTGTCTTTGAACAGTGTGTAAGAATGAAGCGCTGTTCATCTTTATAGGGAAATTTTCCTCCACTGGGAAGGATTAATGAGAGATACTACAAAAGATAAAAGCCAGTCATGTAATTAAAGGGTCTTGAAGACCCTCGAAGGCCATGACTTAAAGATGACTGACATCAAGGGGAAGGCCGCACTCGATTTCAAATGGTCTGAGTGGCATTTGAAATTTGAAAGCATCTGAGACACACTTGCACATGATTTCAGTTCCTTTTTGCACCTCCTCCATGTTGTGCTTCTATATTGACTTTCATGGTTAATTTTCTGTTCTCTCAATAGCTAATATACATGGACATGGACATTGGCCTACCTTGTAGTCTTTTTTTTTTTACTGATTTCATGAACCCTCCTGTCAAGATGTTACTTCTCTTTGTTTTACTTTGGTGCTAAGATAGCACTAAAACCACTTAACAGGAGAGCTTAGGAACCGTTTCTTGAGATGTATCCACCAGGATCAGGCTATCTGTGTGATATTCCTTGTCCAATATGCAGCGCCTAGCAGAAGGGTCTCATTGGCATCGCTTGTCTCAGCTGCTTCAGGACTGCTGCTGTGCCCTGGGGAGGCACGGAGAGGGTCTGTTTGTTTATACACTCTCACAGGATCAGGAATGTTTTACATAGTTCTTCATGTGAGAAAGACAGGCAGGCTTTGGCCCTGATAAAGCTTTCTTGTCCATCCTCCGCATCACGCAAGCTCCTGTCTAGCTGCTCTCTGAAGACACCTGGTGATTCATGGCCATGTTATCACCCTGCACAGAGCAGTAAATCACCATTGTCTACCTACGTGGCACATGGGGATCCCTTTCTCATGTACTCCTTCGGAGCAGACATTTTTTAACTGTGCAGCTGGTAGGGGGTAACAGTATGAATCTACTGACATTTTGCTAACGCTACTTGGTAATGCCAGCGCTGCTGTCTGTGTTTCATAGAAATGCTGGGTTCTATTCTTCCTATTATCAGGACAATGATGGAAAGGAGGAACAAATCTTATCTGAGGCCTCAGCATTCCAGTTATCCATCAGTAAACCTGTTGCCCTTCTCTGGACTGCTGCAACTTCTTCCCTGCAACCATGTGCCTAGATTCTGGTACTTGTTATCTAGAGCCAGGTGCTTCTTGGGCTCTGCAGTGAGAATGAAGACAAATGATACCCTGAATTTAAACAGTTCAGCAGTCTGGATTACAGGGCTGATATTCACATGGTGTTGCTGAAAGAGCTGGTGTGAACTGCCAATGGACCATACATGTAGGGGTTAATGCTATCAGAGACACTCATCCAGTGAGCTTTGGTTCTGTCTCTGTTCATGATGACATGATAATTTTGTGATGAACTGCACTCACAGTGGAACTGCAGCAATTTATGCTGGGGCAATGTATGCACAGCTCTCCCCGAGAGAGACCTGGCCTTGGTTTTAATGAGAAAGCATGGTGACCTTTGGCAGCAATGTGCATCCTGACCTAGGATGGGGAGAGAATGGGCTCCTTTATGTATGGGGCATGCTTTGGAGCTTCCAGCTGTAAGCTCAGAACCTTGTTCATATGGTGGCAGGGTACCCTGTACTGCAGCTGGATGTAGTGCACCATGCACCACAGCTAATGGACCCTGTTCACAACCTCAATTCCAGCAGATCTCTCCTCCCAGAAAGTCCATGGCACTCTTCGAAGAGACATTCTGTGCAGAGAGGGCATTTCCTCTCCAACCCGATCTGTTAGATGTGTTCATTGCCATTCAAAAAACCCACCAGGCTGGCTCTGCTAGCCTTGCTGAGAAGTTGACTTCTCTGTGCCTCCCACTAGTGTGTGCACATGGTAACTGAAAAGTACTGTTGTACAGGGCATTGAATATGCGCAAGAAGGAACCCTTCCGTGACTGTATTGATTACATGAGAACAATAGGCTCAGAGATATGAGAACAATCCCTGTTATCCACCATTCCCCATAATTTTCATTCCGTGTGCAAGTTTGTACCAGGGAATCAGAGACTTGCCATGATTGTATCACTGACAGTCTCTGACTAGTTAAATTCAGTTCAGGGTGCAAGCAGAGAGACCTGAGGTTCCTTACGTTCTGGCAAATGGTCACAGCCCATGTTTGTTAACCTTTTAATTAGAGAGCCAAATAGAGAAAGTGATAAGAGGTAACTGGCTTGAAATGCAGAATACTCAATAAAGCTTTAATTTTAACAAGATCCCTATTCCCATTCTCTTTAATGACAACGCCTTTATAAGGGACCCAACTCATGAGTCAGTCTTTATTAAGACATGTATTAAAACTGGCAATAACTGCCCTTTAAAAAGTAAGAAATTAGTTGTGTTGGGCAGAACAGGGTTTGGTGGGTTTGGGGGTTTTTTTTGTTGTTTTTCTCTCATTGGAGTCCAGGCCCTCAAAACCAAACCAAGAAGCACACAATGGGGCAGTGAGAGGGGAGATGAGCACTAGCATAATTTGTCTTCTCCTTGGGGAAGCTGGTCTACACTTGCAGGCTTTGTTGCTCAAGGTTAGAGAGCACAACACATGTAATCAGCCACTCAGAGACCAGGCTGACTTTTGGCTGAGTCTGCGGTCATGAGCACATGCCAGTTTGGTAAATAAGGCAGAATTGGCTATCCAGGGATTTTTCTCCCTTTCTGGTCTGTTGGATTACATAATTTTTCACAGGCAATATGGAAGGACCTATCCCCTGAGGGATATTGGGGAAGAGAAGCTGTGAGCCGAGAGCTTTCTTCTCCTTGTCCACCATCACCTTAGCCCACTATCAGAAGCAGAGCTACTTCTCCTTTAGCTCTCATTCCCGGCATGTCACTGACTTCTGGTCCCAAATGGCAGTTAATTGTTAGACATTTTCTCAACACTGTCCGTGTGCTGTCAGCAGGCCTCTGGGTTTTAACAAGCTCAATCTGGCTTATACCTGCACTGACCCTTACGTATATCAGTATGGTTATAGTTAGTCATTTGAACCCAACATGCCTTTCTTCCAAGATTGTGCCTGTAGCTACAAATATATGAGAGGAAACCAATCGGGCAGGCAGTGGTGCTGTTACTGCTTTTTAGGGCATGGACTTTAGTTTTCCAGTGCAGTGTCATGGCAGAAGTAGGTTGAACTTCACCTGTGATGGTCTATCCAAAAAATAATGGTGCTATGGTTTCACCACTGCAGGATCTATGATGTCAGACAGACAAGCACAAGCACAGATACGTGGCTGCGTGCTGCAAACCAGTCAGCTACCACAACATCGGAGGACGCAGAGAGTTGAACTGGTTTTGGTGGAAGAATATATTTGTAATGAAAAGCTGTTCATCATTATCTGAGCTTCAGCTTAATTAACTTGTGACAGACTTGTCTCTGTAACTTTCCAGCTGAAGTGTTGAAGCTCCTGAACAAGGTTATTACAGCACTTAAATGGATAGACCAGCTCGACAATGGAAAGTAACATAAATCATTTTAACTAGAGACTGTTTCATTATGTAATATTTTAAAAATGTGCTTTCCTCAAGCAGATCTCAGCACCTCTGGGGAACATTTACAACTTCTTCCTATGAGTAAGCATGTGTTCCTTCTCTGGCCCAAAAGGTGATAA
Organism: Grus americana; assembly: GCF_028858705.1. Classification (NCBI taxonomy): domain Eukaryota; kingdom Metazoa; phylum Chordata; class Aves; order Gruiformes; family Gruidae; genus Grus; species Grus americana. Next base: position 52,585,403 of record NC_072891.1, read on the forward strand.
TGAAGTCTTTAACAGGATCTGTGGTAATTCTTTGCTAGAGAAGGATGAAATACAGCATTGGTGTATATTCTGGTCAGCAATAAAAGGAACAGGGTGAAGGTCATTTAAACATTTTCAGCACAGCACAATCACTCAGAACATCGGGATGATTTGCTGCCTGATACACTCACACTATGTCAGGATGAGGGAGAGCTCTATTTAGTAGCTCTTCTGTTTAATCTGCAATATAAGCTATTTCCTGGCACATTGATTTCCATCTCATCATGATCTTGTAATAATTGTAGAGGCAGGATAAAACCTAATCTAGTCTCATTTTTCTAGTGTCTTCCATGCCTTAGCTGTGACAGTAGTTTAGATCTCTGTTGTCTCCTTTTCAGCAGAACTGCCAGTGAGTCTCCACTCCCTTGAGGGGAGTGTACTTGTACTTCTGCACTTGAATATTCTTCTTTTGCTTGACAACTTTGGTTTTGCACCATGTCTGTTTCATGTCATTATTTGAGAGCACTTCTAATGCTAATTTTGCCCTGTATGGCAGCCCCATTTAGTTTGCCATCATGCAGATAAAGAATTGCAGAAAGGCTGGTTTGACTGAAAGCTGCTCTGTTTTTTTCCCTCGTAATGCAAAGTATTCTGTCTGCTAACAAGCCAAGCATCTCTTACTTCCTTACATTACCCAATTTACACTTACACTACTGCAACAATGGGATAAGCGTCCATGTTGTCATTCAAGCGATTAATTAACATGAGGGATAGACCTTGCAGAACACTCTCCCTACAGCACATCCTTCCAACCTGACAGCAAATCAATTGGTCATCAGCTTCCAGACTTAACAAAGCAATACAAGTGGTCTCCAGGAGCCTTTTTATTGTTGTTTCTGCAAACATACTGATGGATACAACTAACGTAGCTAACCAGCAGATGCTGAGGTCCCCTTGAAGAAACAACATTTACCTTCTAAGGCACCCCCCAGAGGCACTGGATCTCCTTCAGGAGAATGGAGAGAGCAAAGGCAGCGTTCCTTTACCATGTATGCTGGATGCCCATATTAGCTGAGATGGATCCCATTAGGATTGTCTTCCTGGGAGAAGGCCCTAAGTGGTCACAGCTACAGACCCAGTTCAGGTTGGCTTGAAACGTTTGCAAAAAGAAGAAGGTCTGTTCTTGCTTTCATGTCTGCTAACCAGCAGTCAGCATCATTGCAACAGTTTACCTTTTTATTTCTTTGCTTGCCCCTGTTAAAGCTTGGTAGACAAGTGGAACAAGGAGGGGTACTGTGAGACTAGAGAAGGCTTTGAGAGGAACAAGGAGGTATCCTACCAGCAAAATTTGGAGTCTGACTGGTCTTGTATTATTAGCTGCCTTGAAGCTGTGGGTATCCTGGAACTGAGACATGCTCCGAATCTTCTAGAATTTAGATAATAATGCAGGCAAAGCATCCATAAGGTTTGTGATTGGTGTTACATTCAAGCCAATAAACCAAGTTGTTATCTATGTTATGTCTTCTGATGTATTACATCCTTTATAGGTGCAAGGAACAGGTTATTGAATGTCAGCACTGTTGCTATTACCCTTCTGTGTGTGCTTTTCAGTCTGGGTTGATGAATGTTGGTCCTCTTTTCTTGAGCAAACTAAAACCTTCTATCAGTATGGAAGTCCTTTCCTTGAACAGGGGTAACTGGCATAAACTTAGAAGTGACTCATTCATTTTGAATATGCCCGCCAGTCTAACAGCACTTTAAGTTTCCAGCCTAAACAGGCAGGCATCTCTTCTTAATTCTGTATTCCATTCTGCAAAAGTATCTAAACCCAAGGCAGTCTTCAGGTGTGTGCTGATTTGGGACCATGTTTGAGCTTTCCTCTAGCAGCTTTGGCATTTAATCCCTTTTTTTTTCATGCCAGCTGTTAGGAGGAGGTGTGATTTCCCGGAAGTTGTAGCCAATGTAGTGTCCCCTTGTGTGTAGGTTGCCTATGTGGTGGTGGGAGAAATGTTCTTTCTGTACTGGAGAACAGTGCACTGAGCTCACAAAACAAGTGAACCTGTACTGTTGTTTTAAAATTGGATAACTGGGAATTTGTTGGTGGTGTTCACAAAAGTAAAAAATGGAATGGAAGTGACTGGAGGATTAATCAGATTGTCCTATTTGTGGTGGTAGTCATAGCTGAGGCACGGCACTCAACAAAGGTTCATCTCAAGAGCATTCGAATTTCTCTCTGTTAGTGGTATCCTCTCCTTTTTCATTGTCTTTGAAGCTGCAGCTTTGTTTTTGGCTCTAAGCAAAAACAACACTTCAAAGAGCTATTTTGGTGCTGCTACCTGTTCCCCAGCTCTCCTCATCCTTCCATCTGTCTCTAAGTCACTGTCTGTCAGCCTTGCCACAGACTTAAAAGTGGGGGGAAAAAAGCATCAGCTTTTAGCATTTGTGTTGGTTCTTGGTTTAACAGTGTAAGTTTTAACTCAATATTAAGGCGTGACTTTCTCTGTAAGCTGGGTAGTTGGGATGCACAAGAGGATGAGGATAATGGGATTCCTGTGATCCCAGCTCATGATTTGTGGCTTTAATCTGGTGAGGTTTTAAATTGTGATACATCAGAATATATCCAAGTCCCTAGCTGAAAGAAGCATTTCAAAAATTCACCCTTGGTATCAGTAAGGTAAAAAGCATGGGCTAAAATTAAGCATATGTGCAGCTGCTTTGCTAGGTTGGTGCTCTATCATTTTCTGTATATGATAAGAAAACTAAAATTTGCCCAGGTTTTTAGCCACTCTTTCCTTGTTCTCTTCACCCAGAGTGAGATCTGTGCATGACAGAAAGCCGAACATGAGTGCATATCGACAGCTGTCAAGAACATCAAGTGAGAACCATGATGTGTTGAGACTTGTGAGGAGACCCAGGCTACAGTCATCAGTTGATACCACCCTTTATAAGACAGTCTTTAAGTCTTGTTTCTTGCAGCACTGGCATTTATTCTTGAAAGCAGAAAGCCCTATTTGCCCCTCATTTTAAACATTTGCTTTTTGGCCCATTTGAAGAGTGTGCAGTCACAAATTTTTCCACCCACTCTTCTAGGTCATGTCCCATCTTTCTTTGCATCAGTTCTCTGTCTCCACTATTGCTTCAGATGCAGCTGTGCCTCTGGGGTTTTTTGGAAAGCAGATTTAAAATTGTGATAAACAGCTCCTAGTTGGAATTGAGGCTTAGGGGCTCATTAGCTCACAGAGACACTTATATTTTCATTTGCATTTTAGGGGAGTTTATGATACCCTGCAATTACAATGTCTGAAGGCTCTCCATCCTCCTGGGGCTGAGTAGCCACTGTTTTTTGTCTCATTTGATAATTAGCAGCAAAATTAAGCATTTGTTTAGAAAGCAGCTAAATTTCTTGTACCATTGACAGCCATAGAGGTGGTACCCTCCCCATCGCTCCTTCATGCACTGGGACACCTCTTCAGTAATAACAATGGGTCCTACTTCTTTAAAACTCACTAGACTGCAAAGTATTTTCCAGAGGGTGGAAAGATCTTTACTGCTTTTCATAGAAAAGAGAGCTAAGGCTCAGAGGTAAAGCCCACTCACTGGGATGTGAGTAGGGTGAACTTGCCATCCTGACTAAGAACCAGCTGTGTCCCCAGTGCGCATCTGTCCTGTTGTATGTGGAGTAATAGAGGGCTGACACAGGCTGGGAAGATGGTTCTCTTCTGCTCCTATCTTCAGCCCCAGGTATTAGCCTTTGAAACAGCAGTTAGTAGACTGGCTGGCTTTGGAATGAACTCAAGTCACTAAGGTACCTGGGATAGTGGCCCTGTGATAGGAGAGGACATTCTGCAGCAAGCAAAAAGGAGTGTGGAAGGAAATGGGCATATCATGTGAGGGAAGGAGACAAGAATGGAGATATTCTGAAGTTTTTCTGGCTAGAAACTCAAATTAAGCAAATATGGTTTAGGAGGATGCAAGTCTCAATTCAGACATGCTTTTAGCAGAGGTTGGATATGAGAGCTCTCAAGGTCCATTCCCACCCAAGTGGTTCTGTGATCCCGTGTTGGGTGAAGTCTGCTCAGTGCTGGTTCATGTCAGTCCTCCTGGAGAGAGCACTCAGGGAAGACAAACTAGAGGGGAGAACTTGTCTCTTGTCTGATGTGCTGTTTTACAGCCTGAGTAGGAATCCAGCATGCTGTTCTGTTAATCTCAAAATCTTTTTATGGGCACAAAGGAAACATTTGTTACATATGTAAAGCCAAGAATGTATTATTAATATAATTGAAAACTTAACTGTCTAATCAAAAATGTATTAGTTCAGATTTGGTTCTTACAGAAAAAGAAAACCAGAAATGAATACTGCTATACAGAAAAATTCTCAGTTGTAATAATAATACTGTTAAAATTGTCATACACATGTTCTAGTATGTATCTTCCAACCCCATTTTGTGATGGTATGCTTGCTGCTCCACTGCTCCTTGAGTTCCTAAGGAAGATAGCTTCAGTCTGGTTGAGGGTGGGGTTGAGTTGTCAGTATTGGGAGTCCTTCACCAGGACAAACATGATGGTGATGTTAATCATTTCTTCTTCCTCACTCAAGAATCCACCTGGGGTCATTTTTATATGTTTCCTACCATGCTTTTACACCTTGCTCTTTCTTTTAGTCTGTATTCAGATAAACTATGTATGATGCCATACACATACATTCTTTATTCTGTTATCTCTGCAACTGTTTTTGTCCATCTCCAGGTCTGCATTTCTTTAACTGAGTTGCAGGATCTCCAATCCTAACCTGTGCCACATCTTCTTTCCCATGCTCCTGTAGCCATCACAGACATGACCTGCAAGGGTTTACCTGCCCTGCAGGTATGTAAGATTGTGACCATGGGGTTCTCAGGATTCTGTAACAAACAAGGACATGGAGGTTTGGGTTTCTGTGAAAGTCTACTAGTAAAGCAAGTCTATATTACAGGTTACCACAAAATGACCACGTGTGTGTGTGTGTGTGTGTATGTATATAAGTAAATAAAGCAAGTTCTTAGAATATTTTGCGTTTGAAGGGAACTTCAAAGATCATCTATTTCCAACCCCTTTACCTTCTACTAGATCAGGTTGCTCAAAGCCCCATCCAACCTGACTTTGAACACTTCCAGTGATGGGACATCCACAACTTCTCTGGGCAACCTGTTGGTATTACAGAATTACCAAAAGGATGTATATACTTATGATCATTCACCTCTATACTCGCCTATATATATTATGAGAGGTCTTTCTAGTATGGCACTCTCCAGGAGCGCAGCTAATCAATGCCAGAAAAGTGTCTCTTCATAGATCACGGAGTTTGGAGTCTGCCAGGCATCCCCAGTGGGAGTCCATTCTGGGAGATGTTGTGCAGAGAAGCTTTCTCAGAGAAGTTGATGCAGAGAAGCTCCCAGAGAGAAGCTCATCTTGGGTAGATAGCCAGGTAATTTTTATACAGTTTTGGTGTAGACACCTAAGCGGGCAAACAACATAGTTCCCAGCTTTTTTCATCATCATGGTTTCTGTGTTCTGCTAGCTGTATGTCTTGGTTCCTGGAGGGCTTATCAGGGAAACCCTGAGCTCGCACTGAGCTCATCGAGGATATCTCAAACTCCTGCTGAGTTCACCAGAATGCTGAGCTCATGAAAGAGGCCTCAGGGTCGGGTGGGGGGCCCTGGCTCAGTAGATATCCATCTTTGTCGGTAGGTTTGCTTTGGCACCTTTATGGCTGCTCACAGCAGGTCTTCTTCACAAAGTCCTGTGTCTCCACTTCTCATGGCCCATGCTGTCTGTTTTCTCCTAAACTCCTAAACTGTGCCAAATTATGCTAGTCATAGATACAACTACACAGAATAACTGCCTGCTTCTACTGCTTTTTTAAAAATTACGATTTTGCTGTAGAAATATAAGAAAAAGTAAGACAAATTAGCTATAGCCACTTGGTCATTAGAAACACTGCAGCTAGAACTAAACCAACCATAACTTTGACCCCAAGAGGGTCAAAGCCGGTTCAAACAAAGAAGACCTGCCAAGCCTCAGCCTTGAGGCCATGCAAACTCACTACACAGTTTGTGCTGTGGTACTCACACTGGCAGTGTTGCAAACTGCCTCCATCAGTCACAAATCTTTAGCCAGGGTGAACTTGGGCATATGGTCTCCGGCTGTTGTGGCTGCCTACCTGACTCTCACCTTCCATCTAGATGGCTTGGGCCTGTTCGTTTTCTTAGGTTAACTGTCTCCAGCTACACTTAGAATAGCATAATATATGATGCAGGCATCCTACTCTTTTCAGTGTCATTAACAGCTCTTTTTTCAGCTCTCTACAGGGAAATTTTAGCTCTAACATAAATTGAATTTCATTTGCATTGCAATGACTTGACTTCTCCATGCTAACTTATCATTCATGCAGATGAGGATTACACCCATGTACCTGTGATCTAGGACTCAGATTTTTTTCTTTTTTCCTTCTTTTTTTATTCTTTTTTTTTTTAAACATGTTTTTTCATGCTTAGCAAAGCCACATTGGAAATGTTCTATGACTGCCATAATCAACAGCAACTTGAATCTGCCAGTATTTGTTACCAAAATCTTGCTATGGAGACTTTCCAGGGGTAAGCACACTACATTGTATGGTGTAGTAAACACTACACTGAGTTCCATAGCATTTGCAGGATCCTGTGTTTGCCATATTAATTAAAATGTGTGTGTTGCATTGTCTTACAGTTGCAATTTGTTTTCATGTGAGAGGCAGCAGAACCTCACCTCAGGTGACCCATGGTATGGACTCCTATGACAGCTTGCTATGGATTTGAGAGGGGGGCAAGGTCTCATGTGGAAACTTAGAGCACTGAAGAAGAAAACTTATGTATGCATGAGCAGGCAGCATCCAAAAATCTAGTTGTAAAGGATTAAAAAGAAGAAAAAAGTGGAAGGTAATAAAAAGGATGCAAATATCTTTGCTGATAATGAATGGCCAGGAAGGCTATTCCAGGAAGGATATACATAGCCTCTTGATCAAATACTAATTATGTTAGTAGACAGCCGGAACCAGTCCAAAGTTATATGCAACAAGGACACATGTCTGAAGACAGGTTCTCTTTCTGAGGGTGAGCTACAATTTTGACTTTTGCTGTGCATGTAGGTTACCCATCTTGCACTTCGTATGACATGTACCAAAATAGATCTCGGGTCTCTAATCACCAGGGCATATTCCCCATTGATGTTGACTTCACAGAGCTGCAGGCTAGTTCACAGAATGTAAGAACACAGCTTTCACCTGTAGTTCTCAGAAGCAGCAACTTCTGTGTCCCCCTTACATACAGTTACTGGTGATGCAAGCTGACTAATGTATGTGGGAGAGGATTAGTGCAGTACACACACGATATCAAATTGTTTGAATCCGCTCTGTACTCTGGTTAGAAATGTAAAGACAGAATAAATTACAGAGGGACAGAATTTTTGCCCTGCAGTAAATTGTGGCCATTTGCAGTATTTGGCATAGCAGGCTTATAGGAAAGAATTTGTTATAAATAAAACCAGGAGGAACACAGAAGGAATCCTAATATGAACTGAGAAAGTGCTGAGCAAGAAAGGTACTGTCTTGTGGCACTCAACACTGCTCAGTATGCAGAGGGATTGGCCTGGATCATTGAAACCAATGCAGTTGCAGTCATATAAGCTGAAAATCTTCACTACAAATCCAGCTGGAATAAACACTGGGCAGACAAACCTTAATACAAGCAACGTCTGTTTCTGTGCCCTAGCTTCTGTTAGTTTCTGGGAGCTGCTTTGTGCCCACCATCACTGAAATTCCCTCAAGATTCAATTACTATTGTACTCCCTCATGCTGTAAGTTTAATCCTTCCTTTTTAACAGTGGACACACCAGAAGTATGTGGAACCAGTTTCACTGTTTATAGTCAGTTCAAAAGCATAAAGATGGCAGGACTCTAGCAGATCAAACGAAAGGACTGTCTAGCCCAGTGTTGCCTCCAACAATGGATGTGTTGGGAAGACAGCAACTGGGTAAGTGTAGTGGAGATCTACCCCAGAACACTGTCCAGCCTCCAGTAACTGTGGCTTTCAGATCCAGACATGTTATTTCTGTATATATTTGATAAACATGAGTATTGTCTATTTGGGCACAAGGGAGTGTTTATGTCAAAAATTAATTTGATATAGAGACAAAATTTGTTATTCATTGGTCTTGTAAAACTAGATCTCCACCTCCAAATCTGCATTCTGTATTGAACTGGATTTGTCATTCAAAACAAACAAAGCACTGCCATTTTATAGGCTGTCCAAAGCAATAGGAGAGTTTAAAAGGCTGTGGAAGTCATTGTGTGAAGCACTCTCTGCCTTTTGCTTCTGTAGGTCCCAATCAAAGACTCAAAGGCATTGGAGGAAAAGCCTGGGTGATGCATGATTTGGGGTGAATAAAGAACTTTGACATATAGTCTCTCTTGTTGTGATGATGGGTGAGGGCTATCAGCATAAAATTGCTGTAAATCATGCTCATTGTAAAGATAAGGGGCCTGATTGCAGTTAGCACTGAAATCTCTAGCATATTTCCTTGAAATCACTCACTTGAAAGGCAGAATTAAAAGATCTTGTGCTAGGCAGACTCTGCTGGGGAATTTGCAACTCATTGCCTGTCCATTTGTGTAACTAACTAGGATACATAATATTTAGAAAATTTTACTAAAAAGCTGTTGCCTACTGTCATTCAGATGCCAGCTTTAGCTGTCCTTTTCTGCAAAGAGGTAGGCAGATTCTGCCTACATCCTGCACCACTGAAGTTAATGTGGATTTTTTTTAAGTTCAGAAGAGGCTGAGCAAAAAACCAGACCTTTCTGAACCTATGTGTGGTGTGGGCAGCTCACACTGTTTGTTTCACCAGTGTCTCACATCATCTGCTAACAGTAGGGCCTTTTTACTGTTCTGGGATCCAGTATACCAGAAATATGTGTAGGAGGGCAGGCCTACACTGGGATCAAACTGGTCTGCCTTGTTCAGTATCCGGTCTCCAGTACTGCCAAAGGTAGATAGATACTTTATGGAAGTGTGAGTACAGGGCAAAACAATAACTTCCCCTAATATTCTCTCATCTCTCTCATTCTCTAATTTTAGCTCTGATCCAGAGCAGTAACTGAATTTGATCAATCAAGAGCACAACCTCTGTGCAGTTTTCTTGCTATATAAGAGCAAGTTCAGCCTTCATAAACAAATGGAATTGATATTTGTCTATCTGCCAGAAACCTTTCTATTTCTGCAAAGGTGTCTCTAAATATTCAATAGGCCAGTTAAGGAGCAATAGAAAATGCTGTGTCACCTAAGCAAATAATGACCTTTCTGACATAAGAAAGAAGAAGCAGCTATGAATTAACAGTTCAGAAATCTCAATCACTTGTCAGTTCTCTGTCCGTGGTCTGCTGGCAACGTGAAGAATTAACAGCAGCACCCCCAGAAATCAGAAAGAAGATTGAGTCATACTGCTAAGATTGCAGCAAAAAGGATGTACTGGAAATAGAGAGTGCTCACCTGTTTATTGTTTCCCTGACTTGGTCAGGTAGGATGACCTGATTTCATATAAGTCTAAGTCTGGCTTGAGATAGGAAATGAGATCACAGCCCCACCTGTGTGGTTAGAAAGAAGGTGCTTGAAGAAAAAAGAAAAAACAACAACAACAACAACAACAAAAGTTAGCGCTCTCCATCTTTTTTGCCTTTGGATGAAAGGGACAGTTCCCTCTTGGTCATTTTAAATTATTATTGCTGTTATTGCTGTTGTTGTTACTTACAGGATTTGAGTTAGTCTGGGGAAATTAGCATCAATGAAAAAATGGAGAAAAAGTATCAGCTCTTGCGCAGACAACATACAGGTAAATCAAATTATTGAGGCTGAGGAGGGAAAGTGTTTACAAAGGAGCAGAAAACGGGCAGTTGCATCTTTTCTCTGCAGTGCTTTGTGTGAGAGCCACCTGTGTGGTGCAAACTGCTTCTACATGAAGGGGTGCTTATGCTTTGTAGGGGGACCATGGGTTAACTGAAATTCCTTTTGCTTTCTACCCTATGCTGCAGTGCAGAGAAACTGTGTGTATACATGCCTGAGAGCTGAAACCCTGGGCCATTCATAGTTTTGCAGCTGAATGACCTCAGTGCTGTAGGTAGTATCTGAGAAATATCTGGACCTCTGATTTCAGAAAAAGGGGATGGTGTAACCCAACCCCCCACTTTTGCCAGAACAGATTTATTCATAACCCCCTGCCCCAGTTGGTAAAACCAGACCCGTGACTATACACATATCAATATGGAACATGGGTGGCCATGAGACCTAAAGAAGTTCCAAGAGAGTTGGAACTCTCTGCTTGGTCAAAACATAGCTTAAGCCACTAGACACTTGAATGGGCTGAGAATTCAGACTTCCTCTCTTCTCCAGCTCAGTATAACAATTTTAGTGCAGGATATTTGTAAAACATTCGGTATAAGGATGGGGTTTGGGACATGCCAAGTCTTGGCTTTTTTCCTGAGCTAGGTGTAAGAATACTTCTGACCCTTAGCATCAAGTGCACCCTCAGCAAGTTTGCCGATAATGCCAAGCTGTGTGGTGTGGTCGACACGCTGGAGGGAAGGGATGCCATCCAGAGGGACCTTGACAGGCTGGAGAGGTGGGCCCATGCAAACCTCATGAAGTTCAACAAGGCCAGCTGCAAGGTCCTGCACGTGGGTCAGCGCAATCCCAAGCACAACTACAGGCTGGGCAGGGAATGGATTGAAAGCAGCCCTGAGGAGAAGGACTTGGGGGTGTTGATTGATGAGAAGCTCAACATGAGCCGGTAGTGTGCGCTTGCAGCCCAGAAAGCCAACCGTGTCCTGGGCTGCATCCAAAGAAGTGTGACCAGCAGGTCGAGGGAGGGGATCCTGCCCCTCTACTCCGCTCTTGTGAGACCCCACCTGGAGTGCTGCGTCCAGCTCTGGGGGCCCCAGAATAAGAAAGACATGGAGCTGTTGGAGCGAGTCCAGAGGAGGGCCACAAAGCTGATGAGAGGGCTGGAGCACCTCTCCTATGAGGACAGGCTGAGAGAGTTGGGGTTGTTCAGCCTGGAGAAAAGAAGGCTCCAGGGAGATCTAATTGTGGCCTTCCAGTACCTGAAGGGGCCTACAGGAAAGGTGGAGAGGGACTGTTTGTCAGGGAGTGTAGTGACAGGACAAGGGGTAATGGGTTTAAGCTAAAGGAGGATCGATTTAGATTAGATGTTAGGAAGAAATTCTTTACTGTTAGAGTGGTGAGGCACTGGAACAGGTTGCCCAGAGAGGTTGTGGAGGCCCCATCCCTGGAAGTGTTCAAGGCCAGGTTGGATGAAGCTTTGGGCAACCTGGTCTAGTGGAGGGTGTCCCTGCCCGTAGCAGGGCGGTTGGAACTGGATGATCTTTGAGGTCGTTTCCAACCCAAACCATTCTCTGATTCTATGATTAAAACTGGAAACTCTATCTGTAGATAGAATGCACATGTGCTTTTTTTTTTTTCTTTGCCAGGAGTCTGTATTTTGTGCAGGTTGTACAACTGACTTCTTTTGCTTTTCTCTAGCCAAGGTATATTACAAAGCGTTTACCAGCATAGTAGTACATCTTGCTATTTGGAACAAAAATATTTCAGTGTAAATGAATTCCATTGATTTAAATTTGCGAGATGTGAGACACGTGTTCTATGGAGCAAGGTGAAATTTAGTTCATTAGAGGTGTTAGCGGGCTTCTGTGGGGTAAGCACAGATTGTGTTTGCCTATAAAACAGGCACAGTGTCTAGTCCACACTTGTCCTTGTCAAACTGTTGGAGACTCTCAGGGGGACTGTGTTGGCTGTGCCTTTTGAATTGGTATTCTCCCCCGGAGAAAATCCCATTAGTGACACATTGTTCTGCATCACCAGCGTCCTGAATAAAAGCTTACTTTTATGAGTATTCATGTCACAGCCAAAAAGATAATTTCTGTGGGGGATAATACTGATGTAGCTTCTGGGGTTTTTTTGAAACAGAGAGATTCCAGCTTTTTCCTTAATATTTTGCCTGTGCAGATGAGTTCTGGCAGATGATACTATTGACAGTGCTCTTTTACCTATTTCCCCTCATCTGAGTAATTTTGGTGAGAGCCGTGAGTTTCTCTTTCCTGACATGGTGCTCATAATTTACTGTGGTGAGGGAAAATGTCCTGAAGGAAGCCAAGGGATAAATTAGTAATAGAAAAGAGAAGTATTGCTGAAGTCTTCAGCCACTTCATTCCATCCCAGAAAAGCACAATGCTATGTTTTGAGCCAGACTTTTACCTGAAGGATAGTGTCTGCTGGTTTAGCTCTTAATTCCTACACTCAGCAGGAGTACTCTCAGATGCACAAAATAGCTGACGTTGAAAGAGACCTCTTGAGATCTTCTACTACAGCTTGAACTGCCCAGGACAGTGCACAGTCAGGTTTGGAATATCTCCATATATACTCTTGGAGAAACAGAAAAACTCTTCTCCATGCATGTTGTGATGACAAATTACTGGTTTAGGCTGACTTAAGGAGGGGGAGGCGGAAAGTGGCCAGGGTCCAGATATCTAGCAGAGAAAATCTAAAATCCTTCTTGGGGGTGAGCTGGGATAGAGTTTCTCCTCTGAAGGGTTAACAACAGGTGAGAAAACAAGATGCAGAAATAGCTTCCTAGTCATGGTAGGAGGATGGAGTGTGTGGTTTCTTTGCGGTATTTCCAGCCCTATTTCTGATGGTTGTTTTTCCCTGATACAATTCTACTGAATTATTGCTTTAATGAGAAGCAAAGATTTCTCATTTTAGGTTGTGATAAATTATTATAGTATTAATTAGAACTTCCATAGCCAATTTCATTTTTCAGAAGTTTTAAAAAATGTTAATTACTTTATCAGTAATAATTAACATGTTCTTTGGGAATTATAGTACTTCTTTTTTCCAGTTGTTTGTTTGCAATTGATTTTGTTCTTTTGGATGTGTTTCTTGTTCTCACTGTGCAGTTTGGATAATGCATTTTTACCTACTATGTTGAAGTTACGCTCAGTTTCTTCCTCCTGGCCTTTTTGTTTCTGATAAGACGGATCATGGGTGCAAGAAGGAGTATGCATCCATGATGGACTGGCTGTAAAAGTGATGAATCACTTCCAAACATTGCCCTAAGAGCCCTGTGAATGGGAGACCTCTCACTCTGAGTGTACAGTTAGCCTGAGTCGTGCCACGGAATGCAGGTGGCGTTGCATGGGTTTTGTGTTGTTTAAGGAGTGGTTTAGGGTTTGGGGGGAGGGGTGGTGGTGGTAGTGGTGGTGGTTTTTCCCCAGTAGGCTGCCATTCTGCTGGAATGGTTGCAATGTGATGTGAATTGATTTAGCATGTCATCTCCAAGGCTCTTGAGTGGCCAGTATACAGATGAATGGCCAGGGTTACTCAGTGAAGTTTGGTAAGTTGTCATGATGTGAAATTTGGAGTCCAGCTTGGCTCCTACCATAGTTGTTTCTTTGGCATTGAGTGAAGTTAGTACCAGGTGCATAGCTCGACTGGTTATGAAGAGAGTGGAAATATTTCCTGGCTCCTTTGCTGGACAGATTTCACACTGCCTTATTTACCTTATCATGGGAAGGTAATATGTAGAGCATAATTCCTTTACATTCTTAGGAAGTATTTGCTGATGAAGTAAAATTGTTCAATACAAGGCCTTTACGTGTTATAGTAATACTGCTCAATTATGTCACCGTTAAGTTTAGAAGATGTAACATGAGTTACCCCTCAGGGCTTTGCTGTTTGAACCAATTGCAAGGGAGCATGAGCCAACAGTGAGGACTGGGAAAAGCAATGGGTATGTAACCACTTGCATCTTCAAGAATATTTCAGGTCCCTGAAGAGATTTGCAAGGTAGTGAGTTGGGCTGCAAATGCTTTCTACTGAAAGAGGATTGCGGAGGGGTGTTGATCAGTAAGTGATTCAGGCATCGTTCCTTCTTTTGAAAATATTGCTAGGGATGCACACTCTGAACTTCTCTTCTGGTGTAAATCTTTCCCTTGCACTTAAAACTGTGGGTAGCAGGTCTGTGGCTTTCTATAGGAAGGTAAAGCTGTAGTCAGGCCACAAAGATTGCCTGAGCAAGACTGCATCCTGGCATTGGGCAGAGTCTGCCTTGCCTGGAACAATTTTCCTGTCTGTTTTGGCTTCTTTTAAGGTTTATGTTATGCCCCAACTCCTTGTTATAGCTTCATAGGATATCCTGAGTTGGAAGGGACCCATAAGGACCATCGAGTCCAAATCCTGGGTCCACACAGGGCCAGCCAAATCAGAGCATATGACTGAGAGCGTTAAACAGAGACTAAAAGATAACCACAAAAGGATCTTGGTCACCTGTATTATTTCTTTGAAAAAAAAAAAAAAGGGGGGGGGGGGAGCATATAATTTTTTTCAACAATCAAGCAATTTGCTTGGTGGAGTGAAAAAATATCCCCAGTTAAGAGTGACATAAAGGCGTCTGTGGGGAATAATTGACTACAATTCATCTTTTGTGATTTTCTTTTCCTTTCTTGCACTTACAAAATGCTGAAGACTGGATATTGAAAAGATTTTACTCCATGGACTGAGTCACCCCTACCCCAACAAGTTCTGCAATGTTAGAATCAATCATTCCTTGTAGGTTTGGGCTGGCCTCTGCCCACTTAAGGAAAACCAGTGGCACTCCTAAAACCTGTAGGTAATTCTGAAGGGATACAAAACTAATTAAACAATACGCAAAGTCCAATGCCTTTTGAGTATGTGTGGTCATCAAAATGGCTTGGGAATCAGCAGAATAAAGCCTCACCTCCTGTGAACTTGTCTTTTTTTTTCTCATTTCATAGCTAACCTATCTCTGCTTCCTTGCAATCCCCTCAGTTCAGCACCTTGGCCACTAGCTTTCTAACAGTACCCCAGTTTTCTCTCATATCTTCTTTGATCCCACTCCACAGTTTTCTTTCCTCTTTCCTATACCCCCCTATCTGTATGGCCAGCATTGCTGGCTAAAGAAATGCTGGCTGATGATCTGATTGCTGCCTCTTGGGACAGGGAAGGTCATCATATCTGTCCCTCTGGGTGTTAATTTCAGTTCATTAATCTTTCCTTTTCTTCTGCTTTTTACGTAACATGTCAAGAGCTTTCAAGCTGGCCTGCTCCATCTAATCTGTTTGCAACTGGAAAACAGGGCTGTAAATGTGCATGTCCCCCTGTCAGTGGGAGAGCAGAGAGGGGGTTGGTGTGGCATATTTGTATACCATAGTGTAGTGGCATGTAAACAATCTTCCAAGGAAGTCAGCTTAAGAATTAGGAAAAAAACCCCAAACCAAAAGATGCAGTAGGTAATATAGTTGATATTTTTCCAAGAGGATGAAGATATCCTATCCAGCCCTGCCAAGGGAGGTCTTTCAGAGAAGTTTGACAATGCTCCAACTATTCTAGAGATTTTTACTGAAAATGTACTGGGGTTTCAGTGCTTCTCAGGATTCCCCCAGAAAGTAATGCTGTTGTAGCAAGTAATCATTTGAAGATGTAGGAAAAAGCCTTTAGATGAATAAACCAGCTGGTTTGTGAATATCTTGTTAAGAAACACATTGAAATATTATTATCTTTTGCAGGGGGTTGCTACATTTTGGTAACCATGGCCCTTGCCCCAGTTCTTTGAACATCTGAATATACAGAAATACTTTATGATAAGATTGCAAAGTTTTCTTTATTAGTCTTCCTGCTCTCTTTCCAACTTTTTTCTCATTTAAGGCATGGAAAGGGAAATTGTCTCCAATAGTCTGAATGAAGTTAGGGTTTTTTTCTTGCCTGCTCAGATCTGATTTCCATAGTGGGAGAGACTGAAATGAAAGTTGGAAGATAATGAGAAAAAGGCTTCAGAGTCTCAGGGACTAACCATGAAATCAACTGAGCTTGCTCAAAATGTCAAGCTTGGTCAGTAGGTTCACTGAATCCTAGCCATCCTGCCATGGAGAAATTTAAGGACTCTGCCAGACTATCATTTCTTTTTTTCCAAAGTTCAGAGAAAGACTACATTTCATGAAAAGCCCAGGTTCCCAGCCTACATGATCAGAGAAATAAAGAGTAATTTTTACCAGTCATAAAACTTGCACAGTTCATCTTCTCAATGGTTTGTTTTCTTTGTCACAAAAGCTAAGAGAAAAATGAGCTCTCAAGACAGGACTGGATTTGTCATTGTGCATGATGCTGTGCTCCTGTCTTTCTGGACCCTTCCAGGGGCAAAAAATTTGCATTTTGGTGGATAAATTCTTCCACTGCTATGAAACGGGTCTTACTCCCAAATCCTCTGATGAACCTGGGCTGAAGGTCATATGTCTGTTGGTGGGAAAGAGAAGATCTTCTGCCTAACATGTACTTCCTTGCTGTTGAAGATTAACAGAAGCCATTAGAAAAATGGCCACTTGAGCACACTGTTGTGCTCAAGGTATAGAAGGTGGGGATAATATATGCCTCATTTGAGAGGCATGTGTGACTTCTGTCAAGTGGAGGCAGAAAAAGATAAAGTGTCAGGTGTGTTGCCCAGCTAATAAGCCAGAGAGCAGGACTGGCAGGTATGAAGACAGGTGGGGAGGAAACAGATGAGTTGTAGGCTGCATGGTCATCCACTTGCATGTCAAAACAGCATCAAAGTCTGTTCTGTCTGCACTAATGAACAAATGAGATTTTATGAAAATAGTAGCCTGCCTTCCATTTGCATCTTTGTTTTGTGTGTATGTTTCTTTACATACATAGAATGGCAATTTACTCTGTGAACCTGTGCTGGGAAAAGGTATAGAAGGTTGTTCTTCTTGCTTGTTGCAACCTCCAGAGACAGCACTGGCTCCAACCCTTAAGGCTGGTTTCTGCAATGAGCTGTAAGACCTAAAGTCAAACAGACCTAATGTCATACCCAGGTCACTTTATCCTGTTTTGAACTAAAAAGAATTGTCAGTCTGGACTTTTCTGTGGGGTAGAAGCGTATCTGCATTCATTTGTATTCACACTGGTATGGGCACTGCTCTGCTCACCCCCTTGTGCTGCTCCCTAGAGTCCAGGTGACCTCTGCCAATGCTGAGGACTCAAATGAGTCATACTTTCCCACCATTTCCTACCATTTTGGAAAATACAAGGAGTCTTCTTTCTGATTTTGAAGGGAGGTGTGCTGAGTGAGAACAGAGTTGTTATGAACCTGCTTGCTTGGCAGCTAAGGGAGCACCTAGGTTCTTGATGCAAAATGCTAGTGCAATGCTCAGCTTCTTTTGCCATCTTTTTGATCAGCACAAGGCACTCCAAAGGCATGCTTTTTCTGAAAAGCCTTTTTTTCTGAACCAACCCTCCCATGAGATCTATTGATAAAAAAGCAGCTTGTCGTCCATTCTGACTCTGCATCTATCTAGGATTTCACAGCTAGGATGTAAAGTCCATGTATTTAGAAGACTCAGTGGTGCAAGTATGGATAAATCCACTGTGCTGACTTACACCTTAAGCCATGTGCGGGCCTCATTGGTCCACCCAGCTTACTTAGTAGATAAGTGTATGAGACATTGGCAAAGACCTAGCTTGCAGACTGGATGCTGAAGCTTGGACTCAGATATCCTCACCTTTGCCTTAACCCTTCCATTTTGTCCCTGCTGAAGATCTTTCTCTTGTTATTTATGTAGCAAAGTCTCATGGCATGCCCCAGGATGGTGCAAGATAAAGAAGAAAATGAGAGTAGCAGAAAGAAAATATCTGAATGGGAATGACTTGAGATAAAAGTTCTTCTGCTTAGGCAGGGCCCTCTCCACTGGGTGAACACTGAGGGCTTCAAGACTACCTTTTGCTGCTTTACTGCTGGTGGCTAAATTCAAGGGGCCACAGAGTGTTGCATGTTACACAATTAAAAAAAAAGTTCCATCTCCCATCACATGGCTGCAGGAATGATTTAGAAATAGTGTTAATATGATGGAAGACTTGCAGTGAGCTTGTAAGAGCTTTCTTCTTCATGACCAGTATGATGCAATGTGGGGTCAACTGCTTGTTCAGGCGTTCTTTCTTGGAAACCATACAAAACAATGTAATATTTCCACCCACTGAGTCCCAGGGGAGGAGACTGTTGTAGTTCACAGAATTACTCTTGTGTGGACTATGAAATAATGAAAGCTTTTGGAACCTCACTGAAGCACAGAACACATTTTCACAAAGTAAAACTTCAGCAAATTTCAGACAGACAAGAGTTTAACAGATTTCTGGGGTTTTAAGGGTTAGCTCTTCGGTGTCAGGTATGATTTTTGTTTCTAGAGCTCATGCCTTTATGTTATGACAGGAAAAAAGCCCCAAACAACCTTGCTAGTGGCTGAAAAATTCTCCTGTTTGTTTAAACAGAATCAAGTCAAATAATCTTATTTTGTCCTTCCAGGGTACACTGAATCTTAAAATGGGAAGCAAATCTGACTGTTCTGTTAATACTTAAACATGAAATTGGAGGTCAGGTAGACTTTATGTTAGTGGACTAGCTGTACTTATGCAAGAATGAAAGGAAAAGACTAAAAAGAAGCCAGGATCCTGGAGAAGGAGTGAGCAGCTCTCTTGCAGGGCTGAGACTTTTTGTCAGTTTCCAAACAAGTATTGCCAGTGAGGCATTAAGTAGTTAGAGCAACATGGTGCTGCTGGTGATGTGCTGTTATTTATTATGTTTTGGGGATGGCAGAATGCATATGCCAGCATCAAACCAGATCTGACAGCAATAGGAGGGAAAGTTGAAAAGAAAGGCCTCCATCCATTTCCTAGCTCTTCTCTTTGAAGTTCTTAATTTATGTACAAAGCATAAAAAGAAAACAGCATCATAGGCAGAGTTGGGGGGCACGTTGGATGATAGTAGTTTCTAAAGTATGATAGACAGCTGTATAGCATAAAAGCAAACTGGAGGCAAGTAATGTCACTGAATTATGGGAGACAGCACCAGCACAGTGCTCCACAGAAGGGTGAAGACCTCGAAGTAAATGAAGATTAACAGTCAGCCAGTCTGTCATAATTTCGAAACAGAGCTTCACACTGCTTCCCCAAAGGGAATCAAAGATGTGCAAAGTTCCAGGGGACATGAAATAAAGCTGGCAGATCTAAGCATCTCAAAGCATTATTAAGGATTTTGCTGTGATTCTGTGATTTGGTCATGGAACTTAGGGCACCTGATGCTGGAGAATACCAGACATCTGGATGAGGAAAAGGCCTTTCCCTCCAGTTATTTTGGAAGGGCAAGCACCCTCTGAAATATTTTATGATTCTTGCTCTTCTTCAGTCAGAAAATCACTTTAAATATAGAGGCTGTGGTATCCCTCTGCTTGGAGATTTGCAAAATGTGAGTGGACAAGACTCTGAGCAGCCTGATTTAACTTTGTAGCTACCCTTGCTTAGAGAAGAAAGCTTTGCTAAAGACCTCCAGAGATCCCTTCTAGCTTAAAGTGTTCTGTGATTTAGCCTGTTAGGAGGGGTGTTGGTCAGAGCTATTGGAAGGTATTCTGGACTTTTTCCTGTGTCTCTTACTCCTATATGTCAAGCTGAGAAGCCCCTGGCTTTCTCATGGATATCCTTCTCAATTTTTAAAAAGAGAATGAACCACTGGCACTGCAGAGGAATGGGTCGTGAAGCTACAAAAGTGCAATAGGGGAGAATACTGAAGGGCAGTTCCTTTCACACCACAACTGAGCTGAAATGTTCAATATAGAGAAAAGAGGCGGGTTGCAGGGCACCAGGGTTCATTGTACAAACTGTACCTTTATCTTTGGTGGAAAGCTGATGCTCTCAGGGTACGGGGTAGCAAGGTCCATGTTCAGAGGTAATTAAAAGGCTAATGCAGAAGACTAAATTGTTAAGTATAGCAGTGATTTACTTGTGCTAAAACAAGGTTGTCAGAGAAACTTAGATTGTGTTGAATCATTGCTTCTAGTGATATAAAATTACAGTGTTATCTCCTGCTTAATGAACTGGGCATAGGAGGTTTCTAAAACATTAAGCATTTGGAGAGGGCAAAAGCTACGCATATTGTAAGGTGTGAATATTATTCTATAGTTCAAAACATGAACGAGGAACATTTTTATTTTTCTGGAGCCCTGATTTTGTCAGTCATTTACTCTTCTGACTGTAAACACTGGGTAGATGCTACTTTATTCTGGTGGAGACAACCTTAAATTCAGCAAGAGCTGAGATAACTCTTAGGTGCTTTATTAGCCACCAAAGCAGGAGATTGAAGCTTAAACTCTCCTTTGGAGGAGAAACCCTGCAGGGTTGACATGGTGACTTTGAATGCAGGATGGAGAGCATGTATGTTTTTTTAATTTCAGATGTGGACCACAAGACTTAAAAAGATGACTTCTTTCTCTTGAATGAACAACTTTAAAAAATACTACTTAACATGAATAGGTAATAAAAACCATTATAAATACCTTTCCCCTGCCTCTGTCTTATGAGATGTGTCATCTCTCAAGCCTGGGTTTCAATCTAACTCAAATCTTTGCTATATTGCTGAAAACATTTTACACTTTCCCCTCCTCATTGGGAAAATCTCTTTCTATCACTGCAGAGCTTGGTTGCATGTAGTTGCTTTTTCTTCTGCCTCTATCATCCCACAAACTAGACACTACCTTCCTTTGTTAGATGATCTTGGGGAGGATCCCAGGGACATGGTCTTGTGGATCCAGTGTGCAGAGCCAGGATGAGGCATGCAGACGCTTTCCTCCTTGCTACCCAGAAATTAAAGGTTATATGGATTGCCTGGAGTGTGTAGAGTGCCTCAGACCAAACAAGTAAAATGGGATTGTCTGAGAAGGAAGGTCTACACTTAGTGAGCTGTCATGAATGTGTTACCAGTTAAGAAAGGCACAGACATAGAACATGGATTTAGATTTGTGTTTTGAGAAAGATTCTCTTCCCAAAACGCAGCAGAAAGCCAAGGGACTGCAGAGGTTAGTCAGTACCAGACTGAAAAACCTTGATGGTCTGATCTGTCCAAGGCTGGATGCTTGTACTTATAAACTGGAGGTATCAGTCTTTCCAAAAGCCCTAGTGCCATTAAAAAGTTCTGGGACATGATGAGATTTTCTGCTAATGTCTTCTGTATTACCTCCTGCTGAGTACTGACTGTGAAATCTCAGCCTCTCTCTGTTCTTCAGATGTGTAAAGAAAAATGGTTGAGCTGGGATATAGATGACAAATAGTGCAATTAAAAGCAGTTCTGGGAGCCCATCAAGACCTCCTTCCATCCTGTGTGACTCTGACCATGCATGCAGCATAATCCCCTTTAGAGCTCCCAAGTGTTCAGCACAACAGTCTGTACGCACACCCAAAAGATGCTAGACTAATGCTTTAAGGGCTTCAGACCTAATTCCCTGAGCTAGTGATCCAGGCCTGAGCTTTACCAGCGCACCCTGTGCACTGTGAGTATAACGCAGAGGTAGGACAGATTAGAAATGAATCCTGAGCAGGCAGTGTCCATGGAAAAGCTGGTTCTGGAATTATTACCAAAGCCCTTGTCACCAAAATCCTACTTTGGTGCCAGATGTTTTCTAGTAGCCTGCTGCCCTTTTCCTCCTTGTTTATCTATGGGGAAAAGGAAGGAAAGAAAGGTGATAGACAAAATCATCTTCAAACATTAAGGTCTGGCACTGCTTCAATAGTCATTTTACATCAGTCCTGCAGGCTTTATTTCCATCCCTCCTATCTCAGTCCTGTTCTTCTATTGGTCAGTGTATTGTGATGGCCCTTGTCTGCTTCTAAAAGATCACGCAGAAGACTTTCTGTTAATTTATTGTCAAGGATGCCACAACGGGAACAGGGACTGTAAAGGCCCTGTTCTTTCCTCTTTTGGAGGCAAGCTTTTAATTCTTGACTCAAATGTTCAAGTGGACATAAGCCATCAATCTGTGATGAAACATTTCTGTAGAATAGATTTGACATAGCCTTGTATTTCCAGGCAATTGGAGGCTTGCATTCATAAGACCGGAGACCTACAAGTCCTTTTTGCTTCCAGCTCCTGACATTGTTTAGAATTGTTGTGCTTTCACATCTAGACATTTAGACCTAGGATTTGCAGCTCCACTGGTATTTTCAGTAGGTGTTAGCATTCACGTAACTCTGTCTTAAAGCAAACTATACAAATTATCAAAAAGAAATACAATCAAATGCATCTTCTCTGAAGATTTATCTGCATGTTCCTTTTTCAAGAACAGCTCATTTGGGAATATCTGCATGTCTGGACCTGCCTGTTCCAGAATCATTTGGAGTCCAGAGTACCTTATTTCCTTTTTAAAGGTGTTGCACTTGAACCTTTCGGTTTCCCTTAACCTGAAGGAAGTAATCAGTGAAATATCCCACACACTGAGTTGCATTTGTAGGACTGTTGACCACAGCAGCATGCAATTCTTACCAGTCGTTAAAGGAAGAACTGTTCCTTGCTGTCGTCAGAATCAGGTGTTGAAAATGAAGGTAATAGGTTTTGCCACTGTAGGTTTTTGGGTTTTTTATTTTAATAGAACCAGTCCTTGCTAGTGATGGAAGTGTGATAATGTGTGTGCATTTTACAGTGGCCCCTATGCAAAAAGCTATCTAAATATTGATAAAACTGCAAAAAAACAGCCATGCAAAGCAGCTCAGAAAATATTTTATCTCAGAAAACAAGTACTCTTCTTATTGTCAGCTTCACATTTTTAGCCTGACTACCATTCACCTTTATTTTAAAAAATGGTATGTATGTGCTTTAAGTATCCTTGAGCAAAAACTTCCAATGAAGCAATATTTGTCTGGAAATAAATTAGGGTGAATTATGTGGGTGTATGAGCAAAATGAAGAAAACTGTTGTAGAAAGCGAAACTCAACTCAGATGCCAAGCGAGGCATGAAGAATTAGCAAGTGGCCAAAGGCTTAGACCTAGTTTCTTTAATGACAGCTGAGCTTGCAGTGTTCTGCAGAAGAGGGGATGCGTTCAATAAGTATTTCTACTGGG
The DNA here is from genome assembly GCF_028858705.1 of Grus americana. Classification (NCBI taxonomy): domain Eukaryota; kingdom Metazoa; phylum Chordata; class Aves; order Gruiformes; family Gruidae; genus Grus; species Grus americana. Next base: position 52,608,410 of record NC_072891.1, read on the forward strand.
ACAAATGGTACAACCACGATGTACATAATGGGTGAAATCTTTCCATCCCAAGGGGATGAAAGCTTCTGCAAAATTTTAAAATTGCTGCCCGGGGAACTCCCTGAAAAAGCAAGATTGTGTTTTCCCACAAAGTTATTTGAATACTGTGTAAAGTCCAGAAGAAAATCGATGTTACTTCAACAGTTAAATGTTGAAAGGGAAAGAGGATGACCCAACTTAATTTGTACGTTGAAAAAATCAAGACAATGTCTGACACAAGGAAGGTAAGTGTATACTTCAGTGTGCATGATTTAATTGATGCCAGGCAATATACATTTTCTTAAAAGTGTATCATGTCACACTGAGCCAAGTCCTTCTGGAAATGAGATGACATGCCAGACAGAGTTGCAGTATTGCTGTTATAATACATTGGGTTCTGGAAGGTGTGAAGGTAGGCACTGTATGTTGTCATTGAATACATTAGGAAATCAACAACCAGCACACTGAACGTATCAAAGCTGAGTCCTAGGTCAGGCTCAGAATGCCCTTTTGAACAGAAACCATGAGCTTACAGTGCTCCTTGCTTGTCCTGGATACTACATCACAATCAACATTAAGCTCAGACAAGCATTGATGGTTGCTATTTTTCAAGGTACTGGAAGGAGTGTACAAGAAAGGCTAGAAATACTAGTGAAAGCTAGGGATGCTGAGAAAGGAAGCTGGGCTTCTGAACAATGTGAGCCATAGCCTGGCTAGTGGCAGACCAGGCTGTGCCAGGCCACTGCAGTTTGTTGATTGATGCCTTGAACGCAGCCTAAAACCCAGCAAGAGGATTACATGTAGATGTTCTGACAGTTAATTTACAGTAATAAATGTTGACAAGTTCATTGCATGGATTTTTGATTATAATATGTACCACAGCTTTAAAAGCTGCTGTACCAATAAATTAGTTTTTAGGAACATCAGATTAATATTCAGAGTAGATTTCATTGATGGCTGCATGCAAGTCTTACCTACACTGTAAATAAAGCTGCTGTCAAGTCACTCTGAAACCTTTTTCATGTTTTATATTATGCACAAGAAAAATTCAAACTTGTTTGGCAGAGGGAGAAAAAGAAAGCTGACAATGCAGGGGGATCAGCAGAAAGCTTGATGGAGCTTTTCAGCTGAATGAAATGACTCAGAAATTATGTTTATTGAGTAAAAAAAAAAGAGCTGGGGCATATCGGGGGCAATCCCTTCATTACACACTTTGGGCAAGAATGAAGGTTGTGATTTTTGCTGAATTTGATAAGAAAAAATACATTTTGAGATGTGTCATGGAATGACAAAAAGAGCCTGTATGTCAAGCCTGGAAGATGTTCAAGGCTTTGTGTATTTTGGCAGAAGCAAACAAGATGGAACAGAAAAAAAGCAAAATCCAGAACAGTACAAGATGTGCATGCTATGGTAACCTAGAAGCCATTATGAAGAAACTCTTTCTCCAAGTAAAGCTCTATGTTACATATCTGTTTGAAGATTGTCTTGCCTTCTAGTGCATAATTAGAGGTCTGGAGAACCTATCAAGGGATTGTGTTCCCAAGGCTAGAGACACTGAGGTCTCCAAAGGGTGAGAGGAAAAGTTCAATAGTGGCAGTTTCTGGACTGGAAAAAATGAGGTAGTCAAACCCAAAAATGGTGGCAGGAGAAGACAATAAATGAAAGTGCAGTGATCTAAATGGAGCAGAGCTATCAGCAGGTGGCACTTCAGACTGCAGAGCTTCTAGGGGATGGAGTGAGGGGGTGGCTGCACTTTTGTTTCCCCTCAGGATTCCATTCCACTGATAAGACATCATAAGCACTAGGCTTACTTTGATCAGGAAGTCCATGTTTTTAGCAGCGCTCACAGAGGCAACCTGCTCCACTGTGCACTGAAGTCAGTGAGTGTCTCCTTACTTTTTTCAGTACAACTTTTGCTTCAGCATGGTTCACACTTTCACTAGCCTGAATTCCCACTCTGGCCTGCATAGGTTAACAAGCTGCATTGCTTCTTGTGAAGATTGTCCCAGTACATCACAAAAATCCTTGTCCTTCTTATGTCTGTTCCTCCAGTTTCCTTATACAAAGGTCCTCTATGAGAGATTATCTGTAAAAACCCTACTGCTGTACAGACAGGTTTAAACATTGTGCTGTTAATATTTTCATGTTGGACCAGATTACATGTTTTCCCCTTGGTTGGCCTGGCAGGGATAAGGACACAGCTAGTTGTGAAAAATCTTTGCTTGATAGTCCTTAATGATCTGGGTAGAGCTGGGAAGAATATACTGCCAGGAATGGCCTGTGGTGGTACTGGCAAGAGGAGTGGATACTCCACTGTGTATTACAGGAGCAGTCTTCTGGAATAATTTGGTATCCTTTTGTGGCTGTTAATGCTGTTTGTGGTGCCTGGGGCAACAGGAATTCACTATATATAGCGACAGTAACTATTCTTCAGAATAGTCACCTAATACAAGGCTAGAGTCTCTTATTATTGTAGCCTGGACTGTACAATAGAGGTAACTCAAAGTCGATTATTAGGCAACTGTATTTTGTATAGTCCTAGTACTTTTGGCAGTGTGGTGTCAAATAAAAATTGGTTGAGGAGTATGGGAAGAAAGTGTAATTACCTATGTTCACACAATTATGCTGGTATTCTGACCGCACTCAAAGACACAATCAGCCCTTGCATAAAAGTGCCTTATAGTCTTTTAACATGGTCTTTTCCTGGCCTGGGAGTGAGTGACAGTGGGTTGGAAACACCTTTATACTAGTGTCTTTTCATGGTGAGATTCCTTGGACAGGTGAATATATTGAAGGCTCAGCAAAGTGTTGCTTGGGCTGCTTCATTGACACTTGAGGCCTCCCAGACCAATCAAGTTGGCCAGTTTGATTTCATAGATTCACCTTGGATCACAGCCACATGGCTGGAATTGAAGAGCTTAGGAAGATAATTTCTGGTAGGAAAAAGAAAGGACAGGAATGAATAGTTGAATGTAGTGAGTCCTAGCAATATGTATGTTGTCTGTACCCAGTGAAGGGCTTGCTTTTTTAAAAGCTACTAAAGGATGTGGGATTCTTGAGGATTTTGAAAAATGGTCTGGTTTTATGTTCAGCCTCGTATGTTGTGAAGCAAATAGTGCAAGCTGTGGTTCCAGGAATGGTAAAGGGTGGCAGTCCTCAACATAGCAATTCCTTCTGTCATAGGTTCCCATCCATTTTCAGAGATGCCCTGCAAAGATTTGCACAGGGACATTTGGAGTTGCAGCATGAGGACAGAGTGAGAGGGATGAAGTGGGAGGATGGAAACAAACTAACTCGGTGATTGAAGGCAAAATCTCAGCCAATGTGTTTAATTTGATGAGTAACAGCAGAAATTTGTAGTCTGGCAGGGAACTCTTTACCTGCTCCCAGGACAGAATGAAGGTTCCAGGCACCAGGCCCTGTCATGGCAAGTGTTTCTGCATCCATGTATCTCAGCTACACTGTGGTGCAGCATTCAGTAGAACAGCATGATCTGCAGTCATCACACACATGTACATGAATAGAACCTGGGACTTAAGCGCATACATAAATAAAATATAAAATTCTTGAGTATACATATTTCCCTTCTTCCCTCTCCAAGGAAGAGTCCACTAGCTGTGAATGCCTCTTTGAAGAAAATTTGTGTTAGATAAATAGCTCCACAAAATTTGCAATTCTAATGAAAAGTACTTGTGTCAGTGTTTGACAAAGCATGATCAGTGGGGTGCCCTGTAATTCTGTCACTGAGCAGATGGGGAGATGAAGAATTATTGCTTGCTGTATTTCATATAGACAGCACATTGCACATCACAGATGAACTCTCACAGATGAAGTTTGACAACTGCTAATGGAAAAGTACTGATGAAGCAAAATGTAGCCTATTGAAACAGTAAGCTTACATTATGAGAGTATTTTTTTAAATGGAACTGTTTTCAAACTTAGGGACTTCTTAGAATTAAAGAGAATACATTTACATTCTTGCAAAAGAATGAAGTTGTAATGAATAAGCAACTTATCTTATCTCTGTTCAAGTAAAAAGTCTCTATGGATAAAAAAGTGGTTGATGATGGGCTTGAAAGGATCTGCTTGTCCTGCTGCAAAGTCTGATGACATTTTTAATTTCTGTTGTGACCTTCAATTTTACACTGAAGTGCAGTGTTAGTCTGTGTACTGAACTCCAAAACCTGAAGCGTACTTGGATATCTTGTTGATCTAGTTATTTCAAAGCTCCCAGTTTGATAAAAGCAAAATTCTCACATAACAGATAAAGACAATGTGTTAATTCCCAAAGCAAAACAAAATTATATGAACTTGTAAAATGGTTCTTTTTGGCTTTGGGGTTATTATCTCCTAAATGCCTTTCCTGAGTGAACATGTTGCTTGTACTTTTAAATTACTGTCAGAAATAAATATCTGAATGCTTAATTGGAAGGTCTGTAACCAAAGAGCTGTTGACCTTTGCAGTATGCTGTATCTTGTTAAACTCATGAACCAATACTTAGACATGCTCCACCTGTTAAAGGACAATATTCTTTTTGGTCTAGCTCTATTTTCTCCTTCACTAACAGTTATGTGACTATTACATGGTTAACAGCCTGCTTCTCTACTTATCCACACGTGCTGTCTATTTATGTGAAAGAGAAAAAAGAAAGCTGGAAAATTATTCTCATCATGCTGAAACAATGGAGGTCCACCTTAGCTGTGTAAAGTCAGGTTGTAAATACATCTTCCTCACATTACATCCTTAGTGTTATAGTTACTTCCTGAACAGGAAACACAGAAGCATTCCATTAGAAGTGAGTGTATTTGGTGGGCAAGGAGAGCTAATTCGACTTTTAGCATGAGACTTGTGTTGCAGCGCTTGGCTCATCTGTGAAAGTGATGTCAGCATGAGGTCAGGCATCCTCCCCTTGACAGAGTCCATTCCTATGGCCTGAAGGAATTCTTCCCCAGCTAGGAAAGGAATGGAAGCAAGTGCAATAATTTAGCATGTTGTCATGGTTTAGCCGTAGCTGGCAAGTAAGCACCACGTGGCTGCTAACTTACCCTCCCCCTACCTCTCCCCCACCCCTGGTGGGTTGGGGAGAAGAATCAGAAGAAAAAGGTAAAACTCGTGCATTGGGATAAGGACAGTTTACTGGGACAGCAAAGGAAGAGGAAAATAACAACAACAGTACTTATCACAGAATATACAAAGTGGCTGATGGACAATGCAATTTGCTCACCTGACCCAATGACCAGCCCATCCAGGAGCAGCCAGTCCTCCTCCCTAGTCATCCTCCTTTATATGCTAAGCATGATGTCATATGCTATGGAATATCCCTTTGGCTAGTTTTGCTCAGCTGTCCTGGCTGTGTTCCCTCCCAGCTCCTTCTTCTTCTCTATCCTAGCCAGAAACCAGGACATATATTTAGTGATATCTCATTTTATTTACTAAAGGTTCTTGCTGGTGGAACAGATTTGGTGTGTCTAAATCTTCTAAAGGTAACAGCCTTTTTTTGACTTCTGAACACCAAAGAAATTATCTATACCATGTAGTAATGTAAAATACACACAGAAATACCCACATGCTGCTTTCACTGTGGGGAATAAAAGACAACAAAGGAAATAATGTCTTGATGGGATATCAGGGAAGATGATGTGCCTCAGCTTTCAGAAATTGTAGTGGAATTTGCAATAGAATTTGTAAAGTCACATTTTGTTTTCTGTTGCTGCTCATAGTGTAGGCTGCAGGAATAGAGGAAGTTTAGAATCATGTTTCACCAAATATTTTCCTAGCTTCCAGCAATGCTGGTTCATGAACTTCTTGAACAGAAAGTAGTTTCTTTGTGTTTAATAGCCCTCTTTTTCTTCTTGATCTTCTCTATTCTCTTCTCCATGCCCTGAAAGTTTACAGGATTTGCAATATCCTGTGGTGAGGAGTTTCACAGGTCAGTTACTTGCTTTATGAATAACCACATTCTTCTGTTTCTCTGGAGTTTTCCTCAGACTAACTTTGTTTGAAACTTGCTTCCTTGCTAGTTCCTGCTTAGCTCTTATGTTTAAAGAGACAGCGAAGAGTCATTCCTTCTCCCAGTCGTTCCCAATTCTGTAGAGCTCCAGCAATGTGTCTTTTTCCCAGATGGGAAAGATCCACTCTATTAATAGTTTCTTGGATTGAAGCTGTCCTATACCTATCATCCTCAATGACCTATTTTCATGTCATCTCACTTACCTTGACAAGCTGCACAGACCTTTCCTGCACTGCAAACAGAGTCTAAATTATACATTTATGTGAACCCACACCTATTCCTAACAGATGCTGACTGCATACACACACCACAAAACGCACTGTGCTTCTCTCAGCTTACCGCTTCAGAGTATTTCTGTTAGTGGACATTGATAAACTTTGTTTCACTGCTAGAAGGTCTTTCCAACCTTTGATCAGCAAGTTTCTTTTGACTTAATTTAAAAGGTGTTAACTTCCTATAGCTGAGAATACATTCTCTTTGAATCTTTTTTAATCCTTTTTTTCCCATGCATAGAGTGAATGGTGAGCTCTCAGCTTTTCACAGGAAAAAATGGGCAGCTTCTCAGTATTGCAGTCCATCTGTCTGCAAAAATGAGACTGAATCCAGTTGCAGTTGAGGTTACAGATGGATTGAAAATAACAGTCTCTCCTACTAATTTTTCTGGAGTGCATTTGTTAAACATCTCAATGCTGAAACTGCCCTTTTGATGTCCTTCCTTATGCCTGCAGTTCTGGGTTGTAAATGAGGATCCTAAATGTATTTAATTGGCTATTAAGGTGAATAGTATTTGTTTCTCTATGTAAAGCTTTTAATTGTGCCCTTCCTTCCTTTCTCCTGCATATGGTCTCTGTGTACGACTATACCATTATGGGTCAGAAAGAACAGTGTCAAGTACAGCAGGCCAGACATTGGATTATGTCTTTAACAGCAAGTAAGCTATAGCCTTGGAGGGGTGCTGCTTGGGCTGTCATGTCAGCCTTGCTCCAGTGACCATTGATTCCAGAGCAAATACTAAGGGTATAAAAGAGTTAGCCTGAACTAGTTTCCCCACAGCAAATGATGTATGTGCTTGTCAGCACTGGGTTGCACTGCGGAAATGTGTCTTTACTGCATTGGTGACAGTGGAGTTAAAAACAGTCTCTTTCTCCAGCACTAGCTTATCCTAGTTGAAGCTTGAGGGCTTGGAGTCTCTATTTATCGGGTTTCCTTGTTTGGTACTGAAAGCTTTATATTTGGTTCTTAGGGTCCCTTGGGTCTCAAGGCTTGTGGACATGAGGAATAGCAAAGTGGTGTAACAGCAGTAATCCCCCAAGGGATAAGGGTTTTTTATTCTACCATAGGAAGTAGGTAGTAAAATGCCAGTTATTTTATCTTTTGGCCTGGGGTAGAAAAAGATAGCACTCTTAATGTACAGTAAACACTCTGGTTCTGGATCCTGATGACCTTTTGTAGATAGCCACAGGTGTGTCGAGATGCTCTTAGGAATTCTCCTGCTCTTTCTTGGCTTGGGTGGCCAGAGGGCTCCCAATTGGCTGGGAACAGCCCGGGTTCAGCAGCACTGGTAACATCACCAACAGCTTGGAGAGTGGTGGAGGACCTACCTTGGATACCTCCCAGCTGGGTTCATCCAGGTGCATCAGCTACTATTATGACCACACACTTAGGCAGGTACGGGAGCTCTGCTGCCTCCAGAATTACTGGCCTGACATTCAACAAGAGTATTCTCGCCTCTTAGCCACTGCAAATACTGCACTGCTCAGGTTCACAGCAAAGAGAGGTCAGCGTAGCTAATGAGCTGTGCGCAGATTCTACTACAGTCTATAGGACAGGAGACAGGAACACCAGGACCAAATTCAGAGCTGCAGAATTTTCCATTCAAAGTCAGCTATTGCCGCAGTCTCGTGTTATCTTCACATTCTTAAGCCTGCATCTGGCTATTTCTGGTTCCACTTTGGCAGTAATGATATATTGAGTCACATTTGCATTCAGCATAGTCCATAGGGGATGGACTGGGAAATAAAAATGGAGTAAGAGAGTTTAATAATCATCTTTCCTCTAGGTGAGAGACCTCATTGTGATGCTTCCATGACAGGATTGATCCACTTGAGCAAGCCATTGAATATTGCACCCTTCTACCGTGAAACAATCAGTTTGGTAATAATTCAGATGCAGATCTGAGTATGTATTTACCATAAGAAAAATATACAGCTTTTTAGTATGATATTGGAATCTCACATTATAAAGTAATTTTATACACCAAGTGAATATGGTGGCCCTTTCTTTATGGCTATGAAGGATAACACTCCCTGCCCCCTGCCCCCCGCCCCCCAAAATACTTGAAGAATAGCAGGATGCAATCCCAGTTGATTGTGCTGGATTTGCTGCTAGGGCATTTAGAAACATATGCTATACTCCTTGCCCAGGGAAAACTTGTACCACAGTGTAGTAATCAACTTTTTGGGCATGGCTGTCCTCTCAGATCCTCTTTCAAACCCTGATTTTTCCATTGCTCAGATAAGGCAATAGATGTGCAAGGTCCTGCATGTGGGTCGGCGCAATCCCAAGCACAACTACAGGCTGGGCGAGGAATGGATTGAAAGCAGCCCTGAGGAGAAGGACTTGGGGGTATTGATTGATGAGAAGCTCAACATGAGCCGGCAGTGTGCGCTTGCAGCCCAGAAAGCCAACCGTGTCCTGGGCTGCATCAAAAGAAGTGTGACCAGCAGGTCGAGGGAGGTGATCCTGCCCCTCTACTCTGCTCTTGTGAGACCCCACCTGGAGTGCTGTGTCCAGCTCTGGGGCCCCCAACATCAGAAGGACATGGAGCTGTTGGAGAGAGTCCAGAGGAGGGCCATGAAGCTGATCAGAGGGCTGGAGCACCTCTCCTGTGAGAACAGGCTGAGAGAGTTGGGGTTGTTCAGCCTGGAGAAAAGAAGGCTCCAGGGAGATCTAATTGTGGCCTTCCAGTACCTGAAGGGCCCTACAGGAAAGATGGTGAGGGACTGTTATGAGGGAGTGTAGTGACAGGACAAGGGGTAATGGGTTTAACCTGAAGGAGGGTCGATTTAGATTAGATGTTAGAAAGGAATTCTTTACTGTGAGGGTGGTGAGGCACTGGAACAGGTTGCCCAGAGAGGTTGTGGAGGCCCCATCCCTGGAAGCGTTTAAGACCAGGTTGGATGGGGCTTTGGGCACTGTGATCTAGTGGAGGGTGTCCCTGCCCGTAGCAGGGGGGTTGGAACTGGATGATCTTTGAGGTCTCTTCCAACCGAAACCATTCTATGATTCTGTGATTCTATGTGGCTGTGGCTGGGGCTCTTAAAGAAAGACTTGTGGAAGGCTGCTTTGTACTCAACTGCTGTACCCTTCATTCTGCAGGACAGCAAGAGGGACAGAGTGTCTCTGGAGAACAGGCTTAGTAGATCTACAACAATAGACAGCAGGTCCCAAATGAAAAAAAAAAACCAAACACATTTCCATGAGGTATAGTTGGTATTTGAGCAATCCTGACCAACATTTGCAATACTTGCTTTAGAGTGCAAGAAAAGTTAACATTCATACAAGTAATGAATGCAGGGTGAATTAAGCTGTGATGCTTAGACAGTAAGCTCTTCCCATGTAAATCCAGATGAATTCAAGGAGTCAGACCAACAGTCTTACATAACCATTTCCTTGTTTTTTTCACTAGCTAGGCATTTATAAAAATATGTTTAGATTTAGGATTGCATTGTTGGCTCATTCATTTATGTAATATTTCTGTGAGTTGAGGTTTATCTAGAGCTGTGAACCATTAAAATCTTTCATCTTTCATCCCTAAATGAGGATTTGAAATCCATCCTGGGTTCGGCTAGGATAGAGTTAATTTGCACCAGAAGCTGGGATAGGACACAGCCAGGACAGGTGATCCAAACTAGCCAAAGGGGTATTCCATACCATATGATGTCATGCTCAGCATAAAAGGGGGGCTAGTCAGGGAGGGGCGGCGTGGCTCCGGGACAGTCTCTGGAGTAGGCTGAGTGTGCAGTGGTCAGGTTGTCTGGTGACAAACTGCACTGTGTATCACCTGCTTTGTATATTCTGTTGTGAGTACTGTTGTTGTCATTTCACTCTCCCTTTGCTGTCCCAGTAAACTGTCCTTATCCCAACCCACGAGTTTTATCTTTTTCTTCCAATTCTCCTCCCCATCCAATGGAGCGAGTGGCTGCATGGTGCTCAGCTGCTGGCTGGGGCTAAACCATGACAAAATCTCAAAATGGGCGATGTTTAAAAATCTTCTATAGAAAAGTTTCCAAAAACCATTTTCTTGTGATTCAGAAGTGTTCCATGCCCTTCAATTTTCTTTTGACTCTCCTGCAGTAACAAAGAAAGTACAGAAATGGCATCAATTATTTTTCTTGCCCAATTATCTCCTGATCCCTTGAGCTTTTCTGAGTAATTCTATAGACTGAGGTAACTCCATACCATGCTGAAAAATGCATGGATCAATAGTAGGCATGGCCTATATATTAAAAAAGGTGAAAGAAAAAGTTACTGATGGAAGAATGAAAATAGAACAAGAACAGCTTGTACAATCAAGGCTGTAAGGTGACTTGCAAGAGGTCTTTGCTCCCTTGGTGTTTAACAGTACTGCAGGACTTTTGTCTCCTGAAGTAAATTACTATAAAATTCTGCAAGAAACTCTAAATACCTTCTTTTGAGAACATTTATGCTGAAGTCTCCATATTCTAGAAGGGTTGTGGAGGTCACAATACGATGGAGACTGAATGAGACACCAGGTACCAAGAACAAAGCTATTTAGACTCTTCTCTCTGTTCTCCATGTGTGTGGGTTCTCTTCTGAGCAATGCATGAAGAATGCTCCTGAATCAAGATTTTATATAATTTAGGGTTATGAAGCCTGGCTATGTTATATGAGACAGGGTTATGAAACCTGGTCTTGATGGAAGGCCCACAGAAGTTGATGGCAGGCTGGGAAGCCATTGTGGTCTCTTATCCTGATGGCCTTGCCTTAGGATATTTCAGCAAGTCCTTTGATGTTTTGCCTCACAGGAAGGAAATCCTGCCTTGTTCTTGCTTTCAGATGAGGTAAAGGTTTAGATTAAATTGTAAATGGAAGTTCTTTTGAATATAGAAATAGTGGTACTGTATTTCCCTTACCTTTCTTGTGCTGTTTGGACAGGGAAGGACTGTTTTTGGTATTGGGTCAGTGTGTGGCTGTCCTGCTACCGGCTGGAATAGTTAATTTTCAGAAGAATCTGGGAGGGAACACAGCCACGATAGCTGACCCAAACTAGCCAGAGGGGTATTCCATACCATAGGATGTCATGATCAGTATACAAGGGGGGGCTGGCTGGGGAGGAGGGATCGCTGCTTATCACCTCTGGGAGAGGGATCAGGATTCTCATTTTGTTGTATTGTGTAATATCGACTTATGATATGATAACATCACTGGTTGTGAGGTTAAGCTGGTATTTGTATGTGGCATTGCTGTCATGCCCGTACCTGGGATGACATCTCTCAGAACTGATTAATAATCACACACAATCTTTGGAGAAGGTGGGAGGGGGAAGGGGGGTATGAACATTTTCTCCTGCTATTTCACTTCCCCTTTCTCCTTCAGGCTGGTTACAACAGCTTTTGAGAATTTTGACTATCCTTGGGATATTCAAGCCAGCAAGCTTCTATTGCTATGTTTCCTGAATGTGTTCCCGGTCTGGTTTAGGATTACAAAAAATTGTTTTAAGAATACCACCCAGAGATCTGCTCTGAGGCTGGATAGTCATGGGTGGCATGGCATGAGGGAGAATATGGGCCAGTATCTAGACAACTTCTCACCTCCAATAGTTGAAACTTCATCCCTGAACAGCTACGGGACCCTGATAAAGTGACAATATTTGAAAGGAAAATGCTGTGGCTGTTCCAAACAGGCGCAACTTACTGCACTGTACTGGGCCCTAGCCAGTGTCTACCAAACACCGCTCGAAAGTAGGCAGCACCCTACAGCAGGGTGAGAGCACCCTACAACTATATGCTTGTGAAGGCAACTTCTTCGGGTCTCTCTTCTATGGATACAGACTTCTAAGGACCTGCAGATCAAACATTTCATACTGAATCTGCTTCTTGGACAAAGATTTTAAGGTTCCTAGGTGAGATACAATCATCACAGAATAACCCAACAATGACAGTTTTGAAAATAACCTCACACATCTTACTTAATTATCAGACTTGAAGCATGAACAACAGTTCAGCGAACTTTTCCTTTAATTTAGATATTAAAAGAATTCTCTTGGCTTTTTTACTCCTCTATTTTCAGCCTTTTATTTGCACTTCCAGTCTCTTAGAATATGAAACAATGTAATATGCTAACAACTGCCTTGCCATTGTGATTTTTTTAAATTACTTTTTTACAAATAAAGCCATGTGTCTCGGGCTGAAAGAGACTTCAGTTCTTTGTTTCTCATGGCAGAGTTTGGCACCTCAGATCTCTTGAAAGCTTTGAACTCATCAGGATCCAACTGCTCCAGCACTGCTTCCTCTCCACCTTTTGGAGATCTTTTTCATTTTTGGAGCCTTCTGCAAATAGTCTATGCAGTGACCTGCATGGAATCATACGAAGTTTCATAGTAGCAACCAAACCCAAGGCCATTGGACAGGCAACAGTGTTTAGAAAACACTGGGTGGAATGAGCTAGTTCTTCCATGAACTGATTCTGTCTACGGTTGCTGATAGCTCTAAATTATGGAGGCAGGTGGCCAGAAAAGCAACTTTATCCATTACATGTCTGGGATACTCAGTGCTGCATTCTAAGCTGGCCTTCAGGTGGCAGCACATTGTCAACTCGTCTCAGGAAATCCTTGTCCTAAAGTTTCACTTGCCCCAGTGGAAAGGCTACAAGGTGCGTGTGTCTATGTGGGGGGGAGAGCGGAGACTGTTCATGCTCTGCAACTTCTGGGTGAATCAAAGACAGTGGCACCAAGGGAATGAAGGGGATGAGAATGGACTGGGAGCATCTGCAGGGCTTCTTTGCCGGGACAGTGTAGCCTAATGTTAGCACGAAGGTAGCTCCCTCAAACCACAGTGATGGGCAAGCCCAGGGACCAGTGGCACGGAAAGGTCAGACTGGGCCCAGCTGCTGGAGGGATGCAGGCAGGACTGCCTCATCAAGTGACCCCAGAGGAGGGAATGGCCGAGGGCTCAGCAGCAGGTGACACAGAGACTCCTGGGTGAGAAGTCACCCAGTGCAGGTACAGGGCTTTGAGGCACCCCTCATGGGAAGTCAAAACCACAGTCCTCTGCCTGTTTCACCAAGCCCTTTTAGCCTGGAACTCCTCATTTACACCTCCATGCAGAAGACTTTGCAAATTAACACTGTTCCTGTTCTGCAGGGATATGTGTGTGACTCTGGGCCAGCTTTGGCAGTGCTCTGCAAGGACAGGGATTGTGAAAGGGGCCACGCAACTCCCTTTGTCGAGGAAGCTTTTCAGGCATTGACAAAGATTCCTGTCAGCTCAAATGATATCAAATCTGTTAATAAACCTATTGGGGTTATGAGATGCATGATTTCAGAAGGAGTCACATCTCTGAAGTAATTTTTTTTTTTTTTTTTTTTAAAAATTGAGGGACGGTAACAGCTTTTGATAGCTTCTGTTCTGAAACTCCTAGAGGCACACTTTGCCTTTTACTGTCTGAATTTTTCCTTCCAGATAGATTTGTCTGTTTTGGGTTTTATTTATGTTTCATCAGTGCTGCATCCTAGATGAAACTCCCACATGGAACTGAAATAGCCCAAGCTGCAGAGAGAAGAGAGAGCTAGTCTGGCTAGCAGATACAATGTTTGTGTGTGCGTGAGTGTATATGTTATGTTTCTGTCTGTGGGTGTATGAAGAAACTGCTCAGAGCAAACCAAATTTAAAGAGGTTCATTCTGGGTGTGGTGTGTCTGCAATTATTGTTGTTTCTTGACTATGGAAGTTCCACAACTTCTCATGAAAACCCAGTCTCCTCTACTCACAGCCTACCTAATGACCCTCAGGCTTGAGAGAACGTGACAAATCACTGACAGAAAGTATGTTAACATTTCTGCAAGCAGACCTTGATTGTGTGCAATAAGCTGAGGTTCACAAGCATCTAATCTGAGTAACAGCCCATTCTAAAGAACATTTTTCTCTGTCTGGTATAGTACCACCCCACTGATATCACCATAGCTTCCAAGAAGCATCACAGCACCAGTGTATTGCTATGCTGCTGCTACCAAGTGTCCACATTACTTGTATTAAGAAAATAAGTGAAGGTGCATTACTTATTTCTAAGGAGTTCCTACCTTTTCTGATAGGTAAGTAATTTCACCAGTTAGAGTGTATTACAGCTTTTTAAACATCTCTTGCAGCTATGAAGAGGTTTACAATATCTCATCAGCACTCAACTGCATGGGAAATGCTTGTAACGGTTGTTGAAGATTTGACTGCAGTCCCTTTAAAACTTTTCTGTGGGACAATGCTGTTTTTCAGTGATGGCCAGTCCCAGTGCCCTTATACAGTATCATTTCTTCCTGGCAGGAGGCTCCTACAGGGGTGTCCTTCCAGGAGACATGCCTTCCTAGGAAATCTCCTGGGACAGGGGGAACAGTTTGCAGTGTCCCACTCAGACACTGAGGAAGCAACTGGGGCAGCCATAATATCTTGCTAAAATGTCTGGTCTTCTGGGGTTTTTTTGTTTGTTTGTTTGTTTGTTTTTAATTAAAAAACCTTTTCTTCCTTTAGTACTGTTAAATTCATTTGGTGCTAGCATAATGTTTTGAAGCTAACTGGTATAATCTGAGTACCTTGGAACACAACAGTCCTCATCGGGAGCAGCATTTAATGCCCCTCCGTGGCAGCAGAGACAGGTGACTTGCCTCACACCAGAGGGACAAGTCATCTTGTTCTGACTTCTTCAGTTTAACTCTTCAGTTTAACTCTTCAGTTAAACTCTTCAGTTTAACTCTTCAGATGAGTTTGAGACTGCTGGCAGTTGTGAAACACAATATATATGTAAGTACTAAACATGTCACCAAAGTTACTGTTGTATGGTGTTGCTCCAGCCTCTGTTAGCTTTTAAAACAACAGGGAGATTCCAGTCAGCAGGATTGTCTCACAGGCTGATGTTGTCTGGGCTTCCTGGATAGGCTCATCATCCTCGTCAATCAAAAACCATGGGGAAGACTCTCTTTTCCCAAGGCAACAGAGAAGGTCTGGAATCTGTCACCAGCATGAATTTAGGAAATCTATTAGAGCAGCAGAGATTTGCACACTTTGCAATGTTTTTGTGATTCAGCTGTTCTGCGCCAAAGTGAACTCTTACTGTGAAACAGGGAAACGAGACTGAAACAATTGTAAATCCCAGGCAAATAAATATTGTGGCAAGCAATATTTCAAGATGCTTTCAAGATCTGTTTTGTGTTGGTACTACAAGTTGCATATGACTAAAGCCAAGATGCTGCAGTGCAGGTGGGCTCATGTGAACAACGTGCCTAGGTCCTCTTCTTCATTAGTAGGTATCCAGCCAGCAAGTCCAGGGGAGAATTCCCCTCCTAAAATAGATGCTCCCACTTGGCCAGAAGAATCTCATCCCAAGCTCTATGGCTGTCTGGAGTAGATCTCCATGGGATAGGAAGGGAACCTGGGCAGCTGGTTTGTGACATCTGGACTAGCAGACATTATTTGTAGCTGCACCCTAGCTGGGTCACAGAGGCGAGGAGGAAAAGACAAGCCTTTGCCAGGGATTATTGATCAGAACAGGAAGAGATGCCACTGCACATTTGTGGTATACAGGAAGTTGTCCCTGCTTTTTGATTGTGGGGTTGCATGGAGTGTCCCCCTGGGAATGGTGTAGTCACAGAGTTCTGGCTGAAAAATGCCTGCCTTCAGAGGGTTTACAATGCAGACAGTGAAGATGAAGAACATTCCTGAGAAGGAGAAATGGGTGTACTGAGAAGCTCCATCCCAAAGGTGAATACAGCAGCTCTGGAACAGAGATGGCAACAGAACCTCCTGTTATCTTAATCTCTGTTAATTCTGTTAATCTCTTAATCTTAACCTGTTTCTTATTCTCTTGCCCAGCCTTAAAAGGCATTTTCTCTTTTAGGGAAAAGAGTTGTATAATGTAATACCTTAAAAGAACAGTTCACACAGCGAATGGCTTGTTAGTTTGGTGTAATGCAGCTGAAACCACATTAATATAATGTGTCTGAAGGCAAGGCAGAGTGTTTTTTAACTAGGATTGCACACACTTTGCAGCATAAGTAAAAGCCTGTGGCCTTCCAGGTATCATGGAGTAATAATGTCTCTCCGAAAGAGTAGTCAGGTTTGCACTCCCCAGCTGGCAGCTCAGTCTGGTACACCAGGATCACTCCTCATCCTGTCTACATCCTTTTCATTTCTGTTCCTGTGCAACTTGCCAGTGCCCAGCAGGGGCACAGTGGTTGAATATCCTCTCAGTGCCTCGTGCTGAAGGCTGACGATTGTTTTTGTTTCCAGCTTTTTTGCTTTTTTCCTCCTGCTGCATTGTAGCAGGATTGAATTGGCAGGAGTTAGGTAAAAGGAGGCTGAAGAACGTGCCTGCTCTGCATGTTGGTCTCAGGAACAAAGATGCCTCCTTCTGGCCCCTCCTTGCACAGGTACAGAACCTTGAAGGCTCTTGACCTAGTGCCCTTCAGCAGTGGACGCAGGCATCAGTGTGGGATGGGGAAAGAAGAATGCTCCGTCAAGATATCTGTTTGTGAAAATGTCTGTGTAAACTATGTGGGAGTGGAAGCCTAACTTTTACCTTTGGAGGGATCTGGGCCAGTAAGGTGATGAGCCGGCTTGGTGTGATGGTGTGTCCCCAACCCAAGGCATCTTTTTGGGGCAGGCTGACCAGCTCACATTGAGCTTTGTATGTGCATCATCAGATATTCCCTTGTATGACAAGGTTGGAGTTGCAGGTGTGCTGCTTAAACCCATATGCAGTAAAGCTTTTTGTAACAACATTAGAATATAAATTATGTTTGAAATATTACAGAAAAACTCTATTCTTTGAGCTTGTTTTCTTGTTTAATCTTCAGCAAGATCTGCTTAGGTAAGCTCACCACTTTTCCAGTTTATTTGCAATCAACAGGAATACTACTTTTACCAGCGACTGAAGTAATAGTAAGCCTTTCCTAAGGGCCTCTGTGTCTACAAAGGCAATGGTAGAAGTGCTTCATTGTGGTGTTGCAGAATGATGCACTCAGATGGAAAGGAGACCAATCTCCTGCAGAATGCAAGATGTGTGTATGTGTGGAACTGAGACATTTTTTAACCTTTCAAAACCAAAGTGCAGCAGATTGTATCAATATACCTCTACTAGCCTTAGGTTTCTTACTGCTACAAAAACTTACCCCCAGCTCAGAGGCAGATGATAACATTCCCACAGTTTCTATCTTCCTATATTTGCATACGTTCATCTCAATCATCTCATCGTGTACCACCATCTTGTAGTTTCTGATGTGAAATGGTGTTGTCTTATGATATTAATAGCTGTTTGGCATACAATACACTTATGTATCAGAAAATAATTGTTCGTGCTGCGTCGTAGGCTTCACAAGAGGTCACAGAGCAGAAAGAGAATGAATGAAAGTCCATCAGGGAATATAAACTATTTCAACTAGGAAGTGTGCTTATTTTTTTACAGCAGAGGAGGTTTGCAAGCTCATGAATCAATTGAAGTGAACATTTCACTGCTCAGAGATATTAAGTATACTAAATCGAATGTGCACAGCAAAATAAGAGGTAAGAAGAACACTGACTCTGATGCATACAAATGAGATACCACTGACAGGCCATCAACAGTGTTTGACATCTTTCACAAATTGATTATAAAATGCAGTACATGCTTCAATGTGGAAAAAGCCCTATTAAGTCATTCTGAATAACAGATAGGTACTAGCCCAGTGGATGTTTCTAGTTTGTCATGAAATGGAAATTGTGATTTGCAATTAAAAAAACCCAAGCAAAATCAATAACAAACAACGAGGTTCAGTTCTGGGTCCTGCACTTGGGTCACAGCAACCCCATGCAGCGCTGCAGGCTCGGGGAAGAGTGGCTGGAAAGCTGCCCCAGGAAAAGAACCTGGGGGTGTGAGCTGACAGCCAACTGAATATGAGCCATCAGTGTGCCCAGGTGGCCAAGAAGGCCAACAGCATCCTGGCTTGTATCAGAAATAGTGTGGCCAGCAGGAGTAGGGAAGTGATCATCGCCCTGTACTCAGCAGTGGTGAGGCCGCACCTCAAGTACCTCATTCAGTTTTGGGCCCCTCACTACAAGAAGGACATTGAGGTGCTGGAGCACGTCCAGAGAAGGGCAACAAAGGTGGTGAAGGGTCTAGAGCACAAGTCTGATGAGGAGCGGCTAAGGGAACTGGGGTTGTTTAGCCTGGAGAAGAGGAGGCTGAGGGGAGACCTTATCGCTCTCTACAACTACCTGAAAGGAGGTTGTAGCCAGGTGGGTGTTGGTCTCTTCTCCCAAGTAACAAGCAACAGGACAAGAGGAAATGGCCTCAAGTTGCTCCAGGGGAGGTTTAGGTTGGATATTAGGAAAAATGTCTTCACTGAAAGCTGCCCAGGGAAGTGGTTGAGTTACCACCCCTGGAGGTATTTAAAAGAGGTGTAAATGTGGTGCCTAGGGACATGGCTTAGTGGTCGACTTGGCAGTGCTAGGTTAATGATTGGACTTGATGATCTTAAAGGTCTTTTCCAACCTAAATGATTGTATGATTCTATGAAAAAAGAAGAGAGAGCCCCATATGTCCAAGTTAGTGTCACTGTGGGTCTAAGATCAGATCAGACAAATGTTACCTGAAAATTATTTCTTCACATACGTTGCTTTGGCAACTTTATTGTTCTAGTTAAAGCAGTATAAAAAGGACTTAGCACTAGTGCAAAGGAACAAAATCATACAAACTGAAGAATTCACTTAAATACATTAATTATAGTTGTAAGCTAGAAAGAGAAAATAGACGAGGGACTTACAACATCCATTTGTTGCACAAACACACAAGTAGCTTTGAGATTACATGTTGGTTTGTGTGCAAGTTACTGTACTGCTCTGCACAGCTAGACAAAAACTGTCACTGTGCAGCGATGGAAACTTTGCAGAGGAAAAAACCATAGAGACTAAGATTTTAGCCAAAGAAATGATGCTGATGGTGCTGGCAGGGTCTTGCTCTAAAAAGAATACTTTCTTTTGTCTGCCAAAGGAGACTCTCCAGCAGCTTGTGAAGAAGGAAAATCATTATGTTCTGTTGACATGGGTATCTACCTCATTCGGGTTTGGTCTTCAATACCCATCTGCAAAGTGAAACATTGCTCTTGCACCTGTTAGCACCTACTGCTATCTCAGAAAAATGCAGGAAAAATCATTCCTTCTAAGTTCTATGTGCCTCCACATGGATTTATACCAAGTTTGAAAAGGGCCTATCAACATCAGCCTTTAAAGTCCACCTTCAGGTGTGTAAGGGAAATGAAACATTACTGTAGTAGTGAGAAGAAGCATTTGTCTCCAAATAGCTGGAGTTCCAAATACCTCCAAATATCCTTAAATATTTCAAGTACCTTTACACAGAGTTTGCTCAACTTACCAGCTTGTTTCCCAACAAGAAGACCTCTGAGCAAGGCAGTTTGTCTGGCTTGATATAGAGGGAGAGAGAGAAAGACTGAAGTAAAATGCCAGAGACAGAGAAAGCTGAGTCTGGGGAGGGGAAATGGCTGAAGCAGAGGTCCCCAGGAACAGCAAAACAAAGGCTGTCTAAACATGGACAGTCAGAGCAAATGCCTGCTTGTTCAGGACCCTTTTCTGGAGAAGGTGCAAGGAATGGCAAAGCTTGAGAGTTTTTTGGCGTTACACTATGAACACAGACCAAGGTGTGGTAGAAAATCCCAGGATCCGGAAGAAGGAAAGCTGGACAATAGATATTGTGCTGATGATCACCCTAATGTCTTGACCACTCAAATGATCACCTAGTGTGTTGTCACAGTGCTGATTCTGTAAATAACTTCTCACTATTATCTCCGTTTGTCTTGGTACCTGTTACAGGGGATGGGTCTCAGCGAAACCTCTGAAGTGCTGGATATTGTCAGACCATGCCTTTTCTGGTTAGCTGATGGTAGGGAATATTTTAGAGCCCAGCATGAGCACTCAGAGAACAGAAAGGACTGAGTCAGTCAATTCCACTAGGTTGAGGAATAGGGATTACTACAGATACTTGGAAAATGGAGATGGAGGAAAAATTAAAAGATGGAGTGCAGACCAAGTCTGTATTGCTATGCGGTGAGCACTGCAGTGGCCAGCTACCTGTTGAGCACAGCCTTAATCACTGTTTTGCCTTCAACTCTGCAGTCCTTCAATAGCAGGTCAGACAAAGGGCTGGCATGAATAGCATAAGGCTGATCCTTGGGGCAAGGGATAGACCGGACTGATGTCTTGCATTCTCATTTATTTGGAAGGTAATCTAACCACTTTATGTGTGGGGAAAAGAAATGAAATAAAAAACCCCAAATCCATACCTTCTTGTGCAGCTTTTTCTCAATGGTGTTCATTTATAAACAAAGAAAACTGAAGCTTTGAGTGCTCCTTTTCTACTCCTTCCTCATGCCCATTTGTGTTCTGCCATTACAGAACCCATGGTCCATGGCTCACCACTTGGTATGTTCAGATGGACCTCACTGGGATCCTTTCAATATTATTTTTCTGTGATATCTCAGAATACTTAACACTGAAATGGATAGGGATCTCACTGACCTGGAAATAAGCCTAAAATTATAGATTGGCCCAGTGAGCAGAAATGCATATAAACATGCCCTTTCTCAGTTTTGTAAGACACTTGTGGTGAGTGGATCTGGAAAAGTAAACAGAAAAAGAGTTCCATGTCTGCT
Source organism: Grus americana (assembly GCF_028858705.1). Lineage (NCBI taxonomy): Eukaryota > Metazoa > Chordata > Aves > Gruiformes > Gruidae > Grus > Grus americana. Next base: position 52,629,363 of record NC_072891.1, read on the forward strand.
TTGAGCTTTGAATTTCATTTAAAAATTCTTAATTTAATACAATTTTAATGATACTTATCAGAGATCCCTACTGTACCAAGAAGACCAGAAAATGGCATTTTCAGAGATACTATGATTTCTCAAGTGAGCTCCTCAAGTGAACTTGGCATAAGCTCTTTGTTTATGAAAGAAGAATCACTAATGCATTTCAGTAGGTTTATCAGTTACAATTAATTAATAAATGGTGATGGTTCCTTTGGAGCTATTCAGCACTAATGTATAAACAGTATTTTGTTCATGCAAGTACCACTTTGGAATATCATGCAATGCCCTCCTGAAGGGCTGTTTACATTTTTATTGAAACTTGAACAGGAGGAAGTCAGGTGGTTTTTTTTCAGCTGAAAGGATTGGTGTGGCATTTTCTTTTTTTGTGGAAAATAGTAATGTGGTGGCTAATAAAACTGCAGAAGGAAAAGACCCTGCACCTTTATCTCCCAGGTGAAGGAGCAGAAGGCAGATATTAGAGGCATTTTTGTTCTTATCGTTGAAGAAATGTGCAAACATTTGCAGGAAAACAGCTTTCTACTGCAAGCATGGGTCTGTACTCTTTTGTTTCCAAAATGTTCCTAAAGGTATTGTTTTGTTTTATTCCTAAATGGATGAAAAGCAGAGGTCGGACTACTGCAAAGAGCAGCAGGTTAATGTGGACACAGGCGACAAAATCTTTCCTGCCTATTGTTTTATTGTACTGATATGAGGAAGATTTTTGCTTCCAAAACACGTGTGATGTCCTGGATCCCTGTGTGCCAGGCCTCTCTCTGCCCTTCCCCTTTTTGTCAATGGGACAGAAAGACCAGGCAGACAACCAGGCTGCCCCAGTGATGTGGAAAAGTCAAAGGCTTTATTCTGACCAGCTGGCAGTATGTACAAGGTCTTTGTGGATTAATTGTTTTGATCTCATTCTTGGCAAGAAAAAATGTGTCCACACAATTAAGTGTTCTTGAACTGGCCCTAGTCTGAATACAGTGATTTTGGATTACGTAGTTTGTAACTTCTTTTGCTCATATCAATTCTGATAACTTTCCATTTGGTTGTACCAAACTCTGTATTGAAACAGGCATTGCCTGGTGGAAACTGACTCAAAAAAACCCAAGAAATCAGGATGTGCCTTACATTGTGCACCTCTGCAGAACACAAAGTCTTGGAGCGAGACTGGCATCTAGACTCATTGCTGCTTTACAGACAGGGAGGCTGAAGCAAGGAGATGCAGCAGAGTGTGTCTGAAAAGCTCACAATATACAGACCGTAAGTCTTGGAAGAGAACCCAGAAGGGAGCACAGGAGATCTTACTGGCTGGAGATCCTGAAGAGCTCAGTTAATTCATTTTTTTCCCCAGCCTTGTTTTCAAAGAAGAGCAAGACAAAAAACTATGGGAAAGTGCAAGTCATCAAAACCGTCTTGTAATGTCAAGAACTGTCAGAGTGAAAGACAAAAATGAAGTTGTGCAGCCAATCCATCATTGACTGCTCTTTATTTCTTCCTGCTTGGCCCATCTGGTTGCTAAAAGACCCAAGGCCACTGTTTTATTTTCACCCAGACCTAAGAGGGAAAATTTACATTCCTGATGGGTTTAAACAAAGTTGCAGGAGTTATTTGTGTAGAAGATAACAAGCTACGAGTAGTAAGTTTGGGGCTGTTTCTTTTTTGGGAGTCAGAAAAAACTCATTTGATCAAATTCAGTTGCTTTTGCAAGGCATTGTGGAATGGAAGTGTGTTGCAGTAGCACTGAAAAAGTCCAGACAACTTCTAGAGACCTGTGAGTTGGGTCTGGCTGTAGAATACAGACCCTTGTTTTCTGTTTTATTTGAGACTGAACTAGCTTCTTTGTAAAAGGCTGTTTAGTGATCATTCATCTAAGTGTCTTAGCTGCAGGGGAGGTTGGTCATATGCTGGAAACAACTCTTTCTTCTTTAAGGGTGAAAGGAAGTGCTTTAAAATGGGATTGCTGTCCAAACGTAACATGTTTCTTGTCTATATTTTATGCTAGGGAAAAGTTACACTCATTCCCCACCCCCCATTCTACTCCTGTAGTCTATAGTTTTGGGTTTTTACTCTGTCTCGGACTAAGACGTGTATATAAATCTCGATCTCAGCATGCTGCTTAGCTGACTGATTACTAGATGACAATAAGTGGAGATGCATCCTACTGTGTGAGGCATATAAGCCAAGGAGTCTACTTGAGGTATTGACATGGCAAATAGGTGTCTAAACTCACCAAAGGTGGGAGTGTGCTTTACCTGAAGCTTGATGCAGCTTTGGGCTCCGTTTGCTGGGCTGTGATTCAGGCTCTGTAGGAAACTTCACTCTTAAGTGGTAGACAGAGGCAACTGAAGGTCATAGTGGGCTTCCATTTAGTGTAGGCCACACCTTAAGTACTGTGTTCAGTTTTGGGCCCCTCACTACAAGAAGGACATTGAGGTGCTGGAGCATGTCCAGGGAAGGTCAACAAAGCTGGTGAAGGATCTGGAGCACAAGTCTGATGAGGAGCGGCTAAGGGAACTGGGGTTGTTTAGTCTGGAGAAGAGGAGGCTGAGGGGAAACCTTATCGCTCTCTACAGCTATGTGAAAGGAGGTTGTGGTGAGGTTGGTGTTGGTCTCTTCTCCCAAGCAACAAGTGACAGGACAAGAGGAAATGATTTCACATTGCTCTGGCTCACACTGAAAGGGTGGCCAGACATTGGAATAGGCTGCCCAGAGAGGTGGTGGAGTCACTGTCCCTGGAAGTGTTCAAAAAGTGTGTAGACATGGCACTTTGGGATGTGGTCTAGTAGACATGGTGGTGTTGGGTTGACAGTTGGACTTGATGATCCTAGACATCTTTTCCAACCTTAAAGATTCTATGATTCTATGATAATGGGAAGCCAGATACCCAGCACACATGAAACATCTCTGAGCAGAAACCTGAATCTAACCATCCCTGTTGGGAACTGGATTTCACCCTGGTGGTGAGAAGTGTGCTCTCAGCCAGTCTAGTTCATCCAGGTGTAATCATCAGATGTAGCAATTTTGCTGGAGGAAGGTAAATGGGTTGGAAATATAGCACCATATTTTGAGGGCATGGGAAACAGAAATTCAATTTGTATTTTGTCTAAAAGATTCTCACCTACTGGTGTGTATTTTGGCTGCAACAGGAGATGAATTTTATGTCGCAGTAGCCAGGGGAAATAATTTGAAAGCATCTCTGTAACATCTAAGGGATTTGGACAAAAACACTTGGACAAGATCTGATTCCTTTAGATAAGATTCATATTAGTGAAGAATTTGCATATGAAATTCCTTTGTTTAGTGATTGCTATAAGGCTTTTTTCTTACTTAATGGCAAATTCACTTTTTTCATGAGCCTTAAAATGGGTATAGGACTTCTTGTATACCAGACGTAAGCTTTGCATTATGGCTGTGATGAAAATGGTGTCTCTCCAGTAACATCAATAAAACATTCTTAGTTCTGGTTCTGAAGTAATGTTGCAAAAATGAGTAATCCATTCCTGCTCCAGAACAGTACTCTGTGATTAGCTCCAGATGTTTGGATAATGTGATAAAAATCACGCTGTGATTTAGAAACTTTGAGCCATCAGTTGTCCTGTCTGTTCAATCTAAATATGGCTCAGCCACAAATAGTACCAAGTACTCCTCAGGGCATGCCTGTTTCAGGTGCACCTCTCACTACTTCCTCTGACTCCTGTGACTGACAGGGGGAATTTCTGCAATATCCTCTGAGATCTAAGCCCACACATATGCAGCCCTCTTGAAAGACAGGTATGGGGTGCTATTTGTCTGCAATATGAAATTAGATTTGTGCAAAAGAAATTCTTCTGATTTCACTTAATTACTTTACCTGAAGCAATGGTGTGTGCAATTTTCCATCATCCTTTGCTTAATTAAAAATGCCCAAGATGTGTCTATTAATCTCTTTCTCTGTAAATCATCCTTAAAAATCCTAATCCATATAGCTTTTGCAGCAAATAACTTTGCACATCAATATTTATGAGAATTTTTTTCTTTTCTATTTTTTTTTTAACAAGTAAAAATGGAGCACTGCTCCTGCAAGTTGGTTCTGTGAATTTACATTTTCTCTGTGAAAGCCGGATTGATGTCAGTGAACTATTGAAGGGTTAAGTCCTGCTGCCACAGAGGTCAGGCAATTTAAAAATTTACTTTCCCTCCATTCAGATGCAGGATCTGTTTGGGCATGTGCTCTTTACTCTTTTCCTTGCAAAATTCACTTCAGCCACTTTCAGTTGCCGTTTAAACCACTTACTCGTGAGGCCTCACAGAGTCACAGAATATCCGAGGTTGGCAGAGATCCACAGGGGATGCCTAGTCCAATCCCATTCTCAAATAGGGTGACCTACAGCAGGTTGCACAACGCTGTGGCTTATGAAGTTTTGAATATCTCCAGAGACTCCACAGTCTTTCTGCAACCCCCAATATTTTTTTTCCTCTTATGTTTAAATGGGATTTCCTGTATTTCAGTTTGTACACGTTATCTCTTCTCCTGTCACTGGGCACCAATGAGAAGAGCCTGGCTCCCTCATCTTCACTCCCTTTCATCAGATATTTATGCATACTACCAAGACACCACCCCCCCACGCCCCCAAACCTTCTCCAGGCTAAACAGTCCCAGCTTTCTCGGCTTCTTCTCATATGAGAGATCCTGGATTCTCCTAATCATCATCATGGCCCTTTTCTGGCTCACTCCAGTAGCTCCATATCTCTCTTGTATCTGGGAGCCCAGAACTGGGCACATCAGTCCAAATTTGGTCTCACCAGGGCTGAGTAGAAGGGAAGGATCACCTCCCTCAACTTGCTGGCAACACCCCTAATGCAACCCAGGAGGCTGTTGACCTTCTTTGCTGTAACGACACATTGCTGGCTCATGGTCAGCTGCCTGTCCACCAAGACCCCAAGGCCTTTGCTGCAAAACTGCCTTCCAGACAGCTGACCTGCTTTCCAGCTGTTTCACTGGGCAATGTCTCCCACATGTTCCCCCAGAATTGAATTACTGTTTTTCAGAGGGCTGATAACAATTTAAACCAGTGAATCTCACATGAAAGTGTATCTGAGTGTGCTTATAGCATTTGGCTTAACACCTGATTGTCCAGTTCTTTAGCCCGTATGGATCAAGGGAATGACTATTAGTTTGGAATGCCTGCCATGCCACTTGTCTTCTAAACAAACCAACTCTGAGATGCTTTCCCTCATGGAAGTGTTTTATTTTTCTTGGGCAGGGCTGTTCATTATAGTCAGAAAGGTAGTACTGGAGCTTTATCCTGTGGCCTTGTCTAGATGTGTTGGAAATAATATTGATTGAAGCACTTTACTGATTAGTGCTTACTTTGGCATTCTCCATCTTCTCTTTATGTCAAGGTAAATGTTATGGTTGGGATGTGAAAGAAGATAAAAAGACCCAGGCTTATCATATGAACAGATTCAGTGAGTGTGTCCTTCCCCTCTGTTTCTTTGGAAGCTTCAAAGGCAGGCTTGAGGAAAGAACTTCTGCTCTTTCCTTCTGCTTGTGCCTGTAACTGCAGCATCTCAGTTGCATGCAAATGAATTCTCTGGAGCCTCCACTGCTGAACTGCTGAAAACAGAAGCTGTTATCCAGGGAATGTTAACAGCAAAGCCTAAAATTTAGGATGAAGAACAAATGAGACAGAAAAAAGCTTTTCTATACCAAAAGTAAAACAAGAGATTGGAGTTAAAAAGTAGTGTAAAATTTTCCTTCTCATATTTCCTTCCAATTAGTTAATAACAATGCAGCATTCGGCACATTTAGATGATGACTTTGAAATCAGAGATGAATTAAGAGAGTCTATGAGGATCCCGAAACTACATTCTCGTTCTTGTAGGTGTCCTGTGTGCTGAATAGCCGCAAAATCAAATGCCTAAAGTATTCAAAATCTTGGTCTTGTCTAAGAGATAAAAGGAGTCTACGCAATTTCATTCCTTACCTGACGAGCTGTGCTGACATTATAACTTAACGATAGCCTAGAAGTAGTGCTTAAGGGGGAAAAAAAAAATCTCTTTCTGCTGCTGAATTCTGCTTCATAAGGAACTAGTGTATTTGTCTGGGTAGCTATAAGTGGAGAGAAGCTAAAAAGAGATAAACTTGATAGATTATTGAACCCAAATCAGTTTGATCATCAGTGGAAATATTTGTTGAGGGGAATCCAGAAATTAAAGGTGTTACTGGCATTGGTCATGAATGATTAATGCATGGTAAAGCTGCTTACGGAGGTCCCTGCAACAGGGATGTGTGACCCAAGTAGTCTGCATTGCCTTTCCACTTGCTATGAAATTCTAGTTTGCTTGCAATTTCAATTAGCCTTCCTTGCATCCCAGGAAAGAAATCACCAGATGGTCTGAGTAAATTTGCCCTCAAAATGCAAGAGTTCCTGTATTATTCTGACTCTGCAGAGGAGGATGCAAAATGACAGTAGAGGAAGGCTGACAGTAGCTAGTAAATATTCCAGCTGGGGTTTGTTTGGGTCCCTGGGCATCTTCCTCTTTTTATCCACAGGTTTCTCAACAGGATTGAGGTGTCAAGAGGCTTGTGGTTAGCTAGCTGAATGGAGACAGTCATGATTACTATTATTTCCCACTTGGCAAAAAAAGTCTATAACAAACAGATCTCGTCAGGCTTAAAATGATCAGTTTCCCCATGCTTCTCTATGGGAGATGTAAAGGGGCCATTTCTCCATCACATTTTGGGGGATTGGAGGGTTGCTTTTGATTCAGGGCTGCTTTCAATGTAGGGTCTGGGAAAACATGTGACCTGGAGAAGTAATGTGGAGGGGAAAAGCCACAGGATCTGCTTGCCTCTCAACAAATTCCGTGGTGGTTTTTTAGAGGCAGTAGTTAATCCGACAACCATCATCTCTGGGGCAATTCAGGAGGAAACATTCTGACAGGCTGCAGATGTTTCTCCCTGTAAGAACGTAGGTTCAACCATTGCCATCCCAAGAACTGATGTGGAAAGCAAGAGCAAACACAGTCTTCCAGCACTGCTGAGGTACTGATGAGGTAATTTAGAAGACAGTGATAAGGGGTTGTGAAAACCTCTTCCCTTCATTTAGCCTCTAATAATGCCAACAAACAATTATTTGGAAGGACTTTGACAGCCTAAGCCTTTGAAAAGGCCGGATAACTTTGCCTTATGCAAGGCAAGAGACGTTAAATATGTATACATGTATGTACGTGCGAGTGCGTGTTACAACAAGGCTGTCTCAGATTAACTCAATTAAATCTCAGCCAGCAAGGGGCCAAACTGGAACTGTTCTCACCCAGAAACCAAGGACAGTAACCAGCCACCTGCAGTGTTCTTCCTGGGTGAAGGTACCTTTTTTAATAAGTGATGCAGGGTGTTTTTCTGCTCCAGGCAAAGTCCAACACAACTCCCAAAGAATATACATCTTCACTTCATCCATGTAACCAGGCTTGATCCTGCTGCAGCCTTCCAGTGCCCTGATGATGAAGTATCACAGTAAATGCCCTATCCCTTTCCCCAGCCCCTGCCTTCCTCCCCAGCTGGATGATTGCTAGTCATTTGCCAATAAAAGTGCCTCTGAAATACAGGGTTAAAGGTCTTTATGCAGGTGTGTGGGGACAGCGGGACATGTGAGAAGCCTCCCCATTTCCATGGCTGTGCAAGGGCTTTGCACAATAACAAAGATCTGGCTCAGGAGCACACAGGGGCTGAATTTGAGACCAATGTGCATGCAGGGCTAGGAAGAGGACCAGGCAGAGCCAGGATCTCACCTACGTACCAAGCGTTAGACGCAGTGGTGTCTAAGGGTAGATAAGAGACATGCAGAGATGCTGCTTCTTCCTGATCCATGGTAGGAGCCTAGAAATCATCAAGTCCAAATGTTTGCTAATGCCATGTGCTCCTACCTATCACGGGTTATGTAATTTCTGGCAACAATTAAGACTGTGATTACTCATCCCTGCAATTGAGATTTCAAATTCCTTTCCTAGCCCTGGTGTCATTTCTTTCTGGATGTATCACTTGCCTGTTACGTTAAAGACCCACCAACATCAATCTTCAGTCACTTGACTGAGCTGATGGAGTGAAAACAGCGTGGATGGCAGCTGCCCCCCTTTAAGACTGCAAACCAATTGCGTTACCATCATGCAAGTCTACAGATGTAGTCTGTTCCTCTCTCTGCCATGCTTCTCTCACCAATGCCAGGTAAGCCACCCCGTCAGGCTGGGTGCTTTGCCTACCTCCTGCCTCTGTGGGGAGTGTGCCTCTCCTCAGTAGCAGGAGAAATCTTTCCAGATGCAGAGGGAGTGGAAAGAGGTCCTGAGTGTGGGGAAAGAGAGAGCTGGTGTCATGGTGGTTTTCCCACATTCTTACAGAGCTGACTTTTTATTGTGCTTTCTCTAGGGGCTACCAAAGACATGGGGAAGATGCTGGGTGGGGATGAGGAAAAAGACCCAGATGCTGCCAAGAAAGAAGAGGAACGACAGGAAGCCCTCAGGCAAGAGGAGGAAGAGAGGAAAGCCAAATATGCCAAGATGGAGGCTGAAAGAGAAGTTATGAGACAAGGGATTCGAGACAAGGTAGGGATCTGGCTTTCAGCACGCACTTGGCAACTCATAATGCTCAGTGGAGAACTACTGTTTTCAGATGATTTGTGACCAGTTCCATGAGCACCTGGATAGACCCAGGTAATTACTTTGCCACACTGAACTTTCTAATCTTGTGCACTGTCCCTCGAGCTCTGTCCCTATTTAAACACACCTCCCACACTGAAAAGTCCGGCCAAGTTGAAATAGAGAGTGAAGATAAGGCGAGAAAAATGTCTGGTTTTCTCATCATTGCTTAAACATTCACATTATTTTAAATGTTAGAGGCTTCTCTGTCCCTGTGTGGGTGCTTTCCAAGCTTAGATTTGTGGTTTGTGAGAAGGGTCATAATTCACTGTGTTTCTGAGAGACTCAGTCCAAGTATCTTCTGTATTGGTTCCAAGGCTTTCATTGTGTTGACAGGCAAAATCTGACAAATCTACTTTACTTTTCATATTTAGGCTTCCACTACTCACAGAGGATTCATCTGAAAGAAAAAGAGTTTCATTTATCTGAGGGACTTAGCCATTGGGAAGTACTGTCTTCTCCTTAAGTTGCATGCAATTTGGCATGAGAAGGAAATGAATAATTGTGAGAATTCAGAATGAGATTGAAAAGAAATGTACAAAACAAACCTTTATTAGAGAAATGAGCTTAATTTAAGGTAGCTGAGCCCATTGTTACAGTACATTAGTTTTTAGGGATTGATATATGGAGGAAGAAGGCAGTTTTGCTTCATCACCCTCAAGACTATGTCAAAATTGTCTCTTTAGAATAACTTCGTTTTATAGGAAGAGGACCTGGAGGTCAGATAACTTGGAATGAAATTTGGGTTGGACGAGAGGTTTCTGATGATGAAGGCCTGTGTGTTGACTTACATCACGTGCCAAAAAACAACAGAAAATACCTGTAGGCACAATGAGGGAGACCTGCTCAGTGTAAGAGATGTTCCCCGTGCAGTGCCTACTTCTGCGCAGGTTACAGCGCCCTAAGAACGTGACTGGGAAAAAGCTTCAAAGTCTCATTACAGAGCTGAGAGTGGCTGTCCATAAACAAAACTATGTCTGCACTGGGCTGAACTTCTGACCCAATTCTTACGATTCAAGAGGGAAGCACGGATAGGGATGAATTTTCCTGGTAGCATGGTGCATCTTGTAAAGAGGTATCGAGAATTGTTCTGCAAATAAAGAAATTTGGGTTTATGCTTCTAAGAAAAGAAAGTACTTACAGGGAATTGTCTACCCGTGACGCTGCCAGAGAAAGGTATTCATATGATCATTTAAAAGAGGGTATTAGTTACTAGACAGACAGATTCAGAACCCCCCTCATCAAAATTTGTTTATAATGTTTTTAATGAATATGTATCTAGATAATGGAATATATTAATAAATAAATGTGTGCAGTATATGTTTAATGTATGTTTATAGGTGGAACTGTTTCTAAGCAATAACATAGGTCTGCATTAGACATGAGAGAAAAAAAAAACCAGTAATTAATTTCTGAGTTGCAGGCAGACGGGCTAATGCCCTGTTTTCACTCATCACTGTCTCTTCTGCTTGACCACTGAAGTGTTCCCAGAGGTAGATGGCGGTTGCAATTTTTTTTGCTCTCGGGCAAACTGCTGTAAAAGCATTTAAGAAATCTGAGATGCCCTCTGTTACAAATCCGAGATGATGTAGACTAGAATTCACACGTTCATGAGTAGGGTGCATACAGCCTGAGCTTGGATGAAACATCCAGCCAAAGGGAATTTCCCTGGGATACTGTCAGCTAGCTAGACTTTGCTGAGCCAGGCTGAGTACTGAGTGGTGAAGTCTCTTGGAAACGTATTGACTCCTGAGCGACACGCCAAAAGGTTGGCTCCGCAGAGACAGTAAACAGGGATACTTGAAGGAATGTTATTTGACCTCAGTCAAAGCTCTGGATTGCAGCTTTCCTAGTGATGTGGTCGGTTACTTTTGAGATTAGCAACAGGAAATCCTGCATTCAGGTTTGTGAAAACATAGGAGCTCAGCTCACTGTGGTTTTCTTTCTCCTGGAGATAATCCCAGGTAGCGTGCATTTGAAAGATGAAGCTGTTTTCTGCAGAATCAGAAAAGATGGATAAAGCTGTAGAATGGAGCTGTATTTTATTTTTTTTTTTAAGTTTGAGAGTTCCATGAAAGAGAGCAATTACTTTGTCCTGACAAAGAGACAGATTTGATGATTGTCCTAGTTTCGGCTAGGATAGAGTCAATTTTCACCAGAAACTGGGATGGGACACAGCCAGGACAGGTGACCAAACTAGCCAAAGGGGTATTCCATACCATATGACGTCATGCTCAGCATAAAAGAAGGCTAGTCAGGGAGGGGCGGCGTGGCTCCCGGACTAAACTGTCCTTATCCCAATCCATGAGTTTTACCATTTTCCTTCCAATTTTCCTTCCCATCCTACAGCGAGGAGGGGTGAGCGAGCGGCTGCGTGGTGCTCAGCTCCCAGCTGGGGCTAAACCACGACAAAGATATACAAGAATATGTCTCCAAGTATTGTGAATTGGTGGCTGGAAATGTGAAACAAATGTTGAAAGAATAGAAAAAAGGGGCTGGATAAATTCCTCTATTGCTTTTTTATATAGTAATTACCTTAATTTCTTCACCAACTCCAGTAAAAGCAGAAAGAGAGAGAAGGAGAAAACTGAAATAGAGATTCTGTCTGGTATGTACACATAAACAAGTTGTTGTTAGCAAGTATGAATTAAATCCAAGAAGTTTTAAGTATTAGAGATCACCCTGATTATATTTGCTCATTCCTCACATAAAAGAGAAATGAGCATGTGAGTTCAGTGAGTGAGTAGGAACAGATTATTTATGCAGAATACAAGATTGAAAGTGTGTGTCCTGGGTCATGATCCCAGAGTCACAAAGTTACTCCCTTAGTTCAGCTGCAGGGCGTTGAGGAAACAAGCCAGGGAATCACGGCTTCATCAGTTAGTTAATACGGCTCTAGGTGAAGCCTACAGAAAGGACAGGCTCATCATGTTTGTTGTTTTGGACTTTCTGCCTCTGCGCTTCAACAAGTGTGATGAATACACTCTCTTGTTTAGGACTTCAGGAAATGTGGGAGATATGGCAGAGCCTGAAAAGAATAATGACAGATACCTACCACAGATATGTTCCAGCATGTTCTAACTTCAGGTTTTAAATCCAATCTGTTAAATTGAAATACATATGCCCTCAGCCCAGCATGGCAGCTGGGCACAGAAATGACTTAGGGAAAGGATAGAATGAATTATTCAGCAATCAAATATTTTTTCATAAAAAATATGCAGCATTTTCATTTGGAAATTGATTTTGAAGGATGACATTTGGACACGACATTTTGAAATAACTGGACCACTAGTTGTCTGCCAGCTCCTACCCAATATTAAAATCCAGCATTTGATACTGAACATGGATTGAAAGAATGTAAGGAACACATCTGGGGTATATTCCAGCCTCCTTCCACCCCAAGGCGCACGTATGCAGCTTGCTTTCTGACCTGATCTGGGCTTGATCTTAACACTGCTGCCCCACAGAGCTTCCGAGCCCACCACAGCTGTCTCTGAGGAGAGGTGCCACTACTGACCAACACAGGCAAGACTGCTGAGAGGCCCTCAGTGCCTCTGTGCCCAGCAGGTCAGGGTCCGTTGCCAGCGCCCCGGTGCTGAGGCTGTGGATGGCTAATATCCCTGTTACCTTGCTAAGACCTTGCCATGTTACAGCAGCCAGCTTGTTTCCAGTGCTCTCAGGTGGAATGCTGCCTTCTATAAACAGATGACCTTGATTGTGTTATAAACCTGCATACCTCAGCAGTGAAAGCTAATTACTTTCTTCATGTAATGATCTATAATTACTTATTTACATAATTAATTATTTCTACGGCTGTGGTAGAACCCAGGCCTGAGAGAGCCCTAGGACATGCTCTGTAATTAACATTCTACCTGTCTTGGCTGCTAGTGAGACAATGCCTGTAGTTTGGCTTCCTGCAAATCTTGCTTTAGAGGGTTGGCATTGCTAAGCCTGTGCTGAAAAGTAGCAAGAGCTCAAGGCTATCCTCACAATGGTGGGTTTCAACCAAAAAAAGATGTAAGCATGGTCCTCTGTCCAAATGTCTTGGCTTCAGGACAGAATTTAGGTTTGAATTTAGGCCATCCTTAGATGGAGCATGAACTGCTTCAGTAGCTATTATACATTCAGCTCTCAGAGTGGCCCAGCTTGTCTTTGACCAGCCTTACGTGCTGTGGGGAATAAAGCACAACTGCAGTTATATTAATAAGGATTCCTGCCCTCCAAATTGAGCATGAAATCTGCATGAGAAGTATGGAAAGGCTGCAAATGGAAAATTCAAGTGCTGGAAGAATTAAGGTTGTCTCTACAATTCTAATTGACCCTGTTGGGTGCTATGTAAAGATTGTGGCACAGTGCTTAATTTCATTGTCATACGTTTATGCTTCTATGAACCTCAGCTCTTCCATTGCACAAGATGAGGTCAACTGTCTTCTTAATAAGCAGATGTTCAGTACTTTATCTCTGCCACACCTTACAATGTGTGTTCTCAAGCTCATTTACTATGCAGTATCCAAATTCTGATGGCAATGTAATGAATTTCCTCATTTGAGGGTTTAATTCTTTGTTATTATTATTATGCTTTCACTAACATAGCTGATGAATTCATCCTAAGCATGGTTGCTTCTGAGATTTTTCTGAGTGGAGGACAAAGAGTTTCATTGGGTTTTTTTCTGTTTGGAAAGTACAAATGCAGAAGGATCATTATCTGATTAAAGTATGGTGGCAGAAGAATGTTAACATCTTGTTACATCAGTGAGCCTCTATGTCACAGTAAGACATGCTCAGGACTTCCTTGTCCTTTTGCTGGCAATAGGGAAATGGTGCAGTCTGAGGTTTGATGTTTGTTCCTGCAGGCAGCATATCACACAGCAGGAGAATATGCAGTCCTTGTTCTGTTTAAGTGTGAGTCCTTCTGTCTCTGGATGTGTGCCATTAATTCTTCCCATTTTTCTTATTGGGCCATTAAAGGCTCTCAGTGGTTAGGCAATAAGATTCTCTGCAGTATTTGGAATTGTCCATGTCCCAGGAAAACCATGAAAACTATTCAGTTCTTTGTAGATATTTAAGACATGTAATTTCCAGGTCTTCCACGGCTTAAGGTAGGTGGTATTGGAATTTAATTATAGAAAACTGAGAACATTTGGGTTGCTGGCAATGGGAGAAGTCCTAAGTTAGGGCCTTTGTTCTCTCCAGTGGGAAAGTATTCTCATAATGCTGGTTTTTTTTTTCTTTTTTTTTTTTTTTAATCTCATTGCTGAACTGACTTTTGGCACTAAATCACTCAGGCAAAAAGACAATCAGGATTTATACTTGCAGTCCTAGATTTTTATGTGAGATAATCGACATGCAACAGCATATAATTATTTATTTTTAATATTTCATTTGCATATTTCCATGTGTAACTGGTGCATAGCTGTGAAAATTATGTCTAAGGCAGGAAAAATACCAGAATGCAAATTGACTCTCTTCTCCAGCAATATCAGACCTTTGAAACTAAGCTCTAAGTTCAGGTGTGAAAACTTAACTGTGGTAAAACTTTGTTGCTATAAAACAGCTTCACAATGTTAGCTAAACTCTTTGGTGTTAGTACATCTATGGGATGTTTCATTCTCGTCTAACTTCAGATGCAGATATCGTCAAGGGCTTTAAAAATTCCTGTACAAAGGAATGAAATTTCACTGCCTGAAAAAGCAATTTTGAAGGTGTAGTCTTCCTTGCAAGGAAGAAATGTATAGTACATTTTTCATTGGAGTCTATCGACAGCTGAAAAAATACAGAAATTGTATTCTTTGCATGTCAAAAGGTGAAGGATCTCAAAGAAAATATTTTCCTCAGCAATAAATCATGTTCTGTAATTCAAATGATAAAAATCATATCTCAATGAACAGAAACATTCTGTCTGATCTCTTCCCTTTTAAATCATTGACATTAAACCAGTGATACGAATTTTTACTCAGCACTTGTGATCTAATGAAGCTGTGGCTACTGTTCAGTGTGTGGGCCTTAAAACAGATTTTCAGAGATGTATATGTGTCGTGCAGATGGAAAGGTATCATTAAATTGACTTTTCTGCTTTCACAGTGGCTTTTGATAATTCAGGATAAAAAACAAACAAAGAAAAAAAAAATCCTTGCTTGGTTTAGTTCAGTGCAGATACTCTTTGTGCTATAGACCAAAGAATGTTTACAACTGGGTCACAGGCCCTCCGGCTATGAGAAAACAATAGCCCTGGCTATGGCACTCCCAGTGTGATGCTTTGCAAGACTCGGATTATATTGCGCTTTCCAAGAAGTGGGCTCTGGGATGGGTGGGGACAGTCATAAGGCCAGTAACGATGACAACTGAGAAGAATTTCACTCTTTGCAGCAATTAAATCGCGGGCTGTTCTGGGTGAAGAACAACGGCAATGTCCTTTGGTGTTTGTCCTGTGTGTTACTGAGGACAGTGGAAGCTGATGCAAGCCCAAGCAGAGTTGGAAAAAGTAAAAGACATTTGAAGGGTGATTGAAGAGCACAATAACCCCTCAGATCATTTCCATATTGGTATTTGGAGGCATCCAAGGGGATAAAGTGATTTGACCTGGACTAGATTTGTGACCTCCTGCCAGAGCTGGCTCCCCAACAGTCCTGACTGGCCTGTATTGTCTCTGACACAGATTCTTGAGTTTCCATATCAGTTTTCTCCATAACTTAGGGTACAGATCTTTAGCATTGAACTTGTTTCTGGACTACATGCCTTTGCAATTTTACTAAATCATCCACTTCTCTTCTTTAACACTTTCAACCTTTGGAAATTCCAGCGAGGTTTAACTTCCTGCTTTGCATCTCCAAAAAGTCCCCTTGTCTGTGAGGTAGTGACTGTCTTTTGTGAAAAGATAAACAAACTGGTCTCCTCCAGAAGAGGAACCACAACTAGAAAGCCAAAGGTTAACAAAGTTATCTGGGTATGCCTAAGTTCAGCAGTCTTTCTTGAAACTTGAGAGAATGGTGCCTTCCCAGATGTGCTTTTCAACACGGAACAGGGATTGATGTGCCTGCTAAGGACCTCCAAGGCCATTATTAAACATAGACATCTTCAGAGTGATTTTAGAGAATCTGTTCCTACCTAACCTATGTAGTTTCATCTTTATATTCTGTTGGAAGTCCCAGGATATGCAACATGTCTTGGTCTTTGTGAGTCCAGTCGCCTACATATATAGAATTCTCTAGGTAGTCTGAATGAAAGTGTGTGTGCGCCGGGCCTTATCTCTTGGCATTAAACTAACAGAGCTTCCCTGATGGGAAAAGCTGCATGGATTCATTCCTGCACTGTAGCTTTAGGCCATTTTTAAAATTCAGAAAAGGAAGCACCATTAGCAAACCGTTGGAGCTCAGAAGCAAACTGACATCTTTTTCATCTGCTTCCATAATAGTTAGAGGTTCAATTACTAACCAGAACTCAGCAGGTTCAGTTTCCAGCTGCTGATTCCCCCACTAATACCTTTTGGGGCTCATTAGTCAGCTTCTTTGTGCAGCTCTGCCTTGCTCTAACTTCGTTTCTACGTTTCACGCTAATCCAAATCTACACCAGTAGATGTCACTTTGGATACTTGCTAACGAGATCCCACTGGGTGATGCTTCTGGAGTTACTGAAATGTCTCTTGGAATGCAGCCTTTTTTACTCTTATGTACTGACTAGGGTGTCTTGTAGTCATTCACCTTGAAATCCTCACTTAAACAGCTTTTGTCTCAATGAGTTGGCTGGCAAACCCCATGCACGTTGCTGGCATGGGGCTGAGCGGTTTCATTAAGACTGGGTGCAAAATAATGACATACAGTGATTAGTGCTGGAATTTAGCTAGGAAGGACATCTGAATGGTGTTTCAAGCCTTTCTGGCTGTGACTTATTGAAACTCCAAGCATTTGGCTCACCTACTTGGAAAGACAAGAAATACGGATCCCAACAAATGGTCTTTTGCAAGTTCTCTTCTAGCACCGTTGTAACTAAGCATTTGTGTCTGAACAGCCAGACATTACTACTCTGCAGGAGGTGCTGTTCTGCCACCTCACAGTCCAATCTACACTTCTGGCCCTCATACCAGGGTGCCCTATTACCACAAGATCTGTTTGGAAACTAATATCCAACAATTTTAATTGACAAATTCTTCTGTATTCATAATAAGGAACTCTTCAGTACAGCCCTCCCTCACCCCATCAATTATTTATGTTACCACCCAGAGACAAGAAAGGTGGGAAAACAGCAACTGTTTGTAATTTATTGTCTGATCACACAGTACAGCCTCCCTCTCTTTCCCTTGTGCCTTTTTTTCCCTGACTGAACTTTTGGTTTAGGAGCTTTCCTTTTTTTATTTTCCAGAGTCAGGATAGACTGACGACGTTGCAGAGCAAGAATGTGTGATCTGTGAAGCACTGCTTTAACTCTACAGAGCACCATTACTGTAGGGAAGCAGTATACACAGGCATTGTATATTACCAAGTTTGTGTGCATGTACACACAGAGAAATGCACATGGAGTTTGCACAGATTTTCTTTAATCAGAAAGATTTCTTTTCTTTGCATATAGAAGATGAATGTAAAGGGAATGTCTGCATCATGGACAAAGCCTTACTTTATTCCAGTTTCAGTGGCAGTTTGCATTCACTCTTGACCATGTCTAGTCCACAGCTTGAGGAAGTCCATGAAGGACTTGCCTTTCTTCAGGGGACTAGAAATGTCCAACACCTGCATAAAGAGGCTATTGAATTATAGCTTGTTGGGTAGCAGCATTCAGAGTCATCCCTACATGGACGGGTCAAATCCCCTACATGAAGAAGGAAGGAAAACTACCTACACACATGCTGGATCCAGAGTTCTCTTTTTGCAAAGGCTGCAGACCTGTCTTAGCCTTCTTCTCCAGCAGAGCAGGCACAGCCCACTGTCTACCTGAAATTTGGCTGGAGTTATTCACGCTGGCTCTTCAGAACAGGAATTGCCCAAGTCTGTACAATTGGAACTAAGAACCTGTATGACGAAAATGATGGCAGGCCTTTTCAGTGGATTTCTGCCTGGACTCCCTCTGAGAAACATAGAGGTAACAGTATGTGTTTGCCTGTGAAATACCAGTTAGCTCTGTTTCTGCTTTTTTGATGCTTTCTTGTGGTTGTTAGTGTGGCCAAATGATGTTTCTTGTTCACATCGCCCACCAAGACCAAGCTGCACAGAGGAAGGGTTTTTCCCAAGAAAGCTCCAAAATGTGTTTTTAAAATAATTATTATTTTGTTTAATTATATATTTATTATATATGTACCATACTAATTATATAGCTTATATAATGTATATTTATCATATATTCTATATAATTTAATTATTAATTTTATTATTATTAATTTTTACTTAGCATTACTGCTTGTGATTTACAGGTGGAGAAATTGAGCAACTTGCCCCAAATCATGCAGTGGTTGAGTAGGGAATTGGTTTCCTGAGCTGGAGGCCTAGGGATAGTCTGACCCTTGTGTAAATCAGGTTTCTTCTCCTCCAGAAAACCTGGGCACCTCCACGGTCAGCAGTCCATGACAGAAGTTTAGGACTTAGAAGTGAAAACCATCCCAGAGCCTGTATGAGCCACATTCCCATTGCTACTGGTCTCTAGAAGTGGCTGCCATACCCACAACCTTCCACTTGGAATTTCTTTAGCCAGTAGAGCCAACAACACATGGAATTATTTCTTGGCTAAATCCCAATAAAGGCATAAATGCATCCCTCTGCTCTGAGAGGCAGAACAGCTTATTTGCTGCTCTGCTGCTCTGGGGAATAAAATATTACTTCCTCAATGGAAAAAGCCCTTAGTCAGGATGGTATAAAAATTAGCTAAGTGGTTGGAGGAGCTCTCGGTTTTTTCTAACACACCCTCCCAAAATTTTTTGATTCATCTTATCTTTAAAGGTAGACAGTTCTGGATCATGCTGCTTGTGCCAGCCTCAAAATGCAGACAATGGCATGGGAGTAATTTGATCAGTACCATTGCCTGTAATAAGTACAGCTACACCCTTTTTTTTCATGTTACTTCTTTTTTTTTTCCTAGTTTACAAATCAGATGTAAAGGGGAGGGCTTGTACAGTTGTTGGTTCTTTTTTTATGTCAAGCTAATTCAAGGACTGTGAAGGTCACCAAACAGGATTTAAAGGTTTGTTCCTTTTTGCCGCAGCAAAAGAGTTCCCATTACTGCTTAGAATCAGGCATTAGCCACATTATGTCTCTTATATTGGCAGTTTGTTGTCCAAGTCTTGATCAGATAATTCACCAGGACTTAATGAGACCAGTGGAGTTACGTCTGCCTGAGAATGCAGCCTGATGTCTTCACGGCTCAGCTAACAGATGCATCATTCTTTTCTGATAAAAGTCATTAGAGCCAGGCTCAGCTTTTGAAATGCTGCTGCTTCCTTAGAGCAAGATGTGACTTTGTGCTGGCCTCATCACGAAGCTCTGAATCTGTTCTGACATTCCTCTCAGTTTCACTAGCGTGACTCTCAGGGAGAATTAGTCACCTCACATGCCTGAAAGAAGAAGGGTTGATATAAGGCCAGGTCTGAGTTCATGCATGGGGCAGGGTGATAAAGTTTGGGGCATGCTTTGCTTGCGGCAGTTGTGTAGCCTTTGCCTGCTGTGTGTATTCATTCCCCACGGATGCTTGTTGGTTATGGTTAAACTGGGAAAAGAAGGAAGGGTTTGCATGCCCCATTCCCAGTGAGCGACAACGCATACGGCCTTCCTGAGGGTCTGAGAGAGGCCTCAGGAGTTCTCTTCCCTTCCTCACCGGCCAGCTTTGAGGCATTCATGAGTAGAGCTGACTTAATTTTACTAGACTTAAGTGCAAGGTGTCCTGTCTGGGGCTCCAGGGCAGGGCAGTCTTCTTGCAGGAGAAGGGCTGTGGCCTTCCTTTGACCATGTCAGAGTTTGAGGAAGACAGAATGGCTGCTGCTGGGGGAGAAGTAGGGTATCTGGAGAAACATTTGCCCTTTCATCATTTGCATTGGACGTGGTTTTCCAGGGTTCCCTCCTTTTCCTTTTAGCACAACCTTGAGTCCTGTCTCTGCTGCAGGCCCTCTCCTTTGTCAAAACAGCACATAAGTATGCCTGCTCCTGCCGGGAAGAACAGACTCAGGTTATTCATCATCTGCAGAGAGGGAGACTTCATGGAGGAATTGCTTTTCCTCAGTTAGGAAGAAGGGAGGAAGACTGCAGCCTGTCACCTCCAGGCCATCACATTCGAACTCCCCAGCATGTCCTGGAACCGTTGTCTTGGTCTTCACAGGACCATCAGCCTAAACCAAGTACTGTGGAGCAGGTACGGTGCTTTTATGCCCTTGGTCCCAGCCAGATCTCTAAGTAGCCTATTAGAAATTTAGGGCCATAATAGGCCTGAGCTGACTTTTAAAACTGGCACCATATAGGTCTGTAGGATCTCACTAGTCATTTTACAGCTACTGGATTATTTCCGTCATGCTCAGTAATAGGGATTTGTCTCCTTGTTAAACAGGCTGACCCCAAATTAGAGGAAGGGTCCTTCAGCCAGAGATCAAAATAGAAAGATAGTCCAAGCAAAGGCCTGATGTGGGAAAGGCAACTGACAAATTGTCGCTTGAGTAGAACTCTTCATCTATTCAAATGCAGAAAGCACAATGGGGCTTGTAGGTGGTTTTTATTCAGGACTTGTATAGATGATTTTCTCCTTGGAAGTTTATTCCAGCTGCTGCCAAAGAGTTTTGGGGATGGAGACATCCCAGTGTACCTCTCTTGAAAAACTCTAGAATGTTTTGTCAAATTCTGATGTTTCTTATGAATTCCTGGTTGTTGACTAGTGGGTGGTACTGAAAGCATTTGTTTCCTCTCTGTAATGAGTGGCTTGTACCACTGAAGATGCTATAGACAGAACCTACCAATTCAAACTATAAGCCTGGCCAGTGCTTGGTCCAGCTGTATATCTGGATAGAAAATTCTCACTTGCTTATCTTCACTTTTCCTGTGCTCTGGTGTTGTAATCATAGATTTCCATGCAGTGTAATTTGCAGCCGGTATTACGTTTATTTAGAAGGGAAGAAGCCAGGTAACTGCTTTCAATGAGGTGAAAGATAGCACCTCCACTTTATGCAGTAATCTCTAGTTGAATGACAAGGAAGACTTTTCTGCCCACTTCGAGTTAGTTTCATGTAACATGGGTTTTTAGCTCAAGGTGGGAATTCAAGTCTGTGGTGTTAATTTAGCTGAACTTTGATCTGGAATCGAGGCTGGGAGTTTTAGGAGAGCAAGGCTTCTGGGATATTCTCTACCCATATCTCATCGCTACTACTACAGCTCTTCTCTACAGTTTTTGCTCCTGGCCAGCTCTTAATGTACAGATTTAACGCAGAAACAGAGAAAGATGTTCTTGAGGCATGCTCAGGTCTCCACAAAACCTTGGACATGGTGCAGAGCCTTCTGGAAATACGAGAGAATAGTTCCCTCACTTCACAAAGGGCCCTGTCAGTCTGATGCTGTTTAACAGAAGCAGACTTACTTTAGTTAACTCCTAAAAGTTTGACAGTGCTCTGTAAGTCAGGAAGTACAACACCAATGCCTTCTATCCATGTGCCAGCTGGTCTTCCAGCCTTTGCAAATCTGTCCTTTCTAATTTAGAGAGCCAGTTTTCACTCCTAACTATGCTGTCTCCTTCAATAAAAGAGCCAATAACCTCTATGTGCTCTTGAAAACAGTCTCTCAGTCTTGATGTGTGCTTTCACTCTTCATTTGCCTTTCTCCCATGTTTTGAGAAAGGAGGCAGATTCCAGAGGAGGAGCTGAGGACCACAGATCAAGCTGAGAGCTGCAAGGGAGGCTTTATGTTGAATTCTTGCTGGGGAAGTCTCATTGAACAGCAAGAGGGCTGTGGACTCATCTCTCTACAGGCATTTGAAAAGTGGTCATCCCATCCCAAAACCGATGGTTTTCAATGTAGGGGTACGGTGAGGATATATGTTCTACTTCTTACAGGTTGTTGCAATGGAAAACAATATGCTGTTGTTAAATTTCAATGCACGGTGACAGAGTCCCATTCTCCTCCAAGAGATTTGCTAGGGAAAGGTGATCTGCAAACAGAAACAAATGGAAAAGTCTGATTTTTGATGAGTGGCCACTTTCAGACTGGGTGTTCGGCAAGTGTTTTTTAGCTGTTTCTGTGCTGCCACATGCTTTAGGTGTGGATTTGGAGGTGCAGGGAGGTAGGGGGTGCTCCAGGACTTTATTTTTGACAAGTGGTGGGAGAATCTCAAAGGAGAAACTGCCAAGCTATGCCCAGAGACAGGGATATCCCTGCTCCTGCAGGGCATCTGACACTGTGAGGGAAGGAGCAGGAATCTAACTGGCTCAGAACTGCTCTGAAGGCTCTTTCCCATGACAGGTGTGTGTGGTCCCTTGTTTCAGCTTCCATTTTCTCGGAGATTTAGCACTCAACCTTGTTTGACAGGCTCAAGTTATTGTCAAGGAGAAAGGCCTGTCACTTACGTTAGTCATAATCTGCTTCTCACTCTGCTATGTCACACTAGAGCCTGTGTAAAAGGCACTCTGCACGCTCCAGGCCCTTCCAGAGGCTAGATTCACAGGTCTGTTCACCGACATTTTTGACAATAATCTTGGAGTGAATTTAGTTGGCAAAAGCAATCACAGTGATGGGGCAAAAGCAATCACAGATTATGGGAGAACTCAACACACCAACATTTGTATTGATTTTTCTCTTCCACTTTCTGGCTGTTTACTTGTGCTATTTATATAAAATGATAAATTCATATTCCTAGCACTGCTTTTTATCTCTGGTTGCCTCACAAATGCAAAATCAGATTTTAAAACAAACGAACAAGACTGTGTTCCTCTCCTTCCACTGACTGGTCCTGATTATCCAAAGGCAACTCCTCCCTGCAAAATACAGCTACCTCTCAAGAGCAGACCTGGGATTTTTGAATACTGAGAGCACTTATAGAGTCATCAGGCAAAGGAGGGAAGGTAGGGTGCTTTGCCTTAGATTCAGCACTCCCACACTGTGTCAGAATCTGGAACTGACCTGCCTAAAACCTTTCTGTCTCTTCTTTTCAATTTAATGATCCACATGAACACATGAATGTTAGTGATACCACATGACAGGTAACGAGCAAATATCCGACAGTAACATAGAGTTTGAACCCATCAAAATAATGTAAATCTGCTTCACACAATTATGAAACCATACCCTTGATAAAACTTCTTCAGTGAAAGGTTTTAGGCTCAGTGACATTAAATTTTTTAAGAAGTCTCACCACTTGGACAGTGTGGAGACATCTTTGTTTCCAGTCCCAGTGATTTGGGCAACCCCTTGTGCTTTTCCTGTAAATATTATTGAGACAGGCAGAGACAATATTTGAAATCCTGGCAGGAGATGGTAGTTCAAAGCTCCTCCCTGCCTATTTCTACAACATATATCTTGGCAAGTGTCTTAACCACAGAGCAGTGTGAATAAGACCACTGGCATAACCACAGTAGCTCTGTGAAAGATTGTGTTCTGTTGTCTGCTTTTGATAAGGATACCCAGAAATTAAAAAAAGTATACTTCAGGCTCAGTGAAATTATTTATTTGACTGGCATGGACTGTTTTCCTCTAGTGGCCTGAAGTAGTTTAGAAAGAAATTTGAATTTTTGGTTCAAAAACTAAAAGTAAAAATTCATCAATTTATCCCAAGTCTGATGTGAAATGGAGTCGAAGAACCAGCTATTGATTTACTGAGGGTGGGGAAAATTCAGGTGTCGAGAGACCACTAAAGGTGCTTTGTCTGTCCTGATAGCACCAAACATTATGAAATCCATTCCCTTATTTCACACGTACGCCCTGCAAGCTTTTAATATAAAATACAACTCTGCTGTTTTAGGAGAATTTAACATTTGCTCAGTGATGACTCAGAAACAACATAGTAAGCCTTGCACTGTTGTGTACATATAAGTTGTACATGATTCTGACAAAGCAGCCTGAAATAAAAGGTTCAAAGCTTAAATACTAGATAAGCACAGCTTTGAAGGAGTTTGGTATGAACTATGGCTCTTCCTAGTGCAGCTATCTTGAAACAGCATTGCACAGTTCCTGTTCCCCCGGTTGTTTGTAATCAGAGCTTCATGGTTGTGAAGTAAAGCAGCTGCTTAAAAGATACTAAAAATTTCACAGCTCCTCTAATCAAAATCAAACCTGAAAGCTCTGAAGTGTTGGCTAAGTGGAGTAATAGTTATTAAAACACCTGGGTCTTGCTAGGAATTGCCAGTTCTCTCTGACTTTACTGTACTCAAGGGCACACTGAACAACTTCACAATATTAATGAAAAATCAAACTCGAAGCTGCACAGTGGGATGCCTGTGGAAACAGACTAATTTATAAGTTGGTGCAGAGCCAACAAAAGGCTACATTGGATTGATTTATCATGATTTTGATTAATAAAACACAACACCGTCTTCACAAGTCTGGTTAAAATGGGTAATCTATGCACTTTCTAGCGCTCATGCTGTTAAATGCAGCCCCCCTCCTGTAAAAAACTCCAGTCTTGCATGCAATATAGTCCTGATCACAGTGGCTAAAATTTCTGATGGTTCCTGGTAGAATTCAATGGCAAGAACCTCATTTGTAATTATGGGTAGTGCTTGGGAAAATTAAGAGTTGCAGTGGCTTTGTAATCTGCAAAATACAGTAAGTACCACCTCAGTAAGCAGCCTCATGCTTTCTGAAACAGAAATTATGGTGGTGCTTCCGTGACAGGGTGAAAAGTGAAGTAGTACATAAGAAAAGGGATAAATTCACCTCCAGTGCAGCCTGGAGAAGAGGATCTCAGTCTCAAGAAGCAGCCTGGCTTCTGTTACCAGCAATTGTCTAAGTTAGGGCTGGAAGATGGTTTCTTTGATCTCCATAGTCTCGCGTGGGAAGGGCAGCATGCACTTAGTGTCAGGGTTATCCTTGTCCTGAAGACATTGACAGACAGATGTGCCAAAGAGGAAGGAAAAGCAGATGCAGAGGGGTTGTGGTGTGGGCTAAGTATATGACAGGGCCTGGGTCACAGACTGGTGGGTGATTCCTCCATCCTGCTTGAAAAATTGGTTTATGATACTGCAAGTGCTTGCCTGGTTCCTTTACTCAGCCAGTTGCCTTTACCACAGCTAAGAGAAAAACGCCCTGTGGTAGAGAAGTGTTGTTAATGATTCTGCTACAGATTGCTACCCTAATGATGATAGCAGAACTTATATTTGTCATGCTTCCTATCACTTGTGCTACACTGTTCATTTAAGGAGCCATCCCCCTGTGAAGACCATCACAGATCATAGCAAGAACAGGTACAAGCTTCTTTTGAGTCTATGCCCCTTATCGAATTTGCATTCCACACCACCCTCTGCCTCCCAGCACCAGAGAAAAAAAAAAAAAGTATATATAAACCTGATTAATTCGAAGTCGAAGTAGGTTGCTAATTATAAGCTTAAATAAGATAATACATGCATGGATTTTTTTTTTCTACTTAAAAAAACCAACCAAAATATTAGCTACAAATTAAAGTAACTGACAATTTTATTTAGAACTCTTAAACTGCACAGAAATGTCCTACAGTATTTAACTTGTTTAAATGCAAATTTACAGATTAATACAGGAACAATGATATTGTTAAGCTAACCACAACATTCTTCATCTTTTCCAGTAAAGGCTGATTTTCCCTTTCTTTTCCTTCTGTAAGAGCTGGGGTGCTCTGATTCTTTTTCTGAACCAATGAAAGTATTCTTCAGGAAAAATGCAGGGTTGTTTTCCCATGGATATTGCACATACCATAAAGGAGGAAGCTTTGCAATGTTTTCTGTGTGGATAGTTCAACTTGTTTTGTTTGTGAATGTGTGCATGGGATGGTTATTTATGATTTATCTGACCCAAGAGCCTTTCTGCTCCATGACTGCTTTTCACTCAGCCTGTAGCTGCTTCTCTTTCCTTGAAACAATATCACTAAATGTCAACTGATAACAAAATGTCAGAACTTGATATTATATGTAATATCTTCTTACATGATTAGAAACATTCACTACATATGAAATGGATTTGACAGTATTTTCTCTGTCCGTTGAGTCTTTAAGTCAAAAATTAAATTTTGCTTAACTTATGTCATTAACTTATGCAAGTTAAAGGAGGAAAATACAGAAGTTCAAGCCAAGATTTAAAGGCATTCTCCATAAAAAAGGAACTTACACGTGTGTGCAAATGGTGGTAGATCTCTGCCACCTGCTCTCGAGGCCAGTTGTGCAGCTGCCGGTCACTCCTAGTCCTCAGCACCTTTCTGGACAGCAGGCTTGTGTCTGACACAAGTTGCTGGATTCTGTCAGGTGCGCGAACGGAGCACCATTGGCAGAGCTTAAACACAACAGAGGCTCTGGTGATACCTCTCAGCTTTACAATCCTGAGACGTAAAGAATCCTATAGTTCTACTTCAGACAGCGGGCATGATGTCATCATCTCCTTTACTCCATGTACAGTTAGGAACACGAGGTGATTCCACGTCTCTGTGGTCTCCTGGCTTCTAGTGAGCAGGTCCTGGATCCCTTTTGTGCTCTGTATAGAAACAGTAATAGCACTTATAAACTAAAGTAAAAACAGTGCTCTGCCAAACCGCTCTGTCCTTAATTAGCCAGAGTATGTCCACCCTGCTTGGCCTCTGTCTGGGCCTCCATACATACAGATGTCCATGCTGCTCTGGTGCAAGGAAGCAGCTTGGACAACACGCCACCAACTTGCTGTGCCTGTGGTCTAGACTGTCTAGTAAACAGAAACGTTCTCTACTAGTGGGTGGAGAGCCTCTAAGGTTAAACCCTGGCAGCCCTTCCCTGGCACCATCAGTGAATTCCCACCCTTCCTCTGACATGGTGAGTTGCCTGTGCTTTGTGAGGCAGCTCCGAGGCAAATGGCCCCACATACTTCTGAACTGATACTTTCACACTTCATGTACAAGATGGGCTGTAAACTGGTGTCTGCTATGGCTAACTATGTTGCAACACAAAACTGCACAGCCAGCTCTTCCAGGATCTAAAATACTTACCTAGAAAGTGTAGAAAAAATTCTTCTTTGTAATGGGAGACTTCAGCTGAAAAGAAGTATGCTGCATAGCTGCCTCTGCCAGTACTAAAAGCATCCTTGGAAATATTTTCCTGTGTTGGGTTTGCGTGGCAAGGTTTTGGTAGCGGGGGGGCTACAGGGGTGGCTTCTGTGAGAAGCTGCTAGAAGCTTCCCCTGTGTCTGACAGAGCCGATGCCAGCCAGCTCCAAGACGGACCCGCCGCTGGCCAAGGCCAAGCCCATCAGCGCCTCTGTGATAAACATATTTAAGAAGAAGAAAAACAGTTAGGGAGAGAGCTTTTGCAGCTGGAGAGAGGAGTGAGAAGATGTGAGAAACTCTGCAGATACCAAGGTCAGTGCAGATGGAGGGGGAGGAGGTGCTCCAGGCGCCGGAGCAGAGATCCCCCTGCAGCCCATGGTGAAGACCATGGTGAAGCAGGCTGTCCCCCTGCAGCCCATGGAGGAAGGATGATGGTGGAGCAGAGATTCCACCTGCAGCCCGTGGAGGACCCCATGCCGGAGCAGGTGGAGGCACCTGAAGGAGGCTGTGGCCCGTGGGAAGCCCACACTGGAGCAGGTTCCTGGCAGGACCTGTGGACCCATGGAGAGAGGAGCCCATGCCAGAGCAGGTTTGCTGGCAGGACTTGTGACCCCGTGGGGGACCCCACGCTGGAGCAGTCTGCTCCTGAAGGTCTGCACCCTGTGGGAGAGACCCACGCTGGAGCAGTTCGTGAAGGACTGTAGCCCGTGGGAGAGACTTACATTGGAGAAGTTCGTGAAGGACTGTTTCCCGTGAGAAGGACTCCGTGCTGGAGCAGGGGAACGATGAGAGGAGTCCTCCCCCTGAGGATGAAGAAGCAGCAGAGACAACGTGTGATGAACTGACCGTAACCCCCATTCCCTGTTCCCCTGTGCCACTGAGCGTGGGGAAGGTTGAAGCCGGGAGTGAAGTTGAGCCTGGGAAGATGTGAGGGGTGGGGGGAGGTGTTTTAAGAGTTGATTTTATTTCTCATTCCTCTACTCTGTTTTGCTTAGTAATAATTTAGATGAGTTCCGTCTCTAAGTTCAGTCTCTTTTGCTCATGACGATAATTAGTGAGTGATCTCTCCCTGTCCTTATCTCGACCCATAAGCTTTTCGTTATACTTTTTCTCCCCTGTCTAGTGAAGGAGGGCAGTGATAGAGCGGCTCTGGTGGGCACCTGGCACCCAGCCAGGGTCAACCCACCACATTTCCCTAGCTCAAGAGGTGTTGCTTTCACAGGGGAATTCTATATTAGACCTCATCTTGACAGATAAATAGGAATCAATCTCAATACTTAAAAGTGGATGATTCTCAGAGGGAACTGATCATGGCCTGAACATATTTGCAAAGCTAAGTTTAAATAAGCAGATAACAACTATTTGGTATTTCTGATGGGTGGTTTTAGAAAGTCCAAAATTATAATGGGCTAAAGGAGCTAGAATATTATATTTAACCAGGAAAACATATGTACTAATTTCAAACTGTTGAAGAAATTTTATTAGGTGCATGCCCACATTGTAGAAAAAATCCTGATAGCCTTGGAGAGAACAAACGTCAGCCTTAAAAATAGAAAACATGCTGGAATGAAGAAATTGTGGAAGAATAATACAGTCAAGATGGTAAAAAGTACCAGAATTTATAAAGGAAGAAAAAGAGCAGAAGGAGAACTTTAGAACTGGCAGAATTACAGGCAATAAAATTGTTAATTTTTTTTAGGTGCGCCAAGAAATAATACTTCCAATAATATTTATCTGGTATTAAATTAATTCTGCACAACTGTTAATAATGCTGAAAAAAATTTTCTGGGTACAGGAGACACAAACAACGCATATGAAATGAAAATTTTAAAAGAGTTATTCACAGCCAAAGGTGATGCTAGATGTGAAAAAAGCAAACTTAGATGACTTATACTGTAAGTACTAGAGATTGGGCCAGTTAGATGGATACATCAGAAAAAGAAATACAGACAAGACAATACCAGTGAGCCCTCATTTGACAGTCTGAGGTTGGAAGAGAGAACTGACTCTTGTGTGCAGTTAGAAGTTTGGTTCATAATATAACAGGACATTCTTATGCCTGGCACAGTATCACTTCCGAATTGTTAACCTCAAATACCTATTAAATGGGTAAAAGTTTTGCAAACAGAATCCTTGTCAAGTAGATAGCTTCTAAGTCTTGTGAATTATTAGTCCTTGGCCCTAGACCTAGTGAATGTTTTTATTAAGGAGATAAAGACAGTTGTGTATAGAAAGAACAGTAAATCTATTTCTTTTTCTGCAGGCCAGATTAAAAGTAAGTAATAACATCCTGTGAAAAGCTCATGTGAATCATCATGTGACAATAACAATGCTGTGGGCAGAGTTAATTTCAGCCATCAAGCCTGTGGTTCGGTGGTGGAAATAAAGGCAGATCCAATTCTTTCAAAAATTGCAGCTTCACTCAGAACCATTGTTGAACCTTATTAAAATAATAATTATTTTTATAAAGAAAGAAAAGGGGAAAAAAGGCATTTGATAATAAAAATGTGTTTCCTACAGTTGGAAATTGCTTTGCATTCTCTCAGACAATTAAAGGCAAGAATGAAACACTTAATTGTGCTTTGGATGATATTAGGGTAGGAGAACAGGTCTGCTTGCTAATGACTCCACTTCGCCTAGCTACCCCTAAGCCCTTGATGCTGCCAGAATTGAAACACCAAGTTATCTGAAATCTGAATGGATTTCAAGTTGCTTTCTTCCCCGTTTCCTGTCAGGAGCGAAGAGAGGGAGGGGAGTAAAATCTTGCAACCTCCCTGAACCAAATTCTCCCCCTCTCCCAGAGGAACAGACAGCTGCAAGATGAATTGTAGACAAATTTATGCTGCCTGCCTGAAGTGTATCTCTGATTTGGTCAATAGAACATTATAGACCTGAAGCAAAATCAGTATTAAGGGAAAAGAATGTGCACTGTGGGTAGCTCTAAAAGTCCCACCAACCGATTGTCAGAGAAGAAAATGTTGCTGAAAACCCTGATGTTGAAGACCTTTGAAGAAAATACATTAATTTGAAAGAGATTTCATCTAGTAACAGAAGAACCGAATGTTTCTGGCCTGATGAAACAGCCCTATCTCACGAAATATTTTTCTTTAATATTGAAATAGCTCTTCAAACGAGGACTTGTTGAGAGTGAATGAAAAGACCAGTGTAAGTGGAATGTCCTAATTTTAGTAAAATAGATGAATTCAGCCTGTGTTTGGAACTCATTTTTATATAGTACAGCTTTTTTTTTTGCTTTTTTTTTTAATAAAGAGCAATTTCAGTGAGGGAGGAAAAAACCAAACATGGAGAATTTCTTCAACAGCAAAAGTATCACGCCCTTTAAGTTTTTGTTAAAGCCAATACCAAAAATACCATTGACTTCTGTGGTGCAAGATGAGGTCTAAACAGCTGATCATAATGCTCAGGACAGCAGAGAAAAGACAAAGAACAAGGAGGCAAAACGGGTTAAGTGGCATCATCAAGATAACACAGCAAGTTAGTGGCAAAGCTGAAAAAAAATGCATGTTCCTTGAATTCCTGTATCTGCTTAACTGTATGGCTTTTCAGCATGAGAAGGTAATCCCACTGATTTCCAATAATGTAAGAAAAAAAGAAATCTGATTGAGACACTACTCATGTGGTGTGGTGAAAAGCAAAGTACTTGTGTAATTTAGACCCTGGCAGACTAGGCAAAACAGACTACCTTGTGCAAATGCTCTGAAGTGATTAGCAGAGTAATATTCATAAAATTTATTCAATTTAATAGAGATGAGGAGAAGAAATAAACCAGTCCCAAGCCTGATTCCCTGCTCAGAGAAATCGGTGAGAGACATTCATTACTATTAATTGGGATGGATTGATCTTTTTAGGAGCATTAAGTTAGCTTGAAATCACAATTGGAAACACAATCTTATGTTCAGAAATGTAAGTTCGTATTATGATGAGAAGACACAAATAAATAAAATATAGCCCCAGTGTCTTTAAGATGTATAGAATGTAAATTGGTAAAGGATATGGATGTGGTTAATTCAGAAAGGGGTAAGCATAGCAATTAGAAATAAGTACATCTGATACATTCAAAGAATGGAAAATTAGAAAGTCAGCTCTAACCTGTATCTTCAGACCAGTGTAAGCTCGCTCAGTAAAGTCTCATTATGACAACAACGTTTCACTCAATCATAAAGACCAGCATGTAAAATTTAGAATATATTTTATCTTTATCTGGTATGTATTTCATGAAGTGTCAAGATTTTTTTTTTTTTTTAAATCTCTAATTATACACTTCCAAAGCATAACAAGAGCTGACATGTTTCTGAGCTTTCTGTTTGTCAACTGTAAATTACCAATAGTCATGACATACACACACTGGAAAAGCATTCATAGCACATTTCAGTTTCATCTAGAAAAGAGACAGAGAAGCCAAATGAAGGATTGTAAAGAATTGATTTCACTAAATGTGGAAGAGTCACTTGATTTTTTAAAAAGCCTCTCCTCTCCTCTCCTCTCCTCTCCTCTCCTCTCCTCTCCTCTCCTCTCCTCTCCTCTCCTCTCCTCTCCTCTTCGCTTAGCCCTGGCTCATACTAAGCATGGGAAATTCTTAGTCTGGGATGAGGACTCCTAGCATTTGTCATCATCCTCATTGGAAGTTTTGCCCAAAACCTGTTTATTTAGGAACAAACTCAAAGATGAAAGCAGTTCCACTTTTAGTGGGCACAGAAATGACTCTACCACAAATCCATATTTTCTACTTCGAAATTAATCCTGATTCATCCTGATTCTAGGTGGTATGTCTTGGACTTGTGTCATACTGGAAAGCAGAAAGCAAAGAGCCTGAATAGGGTTCATTGTTCACAGCAAAACTATTCTGCTCAAAGCCCAGCAGAAGACTGTGTTATTATTTTAGTCTTCTACAGTGAAGGAAGCTGTTGCTAGAGGAGTGCCAGGGCTGGGAAGAACCTGTGACTTTGAGACAGGGCTGTGGAAAGTTGAAGGTATTGGCTGGAGGACAAAGTCACTGTAGTTTTCTAAATATTACATATCAGAAAAATACTATGGGGATGAGATCTTTACAAAGCATTGTGCTCTATCCTTCTGCACTTGGTTCCACCAACTATGGACCTCCACACGCTCTGCCCAAGGCTCCTTTCTATTCCAGTCTTGTCCCCCTACCTGCTATTTCCCCATCTCTGCTGCAAGAAACATATACAGTGTTCAATTTCACAGATTGTCCCAACACGCAGCTGCTGGCATCATTTCTTCAGCCTGTCATAAAGTGATACCAGATGAAATCTCATTCTTGTACCAAAATCTTAATTCTCCCCAGAAACAGAAAATGTTCTTCAGAACTCTGACTGTCCAATGAGATTTAAATAACCTGTAACCTTTCAAAGCTTAAGAGCCACTAGCTCCCTTCAAGGAGTCAGTCTGGGAGTACCTCAGACAGCAGGAGAGTAATGGTGGCAGACTAGTACCCAAAGAAAAGAGCTGCTGGGAGATGACCATACTGTACTGTGGCTCAGGATGTGCAGAGAAAAACAACCAGAACTTGTTCCCTGAACTTGTCCCTGCAGGAACTCTCCAGCTTAGCAGAATCACTGAAGAAGGTCCACAGGTTACTGAGGGAAACAGGGACAGTTAGTGAGGTGGGCCATCAGGCTTGACATCTCAAGAGCTCATCTATTCCTGCTGTACATACTCCAGCTGAAATTATCATTTTGTGCATGATCTCTCAATTGAGGGGCAAAGTATTATCATCCTGACTGGGAAGCCATTAACCCTGTAGAACATTTTTCATATTAGTCAGGGGAGGCATACCTTCCTTCTCCCAAAGAGGGCAAGAACAGAACCTAGTGAAGCTGATCTTTGGTTCCTCAAAGGGATAGGCCGCACATTTAAAAAGAGCTAAGATCTGGCATGCAACAAAAAGTCTTGTAAGGAAATGAGAATTGCAGGAAGACTATCCTGAAACCACATCTAAATTTAATCCACGTGTGAGCAAGCCAAGAAGTATATTCAATCAGCACTAAACAAAGGTAGTTTGGCCTTCCTTTCAAAAGACTCTTTCTTTGTGCTAGCTGTGAAATGATAGTTTGTGACATAATATACATTGGAACTAGTTAGGACATGCTATGGTGAATCTTACAGCTATTGCGAGCTTTCCTTAGTGGAACCCAAATGTATTCGCAGGCTGTTTCCATTTCTGCAGAAGGAATTGATTACACCTAAGGGAAGGGACTTTGAGAGAGAGAAAAAGGGAGGAACCTTGCTGCTTTCTAATTTTAGTGAATCAGTCAGAATAAGAATGGGTAATTAAGTATCTATTTTTGAAAAATTAAAGAACTTCACAATGGGCATCTACAGAGTTGTGAGTGAGAGGCAAATGAATGCAACTGAGAAGGGAGCCCTGGGAATCTTTTCCTGTCATTTAGGGATAACTAGGTTCATGAAAAATGAAGGCGCATGGAAAATAGGGAGGTGACTGGTGACAGCCTACATGGCTTCACTAATGGCAAATCGTGCCTAACAAATGTGGTGGCCTTCTATGATGGGGTTACAGCGTTGCTGGACAAGGGAAGAGCAACTGACATCACCTACCTGGATTTGTGCAAGGCATTTGACACTGTCCCGCATGACATCCTTGTCTCTAAATTGGAGAGACATGGATTCGATGGATGGACCACTCAGTGGATAAGGAATTGGCTGGATGGTTGCACTCAAAGAGTTGTGGTCAATGGCTCAATGTCCAAGTGGAGATCAGTGACGAGTGGCGTTCCTCAGGGGTCAATACTGGGACTGACGCTGTTCAACATCTTTGTCAGCAACACAGACACTGGGATCGAGTGCACCCTCAGCAAATCTGCCGATGACACCAAGCTGCATGCTGTAGTCGACACGCTGGAGGGGAGTGATGCCATCCAGAGGGACCTTGACAGGCTGGAGAGGTGGGCCCATGCAAACCACATGAAGTTCAACAAGGCCAGGTGCAAGATCCTGCACGTGGGTCAGCGCAATCCCAAGTACAACTACAGGCTGGGCAGGGAATGGATTGAAAGCAGCCCTGAGGAGAAGGGCTTGGGGGTGTTGGTTGATGAAAAGTTCAACATGAGCAGGCAGTGTGCGCTTGCAGCCCAGAAAGCCAACCGTGTCCTGGGCTGCATCAAAAGAGGTGTGACCAGCAGGTCGAGGGAGGTGATTCTGCCCCTCTACTCCGCTCTTGTGAGACCCCACCTGGAGTATTGCATCCAGCTCTGGGGTCCTCAGTACAAGAAAGACATGGAGCTGTTGGAGCGAGTCCAGAGGAGGGCCACGAAGCTGATCAGAGGGCTGGAGCACCTCTCCTATGAGGACAGGCTGAGAGAGTTGGGATTGTTCAGCCTGGAGAAATGAAGGCTCCGGGGAGATCTAATTGTGGCTTTCCAGTACCTGAAGGGGCCTACAGGAAAGATGGTGAGGGACTGTTTATGAGGGAATGTAGTGATAGGACAAGGGGTAATGGGTTTAAACTAAAGGAGGGTCGATTTAGGTTAGATATTAGAAAGAAATTCTTTACTGTGAGGGTGGTGAGGCACTGGAACAGGTTGCCCAGAGAGGTTGTGGAGGCCCCATCCCTGGTGGTGTTCAAGACCAGGTTGGATGGGGCTTTGGGCAACCTGGTTTAGTGGAGGGTGTCCCTGCCCATGGCAGGGGGGTTGGAACTAGGTGATCTTTGAGGTCCCTTCCAACGCAAACCATTCTATGATTCTATGATTCTATGAAGTAGGTTTGCCTTATCAGGCTTTAGCTATCAAACTCTTTATTGTGTCTACCTGAGCTGGTGGTCAATTCTTCCTCCGTATTCAATAGGGAGACATGCATACCTCAAAGGATGATGTCCTAGGTGCCTTCAGACAGGATGTACTGCTGTCCACAGTGTACGGCTCTCCCCAGGGACTAGAAAAGCTCAGAACGGCTGCTTAACTTGTAGCTATCAAACTGCGCCAGGTGCTCACGGGGAGTCTCTTCTTCTACCAGATTCATTGCAAAGCCTTTGTGGGGAGGAGTGCCCCAAATGGGAGAACATCTTGCTAAATAATCAGCTTGTGAAATAATCGGTTTAGTTCCTCTTAATAATGGCCTTAAGTCAACTATCCGTTTGCAGTCCATGTCTCCCTCTGGAGCTGGAAGCGGCTGTGTCCAGCACGGGGCAGCCCCTAGTCTCTTCTCACAGAGGCCACCTGTAAGACCCCTGCTGCCAGCAGCTGGACTTGTAAACCCGATACAGTGCAGCTTCCCAGGCGCTGTCTGTCCTTTGTGCTGTAGAAATGCCCTGTGTTTTTAAAGCATGGTGCAGAGGGGACTTGCTCTAGTGTCTGGAGTTTTTGCTTTTTGTTTTGAAGATAATTTCTAGATGATATCCCAGCAGGAAAAGCCAGAGGGCAAAGTGGGAAAAATATTGTTAGTGTCTTCTAATTACATTCATTGAAACAAAGCAGCGTCCTGCTTCCTATGTTCTTCATTGTCTGCAGTGTTGTTGTCCCTCCTCCAGCATGAGCTGGCACCTTCTTCTCTTGAGAGCTCCGCACCTGCTCTGACAAAAGCTGATGAAGGTAGTGCCCCAGCAGTCATTTTCCAAACACAAGCCTGAACAGCCAGGCAAGTAACATTTCCACACAGCATTACTGAATAATAATTCAGTGTCCTCATGCTTGCTGTGCTGTGCTGAGAAGCAGGTGTGTGATGGAATATTGATGGGTAATCTAGAGAGCAAGTGGGTGCTTTTAGAGCCAGCTACGATCATGCTGTCAGTGAGTTGTTCTGTCTTCAGACAATCTGAGACTGCGTGTCTCTAAGGCTCCCGCTTTTTTCTGCTGATGATACATCTGTGGGAGGGGCTGGTTTCTTTCTGGGGAGAGAACCAAGTCAAACAAGAACAGGAACTGGGGCTGAGGAACTTGCTACATTGGGAAAGTAACAGGAAACCTGTTACCAGTAAGGATGCCCAGAATGTATGAATATATAAATAAGAGGGAAATTTTCTATCAGCAAGAAAATGCACACCATTTTTCCCACTCTCCTTGAAAGAACTCCAGAATTAGAAGCTTATGCCCAGCTTAAAAATCTGCACAGAGTTTTTTTGCCAACCAGCAGACTTCCCATCCTCCCACACTCTACAAGCCCCTTTGTCAGAAATCCCGCAGATGGGGGATTTCCACCCTCAAAGCACATCAGGTCAAGAGCAACAAGTGCCAGAACTCAAACACACCTCGGCATCTGCTAAGCAAGATCTGAAAAGTAATCAGGGTAATATACCTGCTTGATCTGTTGACATGGAGCCAGGAGCTGCCCGTCGGTGGGCATGACACAACATGTCCTTTCAGTCCTGCAACTCAGCCAGTTCAGACACTGAGCATCATTTCTACTCGTCCTTTTTGCCCTGGCTCTATGTTGGGCTGAGTTGGTTGCTGGCTTCTCTGTTTTGCCCTTTCTTTCTAGTGCTTCTCAGAAGCAACAATATTCCTTCTGCCAGTATCAGAGTTTCTATTTTCCTCACTGCATTTGTGGTAGCTTCTTATGTGTGTACTTGCACCATAGTCATTTTTGAGGTAGTATTAGTAAAAAAGACACTTCTGCTAACACAGGACGTCTTCTGTGGGAGCAAACACTGAGTTCTGAAAGGGGTTTTCTCCCTGCTTCTCAGCAAAAGCTATTACATGAAAAGATTCCAGGTTGTAGCAGCAATTTGGATAACTAGGGTCTGTACCCAAATGAGCTGAGGCTTTGGCCAAAACAAAAAATCCCAGCTGATCCAAAAATCTCATGTCTGTTTCAGTGAGGTATAGTCTTAGTTGTTCTTTTAAATTACTCTTTCTACATTTGAAGAATAACTTTATTAATAGCCTGAAGAGATGGAAATTTCTGAAGTGATAGCATTCTCACTGGATCATGGCTCTGTTAGGTATGCACAGAAATTTTATGAAGGGAAAATTATGGGAAGGTACTAAATAGTGGTTGGAGGCATGGAACAGCATGATCAGCTGAGCATGCTTTCAATGTGCATGGTCACATGCATGTGCAGGCTCAGTTACTGATGTATTTCCTTCCAGCGCTGCCCGCCACTTCACATCATCCAAGGCTCAATTTCTTTGTGATTGTAAAGTCTCTCTACCCCCTCCCCCCAAGAGTACTGAAGTCTCATGAATTACGGCAAAGTGCTCAGACAATATGAAAAGGAGAGGCAGCCTTTATTTGCCTAGCTTGAGGAAGATAACATGAGCATGGCTGGGTACACTTATCCCATAAGTGAGTATTTAGAGCTGCTGCTTTTTGAAATGGACACAGCAAAAAGCCAATATGCCACTGCTAGAGATCCCATTCACTGCTGTGTCAGAAAAAAAGCACCCAATCAGATCAAGAGAGAGAAAGAAAATGGGCTTATGGCTCTTGTCCTGACTCAGTATCTGGAGGATTAATGCCTCCACCCAGCATAAGGTTAACATTTCAGCTGTTCCCTCCCGTCTGAATTGCTATGAGGTCCTGCGTATATGGAGAGGGCAAGAAAAACTGCAGGTTGCAACCAAGAGCTCAAGAACCTTTGAAAATTATATTAACTGTTCTCCATTGAAAAGGCTCCTTTTCTTACTCCAGTAAATAGAAGCTGGTAGGAGTGAGATGAAACTCCTTTGTCTTGTTACTATAAAACAAAGGCATGCCTATGGAATTTGTACAGTAGAGTCAGTAAGCTGTTCTATACAAGGTTTGTATCTCCCTTTAGCTGTGCAGATCTTAGCTTGATGTGGGTTGTGAGCTTCATGGGATCTGCCCCTGCTCACGTATCACTGACAATGATAAATACCTGTTCTCTGGCCACAGTCAGGCAACAGAAAGTATGAGAAAAGGTCAGCATCTGATTCTACCTGGAAGAAATGTGAAACATACACCTCATCTCTAGTGTGGGTTTTGATAATCAGCCCAAGCTGATTGCAGACTGTTGCAATGGGGAGCTTTATTATGCAGTGGCTGTTCTCAGGTGACAGCAGTTCTCCAAATTTGTAATAGCAACTCAACCTTGCAGTGCTACAGAGCCCAAGTGGGTCCCTCTAGCACTGTAACACCATTAATGCTATTCAGCTGGATTGTTAAAATGCACCAGATATTCTGCCTTACCAACTTTCATTCACTACTTCCCCAGCCTCTTAAGGAGCAAGAAAACTACTTGAATTACAAAAGGGAGAGGCTGGTGTGCCCGATCAAAATGGGCAAGAGAAAGATAAGTTACTTGTCCTTCATTTTTTCACATCCTGTGAAGGGCTACAGCATGTAATTAAACACCCATACTTTCTTACTTGCTCTTTTTGGGTGTCAAAAGTGTTCTTCCCATTTTTAAAGCATTTTGATGTCAGAGTTCTCCTCCCTGTTGCCGGCTAATGGATTGAGAAGTACTTTTTGTACTTCAGAGGGGACGCATATGTCAAAGGTTTGAAGCTAATTGATTAACTACGTTTGATTTTACTGAGCCTTGGCTCTGAGCTCGTGGCAATGCCTTGGTCTCCACAGATGTACGGTCAGGGTGGGTGTGCTAATTAGATCCTAGCCACAATGGGGTACAGTAGGATTTATTCCACACATAAGAATCCCCAAGGAGTTGATGACAAAAATTACATAGTCTCACAGCAAGGACTAAAGATAATCACCTAACCTTTCCTGAGCTCTTACTATTGCAGAATTACATTGTCTTGTACTGTCAGCAAAGTCAGCATTGAAAACATTGGTGTAGGTTACTGAAGGAAAAAAAATGCTTAGTGAAAAGTCTGAGGGAGTTAAATGTCCTGTCAAACTCATCCTGTCAATCCAGGGAAGTTACTGAGGACAGAATAACCTTATGGGAATGGCATGGAAGCAACTTCTTATATTTCAGTGTAGCATCATTATAAGCAATAACTGTGTTTCAGAGCAGACTCTTTCACTGCAGCCCCTTTGGAAGGGCAAAGTTAAGTTCTCTGTCCACCAAGGAGAAATGAATTCTCTCCCATACAGGTCACACAGAAAGCTGGGAAAAAACTGCAGATGCATACCTAAATGTCAGTATAGGGGACTGTTTTCCTTCTATGTTAGTCCCCAGGATTCTCTGCAGTGGTGATAAGAGTTCTCCTTTTATATCTGGGGCTGTTAGTTGGCTCTCTTCTAATATGTTGGATTTTTTTTTAATTTTTTTTGCTTGTGTAACAATTAAGCTATGTTTATGATCCATTGTCTTTGTTTAGATGGAATTTCATCTTTTTCATTTCCCTCAAATCTGCTAATAGAAGAGTACAGTTGAATGCAACTGTCCCTCACAGTGCTGAACTACAGCAGGGAACATGAATTTAGCTGGAGCATAGTTTCAATTATGTACAACAATATCACTTCCAGAATGCTTTTTAAGTTCCTTCTTGATCTGCCGTGATGAGAGCTCTGTTTCCTGCCACTTTGCTGGTAACACGCTCCTAGATATTCAAGAGCAGTTTTGAGTGTACTACAAAATGCCAAGGACAACCTAAAGTTCATAATAGCAAGGGCTGATGTGCACAGAGAAAAGAATGCAACATGCTAGAAACAAAACTGGCACTCAGAAACTGTTGGTTTTGTTTTTTAAAAAATCTAGGTTTAGTGGCCTCCCAGGTATTTGCAAAGACATCAGATGCAGAGAGTTCACGTAGTTTATCTGCTGAGAGCTGAACTTGAAATGAATCAGCCATTTAGGGTTCAGTCTCTGAAT
The DNA here is from genome assembly GCF_028858705.1 of Grus americana. Taxonomy (NCBI): domain Eukaryota; kingdom Metazoa; phylum Chordata; class Aves; order Gruiformes; family Gruidae; genus Grus; species Grus americana. The sequence goes on from NC_072891.1 coordinate 52,668,930, forward strand.
TTCAGCTGCCTTCAAGCTCCAGTCTACTGAAGTGCTTGTGATCAATAGGGCAATGAAATTATGAACCTCAGCAAGCACAAACCTAGCAATGCAGGATGATAGTCATTTCTAAGCCTCATGAGCAGTCAATGAGTTCCTTATCCCCCTGGAGAGGACAAACAATATTTCTTTTGGCAGTTATCTGCATCTTCATCGTGCTTTTCGCTGTGAGACAAAGCCGACTCCTGATCCTGCAGTGAACCACTCCTCATCCACTGGAGCACTTGTATTAAGTTCTTGTAGAAACACAAGCCCAGACCTACACTGACTGAATTAGAGCTTTCAAAATAAGATGAAATAATGTAAAAAAAGTTTTTTTTCAAAAAAGGAAGAAAAAAAGATCTTTTCACATATCGTAAACAGAGGGTATGGAAAATAAATAGCTATGTCTAATCTAAAATACTGCAGCATTCTAAGGAATTCATTTTACCAGCCTTGTACTAAAAGGAAGGCTTTCATTTGGCAAAGGAAAATATTGCAGGAGGCAGGAAAGAGGAGGAGCATCTCATACTCCATGTTCTGATCTTGCAAAGTGCACACATAAACACAGACATATCCTATGGAATTATTTATGCTGTCAGATACATAACCATAACTTAAATTATTCTAAACTTATACAAGCGGCTCCATTTGTGAGTTTCCAGGGTCCCTGCCATTGACTTCTGGTAAGTTTTTAAAGTAAAAACCTAAATGTAGATATTGGCAACACAAAAAATCACATCTCACTTTGGCTAGGAGCACACCTGCTCTGCATCACTGGAAAACACCTCTGTTCTCATGGGAACCTTCTGCAGCTTGACCCCATCCTGGTGATCATGGAGCAAAACTAAATTTTTACTGTAACCTATAAGCGATTAAACTGTAATTGTCAGTGTGGAATATATAACTTTTCTTTTTTCTTATCCTGTCTCAGCTGCTTTGAAGAGTAGAATTGACCCAGATTTTCCTAATTGAAGCTGCAAGTTAAGTTCTGGGGGAGAGATTTTCCAAAGGACCTAATAGGCTTAGGAGTACAATATGTACAGTACTTATCTTGGGCCCTGTGGTCATGAGTCAGTGTGGTGATTTCAGTCAACCCTCCAGGTACCTAAAATCAATATTTTGGAGCCTCTGATCCTATGCTCTTCTTCATGAGTCAGATATTCTCTGCTTACTCTGGAGATTTCTTCTCTGATTACAAGATGGAAATCTTTGCTATTCAGCAGTAATTTAATTACCTCCACTCCTGAAACTTTCTCAACCTCATTCCCTTTCATTGAGGCTGACCGTTATGCAGTAAGGCATTGTTTTAATATGGATGCTGCATACACAAGAGGAAGCAAATAAACTTATTTGCAAACACAGAGAAAAAGAAAACATGTTTTCTGCTGAGTATTCTGAAAAATTCACAATGTGTGATACCCATGCCTGTTCTTTCTCATGGAGTCTTGCTTCCCAAAGAGGAGTAAATTTGTTCACAAATTGTAGTTCACACCACTGGAATGTAGTAATGGAAAAGAAGCATTTTGACTGTGACAGCCTAGCACAGTTCAGGCAGTTGAGCGACTTTGCTTCAGCATAGTCAGCATCCATACTGGATCAAGCAAAATATGTTTCCCATGTCTCTCTTTTAACCATATTCATCTGGTCCCACCTCCATTGAGACCAATAGCAAGATTCCCCTTGATCTGAATTTACAGCAAATTCAGTGTCCTCTGCAACCAGGAACCAGATGCAGTTCTGTTCTTCACTTACAGTTACACAAATAGCAAGCATTGGACAGATGTGATGTTGCTTCCAATCAAGCTAAAGTAGCAGGGCTTGTTGAGTACAGATCGGATCTGCTCAGGAGAGCAGTGCTTTATCTTCCACTGTCTCCATTGTGGGGCAGCAGAAACGCAGCTTTCAAATCTGTTGATTTGGGCAGCACTGTTCTTAGATGTGGGGGGCAATGGGTACTCCCATAGGAACGTGTTGCAATCTTGCAACTAATCAGAATGTAAAACAGGTGTATGGTTCTCAGGCAGCGATGTAGCTGTGGGGGAGAAGGGCGTGACTGTCAGATTCCCCCAGTGTCACCAGAAGAAGATGCTGATAGCAGGCAGATGATCAGATGAGACCTTTGAAAGCCACATCTGCATCTGATCTGTGCACGTGGTGCAAGCTGAAAACTGCAGGCTTTTATGTACCTGCCTTGGGAGTCCCCTGAGAGAAACAGGGGGTAAGACCGAAACACATACTGGAAGACCTGAACCAAGATAGGTGATGAATGAAGAACTGCTGTGATTTTGACAGACCTGAAAGCCTGCGCTAGCAGAGAGGAGCAAGGCACATGTAGCCACAGGGAATCTGCAGGGAGATGGTGCCTTGGATGAGGTAAAGGACTCAAAGGACAGAAGCCATGTCTACAAATAATCTCTGCAGGAAAGCTGGCTGAAAAACCCTGATGGCGCCCAAGGAGATGGCTTGGGATGGTCTGTTCCAGGAGAGATGAGGCACGAAGCAAAAACTGTTCACATATCCACAGCCTTTGCATCTTAAGTGCCCCCTTCCCAAAGTTTTATTGCTTTCCATTCTCTCTGTCTGCCACCTCTCTCCTGACTTGTGCTGCTGTTTGGCTCACACGCAACTGAACAATGTAATTTAGGACCGCAGTTTCCAGACTTTGCCTTGTTCTTTTCTATTATTAATCAGCTCTCTTCCACTGTCACACAGTGACAGGGTACTGGTCAGCAGAGCTATGCGGCAGCACGTGGTGACAAGAGCACTCAGACACACAGACGCGCTCCCTCAGGGAGTGGCAGGGACTGAGACACCCAACGCTCTGTCTCATACCTTTCACTCTGTACCACAGCTGGGAGTTGCGCAGTTCCCCATGCGACAGGCTGTGATTCTTTCTTTGTTACTCCTTACAAAGCACAGAGACTATCCAGGGTCAGCATGGCTGAGCTGCCTGAGGCAGCGTGGGTAATTCTAACAGTGCGTGGCAGAGCTTAGACTTAAATGGGTGAACTGAGGGGCAAAGATAGTGTCCTCCTCTCAAATGTGTTAAAAGGCTTCCCAGAAGTTTTGTGCGGACTAATCCTCTGCCCCTCTCCATAGCACCTCCTTGTACATCAAGCCAGGGATAAATGAACTGAACAGAAAGACAAGTAGGCTAACAAAAACAAACAAACAAGAGCCAAAGTTCATACACTAATGAAATCAAGAGATCTCTAATTTGAGGTGGAAGAAGAGCCAGTGCACGTTGCCGGGCCAGATCTGCATCAAAGCAGGCTCTGTGTGCTGAGAACAGAGTACGCGGGGTCTGGCTTTCAGTACTGTCATCTGCTGTAGGAAAACCCTTCTCTCATTCTGCAACATGCCCAACTCAGGTGCTTGGAGGGAATAGGCACCAGGGAAGAAAAGAAATGCCATTTCCATTGCCACATAAACACACAGCAGTGCTCTCACCATGCGAAGACCTGTAAGCAGTACTGCAGCATCAGTAAAAAAACAAAACCAGACCACAGTCCATCACAATGGCAGATGCTTTCCTGAGCCTCTGACTGAAAACTACCTCATCTTCACCTGAAAATTAAAGCCAAAGATATACTTAGCAGCCTGGTCACTCACAGAGAGACCAAAGAAATCATGCAGGAAAAACTTCAGGCTTGTATAAATGAAATACACATGGAGTCTTTTTCTGTACCCCAGACTCTCACAGTAGTGGAGCTAAAGGTCAGTGCTAAACCCTACCTATTGCTCTGAATTTGTTTCAGTCCTACATATAGTCCTGGCAGAGGGTTCCATGCAGTAATAATGGAAAGACCTTAATTGGGCTGGTGTTCTTTTTGGTAATGAAGAGAAAAAAATAATTTAGCACACATAATAAGTGAAGCCTAAAAGGACGGATGAAAGATTAATCTTTTTATAATAGCTGTGTCTTTTCAGTTTTCCAGATTTTTTTTCTTTTAAAAAGGCATTTCAGAAAGAATCAGGTTAAACATGAGGAGAAATATTTTAATTGTGAAGGGTAGTTAAGTTCCAGAGCAGGTGAGATTTCTTCACCAGCTGAGGTCTCTAAGAAAAACATCGGTTCAGGTCGAGTTAACCTGGAAGTGGAAGGGTGGGCAAGTTGCCCTCTCAGTGTCTCCTCTAATCTTACACTGTCAAGTTCGGCTGATAATTTTGTTCTTTTTTTTATTGTGTTGTGGGTTGGAATGTGAATGAAATTAAATAGGACTGTTTAAGAAAAGACAAGGTCTCCCCTAATTTGTATATGAAGCAAGATAAGGAACAGGCATTGAAATCTCTTGGTAGGTTTTAAAAGCTCAGCTGGTAAATAAAATAGTAATTCCAGAGATGGCTGTATCTGTCACATCTGTTCAGACATAGATTCGTACCACCTGCAGCTACACAAAACCACTGAGGAGAAAAATTCCCTCAAGAGAAATGTGACCAGTGTCATTCATATGCCAACTTTTTCCAGAAACTAAAACTCAGTGTTAGCTGCTATGCAGTATTATTTCTTGGAATGCAGACTGAAGATCAATTTCAGGCTCTCAGAGCACCTTGTGAGGATGTTTCCTGAGTGAAAGAAGAGGAATGTTACCAGTTGTCCACAGTGAAAACAACCACCCATGAACAATTCCTAGCACCATGGGTGGTGCACAGCTGTGTTGCAGGGTACTTGTATGCATACCTACTGATGTCAATCACCCAGATGCAGCCACAGTGGAGGAGACTTTGTTGACAGCTGCTACCAACCACAAAAAGTGCTGGCCAGACATGTCCATCTAGGACCTGCCGTTCCATTACAAAATTCCTGCTATCCAGACCTACATGGGTTTGTCTTAGGAAGACATTACAGCATTTACTTGCACCCCACTGCCTGCAGTAGGCTTCACATGCACACCTTGAGTCAGCTGAACCTTGTGTAAGTCAAACTTATAAGGAAGTCTAGCTAGCCCAGGGAACATGGTGCCTTTCTTTGCTCCAGCGACTCAAACATGCCTTTGTTTATCTTCTTTACTTTCCCAGCAAATGATGCTGCAAGTCTGGGCTGCAGGGCAGGTGTGTAGTACCAAGAGCACCAGTTCTCATTCCCTGCCTATCCAAATCTTAAGATGGAAGAGAAGTGTGCAGTGAAAATACCCAGTGATGAAAGAATCTGTGACTATACGAAGGATATACATAGTGATATTTAATAGTTTATAGAGACTGTAAAATATGATAGATGGCAGTAGCAGATAAAATCATGTGAGTAACTATAATAATCTTAGTGAGTCACTATAATAATCTTAGCAGCACACAATCACGGTAAATGATTGTTATGGTTGACCCAACATGCTAAGGTCAGCAAGACCACTTTGCTGGTCTTTTGAGTATAGGAGTCCCAGGGGCATCCTGCCTGGTATGTCAATGGCAAAGATGTTAATCATGGAATCATAGAATGGTTTGGGTTCGAAAGAACCTTAAAGATCATCTAGTTCCAACCCTGGGAGGGACACTCTCCACTAGACCATGTTGCCCAAAGTCCCATCCAACCTGGCCTTGAACACTTCCAGGGAGGGGGCATCCACAGCCTCTCTGGGCAACCTGTTTCAATGTCTCACCACCCTCACAGTGAAGAATTTTCTCCTTATATCTAATCTAAATCTACCTTCTTTTAGTTTAAACACATTACCCCTTGTCCTATCACTACATTCCCTGATAAACAGTCCCTCACCATCTTTACTGTAGGCCCCTTCAGGTACTGGAAGGCTGCCATAAGGTCTCCCCAGAGCCTTCTCCCCTCCAGGATGAGCAACCCCAACTCTCTCAGCCTGTCCTCATAGGAGAGGTGCTTCAGCCTTCTGATCAACTTTGTGGCCTTCCTCTGGAATTGCTCCAACAGCTCCATGTCTTTCTTGTACTGGGGACCCCAGAGCTGGATGCAGGACTCCAGGTGGGGTTTCATGAAAGCAGAGTGGAGTTCTCATGGAATCACCTCCCTTGACCTGCTGGTCATGCTGTTTTTGATGCAGCCCAGGATCCAGTTGGCTTTCTGAGCTGCAAGCACGCATTGCCGGCTCATGTTGGGCTTTGCAGCAGTTTATTCTCAGACTCCAGGATCCTCTGCACTGATAATCTTCTGGTTGTCCCACTATGTGGTCTTTGAGTTGTCTTTGTATCCCCCAGAAAAACCCTTCCGCATTTCCTTAGCTTCTCCAGATAAATCACTTGTTCCTAAGGAGTCAGTTCCAAATCTGATCCAAAGATAACCACTCACTTGCACCTTGATTGCAGCTGTCTTCCTGGAGACTCAGTTCCACAGCTGACCCAGAGATGAGCAGTTACTTCTGCAAGTGTCTTAACTGTGATATTACTGCTTTATTCATTGTTGCTTAGATATTTGGTAGAGAGATATGTTCATTTTTAGTAAGCAGTGGGTAGCTTGTCATAAGAGATGGTAACAGTATTTGTGGTGGGTTGACATTTTAGTTGCAGACCCACCTTAGCTCAACAGTCCCCCTATTCCTTGACACTCTTACTACCATTAGAGTTAGATTGAATTTCCAGCATGTGTCTGGTTTATACACTTACTTTGGCTTCTTATGGAAAGCAGAAGGAATAGGGAAGGGAAAGAGATGCAGAGGAAGTTGATGTCAGCATCATTAGTCTGGTCTTTTCCCGACACGCAGTCAGTGAGTGTGGGGTAAACCAAGGGCCATGGTATTTTTTCTCTTTCCACCTGATGACTGAGAACTCCATCCCAGCAGTTTTTCACCAGCATATGACCCAGTGAAAACAATCCTCATGTGGCAAGATAGTAATGACTTTAGCAGCAGCAAGGTGGTTCACATACTGAAAATGTTTCAGTATCTTGATGGATAGATCCATAATTCTACATTACTAACTATATGGTTGCATAAGTGAAGGCCAAGTAGATAATGATACAAATACAGCCTCTGATATTAAATTTTGTGGGATTGAACCTTTAAAAAAAACCCATAATTGTCCTCATCCTTCAATTTTTTTGAGATAATGCAGTATTTCCCACCCTCAGGAAAACCAGAGCACCAAAATATTCATTATTTTTAGCTATAGTTTTCAAAAGTATTTATTGACTTCACCTAAAAGATTTCATGTGAAGACACTAAGATGCTTTTTTAAATTTTTTCTCATATTAAGATTTTCCATTCTATAATCTGATTTCCTCTGAAACAATTTCAAACCTGGAAAATGTCATTTTATTCACCTATGAATCATCACAGTATTACATTTTGATTAATGTAAAGCATTACAAAATGTCACCAAGTTTAAGTGGTAACACTTAAGAGATAAAACTGATCCTTTCTTAGAAAAATTGCTTTAGATGCAATGTCATCTTCCTCCAAGAGAAGAATACTTTTGTCCAAAATAAATTTCTATTTGAGTGCTATATATGTATTAGGGGGAAATGTCTTGTTTCTACATGTTGTAGCATCACTAAGGGTAGGAACCAAGAAAAATGAATTTCTGTACTTGGTATTTGTGACAGTAAGCTGGAACAACAGAATCTGGTTTTCCTTAATGCCCTTTTAGAGTGAAAAATCTCTTTTCAGTCCATGTATTGCCCCATTTTACAGATGCTCTATAAGACTGGCCATATCTTGTATGAGCTAAGATCTGTCTAGCACTGTGCAATTCTCTGAGGGCAATCAGTAGAGGCTTCCTAAGGAAACGTGTCAGCACAGGCTGACAAGTACAGTGCTAATTCCTTCATATAATCTTTGAGCTTCCCTCTGTCCTAGCACGTGGTAGCACTTGAGTGGTTGTTTTTATTTCACAGTTTCCTGTGGCCTGGATGTTTGTTCAACCAGTTCAAGAGCTAGAGGATCAACCCACCACGAGTTGATACTTGCTTTGAGATGGAGAATTTGAAAACATGCAGGGGACCAGTTACTATGATTTGTGTTGCTTCCACGACTTCTTCTCTAGCTGGCAAAGGAAGATAAAGCATGTAGATAAATTACACTGGGAATCACCTAGAGATATCTACCTGTAACTTGAGAGGGAGAGTATCAACCAGCCCTACAAACTGCCCACACCGGAGCAGTGTCTTTCATTCCCCCTGCAGTGGTTGATGGTCCTATGTTGGATCTTCTTTGTGGTGTTCAGCCCTGTAACTACCTGTTGATCAAATGCTTCCTTTGCCTCAGATGTGAATGGAGACATCAGTTGTCTTGAACACCTTCCCCATGTAATCTGGTGTGACTGGCATCCACTAGGTATAAAAGTCCTAAGACAAATGTCCTTAATGAACATTTTGGCTCAGAAGAATTGATTTAGAGAACTAGGGGATTTTGAAGTTACTGTTTTCAACCTTGCAGGCTGTCATCCTAAATCTTAATGATGATGGAGAAAGGGAGCAGAAATATTGCTTTTGCTCAGAAATGCTTAGGAGTTTCTGTCAAATTCAAGAACCCTTTGAAAACAGCAAGTTATGACAGCAGCAATGCATTTTTTGCTTTACTGGTAAACAATGAGGTCTATTCTTAATGGAAAAAATGAGAAGAGAAAATCATGAAAAGAGCATCTATTTCATGTCTATTCAGCAGTAACATACTATTGATACTAGAAAATACTGAATACTTTTTACTAACATAATTCTTCCATGTTTTTTAAATCATATCTAATTTTCTTCTCAAAGTTCTTTTCAAGCTTACTTATGCAAAATGTTTTGCTGGCTTTTGCATAGGTTTAGATTAGTTACTTTATGGTTCTGATGTACGGAGAGCAATCTTAATTCCATTTGGTACTTTAATTAAAATTTAGGCATAAATAAAGGAATGGGTTTGCAGAGAAATAATTTTGAAGCTAATAGCTGCTACAGGAAATCTGAATGCCTTTGCTCTTCCTCACAAAGGTCAAATGCCCCCCTAATGCAGCTGAAATGAAATGATTAGAAGAAAGAGGGTAGTTTGCAGGTACCCTTGTTTCTGTAGATTTGCATGTGACAGTTGGAGGGGTTTGTTGGGGTTTTTTTTCATCATGTATGATCACAACCTCCAAAATTTCTGTGCAAACATGTATGGAAATAGCAGCAAAACCTGGGAATTACTGAAATGCATGAAGGCTGAGGAGTGATGAGGGTTGGTGGTGCAGAAATTGTTTTCCTTGAACATGCCTTCAAACTAGCAGTTGGAAAGAAAGTCCTAGTCACTGTGGGAGCTGAGATACTACAGCACTTCTCTCCTTAGTCTGATTCACTCAGGTGTATCTTTACTCCTCTATTAAATCTAGCATTTTGAATATAAAATCATAAAATGAGATTGTGGTTATTTATGTAAAGTCTTAGTGGTGTGCCTTTAATTCTCAATGGGAGTAGCAAATTTTGGGTACTCATTCTATGTGCAGGCTTAAGGATGTTTCTCCTCAGACTGTATGAGTCAGCTTTACCCCCAGAAGTGCAGAGTTCAGTGTGCAGAGTTTCTCATGAAGATTTATTTTCACTAAGAGGTCTTTCTGTCCCATTTATACCAAGAGAACAGGGATGAGGTTGTGTAGGATATCTCCTGCATGAGAATATTTAAAACTGTGTCATTTTCACTGCAGTCTGCCTGTCTGTCCTGTCCTGCTTGCTTTCTTTTGTTGATAATTATTTTTTTCCTGAAGTTTTGACACATCCATAAACCTTGACTATAAAATGGTGCAGGTGGAATTTCAAAATCATTGTGGATGATGAGCATCAGATATGTTAACAGATATGTGGATGAGCATCAGATATGGTAACAGAAAAGAGGAGGATCAACACCAGTAGAATACCACCCCAAAACTTTACTAACACAGCATTTGTATTGTCTTTGCTAGACCCACAGCTGTATAGTCCCAAATTCTCTCCCATGCTTGTTTCTGGGTGATCTGAGCATCTAACCATCTTGTCTTGTGAGACCAGTCCATCCACTGGGCTGTACTTAGGGGGGAATTGTTAGAATTGGTAATTTGAGTGTCAAAAAGCAAAAGCAGAATATTAATAGTGATGTTCATATTGCAGAATATGAGGCAAAATGTGTAATGGCTGGCCTCATCACTCATCTTGTTCAGTGGGTGGCTGACAATGTATTATCTCTCTCCTGCAGTATGGGATAAAGAAGAAGGAAGAAAGGGAAGCAGAGGCCCAGGCTGCACTGGAAGCTAATGCTGAAGGGAGTCTGACACGCCCAAAGAAGGCGATCCCTCCTGGCTGTGGGGATGAAGAGGAGGAAGAAGAAGAGAGCATTCTAGACACAGTCATCAAATACTTACCAGGGCCCCTGCAGGACATGTTCAAGAAGTAATAGCTGCAGACTGTTAGATGGGCATAAACAGTACTGCAAAGGATTTCTCTTTTGCCCAATGGGGATTTTCAATCTTGCCATCCATCACGCACCCCTTCCCACCTCTGCCCTCTGTTGCTCACTGGGAGTCCCTTCGCTGCCCATTCCTTTCTGACTGCCTCTTTCCCTTCCCGCCACCCCAAGACTTACCCATTCCTGTTTTGTACATAGTCACTTCCAGTAGATGCCTCTGAATGGATATAAAGATTAAAAAGCTGCAGACTACACAATTTTTATTATAAGCCATAGTATTATGTATGTTAAATAAGGCAACTGTACAGTACGCATAGAAAAGGAACAACCTCACATGCATTTCCACCCAAAGCAGGAAGGAGTGTTCACTAAGTGTGAACAGTGGCCTCTTTAATTTTTTTTAGTTCTCTTTTTATTATCATTGATAAGAATTATTAGTCATTATTATTAATATTCTTGTTGATTGGCTCACACTAGCCATTTGTTGTTAAACACATCTGCCCTTGGAAGGGATATCTCAGTTCTCCCATGGAAGCAGAGCTTTTCTGTTTTAATTCCATCACTGTCATAAACAAGAGATCATTTGGAAGGTAAATCCTGCATGACTTACACAGCTGACATCACTCAGAAGTGTGGAAGAAGTGAGTCATCTGCCCTCAGATGCTGGTAGAATTTAAATGCCTCAGAATCTAAGCAAGAGTCATGTTACTTTGGGAATTAGCCATACACTTAACTTGAAAGAGCAGATTTGGTAAGACATTTGCCATACAGACAGCTGAAACCACAAGAGAGTGCATGGTGCTCTGGTAGAGGACCTCCCCAACCCCTCTGAAGCCAATGACCAAGTACACAGGCTGCTCTGATTAACTAACCTTCCTCTTTCTGCCCAGTGCCATATTTAGTTGTCCCATTCCCAACAGTGCTTGGAGGATGGACATCTTTTTTCCAGTATCATTGCAACTGTGTCCTGCCCACCCCTTCCTGCAGTGTGTGCAAGGGTGTGGTGGCCTGAATGTTAGCCATTGCCCCAGAGATCTAGAAATCCCAAGTATGCCTGCTATGTATCATGCTATATTACTGTGTTGCCTCGGGGAGGTCACTTATTTTTCTGCCCCACCCAGCTTCTCCAGCTGTAAAATACATGTTTTGGTCTCTACCTACTATAAAGGCATAAAGTGAGAATACTTCTCCAGTGCTATGCAGGAGCTAACTAATAATGTAACAGTGTGTGGCATCCCTTGATGCTAGTAGGGTGGGAGGAAATCTCTCTCGCTGTTATCTTTGTTGCCTTTTCCAGACACAGACACAGAGGACTTCTCAATACAGCACTGTAGGTATTCAGTAAATGCGTAAGATAAGCCAAAATTCTACTTGCTAGTACATACAGAGACTCATATACATAGACATTTTGAACACAGACATCTGAAGAGCTGATTCTGGATTTTTTGCATTTGGCTAGGTCTGTGTAGTCGCTGCTGTGAGACCGTCATGCCATTTCAGTCTCACAATCCTGTAAGAGAATCAGGGTTTGCCTGGCAGAACTAGCATTGCTTGTACCTGTCATGGGAACAAAAGTTTCCTAAGTACATGGAAAAGATTTGGAAGCAAATATGCACTTTCTACTGACAACAAAAGGGAAAGCAATCTGAGCCACTTCATAATGTACCTAAATTAAGCATTTTACTTCAATGGAACTTCTTTGACACACTTGTTTAGTGGAACTGAGTTTAGGCACATATTTCAGTACTTTCCTGAATAGGAAATTTTAAAAGATATTTATCATCTTTTCAGGTAAGCAGAAGAAATGTGCACCATGGTTAAGGTAGTGAACTTGTGAACTCTGTGCCTTTTAGCAGTGTCTCTCATAACAGGGGGAAAATATTATGAAAGAGAACAAGTATATTTATTTTGCCCCTGCTCACCCAATTTTTATTCAGGTATGCTAGCTCTTGTTTCTTCACGAATAACTTCAACCATAAGTTTCTACCAAATCCAAGGTGGAGACTGAGGAAGTTTGACTGATCTACAAGTCAGAACCAACTGATAAAGATGCCACTTATTCAGGCTGGACTTCCAAACAAGACATGTTCATTCAAATACAAGCTGCCATGGCTTCCAGAGGAAAGAAAAGGCAGGTTTTACTCTTCCGGATAGTCAGTGGTTTTTTGCCCTAACTTTCATTTAAAGGAAGATGAGTGTCTCCCCCCTAAGACTTCAATGATCCACTCTTTATCTCTGAATCAATGCTTGGGTATAACATAGCAGTGTTGAGCAATTTATCATTTTCTAGGGAGAGTGTCCTACTCACCCCATGCAAATTCAGCGACTAGTAATTTGAGCCTATTTAAGTAAACCTCAAAGAAGTGAAAACTCTCCTTCTGTCACAAAGGCAACAGCTGGTTTTGATGCTCTGCCACAGAGGGAACTAAATCCAACACCCCTGAAAGCTAAAAGGCAGAGACTGGCTCTTTGCTTCAGCCACTCATTGATAGTGAAATCTAGCCCAGATCCCACTGACACACCGACATCAATACTTTTCAAATACTCTGACTAATCTTTGTGACTTGCGTCCTCTAATACATAAATAGAACCAGCAGAAATGTGCCCCTGCTAAAAGGAACACATCCGTTCATATTTTCACTCAGCCTTGTGCTGTAGAACTCTGCAAACAAACAAAGAAAGAGGATGAGCTCATGCCACTTTGCTTTGGCCTTCCTCTACCACTTGCTTGTTGACTTTTCCCTAGCCCCCATCATGGACTCACTTCCTCATCCAGCCAAATACTCTTCCTAACACAAAATCAGAATTTTCTGCCTAGTGTCCTCCTTGTAGAATGGTACTGCCAATTACTTACTTGTTTGTTTTCACAGTCTCCCTGGCAGCTTGATGTGCATGTGTGTGCACATGTGAAAGATGACGAAAAGGGAGAAAAAAGGGATAAGAGAGAGAAGGGAAGAGTATTTGGCATTATTTTTTCTAGCTGTGCCTCAGCATCTGTGCCATTGAAAGACTGGTCTAAGTCAGGATCTTGTGTGCCTTGTGCTCTGATTTTGTAAGCACATAGTGCTATCCCTGGGGTCTAGCATTAAACGTACTGCTTCTGTGAGCTGAGCTCCTGAGCTGTGTGAACATCTGGATCCAAACCCTGAAGAGGGCCATAAGGACTCTGTGCTGAGTTGGTAGGCCTCATGCCAGGCTCACAGAGCAGGAGGAAACGGGAGGGTGGTTTATTAAATAATGTTTGCTGAGTCTTTTTCACTGTGGGGGCTTCCCAGCCCAACCACGTCATCACTTCTGTACCTCAGCTCTCCACACCCGCAGCAACCCTTCCTCCCTGGACAGCAGAGAGTTCAGCTGGTAGTTCTCATTTTAATTTTCCTTTTCTTTCAATAAAGAAACATGACAGAAGATCTACCACAGGTACTGGACAGGTTTTGCTTGGTTTTGCCTCACATAACTTTTGGCACCTTGCATGAGTTCTGGACCTCTTCTGAAGTCATTCCACTGTCCCTAAAGTGCCTAAGCCATGCTGAAGACTCGAGAGCAGGCACTCTCCCCTCCCTTCTGCCCATCCATTTCCCTTCCCACTCTGAACTGGCAACATGGGACACAGACACCTTTGGCTCATGTGTGGATGTGAGAAGCATTTTCTCAGACACTTTCCCCCTTAGCGCTCAAGCAGGTGTTGAAGCACTTAAACGAGACCAAAGAGAAGCATGGTTTATTGTTTGGATTCTGAACATCTCTTTGTCTTTCCATGCCATGGTTTTATTTGCATCACTGGTGTGTTCAATCTCAGGTAAATGAGGTCTTTTCTTTTTTAAAGTAGTTTTTATTTACACAGAAAGGTTGGTGGCTAGATACTGCAGCCGTTTCCCTACACAGCTCCAAGACCTTACTGGTTAGTTAAAAAAAAAAGTCAAAGGGCCTCCACATTTGGAGGGTAAATGATTTACCTTGTGAACTCACATTTATCTTTAGAGAAAGCCATATGAAATCAGACTGTAATATTAATTATGAATGCTACTCCTGTGTTTAAAATAAATAAATAAAACAAAATATAAGATCATATGCTAAATCACTTTGGAGCTCCTCTGACTATATTTCTAGTACCATACATTGGCTTAGGTCTTAGATCCCTCCCAACCCCTCTCTCTTCAAGAAAGACCATACCAATGCTGCTGAATACATCTTTTTGGCAAGCTTACTGTGCTAGAACAAGCATTGTTAGAAATTAGCTGTTGTGACCTCAGCTTAATGTCTTATGTATCTGAAAGCTGTCTGTATCTGTTCTGAATATGTTATCAAGATAACTATTTCTTCATGTGCTTAGTAAAATGTTTCAATACTGTCATTACAAAATGGCTTGTTTTCTCTCTCTCTCTCTCACACACACACAGAGCAAAATTCAACTTAGCCATGCATTTTCTAGTAGAAGTGCTCCTCAGCTTTCTTTCAGATGCATGCAGTACTCTCCAAGCAGCTAGAAAATTATTTGAAGTAGACATTTTGTGAATGTGAATTTCATTTGTTATTTGACTGCTACTTTTTCCTGCATGATGTGGATAAATGGTATGATGTTCTTTTCAAATGGAATCACAGCCAATAAAAAACCCCAGTGATTTCATACATTTTTTGCAATGCTTTCCTGTGAAATTCCTACCAGGCTACACTTGGAAATCAAAGTATAGATGCTGATATACAAATAGAGTGGTAACAGAATCAAGGAGAAACATGGCTATTATTTTAATTACTATGCTAATTTTTTCATTTGTCAAAAACACTGACGAGGTTTGACATCTACAGGCGATTATCAGATTTCAAATAAGTTTTGCTATTAGGAATTAGTTTTTCTTAGGAAGAGCAGAGCAACATTCCTTTGAAGGAAACACAGGCATCTAACTATGGTTTAGTGAAAATATGTTTGGATCTTAAACCAAAAAGATAAAAAGCTGATTTGCAATGACATCAAATATATCTCTGTATCTAGAATTTGTGATATATACAAAACTCTTTGGGTGGCAAGTTGTACACAGCTAAGCCTCAGTTTACCTACTCAGGGACAAATCAGTAGCTGTTATGTTCAACATAAAAGCATTGCACCATGTCAGAAAAAGAGAAATTACCATACATCTCATAGGAAATGCTGAAACCCTTTCCCCTAGGAAACTGTCACAGAGAATCAGCCCATATTATTTACATCCCGTAACACCTACTCAGACGTTGAGCCCAGCACTGCTAAGGCCAACACACGCTAATGCTACTGCAGCCTGTGAGTTCAAGGGCAGGCCCTTCATTTACTCCAAGTTCCAGGCAACGTCTGTGTTTGGGGAAGATAACAGGGCAAAAAAGTATTTTTCACTGTTTCCCCTAAGAAACAGCAAGCTCAAGGGAACCAGAATAATCATATCACACCAGTGTGGTCAGGGGAGAGGTTCAGATACCAAAGAACGAAAGCGGGTGATTTTGACAGGCTTCATTTTGCAATATAGGTAAATTATTCTTTGGAACCAGCTTCTGCCTTCTTATTAAAAAGATATAGAAGGATAATTCCAGTGGTTAAGCTGGTACAATCTGCATTTTCCCACTTTAAAAGTACACTTTGTCACCTAGAACATTCTCCAGAGGGGAACAAGACAAAAAGAAATCATCAGGCACATCATGAGCGATTCTGGTGAAAAATCACTCCAGTTGGAAAGGTGCATTAGTGATCTGCTTCTCAGACACTGGTCCTGGGATGCAATGATTAGCCCTACGGCAAGCTCTCTGAATCGCCACTGACAGCAATGGAGGCACAGACCAGATGCTTGGGGCAGATATTAAACTTCTAAATGAAAAGCTAGGTGCAATGATACTCACCATTGATTGTCATGAGTAAGTCCATTTTAATGGCTTCATTTCCTTCTCTTCCTGAATTACCATGGATGATCTAGGCCTCATAAACCTCTGTGAAAATGAGACTTGAAAGAAGGTTACTGGACAATGCTGGCAGAATGCTGTCCTGTGTATTGGCATCCCAGGAGGTTTGTGGCAAGCCTCGATAGCCCCAGTTAAAAATTCTCAGCCCAGATTTTTTTTTTTTTCTCCTTTTCCAACTGTCCCTTCTCTCTTCAGGAAAAACAGGGTTACAACTGCTTTGGGATATTCCTTGTTGGAGATAGCTCTGCTACAGGCTGTCTCTGGTGATTTCACAGATGGTTTGAGATAGGTGCTGAAAGTACAACTGCAAAAGACAAATGGCTGGAGTTTGTGATGTCAAACACCCATGCTTTCTTGAGTCTTCAGTATTTAGAGGGAAGCAGAATTCTGCTAGCGCTGTGGGATGGAAAACACTTTTTCATCTGAGATTTGCTTTCCTCCAAAACCCTGTTTTTATACTAGAGGGTCAGACAGAGCAGTGTATTTAGCAAGCTTAAGCTGCAGCAGCTGAAGGTCTTTTAGGTCAGAAAAGGACCTCTTTAAAACTTACGTGGTGAACATTTCAGCTGAGCTATGAGGGGTTTAGACCATGGCAAGCAACATCTGCCTGACTGAAAATGTAGTTCACTTCTATTTAATTTTTAGTAAAAAGTTATTTTAAAATTTACACAAAATGGAACATCATCTTTCCCATTTGTCAGCTACGGGTCAAAGAAAAAGTCAAGCTCAAGCAAAGTCCGGTCTGCATGAGAAGGGAGAATGTGTACTGAAATGGAATTAAGGTATTAAGACTTTATATTGTTTTAATCTTCACTTTATTGGTGCTGAAAATAGCCAAATCATGTACAATCACTTCAAATTGGGTTATGCAAACCATCATCCTGAAGCCCACGCATGGTTGAGATGGGACTCTTTACTATTCCAGTTTCATAGCCTGTTAAGTTGTGAATTTTCTGCATACATGAACCCAATATCTAGCAGCTGGCTTTAAAACTGTTGAAAATGAGACACCTTTCCAGTCTTCTCCATCCTACCAACAGCTGCACAGATGCTCATCAGATATTCACCCCTCAGTGACAAAGAACCTTCTTTTTTGTGAAGACTGATCATGGCAAATCTCAGAGCAAATATGAATAATTTAAGGTGAATGCATTTACAAATACATAGATTAATAGAAATTGACTCTCTGAAAAAAATATCTTGGTACTGAAACTCATAGGGAAGACTTGGGGACAAACCCCACAACTATTATTTCTTTCTGAGTAATATTTGAAGAAATTCCAGCATATCTATTGCCAACCGTTAGCAGACAATTTGGTTACAGATTGAAAGCCTTACTCAGATGATTAAATAAAGAATTGGGTTTCACAGTACTAAATGGGGATGAGATGCAAGCCATTTGGAGGTTTTTAACATTGTGTTACAGTATAGTATTAGGAAGCTCCTAATGATCTCTTGTTTTTACCTAAAAAAAAGATCCTTCATCCTCTGTGGGATTGCAGCCATTTTTAGTGTGGAGATGAGCCAGACTAGCTTAATAGGCTATGACAGAGGAAAAATAAAATGTCCACTACCCAGTTAAAATCATAGGCTGGCAGATGGCGATTGCTCATGGGTTTTTTAGGTCAGCTTAACACAGCTCTGCACTACATTCAGGGGGAGAAAAATCAGAATAGAATATTTTAGTGGAAATTTCCTAGTCAGTCTACACAAGCTCTCTTATTCACTGAGGTTGTGAGGGATAGCTCAGCAGGAACACTACAGTTGTGCACAAGAACAGGCTGTGGAGACCCATCCCCGTGCAAAGCAGAAGGGAGAATAGTGCCCAGTTACTAGAGTCTTGATTACTTGCCTGAGAAGAAGCTAGAGCTACAGAGGTCCTTGTTTTCCTCCAGTAATGAAGTGAGGACAATGATACTGACCCCTCCTTGAGATGTCCCAATGAGACGTACTGTCCTTTACATAAGCAGCCTCTCTGAGGACTCTTACAACTCAGATGTCAACAATATCCGAGGAATGTACGTCAGAAAAACTTGAGAATGATGAGATGAAACAAATGAAAAAGATGTGACTAGTCAAATGTTACTGTAGGCTATGTCACCAACTAAAATTAATTAGAGCATCCTAGGTGATAGTCAGATATTTAAATGTACTTATTTTTCAGATGGAAATTTACTTACCTTCTGTAAAGTCCACTACATTCTTATATAAGCCTAGAGGAGATGAGCCAGGGGCTCCAGACACAACAGGAACCAACATGGAAACACTGGGAGAATACATCAAAAGAATTCCAGCCACTCCAGTCAGTAAGTCAGCCTCATCGGGGGCACAACTGAAATGCCCCTATGCGAATGCACGTAGTATGGGGAATAAACAAGAGGAGTTAGAGATGTGCTCACGCCTGCAAGGCTATTAACTATTGCATTACAGAGACGTGGTGGGATAGCTCCTATGACTGGAGTGTTGGGATGGAAGGGTACAGGCTCTTTAGGAAGGACAGGCAGGGCAGACGAGGAGGGGGTGTCACCCTCTATGTCAATGACCAGCTGGAGTGCATGGAGCTCCACCTGGGGATGGATGAGGAGCCGACCAAGAGCTTATGGGTCAGAATTAAAGGGAGGGCAGGGACAGGGGACATTATAGTGGGGGTGTGATACAGGCCACCCAACCAGGGAGACTGAGCAGATGAGACCCTCTATAGGCAGATAGGAGCAGCCTCATGTTCACAGGCCATGGTCCTTATGGGGGACTTCAACCACCCCTGTATCTGCTGGAGGGACAACACAGCAGGGCACCAACAATCCAGGAAGTTCCTGGAATGTGTCAATGACAACTTTCTCCTCCAAGTGACAGAGGAGCCCACGAGGAGAGGTGCCATGCTGGACCTTGTTCTCACCAGTGAGGAGGGCCTGGTAGGGGATGTGAAGCTCAAGGGCAGCCTTGGCTGCAGTGACCACGAAATGGTGGAGTTCAAGATCCTCAGGGCAGTGAGGAGGATGCACAGCAATCTCACTACCCTGGACTTCAGGAGAGCAGACTTTGGCCTCTTCAGGGATCTGCTTGGTAGAATACCATGGGACAAAGCCCTGGAAGGGAGAGGGGCCCAAGACAGCTGGCTAATATTCAAAGGTCACCTCCTCCAAGCTCAGGAGAGATGCATCCCAACAAAGAGGAAGTCAAGCAAATCCACCAAGAGGCCCCCATGGATGAACAGGGAGCTCCTGGGCAAAGTCAAACAAAAAAAGGAAGCCTCCAGAGGGTGGAAGCAAGGGCAGGTAGCCTGGGAGGAATACAGAGAAACTGTTGGAGCAGCCAGGGATCAGGTTAGGAAAGCCAAAGCCCTGATAGAAATAAATCTAGCCAGGGATGCTAAGGACAAGAAGAAAAGATTCTATAGGTATGTTAGTGATAAAAGGTGGACGAGGGAAAATGTGGGTCCCCTCCGGAATGAAACAGGCGACTGGTTACCCAGGATATGGAGAAGGCTGAGGTACTCGATGACTTCTTTGCCTCAGTCTTCACTGGCAAATGCTTGAGCCACAGTGCCCAGGTCACAGAAAGCAAAGGCAGGGACTGGGAGAATGCAGAACTGCCCACTGTAGGAGAAGATCATGTTCGAGAATATCTAAGGAACCTGAAGGTGCACAAGTCCATAGGACCTGATGACATGCATCTGCGGGTCTTGAGGGAACTGGCAGATGAAGTGGCCAGGCCACTCTCCATCATATTTGAGAAGTCCTGGCAGTCCAGCGAAGTTTCCACTGACTGGAAAAGGGGAAACATAACCCCCATTTTTAAAAAGGGAAAAAAGGAAGACCCAGGGAACTACAGGCCAGTCAGTCTCACCTCTGCCTGGCAAGATCATGGAGCGGACATTCCCAGAGACTATGGTCAGACACATGGAAAATAAGGAGGTGACTGGTGACAGCCTACATGGCTTCAGTAATGGCAAATCGTGCCTAACAAATGTGGTGGCCTTCTATGATGGGGTTACAGCGTTGCTGGGCAAGGGAAGAGCAACTGACATCACCTACCTGGATTTGTGCAAAGCATTTGACACTGTCCCGCATGACATCCTTGTCTCTAAATTGGAAAGACATGGATTTGATGGATGGACCACTGGGTGGATAAGGAATTGGCTGGATGGTTTGTGGTGGGTTGACCCTGGCTGAAGGCCAGGTGCCCACCAGAGCCGCTCTCTCACTCCCCTCGTTCACCAAACAGGGGAGAAAAGGCATAACAAAATGCTTGTAGGTCGAGATAAGGACAGGGAGAGATCACTCACTAATTATCGTCACGAGCAAAACAGACCAAACTAAGAGAGGAGATTCATCTAATTTATTACTAGGCAAAACAGAGTAGAGGAATGAGAAAATAAAATCAACTCTTAAAACACTTCCCCCCACCCCTCCCATCTTCCCGGGATCAACTTCACTCCCGGCTTCAACCTTCCCCCTCCTCAGCAGCACAGGGGGACAGGGAATGGGGGTTACGGTCAGTTCAGCACACGTTGTTTCTGCCTCTTCTTCATCCTCAGGGGGAGGACTCCTCTCATCGTTCCCCTGCTCTAGCATGGAGTCCCTCTCACGGGGTGCAGACCCTCAGGAGCAAACTGCTCCAGCATGGGGTCCCCCACGGGGTCACAAGTCCTGCCAGCAAACCTGCCCTGGCGTGGGCTCCCCTCTTCACGGGTCCACCGGTCCGGCCAGGAACTTGCTTCAGTGTGGGCTTCCCACGGGCCACAGCCTCCTTCAGGTGCCTCCACCTGCTCTGGCGTGGGGTCCTCCACGGGCTGCAGGTGGAATCTCTACACCCCCTCATCCTTCCTCCATGGGCTGCAGGGGGACAGCCTGCTTCATCGTGGTCTTCACCACGGGCTGCAGGGGGATCTCTGCTCCGGCGCCTGGAGCACCTCCTCCCCCTCCTTCTTCACTGACCTTGGTGTCTGCAGAGTTTCTTACATCTTCTCACTCCTCTCTCCGGCTGCAAAAGCTCTCTCTCTAAGTGTTTTTCTTCTTCTTAAATATGTTTATCACAGAGGCGCTGATTGGCTTGGCCTTGGCCAGCGGCGGGCCTGTCTTGGAGACGGCTGCCATTGGCTCTGTCAGACACAGGGGGAGCTTCTAGCAGCTTCTCACAGAATCCACCCCTGTAGCCCCCCCACTACCAAAACCTTGCCACGCAAACCAAACACATGGTTGCACTCAAAGAGTTGTGGTCAATGGCTCAATGTCCAAGTGGAGAACAGTGATGAGTGGCGCTCCTCAGGGGTCGGTACTGGGACCAGCACTGTTCAACATCTTTGTCAGTGACACAGACAATGGGATCGAGTGCACCCTCAGCAAATCTGCCGATGACACCAAGCTGTGTGGTGTGGTCGACACACTGGAGGAAAGTGATGCCATCCAGAGGGACCTTGACAGGCTGGAGAGGTGGGCCCATGCAAACCTCATGAAGTTCAACAAGGCCAACTGCAAAGTCCTGCACGTGGGTCAGCGCAATCCCAAGCACAACTACAGGCTGGGCAGGGAATGGATTGAAAGCAGCCCTGAGGAGAAGGACTTGAGGGTATTGATTGATGAGAAGCTCAACATGAGCCAGTAGTGTGCGCTTGCAGCCCAGAAAGCCAACCGTGTCCTGGGCTGCATCAAAAGAAGTGTGACCAGCAGGTCGAGGGAGGGGATCCTGCCCCTCTACTCTGCTCTTGTGAGACCCCACCTGGAGTACTGTGTCCAGCTCTTGGGTCCCCAGTGCAGGAGAGACATGGAGCTGTTGGAGAGAGTCCAGAGGAGGGCCACAAAGCTGATCAGAGGGCTGGAGCACCTCTCCTATGAGGACAGGCTGAGAAAGTTGGGGTTGTTCAGCCTGGAGAAATGAAGGCTCCAGGGAGATCTAATTGCGGCTTACCAGTATCTAAAGGGGACCTACAGGAAAGATGGTGAGGGACTGTTTATGAGGGAGTGTAGTGACAGGACAAGGGGTAATGGGTTTAACCTGAAGGAGGGTAGATTTAGGTTAGATGTTAGAAAGAAATTCTTTACTGTGAGGGTGGTGAGGCACTGGAACAGGTTGCCCAGAGAGGTTGTGGAGGCCCCATCCCTGGAAGTGTTCAAGGCCAGGTTGGATGGGACTTTGGGCACTGTGATCTAGTGGAGGGTGTCTCTGCCCATGGCAGAGTTGGAACTAGGTGATCTTTGAGGTCCCTTCCAACCCAAACCATTCTATGATTCTATGATTCTATGATATAAGTGAAGCACATGGAGTGCCCCCTTAAACAATGAACTGTGCTTCATAAGCAGTTTAGCAGACGGGAGACACAGTTTAATACAATTAAATGTTCATCAAGGATAAAACTCACCTGCTCTTGAACTTTTCTCCCCTTGCATGATCTGATCTAAGTCTCTTTAAGGCTGACCATAGAGTGACCATTCTTCATTTAATGTTATTTTTTGTTTCTCAGAGACAGCAAGTGTTTTCCACTGAAAAAAATCCTTTCTGCCCTCATTTCCTTTCTCAAATGCTGAAACAAGACCGTCCTGCCTCACTTGAGGCATTCAGTGGATGTTGCATGGGTGTTAAATTAACCATCAGCAGAAGTAAAATGTCAAACATCTCACCATAAGCATTTCTTCCAAGTCAGGAAGTTCTCTGAATTGAGTATTTACTCTAGTATTTTACTCACTTGTGATTATCATGGTCTCCCCAGACCAAGCATCCTCCAGGAATGAAGACAAAATTCTTGGCTTGTTTAAACAAAACAGATAACGAAGAAAACTTGAGGCTTTACATATTAATAAGTAACACAAGAGATTAACGAAGAGAAAAAAATTGTGCAAGTCCTCTTCCTGCCTCACTCCCGCTAGTAGCTCTGAGTGAGGGCTCAGGAGAGGTAGTGAGCATGGAAAGCAATGCTTAGGGCTGAAAAAATGCAGAGTTCATTGTAAGTGATGTCCCATAGTCCCGTGGCTGGTAGTAGTCACTGTCAGTCAAGTGACTGGAAGTCTCCAGTTAAGACCGGGTTCCCCATGGAAGCCATCTGGGGTACATCCAGGGTCTCAGATATGGCACCAGCTGCAGTCAGGGAAAAAGCACAGGCCTGCCGGTGATGGCCTGCTTCCCTGCAGATCTCCTGGGACAGAACACTGCTGTCCGGTCATGAGACCAGAAAGGAGAGAGAGAGACCATTGCACTCAGAAAGTGAGTTACTGCGCTAAAACACACTTCTCCACTAATGACCATAAAAGGCTTCTTAAACTCTTTCTGTCCTGGCTTGTAAATCCGTGGCGTGGTTCTATCCAAAGAGAGTACCCAGATTTTATGACTAAAATAAAAACAAAAGGTGTGAGAAAGGGCTCAAATACACACTAATAGAGGTGTGGCACATGATGGGACAGGGAAATGTCTGCTCAGCAAGCCTGAGGGACCCTTGAGGTGCTCTGGAGCAGCAAGGATGGGGTAAATGTTCATCCCTCTTTCTACAGTTGTGAGTCTTTCTGCAGTCATTCTTGACAGTGCTGCAGTTGCTGAGCAGTAAAGGACTTGCAATCACTGGCGAAGTGTTCCAGAAGCCTGGGAAGCTGAGGGCTTGACTGTGGGCATATTGGAAGTGCTGACCAGAGCTGAAGCATTATGTGTTCATTTCTCCTGTCGACTAAACTCTGCCAGAAAACCCATTTGCCTTCTTTGCTCAACACAGAAGGCCCATTCCCAGCTCTGCCTAGTGACTGCAAAGCAACACATGGCTTTCTCTACAGCACAGGCATCTAGAGCCCACATATTTTCCTTTTCAATCCTCTCTTCTTTTTAGCTGGAAAGTGAAAGGATGAGACATTTGCAGGTGAAAATATTTTTTTTACCAGCTCCACTCTTGCATTAAATGGCTTATATATCTCCATTACCACATTGTTTACAGGGTTCATTCCTTCCATGCCTCTCTACTGATGTAGATTTGGGACCACTACCCTCACTGTAGCCAGTTCATAAGATTAGTAGCCTCTTTGTTCTCTTTTCCCTTATGCCAGTCATCTGAGGCATTTTGAGAAGCTTTTCCCAGGCTGAAAAGAAGCTGGTGAGGAACGAGTTTCAGGCAGTGGAGCAGTCAGCTCTGCTTGGTCTTCATTGGTAGCTTTGCAAGCTGATGTCCAAACTTGTTCTGAGAGACCACCCCAGAAACTGCACGCTGTACCAGCAGGTTCCCCAAATGTCACTGGAATGCAGAAGATCAGTGACAGCATATGCAGGACCTTCATACTTGGCTTCCTGCTTCCGCATCTCCTTCCCTGCTACCCTTCCATATCTCCTTCAATGGTCTGCCTAATGGCATCTGGATTTTTTGGTTAACAATATGTTTGATGAGAACCTGGGACCTTCTCCAGCTTCTGGGGATCAGAGGGCCAGGAAGGGAGATTTGAAATCCTTGCTCACAGATACGACACCTGAGCTCTCACTGAGCTTCCATGCTGTTGGGCAAAAATGCTGGTGCATTCCTTGTGCCTGGGGGCCTAGCACTTGCTTCTCCTGAGTGGTAGGCTTAAGAAATGTATTTCCCAGCCAGGTTGGCTCCAGTTGTTTCCCAAGAATGAGTACCTCACCCAGGCTCAGGCAGCGTTTTTACATGCAGTCACCACCAAGTGTTCAGATAAGAAAAATAACAGCAGCATCTGTCAGCTTGTATTTGGAGGTAATGCACAACAACTTTTCCCCAGTGTGTTGCTGTTTGGCAGAGAACGTCTGGCTCTGGTCCACCCTAAGTCTCTGCAGGCATTTAACACCACTCTGGTTCATTAACTGGTGAAGACTTAAACTTACATCTTTCACAGACCTCCTTGCTATTGCAAATAAACTTTGGCAGGTGACAGTGAATAAACTCTATTCATGCTTCTTGGAGGGAGACCTCCATGGTCTAGGGAGGGAGGAAAAGCAATTCTCTTCTTCAAGAGAATTAATTATACCTCAGCTTTCCATGCTGTTGGGAGGATGTTATAAAAATGTGATGAAAAATGGCAGACCAACAAGAAATGTACCCATACTAATGAGCCTGAAGTTGGCTTGGCTGTTGGGAAATTAATTTTAATTGATTCATCAAATAGTGGTCTCTCCCTACCATTTCCCCGTGGGTTCAAAGAGATACTGATCTGACAAAACCCTCCAATGCCTAGAAATTTGATTTGTCTAAACAAAAAAAATGCACTACATCCAAAGCCAGATCTTTACATTCAAAGAAGCTCTGACAGCAGTGGGGTCATGTAAGCAGGCATCACCTCAACATGACTAAGTTACTCACTCACCCTCTCAGATGAGCCTTTCTTCAGCAGGGTTTAATTAAAACATGTCACACATTCCCTTAAGGCCCTCCCTACTATGGTCTCAGTGGAGGCCAGAGTGATGTCCTTATTGCTGATGACAGAAGAAAACTCCCTGTCATCATGCCTGGCAATGGCAGCTCTCAGACTGCCCTGCCTAATGTCAGCAGAACCACCTTTTGATACTGTTGGAGCAACTGGGATGCCATCTCAGGGACATTATTAAGAGCTAGCAGTACTGTGAGATGTCAATGTAATGTAAGATGTCATACCTTTGGCTGACAAATAGCTTGGTGTAAGACAGTCCTGAAAAATCTCCCTTTATCTTCTCTGGGAGTGACAGTCTCTGCTGGGTGCTTAAGATAACTCCAAATTGCATGCACAACAGTTCCCCTGGAAGTGGTAGGCATCACACCAGATGTCTACATGAGCAGAACAGAAGTACTTCTGTGAGGATCAGTGTGATTCTCAAAAGCTTCCTACCTTCACCGACTCCTTGTATCTATGGAGAAATCCATTCTTGCAGGACCACAGGTGCTATGTGACTGTAGAATACCCTTGTGCCAAAGGGAAGTTGTAATCCAACCGAGGCCTGTGGCTGAACACCTGCTGTCCTGTGGCAGGAGGTGTGTGGGGCAGAATGTGGTACAAATGACAGTATGACTAGACAAGAAAAGGGAGGACCAGACAGCAATGAGACATTACTAGCTTTTGTAGGCTGACTGCTAAGGACAAATTGCCTTCCAAGGACATGTTACCAGTGAACGTGCTCCAGCTATGTCCTGTCAATGTGCAGCAGGATGAGCTTGTGTCAAAGGTTAAGGCAGAGGATGAATGGCTATGGTACACCAATGAGAATTGACTCCACACAGCAGGGACTCCCTCCATAGCTCCATGCTCTTAATCTCCCCTGTGGTCAGGAAATGTCTTTTTAGGAAGAGAATACACTATTATATGTCTCTGTGAGTCACCAGATGCAGCCTGGGTCCTCTTTGGCATAAAGAGCCTGAGGAAGCAGAGAAACCAAACCTCCTCATTTGGAGCAGCAAATTATTTCCAATGGCATATGAGATGGGATAGACCAGAGGATGAGGACACTCAAGAGAACAAGGTTACTCTGTCCTTAGAGTCCTGCACATTTTCTGTGAACACATCCTCTAAAGTTAAGTGGCAAACTCAAACCCCAGTTAGCAATGCTTCTTCTGCCGTCTCCCCAAAGACCAGATCGATCAATCTACTTGGCAATGACTGACCAACTTTCTCTTAAATTCAGGCTTAACTAAAAGCACAGGCTGCTTTCTAATAACATTACATGCAAAACTGTAAAAAAAATTGAACTAATAGCCATTTTTTTAACCTCTGCCTTAGATCCCTCCCACATACAAACTCCACAGTAAAAACCCAATGTGTGCTCATGGTGAGAGTGGTGGGTAGTAGACAATAACCAAACCATGTCCACTCTACTTTAAAGTAACTCACAAATGCAATAGCCGCTACCAAGCACTGATAGTTTAATAGCAATCACCACAGAAAAGAGCCCAGTGGAGCCACAGCATTCGAGATAGGCATTACTTTGAAGTGTTGCATTACAGTTTATCAGGATCTTAAAAAAACCCCACCCAGTTACTTCTGAGGCTGGGCAAAACTTAAGCTGTTCAAGGGGAAAAAAAAAAAAACAACCAAAAAAAGAGAAAGTTTCAGAGACCAACAAACCAGGTCTCGTATTAATCATAATCACAGCTTTGTAGATGAAAACCTGTAGGCAAGTATGGTTTTGTCACTGTCAAATGACTGCATGAAACTAACAATTACAGCTGATGGGAGCAGTAGAGGAACTAATCCCACAGCCATAAATACAGCCTTCAAAACCTCCCTCCCTTACTGAGGACAAGACTGCCTGAATGCTGGAGGGCTAGTAGGAAGCTGCAGATGACAGCAATTGTCAGAGATGGTTACGAGTGAATTTGGCCTATTAACGTTGCCCAACAAGTCCACAGGGCATATGAAGTTCTTGGGAGAAAAGGCTGCCATAGGATGATGTGCAATCAGTTAAACACACACAGATACACATACACAGATGCCAGACACACTACACCAGCACACAAAAGCTCCATCAAGTTACATCACAAACACTGTGTTCTCGGCTTGCAAAAGTCTGCTTTCACAGTAGCAAACTTGAGATGAGTGCTTATTTTAACACTAACATTTTCTTGGATTTGAGACCTGGCTAGCAAAAGGTATGATTAGAATCAGGCAAAAATTCAGCATTTGCTGTCTCATCCAGCTCTCAAATACTATACGGCTGAGACCAAAACAAACTGAATGAGCACAGAATGAAAGAGGAACAATGCTCTCTTCTCATTGCCCTCGGGAAGAACTGGCTTGTTCCAGTGGTGGTGGACTGGATCCTGGAGGAAGGATGCTGGAGTGTCATTGGCTTGGAGAGAAAAAGTGGACTGACTAGGAGTTAGGTCACCAGACTACAATTTAAGGTGGCTTTTCTCTGCCTCTTCTTTTTGTTATCTTCCACCTGGAAGCTAGAAATTTCACACTGATGTTTTGTTCAAGTGCTGGGTGCCACTGTGGCTTCAGATGCCTGAGATCATGAGATGCTCCCAGAATATAAATGATGATATAGATGTATATTTACATTGAAGAAGCAAACTGCCAAGAGAGAGCTGAAAATTTAAAAATAAAACAAATTAAAATCCATAGAAATTGGGTGTTTAAATCCTATGGCATGGATTAATTATTAGATTCCTCTTGCAAGAAAGAAACAACCATATGAGACTCCAAGGAGTTTTCCTTTTGCAGGAACTATCAGAAAGAGGCTGTTTATAGATTTCAGTCTTAAATATGAAAGTTGCATGAATTATAAATGCAAAATAAATGAGGGTTTCAAACTTTTAGAGCTAGCAAAATATTCAAGGGAATGCTTCCAGATCTGGAGAAATGTTGTTCTCTCATCTTTATGTTACGTGCTGGAAGACAGGATTTCTACAAAAAATTAAGAACATGAAATTTAGGTCTTTAATCAATAACACTAAGAATATTTTAAAAAGAGAGATTCACAGTCAGTAAAAAACTTTACTGCTAAAACTTAGGCAATATTGAGTTTTAACCACATGTTTATTGTGCATTATAACGTGATGCATATTGAGAAATGACAATGCAATTTTAATTTGATGACAATACCAGAATAAAGAGTTACACAGGTGAAATGCAGCAGAGCAAAGACAGGATCATGAGTTAACAGGCTATGGAGTATGGGGTGGGAAAGCAGAAACAGAAAAGCTCTTGCATCTCTAATGGTGTAGATAGTCATTGACTGAAGTTTTCCTCTTACTAATCCATTTCTATTAAATTTTTGTGTTAAATATTAATTCCAGGGGTGTGAAATAATTTATAAAGTTATGCATATGGCACTAAGATAACATTATATTAAACCGAAACCATCTCTGAACTTTGTAATCCTTGGATTAGTTCACTTCTACAGCTTTTCTAAACTTGACCTATGGTATTAATAGATTCCATGGAGGAGTTTAGCAGAAGAGTGTTTTTCCATGTCTCCAAGCATTAACTGAATTAAAAATATGAACAACTTTACAGGGGTTAAGAATACTATTACTGTCTGCTGCTGGTAAGCGCTTGCTGTAAGCTTTTAATCAATTAAAGAATTATAATTGTTCATTGCTTTTCAGAGCTTCCTTTCTGCAAGAAAATTTGATGGAGATTCACATGATACCAATCTTAGATGCCTTATCTTAGCTGCATTGCTCTGAGCTGTCAGTCCCGGCACTTCCAGCAGACAATGGGGCATCCCATCTCCTGCCTCAACAGCTCTCACACTGCTGCCTTCAGGTCCACTATGTGCTCTTTCAGAATCCTTTTTCAGCCCTGCTTCCTCATGGGATAAAGCCTGCTGGCTTACTGAAAGTCCAATTTCTGCCATTTGCCGTTCTTCTCCTCCTCCAGTCCTAGTTTGCTGGGGATTTAGTATTGCTTTGGGATCATACTCGGCCAAGTAGTGTAGACTAAACCAACTCTGTCTCAAACAGTACCTGTGTTCAGTTATCCCACAACAGAAGGAAGAAGAGGAAGCTCTTGTAAAGCAAACCAACACAGCATGCTGCCAAGGTCAGACCGGCATCGTGCCCAAGCTGATCTCACCTATATGAGAAAACTTTCTGAGGGTACAATGAATCACTACACTCTGAGCATGTGAAAAATAGTTCAGTCTGTGGCATTTACCTCTTAGAAAACTGAATGGGTTTCTGCAGTGGCAGTCCCACAAAGAGGCAGCATCAATCCTCTGGTACTCTAAAAACTAAAGCCTTAACTTGGAGTTTAAAGGGTTTTGTTTCAGCACAGATGAGAACATTTTCTGCAGGTTCTGATCTATCTTTGGAGGGGCCTTTTTTCTAATTGTACTCCTTCTGAAGAAAATCGTTAGCAAAAGCTGACATCATTTAATTGTATAATGTCTGAAAGTCACTTCATATCATTTAGGAAAGACATTGGTTTAATCTATCTTTTTTTCTTTTTTAATTAAATTTGTCACAGTGATGTATTTGCGTTATTAAATCATCTTGAATTTGCAAGAAGATTTTAAAAACAATATATTTTTAGAATGACTCATTTTCAATCAATCATTTGAATGAGCCTGCCAGGAGAAAGCAGCCTGCAGAAGGCACAGCAGGGCCAGCATTCTCCCAGGAGAGGATGCAGGCTGATAAGGTTTTCTGCAGTGTGCACTGCATTAATCCTCCACCTGAATTATAGTAAGGACAAAAGTTAAAGGTAAAAAGCAACTTAGTGTGTGTTAGCACCATCAAAGAGAAGGATATTTTCATTGTCTGATAAAAGTGATTATTCTTCATTTTAGAAAAGTAATGGTGAGCATTATCTGCTCTAACTTAAGTTTATAACCTGCACCCAGCTATGGACAAACCCTGTGCTTGGAAAAATAAAGAGCTGAAACCATGTTCTGTGCTTTGGAACTGAGATGGACAGGATCGAGTTTAGAAGATCCTTGCTTTGTTCACTGCTTGACAAAGTCCCCACTCTTGGCTTATCTATCCTGCCTCTCCCACTCCTCTCCTGATAGTTTTACAGAAGCCAAAACAATGCTCAAGAAAAGCCTGGCTTCATAGCTGAATCCACTCAATCTACATAGTTCTCAGAACAATGTACAGATCCCTTTGCTTTCCAGGGTCTTGGTCTCAGACTCTTGCAGCCAGAAAGTGAAAAATGATTGAAGATGAGTTTTGGAAGGACTTCAGTAGCCAGTACTGAGTGGTTTGTCCAGCAACTCTGAAAAACTGTTCCCCATGGTTAGTCACTTGTCTTCTGAAAAGTGGGGACTACTGTATATTGTATACCTGTTAACTTGTCCTCCATGGACTGCATGTGAAAAAAAATGGTCTAGCTACTACTTTGTGAAAAAGAGTTTTCTTGCCTTGAATTTCCTTATTCTACATTATTTCCATAATCAGAAGAAAATTGTATTTGTCCTCTCACACTTTCACATGACAAACATTCTACTTCCTACTTACAGATGTGGAGAAAGAGTGACAATTTGCCTCTCTCACAGTGGTGTTCAGCTTCATTTTCACCTTGTTTCACATCTTTTCTCTGAATGTCACCACTAAGATTTTGAATGAAGCTTAACAGATTTTTCAGGCCAAGCGATCAGGAAAAAAGCTTCAGCGTTTCTTAGGTACCTTTGAAAATTACAGTTTTGAAATTCCATTCTGAATAGGCTTTACTGCCTCCAGATATTTTTATAGATAGTAACATGAAGTTACAATTTCACATTAGTGCTTTCTTTATAATTTGTAGGTATCTGTGGCCTTTGTAGGTAAGGTGAAACAATAAGTAATGTATTTCTAAGAGAATGAGTGTGTTTTCTTGAAGACTTGAAGTATTCAAAGGACCAGTGTTTTGCAGAAGAGAAGAAAATTCACCTTTGACAAAATCACCTTGTAAAGTAAACCCCCTGGAATCTAGTTCTAAATTTTATGTACCCTAGTCTCAGTAAATTTCAAATTCAGAAAGTAACAAGACCAGCATCAGGAAAATATTTTCTTCTCTTTGTGTTTTACTATTAGCAATGATGGTACTTTTGTAAGGTCATCATTAAAGATACATTCACTTCTGTGCTTCAGGAAGGGAATTTTTGGCTGTTTTATTGTAAGGAGGGGGAAAAAAAATCCCATATTTTCAGCCCTGTGAATCAAATTTGAATTGTCTGAGGAGTTTCAAGAAAAATCAGATAATTGCTTTCCAAGGGTTGATTAGTTAAAATCTGTCACCAAGAAATATTCCTATGTGGAGCATTGTGTTTTACTAAGCCTGAGCTGCTCAAAAACATCCACTGCAAAAAAATCATAGCCTGTGAGAAGTTAGCTGAAATGTCAGAGTGAAAATATCTTCATTCATGGACAAAAAAAACAAAGTAAGAATTTGCTTTACTTGGCTTATGTCATAGTCTGCCAGCACTGTCAGAGTGAGTTGAGAGTTTGAAGAGTAATTATCCCCAAGATCTCCAGTAAAACACTAGCTGATCCTCTGTAATATTTCATCTATATGATACAGGTGTATGATCCAGCTGTATGATACAGGGCAGTGAGTTCAGGAGTGTTCCTCACCGAGCACCAGGCAAAGCCAGTTCTGCCTTCAGAAAGCCCAGGAATGACTTGAGATGGATCAACTGGCTCAAGGTTCATCTTTCTGAACCAGACAGCTTACTCCCCTCTCACCTTCTTTCACTCCTTTTCCACCCCAGCCGTTTCTCCATGCCCTGCTGCTCCCTTTGGCACAGCTTAGGTATTCTCCTGATGTGGGTGCTCGTTAGTGCTCTATCCATGAGCCTATGCCAATCAGTGGAGCTGATTCCTGCCACCAGGATAATCATTTTGCTTGGTATTCTCACAGCTGGTACTCTCTCCAGCACCTTGGAGCACCTGCCATATTAATGGGAATTGCATTCCTGCAATACAAGGAACTCTTGGCACTCAAAGAACAAGTGCATTCACCAGAAAGTGGCAAATAACTAGTAACTTTAAGTTAGATTCAGGACCACTTTGTGCTGTTTCCCATTATTTTGACCTGTTCACAGGCTTTTTTTGTGATCTCTGCTGCCCCTCACAAGGCTAGTGCATAAAAGATACTTGTTCCTTGTGAATAAAGGTGGGGTTTGCCCCCTTGCAAGCTGCCTAGCTTTTTGAGCATCTTTCTTTTTCTTCTTCAGGGAAGTTTCCAGTCATCTTTCAGAAAGGTCTTAAAGAACAGATTCAGCTGGTTCTGAACTCCCCTTCTGGCATGGGTGAGCAGCAGAATAGAGAATCAAGTCAGGAACTCTTGCCTACTGCACAAAATCAACTAATGCGGTTTAACTCGGGTAGGCAGGTAAACACACAGCTGCTCGCTCACTCCCTGAACAGTGGTGTGGGGGAGAGAATTCAGAAAAACAAGTTTGCAAGCAAGGCTAGACAACTCTGCATGCAAATGGTTTGGATGTGGAACATGGACAATAGGCCTTGCTCCTGTCTAAGAACTGCAGCATCTCTAGACACCAGGGAGTCACAACCAGTTCTTCAGGAGTCCTAAGCTTTTAGGCTTTGTAACTTGCTACGGTCAAATAAGAAATCAAAAGGTAAGGTCATGCCCTCTCAAGCAGACACACTGACAATCTTTTTTAGCACTGAAATCTATTTTCGAGTAGACCATAAAAGGCTTCTGAGGAGAAAAATCTGCTGAAGGAAACCATTCTGTAGTGGCACACAGACAGTGTGATACTCCCAAGATGGGAAGAAATTCTGACAAGTTTCTAATGAGGGACAAGCCCTCTGTGAGTATCGGATGTACCAGGCTGTCCTTTTGGGATAGCCAAAATGGTGACCACAGTGCACTTCTTTGTTGGCTATGAATTGTCTCTCCTCCTGTTAATGTGGATGCTTGTATTCCTGTGAGACTGGGAGCTTCTTACGAGAGACATATGTTTTGACCCATCAGTAGCTTAACAAGTTATACCACAAACAAGCATGCTGCAAGAAGGTTGTGACAAAAGCTGATTGTATTGCAGAGACTGAAGGTGAACTCTTTTCACAGGTAAGTACAGCCACAGAGACTACAGGAAAAAAAGACACTAACATAATCCCTAGGTCAGCAAGCTGGGTGGAAATATTACCTATGTGGATGGTAAAATCATAAAACTCTTGGCCATGTGATGCAGATCTAGACAAACACAAGGGTCTTTGTGGTGTGGCTTGAAAAGCAGGGCATTCCTTCTGATTTATATGAGCTTTGCCAAATTCTTCCTGGCACCATTTTGAAAGCACATCTTCTCATAGTACAGCTGCTAATCAGGGCATGTCTTAGATCTTCCCTACCCTCACCTCCTCTTCCCCCATCCCCGCCATCTTCTTCATAATATGAACAATATACCTAGCTATGGAAGAGATGGGCATGCCAGGCTCTTCACAGTGATGAGGTCACTCCAGATTTGAGCAGGAAATCAGAAGCAATTGTAACTGGTGACAGATCCCACAACCACAAACTGGGAGTGAGGACCCTGGTCTGCGTACAGGCAGAGCACAGCTCATTGCAAGATTGCTGCTGTCTGAGATGAAGATTCAGTATGTTCTTTGATACCAGGGCAAAGCCCTTTGGATATTTTGAAATTGAAGCTGTCAAGTGAATCAGTTTGTTTTGCCATTTTCATGCAAAACAGGAGCTTTCACAAGCAATTCCCTGATGAACTCCACTGAAGAATGTTGATATTGATTGTTCTAGATGTGTGCTGGCCTCTCCTGAGTCACAATACCATACTCAGAAGCAAAACCTGAATGAGAACAAAGGGTTTGTATTCTTCTATAAGATAAAGACACTGGGGTCAGGCATGTCCTTGAGAGAAACTTAAGATTACTTCGACAGGCAGTCGAAAACCCCGAATGGGAAACTGAATATCCAATATACCACAACCTATATATATAACCTATGTCTGGGGAAGTTTGGGAGATTCAGAAAACTTTCATGTCAAGTCACTGGAATAAATCATTGTTGCACCACAAGGACAGAAAAAGCTACTTTATATTGAGTGAAAAGGAAGGAAGGAAGGAAGGAAGGAAGGAAGGAAGGAAGGAAGGAAGGAAGGAAGGAAGGAAGGAAGGAAGGAAGGAAGGAACATTTGGGCCAGCTCCATGTTTTCAACACAAGGGTTGCCAGAAATCCCTCTTTTGCTTCAAGATGTATAATTTTCCCCAGTTAATTTTCCCAAGTATAGCAATTCAACCCACACAGAATAATGCTGTGGGCAGAGCATGGACCTTCCTAGCTGACAGCTAGGGAAAACAGTTTCCTTAGTTTAGCACTGGCTACTAACCAGGCCAGCTTCTTCAGGCAGCTGAAATTTCTTCCTTTTCATGCAGAGGCCACTGGTCCTTCTGCTGCCATTCTTTATACCCATTCATTAATTTGGTCTCTTTTCAACTAATAAGGATGAACAATATTACAACCAAAGCCTGATGTAAGAGTGCAGTTTTTGCACATTATTTTAATAGTGGTACAGAGCAGGCAGATTAATCACTGCACTGGAAACAAAATAGCAAAAATACTTTTAAAATACTAGCTTTTATAATAATTGGTACTTAGAAAACCCTCATGGGAAATCCATTGCTTAGTTCATCTTGTACGGTATATAATTAATCCTTCGACCCTTACAGTATTACATGTACCAGAGACAGATCCAGCAGAGGCACTGAAGTGTAAGGCTATACTCAGCAGTGAGATTACTTGCTGACAGCATTTTTTCACCTCAATATCATTGTGGCTTGCCTTCGTCTTTCAGTACAGGGAAGTAGAGTTTGTCCTGGTTTCGGCTGAGATAGAGTTAATTTTCTTTCTAGTAGCTGGTATAGTGCTGTGTTTTGGATTTACTATCAGAATAATTTTGATAATACACTGATGCTTTAGTTGTGGCTAGGTAGTTGTTGTGTCTACACTAAGTCAAAGAATTTTCAGCTTCCCACGCCCTGCCAGGTGCACAAGAAGCTGGGAGAGCACAGCCAGGACAGCTGGCCCAGACTGGCCAAAGGGATATTCCCTGCCATATAACATTATGCTCCGGCTATAACTGAGGAAGCTAGTAGGGAGGCAGGATCACTGCTCAGAAACAGACTGGGCCTTGGGTAGGGTTTTTTTCCTTTTGCATGTAGTGACCAACTGCATTTGTGGATCACTTGTATTATTGTTATTACTATTATTATTATTCTCTTCCTTTGTTATCCTATTAAACTGTCTTTTTCTGAACCCACAAGTTCTTTTTCCATTCTCCTCTCCATCCCCTTGGAGGGGGGGAGGGGGTGCGGGGGGGATGAGCAAGTGGCAGAGTGGTGCTCAATTACTCGCTGGGATTAAACCATAAGTTGCAGCCGAAGGCAGATTCCTTCCTTGAGCAAACATTAACTGCTCTGTTCTCTGGAAATATTAAGGTGGAGTCCTTGATATATTAAGGAAAACAAACTGTTTTGATGAAATTGCAAACAAAACAAAACAGTTGGTATAGGGTGTCATTGAGTTTATCTGCTCAAAAGGAGAACTTGAGAGGAGCCTGTCCAGATTTTTGTGGTGACCAGTTAGCCCAGCCTGTCAAGCTAACTGAAAGTTCTCACTGACGCAGAAAAATCACTGACCTTAGTCTGAAATTGGTGTAGGTCTGTGTAAACTGAGCTGGGGACTGCAGCTGTGATTTATTTGGGAGCACGGTCCCACAGCAGAAGTACTAGGAAAGTGTTTTGAGTACAGACAGTCCCCTAGCTCCTTTCCATAGTGCCTCCTGAAGCACAGACCTCCTCGAGCTGCATAGGAAGGACATACAGCACAAACAGCTCCTAGTCAACTTCTTATCAGTCTTTCAGGAGCAGGGAACACCTCTGATGATGTTGCTACCAACAGCCATGCTGGCTTTCCCCCAGCAATGGGGTGACAGCAAAGTGTGAGCACAGTGCCAGACATTTTGGGTTCTGGAGTCAGTTATCTGACACGCTTTAGGGCTTTAATAATTTCCACGTCATCCTGGGAAGTCTGACACCTTCCTGTTTGCAATAATGTTGTTTCCAAGCGTATGTACAGGTGTCATTCTGTCACCACTCACCAAGGTTGTGACAATAATCTAAATGGGTACTTTTTTCGTCAGGCTCAAATATTTTCTTCAATTTCAATTTCTGAGCTGGAACTGCTCAGGTATGAAACTTCTGAAAGAACTCACCAGGTTAAGCTTGCCATATATTTCTTAAAATTAACAGACAAAAGGAAACAACATCAAAGTAATGTTAAACAAAAATATTGTGGAAGCACAGCTGGAGGTAAAAAACTGCTGTCCCCACCTCTTCCTGCCTGGTTCTTCAGTGACTCAACATGACAGAATTTCACAGGAAAGAGTTCTCTAAGATGTTGGTCTCAGAGGGCCTGTGCCAGGCTTGACAGGGAACCAAATGAATTAATCACATTAGCTCACACAAAAAGACTCCATCAGATATTCATCCTTGTAAATCTCAGCTGCACTGGATAATAAACCATCTCAGGGATGCTGCAATGCTCCACAGAGGCACTGCAGGCCAAGTGGGATGTCTGCTCCCCAGTTCAAAGTTATGCCACATCTTCCACTGCTTCCCTTCAGGCTTCCTGCTTGCAGAGTCTTCTGCTAAAAGCAAATCTATGAGTGAGGAGAGGTGGCTTGGGGAAAAAACTCTTTCAGTCCTGGGTAGCCAGAGTGGAAGAAGATTGATTTGGTGAGCCCATGCTGAATGACATCACTCTAGGCATTAATTTTCATGCAGGCAAGAAGCAGCAGTAGGTAATTATCTCCTGATTCCTGCATGGAATACTCCTGGACCTTATAAACCTGAAACATCAAAGGCATCTGGATAGGCCATCTCCTAGACTCCAGTGCGACGGCATGTGTTACGTGCAATACTAAGCACAAGAAGTAGGGCCGTGGAGGGTTTTCTCCAGATGTGGAAGCACTGTACGACCACATGCACCTTCCTAAATGAAGCTTGAACTTAGAGACAAGAGAAGTCATCTTGTGGCAAAGGCATATTGATCTAAATACCTTTCAGGCCTCCTTCAACCAGTCTCTATGATGTTGGGGCAAGTCAAAGAACTATGTGATGAGCTGCAGGTGCCCAGAGATTATTTCCTGAACTCTCCTGTGGCATCTACAGGTGTAGTCATCTTTTCAAAAGATGGATATTCTTCTCAGAGCTCATTCTGCTGAAATAATCTGAGGCCTGCACTCTTTCAAAAAATCAGATGCAAGACTGTTGAGTACTTGCATTATTGGTTGGTTTAACACATGTTATTTGGTTTAGCTCAACAAAGTAAACCCCAGTGCAGGTCCCTTCACTTTGGTTGGTTTATCCAGAAATAACAATATCTTTAAAATGCTCTGAACTCATTAAAAATGCTGACTTCAGAATGAATCTTCTAGATTTTAGAGTAAGTAGAAAGAGGCTTGTCAGAGGCAGTGAGAATTCTTTCACAATACTTTTCATTCCCTTCTGAGTTTTCTGACAAGATGAAAGAATATAAAAAGGGAATGTGCTTCTTGCAGTATTTCAGTAATAGCATCAAAAGTCTCCTTGTTCCTTTGGTAAATATCTCAGCTTTATTTGGGTAAATATTTCATGCCATTTGAGGGTTTTCTGTGTCCTCTTTAGTGAGGAAACTTGCCAGTCAGAAGTTTGTTTTTCCCATAAGCTGCACCAAGATGAAATTCCCCTCTGGAAACTGACATGGAAAAAAAAATACTGATTTCATCAATACATTATTAAAAAACAAGCCAGTATGTAATTCTTTACTATTGAGAAGAAAATACTCTTCTTCTTCCAGGCAGCTCCATTAACAGGGAAAGTTAAAGCAGAACTCTGTAACACCAAAAACAAAACAGAAATGACCCTCACAATGTCTCATAAGGCAAATGATCCAAAGGCCAGAGTTTGCCCTGCCCCATGTGGGAGAAGATACCAGAAGTGATATGAGAGGAAGGAAAACAATTTGTCATTTTTTCCAAAGCTTTCCAGCTGTTCTGATACACAGTACATCAAATGGTACAGTGTTTCACAGCACACTTTTCAGAGGGGTCAGCATGCTCCAAGTTCATTTTCATATCTTCTGTTTCAGTCAGTTCCAGAAAATAAGGCTCTGGTTGCAGAGCTGTGTGATCAATTATTTTCTGCTCTTGCCACCAGCATCTAGCTTAAAATTGGTGATTTATGGCTGTTTAATTGACGCAATGTTTATCCATTATTTTCGCAATCAGATGGCAAGACTCAACTGCATATCCAATAGATCCCAACCTCTTTATATGACCTAGATTGTGCATTGTGCCCTGATTAAAGATACGTTAACTCTCTGCTCTCTTGGACCAACTCTTTTGGCTGGAAAACAGCTATGTCTCAATGTGATGATACTAAAATGCTGCCTGGTTGACCTCTCTTTTTCACTGTTGCTGCACCTTCA
Source organism: Grus americana (assembly GCF_028858705.1). NCBI lineage: Eukaryota > Metazoa > Chordata > Aves > Gruiformes > Gruidae > Grus > Grus americana. The sequence continues at coordinate 52,707,988 of NC_072891.1, forward strand.
AGAAACATGGGAATCCTGGTGGTCTATGCTGTCAGCAGGAGGAGCACAATGTTCAAAAGACAACGTTACATGCATAACATTTTAACTTAATATTATGCAAGAGAAGAAGAAATCAATCTCACTATTTTTTAATGATGCCTGGTCAGGAATTTTTCAATGACAAGCAAAGGCAGAAGACATTTCTGAAGCTGTCAAAAGAAAATGTTTGTCATAAAAACCCCCTGTTTTTCATTCAAAACCAATTTCCATTAGGAAATATACACACTGATACTGCAAAACTGAATTCCTAAAATGTCTGAAGTTTTCAAATTCTTCCATCTCAAAAATGCTGATACTTCATCCCATTTCATGGGAAAGATGTGAAGCCATTTTTTTTCTATGTGTATAGCTGAAGCACAGCATTGAGTTAGAGGTGGTTTAATTACCTTCTTGTTAATATCTTCCCAAGCATATCCCCAAAGTCCTTTTTAATTTTACTTATTTATGAATGCATTTCATTAGTGCTAATAAATGAACAGCTGTAAAATTAATGAAGTTTTCAGGACTAGGTCAACACATTCCCTAAGAAATGCTGATTCTTCTAGCCCTGTCCTCTTCAGAACTTGGTATTTCAAGCCACTCCTCCGCTCTTTATCTCTGTGAATTCCTGAATCGCTGTCCAAAGCTGCACCCAGAGTCCTGCCATTTCACCGTCTTTCCTAGGAAGCATTTGCAGCACTGCATTCTCTACTCACCGTGCTCACTAACCACATCAGTGCTCTGAAGTGCCCTCCTAATGCTAAACACAAGTAGCTGAACTCTGTGTCAAACTGTGTACAAAGAGGCAATCTGTTTGTTGTGACAGGTAGAGCATACACAATCAGGAAGTGCTGGTCATCTGCATATGTTGGTGTAAAGCACTCAGTCAGAGATGTGCAAACTTCCCTTCTCATTGTATTAGCTCAGTTGCAGAAGCAAACAGGGTAGAACTGCAGGACTATTCCACTCTTAATTTTTCTACCCTTTATGGCAAAAGATGGCTGTGGGTTTGATGTGTGGGGAGCCTGACGAAGAAATAAACAGCTTTAATGCTTTGTTTTATTTTGCAACCTTTTGATATTAAAGTCAAACTTCAAAACAACCCCAAAGCTTTAAAATACTGTTTCAAGTGTTATACCTTTTCTCTTAATTTATTTTTTTTTCCTAAACAATGGTATTTGTCAATTAAATGCAAATTCATGAAGATGTTTTTCTTCCCTGGAAACTGCACTTTTCTTCCAATAGGACTTATTTTTCACCAGTAATTGCACCACCTCACCTCTTGTTTGATGCTAAAGACATTCTATTAGTCCCACATGGACCTAATGTACAAGGCAGGACTTTCTGTAATTCTGAAATTCACTGCTCAACTTCTTCTCTTCTTGTTGAAGCATACTCGGCAAATTCATCCTTGGGGAACCTGGAATGAAGATTGTCTTCCCATATATTATGAAGAAACACAATGAAAGGGCAACATTTCCAGAATAATTTCTTTTTTTCTTCTGTTGTGATATTGTCATCAAGAACTGTTTTTCCTTCTTGGCACTTTCCCATCCATTTGCTTTAGAGTGAATGGGACTGCAGTTCCTCTGCATAAATTCTTGGTGATAACTAAGGGCTTGATAGAAGAAAAGGAGGAGAAAAAAAGAAAGGAGAAGCAAAGGAAGAAAATGAACCCTTCAGGCATGTAGACTGAAGGAAGAGGAAAGTCCTATTGGCAGCAAGCATGACAAAAAAAACGTTTTCCTTAGTCTCACTTCACTCTGTTCTTGGTCTTGCCCTGAACGACTGCAGAAAAATCATAAAGACAAAGTCAGGACCAGAGACTCAGGTTGCCCGTTTCTTTGACAGAAGGGACAAAAGAAGGTGGCTATCCACTGAGCAGAAAAAGCCAGAAGTTACAGGCTGTAATTCTTCATCGTACCCTCCAGACTAAAACTCGATAGTCTGGAACTTGCTGAAAGCAGATGCACCAGCTGTCAGAGGTGAGGCATGCTGGAGGAAATAGAGGCATTCCCCAGGACTGCAGACTGCCTTTTCCAAAGGAGAGGAACTTCTAGGAGAGCAGACATGAAGCTTTACACAGAAACCTGAGGAAAGGCTGAATGGGTTCCCATCTTGCCTCTAGCTCAACATTCCTGTGTACACCATATAGATCCCATTAAACAAGCACTAGTTGACTTCATGTTCAAAACAATGCTGTCAAATGGGGATGAGGCTCTTCTAATTGATACTTAAGGATGTTTTTAACCAGCAAGCATGTATACGCCTGACAAATTGCAATGACAGCAAAAGATATCCCATGCATAATATTACTTCATAGCAAGGAGCATTGTAGGAGAATGTAACATTTAATGATCTCTGAAGTAATGTAAATCAGTTGCACTTAATTCTGAACTAACTCCTGACTGTTACTGGAGTGTCATTTATGACTAGTTTCTCAACTTGTCTACAAAGAAATCAATTATTCAAAGAAGTAGTTTCTTACAATGAAACAAAAAAATGTCTCCAAACATGCTTAAACCAACTAAAGCACACCATTACAGGCAGCTAAGTATACACACATATCTGCTACCTATTGCCTACTCAACACGATGTCTGATGCCCATAATCTCAACAAAAATCCACAAGGGAGCTCTCTGGACTAATCTCCATACTTACCACCAAGAAATGAAAGGGTCAGTTTACCAGCTCTGCAGACAAGCAGATATAACTCCGCTGAATATGACCACAACTGTTTCTGTATTCTTATTCACATGAGCAAAAATTGACCCGACTGAAGAAGCCTTCTCACATGCAATCATTCCTGCTCAATACCATGGTATGTGCTGAGCAAGACCATGAGGTCAGCATCACCAAATAGGGAAGCATATGGCACAAGGAAGCTGTGCCAGTCACCTGCACTAAGAAAAAAATAGTTTTCTAGTGTTTGATGGACCTATAGCATCTGCAGACCTGATGACATCTGGGAAATGCAATTAGCACTGTAGCAGTCAGGTAGTACCACTCAGGCTTCTACCCAACAGGTACCAAGGCAATGGAAATTTACTCCACATCCAGTAAGATGTGTAATAAGTAATCATGCAGTAAGAAACCTCTGCTGAACAGTAGGCATCTTAGAATCTTAGACTGTTTCTCCAGTTCAGCCTTGCCATTAATGCCAGTCCTCTCGTACAAGACTTGCAAGCCATTTGTACTTTCACCGTGTGGGTATTTACTTTTTAACATTGGGCAACCAACAAGAGTGGTCTTTTGTTTGCTTAAATTCATCCCACCAACTGCAGATATTAGTTCACTATCAATGTCACAGTCCTCAACTGCTTACAGTTACTCTGCTTAACAATTTATACTCGAAGTTCCACAGTCTGCAATATGTATTAGGCTCAAACATCATCATTCAGAGAAGCATATAAAACGTTTATGCCATCAAACCATTTAAGATATTCAGCTGTCTTTAAAGAGCAATAACATGTGATTACTCATGGTGAACTTGCTGGACTTGAGTTTGTAGCCTGGAAAATGCTGAAAGAGGAACAACATTAGAAAAATAAATGTCCTGTTCAAATTCCCCAAGTTCTCTTATTTTCCCATCTGCTCCTGGATTATACTAGCCCACATCCTAATCGGGGGAAGTAATACAGCAACACAAAGTCAGCGCAAAATGGTGAGGTTATGTTCTAGTCTTACCTCTCAGAGATCTGTCTTATTAGTCTAAAGGACATTCCGTTATGACTTTACCAACCACGCTTATTAGCATTTACCATATCATTTCCTCACAGTTTGGCATGATATAGCATTACATCTGCATTTTTATTGGTATCCCATCTTCAGAAGTAGAATAGATTTCATATAAATTTCATAGAATCTCCTTTCCACAGATGGAATTCCTCACAGCTGTGGAGAAAAGTGCAAATATATACTCCAAATGTCACCCTGGAGGCTCAAAAGCTACGATATACCAGGATATAAAAAAGGAGGAATAGGTATGAGACGCGAGAAAAAGCAACGAGAAAACATTCTTCAAGTATAACAGAACAGTTAAAAGCAAACTATAAGTCTGTTATTCATGGGAAAAGAGATCAAACAATGGGTGATACAAACAAATATTCTACTTTTTTTTCTGTCTCTCTAATCTTCACAAAACTGTGACCAGAGAATGATACAAGGGAAGAAAAACACTGGCCAGAGTAAGGAGGAAAAAAAAAAAAAGGATAAAAATACTGGGCAAATTGGCCAAGTCTGAAGATACTCATCCTTGACTGCCGAGGGAAAAAGTCCAAGTAATCTTAAAGATCACTGTTTCTGAGAACTAGTACAGGAAAGGTGAAGCCCCATAAAAGTGCAGGGCAAACATCCACCCACTTTTATAAAAGGAAAAAAGAGACCCCAGAGACCTCTGAGGTAATCTAACTTTAGCCGCAGAAAACACAGGATTTGGGACTAAATGAAGCTGACTGTGGAGGAAAAGAAGACAGGAACAGATGGCAGGCATTTGTCAAGGATCGAGTAGCTGTCCACCCAGCTGTCCTGGGTGCAGTATGTATCAGCTTCAGTAAACCTGCACGTAACTTCCTTGTTAGCAAACAATGAACCTATGGCTCTCATGAGCTATCTATGGAACAGACAGCTGGCTGCGGGGTGGTCTGTTTGGTTTTTAGAAGACAGTCAGAATAGTTATTAATGATTCACTGTCATTTGTGGAGAGAAGTGCGAACTGGTTCCCATGGGGGTCTGTCCTGTGCCTTGTGTTATTTAATTGTTTCATTAATGACCAGGAAGATGGAGAGTAAAGTGCATTTACACCATTTGCAGATGACACAGAACTGAAAGGGACAGTCAGAAGGGCTGGATCAGAATTCAAAATGATCTTTACAAATTGGAAAGATGGCCTGAGGTCAACAACATGAAATGCCACAGAGACAAGTGATACATTTTGAGGGGAAAAAACAAACATGTCATTACAAAAAAGGCAGCCAGATGGCTAGTACAGTGTTAGAGGTTTTGAGGGTGAAACTAGCTCACAAACAGCAGCAGGATGCTACTGCACCTCTCTCAGGATATGTTAATAGGAATATTGAATATATACTCTGGGTTAGGGAAAAAGATTTCAGTTGCAGTACTGTGTCTAGCATGCAGCAATACACTATAAAAAAGGTGAATTATTCTCTGGATTATTTCCTGTCTGCAAATAAGATTTGGGAGAATTTAGAAGACATTGAGAGCCTCACTTGCCTCCAGCTGAAGTCATGTAGCAATCCAGTGGCAGAAAATTTGGCAAGATACAAGACTTCTGTTTTCCTAGATTGTACCTCTTTGGACACATTTTTTTAGTCTCACAGCTATCATAAGGCTGACTTTAGGTTCCAAGTTTCAGAAAACAAGGAAATATTCCAAACCCTGGAACATGTAGGCCTACCTTCTGCAGTCTTCCGTCCCTCAGAGTATTGCCTTGTTCTGTGAAGACCATTGCAAAACACTACTCCTTACTTGCCACGTGACCAGCAATATGCAATTTCTGTCTGCCTGAGAAAAATATGTCTTTTGCTTCAAAAAAGTGGCTAAGCACTTCTTCCCTCGACATGTATGCACAAACATCTCTTGAGCAAAGGCTACTCTTATGCTTTTTGTGACTTCCTTCTAAAAAACGATTCCACTGCTCCACTTGCTTTCATTTAATTTCAAATATAGGACTGCGGTTTTTGTAGAAGCAAGAATTTTAATGGTAGCCCAAAGCCACCCACCTGCTAGTCAGGGGCACTGCCTTCCTTTGTCCTTGACAGACAAAGAGAGTTGTAATTTCTTTCTGGGTTGTTTTTTTTTCCCCATTAATAGCACATCATAATTTTGTTGTGGTTTTGTTTCCCGGAAGTTGAGCATGCTCACAGACAAAGTTTCCCTGGGGAAGAAGAGCCAGATTCCCAGAAAATGTCTACCTTGTTTTGTTTTGCTTTGTTTTTATTCTTCCCTCCACTCCATGCCAAATTACAGAAAGCAAAAATCTTATATTCCCATCAAGAACTCTGTTTGAGTTTTTTGAACAACTTTGGAGGTTTTGCCAGATAGTCCAGATTAAGACAGCTTTTTTTACCCAGATCAGCTGCACTTTGTATGGAGTTCAATATTTGTGCACCTGTTTTCTACTGTGCTTTATTTTCAGAAATCTAATTAATCTGAAAAAACATCATGTGGAAGACATGCAGCTACAGTTAATGCTAGAGACACACTCAAGTACCAAGTGTAACTACTGAAGTATAGTCTTCTCCCATGCTGACAAAGCATGGGAAAAGGCACTAAGCAGCTAAGTCTCAGTTCAGTTTTTCAGAACTGTAGGAATTGCTGATAATGAAGCACCTCCCTACTCAGCAGTTATTAGATCAAGCCTGCAAATGTTCACATGTCCTCTCCTTCTTTATCTTTCATTGATACAGAAAACCTTAGTCCTAGGGATTTTTCTGTCTAAGACAAACTTTGTCCCATAGATTCATAACCATACATTCTACTTGTGTATTGATGACTTCGCAAAAATCTAGTAATGGCTGGAATTCAGATGCATGTGTACTATAAGTTCTTGCTATCATGCTAGATCTTCATAAGACTTGTAATAAAACACTTTGCATATTAGGCTTAATTTTGTTCTTATCTGATGTGTGCTGCAGAAAACCATGGCCTAGGTCCTGGTATTATACTATCCTGCAAACCAGATACATCTCTAACTGATGTATAACATTTGGATAAAGGCAGTAAAATAGAACATTTGGTGCAAAGAAAGGAAAAAAGCCACAGGAAAAAAGGCAAATTTTACCTACTCCCAGCTTCAAAGGAGTTTCAGGACTTGCCTCTTCTTCAAGAAGCTTGATCAGCCACCCATCCTTGGGCTACTAAGGGGGAGGAGAAAAACAGTACTGACATGAATGCTTACCATCAAAGTTAACCTGACCCATGGTGCTGCACTGAGCCAATTGTGCCTACGGATTCCTGCTCCAACTTCCTTGGGGTAGTTGTGCACAGTGGAGCCATGCTACCACAAGAAGGGTGCTAGACACGGTCCCATTCACACCCAGTAAGATGGAAGAGGGATGTGCCTCTGAACTCCCAAGACAAGTAAGGTCCACAACTAGAGGTAATTATTTTAACCAATGATCTTCAGCACCCTATTGGCAACTGTCACCATTGCAAACACTGATGTGTATTGGAATGATGTTCCCAAGTTCCTTTAATTCACTGTTATTTCCAGCTGCCATGGAATTGTGATACATTCTGGTATCTCTCTTCTTAATAATCCTTCATAACCCTGGGAGGTCTCCGGAAACTGTGTGCGCCTTGTGAGATAATTATAGAAGCCAGTCTTCCCTTTCAAACAACTTGGAACCACAGGTTATTCCCATCTCATTTGCCTGATGTGGGTCAAATATGTCTCAGAGATGGACCTGAAGATCATAGGTCATGGTTTGTTTTGGGTTTTTTTCTCTTTGCAGATACAGAGAACATCTGTAAGCAATTATTCCATTGACTCAGCAATTACCAGTGGGGAATGGGGATATAAGCTATATTATCCTGTGACAACACTGTGGCAAAGTGTGGAGGCAGTCATTTTAGATGAAAATTGGTGTTCGACCTGTTCCATGAATCAGAGAGAGATACTGATGCTTTTTGCACAGTAGCTGGCTATAGATCTCCTAAGGTGAAGATTCCATTCATTCAAATGCAACTGTCTGAAAGACAGGTGTCTGCTCCAAATTACCTACTTAAGCTCCCTTTGTAGAAGACAGAATCTCAAAACAGGAGTGTGAGAGAGGTGTGATCAAATCACCTCTGGATACCTGTGAACAAGCACATACGCTTAGGAGATTCACATCACTGGTAGTGAGTTGGAGCCAAGCTCCTTCAGGGACACTGAGGTTGCAAGGAAAGCTTTAGACATCTCACTGAAGGGCCTGTTGGTCCACAGTGGTAATCATCTTCTGCAAAGAACATAGGAACCTGCTCTCCAGGGATAGGAAAAGAACCCCCCAGTCACAGACAGTGGTGAATACCTTTAATGAGAGGATGGAAATGGTGTGCCTGCTAATATTCTTTCCAGGCTCTTCACTGCTCTGTGACCAGAGGGATTCATATTAATGATTGCAAGCCAAGTCACTGCAGGTGGACCTTGGACTGCAGTAACCTCTTTCCATATCAAACACTCTATGTTTCTATGAGGCCATTACTATGAGGACTGTTAGCAGGCTGTGTTGTCACCTACGAGGATGTACACAGGTATCCCCTTCCAGACCCAGGTCTGCCAGTGAAGGAGGTACCATCCCCACGAATTCAGTTTTGCCTCTCCCACAGAACCACAACTGATGTCAGTTACAAGGATTCAGGCAAGCAGTTCTCTTGAGAATCATGGGAGGAGGAGGAAGCGAGATGACTGCTGCTTGTAAGTCATCTCTCCCTACACAGTCACACTAGCACCTGGTTTTCTAGGAACACCCATGCCTGGTGAGAACCATGCTGAAGGGATGGAAGAGAAGTGAGCATTTTCATTTAGATGAGATTTCTGTGAGACATAACATTTCCAAGTGTTTGTTAGGAATGAGCTTCCTGAGATACACCTAGCACTAAAGGGAATACAATGGCATTGGGATTACATGTAAAAAAGTAGACATAATTCATCACTGTTACTTCCATTTGGAACTGCGTTGCTCTAGACACAGTAGGCTCTTCAGTCATTTTCAGTCTTTTTTCTGCCTAGATATGAATTTCTATAGTTCTCTTTTCATGCTTCCTCATCCCCAGACATTTCTTCTGATATTGAAAAGCCGTTCTTTCTATCATGTCCTTTGTTTTACTACATCCTATTAACTCTCTGGGTTGCCTTTACAGTGACCAGAAAAGATTTTAATTTCCAAATGTAAAAGTCTGTGGTAAGATTTCTAAAACACTGGGATTGTTTGAATATCTGTAATGCACAGCATGATAAGGAAGCTAAAATGTCTGCATTTAAAAAAAAAAAAAATAGGCTATTTACTGACAGGTACTGAAGTGGTTCTAAAAGACAAAAAGAGGGTTTTGATGCCTTCTGTTAAAGGGAAGGAAAATTGCTTAATTGCTGATTGGTTATATGTAATATTTAAAAATAATAGAGAAAAGACAAATTCCTGCAGCATGAGTTGTATTAAAATGATAATTATAAACCAAATAGCTGCATAAACAAAAGAAAAAATACATTTGTGCCTCAGGACACTGCTAATTGAACCTGTCTGTGTAGGAATTAAATATTGCTGATTTTCTTAAGCAATACACATGGCTGAATGCTTTCCATGCTGCACTCATGTGTGTGCATCCACCAAATGCCTATACGGAGAAGAAGAAGAAGACACCACTGCTGCAATATTAGGAAGGGCAACCACTGATGAAATCAGTACTAAGCCAGGTCACAGCTTAAAGGACACTTTTGGTCTTTATCAACAGGAAAGACTCAGTGTCCGTGAAATACCTCCTTGTGGTAAGGACAGGAAGGCAAAAGATGCATAAGCACACGACAGTAGAAATTACATGGGCAATGTGCTTAAGGTTGCAATGATTTCCCCCATTTTCCCTGTTGCATGACATGAAGCCCTTGACCCAGGATGCAATGTGAGAACCACCCATTGATCTCTGATCCAGGCATGAAAGACTGATGCTCCCACATAGACTGGCTCCCATACCATTTCATAGTATTCATTTTCTGACCTACCTCTTCCTGAAATCCAATCTAAGCCCACCTACAGACCCACCCTAGCCCACACAGCCAAGAGGGTCCCTAGCACTGCTCATCAGGCACTGACACCTCAGATCCTTTGCTCAGTGCAATTTTTTAGCTTTCTGCTCCCTTGAGAAATGACCATTGACTGGAACCTCCCTAACAGCTTTACTCCCCCTTCTCAGACCTTGGGAGGCTTGCACTTTACCCAGCTCATCTCGCAACACTTTCTGCCCTCTATGGAGGGCTCCAGCTCTGGCTGGACAACTACTTCACTACAAGTAGGAAGGGACGTACTTTGTCCCTCAGCCCCTCTGGACTCAGGATAAGTGCATGAAACCAGCTCAGTGCTTTCCATCAATTTCCCTGTGCCACAATGCCCCAAGAATGGCTCTCTAACTCACTGGCTCCAGTTAAGATGTGAAAAATTGAGAGGACAAGCACACTGCATAGGGTAGACATGGGAAAGCACCTTCATATGAATAATGAATATTTTCTGTATCTGCACATGCCAGCAGAAAGATACCACTATATATGAGAAAAGGATGCAGGATGGAATGTAGCTAGAACTAGGCAAAACATAAGGAATGAACAGAGAATGTGAGTAGAAAAAAAAAGGACAAAAAGTAAGCCAATTTTAACAAATGCTTTTGTCAAAAATAAAGAACTTTTTTATTTTTTAAATATATCAGACTTCCTTTGTTGCTGTTTTCTAAGTTATCCTTTGCTTTCAGTCAATAAAAAAGTTCCTCTGCATGTTCTTTGTGCAAGTAAAAGACACCCTTCATTAACAAATGGCATTTTTGACCTATCTTCAATTAATAGGAGAAATAGTGCTTAGAGAAAGGCTTACATAATTCACATTGTTTATGAAACATCAAAAATATGTACAAAACTGGTTGAAGTTAAGTGGATCTGGGTTTCCATTTTTTTAAATCAGCCACAGAATTATAAATCTGGTATTTTTCCCCAGGTCACCTGGTTAACCTTTAGAGAAAAATGCTAGAAAGTATTCCAAAGAAGTAAAAAAATAGTTCATCTCATCAGGGAGAAATTGAGAAATAAGAGCCAAATGAAGAAAAGATTGTCACTTACATAGATGAAACCTCTGAGGACACTCTTAAGTGCTCACAAATATAGGGCACAATGACACCAGGCCCTGTTATTTTCATTAGTCCATTAAAATGAAAGACAGAACAATTGGAATGTCTAGAAAAAGAATAAGCCTTAAAAACAAAACTGAATTCTATTAAAAAGGCAGAAATATAATATGAAGGGATGTTCTAGGTAAGCTCACAGAAGCTGTTCTGGAAACACCAGCACCAGAGAGATTCTACACAAAGCTTCACCTAGGCACGATTTGGGAATCTAAATACATTTCTTGGTATCAGTTGCATTTTAATAAAACCCGTTCAAAGCTGATTGCATTGGTCAAGTGCCAGTCAGCTACTGGAGATCATAATGATGTCCACATCAGATGGCAAAATGACAGTGCTCCATAGGTTGGTGACTGGAGGCAAACAAGCAGATGGATTTGGAAGGTCTAAACATGATTTGGACAAAAAACACAGGAAGAAAAACACTGCCACATGTACACGGGAGGGACGGAGAGAGAACAAGAATGGGGACCACCCGTGTGAGGTATGCAGAGGACTTGTTATGTGGTGTGCCATACAAAGATTCCCACACATCTGCCACTGCTCCTTTTGTACTGAAAGGCCTATGGAAAATGTACACAATTTCTCCAGTAAGGTATTTCAGAAATTTCATTAATATTTTGATTTGGGGTTTTGAGCAGCAGTGGAATTTTTCTTTTTCAGGAACTTTGTTGCTGTTTTCTTTGGCTTTCATTCTGCTACTCAGAACAGAAGAAAAATGAAAAAAAAAAATTAAAAAGTCAGAGAAAAAAATATCTGGGGAAGAAATAAGCCATTTTTTGACTAGTGGAATGCTGTCGAGATCCATTCTGAAGGTTTGCACTGTTTTGGGATAACCAGAGAGAGACAAGTGAGAATGCAGAGACCAAGAGACATTTTTATTACACTGGTCATTGTATTTATGCCTGAAGAAGACAAACCAGGATAAAAGGATCATTCAAAACACAGATGCCTTGTGCTGAAGAAAAGTCTCTGCTGACATTTGTTTTTAAAGTCTGTATTTTCCACAAGCTATCCATTACACTGTGAGGGATGGAAAGAAGCAGTTTGACTCTACTGGGGGAGGAAAAACCTAGTCCCTGACTTCTGCCCTAAGGCTTTCATTGATTCAAAGTGTTTGGATACAGACTGCCTGTGATTTCCCAAACTAAAGCCTTCTTATTTGAGTCCTCATTATACTCTGTGGGTCCACACTGCGATTGTGCACAATGAATGACCACATCCCCACCCTTGCTTGCACAAGAAGCCAGATTTTGTAATTGCATCTCCATATACAGAGATGGGATTGGCAGAGGGGTCACATGAGGCCTTCTAAATATTGCCCCAAGATATCTTGAAGAAATGCAGTGTAGGGAACCAGCTGCTATGTTTAAATTTTCATTCCACCTGGGTATCTGTGAGGCTCTGATAACAAGTGAATGTCACAAACACCGTCTTGACATGGACAGGGATGGGCTGATGATGACCAGGGAGTGTTGAACAAGAAGGGAGCCTGCGGAGGCAGGATAACGTCTTGTGAGACCACTCCTCTATTCCTGAAACACGTAAATAAAGACCATCTGTGCTCTGTGCGCCATGTGCCTGTGACAGATCACCACTCACCTGGTCAGCCCTGAAGGGGGGGGGGGGCAGTGAGACCCCCAGGACCCCCACAACTCACCAACTCATTTCTAGAACATTTCTGAACATTCCTGAGCACATACTGCACCTGCTCAGTGATGACAGAGCCCTGCCTATGGGGCGGGCACATTGGGTTATAAAAAGGGAAAACATAAGTTTTCGGCACGTGCCCACCACCCGAAGACTACAACTACGAGCAGAGAACATTGCTGGATCCAAGGGTGGTGATATCTTTTCTCTCTCTCTCTCTTTTCTTTCTCTCCTTCTTTTCCTCTCTATCACTCTCTTTGTCTCTAACTTAATTTTCGGCACATTAGGGTAATATCGTCACACATTTTGCTAAACCCTTACCTTTCATAGTTCTGCTAAATTTTAAGCATTGTTATGACCTTTGCCAAACCTCTATCTTTTGTAGTTCCACTGAGTTTTAAGTAAATTTATAATTGGTTTGAACCTCTAAAGTAATTCTCATTACTTCTGATTACCACGCAGAAAATTAAAAAGTTAACCTCACCCTCACCCCCTGAGTGGGACAGGACAGTATCCCTGTCAGTCTGGTTCTACAGTAGCCTGTAGTCAAGGGCACGGGGAGCCCAGTGGCGTTCTCTTCAATCCTGCCAGTCAGGGGAGAGGGTGAGAGGAGGACAGCACTGATAATGCAGGTCAATAACTGGCTGCAGAGCTGGTGTTGGTGACAGGGTTTTATGGAAAATCCCCCAGACACTTCTGGGAAGTCAGCATGGATTCACTAAGGGGAAGTCATGCTTGACCAACTTGATAAGCTTCTATGATGAAAGACTGGCTTGGCAGATGAAAGAAGAGCAGTGGATATTGTTTATGTTGACTTTTGAACTTAAGGCTTTTGACACTGTCTCCCATGAGATCCTCATAGAAAAGCTGATGAAGCATAGGCTGGATGAGCAAACAATGAGGCGGACTGAAAACTGGGTGAATGGCCAGATCTAGAGGGTGGTGATCAGTGGAACAAGCTCTAGTTGGAGGCTAGACACTAGCAGTGTACCCCAGGTGTCAATATGGGGTCCAATCCTATTTAAAATCTTCATTAATGATTGGGATGATGGGGCAGAGTATACCTTCAGCAAGCTTGCTGATGACAAAAAACTGTGAGGAGTGACTGATATGTCAGAGGGTTGTGCCGGCATCCAGAGGGACATCAATAGGAGGGAGAAATGGGCTGACAGGAACCTCATGCAGTTCAAAAAGAAGAAGTGCAAAATCCTGCAGCAGGGGAAGAAACAACCCTATGTACCAGTAGATGTTGGGGACTGCCCAGGTGGGAAGCAGTTTGGCAGAAAAGGACCTGGGAGTCCTTGTGGAAACCAAGTTGAACATGAACCAGCAATGTGCCCTTGCAACTAAGTAGGGTAACAATGTCCTGGGCTGCATTGGTAGGAGTGTTGCCAGCAGGTCAAGAGAGGCGATCCTTCCCCTCTCCTCAGCACTGGTGAGGCCACATCTGGAGTGCTGGCTCAGTTCTGGGCTCCTCAGTGCAAGAGACATACAGACACACTGGAGAGAGTCCAGCAAAGGGACACTAAGATGATTAAGGGACTGGAGAATCTTGCATATGAGAAACAGAGACCTGGGACTGTGTAGACTGGAGAAGAGAAGGCACAGGGTGAGTCTCATCAATGTCAATCAATCTCATCATGACTGATCTCATCAATCAAAAGACCTGAAGGGAGATTGCAAAGAAGAGGGAGCCAGGCTTTTTTCAGTGGTGCCCGGTGACACGACCAGAGGCAGTGGGCACAAACTGAAACACAGGACATTCCTTCTGAACATCAGGAAACACTTTTTTACTGTGAGGGTGACCAAGTACTGGCACAGGTAACCCAGAGAGGTGGTGGAGTCTTTCTCCTTGGAGATCTTCAAAAGCTGCCTGGACATGGTCCTGGGCAACTGATTTGAGGTGGCCCAGCTTGAGCAGGGGAGTGGGATAAGATGTCCTCAAGAGGTGCCTTCCAACTGCAGCCAGTCTGTGATTCTGTGATTTGTTACAGAAAAATCAGCATTTTTCCAAGGAGAATGAGTGAACCTCTGTTACTGTAGTTATGAGAGCCAAGGCTGGACACAAGAGAATCAGGAGCTTAAAAAGGATCTTCATGTGTCTTTTACAAAGGTCTGGCATTGTCATCAGAGTTCCTTTGACAAGGATTAGTCATACACAAATTAGAAATGCTGTTCCTGCCAGAGACTGTTCAGTGAGTGTCCCTATAAAAGCTACAGGAAGACTGCAAGGATGTTGAAATGGGGGAAAGGAAAAATATGTATTGAGTGGCCTCAAATTAACCAAATTCCATGTAAATTATGGGACATCCACAGCAAAAAATTAGTCTTTGCCTCAGACCTGTTGAAGTGTTGCTTACATCATTCAGAGCTTTCTGTGAACAGAAAGACTAATATATGTACTAGAAGCCCCTTGGCAATTTATTCTGCTAAAAGGATCATTCACGTTTTTCACAGTGAGTTTCTGATTGTTAATCTGATAGGTAACTGGAAAATACAGAATGGATCATTATTTTTCCTATGCTTAATATTTTACTGCCATTAGAAGCATCATGATATTTAACAATTAAGCATTTTTCATCTAATTCAGCTCAATTTATTAAGGTGCTCGGTTAGAATCCTAATTCCTCCTTCAACCATCAATCTGCTGGGTGTGACAATACACAGCTAGTTTTCCTCATCTTGATTGCTATTTTCCTGCATATTTTTCATCTGCATATTTTCAGTGAGGTTACACAGAAGTCTTGAGTTTTCTGAAAGCTGTGGGATGCATACAATTTTTGTGAGAACTACTGTGTTTTGATGTGCAGTTCAAGGATATACTTTTCAAAGACAAACCCCCAAATTGCCCTCCTTTGCACAGCTTCTATTGATATTTTGCTGGCAGTCACTTCCTATTTTCAGTAAAATACCTCCTCAAATTGACTTTATGGAAAATGAAAAATTTAACTCCTTGCTCATTCAAAGGTGTGATTCAATTCAGTCTTTTTCAGGTCATATCATACAATATACTCAAAAGCTTTTTGCAAGTTCCTATTTGATCTCTTCTGTTGATACATTGTTTTAAACAATTTTGAGGAGAAACTACCAAATATTTCTTCATAAAGTGAAACCATAGAAAAACATGTTATAACGAATCAGGGCTCATCTGCCCAATTTTGGTGCAATTTTTTACTGGGTTACTTGGCAAAACCCTCTCTTTTTATACAAATGTATTATTTTCTACAACTGTATTACTTATTTACTTAAATCAGCCACTTAGCTAGCTTTATGAAGCTCTGTGGTGCACCAAAAGGGTCAGAGCTTCCAAAAAAATGTAAATCATGCTTTAGTATGTGGCTCTGTGTAGTGCAGTTACTGCTTTTCCCAGTATCTATGAAGGAGAGCAAGACTAAGAGAAGGCTAGCAAATGGAATTTTCACCCTCTGGAAAAGCACTAAGTTTTCAAATATCAATTTATCCCATCCTGAATTGGAATGAAAATATAGAGAAGTAACATTTGCTATGGGATTGACTTTTTAAATAATTTTATTTGTGGAAAAAACCTATATCTGTTTTGGTTTTGTGAGGTTTTTTAAATGTCTTTCTGGTACTTTTTCTGTCAATACAGCTTAAGCTAGATGGGAAGTCAGGGAGTTGGGAAGATTGGAAATCTGGGAGCTGGGCAAGCTAAGCAGCAATTTAACTTACCTGGCAGGCCAGATGTATGGCTGGGTTTCCTACTTTTGAATTTTCATGTTCATCTGACAGCTCTATTGGAGACAACTGGTACACAGCCCCGAAGAATATATGAAGTGTCTCAACTCAATAGAGTTGTACAGACACAAAGGTACATGCAGACGGAAGGGGCAGGGAGGAACAAGGCGGGGAGCGAGTAGAAAGAAAAGGTTATAAACAAGACACTCACGTCTGGATATGTGGAGTGTGAGAATGTCTATTTTCTCAGCTGAGACAATAAGGAAAGGAAGACAATCAGAGTCATAAAATCTGAGCAATTAGCGTCACCGAAGACAGTAACCAGAAACAAACCTGGTCAGTCACACCAGCTGATGGGCTATCAACAGACTGCAGGCAAACGTGGAAGTTTGCAACGGATCAGGATGCAAACCCGAGGGCCCGGGATGTTGGAGGGGTCAGGGGGACTATGCCAGCCGAGGAGGCAGTGTGCAGGGGAGGGGGGGCAGGGAGGAGCAAAGAGGTGGGGTAGGCAGACAAGGGTACCAAAGGGGCCGGTCGCCTGTAAACTGTGGCCGGTCAGTACACTTGTCTGGCCGAGCCCTGCGCCTGATCACCGCCGTCTGTCCCGCCTGCTCTGACCTTACCTCTCTGCGTCACCTCCCTCTCCCTCCCGTGGTGTGAGGGCTGTAGGGACCCCGTGCCAGCTGCTGGGGGTCCGGCGTGAGAGGAGTGGGTGCCGGCTGCTGGAGTCAGGCCGGGCTGTGGGTGACCCTGGCCTGGAGCGAGTGGGGGGTCTCAGTGCCAGCGACTGGAGCAAGGGGGGTGTTTAACCTCCAGCCACTGGGGCAGGAGTGGGGGAGCTGTCCCCAAAACTAGCTGCCGGGGAGACCGGTGTGAGTGGCTCGGTGCTGGCGGCGGGAGCGGGACAATGGGTCACAGCCCCTGTCCCTGGTGCCGGCTGTTGGAGGGGGTGAGTGTTTGTATCTTCCCCAAACCTGCTGTGCACGGGCAGGGGGGTGTATTCACTGGGAATCTTCAAGCGGGACCATCTGGCGAGCAGAGGAACCTCAGGTCTGGGCTGGGCTATCAGGTGGGTGTAGGGTCCATGCTTTTATCTGAGGGGACCTGTGAGAGTGGGGTGCCTGTGGGACAAGTGTGCGAGTGCTGTGAGCCTGCAGTGAGCATCAGGCTGCACCAGCTGGTGAGTCGGGGACCCGTGGGGTGGGTAAGGGGGCCCAGGATCATGGCTGGCGTGCCGGGTGGGCAAAGGGGCCATAGTGGTACTTGGGATATCCATGAACACGCATGTGCTTGTGAACCTGGAGAGTACCATGCGTGTGCTGCAGTAGTGACCTTCTGTCTCTGCCAGCCCACGAGGAGGAGGGGACTTGGCCATCGGTGCTTGTGTTTATGTGTGTCCTGTATGTGGGATGCTGCTGAAGGTGGTGCCTTGTCTGTGACAGTGCGTGTGACCAGACGCGTCAGTGTCCTCTGTGTGTGTGTATATGTCTGTATATGTCTGGGATATGTGCTCAGTTGTTTGAACATGCAAATGGGAAAGCAGCAGACAAATGCCACATCTTGGGCAGAGAGCTTGGGTCCCTGGGCACCAGGCTGGTCTCCAGCATCCAGGCAGTAGGGACTCCTGGGTTGCTGGAGGAGATAGTCATGCTCCTAACATCACTTAACAAACTCAGTCCCTTGGCTGTACATGGTAAAGCTTGCAGAGAGGAAACCATTTCTGGTAGTCACTTTGTACACTGGGTTTAAGAGTCCGTGCTTCGCCACAGATATGACTTGCACTGCTGGCACCTGGGATCAGAGTTTGATGTAGCTGTGCATGACGCAAAGTGGCTTCTCACCAAAGGCTGCCCTCTTCAAACATGCCAGGATGTATAGAATCATAGAATGGTTTGGGTTGGAAGGGATCTCAAAGATCATCTAGTTCCAACCCCCTTGCCATGGGCAGGGACACCCTCCACTAGACCAGGTTGCCCAAAGGCCCATCCAGCCTGGCCTTGAACACTTCCAGGGATGGGGCCTCCACAACCCCTCTGGGCAACCTGTTCCAGTGCCTCACCACCCTCATTGTAAAGAACTTCTTCCTAACACCTAATCTAAATTGACCCTCCTTTAGTTTAAACCCATTACCCCTTGTCCTATCACTACACTCCCTGATGAACAGTCCCTCACCATCTTTCCTCTAGGCCCCCTTTAGGTGCTGCAAGGCCACAATTAGGTCTCCCTGGAGCCTTCTCTTCTCCAGGCTGAACATACTACGACCCCCAGTACCACCACCCACCTATCCTGACAGCCATCTATTTCACCAGTTGTCTCAGTGATTTAATCTGGGTGACCAAAGTCAGGGCACTCTCAAAAGAGGAAGAGCCCACTGATTTGCCTGGTTCAATACATCTGGCCATAACCCAGGACACTTGGCGACAGAAGCAGCTGGAGGAGGCTTCTGCGTGCCACCCAGAAGAGCCCAGCTCTACAGCATGAGGAGAAAGGATGCAGTGAAGTGTTCTTTCTCTCACCTCTCACTTACCCATGCTTTTAACCTTCTGTGAGTCTCTTTGTGGTGGGAAAACGGCTTCAGAGGCTCTTCACATAAAGCTCAAATTTCCAAGGGAAAAGAACAGCAGTGTAGAGATTGTGGCCTCCAAGATCTCTCTGTGCTCAGGGAGCAGACAAGCAGTGCTTTCCCAGAAAGGCTATTAAAAATATCAACACATCTGTTCACATTGTCTGTAGCAGAAAAAAAAGCATTGAGTACTCGTGGTTCTCTGGTTCTCTCCCCACTCTGTCTTTTGCTCCCAGCATGCATATACTAGCATGTTTCATGTCCAGCTATGACGTTACTTTGATACAGATCGTCATTAAGGAAGCCACATGCCCTCCCCACAGATGTGGTTCCTCTCTCAGCATCTCAGCCAAGCAAGCTAAGTCTCTGACAGATTAAAAAGCCTTGGTCTGAGGCAGTCACGGGCTGAGCAAGCTGTACTAGCCAACAGACTGCTTGCTGTTGTGGGTGTTTAATAGGTCTCTAGAAGTGGGAGGCAATCTTTCCACAACAGGTTTGACTTCAGAGTTCTGATTTTGTAATTACATCTAGAAAGTTCCATAATACTGTTCTGTATCATGCTGAAGAGCACTTCAGGAGCTATGGAAAATTGAATTTCACAAGGAGAGACAAAACCAGCAAAACCCACATATGAATGAATATTGAATACTGCTATTAAACATCTAACTGTGCTGCTCCTGACTGCCACAAACTATGTGACTTTAATTTAGGGGAGTTAGCAAGCTAGTTCTGCAAGGAAAAATCAGGGTAGTTGAAAAATTTTGGGGTAGGCTATGAGAAAATAGCACAGACAGGAAATTGATATCAAAATCAGAATTAATAGACATGAAGACTCCACTCCAATAAACAAAAATTCACAGGAGGTCTCATGATCTGTAGTCTCTGCAAAACTTTGACTGTGGCCATGAATCTTTCTTTAATAAACTCATCCTCAGTAGAATTTTTAACTATGCTGACCTTAGCTAGCTTGAAGCTGGAATGATTGCCACCAGCTGTGTGATCAGTATGATGGCAAAAAATAACTCCTCCATTTATATGTGACATTTAAGATATTCATGAGCCTGCATTCAAATATAGAGAGCTAAAAATAGGCTCAAGGTTGATAACAAAAATAAGATTGTTACAGACAACTGTGTGCTTAAGGAAAAAAGAAAAATATTCAAGAGCTGCTAAAAAGCCCATCACATTCAAAGCATGAGTTTCACCCAGAGAATACATTTAAGTCTACAGCTTTTGAGAGCCATTCACTGACTACCTGAATAAGCCTCTACCCGCATAACAGTGGTCTAACCAGACACTTTCCTGAGTAAACTGGAAATGGAAAGACACGAGTGAATGGATACACAGCCAGACTCTCTCCTCTCACAGGCTATCACAACAAGGTGGCTCCTTTGAGAGACAGTGGTCCTAGAGCTCTTCCTGGTTCTACCCCAGGCTCACTGTCCACCAGGAGAGCTCTGTCCTGACAGGCATCTTATGAACACCTGTAATAAATCCTCTGCCTCAGTGACACGTCTGACATGAATGAAATAGCCCACCAATCCATTCCTCAAGGAAGGACAACTAGGGATCACTATTTTATAAGAGCAATACTGGTAAAGCCGAAAGCACCTCACAGAGGAACCTGACATTTTATTCTGTTCATAGAGCAGGAAACTGGGCCCTGGGTGACAAAATGACTTGACTGAGATCAGTGGCAGACTGAGGAACACTTCCTATATGATTATTGCTGTCTGACTTAAAAAATATTTTCTCCCAGCACTCTTGCATGCAGCAAAGAATGCTGTTTTGAGTTGTCTGACTCCTGGAACAGTCACAGAGAAATCTTCATGGATATACCCACCTGCAGAAGAAAGTTATTCCTTGAGGGTCTTTTCTCCCTGAACATGCTATACAGCACTTCAGCTTTTACTGGTCTAGGTCCTGCTGACTCCTTGGGACTGCCAGAGACCAAACCTATCTGGGGCCACTTCCAGAATCCCAGATATGGCAGGTCCTTCCCTCTGCCACAACAGTTCTGTGCTAGGCAGGCCAGTAACTTCTAATAGGATGACTAATGCTTTTTTTTTTTTTTTCTCGGTTGCAATCAGAGGAATGTAGCTTGCATTCAAATGCTAAATAAGGTTGCATACAGCAAGTCATTTTCCATACTTGACCCATTGTATGGCCCTCCATTAGACAGGCTGTTGCATATTCATAAGAACACTTCATTTCCTTCCTAACTCCTAAGTTACACAGAAGAAACTCACTCCTACCTCCTTTATGAAGCAAACAATATTAAGGATTGCAAAGATGAGTGGTGCAGAAATTTAAGATGCTCTCAAAAGCTTCATTTGGCCCCTGCTGTGCAAAGACCTGCCTGCTTACATTTTCCATAGTAACAAAAGTCCAGCTCAGCCTGTTCCATAAAATTCTGTATGAGAATCAACAAAAGCTAAAGGCAGGATGGCTGGGCCAAAGCTGGAGCTGCTTAGGTTTAAAGGAAAGATGCTAAAAGAGTTCTTGTGCATGCTGCTATAAAGGCATGAATTGGAATGGTAAATGAGCAGAACAGCTGAGAGGAGAAACTGATGTGAGAACATGGTGGGGTTTGGGCTGACAAATGCATGAAGAGACCACCAGGTCACCTGAACACTGTTTGCTCAGAGGTCACTTAGCCCAGCCTGTGAGGGAAATAGACAACCTGAAAGAGGCTATGATAGAGTCTCCCCCTAATCTTTGGGAGCCCAGAATCTAATAAGATGTCCACAAGCCCTAGCTCCAGGTCAGCAGTGCTCAGAGGTTTCCACAGACACAGAGAAAGAGCTGAAACAGTGGTCTTCCACATACTTTCAAAGTCACCACCAGCTGAGAAAACAGAGCCTTCACTAACATATAAACGATAAATGCTTCTGCAAGCAGCTTGTCCCCACTTCCATTCCTGCCTTCCTACACAGATCTTCTCCACACCTTCAGGCCACCAGCAAGAAGAAATCAGATGATGTTTCCCATACCTCAGCATGGTTACGTGAGGGATCCTTAGACATCCAGTGCTGTCACCTGCTGCTTATGGCACATTCTCTCCTTTAACCTCTGATTCATAAGGGTTTGTTATAGCCATAGTAATTTTACCTTTTCCATCCCTGCTTTAATTCTGTGATCTGAAGACAAGGTAAAAGCAATGTTTCAGGAGAAGACAATGCAGTCTGATGTCTCGCTTTGCAGAGTGGCTGGTCACATGCAATGGCTCTGCACCTCCACCAGTGAGGGTGCAAATTAAAGTCAGCACCATAGGCAAAGCCCTGGTTATCTTTGCTGTCTTTCTACACCTCTTTTGTTCATGTCTGAAGGAAAACAGATGTCTGACTGACAACAGCAGCTCCAGACATCTAAACAGACCTTTTCTTCTTGTCTTCCACCCTCTCTCTTTAATATTGTCTATAGGATTGCCAGACATGGCTTTTCCATATAAAAGGCTTTCAGCAGCTAAACAGAAAGGAACAAGGGATAATGTTAAATGAAAGCCACATGCTATAATGCACATTGCAAACACTTGATCTTTGTTCATTTCTTTTTCTGTCTTTGGCAAAAGGTTAAAAGATTTAATTCTGGGATTTCCCCCCACGCTGACTCTGACAGAGGCTAGCAAAAATAATAGCACAGAACAGACTGGGCTGACATCCCAGCTCCATATCTAACATTGGATCAGTAGCCATGGCTTTCACTAACACCCACATCCCCAGTCTACATAATGTGAACTTTGACAGCTGCTTTTCTTCAACAGCTTTTCTATCTGCCTGTGCATGGCCTCCTGGTCTGTGTTCACAGAGCACCCTCACCATGGTCCTTGACAGATTCTTCTTTCTCCATTCCTACCCCCTATAGAGAGCCAAATCATCCCCTCACTCCCATCCAAGTATTTAGGTATGGTGAACCAAAGCCAAGGGACCTTCTCCACTGTAGGGTGGCTTTGGGCCTGTTCTGCACCAGTGAGAAGGTGAGCGCAAGCAGGAAGAAGGTGAGAGAGAGTGAGATGGTGCAGGGCTCTTTCTGGGTCTCAGAAATGTCTGACAAAAAATGGCTTAATGAAATAGCTACTTTACTAAGAGAGAATAAAAAGAGGAAAATAGACAGGAAGTAAATTGTAGGTCACTTCAGATGCTGGGAACCTCGTGGTTATGAAGTACTGAATGGACCCTGGATGGATTTTCCCATGGCATGCTATGCTGATCCCATCTGTGGATGTTCCTCCATTTCGGTCACAGGAAAACCTCTCTCTCCACCATTTATACTGTCAAACAGAAAAGATGTTCTCATGATAACTTCTTGCTGTTCTGTTAGGTAAGAGCAAGGCCGTGCAGGTGCAGCAATCACTGGTGCCAAGTGGGAGCTGCCTGCAGTTACAGTGAGCTGGCTGGGTTTATCCTGAGCCAAGGGATCGTGCAGCACCACACAAGCATGAAGGACACGCGGTATGTGCAGCACCGCACCACACAGCACAGTCCTCAGCATGCTCAGGTTCGCTGTGTTGTGGCTTACTAACATTGTAAGTTGAGGGATGTACAATGGTCACAATCATGGCAGGGCCCCTCCAGAAGCAGACTGTCTCATCACCGTACTGGTAAGTACTGTATGCTCTTCTCCTTCCACCTTTTCCACCCTATGCTTTGCATCTTATATTTGGTTCAGAAGCTTCTGTATCAAGCAATATCTTCTTTCCAAGCTGATTATGTGCCAAAATAGAATCATTGCCTTTGACATGGGGTCCTTTACCCCTGCTATAATATTTCTACTGTAAAAGCCTAATTTCATCTCTACTACTCATCACTAATTTGATGCCATTAGATCAGTCCTGAGTCTTAACCAGCCACTAGAGCAGGCCTGGTTTTGTTTTGTGCATTTAAAATGCTTTTGACTAGTAGGAACTGCACTTGAGGTAGCTGGCAAAACAACAGCTGGTGCACATAGAAAGAGCTCTCTGCCCTGGGAGGGACATCGCTTTGTTCTGAAGGTGTTTTATGCAGTCACTGTAGTAAGTTTGGCTGCAACGAGCTGGTACCCTAGCTTAATTCATTTTTACTTTGTTCCCTAGAAATTACCTCTGACACACAAACAAACTGCTTGGATTTTGTTTGGTAAAAAACAAGTCATTGCTTTATGAAACATCCTGTAAATGTGAGAGCCTTTGGGGTGTTTAAATAAAACATCATTAGCAGTTTTATTTTTATCATACTTTTCAGAAGAAGGTTATTTCTTGCCATGGAGGCTCTTGCTCTCAAAAGGGTTATTGCTGCACTGGGAATCATATTGACCGTAATAAATTAAAAAAAAACCAAAACAAACAAACCCAACAAAAATAATCACAGACCAAAAACAAGAAAAAAAAAAGTAGAATTTTTAACTCTGCTTTCTGCTGACTGCACAACACATGTATATCAGACTTGCATAGCTCCTCTGCAATTTCTCCACTCTGGCCTTGCACACCCCGGGTACCTAAGCCTTGTACAGCTGTGTCATGGCTGAGGGTCTCACAGAAAGTCGCTAAAAGATTGTGGGTCTTGTTTCTCTGATCAGCCACTGGATGAAGTGTTGGTGCGGAGTCACATTAGTCATTCAGCAGACAAAGTAAAGATTGCCACAAAAATTCTCCTGCTTTTGGAATATGAAATCAGAATTACTGTAGAAAGCTCAGGAGCCAAGCTTGGCAGGGCCTGAGAAAAGTAATGGCTTAAACAACAAATCAGGTCCTGCTTGTTTTCTAGTATATATTTGCACAAAAAAAGCGCCAGTGAATCCACAGAACACAACTGAGATTTCACTGAAGGAGGATAAAAAAAAATACAGGCAGGCTGCCTAAATTATTTTCTTTCCCCAGACAAATATTTGCATGGAAAGAAAATATTTTTCAGAGAGAATTGTAAATATCCTGAGATAACTAATGACTGAGGGAGAATGCAGGGAACAATCAAGCCTATGTGATGCAACAAAGGGTGTCTGCCTACAACAGAGCAACAAAAAATAGAAGAGTCAATAGTTAGAGACAGGTTCCATAAAAACGTCAAAATCTAGACTTCTAGACCAGTCAGGACCAGTGCCAGAGGACAGAGCATTGAACATAATGAGAAGGAATAAACAATTCATGGCACCAGAAGCCAGAGGCGGACATTACCCTGTAGGATAAATTAAGGAGAGATTTTTGTTCTATATTTTGAGATAGGTGATACCACTCTGGGCATTGCAAACTCCAAGTGTCTGTGAGTGCATATCGAAGAACAAAAACTTCTCTTGTACGTTACAGGCATGTCGTGACTGAAAAAGAATGATTAGAACAGATCATAGGTGTATCAAAACAGCACTGTGTATGTATCAGTTTCTCTAGCCCATCACAAACCAGGAAGACAGGAGCATTGCCATCTATATGGCCCATCTCACAACCCTTAGAAGCTCTCTTCAGCCAGTACCTGCAGGTGGACAAAAACATATCAGGTATGAATAGAGCAGAGTTGGCTGATGTCAACACTCTGATTAGAAGTCAGTGCATCAACACATTCATCTTTAGTTTTAGAAGTCCCAAAAAATACAATAGCAAAGAGGCTAAAATTCAAGAATGAGAGAGAGGAGGCTAGATCTGATGGTAGTACTGTCCATCTCCCACAAAGTACGAGATAAAAGTCAAACGGCTCTATTCTTTACAGTGAATCAGAGCAAATGTGATTCAGTGTTGTGCAAATGAATTAGGGCTGGAAGTCAAGGAGTTAAAAGCATATGTGAAAGAAGGAGATGATCACACAGCCCACTAGGTTTGCCCTGGCAGCTAATACAGACATCCACTTGTTCTTATGAGAACTGGAAAAAGCTTGTGGTCAGTGGGGTAATAATTTGGACAGCATCTCCTAAAACACAAGGGGCATTGTGATCCTCCAAACAGAACCAAAATACTACAAGGAAAGAAATGCTATAGGATGCACTTCACCAGAAACATTTACAGCAGCACTGGAGACCACAATTGTACATTTACAATTGTAATAAAGTGTAATTAAATTTTGAATTTGCGATTGTGCATTTACAGCAACACTGGCAAAGAAACTCAGAACACTGAGGCCTGAACACAAAAATGCTTGTATGGAAAAGAAGTATCTTGCCTTTTGTTAATAAACATTCAGCAATTCTTCTGTGTGCGAGTTTGAAGAGACTGCCAAATCATTTTAAGTCCAGCATCTGCTCTGTGGCATCCTCCACTTCCACTCTGCTCCTTTCTCAGCCTCATTTCTTAATAAAGAGAGGATGTGAGTGAGCTACTGGGAGATACTGAGGTGATGTGTGGAAAGGACACCGAAGGAGCGGTGAGGGGCAGACAGACAAGAAGCGGGGGCGGGGGGAGCTGCAGGCCTTGCAAAGGGGAAAGAAAAATAAATTCAGAGAAGCCGAGTTATCAGTAGTCACTGTGTTACAGCAGTAGAGACCAAATTCATGCCCCCACTGCATTATAACCTTTGTATCTCCCTCTCACAAACCCAAAAAGTAAAAGTAGTCAAGACAGATGTGGTGGGAGTAAGTGGCAAAGCACACTGTTTTGATTGGAAACTAGGTTCAAAGAGAGCTGGGGAAACACACGTTGCCTGCCAACCCTCTCCTGAGTTCTGTAACTCAGACAGAGATTATTGCTACAGATCTAACAAGGAAGAAGCCTGGGTACTGCTAAACATCTTACATTGTCTGGAAATAACAACAACATCTTCATCACAGCTTCGTTGTTTTAACTGCTTGCTGGGTTTTCCTTGCACCTTAGGTAAAGCAATTTGTTCAAACTCACTCCTGCCACATTTTCCATTCTGCTGGGATGAGCAAACCAGATGTGCCAAACTGAGTGGTATTCACATGCAGACAAAAGTCTGAAACTGTTAATTCAAAAGGCATCCTTAAATTTCACCTCCAAGCAGAGATCCCAATTACAGGGTGCCCTGTTTAGCTTGCCATTAGCTAGTAATGGTTACACATTAAGCATGAAATAGAAGTCAGTAAAATCTTCATGACCATAATATTTAGAAGCGAGGGACTCATAACCACAAATTAGAGAGCAGTGGGGACACTCATTTTTAAAGAAGTTCTGCTCCCAGCTTGGCTTCCAAAGCTGAACTTTTAAGAGGAAAGTAGACAGCAGATAAGCCAGCAAAACCCGGCATCTCCCAGCAAAGGATCCAAAGGTACTGTGGCCCTTTGGTCATAAGCATTGGGCTTTTGGAAATTCCTGAGTAGGTTTTCAATGTTCACTGGGTAGCCAACTCCTCCCATATCTCTCACTGAAACTGGAGATAGTGAGCCTGGGGGTAACGGGTACATCAGCAGCCAATCTGAAGAAACCTCACAAATCCTTCTGTCAATGAGAACCATTACGTGCTGGTGTGGCCAAGGACACTCACACCTCTGTCAACACAACGGATGATCTGAAGGGATCTAGGCACAGTCTTTTCTCCACTGCAGCACAGATCCTTTGGGAACAAGGCTCATAAGCTCTTCTCACTGCATCCCAAGCTGTGTCACATGATGCCTTTCAGTGTAAGAGGTTGGATCCATAATGAGTGAAGGAGCCCATACCTCTGCAGATTGGCAGCTTACTTCATAAATGCGTGGTAGGAGAAGAAGCAGTGAAGAGTAATTTGATTTAAGGGCAGCCATCCTCTGAAGCCACTGAAGACCATTTCCATCTCCTCATGTTACTCAAAAGTTTCCATCCTCAACTCCGCCCCCCCCCCCCGCCCCCCACTGTACACACACTCATTGGAAAGATGGCAGTTTTCTCTGAAGAGTGCCTGCTTGCTGAGCACTCCCAGCTCTGTTCACCTGCAGAGAGAACATCTCTGGTCAGACCAGTCGTCCACCTGGACCAATCTTGTGTCCAACAGAAGTCATTCATGGATATTGATGAGATTAGGGCACAAAGCATGAACACAGAGAGATCCTCTCCCTTTCACCTCCCACCCTTCAGAAGTTCAAATATTTATCCCAGAGCACCAGGTTCCTTTCAGACAGCTTTCCTGATCTACCAAAATAGCCAGTTTTGACTCAAAGGACAGAGATTTAAACTAGGAAGACAGAGAAGGAAGATAAAGAAGTAATGCTAAGTGATACAGAGAAACACTTCATGTCTCACTTGCTGCCTGGGATGGGACCCTACAATGAACAGACTTGCTGCCTATTTTGGGTGCCTTTTGGATGCAAACCCACTGGCATTTCTTGTTCTCAGGTACCATAGCCCTGCCTCTAGTCATGAAGCTTTACTCTTGCCCGGCACCTGTGCACAAGGAAGAACACGCAACACAGAACTTTCTCATGAATAGTGCATGAACTATGGATCTCTACGCCCTGTGTTTCTCAGGATGTTTTGAAGATGTCACCAATTACATATGTTGTGACTCAGATGCAATGGATGATGTGGGCAAAACTTACCGTGTATTTCACATTTGCAATTGTTTGGAGATTACAAATATGTGTGATTCTTGATTGCCAGCCACAGTCATAGTGTGAATATTAGAAAGGGAGGTTTAGATTAGCCCATCTGAAATCCTGCAGATTTGCAACACATTAGGATTATTTACATGAACATAAATAAGCTAACGTGAACTGCTGTGTTCCTGGTGGATTTTGGAAATGCCCCAGTTGAGATTCAATGCACAAAAATATCTCATAACATATTTTTGGACTTTTTGTAAACAACTATAATGTATGTTCCCAAATTTCATGTAATTTAAAGATAAATTCCTCTGTTGTATTTTTAAAAACACCAATAATATAAAAGAGTAAGAATGCTTCTTCATTATATGAAAATAGTCAAAACACCTACAAATTAAGAAATGTTTAACATAAGAAACATTCAGTCAGAAATAGCATGGTTTTTAGGATTACAACTGTCTTCTTAATGAACTTGATGAAAGTCAAACAGACACGTAACCAAAAACTGTGCTACTGTCTCCTTGGTTTCAATCCTTCCTCCAACAGGCTGCCTTTGAACTTGAACGGGGAAGACAACACCTGCCCTACCAGGAAATCTTATCCCAGTGACAAATGGCTCCTGTGCCTGTACCACATCCGTCAACTCCCCAGCACTAATGGTCCCGTAACTCCCTGGTCTGCTCTTGTCCCCCTGTGAGGGAACATCCATCACTGGATGCATTCGCAATGGAGAGCATAGCCAGCACTGTTTGCTTTGATTCACATGTCTAATTTCCACATCTCCCCTGCCAGATATCTGCAGCCTGTAAGTTCTTTGGAGCAGTGACTGTCTCTATGAGACAGTTTGCAAAGGGAGACGGACAGGGCTGGCTCCTTGACAAAGGTTCCTGGTTGCCATGAGAACATAAATAATAAACATAACAATAAGAATAAAGCACTCTGGCACTGATGAAACATAAAGCAGCACAAAAATGAGAGACATGTTAAATCACCTGAGAACCAAGAGTTTGGTTTTTATCTTTACTGCCCATGTGCTCTCCTTTCATACCAAAATACATAAATTTATATATTTATGTCCAAGCCTCAAATAAGAACAGGCAGACTTTTTATGTTTCAGTGCAGCTCTTCTGTGTGGTTGTAGATCTGTCAAGTTTATTGCAAGTTTTCTAAGGAATTTTGACTTTTGTATGACCAGGAAAAAACTTTCAGAATAAACAAAACTGACTATTCTAACAAACATTCTGAAAGGCCAGGATCTTAACAAAACCTCTAATGAGATTCAGTCCCTTTCAGAGAAGTAAAAAAGCCTCTTCTATCACTGTTCCCTGAAAAACAGGCAGTAGCTCCTGCTAAAAACAGCATGCTAGGCTTCTTGCTTTTATCTTGTGGAGTTTGGCCACTCATGTGCTTTTAATACATCACCAAGAAGGATTAGTCCTTCCAGTTGCAATGGTATTTTTCCAATAACCTACCAGCTATTTTACTTTTTCACAGTTATTTAACAGCACCAAGCTATTTTAACATGCTTCTCAATTAAAAAGCCTTCATTATAAGAAGTCCCTTTTCTGGAGGTTTACTACCAGTGTAACTGTCAAGTCAGGCTTTAGAAGAAGAAAATTCTGGTATTTTTTTGTCTTCAGTCAGCTTACAAAGGCTAGGACATTTGGAGAGACATGGGCCAGGTGCCTGGATCGGCTTTCCACTGGCTACTCCTGCATGGAGTTGAGCTTCTTGCGGCCTTATATGATGTAGATCCTTAGCATGTAGCAAATCTGAACTTTTCTAAGTCCAAATTACTGTGGCTAACTTGAGCCTCTATGTCTGACTCAAAGCTTTTGTGATTCTTGTTGATTTCAGGTGGCTCCCAAACCTCAATAAAGCTAGTATGTCACAGACCAACAAAGATGGACTCAGTGTATTTCATCAGATTACTTCAAATGTCAGCCCAGACTTTTTTCATTCTATTAATGACCAAACAGGGGTTAAAGAAGCAACTCCACGTCAGGGTCCTTCTTCCAAGAGGGCATTATGCGGGCTAGAGCTGGGCCTTGGTCTCTTCTCCCACAGCTTGCTGTTTTCACTTGGGTTATAATGCTGGAAATCAGTTTTGTTGTTTCTGCCCACAGCCACAGATCAGGAGCTGTATCTCAGTGCTCTTTGGACGTCCGTGCTCTGGAGTGTCCCACGGCAGTCTTGCTCCAGAGCCAACCTGACGAACATGGATGGTCAGCAGCCTACAACTTCATATTCAGTCCTCTGTCTCACAGCAGTGTAGAGAGCCTATGATACCTCAGCAGAGGCTGCAGAGATGGAAAGAGACAGCCTCTGATTTTGCAAAGTGCCCATGTACCAGCTTTAACTGTAAAAGCAGCGTTAACTGACAGCAGCCATTACATCTGTGTAGCAGCTGGCTGAGGATCTGTGCTTTGTCATGCCTGGTGTTGCTGAAATGCTCAATAAGACAAAAGCACTGGGTTCCCGAACAACTGTGGAAAGCAGTATGAGAGCGGAATTAACCTCGACTACCCTTTAAAACAAACTCTGACTTTTAGGTAGGCCTCTAGAGTAAAAATTAAGAGCTATAGTGTGAATGTCATCAGAAGGACACTATAGACAAGTCAGCCCAGCAGACAAGGTCTCTAAAGAATTGTAATGTCATTTAGGCTATTTTAGTTCAGTGTAGCAAATCAATAATCATCTGTGAAGAGCCCTACTGAAAGAGGAAGGACTTGAACTGTGGCAGCTGATCAATGCAGAGCCTGTAATGGCAGATACTTGATTATTCCAAAAAGAAAAGGTTGACAATTCCTTCTGTGGTTCAGTATTACATGCAAGTTTATCTTCAGTGGAAAGGCAACATTAATGCAAGCAAAATGTCATAAGGCCAAAAGAGGAAAGAGCTCCAAGTCTTGCAACACACATCGTTTTAGTAAATGAGATGGTGTCAAGGAAAATGTGGAGAAAGAAGTTGCCAACATAAAAGTTCTCTTTGTCAAAATAAAGGCTCCATGAGGGAAACCCTCCTCATGCAAAACAACAGCACAATACAAATTCAAAGTCAGTTGTAAGTGGGACTTACTAAATACCTATACTTTGTGATGTTACCTACAATTGGAAATATTGCAGAAATGTCAAGATTTGACACCATCAGAAGAAAAGCCAAAGCATGAGTAATCAGCATGAGCTTTCCACAGTTCCAGTGGGTGAAATGCATTCGGTGTATTTCCATTTCAATGAACTACTAAGCAGAAGCTATTTTAGTCATGAGAGAGAAGAGCTATGCAGCTTTGACTTTAATCCCAAAACTATGTCTGCAGCAGTAATTATCTAAGATACTTCCTTTTCATAATAAATGACTATTCTCCTCTTTCACAAAAGAGGAGCAATGGGATTTTATTTATTTATTAGCTATTTCTTTCTATGCAAAATAAGAAGGAGAACATTTGTATAAGAGGAGAGCTGGATTTGCAGAGAAAGCTATTTTTATGTCTCCCAGCAGCGGATTCTAACAGTCAGTCTAGCTCTCACGAAATGTCCTCACTTTCCCTTCTGACCTATCCTCTCTGCCATTTGTGTGTCTAGCTTCACTTACTGTGAGAAATATCTGTGGAAGCCAGTTGTCAAAGAAGGTGCTGACTGAGGAGGGAGCTTCCTCTGACAGAGCTAGGAGTTGTGCTGCAAGTCCTTCTAAGACATGCCTCATTTCTTCCACCATTTCCAGGACTCATGCAAGAACTATCAAGTGAGGCTTTCTCCTGTGTTACACAAAGAGTCCAGTTAGGAGATCACAGAGGAACCCTCCTGCTGTATCCTCTGTGAAATTCATCACAGAGCTCTGAAAATCAGGGTTGTGGCCCAAAGCTGGAGCCTGCTGAATTGAGTGCCAGCACAGAGAGCAGAGCTATGTGATGTGAGATTGCTTTTTCAAAACAGTCGGGTAGCAACGGCCTAACAAAACCAGAGGCACCTAATGAAATGCGTTCTGTAGTACAATCAGTGGGACCACCTACCACCACAAATTCAGCTCTGAAAAGAACCTATCAATTTTGCAAGAGGAAAGAACAAAACAGTTCGTACTTAGACCTTTCTCCCTTCTGTTTGTCTTTTGAGAAAGCAAGCAAATAATGTCCTGGAAACAGAATGACATCAGTTCTACCCTTTGAAAAACATTCTAGTTGCATCTTGGCAATTAATTCAGACCATGATCCACTTCCTGCTCAGATTAATGCACATCTTTCATTCATTTTCTGCAGAGCCTGCACCAAGGCATATGTTTAAAGAAATAGGGAGGGACACAAAAATGAAACATAAAGAATACTATAGCTACTCTATATGGCCATTGAGATAAAAAACATTGTTCGGAACCTTAGAAATATGAATCAGAAAAACATTTCTCTCCAGTGCTTTAACAGCACATAAGTAAACTTAAATTGAAGAAGGTATAACCCACCATATACACATTACTGCAATGAGGCAGGAAGTATCTGCTAGAAAGGATGTATTTGCTTACAGCATGTCTGAAAGATCTCAGGCCTAATTCATCAGAAACTGTATGCTAATGCTTAAAGCATGCTAATATACATGACTGAGTCGGAACCTTAATTGAGGAAACAGCTCTCTGGATGACAGCTATGCTCCTTTTTTTCAGTGGTTGCTCTTGTATGAAATTTACCTCTAAAGCTCTGTGACCTTAATAGAAAGGGATTATCTTCTCATCCTTCTCAAAAATTCATTTGTACCTTCTCAATCCAAGGATCAGCCTTGGCACAGTCTGTCTCCAACTATGGTGAGCTGGTGCCTTTCATTACCACAAACAGATGATCTTCCTTCTACATGCTGCCTCAGAAGAGTCAAAACACACACAAATGGAGGACAACTAAATAAACGTTCTGTAGCAGGCTCGCTACGCAAATCCCAGATATGACTGAATACACCCTCAAGCTCCCTACATTGTGCCTACATGTGTGAATAACTACACAGCACTGACTGCACAGCATGAATGTTCTTACATTTTGGGCCATACACAGAGAAGTCAAAAAAAGAAAGTTACGCATAGAGGGAGCAGGAGCAGGGGAGGCCCTTAACTACTCTGAATGCAGTACAAGTATTTCCAGCACCCATAAAACAGAACGTAACAGAGCCATACTACACAGCCTGCATCTTAGAAGAACAGAGAGGACTCAGTCTTAGTCAGAAACTTCACAAAAGTCCCAAAAGTTGCATCAGTCCCCTGCATTATGTAAACTGTTTAAGCTGCCAGTGGCACTGCATCTCTCCTGCTCCACCTTTGCAGCAGCCCAACCTGAACTGTGATCTATAGGGATCAGAGAACAGAGGAGTGCTACCGTGCAGCATCTGTTGTGAGTCCTGTTTCTCAAAAGCTTGGGCTCCTGAGGCTCTGCTGGCAGGTAAAGCCTCTCCTCTCCACTGCTGGGCAGTGTTGCAGGCTCGCCCTCAACACCTGATACCATTCAGACATGCACGCCACATGGCCTGGATGGATGAGGTCTGGCGAAGATGGGGAAAGATGGCCTACTGCAACATCTGCTAAAGCCTGCAAGCAAGGAAGAGGTAAGCCCATAAAACCACAGCACGGGTAATTTCATTAGACCATACATCCCTGTTGCAATGTTTTTCTGAGTCATCCTGATACAAAAAACCCCACAGATCACACAGAACACAGGGCACAACTTACAGGAGACAAGTGGATGAAGTCCATGCTGCTTGCCAGGGAGAGAAGATGATCCTAACTGTATCAGTAAAGAACACAGAAAATTATCAGACGTATCCCGAGCTTTCATCTTGCAGCTGCTGATGGTCAGATGAACCAGTATCCCCCATGCACCTCCGGGAAATACATCGCCAGCCACAGGTCCGTTTTTGTACTTTTGTATCACACTTTGCCTCCTTTTGTCTAAGACAGTTCTAGGCCACAGATGTTTCATCATCTACTGCTTCTTCTGGAGTCATGTAGTCTCAGTAAATCAAATCTAATATAAACACTATCTTTAATAGGATCCCACGCAGTTATCCATAGTAGATGCTGTGAAGTGTGATGCCAAACAAAACCCATTTGAGTCCTTCACAATGCTGCACAGAGGGGCAAGTTCTTAGAATATTTTTCTTTTCTAGTACCTCATTACTATGTTGGATCATGTTCTTCTTCAGTTAGTCTTCATCTTACTTAAGGTATTCTGAGATTCTCTGGCTTTGTTTTTAAGGGAACAAACCAATAAAGCACATAAAACCTAAGACAGAAAACTGTCAGCTTTAGGCTAGTGATGAGAAGTTCAGACAACAGGAGATAACAGCTCTGGTACAAGGTCTGTGGCTTTACCCTCATTTGTACCACACCTGGTGCAGTAAGGCATTGGGTTTATTACAGAGACACTAATGCAATATCCATTTACAAAACTGCAGGCCTGTCTTCCAATCCAAAAAAGAAGTACTGAGGGGTGGGTTTGTGTTATGGCCTGTGGGACTTCAATGCGCGCCTGCCCCTTAAAAACAATACCTACCAGATACTTACTTCCAGGCAGTTGGGAATACACAAATTTGTGGAGACAGCAGGAACAGTGACCAGGAATGAGACACACCATACAAGAGCATGCAGTATTGAGGAAGAAACACTAAAATGAGGAAGTGTTAAGATCTCCTCTATGCTGCCCTGTAAATCCACCTCTAAGACACTAGAGTGTAGAGTTTCTGCATTGATTCATATACACAGACATAACTGAACTGAACACCTGTGTCTTGTCCCTTACAATGTGAAAATCTCATCTGGTTTAAGTTACGGCACTCAAAACTTAACTGATGTGTCTGTGAATTGATGGTAGATGCATAGCTGATTTATGAGCTGCATATAGCTCCACAAATCCTTCACATGCCTCATGGTACCAATTTCTGTCATATAACTATGGACAGATAAATCGCAAGATTGAAGCAAAAGGCGTAATCTGATTTGAGAAGTCATCCGGTTAATCTATTGCAATGTGTTTCCATTAAGGGGGGTAACATCAAGATTTTGTGTTACAGTCATTACAGGGATCTCTAATTCTTTAAGAAAAAAGCTACTGTGAGACTGAAATGGTTGACGCTTCATGAGTTTTGTACATGAGCTTGTAATTGTCAGATGCTTTGCTAGAATATCTAAAATATGGCTAGGTGACATGAAACATATTTCTCACTAGGACTTACACATTTCTGTTTGGATTGTGGAAGCAATGAAAGGAGATTCATGTGCCCTGAATGAGCTACCTAGAAGTTAGAGGTATAAGACTGAGTTAGTTACTCAAGACTTTCTTCATATAAAAAAGGAACGAATAGAACCACCAGAGACATTCACCTCATCAGACAAGTGTTCAAGACAAGTCTGGGCATGCTTCTTAACATCCAAAACCAGAAGCCAGCACAGATACAGATGTTGAACTCTGAGTCTTTAAACATAACAGAGAGGAATCTCATTTGCTACATATTTTAAAAAAATCCACATAACTATACATACACCCACATGTACCTACCTAAAAAATATACAAACATATTAAAATGAAAGAGAATTTTCAAAACTGGAAAATATCTGAAATAAGACCTCTTTCTGACCCCTATCATATCATGCATCCTCCGAGTTCCGTGGTGCAAATGCAAACACTTACTCAGTTGGACACTCCCTCTTAAGAGGGAACAGTCCAGCTTCACGTAGCAAAGCTGGCTGGAGCATCTCCGAGTTTCCATGCTGGTCACCCATCTCTGCTCAGCAACTTTCTTCAATGCAGTAAGAAACACACAGCCCAATGTCTGCAGAAAATTAACTCATTTAGTAGATTCCTAATTTATTTCCTAGTTTTAAAAAAGAGAACCTCATTCAATGACTTCTCCAGAGTTTAGTTCTAGCTGGCCACAGGGCA
This sequence comes from Grus americana, assembly GCF_028858705.1. NCBI lineage: Eukaryota > Metazoa > Chordata > Aves > Gruiformes > Gruidae > Grus > Grus americana. Next base: position 52,744,132 of record NC_072891.1, read on the forward strand.
GAGCAGGATCAGACTTCTTCCTTCGACTGAACGTCAAGCTCCATTTCAGGCATGGGACAGAAATAATGATGTCTGATGTAACAAAACTTGTCTTTTGATTGAGGTTATTTTAAAGATTTGTCTTAGCTGAAAGTCCACAATACAGATTTTTCTTCAATCACTGTCTAGGAACATAACAAAACTTACCAGGGATTAATAACAAGAAATGACAAGAGAGAAACTGCTCATGGCCACCCACTAATAATTTGGCTATGTGCGTAAGAAAGGACATGAGAGATACCAGGTAGAAAAATAAATTAGTAATTCTCCCCCAGAATAATATTTTTGGGAAAAGAAGGAACTTTCTCAGCATAAGTTCAATACTATGGCACCATCGCAATGTTGCATTCCGATATAAACTGTTTGTGTTCACTATTACAAAAAATTTCAAAACAAAAGAAGACCAATGATACATCACAGAAAATTGAAAGTCTGCTCTGAAAAGGGCTGGCCTTATCAAAGCACTGTACTCCATCCTTTTTTTTTCAAGGAAATTTCATCAGAATTGACATTTTTTGGTAAAGTCTTTATTCTGATGAAATGGCCTTTTTGGAAGAAAAAATATTCAGGTAGTACATTTGCAAACAGCTGCATAAACAACCCATTCATGGAGACCTGCTACATCATTGTCTGTTTGAAAGATCAATTCATTTTTTAGGTAATAACTGTACCAGCAGAAAAAGCTCCTTCTGCACTCATATCTTTTCAGACTGAGATTGCTTTACTAGCTACACAATAGAGCTATCCTGGATTTACATAAACTGAACAATTACAAGTTTGTAGCTATAGCAATTACAATAAGGGAACTGTATTTTGAAGACAAACTGCATTGTTGAAATCAAAACATCAAAGTTACAACACTTATACTGTTCATAGCTGTAACCTTAGCTTTCCAGCAATTCCCTCACCTGCCTGCCCATCATAGAATTGTATTTGATATTTATGATACTGAGCACAGATCACAGGGACACATTATTTAATTGATGTTCTGCAAACATGGGCTTTTGCTATGCTCTGTTTATGACTGCTCATTTACAATTTAAGCCATATGTCAAATACTTGCCCTTTGCAAAAGCAGAAAGTCCCTCTTAGAAACAGCACGCATGCACCTTGGGGAAGCAGAGATGAGGGGACAGAGCCGGGGGCACAGGCAACAGGGCAAAAGTGTGGCAAGGCTCCTAGTCAAGGGGAGAACATCATGCATGTGGAGACAAAAGACCTTTGTCATGTTCGTTTACCATTCTCTCAACCAGGAATGAATCCTGCATGTCAGGCATACAAGAGAGGCAGGATAATTGCATGCAAATCCTCCAATAAAGAATTAAGAAATGTCAAACATATTTTTCTTTAATTCTTTCCTTTCTCACTACCTCTCTTCTCAGGGACAAGCCAGGAGGAGGGCTGGAACACGAAAGAGCCCATGGAATACAACAGAGTTCTCAAAATGTTGAGCAAACACATTCAGAGTCCGAACTCCGAGAAGGCTCACTCATATTCATGATACTGTGTGGAATGAGCATCTAATGGCCCTGGGCATCTAATTTGTTTGAATTCTATAAAACATAAGAAGAGTCCATCCATATATCCCCTCTCCCTCCCAGAAACACCCCTGATGGGCTATGGATTTGTGGATAAAGTAGCCATTTCTTTCCCCACTGTGCTGCCACAGAAATCTATGGAGATGTGCTTCAGGAGAAGGGGACTCTCCAGCTCTATGCAGCAATTAATCCTGACCAGAACACTGCAGTTAATGAGACACACTGGCTCACTGCCTACAACACAGATGCCTTTTCATCTTGGCTTGCAAAGCAATCAAATTTTCATCAGGGCTGGCCAGGGAAGGGAGAGAAATTTACAATGATTCTTGAAAAAGAGCATTGTAAACATTGGTTTTTCACTCTTCTAGTCACGTTCTACAGAAGCCTATGAACAAGGCACTGCATATAGAAATGGGACATCCAGATAGCTCCATCTCTGAGCAAAGCTGTACCTTTCAGGAACAGTGACAATAATCACAGTTTTAGTATCTGAGCAACTGGACGCAGCAATGCCTTTTAAAATATTAGACTCTTCTCTCCCTAACTGAAGCTTTCAGAATTAACATGGAAAATTTTAGTCATGTTTCTCCAATTTGTCAGTCAGCTATGAAACTGCTCACTTGTTTTTGTTTGGTTGTTTCGGTTTTTTTGGGTTGCTTTTTTTTTTTTTTAGTTGATATAACTGAGCCATCCTCTGTTCAACTTGAGGTTTTTTAGACAGAATCTTTTTAGACAGAGTCTTTTCCCACAGTCATACACCTTCAGGTCCAACAACAGCATTTGCGAAACTTATCTTGAAAAACTTGGTTAGGATAAAACTTACCTTATCACCAAACCAAAGGAATCCATATTTCTCTTTATACAGATTAATTAGTATCAGACGCAGTAGACAGACTGTTCTTGTGAGAGGATTTATTTGGTGAAAACACATGACTGTAATTCTTCTGAGGCAAACCTGTTTCCAGCCACAGAAAGCAGGGCTAGTAATGATTTACTGCCATGCTGGGTTCTTGCTGAGACAAAGTTATGAAGTTAACTTTCTTCATAGCAGCGTTGCATAGTGGCATGCCTTGCATTTGTGTCTAAAAAATGTTGATAACACATCACTATTATTGCTGAACACTGCTTGCACAGCATGAAGATCATCTCTGTTTTTCACTTGTCCCTGCAGTGAGCAGGCTGGGGGCAGGCAAGAAGTTGGGAGGGGAAACAGCTGGGACAGCTGACCCCAACAGACTGTAGGAATACCCCATACTATATAGAACCATAGAATCATAGGATGGTTTGAGTTGGAAGTGACCTTAATGATCATTTAGTTCCAACCCCCCTCCCATGGGCAGGGACATCCTCCACTAGGCCAGGTTGCCCAAAGCCCCATCCAGCCTGGCCTTGAACACTTCTGTGGAGGGGGCATCCACAACTTCTCTGGGCAATCTGTTCCAGTGTCCCACCAGAAGGCTGCGCTGCCATTCAGTGAGATCTGGACAGGCTGGAGAATTGGGTGGAGAGGAACCAAATGAAATTCAACAAGGGCAAGTGTAGGGTCCTGCACCTAGGCAGGAAGAACCCCAAGCACCAGTATAGGTTAGGGGTTGACCAGCTGGGAGGCAGCACTGCAGATACAAGTGCAGGTGTCCAGGTTTTGGTAGTAAGAGGTCTGCAGGGGTGACCCATGTGAGAAGAGGCCAAAGGCTGCCCTGTGCTGGACACAGATGATTCCAGGCAGTTCCAGCTGTCTCCAACAGACCCAACACAGAACACAGCTGACCACTTCAGCCAAGCTCGTGGCAGCTCTGGGAAAATGTATTTAAGAAAGGCCACAATACTGTGAAGAGTGAGACACAAAACCACAAGAAATGACCCTGCAAACACAAAGGTCAGAGAAGGAGGAGAGGAAGGAGGTGCTCCAGGCACCAGAGCAGAGATTCCCATGCATCTCATGGAGAGGACCATACCAGACAGATATCCTCACTGCAGCCCATGGAGGATCTCGTGGCAGAGGAGGTGGGTATTTTCTGACAGGAACTGTGACCTGTGGAGACCTCCTTTTCCCAAAAGTGATACAGATCCTAGCTGTGCTATACCACACTTGGAGAAGCTTCTTTCTCCACCAAATATAGAGGGAGCCTAAACTATGACTCTAACTACAGTGAAATGCTGTAGTTACAGGACACAATGGATTGCTTATGTCCTTTAAATTTGAAGCCTGTCTTGTTCTGGAATAACTTTTCCTTGCAGACAGTACATGACGGACTCAGTTATGGCACTTCTTTTTCTGTTCTCCTGGTGCTTGACTTCTGCCTCCATCAGAGACTCAGAGCCCACCAACGAACAGAACAGAAGCTTGAAGGAGGAGGTGTAACATTTTGCAGGATTCATAAAAACCACAATACTTGTTTCTTTCTCTTTCCCTTTCTTTCCCTTTCTCTGAAGTTTGCTGTTCTTAGGGGTAGTTTCTGCAACTACAGTTGATTTAAATGTAAGCCTAGAGCCTCAGGGTGAAAGCATAGGGAGGTGGAAGGAGAGTTCTAGATTAGCCACTCTGCAGGAGTCTAAAATAATGGATTTCTGACTTAATTATTTGTAGACTTTTTTTTTTTTCCTACCTACCAAAAAGACAGTGACGAATCCTGCAGTTAGAAAGCATGGAAATCACTGGTGGAGGCATGTCTGTATGAATATGCACAAGAATTAAGGGATATGTTCCATTCATATTGCTGCACGCAATGCCACTATGAAATATGCCATTCACCAGGATAGTAAGATGCGCTCTTTTAAGTAGAGGGTATACCTGTGAGCCTACACTGCTCTTCAGCACTTCATTGTTATTTAAGAGGACTTCAGCCTTGTACTGTCAACAAGGCAGGTGAAGTGAGGTGAGGAATGTTCCTACCATCATTTTGAGAAATGGATTCCGTTGTCTTGGCAGAGCTAAATCTGTAGCCTTCTCAGTTACGACAGAACTAAATGCAGATGTTTCATGCTGCTTTCCTAGCCTAAGAATCCCAATTATCAATGCACTGAAGAGCTTTGTGTAATGAATATCACAAAAGGAGTTTTTGAAACACAAATTCAAGGTCACCTGAAATACAGCCGAGACAGCAATACGGAGCTCATGCTCCAGCCATCCATTTGTGCAGCTGTATTTCAGATGACCTTGAACTTATGATTTCGGAGTCTGGCCCCGGACTAAGGAGTGAGGATTTCACACAGAAATCCCTTTGTGGTAGCAATTTCCTAAAAGTCTTCAGTGTAGTGCTTCATTTCCCACTGTAGGGTTCCTCACTGAAAGAAAATGGGAGGTAAAGCATTGAAAGCTGGCTTCAAATTCTCCATCTCTACTTTGTTCTTATCGGATGGAGGGTTTTTTTTAGCAGCAGCCCATCAACAATAGAATATCATTCCACAAAGAAAAAAAAAATCTCTATTTCCTGCTCTCTTTATTGTAGTCCCTTCCTAAAAGCACCTCCTGGAGAAAAAAGAACCCTTCTTGCTCTTACCAACAGCTGTGAACTCTCCCGCTGGCCTTCTCTCGGCAGTTCCCGACTCCTGAACTGGCTACCTTTCTCCATGGATGAAATCCAAGATGTTTTCTGGCCAACTCATCCCTTCACGGCCCTGTAAAAGCAGAATGACACAGGTGTTTCTTGCCACTGACCCATTATTTAGAGGCTTTCAGATGCTAATGCCACTGAGTATACAAAGGGACCTCTCCTTTTATCCCTCTGAAACAATTTTCTCACCTGCACAGCATTGAAATGAAGGTACAGAGAATTTGCTGGAAGGAGCCAGGGTATCCTTTCAGAAGAATGCTCTGTTAACATTAGTGCAGGAGAGAAAGATTATGTGTTAAATGAAGATTGTAAACACATTTTTCCTCCGAGGAAGAATAGAGGAGGTACAAAATTTATAAGCAGTATTACTTACATAACAAATCACAACACATACAGATTAAAAGAAATGAAAACTCATACTTTATCTGCTTAGAAACAACCATCAGAGCAAACAATGGTAAATTACTCTATAGAAAATGTAGAAAAAATACCTGGTGCAGAGAACGTCCATTCATTTATTTGCATGATGGTTAACAGATTACGTTCCCCCTTCCTGAATCTGCAGAGATCCCAACAGCTTTGCTTTGTTTCTTTCAGTAGGGAAGGCTGAGACTGTGCATTAATGTTTAATAGTGATTGCATTGCAGCAGCAAACAGAAGAAAGGACAAGCAGAATGAATGAGTTGTCTTGTCCTGCCACAGGATTCCTAAACGTTCTTGTACAACTCACATCAGACAAGACAAAATAATAGGGCAACAATAAGAGATATAGAGGAAAATCTATGCATTTAATTTTAGCAGTCTGATAGTAAGGCAACTATGTGCAAGTTGAGGCCCCTTCTGTAGACAGTGGTGAGAGCCTAGCACATCTCAGCTGAGATTCATTCCACCATGATCCACTAGACAGTTCCCAGGTCCCCAGCACCATCAACTCTGACCATCCCTCAGGACCTCATGACTCTTTTTGAATGACTGCCTTTTTGAGCAGGCTGAGCAATTCATAGCTTAGCCTGACTGGAGATCCCCAAACGATGTCTTCCTGCTGGTCTCTTGGGAAGCTTCATAAGGAAGGAGACCAGAGTACTAAGTGGCCAGCACAGGCCACAGTAACGAGCTCCACATGAACATGAGGAAAGCCTCAGTCAAAGTACATGGATAAGGTCTAAGGGCTCTACTCTTTTATTGCAGACTCTCCTATTGGTCTTCTGAGGGAGTGCTGGCTTCGCACTTTGCAATATGTTATATATGTCTCTATAAAACTGCAGTTGCATGAAGTGCCTGAGAGAGCTACACCATTGCAGTGGCCTGTATGAATAAACATCTCTGCTTGGCTCATCTTTGAATCAGCATGGCTGTCTCACTGCCAACAAACCATCTCTGAGTGGCAAGAAATGCAAGGAGGAGAGTGCAGCATCACTGCAGGCAGCAAAGCTTCTCAACCCACTCTGTCATGGGCTCACTGAAGCAACAGGCAATCAGGGCTAGTCTTAAGAAAATGACATCTGCCCTTCCTGTGCTGTATAATCACTGCTGAGGACACAGTGATATGGAACTGGGTAGAAACAGAGGCCCATCAGCATGGATTTCTCCTGAGGATTCCTTATCCAAGGCAGCACTAGGGAAGGAGAGAAGAGAAAGAATCCCAAAACATTAAGGGTCGTTAAGAAAGCTAGATTCTTTCATAGACTGAACCCTAGTTAAAGTAAAGTAAAAGATGCTCAGTGGTCATTTTTCTGGATGGAAAAACATTCAGTAATGATGTCCCTCAGGTTTTAGTTAGCATCCTCATCAGACAACTTATGAAGCAGCTGAACAGTGAAATTTCCAATCGTGCTGATGATAGTCTTTCAGGTGGTCAAATGCCACAGTTAATGATGAGGCAGTCCAGAAGGACCTCTCAAAACTGATTTAGTGGGCAAAAGAACAGCTGATGACCTCCACCATAAATAAAAACAAGACAATGTGTCTACAGAAAAACAAACTAAGCCATGTCAATGTGGCACTCCGAGCAGAACTGGCAAATAGAGCTCAAGATAGAGCTCTCAGTGTCACTGCAGACAGTTGTCTGCAATCGTTGGTTCAGCACACAATAACACTGAGTTGAACAAAACTCAGAAGAATGCTAAGCACCACCAGGGAAGGATGAAGGACAAGATGGGGGGATTCATTCTTCTGCACATAAAAACAGTGCACAGCTACCTCATAACCACCGTGTGCAATTCTGTTCTCTACCTCTCTAAGTGGGTGGTGGTAAGGATTAGGCAGATAAAAGCAATCAGGCGGCAGACTTCTAGAGAAAGAGGATAAAAAGACCAGGACTCTTCAGTTTGGAAAGGCGAAATCTGATAGGAATGCTTAGGGGTTTACTAAATCATGAAAGTGGAGGACAAGGTAAATGTGGAACTGTTCTGCAGACCTAGAGCAAAGGGGCACTCAATGAAATGAGTATAAAATTGGTTTAAAGCAATAAAAGAACCCAGTGGGGAATCTGCTGTCAGAGGAGGATGGGCAGGCAGACCATGTTAAAAGTCATCGACAACAAGCCTGTAAACATGTAGTTTAACTTTACCCTCCCAGTTCCAGTGACAAGCTGAGTAGGAGACCTGCAGAAAGCAGCCAGGTTGCCATGATCTCACTAAATAAGATTTTTTTCCCTAAAGGTTCACCTCTGCCAACTCTCACAGCTGTCTTCTCTTACACTTGCAGGAGAGAGCAAGCAGGGAATAACACTGACATGAAAGTGGAGAGGCTCTCCATGGTGGATGTGGGATTTTCTAGATATGAAGAGTAAAGCAGGATGATATCTATTCCTGCCAGTTCTTCTGACAGCCTGGGAATGTGCAGGTGGCCTAACCCATCATATGATAGCAGGCAGAGAAGGTGGAACAGTCTAGAGGTAAAATTAGCTGCAAACAACAACTGGATCAACCTCCCTGGTGGTGGCTACATAAAAGAAAAACAAATTTTAAAAAAAGAGCTACTGGAAGACCACAGGGAGGTGCAAGCTCAGAGTACAATCTGGTTTGGAAAACAGACAAGCAGAACAAGCAGGTAGGAAATGTTCACAAGGAACTGCCAGACCAACAGCAGAAAAAGTCTTCTTAATTTTTTTTTTTCCCCACCATTTCTGGTGCAAAAAAAGCATTCTGGCCCAGGAAAGTCAGTTTAGATACTCATTAACAGGCATTTGAACAGGGAAGGGGAGGACAGTAAGTGTGCCAAAGTACTACCAATCCAAAGAGAACAAGCAGTGTTTTCCTGGTACTCCAGAGAGCTGCAATTGCTCAGCTTCAATAGCACAGAGATACTGGTGCTGGACATTATTTCCATTTTGCTAAAGAATGCCAATACTTGAGTGCAAGGAGAAAGCAGATCCAAACAGGAATAGATGCTGCCTGCAAGCAGCATCCCCTGGTGGGGAGAATACACTCTGGCCCAGCTGGTGTGAATGGGGCTCTGCAGGCTTTGATCCATGCAGTATGTAGGTCTAGGTGGCAGTAGGCAGGAGCAGGTAGTAGCTTGGACATGCTCTGCTTCCTAAATTCAGCCCCTCCAGTCAGATGCACAACAAATCCATGCTTGCCCAAATGCTGGAAACAAAAGGGAAGATGATCATTTAATTAGACTCATAGCCTCAAAGGACGGCACTGTTCTCACAGGCCCTGCTCATAACTTCAAAAAAGATGTTGATGCTGTCTGCAGAGCAGAGTGCTGGGTAGAGAATGGCCCTCCACTTCAAAAGTTCCTCAGCCACTTGCTGGTATCCACCTTTGAGGTAGAAAAATTGCTCAGGGATCTCTTTTCCTTAACTGCCACTTTCATTTATTTTTCTAATTAGAGCCAATTTCCATTGTTTGGAGTCTGTTGGTTTTTATCTCTCTGTGTACAGTTGTATCCCTAAGAAGTTGTTAGATGCTGCTGTTCTTATATAGTTCACTGAATCCACAGTGCATGGATTCCCTCCTCTGTTCAGCTTTGTTAGTCCAGATTCATCTGAGTTGCTATTCCACAGCTTATTTACATGCCATGTGACATCAGTGCCCATTTCCTCCCCATTCCATGTGGGACCAGGGTGAAGGTGAAAGCTATGTGCAACCTGGATGAAACTTCTGGTGAAGGTGATAGATGTTATCAGCCATTTATTAGTTGTTCACCCAAATACAAGAGTCTGGCAACTCCATACAAAGACCAGTATTTATCTAAATGGTCTCTAAGACACACGCTAGCTTACTGTTGCACAGTGCGGGTTGTACGTGCATTCTTGCTGGCAACAGTACTTTATGTGATTTGCTTGTAGAACTGATCAGTATGGAGTAATCTATGCCCAGCTGGATCCAATGTATATTATGTGCAACTCATTGCCTGCAAAATGTGTTACTGGATGGGGAGTCATGCAGCTAGTGAGTATACCGAAAGAATATATTTCATCTTTAAAGGGTGTGGAATTTAAAGCAGGCAAGCTGACTGCTTGAATGCCAGAAAAATAAAGATGGTTTCAGGCCATTTCAGTCTGATCAAAACATCTGCCTTTTGTGAGAATTCTTTCAAGTCCAGAAATCAGACTTTGCCTTTCTTCCCCTTCATCTTTGAATAGAGCCATCCTTTCAAAAAGCATAATAAGGAATGTATCTTGTTGATAAATACTGCATAATGGAATTTTGCAGTTCTGGAAGAGAAGAAAAAAATTCTGGGATGATTAATTATTATTATTAAATTAACTTTTTCCTTCACAGAAAACAGAAATGGAGCAGGCAAATGGGCAAATGTTACAACCCTGAAGCTGCTACAGCAGCTCTCCTGAGAATTTTTAGTCTGCCAGACTTGTCACAATCCATCTCACTGATTGCTGTGTCACCTTACATCTTGAGTGAGCTGTTTCTGGCAAGAAAAAACTAAACTTTCCTCCCAGGCTTTGACAACCCCTCTCCCTGCAACTGGGGCAGAAAGCTGATGCCATTTATCTTATCCTTCAGCAAATTAGGAATGCCTTTACCTTTCTCTCACACTGGAGACTCAGAAAACACAGTGAGTGTTTAGTTAAGCAGCAAAGACATAGGGTACAACTGAGGTTTTGTTGTCTCTGCCATACCATAAATTCATTTCTAGCAGCCATTTGTAAAGTGGCGCATATTCCTTCATGCCATCTCTCCTTACTCTAGGAAGCAGAGATCTGGCACAGGGGGCTGAAGAGCCAGAGAGGAAGTGGGGTCATGGGCTAGATATGTTTGCTCTGCAGAGACAGAACTGGGGACTAACACGTAGAGAGGAAAGGGAATGCATAAGACAACTCATGGTCATGGTGAGGAACAGAAAACCAGTGAGGAACCCAGGATCAGTGTTATGCTTTTTGGTTAATAGTTTGCCTTTGCAACTAGCTTGTTTTTCCTCGCTAACGTGGAAGGAAACAAATAAGACACACACCCCCTACAACAGTCTTTAAAGAGGGAAAAATACGCATAGAGAAATTAAAGTACTGTAGGGAAAGCAGTTCTGCCATTGCACCATGTACCAGTCAAATAAAACCCATCGGTATTTGGAGCGTTCACACAGAACATATAGATGTACTAGATTAGCCTTGTAATTGTTTTAGGATTACAAGACTAGAAGACTAACAGGGAACTGTACTTTGGAGTTGAACAGCATGGAGCACATCAATAAAAATTTCAATGATGTGGTTTGTTCATCTAAAGGCGAAAAGGTTAAAGCCTTGTGCCAAGACAGAGCAGTGGCAGAGGATGGAAAATGACTTGCTTTAATTAGTTTAAACAATAAAGGAAGATCATGAGGAATCCTGGATGATTCATAAATGCAATGAATTCATTACAGAATTTAAAAATTAAGTCCATAAGAATTTTCCTTAATGCTCTGAAATTGGAAAATTTTTATAGCTGTTTCAACTGTTAAAGCAATCTCAGATATACTAACCTGGAAAAATCTTGTGCTTCATCAGGAAACAATGTCTGAGACTGATTGCTGTTGCTGATACAGCTATTAGCTGACAGCAGAAGAGTTGGGGAGAGAAGGAATCCTGGTAGCTACAGCCTGTGGTCCACCAGTTACAGACGTAGTTTCTCTCCAGCTTGTTCAGTGGGCCTGGCCTTGAGACGCACCTCATGCACTTACATTTTACCACCAGAAACTCCCTTCTTTTCATGCCAGTTGGCCTGTTTCTTTCCAATATCAGGCAGGAATATACCAGTGAAGCTTTTACAAGTCTCATTCACAACAACAGCTGAGCAGGTTTAGCTAAAATTTTCTAAACAGCATTCAGCCAGAGTCACATACCTGGCATGGAAAAGTATCAGCCCAGATGTTGAGTGTATAGCAAAATGCTAATCATGTCATGGAAAGCATCAGCCACAGAGTACACTAGCTGTGCTCCCAACAGTGTCAGGACCAGTCACAGTGGTTTTCCTTCTGTCCAGACTGACTCTAGCTCTCTTTCTTCAAAGAGCATAAATCAGCAAGCAGCATATCTAATGACTAAACAGTCAGTCTTTTTGAAGACATATGCCTCACTGAGATCTCCAGAAAAGGGAGTGCAGGGACAAATGGCAGGGGAGCCAGTACCAACCTCCAGATGAGAACTGCCAGATTAACCAAGTGCAGTCTGGATCTTAGTCACAACCTCATTATTGGTGAGTTTGTGTATATTTGCACTGCTGATGGAAGAGGTTCAGTCAGATGGGTCAGGCACATTTTGGAGCAAGACAGATGTAAATAACATAGTGAAGTTCATCTCTGGTTTTCTGATAAAACCCATGTGCCTTCTCCAAACTGTGGCAATAGGGAGAAGGGGAGAACTAAGATGGTTGCTCTTAGATTCATAATGCAACCCTAGCAGTGTTCTTGAGGACCTGGAAGACAGTAGTCTGTTCTCCCTCTCTTTCATCTGTAATTTCTGCTAGCTTTCCCTACCTCAGGCCCCTGGGATCAGCTCCTGGTGCTGGCAGAGCATTCCTTTCTCCTACATATGCAGGAGGCACTGCCCTGTGGACAGTATTGAATTCTGTGCATCAGAGGGGAGCTGCACAGCTGATTATCCAGAATCGATGGCAAATGAAGGTAAAATAAAAAGCTCTGTGTGCACCTGAAAGCCTCAGCAAGTTAGTACATCATCATCTGTCTGTCTGAAGCATGTCTGAATGTCCTAGCCTGCTGTGCTGCAGATGTGTTTTGTTGCATAGTAATTATCACAACATTGCCTGATCAGCTCTAACACAGCAAGAAAAATAGCCTGGAAACCTTTCACAAACTGAAGCTGAAAGGTAAATAAGCAGGTGGCAACAGCAGTTCAAAGCGCTGGTCTCGTTCTGACTTCTGAAACACTTTAAAAATGTTTTATTACTGTGGTATAATATTAGGGCACAAATTATATCTCACTCTAATAAAACCTGATAGCAAGTCTCAGAAAGATGACAATTCACCTTCTTTCCACCAGCTATTTCTGGGACTCAGCAGCTCAGGTTATAAGCAAAGAGCAACTGTTCTGCCTCACTGAAAGTTGTACCTTGCAGCAGCACTGGCCTTTGAAGGATCTGATGAATGATAAACAAGACAACAGCAGAGATAACCTAGCTGACCCACTGCTGGAGCAAAACTCAGCTACAGCTACAGCAATGACACTCCTCTGTGGCAGAGCATCATCTGAGGTGTTCACTAGGACTCTGTCTATACCATGCTGAGCGTTCATTGAAATCTGCCCTGCTGGGGACCACAGTCACTCATAGTGTTTTAGCAGCACGGAGCACCTTCCCTGGGGTCTATGGACTGGCATCACCACAATAGCTGCTTTGTGAAACCATTTCAAAAGCAATTGCTGGAGCAGGCAAAATTTTGAGCTGTTCAGGTTGGAAAACGGCTTAGGAAAGGGGATCAGAAAGGTGGCAGAGAGCTTGCTCTCTCAGACCACTGCTAAGGATTCACCTCAGGGTTAGTGTCACATTTGCATTCTAACTAGAGTGACATGGCATGGTGCTGCCAGTCATTACCCTGCAATCTCTTCCAGAACCCTCCAGAACCTTCTTTGCAGGAAGAGCTAATAACTCATTTGACTGCTCTGCTCTGAATTGACTGCTCTGCTCTCTGTTCAACACCTTGCATGGTGAAGCTCTATTCTCACGAATGGTGGCTACATAGTGCTGCAATGCAAACAGCAAATCAGAACTATATATTTATTTCCTTTATTCAGTTGGAATAATCTTTCGATATAATGAAGCATGAAAGTGCAAATGTAAGTATGCCGGAGGTGCAGGGGAAAAAATTTGGTATATTTTTTGTACTTAATATTTATGCTTATCAGTGATAAAAATAGTTACAAACATATATTCTTCAAGAGGTTTAAATAAACTGTCAGGAAGTGGATCAAATGCATCAGCAGAAGATTTATTTGTAAATGTATTTAGAAGTAGATGCCTGTTCTGTAAATTGTATCTGAAGCCTTCTGGCTTTTATAAGCATCTGTTTCTGGCACGTAGGCCATTCAGGCATTTAGGAAGGTCATCTCTTCTACTCTGTTACCTTAATCTGGATTTCCTGCTGCATGAACAAAGTCCACTGAAGTCACAGGGACTCATTCTGCATATCTGAGGATGAACATCTCTGTCAACTTGCATGCAAAGGAGGAAAGCAACACCTTGGGAAGGTAACACTCATTCCAGGCTTCCATGGTGTACCAGTAAACAAAGAAAGAGTTCAATATTATGTTAAGGGTTAGCAAAGGAAGACATTCCCTAGGGTCTTATCTTCCTTCCCTCTGCATGTTCACAGAGAAAGCCAGGCTGCTGCTTTCAGCTGAACTGCCAGTTCCGTACATGGACCTATGATGTTGTGGGAAAATAACAGGAGAATGCCGAGGAGGATTGTAAACACGCCCAAGTGACTTGCAGCTGGGGTGTCAAAAAACACATATATGATACTAATTTTGTTTAGCCTTGTGTGTTAGACAAGTAGAACATCTATGTTTAGATAACATAGGCCTGTGACAGACTTAGAGGTACCCTATTGAACATGCTTGAGATTCCTGCCTGGCTGTGGGAAAGATCAAAACACAGTGGTAAACTACGCCTGTGTGAATCCCTGATAAACAGGTAAAAACAGCACATTCGGTGATTCTTTAGCATGGACTGAGCTCCACAGTGCCTCTGCCCTCACTTGCATGCCTCTGCTGGGTGCTGCTTCAGCTGGCAAGGTAACAAAAATAAATTTACTCTTTGCATTTCATCCGTGGTTTTGTGGTTTTTCCTGTGTCCTGGCCGTGCCAGCTCACACAGATGTGCATTCTTGCTGAGGGCAGAGACTGGACTCGGCAGTATTCTTTTTTTTGTGATGACCCACAAGCAGATAAAATCCAATCTGTGCAGGTAGTCCTAGACCTAGTCCTAGACCTAGAGGCACAGGGGACAGCACTGAAAGGAAAAAAGTTTTTTGTCAATTTAAATTGTGAGATACCAGCTGAACCCCTCCACAAAGACAAAAGCACTGCCAATTTTAGCAGATTTTTGAGTGTCAAAATGTACAACAGCTGCACAAGACGACAAAAAGGTTGGTACTACAGTTGGCTTTTTAACCTTTTCAGCATCTGTCTCCCTACAGACATAGTAAAAATATGTCTGTAATTATGTTATGCATCTCATGGGAGCTTTCATGCATCTAATAAGAATTGCTGATGGGAATCCAGCAAACTCATTTGATGCTTTTCTTTGGGATGTCTACATGAGCTTTCTGGCTGATATAAGTTTTGTTTTGTTTGTGAAAATAGTGAATTTCTGCTTGGCTAACAGCAGTCAGGCAGCAATACAGTCTGAAAAACACTACTCACTGGTCATCTCTGCCCCAAGCCAAAGCCACCAAACACTTCCATCTCAAAAGGGACAAATCCTAGGTTCTCCCCTTCCTTTTCTTTGTCCCATGCTGAACTCAGCAATACTGACTTTGTTCTCCTGGCCTCATTCCCTCAAGTCACCTAAGATGTCTGCATGGACAGACTTGAGCCAGTGAAGGGGAATCTGTAGCTGTGGTACTACTTGCCTTGCACATAAACCTAAGATAATGATGTGGATGGTCACACCATGTCCATGGCAGCAAGTCTAAAGAAGGGGACTCATCTGAACAGAAAAGAGAGGTCATTTACTATATAGGAGACACCTGACATAAAGCCAGAGTTGCTGTGCTAAAATTTCTGATGTGTTCACCCACCCCAGTCCCCTATAAAGCATGCCCTGTTACCCTGGGATGCACAAATTCTTTCTGTTCTCATCTTTCCCAGAGATTTATCCTG
Organism: Grus americana; assembly: GCF_028858705.1. NCBI lineage: Eukaryota > Metazoa > Chordata > Aves > Gruiformes > Gruidae > Grus > Grus americana. Next base: position 52,759,542 of record NC_072891.1, read on the forward strand.
AATGGAAGTCCCCTGCTGAGGGAAAAAAGAGCCAAGTTTGAGCAGCAACTGAAAGTTTCTTCCTCTCATACCAGGGACACCATGGCTGGCTTGTTTGCAAGATTCCCAAGGGTTATTGTGGGCTGAGTCTAGAGGTGAGGTGAGCACAGCGGCAGCTGGTGATGTGAGAGCATGGGAAGCACAGTCTCTCCCTGCTCTGAAGGGAAGCACAAAAGATTTTGCCTCTTTATTAGGCACTGGCAGCAGCCCCTCCCCACAAGTGTTGGTGGGAACAGAGCGCGTGACTCCCTGTGTCACCTGAAGCAAAGCTCTCGGTGGCGCAGGAACATCACACATAACAAGCGGTTTTGCCTCTCATAAAGCATAACAGATGGCTTGAGACAGTTTTGTCAGAGGCCTGGAATAGCCATCTTTTGGGAGAGGGGGCTAGCCCAGAAGCATGAACAGCAAGACTAGTTCACCAAGGGGTCTCAGCTCACAACTACAGCCTTGTCCCAGCCCAGGGAGCTGCAAAGCTCAGTGTAGTGCGTGTTGCTGAACAACCTGAACCAGTTCTGAAGCACCAACGGGAGCTTTGTCTACGCAGAGGTCTCACTGCAGTACAGACCACACACACCTGAGCTCACTAGGGACCAGGAAAAGGGTACCCACAGAAACGCAGAACTTAAACCAGCCTGGGAACAGACTCCACCATTCTCCACCTGCAGCCTTTTATCAATTACAGGGGCTGACAGCCTCTACCTCATTCAAAATCTTTCAGACTCTCCAGCAGGAGCCTGGACAACACTTTCTTGCTTTGTCAAGTATGACGGTCCAGGTTACAACAGAAAACCACCTGTTCATGACCAAAGAAAAAAAATCTTGAAATATTCTATTAGCAGCTGCTCCAAGTTGTTTACCAGCTAATCTGAAAAAAATAATTCACTAACACTTGTGTCCACTTGCCCTTGCTAATCGTGGCAAGAGTCTGTTAATTGACAGGCAGTTATCAGTGCCACAATCTTTACACTCCTTAATTTCTAAAGAGGACAGTCAAATCTTTGCTGATGAGCTTCCTAGCTTGTGGTTTCACCAGCATGGCTTTACCACAGAGCAGAATCTGATTATTAAACTTACAGGAATTTGGGTTTTGCCAATGCAGCTGGACTGGACTCTACTCACCCAGCCTCACCCTTTGCCTCCACTCTCCCCGTGGTGATTTTGTGAGTAATTAATATACTTCCCCCCAAAACACAGAATGAACAAATGAATAAAAGAAAGTAAGATATAAAAAGAGAGGAAATCTATCTTAATAAAAACTAGCAATTCTTCTGAGGTTTTCATTTGAGGTTTTCTGAACATAAAACACACAGTCTGCACACCAAACACACAGTCCAACCTTCCTGGACATCCTCATCTGGGGTCAGCAGAGATATTTATCCACTTTTTCATGAAAAATTCCATCTGTGCTGAAAGATAGGGAGCTAGGAACTGCTGTAATATCTCATCCAATGTACGATTAATAGCAATTCTTTACCCTGACAAACAGGATGAGAAAGAAAAATCATCTGGGTGGGCAAGATAAACCTCTGCATGCAGCTGCACACTCAGGCATCAGCATCTTCAGTCTCTCCTGCTAGCACTGTGAAGGTGCAGACTACAAACTTCTGCTCACTGAATTAGTAGGAAAAAGCCAATCAATATTTCCACTTTATTCCACCTAGAATAATAAAAAAACTTATGAGCAATGAAGAGCAAGCTGTCAACATGTCAAAAACTGTGTGCATGTGAACTGTGTTGAAACTTCTTCCTTTTCTTTCCTCAGATTTTCAACAGCAACCCTCTAGCCCACTAATTCATGGGAATTAAAAGGTTGATCTCAAACTTATGGTCCTTCCCAGTTTTACAACATTATCAGCTGCTCACATACATAATTGTACATTTCTGTTTGCTAATCAAGTTTGAATGATCTCTGCTGTAATAGAAGCACATTGAAAGAAGTAAGTTTGTCAGCTGGAAGAAAGCAGCCATCCTTTTCTGCAAGAACTGGGTTCAAAACTGACTTACTGCATGAGATTTCATATGTACCTTCCATTCTCAAAAGAATTTTTCAGAAACTGACACAGAAAATTGTGCTGCAAAGGAATGCTAAGAGCATAATTTTGGAAATCCCTCATTCTTTAAGTAAAACCACACCCACCCAACCAACCAAAACCCCAAGCAAACACAAGAGAGGAAAAAAAAATATAAAGGCATTCAGGAAGTAGTTTTTTCTTCTGGATTTTATTTTTTCTCACTTTCACTGAAAATTTTCTGAAATTTTTCAGTAAAATTTTCTTGAAAAATTTGCATTAACTGTTCTCAAAGGTGTGTGTTGCAACAGTGAAGTCACTTCTGGCAGAACTGGCTGAGCTTGAATCTGCTCATCTGAGATATCTCTGGAGAGCACAAGAAGGAATAAAACCCCCTATACTTGTCCTGAGAGGTAAATTAATGTTTCTCTAACTCCCAGTGTCTTCAGGCCCCACAGACTGTCAATAACACTTACTTTCTAGTGTCAGCTATAAAACTGTCCTCGTCCACTGGCCAGCTACTGCACATTTGGGCTGTGGAAGAGGAGTAAGAGCAGATGGGGTACGTCTTCATACAGCATTAACAAAAATTGGGAACTAGTTCTCATTCCCATGGGCATTCATGCAACAAGAGAAAAATAGGGTGGGCATGAAAGTGAATCACTCCTCCAAGGCACAAGAAGCTGAAAGCTATGGTAAATGTATCCCCTTCAGGGTTCTCACACACCAAGCCAACCAAGTGCCACACAGATTCCTCTGTTTTCTTGATTTGAAGCCTTCCAGATTCCATGTCAACCCTTAACCACTCTCTTTTGTCAGGAGATCTTAACTGTACAACATGCCCTGTTTCCCTGGGTTTGTTTTAGGACTCTTCGCCTACTCTGCTTGGAGTCAATAACTTAGCAAGAGAAGTTTTCACATGAGTCATTCTGTCTCATGGATGATCTAACAGATTGTAAATGCAAAGAAGATTTATGAGGAGATACATTGGGGAGGTTGTGTCTGGATGTTTTCATCATTAAAATATACCACCACCTTGTGTTGCTTCTGTCCAACAAAGCGGACTTTTATATGTAAATCTTTCCCTAAGCATGCTAATGAGGGACATAAAACTGCCTCTTTTTTTTCTGAGCAGATAGACTCCATGGAGAATTCCCTGTTTCAGTAGGACTGCTATAAGTTATAAGCACCCTGGAGGGTGTGCTAATGTATCCAAAGTGGCCTTCATCTTTACGGAGTATTCACCTCTCCCTTCCTTACTACACGCTAAGCTCACTTTCAAGTCCTCCCAAGTACAAGAAAAGGCAGAAAGATTGGAGGCACTAACATATTTTTGAGTTAAGTCTTCTTGCTTAAAAAATTAAAATGTCTTTTTCTGACTGAACCTTCCTAAGTGTCACAGCCATTTCAGTGGTAATATAAGAAGCATACATTTGGCTCCTACTATGGGACATACCTTAAGTACTTTGTGTAAAAAGTGATGAGTTCATTACTGGGTGAGGAGGGACATGCATCCTCACAGAGGCTGGGATAAGTCAGCATACCTTCCCAGTGCTCTTGGAGCAACACAAAGGCTTAGTAGGCATCAGTGAGTTCCTAACACAGAGACAGGGACAATCTACCACAGGATGCTTTGGAGATCTATACGTCTGATCTTATGACATTGTCTGTAGCGCACACCAACTCCTCTTCAAAGAAAGGTTTTCCCAACACATGCTCTGAGGAGTGCTTACTAGTGGAAGCACAGACATACTCAACTGTGGTGGGTTGACCCTGGCTGGAGGCCAGGTGCCCACCAGAGCCGCTCTCTCACTCCCCTCATTCACTAGACAGGGGAGAAAAAGTGTAACGAAAATCTTGTGGGTCGAGATAAGGACAGGGAGAGATCACTCACTAATTGCTGTCATGAGCAAAACAGACCAAACTTAGAGAGGGAATTCATCTAATTTATTACTAGGCAAAACAGAGTAGAGGAATGAGAAAATAAAATCAACTCTTAAAACACTTCCCCCCACCCCTCCCATCTTCCCAGGCTCAGCTTCACTCCCGGCTTCAACCTTCCCCCCCCTCAGCAGCACAGGGGGACAGGGAATGGGGGTTACGGTCAGTTCATCACATGTTGTTTCTGCCTCTTCTTCATCCTCAAGGGGAGGACTCCTCTCATCGTTCCCCTGCTCCAGCATGGAGTCCCTCTCACGGGGTGCAGACCCTCAGGAGCAAACTGCTCCAGCGTGGGGTCCCCCACGGGGTCACAAGTCCTGCCAGCAAACCTGCTCTGGCGTGGGCTCCTCTCTCCATGGGGCCACAGGTCCCTGCCAGGAGCTTGCTCCAGCATGGGCTTCCCACGGGCCGCAGCCTCCTTCAGGTGCCTCCACCTGCTCCGGCGTGGGGTCCTCCACGGGCTGCAGGTGGAATCTCTACACCCCCTCATCCTTCCTCCATGGGCTGCAGGGGGACAGCCTGCCTCATCATGGTCTTCACCACGGGCTGCAGGGGAATCTCTGCTCCGGTGCCTGGAGCACCCCCTCCCCCTCCATCTTTACTGACCTTGGTGTCTGCAGAGTTTCTTACATCTTCTCACTCCTCTCTCCGGCTGCAAAAGCTCTCTCTCTCTGTTTTTCTTCTTCTTAAATATGTTATCACAGAGGCGCTGATTGGCTTGGCCTTGGCCAGCGGCGGGCCTGTCTTAGAGCCGGCTGGCATTGGCTCTATCAGACACAGGGGGAGCTTCTAGCAGCTTCTCACAGAAGCCACCCCTGTAGCCCCCCCGCTACCAAAACCTTGCCGCACAAACCCAACACATCAACCCTGCCAGAGGACAGGATTTTCTTTTGTGAGGGGATGCCAAGGGAGCTATACATCTGACCTTAATGCCCATCACCACTACTACATGCTAGTACTGTTCAGCCTTGATAGGATCAGGCCATGGTGCCCTGTGGAGCTCTGGACTACTGCAGTGATCCGCACAGATTGGTTCACCTTGTTTTAAGTCTGTTTGTAAGGGCTGTGGACAGACTCAAGCTCCTTTGTCAGAAGGCCAAACAAACCCAGCAGCAAGTTACTATGGGCATGTAGGGCCGAAGGCACTGGATGGGGCAGCAAGACTCACTTCTTGGCTCTGATGATATAACCTCACTGTGCCTGTGTCACTCCCCAGTAGGACTGTGCTTCCATGGGTGAAGAAGTACATAACTATTCAGCTCTGTCTTCTTCCACTCCAGGAGAACTTGCTATCCAAACTACCAACCAGCCCACCCTCATGGGGGTTAGAGCTGGTCTGTTTAATAGACCATCAACCAGACACCAGTTACCTATGGCTCCCCTAACTAACACAAGCCTTCCTCTAGCTCTAAGAGCCTCAGAACATTGGACCACACCCTGCTATATGCAGACAAACAGCACAAGGCTCTTAGCTGCAGTAGCCAAGGAAAGAAGTAGAGGGCTTAAAACAATCATCTTGTTCATGCATCGATAATACCTCCTTAAAGCTCCTTTGACAAGAAAGCTGAGCAGCATAAGTTAGAAGGATCAAATACCTAACTGGTGTGTCATACATCCAGAAGTGTGCTGCATATCCTAGCCACTATCAATTGATTAAGAGGACTGATAAATGGGGTTCTAAGAGCAAAGGAGACCATTTCACACTGGAAAATAGGATGGTAGGTGAAAGGATAAAATGCAATTAAAATACACAAAGAAAAAACCTGAATTCATTAGAATTAAAAAGTAAATACAGGTCTTAATCCACTGGTAACAGCAGTGGAACAATTGGAAAACTAAACCAGAAACATCAAAAGGCATGACAGGAGAAGAAAAGCTGAGTTTCACAAAGCATACACTTATTTAAAGGCACATTAACTAAACAAGAAAAAACAAAATCAACCTGTCTGTCAAAGGAGGTCTATGAGCATGGGAGAAGACTTTAACTGCCTCTATTATAAAATTCCAGTGTGAGCATTTGCAAGAACAAAGAGCACATCAACCACTAATCTCCTCTGCTAGGCAGCTTCTCTGACTAGCCTTCTCCAAGAGAGAATACTAGAGACTACCTAAATAGTACAGATGCAGCCCTTCTCCCAGCTGTCCCACAGTCATTGGTTATGTCAGTTTGTGCATGCCTGGAAGGTGCTCAGGTAGCAGGATAAGGAGGACATCTCTCCACCTGACAGTATAGTTTGAAGAAGGGATGAAGCAAACAAGAATTGCATAGTCACAATAAGCAGCATGGTAAGAGAGAGAAAAATACAGCACCACATTCCTCTGCCACAAATAATAACCAGCTTCTGGAATTCGAGGATAGCTGCAACACCATGGAAATAGGAATCGGTTTTTCCAACACTATGCACACAATCTCTTCTTTTAACATGAAAATGGCCATTTTTGGTCCTACCCAAAGGACCATTTAGCCCAGCTTGTCTGTTACACTAGACAAGAGCAGATGTATCAGAGAGAGTAGAACAGGGCAAGCATGCAGCAATACTTTATAAAATACTTTCCCAACCATCAGCAATTTGCAGTTCAAGGACTTCCCCAGACAAAGAAGATTTTTTACATTTAAGAGACCCCAATGAGTTTCTTTTCTATGAATTTGTCAAGTTGCCATGTGAACTTTTAACAGTCACAGTATCCTGTGGCATGGAGTTATACTGATTAATGGTAACTTGTATAATGTTGATAACTTGTATAAAACTTCTGTTTTGAAACTCCTTCCTTCTAATTTGTTGTGTTGCTCCTTTATTTTTTGTTTTGAAGAGACAGTGAAATTCGAACTCCATTCACCTTCTCCACACCACATAAAAATTTACAGACCCTTGTCATATCCCTTTTCAGTTTTCTCTTTTCCATGGTGAAGTCTATTTATTATTTTTCACAGTAGTAGCAGTCTGTTTACTCATTCCCAAAGCCATCACAGATCTCTGATCATTCCACTTCTCTATACTGTACTTTGTGCTAAATAGATACTATGCAAAGCAGTTACAAATGGCTGCTGTTCTGCATGAGCACACAGAGCTCTTACAGGGACCAGTGAACCATGAGGCTTAGGTAGGCAGGAGTGAGTGACGAGGCATGCAGGAGCTCTGCCCCATGACAGCAAAGTTACTTCAATCTGGACTAAGTGAAATGCTGCTAAGTAGCAAGGAGAAGTGTCTCCAGTGATCCACAGGCAGGAGAGAGACAGGCCCCTGGAAGACAAACCAGTATTTCGAAGGGACAGTATTGTCCCTTTGAGTTCTGTAACAGATATTTGGGTCTTCTTGCAGGTTGGTTTCCTATTGATAGAGAAATGGGGTATACAGGATCTGACTATTTTCTCACTGTAGCTAACGAAACCCAGTCCTGGAACAGATGTGATCATAGATCACACACTGGTAACCCCATTTCTAGAAATACCCATCTGCAGAGTCTCACTTTAAACAGTAATGGTAGCAGTTTAAAAATATATTTTACTACTTATTTCAAGCTTTTTCTTGTTTAAGATTTTAGGACCGGGTTTTATTAGGCAAATTCTCAGGTAAGCCTCAGACTCAGTGCCATCTTTGAGAACCCTGGAAGGGGAATTTGAACATTACTGACAACTCTGTGAGAGGTGATGTTTTCTCTTAAGGCTGCTGGAGTTCTACTGAGACACTAAAAAAAAATCCAATTCCACACAAAGTACAATATTCTCTAGCCCTCAGGATTATAGCACAGAGCTAGATAACATGACTCAACAATATCGCAAGAGCTCTAAAACCATAAGGCAAATAAAATGAGCCCCACATCTGCTAAAGTTGCATATCATAAGCCAGTCTTGCAATTTCATGGAGAGTGGCAAAATTTTGTATATTTCAGTTTAGCTGTGCTTCCAGCTGAGTTTCAAAGCCATGGATAAACACTTCCCAGAATCATAGCTGAGAAGAGCATAATTGCAGTGACTACTGTATGAGTATAAAAGATGTCAAGAAATGTAAAAAGATTTTCCAGATGAGAACTGTCAGAGTCTGCAAATAATAGGGCAACTCTAAACCCATCTTTTCTGGGACAAAATAAAGTCTGTGAATTACTAAACTCTCCCACAGCTGGAATACTTAAAAGAAGAAAAATCAAAATGAGAAGCATTGTCTGATTTAAATGGATGAGGAAATGAAAAGCTTTGCAGGAATGTTTGTTTTAAAAGAGCAAGTGCAAGCTTCCAACAGTCATGAGCAGAGCTGGATCATGCTTTCAGCCTCTCTATGAAACATGAACACCACGTACAAAATGTTTTTTCCAGAGGTATGTATTGGGTTTGCATGGCAAGGTTTTGGTAGTGGGGGGGCTACAGGGGTGGCTTCTGCGAGAAGCTGCTAGAAGCTCCCCCTGTGTCTGACAGAGCCGATGCCAGCCGGCTCCAAGATGGACCCACTGCTGGCCAAGGCCAAGCCAATCAGCGCCTCTGTGATAACATATTTAAGAAGGGAAAAAACAACTTAGAGAGAGACTGGGAAGATGTGAGGGGTGGGGGGAGGTGTTTTAAGATTTGCATTTATTTCTCATTGCTCTACTCTGTTTTGCTTGGTAATAAATTAGATGAATTTTCTCTCTAAGTTTAGTCTGTTTTGCCCGTGACAATAATTAGTGAGTGATCTCTCCCTGCCCTTATCTTGACCCACAAACATTTCGTTATACCTTTTCTCCCCTGTCTAGCGAAGGAGGGGGGAGTGATAAAGCAGCTCTGGTGGGCACATGGCCTCCAGACAGGGTCAGCCCACCACAGGTATGAGCTTTTTTTAGAGAAGAACCGACTGAACAATATGAAACAATACCAAACAGCGGTACACAGGCCCATGTTGCTTTCCTAAGAAGGATGTATTTGGAGGTATTACTGTGCTTTGTCTTTATCACTCAGGGCTCCGGTCTCACAGATACATGTCCATTACCTGGACAGCCGGCCACTGCTGAAGACACACCAAAGGAAACTGGGTTACACACTGGGAGAGCCCCTCAGAGCCAGGCTGAGGGTTGAAGCATGCTGTGCTTCTGGAGGATCATTCAAAACTGAGGGTATTCTGGCAAATGCGTTAATCCTGTTGGGATTTCAGAAGAGTCCAGCTGGAATCTCAGATGTCTACTTCAGCACCTGAGGAGCAGATTCAGATGGTCAAACTCTGAAGGATTCAGTATCCTTTTCAAAGACTCCAGGATAGACAGGGAAGGGATGTTCTGCAGCATCAGGGGAGGACGTCTCACTGCTTAATCTGTGGCAGTTCTCACTGGGCCTGATGTTCCCTGATGTATGTCCTGGCCTTTCCCTTTCACCTGCACTGCTGTTCTTCCCTCCTATCCCTTTAACTTGTGTTTTTTCTTTCCACAAGAGCTTCTGTTTGTTTTTTTTTTTCTCAACTACTTTGTCTTGTTTTCCTCTTTCCTCTTCCAGCTTTTCTCCCATTAGTCAACCACAGGTAGGCCACTCTTGCCCTCTCCCAGACTCCTGGGAAAAGGCTCTACTTCTCAGTCTGTGCACATCACCAGAGCGCTACTGGTTGAGTCAGAGAGTCATATTTAAGCCAATGAGTCATCCACACCTCTTTCAGGAGGAGATTTTTTTCTAAGATTATGGTTCTTGACATAAGCAAGAATGCGGCAATGTGAATATTGAGAGATAAATGGTAAGACAGGTGAGAGCAGGGGAAAGTCCCTTATCCATGGGTCAGACTAGCCACATTTCTAATTCAAATGTTCTAGGTGAGGAATCATTTATTTTGGAGGGAAAAATTTTTTGTGTAATAAGTGACATTTTCCCTTTTATTTCAAAATTTCATTTTCTTCATCATCCAAAAATGTCACTCAGGGTTTGTTGGCATGAACTGGAAAACTGTGTAATGAGTTATTTTCATTAAAAGTCACATACAGGACTAAACAGAACTAAAGTGCTTAGGTATTCTAAAAAAAAAAAATATAAAAAAAAAATTGTAAAAAGCTATGCATAATGTCAATTAAAAACACCTTCAGTGCACTTAGAAACATTTTCTAAATGCTAATCAAGAATGGAGATAATAATGTATTAAAAAATTACCCCACAGTGTTGACAAAAGTGTGTTTGGAACTAAGAAATTAAAGGGAGCCAGCATGTTTCAGAATGCTTTAAAAATAAATATTGCTCTGTTCCTGGTGCAAGTGTGCTTTCCTAGAGAAATTTAGTTCAAGGTAAAATGGCCTAGAAGACAATAACAAAACAGAAGAATGAAAAAATCAGTGAAACTTTCTGACCTGCAGAAGGAAACTGCAGTGATAAAGCTATTTATTAAATGGAAATTAAAGTGATCAGAAGAGAACATAACTGACAGCAATTCACCATAAAAATTACCATATCCATTCATCTGCAATTTCAAATAAATGCTTGTTCTTTAATTCTCTGTTAAGCAGGAAGGTGTCATAAATGACAGTCCCATCAGGTATTGTTCCTAACTGCCAGACTTTGGAGGAAGGTTGCACCTTATCATAAGAAACAGTCAAAGTCAGCTCTTTGGAAAGTTTTTCAGGGCAAGGCACAGGCAAAATATTAAAGAAGAGAGAGGTTTTTACAAAACCGAAGACTACCTCTTTTAATCCAACCTAGCACTTTCAATAGAGCAATAAAAGCAATTTTGACCTTATCTTTGACTGGATTCTTGGAAGACAGCTGAAGAAATGAGTGTGATTCAGCAGAGAGAACTGCAAGTATTTTCTAAAGTCCCAGTCACATAAAAGACAGTGGAAAGCCAATGAAATCAAAGGAAAGGTGCCCAGTTATATCAGATGTGTGGTTGTTAAGAGATGAGTCTAAAGTAAACATACATGTGTATCTCTCAAAACAATAAATATAAAGTTTAAGGATATGAAATACTGTTTGCAACCTGTACAAGCAGCTTTCTGTGTGCAGAACTTAACAAGCAGTTCTGAATAGACACAGCTCATGAATTGCAACTATCCTTCCTAAGCAATAATTGTACATAATAAAAGGAGCTCTTGAATTTCACCTTTTCTGCAGCATAAAGTTCCTGCAAATTCCAGGGTGCAAAAGCCAGCAATGCTATAGAGAAATCAATCCACCTCAATCTATTGAAGCAAAAATACTTCATGAATATATGACTCATTAAACAGTGAGAAACTGAAATCAAATGGCAGTATGTCCCATTATTATCACTCTGTTTCCAACTGAAAAATTACACAGAATAGGCCTAATGAGGACCTAGTTGACAGCTAAATAGAAAAATATGAGGCAACTGAAATTAATGAGGAAGCAGGATGGGAAGGGACAAGGGTAGAGCTGCTCTTGGTCAGCACAGGTTGATCAGCATCTCTTCTCGCTGACTAAACTCATAATCCTCATTACCATGAAGGCAGTGAATCTATGTGCTGCACACTGTGGCCTTTACGCTGAACAGTGCAACCCTATTTCTGTCAGTTCCAAAGGCTCACCAGAGCCTATATTTGTCAACAATGTTGGGTTTTTAGTTTAAAGGTCACTTTTCTCACTCTAAGCATCACAGATCTTCTGGGTCATGGAGCTTCTAGGGTCTGACTCCCACAAAATTGACTTGTAGATTTCTGGAGGAAATTGAAGCCATGTCAGTAAATTTGCAAGTAGCATACAAATCATCAAGCAAGCTGCAAGATCTTTCTATTTGAGCATACAGTTGTATGCAGCTTTTGTCCTTGAAGAATTCTCAATTCAGTTAGACAGAGGAACTTGTGTTCTATAGTTCTTTATCAGATTACTTTCCTTAAGTGAAAGGCATTCCAGGTGCTAGACCAATGAGCAGACTTCTGAGTCTCACTCGTTCTTTCTTCCCATTCTGACATGGACCCAAAGCAACAGTTCAAGTTTCTCAGTTATGACTGAATTTTCTCCAGGGAACCACACATGTTGTTTGTGTCTGTGTATATGCCACCTGCAAAGAATTCTTGAGTAGAATTGCTCTGTCTGCCAGAGATTGTTATCACTGTCTTTTCCATGCTGCCTTCTTCATATGGTCTTTTCCATGAGGTGCAGTCCATTTCTTCTTTCAGACTCAGCTTTAGACTCTGTCAGTACGCTGCCAAACAGGAAGAGAAAAGAATCAGCAGCACACCCTAATTCAACCGCATTTCTCACAATGATGTGGTACTCCCATAGGTCTAAATGGAAGGGTCTTATGATTGAGATATATCCCACAATTATGAATGAAAACATTTGCTCTGTCTTGCACAACAGAGTAAATCGGAACCTAAGAACATGTATCTGACCCATAAGCCTCTGAACCTAAGTTTTGTCTAAGAAGATACAGACCAAGTAAAATCTACAACAGCTGTTTTGCCTGGCTGTGAACTGTGCTGGAGGCCTAGCAACCACCATCCAGAAGAAGCTGGAGGAAGATGGTGTAAGGGCATTGAACTGTATAGATGCACTGGTATAGAAAGAACTTGCATCATCATATCCAGTCTTGCATGGGCAGGGACAGTCTGGAAGGAAAGAAATGGTCATCTGCTAGAAGCTTACTAAGAAGGGTACTTGGGCTGGATGGTGTCCCACTGACAAATGCAGCAGGGCACGGGACTTGCCAGGGGTGAGCTGCAAGGAGGCATTTAACCACTGCAGCTATACAAACAGACAGTCCCCAGGTACATAAAAAGTGAGCAGAACTGTAGCCTGTGGAAAGAGCTGTGGGACTGACAAATATCCATGGGTGCCCTCAGCTGGTCACTTCTAGCCTGAGGGAGGAAAGCCCTTTGCAGAATGATGGGCACATGGGGGGAACAAAGGGATTGCAAACATTATCCCATGCTTCATCATGCACTCCATCCCACAGCTGACGTCCCAGTCCATTCTACCTTACAACAACCATGGGAAATGATATTGTGTGCAGATGTCAGGCTGAGAGGACTCCAATACAGTCACTAGTAGGTTTCATGTTCATGTCTCAGATACTTCAGATGTGAGTACTCTTTTGCTTGCACATTTTAGCCTGTCTCAATTCATCAGAAGAGGAGGTACAGACTGCACCTTTTTGAATGCATTCTCTGTTCCAATCTGGCTGATCATCTCTCCACATCTCAGCTTTCTGCTCTGGCTTTGAAATTGACCTCTCAGGTCAAGAAGAACTTGGTCAAGGAACAATGGCACAGCTGCTGTCTGACTAGATTACAGTGTTCATTTGCACAGAGTGTACTGTGATTACAGTGACATGGAAGCAGTGGCATGTGCTTTCTGAATCCTGTGTTCCTGTATGTGAGCCACAGCCAGGTGGATACACACAGGACATCTTGCATAACCTCTGCTTACCAACACATACTTTCAAATAAGATGTTCAGTCATCTTGGGATGATATTATTCCATTGAAAAAAAATGGCAGAGCATAGAGGGTGTAATGGAGATTTTAAATCGGGGGGGAAAGCAAGAAGGGACAGCATTACAAAGATTGTGAGGTCTTCTTCAGCTTCCTAGGGAAATGACTCAGTTCTGAGTCTGGGATAATATTATGGAAGTCAAAGAAAAGGGAAGAAAATCAACATTTCCAGTGCTGACACTGGGGTATGCAAAACAGTCAAAGTGTTTAGGAAGCACTGGTCTTACTCAGCGCAACTGGCCAGAAGCTTCTGCAAGATTCCCCACCACATGGTGCTTGTAATTCGACTACATTTCAGGTAGTGAAGCACAGGCATGCGGTTCCCTTCTGCTGAGGTTGTTGAGAGGTAAGAAGATAACTTGTTCTGATTTCTCAGCACTGCACTACCATCTGTATGGTGAGCAGACCATACTTACAGCCTGGACACATGCAGGGAACAGGAGGGGAGAATTAAAATGGGAGCAGGCAGAAGAGCCACACAGGTCTTACGGAGGTGATTTTGCAGTACATCTGCCCTGACACCTCTGTGCCAAGGAGTCCTCACTTACTACAAAGCTACATAGCAGAGAGGAGACCCGAGCTCTCCTTCTGGGAGAAAAACACCTTTAAAGGGTTGGCTGTAGGCAAGGAAGACATGAATCACAGCCATTTGACGTAGCGCATATGGAAGAGAAAGTTAGAAAACAGCCACTGTCTACAGGTGTTCCAGCAGCAAAAAATGCAACTGGTGTTAGGGTTTCCAGTGGTCAGAAGCCTGGCATGGCAGGAAGGAACACAGGAGGTCCAGTAGTAAACTTTGCAGAGAGGAGAGGGTTCTGGACACAGTAGGGTCTTGATAGGTTACTATTATTTATCTTGAAAGTTATTTTTCTTTTCTTCAGAGTGAAGCAAATCAAGACATACAACGAAAGAACAGGCCAAGGGACACATACGAGAGGTAAAGGATAAATCTTCTAATCATCAGGGAAAAATCTAAAAAATGTTCATCCCTTATCTGTTTGAAGCACGGTAGACACCAAAGTGATGGACTTCCAAATCCTCTGTGTGTGGCTCAAGCTTGAACCATTCCAAGGAAGGGGTTCAAGCAGATCAGCCGTGACCCTGGCACACATCACAGTTTTTGGGTTCTGAAAGTGACTGTTCTTGTGTAAGTGATGCTTCTCCAAAAAGTACCACCTTCTGAGGTGCTGTGAACAGATTTCACATGCTAGGAGTCTGACTGTAATTGGTGTGAGAGAGATTTTTCTTTTCTACATGAACAAAAAGCTCTGCTGCCTTAATAGGCCTTTTTCCTGCAAAAGATCAGGCACAGAGGAATTACCATGCATCACTGAAGTGTGCTACAGTAGGGTGGTAGGCAGTGCTGTGCGCTCCGCAATGTGCCTCCCTTAGTGAAGGAGCATGACCTATCCCATCATAAGCAGACCGTCATTAAAATTTCAGACAGTGTCACACCATGAGAATCATCAGGGAATCATCAAACCACCCTATGCGTGCAGTAAAGGGACAATCTTCCTCCCCAACGAAGTCATATAACTGTTTTTTTAAATCTCCTTTTGTTACTTGTGGGTCTTCTCTCACTCCTCTCTGCTTAGTTCTCAGTTTGTCATGGTTTAACCCGTCAGGCAGCTAAAACAACCACTCACAGTGATCTGTCTGCTCACTGCCACCCTTCCAATGGGATGGGGGAGAGAATTGAAAATGGGAACCTCATGGGTTGAGATAAAAACAGTTTAACAGGACAGAAAAGGAAAATGATGATAATGATAATGATGATAAAAGAATATAAAAAACAAGTGATGCTGTGGTGGGTTGACCCTGGCTGGGTGCCAGGTGCCCGCCAGAGCCACTCTCTCACTCCCCTCATTCACCAAACGGGATAAAAGGTGTAACGAAAAGCTTATGGGTCGAGATAAGGACAGGGAGAGATCACTCACTAATTGTTGTCATGAGCAAAATAGACTGAACTAAGAGAGGGAATTCATCTAATTTATTACTAGGCAAAACAGAGTAGAGGAATGAGAAAATAAAATCAACTCTTAAAACACTTCCCCCCACCCCTCCCATCTTCCCGGCCTCAACTTCACTCCCGGCTTCAACCTCCGCTCCCCCCTCAGCGGCACAGGGGGACAGGGAACAGGGGTTACGGTCAGTTCATCACATGTTGTTTCTGCCTCTTCTTCATCCTCAGGGGGAGGACTCCTCTCATCATTCCCCTGCTCCAGCATGGAGTCCCTCTCACGGGGTGCAGACCCTCAGGAGCAAACTGCTCCAGCGTGGGGTCCCCCACAGGGTCACAAGTCCTGCCAGCAAACCTGCTCTGGCATGGGCTCCTCTCTCCATGGGTCCACAGGTCCCTGCCAGGAGCTTGCTCCAGCATGGGCTTCCCACGGGCCACAGCCTCCTTCAGGTGCCTCCACCTGCTCCGGCGTGGGGTCCTCCATGGGCTGCAGGTGGAATCTCTACACCCCTTCATCCTTCCTCCATGGGCTGCAGGGGGACAGCCTGCTTCATCGTGGTCTTCACCACGGGCTGCAGGGGAATCTCTGCTCCGGTGCCTGGAGCACCTCCTGCCTCTCCTTCTGCACTGACCTTGGTGTCTGCAGAGTTTCTTACATCTTCTCACTCCTCTCTCCGGCTGCAAAATCTCTCTCTGTTTTTTTTCTTCTTAAATATGTTATCACAGAGGTGCTGATGGGCTCGGCCTTGGCCAGCGGCGGGTCCGTCTTGGAGCCGGCTGCCATTGGCTCTGTCAGACACAGGGTAAGCTTCTAGCAGCTTCTTACAGAAGCCACCCCTGTAGCCCCCCCGCTACCAAAACCTTGCCACGCAAACCCAACACAGATGCACAGCACAATTTCTCACCACCCGAATCCAATGCTCAGCTAGTTCCTGAGCTGCCCTGCCTCCCAGCAAATCCCCAGTTATATACTGACCATGACATCATATGGTATGGAGTATCCCTTTGTCCAGTTTGGGTCAGCTGTCATGGCTGTGTCCTCTCCCAGCTTCTTGGGTGCCCCCTGCCTTCTCATTGGCAGGGCAGTATGAGAAGCTGAGACGTCCTTGGCTGCTTGGCAACAACTAAAAGCATCAGTGTGTTATCAACATTTTTCTCATCCTAAATCCAAAACTCAGCACTATACCAGCTGATAGGAAGAAAACTAACTCTATCCCAGCTGAAACCAGGACATAGTTCTTACTTCTTATCAGGACCTCTTTATACAAGGGATAGCTTGAGCCTCCATGATTTATGATCTTACGTCTTAGTGGGCTCAACTGCAAAATCTTACTCCAGTGCTTTACCTACCTTGAACTCTAATTCATACTCTCAGTACAGGACAGAACTTGTCATTTTAATTTATAGTTGCTTATTTCCAGAGATAGCACTGTGCATCATAATTTTGTTGTTGCTTCATATAACTCATTCCTGTCTAATGATCTTTGGTCTGTTTATGCAGGAAGCAACAAGAGGTCACATTCTGTCAAAAATATTTAATAAGATCATGAGATTGAAAGTGTACTTCCCCACATACCTTCATTTCATAAACACGCTTCTGCAATAGCATGCAGAAAAATAAAAAACAATGTGGAAACATCTTGTCCTTTACAGAGTATGTATTTCCTCCTCTAACTGTGATCTGGCACCAAAAAGAGAGACTATGCTCTATACCCTGCTGATAGCTGGATCACAGTCTGTTGGCAGACATTAGATGCTTATGATTCAACACAAGAATAATATTCCTCACCACTCTGCAGAAAAAAATTGCCTCCTGGCACGCATTCATCAGCTGCACGATTTTAAGAAATATCAAGCTTTAGTTAAAAGATAAGGAGCATGCCATCAATTTCCTTAGAACACAGAGCATATGGTAAGACTGGGGATCATTAAAAAAATGAATAACTACTTTCCCCATTTCACTCTTAAGAATCTTGTGAAACTCCCTTAGGTGCATGCTTGAGCTTCTGCCTAAGGCTCTAGGTGAAAGCTAATGAAAGTGAGAGATGGAACAAGAAAAATCAGTGTTGGGCCCTACTTTAGCCAAACTCAAGGAGGTAAGGAATCTCAAGTGACTTCACTAGAGCCTACTTTGTAGGCTAAACATGGTTAGTTTGGCCTGAGTGTTCTGCAATTGGCTTTCAGTGAAAGGAGGCATAGAAGGCAGCCCAAACTAAATGTAGCTTGTCTTTGGGTCATGTTCAATAAACCTACACTGGGACCAAATTGTCTCAGGATTTGTTACTAGATTTGCATGGCCAGACTCAACAGAAAAGTCCTCAAGAGTGTTCCTGAGATACTAAATCTGCCAGTTTAAAACCTTTCTTGAAATCATACCAGCTTGGTAATCTACATTTTTTTTGTATTCTGGAGGTATTCTTGATTGTCTGGCAGAGTGCTATGATTCATTCATAGTTTTTCCTGCAGCGGAAGTGTTAATAATCTCTTATTCCTGGGTAGTTTCCCAGGGGTAGGATGTTTCACCTTACATAACATTAAATATCTAGAGAGTAGGTGACTCTGTGTGAATAAGACTCACTTTATGATCAACCTAAAGTCAGAAGCAGTAGCAAAGTAGGTCAAATGAGCTGTGTCCTAGAAAGAAATGCCGACTTCTCTCTCAAACTCCTTTGGAATTCTGCTGGTAGAAATTATGAAAATATGTTAATTCCCCAAGAGGCAGCTTGAAAAGCAGTTAGAATCTGAGGTTAACAGTTTGAAGAACAGGGTAGGACAATTGTATGGAAGTACTATAATGATAATTCTTACCCAAGAAGCCCTACCCCCTGCAGGCAGTCACATGTCCACCCCAAAGGTCCTTCCCCTCTTCCAGTCATGGAATCTGTTTGCTCCACCTCTTTTTGCCAAGTGTCACGATTTTGTAAAACATCATACCCCAGGTGCTCACAGGCTGCCCTGTCACTGGCTGGCAGCATGAGATGTCCCTCCTGTCTACTCTATAAGGACTTCAGCCACAATTTTATGGCAATTAGCCACCATTTTGTTAACTGTCATGGCCCATATGTTTTTATACTGGTCTCTGATTGGCTGTTTCTTGACTCCATCATACCTATGTATAGCACACATATACAGGTATATACATACATAAAGAGAAATTAAATATACATAAGGGTGCAGTTATAAAAGGTAGAAAATACTCTTTAATAACAGCTAAGCAAATTAATAACTGAAGTTTAACTGTGAATAGAAAGCAATCAAGCAAAAGTAAAAGACAGGTTCAGCCCCCACTCTAATTTACAAGGCAGCTGAACAAGCCTTATCAGGGGTGGGAGGAGGGCAGGAAGACAGGGGGCATTACAAGACTAGGAGACTCAGACAAGGTACAACATGACTGAGGGCAATGAACCCATCCTCAGGGGCCAGTCAAGGGGTACCCTGTGCAACCCCTGCAATATGCATAGAACAAACCACTCCTATGAGCTGAACCAAGAGGCCTCTGCATCTGACCACAGCCGAGCTGGATGACCATACAGTTTGACTTGGGCAGGCACTGGGTTTTGCACAGTCATGCAAGACATAGGCAACATTGTGAATGAAAATGGAAAACCAGAAAAAAAATGCCAAATTCAGGAGAATGTGTGTGTGGACAACAACAAAAAAACCCTAAAGTCTTTCTGACACAGACCACACAGACTGGGAGAACTGGCCAATGGGCCCAAGAACTGCAAAGTGAAATTTTCAAGAAGTTTCACACGGACAAGGCAGGTGGTGATGGTGACCTCCCTTTTCCCACAGTTCGAGGGGGTGTGTCTTAAAGTTACCTGTAAGACCACTATGAGGTGCAGTCTTGTGCTAAATTTGTTTCCTTATCCTTAAGTCAGTGACCTTATAAAAACTTTCATAAAGCTCCAGCTGACTGATTGAGGAGGCAGAAATCAGAAGTGTGCCATGACCTGCTCACATTCCTGTCCAAGGCCTGGCACAATCACAGGAAGGAGAATGAACACAGATGAAACAACAACATTCTGGGGAAAAAGGCTCAAGAAATTTGGCAACCAATTCCCCTCATACACTGTTAATAAAGTTTATCTGTACATAAGTTCAATTGATTGTCAGATGTTCATTTCTTACATGTGTGTAGTTCCAGCAGGTCTCTAGACATGCCTGCATCACCGCTTCCATTAAAAGACATTTACTG
This sequence comes from Grus americana, assembly GCF_028858705.1. Taxonomy (NCBI): domain Eukaryota; kingdom Metazoa; phylum Chordata; class Aves; order Gruiformes; family Gruidae; genus Grus; species Grus americana. The sequence continues at coordinate 52,779,078 of NC_072891.1, forward strand.
TGTTTCTAGAATCACAGAATTATTTAGGTTGGAAAAGACCTTTAAGATCATCGAGTCCAACTGTGAAGAGGGGTTAAGTGGTGAGTACCATTCTGAAAGTGTTGTGATACAAAGTCTGTAGCTGCACACACACGCAGACAGCATAGCACTGGCTTCCAACCATTTCCTGTCTTCTTGTTTTGTCCCTTCAGCTTTGTCATTAGAAATTATAAGTTTGCAGAGACTTAGTACAAAAAGCTCTTCTGTCACATGCACTCAAGAGGTTTTTACAAATTGCCCTCAATTGTCAGGTTCATTCATCTGCTTTCAGTGCCCTTTTTGCCCAGATTTTCCGTAGAATTGAAAGCATGAGAAGCAAGAAGAAATACAATCAGGCTGAAAATGCCATCAGCTCAAACTCTACAATGAAGCCAGATACCTACATTTAAAGCCATACTCTGCCTCTGCATGAGAAAAGCTGTTTCCCTGGGCTGTGCCCTGAGATTCAATTCCATCTCTTGTCTAGCAGATAGGAGTGTCTTAGTGGCAGACACTCTTACCATGCACTCAAACAAATGCCAGCACTCTGAGATGGTAGCACATGAGTCATCACAAAGAGAAATGTGGTGTCTTTGACTTTCAAACACCTAAGCAATTCACACGGAGGACCAATAGGCAAGTACCACAGCTGTAGCACAATGTTAATCTCATGTTTTGTTTACTGGGAAATAGTCACACGAATTATTTTTTCTCATGATTCAAATTATTTCTGGTCATCAGCAAACCAGATCTGACCTATCCCAGTAAGATCTTGGCTAGTCAGGGTTAAACCCAGCTGGCTGGACACATGTACTGTCACAGTGTGATGGAATTTACTGTCTATGTACTTCCAGGAGATCCAGAAACACCACTACTGACTAGCAGGTCAAGAGAGAACCTCATGACCTTGGCTAGACCATCGATCAAACTAAAAACAGAGCCTATGACTTCTGGATTGCTGCCTGGTGCTTTATCCATTAGATGTTCTCTTAATGTGGTGCAGAAAGTAAATAGTGAAGCCCATGAACTGCATGAGAAACATCAGCCTTTCTATATCTGGCACACAAAGTGCAGGCTTTGCTGCACTTAAAACCTTTCCATTGGCCCCCTCAACAGACTCCTCTCCATAAATTCCTGTATCCAGCCACTGGAAAGGTGCTTATTTCCTAGGAACAGCCTCTCCTCTGAGCACAATATGTTAGTTGACCCTCAAAAATTTTCTGTGCTCTGGAAACAGACTGCAACATGGTCATAGGCAGAAGACTTTATGAGAGCACCCTCTGGAAGCATTGTCAGGTCTCTCCTTTGCCCCCACTGACCGCTGTGTGCTCTCCCACTGCATATGCAACTGCTATAAAATCCTGTGGATTACTCAGGTTTTCCACTTTCAACCCAGCATTTTCCACTGCAACAAACTGCTCAGTGTAGGTAAAGAGATTTCAGAGATTTCACAGATTCACAGATTGGTGGGGGCTGGGAGGGACCTCTGGAGGTCATCCAGTCCAACCCGTCTCCTAAAGCAGGATCACCTAGAGCAGGTTGCACACGATCATGTCCAGGCGGGTTTTGAATATCTCTACAACCTCTCTGGGCAGCCTGTTCCAGTACTTGGTCACTCACAAAGTGAAGAAGCTTTTTCTCATATTGAGATAGAACTTCCTGTGTTCCAGTTTGTGCCCATTGCCCCTTGTCCTGTCACTGGGCACCACTGAAAAGAGTCTGGCCTCTTCCTCTAGACATCCACCCTTTAGATATTTATAAGCATTAATAAGATCTCCTCTCAGTCTTCTCTTCTCCAGGCTAAACAGACCCACATCTCTCAGTCTTTCCTCATAAGAGAGATGCTCCTGTCCCCTAGTCATCCTCATAGCCCTCCGCTGGACTCTCCCCAGTAGTTCCCTGTCTTGCTTGAACTTGAGGAGCCCAGAACTGGACACAATATTCCAGATGTGGCCTCACCACGGCAGAGCAGAGGGGGAGGATAACCTCCTTCGACCTGCTGGCCATGATCTTCTTAATACACCTCAGGATACCACTGGCCTTCTTGGCCACAAGGGCACATTGCTGGCTCATGGAGAGCTTGTTGTCCGCCAGGATTCCCAGGTCCTTCTCTGCAGTGCTGTTTCCCACCAGGTCAACCCCTAACCTGTACTGGTGCTTGGGGTTGTTCTTCCCTTGGAGCAGGTGCCTACACTTGCCCTTATTGAATTTTATGTGGTTCCTCTTTCCCCAGTTCTCTAGTCTGTCCAGGTCTCGCTGAATGGCAGCGCAGCCTTCTGGTGGATTGTCCCCTCCTCCCAGCTTAGTATCATCAGCAAACTTGCTGAGGGTGCACTCTGTCCCCTCGTCCAGGTCATTGATGAATATGTTAAATGAGACCGGACCCAGTACTGATCCCCGGGGCACACCACTCGCTACAGGCCTCCAACTAGACTCTGTGTCGCTTTGCACAACCCTCTGGGCTCTGCCATTCAGCCACTTCTCTACCCACCTCATTGTCCACTCACCAGCCCACACTTCCAAAGGTTGCTAATGAGGATGTTATGAGAGATAGCATTAAAAGCCTTGCTGAAGTCCAGGTATACAACATGCACTGCTCTCCCTTCATCCACCCAGCTGATCATGCCATCATAGAAGGCTATCAGATTGGTCAGACATGTTTTCCTCTTGGTGAATCCATGTTGACCACTTCCAATAACCTTCTTCTCCTCCACGTGCTTATTGATAACCTCCAGAATGAGCTGTTCCATCACCTTCCCAGGGATGGAGGTGAGGCTGACTGGCCTGTAGATTCCTGGGTCCTCCTTCTTGCCCTTTTTGAAGACTGGAGTGACACTGGCTTTCCTGTAGTCCTCAGGCACCTCTCCTGTTCTCCATGACCTTTCAAAGATGATTGAGAGCGTCCTAGCAATAACATCTGCCAGCTCCCTGAGCACTCGTGGGTGCATCCAGTCAGAGCCCATAGATTTGTGAATGTCGAGTTTGCCTAAATGTTCTCTAACCCTATCCTCCCTGACCAAGGGAAGGTCTTCCTTTTGCAAGACCTCTTCCCTTCCCTTCCCTTCCCTTCCCTTCCCTTCCCTTCCCTTCCCTTCCCTTCCCTTCCCTTCCCTTCCCTTCCCTTCCCTTCCCTTCCCTTCCCTTCCCTTCCCTTCCCTTCCCTTCCCTTCCCACATCCCAGCTGTCTTTGACTCACTGACAGGTTAGAAAACAGCACCATTACTTCCACGGCATAACTTCCGTTCACTCAGCAGACAGCTGCCTCCCATCAGACTCTTAGAGTTATCTTGGGACTGAGGACTGGCCAAAGCTGTGAGTGACACACACACTTCTTTACCTAAAGAAAAATGGAGGAATGAAATGCAGACTTCTGCTGTTACACATTGCATTGTTTCCTCCAATCCCTTGTCTCTCAAGCTCTCTATTTTAAGATTTAGTTTTTCTTCAGCTGTAAGTTGAATGTGAACGTGCTAATTGGTTGAGCCCCTTGAGCTAACACGGACTGGTTTGTTACAGTCAGTCACTTCATTTCCATAGGTCACTTTCAGTTCCTAATTTCCCACTAGTTTTATTAATTTAGATAAATGTATTACATTGTGTTGTCAGAGATCTATCTTTTGTGGAGTGGGAGTATATCCTGCCACCCTCTCAGGGTGGGCCAGAGTACTGCATTGAGCTCAAGGCTCCTTCCCACTCAGGTGTCACAATGCTGTTTTACTCCATGTCTTGCTTCGCTGTTCACCACATTGCAGAGAGCAATGCACGTGTAACAGACAGCTATCTTTCAGAGGGATGTGGGAAACAGCCATGGGGAACTCACATCCATACACACAACTTCATATATATATATAGTGGCTTCATATATGTGTAGTGGCTTCATGCACTCCCCACATGAGCTGTGTCACAGCAGCTCACCCTCTTAACCCACCCCAATATGAGGGAAAACCTTTTAGCTCAAACTTCAGTAAAGAGGCTTTAAGTAGCATTGTTTACCCTATGCTATCTGCATGAATCAAGAGCTTACACAAATGAAGTGTGCTGCCACAGTTGAGCTAATATGTAATAACTCTGTAAACACCAAAATTCAGTGGTGTCTGAGCTGTTAAAGCTTTCTGTTCTTGTATAATTACAACCACTCTGTTTTCATAATTTCAACATCTATTGTGGCTACTCATAGCATCTTCTGACTGTACACATAAGCTAATTTCTCAGCTCACTAAAACAACCCAGTAACCATTTTTAAGTCAGTGAAACAATGTAGATATATGCTTACAGATCTACCCATTGTACCTACTGCTAAAGATAAGTTTCCAAGTGAAGTTTAGGATGTCTTTCTAGCATTCCACAGACAAGCAGAAAAAGTTGTTTATATAACTTATCTAACAAGTCAACAGTAAAGTAGTATAATCCACAATCATTCCTCTGCTGCTAAAGCAGGTGAGCGAGGGAGAGGAATGATTGCGGATTATACTACTTTACTGTTGACTTGTTCCTCATTGGGAGCATATATCCACAGCAATTATAAAGCACTGTACAAAACCCACTTCCGTGTCTCTGATGGCCTTCCCTATACACAATCTATAGGCAGGAGAGCCTTGTAATGCATGTGCCTGTACCTGCCTTTAACTCTGCTTGTTGCTTGCTCCACCTCCAATGGCTTGATTGCAGCTCCAGCCCAGCCACTCAGTGTCTCCCCTCACAAGGCAGCAAAGGTTCTGCTGATGCAATCAATGTTTTTATTCTTTGTATTTTAATCTCTTTGGAGGCTGAGATAGCAAGGGAAAAAGGTGAACCTCATCAGAAGGGGTTTACATGAAACATTCAGAATCTTTACCTCTCTCCCAGTAAGGAAAACTGAATCACAAACAAGTGTTGCATCCGGCCCACAGTCACCTAAAAAAATCCACAGAAGAAGATGGCTTTGAAATGATCTTTTTCTGGTTAGTGTTATTTAGCAGATTTACAGACTTCTAACCTCCTTATGGCAGGGAGGCTGGAACTGGATGATCTTTAAAGGTCCCTTCCAAGCCAAACCATTCTATGATTCTATGATTCTGTTCCATGCTGATTGACACTAGGATGGGATAGAAGTGGTGTTCAGAGATGAAACCTGACCTACAATGCATACATCACACAGTAACATATTTCAGACATCTTTCTGCATTTGCATGATAAGGTGAAGGTAAAAATAAATGTTCCTTAGAAACTGAAACCATATGTAATATGCAGAGCTCATGGCTTTCAATATGCAAGTGTTACACAATTGCTGCAAGAGGCATATCTCTGTATCCTACAATGAAAGGAGGCACAATGTATTTGTGTCTGTATTGTACTCAGCTCTGATAGCAGATATAATTTCTGGCTTGACACATATGAGATGAAAAAAAATGAAACTAAGAACCTTGAGAAAAGCTGTTTGTTCTTGTAGTCTGCTTACCATCAGAAGCTGCTTCTTCCATTTCTTTTTTTACAGAGGATACATTACAGATCTTATTCCATGCCTCCTCTGCTCCCAAAGCATGCAGAAAATGGAAGCTAATCTGTATGTTAGGCAGCTGTAATGTAGCTGGAAATTTCTGAAATATGCAAAGAAAAGCCCAACACTTCAAATTTCGTGGGTGTTTGTGAGTAAAATCTATCACCTTAAGGCAAAAATCACAGAGAAGTCCAATCAATCCATTGATTCTTCTGGGCGTCTTCGGCCAGGATGCTGTCTTGGGAGATAAGGCTTCCAATTTGTTGGGTTTTTTTTTTGGCTTCTTACCTGATTGAAACAGGAATCCTCTTCTCTTGTATATTGTCAAATATATTCCACAAGAGTAAACTGTTCTGGAGGTAACAGTACACTGGGGCCTGGGGTCTTGCTTCACTGAGTTTGTTCAGCATTTGAATGCCTCTATCACTTCCCAGCCTCAAGGCCATGCTGAAACATTAATCTTTCCTGTTTCGAGGTGTGCTTTTCCTTGAGTGGTAGTTTCATTAACTGTTACTTCATAAACATTTAGTGACATACCACACAGGTGTGAGTGTGCTTCCATTGACTTTAGGAGAGTGGCTTCTTTCTCTTATTCTGTATTTTGTAAAAATGACAGCATAATTTGCATCCTTTCCCAAAGACAAAAGGCTTCCATTGCCTGCTGCTGTCTGTATCTGACCCTATGAACTGATTCTGAGTATGTTCCAACAGCTTCAGCCACAGTGCTACCTCTTTAAAAGGACACCTTTTGGTGAGTGTTGAGTGTGTTTACAAACACGGTATTACACAGTCTTTGCAGCAGGAAGAGGCAAATACTTCCATTTTCAAGGCCATTTCCCAGAGCCCATGGGAAAGCAACCCTCTGAGCTCATTCTGCTGATAATAAAAAGCATCAGAAACCGTCTTTGGTAGGCAACCTCCTTCCTAGACAGGCTGCAAGAGCACTCACTCTGACATAAGGATGTGTTATCTTTCTGGGGAGTAATGAAGGGACAGTGCGAAGGGAATCTATTGACAACTCTTTAGATCAGCTAGGAAACATGCAGGGAGAGGAAGGTTCTGCAGCAAATGCATGAGTTATTTTATTTCAAAGTCCATTAATCTAGTTACTGAGTTTAAATAGCTGCTTGTATTTATATCTCTAAGAACTGCTGTGCTGCTTGGGGATTATGCATAAGCAACTGTGGAGAAAATATTAAATAAATATTACATTAATGAGGAAAGGCAGGAGGGGAAGGCAGGAAGGCAGGCAGGCAGGAAGGCAGGCAGGAAGGCAGGCGGGAAGGCAGGCGGGAAGGCAGGAAGGCAGGCAGGCAGGCAGGCAGACAGGAAGGAAGGAAGGAAGGAAGGAAGGAGGGGGAAAGGGAGGGAAGAGGAAGGGGGAAGGGGAAGGAGGGGAGGGGGAGTGGAGTGGAGGCTATGGGTATGAGGAGTGGAGAGTATGCGGAAGAGAAGGGAAGGGAAGGGGAATGAAAGGATTAATAAATCCAAATATATTCTTTCTAAATAAAGAACAGATGTCATACATCCTTCTAATGTCCATGAGTGAGCTAACATCTCTGTAATAAGCAATGTCTGATTAAGACTGGCTTGGCTAACATACCAAGGCCCAGAGGGAGATTTATTCCCGTTCATCTTCCTTTTACCTCCCAGGAAGCCAGGGAGCAAGGCAAATTGCAATAATTTGTGACTGTAAAGCAAACACAGAGATCTAATTATATTGTTTTTCACCAACAGTCACTTTAAATACACTGTCCTGGCTTGCGTTTGCTTTTCTAAAGCCCATTAGTTCTGTCAGTAGTGTTTTTCTTGGAGGAAAAAGTTATTCTAGCTGAGTAGCCTTTGATTATTTTCATTATTATCTGAGACACTTGTGTGACTTACAAAACATTCACTATGCCCCCTGGCCACTTCAAATGCTTCTGTCTCTCTTCAGCATCACTTGATTTGGTTTGAGAGATTCATGTAATTCAACTGACAGAAAATGATTTAGTCAGGTCTTGAAGCTGGTTTCTTGCTTGACCTACAAATCTAATTTCCAATCAGCAATTGCTCTTTGGTTGTCTTAGAAATTTAGACACAGACAGACAGACAGACGTGCTCTATTCTGGTGCCCCTTTATTTGTTTTGCCTTCTGAATGTCATGGCGTATGCTCACATGAAGCATCCTTACACCTATTTTGTCTTTCACAATGCTGGTTGTATAGACAGTCTGAGCAGTAGCTGGTTGACTGTTCATTGTGAATCTAGGTATTAAGAGGACAGCACCAAACTCACACCAAGGTTTTTGCTCTAAGGATGACTAAGAAAGCAAGAAGGCAGATCAGACAATTTTAAGTTACCTCTTATGAGTCTGTGCTGATGGCTTTTACAAGTATTTTCCCCAACCTACAGAAACAACATAAAATGTGGGAAAGTTAATTGTGTCATAGTTTATATGAATGTCCTGATCTTTCAAATTTTTAGGCTGCTTCCATCTTTCTCAGGCTGGAAGGGACTGCATTCTCAATCCTTAGGTGTAAGATATCAGGAAAGGAAGGCAAGAGACCAGCATGGATAAGTCAAGACCTGCTGGTCAAACTAAAGGGCAAGAACGAAATGTACAGGCAGTGGAAGCAGATACAGGTATCGTGGGAAGAGTATAGGGACACTGCCTGGTTGTGTAGGGATGGGATCAAGAAGGCCAAAGCACGGCTGGAGTTGAACCTGGCAAGGGATGCAAAGAATAATAGGGGCAAAGAAAGTGTATCCGTCCTGATGAACACAAGTGGCAAACTGGTAATAATGGATGAGGAGAAGGCTGAGGTAATCAACAACTTTTTTGCCTCAGTCTTCATTGCAAAGTCTCTTCCCACACCTCTCGAGTGGATGGCCTGTAAGACAGGGACTGAGGGAGCAAAGTTGCTCCCACTGTAAGAGAAGATCAGGTTCAAAACCACCTAAGGAACATGAACATACATATGTCAATGGGACCTGATGAGAGGCATCCCAGAGTCCTGAGGGAATTGGCTGCTGTAGTTGCAAAGTCACAATCCAAGAAGGCCAACGGCATCCTGGCTTGTATCAGAAACAGCGTGGCCAACAGGACTAGGGAAGTGATTGTCCCCTCTACTCGGCACTGGTGAGGCCACACTTTGAAAACTGTTCAGTTTTGGGCCTGTCACTACAAGAAAGACATTGAGGTGTTGGAGCTTGTCCAAAGAAGGGCAACGAAGCTGGTGAAGGGTCTAAAGCACAAGTCTTATGAGGAATGGCTGAGGGAACTGGGGTTGTTCAGTTTGCGGAAAAGGAGGCTGAGGGGAGACCTTATCACTCTCTATAACTACCTGAAAGGAGGCTGTAGCAAGGTGGGTGTCAGTCTGTCTTCCCAAGTAGCAAGTGATAGGATTGGAGGAAACAGCCTGAAGCTGCACCAGGGCAGGTTTAGATTGGATATTTGAAAAAATCTCTTCACCTAAAGGGTTGTCATGCATTGCAACAGGCTGCCTAGGGAACTGGTTGAGTCACCACCCCTGGAGGTATTTAAAACACACATAGATATGGTGCTTAGGGACATGGTGTAGTGGTTGGACTTGGCAGTGCTAGGTTAACGGTTGGACTTGATGATATTGTATGATTCAATGATTCTATGCTATGAAAAGTCCTGACAGCCAGATGAAGTCCCCAGCGACTGGCAAAAGGAAAACATTGCACCCAATTTTAAAAAGTGTAGAAAGGGAGGACCCTGGGAACTACCAACCTGTCAGCCTCACCTCTGGGTGAGGCCTGGGAAGATCTTGGAACAGATCCTCCTAGAAGCTATGCTCAGGCACATGTAGTACAGGGAGGTGTTTCAAGACAGCCAGCATGGCTTCACCAAGGGCAATTCTTGCCTGACCAACCTAGTGGCCTTCTATGATAAGTGACTACATTGGTGGACAAGGGAACAGCTACAAATGAAATCTATCTGGGCTTTGTAAGCCCTTTGACACACATCTCCCACAACATCCTTCTCTCTGAATTAGAGAGGTATGAATTTGATGTATGGACTGTTTGGTGGGTGAGGAATTGGTTGGATAGTCACATCCAGAGGGTAGTAGTCAATAACTCAATGTCCAGCTGGAGACCAGTGATGAGTGGTGTCCCTCAGGAGTCCCTATTGGGACCAGCAGTGTTTAATATCTTCATCAATGACATAGTGGGACTGAGTACACCCTCAGCAAGTTTGCAGAAGACACCAAGCTGAGCGGTGCAGTTGACACGCCAGAGGGACAGGATGCCATCCAGAGGGACCTGGACAAGCTTGAGAAGTGGGCCCATGTGAACCTCATGAACCTGGACCCCTCAGCACAGGGAAGACATGGACCTGTTGGAGCAGGTTCAGAGGAGGACCATGAAGATGTTCAGAGGGTTGGAGCACCTCTCCTATCAGGACAGGCTGAGAGAGCTGGGGTTGTTCAGCCTGGAGAAGAGAAGGTTCCAGGGAGACCTTACTGTGGCCTTTCAATACTTAAAAAGGGCTTATAAGCAAGATGTAGACAAACGTTTTAGTTTGTTACTCTGGGACAAGGGTAACGGTTTTAAACTAAAAGAGGGATCTAGACTAGGGATAAGGAAGAAATTTTTTATGATGATGGTGGTGAACCCCTGGAACAGGTTGCCCAGAGAGGTAGTAGAAGCTCCATTCCTGGAAACATTCAAGGTCAAAGTTGGATGGGACTCTGAGCAACCTGATGTAATTGAAGATGTCCCAGCTCATTGCAGGGAGGGTTGGACAGGTTGACCTTTAAAGGTCCCTTCCAGCCCAAACTATTGCATGATTTTATGATTCTATGCTCCTACTTCAGACAAGAAAGTTACATGACAGATGAAGTTGAACAATACAGTCAGGAAGTAAGTACTGTGAACAGCCTTCTCTTCTCCAGCTTTTTTTAATGCTCATTCAGCTTAAGGAGTCAAAGAAGATCATGCTTGTCCAAACTGAGGGGTCACACCATTAGGAATTTCCTGTAGGTTTCAGTAGCTACATGAGAAAAGAGTGGATAAAATCACATGGGCCTCTAGGGTCCCTCCTGCTGGGAAAGCCGCCCACCATTTTCCCTCTAAATGCAGCTTTGTTAAGACTATCTGTATCTTTCCTTGAGAACTAACAGCCTCCTACTGTAAGATTTTTTTTTCTCTCTAATGTAATTGTCAAAGGAGTGCACAGCAACACCATGAATCTGACCGGAGCCCAATATTATGGCTATACAGGGATGTAGAAAGCAAGAGAGACTCCAGTAGGCTTTGATTTTCAAGAGTGCCTGGGCCAAGATGTATAAGCGGGGCCGTCCAGAACTCCATACTCTCTAACAAGAGGATTCAGCCATATTTGCATTGTTGATGAGTCAATGGGTGAGGTCCCTCTAGCCTAGAGGCAATTCTGATACTCGACAGAGCACAGCTAGTTGGAAACAATGTTATTCCTCAGCATGCAGAAGAGCCAGAAAAGTGCAGAAACTGTAGGGAGAGAGCAAGCATAAAATGCAGTTTCTCAGCACAGAACCTGTTCGTGGGAGCTACAGCCTAGGAGTGACCTCAGCAACGGTTGAAGATAGGGGTGTGCTAATTGTACCACCTGGCATTTCCTGCTGACACATCCTGCAGAGACTGCTGTGTTCTGAGATTGTTTCTGAGCAAGGAAAAGTCCCATTATGCTGCCCTATTCCAAGCCCTAGCTCTACTTTTCTTGCAACCATCACTCAGTGTTGCAGGTCCTGTGGTTCTGGCCCTGCTGAAGGCAATGACAAAAAGCGCATGAGAATTTAATCTGGATAATCAGCAAATGTATCCCGATGAAACAATGTTAGGCAGATCTCATGACTCTGATGCAATGTCCCCAGAAGGAGTAGAATGGAGGGAGGAAGAGGAGGCAAAAAAACCCCATGAAAACCTCAGGAACGAGTCCACTACAGCCTGATAGGGTGTGGGTGTTAGGGATTCAAGAGGTGGAACAACCTTGAAACTAATCATAGCTTTTCCCCCTGTATACAGTTTTGAAATTGGGTTTGGTTGGTAGTTATACCTATGGGGAAACATAAATAAACCATTGCAGCTTTTTTGAGGTTGTCTCTAGATTTCTGTAGTAGGATATTTTTGGTTTTATAAAGGTATAAACCAGTTTAGGGGTGAACAGCACTGTTTGAACCAGAGTGGATTGTGACCCATCCCCTGGAACATGATGCTGGTGCTTTGGTTTTGCAATTTCCTTTGTCATTAGATTAATTTCTATGTAAAGTCATTTCCTTTGCCTAATGCCAGATGAAAGAGCACCTCTCATCAGAATATTGTTGCAGTTAACTTAAGAAATGGCTGTTGTAATTATGAACAGCTTTTCAGTCAGAAGGGAGAGTGGTGCATTTGAAACGCTTCTCAGTTTGAGAGCTTCTAGCCTGTTACACTGCAGGGGGGAGGGGACCGGACTGTGACATTTCAGGTGAGTTATGAGATGCAGTCACTCCCGGTGCTGCTACACCCCAAGCAAAGTGTTCTGGTTTTAAGCAACCAGTGACATAAATGCCTGACAGGGTTGCAGATACTCCCTCTGTTACTCTTGCCCCCTCTTACTATGATATCAAGCAAAAACGAACCTTCATAATGCTTCTGTTAATCCCAAGAAGATGGAACTTAGCTGAAAAGGTGTGCTACTGTTCAACGATTCCTGCTGCACCTGCAAACTCCCAGTGGTAGCCTACGTGCTGAAATGTGCAATCAGTTCCTAATTTAGCACTTAGCAGTCAAAGCATCTGGCCTACTTGAAAAATCTGAGCAGTCTAAAATTTCTCTTATGCTTATACATTCTGTAAGATTTAATTTTTTATTAAATATTTTAATTCTGTTTAGTCTTTTTTTTTTTTTTTTTAAGGAAGACAACCCAGAATAACAGGGACATTGTTCAGTGGTGCCTCAGTGCACCAAGGTATTGGGTCTCCTAATTCGCAGTACTAATTTGTAATTCACTCTACTAGCTTCCATACAAATTTCTGGGTCAAATGTAGCCTTTTATTTTTCTATTTGTATTCAATCCATTTTCAGTTACACTCTGTCACCCAAGCTAAAAGCCATTAGGACTGTTTGTCTGCAATATAAACATTGAAAGCATTAAAAGTACACATACTTTTTAAGAAGAGGAGCTACTTTCCACAGCAGAGCAACTGCTTTCCTCAGATCTGATCTTCTATGTATGACAGCTGTACACATCCAGCTAGTTTTATTTGACATCAGGCATGCCTGCCAGCATGATCCTGATGGGATACATCAGAAATTTGCTTTTGCATCAGAAATTTTCTTTTGATGTGATTTCTAATAATAGATAAGAAATAGCCTGCTTATCTAATGTTAATCTCTGTAATTATTGTTCTTGTAAGGCATCTCAAAGAAATGTATATTTCTTCCATACTTAGGAAATCCATGCTGTTGGGTATATTAATCCTTTTTCTTTTCAGCCTGAATCCTCAAGCCATCTTGGCACAATTGCTCAGATTATGACTGATGTGGATTTATTCCTTCTCCCTCTGCCTTGTTTTATAGCAGTCCTCCTTTCAGTCATGCTGCCCATTTCCAACAGTTTTGCCAAACTACTCTTCTAGTCCCTGCGCAGATTTGCAGACCAAACGTTCCCCGTTGCTTCTTGCCCTTCTTCAGTTGGCTACACCATGTTCCAGGCTTTCTAAACACTGAGGTTTACTGCCATGTTTTCTCTGCAAACTCTGCAGTCTTGCAAATTAAGCCACCTGACTATTCACTTGGCCAGTTTCAGAAATGCTTCCCCATTTAGAGTCCAAAAGCAGTCCAAAAATCAGAAAGGACAGCTGCCACCTTGAAAGTCCATCTTTGGAAAAGAAAACTGCAGCTACTCAGCATTTTAAGAGAAGGTTTTAAAGCCTTGAAGAAGAGTCTTCATTTCTCATGGGTCAGACAACTCCTGGAGGCATACCACTGAATCCTCAGTTTAGACACTGGGAACGTCATCCTCAAGGCTATTCTCCAGTGCTGAGAAATGTTGCTGCAATACAGATAGTAGTCTCAGCACTGAGATTGCACCTGGAAATGGGTTGAAAATCTGGTTTGTAGAGTGTGGAGGTAATATAATCATGGTAAAGGGAAAACAAAAACAACAGGTATTTTCTGAATTACCTGAAGACTAAGCAGCCTCTGAGCAGGGCCTATGATAGGTTGACTTTGCATTCAGCAAGAGACAAATTCACAAAGAATCACAGCATAACTCTTCCCAAATGTGTATGCAAGAAACTGTCTGTTGCAGCCTTCTGAGACAGAGAAGGGAACAAGGAAAAGAGGATTAGGAAGTGTGTTTTCCTATCTTCCAGACATCCATTCTAAAATGAGCTCATGACTTCTCAATTGCTACTGGCATCCTATATTAACTCCTGTGCGTCGGTGCCTAACAAGCCAGCACATGCAAAATGGATGGCTCTGTGTTCTTCAGTGCTCTTAATGCTATGTCTGTGCTCCTTAGCCCCAGATGCCAGGAGTTATGGAGCACTGTCTGCCTCAGCATGAGCAATCCAGCCCACCTTCTTCAGAGTATCTTTACCATGTTAATTTTCTCTTTTCTGTTTTCTTCTTTTTTCTCTTTTCTTCTTTTTTCTCTTTTCTTTTTCTTTTCTCTTTTCTTTTTCTTTTCTCCTTGCCTTGCCTTGCCTTTCCCCTTTCCTTTCCTTTCCTTTCCTTTCCTTTCCTTTCCTTTCCTCTTTTCTTTTCTTTTCTTTTCTTTTCTTTTCTTTTCTTTTCTTTTCTCTTTTCTTTTCTTTTCTTTTCTTTTCTTTCTTTTCTTTTCTTTTCTTTTCTTTTCTTTTCTTTTCTTTTCTTTTCTTTTCTTTTCTTTTCTTTTCTTTTCTTTTCTTTTCTTTTCTTTTCTTTTCTTTTCTTTTCTTTTCTTTTCTTTTCTTTTCTTTTCTTTTCTTTTCTTTTCTCTTTTTTCTTCTTCTCTTCTCTTCTCTTCTTTCTCTTTTCTTCTCTTTTCTTCTCTTTTCTTCTCTTCTCTTTTCTTTTTGCTTTTTGCTTTTTTTTTTTTTCCCTCCCCTCCCCTCCCCTCCCCTCCTCTCCTCTCCTCTCCTCTCCTCTCCTCTCCTCTCCTCTCCTCTCCTTTCCTCTCCTCTCCTCTTTTCAGAAAAGAGATTGATGATTCAGCAAATCACACAACTCTTCAAGTTTGACACAGCAGGAAGATGATACCTACATCCTCTCTCTCACTCCTGGAATCCACCTTGGACTGGGGTAGGAAAACCTCTCAGTGCACCTTCTGTGTTGAAGAAAGTGAGTACCAGAGTGTACAGGTTATCCTGCAGCCTAAACTTCATATTCAGGCTCAGATGGGTACATATAAGAAGGGAAAGTATGTAAGAACTAGTGCTCCACACACCTTTCATTCAGGGTGGAAAACAATAACAGCATGATTCTATTACAATTCCCCATCTCTTCCAGAAATCACAGACATATTCAGTAAACCAACATGGTAAATTATTCCCTGAAATGAATGAAGGTGGGCAAGTCCATGCTGCTGTATCCTTGGCCATTTTGGCTGGCAGATCTCACGAGCAGAGACCATCTCCTGGTCCATGACTGCACAATTAGAGATAAATAGCACTATTATATGGGATATTACCTTACAGTTGGTGTGCCAAATAATTGTCCATCTGCAAAGGCATTGTTGAATTGTTTGTCTAGCTCCAGGGCTCTGAATTTATTTGTAATAGATTGCCCAGTTCCTCTGTAGATGAATTGCATCTACAATAATTGGAGAGCCATAATTGGGAGTTCGATACAGCACTGTGGGTGTGACCTTATCATGCAGGAAATCATTTAGAAAAGAGAAAGGATCAGAGATTCAGAGATTCCATTTTCTAATTTTCACCAAAAAGGTCTCTGAAATGCAAAACAATTGTGTCTAAAACCAGAACATTCATTTTAGGTAATGTGAGAGATAGTTAATAACTTAGACAATGTCTTTTATCTCAGATTTCATCTATGAAAAAACAGGAAATTATATGAATTCAACAAACAGGTCTTATCAGTATAGGCTTCGACGCTTGCTGGGATAAAACATTTCTGCTTTTTTATCCATAAAAGTTGTTCATTTTTTTAATAGTGACCCAAATACAAATAGCAGAATCAAATGGATTGTCTTATTTTCTTTCTTATAAAGAGTTAATGGGGAAGTACCACATAAAGTATAGTGACGTATTCTGACTTTAAACAAGACTTGTCAGTCCAGGAGTTTTCTGGAGGGCATTGAGGATAACTTTGTAGTGTGGGTAACTGAGGAATGGACAAGGGTGCGTACTCTACTGCATCTGACATTTACAAACAAGAAAGAATGGGTCAGGGATGTAAATGGTAGGAGCAGTCTTGGCTGCAGTGGCTGCAAGTTCCGAATTCTGAGAGGAGGGAGCAGGGCAAAAAGCAGGACCACAACCCTGGACTTAAACCAGCAGAGTTTGTCTTCAGAGATCTGCTTGGAAGGATCCCATGGAGTGCCGTACTGATATGAGGTGCAGAAGACAGCTAGTTGATATTCAAACATCACCTCCTCCAAGCTCATGAGTGGTCCATCCCAATGGGCAGGAAGCCACTCAAAGGTAGCAGGAGTCCTACATGGATGAACAAGAAGCTCTTGGCAAAACTCAAACATTAAAAGGAAGCATATGAAAGGTAAAAGAAGAGACAGGTGACCTAGGAGGAATACAATGACACTGAGTGTGCAGGGATGGGGTTAGGAAGGTCAAAGCCTGTCTGGAGTTGAATCTGTTGAGGGACATAAAGGCCAACAAGAAGGACTTCTCTGAGTAAATCAGCAGCAAAAGGAAGATTAGGGCTTGCTCCTGAATGAGGCAGGAGACTTGGTGACAAAGGACATGGAGAATACCAATGTACTCAACACATTCTTACCTCAGCCATTATTGGTCAGATCAGCATTCAGAAATCTCAAGCCTCTGAGACCAGAGGTCTAGAGTAAGGAAGACTTACACTTGGTTGCAGAGAATCAGGTCAGGGAACATGGAAACAAACTGGACATATGTAAGGCCATGACTCCTGATAGGATGCATCTATTTAGTGCTTCATCTTGGGCCCTTGGAAGGTGATGCAGTGACTAATTCTGGAAGCCATTTCCAGGTACAGGAGAGACAGGAGGGTGATTGGGAGTGGTCAGCATGGATATATGAAGGGGAAATTGTGCTGGATCAACCTAATAGCCTTCTACAGTGAGATGATTGGCTTGCTGAAAGAGAGGAGAGAAGCGGTTGTTGCTTATCTTGACTTTCTCAAGGCTTTCAGCATTGACTCCCATAACATCCTCATAAACAAACTGATAAAGTATGGGATAGATAACTGGACAGTGAGGTAGGCTGAAAACTGATGGAATGGATGAGCCTAGAGGGTTCTGATCAGTAGCACAAAGTCCAGCTGGAACTCAGTCACTAGTGATATACCCCAGGGGTCAATACTGGGGTCAATATATCTTAAAATCTTCATTCATGACCTAGATGATGGGATAGAGATGCACTCTGCATGTTTGTAGATGACACAAATTTTTGAAGGGAGGCTCAGAGAGGCCTTGTCAGGCTGGAAAATTGGATGTACGTCAACAGGGAAAAATACACAGTCATGCCCGTGGAGAGGAGTAACCTCATACATGCTGTGGGGCAACTGGCTGGGCAGCACCACTGCAGAGAAGGACCTGGGGATCCTAGTGCACAGCAAGCTGAACATAAGCCAGCAATACACCCTCAGGCCAACAGCAGCCTGGGCTGCATGATGAAGAGAGTTGCCAGCAGGGCAAGGGAGGCAATCCTTCCCCTCTTCCTCTCAGCACTGGTGAGGCCACAGCTGGAGTGTTGTGCTCAGTTCTGTGCTCTCCTGCACAAGAGAGACATAGACTTTCTGAAGAAAGTCCAATGAAGGGCCAGAGAGATGATTAAGGGACCTGAACATCTTTCATACAAGGAGAGGCTGACAGAGCTGAGTCTGTTCAGCCCAGAGAAGAGAAGGCTCCAGGGGACGTTACCCATCTCTTTAAATAGCTGAGTGGAGGCAATGAAGAAGAGGGAGCCAGACTCTTCTCAGTTGTGCCCAGTGACAGGACCAGAGGTAACGGGCACACACTGAAACACAAGAAATTTCATGTAAACGTAAGAAAAAAATATATTTATTGTAAGGGTGATCAAACTGTGGATTAGGCTGCCCAGAGATGTTGTGGAGTCTGCAACTGTTTAGATACTCAAAGTCCACCTGGACATGGTCCTGGGCAACCTATTCCAGCAGAACCTGCATGAGAAGGTGAACTAGGCAATAAACAGGAACTCGTTATGCATGAAGCAGCTAGCATTAAACCTGTAAGAAATGCCATTATTGTAAGCTGGCAGGAGTGGCTGATATAGGAGATGGTTGTGCCGTCATTCAGAGGGAGATTGTCAGGCTGGAAAACTGTGCCAACAGCGATCTGATGTATGTCTTTTAACTTTTCAGATATTCAAAGTCCCATGGAAATGGTATGAGATAACCTGATCCTGCTGACCCTGCAGGGAGCAGGGAGTTTGGCCTTGACATCACCAGAAGTGCCTGCCAACCTCAGCAATTCTGTGACTCTGTGATTCTAAGAGATCTTCAGCTCATGGGAGAATAACACCTAATGCTGCTATTAGCTTCAGTGATTATTACTGATGCAAAACCACTCACCTTCAAACTTCAAGCTCCTTTGGTTTTAATCCATAACACAAAAGTCATCTTCAGACCCAAAGCCATGTTGTTCTGCTTTCTTGCCAGAATACCCAACAAACTGTCCAGGTGCAGTAAACTGAGGTTCCAGATCTTATGTCCCACAGTAATGACGGTACCTCCCTTTAAACCAAAACCCTGGCATATTGACCTACACTGTGCAAGACACAACTTGACTGCCTCTGTTTGAAGGCATGAGTTCCCCTGCTTCTCATGCAAGCTTCTTATATGATATCATATAACATCCTCAAAAAAATGAGCACTAGCAGGAGATCCACTCATCACTTCTTTTGTACTTCCAATTTTTTTTAAAGTGCAAATTATTACAGCTAATGTCCAACAGAACAGAACACTGGGGTGTTTTTTTTTTCTTCAATCAGGAAAAAAAGTGAAAACTGTTCCAGTCAATTTGGAATAGTTCTTTTTTTTTTTCTTGATGTGTGATTTAGCTGCTGCATTGAAAATCAGGTATTCAGAGGAACTTTTAGAGAGAAAGAAAGAGTAGGAGCCATTTATCCCTCTACTCTGTTTCCCAAATACAGATTTTCTTTCAAGGGGTGTACTGTTCTGGAAAGGCCTCTCTTGCTCCAGTGGAGTTCTATAGCATTTCTTTATACTCTGCCTCTTGTGTGTAAAAGATTTGTCGAAGCTTTCACTGCTTTAATGCATAGAGACAGACATTGTGATGCTTCAAGCAAGTCTCTTTCACTGTTTTATTTTCTGGTTTGCTTTCACCTTCTTGACTTAGATACTTGACGAACAAAACTCAAATTTACCATGGCTCTGTCAAATCACTAAACACACCTGTAGATGATAAAACCACTGTTTTGTTCAGCCACTTGGAAAAAAACACTTTCTGATGCAGTCAAATCGTCCACTCTGTAGCAACTGCCAGGGCATCTCATTAGATTGTCCTGGCCTTTTTGTCTTCTTGTCAGAAAGTAAAAAATAAGCCCAAAGACTTTTTTATTGTCTACCTGGGGTAGGCAGGGTTTATTGTGTTCTGGCTTTGTTGGATTTTTTTTTAATCTCTTAAAGCAAATCTCATTTATTTCAGCTTGCAGCCCCGGATTACTGTCATGGCACGTCAGTGCACTTCTGAAAGTCTGCATTTTTTTGAAATACACCGTGAAAGACCTTCTCCCTATCTACCACTAGTCATTACAGACTCCTTTCTCCCCTCCCTCAGCTCCAAATCATCTGCAAAGTTGAAGCATCCTGAGCACCATTCCACTTGAAACTGTCACATCTCCGTTTTGGAAGAGGCTCCAAGGCCAGATCCTTGAACAGAAGAGACTGAAGAGCTCTGTGTAAATATCCTGATCTAGCTCTGGTGATTTGGATCATGGAAGAGCTGCTGGGAAGGAAAGTGAAATTGAGTCTGAACATCCCCTGGTGCTCTGCAACTTATTCTCTTCATGAACAAATTTTGGGCATTTTCCTCGATTTTACTTTCACTTTATTCTTCCAAAGAGTTCCCCACCCAGTGTAGCTTGATAAATGCTAGAAAGAGACAGTTCTTATTCTTTGGTAAGTCTACACAGACAGAGGGAATGGGAGACGTAAGTGCTCCATCACAGAACAGTTGGTATGATAGTATTAAATTCTTATTGTATTGGCTAGTACTTCCTCTAATTAACTATTTGTTTTTATATTTTAACGTGTGTTTACCTGGAAGCAATATGAACACATCAATTAAAATAATAAATACCTAGTTATAGATAATATTCCCAGGGAAACATCAGGTAGGTTGCCATCCCAGGCTTATCCCCACTCAGGCTGGAACTCCAGTGCAAGTCTTGAATGCTTTTTCTTGGCCACTGCCATAATCTCACCTATCTGATATTCAGTGAACAATGGTGCAAGAGTTGTAGTTAGCAGTTCTTGGAAGGATGTACCATGCTTGGTCAAATTACATTAGATTTAACGGGACAAATAGTGAATATGACCACTTACCACAAGATTTCCCCTAGGAAAAAGCTAATTTATGAATATGGTATTTTTCACTGGCAATCAGACACTTTACACAGAAGAGCTTTCAGGCTAACTGCAGCAAGTAGGCTTGGAAGGCTTCATTTGCTGATTTAGAGTATAGTAGGTCCTCTTCTACTCATTTCCAACAGCATCACCCACTCTGAACTCTACTCTCACTGCATACTATGTCCTGAAAAAGAGAGGACATTTATGGCATCTTCATGGGCTTACTGAGAGTTGCCCTCCTTCCCCACCAGAGATCACAGGGTTACAATGACTAAATAGCATAAACAATGCTATAGGACAGCCAGTTTTCATCCCATAGAAATAAACTTATATTCTGTTTGACATCCTGTAAGGAGTCTGAAAGTCCAATTCTTTTACAGACCTGTCCAACACATGATCCTGCAACACATGATCCTGCAACATGAGCACGTACTGTCACTTCTCATGTACGTATTGTCTTGATTTACAGGAAAAGTTTGTTCATAAAAGGAGAAATTAAGACAATTGTATCTGGGGGAACCCAGCCAAACAGAAAATGAGTCTCCACTGTGCTGATTTGTCCTCACTGGATCTCTCCAAGAAGTAGAAAAATCATTTCTTTATAGCCCCTGCTCAGAATAAAAGAGCCAGGTATCATTATACTGTGATTCACTAGCAAAGATGTCTGTTTCCTAACCTAAAAAAAATCTATTTCCCTTAAGTGTCCTGACTCTTTTCTCTCTGGTAGGTGTGGGACTATAATAATTTTTGGCTTTAAAAGTACTTCTCAATCCATTTAAGTTTCTGACAACCAAATTGCAGATCCCAGGTCCTGATAAATATAGAAATAGGAATAAAAATAGAAACAGTTTTCCTGTATTTTAAACTCCAAAATGGTGAGGCAGATATCCATGAAACACTGAGAAAGGCTTCTTGGAGATGATTCTATTAATATGTGCCATGAGAAAGTCACGTCTCCAAACGTGCCTGCAGAACACAGTTCCTTTTTGGGGAGAACAGGTTAATGAGATGATCAGACGAGGAAAAAAGCATGACAGGTGCCTTGAACTGCATAATGAATTCATGCAGAGCCAAAAGGATGTCACTGTAACCCACTTAGACTAGCATCTCATTCCTGCCCCATATTGATTCCCATCTCTTGACTACAAGCAGCTGTCTGTGTGGTGTGGGATGGTGCTGTGCTCTGCTTTGGGTCAGGCATTCCATAAACCAGTGCATTGTTTCAATTCAACACATCAGCTTTACCCAATGGTTTGTCACAGGAGAAGTGACCCACATCACAGAAAGCCTAAGTTCCTTTCCCCAGTCTAGAACAGCCTTCCCCAAGGCAGGACTAGCCATGTTCAGGCATGTGATGTGACAGGTATTCCTAAAGCATATTCCTAAACTGTAAAGCATAAAACCCCTGGAAAAAAACCAAAAAGCTAAAATGGTCAGATAACATTGCAGTGTCCCTGGAATGTTGGCCAAAGGAAGAATATTGCATACAACTCCTTAGTCTTTGGAGGAGCAGCTGAACAAATGTCTGAACTAAAGTTCAGTAACTCAGGTCACAGGAAAACATCCCCTGGCAAGCAGTATCCCAGGCTGCCACTTTCCTAGATGTTAATGACATCTCTTTCTGATGTGCTTCTTGCACTGTTTTGAACTGGCCATTTTGGGGATCTGTGCATCGAAAAGGAGAATGCAAATGAAAAGTGAAAGTCTAAATGATGGCATCAATCACATAACAGGAAGGCATATAAGATGTCACAGGGCATAGCTAGAGGCAGAGATCACAATTTGATGTGGTGCATATGTGTCCCCATCCACCACAGGTCAAAGCATATCAGCTTTGAAATGGTTCATAAGTGTGAAATGTGCCAGGGAAATGGCACGTACCAAAGGTTTCACATACTGAAACTACAAATTGCTAGAACAGGACCAGACATCTTGTAGTAGACTGTTGCCTGGTCACAGGTAGCCAGGCAGGGTGGAGGGTGGCTGTATAGGCATCCAGAGAGAAGAAATTTCCCAGGGATCAACCTAAAGTCTGAGAACAAGAGAGAGTCACTACCTTTGCATCTGACTCCACCAAAGGTATGCTTCGTGTTCCTTGTTGTTTACATGCCAAAGCTCTTAACAGGACAGGAATTGGAAGTCACTATGTGGCGGAAGAAAAGAGGCTGCAGAACCCTGAGTAAATTAGGAGTGCTAAATATTTGAAGGATTTGTGCAGCTTGCTGACCTGTGATGAAAAGCCGAAGACATAGTACTCTCTGCCTTCCCTTTGCATTCCGGCATCAGGAAGAGAAGAACCCACAGGATGCTGATGTACCAGTTAAATTAAAACCTTCCTGAAGAAGTGTTATAAGCTAAGAGGCAATGCTTTACAGCTCATTATTAGACAAGAATAGATGGCATGACTTCAGTCAGCCATGCTGTAGCTCCAAGCTGGCAAACATTCACTGGAGTCTTCAAACTTATATATACAAGTAGATGTAATAAATACAATGAGAATGCTCAAAGAAGTCAGGCCTGAAGGCGTCACTGACCTAGTGAACTAAATATGCCCAGGAACATTCCCAGGCACCTCTGGCAACATGGCATGAGCTGACCTCTTAGCAAGCAGTCTCAGTTTCCACAGCGGGTGGCCGCATGCCAAGTGGCTATGGCAAACGTTCACTGGAAGATCCTGTTTGGAACAGCGCTCAGCCAGTCAGGAATGGGGCTGATAGTCTACCAGTCTGGGCAACTGAGTTCCGGGAATGCTCCCCTGCAAATCCAGACCCATTAATATAGATACAGCTAACATTATTTACAAGATCAGGTCTAAACTAAAGAAGTAATTTTTAAGGCCAATGTACATGAGTTTACAAGATCTAATTTCTAGGCACAAAACCTAACAGGATCAACAAATATATAAGAGCATGAAAAAGTCTACAAGTGTCTCAGTAATCACTGTGATACAATATGTGGATTAGAAACACAGTCTCTGATTCAGCATGTAATGAAGTCATCCAAGGGGATCCTTGCATTATTCCAGTGGGCTTTTGGCCATCTCCCTGCCCAAAAGTGATGGTCACTTGGAATAGGGCAGTTCCTGAGATAATACCAAGTTATTGACAGTCACAACCAAGCAGGATGCTTCCTGTGCACCACTGTCTGGCTATGAACAAAACTCCAAGTGTAGTTTCTTATATTGCCCTGCTGATGCATGAATAGGGTTGAGGTACACCACATGGTCTTTCACACTGCTGAACTTGCTCCCTATCCTTCCTTAAGCAAAGCTGTAGTACAGGGGAGACTTAGTGTCAATATCACTAAGTCATTGGAGATATCATAGGGAGACAATCTCTCTAAGATCCAGGCCTTGTATATGAAACAAATTTCTTTTTGTTAAAGAAAGTAAGTAAGCAGGGGAAAAAAAGGCATGCTCAGGCAAAAGCATAATTACATTGTGGATATTAAGAATATAAAAGAGAATTAAAAAAAAATTTAGACTAGAAGAAAATTTTGGAACAGAAATAGAATTTAAGGCTGATTCTCAACCCTTATATTTTTAACTAGGTTATATTTTCTGAATAAAACTATATTTAATTTTTCCAAGATGTAAAAAGATATGTTTGTTTTTCCCAGTAAAACCGTAATTCTAACTCAATAAGTGTTAAACTGAAAATTATAGTCTCCCTGCCTCAAAAAAACAAGCAAGAAGACAAACAGCAACTCCTTATGCGTTCAGCAGCTAGTGTTAAACCTGTAAGAAATGCCATTATGGTAAGGTGGCAGGAGTGGCTGATAGAGGAGATGGTTGTGCCGTCATTCAGAAAGGGATTTTCAGGCTGGAAAATTGGGCCAACAGCAATCTGACATAGGTCAAAAGGGGAAAATGCACAGTCCTGCCTGTGCAGAGGAATAACCTCGCAGATGCTGCGGTGCAAGCAGCTGGGCAGCACCACTGCAGAGAAGGACCTGGGGCGTTACCCATCTGTTTAAATAGCTGAATGGAGGCAATAAAGAAGAGGGAGCCAGACTTTTCTCAGTCGTGCCCAGTGACAGGACCAGAGGTAACAGGCACACACTGAAACACAAGAAATTTCATGTAAATGTAAAAAAAAAAGACTTTTATTGTAAGGGCGATCAAACTGCGGATTAAGCTTCCCAGAGATGTAGTGGAGTCTGCAAGTGTTCAGATACTCATTTCCACCTGGACATGGTCCTGGGCAATCTATTCCAGCAGAACCTGCATGAGAAGGTGAACTAGACAATCTCTAGTTGTGCCAGCAAACCTCAGCTGTTCTGTGATTTTGTGAATCTGATTCTGTAAGCTGAATCACAGTGTGTAAACTTTTTTTTCCTGATTTCAGCACTAGAAATGCAAACACATTAATTATATATAGGTGGATATTCCATAGTGTGATTTTTATGCCACTTCAAGTTAAGAGTTTAAGCTAATTTTACATAACCATACAGAAGCCTTGTGTGAGAAAGCTTCTCGCCTCATTTAAGTCAGCAGTAGACTTTGATGTATATTAATAGGAATGCACACACACCATCCTTTAGAATGTTTAGTTTATAAAGCATCACCCTTCACAAAGCACAGTATTTAGAAACAAAACATTGTTCCAAGTATTCATTAGCTGCTGCTACAGAGCCAAACATTACAGAATGTGACCCATAGCAGTCTTTCTCCAAATATTTAGCCTGTTCTTATGTCTGTGTAACGCAGTTTTGCCTTTGGCCTCCAGAATAGATTATACCCATTTCAGCACTCAACACCTTCATGTCAATATATGGCAGATTTGTCAAAAAAACCCCTAACCTCAAAAACACCAGAAAGGTGACTGAACTGTTTACAAATACGGGTCAAATTTAGCAAATATCTTTGCCCCCCCCCCCAAAAAAAAAAAAGAGGGGGAAGAACTAACAAGAAAATGAATTTAAAATTTTATTTTCAGTTAAAGGAAATATTTTAGTAGTCATCATAGAATCATAGAATCATTAAGGTTGGAAAAGATGTCTAGGATCATCAAGTCCAACTGTCAACCCAACACCACCATGTCTACTAGACCATGTCCCGAAGTGCCATGTCTACACGTTTTTTGAACACCTCCAGGGATGGTGACTCCACCACCTCGCTGGGCAGCCTGTTCCCATGCCTGACCACTCTTTCAGTGAAGAAATTTCTCTTAATATCCAACCTAAACCTCCCCTGGAGGAATTGGAGGCCATTTCCTCTTGTCCTATCACTTGTTACTTGGGAGAAGAGACCAACACACACCTGGCTACAACCTCCTTTCAGATAGCTGTAGAGAGTGAGAAGGTCTTCCCTCAGCCTCCTCTTCTCCAGACTAAACAACCCCAGTTCCCTTAGCCGCTCCTCATCTGACTTGTTCTCCAGTCCCTTTACCAGCTTCATTGCCCTTCTCTGGACACGCTCTAGCACCTCAATGTCCTTCTTGTACTGAGGGGCCCAAAACCGAGCAAGGTACTTGAGGTGTGGCCTCACCAGAGCTGAGTATAGGGGGACGATCACTTCCCTAGTCCGGCTGGCCACACTATTCCTGATACAAGCCAGGATGCTGTTGGACTTCTTGGCCACCTGGGCACACCGCTGGATCACGTTCAGCCTCTTGTCAACCAGCACCCCCAGGTCCTTTTCCGCTGGGCAGCTTTCCAGCCACTCTTCCCCAAGCCTGTAGTGCTGCACGGGGTTGTTGTGACTCAAGTGCAGGATCCGGCACTTGGTCTTGTTAAACATCATACAGTTGGTCTCGGCCCATCGATCCAGCCTGCCCAGATCCTTCTGCAGAGCCTTCCTACCCTCAAGCAGATCGACACGCCTGTCTATAAATCATTTATTGTTTGCTTTACTAGGGAAAAAAAAAAAAAAGTAGAAAAAATATCTCAGTTTCATGTTGACCTAGAATTAGGTCACCTGCATAATTACTAATAATTACTTAATAGTTACTGCCAAATTCTATTGGTTGATATTTGGTCACTTACATACATGATTGTTTAGAAACACTAATCCATGGTCTTCACCATTCCTATAAACCAAACATGGGTCTTTCTTTCTTTCACAATCTATCTCCAGCTCACATCATGCTGTGTTGTATGATCTCCCACCTTTCACACCCTACAGGTCTCTTGCTGACATCTCTTTTTATCCTACCTTTTACTACTTGCAAAGTAGTGAACGGTTTTGGTTCCCATCGTTCACATCCTCCATTTTTTATTATCCTTTAAAAAAAAAAAAAGAAAAAATATGGTTATCTAGCACAATATTTAACAGTGACCTTAACAGAAGGGCCTACAAAATTCCTGTAATAATAATATCTTATTTGGATTCTGTTTGGGCATCTCCACTTATGTAGCCCATTTGTCTTGTTTGATTTTACCAGTCCTTTGTTTGACTAATCTGCTGTCCCTTCTGCTGTCTGGTCATTTATCCAAATGCCTCATCTGTTACAACTTTCTCCTGCTAATCATGCTAATCAGGCCAAACAAAGCCTGTAATTGTTTCTCATCCCTGTAGTTTAACTGTTGAAACCCACCCCCACTCCACAGCAACTCATGTCAGTCTCCTTGGAGGTGGAGTTTTTATCTGATATGGATAAAACATTCTGAGCTCCTGAAACACATGTAAAATTGAGAAAACTGCAAAAGAGTCCACTTTAAATGAAAGAAGAGAGCTGGAAGGAAAGGGAAAAACACTTGAAACACAGTATGAACATAACCGATTATCCATAAGCTTCCTTTGCCTACCTCTACTTGTACTAAAAGCCTGCCCAAACCTTGAACCAATCACAAGTATTCATGTTCGTTTTATTTGAAGAGTAGTCTTGCGTAAATTGTCCTCTTAAACCAGCTGCTAAAAACATATAAATTTGATTTAGAAGAAACACACAAAATAAAAATCTTGCATTTTCTTCAAATTGCATCTAACAGCTTTTTTCTAAGAGCCTATAACAACAAGACTTATCCAAATTGAGATTATGAAAACATAATTCTTAGAAGCACACTGTGATTTCCACTTTATTATACCTTACAGTGCTAGCAGAAACTACAGCTAATGTTACATTTCAACTTCTATTCTAAATTGTTCCCTTTCCATTCCCTTCTGTTCCACTGAGCTTTCATTGTTTTCTTTGTTCTCACACCTACGAAAGCAGAAGGATGACAAAATCTTACATGAATTTGAGGGGAAGAACAAAGATTTTTGCATGACAAAGCTCATGAAAAATGTTTAAATATGAGAATTGCCCAGAAGGTCAAAGGGTAGCACTTAAATCTGAAACTAAATGCATGAAATTGTGAACTAGCTTACTGATGTCTTTAAGACCCACAGCTGCACTTGAAGAGAAGAACAAAGGCTGTCCCATCTATGTTCTGCCTAGTTTAAGGACCATCCCCACTATCATTGAAGTTCTTCCCACAACCAGTATACTTATTATCTTCAAAATTCTGCTAAATATTTCCCTGCAAAACAATGCATGGCAAGGAAACCATGACAATATGCAAGACTACATTAAGCTGCAGGCCCATCCAGCTATTTTACATCTTGACCCTTTCAGTGGCAAACACAAGATGCTATAGATTGAACTGCCAGGACTCTGTAGTGAAAGATGAGAGATCATCCCTCTTGCTTTCCTAAATTCTCTCTTTCCAATAGTGTCATCTAAGTCTGCAGAGCTGAAGACAGAGTTGAGCCCAGAACCTTGATGTTAAGCTTTCCTTCCAGAGTGTGCATACAGATAAATATAAGCACTTCGTGATGAGAATAGACTTGTTTGAAAATGTGGTTTAGAAGAACAGTTTTCAATGATAACCTGTTAAATTCAGGGAGCAGTCAAATGAGGCCCCACTGGGTTTCACCCTGATCCCATTCTTCTCAATATCTTAACTAGCAGCCTGAACAGCAGAACCCTAAAATGTTGTAGCCAATGCAAGAGTAAGGGCAACACAGATATCAGCCATCTGACCTTAGGAGCCAACCACAACAGAAGAGAAGGGCAACAAAGCTGGTGAAGGGTATGGAGTACAAGTCTTAAGAGGAGTGGTTAAGGGAACTGGGGTTGTTTAGCCTGGAGAAGAGAAGGCTGAGGGGAGAGCTTATCACTCTCTACAAGTACCTGAAAGGAGGTTGTAGTGAGGTTGGTGTTGGTCTCTTCTCCTAAGCAACAAGTGATAGGACAAGAAGAAATGGCCTCAAATTGCTCCAGGGGAGGCTTAGGTTGGATATTAGGAAAAATTGCTTCACTGAAAGAGTGGTCAGGCATGGGAACAGGCTGCCCAGTGAGGTGGTGGAGTCACCATCCCTGGAGGTGTTCAAAAAACGTGTAGACGTGGCACTTCGGGACATGGTCTAGTAGACATGGTGGTGTTGGATTGACGGTTGGACTTGATGATCCTAGACATCTTTTCCAACCTTAATGATTCTATGATTCTATGATTCTAAGAGGAAGTCATTGACAGTGGTGGTAGCAAACACAATAATGGGTTCCAATAGTAAGGAAGGAGAAGATAAATATGCAAATAATGAGGAAGTACCAGTGAGCCAATGAGAAGGCAGAAAAGGGTTCTTATTTATATTGGATAAAAAACTATGTGAATGTGTGAGGGAGATGGGACATAGACAACATCGGGGTGTAGTCACAGCAGTGCTGTATCTGAAGGGTGGGAGGCAATTACTCCCTTCTGGTCCATTCATTGGTTGTATTAGCTGGATAAGTCAATACCTTCCCGGGGAGATTCCAGAACCCAAGGAAGATGTAGACAAACTGAAGAACCTCCCCTTCGGATGCTCATTTTCACAGGCCCTTTTTGTCTGTTTTTCTGACGGACATCAATCCTAAATTTATGGAGTGAAATTATTTACTGATAGTAACACATAAAGACACCAATCCAGAATTCTCCAGTACCAAGAGGGTTCTTCACACTTCCTCCAAGGGATTTTGCATCAAGCTCTAATCTACAAGAGAAGTGTTGTGGAGTACACTTAAGGGTGAAATTAATGCATTGTGCAAATACATTCAAATTTTGTAAAACTTCCATGATTATGTTCCTCCCAGTCAGCATGCATTTTAATTCATTCTTCCTGCACCTGTGCCTGAATAACAACTAAATTGCATGCTACCAACACAGCTTATTTGCTTTATTGAGTTATAGATGGATGAGTGAGAGAGGGACCCAAAATGTTTGTGTTTCATGTAATTCAGATTTCTGCTTCAAAGGTGACTGTTCTTCCTACCTGTACTTTTCCCAGTAAAATAGACCAAGAACCTGCCAAGGATCTGCAAGGACTCTCACTCCTTTTCCACCATTTTCCTTGTGTGCATGTATGTGGGGATGCTGTGGCACACGTTTGGCTGAAGTGGAACAAAGTCCCAAAACAGCAAATCACTTGCTGTACTCTGGGCCAGCTGAGTAGTCACAAGACAACTATTTCTGTTATCAGACAGGCACCTGTATCTGTACAAGAACAGCAACAACGTCCACAGTGGGTTTCTGGTACTTAGAAATTAACTCTGGGAGGCTGGGGATGCGTTTTCATCCCTGCCCAATTCTACTTTCTCTGTATGCACTCTTGTGCCTGTATTATTTCCAGAAATAAAGCTACACCTTAGGAAGGGTCCTGCAGAGACAGGTAAAAAGAAGTCACTCATGTCTAGCATCCCCAGACGGCCAAAGGCAATTGCAGACTCCTGACAGACTGCAATGAGCGGTGCCTAACGAAGGACTTCTCCCACACAGGGCAGTAAATAGAACTTGGCTTGGCTTTTATTTTATTGTTTTTCCTTAAGGAAAAAAAAAAAAGGAAGGGAACTTTTCTGGAACAACACTAATGTTGCTTTGTAAGGGTTATCACGTTATTGATGAGGAAAGATTTTTATCTTCTCAGCAGTCCTTGCTTGGCCACCCTGTGGCAAAGGGCGGACAAACCCCAGTGCACCGCAGTGTTTACCCCACTTTGCCCAGCATGAACACAGAGGGAAGGACAGGGACCTTGAAGCTCTGTTTGGGAAGAAAACAGGAGTAATTCTACAGTCCTGAGCATCTGTTGTGAAGTGTAATTGTTTGTTTGCTTCTGTACGTGTTGCAGCCTGCCTAGGTGTCAGACCAGGATGTCACATCCAGCTCTGCAGGGCCTTCGCATCTACAGCTGCACTAAAGAAAAAGTCTTAGTCCCAGAAGGAGATAAGCAGACTCCATTACTGAGCAAACATTACTAACTACAGGATCAGCTGTCATAAGGAATTGCGGGAGCTGGAATAAGCATTTTGTTACATATTTGGTAAAAGAGAGCTTCACAAAACCACAGGAAAGGAGCAGGAACAGGCGTCTTATGCTGTGCTGCCCAGAAACACATCTGCAAGACTGAGCTGATGGATTCTTTTTGCACAAACTGAGACTTTCGAGGTGAATTTAAAATCCTATCTAGAATATTTCACAGAAGTCCAAAATTAGGCCAGCATGACAGAGATGACTGGAGGAAAAGCAAGGAAAAGACACAACGTACAAAGAGAGAGATACAGTGAGCCCTTTTCTCCTTGATGTTCTGTGGCTGCACACAGCAACTGAGGACTGAAGAGAGAACACAAAATCAGCCAAAATGCACCACGAAGGATGGGAGGACCCTGGCAGCAGCAGTAGGAGCTGCTTGTGTTAGTAGGAGTTGGTCAAGGTAACAACACTCCATTTCAGCCCACTGGTTTGCATTTACTGGTCTTCAAGACACTGTAAATTTCTGCTGAATTTTCTCCAGGCAGTTTTTCTTATCATGTCTCTTTGGTATGGAATGTCATTTAATTTGTTAAAATACAAGTAGCTGCTTCTCTGATTTCAAAGTTCTACACAAGCTTTGTCAATCTCAGCCACTCACAGTTCTCATGCTTTTATCCAAAGTTTGAGTTTGTCTTCAGGCTCTAGTCCTGGAGTAGCATCATGAGATGAAAAATCAGCTTCCACTAACAAAGAGAAGAAAAAGAAGCAAAAGAAGTATGTGTTCTTGTAGTTACAAATAAAGACCTAAAGCTCTGTGTTCTTACATTATAAGTTATTTAATTTTGGCCTCACCTGAAATAATTTTTATAGATAAGATTAGCTTAAAAATAAATATTTCTAAATGACATATGTTTTCCTGTTTTAACTCTGTGACTTTTTTCTGATTTGAGTCTTGAAAGCTGAATATGTTTCATTCTCAAGCTTTCCTGTGCACTGGAGACCTCTAAAAGCCTATTATTTTAATGAACAAAATGAAGTAATCCCACAGCTCCAGAAACTGGTGTGTTTAAGACAGGAAATCTGATTAAATACCAAGTGCTGGTCATTCTGTATTGCTTCCAGGAACAGATCTCTACCCCTTACACCATTCTTACCAGACTTTTACTCACCTGTGTTGGAGAGTTATTAATCCCAGGAAGAACCATAGAAGCGGGTTATACAGAATCGGCACAATGTACTACCAGCACAGCTCAGAAGATGCACTTGGCGATTCACTGCACAAAAGCTGTCTTATTCCTGCTGAGACAATGCTAAAGAGACTGCAACTAACTGCCTGCTATATCTGAATAATAACAGTTACAATTCGACTCATGTTTTATTCAGAGGATTAGATGTGTTTGACGGTTTCACACCTTCAGGCATGATTTAATTAATATTATGAGGTAAGCTAATAGCTTCTTTTTCTTTTCTTTCTAGTCAGTACACTTAGGTGATGAAAGGCATTACTGTAACGTAATGCTGCAGCATCTGGTCTCCTTCATTTTCTATCAGAATCATCAGGCATAATAAACAGATGTGTAATTGCAATGAAGACCCTACTATTTAGTGAAAATTGAATTTCCAAGCATATTTCTAGGGTTTTCTGGTTTCTGGCACACAGGTTAATGTCAAGTGATAATGACTATCTCTCAGTGACTGGAAAAAAAGAAAAAGCTTGAAGCAAGCTAAGGCTCATCATGACAGTGCATACCTCACAGTTCTAGTAACGCTGCCTCACCATGCTCTGTTTCACTGTCAAAAGGCCAGGCAACAGCTGCAGTTTCATCAACTGGGTACAGTGCCCTCCCCTCTCAGGAAAGATGAGTGTCAGCATCTCTACTGAGAAAAAAAAAAAGTAATGAAGAACAATCTGTGCAATGTGTGGTAACCTATAAGCAACTTAGGGGTTTTTTTTTAAGATTTTCTGGGATGAAAGAGGTAACACCTGAAGACAGAACTAAGCCATAAAATCTGAATCCCTGTATCAGTAACCGTTAAACCTGAGGCTATGCATTATTCTTCTGTTGATATTATGGCCGCGTGGAGAGGGAAAGTGTCTCTGGTAAGGCTCCAAGGAGAATGAGATACTCAGTCAGAAAGAATCCCCTCCTTGAAGTGTCTGCAGCTCAAACGGATGAGACAGGATAGAATTTACTGATGCCAAGCATGAGTTTTGCAGAAGAGGCAGCCTCAGGATTCACGTTGCTTTAATGACATACCAGTGGCTGATGTATTATGAGATGCTGCATTCAGACTGACTTTGGTCTTGTTTCAATGATAGACTCAGCTGAACAAATAAAAAACCAACCAAACAAACAAACAAAAAAACCAAAAACGCACAAGATAATAAAGCAGTAATGTTTCTAGCCTCAAAGCCAAGAACTACAGAGTCTCTGTCTCCTGAAGCTTTATAGCACAGAAGACTCTAATATACTTCAGGTTTGATGCAGCAAAAATAAAAGCTTACTTGACAACCTGGCCTTCACCCACTGCCAGTGGGACAAACACTAGATTTCAGTAAGCCTTGGAAAAAGCGGAAAAACCTGGAGAGTGGAGTGCTCACAGCCTACTAACTTTTCCCATGCTACTAGCAATAGACAAGAGACCACTACATTCAAACCAAGCAATCTAAATTACTGCATTGCCCACAACCATTGAGGTACTGCTTCAGTAATATCTGAAATACATAGAAGAGGCAGGAAGAAATACAACTTCAGCAAAAACTGAATGCAAGCCACACAAGTTAGATACACTTAATTTCAATTTCTTAGAGATAATAACTCTTTTATGTTCTTACTTGGGTGATAAGCAACCTGGTGGACATGGAAGAATCTAACTTCCAACCGGACTTAATCTGCCATTTAATGTCAATACCTTCTCTAGTGGAGCCTGCAGCACACTGTAGTCTTCAGGTGCTTCTGGAAACTCTGTAGTTTACTGACTCCTTTTGAAAGCTGTTCCGTACATGAATACATTATGTATTACTATCATAATGAATAGCTCTTCTGCAGCTCCTGTCCTACACTGGAAGGCTGAGGTCAGCCTGGATAAAGGCTAGATATGTAGCAGCACACAAGAGAAGGAGTTTGAGAGAATAGGAGCTTTTGCTATTAAGCCTGTTTCTGGGTACACTCCAGCTTGCTGCTGCTGTTGACTTAACATGCACATCATCCAACAATGACCAGTTAGTTTCACTTAAGCTGCCAGTCAGTTTTCAGATTTGGGCTTGTAAAGTGACTCCTATGAGGCTTTCCTACATGACAGCAGACAAAACTTGTCCCAAGAAAGCAAAACTGTATTTACCAGGGAAGCACAGTTAATATCAGCTCAGCCTCTTGCTCATATTCTCATAAAAACTCTCCTAAACAGATCTCACAACAGGTTTCTCTCTCCCTTGAAAGCCATGCTCTGATTCACCGGCCAGTGATGGACAAGTCAGCTCTGTCTGGCTGCGCATGGGTCATCCAGGCCTGCTAGCTCTACCTGCTATTGAGATAGTTGTCAAGGGCAAGATAGGTCTCTTGCGGTGGCCCAAATTTTAGTTACCTCACTTGGGGAGTGTGACTGGTTAGACACAGATTGGAAGACCAGTAGCCTTAGGCCCCTTCAAACAGAAAGAATTTGCCAATCGACAGAAAGAGACAGTCCCATTCCAGAGGGCAATTCAAATTGTAGCATGGGATGAATCACAGTGATTCCTCCCGCTGTCCAGAGGCCTCTTCATCTCCACATTACCTGTCAAACTAGTCCAGGGCAACCAGGTTCAGAGGCTTTGTTGAAACTAGGATCTATTCCATTGGCAACTTTCCTCTTATCTGCAAGGCCAGACATGCTGTCAGAGGAGAAAATTATATTGGTTTGATATGATTTATTCTTGACAAATCCATATCAGCTGCTTTCTGTCCTTTTAATATGCTCTTGGGAGCTTGTAAATGTATTTCTTAATAATTTGCCTAAGAATCTTTCCCCAAGTTGAAGTTTTTCCCCATGGTCTCATTTTCCCTTTTTACAAAGAAGTAGGATGCCTGACCTTCCCAGGCTCCTGGGACTTTCTTCAGCCTCTGTGACTCATTAAATATTGTATTGTGGGCCTCATGAGGCCCTAGCAATAAAATCTGGTAGTGAAGAATTGGCTCAAGAGCTGCTTAAAGGATCTTGCCACTCCGTGTGCCCTGTCCCCCAGTTAAACTTGCGATAACTGGATGTCTTCTATCCCAGGTCATTTTTAGTTCTCTGTGATTTAAAAAAATTCTTGCAGAGCAATCAAATGGGGCAGCACAGTATCCTGGTTCTGGCAAGAACTAATGAAAACTGAATGAAGGATGGACTTTGAAACTGACCTAAGTAAGTGCCACGATGATGGAACTAGAACTGACTTCAACTGGTGCCCAGGAACTTCATTGAAAACCACATCTTTGACATCCAGACTGTGAGCACGGACCATACCGGATACACCGGCCATGAAAACTCCGGATGCAGCGTGCAACAATCCAGCACCACGCACCATTGCTCCTGCTCTGAGAGACTGTAATGGCAGATGGAACCCAAAGCCATGGACTAAATGAACTCTACAGACATTTTAGAGCGATAGCCCATAGAGTAAGGGAATGAGATCTGTGAAATAATCTGGGCATGACATAGATGGTATGGAATAAGGGGTGGATAATGTCCTGGTTCTGGCAAGGATAGAGTTAATTTCACAAGGAGCCAGGACAGGTGACCCAAGCTGGCCAGGGGCTATTCCATACCATGTGACGGGTGGGTTCAGCTTGGCTCGGGGATTGGTCATGGGATCGGTAAATTGCTGTCTGTTATCACCCATTGTGAATATCTGTTATCAGTACTGTTGATTGCTCCCCTCTCCCTTGCTGTCCCAGTAAACTGCCCTTATCCCAACCTTCGAGGCTTTGCCGTTGTTTTTCCGTTCTCCTCCCAGTCCCGCTGGGGGAGGGGTGAGCATGCGGTGCATGGCATTCAGCTGCCAGCTGGGCCTAAACCGCGTCACACAGGCATTGGTGGTGTCAATGAATACCTTTGAGCTTAGCACAGACCAAACTATTCAGGGAGCCAGAGGCTGAGTTCAGTTCTTGTTTCCTGGCTGTCTTGTAGGTGGCTCTTTCTAATGCAGTTCACTTGGAAGACACCTATCATTCAACAGCATGTGCTGTAAATCAGTTCCTCAAGATTCAGTGAATAACTGAATGTGGAGATCTAGTGCAAGCCCTGGGAGAAACTAAGGGAAGAAAGAGCACATGTGACTTGAAATACAGAAGCAGCATATGTTTTTAATAACTATTTCCATGTTTTCCTTTTTTTCTCAAGCTTTGACTGAGTTTTCTTCTCCGTTCTGTCAATGCAGCAGACTTCAAAGAACCCTAAGCCTTTCAGAGAGCCTGGTTTTGACTTCAGCCTTTGCTTCTTCACCTATAGGTTGCCAGGACTGAAAGACCACATATATTAGGACAGTGACCACTGCGGTGCGACATGATTTATTCGTTTATCCAACCATGATGTTTGAAGTCAAGCCTGAATCAGTGCAACAGGACAAGCCACAAAAACTAAAATGATGTATGTATTTTACTTATACTTACATAATATATGCAAAATATATAATACATGGATAATAACTTACAGATTTTTTAATGTCTATGAAAATCTGTACAGAGCTCAGCCCTTCATTGTTCTGCACAAAGTGTCAGATGGCCTTCCTCTTTAAGGTGGAATCACACCAGGGATCTAACAAGTTGTCATTCCCTTGTACAGTTTACTGTGCCACAGGAAATTTTCCTATGGTTGGATAACCAGACTTCATTAAAGGCATCAAAATATGTAGATGAGATACAGACACTGCCACATCTTTGAAGAAGTTGTAACCGTGGGATAGGGGCTGTGAAACAGAAACTATAGAATCAGGTTGAGATAATTAGTTTGTAACCAAGGTAATAGGTAATGAAGCTAACTGACCATGGCAAGGTACAGTGCTGCTATGTTCCTTGTACAGTCCCTACCAAACTGAACAATAGGTTTGGAGATATTAATCTTATGAAGTAAGTTGTTATGGACAGGTGCATCCACAACAAGGATACTGCGCATGCCTGCATGAAGGAGGTCATCCAGCGGACACGGGTGCAAGACCACTGATGACCACCAGAGACCCTTGAGGACCACCGACTCAAATCACTGAGCATGCGTGACGGGGAGGAGAATATGGAAATGGATTCCAAGAAATGATTATCATAGGACTGCCCTTTCTGAGAAAAACGATGAATATGTATGTTTTAATTCTATATAACCTGTGTGTTGGTGATCACCTGGCATGCACGTTGGGTGGAGCTATCCCCCGTGCATCCAGCACTGCAATAAAGAATGCCTGCCTTTTAACACTACATTGGTGTTACGAGGTTTATTCCCGGATTTCGGTGACAAAGTTACTGCAATAGTTAATTAAACCCCACCTTAAAAACAGGAAGCTTATTTCTAATCAGAATAAAGCCTAGCTTTAGTTTCCAGGCACCAGTTTATCATCACATATTTTGCAGCTAAAGAAGCTTTAGTGATCCAGACCTGTGGGTCCCATGGGTTGTTATCAAATTCCTGGTTATTGACCTTTTCACTCATTTAACTGGGAGGAAGGAATAGGTTTCTTTCCACTTAACTGAACTCTTTCTGTCCCCCTTTTTCTCCCAGGTACCACCATTTCCAGAAACTGTTAGAGTAGCGGGACTGCAGTCATAACCATAGCCTGTGACTCAGTACTGGATACCACTTCTGGCAGAAATTATGGTCTTCCTCCAGAGAATAACCATATGACCTCTGACTGAGAAGAAGATGAACTCAGGGGTGATCACCTTCATCTCACATTTTTTGTTTGCCTTTTTTTCCCATTTGTAAGAAAAATGTGAAAAAGTGTTTTGTCTTCATACAAATGATACAAAATTTCCATGAAATTTTCTGTATCAGAGATATTTTAAAAATTAGTGTACCTTGTAGTTCCATCTGTAAAATGTAAGTTATCCCACTTACAAGAAAACCTTCATCTGTAAAAAAAAAAAATAAAATAAAGCTTGGTTTGATGTCTCTGTCATGCCACAATGCCAGAGTATACAGTCTGCTTATATTCAGTGAGCTACAACGTTTAATCTCAAATTTCAATACAATGTTCTCTTTTTGTAAACAAATAACCAAAAGTAAGTTTCCAAATCTTTGAAATTGAAATACAATTTCTGAATATATACAAATGAGAAAGTGTATTCTGGGATTCTTGTCATAGTCCATAAAAAATGCTTGCTTGTGCTTTTTGACAATATACAAAGTCATGGAGAGATATTCACTTATGTACAAGTCCAGCTCCTAGAAGTAGTGGATGAATAGGTGGATGGATGGATGGACGGACAGACAGATGCATGGAGGAATTACTTCATGAATAACTGACAAAAGGATGACAACATCGATGTGGTACCATGAGAATGGCCTTCAAAATTTCAGAAAAAGACAAAATAACAAATTACAATTTATTTTATACTACACATCTAAAAATGGATACAAGTGTTTTATTCATATTATGACAAAGCTGAGGTCAGGACATTCTCAGAATTACCTTGAAAACAAAAACTTACATTACTGAACATTAAGAATTCTGTCTTCTCTTTGTCCTGTACCATACGGCAAAAGAAAGGGGTAAACCCTAGGTACTTTAAGATTGTCACTGATAAAACACTTGGGGTTCTCATGGACACATGGCCACTAAAGTTTTGAAACGTGGATCAGAGGCCATTGTGCAAAATTCGACCTTCTCCAGGCAGATATAGGGCAGAGCAATCTGATCAAAAGGAACTAGGAGGATGATAAAACACAAAATACGAATTTAATCTGATATCTGTAAAGAGACTAATTAGGAGATACAACAAGAAGTATAAACGAGATAATTTCAGCTCAAGCATCATTGGGGAAATAATGTTACTTATACTTTTCTTTATTTGATCCAACCCCAAGGCTC
The DNA here is from genome assembly GCF_028858705.1 of Grus americana. NCBI lineage: Eukaryota > Metazoa > Chordata > Aves > Gruiformes > Gruidae > Grus > Grus americana. Next base: position 52,817,546 of record NC_072891.1, read on the forward strand.
AAGCACTAGCTACAGTACTTAATACCTTGAGCTAGAAAATTATTCTTCCTGGAATAAGTTAAGCTCACAACATGGATTTTCACTTCCCTTCCTTCTCTTATAAGGCCTGCTTTTATGACAAAAAAAATTAGGTCAATGTTCTCCAAACTTTTTTGATTGCACAACCCTATCAGGAAAACCTTTTGAACACACAACCCCAATATATGAATATATGTATATTTATTGGTTATATACATGTACTACTGCCATAACTATACTATGTACATTATAAAACATGCACCAAAACAGAAATTTAAAAAGACGAGATAAAGATGAAATAAACAATATTTTGAATTTTTGTTTTATTTATTAATGGTACAAAAAATATTTTCTGCCCGTACACCAATGGCATGTCTTATGCAGCCCTGGCAGTGTGTGCACTTTGGAGACAACTTCCCTAGAGGATGTATTCTAGACAGAGTTTGGAACTAGATGATCTTTAAGGTCTTTTCCAACCCAAACCATTCTATGATTCTATTATTCTATGAAATGGGGGAAAGTGACAGAATTGCAGAAAGGTGAGTCCCAAATACCTGTTGGGAGAGAGGACAGATCTTGGATTTAGGCCACAGGAATGGAAACACTTGGCAGGATTTCCAGGTGCAAACAGCATTGTCCTATTCCAAGCATGGAAACATCATAATTCAAGTCTTCAAATTGGTCAGCTTTAAAACAGGGCATTTGGATGGTCTTTCTCTTTGCCATCCAGTTCGTACTTGCAACTTGCTATGGTATGCTCAGATCTACATTCAGATCTACTTTCAAATATTCTCCTCAGCCGTGGAAGTAAATTAAAGTTTTCCTGAAAAGAGAAGGAAAAAAAAAAAAAAGGCGCTGTTCTTCCCGTTCCTAGTTCAGCTGTTGGAGCTTTAAGAAAGGCTCCACTCTCAACCTGTTCAATAAAATCCCAGGAACAGAAAACATTTGGCTATGTCCTTTACAATCTTCCCTTCTCCTTCCATCTCACTCGTAAATGAAATAGTTAGTTGGACTAAACAATTTATAAGCAACAAAGGCAGGACATCCAGCTCCTGAAGCAGATGGGAAGGAAGGTACCAGTGCATGAGCCTGCAGGGTTTCTTCTCTTGCCATATGTTCTGATTACACTTGGTGCTATACACAAACAGGAAAAAATTGGCTCACTGAACGATACCTGAAAAGCTATTGCTTTTCAGCAATACAAGTGAGTCATATTGACAATGTGTTAACTATTAACAGTATCATTCAAACAAATACGAGACTCCAAGCTAAACAGAGAGTGCTCCTACTGGCACAAAAGTTTTCATGATTTCAGTAGTAGAGAGGTTATCAGCTACCCACCGGGTTTATTTTGAAGTCAGAGAGGTAACTGCATAATGTGCAATAGGCAGAAAAGTAGGATGAACTTCACATAGCAAACCCAACTGATAAATTCCCAGAGGCCTGCTGCCAGTACAGCCAGTGCTGCAGTCTCTGCTGCCTCAGTTTCCCTGCTGTGGTACACATCCTTGCTAGATAAATGTTAGCTCAGGTACAAGTCATCTTGGAAGCAGTATCTGCTTTGGCTGTCGGCATCACCCTCGTATAGGATCCAAGTCATGCCTATGTAACATGCTTTCCTCTTTGTATACAAAGCTGCTGGACCCTGAACAGTGAACAGCAGAAAGATGGCAGCACTCTTACACTTTTCCAAACTTCTTATCCATGAACCTATAGCATAGGCAGTACCTTCAGTACCTTTTTTTGGTTTCTATTAAGAGACAGTTAAGACCGTGCCAATGTCTGTGGCAACTGTGATGTTGGAGGAAAAAATTAAGCTAGTCTCCAGTCCTTACGTCTGCTTTTTTCTCTTCACAAAGGTAACAATGGAATAATTTTGCTGCTTGACTGTTTAGTCGTCCCCGAGGAGCAAAATCACTTCCCAATCTCAGACCCAATCTTTATTCTTTGCTGGCCAAGTCCAGAAGTGTATGAATATTAAACGCAAAACTAATTGAAGGCAAATGGAAATTGGTACCGGTAGACCTCTGCTGGAGGACCTACAGAAAGACTAATGAAATAAAAACAATCTTTATTATTAGTATTTCCCAAGAGGATCATTTCTTGGTGAACGCTGACATTCCTATATATGAAATATTCAATAGAAAATCTACTTCCACATTCTAAGGAAAATGTCTCTGTGACCGGAAGTATCTCTTGAGATTGAAAATGCTACAGCAATAAAAGCTAGGGCATAGAAGGTTTGATCTCATGGTGGGTCTCTTACAAGAAATGCCATAAAGGGATTATGTCTGTAGTTTGCATGTGTTCAGAAAGGTGCATCTGGGTTTTTTTTATTTTCTTGTGTGTGTCACACATATCTTCCTTATCAGATATAGGATCATTGCTGTTGCATACCATCTCATTTTTTTGTTCTATAGCACCAGCTCTAGCTCCCTCTCTAGCTCTCTCCTAAACACAATGGATAGTCTTCCAAAATTCCAGATACCACCAGAACGTATTATTACTGTGTTGTCCAGTAGCATCCAGAGAAGTAGGCTCTGTGGTGTAGTTCTGTGCGTGCTCAGACTGAGGGGTCATCCCCTACTGGAAACAGTTTACAAAAGAGGTGCACAGGCAAGGCAAAAGGACCAATACCTGTTGTAACTGAGGTGAGGAACAAGGGCATGAATTTCTCAGAGCTATACCAGAAGACTGTGATAGCACTGTTCCTGTGGGCAGGGACATCTTTTACTAGATCAGATTGCTCAAAACCCCATCTAACCAGACCCTGAAATCTTCCAATGAGGGGACATCCACAACTGCTCTGGGCAACCTTCCGGTGTCTCTCCATCTCCATCATAAAAAATTTCTTCTGTATATCTAAACCTACCCTCTTTTAGTTTAAAACCATTGCCTCTTGTCCTATTGCTACAAGCCCTGGTAGCAAGTCTCACTCTGTTGTTCTTCTAAGCCCTCTTTAAGTAGTGAAGGGCCACAGTAAGGTCTTCCCACAGCTTTCTCTTCTCCAGGCTAAACAACCCCAACTCTCTCAGCCTGTCCTCACAGGAGAGGTGCTCCAGCCCTCTGATGGTTTCCATGGCTGATGAGCTCCAACAGGTCCATGGCTGTCTCGTACTGGGGCCCCCAGAGCTGGACGTAGTACTCCAGGTGGAGTTTCACAAGAGCAGAGTAGAGGGGCAGAATCACTTCCTTCAGCCTGCTGGTCACACTTCTTCCGATGCAACCCAAGATACATTGGCTTTCTGGGCTGCAAGTGCACATTGCTGGCTCATGTACAGATTTTCATCCACTAGTACCCCCAAGTCCTTCTCTGCAGGGCTGCTTTCAATCTATTCATGACCTAGTCTGTATTTATATTGGGATATCCCTGGCTCAGATGCAGGACCTTGCCCTTGGCAAACTCCATGAGTTTAGTGGCTTGTCAACTACATCATACAGTTCCCTCAGGACCCTGCATTGCTTCTCATTGAGTCCCATGGACATATCTCCATTCAGGTGCCTCAGCTGGTCTTGAACCTGATCATCATTCCCCCAGTCCCTGCCTTGAGGTTCAGGGGCTTGAGAGACGTAGGAAAAGAGATTACCATTGGAAACTGAGGCAAAAAAAATTGCTGAGTACCTCAGCCTTCACCACATCAGTTGTCATTAGTTCTCCTGTCTTATTTACTGGGGACTCCATTTTCTTTAAACTTCCTTTTCTGTCCAACATACCTGTAGAAGCTCTCTTATTATTCCTTGCATCCCTTGCCAAGTACAGCTCCAACTGTGCCTTAGCTTTCCTGTTCCCATCTCTGTACATCTGAGCAGTATCCCTATATTCTTCCCTGGTTCCGGTGCCTTTGCATTTCTGTCTTACACTTTAGTTTGACCAGGAGGTCCTTACTGAGCCATGCTGGTCTCCTGCCTTCCTTGCCTGGGTTCTTACACATCGGAATCAAGAACTCTTGCACTCTGAGAAGAATGTCCTTAAAGAGCTGTTCAGGTCTTTTATCCCTGAGTTTCTCAGAGGCTCCCAATTAACTAATTCCTTAAACAACTGAAAGTGTTCTCTTCTAAAATTCAGGACTCTTCACCTGGCCCATATCCCTCAAGACTGAATTCCATCAGAGCATGATCATTGCAGCCTGGGCTGCCACCAATCTTGACATCTCTAATTAGTTCATCTGTGCTGGTAAGAAACAGGTCTGGTAATGATTCTCTGGTTGGGTTTTCTATCATGATTAAGAAATTATCCTTGACACACTCCAGAAGTCTCCTGGACTATAACAGCTTGCTGTGCTGATTTTCCAGCAGATGTCAGAGGGGTTAAAGTCCCCCAGCAGGACCAGAGCCTGTGACTGTCATGCTTCCCATAGCTGATTGAAGAACTCTTTCTCAACAGGCTCCCCTTGATTGGGTGGCCTGCAGTAAACACCAACCATGAGGTTTCCTTTGTTGGCTTGGACCCCAATCTTTACCCATAAGCTCTTGATCTATTCATTACTCTTTTTCAATGACAGATCTGTGCAGTCTATCCAATGTTTTTTACACAGAGGGTAACCTCCCCCATCCCTTCTTCCTTGCCTATCCTTTCTGAACTGTTTATAGCCATTGATTGCAGTGCTCTAGTCATGCTATTTGTCCCACCACATTTCAGTGATAGCGATTAGACCATACCGTTCCAGCTGCACAGTGGCTTCCAGCTCTTCCTGTTTGTTACCCATGCTGTGTGCATTGGTACAGAGGCACTTTAGTTGGGCTATCAACCATTTCACTTTTTTAGATGAACAAGCCCTAATTCCTTTGAGACATTTCACAGGTGTTCCCATATTGGTTCCTAATACATCAGCAGCCCCTGGCTGTTCTCTCTTGCTCAAAACTCCATCCCCTTCCCTGTTAAACCTAGTTTAAAGCTCTCTATATAAGTCTAACAAGCTTGTTGGTGAACACCCTTCTGCCCCACTTGGTCAGGTGAATTGCATCAGTTCACAACAGATCTGGCTTCCAAAAGGTAGATCCATGATCATAAAAGTCAAAACCTTGAGTATGGCACCACCCATGCAGCCAGGCATTCAGCTTTCAATTTGTCTCCCACTTTCTGAACCTCTTCTTCTGACTGGAAGGACAGAGGAGAATACCACCTGCACTCCAGATCATTTTAACATTGCTCTGAGGGACATATAGTCTCTTTTGAGTGTTCAAAGTTGCCTTGTCACAGCTCCTACATAGAATAATAGTAGGATCAGATGATAATTTGTAGGATTTACTAGGCTTGGCAGCCTCTCAGTGACACTGCAATTGCAAGCTCCTGGCAGGCAGCAAACTTCTCTAGAGAAATAGTCTGGATGGGAAATGGGTGCTTTGATGCCTCTCATTAAGGAATCTGCAATTACTAATACTATACATGCTTTTCTAGTGGCATTTGTTCTAGTGTGGGTGGGTGGTTGGATCAACTTTGCATGGCCAGTTTCTCCTGCATCCTGTCCATTACTAACATGCTCCTCATTCTCCAACACCAGAGTGTTGTATCTGTTGCGTACAGACACTTCAGGGAAAGGTTCTCCTAGCAGAGGCAAGGGTCCAGTGTCCTTCATCTCATGAATTACTAGTGTCAGAGAGCTTGAGGTTGGATTAGGGCTTACCTTTCCCTTGTGCAGCCTTAAGGCAGGGCTGTTGCTCCATCTGGGACAGCACGTTGTTCCACTTATCAATCTCCCACACACATTCCCAGGTACCGCATTGCCTGTTGAGCTCCTCATGTAACAGAGCTGCTTGTTTGAAGAGTTCTTCCAGCTGGGTCCACTTGCAGCTATGACATCCACTGCTAGGAGTAGATGGTAGGGGGACTTCCAGGTGCTGGAGCAACAGCAGCTAGTCTGGACAGGCATTTCGATTCTTGGGAGGTGTCTTTGGGTGGAGATGTCAGCAGAGGTGTAGTGCTTCTGCTTGGGCTTCAGCCTCAGCCTTGCAGTTGCAGTGGGTGGACACCATTTCCTTTCAGCAGGCAGACTTGTTAGAGTTTGCAGGAAGAAAAGCCCACTTGTGAAACAGTAATTCTTTTGAAAGATGCCATCCTTCTAATTCTAATCCTAATTCAAATTCAAATTTTAATTTGAATTCTCTGGAGTTCTCAAGCTTCTGGATAGGCCTGCACAGTGACCTGCTAGCTGGTGTGACTGTCAGGGCTGCAGCATAAGCCTGCTGGTAAGCAGAGAAGGCAGCAGCCTGACAACTGGCAGAGCACACTGCCCTTCTTGCACTATATCTCATCCTAACACCCCTTTACCACATGGACAGTCCAACATTTCCAAATTCGAAGTTATCTTTTTGAACTTTTGTTTCTGTTTTGCATTGCTAGACAAAGACAAATTCCATTTGCCCACAGAAATTAGAATCACCTCTTCTGTGTGTTCTGTAAATAATACAGAACCAAGTGCCTTCATACAGAGACAATACAAGAAGAATAAATTCAGAGCTCTCATAACTCTGTCAGCTTTGTGTTCCAAACTTCTAGCAGGGACTGCGCTTTACCACAGAATCTTCTGCTCTGCATTTTTTAGATTTTTTACATGTGTTTAATTTTACAAATATTTCTTTATTTTACAGGAAAATAAGAAGTCATTTGACAAATAAACCTCAGCACATAGCAAGCAGTGGCAAAATCCCAGAAGAAGTTTAAAACTTCTTATTAATGTATTTTTAAAGCCTTTCTAAAGGAGAGAAAAAAAAAAATTACAGCAAACTGTGGAACTCCAATTTTCTGAAGTTCCTTTCTTGTGGAAGGCTCCCCAGAATGTTGCTTTACAGACCAGGATCAACAAGAATGCAGAAACTTTATTAAGACATTAAGACCAGAGCCAAGAAAAAAAAAATGAATGGACCACATTGTGAGTTTCAGCAAAGGACTGAAACGCTGTCAGAGTCAGTGATGGCCCTCTCCTTTGCACCACTCAGTATCTGATGTAAAGCAACGTAAGTTTGATTACACAATACATTTTCAGTATTTTCTTTTCTCTTTCCCCCAACAAAATGTGCTTTGTGACATTTTGCTACAAAAGCAGTTTATAGTAGTTTCACGTATAATGTGACAACTGGCACGTTCTGACAACAGTCATCTTTTCATAGAAATATGATGTAGGGCAGGAAAGATCCAGCACTCATTGCTGCATTATGGCTTGTTTCTACCAGACACTTGGTAACGCAAAGTTCACAGCACACAGTAATTTGGCTCAGGTCAGAAGCAGCAGGACTGGGGGATATGTAAAAAGAAATTAAAAGATTAACACATATTTGAAAGATAGTGACCTTTTACTCTGGGAAAATGCTGAATGCAAAAGCTGTCTCTCTGAACTGTCTTAAAGTGATTCAGCTCCTTGGTTTTTGTTCTTTGGATTAGAGGAAAACAGAAAGCTGTGCTCTTTATCATAGCATAACCACAGAGCCTCACAGCTGTCCTGGGTTACAAACAGAAGTTAAGGCAAGGAGTGACAGACAGTTCTGTTAAGAGATGAATCAACCCACCTCAGTTCTGCCCTGATCCATGAGCCAGTTAGTCTTGTGGTAAAACAAAAACACTTAGTATCTTACCTCTTTTTAAGATAGCTCACACACAGAGTGCTTAGCCCAAGGTAAAAAGAAAATGCATTTGCATAAGCCATGAAGGCAAGTTCTGTCTCTGGGCTCTAACTCGCCTCAGTGTGGGCTTAGTGCCTCATAGCCTGACTGATGGCAAGCTTGCCAGGAACTAATCTGTTCCCCATCCCTCTGTCTCTCCACCTCTGTTCTCATTTGAGCAGAACAGTTGGTTGTCACAAATCAGAAATCCTTCAGAGACAGGTATCATGAAGAGAATGATCAAAAGGAAGCAGTGTTCAGAGAAGGGTGCATAAAAGATGAATGCACCTGTGTGTTATGCTGTATGTTATTGTTGTGATTTAACGTGGCAGGCAGCTAAAACAACCAGACAGCCATTCGCTCACTCCCCTCTCAGTGGAACGCAGGAGAGAATTGAAGATGGAAAAAAAAGTAAAACTCGTGGGTAGAGATAAAGACAGTTTATTAGGACAGAAAATGATAACAATAACAATAACAACATCAACAATAACAATAACAATAATAATAACAGTAATAGAATGTACAAAACAAGTGATGAACAGCACAATTGCTCACCACCCCAAGCTGATGCTCAGCTGGTTCCTGAGCCACCTCCGGGCCAACCCCCCAATAACATACTGAGCATGATGTCGTATGGTATGGAATATGGACCACTTGGTGGATAAGGAATTGGCAGGATGGTCCCACACAAAGAGTTGTGGTCAATGGTTCAATGTTCAAGTGGAGAACAGTGATGAGTGGTGTTCCTCAGGGGTCGGTACTGAGACCATCGCTGTTTAACATCTTTGCTGGTGACAGGGACAGTGGAATAGAGTGCACACTCAGCAAGTTTGCCGATAATGCCAAGCTGTGTGGTGTGGTCGACACGCTGGAGGGAAGGGATGCCATCCAGAGGGACCTTGACAGGCTGGAGAAGTGGGCCTGTGCAAACCGCATGAAGTTCAACAAGGCCAAGTGCAAGGTCCTGCACGTGGGTCGGCACAATCCCAAGCACAACTACAGGCTGGGCGAGGAACGGATTGAAAGCAGCCCTGAGGAGAAGGACTTGGGGGTGCTGGTTGACAAAAAGCTCAACATGAGCCGGCAGTGTGCGCTTGCAGCCCAGAAAGCCAACTGTGTCCTGGGCTGCAGCAAAAGAAGTGTGACCAGCAGGTCGAGGGAGGTGATCCTGCCCCTCTACTCCGCTCTGGTGAGACCCCACCTGGAGTACTGCATCCAGCTCTGGGGTCCCCAGTACAGGAGAGACATGGAGCTGTTGGAGCGAGTCCAGAGGAGGGCCACAAAGCTGATCAGAGGGCTGGAGCACCTCTCCTATGAGGACAGGCTGAGAGCATTGGAGAAATGAAGGCTCCAGGGAGATCTAATTGCGGCTTACCAGTATCTAAAGGGGACCTACAGGAAAGATGGTGAGGGACTGTTTATGAGGGAGTGTAGTGACAGGACAAGGGGTAATGGGTTTAACCTGAAGGAGGGTAGATTTAGGTTAGATGTTAGAAAGAAATTCTTTACTGTGAGGGTGGCGAGGCACTGGAACAGGTTGCCCAGAGAGGTTGTGGAGGCCCCATCCCTGGAAGTGTTCAAGGCCAGGTTGGATGGGCCTTTGGGCAACCTGGTCTAGTGGAGGGTGTCCCTGCCCATGGCAGGGGCGTTGGAACTAGATGATCTTTGAGGTGTCTTCCACCCCAACCCATTCTATGATTCTATGATCCTGTTGGCCAGTTTGGGTCAGCTGCCCTTTCTGTGTCCCCTCCCAGCTTCTTGGTCACCCGCCGCCTTCTCGTTGGCAGGGCAGTATGAGAAGCTGAAAAGTGTCTGACTGCTTGGCAACAACTAAAAACATCAGTATGCTATCAACATTATTCTCATCCTAAATCCAAAACACAGTGCCATACCAGCTGCTAGGAAGAAAATTAACTCTGTCCCAGCTGAAACCAGGGCTGTTATGCATGAGATTTATTGATGACATTATTTTGGTTGGCTAAATAGTCCAGACTTAGAGAAGAACAGTTAACTTTCATGGAAAATCAGGTATTTTCCAGGTACACTGATGAAAAAAGCATGATATTTAAGATCATGGAAAAAAGATGAGTGGGGTAAGGGTGTAGATGCAGGGAAAGCATTGGATGTCACTGACCTTGACTTTAGCAAGACTTTCAACATGGTTTCCCACTGTATCCTTGTATCCAAGAAGGAACTTAATGGTCTAGACAGGCAGAATACTGCCTGGGTGAAAAGTTGAGTCGATCATTGGGTTCAAAATGTAGTGGCTGTTGTGTACTCCACTTGGGCCAAGTGACGGGTAGCTTTCCTCAGGTATGTGTCCAGGAGCCTATTTGATATAGTTACCAATGACCTGCATGAGGATACAATTCATCTCATCACATCTGAGGATGACACCAAAATGGATATGCAGTTAATCCATTTCAGGGCAGACCAGTCATTCAGAGACACCTAGACAAGCCATAGAAATGAGCCTGCAGAAACATCATAAAATTTATCAAAGAGAAATGGAAGGCATGTACCTGTGAAGAAGGCATGTTCAGCCTGGAGAAAGACAGCTTTGGAGGGATCTAATAGTTGTCTTATACTACCTACAAGGTCATAAAGAAGACATAGCAAGACTCTTCACAGTGGTGTATGGAAGGAGAATCAGAAACAGTGGTCAAAACCTAAATCAGTGGAGGTTCAGATGGATATAAGGAAAAATTTTCCTAGAGTTTTCCTAGAGAGGTCTTCAAGACATTTTTGGATAAAGCCCTGTGCAATCCTCCTTTGAGGATGCAATTGGATTATATACCTATGGATCAAATGTAGGATTCTATGAATCTTGCAAAGAAGGAGAAATAAATCATATCTATCATAGAATCATAGAATCATAGAATGGTTTGGGTTGGAAGGGACCTTAAAGATCATCTAGTTCCAACCCCCCTGCTGCAGGCAGACACACCCTCCACTAGACCACGTTGCGCAAAGCCTCATCATCTGGCCTTCTGATTTCTAAGATACTGAAGAGCCTCACCATCCTGTCCAGCCTTAGACAACATCTGTCATTTGACAAGGGTAAGGGTGAATCCTCCCTCTCCTGAGGAGCCAGCAGAGTGGGAGTTGTGCAATCACACCATACTCTTGCATAGGTATGGCCCTCTCAAAGGCCACCTGCAAACAATGTCCTCTGCAGACACCTGCCATATCCACCCACAGCAGATCCAGGCTGTCAACTGTTCCAAAGATTATTGCCCATCGAAAATGGCAATTGCAAGTTCCACAGATCATCTGACTCAGTTGTAAGCCACATGAATCATCCTTTGTGTAAGCATGCAGAAAAGAGAAGGTTGTCTCCTCATTACATTGAATACCTCAGGAAAGAAATGGACCTTTTCATCCTGGATTTGCTAAAAGGGTAAGACACTTATTGGTGTTCCTCCAATTACCAGAAAAGATGGAGAATTCTGTTCTCATTACTCTTCTAATAGTTGCATAGGTCCTCTGCAATGAGATGATCCCACACCATGCAAAGCATCCATTGTCTCAACATATGTCATCTGTATATATCTTTCTCAAGAAGGGTTTTGTATAGAAATTATATTGAAAATTTAACACTGAAAAATCAGCTTTCTTAAGGGGCAGAGTTCTGACTGCCATTTTGCAATGAAATGCAAATGACAACTCCAAATGAGAGAGGCAAGAAATCTTTAACAGGCAGGCCACTGGACCAGGACACCAGAAACTTGAGTTCAACTCCTTGAGTTTAACTCAAAAGCAGGGCTTCAGTCTCAATTGGAATCTCTGGGCTTCACCATAAGATTTAATAGCAATCAAATACAATCATACAGGCAAATAAAATTAATTGATGCATTACAGTTTTAAGTATTTGCAAATAACACAGCAACTAATTATATGTGCTGTTACTTGCCATCTTTAGTGATAGACACTGTGCTGTTGTTGGTCTGGAGTTTACCATGAAAACGAAGCCAGAAACTTGGCCATTATACAAAAGACTTAGGGATGGTAGGGTGGAAGGCATGGAGCAAAATGGCAAATGTAGAGCAGAGCTTTGCCATCTTATTCCTCATGCATAACTATTTGCATTTGAAAATGCAGTCCCAGAGAGAATCTCTGCAGCTTTGTTTATAAACACATGTAATTAGGAGTTTATAATGTGCCCTGAATAACAGAGGCAACATTACCAGTGAAAGTCAAGATCATCCCCATCTGAGACCATGAATTTTATATCTTAGCACTGAACCGACTCAGAAAATTAGAAAACATTTCATAGACTTCTAAAATTGTGATAGCTTTCTCCTCAAGTCATCCACTTCTCTTATTGCAACTCATCATATTTATCGCCACATTTAATCCTCAGTTCCCCCCATTATTTATGTCAAATCTGTTAATGATACTATAATGAGTTGTATATAATTTGAAATGGGAACTCATTTTTCAGGGAAAATAAAAAAGCTAAGTGTATCCATGTTTTGTTTCTTAAGGAGCTATAAAAAATATTCTATGGTATAATGAAATTAGAGTAAAAAATAAGAGTGCAGATAGGAGATGGATAGAATCAAATTAGAGAAAAGACCAGGGGTACATTAGGGAAGCTCACTATAGTGCACTGCATAGCCAAAAACTTGTGGAAACAAACATGATGGGAACAGATAAAAATCTGAAGCTGAGAGAGGTCACAGCTGTCTCCAGGTTTATCTGCACTGGAGCTGGAACTGCCCTGTTACAAATCCCTCTCACAGGTTCACGTGGCAGATGGGTTAAAAGCAAGCTCATGTTTCTAAGCCCATAAGAACACTGGACAAGCAAAGCCTCACTGTGTGCAGTGTGACACTGTGAAGTCTGCCATTCTGAGTAGATTCTCTGAAGGCTAATAGAGAATTTTGGGGGGTTTTTTCTGAGCCTGCTCCCTTCCAGTGATGACCAGACTTATGCTATCTTCTCCTCTGTCTGGCTCCCTCTATCTCCTCAAAACCTACAAAAATCAAATATTTTTGGATTCTTCATTTCTCTCAGCAATTTCACTAAAGCAAACATCCATTATTAAAATTGTTAAATGGAGTAAAATATCCATGCAGATATATAGAAAACTGAGGGGTAATACACTCTTAGTTTCTCTGAGGGAAACAGAGTAGAAATTGAGGTTCAACAGAGCCTATGCTCCATGCTAGTGTCTAATTCTTCATCTCCCACTGGGTGTCTGCAGAGGGTGATCTATTAATTCACCGATTTTTTGTTTGTTTGTTTGTTTGCTTTTCCCTGTAATTGATTTTTAGTGTGGAGAGAATGGAGAAAGTGAGTCCCCTTCCTGCAGGAATCTCAAGTGAATCCTCTTCCACATGGTATAGAAAGATCTTCCCCTGAGTTAGGCATTTTTAAAATACAAACTTTTGGCCCCTGTGCCATACAGCTTTTTGTCAAAAACTACAGTGGTGTGAAAATGCTTTCAATCTTATCAAAACTTTATGTATTTGCTCTTACAGCAATCAGGGGTGGGGGGGAACTGCAAGAAAAAATGGTTTTCAACAAACAACCTTCTCCTGCATTACTAAAATATTTTTACTTTGAAGTAATGGAAACATTCTTAATGGGGGCATTTGGGAAAGCCAGGGGAATGCCCCGTACCCAGCTTGTTCTTTTTATAACACATATCAACTGGCAATTGAAAATAGTCATAGTTTTGCTGCTTTCCTGTAGGTTCCAGTCAGATGTTGTTGTACGTTGCTGATAGAGGAGCTCTGAAACAGAAAAGAAAGCAGCTGGGGGAGGAATGCAGCATGTAAAGATAGTCTACAGTCTCACAAACGTACCATGTGAAAGCTGTGTTCTGGATAGCCGGAATCCATCTCTCTATTCAATCATGCTCTGCGGCAGCCTTTCTAGCTATAATTTCTTCTGAGGCAGAGGCAAAACTGATGTTTGGTGAAAGCAAGGCTCAGTGTTTTGGTGCACTTGTTTAGATGCTTACATGAGTGGCCTTGTTTTCAAAAGCTAGCAGCCCCTGGAGAGTTTGATGACCAAACACAGCCTTACTCTCTCCAAGCATCTTACAATCCCATATCAAGGCTCCTGTTCTAGAAGAGTGGCCCCCAAAAATTGACCACCTATCAAAAGAAACAACAAAAGATTCCTTTTATTACCCTTTTCTTTTAAGTTCATATCAGGCAGTAGAAAAAGGAGGCAAAGTCTTATCTGATCTCTGCGGCCCTGAAGATTAGAAAAAGACTTGAATTAAATAACAGGCATGTCACAGGCCTGAAGGAGTTAAGCTAGTAAAAGCTTCAAGTGTCTGAAAAGAGCTATCCTAGCCAGTGCTTTTGTAAATTTGGTTAGGTACAGATGTAGAAATGTAGGCACCTCAGTGCAGATATAATATGGAACCAGAGCAAGGGGAGCTGGATGCATCCCCTGGAAGCCACCTGCTCCACTCTTCTGTCCCAAAGGGACTAACTCATTCTGGCACTAACTCAAACTGGAACACGCTTGTCTTACCTGGTGTACAAACAGATCTAACTCGCATAAAAGTAAGCTACCTGAACAACTAAGGATACTTTCCCCAAAGTGTTTGGCTTTTTCTTTTGCTTTTTTTAAATTTTGGTCTAATAACAAAGCAAATCATAGTTCAACTCATACGCCTCAGTACGAGAAAGACATGAACCTGTTGGAGTGGGTCCAGAGGAGGGCCAGAAAAATGATCAGAGGGATGGAACACCTTCCCTATGAGGGAATACTTAAAGGGATCTTTAGAAAGATGGGGACAGACTTTTTAATAGGGCCTGTTGCGATAGGACAAGGGGTAATAGTTTTAAACTAAAAGAGAGTAGATTCAGGCTAGCTGTCAGGAAGCAATTCTTTACTGTGAGGGTGGTGAAACACTGAAACAGGTTGCCCAGAGAGGTGGTAGATGTCCCATCCCTGGAAACATTCAAGGTCAGGTTGGACAGGGCTCTGAGCAACCTGATCTAGTTGAAGATGTCCCTGCTCGTTGCAGGGGGGTTGGATTAGATGACCTTTAATTTCCCTTCCAACCCAAACCATTCTATGATTTTATGATTAGAATACTCCAGGCAAACTCATCTTTAATGTTTGTTACCATGAAAATATCATGAACAGAAGATACATTTCCAAGCAAATTTTCTACCAGAAATGAAACTTTTACATAGCTTTCTAGCCACCAAAAAAAAAACCAAACCAAAAAAACCCAAACAAAACAAAAACACACCCCCCCCAAAAAAAAACCCCAAAAATTAAAAGGATGGGCTTTTTTATGGAGAAGAAAGGAATTAAATAGATGAAAACAAATGGAAATAAATGGAAGAAAATCCTACCTACCAACAGTTACATTAATGAACTGCTTAAAACTGTGTATGGGAAAGAATATCTAATAGAAACAATTCCAATTAAAATATTCTCCCTTTATCAATTGACAACTAAACTAATGTACTTTCAATCAGATATTTAATTTGCTTTGTTCTACCTTTCCTATCACCAGAGCATAGAATCAAAATTTCCAGCACAAACTCCCTCTCTTGAATGTACTAGAAGAACTTCAGGATGTTCCTGGCAATGTGAAATGATTTAAAGGCATCCAAATATACTTACCACCAAAGTTAGCCTCTTTTCTCCTCTAGGACATTTAGCCCTACGTGAATTAATCATGCTCTGTTGCTATATTTCATTCTGTAGTCTCTCAAGAAGACTAGAAATAATAGCCAACTTGTGACAATCACCATTCACTGTACAAACATGTTCTCTGTTTCCAAGCCATGTGGAAAGCTATACAGGAGAATGTGAATATTTTGAAAGGTTAAACCATTTACCTGACAAACTGTTAATAGATATAAAAAAACCCAACCAACCAAGCAAACAAACAAAAAACAAAAAAAAAAAAAAAAGAAGGAAAAAATGCAGATCGAAAGAAGAAAAATTTCCTTGGTTTTCTCAGCAGCAACCACCAGTCCACAGAAGGACTGGCAGCATTACCTTAATTAGATCAGTTTCTTTACGTTAGGTCAGGGCAGCTTCAGAGTAAAAAGAAACCTCTGTGAACAGCTGACATCCACACCTATTGAAACATAATTCTGCTACAGACTATAGATACAAGACCCTTTTATTTCCTTTGAGCTGCACCGGTCACTCCCACTGCAGCAATATTGACATCTCAGCTGCTGCCCAGAAGCAGTAAGTGGATCTCTTGGCGATTCTTTTCTATTCTTCCCTTCTTTTCTGGGATCTTTGACTCCTTGGCTGATGTGTCCCAACTAAGAAGGATTTGCAGGCACTCACTGAAAGAAAAATATGTTACCCATGATTAGCAGGGAAATAGGACCAACATAATGATGAGATGCTCTTTGAGCACCACAAAAGAAGAAATAATTTGCTTCAGTGTGGAAGAGCGAAACTTTAATTTCCAAATACTGGAAGAAAGGTAGAGTCTGGTATCTTGGTATCGCCCTGCTAACAGTATTTCTTTATAAGGATAGCAAAGTATGTATGAATGGGGAAATAACAGGGCAATAACTAGTTCTTGTTGGAACTATTTACTATGTAGTAACCAACCAAGCAGCAGCTAACTGAATAAGGGAGAGGTTTAGGAGTCTGGGCATTTCTCACAGCACAGACAAGAAACATCATGTAGCTATTTTTGTTCAGTGAGTTCAGTTGGCAATGTAGCATTCCTATGGGACTTCTACAGAGGTTTTTTTCAAATTCCAGATGTTTTGTATTTTCTGGCTATTAATGACTTGAAATCAGGACTGTGACAGACACTGCATATAGGGAGCATGGCATGTCCCAAATTTACTGTGAGTAAGTGTATGAAATGAGACCAGGAAGGCTACAGAATTTGGCCAAGGTCACAAAGCAGGTCAATGTAAGTAAGAGTCAAGGAGAGATCCCAGGGGACCCCAGGTCATGGCCAAACCTTTTCCTTAGTTCTGTCAGTGTATTTCTTTAAGTTGAGAACCATGGGCCAGATTTCTCCCAGTACCTATTCACCCAGACCTACTCCTGCCCTCTCCTGTCTGAGGCTCTCTTCCTGCTCTCAACTCCTATGTTTTTCCCCTTCTTTAACCCAGCCATTCTCTGGAGTCATTTCATTTCTGAGGCTTTCCCTTCCTCGTATTTCTTGTGCCCTCTTTGTTCTCTATGTCCACGCTCAGACTCCTCTCCGTGTTCCTTTAGCTGTTCTTCTTCCCTCTCTTTTCACATCCAAAGACCTCTCAGATAAAATTAATTGCTACCAGAACCATATTAACATAAAGGTTGCTGCCCTGAAGTATGAAAATTGTGCATACTCACAACAGCAACGGTGTCTGTTCCTAAATATTGGTGGAAGGATAGGTAAATAATATGCAGAGATGCAGATCAGAAACCACCCACGGTTTAGGTATCAACAGGTTTAATTTCATTTGTCTTACAGGCAGTGCAGGTGCACACACCGGAATGCCTTGTCTATTGTCTACATTGTCTCTGGGTCCTCCAAATCAATGGTTCAGCAGATATAGGACTCGTATTTGAGCATACCTGAGAGCTTAGTACCCTGCTAGGCCTTCTGGCAGACTGTCCAGTGCTACCTGCAAGCTCTCAGAGCACTCTCTCTAAGAGATCTGAAGAAATAACCAGATGCCAATTGACTTCCCAAAATTACTTGGTGACGAAAAAAGGCCTGATCATAGGTTTCAGAAATCCAGCATGACTTCCAAACTTCTCACACCTTTTCTCACTCCTTTCTCTAATATCTTTTCAGACTGAACTCATGGTGGAAAGCTAGACAGTTGCAATGCTCCACCAACCCATATTTTTGGGTTGATGTGGTCAGTATCTCCTCTGATTTTATGCCTGAGGCAATTTTCTTCAAGTTCTCCTGAGCCCCCACAGCATGATAAATGCATCTTGCCGGCCCTTCTTTCCTGAAGGCCCTTGAGTCTTTCTCACAGCAAGTATTGAGCACCTAAATGTGCAACTAAATAAGCAAATAAAACAATATTCTGTTCAAGCCACTGAAACTATGAGCTGTCCACCTAACCCTTTTCACCCCTTGTCTTATTGCAGTAAATCATATCTCATATGCAGTCTGCCACACTCGAGCCAGTACTTTGCTTTGTTGTGAGTGATTTACCCTATTGTTGCATTGGGCACGATTCCCTTAGCAATTTTCTTCTGTGACTCTCCTATCTTTGCCGTTAGAGTACAACTTGAGGGACTCCACACTTCACTGAATGATAGGGTGCCAGAACATGCTTTTCTAGTTCCTTTACACGTCATGGGAACAGCACAAACCTGCCAAGACTTTGTCACTGTAGAAACAGTGAACTGTACTAATAAAGAAAACATTCTTCATCTACAGTAATAATAGAAAGGCCTCTATTTCAACTATACTTAACTCAAGAAGCTAAAATAAGTCCATAATAAAAACAAGTGGGGGATGCAAACAGAAAAAAATACAAATGTAATTTTGCTGTTATAAAAGAATGAGAATTGCCAGAATGCAGTGGCTTGGGTGAATCCCTCTCAGTTTAGAGCATGAGTGCTCTTCCAGCATGCTTCTGTTAAACTTGCTCCAGTTCTGCAAGACTTCAAGATAGTTTTCAGCAAAGAACAATATGAGAAAAGGCTTGTAGAGTGCTCGGATACAATTTCAATTCAGAAATAACTGTGCTGATTTTTCCTTTCAGGCAGACTGAACTATCCTTGAGTGGCTGCGGCACTCCAACACAACAGTTCAAATGTCCTCCATTCTCTTCCAGGGAATTGGCCACTGCAACCTACCACATTTCAACAGATTCACATGAATACCCAGAAACAACAAAGCAATGCCAATATGGACTTCAGATAACAAGTCTCTTTGCAAAACAGGAACTCTTTGCCAACACAGAAACTTGCATCAAAACCCTCTGATTATAGCAACCTCACCCTGTCACAACTTCCTCAAAGGAAAAGTCTTTGCAGCTATGTTGAATATTCCCAAAGTCTGAAAACCAGCACATTCTCGGTCCCAAGGAAGAGCCAAAAATCCTGATGTGCTTGCATTTGTAACTTGGAGAATCATCATAGCCATTTCAATTTTGCATCTGCAAATGTGCTAAAATAATAATCAGTTACTTTTAAACAGCTTTGGTGGGGTTTTCCATTGGTACAATGACTGAAATGTCTCTTAAACATGGTTCATTCTAGCATTAGACAATAATCTGATCTTCTGATTTCTTTTATTTATTTAATTCTCTGATGCAAGCTTCCATATGTATGTTCCAAAACAGGCATATGCAAATAGGAAAAGAATGTCAAATGATTCCCTGCCTCCCACCGTGCCTCACCCCACCTCCCCTGCCCTTTTTGTGAGGGGAATAATACCATGACTAGCCTTTTAACTTGTTCTTCTTTTTTTTTTCTGTTTCAGTGCCTAGGGCAATAGTGAGAAAATAACCTCTCTAAAATAGGGATTGCAAATCTGTCTTGCTGCATTTGAACCCAGCGATGAGAGAAATGTTTGGAACTTCATGGCTCAACAGGTTTGAATGGTTTCAGTTGCTTTCTGGAATGAGGATTCTTTTCACAGGATCTTGATTCTCTTTTTGTCTTTTCTGCAGGTAATGCTTTAGGCTACTCAACCCATTGGTGGATTGTAAAGGAACTGCAGCCTTTTTCTGCTCTGGGATGCCGTTGGCAAAAGTACATCATGCACATGCTCTGTGCAACACAACTGCTGAACCTTCACCCCAATTAGAACTTTTGTTTTTATTAACTTTCCCCAAACTCTTCATAAGAATTAGTAATAGCATGTTAGAAATTGCATATTAATTGTTCTGATGGGTTTCAACTGTAAATTGGAGCGAGTTTTTATTGCTGTCATATATTTAGTTAATGAAACTGTCACCGAAATCCGGGAATAAACCTCGTAACACCAACGTACTGTTAAAAGGCAGGCATTCTTTATTGCAGCGCTGGATGCACGGGGGATAGCTCCACTCAACGTGCATGCCAGGTGATCACCAACACACAGGTTATGTAGGATCAAAACATACATATTCATCGTTTTTCTCAGAAAGGGCAGTCCTATGCTAATCATTTCTTGGAATCCATTTCCATATTCTCCTCCCCGTCACGCATGCTCAGTGATTTGAGTCGGTGGTCCTCAAGGGTCTCTGGTGGTCATCAGTGGTCTCACACCCATGTCCGCTGCATGACCTCCTTCATGCAGGCATGCGCACTATTCTTGTGGATGCACCTGTCCATAACAACTTACTTCATAAGATTAATATCTCCAAACCTATTGTTCAGTTTGGTAGGGACTGTACAAGGAACATAGCAGCACTGTACCTTGCCATGGTCAGTTAGCTTCCTTACCTATTACCTTGGTTACAAACTAATTATCTCAACCTGATTCTATAGTTTCACGGCCCCTATCCCATGGCTACAAAAGGGCTTTCCATCTTCCCACATGTATTAGACAGACACGTGTTTCTCTTAAGGAAGATTTGCAGCACAATATAATAGGAATTAAACTTTGCAGTTTTGTACCACTTTCTGCATGGAAAGATAATGTATTGTTGTTTAAGATGTTTTGCTGCTATTTTTTAAAATGTGGCAAACATTGCAATCTTTTTATGTTTTACAGGCTTTGCTCAATTTTTAACATCTCTCTTTAAGACCACCATTAAGCTTACATAGGTAATACAAAAGCAAGTGCATCAACAAGATAATGATCTTTCTTTTTTTTCTTCAATCCTTGGCAACTAATGGATCACAGATTAAATACTTTGGAAAGATTTAATAGCCAAACAGAGGGACAATCCCTTCCAAATGTGTTATGTGAACAGTAATTGAGCAAGAAATGTGCTGGACTGAAGATGTGCATACATCTTATTTCAAGTTGTCCATTGTGTTAGAAGAGCTAGACCAGCTCTTACTAGCTTAAAAAGCAGCGGGGGTATTATAAACAGGTTTCCAGAGAAATGTTCTTTCTACAGGCTTGAGAGGAGGAATCATCACTCTGCAGTCAGTGCTTGTCTCCCATCCTCTGAACTCATTATGCACAAAGGTCATCAAAGGCGGCATGGCAGCTTCACCGCTCCTTGACACATGGTATGAATAGAATGAGCAAGGCACTAAAAGTTCCTTCTTGTTCCTTTTCAGGAGAAGATAGCCAAAATGCAGTTGTTTATTTGTTTATAGTATTCAGAAGTGGTCTGTCTATCTCTTGGATGATTCTGGTCTTACCAGAATCCTGCTTCCTACTACTGTCCAACTCGAGAAAAAGCAGAACTTGAGAACAGCCTTTCTGTGTCCAAACACCCATCTGCCACAGGACTTGCCCTACGAACTGGCCACATCAGAGAGTTTACAAAAACAAGATATGTGCAACATCATCCTCCCCTCTCAGATACAGTTTCCATCTTCAGCAGTCCCAAACCTCTGTCTCTTAGCAAGACCTTCAGAGTTACAGGAGCTGCTGCAGACCTTTTTCCTAGGAGAAACTTATCTCTGCGAAGAAACACAGGCAGCCTCCTGTTTGATATTCCTCTCATTTACTTGTCAATATTTCTTTGTATGACCATTTGAGGAGGAGCTCTGCTTCACATAATTATCCATACTCATGTATAAATGGGGCACATTCGCATCTAATTGGGCTTATTTGCATCTGAATATACATGTCTGTGACAGAAGTCCTTGTCTAGCCACACCACATTACTTGAGGGGACTACAACGCTAGAAGGCTGAATGATAAATTTACTTGTTGGAGGGTAAAATGGAACCATCTCTGCTGCTCTCAGAGAGGCAGAGACTCTGCTGTTTCAAAATGTAGATGTCCAAATATATCAAAATATTTTGTGCTGTCTTCCATTAGGAGCACACTGACAGATTGTAAATATCTGAGGCCAACCCTAGACCAGGTTACCTCATCTCATAAAACACTACCTTCCAGTGATTTTTTCCTCATCACAGAACTGGCTTTCAGAGAACAGGTCCCTACAAAGATGCTACAAGAACAATATCCTGTGACCTTGCTGACAAGAGCAATTAGCAGGTATTCAAAGAATTTCCTGCAATCATGGTTGGCCCCACAATGCCTTCCTCATATGCCTCCAGTCCAGATATCCTCACAGAGCCTTATTGCCATCAAGTAGTTCTGATCAACAACTGGTTTGGAGGTGTCAGTTTTCATCCATCAGAACCACCAGTAGTGGCCAAGAGTATGTGGAAGAAAAGGACAGAGTTGGCTCAGCTCAGAAAGACACCTTTGCTGCTCCTCATCTTGCCAAACAGCTATTCATCATCACAATCCCACAGCACCAGCCGTACCCACCCTTGAGAAAAACACAGGGAAAAATTGCAGATTCCTTTTGGATTTTCCTGATGAAAGCCAGGTCATTCAAATAAAAACCCCTCAACATTCCTATTGAACAGGAATTTCTTACCCTGTCTCAGCTCCCTCTTCTGTGCTGCTGCTGGTCTCTCCTCCCTTTCACCAATGCATTTTGAAGAACCATAGAATGTAAACCTTGGGGGTTTTTGCACTGTTTTTGCAAACCATGCAGCATGCAAACTGCTCTGGGGCAGCGCTCAGGTGTATATAAGAAAGCTGCAAGAGCTAGTCCCCTTTCCTACCATCTGACAAGGAAACAGAAGATTGATTTTTCCTTCAAGGCCTCTGGCTCTTACAAAAATATTTGGAAAGAACACAATCTGCTCACAGACAGCAAAACAGATTTAATCCCGCAAGTGAACACTTTGCTTGTTCAACCAGATCTAACTGCGGCTTTTCAAAAACTCAGCAGCTCTGCAGTGTAGCATTGCAGTCTTACACTGCAGCCTCCAAAGCCTGCATTGAGAGCTGATGACCGCGCACTGCAGTGTGACGCTCTCCAACCACAGTACTGCAATCTGTGCAGACAAAGTAAAGGACAGTAACAAAAAAAAAGCTTCTGGCAGAGCTCAGTATCCCCTTTAACTTCAAGGACATTGCTTTGCTGCAGCGGATCTTCCTCATTTTAACAAAGGACTCAAAAAGCGGAGTGCTACTGCTTTGATTTCAATTTTGACAAATCGAAACCTGTTTAAGAATTAACTCTAAGATGACAGTGGGACCATGGAAGTTCTGTACTGTATTTAGCCCCACGTTTACCTTTTTCTCTGATGGACAGAAGTTCCTGGCAAATCTTTTCAGAGCTGAATAGCTTTCCAGGTGATACTGGAGACACAGCAAATAGCACGTGGATGTCCATGACCCATGTCATACAGCCAGCTGGACTGAGGGATCAGAATGATTTTAAACTGGTAACACAAACAGTGTCTCACTTTTTGAAAGTTTTTCTACCTTACATTGCTCATCCCTTCCAATCCAAACCGTTCTATGATTCTATGATTCTCCTTGTTCACTTCCTATTCACCTTCATGTTGCAACATTTCTATGATGTCAACTAGCAGAGTTGTGCTCTGGGAGGTGTGTCTGATGGCATGTATCTCAGACTGCAAAAGGAGACCCAGGACTGAAACCTGAAGACTGTAGTTGTTCCTTCCCCAGCTCTCTGTTAGGAGGGGTTTGACTGAAAAGGCAGAAATGTTCCACATAGAACAGATAATGGGCAATAGAGAAACAAAACCAAATAAATATCCCAAGGCATAAGAGACTTTGCAGGAAATGTAAATATTGTTGAAAGACTTACCTGTTCTCGACTAAAAAACCTGCATACACAGACATGAACATGAAAAGACTAGAAAGAAATACTGTCACATGAACTTGGCTAAACCCTCTTTCCTGCATTACAGGAAAAACAGACACATTGACTGCAAACTGCTGAACTCCTTCATCCTCCCTTAAAGTCTGTGGGATTGTCACATTTGTTAACTCATGTGGTTTGACTCTAAGGGTATTACAAAGAGAATCAAAACGTGCAGAACAAAAGGAAACTCAAAACACACTCTAAACCCCATCTTGTCATGCTGTCCACTTACAGTCGAAAGAACTAATCTCCCCTCTAACACAGGGCAGAGATGTATCCTTTGTGGAAAGCTGAGGTTCCAAGCACTGCTATAGTTAAAGGTTTTGCATCCTTGAATAAAAATACTCATGCTTGGCATTCATTCTTGGTTCTTAATGCTGAGTTGGGTCTGGTAGCGAGATGCAAAAGAGTAGTCAGGCGCTTTCAGGAAATACCACATAACAGATTGATTTCTCTTATAATAACTGTTGGTATTTCAATAGCTCAAACTAACACTATTTCTGGACCCATTCAATAATGCTGCTTCAGTATTCTCAGAACAGAAGAATCTGGCAAACTGAACACTTGCAAACTGGGGAAAACAAGAATGATCTCCAAGTCACATGCAGAGATGACTCCGGACAGCAGCTCACTGGGTTTCTTCACACCACAGGACAGACTTCTGTGAGCTGTGAGAAATGCTCTTTGTATTTTCCTTGATAAATATTTATTTTAGGCAAGGCTGTTTTTTTCTACTTCAATTTCACAGCACAGGAAATCCAGATGCATTTTTGTTTCTCATTTTCTCATACAGGTGTTTTCCTCCACAACATTATCATGCTTATCTTTGACTTCAGAAAGGTAGCACAGATTATCCTGAGCCTCTTCTTTTGGAGTCTGTTCTGCCTTTCATGACTCAAGCTGTGCTTCTCTGGTCTGATCTGACAGCCTGCTAGATTAGAATTTAACCCTTCTACTGGCAGGTCTGCCAAGACACCAGGTACAGCACAGACAGGGGAGTACAGTGTGAAAGAGACCCAAAACTCTGTCTCCAGAAGCTATGCAACTTGTTGTGACACCTCCTCTCTACCCCGACCCTCCAGTGGTCACAGCGGTGCAAACAATTACAAAATTTGGTTTGGTTTTGTGCTTACATCTTCTGAATACAGCAGTGGAAGGAAAGGAACATCTCCAAAAGGATAGCTTGCAGCGTCATGCACAGATCCTGATCATCACCTGCCACAGACCAGAATAATAATACCTCTGTGACAGAAGCTGTCACCAGCTCACTTCATTGCTTTCTATCATGCTCAGAACCACAGTGCTTGCTTGTTTAAAAGTCTCTTCCATGCCATGGCAGGAAGGGACCGTTGCCTAAGGCATCAGGCTCCATTCCCACAAAAATTATTTTCCATAAGGAACCTCAGCTCCTCACATTCAAAAGAATTCCTTACACATATCCTAATGTCTCCTTGTTTTCCTACAAATCCCTCCTTTAAAACTTGCCACAGGCTACAGAAAAACAGGAGTCATAATATCTCTCTATTATGCTAATAAAAAATGCCCAGTGCTTCCTGTGATGCCCCATCCATCTGCACCTTCCATTCCTGCCTTGCCATCAAATGCAATTATGTCTTTCTGTTCAACGCAAGTACCTGTGGCAATGAGATGAGATTCCCTGTCTGGTAGCACTAGGTGCTATAAGAATACACATAATCAACCAGTTGTAACAATCCATTCTTGATCTCTTGGCCAAAATTCACCCAGAGTGATGTCAGCAAGACACAGGTATAACTGTACTGCAGATGCATTGAAGAAAGTGGTACTGTTGCTCCTTGAGGTTTAGCAAAGACAACAGTGATGCTACAAGACTGGTTCCTAGAGATGAAAGCAATTTCAGCAAGAAAACATTAAAAAGCCCATTTACAGGCCACAAAAACATTTCTTAGAAGCAGTACACAGAGTAAGATTCTGCTAACATTTTCTTTTTAAAGAAGATCCATGATGATGGCAGGTTAAAAAGAAAAAAAAAAAAAGATTATATAGTGATCCTGGTAAGGCAGAATTTCTTGTTAGAATGTCCAAGTCTCGTTGTATGCTCTTGCCACATTGGGAAACACCCTTCTGGCTACTTTTCTGCCACACAGAAAAGCAATCACATGGTGACAAGAGTGCAAGGCACTGGTTTACAATGCATGCAGTAAGATCTGAATTGCAACCCAGGTGGGTGAAAGTGTCAGGAGCAATAGAAGCAATATTAGAGAAGGGATCAGAAATACATCCCAGAAGTACAGCCTGACAGCAAAGGGGACAAATCAGTGTCATCTTTATAGCAGAAGGGGTACTATATCTCCTGACATCTCCAATAGTAGACCCACTGTCAGCCTATCACTTTCTCTGAGGGTGCCATCCCTTTCCTGTGATAGCACCCACATTGCCCATAGGCACTGCTCACAGGCACTTGCCCTGGTAAAGTGTGGGAGCTGTCTCAGGATCTTCTCTGACACACTGTTTCTGGCTGTTGGCACTTGCCATGGGTGCATGCCATCCAGCGAGAGGCACATCAGAGCTACCTCCTTTGTATACATCCAAGGGGACATGGAAAGGCTCTTATCTAAGACCAACATCATGCAAAGCCTACTGATTGCTGAAGCTGGATCTTCAGAGCAGTAGGACGATTGAGAAAAAGCTGTCGTTCACATAAGGATTCCAGAAGCTAGGTGCCCCCCTGTGAAACACTGCCTGTTGCATACCACCCATGAGGGCTGAATCATCAGTCCAATCTTCCAACATCTTCTGCACCCAGAGCTACATCTGACCTAGATGGGGATTTTTCCCATCAGGCAGAGGCATTCAGATCATGACTGTTCTGACCTGTTTTGTTTGTCTTTGTTAATATGAGCTGAATCACAGCACTCTAGAGAGAGGTGCTGATTTCTCCTGCAGACCGTGATGGAGATTAGAGCAGTGCAACTGTAGATGTTCACAGACCTGGACAGAGCAGGCAGCTCCTTTTCAAGCTTGCTCTCTGCAGCACAGGTCCCAGAAAGCTGACTCTCTCAACTGGTTCCAGCTTCTTGCGGATCTAGCTTAATGCCAGATCATCCTTCTGCTGCACAGCCCTCACGCCAAGCCTGCAGTGTGTCAGGGGAAAGATTGCCTAGTGATGCTCATGCCCTTGTGCTCTCTGGCAAAAGAGACACAGATGCTCCTTGTGTTCCTTTTCCTTTGCTGCTCATCTCCAAGACAAGATGCTGTTCAGTTCTAGCCCAGGGGCAGGAGTTCCTAAGCACTTGAGGCACATGCATTACCAGCTATCTTAGGGCTGTTGTGGTTGTGAATAGCCTGTACATACTTGCTGGGCATATTTAGCTGGACCTGAGGAGTGCAGTCACAGCTAAGACAAAATAGGCAGACATGCATCCTCCACAATACAGACAGTTCTGGGCTGCTGCCTCACAAGAACTCTAAAGACATTTCCTTGCAACAGGAGAACTGTTTAACAGAAACCACATCAAGGCTAATAGGCCTGGACGTATGGCACATATCAATGTGTTCAGTAAGGGATCAGAAACAGCATTGTTGCCAAACATCTTCCTGCAGATATAAGAACAGACTGCCTGAGATGGAGATCCAGCCACCAGCTTCCAATAAGCCTTGGTAGGGCAAGAGATGTCAAAATGGGGCTGTTCTAACCACAGATTCATATGGATGCAGGGAAATGGCAAATAATGTACCCTCTTGCTCTTGGGAAGGGTTGTGTAATGTCAAGTCTTACATGTGCTGAATTGGGGGAAAAGCATGAAGAAGCTGATGAAAGCAGCATAGAAGGAGCCATTTGATCTCTCTAGCAGACTTTCGATTGTTCCTAGCCTTTGACATGTACTGGGAGATGTCTCCATTGATCTGATAATCACTTGGACCCTGTGAAAAAGGAATATAAGTCTATTTTCCTCTGGAGCTGAGTAATACTGGTCTCTTAAGAACATGAGATTAGAGGTGCTCCATATCACTAGGTTGAGAAACACATTTAGGAAATCAATCTCCTGTCACAGGCCAGAGGAAAAATGACTGTAGTTTCTGCCTTACTTCCCTGTCTCTGCAATGGATAAGCAGAGGAGGAAATGAAATGAAAGTTTTAAAAAAGAAATCTTTGTACAGACCTTTTTATTATCACCATACAATTATTTATTCAATAGCAAATCTTACACAGGGTACATCCTGGGCCAGCTTTTAACCATCAAGCTGGCATCCAGCAGTAAAGCTAATGAACCCTACTCTCATGTTTGTGCAGGCACATCCATCTGATACGTGTGGGTACAAACTGAGAATTGCACATGCAGATCAAGCACATACAAAGCCCACAGGAGCCATGTGGTAAATCTGTCTCTGCCTTAGCATGTCTAGAAAGGCAAGCTGAATATCGGTAAGATTTTATTTTCCTGCCCCAGCAAATCACTGGCAATTCAAAGTATTCCCATACAGAGTGGATCAAAAGATACTAAAAGACAAACAAAGATGATTTTCAGTGGTCCTAAGCAGGAAATGGAAGCAGTCCTTTTAAGGAATGTAAGATAACAGTGAGCAATTGCTCATTGTTTCAGGAAGCTTATTAAGCAGACAAATATCTGTTCAAGGAAAAGAGAGAGAAAATTTTGCTCTGGTTTCTCTGTTCAGGGTTCAAATTCTACAAACTGGGAACTGGCTTTTACTGTGTGAATGGATGCTTTCAGAGAGGAAGTTTGTGCTTTCATCCAGAGTCCCTGGAGCTCCTGTGGTAAACTAGGTCCCAGCAATGACATTTTAGACCACATGCCTGTGATAAGCTATGCTGGTACATATATCTTCTGGTCCTCAAAACTAGACACAACTTTAAAAAATTCGGAAATCAATGCCTTGTTCTGAAAAATGTCATGGAAGTGACACTATTAACAACTATAGCATCACAAGGTTGTTTGAGACAGCAAATAAATTTTCTAATTCAGTGATGACTGAAACACATCCTTATGCAGTCTGGCAAGGGGTCAAGTAGCTAGCACACTGGATAGAGATGTAAAAGGTCGGAGCTCTAGTCCAAATTCAGCTACTGATCTGCCACATGGCATTATGCAAGCCATTCACTCTCCATTACTCCTCATGCCTCTTCCTAGCCCTTCTGAATTTACCCGTGAAACTTTCCAGGAGCAGGGAAAGGCACTAAGTGTCTGCATACATCTAGCACAAGAGGAGCATCCAATTCTGAGTCAGGGTCTGCAACTGCTGAAGTAGCATAATGCTTAACATATGGATATGGATTGGATATGAATAAACTCGCAAGCAGAAAATGTCCATGCAAAGAAATTGTACTTCAGAGTGTAATATCCAGGGCAGTTGTTTCAGTTATGCTTTTGTGACCTTCCCTTTTTAATCATTATGCTTCAAAGTCTCAGCTAGCCAAAACAGCAGATTGCTTTTAAAATGTCACCCAATAGTTATTTTAACTGAAAGAATCTGCCAAACACTGAAAATTGTATTACTAGGAAATCAAAATCATTAATTTGACATTAAAGTAACCTTTAAAAATCACTCCTCAGAGACAAACCTAACCTTTTTACCTAAGCAATAAGAAACATACTTTGCACAAGTCCATATTAAAACTGATACTTCTCATCAGCTACAAGGAGTGTACTGTGAGGGCATCAAGTGCCCTTAACCTCCAAAGGCAGCTGGCTCAGACATATCTGGCTAGATGGGGTATTTCAAAGCAGCAAGAGTTTATTTTTCTGGAATTTTTGTTGAATACATAACCCCAAATGCCAGGTAGAGGCAAGTGTGGGGATCCATTGATCTGTCTTCTGCTGGGCTTGCCTGGGGATGGAAGTAGATGAAAGGCACTATCTGTCACCTCCCTGTGCCCAACCCAGAGCAGAACTAAAGTGCTCAGTCCATCCATGCTGTGAGAACCCACACCCAAGCTCAGGGAATCTGTATTGCTCTTGAGTGAACCCAACTTATGGCCTGTCATGATTGCCCTGTGGACTAAGGTTAGCCCTGAACAAGGCATAGGATGAGGGCAAACCTGGGTCCTGAATGTCCCCCGTACAGAGGACAATTAAGAGATTTTTTCTCACTTGTTTCACTCCAGTAATGCCTGGGTGGCAACCCTATGAAACAGACTCTACAAGGCACAAATGGAAAACACTTGCATAAGTCTGATTTAGCAATGTCCAAGAAACATGTCAAATGGCATTTTGCAGTGTGTACTGGCATTTTTGCAGTTAAGTCTTGAATTAATATGAAAAACATTTGCTGCAGCTAGCATTTAATTGAGAAATAAGTGGGTAAAGTGTTGGCCACTAAAATATCTGTTGAGAACTATATTTATATTGCATGAGCTAGCCAAACTGCATGTTACTACACATCAACTAGCACAGTACTGTCCACATCATTTTATTATTTACCCAGGAAATTTGGCAAGGGGGACAAAAAGGAATACAACAATATACTTCACACCATTGCTTAACGTGTTTCTAACTCTGTATTCATCCATACTTAGAAAATTCCTTTTCCCAGTGATGATGATATGAACCAGGCTGCCGAATTGCACTGTATTCTCATAATTCCCTTTCAAATATGGATAAAGTGCATGTCCCCACACTCACACATTTAACGAATTCTGAATGCTGTCCAAGGGGCCCTTTGGGTCAGACACATTTATTTGTCTTAGCTCAGATCTGTACCTTAAAAGGCTTCAAGCATGTTTTGGCAGAAATGGTTCCCCAACATGTGTGATCTTGTCTTGCAAACACTGTTTGCTGTGGTTCTGAGCTGTTCAAAAATCAAGCTCAAGGCCAGCAATTACCATCTCTCAGTCACAGAAGTGGTCCAGGGAAAGCAGCACAGTGTTCCCTCCAGAAATTGTAACATACATGACAGAGATTGCAATCTACCACCATAGCTTCTATTCAAATGCCTGTCTGATGCAGCCATTATCAACACCATTTTAAAGATGAGTAAAACAAGGTCTTAAGAACACTACCAGAGCCAGTCCACCTTGTCCACTACTATAATTGCAGCTGTGCAGCATGCAGAAGTCTCACCCCAGATCGGACAGGCGTTTCAAGAGCCACACAACAAACGAAGTCAAACAGCCTAGAGCTTTCCGTACCATATCCCCTAATCTCCCCTCATACACTCCCACCTTTCCCATCTTCCACCGTCCCTTACCTCCCTCCCCTTGCTCCTTTCTCTGTCTTGAGCGGGCTAGAGGCAGTATGTGCCACAGCTGACTGGAGCTATTGGAGCGCCAACTGATGCTGCTCTATGTGAGCAGGATTTCTGGCCAGCAGGCTGCTGCCTCCAAGGAGAACTGAGGTCTGCATGCCTTTCCCTAAGACAGGGGCATTGTATTTGGATTTCTTTCCTCTCAGAGATCTCCATATCTCAATCAATTTCAACTCTGTTTGTCAAACATTTAAAACTAGGGGTGAGATGGAACAAAAGAAGAGATATTGAAAAATAACTGGGTAGAAATAGCAGTTACATTAGGGTTTGGTTTTGGTTTTTGTTTTTTTTTTTTTAAGAAATGGGATAAAAATATAAGTCCGTATCAAATGGAATAATATAGTAGCAGAAGAAAAGCCTGACAAAATAAGTCTATGTAACTGCTTTGGTTTCTAATCTAGAAAGGGTGGGAGAACAGATTTCTAAAGAACCCTCCCAGAAAGGGCTTAGGACCAGATGCTGTGTTCTGAAGAGGCTCTGGCTACACAGGAAAATGTAGAGAAAGTAGCAGGGCAGATCTCTGCTGGACTAGTTAGTATTGACTGATCATTGGACAGCATAAGCTATCAGGGGTGAAATTAATTAAATAGCCCTTCTGGCAGAATAGGGTGGGAGAAACGTGCTGGAGTGGTATTGCACATGCAGAAAGTAATTGTTTTGTTAAAGTAATACAGGAAAAGGCCAGGTAAGAAAAAACATTCTCAAATGACAGAAGACTGAAGAAACTGTCTTTCAAATTGCAGGGCTGAAATCACAATGACACATTATGGAATAGCACAGATCTAGGACAGTTGGGAGATGGAGGGTGTTGGCAGCAGAGGGAGAAATTATAGAAGATCCCAAATTAACTTTTGATAAAACAATGATAATTTTATATTCTGAGGAAGTGTTGCATATCAAAGATAGGTCTATGATAAGGAGCACAAGGCTTTGCCACTTTGAACATGAGCCCAAATACTGAAAAGATTTGAGACAGAAAGGTACCCAAAGGTCATAAAACAGGAAAAGGTGTGTGAGTTTTGTTTTCTGCAATAGACACTGCAGACAGAGACTGTGCTGGTACAAGATGCAGGAGCTGGCAGAGTCTCACCTACCTACAAGTGTCTTTGGGAGCTCACAGAGTAGAACAAAAAGCCTGAAAACAACAGCAGAGAGATTGTTTGCAGGAGCAATAGACAGTGCTGTATCAGAAGATGAATGGACTATCAGGCTGGAGGCAAATGGGATATTTATTCATTTTATGTTGAAAACAAGCATACCAGCCAATAGGCAGAAGTCTGCCAAAAATAATGATGGGGGAAAAAAGAGCATTCAATAACAAGTAAGCAGGTAAGACCCTAGGGCTCACAGTAATGGTTTTGCACCAACTAAATACATGAATTACATGGATGAATAAATAGCAATTTGGAAAAGAGTATCAGAAAAGTACTATTATATTAAAGTGGCCTTTATCTCATCAAGCTGGTATTGGTTTTGGAGGGACAGCTTTTCCAGAGAGAGAGTAACCCTTACCAGAATGTAGCTATTAAACAGAAGATTGTGTCTGGGAAACAGGTGTTAATCAAAGATGACCCAGGACTGAGGCATGAGGAGACAGCTGCTACTGACAACAATACACCAGTGACCTCAAAAAGTATGGTCGGACCTGCAGACCAGTAGTGTGGTCATGGTGCGGCCCTGTAATACAGCATTGCCATTCTCAGTAACAAACCTTAAGCTTTATACAGAATTTACAAGACCTGTGGGCTGAGGCTTGTCAGTTTTGCCTTCGCTGAACTTTCGTTTACCTGCCTGTAGCTTTGTTTTGCTTCTCTCAGCTGTGATAACAATTTCTCCAACTGATTAGGTGTCTGTTCCTGATTTGTTTTACTCTTGCTTCTCTTTGTGTGGTACAACCATAGCTTTACACAGACAGCAATGACAAGCAGTTACTCTATGTGGAATGCGATACATGCGATAGTAACATGATGACAAGGTGTTGAGAAATACAGATCGGGTAGGACAGCAGAGGCCTTGAGAAGTGGAGACATAGGATATGGCACAGAGGAGCACAGCTGCAAACAACTTGCCTATGGCCAGTTACAGTGCAGACCTGGAGCTGGATAAAACTGTGTTTAGGGGTAACAAAGAGAACAAAGGCATAACATATTGAGATGGCACCAGGTATAGTAAATTTGGATGTAACACGACCAAATGGACCAGTGGAGAAAGAGAAAAGTATCTCAGCAGACATATGAAAATAATCCGAAGTGGATCCTAGAGGAAGAAAGAGGAAATCATCAACACCATCATCATCTTCTTCCTGGCAAAGGACTGCAGATGTTGGCAGCTCACGGTAACATCCCCCATGACCACCACCAGAGTGAAACCACTAGAACACAGGGGAGCAGTGGAAGGGTGAGCGCAGCACCAAGGAAAGGGGTGAAACGAAGGAATGTGTGTGTGCGTTACAATTTCATACAAGTGCTCTAGCTGCATTGCTATTCCTTCATTTTTGTAACAGTTAAAGCTGGATTAATACTGAATAGTCTCTTAACATTTCAGTTAAACTAACAATAGTCTCCTAGCTCTACTAATAAATCAGATGTACTTCCTCCTTGACCATAAACATTTTCAGTGTAACAGCTTGTTCATTGCAGGGACCAAAGAATGGTAAAAGTTCATGGCTTTGAACAGAAGAGTGCCTTTTCACCTCAGCTTACAAAGCAAAACAAAAATAAAATTCAGGCCTATCTCTCAGGAAGGTCAGAACAGGCTAAAACTGACAGCACCAAAAGGTGACAGTCAGTTAATCCCCAGAATAAAGAGATCAGTCACTTCACAGAACCACAGAATAGTTGAGGTTGAAAGGGACATCTTGAGATCACCTAGTCCAACCTGCCTGCTGAAGCAGGGTCAGCTAGCGCACTTTGCCCAGGTACTGTGTCCAGCTGGGTTTTGAGTATCTCCACAAATGGAGACTCCACAACCTCTCTGGGCAACCTGTGCCACTGTTTGATCACCCTCACAGTAAAGGAAGTTTTTTCTTGCATTCAGATAGAATTTCTAGGGACTTTCCTTTTCTATTGCTGTTATGGCTGAAAGTTTGGAGCAAGAAAACTCCCTGCACTTGCTTCACCTTCTTTCTACTTCTTGGACACATGTAATGGAGTATGGAGATGTTTGAAGGATAAATGCTGAAATGCTGTCTAGATGCAAACATGCACATGAAGAATTGATTGCAGTGGAAATTCTCCTTTCTGAATCCATTACAACTTCAAAAAATTTATGGTCCACATTCTTTTCCATCAAAGCTTGTCTCCACAAATTATGTCCATAGTTGGCTATAGATTGTGTCTTACCAAAAGAAAAAGTACCAGAAAGACATTAGATATTTTTTTTGTCTTGTCTTGGGAAATGGATGGAAGTACTCCAGATAGGATTTTTCTAATGTATTATGTAGCAAGTAACACTATCACAACTTCTGGTTTTAGTGGCTTTTCATCTCCATTAAAAAAAAAAAAAAAGAGCACAAGTTTATAGGGAACTCTGTTTTACTTTTGTGTCCGTGGTAATGTCCAAATCGCTGGTTGACTGACTCCACATCATGATGAATGGTTCATCTCATCCATAGATCAAACACAGACAGAGGAGTAAACACAAAAAAGCAAAAGCTTTCCTGAGATGCGTGACTGGAGGAATGCTCTACAGAATGCAAGACATAACCCCCATTAAGTTTTCAACTGGAGTACTATATCCAGTATGGGGACCTGACTTTTTAAGAAATACATGTGCCACTTCAGGCAAGCAGAAAGAATAAGCAGAGGTTTACATAACTGGAATTCCCAAGAAAGACTTGAAGGGAGCTATAGTAACAGTTTCAGACATGTAAAAGGCTGCTGTACAGAGGCAGAGAATAACCTTTCTTAAGTACAAAGTGGACAGGACAGGAAGCAGTGGAATTAAATAAATGGAAGGAAGCTGTGTGTTAGATGCTAAGAAAAGACAGGCAAAGTGTGCTGCGGAAAGTATTTTGATCTTCATCCTTGAAAGCTTTTAAAGACAGGCTGCACAATGATGTGTCAGGCATGTTAGAGTAGTAGAATTAGTCCTTCAGTTGAGACATGAAGGTAGACTACATGTCCCTTTGACAGCCCTCTTCTGTCTGATTCTGCACTTTCTATCCCAGCTTAGCAAATCATTAAACAGAGTTTATCTTTAATGAAAGAACTAAATCCAGTTGACTTCAGCAAAACTGCTTAAGCATTTAGAATTAAGGAAATTAAGCTTGACTGAACCAGGCCCTAGGAATAATTTAATCAAGCCATGAATTAACACATAAAAACCCTATAAAAGAAGATAAAGCTTGTACCTCATATGGAAATTGATTATTTTAAAAATCTAATTTGTTTTTCTTTCTCTTCTTCTTCTTTCTTTGTTTTGGTTTGTTTTGTTTTAGGTTTCTTTGTTTGGTTTTTCCAGAATCAATGTTCCCAGATGTAATGGAGGCTTTATAGCCAAATGTGACATTTCTACAGCCTATTTTATGTCTCTCATAACTCTGCGAAAGCACACAACATTTTTTCCAGGGTTTTTTTAAGAGGCTAAGTGGGAAAGATTCTCAGTGATTCTGAAGACTTTAGTACAGATAAAAGCAGGAAGCAAGGGAGAGATGGTTAAATACTCTCTCATAATTCTTTTAGGGTAACACAGTTTTTTGATCTCTATTAATGCCTCACCCTAGACTGCACTCTCAAGTGCTATCAGACTTCTGATTTCAAAATAAACTCCAACCATGATACGATTGCCTCAACCACAAGGTAATATGGAAAGATCCAGAATTTTCTGACTGTCTGACATCAACAAAAGATGTGCCACAAGTCACCAAGAAACTCATTGAGGGGAGACGGAATAACTAGGACAGTTCCCTTGTAGTCTGGCAGAGAATTTGGGTGCATGTTCATTTTTTTCTTTCCCCACAAATATACATTTACAATAACTAGATCACACCCACCAGAGCTGTCACCACAAATATTGCTGTCTCATAGGGCAATCTAGGGAAGTAGCATGAAGATGAGGGAAAATTACACTAATTTTCACAGGTTCCCTGGGGAGTCACCAAAAATCCTTGTTGTCTGACAGTTTCTTACCCATTCTCCCAAGAGCTGTTGTGATGACAAGATCAACAACTTGACATTTTGAGAGGTGCCTGAGCTCAAGCACAAGATGAAAATGGCCAAGCAACAAACAACTTCATAATATACATATTAATAGTAATATTTTCAAAATTTCAGTCTTGAATAAAGCCTGTTAAGCTACAGAGTTAACTGGATATTTTCTTTAGACAAAATGTTCTCTTGAAGTAACTGGGGAAAAAACAAGTTTTATTTGCTAATGAAGGAACACTAAACAATATTATTAGAATGAGCACTTTTTATTTATAACATTATCCCAGCAACTCTCCATGGAATCTATATTTAAATACCCTCCTGAGAAAATATTACAACTGTAAAAGATTATATTTGATCTGACTGTAAATGTTATTACTATAGGCAACCACACACTGCATTTTAACAGAATACTTATTGAATTGAGCCGAGAGGATAAGCCGGGACATCCAGTAATCCTTATGGCTGTACTGTACATGGCCCTGTTCTAATGAAACCAATCAAAGTAGATCTCATGAAAAAATGCAATACAATCTCAAAAAATTATAAACAAGAAAGGGAGGAGAGTGTTCAAACAGAGTGGCAATATTTCAGATAATAAAATATATTTGCATATGTTTCTTCAACTAGAAAACATATCCCCTTCAGGGGAAATTTCCTGAAAGATAAAGATTTTGTGAAAGATGCAGGCAAGGCAACTACATTCTCTGCAGCTGCATTTCTTCCCAGGAACCTCAATTTGAGGAGGCAACATTTGCATTCTTGAGTCTTCATCACACTAACGGGACAGCAAAGAATTTTGTATTGGCCATATCCCTCAACTCAGAAGGAACTGGACTGGAGAAACAGTGGCTGGACAGCACCCAAGCTTATTTCTGAAGCCTCTGCCACTCCTGTGTCACATCTGTGGTGTGTTCATCATAGCTTCTTCCTCATAACCTACCAAGATCTGCCTGGCTTTCCTCCGCCCTGCAGTTTCTCTATTGCTGTGAGAAGTCCAGAGGTACATGGGAGTACAGCATTCCCTAGAAATGATGATTTGATCATCAGAATTAAAGGGGGAGTCTTGCCAGGTCAAGAGAGTGCATCTTTTCCCTCTGCTCAGCAATGGTGAGGCCACCCTGGACTGCTGGGTCCAGTTCTGGGCTCCCCAAGACCAAGGAGATAAGGACATATGGGACAGAGTCCTGCGAAGGACCACCAAGATGATAAAAAGACTCAGTCATGTGGGATTAAGGGAGCAGTACACATCTGCCACAGCGACAGGAACTGACAGGGCCCTGGGAAGACATGGCCTCAGCCTCGGTGACGGGCACGAAACACCGATGCTGAGCACAAGACAAGAGACAGGGGACGGAGTGGGCAGTGGCATTGGGGTAACCCCAGATGTGTTGTGCAGGGGCTGGACTGCTGCCAGCGGGAGCGTCGCAGGTGAGGACGGCTCATTGAGATGTGCCTGCATGATGGACGGTGACGTCACCGAGCGACGGGTTCTGATGCCACCGAGAGATGGACTGTGGCCTCATTGCGCGATGGAGGGTGACATCACCGAGCGATGGGTTCTGATGTCACCGAGGGAGGGACTGCCACATCTCCAAGCGATGGACTGTGACGTCACCGAGCCATGCATTGTGACCGCACGTCCCTCGCTGCTTATATCCGGGCGCCGAGTCTCACCCA
Organism: Grus americana; assembly: GCF_028858705.1. Taxonomy (NCBI): domain Eukaryota; kingdom Metazoa; phylum Chordata; class Aves; order Gruiformes; family Gruidae; genus Grus; species Grus americana. Next base: position 52,854,954 of record NC_072891.1, read on the forward strand.
GCCGGCTCGTGCCTGCACTCCGGCTAAGCGAGTACGCGAGGTTTGGGGTGTCGTGCAAGGCTGTCGTCTGGTGCTGGTGTCGTGCTCGGGGAGTTGTTCTCTGCAGCTCTCGGTGCCCGACCCCAGAGCCATTGGAGGATTTTCCCCGGCCCTGACAGGTGCAGGCAGCCGGGGCAGCCAGGAGGCACGCTCGCAGCAGCAGAGGTGAGCTGGGAGGGGACGCCTCGCCCTGGGGTGGCGAGCTGGCAGGGTTTCCTCCTTGAGGCACCGGGGCATTTCTTCCACCCCTCCCTGGAGCAGCGAATGACCGTGGCCTCTCTTCCCTTTCTAGCGCAAGACCCGCTGCTGCAGCGGCAGCGAGAGGGAGCGTCTTGTCATCGCCAGCTCCCCCCAGCCCACCGCAGCAGGTGGAGAGCATGGCCACGGAGCTGGAGAACCGCTGTCCAATATGCCTGGACAGCTGGGAGGAGGCCAGCTACGTGATGCCATGCCTCCACCAGTTCTGTTACACCTGCATCCTGCGGTGGGCTGAGAGCAAGCCCGAGTGCCCCCTCTGCAAAAGGAGGGTGAGCTCCATCTTGCACTCGGTGCAGAAGGACGACGACTTTGAGGAGCACATCATCCCACCACCTGCGGCACCCTCAGTCGTCGTCCACCTGACAGGAGGAGGTGCTGGACACCCGGCCGCCCGCAGCCTCCATCACCCTGCAGCACCCCGGCCAGCAGCCGCGGGGCCGCTGCCCAGGGCTCCAGTGGGCGGCTTCCATGCCTACTTCTGGGCATCCCTCTTCCGCGTCTACCCCGCTGTCCTCCAGCCCCTGCTGCCCTGGCTGCAGCAGGAGCTGGGGCAGCTCTTTGAGGATGCCCAAGAAGCAACAGCAGCGCAGAGCCTCATCACATCCAGCCTGCGCTACTTTGGGCTGGATGAGGAGGCTCTGATCCAGCTGCTGCAGGCCTCCCTGGGCAGGCACACGAGGAGCTTTGTCCACCAGCTCATCAACACCATCGTGGACCGGTGCAGCGGGGAGGCCCGACGTCGGATGGGCCTGGAGGACGGCCGTGCTGCCAGGGGGCGGGAGGACAGCCCTGCAGCTGCCCCTGGGCCCGCTGCCTCCCAAGGGGGGCCTCCGGCCCCCAGCCCAGCCCTTCGTGGGGGTCCCGGCAGCACCCCCTCTGCCCCCGTTCCCACCTGCGGGGAGCAAGAAGAGGCCCAGCAGGACCCAGAGGAGGCTGTGCCCGGGCCCTCCACTGGCAGCCGGGGCAGCCAACGCTCCCCTGGGGAGCCCCGGCGAGCCCCAAGGAGAAGGGCCAGCAGCTCCCAGGACCCTTCACAGCCCCCCAGGAAGCCACGCCGTCATCGCTGACACTGGGGGGCTGCCTCAGGGGCCGGCTAATCCAGGGCCAGGCCACCGCTGGGGCACACACCAGCCCCTCGTGGCCTTTAATAAAAGAAAACAAAAGCCTGAAAACTGCAGGGAAACTCTCAGGATTACTATCAATCCCGTTGGCGTTGCTATCGCCGCCTGTGCTGCTTTCTGCCCCTTCTCCTGGCGCTGCGGCCACCCTTTCCTCACGTGTGCCCCGGGTGCTACAGCTACTGGGGTCAGCCTGGCAGGAGAGGGGGTGCAGCAATGCAGCCCCTGGCCAGGAGGAGTGGGACGTGGATGCGGACGGGTCCTTCTACATGTACCGCGTACTATCTTGCTGTTGCCCCCAAAGGCAAGTGCTGCCCAGCTCCAGGCCTGCATCTCTGCAGCTGACCCCCGGGCAGATGTTTCCTGGAGCCGGGGGGTCTCCAGGGCCAGCCCGTGCCCCATCGCCCATCACCCCAGGCCTGTCCTCCTCCTCCTCCTCCTCACCGCACCCTCTGCCCCCACGTCCCCCCTGGGGCTCTGCTCTCCTTCCAGCCTGCACTGCCCAGTGCGGCCTCGCTACGGCAGCGCCCAAATCCCTCCTGCGCAGAGTCGCAACTTGGTGCTGCTCTCTGCATGCACCTAGGGATGTACCCTGCCGAGGCAGGAGCACCAACAAGAAGTTCAACAAGGGGAAGCGCTGAAACACGGACCCTTCCCTCTGAACACATGGAAACACTTTTTCACTGTGAGGGTGACCGAGCGCTGGCACAGGTCACCCAGACAGGTGGTGGAGGATCTTCCAAAGCAGCCTCAGCTTGGTCCTGGGCAACCGACGCTAGGTGGCCCTGCTTGAGGAGAAGGGTTGGACAAAGTGACTTCCAGAGGTCCCTTCCAACCTCAGCCAGTCTGTGATTCGGTGATTTTTGTGATACAGGCATTACCCTCAAGGGCTGTCGAGTTTCCCCTCCTCTGCCCGTCCCAAAACATCTCTGTCGCTGACTGTCTGTGGGCAGGGCAGGAAGGCAGGCACAGAAGAGGCACTGAGAGAGCAGAGGGCCGGGCCCCATGGCGCTCAGCTCAGAGCAAAGGGGCTCTGCACAAGCTGAGAAGATGAACCATGCTGCTGCTCTCAGTCACAGGCTTTCTTTCCGCTCTCCCAGCTCCAGCCACAGCACTGGCATTTCTGCTCCCCCACTTGGAAAGGACCATTCTTCAGCAGATGGGCACTGTCACTTCCCCAGCGCCACGCACAACCACCCACCCCCCCGCTCCCCATTGCATGCTCTCTGCAGGACTTCCCCCAGCACAGCTCCTCCCTGCTGTGAGTGAACCCTGTAGAAATGACAGCGGACCTTCTCCGTGCTCTCCCGGGCCCCTTGCCCGCCTCTTACACACCGCTCCCTGAGCCCTTCTGCAGCCAAGCCAGCCACGCAAGATGACGGGAGAGACAGAAGACGGCCACTGCCTTTGGCACCAAGAGCTGCTGCCGGGCCTCAAATCAAGACCCGGGTCCCAGTGCCAGGCCCACATGTGATTCTGCGTGCCTGGGGCACGCAGCAGGAACCTGGGGAGAAGCGGAGCCGGTGAGGCTCTGCGGGCAGGCAGGCAGAAAGCAGCGAGAGCAGGCCAGACCCCACCGCTCTGGGGCTGCACAGAGGGCCAGAGGTCTGCCCTGGGAGGAGAACTCAGCTGCAAGACACGGGCTCTCTCTGGAGACCACACGATGCATGAGAGCAGCCGCCTTCAGGGAGTCTCATGGGGTCTTCCCGCACTCCTCAGGCTCAGGAAGAATTCATATTTGCCCTCACGCAAGTTGCTGCAGCAGTCTGACACAAACCAATGACTTTTTGAAGGGTTTTTCACCCCCTTTATTTCCCTCTGGGTTTTTGTTTACTGTCCGTAGCCTCTCACCCTCCCAATTTCCTTCTGAGTATTGTGGGAAAGATCAAGATAACCGCAGTCAGCTACTAAATAATGCCAGAAATCAACCCGAATCTCTTTTGTGACTTCTACCACTTTCCCTCTGTCAAATCTAGGTAGTCAGCCAAACGTATTTTTTTGTTCATCATAGTTATGGCTGCAGAAATTTGTTTAAAAAGCAAATCAGAACGAGCAAATAGTCAACCACACCGCACCTCCTCTCCCTCCCAAATTTGAAAGGTTCTCTCCAAAGCTGTTGAACCAAATGAAAAAAGTGCTTGTCTGACATTGCACCTCCTAGAAGTGGTTGCACGTTTGGAAACCTTTCGCACATTTCCCACTGGCAGTGCTTTCTCTTCCCGGACCTCACAGGGCATCCCTTCACAGGCTTGTGACAGCTGTGCTCTGGGTTGTGCCCGCTCCGCTGTTGAGGACCTCCAGGGTCCCAGGGCATCCCACAGCCTTCTTGGGCAACCCACTCCACTGCTTAACGATCCTCACGGTGATATCCTCCCCACCACCCCTATCTCCAGCCTGAAGCTCTGTAGTTTCAGCTGATGCCACTGCCTCTCACCCTCCTGCCAGGCAGGCACTGCTGGGAAGACTCTGTCCGTATCCCCTTGGTCTCTTCCCCACAAGCAGCAGGGTGTGCTGTTATTGACGTCTCTCCTGACCGAGACCCCAGACAGGACACAGGGCCTAGATGAGGCCTGACAGGTGCTGAAGAGAGGGCATCACCCCTGCCAGCACGGGCTAGGGGAGAAAAATAAGAGAAATCCCAGACAGCAAGCCAAATGCTGCCTTCCACCTCCCATGGGAGCTCATAGTAATTAATAGCATAGCATAGCATAGCATAGCATAGCATAGCATAGCATAGCTTAGCTTAGCTTAGCTTAGCTTAGCTTAGCTTAGCTTAGCTTAGCTTAGCTTAGCTTTGCTTTGCTTAGCTTAGCATAGCATAGCATAGTTTAGCTTAGCATGGCATAGCATAGCACAGCATAGCTTAACATAGCATAGCATAGCATAGCATAGCATATCTTAGCTTAGCTTAGCTTAGCTTAGCTTAGCTTAGCTTAGCTTAGCTTAGCTTAGCTTAGCTTAGCTTAGTTTAGCATAGCTTAGTTTATCTTGGCATAGCATAGCATAGCATAGCATAGCATAGCATAGCATAGAATAGTTCCGTTGCAATGGACCTACAATGATCATCTAGTCCAACTGCCTGACCACTTGTGGGCTGTCCAGAAATTAAAGCATGTTATTAAGACATTGTCCAAATGAATCATAAACGCCGACAGGCACGGGGCATCGGCCGCCTCTCCAGGAAGCTTGTTCTGTGTTTGACCTCCCTCTTGGTAAAAAAGTGTTTCCTCATGTCCAGTCGCAACCAACTCTGACAGAACTTTGAACCATTCCCACACAGCCTGTCCCTGGGTCCCAGGGAGAAGAGATCAGCACCTCCCTCTCCACGTCCCCTCCTCGGGAAGCTGCAGAGAGCAACGAGGTCGCCCCTCAGCCTGCTGGTTTCTAGACAAACCCCGTGTCCTCAGCCACTCCGCACAGGACATGCCTTCCAGCCCTTCCACCAGCTCTGTTGCCCTCCTCTGGACACACTCACGTACCTTAACATCCTTCTTGAATTGTGGGGCCCAGAACCGCACACAGTATCCAAGGTGAAGCCACACCAACGCTGAATACAGCAGGATAATCCCTTCTTTTGACCAGCTGGCTATGCTGCGTTTGGTGCCCCCCAGGATGCAGATTGCCCTCGTGGTGGCCAGGACACACTGCTGACCCATATTGAGCTGCTGTTGACCAGCACCCCCAGATCCCTTTCTGCAGGGCGGCCCTCCAGCCACTCCTCTCCCAATTTATACTTGTGTGCGGCATTCCCCTGTCCCAGGTGCAGAATCCGGCATTTGGACTTGTTAAATTTCATCCCATTAATCACTGCCAAATGCTCCAACCTCTCTAGATCCCTCTGCAAGGCCTCTTGTCCCTCGAGAGAGTCAACAGCACCTCCCAGTTTGGTATCATTGACAAACTTGCTAATGATGCATTCAACTCCTGCCTGCAGATCACTGATAAAGATATTGACCAGGACTGGCCCTAGAACTGAGCCCTGAGGAACACTGCTGGTGGCTGGTCGCCAGCCAGATGTAGCCCCATTCACTACAGCCCTTTGAGCCCTGCCGTTCAGCCAGTTCTTCACCCCGCGCAGCCTGTACCTGCTCATCTCACAGCTGGACAACTTGTCCAGAGGGATGCTGTGAGGGACAGTATCAAAAGCCTTCCTAAAATGCAGAAAAACTACACCCACCACCTTCTCTTCATCCTCTAGGCAGGCGACATTATCGCAGAAGGATACCAGATGAATGAAATGGGACTTTCCCTTTGTGAACACGTTGACTGTTCCTGATGATTGCATTGTCCAGTCAATGCCTTTCAACAGCAGCCAGTATGATCTTCCCCATCATTTCTCCAGGTACTGAGGTTAGACTAACAGGTCTGTAGTTTCCTGGGTCTTCCCTCATGCCCTTCTTGAAAACAGGAAAAACGCTGACTAGCTTCCGGGCAGCAGGGACCTCGCCAGACTCCCAAGACCTTTGGTAGGTGATCGAGAGGAGTCCTGCCGCAACATCCGCTAGCTCCTTCGGTACTCTGGGATGACTCCCATCTGGCCACGCAGACTTACAAACATTCAACTGATACAACCGGTCCCTTACAATTTCAGTGTCCACAAATGGAAAGTCACTGTTCCCGCAGTTGTGGTCCTCCAACTCAGAGGCCCGGGCAGCCCAAGGTCTATCAGCATTATCATTTTCATCAGTGATCGCCCCATCACCCTGCAGACTGCAAGCGGGGAATGCTGGGCCCCATCCTGCCCCACGTCGGATCTGGGGCCCAAGCACTACGTCCCCCCCGGCCCAAGGGGCGGCAGGACCTGAACACAAAACCCCATTTGGAGAAGTGCCCGCCTCCTGTGGTGGCTCCACAGTGGGGTGAGGGGTGCAACCACCTCCATCAAATGGACACCCAGAGCTTGGGGCTGGACAGGGGAGGCCAGAGGGCTGGCCAGCAGTTCTGGAGTGTGGGGCGAGCCCGTGTGACTTTGTCCTGCAGCCTCCAAGGGAGGCACGAGGTGTTATCGAACGAAGCCTCTTGCCGCACGTGCCTGGAGACATCTGCCACGGCCAGCATGACCTGACGGGGCCCTGGGAAGACATGGCCTCAGCCTCGGTGACGGGCACGAAACACCGATGCTGAGCACAAGACAAGAGACAGGGGACGGAGTGGGCAGTGGCATTGGGGTAACCCCAGATGTGTTGTGCGGGGACTGGACTGCTGCCAGCGGGAGCGTTGCAGGTGAGGACGGCTCATTGAGATGTGCCTGCATGATGGACGGTGACGTCACCGAGCGACGGGTTCTGATGCCACCGAGAGATGAACTGTGGCCTCATTGCGCGATGGAGGGTGACATCACCGAGCGATGGAGGGCAACATCACCGAGCGATGGGTTCTGATGTCACCGAGGGAGGGACTGCCACATCTCCAAGCAATGGACTGTGACGTCACCGAGCCATGCATTGTGACCGCACGTCCCTCGCTGCTTATATCCGGGCGCCGAGTCTCACCCAGCCGGCTCGTGCCTGCACTCCGGCTCAGCGAGTACGCGAGGTTTGGGGTGTCGTGCAAGGCTGTCGTCTGGTGCTGGTGTTGTGCTCGGGGAGTTGTTCTCTGCAGCTCTCGGTGCCCGACCCCAGAGCCATTGGAGGATTTTCCCCGGCCCTGACAGGTGCAGGCAGCCGGGGCAGCCAGGAGGCACGCTCGCAGCAGCAGAGGTGAGCTGGGAGGGGATGCCTCGCCCTGGGGTGGCGAGCTGGCAGGGTTTCCTCCTTGAGGCACCGGGGCATTTCTTCCACCCCTCCCTGGAGCAGCGAATGACCGTGGCCTCTCTTCCCTTTCTAGCGCAAGACCCGCTGCTGCAGCGGCAGCGAGAGGGAGCGTCTTGTCATCGCCAGCTCCCCCCAGCCCACCGCAGCAGGTGGAGAGCATGGCCACGGAGCTGGAGAACCGCTGTCCAATATGCCTGGACAGCTGGGAGGAGGCCAGCTACGTGATGCCATGCCTCCACCAGTTCTGTTACACCTGCATCCTGCGGTGGGCTGAGAGCAAGCCCGAGTGCCCCCTCTGCAAAAGGAGGGTGAGCTCCATCTTGCACTCGGTGCAGAAGGACGACGACTTTGAGGAGCACATCATCCCACCACCTGCGGCACCCTCAGTCGTCGTCCACCTGACAGGAGGAGGTGCTGGACACCCGGCCGCCCGCAGCCTCCATCACCCTGCAGCACCCCGGCCAGCAGCCGCGGGGCCGCTGCCCAGGGCTCCAGTGGGCGGCTTCCATGCCTACTTCTGGGCATCCCTCTTCCGCGTCTACCCCGCTGTCCTCCAGCCCCTGCTGCCCTGGCTGCAGCAGGAGCTGGGGCAGCTCTTTGAGGATGCCCAAGAAGCAACAGCAGCGCAGAGCCTCATCACATCCAGCCTGCGCTACTTTGGGCTGGATGAGGAGGCTCTGATCCAGCTGCTGCAGGCCTCCCTGGGCAGGCACACGAGGAGCTTTGTCCACCAGCTCATCAACACCATCGTGGACCGGTGCAGCGGGGAGGCCCGACGTCGGATGGGCCTGGAGGACGGCCGTGCTGCCAGGGGGCGGGAGGACAGCCCCGCAGCTGCCCCCGGGCCCGCTGCCTCCCAAGGGGGGCCTCCGGCCCCCAGCCCAGCCCTTCGTGGGGGTCCCGGCAGCACCCCCTCTGCCCCCGTTCCCACCTGCGGGGAGCAAGAAGAGGCCCAGCAGGACCCAGAGGAGGCTGTGCCCGGGCCCTCCACTGGCAGCCGGGGCAGCCAACGCTCCCCTGGGGAGCCCCGGCGAGCCCCAAGGAGAAGGGCCAGCAGCTCCCAGGACCCTTCACAGCCCCCCAGGAAGCCACGCCGTCATCGCTGACACTGGGGGGCTGCCTCAGGGGCCGGCTAATCCAGGGCCAGGCCACCGCTGGGGCACACACCAGCCCCTCGTGGCCTTTAATAAAAGAAAACAAAAGCCTGAAAACTGCAGGGAAACTCTCAGGATTACTATCAATCCCGTTGGCGTTGCTATCGCCGCCTGTGCTGCTTTCTGCCCCTTCCCCTGGCGCTGCGGCCACCCTTTCCTCACGTGTGCCCCGGGTGCTACAGCTACTGGGGTCAGCCTGGCGGGAGAGGGGGTGCAGCAATGCAGCCCCTGGCCAGGAGGAGTGGGACGTGGATGCGGACGGGTCCTTCTACATGTACCGCGTACTATGTTGCTGTTGCCCCCAAAGGCAAGTGCTGCCCAGCTCCAGGCCTGCATCTCTGCAGCTGGCCCCCGGGCAGATGTTTCCTGGAGCCGGGGGGTCTCCAGGGCCAGCCCGTGCCCCATCGCCCATCACCCCAGGCCTGTCCTCCTCCTCACCGCACCCTCTGCCCCCACGTCCCCCCTGGGGCTCTGCTCTCCTTCCAGCCTGCACTGCCCAGTGCGGCCTCGCTACGGCAGCGCCCAAATCCCACCTGCGCAGAGTTGCAACTTGGTGCTGCTCTCTGCATCCACCTAGGGATGTACCCTGCCGAGGCAGGAGCACCAACAAGAAGTTCAACAAGGGGAAGCGCTGAAACACGGACCCTTCCCTCTGAACACATGGAAACACTTTTTCACTGTGAGGGTGACCGAGCGCTGGCACAGGTCACCCAGACAGGTGGTGGAGGATCTTCCAAAGCAGCCTCAGCTTGGTCCTGGGCAACCGACGCTAGGTGGCCCTGCTTGAGGAGAAGGGTTGGACAAAGTGACTTCCAGAGGTCCCTTCCAACCACAGCCAGTCTGTGATTCGGTGATTTTTGTGATACAGGCATTACCCTCAAGGGCTGTCGAGTTTCCCCTCCTCTGCCCGTCCCAAAACATCTCTGTCGCTGACTGTCTGTGGGCAGGGCAGGAAGGCAGGCACAGAAGAGGCACTGAGAGAGCAGAGGGCCGGGCCCCATGGCGCTCAGCTCAGAGCAAAGGGGCTCTGCACAAGCTGAGAAGATGAACCATGCTGCTGCTCTCAGTCACAGGCTTTCTTTCCGCTCTCCCAGCTCCAGCCACGGCACTGGCATTTCTGCTCCCCCACTTGGAAAGGACCATTCTTCAGCAGATGGGCACTGTCACTTCCCCAGCGCCACGCACAACCACCCACCCCCCCGCTCCCCATTGCATGCTCTCTGCAGGACTTCCCCCAGCACAGCTCCTCCCTGCTGTGAGTGAACCCTGTAGAAATGACAGCGGACCTTCTCCGTGCTCTCCCGGGCCCCTTGCCCGCCTCTTACACACCGCTCCCTGAGCCCTTCTGCAGCCAAGCCAGCCACGCAAGATGACGGGAGAGACAGAAGACGGCCACTGCCTTTGGCACCAAGAGCTGCTGCCGGGCCTCAAATCAAGACCCGGGTCCCAGTGCCAGGCCCACATGTGATTCTGCGTGCCTGGGGCACGCAGCAGGAACCTGGGGAGAAGCGGAGCCGGTGAGGCTCTGCGGGCAGGCAGGCAGAAAGCAGCGAGAGCAGGCCAGACCCCACCGCTCTGGGGCTGCGCAGAGGGCCAGAGGTCTGCCCTGGGAGGAGAACCCAGCTGCAAGACACGGGCTCTCTCTGGAGACCACACGATGCATGAGAGCAGCTGCCTTCAGGGAGTCTCATGGGGTCTTCCCGCACTCCTCAGGCTCAGGAAGAATTCATATTTGCCCTCACGCAAGTTGCTGCAGCAGTCTGACACAAACCAATGACTTTTTGAAGGGTTTTTCACCCCCTTTATTTCCCTCTGGGTTTTTGTTTACTGTCCGTAGCCTCTCACCCTCCCAATTTCCTTCTGAGTATTGTGGGAAAGACCAAGATAACCGCAGTCAGCTACTAAATAATGCCAGAAATCAACCCGAATCTCTTTTGTGACTTCTACCACTTTCCCTCTGTCAAATCTAGGTAGTCAGCCAAACGTATTTTTTTGTTCATCATAGTTATGGCTGCAGAAATTTGTTTAAAAAGCAAATCAGAACGAGCAAATAGTCAACCACACCGCACCTCCTCTCCCTCCCAAATTTGAAAGGTTCTCTCCAAAGCTGTTGAACCAAATGAAAAAAGTGCTTGTCTGACATTGCACCTCCTAGAAGTGGTTGCACGTTTGGAAACCTTTCGCACATTTCCCACTGGCAGTGCTTTCTCTTCCCGGACTTCACAGGGCATCCCTTCACAGGCTTGTGACAGCCGTGCTCTGGGTTGTGCCCGCTCCGCTGTTGAGGACCTCCAGGGTCCCAGGGCATCCCACAGCCTTCTTGGGCAACCCACTCCACTGCTTAACGATCCTCACGGTGATATCCTCCCCACCACCCCTATCTCCAGCCTGAAGCTCTGTAGTTTCAGCTGATGCCACTGCCTCTCACCCTCCTGCCAGGCAGGCACTGCTGGGAAGACTCTGTCCCTATCCCCTTGGTCTCTTCCCCACAAGCAGCAGGGTGTGCTGTTATTGACGTCTCTCCTGACCGAGACCCCAGACAGGACACAGGGCCTAGATGAGGTGCTGAAGAGAGGGCATCACCCCTGCCAGCACGGGCTAGGGGAGAAAAATAAGAGAAATCCCAGACAGCAAGCCAAATGCTGCCTTCCACCTCCCATGGGAGCTCATAGTAATTAATAGCATAGCATAGCATAGCATAGCATAGCTTAGCTTAGCTTAGCTTAGCTTAGCTTAGCTTAGCTTAGCTTAGCATAGCATAGCATAGTTTAGCTTAGCATGGCATAGCATAGCACAGCATAGCTTAACATAGCATAGCATAGCATAGCATAGCATAGCTTAGCTTATCTTAGCTTAGCTTAGCTTAGCTTAGCTTAGCTTAGCTTAGCTTAGCTTAGCTTAGCTTAGTTTAGCATAGCTTAGTTTATCTTGGCATAGCATAGCATAGCATAGCATAGCATAGCATAGCATAGAATAGTTCCGTTGCAATGGACCTACAATGATCATCTAGTCCAACTGCCTGACCACTTGTGGGCTGTCCAGAAATTAAAGCATGTTATTAAGACATTGTCCAAATGAATCATAAACGCCGACAGGCACGGGGCATCGGCCGCCTCTCCAGGAAGCTTGTTCTGTGTTTGACCTCCCTCTTGGTAAAAAAGTGTTTCCTCATGTCCAGTCGCAACCAACTCTGACAGAACTTTGAACCATTCCCACACAGCCTGTCCCTGGGTCCCAGGGAGAAGAGATCAGCACCTCCCTCTCCACGTCCCCTCCTCGGGAAGCTGCAGAGAGCAACGAGGTCGCCCCTCAGCCTGCTGGTTTCTAGACAAACCCCATGTCCTCAGCCACTCTGCACAGGACATGCCTTCCAGCCCTTCCACCAGCTCTGTTGCCCTCCTCTGGACACACTCACGTACCTTAACATCCTTCTTGAATTGTGGGGCCCAGAACCGCACACAGTATCCAAGGTGAAGCCACACCAACGCTGAATACAGCAGGATAATCCCTTCTTTTGACCAGCTGGCTATGCTGCGTTTGGTGCCCCCCAGGATGCAGATTGCCCTCGTGGTGGCCAGGACACACTGCTGACCCATATTGAGCTGCTGTTGACCAGCACCCCCAGATCCCTTTCTGCAGGGCGGCCCTCCAGCCACTCCTCTCCCAATTTATACTTGTGTGCGGCATTCCCCTGTCCCAGGTGCAGAATCCGGCATTTGGACTTGTTAAATTTCATCCCATTAATCACTGCCAAATGCTCCAACCTCTCTAGATCCCTCTGCAAGGCCTCTTGTCCCTCGAGAGAGTCAACAGCACCTCCCAGTTTGGTATCATTGACAAACTTGCTAATGATGCATTCAACTCCTGCCTGCAGATCACTGATAAAGATATTGACCAGGACTGGCCCTAGAACTGAGCCCTGAGGAACACTGCTGGTGGCTGGTCGCCAGCCAGATGTAGCCCCATTCACTACAGCCCTTTGAGCCCTGCCGTTCAGCCAGTTCTTCACCCCGCGCAGCCTGTACCTGCTCATCTCACAGCTGGACAACTTGTCCAGAGGGATGCTGTGAGGGACAGTATCAAAAGCCTTCCTAAAATGCAGAAAAACTACACCCACCACCTTCTCTTCATCCTCTAGGCAGGCGACATTATCGCAGAAGGATACCAGATGAATGAAATGGGACTTTCCCTTTGTGAACACGTTGACTGTTCCTGATGATTGCATTGTCCAGTCAATGCCTTTCAACAGCAGCCAGTATGATCTTCCCCATCATTTCTCCAGGTACTGAGGTTAGACTAACAGGTCTGTAGTTTCCTGGGTCTTCCCTCATGCCCTTCTTGAAAACAGGAAAAACGCTGACTAGCTTCCGGGCAGCAGGGACCTCGCCAGACTCCCAAGACCTTTGGTAGGTGATCGAGAGGAGTCCTGCCGCAACATCCGCTAGCTCCTTCGGTACTCTGGGATGACTCCCATCTGGCCACGCAGACTTACAAACATTCAACTGATACAACCGGTCCCTTACAATTTCAGTGTCCACAAATGGAAAGTCACTGTTCCCGCAGTTGTGGTCCTCCAACTCAGAGGCCCGGGCAGCCCAAGGTCTATCAGCATTATCATTTTCATCAGTGATCGCCCCATCACCCTGCAGACTGCAAGCGGGGAATGCTGGGCCCCATCCTGCCCCACGTCGGATCTGGGGCCCAAGCACTACGTCCCCCCCGGCCCAAGGGGCGGCAGGACCTGAACACAAAACCCCATTTGGAGAAGTGCCCGCCTCCTGTGGTGGCTCCACAGTGGGGTGAGGGGTGCAACCACCTCCATCAAATGGACACCCAGAGCTTGGGGCTGGACAGGGGAGGCCAGAGGGCTGGCCAGCAGTTCTGGAGTGTGGGGCGAGCCCGTGTGACTTTGTCCTGCAGCCTCCAAGGGAGGCACGAGGTGTTATCGAACGAAGCCTCTTGCCGCACATGCCTGGAGACATCTGCCACGGCCAGCATGACCTGACGGGGCCCTGGGAAGACATGGCCTCAGCCTCGGTGACGGGCACGAAACACCGATGCTGAGCACAAGACAAGAGACAGGGGACGGAGTGGGCAGTGGCATTGGGGTAACCCCAGATGTGTTGTGCGGGGACTGGACTGCTGCCAGCGGGAGCGTCGCAGGTGAGGACGGCTCATTGAGATGTGCCTGCATGATGGACGGTGACGTCACCGAGCGACGGGTTCTGATGCCACCGAGAGATGGACTGTGGCCTCATTGCGCGATGGAGGGTGACATCACCGAGCGATGGAGGGCAACATCACCGAGCGATGGGTTCTGATGTCACCGAGGGAGGGACTGCCACATCTCCAAGCGATGGACTGTGACGTCACCGAGCCATGCATTGTGACCGCACGTCCCTCGCTGCTTATATCCGGGCGCCGAGTCTCACCCAGCCGGCTCGTGCCTGCACTCCGGCTCAGCGAGTACGCGAGGTTTGGGGTGTCGTGCAAGGCTGTCGTCTGGTGCTGGTGTCGTGCTCGGGGAGTTGTTCTCTGCAGCTCTCGGTGCCCGACCCCAGAGCCATTGGAGGATTTTCCCCGGCCCTGACAGGTGCAGGCAGCCGGGGCAGCCAGGAGGCACGCTCGCAGCAGCAGAGGTGAGCTGGGAGGGGACGCCTCGCCCTGGGGTGGCGAGCTGGCAGGGTTTCCTCCTTGAGGCACCGGGGCATTTCTTCCACCCCTCCCTGGAGCAGCGAATGACCGTGGCCTCTCTTCCCTTTCTAGCGCAAGACCCGCTGCTGCAGCGGCAGCGAGAGGGAGCGTCTTGTCATCGCCAGCTCCCCCCAGCCCACCGCAGCAGGTGGAGAGCATGGCCACGGAGCTGGAGAACCGCTGTCCAATATGCCTGGACAGCTGGGAGGAGGCCAGCTACGTGATGCCATGCCTCCACCAGTTCTGTTACACCTGCATCCTGCGGTGGGCTGAGAGCAAGCCCGAGTGCCCCCTCTGCAAAAGGAGGGTGAGCTCCATCTTGCACTCGGTGCAGAAGGACGACGACTTTGAGGAGCACATCATCCCACCACCTGCGGCACCCTCAGTCGTCGTCCACCTGACAGGAGGAGGTGCTGGACACCCGGCCGCCCGCAGCCTCCATCACCCTGCAGCACCCCGGCCAGCAGCCGCGGGGCCGCTGCCCAGGGCTCCAGTGGGCGGCTTCCATGCCTACTTCTGGGCATCCCTCTTCCGCGTCTACCCCGCTGTCCTCCAGCCCCTGCTGCCCTGGCTGCAGCAGGAGCTGGGGCAGCTCTTTGAGGATGCCCAAGAAGCAACAGCAGCGCAGAGCCTCATCACATCCAGCCTGCGCTACTTTGGGCTGGATGAGGAGGCTCTGATCCAGCTGCTGCAGGCCTCCCTGGGCAGGCACATGAGGAGCTTTGTCCACCAGCTCATCAACACCATCGTGGACCGGTGCAGCGGGGAGGCCCGACGTCGGATGGGCCTGGAGGACGGCCGTGCTGCCAGGGGGCGGGAGGACAGCCCTGCAGCTGCCCCTGGGCCCGCTGCCTCCCGAGGGGGGCCTCCGGCCCCCAGCCCAGCCCTTCGTGGGGGTCCCGGCAGCACCCCCTCTGCCCCCGTTCCCACCTGCGGGGAGCAAGAAGAGGCCCAGCAGGACCCAGAGGAGGCTGTGCCCGGGCCCTCCACTGGCAGCCGGGGCAGCCAACGCTCCCCTGGGGAGCCCCGGCGAGCCCCAAGGAGAAGGGCCAGCAGCTCCCAGGACCCTTCACAGCCCCCCAGGAAGCCACGCCGTCATCGCTGACACTGGGGGGCTGCCTCAGGGGCCAGCTAAACCACGGCTGGGCCACAGCTGGGGCACACACCAGCCCCTCGTGGCCTTTAATAAAAGAAAACAAAAGCCTGAAAACTGCAGGGAAACTCTCAGGATTACTATCAATCCCGTTGGCGTTGCTATCGCCGCCTGTGCTGCTTTCTGCCCCTTCTCCTGGCGCTGCGGCCACCCTTTCCTCACGTGTGCCCCGGGTGCTACAGCTACTGGGGTCAGCCTGGCGGGAGAAGGGGTGCAGCAATGCAGCCCCTGGCCAGGAGGAGTGGGACGTGGATGCGGACGGGTCCTTCTACATGTACCGCGTACTATGTTGCTGTTGCCCCCAAAGGCAAGTGCTGCCCAGCTCCAGGCCTGCATCTCTGCAGCTGGCCCCCGGGCAGATGTTTCCTGGAGCCGGGGGGTCTCCAGGGCCAGCCCGTGCCCCATCGCCCATCACCCCAGGCCTGTCCTCCTCCTCACCGCACCCTCTGCCCCCACGTCCCCCCTGGGGCTCTGCTCTCCTTCCAGCCTGCACTGCCCAGTGCGGCCTCGCTACGGCAGCGCCCAAATCCCACCTGCGCAGAGTTGCAACTTGGTGCTGCTCTCTGCATCCACCTAGGGATGTACCCTGCCGAGGCAGGAGCACCAACAAGAAGTTCAACAAGGGGAAGCGCTGAAACACGGACCCTTCCCTCTGAACACATGGAAACACTTTTTCACTGTGAGGGTGACCGAGCGCTGGCACAGGTCACCCAGACAGGTGGTGGAGGATCTTCCAAAGCAGCCTCAGCTTGGTCCTGGGCAACCGACGCTAGGTGGCCCTGCTTGAGGAGAAGGGTTGGACAAAGTGACTTCCAGAGGTCCCTTCCAACCTCAGCCAGTCTGTGATTCGGTGATTTTTGTGATACAGGCATTACCCTCAAGGGCTGTCGAGTTTCCCCTCCTCTGCCCGTCCCAAAACATCTCTGTCGCTGACTGTCTGTGGGCAGGGCAGGAAGGCAGGCACAGAAGAGGCACTGAGAGAGCAGAGGGCCGGGCCCCATGGCGCTCAGCTCAGAGCAAAGGGGCTCTGCACAAGCTGAGAAGATGAACCATGCTGCTGCTCTCAGTCACAGGCTTTCTTTCCGCTCTCCCAGCTCCAGCCACGGCACTGGCATTTCTGCTCCCCCACTTGGAAAGGACCATTCTTCAGCAGATGGGCACTGTCACTTCCCCAGCGCCACGCACAACCACCCCCCCCCCCGCGCCCCATTGCATGCTCTCTGCAGGACTTCCCCCAGCACAGCTCCTCCCTGCTGTGAGTGAACCCTGTAGAAATGACAGCGGACCTTCTCCGTGCTCTCCCGGGCCCCTTGCCCGCCTCTTACACACCGCTCCCTGAGCCCTTCTGCAGCCAAGCCAGCCACGCAAGATGACGGGAGAGACAGAAGACGGCCACTGCCTTTGGCACCAAGAGCTGCTGCCGGGCCTCAAATCAAGACCCGGGTCCCAGTGCCAGGCCCACATGTGATTCTGCGTGCCTGGGGCACGCAGCAGGAACCTGGGGAGAAGCGGAGCCGGTGAGGCTCTGCGGGCAGGCAGGCAGAAAGCAGCGAGAGCAGGCCAGACCCCACCGCTCTGGGGCTGCACAGAGGGCCAGAGGTCTGCCCTGGGAGGAGAACCCAGCTGCAAGACACGGGCTCTCTCTGGAGACCACACGATGCATGAGAGCAGCCGCCTTCAGGGAGTCTCATGGGGTCTTCCCGCACTCCTCAGGCTCAGGAAGAATTCATATTTGCCCTCACGCAAGTTGCTGCAGCAGTCTGACACAAACCAATGACTTTTTGAAGGGTTTTTCACCCCCTTTATTTCCCTCTGGGTTTTTGTTTACTGTCCGTAGCCTCTCACCCTCCCAATTTCCTTCTGAGTATTGTGGGAAAGACCAAGATAACCGCAGTCAGCTACTAAATAATGCCAGAAATCAACCCGAATCTCTTTTGTGACTTCTACCACTTTCCCTCTGTCAAATCTAGGTAGTCAGCCAAACATATTTTTTTGTTCATCATAGTTATGGCTGCAGAAATTTGTTTAAAAAGCAAATCAGAACGAGCAAATAGTCAACCACACCGCACCTCCTCTCCCTCCCAAATTTGAAAGGTTCTCTCCAAAGCTGTTGAACCAAATGAAAAAAGTGCTTGTCTGACATTGCACCTCCTAGAAGTGGTTGCACGTTTGGAAACCTTTCGCACATTTCCCACTGGCAGTGCTTTCTCTTCCCGGACTTCACAGGGCATCCCTTCACAGGCTTGTGACAGCCGTGCTCTGGGTTGTGCCCGCTCCGCTGTTGAG
The DNA here is from genome assembly GCF_028858705.1 of Grus americana. Taxonomy (NCBI): domain Eukaryota; kingdom Metazoa; phylum Chordata; class Aves; order Gruiformes; family Gruidae; genus Grus; species Grus americana. The sequence continues at coordinate 52,872,409 of NC_072891.1, forward strand.
GACCTCCAGGGTCCCAGGGCATCCCACAGCCTTCTTGGGCAACCCACTCCACTGCTTAACGATCCTCACGGTGATATCCTCCCCACCACCCCTATCTCCAGCCTGAAGCTCTGTAGTTTCAGCTGATGCCACTGCCTCTCACCCTCCTGCCAGGCAGGCACTGCTGGGAAGACTCTGTCCCTATCCCCTTGGTCTCTTCCCCACAAGCAGCAGGGTGTGCTGTTATTGACGTCTCTCCTGACCGAGACCCCAGACAGGACACAGGGCCTAGATGAGGCCTGACAGGTGCTGAAGAGAGGGCATCACCCCTGCCAGCACGGGCTAGGGGAGAAAAATAAGAGAAATCCCAGACAGCAAGCCAAATGCTGCCTTCCACCTCCCATGGGAGCTCATAGTAATTAATAGCATAGCATAGCATAGCATAGCATAGCATAGCTTAGCTTAGCTTAGCTTAGCTTAGCATAGCATAGTTTAGCTTAGCATGGCATAGCATAGCACAGCATAGCTTAACATAGCATAGCATAGCATAGCATAGCATAGCATAGCATAGCTTAGCTTAGCTTAGCTTAGTTTAGCTTAGCTTAGCTTAGCTTAGCTTAGCTTAGTTTAGCATAGCTTAGTTTATCTTGGCATAGCATAGCATAGCATAGCATAGCATAGAATAGAATAGTTCCGTTGCAATGGACCTACAATGATCATCTAGTCCAACTGCCTGACCACTTGTGGGCTGTCCAGAAATTAAAGCATGTTATTAAGACATTGTCCAAATGAATCATAAACGCCGACAGGCACGGGGCATCGGCCGCCTCTCCAGGAAGCTTGTTCTGTGTTTGACCTCCCTCTTGGTAAAAAAGTGTTTCCTCATGTCCAGTCGCAACCAACTCTGACAGAACTTTGAACCGTTCCCACACAGCCTGTCCCTGGTCCCACCTCCCTCTCCACGTCCCCTCCTCAGGAAGCTGCAGAGAGCAACGAGGTCGCCCCTCAGCCTGCTGGTTTCTAGACAAACCCTGTGTCCTCAGCCACTCCGCACAGGACATGCCTTCCAGCCCTTCCACCAGCTCTGTTGCCCTCCTCTGGACACACTCACGTACCTTAACATCCTTCTTGAATTGTGGGGCCCAGAACCGCACACAGTATCCAAGGTGAAGCCATACCAACGCTGAATACAGCGGGATAATCCCTTCTTTTGACCAGCTGGCTATGCTGCGTTTGATGTCCCCCAGGATGCGGATTGCCCTCGTGGCGGCCAGGACACACTGCTGACCCATATTGACGGCCCTGCAGCTGCCCCCGGGCCCACTGCCTCCCAAGGGGGGCCTCCGGCCCCCAGCCCAGCCCTTCGTGGGGGTCCCGGCAGCACCCCCTCTGCCCCCGTTCCCACCTGCGGGGAGCAAGAAGAGGCCCAGCAGGACCCAGAGGAGGCTGTGCCCGGGCCCTCCACTGGCAGCCGGGGCAGCCAACGCTCCCCTGGGGAGCCCCGGCGAGCCCCAAGGAGAAGGGCCAGCAGCTCCCAGGACCCTTCACAGCCCCCCAGGAAGCCACGCCGTCATCGCTGACACTGGGGGGCTGCCTCAGGGGCCGGCTAATCCAGGGCCAGGCCACCGCTGGGGCACACACCAGCCCCTCGTGGCCTTTAATAAAAGAAAACAAAAGCCTGAAAACTGCAGGGAAGCTCTCAGGATTACTATCAATCCCGTTGGCGTTGCTATCGCCGCCTGTGCTGCTTTCTGCCCCTTCCCCTGGCGCTGCGGCCACCCTTTCCTCACGTGTGCCCCGGGTGCTACAGCTACTGGGGTCAGCCTGGCGGGAGAGGAGCTGTGGCCATGCAGGAAGGCAAGATCCCCAAGAAGTTCAACAAGGGATGTTTTGTACCAGGGGACCATCAAACTCAGTCCCTAGGACAGCCTGGGGGCCACCGGGCTGGAAGCAGCTTGGCAGAAAATGACATGGGGGGCCTGGTGGGCACCAAATTGAACGCAAGCCAGCACATGTGCCATTGCCACAGAGAAGGCTAATGGTGTCCTCAGCTGCATTGGGAGGAGTTTTGCCAGCAGGAGAGGGGAAGGCATCCTTCCCCTCTCCTCAGCACTGGTGAGGCCACACCTGGATTGCGGTGTCCAATTCTGGTCTCCTCAGAAAAATGGAGATACAGACATACTGGAGAGACTTCAGTGAAGGACCACCAAGATGTTTAAGTGACTGTGGCAGTTCTCCTGTGAGGAAAGGCTGATACAGCTGGGACTGTTCAGCGTGGAGAAAATATATCCAGCAGCAGCTGGGAGCTGGGCCTTCTCTGCATGCCCCTCCTGCAGTCCCTCCTAGGCTGCAAGACTGCAAGGCTGTAAGCCAAGTGACTGCAGTTCATGACAGTGCTTCATGACAGTGCTTCAGCATTGTGGCGCTTCACCCGAAGTTCCTCTGCAGCACCAAAACACAGTTTCATTTTGCCAGCAAGCAGTCTGATGTTCTCTCCCCTTGCAGTCATTGAGAATTCCTCCAAATTAATGAGGATGGGAGATTTAAAGTGGATTTGTTAAAGTACAGAAAGGCCTTTTTAATCTGGTGCTTTGCAGAACAATAGCAGCTTTTATTCAGTATAACTCCTCTCCACTCTGCATGCAAGCTAAAGTGATCTCCTAGGGAAAATGTAGACAGCAGCCATATCACTCACGGAAAAAATGTAGTCTACCACGCACCTATTGCATGGATGAGACATGATGATAAAAGAAAAGTGGGACTAAGTTACTGTTAGCATTATTGAGGTTTAAGATAGCAACATTTCTCTATGCTTCCAGAGAGTACTATTTGCACTATAAAGGTCACCAGAAGTAACATTGAGTTTTGTATGCTTTTAAAAAAATTAAGTATTGCTTTAAATAATTCTCAGAAAATCTGGGAAAGATGCATAGACTCATCTCAATTTCCTCTTCACTCTCTCCACACATATGGATGAATCCTGCCAGTGTTGAGCTATCTTTCTACATCACATCAATCAGCTCCTTCAAAAGGCTTTGTGCAGTCTTTTTCAGAAGTATGAAGGATGGCATGTTCGATTGTATAGTGTGCATTCACCTTCTTCATGACTGGGATGAAGTATGCCACGCAGATATTATAAAGCAAATCCCGCATAGCATGAAACACAGGCAACAACTGATTGATACAATTTGTAGCCCCGGGACAGGTGTGCTGCTGCTGCTGCTGAAGACAATGTCTTAGAGTTTGTCTAGCAGAGCAAATCTAGTCCTCTGAGATGGGAAGGAGACATCTGTTTGTCTAGCTGCTGCAGAGAGCTGGCAGTCCATAGACAGTATCTCTTTACCATTTGGTGTTGAAATGATGCAGAAAAGACATGAAATGTTACCTATTCTTTGCAGTAGTGCTCGGTAGAAGAGCTGGGTTTATTTCAGCATTACATTCTGTCTAAACTTCTCTTCTCTGAAGTACACTGAAAGACCTTTTGAAGCAATGAAAGATGTTTTTGACACTGGAAATATCAGTAACACTAAGTTTAATTCTCCATCACTCTGCCAAATAGCCACTGAAGGAACATGCAACATGAACTACCATAGTTTAGCAAAAGGGTAGGAGGTTTACAAAATTCATCAAATATGTCTTTTTTCCCCTCAGCTATTCGGCGTTTGAAGTTACCAACAAGAAATGGAGAGCAACTTTTGTGCACAGCCCTTGCAAGGAGTGCAATAAATAGCTGTTCTTCAAGGAAGGTCTAAGGAAGTTTGGGTTTTCTGGTTTTAAAATCTCCATTAGGGGAAGGTGGCAAGAAATCAGGACTTCATTCCAATACAGCAGATTCACTCTGTACAACAGGACAGGAAAGGAGATGTCATTTGTCTTCCAGGTGGGAGAAGACTTCACTAGCTGCAGCATGCATATGTAAAAGCCATGTGGAGAGCCTCGTCGACATTGTTTATATTTATTAATCTGAACTTTGATCTCTTAACTCTTCCCAGTACTCCAGACACTAAAGAGTTGCCCCACGTGAGAAACAGCTTGCTTGATAAAGCCCTCTTTACATCCTACCTAGATGTTAAAAGAGAAAAAAAGAAAGATCAAGTACAACCAGTTTAATATTTTTTTCTTTATTTTTTTTATATGGAACTCTTTATACAATATTTTAACTCTTTAAACTCTTTAAGCAATGAAACAATGAAGCCTTCCATTTTATTGCCATAATCATAGTAGAAAACAGCTTCAAAATGAGACCTAATCCAACTTTTCATCAACTCAGCATGACTGATGACTGGGATTTTATTATACACATAGCAAATAATAGAACTGTTTATAGCTGTTTCATCATCTCTTCATGCCCGACATCCTTTCACAGGCTCCTAGCTTTGAGAAGTAGTGCCATTCCTCCTTGCTCCACACCACTTTGTATTCAATGTTGCCTCAATCTTCCTTTTAAAGCTGCTTGAGAGCAGTGTGAAAGGAGAGAAAGAAAAGAAAGGGGAAGAGACTCCAAGAGGACAGGGTGACTGAATCTGACAGCAACACTGATGCAATGGCTTCTTTCCCTCCTGGCAAATCAAGAGCAAGACTCATAAGCAGGAATCGGCTACAACAAAACCAGAAGCAAGGTGCCTGCTTGCTACTTTGTGGGGAAGTAACCCTTCAGGAGGATTTTTTCAATAATGCAGTGTCTTCATCAACATAAAAAGGTCTTGTTGTACTGGCTATCAAAGTGGAACAGCAGTATTTGGTCCCACACACAGGGAAGGCTGGATGGGGCTCTCAGCTTCTGCTATGCAAAAGGGCAGACTTATATCATTATCATCACAACCCACCGTTTCTGGTCTTCAGATCTCAGGTGGCAGTGGGATGGAATTACTGAGACCATGGAGGATTAAGTGTTCCTAAGTTCCATGTAAGAAATATAACAACATAGTGGATATTGAGTAAGTCCTCACAGACAAGTGCACACAAACAAGTTAAAAATAAAAGCATCAAAACCATTGGTCCTCTCCAGGTAATACCATATAATCCTTCTCTTCCACAGAGATATCTTCCTTGAACATCAACTCTCTCCAGTAAAGCAACTGCAATTCTTTCCTCCCAAAAGAAAAAAAAAGTATGTGTGCCTGAAGAGCGTGCAAAGTAACAGCAGAGCTGCTTCAGTGCTCTAGCTAATAAATACCAATTTTAGAGCAAGAAAAGTCATATGATACTGGCTTTGAGCTTTTTATGCAATGATCTTTTCTTTCACATTTAGTAATAAAGGATGATCTTGGCTGGGCAGCTGGGAGACAGAAAGGACTCTGGATCCAAATAATGCTAGAATTCAAGCTCATTCCTTTATTTCTGTGTAGCCCATTCTCCCCACTTCCACAAACACACAGTTCAACAGTTAATCCCCCATAACCAAACAGTTTTACATATGCACTGCTTACTACACCACTAGCTAATGTCTTTATGCTCAACCCCTTCTTTACCGGGCAGGACTTGATTTCCATCCACTGTGTTGTTTCCTGCTTGTTTGCGCCCTTTGAAAACTGTTACTCTGCTGGGCCTCACCAGACAGGGAAGGAGACCTCCTGCAATGCTATCACGGCTGAACTGTCTCTTTGGAATTCTTTACATATTTCATATATTTTAAAACTAACAGCCTATTAATCATAGATACAGGGGTCAAGGTTTGAGTTCTCCAGAGAGCTGCTGTGCTGCAGAAGGGAAGAACAAGGCTGTCTTTCCCCTCACTGCATAGTGACCCCCTTCTAAGATGAGAAACACCAGACAGCACACAGTGACGTAGCACAGCAACTCCTGCAGCAACTCCTGCATGAGATCCTTCACTGTGATTCTCTTACACATAGGAATTTTTAGACTCTGGGGTTTTTTTGTTTCTTGGTAAAAAAAAATTTAAAAAATCTGTTATGTACAATGCCAGCCCAGCCCAGTGCTTTTCACCTAGCTGTGAGCTGGCTTTAAAGCCTGCTCCTCTGGCTCCCACCTTCCACATCTTAGCATGAGATCCATTTTGGGAGAGGCATGATCAAAAGCATAAAACAGCAGCAGGAGTAATGCAGCTGCCTCGTCCCTTTCCAGAGGAGATGGGGAAAAGCACTGAGAATAGCTCATCTGCAGGGAGCTCATCTGCAGAGAGGACATGCTCTAGACATGCAGTGTAAGTCTAGCAGGACACACTTCTTGTGTTACACATCTGACTGCACTGGAAACTCATAATGCATCTCAACTATTTTCACAAGAATAACACCAGGGAGAGAGCAAAATTAACACCCATTCCTGTAGCAGAGGCCCTTGAGCTCCTCGCTTTCTTGCTATGATCTCTCTGAATCTTTTGTCTAAAGCCAGTTCAAACATTATGTGGAAGGTAGGAGCAGAGCAGTCAGTTTGCTTTTTTTTGTCCTACCCGGAGACCTGGTTGTATTGTTTAGGCTGGCAGTAAGAAGTCACAGCCTGGCCTAGTCAATGATAACGAGTTGTACATTGGCTGTTCAGTGTGCTTGCTGTCAGTTACACTGGATGAAAGAGGGAAAACTACCACATTTGGCTGATTGTAGCTGGCTTAGATCAAAGCAAATTGAATAAGACTAAGGATGTACATCTCACCTTCTTTTCCTTCTCCACCTCCAAATGCATTTTGCAATTTTGCTTCAAACCATGAATGCAAAAGGCTTCTCACAAAGTACAATTAGGAGAAGCTTCAGAATGAGAAACACAGGGCAGCTGCAGGCAGACAGCTGAGCTGGCAGAGCGGTGATCATGGGAAAACACATGGTTTGTGTCAGGCACCAGCAATTTTGCCCACCAACATACAACTTCATTAGTGGCAAACCAGCACACAAAAGGAGAACCAGAGAATGGCTTTGTGACTGGATGTTCCAGAAGACTGTGAGGAAAGCAGTGGGATGACATTTAGGTCAGGACACAGGGGCTAGCTAAAAATGATCCTAAACCAACAGCGTGAAAGACTGGACTCCTGATTTAAATTTCCCTTGAAAGAGGGAAACAAAGATAGCAGGGGGAATGCTGAGGGACAAAAAATCTGTTAATGAAAGTGCTTCCAAGACACCAAGGTTGTGCTTAAGGGACAGGAAGAGGAATACATACAGTCTGAATCTGGACTTCCTCTTTTCTGAATGCATTTGCAATAAAGAAAGAAGCACGCTCACCTATATGAGAACTCAATAGTGACATACCTCGTAAAATATGGAGTCAGTGGAAAATGTTGCAATTAGCAAATGAATCCTTAGCAGATTAATTGCTTTTTCCAGCATGCATTGCCAAATAGTCCCTCCAATCTATTGTGACCTGGATGATAAATTTCTTACAGAACTACCAGCTTTACATTTTACATTACTCTTTTTTCAAATCTAAAAACAAGGGGCAATAAAAGAGGAGGAAAGAGATTGAACCAAAATGCAGCCACTGGAAATGCCAGCTTACCACCTTTATGAAGATAATGATTCCCTTTTATTTCTCCAACCTCTATCTCCTTCATCCCACACAAGTAAAAGCAATGATCAACCAGCGAAAATCAGACCAAGATGATTTCCCCTTTTCTTCAGAGGTCTTTGACAAGGACTAACACCTTTTTGTGGGTGGAATATGAGAATGAATTCTTATATTTGCAAAAAAAATATTATGCTAGAATCAGTTTGTTGCTTTGTCCAGAACTGTGTCTGGCATGGGACCAGGCTCACACAGCTGGCCATAAATACCACAAATATTTCAGATGAGATTCCCATGTCACTGCAGAGGCTCAAGAGAGACCCTTGCATCCTGTTCTTATCCTCTTTTAGAAAACAGTTCCTCTAATAGAAACTCAGGAGATGTCAGAAATCAGAATATTCAAGTAAAATAATTTAGTAATAGTAATAGTAATAAAGCAATAATCAGCTGATCGTAAAGTGCAGGCTTCAGACTTAAGACATTAGGTAACCATCTCATAGATTGTCCTCCATAGCTGGTGAAATTCATACTTCATGGTCCATGGATGAAGACTTACTAAATCTAAACAGATGAGGCAGAAATGGATACGACTCCACAGAAGAGGCAGAATAAACGGAGCTGATCCTGCGAAGGAAAGGGAGGCTGGTACTACTCCCTCAGGACCCTGACTAGGCAGACAACTCTCATTTGGTCATAGGAAAAAAAGAAAAGAGTGGCCTGGCAGAAAAAAAGGCTTCGATGCACTACTGCAGTGGCAGGATCTGGTGGAGGCCAACAGAGGAGATACCAGATAACACACTTACAATACATCCCCATGAGAAGACCTGCCTGTGCTACAGTATGCGCCTGTCCTCAGCACCTGAATAATCCTGAGGATTATTCCTGTATTATTATTAATCCTGTAGGATCCTGGTCCTACACGTACTTCTTGTAGTTATGCCATACCAGAGGGAAGACAGAGGAAATAAACAGCTTAAAAAGCATTAAATTTCAGAGGTTCAAGGTCAGAGATTCTGCTGATGTACATCAGCACAAAGTTTTCATGGGTCTGTCCTTCAGCCTTCAGTGTAATTCACCCCTAAAGGAAGAAGCAAATCAAGCAGTTCAAGAGCAGCTTCATCCTTTTAAACAGCCTCTTCTCGCCCTTTGTGCTGTCCTCTCTCTTCATTTGAGCACTGCAGTTCAGTGTGGGCACCCTGAATTGGTTGCAATTTACACGCATGTTAACCTCACAGCCAGATATTGATGAAAGCAGCATGGAGCCATGGGGGTCTGTGGATAGCCTGCAGGCAATTCTTGGGAGGCCACACATTGAAATATTAATTATTTCTATAGGCTACTGCTCTGAGGCATGACATCTCTTCTAGACATATAAACCAGCAATTAACAATGCCAAACAGGTCCAGACAACTGTCTATTTAGTCACACACATTTTCAGGCTGGGTCTGTTAAAGCATTCACACTTACCACTGTAGTTGCTATGGGCTCAGATGCAGTAAACACCAGGCAAAGAGGCATAGTAAGTCAGAGATCAGAAATGGCATTTCCATTGCTTTAGGTCAGATGTCAAACACCCCCAGGGCACTTTGAGCAGCCCTAAGGCTTTCAGCTGGCTTGTTAGGGGAACAGGAAGGGTCTTCAGGAGCACAAAAATTAGTATAGGGACCCATGTTAGCAGCTGTTACTAAGAGTAACAAAGTTTATTGGTCCTCTTATTCCCAGGATAAATGTCGGTGGTAATGTGCCACCTATTCTAGCAGCTGAGGATGAACAGAGGAAAGAATTGAACAGGGACTAGGGCCCAAAACGATCTTCGGATGGAAATAACAGGCTGGACAATGCCACAGTGCCATTCCAGACTCTGCAGAGTCTGGAGCCGTCTGGGAGCTGTGAAGCTCTGTAAGTAGTGCTGGACTGCTGGGGGAAAACAAACATTGTACAGAGATGGATCTGCTGGGTGAGAAGAGATGTAGAGTAATGTTCTGCATCAGCAACCCTTAGGAGCAATACTAAGGCATCAGTACATGTTTCGAGCATAGTCCTTCAAAAAGGTATGGAGCGATTTTGGTGAAAACCCATACGGCAGTAGCAAGAACATTGTAGGTAGGTTAGGAAAACAAGAACTACCACAAAAGAGGACACTAGAGGGAGCAATCAAACCTGACTAAAATTCTGGCAAAAAGGAACAGAAAAACACTGCTTCCCTGCAGAGAGTTCAACAAGACTTACATCACGGCGGAAAAGGTTCATGCTACACGCTAGGAAAAGCTTTCAAGCAGTAATGATAGTTAGACTTGAATAACCTTCCTGAGGAGGAATCAGACACACCATCATTAAAGGACTTAAGGAGTGAGCTAGACACACATCTGTCATGGCTGGTTTAAGTACAGTTGGTCCTGCACTGGGGCAGTGAGGGAAAGACTGCTTTTGTAAAGCCCTGTACACATGCCCAGAGCCCATACTGGTAAATGTGGTGTAAGGACAAGGTGTAGGTGCCCTGGGGTTCCTCTGGGCTAATGCACCATTTGTTTAACCCTGACTTTCCAGACTGCTGCTTACTCCTAAACTGTCCCTGGCCTCTATCCTGTACAAAGAATGATGTAAGCAGACACAAGCAGCAAAAATAAGCAGGTTTTAAAAATTCAGCTTGTACACAGATCGATTTATTAATCCAAATGTAAGGCTGAAAGCATACATGTTGTTACACAGAGGAGAGCTTGAGGAGTGTAAAGACCCATAAAAACAGTCCTTCCTCTTCTGCATCAGAAAACCTCTCAGCCCATGGGTTCCACCAGCCACTTTTTCCTCATAGGAGATTTTTTTGTGATTTTTTCACCCCATTTCTCAGTATAAATAAGAAGTAGCAAGCATCTTCTGGATTCTTATTTGCTGGGGCAGAATGCTTACTTTTTTTTACACTAAGACTTCCCTTTCAGTGCAATAACAATCCTTATGTTTCCTTTTCCTTCCAACCAGCAGAAATTTTGTGCTTTGGGAGCCAGTTTACTCTGGAGATTCACATATCCTTTTGCAACCAGTGGGATCTTGCAGAGTCCAGTCTTCCACCCCAGCCATTGGTCTAGTGAGTGTACACAGTCATGCAAGTGACAGGAACGGAGCAGACATCCATCTCCATGTTTGGTCTGAATACACTGTTAAATATTTATTTCAGAAAGAGATTTACGTGAATGGCAAAGGTTGTACTAATGGGTATACAAACTGCTCATTAGCTTTTTCAAGCCGGTCTTCAGTCTTGCTTATCAGAAGAGAAAGGACTGGCCTCTAGAGGTATTCAAATGCCATTATGAACATTTAACTCTCTCCATTCTAGTTTTTTTACCTGATGAGCATCCAATAACAATTTCCAGTCCTAATCTGATATTCAGTATTTTTACATAAAAAGCATTAACCATTATTAACATTATACTCACAGTGTTGCATATTTTTGTCTTGGTCTGGATTATTTTCCTTACAATGTGCTATGGTCTACCATGCAAGGAAAGCTATCCTGGAATAAGCAAGTTGGATGTGTTGTGCTATCAGACTGAGAGACAAATCCTAGCATGGATGATACGATATTGGCATCAGTGGTCTTTCACATACAATAAAATAATTCTTGAAATGAACTAAACTGACAAGTTCCACTTATTTCTGCAGTAGTTCCTCTTTGTTCAACTCACTAGGAAGTCAAGCTAGCAGTCTACATCCATCTGTGGACTTAGCCCAGCTGCAGGCTAGTGTGTTTTAACCTGTTTGCAAATTTGTAAGTTATAAAAAAGAGAGAGAGCAAAGCAACATAATTCGAGGAATTTTCTAATCAAAATTAAGACACTGATCTAAACCTAGTATGTTCCTCTGTGACAAAGGAGTCAGCCTTATGCAAAAGTGCAGATGTACAGGACATCAGAATAGCATACTCCAAATCTATTTCCTGTTTTGATTAGAGACAAAAGGTTTTAGTCTTTCAGTATATATAAAAGATCAGAAAAAATATTTCATTTTCACTTGTAATTTTCTATTTCAATTAATTGAATATAACAATTATATTGGATATTTTACTTTTTACTGTACTATTTTAATACAAATTAAAATTATGATTAATGAAAATGCATGTTTCCAAATCATTGCATTTTAACACTATTTAAACCAGTACAACATTCCTGACTTTTCTCTTGTACTCAGAACACTTTCTTAGTGTTGGCACTATTCATGAGATTAACTATTAACATAAGGTGTGTCAAGGAACATTTAAGAGAAAACAGGTGCTTACATGACAGCAAGTCCAATTTGTATAATGGAAATTCCTCAACTAGGAATTTTTCGTTCCTTGTGAAGTTAAAAAATGCATTTTATTTAAAATTATCCTTTAAATGTAACATTTCAGCCCATAGTCTCTTTTTTACATCAAATTAAGGAAACCGAAACCTTAAAATTTCCCTTTTACACAAATTTTCTTCCATTAAAAGTAAAAGGCAAAAGCAATAGAGACTTAAAAAGCATTCAAACCTAGAAAAATGCTCAAAACACACTGAAAAAAATACTCCCAGAAACATTAGAAAGGTGCCTGTGAAAAGTAATAAGCATTTGTTATCTTCTTTAGAACTCCACCCTTCTTGGCTGGAGAGGGCCAAACCCCCTGACCTATAACACAAGTATGACAAGTATCTCTGTCCTGCTGAGCTGTTCAAAAACTGTCCATATTCTAAAGCATGCAGTGGCTGGAGCAGACTGGGAATGTTCAGAGAAGACATACGTGAGGTCACATGAAAGCTACACAAGAAAGTGAGCTCTCCTAGAGTGACCACCAGATCACCACGACTTCCAGGAAGAAGTATCACACAAAAAAAGAGGACTCAGGATCAAAATAAGTGTGAAGAGGGGGATCTTCGTAGAACTTCTCATTGGGCTGGTAGTACTTCTTATCAAAAGATGTAAATGCTTGAAGTTTGCCTAGAATGTGAAAAACACCAGAGAATCACTAAGGACAGATATTCCTGAACAGAAGGAAATGTCTAATTCAGAAAATCTCCTGAGCAGATGAAAGCTGGTATATTCTTAGGGAATATATATAACTTGGCCTGTTCTCAGTCTTTTCCAGGCACCTGTTCAAAGCCACTCTGTTTTGTTCTTATCGTTTGGGTTTTTTAGCTTCAGAAATATTTTGTGAACAATGTCAGAGCAATAAACTTCATCTGGGTACAGACAGAGCTTACAAACATTCAAAGAACATGCTGCCTCCTCTACTGCTCCCATCAACCACATGTATGAGACCGAAATCTCAGCACCTTGTTACTGAGCAGGGAGATCTCCTATGCACGTAACCAATGGAAAGGATGAGCTAAAGTTCCAAAACTTGAAGGAGGAGAGGTGTTGAAGTCACACACCATCAGTCAAGGGGAGCCCTGAGCGGAGGCCTAGTTTTACATAACATCCAAGGAAGATGGAAGAGCAAGGCTAACATTCAGGTACTCTTATGGGAATATCCTAAATAGCGAATGAAATCAAGATAATTCAGTACAAAAATGACAGTTAAAGGGGCTTGACTTAGCATGTGCTATTGCAGAAAACATTAAAGCCTGATATAGTTGTGCAGAATTGCATAACTACATACTCACTTTTTAAACCTTCACTTTGATCACTTGTGTAGCAGGGCAAGGGAGCGTCGTGGTGAGAGAGGTTTGCCTGACCCAGAAGCTTGATGTTCCTGTCTGTCCTGCAGGCAAGAGAGCTTTAAATGATGTCCTTCTCCCTGACTGGAAAAGTCTGGTGATGCAGGTGATCATCAGGATCTCTGAACAGGCACAGAACAGAACTGGGCGATCTTTATTTTAATGTTATCCAGTCTTCTGTTATCTTACTAAGCAACAGCAAAATCTGACAGCATTCCTCTCCTTGCACACCCTAGGAGAAAACAGCAACAAGACTGGCTGCCTATAGAAGCACAACGAAATCTAGGAGAGTTGCATCACTCTCCACACCTAATCACTCCAATGCATTCTTCAAAACAAGTAGAGGGTATGTTGAAAGTATTGCTGGATATACACTAGGTCTTCAGCTGTGACATTAGATAGTCAATGGTTTTGGAAGCATAATAGCACACATACAGTGACTGTCTCAAAACAGATCAACTACGCCAGTTTAGGACAAATAAACCGCTAATGCTCCTGGCACTGCACAGGCAGGCTGCATTACTCCATATTTCCTCAGAACAGGAAACTCTTCCAGCTCAGAACATTCTGTTTCTTTTCCCAATCTTTCTTCTCCAGGTAAATGAATTCCAAGGAATCAAGGGACCTGTTAATCCCCTATACACAACATTCATCTCTGCATTTTCTTCTGTGAATGAAGCCAGGAAGTTACTGAGTCCAGAAAGCTCCATTGACTGTTACGTCCTTCAGGATTCTAAGGTATTCATATCAATTGCTTCTGAAGCCCAGGTCTTCCACTGTAATGCAGTTTGCTAAGTGAGCCCAGCACTGGCTGATTGCAAGGGACAAAATGAGTCAGGGAAGCAGCAGAAGTCAGCAGGATCTTTGCAGTCAGCAGAAATACGACCCTAGATGAAAATTGCTCAGAAGCAGCTTAGCAGCCAAAAGAGAAAAGGAAAAAAATAAAAGGAGAAGAAAAAAGAGTAGAATATTTCTGGAGCTGAGATTTGTCAATGAGCATAGAAACTGCCAGGTGCGGGGGAAAGCTGTTACAGTTCTGCACACCAGAACTAACCTAGCTCCAGCTTCCCAACTAATCAACCCACAAGAGATAGGGAATAACCCTGACAAGGTTAAAATGCAAGAGCTGAGTGCTAAAGAAGACAGGCAAAACTGTCAGAAAATCAGGATATTTAAGGTATCAGAAAAGAGTTACCCCAAAACAGTGGTATGCAGAATCACTCATAGTCTCTGCAGACCACTAGCAGCCTCTCTGGCTTACATGCTGATTTAAGCCTGATTTAAGACTCAGTGAAGAAAAGGCAAGGTGAGTTCAGGATGTAACCGTGTAGTTCTGGTTTGCATTTCAATAGGCCCTCAAAGCCTTCTGCACAGGGCTTAAGGCTGCATAGGGGAGGAGGAAAAGATGCTCTTGTCCAAATATGCTGACTGCTTAAAGCAGCAAAGCAAAACACGAGCAGTCAGACAGAGGCGCACATAAGAAAAATATGTCATTACTACACAGAATGGCAGGCCGTGGGTACAACAAATCGAACTTTTTCTGGAGGTAGTACAGCAAAGGAGTATTTTAAAAATAGAAATTGATAAAGGGCTGGAATCCTTCCAATCAGCATCAGGTGCTGAAAGTCTTTTCCCTCATACTCAGTTGGTTTAAAGAAAGAAACAAAGAGGCAAAAATCTACTTCAAAATACATCTTCTTCTGAACATTGCTGCTTCTGTGCAGCATTCCCATGCCAACAAATATGGGACTGGGTGAACAGTCACAATCAAATTTTGCAAAGTATATTGATAAGAGCTATTACATTGCTGCACCAATGTTTGAACAAAATCCACATTAAGTGTAGGGGAAAAAAAAAACCCGGTCTAAAAAGTCTGCATTTGATTTGGGGGTCTTCAATGTAGTCATATCGGATACATTATGATCTTTTAATAGTCTATATTCTGTGGCTCAGGAGATTCAGCTTCAAATCACAGTTCTGCTCCAGCTGTTATTGTGTGACCTTGAGAAAGTCCATTTAACCTCTTTTCTCTTCTTCATTTACAAAACAGAAATGGAACTTCTCCCTCCTTCATTAGGGCAAGATGAGCAAAAATATTGCAATTATTTCTGTAGACAACTGCAGTCATGCTGGGGAACTAAAGTAGAAAGGGAAAGAAACAGCAGTTACATGATTTTACCATATTAAGATAAAGTTAAGAACAGGACATGAGTCTCAATATAGCAGAAGATATGGGAATTTTCATGCAGGAAAGCTACCAACTTGTGTTTGTTCCTAGTTTGCTCATGGAAGCAGGAATTGTATTTAAAAAAAAAAAAAAAAAGGAAAGGCACATGGATTAGATCCCTAGCGCTCTCCTTTTTTTATTTCTCTGCAACTTGCAAGGGTTCTTTCACAGTCTATGAGGTTAGACAGGCACAGCAATGATGCACAAACTCATGGCACATCGGTAGCCTCTTTCTCCCAAAGGCTCACCATGCATCCTAATACAACCTACCCATTTTCAAGGACAGACTTCCTGGGAGTGATTTCTCACTCAGTTCTTGGCATACTCCTGCTGTTGGCAACTGGAAAGACATGTATTTTTGATTGTTTAGGCCCCCCCAAGGTTTGTTGTTTATGTTTGCAAAATGTTCTGCAGAATTTTGTACTTTTGAATAATACAGGGATTCCCCATGTGACATTGGTTTGGTTTTTTTTTTATGAAAAGATGCTGAATGATGGAAAAAAATTCATTAAGTTTTTCATTATTAAAAGGCTGAATTACTCCCTGTGAGGTACAGGAATCCTTCTCTAATTTATCTCTTTTTGTAGAAGGACAATATGGTACTTGTAGCGTTGGGGAAATATCTAATTTTTGGTTGACCATTACTGGTAGCTTACTTCTGAGTTCTGCAGTCCCAGTTAATGCTCACAGAACTGCAAAACAGGCATAAGTATCTGGCCCTTCCAGTCAGGTGACTATAATCTGAATTTACATTGTTAGCAGTACGTCATCTAGTTTACATTCAAATTGTGATGGGGACCAGCAAGTATCAATGGTTGTGCATTTGCTGTTTATCTTACTCCATCTGCTGGGACATGCAGCTCTCTGCAGAACCATAGCAGAGGGCACACACTTCAGATGTACTTCTGACATCAGTGTATACTCCTCTATTTATGAAGTGAAGCTAAACAAGACCAATGAGAACTTATGTAGCTCTTGTGAAACTGTTAGTGAGCAGATCAGTGCTGCAGGTGCTGCATGCCTCTGTAATCCAAATGGCAACCAAGGCAAGCACAGGAAAACTGAGCTGAAAGACAACAAGAAAATGAGGTGAATGGCTGTTAAGATGAAAAACAAAGTAAATACTAATGCGTTGTAAACTGCCAGAAACAGATGATAAACGTTCACTACTTGGAAAGTGAATCAAAGGAGGATGGCATGAATATAGCAACAAACCCATTCAGTAAGCACAGCAAGGGAAAATAAATGTACTTTTCTACCATTTGTCATGTACTCAGTATTCTACAGTGGTAAACATGTTCCCAGCTTGGATCGTGCTTCATGTTGTGAAAGCTGGATTGGTACAAAGAGAGCTTGCCTGTGCTCCTCTTTCTGATATCATACTGCCATTTTCCACATAATGGCAAAAACCAGCCACTGCAGAAACCACTAGAGAAGAATTTCAGAGGAAGCCACTTTCCATCAGCTTACACAAGGTGCCCAGAGTGGCATATGTAGCATAAAACAGATTCTGCCATGAAAGGCTTTCAGCCTAAAATGTCAAAAAAGTGGGAGAAAGGAAGGTCACTGGTCCCATTTAGTAGACAAAACACTGGCCCTAGAATCCTACCTTCTGAACCCCAGAGGCTGTAGTTTCTGCATCAATACTCCGCACCAGTGCATCTGAAAGGCTGCCAGGAAAGTATTAAGTATTATGAGTCACATCTGTTGCTAATGCTGGAAATAAGGCACATCTTTGCGCACATCTCACTAAATTTTTCTGCTCACAGGCCTGCTGTGCAACAACATAGACAGCAAACATCTAGCACCACCACTAGAGTAGTGTGCCTTCTCCTTCTAAATTGATATCCAAAGTGCCATCAAGTACTGATGGTACCCAGGCTTGTTTTCCCTTCTGCTGCGGCAAATGCAGAAGCCGCTCCAACATTCTTCACTATGGTCACACCAGGGCACAAGTATTCTCAAATTGAGTATTAGCACTTTTCATAAATGGCTGTCAAATACTATTTTCTTGTCAGTCCTGCAGGCAATTGTGCACAGGGATCTGAAAAACCCTCATATGGCATGAAAATGCACATCAGTGCACACATACACAAACCAGAAGATCAGGTTTCAGTGTATTCAGCTGGTGAATATAATCAGAAGATCACAGTCAAACAAGTAGCTTCATAAATCTATTGAACTGGCATTCTCCTAAAGACTCTAAAAGAGTCCTCATGATCCAAAGAGGCTAAGATACTTTAGTGATATTAAACAGATTATGTAAATTACAGAGGTCAGTGTAAATTTTTTCTCAAAAAGGCTAATCTACAAAATTACCCACACCTAGGGAAACATTCCGCACAAGTTCACTTACAGGGCTTAGATTGCATTAGCTCCTACTTTGAGACCTGTATTCCTCTCAGTTCAGACAGCAGCCAGGCCAGCTGGTCAAGGGTTGTCTAATGAGCCCCAGGTTTATTACACACTTTACATCCTTTTCCCTTGTCTCAAAGTTGGAGGAGATTAAGGAAGGTTCAGTTTTGTTTGTACTTCTCAGAGTCACTAATTTCTCCTCAGGACATCACAGAAATGAGAGATCTGGAAGACAGAATGGAAAATACTGCAAGCACAGCAATACGAGCAGTATAAAAATTGTCAGGCAACATCTGCCATCTCAGTTTGGTGGCATAAACCAGGCACTGAATGTGCTGGTTAGTACAGCCAAGCTATAAAATAATTGCTTATTTCAAATTGCCTGTTTACTGTGTCTTCTTATAAAACTTCAACAATGGACCACTGCTACAAAAAAAAAAAAAAAAAAAAAAAGAGTAATTCATTAAAACACGGCACTGTCATGATCCATGTTTAAGAGTCTGTTCTTCCAGCATTTGATGGCAGGGATAAGTAGGACTCCTCTACTCTCATGAGGACTTGGGGCTCTTCAGGCCAGGCCTGGGACATGGTACCTATCTGAACCATAAGGCTGCACAAGTCAGCAGCTTGGAAACAGATGGGGACATAGCAGGTTGGAATGCATTACGTGTCTGAAAAAGTGGCCTAAAAATTCAGATGCGTTTACTTTTCACCACTGTGACAGAGATCAGGAAAAAGCACACCTGCCCTGGTTTACTCTAGAGACAGGCCAGGCCTGAGAAAGGCAGTATGAGCTTTCTGTCATAGGCACTTCCATACTGTAGGAGTCAGGGATGAACTCAGAAAACAGGTACCCTTGAGCACCAAGCAGAAGCAGACTGCAAGTCACTAACCCCACAGTTCTGCGGAGCCTTCCACAACCAAAATAACTAATTCCATATTACGAAGTGGTTACCTTTAGCGGCAGCAATGGCACTGCTGCAGCTACAGAAATTCATCATGGCATAGGTCAGCCTGCCTGATAGATAGTGGCACAGTCCATACAGCTCTCATACAGGCAACCTGCAAAGCTCCTCTGATGAATTATGCCCTAAGTCACAGATAAAATGGTTGAGCAAGGCACAGCAGAACATCAGCCCTTATTGTTGAGGAACAATGCATCTGCAGCAGTTTTGATCCTTCTAGGTCTAGCTGAACTAGATACAGACAGTACACATAAGAAGAAGGCAGATTCAGAGACAAAGAAATATTTAAAAGCAACAAAGTGATACAAGAAAACATAAAGACAAACTTATTTACTCAGCGGGTGATCAAACACTGGAACAGGTTGCCCAGAGAGGTTGTGAAGTCTCCATCTTTGAAGATGCTCAAAACTGAACTGGACACAGCCCTGAACAACCTGCTGTAGCTGACTCTTCTTTTAGCAGGAGGGTCAGACTAGGCAATTTCTAGAGGGGCTTTCCAGCCTCAACCCCTCTGTAATTCTGTGAAACAAGCATGTTTTGTTGTCACAAGCCAAGGTGGAGAGGATATTAGGCACAAGTTTCAATCTGCAGCATTATACGGATCTTAGGAAACCCTGAAATCATTATGGAGCTATGCAGGTGCTAATTTACACAAGGGGACTGTGCAGATCTCATAGCAACTCAGGAAGGCACAAGGTTAGCTTTAATGCTGCTCAGAGGTTCTCCTCCATGTCCCAAACACTAGGTGGTGATAACCTGCCACAAGAATCTCCACACTATGCACTTTATTTAAGTACTGAATTTAAGTCCAACTTAAAAGTGCTTTGAGGTAAGATTTTGTGCTATCACTAAGACTGCTTTCAGATCATTCTGGCTACCTTGGACAAGACCCTCAGCTCACCAACTTGAAGAGCAGCCAAGCATACATAATTGCCTACTGAGAGGTCATTTAGGACACTCCAGCTAAAATTCTTCTGCTGGCTAGCACTAAGAGCTATGTGTCTCTCCCGAACTCTGTGATTGATCCATTTAGCATTCAGTACCTGTAATCTGTGTGCTCTTACTGCAGCACTAAAAGGATTTCCCTGGCTTTACTTTCCTGTAATTCTATGCCCAGAGGCAATCTGATTCCTGCCTGGTACTGCGCAAGATGACTCACTCTTCTCTTTTAAGAATTCTATTACCAACAAGCAATGACTCATCATGACCGGATTAGCAACTCAGAGGTTTTGTGACTCAGGCCATTTCTCAAGGTTTATCCTCTGAATACCTGAAATTCTGCATGCTTACAAAGTGT
Organism: Grus americana; assembly: GCF_028858705.1. Classification (NCBI taxonomy): domain Eukaryota; kingdom Metazoa; phylum Chordata; class Aves; order Gruiformes; family Gruidae; genus Grus; species Grus americana. The sequence goes on from NC_072891.1 coordinate 52,892,353, forward strand.
GGGGATTTGGAAAAGAGTGCTTGCATCTGCTGAGCCAGTGCTTTTCACTTTGCAGCAAGCATGAACTTGCCCTCTCCTATGTGCTACCCAGTTCCTCATAAACACACTTGAACTAATGGTTTCCCACGGCAGACATGAACATTTGGCAGGCAGCTGTGTAGAGCTTTTTTGGAGATGGCAAAACTAATTTGGGAAAAATTAAAGGTCTTAAAACAGTGTGCTTCTTCACTTGGTCTGGCTGAAAAGCAGTGGGAAGGTAATTTCTTTCTCCAGTATAGCTTTCTGGTAAATTTGGTACACTGATAATCCTGGAAAAAAATATTTATTATATTGGATGGTGTTCCACCAGCAATTTTTAAATCTTGCCTTTCAACATCAAAATGATCAACTCCGCTGCTTGCTTTCCATGCCCTCAACTTACCAGTAAAACACTTCATGCCACATTACTGCAGCAAATGTAGCATAAGCAATTTGGCCTTCAAGGGGAACAAGTAAGATATCAGAAGTCAGGCCCAAGGCTAGACACTGGGGTAGCCCTCACTGGTTGCAGAGCTGGTACCACGTGTGAGAACAGACAGGGTATTGTGCGTCCAGTGGCAGCAGGATGGGGGGTGGCACGGACCTTGCCAGATTTCCCTCCTGCCAGGCATAGTGCAAGGGAAGAGAGCATGAAGCTCTGAGCACACGCTGCTTCTTTCAGCTACTGTTTCTCCTCACCAGCTACGAGCCAGCAAAGCTGAGCCCCGTCAACACTATTTACACATCTGTCAAAAGAAAACTGGGCTCTTAATCTAAAACAGTACTTGAGTCATTTCAGCTCCAAATCCTTATTGTGTGCCACAGTAATAAATCTGCTGAACAAACAGCTTTCAGAAACTAAAGAGAGGTCATTTTGCCACCAGCTGCCTATTGCACATTCATGTTCTTTCTCCAGAGCAGGTCTGCGTGTTAGGTTTCACCAAAGCAGACCCAGGATTTGACTGGTTGATGAGCAAAGCACTGAAGTGATCCATGCAAAATGACCTTTAGCATTATTGTTAGCAGTAGAGCACCAAGGCACACAGAGCTAGCAAAGAAATGTTGGTTGTTTTTTTCTAATTTCCACAAGATATATATGGTTATGGACTACTGGATAGTGTTTAACTTTGTTGTTGTTGTTGTTGTTTGGTTGTTTATTAGCTCATATTGTGCAGAAACTATAATCAGAGGCAGCCAGGTAATTCTGGAATGGTCTTGCATGTGTTAAGATATGAAATGCGACTTTTTTAATGCCCTCTGTATCTAAGACTTAAGTCCTAGGACCTTAATAATTTCTCAGCACTGAGGACTCCTGGACTAATGCTGCTAGCAACACTGAATATCTAAACATGTTAGAGTGACACAAAGAGTTTATCCCCTCTTTTTTAAAGAGAAATAGATTAAGGAATGACGAAAATAACACAAAATTTCCCCAGCAAGCATAAAAAGTGAGAATTTAGCTCCAGCTTCATTTCTAAATGGAGGTCCCCAGCAAAACCAAAGAGCAAAAGGAAGCAGACCTTTACTGCATTCCCCTTTTTTAAATCCAAAAGGGCCCCTATGCTACAATTTCTCATCTTATCCCTCTGGTTTTGATAAATTGCATTTGTAGACTGTTCGACCTGCTGTTCAAAATTGTATTGCTTATTATATTAAGATGATGGGAAAACCAAATTAAAATCTCTCTCCAATTTCATCCTTTTGCTGTACAGCTTCCTACCATTATGCAAGTTTGTCTTTGCCCACAGATTAAGCAATGTTTTAGGGTCATTCGTCTGCTTTACTGATGGTGGTTGAACAGAACATAACTCATATATGAACTCCCAGTACTATCTTTTTTCTCCTCCAAAGGAAAGAAAAGAGTGATTAGAGATCAAAACGCTAGGAATACTTGCACATGAACTCTGGTCTAAGTGCTGTCAGTGTCAGAAGTTCAGAGAGTCAAGTATAAAATAACAAGCTCTGAAAAGGCTAAACAAGAATTGTCCTATATTCCTCAGTTTAAAAAAAAAATTAAAAAAATCCCCACACCATCATTTAGGGGCTGTGAGTGTTTTCTTATGAATGAAAATGACTGAATTAAATTAGGGCCATATTGCACCACATCAGCTGCAACAGCCTAGAAAAGACCTTAAACCATTCATGTCAGACACAAGGAGCACCCAGCCCCACTAAGCAATGCTGCTTGTTTGGTTTCAGCTAACCAGAGAGGGTGTCCAGAGGACATCTCTCTAATGCTCATAGGCCCCATCATCACTAAGAACAATGCTTAGCCAGTACAAATAGGACACTGAAGGTCAAGCTGAAACTGGAAAAAAAGGTATTTTTCTTTGCATATGTTAAAATGTAAATCATTAAGACTTAAGTCCTCCCTGTCAGATTTAAAGTTGCGTGGTAATTTTAAAGTTGCAACCAAACAACTGCATCTTTGTATTTTCTCAGTCATTGCTGGTACAATTCTTACTGCTCTGGCTTGCAGAAAATTTTATTTTTGAACCAGGATCTCACAGAATGAAAGAACATATCCTGTCCCAAAACCCTTACAATAAGATGATACAAAACAGCTATGTATAGTGGCAGTCAAGTAATGCAGAAGAAAACACAGATTTCCATGACAGATGGCTTACAAGACAGCTGCAGCTTAATCCAGAAATCAAGTTTTATGTGCAACTTAGCAGAGGTGAACATTCAAGTAGAGCTGTTCAAAGAAGAATTGAGAAAGGTTTAAATACACTGTCAAGGTATCCTTTATCTTAGTCCAAAACCAGCCAGGAGAAAGCTGATGGCTAGACTGAAAAATCTATATATGCAGGCTGATGCTGTTGAAGTGGAGGCCAACACTAACCTTTCAATATTTAATAAATAGGAATTGTATGCATACTCAATATTTACACTACAGAGAAGGGGCATTCAGTCCAAGCAGATGAATAGAGGTATGACATAATCAAAGCATGGGACTAAGGAAGTGACATTTACAGCAGCGTCAAACATTTGCAGCAGCATGTGGAATATTTCCTCCAAAAAATCTCCAAAATATCACTGTAATACACTGATCATTATCTGCCTTGCATTTCTCCTGCTATGTGAAATATAGAGGGGGTGTTACCTTGTTAAAGAGCTCATACAGGGAGCTGGATTTCACAACTTAATTAGCAGATGCTACTAGCTTAATGCAGGCTGTGTCAGGTATCATGCAGTAACAGGGCCAGGGCTCGTGACTACCTGAGTTTTATCCACTTCACAACTGAGATTTTTGATTGCATAAGCCTCATTTTGCGTTAACATGTAAACCCTGAAAGAATTGAACTCTATCAATAAATTTATAAGCTCAGCAAAAGAAGCAACTGTGTTAAAAATAGCTTGGGAGAGCTGGCTTCACCCAGGCTGCCAGAGCTTCAGGAAAGCAGAGCTAAAGGCCAATCTATGAAGTCTTCAGTGACAGCAAATGGGATTAAAATCATATAGCTAATGCTAGTAGGGTCAAGTCACAGTGTGACATGTACTTGAAAAGATTTGTTGGTGAATCCAGTAGTGCTTTCAAGGCCGTTGAGGGCCCTTAAGCTATTTGTGTTAGTCAAACCTGGTGTATGTACACCTGTCATAACACAATTGTTCCATCTTGTCTTTCTGGTTCCTAGGCTCAAGCCAGTTGGAAAGACTAATGATCACACACAACATCATGCATTACAAACCACTGTTCACTTACACCTCTGACACACACTCACGTCTCACAGAAGTGAAAAGGTATGCTTTTATATAAGCTTAGGATAATTCACTGACTAATTTCCAGGGCATGACAAATGTCAACTGCCAGGCGGTTAGATACCTCCTTCTAACTCATGATTGTCCACTATCCAAAAGATTACACTGGGAGTTTGAGTTTGTTTCTGCCAGGCAGTAGGGTGCAGTATCTTGCTCTCTAGACCATAGAAGCTTTACCATGGTTTTTCTTGTGAGAAACAGAACTTGCTCTCAGATATCGTGCTTATTGTTCCATAGCAGCTCTTGTTCTATTTAAACAAACTGAATGGAGTACTACATGTATTCTTTGGTCGGTTTCTCAGGTTTTTTGAATTGAAGAGAAAATTATGGCATCGCTGTAGGTCTACAAATCACTTGTGCCTTTCAAATTGTCAGTCTTAGAAATTAAGACTTGCCCTTCAATGGCAGATACATGCTAATAATTGAAAAATCTGTACTGGGGCGGGGGGGGGGGGGCGGGTGGTGGTGTTTATTGCCAGTATTCTTTCTGACTTCACTTTCTTTTCCTCTTACAGATCCTCTGGATTTTCTTTTGAATCTCCTATCTTCCTTCCTTCTCTAATGATGCTTTGGAAAAAAAAAAAAAGAAAAAGAAAAAAAAAAGACCTGTTTATGGAATCTAGAGATTATTAATTATGATTTATTCCCTTTTGTCATGGAGCACCAGGTGGTGTTATGACAGCACAGAGCTTTCTGTTATTCGCAGTGTTCCCTCACTCGAGGCCATTTACACAAAAAGGAATCATATTTCATTTAAGGCCTAGAAACTGGCATGGCAATTTTCATTAAAATACATCTATATTTCTATCTCCTGTTCCAGAAATATGGTATTCTTATAGTCAATGGTTGTGCCATATTAATTAATTTCAGCAATCTTATTGGAGAATAGGAAGCTGAATAGCCAAAGGAAGGAACTAACTTAATTACTAAAACTTGGATTGATTCAGGTGTGCATCTTAAGTATTTTCAGCCAAACTAGCTCAAATTTAACAGTGAAATTCACTCTGCTGTCATTGGCTATTTCTTCAAAATGATCAGAAATGGCTGACAACTTGTTCAGGTTCACTAAAGGATGGTTTCTCTCTAATAAATGGTAGCAATTAAAAAAGATTGAAAAAAAACCATAATTTTTGCAGTTTGCTGATAAATTATAGCCTGCTACCAAGGCATGGATTATTTAGATACAGAATCATAAAATCATAGAATCTATATGCTATAGAACATGTTACAGAAAACTGTCAACAAGATAGTGTGGGTTTGACTCCTCTTTAAAACCATTAAAACTTTATGACAGTGCAATATCAAACAACTTGCTGTGGCCAAGTTACTTCAGGCACAAAACATATTGGAAATACAACTTATGGTCATGCAACATAACGAGCCAGGGAAGACTGGCATATCTGAATGTTAAAGCACGCAGAACTTGTTGTATCAGTTGGCCAGTGCTCCTAAAAGGCCACTTATCATCAGTGCTTACATCTCCTCTGCAGATTTGTGGGACCCCTTTTCCATTTTACACTACTACGATAAAGAGTGGACTGCCATGAGCCAGGCACACTTACTGAGAGGCTCTGCACTGCAGGTGGGCTCACAAAACTCATAAAATATCAACAGAGGTAGTGTAGACATCCAAAAAACTGTATTGAACCCCAGGACCCAACAGGCATATATCTCTTCTGCTGGCTGGATGTGGACATTTCACACAGAACAGGGACCTAGATTACAACTCTGCACCAGGCCCCCATTGAAGAGATGCCCCAGGTGAAAGAAAAGACTTCTGACTTCATTTCAGCATCTCTCATTCTTTCAGGTGGATTTACCCAACCCTAACTGGAATATGGCAGTGTGTCCTTAATACTTTGGTACACCACACTGTAAAGACAACACATTTACCTAGTGCTAGTAAAGTTAGATCTTGTTTTACACCATTCCCAGGTCTCTCATATCTCCTCCAGAATATCCTCTCTCTGTAGTAAAGGAGGATTGAGCAATGTCCCTAGCACTTCTGACATTTCCACCCAACCAGGAAACTCTGGGATGATGAGAGTAAGATGAGCAGAAAGGCCTGGAAACTGAAGAAGAAAGAATAAAGGTCTACAGTCTGAAGCAGAACTGAAGATCTATCATCTTTCATCTTGGTAAATACAATTCCTCCTGCCTTTGGAAAGATGTAATCGTTACGGGGGAGTCCCAAGTCTTCTCACCCTACCTGCAAGCTCCCTTCTCAGCAGAACAGTAGTTCTGTCTGCATCTTTACTTCCACTCAAAGTCAACAAACTGAAGGCTGAGCAGAATTGTGTACAGGAGAGAGAAAGGAGTGAGAGATTCTTGACACTTCATGGATCCTAGCTCAAAACTGATAATCATAGCATCTTCCAGGATTGCAACCAGGACAGCTGAGAACTGGGAAAATTATGTTTCTCTGCACTGAGGCAATGGGCTTGAACTGGCTTCAACCCATGTATGCCTTCCTGGTGACACTGGGGACATTCAGCACCATCATGGTGAGCATAATATAGAGACTGGTAATGGGAATCACACTGATAATGTGATAGAACTGTGTATTGCAATTACTGTATTTTGCTAAGTGTAACTTACATTTGTATTGGGTTTTCAGTGTATTTTGTACCACTCTGTTAAATAAAAAATCCTGTGTAACATCAACTACCTCCAAATAAGTAAATTTGATATTAAACATTACACCCTCCACACGCGGACTATCTAAAAGAACCCGATCATATTGTATACAACTCTAACATTAATCGGAGTCATAGTCAGTGTATCCAGAGACCTGAGATTCCAGACATAAAGGACAGAAGAGTGGGGGAAAAAAACCCTTTCCTCAAGGTGTTTAAAAAGCAAATAAGATGTTAAACTAAAAAAAAAAAAATATTACTCTATCATCTGCTTGCTGAAAAACAGGCATAGAACAAGGATGGATGGAATGATACTGTAACACCAAGCAAGTAGACAGAAGTGGGCACTGAGGCAAAGCAAGTAGAAAATGAAAGAATGTGTGCTTGTATCTTTCAGATTTCTGATGTCATTTTCAGTGGAGATAATAATTTTTCCTTGCTGTGCAAGAGATTAATTTAAACCTAAGTCTAGCATGAACTGTTTTCCTAGCACTAGGAAAAAAATTTGCAAAGGAAATATGGAGAAGAAAAAAAGGGTTTACATATTTCACCAGGGTGTTATATGAGCAAGTCAATAAGTAGAATTCATTTTAGAGAACCATTTTCCTTGGATAGGTGGGTAGCGGACCATATGGTGTGGACATCCCAACAAAAGATTGTATTCAGTTTGCTTGATTTAATCATGGGAACAAAATACACTGGAAAAAAATAATATTGCAGTATCATGAAAAGCAGAGGGAATGCATCTGCACAAATGGATAAAACAACAGCAGCAACCATAGTTATACTGCCAGTAAATATAAAGCATATATCACTTCAAACAGTGAAATAGCATAACCTTGTCCTCTGGGACTGAAATATGAAAAAGAAAACAACCAAATATTGCTGAGGACTTTGAGCAGGATATTGGAAGAAGAGAATGGTATCTACATAGGTAATACAGAAATGCAATCAAAAGAGATGTGGGAGATAAAAAGAAACCTAAGAGAAGAGCAAAGCTGCAAGAACAACACAAATACTGACCATTTTCTTGCTGCCAAATAGGGGTCATTTAGGCCAGACTTTTCATCCATAGCCTCACAATTAGATGAAGTAGAATGAAGATCCAGAACGCTCAAGGTGGGAAATGGGCCATCTGACTTTCACAGTGCCTCCCTGCCCTGTTTTTTCACCAGACTCATCTCAGAGGTCAAGAGGGGTCTTCCAGTGGAAAGGCTCCAAAGACAGCCTTAACTGTTACAGAAACTAGCAGCTGGGATTATCAAAGCCAGTCCATGGCTCTCTCACCATCTCTGACCTGTAGCAACAAGAAGAGCAGTGCTTTGACACCCCTAGATCCTTTTTGCTAATGAATGACTGACACAGTGGTTGTTCCTCATTCCTCCATTCTTCTTACAGGCACCACATATGCACCAGAAATGGGGGGGGGGAAAGTGCTGAACAATACCACGTTGATGAATGGGCAGACAAGGAGGTCCAGTTCTGCAGGGGACACAGGAACACAGCCACAAAACGTCAATGCTGTCAGAAGGACTAAAAGAAATACGCTTGAGGTGCGTGTGCATGGCTGGTAGCCCCTGCCCTAGGCAGGAGTGCTGGTCTGCAGTTACCATAGATGCTCTGGGCCCAGCGTCATGCCCAGCACCCTGTTTGACATGACTGCAATTAGCCATGGAAGCAGGTAGCTCTGCACTTCCTTCCTGCACAGTGCCCAAGCACACCAGGAACGTTCCTGCCCTAGTGAGGAGAAGTTCTCAGGCTGCATCAAGAGATACTATTGCTTGTCTCCTGTTTAATGTACAAGCAGGAGGCTTGTTACCACAAAATCCTGCAACATGGTTTCAGCCTGCAGGAATGTCACTCAGATTTGCTGAACACGTAGTTGAAACAGACAGACAGCACCCCCCCCCCCCCCCCCCCCCCCCAAAAAAAAAGCAACTTGCAGATCCTTTCTATCAGATCCATGCTTTTGCCTGGCCTTACTGCAATAATAGGAGCTTGATTTTGAACATAAAGGATAACTCTCCAACAGGTGCCCAGTCTTGCTAGGGTTATTGCATAATCATCTTCTTTACTTGCCATGATAGAGCTCTGCAGCCCAGCCAGACCTCGGTATGATTACCTACAGACTTGATGCTGAGAGATACCCCATGAGTCAGTGTGCTGGGAAAGTGCTTGGCAACACCTGCTACAGATTGCATTATCTCTCAATGAATTAAATGCACCAGGCAGACAGGAGTAATAATCCTGCTGGGAAGAGAAGGTTAATGACCACTGAAAAGAGAGGGAATCTCATCCAGGAGCACAGATCTTGCTTAAATGCAAGTCAGCTTGGTTTTGAAAAAGTCAGCTTCCATTGGTAAGCTTTTCTGCTTGCAAAAACTGCAAAGTTTTGAGTCTACCCAAAGTTTAGAGAAGTTGCCTGGGGAGAGGTTTTTGGTTGCTTTTAAAATATACTAGGAAAAGACAGCTTTTGAATTTCTACCTTTACTGCTTGGCTTTCTCACTGATGATTTGTTGTTTAATAAGCCTCCTTCAGACTTGAATGGTAAAAACTTCAGAAAGTAATTTCTGGATGTGCGTAGCCTCAGGGCTGCTTTATTGCAAAGAAAGAGGTGTTTGTGCTGGAGCAGTAATGTAGTGTCTGGGAGGGAGCCACAGAGTGTCACCTTGAAATATTTCCCATTCCTTAACAGTAGCTAAGTGATCACTGCATGTAAGTGAACAAGGGAGCTAACACAAAGTGAGAGGAGCCAGACAGAGCATGTGTGTCTGTTTGTGCTGTTAATTATGAACGTGGGTGAGTGCTGCACTTCTTTATAACACTGCAGAAGTAACACTCGGTTCTTCCCCTCCACTCTGTGTGACAGCAGACAAATCTGAGTAACTGCCCTCTTAAATGGCCTGGAAATAATGTGCCCACTGAGAAGTAAGAACACATTTAAGCGTATTTACACTGACATTTAGGAACAGGCAGGCATGAAAAAACATTGGGTTTTTTCTTCCCCTTTTACAGCATGGGGGCTAAGCAGAGGACTAGAAGGATGGCATAATTTTAAAAATACTTTAATTAAGCAGAAGCGCCCATGAAATCCACAGTGTAATATAGTCTAATTTAAAAGTGCTGACATTTCTTTTCCCTACTTTCATTCCTGTTTTGAGAGATAGAAACCTTCTGCTTCTTTTAATCTGACAAGTTATTCATGCGATGAGTTTTAGTCTATCCAATAAAAATAGAATAAAGCTGACACAGAGAAAGGGCTAATCAGGAAGAAAACAGTGGAGGAGAAGCATTTCACAGCAGATGTTTCAGGAAGGTGACACCATTCTCAGATCTGGATAATTTCTACATGCTGTCAGACTCTGCTGAACTCTGCCTGGCCCTCCGTGGCCTGAGAACTGGTTTCCATCCTATCTCAGATTTCTCATGTTTTGTCTTTGTACCAATGCCTGTCTGCATACAGCATAAACCACCAAATAAATAAATTAATTTCATCAGAGTGGCCACATGGTATCACTTGGCTGTGCAGAGAAAGGAAAGAGGGAGCAGCAGGCAGGAGTGACTGTGGGCTTCTGACCTTCAAGGACTCGTGCTTATTCTCTCACATTGGCTGGGGGTAGGCAGGCAGTCATGTTCTGCTGAAGCAGCTGCAGGAAAACAGGTAAATAAATTCAGGTCCTCTGCATCTATGAGTACACTGTTTTCAGTCCATCACAGCTCTATAGTGACTGCATTTAATCCCATCCATGGACAGAGCTGAGGTCCTGATGATAAAGGCATTGGCTAACCTCACCAAAATTAATTCCAGCCGCATCAGGAAGGGGTACTGGAACACCTGCTTTGACTAACAGAGAAATTTCTTTAAAAAACATGCTTCATTTTAGGATGCAGTATTCTCCAATCCTTGCTCTTTACAGTTTGGGATCTTTTGACTCTCCCGAGGCCCCACTGATGGAGAGCCAATTTAAAGAGAGTAGCAGTGGAGTGCAAGTACCAGAGCTGACAGGCTGTTACTTCTCAGGCAGAAACTTGGAGATATCTTCCCTAAGAAGTTCACACCTAACTACAGAAAGACTTCCTTATTCCACCTCAGAAACTCCTTGGGTTCCTTTGGAGATAGCATGCAGCTAAAAGAGAACAGACTGCATATCTCTAGGAAAAGGCAGACTGCTAAGGGATGTTAGGAGCATCTGCCACAGCCCAGCCCAGTGACCTGCGGACCTGGGCTCTAGCCCAGGCTGAGGGACGCAGCTGCCACTTTCCCCTTTGCCCACTCAACCAGTAGCGAAGCGGAGCACGTACCCCAGAGGCACACACAGAGACAGGACACTGCCACGGCTGGTCACGCAGGCTGCCACAGACACGGCGTTGTTGTCAACATCACCTGCCTATAGGATAAAACACAGACTTCCAAGTCCCCTTCCCCCTCTTTGGCTGGTGGGGATGTAAGTTCAGTTAATGAAAGCACACACGCACATGCATACACACACACTGTTCTCTTGATTCATAAGCACACGCACATTCGCAGATGCCCTGAGTACTGGGATGGACCTTCTGTTGCCTCGCTAGCCCTGCCTGGATCCTGGCCCTCTTTTCTGCAACCTTCATTGCTGTGGTGGTCTCAGAAGCATTTGTCAGGGACCAGCCCAGCATGGTGACAGAGCGTGCTTTTGTTTCAAGTCTTTTACAAGGACACAATCAGGTCTCATGGCATGGCGTGGCACATCGGTCGGTACAGGAAGCAAGTCTTGGACCTGAGAAGACACTAGTTTGACATTACTGAATAGCTCAATACAATATCCTACTAGATAGAGAAAATAGTAGGGGATTCACAGTATCCATAGGGAAGTCTCACCTAAGTGTACTGCTGCTCTTGGTGGGTGAAGGTAAACAAAAATTGAATTAGGGTGTATGGGGATAACCCTTAGTCTCCCGGTTCCCTGTACTACTTTTCTTTTAAGTATTTTGTATTGCTTGGGTTCCTTATGATTAATAGCTTCCTCTAAAGTCTTCAGATTATAATTCTCCAAATCTGGATCTGCTTGTAACCCTGCACCACCTGCGGTATTAGGTGGTGTGTCCAGCTTCACGGGAGTATTAGGACACAGTAGCACTGAGTACTAAGCTTAGGTACAGAGATCTAAATGCTGCAGCTGAAGTTTTAGAAGGATTCTTACTTTCACTTTTGCCTATTTTTTTCAATTTGTTCTTTCATTTTTGCATTATTATCCTCTAAGCTAGCTACAGGAGATTTCTGGCAGTGTTGGTTCGCCTCTTTGTCCATTGAAAATCAAGCATGGATTGTTTTCAGTTTATTATCATCAAGGTAGTTAATTTAGCCAGGTCAAGGGTTTCCTCGTCCAGAAATTGCAGTTCTGGCTTGGCACAATTACAACCATCCCACTGGCAGGCAAGTTGCCTGCCCCCATTTTTATCCAGTCATGAGCCACAGTTGTGGCACATGGAACCAACAGACTTTTAGGATCTAGACAGGAGGAATCTTGACCTATTTTACCAGTTAATTTTCAGCTTTTCTCAGTGAGGAAGAACAAAGCTAAGGCCTATTCATTGTAAAGGGATAGAAAGAGAAGCTCAGGCATCACTGAGAAAGCTTAAGATCACAAAGAAGGAAAGAAGATGAACAAAATTCTGTTTGAAATGCAGCATATGTGTTTTAAGATGCTTCATGGCATCTTCCTACTCTTCTTTCATCTCTTAAGAGTAAGCTGCTGGCAGCAATTTATTCATCAGCTGTAATTGTACTGCAGCTAATTTGTAGATTGTGCCTAACACCTTGTCTTGGTTTCAGCTGCAATAGAGTTAGTTTTCTTCCTAGTAGCTGGTATAGTGCTGTGGTTTAGATTTAGGATGAGAATAATGTTGATGACCCACTGATGTTTTGGTTGTTGCTAGGCCTTGTTTACAGCAAGTAAGGACTTCTGAGCTTCTCATACTGCCCCGCCAGTGAGGAGGCTGGGGATGCACAAAAAGCTGGGAGGGGACACAGCTAGGACAGCTGACCCAAACTGGCCAAAGGGATATTCCACACCATGTGATATCATGCTCGGTATGTAACTTGGGTGAAGATGGCCAGGGGCACGACCGCAGCTTGGGAACTAACTAGGCATCAGTCAGCAGGTGATGAGCAATTGTGCTGTGCATCACTTGTTTTGTATATTATTATTATTATTATCATCATCCTTTTCTGTCCTATTAAACTGTCTTTACCTCAACTCATAAGTTTGTGGGGTTTTTTAATTTATTTTTTTTTTTTTTTATTTTCTCCTCCATCTCACTGCAGCGGGGAGTGAGTGAATGGCTGTGTGGTTGGTTTAGCTGCCTGCTGGGTTAAACCACAACAGTCCTTTTGGTGCCCAACCGTGGGGTACGATGGGATGAGATAATGACAGAGCTGACCGGAGTGTGTTAAAACAAATTCATCATAAGCATTCATTATGTAAGTTTAATAGTTGCCAATTACAATGTTGTAATATTTGTTCACACAATTGAGTTATATAAATCCTTACTTACATTCTGAATTCCCTACAGTGGTATTTATCACTGCTAGGAGCTGCATGAGGATTTTCATTTTGCTGCACTGTGTAATATTGGCTTATGATATGACAACATTATTGGCCATGAAACTAATCTTGTATTTGTACTCGGCATTGCTGCCATTACCGTACCTCGGGCGCCATCTCCCGGGAATTATTAATAATCACACTCTTTACCTTTTTCCCCTGGAGAACCAATCTACCGGGAATACATGGAGGAATGCTTTCCCCTGCTCTTTCGCCTTCATCTTCCCGTTCTCTTTGAGTCTGTTACAACAGCTTTTGAGAATTTTGAATATTCTTTGGATGTTCAAGCCAGCATGCTCCTATTGCTATGTATCTTGAATATGTTTCAGGGTTTTTTTAAGGCTAAACAATTGTTTAAAAATATCTCTTAGAGATCTGCTGGACAGTTATGAGCAGCACAGTATGTGGGAGAATATGGGGAGGTATCTAGAGGACTTTTCACCTCCAATGGTCTGGAACTTCACTTCTGAACAACTACAGGACCCTGATAAAGTGATAAAATATCTGAAAAAAAAAATGCTGTGGCTATTCCATAGAGACACAACTTACCGCACTGTGCTGGAGCCTGACCCATGCCTACTGAGCACTGTTAACACTAAAATGACAGGCACTGCAGCTACTCCAACCCTCGCAACTGGCACTGCAGCTGAGAACCAACCCGTGCCGGTATCAGTTGTCTCTATATGGAAGAAGAAATAAACACAGACATCAGTTTGTTTAGTAAGGGATGACAATGAACCAAGACCATCAGGAGAACTGGAGGAAGATGCAGAACCAGAGGTCATCACCTGATCCCTGTCCCTGAGTGAGCTGTGAGATATGCAAAAAGATTTCAGTCATCATTCAGGCGAGCACATCGTTACCTGGCCGCTCCGATGCTGGGATAATGTGGCCAGTAGTCTGGAATTAGAGGGCAGGGAAGCCAAGCAGCTGGGATCCCTGTCTAGGGAAGGGGGCATTGACAAGGTGTTTGGGAAAAAGACACAAGCCCTCAGGCTCTGGAGGTGACTTCTGTCAGGCATGAGGGAAAGGTATCCCTTCAGTGAAGATGATGTACATCAGCCAGACAGCTGGACCACTATGGAGAGAGACATCCAGTACCTGAGGGAACTAGCCATGCTGGAGGTGATTTATAATGATTCAAATAATGAGCAGTTATCCACAGATCCTGATGAAGTCCAATGCAAATGACCCATGTGGCAGAAGTTTCTACAGAGTGTACCATTGTTGTATGCCAACTCGTTGGTAGTAGTGTCCTGGAAAGAAGGAAAGGGACAAATGGTGGATGAAGTGGCTGGCAAGTCTGTCTTTCTCTCTGTGGACCTGTATCTCTGCCAGACATACTAGCTGAGAAACAGTCCCAACAGTTCCAGCAATTTGAGGATAAGTTCTGGTCCACATCACTACAGACTGGTATCTCAACTATTAGGACTAAGTGTTCCTCTGCTCAAGAGAGAGGATATAGAGGGTACACACCATGAGGCACCCTGTGGTGACCTCGGAGACAACATGAGGAAGTGGGACGGAAAACTTAACTTGACTCTAGAGGCATGAGTATGTGAACTGCAAGAAAATACAGTTGCAAAAGGGGATTCTTCCAGAAAAAATGCTGATCCAGTTTCCAACGGGCAGCTCCCCAGACAGAGTAGAAGGGCTGATCGTACTTCTGATCCTCTTGAAGGACCCTCTAGGTCATATTTACAAGAAGTGAGTATTGAATACGATGACCAGGATTAGAGGGGCCCTGCCTCCAGCCAGGTGGAGGAAAGGGACATTCAGGTTTATTGGACTGTGTGGATCCAATGGCCTGGCACATCAGACCCCCAGGAGTATAAGGCTGTAGCAGACACCGGTGCACAGTGTCCCCTAGTGCCATCGAGCCATGAAGGGGCAGAACCCAGCTGTATTTCTGGAGTGACAGGGGATCCCAACAGCTGACTGTACTGGAGGCTGAAGTGAGTCTGACTGGGAACGACTGGGAAAAGCACCCCACTGTGACTGGCCCAGAGGCTCCATGCATCCTGGGCACAGACTGCCTCCGGAGAGGGTATTTCAAGGACCCAAAAGGGTACCGGTGGGGTTTTGGCATAGCTGCCTTGGAGATGGAGGAAACTGAACAGCTGTGTACTTTGCCTGGTCTCTTGGAGGACCCTTCTGTTGTGGGGTGCCTGAGGGTTGAAGAACAACAGGTGCCAATCGCTACCACAACAGTGCACTGGCGGTGATACCGCACCAACCGAGACTCCCTGATTCCCGTCCAAAAGTTGATTCACCGACTGGAGAGCCAGGGAGTGATCAGCAGAACCCGCTCACCCTTTAACAGCCCCATATGGCCGGTGTGAAAGTCTAATGGGGAGTGGAGGCTGACAGTAGGCTATCGTGGCCTGAATGAAGTCATGCTGCTGCTGAGTGCTGTCGTGCCAGACATGCTGGAACTTCAGTATGAGCTGGAGTCAAAGGCAGCCAAGTGGTACGTCACAATTGATACCGCAAATGCCTTTTTCTCAATCCCTTTGGCGGCAGAGTGCAGGCCACAGTTTGCTTTCACTTGGAGGGGCGTCCAGTACCCCTGGAACCGACTGCCCCAGGGGTGGAAACACGCCCCACCATCTGCCAAGAGCTGATCCAGGCTGCACTGGAACAGGGTGAAGCTCTGGAGCACCTGCAGTACATTGATGGCATCATCGTATGGGGCAACCCAGCAGAAGAAGTTTTAAGAAAAGGAAAAAAATAGTCCAATCCTTTTGAAAGCTGGTTTTGCCATAAAGCAAAGTAAGGTCAAGGGACCTGCACAGGAGATCCAGTTTCTAGGAATAAAATGACAAGATGGGCATTGTCAGATCCCAGTGGCTGTGACCAACAAAATAACAGCTGTGTCTCTACCAACTAACAAAAAGGAAACACAGGTTTTCTTAGGCACTGTGTGTTTCTGGAAGACGCATATTCCAAATTGCAGTCTGATTGTAAGCCCTCTTTATCAGGGGACCCGGAAGAAGAATGATTTCAAATGGGACCCTGAGCAACAACAGGGCAAATTAAACAAGAAATAGTTCATGCAGTAGCTCTTGGGCCAGTCCAGGCAGGACCAGATGTAAAAAATGTGCTCTACACTGCAGCTGAGGAGAATGGCCTTACCTGGCATCTCTGGCAGAAAGCATCAGGGGAGACTTGAGGACAGCCCCTGGCATCTTGGAGTTGGGGATACAGAGGATCCAAGGCCCGCTACACTCCAAGCGAATTTTGAGGAAACCAAGCAAAGTGCAGCGGTGATGGAACCAGAACTGGCTTCAGCATGCAACAGTCCAACACCACACACCATCTTTCCTGCCCGAGAGACTGTTGTGACAGATGGACCTCAAAATTTATGGACTAAATAAACTCAACAGATATTTTAGAGGGATGGCCTGTAGACTAATGGAATGATATCTGTGTGTATGTATCAAAAGATAGAAAAAGTGAGGGCAATTAATTGGAATGTATGGGGAAGTGTGGAACCTGGGCATGATGTAGATGATATAGAATAAGGAGTGGATATTGTCCTGATTTTGGCTGGGATAGAGTTAATTTTCTTCCTCGTAGCTGGTATAGTGCTGTGTTTTGAATTTAGGATGAGAGTAATGTTGATAACGATTAGCATGTGGTGAGCAATTGTGCTGTGCATCACTGGTTTTGTATATTCTTTGATCATTAATTTGTTGTTGTTGTTGTTGTTATTGTCCTTTTCTGTCTATCAAACTGTCTTTATATCAACCCATGAGTTTTACTTTTTTTTTTTTTCTCCAGTTCTTTTCCCCATCCCACCGTGTGGTGGGGAGTGAGCAAATGGCTCTGTGTTTGTTTTAGCTGCCTGCTGGGTTAAACCAGAACACACCTGCTGACAATTCCCGGGTGCTACATTTAAACAAGGATTTCCAATAATTATTAGTTGTATTGGTATACCTTGCACAGCCACCTCATCCATGCTACCCAGGATGGAAGAACTACACTGAAATTTAACTGTAACTCTTCTGCAATGAAGAACCTAAGCTGAGTTGCACACTTTTCTAGCTGACAATCCATCCTGAGTTTAAGTGAACAGGAGCTATGCCCAAGATCTATTTTGAACAACATTGTCATCAAAAATCAATAAAGATTTGAAAGGATTATGTGTTTTATGCAGTCTTTGTGTACGCATGATTAAAAAAGAGAAAATTTAACACCATAATATCTTAAACAGTTTTCCCCTAGCAGCTCTATATCAACCCTGAAGAGGATCAGGAGAAAATTGATTGGTTTAATACTGCTGGAACTGCACAGAAGGGAACTGATCATTGGAAAGGTTTAGGTCTCTTTATCTTGCCCTACATTTAAAATAAAAAAAATTAAGATCCAAGTTCAGATTAAAAAAATTTCTTAGTCTTAAAAACATGTTTATCACAACCAAATTCTAAAAGAATTCAACATTATATAGTGAAACTGGAATATGGCTACCATGAATACCACAAAATTGTATTTTGTCTCTTGAGAGTGATGACTCTTACTTGGAAACCTTTCTCTGCTCTTTTGAGCAATAACAAAGAATAAACAAATGTACTCGGGTGCATTACACAGCACCAGAATGATAATCCAAATATATCTTCCTAAAGCCTTATCCATATAGTACAATTTAAGGACAGCTGAATATAGCAAAAAGGGTGGTTAGATGGACAGAATTTTTTTGCTGTTTTATAGTTAACAAAAATCTGGACAACGTGAATGGGCCAGAACACCAGTACTTGTGTCCTGTCTATTCTGAGCCCTTTTTCTGTTTAATGCTAAACCACACGTACCTCCAAATCATCTGGCAGGCTGTCATTGACCACTGCAACTTCACCTGATAAAATTTCATGAACACAGGTCAGGTGCAGGTGTATTTATTTTGTATGTATTTGTTGCCCTTTTGCATGCCAGCATAAATAGGAACAAAAGCACATACACCTAAAGGATCCAGTCTGGTTTTAAAAGTGATCGGGTAGACTCTGCACTGCCTTCATGTTGATACCCCAAATACAGGAGTAAAAAAGGAGCTGGCTGTGACAGTTAACAGGTCCTTGATGGGCTTGTGTCTGAATAAAGGGGATGTGTTACATGTTGGGGATGCACCACTTGTTTCAAGTCTCTGAACATCAAGGAGGAATGGGGGAACAAAGTCCCTCCCTATAGGAGAAGATCAGGTTTGAGACCATATGAGGAACTTGAACATAAAGAAGTCTGTGGCACCTGATGAGATGCATCCCAGGGTCCTGAGGGAAATGGCAGATGTAGCTGCTAAGCAACTCTCCATTGTAGTTGAAAAGTCCTGGCAGTCAGGTGACATGCCCAGTGACAGGAGAAAAGGGAATGTCACACCCATTTTGCAGTTGATAGGCTAGAGGAAAGGGATGCCATCCAGAGGGACCATGACAGGCTTGAGCAGAGGTCAGTGTAAACCTTGTCAAGTTCAACAAGGCCAAGTACAAGGTCCTGCACCTGGGGGCAATGCCCACTGCCAATACAAACTGGGGGATGAATGGATTGAGAGCAGCCCTATGGAGAAGGATTTGGGGATATCGGTAGATGAAAAACTAGATGTGAGCCAGCAATGCGCACTTGCAGCTCAGAAAGCGAATTGTAACCTGGGCTGCCTGAAAGAAGCACAGCCAGCAGATCAAGGGAGGTGATCCTCCCCACACTCTGCTCTCGTGAGACCCCACCTGGAGTACTGTGTCCAGCTCTGGGGCCCCCAGTCCAGGAAAGACACGGACCTGTTGGAGTGGGTTCAGAGGAGGGCCACAAAAGGGAGACCTTATTGTGGCCTTTCAACGCTTAAAGGGGGCTTATAAGAAAGATGGAGAGAGACTTGTTACCAGGACTTGTAGCAACAGGACAAGGGGCAATGGTTTTAAACTAAAAGAGTGTAGATTTAGATTAGATATATGGAAGACATTTCATATGATGAGGGTGAAGAGACACTGGAACAGGTTGCCCAGAGGAGTTGTGGATACCCCCTCCCTGGAAGTTTTGATGATCAGGTTGGATGGGGCTTTGAGTAATCTACTCTAGTGAAACACGTCCCTGCCTACAGGAAGAGGGTAGGACTTAGATGATCTTTGAAGGTCCTTTCCAGCCCAACCATTCTATGATTCTATGGGGGAGAAAAAGTGCTCAGGGATGACCTGCCAGTGAGATGGGTGACACTGAATCAAGGACTTCTGCTTCTGCCTCCTGTCATAGGAATCAAGCCCTTTATCCTCACCACTGAGTTAGTGGGCAGCATCCCCCTGTAGATTTTCACCCACTGAGTAGTGGTTTGTCTTTCAAACATTGCATAGGGTGTCCCTCCACAGGACTTGCTCAGGACTGCAGTGGACAAGCATGGTGATCCACTATGCTTTCTACTTGAAAGCCAGTTCTGCCATTTGAAAGGCATCATCAGACACAGATGGATGATGTGGAAGAAGAGCCAGTGCACGTTGCCGGGCCAGATCCGAATCAAAGCAGGCTCTGTGTGCTGAGAACAGAGTACTCGGGGTCTGGCTTTCAGTACTGTCATCTGCTGTAGGAAAACCCTTCTCTCATTCTGCAACATGCCCAACTCAGGTGCTTGGAGGGAATAGGCACCAGGGAAGAAAAAAAATGCCATTTCCATTGCCACATAAACACACAGCAGTGCTCTCACCACGGGAAGATCTGTAAGCAATACCGTAGCATCAGTAAAAAGACAAAACCAGACCACAGTCCATCACAATGGCAGATGCTTTCCTGAGCCTCTGACTGAAAACTACCTCATCTTCACCTGAAAATTAAAGCCAAAGATATACTTAGCAGCCTGGTCACTCACAGAGAGACTAAAGAAACTGCATAGAAAGACTTCAGGCTTGAATAAATCGAATACACATGGAGTTTTCTGTCTTACAGGTGTGTTTGTCCTGGGCCGTAAAACCAAGACCACTGAGTGTGAGTAATGACATTTTCAGGAGGTAAGAACTTGAACATAAAATAATTCCAACTGCCCTTGACTGTCTTCCCAAGTTGTTCAAACCAAGATGGCAACATCACTAACACATGCTGAGATTGTCTGTGGTTATGCATAAATGCACCTTGGTTTGTCTTCCGCTTGTGAAGCCTCTGAAAGTAACTCAGCCTTGAGGGAAGACAAAGGTATATCAGGTGAGTGGGTAAGCAACGTAACAGCACTGCACTCCCAGCAAGGCTTGTGGATGTCCATCTAATTTGATTTACAGTAGGTTGAGATCTTCATTCTCATGAAAACCTTTGGTGCAATGCAAATACAGTTTCCCATGTGGTACTGTCAGTTGGGGAAACTGAAATGGAAAGTTTACTTTCAGGTCACCATTCATCCTTACTAAGCTGAATTTCACAGCTTTAGGAAGTCTCCTCTGCGTGCCCCCAGTTTTAGGAAAGCAGCTCAGAGTCTCCTCTGAGCATAGAAGCAAGTCAGACACACATATGGTCAGCGCAAAACAGACCTATTTTCCTGTTTCGCTCTGGCTCAGGGCGGCTCAGCATCTTCTGTGATCAGCCTCACCCACATGACTTGCTTCTCCTTATATTCCCTTTCCCCCTCCTTGCTATGTTCCTCAAGAAATCACAAAGCTGACCCAGTATTGTTGCTCTGTCTCCTGTGTAACTGTATAACCCTCTATCACAACACTGCCATTGCTAGTAAATAAGCCATAAACTTTGTAAGAAATATACAAGACCTGTGGACTGAGGCTTGTCAGTTTTGCCTTCGCTGAACTTTCCTTTACCTGCCTGTAGCTTTGTTTTGCTTCTCATAGCTGTGACAGCAATTTCTCCAACTGATTAGGTGTCTACTGATTTGTTTCACTCTTGCTTCTCTTTGTGCGGTACAACCATAGCTTTATACAGATGCAATCATCGTCTTCTTCCTGGCAAAGGACTGCAGATGTTGGCAGCTCACGGTAACATCCCCCATGACCACCACCAGAGTGAAACCACTAGAACACAGGGGAGCAGTGGAAGGGTGAGGGCAGCACCAAGGAAAGGGGTGAAACGAAGTAATGTGTGTGTGCGTTACATTTTCATACAACTGCTCTAGCTGCATTGCTATTCCTTCATTTTTGTAACAGTTAAAGCTGGATTAATACTGAATAGTCTCTTAATATTTCAGTTAAACTAACAACAGATTCCTGGCTTTACTTCTTCCTTGATATTCTTCCTCCTTGACGATAAACAACATTTTCAGTGTAACAACTGACAACAGGAAATTCAGAAGGTCTGTGTTTCCTGCCCACGCATGATGCATTACAAGGGACTGTGCTCCATTAACCTTTTTTTCAGCAGCAGGGAAATACAGGAGGTCTGTTTTTGTGTCCTACTAGTCACACTGCTATCAATGCAGCAGCAATTCTGCTGTCTGGGTTG
Organism: Grus americana; assembly: GCF_028858705.1. Classification (NCBI taxonomy): domain Eukaryota; kingdom Metazoa; phylum Chordata; class Aves; order Gruiformes; family Gruidae; genus Grus; species Grus americana. The sequence continues at coordinate 52,913,757 of NC_072891.1, forward strand.
ATCTTCACCCCAAAAGAGCAACATACATGGAGATAATTCTGTTACTCATTTTATGTTTTTCTTAGAGGTGCTTTTCAAAAGACAGCAAAATGTTGCTCTCCTGTTGGGGTTAAAAAAAAAAAAAAAAAAAAAAAAAAAAAGAAAGAAGGGCTTTGCAATTCCAAGGAAGAAACGGCTTAGTTATCTTCATGACCTGCAAGGAGAAATTGTATCTTTTTTTTTCAGTCCCTCAATTATTTTCAATGTATGCATCAGAAAATCCGTCCATAGGTTTTCAGATCACTGTTGAGTGGTAATGGATGTTCTCAGAGAGGAAGCACCAGCTGAAGATGCACTTTAGGGTTAGACTCACAAGCCACAAGAACAGCTTCAGGCTTCTTTTTCCTCTGTTCTTCCACTTTCCTGAACTGCTCAGGGTCCTGCAGTGAACTTCAGCTCTACACAGAACAATCTGCTTGCCTAGATGTGTCACCAAATAGTTAGCAGTCTCTGTTGCCCTGTCAGAAAGTCCTCTCTGAAATGTGCTGTCAGGGAAAGTTTCCCAAAAGCCCCAAGAATAAAAATGTCCCTTCTCAATCTGACTTTAAAAATGCTGACAGATGGCTGAGTTTCTCCATCTTCCTTCCCTCCCTCCCACGTTTAGTTCAGAAGACTCCTGCCTACAAGAATCCAAAGCACACTGTGAAATGTTCTTCGACTTGCCATTTGTGTTGCTGCCAGGAGGAAGCCAAAAACCGTGAAACCAGAATGCCAAAGGGCTTCCTACCAACTGTGTGAGCCTCCCTCAACCTACTGCAGTTATTTACAAATCCCATGGCTTCCTCACTACCCACTAGGGCTTAGAAGGGCTGCGTCTTTGCACCGTGCCTCCAGGAGACTCCCAAGGAAAGCACAAGATTGAAATGTTTAATAGTCAGTGGAGAGTCACTGTAGCAGCAGACGGAAGGGGTTTGCTTCTTTTAGTCCTCCTGCAACTCTGATAGGTCTTCCCAACAAGGACATAGATTGACACTGGGGAGGAATCGGTAAGCTCCTGACTCCAAGTCAGGCCATTGTGCTCACATTGTCACTGGTAGGTTATCATCAGCCCTGGGTGCAGGGGTGAGATAAGGAGACGGAGAGAAGTGAATTTTTCCTAAAATGTTGTAAATTTCAGAAACTCGGTCTTCTCCCAAAAGTCACTAAGCATCAGGGTCTCCATAAGGGATAGCACACTCTAGGCTGGTAATAACCCAATTGCCAAAAAAAAAAAAAAAAAAAAAAAAAAAAAATTTAAAAAAAACCCCCAAAACCACAACTTAGACTCTTGTTTTGCCCTGCCCTTTGCACTGCACTACTAACTTTCTAACTGACAGCAGAGAATAGAAGTTTTTTGAGCTTTGTCAAAAGCATGATGAGAATAAATTTACATGAGAAGCACACTGTTTACAGATGCATAGGAATGATTACCCTTCATATGCCTTTTGCTACACCGGCACGCACACACAGAGCAGTACTGAGACTGTATTGTTAAAGTACTGTAGGAACAAGAGAGAGCAATGGAAATTCTTCTCCAAAGTGGTAGCGACATTTTGTTAGGATATCACAAAAATTTAGCCCTAAGGGTTTTCAATTTCATCTCATGGGATAAAGTCATACTTTGGCACCAATTTGTCCATTTAGTTCCTCCTTCAAGAAAACTGCAGGAAAATGCTGCCATGCCTACATCCCTGTATAAATCTCAGTGGGTTACATTTACATCATCTCACGTCCCACTAGGCCATTTGTGGTGTGCGCTGTTATGCAACTTTCATGTCACATCTTATAGGATCACAGCCACTCGCAGTGCAGCACGAAGTAATGTTGCACCATTGGTGATGATGCTGCTAATAGATCAAGCTGCTATCTGGGCAACAAACAAAGCAGGTAGTCCACTTCTGTGGACAAATCTGACAGATAAATCACTCCGTCTGGATAATGTCACAGACTTCCCACGTAGCACAAATGATCTACAGAAAATATTTTCATGGATGTAAAATGACTCTGCCCCTCATTCCATGTTTCCATGTTTTCTGATGTTACCTTTCTTCTGCCAGTGGTACATTTAAATATATATATATATACACACACACACTCTGTGTATTTATATATTTAGGCTCTGCCTATAGCAGTGGTTACCAAACACATGGAAATTACTTGAGATGACATGGCTAGAATAAACAAAAGCCAAACACAGGTTGTCAGCGTACTGGATCATGCTTTGCATTCTCTAAGGAAATCCAGCACCTGCACAGCTCTGCGGCACAGCTCTGCGACATGCAATAGGACCTAAAAGATGTTTCCTCTAACAAAAGCTAAATCACAGCTAAAATCAAGGCAAAATCAAAACAAAGGAAGCTTTTGGCGGAAAAAATTTTAAAAAAGAAGGAGTTATTCCAGCAGCCCAGCCTGATTCTCACATCATGTGGCTGGGCAGTGCCACCTTCTATCAGAACTGACAGAATCCTAGCAGTTATACAAGCAGGCAAACAAACAAATGCAAGGGTTCATGTTTGAAAATAAATATCCCCAGAGCTATCTATTTGGCTATCTCTAGGTGCCTTAATCATCAGCCAAGTTCCAGAAATGCTGTTCTATCAACAACTCCTGTTATATTCAGGGAGTTATTTCACCTTCTCCTTCCATATATATGTATATGTATATGAATATGTATGTGTCTGAAGGTTTATATACCAGCTTTCCTATCTACAGTTATTTACTTTGCATTTACATGTAGATGTGCTACAGGTGAAACTTTCACTGTGACATGGTTTTCTCCTGCAGAATTTTGCTCAAGGCCCTTTGAAAGGGTTGCTGCAGCACACTGAGGTAGACACTGTGGAAACGATGAATGGGAAATTGTTGGAAAAGCAAGAGAAGCCTAAGAATGGCCAGCAACAGACAGTACTTCCTGCCTCACCATAAAACTCACATCACTCATGAGAATTTTCTCTTGAAGTAACCATCCAAAACCACTGATATGTCAGTATTCTTTTACAGACAACACTTCCAATGTGTGTTACGCCCATGTGGCACTGAAGTTGTGCAGTTAGGGCAAGCAGAGTTTCCTTTACTGTCAGATTGGCTGCTCAGCACAGGGCCCCCGACTCCCTGCAGTAATGCCGATTTATTGGAGCCATGGATAGGCTCCTTCACTCCAGCCTGCAGAGAAGCATGGAGTGAGTCATAGCTGGAAAAGCAATGGTAGGGTCCAGCTCTCCGAGTATAGTGCCACATGCCAGAAGCAGGCTCTAAAATAGCAATAAAGTACCCACGTTACTACTTACACATCCAACTCTCATCACCCAGTGATGAAGTGCATTACCAAGCTGGCACTAGGATGGGATTAGCAGAGATACTTCAAACAAGCCATATTAAATCCATATATATGTGTGGTGGGTGTGTATGTATAAATATATAAATTTGTATTTGTGTTCAAGAAGAATGGATTAAAACTGCAATAAACAGCAATGATGTACCCTTGCACATTCTTCTCTTAGTGCCAAGATTAATTTTTAATCTTTCCAGGCTTTATTGGACTGTTCTTGCTCTATCGTTATATTGCAAATGCAAAGTGGCAAACGGACACAACAGACACCCTGTGGGGCAAATAAAACCAACATGTACAGCAGGGCTGTCATGTTATTCTAGGGCATATGCAAGAGGTTTACTCATCTTGATAGTACCATTTTGTAGTATGTGGTGTGAGAAAGAAACACGAAACCATTTACCAGAACAAGATGTTCCTGCCACTTTTCATTAGTCAAGCTGAAATACTGTCTCGCATCAGTACAAACATACCTGTATGTTTCAGACAATACCTGTGTCAGAGCATCAGTTACGTCTGTAGGAAGCGATAAGGACAGAGGAACTGAAAAAAATGTAGGGGGCAAGAGACTAGCAGGAAGAATTGTTACTTTTTTCAAAATTTTGACTTGCTATCATCACAAAGGTATTTTCAGCACTAAAAAAAGGAAAGAGAGAAATTTTCACTGTAGTGGTACCTTTCCCACAAGTGTCCCCTTGTGTCCTTCAAGATGTGTGATTTTAAAAGCCACAGACAAAACTCACAGCCACCCTTGTACTTTTCCAAGACTTTTCTTTACATGCTTCACACACAGGTACCAACCTCGTTTGGAAACAGCCTGTTTGGAAAACTTGACAGTGGTTATCTGAGAGTCAAAGTTTATTCTTTGTGATTTGGCCATCTGTTCATTGAAGAAACACTTCCAACACCTCCAGCCTGCTGCTCACAGCTGCAGTGTCAGCCTTCATTGTTGCTTCTGTTTCTCTATGCAGAATCTTCCATGTGCCCCCTTCCTACCCCAATACTCTGGTGGAAAACAGCATCTATAGATAGGAGAGATGATGCAGCAATACTTGAAATGGTAGCAGGAAATGCGTAGTATATAGGACCAACCACTGTCCTACAGGTCCAAGGTCATAAGAGAGAAGAGCTAAGAGTAAGAAGGCACTTTTGAGAGCGCTGGGTCAGTCAAGTCACAGGAATGAAAGGGAAAAGGACAGGACAGATCCTGACACTCTGGCCAGAGACCTGCGCTTGTGAAACAAACAGGAAGAGATGTGGCTGTGCTTACATCAGAAAGTTGCTATAGCATACCATGTTGCTTGACATCATTGACTATTCTTGCTGTCCTCTGGTATAAAGATTCCAGCAGATCCCTTTTCTCAACCTAATGTTAGGACTCAGCCTGATAACCCCGCTCCCCATCCTCTGTATCTCCTTTGCAACAACACCTCTGTTTCTGTGGGAGAGCTACAGCTGTGTGCCTGCAGTCAAAGGGCACCTACATCTGGATTCCTGACCTGGGTAGCTACACAAGCAGTAGCACAAATTATTCAAGCACTGATGTTCCTGTATGCGGGTATATTACAGCTCACCTCCTCTTTTATTAAAGAATACCACTGCACAACGTTGCTTGCTCCAAGGATCCAGAACACTCCCCTATATCTTGGCAGTCCAAACTCTTCAAACTTTTCTGATGACTTTGCTCCACAGTCTTCAAGGTGGGCTCTAATCCTGAACCAACAGTACTTGCCAAAACTACACTCACCAGGAAAAAGTCAAGGCTGAGGTGCAACAGAGCAGAGAAGAGATACAGTTGATCCACAGGGATGCACAGAAAAAGGAGGATTGCTGTTGGCTGGAGGTGCAGAAGTCAGAGCACACACCACCTCTCTATGCAGCCAAAGCAATACCTTTGCAAGGTCACCCCTCTGTCTTGCTTGTCCTAACACTAGCTGGCCCAGCGTATTTATCTGTACTTGGACTATACCAGCTCTTACCATCTGTCTCCACATCATAGTAAAAGAGTAAATTAATGTCCTGAGTGTATCACAGGATAAGAGTGCAGATGCAATGACCATGTGCTGAAAACTGGACTGAGTGCACCCAGTTCCCATTAACTGCAGATGCCAGAGGTCCTCCCAACTTTAACTCTAGCATCCAAGGAAAAACAGCACCCAAGGAGAGAGGCTCAGGCCTCTGGTATGTACAAGTTGCTACAAGAACTACTCACTTTACAAAACATAGATTCCTGCCAGATACTGATTACCCTTAACCTTTTTGAAAGCCGGGAGAGGAGCCTGAAAATCCTCTGCACTGCAACGCAAATCAATTCAGGCACCACTGAGCAAATGCAGCCCTGTCTTCTCCCAGCTCTGTCCTGAGATGTCTCTGCCCAATAAACATTCAGGAGAAAGAGTTTAATCCAATTGACCCACAAAGGCCAATACTGAGAAGCGCTTTGAACACTTTAAAACGCTCCCTCAGAAGCAAGAGAGGGAAACTTTGCAATCAAGCCTTCAGTAAAGAAAACTTAGCTACAAAGAGCTTTTATCAGTGATTGTACCTCAGCTGCAGCATGAATAAAAGCTTTTTCCATTATTGTCAGGTCACACCTGAACACTGCTAGCTCCGTGCCAGAACAGGGATAAAGCCGCTTTGGTTCTGCAGCCCCACATTGTCAACGTAGAGAAGGAGGAATAGCAGAGGAGCTCTCCAGAGAAAACAACACAACACAGCACAGCACTTCTTTTATTCTCATACCAGTTGCGTTTTGCTCCCCAGAGGAAATGGATCAGATTGAACTGTGAATGAATACGCTCCATCTTGAACTGTTATTATGCAGAAAAAGATCAAGAGGTAAGAAAGTAAATTGGAAACACCATTATGAATCTATTTTTATCAGCAAGGCTTGCCTCATTTCCTATACCAAATCAGCCTTGCTCAGATTTCAAGCCTTCTTCAGAGCTCCTTCCGCAATTCAACCACATCCTTGTCAAGCAATGATGATTTCAGGCCTCGCTTGGCTGTTGTTGCTGTGAAGAGAATAAATTTTGGTTTACATATGTAGTTTCTACAAGTACAGACTCATAGACAGTTAATATATTATTATGTTTTATAAAGGTTAGATATTAACCATGCATTATAACATGTATCAATATTTTTAAAATGTCTGAGAAACAATTTATGAACAGAATTTAAATAGAATGTCCTTCCAGAAGACTCAAGAAATGCTCACCTATTTAATTATATATAAAATATACATGTATATCTTATCCGCATAGATGAGTATACTTTCATTTTTGTAGAGAGATGCCTGGGAGCTGAACGACTGGTATTCATTAAGCTTATTTATCATGGAGAACAGAGTTTGAGAAGAAACTGTCTCAAAAAACAAACCAACAACAGAGAATCATACAATCATAGAATTATAGAATCATTTAGGTCAGAAAAGACCCTTAAGATCATCAAGTTCAACTGTTAACCTAACATCATAGGCTCCTCATTCAGGTTTCCTACAGTACTGTAATTTTTTACATGCATTACTAATGTACAAATATCCAAGCTTCTGTGGGAAATCTGAGAAGAGCAGTTTGCCTGACAGCTGCATGTACCACAGAAGAGAAAGGACTGTGACTGAGAGAAACAACATAAATAAAGTTAGGAACACCGACTGGCTAAAATAAACCACCTTGAAAAGGAGACTGTCTGTTCGTTAGTGTCAACAAACACCAGGGTGTCATTATGGTTGTTGTTGCACAGTCTTCACGCCAGACAGCCTGCCCTCTGGAATAGGGATATAAAACAGAGGCAGGTAGCACAAGCTCAGCTGAAGCTGGAGTTACACAGAAGTGATGCAAGACTGCAAATATAGGACCAACATCCTAGTGCATGTGTAAAGCAACAGAACAGATGCAGAAACTGATTTGACTCACATAGGTTTAACTACAGTTAACTTCATCTGCCCTAACTCATATTCAAATTCAGACACAGTCATTCATAGTTCCTCTCTCTTTATTTTTAGACACCAAATCATGTGGTCAGTGTTTAGACATCCACCTTAGGATGGTAACAATCCCATCCTTACAGTGCCTATTTCTCAATGACCACTAGAAGTTTGGGTGGAGAAACATGCATCCAGTCAAACAATTCCCAGCCAGGATATCTCACACTGCCAGGTCTGCACGAAGTGGTAGGTTGCATCACCCACTACGGCACAGGAAGGTACCTGCTTTAACTTGGGACACTAAAGAGGTCTCTGAGAATTAAGTCATCTATTTCTGACAAGGTGCTATTTGTATTTGGCAGTAATGACTCACCTGTTCTCCTGCATTTGGGAGCAATGGCATGGCTGCTTTCAGGGTTGAGAAGGGAAGTGAAGGGAAGGATCTGGGCTGTTCTCAAGCCTACTTATATTTTTCAGTAGTTATATGGATGGAAACAGCTGAATAGTCCTACAGATGGACACGTTAATAAGATTTATTAATGGATAATAATGATAAAAAAGTGAAATTAAGCAAATCTGCACACTGTAGGGGAGAGCTGCAGGTGCAGATGAATGTATCAACAACTCTGAGATGAGGCCAAGAAAAAAACACGCTGCAGAAATACATCACTGCAAATGGAAGTTGGCTGCCGATTCACGTAACTGCCAAAACTTCTCTAAGAAAGAAACATCTCCACAATGGAGACTTTTCGCACAAACTGGGAAGGCATCTTAGAGGAAGGATCTTTCCATACATCTGTTTCTTTGTGTAAGTGTCTGCATCCACTGTTTGAAAGAAGATAACCAACTAACAGACCTCCAGACTAATCTGGAAAGGACTCTGTCAGAATCCTTTCCTTCCAGGTGCAGTGTTTTTTCAGGTTTTTTCAGGGTGTTGTGCCTGATGACAGATAGAAACCCTTCTGCCTCCTTTCCAGACTTCTGAAAGAACCTTTTTTTATAAACCTATCAAATCAGGAGCTCTACCAAAAGACTGGAGTACAGCAAGGTCAACGCCGCGTGTAGGAAAGGGAAAACACTCAGGCTATCATCTTGCCTGCAGTGAAGCCAAGAGTAAACAAGCCTTAGAGCACAGTGAAGACAAGAGCATTTCTGTTGTGGTTTCAGCTGAGATCAAGTTAATTTTCTTCAAGGTAGCTGGTATGGAGCTGTGCTTTGAATTTGTGCTGAAAACAGTGTTAACAGTAGAGAGATGTTTTTGTTATATAGAGATGTTTTTGTTACTGCTGAGCAGTGCTTGCACAGAGCCAAGGCCTTCTCTGCTTCTCATACCACCCCACCAGCGAGTAGCTGGGGGTGCACAAGGAGTTGGGAGGGGACACAGCCAGGACTGCTGACCCAAACCAACCAAAGGGATATTCCATAACATATGACATCATGCTTAGCATATAAGGGGCTGGGGGGAGAAGCATATAATGGGTTGGTGGGTTCAGAGTGATGGTGTTTGTTTTCCCAAGTCACCGTTACGTGTGATGGAGCCCTGCGGTCCTGGAGATGGCTGAACACCTGCCTGCCCATGGGAAGCGGGGAATGGATTCTTTGTTTTGCTTTGCTTGCGCATGTGGCTTTTGCTTTACTTATTAAACTGTCTTTATCTCAACCCACGAGTTTTCTCACTTTCACTCTTCTGATTCTCTCCCCATCCAAGCAGGGGGGAGTGGGCGAGTGGCTGCGTGGGGCTTAGCTGCCAGCTGGGGTAAAACCATGATGACTTCTAAAGTGGAAGAAAGAACAATGCATAATTTGTGCTTTTATCATAGATACTTCATGTCTAACTGAATTGGTGTCTTTCCTTAGTCACTTATTTTCTAGACAAAGAAAATGTGCTAGTGTTCCTTTGTCTGGCTTTCAATGAAGCATTGATCAGCTGCCAGATATGAAACTTTTGCTTAGGATGGAGAGAATGAGAATTACCAAAAGAAGCTAGAGTTCAGGAGACAACTGGAAAAAATAAAGACAAGAGCAAATAGCATCAAAAGAGCTGATTGAGCTTGAGGGATACTAAAGATCCGAAGCAATTTCAGGGAAATTACACCCACTACACTGATGATGCTGTGTGACACAAGGTTTCCAGTATAAACAAATTTGTGCCACGTCTGGGAAAAGACAGTGAGGGAAGGATAAATTTCTTGAGTGTGTTTCTAGTGTCTAATCAAGGGCTGAGTGTAAAATATTTTTTCTATTGGTAGTGAGTTAAATTTGAGTCTCTTGCCTTCATCTAACTGAGACAGACATTTTAGTAAAACTTTAATGCAATCTTTCCCTGAGACCTCTGTCCTTTTATAAACTTCACTGAAATCAGCTGACAGGTTCAAAATTTTGGAAGGGAACAAAATAACTGGTATAGTTTTTCTGCACACCCACACACATTATTCCATAGCCTTTTCCCTCTAGAAAGCCTGGTTTAAAATATTCATCACTATATAAATAATGTATTAAATTATTTATAATGTAGCACATTTAATTATAATTAAATATTAATTATAATACTAAAAAGAAGCACACTAAAAAGAGCATCTGAAGCACTGAAAGTGTAAAGCATTAAACAAGGTTGTCACTAAGTGATGTTCTGCATTGCTACTACATGTTCAGAGCTCTCATATATTAACCCTCTCAGCTTGCAAGCCTTTTGTTTGATACTAAATTCGGGGACTCCCTTCTCTGGAGGACATTGGAAAAGAAGATCAGGTGAGAGGCCTGGAGATATTTTCTGCTATTCTTGCTTTCAGTGTTGAATCTGTTTTCCCTGAAGACAGAATAAAAGACAAACACATGAAGGAAAGGGGAACACCAAAGTACAATAGAAAACACAGCTTCCGTGGCTTAGCACTAAGTGTCCAACTTTGCAGATCCCCTGTGCTGTTGGAGGGCACAACCAGCACCTGTGAAAAGTCTCTTTGGCAGACCTGGCAAAAATTGTGCTGTGTTAGACTGCTTAAGTTATTGCTCTGGAGGTATCGCTGGTCACTGACTCACAGCATCACTGCAGAAGAAACAGCATAAGCCAGCTCAATCAGACTGTGTTTAAACATTGGGTGAAAAGAAAAGCAAGGCTGAAAAGGAAAATGGCCACACTCAGGGCCAGGGGGACTGCAGGATGACAATTCTCCTGCTGCAAGGGGCGCGCAGTGCTTTGTGGACTCAAGCTGAGATAAGTATGTTCCCTGGATCCTGTACCTTTCTTTGGCTTATTAAAAGATTTGAAGTGTCAAACTAAGAGCCAGGAAATGGACGCTTTATATAACAGTATGCAATTAACATCCTTAGTGTCTGTTTGGGGGACTTCCAAGTGGAGATGGAATGTCTCACATTCTCTGTAATTGGTTAGAAAAGTAAGCCTAATTTTCAGGGAAATTAATTTTGTTTCCTACTTTCCAAAACATAACTTTTCTCTCCCTCTTTTTCTTCACCAGCCATTTTCTCAGCACAGTCCTCAGACGTTATCAGCAGACATTTCTGGGATTAAATGACTCTATATTTAGATTTTGCTGACTTGCATAAGCAACTTTGTGTAAGACATGGCTTCTCCTGCGAGCGCAAGGGAGCTTGCAAAGAGCCATTACCTTGGAAATCCCATCCAGAGCAGGATCATCAAGAGCTAACTGCTCTTCCCAGCTCTCTCTAGGTACTGGGATTGTGCACAGGAGACTGTACTGTCTGAGCTAGAAGGAGAAATGAACAATCACACTTCTGTCATATGTATTTAGATCCCTGAGCTTGCACTGAGAATTGATTCAGAAGCATTTGAGACTGACTGCCTATCAAGCTCCTTTACTCTCTTTTGTTGTTAACAGCTCCTGCCCGACTTACATTAGGAATGGCTGGGCAAACCTCACAGTTTAACCCTTGCAGCTTTGGATCTGACCTTCTGTTTCGGCCTGCATGGCTTTGAGTCAGTGGACTGCCTGGGCACAAGGTGGGAGCTCTGCATGAGATTGCTATCCTCACATGCAGTCCTAAAGATAATTAAATTAACTACTAACTTAGCTAGGCACAAGCTGTGTTGATTGCATAGCCTCTGTCAAGCAGAAGACAGATATTAAACAGTGTTTTTCTAGCAGAAGCAAGCCCTCTGTACTTGTACTCTGTGGAAGATGCAGAACAGCTTTTATCCAAGAGTTGTCTAATCACATGGCTGTGATCCTAAGCCCCAATCAATATGATCTTCAGCAGAGTACCTCATCTACAGCTTAGGTACCATTGAGAGTAAAGAGGGAAAATGGAGGTGGAGAGAAAGATAGCAACGTCAGGGAGCCCAAAGTAATTTCTCACTTTCCCAGGTTACTAGTCCAGGGTATCTACTTTACTGCATCCTCTGTAGTCAGAAATCATTATTTTAGAGCAAGGGAGGGGGGGGGGGGGGGGGGGAGAAAAAAAAGGAGAGAAAAAAAAGAGAAAACCATGGTTGTCTGTCTTCTGCTGAAAACTCAGATGCCTAACAACAATTTCTGTAACCCTGGAGATTCAGCAGTTGCCCTGCTTCAGTGAGATAACCAGAGGACCTCATTGTCCCAGTGAAGAGAAGGGTAGTCTACTCAACTAAAATTTTTCATCAGTTTGGTAAAATATTTTGGCAAGGATGAAGCTGCACTGTATCACAGAAATCAAATGGTGCAGGAAGTACCTGTCCAGCTTTTGAAACAACTGGCAACATGCTCAGATACAGAGGAAGTAGGCATCTTGGAGAACTTTCAGCTTCACCTAGAGACTTTCTCTTCCTGGTGTACTCTCCTACTCTCTTGGTAGAGTATTCTCTCTCATGTCAGAATCCCTCTCCTGTCCTGTTCCTTTTCAGAAGGGTAACCAGTTTTTAATCTAGCTCTTCCTGATAGGAACTTTTTGGGACTTGCATAAAGCCAATAATTAATAATTGTGCACACAGAACAGAACCATGGTGGCAAGGTTCACATTAGCATTTCCTGTCTTTCAAGTGCCCACCCATGCAACATTTATACCCTTTTAACACAGGTTTTCTGGGGGAGTTTAAATTGCTTGTGAAGTACTTTGTGCATGAAAAGCCTGTTTAAATGACATATATTTATTATTAATAGTAATAACGCAGGTGCAGCAGCACACAAGTGCGATTGCATTGTTGAAGATCACAGGTGCTTTCCACCAATAAGAACAAAAAAAGTGCTTCAAGCTCTAGTTCCAACAGAAATATACATAAACCCTTTGGTACCAAATTCTTGGCTCAACATTAAAGTATGAGGAAGCCAAAGTGGCGTGGGGAACAGTTATGCAGGGAGGAGATGTTGGCTAATGTCCTGTACATTTGGGACACTCAGTGATCCATGATAAAGAAAGACTCCTAGCACTTAAATGGGAAGCAGAGTTTCTAGGTCCCTGTGCACTGTGAAATAAAAGAGATGCTAGGATGTATTTTATTTGAGCTGGCACAAGTAAAAGCAGCAAAATAGCAGCAGCAACGGAGCCTCTAGCACAAGCTAACAAGCAGCATGTCAGTCCCCTGCCTGATAATCCAGTCAACACCTCCACTTCTTCCCTTCGTCTCAGTAAGCTACATGTGAGAGGTGCCTATATAGAGACATGTCAACAGGGTCTACCTCCTCTTATCCTGCTCTACAGAGAAAATTGTGTAATCTCGTACGCTTTTGTCCAGTCCTTCCCCACAGCCCAACCCAGGTGCTGAAGACAAGCAGACAGAGATGAGCCCAGGAATCTATAAGGCTCCTCACCCCATACTGGTCCAGTGAAGGGCAAGATTGGCTTCTGCTCCCCTTCCTGGTCCTTGTATCACACCTGAGCAACCTTAGGAAAAATAACACAAAGGCAGCAAATGTCCTCAGTGCTTGACTGCTAGGAATAACAGTGATGTGAATCCCTCCTCCAAAGAGTCTGAAGCGAAACAAGCAGGGGCCACCATGTGCTACACAGCCACTGGGGCAGCGGGCCAGCTGAGAGGTTATGGCTCAGGGCTCAGGGCTAGCACCGGACCATGGGATCACTCAGCTAGCCATATTACTGGCCAACTGGCAGCATATAGCCTCCTCCCCTTCCAGACAGCTAGAGATGAAATCTTTGATTTAAGGACTTCATTTAGCAAGCCACAGCTAGATAAGCTCTGGGAGACTGGTGGGGAGTTTGTTTCATCAAGTCCCATTTTAGTTTTGATCTGTGCTCTGTCCTGGCACACCACCTCCTTCAGAAATTGCTCCCACAAAAACTCTCACTCCAGACTCCAGTTACAGCGAGCATGTGGGTAGTTCCTGAGGACAATGGAGTGAGTAATACAGTGGTCATCCCCAGGTTACTGATTAGTTTCCCACACCTGTGCTTGTCTAAACTAGTCTTCAAATTAAAAGCAGATATCCACACTTTCCTGCCTTTCCCTCCACTGGATATCTAAATTCAAGCTCATGGGCAGATCCCTTCCTCCTCTCTGCATGGGTAAAGATGCCAATGTGACTGCTGGGTGATGGCAAGTTGTATAGTGAGTGCATGCACACCTTCCTCAAGCCAAAAATCACCAGCAGTATTTGCTATGGCTCCAGACTGTTCTGGGGCTCCGTTAAAAACGGAGGCTGCCAAGTTGAAAACTGACTGGCATCTGTAAAAAAAATGCATGACAAAACTCCTTCCAGGACTTTGGATAACAACTTCTGTTGGGGCCCTGGCAGAAAAACCTAGCCAACAACCACACTTGAGGAGAGTGGCACTCAGAGAGGGAACGTGGACTGAGTTGTGCATCATGTCCCACCTGCTCCCCACTCTGAAGCTTCGTGAGGATGCAAGGGAGTAAAAAACCTTCAGGTCCAACACTGTTCCCACAACCAGATGGGTACAGGAGGTGCTGGCAAAGCTACAGCACTGCTCACTTAGTCCCGCTTTACCAAAGAATAACAGAAAGCTGTGACTGGAAAAAATGAGAAAGGACAGCTCTCCTCCCACTTCAGGAAGGCCACATCTCCACCTCACCCTAGAGAGCCTGAACGTGCTCTGTCTGAAGAGTGAAACATCTTTGTCAATTGATCACATCTCTATTTTAACACCAGTCATGGTTTTTGTAAAGATGAACACACCAGCTATGATTTGAATGGCACATAACCTGTTCTGACAGATACCTCAGAACAAACCACAGATAACAACAGCCATCCTCAAAGGAAAGTAAACCTTGTAAACCTGCTTATGTTACATCTCTACTACATAATGCACCATTGCAAAAATTACCTGAGCTTCCCTCACACAAACCATCTCCGGAATTATGAGCAGCTGAGCAGCACCAGGCTAGACTCACTGAACCACAAAATATATAGCTGTACTATTTTTAGTGCAAAGGCTCTAATGCAAAGATACAAGAATATCTCTGCCCAGATCACAGCTAGCACAGGTAGCTCAAGGTATTCCTTGTCCCTGTCTTGTGAGGGATAGGTGTCCTTTATCCGTGAAGGAGATGGGGCATTTGGACAAACCTGCACATTGCTCCTCACTCATGTAGAAATAAAAATCAAGACTCTGCAGAAATACTGGAATAAAATCCTTCTTCCCCATGCTTCAATGCCCTCAGAAACTTCTTGCTGACATCCACTATTACCTACTGAATGGCCAGTAGGATGGGATGTTTTCACCTGCTTAAGCAGTTTTATACAAATACCTGAGCTATTTGCTGTCTATTCCTGTTTCACCATCTCTGCAATCATTACAGAGAAAACATACTCTCTAATTCATGGTACCCTCTCCAGCTGCAACACCCACACACAGGATCCATTCCATCATAGTGGCTTTAGGTACTGCTGCATCAGCCATAAACACAAATGGTACCTGTTTGTTGGGCAGATGGATTATGAGCTGCTCATAAAGATTCACATTTACTAAGGTGCATAAAACTTTGCAGGCATGTGAAACAATGACACACTGAACACAGACATGGGAAGTACAGTCACTATGAAGCTGGTAAAGCTGTAATGATGTTTGAAGAGAGCAAAGCAGATTTGATGGGGGAAATCAGACGGGAACAACTCTGGTATTTGGAATGGTGAAAGACCATCAGGCCACCGGCACTTTCCATATGGTGCAACCTGTCTGAAATCTCATTCTCCAAGGCGTTCCCAAGGAGATCACAGACTTTACCAAGAGTTACTTAGGTTTGTTCATACAACTGAGTTTGAGCCCAGGAAACCCTATCTCTCTCCTATTAGAAGTCTAGTGTCTGGCTGTAGTACAGCTCTTCAAGCATACACAAACAAACCCTCAGCATCAGTCTTCCACCCTTAGTGAAATCCATCCTAGTCTTTGCAAAGTAAATCCCAACCCACCAGAGTCAAAAGCTGTTGTCAGCTCACCCTGAGCAAAATAAGCTGGCAGAAGATACATGAACACTTACAGGCCTGTATTGATTACTTGTGCAGGATCCGGAGCCTCACTGGGGAACAATCATAGACCAGCATAACCATTAATGGCAGAAACACAGTATTAGAGGTCTGAGCCACAAAGACCTCAAGCCCATAGAAGTCAGCCAGTTTTTTTCTAATGACTTCCACACACTCTGAAATTTGAAAGAATAAACTGTTCTGATCACTATTTTGCTCACAGAGTTAGCTATAGCTCACTATGTAACAGCTATATAGTTAAACAAACATAGCTAATGCAGTAATAGTTATACAGCTGCTACTCAAATCTGTATCAGCTGTTAGTTTTATTCATAAGCCTTGATGTATTCTCTGTATAGGTGGATTGTATAGATGAAGCTTCTTCCTGGTTTTGGAACCAAAACCTGTAATTATCTTATCCAAGAATGCTAACTCAGATCATCCTAGTTGCGAACACCATTGCACAGATTTTAGCAGCACGAAGGGATTTAGCATACAAAGGGCAGTTTTAAGCAGCCGTAAATTAAGTCAGGTGGGAATATCTGTCAAAAGAACCAGGTTGTAGGTCAGGTATCTTCTAGCATTTTATTAATGAGCTGGAAAATGAGAGTCAACAGCGTGCTAGTTAAATTCACAGAAACACTGAATTTGGAAGTGTTATTACCATCCCTGGGGTCTCAGAAGTGGTATGAAACACAGACAGGAAAAAGAAATGCATAGTTCACTTGGAAAATGCCACATTCCTGCATCTGAGAAAAAGATCCAGCTCTTCTGTGGGGAGAGGATATTTCTGTGGGGACACATAACTAATAAGTAATGGTTTGTTTTCTTTTCAAACTGAGCTTGGGTGGGGTTTGAACATAATTATTGTGTTTAATTTGCACCTTGTGAAACAGGGGGGTTATGTCTTTGGGTTTTGGTTGTGGTGGTGTTTTGTTTTAATTTTGCTTGGTTTTGCTTTTAAAGCTGTAACTGACCTTTCTTACAACAGCCAAAAGCCAGGTCACATTCCTTGTTAGCAGGGGAACAATCTAGAGCTTGGTGAATTCTGCCTTACACTGAAAAGAAGAGCAGACACAAAGCTTAAAAAAGCAATTTTAAACTTATATTTTCAACTATGTGTCATTATAAACACTTGGCCTCCCTACCATCCCATCTGCTTACTAAACAGAAAGTCAGAAGTATGATAAGGCCCCTCTTTTACAAAAAATCTGAAAATCAAGATCAGGTGAGCTTTTGCCCTTCTGCTCCACAGGAGATTTCCATCTTCCCTGGGCTCACCCTCAGAGACTGCATTTTGGTTTGACAGCTATACTTCCCTAGTGTGACTCCCCACCTGACACTGTCCCCTGGCACTTGGAGCTCTAAGTCCTGCACTGCTGTGGGTCACACATTCATGTAAGCTGAGTGGCTGGGCGGGGAACAAGCTAGAGCAATCTTTGCTTGAATTGTCCATAGTTACCTAGGCCATTCTTTAAAGTATAAGCAAACTAAAAGGAGTCAGGTGACAGCGGCCCTCTGTTACCCCTTTGAGTGTCATCCTCCCCTGGAATTATTTGGGGAATCACTGCAGAGCAGATCTGCCAGCACGTCATCCATATAGACATCCGTCAAAGGTCTGGTGTAACTTCAAAACACAGCAGAGACATTATGGACACAACAGACCAGGGTAGCCCGTCTTTCATGAATTCTCAGGAGGTCAGCCCAGCATACATGGCTAAAGGTAATCTTTGGCAGAAGACACAGTGTCTGGTGGAGCCTTTTCTTTCACCTTCCAAGACTGCTGCAAGCATTCTTGGATGGACAGCCAGGATGATGCTAGTCCCTTCCACCAGAGAATTGCCTTCAAAGTCTTCAGAGCTGTTACCCTGCAGGAGGATTCCTCATCTGTTTCTGTCATGCCGCCACCGCCACAGGTCTCTTTGAACTTCAGCCATAGCTTCCCAAAAGCAGAGCATGGAAACAGACACTGTCCATACATCCTGCACAGCTCTTTCTCTCAGCAAGAGCCTTCTTGCTGCAGCAGCCCCATTCTCTCACTGCCTTCATTTCTTCTTCTACTCACTGCATCAAAAATGGTTTTCTCCTCCTCCTTTGGCATTCAGACATGTTCTCCAGTCCTAGAGACAGCTTCACTCTGTTCCACAGGACTCTCCTAGTGCTCCTTATGTACATTTTCCTGGTATCAGGCTACTCCACAACCTGGCTTGCCCTCCTGTACCCTCATACAGTTCGGTTCCCAATGGATAGGTTTTGCCTCCAAGCAGTTTTCATGAAGTCTCCATTCACCTCCTCCTTTTCCAGCCTAGGGATCTCCTCTCACACCCAATATCCTGGTTTCTCCAACTGCCTTCACTGTTCTGCACTCGTCCTCCAGGTTCTTTTTCTGCAAGTGTCTGTCTATTCTTAGTCCTCCTCTTGGCATTGAACAGCTCCTTCACTTATCGTGATCCCACCTTCCTTATTCACTCCTGCCTAGGCAGAAAGTTCACTCCGGGGCTGCACATCCCACATCAGAAACACGGTGTGCACTCAACAGCATGTACATATGTACCACATGAAACAAGTCACTTGTATAAATGGGCCACAACGCTAAAGGTGTGCCACCTAATGGAAAGGGAATTGGGGCCAGGTGGAAAAGGGCCAGCATTATCTGCTCCTAGCATGCAAAGCAGGAATTTACAAGTCGAAGGCTTAGAAGGTAGAAAAGAGGCACTCCGTACCTTGATGAAAAAGGTAGCAGCAGAATATATAGATGTTGGTGGACATGATTTTCAAAAAGCCAGTCCAGGAAGCAGGCAGTTCTCCCAAACTACCTGATTCAACTGCCCTAAGCACAGCTCAGTAAAATGGACTGAAAAATACTGTTGATCCAGGACAGATACAAAAAGAGATTGTGCAGGCATTAGACATCTGAGGCAATGCTCTCTGCAAAAACCTGTGCTAGATTCTCTCCCATTCCTTCTCTCAGAAGAGAACCCACTTGCAGAACTCTGCAGAGATCTTGCTTGCTTGCTTTGGAGAAATAAATTCACTGCTTGGAGGGGGTGAGCCAGTTCTCTCTTCTGAAAGCAAAAAAGCTAAATGCAGCTTTTCATTACTCAGTTCAGCCCTGAGCTATCTTCAGGCTCACAACAGATTTCAGAAAAAAAAGGGCAGAGTTCATCACTTCACCAGCTCTTGCTTATCTCCTCTTCTCTGTTTAAAACTGTCTCTTCTCTTTGTTACCCAAAACAGGGCCCTGTCATGTTCAAGGCTTTGGTACCCCTTATGGTCTAGGTACAGAATTGTCACTTGCCATCAGCATTGTCTATTGAGTGACTTCCTCAGTAGCCTGTCGCCTTCCTGAGGCGACCGAACCCTGCACACCCATCCAAACTTGTCTAGAGTCACAATTTTCCTCTTTCTCTAAATGTAGGATGAGGAATAGGTACATTGAGAGAAAGGCTTGCCCAGGTCAGCACTAAGTCAGAAAAAAGCCTTGAGTCCTGAGTCCTAGCCCCTCTCTCAGCTCTTAGCATCTAAAGGGCTCATATCACAGGTGCTAAGTGAATGCAGCATTCAATTAGTGCGTGTTAAATAGCTTAATACAGATCACGTCCCTTTTGATTCATAATGTACAGAGTTGTTCTGTGTTCTTTAAAGTTTTATTTCTTTTCCCATCACTGTCTTAAAAGCATTCAGCCCCCACAATTTTCACTCTCTTCCTTATTTTTCAGTTCTTCCAGATCCTTTACTTTCGCATACCTGTTTGCATTCAGGACCACTTCACTGTCACATTTCCACTTCAGTGTAATATCCACATCACTATTAAAACCACATACAGCTCCCTTAGAAACTGCCCTATTTATTCCAGGAAAGGAAACAATCAGTACAAAAGTTTTATTAGTCCCACTGTATTTTCAGTCATAGTGGAGTTATGATTTATGATGGCTTCGTTAGAGTTTGGTGGGATGATTGTTCCACAGTATGGTCAACCTGAAGTCGACAAAGGAAAATATGACTAAAGATTTAGAAAAGTAGAACTGTTCAATGGAATCTACATGTAAATAAAAAAACCACACACACACAAAAAAACCAACCAAACAAAAAAACCCCCAACCAAACATAAGCCAACAAACTAAAACCACCCTGGGTTTGCAGAACACTGAATTAAAGAAAGGAAGTATAATCTGATTCTTATCTCCTCTCCCTGCAATCAGTTTATTTGGTTTACTTTTTTTCCCTTCTCATTTGTTTCCTAAGAAGTAACATTTATAATGGAGATCAGTGGGTCTGAAAGTGTGTTGGATGCAGATATCAAAATGAATTGAAGCAACTTGGGCTACTAAAATTCTGATCAAGACCAGTCTGAATAATCAAACCTGTCTGCACTAGAGTCATTAAAATGGGATAATCAGAACACTTTCCATCTACGCGTAAGAAATGTCCTGTGTCCTAGGAGAGGTTTCTCCCACAAGTTGTTATACCTGATCAGGGATAGTTCTGCTTTGGATGGAAAAACTTTTTACTGAAGTCACTCAAGCTGTCCTGGCTGTACTCCCAGGCTTGAAATTTCTCCCAACATGCCCATGTTACAGGACTGCAGCTGCAAATATAAAATATGAGTACCCAAAGATGAAATAAGAATGAATCTGTAGGCAAGAGCACCCAACTGAACAATGCTGATCTGGGTGTTTATGTCCAGAAGGTGGTAAAGAAGATCAATTCTCCAGCATCAGCCAAAGCATCGTCTCTTAGCATTGTAATGTTTTCTGGCCTCTCACAAGTGAAATTCATGCAAATCTTTGGAACACGATTCCTTTGACTGCACAGCATCTTGCCTACACTGTGAATCTCTCCTAGGGAGTCATATTTTAAAACTAATGCTGCCTGCCCCCTCTGAACGCTAGCTGTAGTTTCTTACTGGGATGCACTTACCCACTGCAGACAAACCCTGGTCTTCCCTGGGCATGCCCTGACCTGGCAGCTACATCTATGATCTCTATTCCAGTTTGGCCCCTTGAAGCCGTGGTCCTCCCTGTGATCCCTTCACCATCTAGAGTGCCCTGAAGGCAGCACCTAGACCAGAAACAGAAAACTCCTCTCCACTGTTCACAAGACACAAGTCTTGATGAGGGCACGGGCAAAGTGGGGATGCTGAAGAAAGATGCAAACCTAGACAAAGTTTTCTGGAAGAAAAGGAGGAAAAGGAAAGGAAAATGGAGAAAATAGTGAAAAGGACCAAAGGCATCAGCAGAGACCTTATCCTTCACTCAGCCAAGTGCACAACAGGCAACTCTGCATCCCCAGGAAACACATCCACCCTATCACATCACGGAAAACACCTCCCAAGGCAATCCACAGTCATGGCATGGTTGTTACACCTCTAAGTCCTCCAGAAGTCTTACTGAGTTCAACAATAGCTGTTGGCAGCTCCAAACTTCAGAGGGATAAGCTGCTGACAATAAGCACAAGCCTTTCCCTGTATGCAAGCTTTGGCACAAGAAAAAGCACAACAAGCACTTTCTAGCAGTCACATAGCTCAACGTGGGAATGGGAAAATGCTTAATTTAATGTATTTCTGCAGTATGGCAGTGAAATTTCAAGTTCTCTGGATCTTTTTTCATTCAAAATCATGGTTTCGTTACCAAAAGTCAGTCTCAGTGAGCAAAATACAGGATTTTTCAATCATTCACTACAAACCACAAGGAACTATTCAAAGGCATTTGAAAATAAATTATTGGGAAAACTAGATCTGCACTGCCACTTTTCAGACTGGCTTCTCAAATCAACAAGCTAGCTCAAAGACCTGTGTTTCATCTCATTATTATTCAAAGGAGTTCAAATCAAATGAAGCTATCAGGAATTAGAGTGGGTTCCCATATTAAAATTATCAGTCAAGTGTTAAATTTTAGTGCTTGATTACATTGTATAATAGTTTCAGGTTGCCTAACTGATGCAATATAAAGTGACAGAACTGGTGAAATGCCAAGAATAACACATTACCTGAGAACAGGTTCCAGGCTCTGAATGCAAAATAGCTGTGAGCAAGAGCTGCAGCTGTGGATCTGTCATTTCGTGGAGGGGTTTCCACAGGTCATACAGTAATTTGGATCAAATCTCTTTTTCAATGACTGATACATATGCAAATTCCCTCAAATCCTACCAATTATTCATCTGATTTAAGAGAAGAGATTTGCGGTCCTGTCTGATTTTCTCTGGTGTGCTTTTCCACTGATTTATTTATATACTACTTCTCCTCAGGTCTTCAGACTGGCAGTTCAACAAATCAGGCAGCCCCTGCTGATAACAAGATGATTTGGATATATCAGTCAACCAAGTGGTAAAGTAAAAACAAATACCTACTTTCTTCTTATTCCCAAATACGCAGCTTTTCCAGAGTGTCTTACACACTACTTGTTCTCTGAATCTACTGTTGATTTCATAAGTATAAAAGTATTTATTTTTATTAACCTAAAAGAGTAGGTGCACAATTGTATCAACATCTGATTAACATTCAAAAATAAAGTTGGTCACTGTAGAGATCTATTTTTCCCTTTCCAGCCCACTTTGTTTTTCACAGCTCTGCCTATGGCATTGTCCCAGCTATAAAGAACTGAGAATGTCAAGAATTATGTATGAAGAAAACTTACTGATGCAGTACTGTAATGAGACCACAATGATCAAGGCAGACATAATGCATAGTCTGAAACTAATTAGGACAATGGGATAATTATATTCTGGAGAGGCCTGGAGTGACTGTTCAGTTCTTACTACAAAACTATCCAGAGGCAAATGCAAAATACCTTTCTTGAGAAAAACCCATAGCATTCAGGAAGAGCAAGCAGTGACCAACTCTTCTGCAAACTAAAAACCATTGCAACTGCAGAGCCGTTCAGCTGGAGCAGTCAGGTGGGCACAGCAGACTGAATTAACCGGGGCATGTCTGAAACCTTCACTGCATCCATTCTCATGAGCTAGCTCTGATTCAGCATAAACACTACCTCTGCCGGTTCAGAGTGCTACATCACTGTATTTCAGGAACACAGAAGAGAGGAACAAGGCTAGATACACAGCAGACACTGAATATACTCGGCTTTCCAGAGGCCTGTCCTACTATTCCCAGCTTCACCAAAGTGGAGGTAGACAAGTGTTTCTTCCCTGGTTTGTGAAGCAGGTTTCTCTCTTCATTAACCCATTCTGCTGTTCAACTGGGAGCTTTGCATGTGCTTTTCAAAAGCCCCTTGTCGCATGATGACATTTACTCCCTGACACTTGGGATACACAATGTCAGCATCCTCAGAGGACTTTACCCCAAAAGGGACAACTGC
This sequence comes from Grus americana, assembly GCF_028858705.1. Lineage (NCBI taxonomy): Eukaryota > Metazoa > Chordata > Aves > Gruiformes > Gruidae > Grus > Grus americana. The sequence continues at coordinate 52,936,731 of NC_072891.1, forward strand.
CCTGTGAAGAATTCTGCTATGGGATACACTTGCTTTTCACATAAGTCATCCTCAAGAGAAAGAGCACTTACACTGTGGATTGAACTCATCGGAGACTGAACCTCATGCAAAATACTGCTCTTAATGCTGCTTGACCCATTACTCAGGAATTTCATAATCTTTGCCTATAATACAACCTGGTTCTGCCAGGAACTAGATGGTGGCTTAGGGGAACACCCTCACTGAAATTTAGGAAAGAGAGCAATGCAGCCTTGTATTTATTACAGTCCTGCAGTGACCATGCTTACTCCTACCTTGAAGGCCATCGTTTGTGCATTCAAACCTGATTACAAACAGAGAATTTCCATGCAGCTCTCCCACCACCTTCTTTCATCAGCCGGACTCATTTGTATTCTTCCCATATAGAACTAATGCAGCTAGCTAGGTTGCTAATCCAAGCTCGTCTGCCTCTGTATCTCTCTGGAGAATACTGAGGGCAGTAAGGTGGGCAGAGAAGAAGAGAATCTGTCAAAGGTAAACTGAGACAGACAGCTGAAAGTACAGACCAGTGACCTAGACACGCAGAAATATTCCAGGCCATGCTTCAAAGTCTCCTCATGGGCTCTCAGTGTGGCCCTGAAATTCAGATCTTGAAGGGTGGTGGAGAAAATCCCAGGAATAGCGGTGAAGCTAGAATCTTTTGTCCTCCAACTGCAGTCCTGGTTTCAGCTGAGATACAGTTAGTTTTCTTTCTAGTGGCTAGTATAGTGCTGTGGTTTGGATTTAGTATGAGAATAATGTTGATAACACACTGATGTTTTAGTTGTTGCTAGGTAGTTCTTGTGTCTACACTAAGTCAAGGACTGTTCAGCTCCCCATGCCCTGCCAGGTGCACAAGAAGCTGGGAGAGCACAGCCAGGACAGCTGACCCAGACTGGCCAGAGGGATATTCCCTAACACAGAACGTCATGCTCTGGATATAACTGAGGAAGCTAACGATGGTTTGACCATCTAGTTTCTCAAAGGTGCTTTATCCACCTTGGGATATACTGAGTTTTCAAAGTACTAAATATACACCTATATGTGAGAATCACCAGAAAAGGAGTTAGGGCTGTGTTTCTGGAGCAAGGCTCCCACGGAACCTTAACGCTGCATTTCAGGATCTCATTCTAACACTCGCACACCACACCATTAAGATACTGAAACATATGTCAGACTGCCTTGACCTTGTCTGTCAGTTCTTGTGTGTCCAGTCATTTCTAATCAATGCATACGGTAGCATTTTTACTCTTGCTGTACCACTCCTTCTCTCCTCTGTGTGCATACATCTCTGCTCTGTCTATGCACATCTGTAGACCTCAAAGGAGCAGGAGTATGCTCTCCTCTAACACTGGTACAGCACTTAATACCTTACAGAAATTGCCAGGAATAAATCGACATTAGTTAGCAGGAAAAAAATAGCAATGTTAGCTGAAAAGGTGTTATAGAAGAGTTCAAGAAGACCCTCCTGCCAAGTCGTGAGGTTCAGACGACCCCCTTGCTTTCTAAACTCCTTCTCAGAGAGAAGTCTAGGTGTGGCTGGATCCAGTATTAGCCTCGGACTCTAAAGAAGAGTTTGGACCCTAGGTTCTGCCACAGAGTCAGTTTATCTCAGCTCGAGCTGGGTGCCTCTGCAGAGAGACCCTGAACAAAGAAACTCCTGGGCAATTATATCCTTACAATCTAAGTTCCCCTGCCCTCACATGACAGTTCAGACCAATAATAATATTAGGGTATGGGGTCTTCACATCCTTCACTGGGTCCTTTCTTTGTCTCTAGGCCGGCTGCTTCTCTTCTTATCTCTGGATTTGCTGCCTCTGCTGACGATTGTAGTCTCCTTATCTTCCAGCTTAAGCCAGCTCTGGGACCTTCTTTTATTTAACTAGGAAAGGGCTCAGCAAAAGTTCAATGTATCTAGGTGAAAGTTCTTTGCTTGTGGCCTATAATTTTGGCAAATTTAGCTACACAGTTTGCTGCTCCATGTTTGGAGAAGTCCAACAAATTCCACGTCAAGATTGAAGAAGTACAGTGTGCACAGCAGTGATCGAGGTCACATTCTTCACCAGTTCTTAAGTTCATTACATGGGTCAAGTAGCTTAGTGAAGTAGTTGTTCCTGCTGAACCTTTGGCTGCCTGTTTCATCAATGTTCAGCTTAGTTTGTCTTGGTATCTTCCCTAACTTTTGACAAGCACAAGAGTGTCTGATGCTGGAACAGCAACACAAAGTGAATTCAGATCATTTTGTATTGTTGGAGGACTGCATTAAAAGAAGCCCCAACAGGCATTGCTGGGACCTGCGGCCTCACTCTGCCAGAAATCTAGCCAGTTACAGCATAGTGTTAAAGTAGCTCATATGAAATAAAGACCTATGTCCCACTACCAAACCAAACGTTCACCTTTTTTTTCCTTCTGAATGGGAAACTAGGCAAAGCATATGAACATATTGCTAAGTTATGTCTCTTGTAGTTGTGGGACTTTAAATCAGTAAAATAAAATTTCACTAACAATCCTAATTAACACTGTTTGATGGCCATTTTGGCATTAGGCAATGTAGAAAAGTCTCCTGTTTGAGTTCTGAGCATCATATGACTGATTTACATCCCACTAAACATAGTACGCACTGGAACTGAAAATACCTGAAATAACCTGGATATTTTAGTTTCTCAGCCTCTCTCCCTGACCAGCCCTGGGCTTAAATGTATTCAGATAGGAAGCTGTGGGGTTCTTGTACAGATTAAATCACTATTCTCTGAGAAACCAAGTACCTATATCACTTATATGTTGCCAAATTCCAAGATATATTCAGGGCAAAACTGTAGAAAACCTCAAATCTCATTCAATTACATTAGAAAATTTTGGTCCAATGTTTTGTTCTGTGGTTGAAACACATCATCAAATGCAAGTACAGACAATTTCAGCTGGAATAGATATTTTTGAAGAGACTGTGGTTTCAGATGACTCAGCTCTGCTTTCTTGTAGCAGACTGTCAGTGAAATGAATCTCCATAAGCAAATCCATAATGGCTTATCTCCTGGATATTGTGCAAGGATTAATCAAATAAATCTCCTGGCTTTGAGAAGCATGTGCAGAATTTGTAAGTTACCTATATCATGCAGACATTAATGCACTTTTTTTTTTTTTTTTGTAGTCTAAAAAAGCAATGGAAGGCAACAGGTTACACTTAGAGCATGACTGGAAAAGGAAATAACAAATTGGTAATAGCTGATAATAACATTCTTGGATGTTTTTTATTTCTCTTGCATTTAGTCATGAGTAAAGATGAGATTGGGCACTAGAGATCAAAGGCAGAAAAGCAGCAGGCACTGAAGTCATGCAATGTAAACTGAAAACAGGTAGAATTTATGTTTTTAGTTTCCAGACTCTAATACTTATTTAAACATTTGTTTAGAAGAAAAAAAAAAAAAAAGCAAAACCAACCAAAAAAACCCCAAAACAAACCAGCAAAACTACAAGCCCACTTCCACTAAAACTCTTTGGTGGGTGCAGAATTTTACAAGTAGATCTATCAATTTGGAAAACTAGAGTATTCACTTTAGCACTTAAATGGAGTCAAGCATCTGTGAAAATGGGAAACTAAGTTACAAGCATATGCAGAAGGAGAGAGCATCTGCTCCTTTAAGGGTACTTGATCAAGGACCTTTTCAACGCAAAGCATGATAAGAAAAGGGGGAAGCCATAAACAAGAACATCCAGGGACACAAATGTGATGAACAAATGATAAGAGAGATAATAACAACAACCAAATCTGGTCAGCCACAAACTGATAAAGGTATGCGGAATGTGGGAATGCTTATTTCAGTGACTTAATCTGACGGAGGATCTTGTGAAATGGGATGATAAGGAAAAGAGGGAAGCAAAAAGTGAAATATACAGAGACATAAATCTGAAAGACAAACCTAATGGAGACAAAGACAAGAAACAAACCTGGTCAGTCACACCAGCTGATGGGCTATCAACAGACTGCAGGCAAATGTGGAAGTTTGCGACGGATCAGGATGCAAACCCGAGGGCCCGGGATGTTGGAGGGGTCAGGGGGACTATGCCAGCCGAGGAGGCAGTGTGCAGGGGAGGGGGGGCAGGGAGGAGCAAAGAGGTGGGGTAGGCAGACAAGGGTACCAAAGGGGCCGGTCGCCTGTAAACTGTGGCCGGTCAGTACACTTGTCTGGCCGAGCCCTGCGCCTGATCACCGCCGTCTGTCCCGCCTGCTCTGACCTACTTCTCTGGCCTGTGGGGCCAGCTACTGGAGTGAGTGGGGGGTCTCAGTTCCAGCGACTGGGGCGAGGCGGGTGTTTAACCTCCAGCCACTGGGGCAGGAGCAGAGGGGCTGTCCCCAAAACCAGCTGCTGGGGGAACCGGTGTGAGTGAGTGGCTCGGTGCTGGCAGCGGGAGTGGGACAATGGGTCACAGCCCGTGTCCCTGGTGTTGGCTGCTGAAGTCAGTTTAACCTAATTTTGATTTGGTTAGAATTGATCTGCAAAAAAAAAGCAGGGCAGTGGAGAATTTTACATGACAAAATAAAACGTGGTAATTATCTGACCATCTTGAGCAGTCTGAAGATAGTTGGACCTGATGAGTTGCATCCGCGGGTCTTGAGGGAACTGGCGGATGAAGTGGCCAGGCCACTCGCCATCATATTTGAGAAGTCCTGCCAGTCTGGCAAAGTTCCCACTGACTGGAAGAGGGGAAACACAACCCCCATTTTTAAGAAGGGTCAAAAGGAAAACCCAGGGAACTACAGGCCGGTCAGTCTCACCTCTGTGCCTGGCAAGATCATGGAGCAGATCCTACTGGAGACTATGCTCAGGCACATGGAAAATAAGGAGGTGACCGGTGACAGCCAACACGGCTTCACGAGGGGCAAATTGTGCCTGACAAACTTGGTGGCCTTCTATGATGGGGTTACAGCATCCATGAATAAGGGAAGGGCAGCTGATGTCACCTACCTGGACTTGTGCAAGGCATTTGACACTGTCCCGCATGACATGCTTGTCCCTAAATTGGAGAGACATGGATTCAATGGATGGACCATTCGGTGGATAAGGAATTGGCTGGATGGTCGTACTCAAAAAGTTGTGGTCAACGGCTCAATGTCCAAGTGGAGAACAGTGATGAGTGGCGTTCCTCAGGGGTTGGTATTGGGACTAGAGCTGTTTAACATCTTTGTTGGTGACATGGACAATGGGATCAAGTGCACCCTCAGCAAAGTCTGCCAATGACACCAAGCTGTGTGGTGTGGTCGACACGCTGGAGGGAAGGGATGCCATCCAGAGGGACCTTGACAGGCTGGAGAGGTGGACCTATGAGAACCGCATGAAGTTCAACAAGGCCAAGTGCAAGGTCCTGCCCGTGGGTTGGCACACTCCCAAGCACGACTACAGGCTGGTTGGAGAATGGATTGAGAGCGGCCCTGAGGAGAAGGACTTGAGGGTGTTGATTGATGAAAAGCTCAACATGAGCCGGCAGTGTGCGCCTGCAGCCCAGAAAGCCAACCATGTCCTGGGCTGCATCAAAACCAGCGTGGCCAGTAGGTCAAGGGAGGTGATTCTGCCCCTCTACTCTGCTCTTGTGAGACCCCACCTGGAGTCCTGCATCCAGCTCTGGGGGCCCCAGTACGAGAAAGACATTGAGCTGTTGAAGCGAGTCCAGAAGAGGGCCATGAAGCTGATGGGAGGGATGAGCCTCATAGGAGCCTCTCCTATGAGGACAGGCTGAGAGAGTTGGGGTTGTTCAGCCTGGAGAAGAGAAGGCGCCAGGGAGATCTAATTGCGGCCTTCCAGTACCTACAGAAGACCTACAGAAAAGTTGGAGAGGGACTGTTTATGAGGGAGTGTAGTGACAGGACAAGGGGTAATGGCTTTATAGTGAAAGAGGGTCAATTTAGATTAGATGTTAGGAAGAATTCTTTACTGTTAGAGTGGTGAGGTACTGGAACAGGTTGCCCAGAGAAGTGGTGGAGGCCCCATCCCTGGTGGTGTTCAAGGCCAGGCTGGATGGGGCTTTGGGCAACCTGGTTTAGTGGAGGGTGTCCCTGCCCATGGCAGGGAGGTTGGAACTAGATGATCTTTAAGGTCCCTTCTGACCCAAACCATTCTATGATTAAGTTGGGTAAGTTGTGTAGGTTGCACACAGTTCATAGTTGTAGGTGGGTTAACTCAGATGTTCCTGTAGGACCCTTCTCACCACTCATCAACTTCCAATACCCACAGCACGTCTTGTACCCGTGGCAAGAAGCAAAATTCTACATCAGTTGAGGCTGGCAGTTCGCTTGAGGATAATAGATACAATAGCATGGTGCCTGGCTTCTTCTACTGATGAGCGTTTCCCCAGGATCACTGCTATGACAACAGCCCAAACTGCCAGAAGGCTTCTGAAGACAAAGCTTGTTGCTAGAAACAGCTCTGTATTGATGCAGAGCCAGATTTTCTCTGCTTCATCTTAATTCATAATTTCATTATACAAAGTTACAAAAAATTAAATACACCAATTACGGAAGTTCAAAATGCATCCAGAAATGGGAAGGGGGCAAGCTCACAATTAGCACAGCCCTTAATGCAGTTTCATAAAGCCCATACCAATTAAGTTGCAAAGTACTGTAATTTACATAAACAAACAAAAACAGGGGTGGGTGTAGAAATGTTTGCTTCAGAAACAAAATAGATGTCACAAACAGCTCTAATACAAGATTATACAACAAGCTACACCATGGATAACATTGCTTAGTGATTTTGGCTGCTGCCTGCACAGAGTCGGCTTCCTTCCAGATGGGACAGCATTTGAGAAAGAGAGGCTGGAAATGGACGGACTGTTTCTCTCAGAGGTTCCGACTCCAGGTAGAACAGCTAAAATATGCCAAGACCTATGGGGCAGCTAAGAAAAAGCTCTACCACATCAATGTCTGGCCCCAGAAAGAGCACCAAATACCAAGACGCAAAACGGGAACATCGCCCCAATGTTTTAAGTGACAGCCTGTGACTACACCCCTGAAACTTCAACAGGAATGTTAAAAATCTCAGCATTTACACACTTTGCTGGACAGCAAAGCACTACAATAAAAGGGTGCTCGCAGGAGTCCTACAAATGCAAGCCCCTTCCCTTACCCGCTGCTACGGTAAGAGGTCTCTGGGCCCCATAAGAAGCAGGAACCATAAATCACTCTCTGAAGCCCTCTTTGAAGAATAATAGCTCTTAACTTCATTGGGAAAAGCTACTCTGCACTCTCATCAAATGTCCCGTCAGCTGCCCAATTAGTGTTGTCACTGCTCAAGACAATGGGACCTGTTAATCTCAAAGCTCCCTCACAGCCTTTAGGCCATGCTGTCTAATTTAAGCGTGTAGGTGTCGGTGCTGGCCCCAATGGACAAAGTTTTCCTGTGAAAATCTTCAGGAGCTAGAGAGAACATGCCAGTTCTCCAGACTGGTTTTTTTTCAGCTAACTGACTGACAGGTAGGGGCTCTGGGGCTTCCAGCTTACTTTAGGCAGGCTGGTGAAAACTAGGAGAAACTTGCCTTGAAAGTATATTCGCAGGCTGCAAGAGAAATGTGTCATTTGCCCTTTGCATAAGAGTGAAAAATATGTGGAAATGTCATGATATCCCCACAGGAGAGACATCCCAGTTTTAACCAGCTCACCTTTGAAATTCGTCAGCACTCCGATGTGCTTGCTGGAACTCCAGACAAAACAAGTGCAGCTCATCTTTCCCATCTGTGTATGCAAGCCAAGGCTGGAGAGAGGAATTATGAAGTGATTCCACCTCCTACCTCTTCAGCCTCCTCTCATTAAAGCTGTAGCAGATCACAGAAAGAGTACAATAACATCAACCACAGGGAAGGCTTTTACTGGTGAAAAAGTGTGAATATTGGCATTTAAGAATAGTTAATGGCCTTTAGAAGAATTAAGCTCCCCAACAATTTCACAGCTTAAAAAGTGTAACGAATTCAGTTCTGCTAAAGTTCTGGAAATTCCACATCAGCAATTTAAAAAATGTTTTCCAGCTGTTTTCCTCACAGAACTGTAAATACCCTACTTTTTAATTAATATTATGCAAAGGCCTGAAACACTTGCAGATGTCGTGCTTCCCCAGAAGGCTCAAAGTATTTCAGGGAAATGGTTTAATTATTTCTAAGTCCTGTATAAACTCTCAACAGTTTTCAAAAACATCCATTGTGAATGGGGAATGGCACAAGACATGCCTACCAGCTTCCCTAGTCTGCTGGTGCATGCCTGAAATCAGTCCTGCTGTTTCAGTTTAGGGTAGAAAACAGGCTCTACTTCAAACCACAGATAGACTTTAAGGTAACATCAAGAAAATACCAAGCAATTTTGCCAAGATGTTTTAAGTTCAGTGTCTTCTCTGTGCTTAATTCTGCTGCTGTGCTCTTCAGAGAGGTTGGATGTGTACATGCGGTGAGTCTATCATTTCTGCTTGCATGCAGACCCATAAATAACTATGACTCATCCATGCTAATACCCACCTCCTGGGATCGTTAAATTCTACTGAAAACCTTTCTGTTGGGGAAAAGGTTCTTTTCTAGTTTTCATGGATGCAAAGAAATATGGGTGCCCTGTTCAGTCTTCCTGGGGTTGCAAGAGAGAGGAAAACCTTATTCTCACTCACAGGTTTTGTAACTTGAAGACTATTGCTTTAGGCTTCCCATCACCATTGACAGCAGTGCTGGTGCCACAGGGAGAGTCTGTCCAGGGCTTGAACACTGGGCCCACAGTATGATTGGAGGTGAGTGGACCATCTGAAACAGTTGTTACAGCATGGCTAGAAGTCCCCAAATGCACACATACACGTGCATTCAGTCTTCTAGAAGGGAATGGTGGGAGTCACCTACATGTGTCACTCAGCTTCTTCTAGAGAAAACTATGAACAGCCAAAACACAGACCTGCTTTGCTGAGTCTGAGTCTGCCAGGTCATTTGAACTCTGTTGTTTTTAGCTCCCCTTCCTCAGCCTTTGTGGCAGGCACATCTGTTGCCCCAAATCATAAAAGCCAGGAGCAATCAAGTTCCTCCATCCCTGCCTTGCTGGTGCAGTTGCTAATCTGCTGTGCATCAGGACAAACCTGCCTTTACAGAGCCATCATTGCATCCTCAACCAAACCAAAGACACACCAACCTTCTCTTCGCTTCAGGTAACTCTAGTTGTGCAGTTCTGCTCCTGTTACATGCCAGAGGACTGTCCAAGGAGACTTCATCCAGTAAATCTCTACAGAAGCAAAACTTGCCCTACCTGGGATCACCACAGCATGTTCAACACGTTCCCATTTGCTCTGTATTTGTTAGTCATGGCGACTGTCAAGGGAGAGAGCATAGGTGTTGTCTCTGTGTTCTGAGTCATCAGGCCAAGGGCCTGAGTGGTGCCTGTCCTCCAGAAGCATATCCAACCATCACGGTCCTGACTGCATGGCTCCTACAGCAGACTTTGCATTCCCTGGGAGGTGTCCAACACAGTGCATTCACAACTCACTCCTCTTAAGTCTGAGGAACAACACGGGGGCCCCACTGCCAAATCCTACTGGGAGCACCCTAGTCCCAAAGGAGAGTTTGCCCAGTAACTCGTTTCTCTGGAAGACAGCTGGCATTTAGAAAGTTAGAAGCCATTCGGGATCTGGCTGCAGGTGGCTCCCTCACAGCTTCTCACACATCCACACCTGCATACATCCCCTCAGAGAAGCAGCTGGGTCCTGGCTGGCATTAACAGGCAAAAATTTCCATTCTGTTCCTGGCACTGCCATCTGCTGAGTAGAAGTACCATGCCAGCTCATGCCAGCCCACCTCAACCAAAACCAGAGTGCCAGTACAGATCTTAAAAACCCTTTTAATTCTTTTCTTCTCTTCCCTCTGTGCACTGGATGGAAGTTATTGTAAAAAATTAATGCTCTGAAATGCTAGAAAAGGTCAACACCATTTAAAAGTAAATATCAGACTTAGAACAGATTACAAAGCCCCTCTGCTTGTGGGCTGACATCTCTGGCAGGAAGCACAGCTACGGAACTCACAGTTGTACTGGCCATGGAAACAAGTGAAGAATAAAACAAATATTTGGGACCTTTATCCCCAAAACACTTCACAAGCATGAAAACAGCCACAGAAAAGCAAATCTCCTGGGCAGGCCTGTATCTCCTTACTGCATAGTCAGTGCAAAACCAGTGGCAAAAGGACTGAGTTCCTCCCTGACAGCAGTTTGGTTCCTCGCGAGAGGCAGAATTCCTGCCGACTTAAGCAGTGGATGGACATTGTTGTAGGATTTGATTTGCATGGATTGAGTAAATTTTCGTACCCACTTACAATGTTTGAGCAGGCCTGCTGAGGCAGTTGTATTTGAGTCTATATCTCCCTCCTGCAAGATTTCACACATTTGCTGAGTGTGGCAGCTCAAAAGACGCTCCACAGCACCTTCTATCAACAAATCAGCTGCATTCACACTTGATGCCTATGGACCTTCCCTTGTCAGTGTGGATCAGAAAATTTTCACCTAGACTTACTAGGCTTGAGAAGATTCATAGCCCTCAAAGTACTGACAATCTACAATTCCAGATCTGACCTCCTTGGCATTGCACTACTGTCAGGTAGTTACCTACTTGCTAGCAAGCTTCCTATTTATGGGAACATTTCTTGGGTACAAATCATGTAAGAGGCTACTTAGCCTTTCATAGTCTTTAAAAGCATGGTTACAGATGAGTGTAGGAGTTCATACAGTCTAGCCCTTCTGTTGTACTGGTTAATTTGGGAATCTTGCTTTGCATTCAACCACAAGATTTGGGATTGTGCAATGTTGTATTTCAACTAGTAGTACCACATGCTGGTTTGATTGGCTTTTTTAAACTTCTCAGATTTATCTATCTCATTTTGGCCTGAATTTTTCTGTGATTCATTTCACTCCCAATGTGGTCTGAGAAAAGAATTCTGATCATGGTTGTTTCTGAATTCTGCTTTCATATAAGCTATGCCATTTATGTTTCAACTGTAAACTGGTAACTCAATAGCTAAAATGTCACACACTGTTTACTTTTTATTTCTATATGCTGTGGACCAAGCTGAGACTGCTCCACTAAATGTTGGAGGTTATATAAAGGGAATTTACACAATGAATATGCTTTTCACTATTTGTGACTGACTGAACAGAAGGTTTGCTGAACTGCCCTGGTGTCACCTATCCATACAGTGTCTGGCTGCAATAACAACACCTCCATATGAAAATGCTGAGGTCTGTGTTGCTCTTTAACCTCCGGCTTGCTCTGACTGCATGTTCCGTGGTCCTTCGGATACACTGGAAAGTTCATAACACCTCACATGGGAAAAGCTGGGGACTTTCTCCATGGGAATGAGAGGCCTCAGCTATGAACGCTTAAGCTTCGCCAGCAGGATAGACTTTACAGGCTCCTATTTCTATTCCTTTTAGAGAATTTCTATCCAAAACTCTTCTCTGAATTACTTTGTTAAGTCCAGAGATAAAAATCGGGAAATGCACCATTAGATGAGAAAGATTTGGATTGCATGAACACATCTACAGCTTTCTTTATTCACTGCCTCAAAATTTGACAAGAGTCTTCAGAAAAGAGACACAGAGAAGGTTTTACAGTCCTGAGGCTGCTAGGTTAAACAAAAATTCTCTTTTAATGCCTTTGAAACAGAAACTGTGCCTTCACGTGTAATAACAGACCAATGAAGAACAAAGCCACAAGCCAAAGCTGCTTTTTTTGACTCCAGTGTACTTTTGGATGAAAGGAAATCAATAGTAGCTGTAAGATTCACATCAGAAAAATCAGCTTATTTAGATATGAGCACAGCCTCCCCAGCACCCTGAGGATATCTGTGCTGTCCCTAGGAGCAGGTCAGCCTGGCCTGAGGGCAAGAAAAGTCCATCACAGAGTACTCAGCAGTGACATCAGCCTTTGATCTCTGATAAATTGAAGACTTGGTGGAAGCAGGGGAAAGGGATGCAGATAGTTTTGTTATTCGCTATACTTGAACCTATTTTTAAATTCCTTTCTGTGCAGGAAAACTCAGAGATTTCCTTTTTTCCTAGCTTTCTTTGTTCTGCAAAATTCATTTTTCTGCTTGAGAGGTTTTTTCCTCCTCACAGTAGAATGGGGATATCTTTCTTAGAAGCAATGTCTCAGTTGGTGTATTTATATACATCAAGCAATAGTGAGTACAATTATGATTACCAAGATACTCTAAATTGCTGAATGACACATACTTGCATTTCTGTCCTGCACTGAAGTCCCAAAGCAGAAGCCAGACCTCTGCAGCAAACACAGGCAGCTTTAGCATTGTTCTGCAAAGTACCTGCCCTTCACCAGACTGCACTAAATTGCAGAGGTAAGGAACTGGGACACACCTTGCTCAACTGTGCATGACAGCTAAAGGCACAAATATTGGTCACATAATGCATAACTAGGACCATGCTTTCTCAAAGATTTCATTGCTTAGAAGAACATTTTACGTTATAGAGCCAGACTTTTGTTGTCACTTACTTCACTGGCGCAAGCATTGGCAATTGCCAGCAGCTCTTCCCTGTCATATTTCTGGATTAGAAAAAATGCCAATTCACTTCAAAAATCTATTTTCAGATCCAAACTTATTATGAATCCAAGCTCAACTCCATCTCTGATCCACAGATACCAAATGCTGTCTAAGATACTTGGCACACAAAACCAGGAGACTGAGCTGGAGGAAGACCTAGCAATCTTCCCATATTCCAGACTGTCTGAATTTTCTTTCAGAAACAGAAATACTTCCATTTTTACAATGGAATCACTCATGCCAGAGATCGTGAAACACAAACACCTGGGCAGGGCTTTGAAAAGAGTACACAGAACTATTAATACCTGTTAGTTTTTTCTCCCTTCAGTTTCCAGAGTTCTCTCCCTGAACAAATGGTGCACATCCTGAAGATGCGCTCTCCATGATCACTTAAGCTGTGACAGTAGTGTTGATTCTGACATGCTTTGTTACATTTTATCCGGAAATTGATGGGCTGCATCTCACAGACTGTGAAGTTATGAGCACAAGCACTGATACAAATTTTGCTGCAATATAAAAAGGATTGCATAAGAAATGAACAGAAGTTTAAATACTAGATAGTACAGACTCACATCAGCCTTAAAGCACACTAGCTGCATTGGTAAACACTGTAATAAGCAATAGACAGTATAATTATATTTACCAAGGTACTCTAAATTGCTGAAATCTTCCCTGGCTGTCCATAAAATGTTACAGCCTTTGCTTTAGGTTATAGCAAACCTCATCTAGAAGCAGCCAACTGAGACCACTCAGTTTCATAAAGCACCTGTGTGAAAGCAGGCAGAACACTATTCTTCCATTCCCTTAGTTCTAGGAATAAAGATGACTATTCGGGGAAGTACAATACTTTTTCAAGTGTTCCTTAACAGAGAAATTGCAAGACAAAAGAAACATCCCTTACCAAGTAGATTACAAATAGATTTAGAAAATCACGTATTGTTCACACTGCTCCTGTAAAAAATTTGACCTTCTGGGATGCCAGAAAAGTTCTCAGTCATAACTGTATGTCTACGTCTGTTCTCTACCTGAAAAAAACCATTACCAGAATGATATACAAATTCCCTGGGGAAAGGGCCTTTGCAGGCCTTGTATGCTTTTTATGTATGTAATACATGATGAAAGACATACCAGGTGTTCACAGTTGCTATCTTCTCTCAGCATACATCTAACAGTTAAAATATATTTTTTTAAAATAAGGTGAGAGAAGAACATACAATTTGGGGTTAGGAAGGTCCACTTGGTAGCAGAGATTTTTGTCCTTTGGTAAGTTGTAAAGGAGTTAAGCCAGGAGGGACAGAGTTTACTGGTAAAGGCAGGAATTGATTCACCAGTGCAAGCTGACTCAAAAATCTAGATGTTTAAACAGGGACCACATAAGTGAACGTAACGCCTCTCTCACAGCTTCGTATCTCAAAGCCACCTGCTCACTTGAGGGAGCACTGCAGAGGAAACCTATTACCCTGATCCTCTGCTAACGGTAGCGGAAAGCTTTCACAGAGCTTCCTGAAAATGATGCCTCAGTGTGGTGTGAACAGCAGATGTGGAGGCTCGAGTCCAGTCAGCAAAGGGCAGCTGGAAAAAACACAAAGGGGCATGCACCTCATCTATGCAGCTTACCCCAACTCTCAACACCTTTGAAATTCTCCTTTGGGAATCACCTCTGGGCCAGTGCGATGAGAAATGAGGAGAGTCCTGGTGAGGCTGGAAGCTCTCCAGGAAAAGGAACTTGGATAAGAAAAGCAGACAAATGAAAATAAAACAGGTTGTGTGTCCCCAGGAAGACAGCATGGAAAAGGCGGCTGGGAAAGGAGGTAGTACCTCCTCCCATCTGCACATGCACATGGCACACAGCACAAGGCACAAGGCAGACCCATCCAAAACATAAAGTTCGGGGAAAAAGTAAAAAACAAATCATTCCCAATGATGAGGGTGAGAGGAAATTTCCCTAGATCCTGATGAGGAAATTGGTGCAAGTCTCAAGAAAGACCAATGGCAGGTTCATGGGACAACTGCATCAACTGGCCAAAGGGTAAGTACTAAAGAACTAGTCCCATGGGATCAGTCAGCCAAATGCAAGGGCTGGAATGAACAGTGGATCCCAGAGGAGGATAAATACACCCAAAAAAATTCATCAGCCTGGAGTCTGTAGTAGAAGCTCCATTTCTGCCAATGGTGCCCATAAAGACTTTTTAAGAAAACAGGAGGTTTATAATTTTCTTTGTTTTTAAAATGTATGTAACTTGATTTTGGTACCAAATTCACTTCTCCTTTTGAAATGTGTGTGTGCAGAGGCTGATGGTTTCTTTTTTCCTATTTTTCAGTCCACAATTTATTTTTAGACCTAATCTTTTATTCTGAGCCAGAAAGGAGAAAAAGAGAAAAAAAAAACCCAAAAAACAAAAAACACAACACCCCAAAAAACCCACAGTGAAAATCCCAAGGCAGAAAAAAAAGTAAAAGATGTTGCAGAACACCAGTTCATGAGAAAAACTCAGGGTGACCTCAGCCCTTCCTCTAGCCCCCATGAGATGATCCCTCTAACTTTGCCTGTGGCATTATTTTAGACCCCTTTCCTTCCCCACAGACTGCTATAGCCCTGCCATTCAGAAGCCTTCCTCCCTGACCACATCACACACTATTTCTATCTGTTCCCAAGATCATTGCAGGTTGCTGCAATGTGCAGGCAGGCCAGTTCAAACTTTGCCTATCTAAAATCACCATCATTTCATAGAACAGTGGAGACGGCACAGTACGTTAGAAAATATAATTGTTTAGAAAACACTATAATCTCAAAACAACCCTTAGTGACGTAGGAAAAGGGAGAAATATTTCACAGAAAGAACACCAGATAAAGAAATCTGTCTAACACAAAACTTACTCAACCACTTCTATGTACAATTGATGTCACTGCTGACAAGATAAGCTGATTATATTACAAGGGGAAAAAAAAGAGCAGGTTTTCACTTGCAACTGGAGTTTAGCTTGATTCCAGGATAATGTCATGGACACAAGGAGTTTCTCGGTTTTGCTTCCTTAGTCTCTAATTTCAAAAAACATTTTTCACAAGGAGACTGATCCCTCTTAGCTTACAGTGCAACAGGCACTTAAAAATTTCACATGACAACAGATGATGGCATTAGAAAGCTAGATGTTGGGTCATATCAAAATTTGAATAATTGCTCTAAATCACAACCTGCTTTGGCCCTCCAGGTTCTCTTCAAACCCAGAAACTGCATCAGGAGCCACTTATTGCCACATGGTTAAGGAACTCAACTGGCTCTGAAGCATTTACGCAGCAAGTTTTGAAAGAAGCCACACTGGCTAGGGATGGACAAAAGCACGCACCGCACGTGGATTGTGATCACCCAAGTGCTTTCACTTGGAAGAACAGCAGCTTTCACAGTCTCAGCTCTTTCACAAAAATACCATCCAGATGATAAGGCTAGTCAACTCCTTTGCTGCTTTGTACATGCTGACTTAAAGCCTTTACAAGCATAGGGGTTTGGCAGTGCAGCAAACGCGTTTCCTCTAACACGCTAACTGGGAAACAGCTGTAGGAGTGGAGCAACCCATTGCTCTCCCTCCTCGCCAAAAGATCCCACACGGTCCTCACAGGCAACCAGCACGGGAAGTACTCTCTGGAGGGCAGCTCCCAGGGAATGCGGTATTGCAGGCCAAAATGCAATCACGAAAGACCAAAAACCTGAGGAGAAGCAGCTAGTGAGCACCCTAAGATGCCAAGTTCCACTGCTGTGCTACCAGAACAGAAAAACAATCAAGTCAGCCACCTTCTAACTGAGGAAAATTCTGCCAGCAGAGACAGACTGGAGAAAAGTGTTTGCAAATACTGTTTTTTCTAGCAGAGTGACATCTATTTCTCCAGCCATATTCCCAACAACTTTCAGTGGCTTCCCAAGCTGAAAAAGTCCCACAGGGTCCTCAGAAAAGTCTCTCTCTTTGTCCCTCACCCTCTTAAGGTTGTCCAGTTTCCTCTGTCAGCTGCAGACTGAAACTCTTGGCACGGTCAGGTGGAGCCCTTACTGCCCATCTGTTGGAAAAGCACTGTTTTAAGGCAGTAACAACCTTGCTGAATTTCGCAGATACTTTTTTTCTCCTCGCATGTAATCAGGCAAGCTGAGCATATGGACAAGGCACTTCAAGAGCGTTGCAGTCAGGGCCAGGAGACGGCATTTGTTTCTGTTCTGTGCAAAGTTCTGTCAACAGAGAGTCAGAAGATTTTGTTACTAGAAAGCACCATGCCTGTGGGTTGTTTCTCCCATGGCACAACCTGACAACTCCTGGTTCACAGTTTTCAGACACATTAGGAGAGATTCCAGCTCCTGGCATCTAGACGCAACAAAGCTTCTGAAGAAGGATTTCCTAGTGCTTTGATGAAACTTGCTGCGTATCATCCGTCAGCATCTGTTTTTTCATCTACAATGGAAGTAGGCTCAAAGCCCCTTTTACTAGTTCTTTCAGATGGTTTATCTGAATTTTAGAAATCTTTGGGAAGTACACACATTTTTCCCATTAATATGCTACAGTGACCATGAAATGGTGGAATTCAGGATCCTCAGGGCAGTGAGGAGAGCACTCAGCAAGCTCACTACCCTGGACTTCAGGAGAGCAGACTTTGGCCTGTTTAGGGATCTGCTTGGTAGAATACCATGGGACAAAGCCCTGGAAGGAAGAGGGGCCCAAGACAGCTGGCTAATATTCAAGGGTCACCTCCTCCAAGCTCAGGAGCGATGCATCCCAACAAAGAGGAAGTCAAGAAAATCCACCAAGAGGCACCAATGGATGGACAAAGAGCTCCTGGGCAAAGTCAAACAAAAAAAGGAAGCCTACAGAGGGTGGAAGCAAGGGCAGGTAGCCTGGGAAGAATACAGAGAAACTGTCCAAGCAGCCAGGGATCAGGTTAGGAAAGCCAAAGCCCTGATAGAGATTAGTCTGGCCAGGGATGTCAAGGACAACAAGAAAAGCTTCTATAGGTATGTTAGTGATAAGAGGAGGACGAGGGAAAATGTGAGTCCCCTCCAGAAAGAAACGGGTGACCTGGTTACCGAGGATATGGAGAAGGCTGAGGTACTCAACAACTTCTTTGCCTCAGTCTTCACTGGCAAATGCTTGAGCCACACTGCCTAGGTCACAGAAGGCAAAGGCAGGGACTGGGAGAATGCAGAACCACCCACTGTAGGAGAAGATCAGGTTCGAGAATATCTAAGGAACCTGAAGGTGCACAAGTCCATAGGACCTGATGAGTTGCATCCGCAGGTCTTGAGGGAACTGGCGGATGAAGTGGCCAGGCCACTCGCCATCATATTTGAGAAGTCCTGCCAGTCTGGCAAAGTTCCCACTGACTGGAAGAGGGGAAACACAACCCCCATTTTTAAGAAGGGTCAAAAGGAAAACCCAGGGAACTACAGGCCGGTCAGTCTCACCTCTGTGCCTGGCAAGATCATGGAGCAGATCCTACTGGAGACTATGCTCAGGCACATGGAAAATAAGGAGGTGATTGGTGACAGCCAACACAGCTTCATGAGGGGCAAATTGTGCCTGACAAACTTGGTGGCCTTCTATGATGGGGTTACAGCATCCATGGATAAGGGAAGGGCAGCTGATGTCATCTACCTGGACTTGTGCAAGGCATTTGACACTGTCCCACATGACATCCTTGTCTCTAAATTGGAGAGACATGGATTCAATGGATGGACCACTCGGTGGATAAGGAATTGGCTGGATGGATGCACTCAAAAAGTTGTGGTCAATGGCTCTATGTCCAAGTGGAGAATGGTGACAAGTGGTGTTCCTCAGGGGTCGGTACTGGCACCGGCACTGTTCAACATCTTTGTTGGCGACATGGACAGCGGGATCGAGTGCACCCTCAGCAAGTTTGCCAATGACTCCAAGCTGTGTGGTGCAGTTGACACGCTGGAGGGAAGGGATGCCATCCAGAGGGACCTTGACAGGCTGGAGAGGTGGGCCCGTGCGAACCACATGAAGTTCAACAAGGCCAAGTGCAAGGTCCTGCCCGTGGGTTGGCACAATCCCAAGCACAACTACAGGCTTGGCAGGGAATGGATTGAAAGCAGCCCTGAGGAGAAGGACTTGGGGGTATTGATTGATGAGAAGCTCAACATGAGCCGGCAGAAAGCCAACCATGTCCTGGGCTGCATCAAAAGAGGTGTGACCAGCAGGTCGAGGGAGGTGATCCTTCCCCTCTACTCCAATCTTGTGAGACTCCACCTGGAGTACTGCGTCCAGCTCTGTGGTCCTCTGTGCAAGAAAGACATGGAGCTGTTGGAGCAAGTCCAGAAGAGGGCCACGAAGCTGATGGGAGGGCTGGAGCACCTCTCCTATGAGGACAGGCTGAGAGAGTTGGGGTTGTTCAGCCTGGAGAAGAGAAGGCGCCGGGGAGATCTAATTGCGGCCTTCCAGTACCTGAAGGGGCCTACAGGAAAGATGGTGAGGGACTGTTTATCAGGGAGTGTAGTGACAGGACAAGGAGTAATGGGTTTAAGCTGAAGGAGGGTAGATTTAGATTAGATGTTAGAAGGAAATTCTTTACTGTTAGAGTGGTGAGGCACTGGAACAGGTTGCCCAGAGAGGTGGTAGATGCCCCATCCCTGGAAGTGTTTAAGACCAGGTTGGATGGGGCTTTGGGCACTGTGATCTAGTGGAGGGTGTCCCTGCCCATGGCAGGGGGTTGGAACTAGATGATCTTTAAGGTCCCTTCCAACCCTAACCATTCTATGATTCTATGATATATGGCTGAAAAGATTATTTTTTTTTGCAAACAACTCTCCAACTAATTTTTCCAAGTGGGATAAGACATGGGATGGCCCAGAAGAACAGAATCTCCATTGGTGAACTCCTACTCTGTAATACTCTTTTGCAGAGACAGATTTTGCACTTTGGTTTTCCCTCTGTGGTTTCAAAGGTTCCCAGTTTCCATTTGATTAAAGCATGGAAGAAGCTAGAAGCATTTTTTGTTCTGAGTATTAAATGGTGCATCTTTGAAAGGACTTCATAACCCTCTTCTCCCAATGTACAGACTCCACACTTGTTGGTGCATGCCCCACAGCAGTTTTTCTTTATAACCTCCCTTCACCTCAGCAATTGCCCTTTTCTTTGTGCCACAACACCACAGAGAGGCTGCTCTATTGTGCTTGTGTGAGCTCTGCAAGAAGAGCAATAAGGCCATTCTGAGTGATGTGCCTGCTAATTCAAACCAACACTAGAGCACAGCACAACGCAGTTCTTAAAACAAGAGAGATTAAGAGGTGTGCCAAGTCAAATGCATTTCTACATCTGTTTCCAGGATGTCACAGGGCCTTGTCATGGGGGGAGTAATGGAAACTGTGAACCTGACTACCATCACAGAGGTGCCTATGAAGAACTGTTGTTCAGCTTACTAATTGTCAGAGGCTCGGGAATTGCAAAAGAGCAGATGCTGTCACAAAAAGGCTGTGGCTGTGAATTCATCATAGCAGCACCACTACCCATCCAACATCTTCAGAGAAAGACAGTTCTACAGAGAAAGAACAATCTGGTACCTATGTTGATCCCTAAGTATGACTGGGGGGGGTGGCGGGGGGAGGAATATTTATATACCTGTACATGTACACTGGTCATTTAATGAATATACAGCGGCAAGACTGACAGTGCTGTTACAGCTCTTTTTCTGCCACCTAAAGGAAAATGCCTTTGTTACTATGAGACCAACACTGCTGAAAACTGAAAAGAAAATTACAGAATCAGTAATAACAGCTTTGGAGAGGGGGAAATTCACAGCATTACATTTTAGAACTTTGGAAGCCTTTCTGATCTGGAGACCAGGTTACAATTTTTCTATTATACCAACACAGAAATGATCACAAAGTGTAGAACACTAAATGCATCGTTAGGCTATAAGCTTTTCAAGGTAGCAATCACTACTTTTTCCTGTCTGCGTAGCCTCTAGTATAATGAAGCCATCACTGTATTAGTCACACCTAAAAGGATAACTTTCTGCTATTACTACTGATGAGTGCACTAGGCTTTTGGACAAGTTCTCTACTATGAATGAAGTTTAATGTCATATTCTTCGGGCAAGAACGGTACAGGAAGGTTTTGCACAAGATGCACTGTTTTTGAACAGCAGCTGCTGGAAGCAGCCCAGGAGAGCAAGAACAACTGAGGCAGTCTTAGGGCAAATGGGATAAGCAGTCATGATGGGCAGCGGTGAATTTAAAAACTACTCTTGATGCAAACTCCACAATTAATAGCCAGTTCTCCTCATTTTTCCACTTTCTGCATTAGTTTAGCCAAATGCCAGACTATGGGTACCTGTGTGTCCTTCCCAAAAAGCAGCATTCTGTCATTAGTTCTCCCATTATCCCAAAATATCTTTTTGCTCCTCACCTAAGTCCCTTCATGCAACCTTTTTCTTCACTTTTCTGCCACTTATAGCAGAGAGCTGAAAGCTCCTCTGTTCCTTTTTGCCCAAAGCTCTCAAGGACAATGAAGAGCCTATGTGGCAGCTTCTCCGCCTGTTTTTAATTTCGACCATGTGCCTAGATAAATCTATATTTACCTGACCTGATTAACATGTCTAGACTTTGCTCTAGATGTCTCTAGACACCACAAGGTCACCAACAGCCAGAGCCATGAGATATGGGGAGCCTCAGATCTGCCAGCGTGCTGCCCGTATCAGGCAAATTAGCAGAAAGTCTTTTAGGTAACGGAGGTGGTAGGCACATGGATAAATCAGAGCTATTGAGGATGGGTTGTGGTAGTGTTTCTGAAGGCAACCTGTGCCGTACAAACCTATTGGTGCTCTTAGGGTGGTTTGGGAGACATGCCAGCTTGAAGCAGTTTCAATGGCTTTCAACACAGCCCTCAAGAGACATGAATCTACCATGCAATAACAGCTTGAAGTTTTAACTTTAACTCAGACTTAAACAAATGGTTAAAAGAGAAGAGATAAAGAGTAGGAGTAAGCACTGATTTTTTCCAACAGAGGAAAATGTCCAGAGAAATGTGGATTAGTGACCTTTGCTGTTCAGCACGATCTCAAATAAGCTGTAAAAGGTCAGAAATAAGGAGGCCAGACACTTCACTAGCCTAATCAGTGTCATTGAGACAAGAGCCGGCTTTGCATAAATACCTGGTAATACTGAGTGACTAGGCAATACAACAGCAGAGGAAAATCCATGTAGGCAAGCGTAAAGTGATGCACGTGGGAGGGAAAAAAACACCATTGATTTCATGTATAAAATGATGGTGTCTGAGCTAATCATAACCACATAGGAATGAGATCTTGGGTGACGACACATGAAAAATAGCGGCTCTGTGCTCAGTAGTCAAAAACATCACATATTCAGATGTATTACAAAAGGGGTAGAAGACACTGGAGAGAACATCATCATTATCTTCCTGTACAAGTGAATAAAGCTGGAATGCTCTATACAAATTTTCTCCTGGCACTCAAGAAAATACAATGGGTTTACAAAAGGTGCCAAGATGGCAAGAGGGATGATCAGATGTCTGAGACAGCTTCTGCCTAAGGAATATCACCCCAAAATGGTTGGGACAGAGGGAGGGGCTTCTGACATTGGCTGCAGAGTGTCATGATACAGAACTGAAAAAGGTGGAGCTACATGAAATGACAAGAAGCTCAGAGAGAGTGACCAGGAAATACTCATTCAACTGTCTCCTCTGGTAAAAAGTTGGGGACATCAGATGAATCTATGTCATAAGTTCAAAACAAATGAAAGGAAGTGACTTTAGAAAGGACATGTAGTTTATCTGTGGGACTCCCTGCTACAGGATGCTAGAGGTTTACGCAAGTTTAAAAAGAAACCTGGAGAAATTCACTGATAAAAGTCAGTCCAGGGCAGCAAACTTTGATCTGCCACCTGCAAGAGTCCAGGAGAGAGTGCTAGGAAAGAATCATGCTTGACCTATTCTTACACATCTCTTGGTATCAGCTGCTGACCAGGATACTGGGCCAGGACCAGATCTTTGGTCTTAAGTTGACAAAACTGTAAAGCTTCTGTAAGGAAGAAAGCACTACCATCCAAAGCAACAGGATGAGGGTTTTGGATCTGCCAGAGCCCGTCAGCAAGTTCCAAATGGTTCTCTCTGTCCTTACGTCCCATCTGAAGCTGAAGTTAAAATTGTTTTAACTAGTGGATAGTACAAGTTGCAAGGACAACTCACTACAACTATAGACCTGTAGTTAAATAAGTATATAACTATGTAACTATAGTCTAACTATAGACTATAACATACTTCTCTGACCTGTTAGATGTTGTCACTGCATTTATTCCTTTTGCATCAGCAGAGCACAGTATCTTAGAGAAGGGGGTACCGAACATGAAGGAAGTAGAGCTAGTAGCTGGAAGAAGGAGGAGTTTACAGGGTTAAATATCTTCGGTAACACTGATGTCATTCTTTGCAGCATGTTTTCTAGGCTGTGTGCAAATCTATCTAATTACAGATTATAACTATAAAGCCTAGCATGCTGGAATACTAGCACCTGCCAAAATCAATGATGTCAAAAGGTGGACATAATTAAAAACAATATAATTGTAATCCTGCCAAGAATAAGCTCTGCCACACTGCACTAAACAACTCAGAACAGAGCTGTTCCAGTAGGTTCATCAACATCCTAAATAAGCTACACCCATTTTCTAACGTTTGTAATTACTGCAATAAGTAATGCTATTTTCCTCTTATTCACTCTTTCCTCTAAAGAAGAAAGTGCTCAATTCCATTTAACCTCAAAGTGCACAGGTTCCATGTCTTATGAGTCATTTCTGGCTGTAGTCTGACCACAAATCAAACTGTCTTTTGCCCTGCTATGCATTCCATTTCCACTAGAAGTTTCAAAGTCTTGCACTTGCATTATTTCAGCTTGTGCTAGAGGCAGGTTTAAAGCAGAAGTGGATGCTGTGAGCAGCTGAGGTCTGTAGTGGTCTCTCCATCTCTTTTACTTCCATTTTCAGGTGCGCTTTGTGCTGCCTTGTGTTAGTAGTGATGAACCAATGATAGTATATGTTATCATATCATGAGGGATAATTCTTCTAGCTGAACCAGGAAAATTTCCTCTTGTGCTTCACTCAGAGCCAGCCCACACAATAAGACCCGTCTGTAAAATTCACGCTCTGTTCAAGGGAACTTGCATGCAGATGTGTGACAGGAATATCACTTCGCCATAACTTTTAGTCTGTCATAATGATACTCTCTCTCTTCCCACATCAGAGAGCTGTCAACAGGTCAAACACTTGTCCCACATTAATCCTCATTGTGACCAATCTTTTTAGTCATTTCTCTGGTTAGGAAACAGGACTCTGAACAAAAGCACTCAAAACTCTTCACCAGTACTTAGCGAGTTTGCAAACTGAGTCAACAGAGGTTATTTCAGCCCCAAATCAGTCTGATGGTCAAAGGCAGAACAGATTTGTCCTTCCCATCTCTGATCTTCTTTCTTTGTCTCTTGTCGAGGCTGAAATGCAGACGAGCTCCATAGGCAATGTGAGGATCCCATCCACTCTACTGCAAATTCCATAAAAAAACATAGAAGACAAAAACTATTCCCAGCCAGAGAAAAACATTTTATCTGTAAGTCTACAAAGAGTATGTTTTAGTTCAAAGTCTAGTGTAACTTTTCATAAAAAACCCAGGTATTTCCATTCATTTTCTAGAACTTGGCAGTACATTAAAAATTATCTGACACTCAATTTTTCCAAGGCATATAACAGTAACAAATCATAGAGAACTAAGGCAAAAAAAAAAAAAAAGTAGTGGTACTTTCCCTGTACAAAATCATCTGCATGACTTCCTTGGTCTCAATAGGCTAAAAAGTTTAATTAAAAAAGAACACACTTATCAGACCACTTGCAGAAAAGTCATTTTAGCATGAATTTCAAGGTAGAATCTGGCTCTCCTGCGGCAACTGTAATTCACTCTCTTGACCTGACTTCTGGAAGCAGACTAAGCAAAGCAAATGTATAAAGGAGTTAAACTGAAGAAGATAGCTGGGAAATGTGCAGTGACATTCTCTGCATTAATAAAGCAATGAGACAAGGACTTGCACTCTCAAAATAGGTAAAGATACAACAAGTTTGCAGGAAAATAAATTACATCTAGATTAATAAACTTTATGCTGCATTGGATTAACAGATATTTTAGTATATTCTGTACCATTACACAGAACAAACATTTTCTGAATATTTGTAAAGGTGATTTTTTTTTTTTTTTTTAATCCACCCAAATTACATTACTGCAGTTTGACTTTAAGGCTGGGGTCTGCAAAATTAAGTAATTGCATTTAAGTGCGGAATAAAATCATTGATCGATGCTGAAGTAGTTTCGTTAATGTATTTTGGGCAATTTTGCCAGCTGGACTGGTTCTCAGTATAAATCAAAGCTAGAACTCACGCGAATAAAGCCCTCCGAAAGAGGAATTAAAGGTTTACAGCGTAAACAGATTAGCCGCGGGCGCCAGCTGCTGACTTCGGCCGGTGACGCGCTGCCTAGTGCCGTCACGCCCGGCAACGGGCAGTGCGCGAGCGCCACCGGGCGGCGCGAGACGCCAGCGGCGCCACCCACCCCGCGGGCGCCGTGGGCGCAGTTGGACACCCCCACGCCCTCCCCCCCCCCACACACACCCCCCCCCCGTGGCAAGGTCAGGGAGAGCCCCCGGGGCAGGGCGTTTGGTGGTCCCTCTCGAAAGGCGCTCGCTTCCACTTTGTCAGTCTGAAGGGGATGATTCGGGGCGTTAAAATTCAAAGCAAGAACCGCGATTTTGTCAAAGGTGAATTTGAAGTCTGAAACTGCGGGATTTCCCCAGAACTACCCAAGGTAATTCCTGTACAACAACATTGCCAGGATCATAAGTGTTAAATGCCTTGTGCACTGAAAATGCATCATCCAGGGTAGCTTGTATGAGAGTGAAAAGTTACACAGGAGTCACTGCACCAAAATTATACGTGTATTTTATTAAACACACCACTCTCCCAAGAGGAGGTATGAGGATTGTCATGGGAACTGTAAGGGATGGATATGTAGCAAGAAAGATTGAAGATTTTGAAATAACTGCAAGCTAAGGTAATAACTAAAAGCTAAATGATTAACTGTCTCTTTTGGATCACCTTTTTGCTTAACAAAAGATGTTTTATTTAATAAAAAGGTGATCCAAAAGAGAAGGATCAGTTTCTGGAGAAGACACAATACATTACTTAGAAATGCTTATATCATTTGCTTTGTCATAATTTAAAAAACAGATATGGGCTGCAAAAAGAAATACATGTTTACTACTACAGCTTAGCTGGGAAATTCTCAGTTGCAGTTAATATTAGCAGGTCAGGGACTGCAGAAGAAACAGCAACACTGAAACTGTTTGGGTGGTGAGCTATCACTTTCAGGTGCCTTTCTAAAAGGAATCTAGCAGAAAGTTTTTGTTCAAATAACCCATAACAACACTACAGCAGACTTGAATGCATCAAATAGCCTAGAAACCAAGATGGGGCATCCACAGCTACTCTGAGCAACCTGTTCCAGTGCCTCACCACCCTCACAGTAAAGAATTTTCTTCTTATACGTAATCTAAATCTACCCTCCTTCAGCTTAAACCCATTACCCCTTGTCCTGACACTACACTCCCTCATAAACAGTCCCTCTCCAGCTTTCCTGTAGGCCCTTTTAGGTACTGGAAGGCCACAATTAGGTCTCCCTGGAGCCTTCTCTTCTCCAGGCTGAACAACCCCAACTCTCTCAGCCTGTCCTCATAGGAGAGGTGCTCCAGCCCTCTCATCAGCTTCGTGGCCCTCCTCTGGACTTGCTCCAACAGCTCCATGTCTTTCTTGCACAGAGGACCCCAGAGCTGGATGCAGGACTCCAGGTGGGGTCTCTCAAGAGCGGAGCAGAGAGGGAGAATCACCTCCCTCGACCTGCTGGTCACACTTCTTTTGATGCAGCCCAAGATACAATTGGCTTTCTGGGCTGCAAGCACACATAGCAAGCTCATGTTGAGCTTTTCATCCACCAACACCCTCAAGTCCTTCACCTCAATGCTGTCCTCAATCCATTCTCTCCAGCCTGTAGTTGTGCTTGGGATTGCTCCAACCCATGTACAGGACCTTGCACCTGGCCTTGTTGAACTTCATGCCATTTGCACAGGTCCGCCTCTCCAGCCTGTCAAGGTCCCTCTGGATGGCATCCCCTCCCTCCAGCGTGTCAACTGCACCACACAGCTTGGTGTCATTGGCAGACTTGCTGAGGGTGCATTTGATCCCACTGTCCATGTCGCCAACAAAGATGTTAAACAGCGCTGGTCCCAACACCAGCCCCTGAGGAATGCCACTCGTCACTGGTCTCCACTTGGACATCGAGCTGTTGACCGCAACTCTTTGAGTGCAACTGTCCAGTCAATTCCTTATCAACCGAGTGGTCCATCCATTGAATCCATGTCTCTCCATTTTAGAGACAAGGATGTCATGAGGGACAGTGTCAAATGCTTTGTACAAGTCCAGGTAAATGACATCAGTTGCTCTTCCCTTATCTACCAGCGCTGTAACCCCATCATAGAAGGCCACCAAATTTGTCAGGCATGATTTGCCCTTAGTGAAGCCATGTTGGCTGTCACCTCCTTACTTTCCATGTGCCTGAGCATAGTTTCCAGGAGGATCTGCTCCATCAGAGTCATTAGGACTAATGTACCTGTCTGCCTCTACACACTTGAAGAGCAACGCTAACCAGCATGCACAGGGACTTAGGCGAAATCTATTAGCGATGCCAGTGCACATACACTCAGAATCTCTAACGTCTCTTCTGTCAGAGATTCTCACTGAGGCACCTTAAGTCTCCTCAGCCACAGTCTGAAAAACACAGACAATCTATGCAGAATGAAAGAGGTGCAAATCTGTAATGACAGAGAAGGAGATTTACTCAGCCTTCCACCAGCCTGCACCTGCCCAGTGGCCAGGCCATGGAATTCTCTGCACGGTGACATTGGCTGCTGATGGCACCAAGTTGCTGGACAACAGCACAGACAGTCAAGTGAAAGGCCTATTTTCTTCTGAAAATCTAAAGCAGCCACATGTCGCTCGGCTTATAAAAAACAGCATTGCCTAGAACATAGTTGTCTAAAAGACAGGGCAATGGGGCAAAGCAAAAAAAGGACAATTCCTTCTGGAATTTAGCAAACACTGGTTACTTCAAAAAAGTGCTGGTGTAAGTGGCCTCAGAGTCACTAAGAAATACAGCAGGTGACTCCATGGTTTAAAAGCTGTGCTAGGGCCAACATATTAGTGCCTTCCCTCTAGCAGGCATGTATTGGCTGTTTACCATCAAGCTACAGGGAGAGATCAAAAAGGCAGTGAACAGACATGACCATGGAGATGACTGTTTGATCAGTTTGGGGCTCATCTCAGTGGCCCACAAAAAGAGAAGCTGTGAAATATACACACCGTGGAGCTGAAGCAGAATCGCCTCTCTCCTTAAGAGAAAAACCTGGGATGTTCATATGCTGTCTGTGTTGTAGATTCTGAAACAGGAAAAACCTTTCAAAGGCACTGCAGGAAGGAGCCTCCTGAATTGTCTCTGCTCTGGTGAGGTTTCGAAGAGCAAGAAGTGAAAGCAACCAGTGATTCTTTCTTTCTGCCATTACATGCCTTTTGCTAAAGCTTGAAAAGGGACACCCCCAGAGCACTCTGGTTTAGAGTTCATGTAGTGACACATAAAGGTAACTCGCAGCCTTGGCAGTTAGGACATATGACCCATCCCAGTCCCATCAGATTATCCATCTGTTTGTGAATTTGCCTTTATTGAGGCTGCACAGCAGACTTGACTTCTCATTGCTTTCAAACAGTGCCACTTCCCGGTTTAATCGAACCATTGCACTTCTTCAACCGCTGATTTGTAAGAAAAGCCGGGGTGTGCACTATACATGTCCTAGGCAGGAATCAGTCCAGGAACCCAGCTTGCACTACTGTAATGGACTAAAATCCTAGGTCTGAAAGTGAGGGTGTTTGAACCAAGAGAAAGTTTGCTATTCTCATTTGAAAGTTTGTTCATATCCTGAGGAAAATCTCAGTAACTATTTTGGGAGTGCCTCAACCAGTCCCAAATCTTCCACTTACCCTTCCTGACTAAATCTGCTCAACTGCCATCAAGCTACAGCATGCTTCAAATGTCCCCAGCTAGCTCCCCGGGGCAGATGGAAGAATCTCCACTCATTACAAAGCTAATGTATGACTAGATTCGCCTCCTGAATTTTGCACTCTTCTACTGTCTTCTCATCACTTCAAATATTCCTCTGGAAAGTTAAATAAAATTCACATCTATGAAATACCCAGGAAGTGCTGCTGGCTTCCCATAGCTGACTGCATTGCAGCCATCTATATCAAATGTTTCAACAGTTAACTTCAGATATTAGCTCTGAAAACTCACTAGGACTACTATCTGCAGTCCTCCAAAGTCTCCAAGGCAGGCAATTATCAGCTGCAGGCTTAAAAAAGAAGGACACTGTGATGGACATTGTGAGGGACATTGTGAAGGACAATGTGAAGGGACACTGTGATAGTTTAATCACTTGCATGCATTGCTTCTTAGGGTTCTACAAATATTTGGAGAACATCATCTCTGTCTTTCTCCAAATCTGACATAGATGGTGGCAATGAAACTGCAGTGGTTGGGTATTAAAATACCTCCCTGCAGAGATTTTTAGAAGCAGTTTATGTGACTTCCACTAACCTTCCTCTAGTATTGTTTATAACCATCCCAGCCATCTGAGGTGCCCTTGAAATATTTCATTATATCAGCATGTAGCATTCTGCATACATTGCTGGTTCCTTCAGGCACAAAGCAGGTAAAAGACATCCTCCTGCAAAGAGTGCATATTTATCAGCTTTAGGTTATGTTCCAGAAAGCCCATGAAAGCCTGGAAGGACCTCCAAAATGATCCAGCGCTCCAGGACTAACCTGACTTAGACCCACAATGAGTTTCTATTGCAGAGTTGGAAAAGGTCAGGTTGACTTAACTAACTCCAGGCTTACTGCCAAGTAGCAGGTCAGGAGAACTCTGCTTGTTCTGTCCTCAGC
Source organism: Grus americana (assembly GCF_028858705.1). NCBI lineage: Eukaryota > Metazoa > Chordata > Aves > Gruiformes > Gruidae > Grus > Grus americana. Next base: position 52,966,392 of record NC_072891.1, read on the forward strand.
CCCATTCATTCCGTCCAATACTGTAACCAGTGAACCAAGGCCGTTGAAATACCTTCATGTCCACAGGCTGCACAAAAGGAGCGTGGCTGGATGAGGGAAGTTTTACAAAATGGTGAGAATAATGCAAGGCTGACCAGGCTGAAGGGAAAACATCAAATATCACATTAAACTGAGCTCAGCTTTTGTTGCACTCCCTGGACTAGGGTGTGTTCCACTGAACCCACAATTAGCTCAAGAAAATTGGCTTTTGAGAGTATTATTAGGGACAGCCCCAGAATGGAAACCAGGAGGAGGTATAGCATAAAAACAGCCTTTAGTTTGAGTGCTGTGTAAATGACTACCCTCTCTCCTGCCACACAACACAAACAGTCTACCCCTGACTGTGACTCCACTTCCAGGCAGTCTAAAAAGCCTGTCACTTTGAAAAGCCATCAGGTAGCTTCCGTACTGCTGTTAGTGCACTCAAAGCCTGTGGGCAGCTCAGCATGTACTTATTTTGCCAGCTACAATCCATTCTTCTTGCCCTAGAGAAATAGATCCCATCCCTAGGAAAGCTGAACACATGAGGAGAGGAATCTGTGCAAAGCATTGAACAAGCCTCAGGATGATCATCTATAGAGGCTTTCCAGAAAGTATTGCTCTTCCTGCAGAGGTGAGCACCACCACCACATTATAGAGAATTAAGCTAGCACAGTATATGATGCTGGTGCAACTGTATCACCCTACTTCACCATATATCCTCCTGGCAAGGGACTTGCCACCACCCCAGGAGTTTTCAAGTTTTTTTCTTTTTCCCAAGAATTAAAGCACAGTCTCTTGTTTCTATTTTGAGGAACACTCCTCTTGCTGGAGACGTGCAAGGTACGGAGCTGAGGAGCACAGAAACTCTGACCTCGGATACTTACAAGTGAGGAGGAAGGTGTCAGAAAGCTAAGGGAGTCTCAGGCAGCATCATTGTGGTTCAGAGATATGAACAGATGTCCTAAGAAATTTGATAGAAAAGCCATGTGGGACAAACACAGACAAAAGGCCATCCGGCCCACCCAAGCCCTCAGCTCTGCTTGAGCCATTCAGCTCAGACTGAGCCAGTCATGGTCCTCTGATGAGGACCAATTTGGGATCTCGCCATTGGAGTGTATGACTTTAGCCATAGGAAAGACACCTCTGGCAGCAAGCCAACAAGCTTCAGTCCTTCTTGATTGGTATGCAGCATTTGGTTTTAGCTCCTCAGGATTAAGTTTATCTCTGCCTATGACAGACTAGTCAGCATTAAAGATTCTTTCCCCCAAGCAATTGACTGTTGTAGTTAAAAGTTTTCCATATAGCTGTGTAACAAGGCAAACAATGCTAATTTGCCCAAAGACACTGAAAAACATTCTTCTTTTCATTCCTCCCCCTCCCCGCCCAGTAGAAAGAGAGTCCTGGGATGAATCAGAAAGCTCTTACAATGTGTCTCCATCAGTGTTTCCCTTGGTCTCACTGATGGGACGTTGTTGCAGCTGAGCTCTACTAGGAAAAGGAACACATGCAATAAATATTACTTTCACTGCCAGCACTGTGAACTCCACCAGTACTAGTGCCATCTGCATCCCTACAGGATCTTAGATATCACTGTCTGCAAAGATGAAGCACTGATGGCCAGACCTAGAAGAATGAGAGTGACATTTTACTGGCAGGGGCTGGGCTCAGGGTGGGGAATAAATGTAAAGTTTTTATGATCTGAATGAAAACCTGATCGGGGAGGGAGTCTGGAAAACATTCTCCTCCAGTCATGCTTAACTCATTGTGGGAATATCTCTTCATCAGAGGAGTAAGTGAATGAGCAGCCAGGAGGAACAGCATGTATGCTTTTATTTGTGAGGGTTTAACACAGTTCCAGTGAACAGGGACAGATGTTACAGGAGAAGCAACATTAAGGGTTGTAAAAAGCATCAAGAAAGTTCACATGCATGTAACTCTGGATTAAACCTGCCAAAACACAGCTCAGATCCAGGCACCTTGCCCAAACCACTGCTGTCTTTTCACGTGGTGCATCCCAGTAAAAGGATATTTTCCTCATCTCTCTACTATGTTGTCTTTTCTGTGTTAATGTAATAATGGAAATTTTTCAATAAAATATTGCTCTGGAGAGACCTGTGAACTTTAAATCCAAGAATCCTTGATGTTGACCACCCTGCTCTCCTAGAGCTGCTGCCTCGAGCCCTTTAAATACTACTTTGTATGCATCAGCATACCAAAAAACCTCAATAGCTTCCTATGTTTTTAAATCTCTGATTTATTACACATGAAACACAAAAGTTGGAATAGGCCAAGGGTCTGAAATAGAGATTTAGAATATGAAGTCAATAGCCATTTGGCCCTCAAACTCAGCTGGTTAACAGTGGCCATGCCCTCTGCATGACCGGCAAGCTGAACTCCTGTGTGACACTAATACCTCTACATGAAATCATTGTCTGGGATTCCTTCAGCCAGAAACATGTGAACGTATTGCTCCAGACAGTTGGTTGGGCCTCCCGTCCCTCACAAGATACCTTCTCACGTAATGGTGGAGACAGTATTACCCACACAAATCTGCAGGGGCAGCCTGGGCACCATCCTCCTCACCCAGCTGTATCAGCACCATCCTGCTCGCCAGACCTCGGAGCTTTGCCCCAGCCTGTGGCACCTGCGTAAAAGAGCATGACAGGGCCTGTGCTTATGTCTTCCAGTGTGTGCTCGGGGTGACTCTGTCTGGTTACAACACATACAAAATGCCACTCCAAGGACAGTTTCTTTGCACGGTGAAATGCCAAGGCCTGTGAAAACTGCCCCGGCTGCACCAAGGGACAGCCCGGAACTCGGCAGTGGGTCAGGAACAGGCGACTGTATGGCGGATGCCACAGAGCTCTTAAACCTTTGAAAGAAAAATGGCTTTTGCAGTCTATTCACTTTCTAAAATTTTCCTTAAGACTGAAGTAAAATGGAGTTCTGTAGCTGATCAGAGCAGTCCTCTCCACATCCAGCATGGGCAGGTGGCCAGGCATGGGAGAAAGGACCCCAGGTGAGGGTGAGGACAGGAAAAATGTGAAGTGAGTGCTTTCTGAAGAGGGGCTATCTCCAAAAATACATTTGGGATATGGAACCAGTGGTCCCTTAGCTCACAAATAGTTTGAACTTAGTTTATACAGGACCCAGAAAAGCCATTAGTACCCTAAGCTTGAATGCCACGGAAGTGCACCACAGAAGGAAGCGCCAGGTAAACTGAGGAACGACACCCCTCATCCCCACATCAGACAGCTTACATCAGCTGTGAGCTCCCTTAAGCAGTTGTGTTCCAGTTCCCAATGTCCCCCATATAAAGCCTTGCGATTATCAAGCATTAGTCACAGCTTTCTCTCCACGGCTTTTCTTGCACGAAGGATTGCATTTAGGTGACAGCAAATGTATTTCTTTAAAGTGCTCCAGGACCTCAAAAGCAGGCAGGTGCACTGCCAAAGTATTTCACTGGAAGTATTTAACATAAGCGTGCCCAGCAGAGCTTTGAAAGTAATTTGCTTCCCCTTTTGTACAAAGTAGGTGGGGCTTTAAACAGAGTTTAATCAAAATGCCTTGAAAATTTCATAATCTAGCTTCAGAACAAAAAAAAAAAAAAAAAAGGAAAAAAAAGCCCTACCTGATTTCAGGATTAGTGATAAAAACAATACTAAGGCTAAGGGAACTTGGGGGTACTTGAGCCAGGAGACCAAACACGCATCCCCACAGGGCCAGCAGCATGCTTGTGATGCAGCACCTGCCTGCCCAGCCCTCACTTCTCTGCATATTTTATAAGTTTCAGGATCACAGGTGCAAACCAAGACAATAGGTTATTGAAAATGGCATGAGGCAGCAGGAAAAACAGGTGGTGATGTGTTCCCAGCACTCTGACAAATGGGCACAGTAAAGTAACTGGACCAATTGAAGGAAATAGGCTCCATCCCTGGCTCTGGCCCTTCCTCTCTGTGGGTACCTAGTTGATTTACCCCAGATAAAAGCCAGGCAAGTGCTTTGTTCACAAAACACAAAATCTGTGTGACAGAAGGTTAATCCCATGTTGGCAGCTATCACCTGTGCCAAATAATCACAAAGTCTGACTGCCATGCATGCAGCTGAGCTGAGCACATGCTTCGTCATGATCCATGCAAGGATGACTTGCAGCAGTGAGCATCCTGTCCAGTCCAGTCTTTCCAACATGAGAAGTGGGTAAGACCTGCAACCAGCTCCCCTCTACCACCTGTCCTGCTATTCTGCAGATCCATATGAGCAAAACTGAATCACTTTTGCACCAAGAGAATTTTTTTTTGTCTCTGTTTAATTCCAAACAGAGGCAAGTATATGCCTAGAGGATATTGATTTGGTCTTCATGTCTAGTCCTAGGGATCCTTGAAGGCAAAGGAACTCAGTAGTAGCCAAGTTATTTGCATTACTGCTCCTTAAAAAATAAATAGGCTAGGGGATGGCAGCAGGAGCAAAGGAGTAGGAATGCAGAATTTGTTTTGTACTGTAGTTAAACATTATAATTTGACATTTGACACCATCATTTGAGTATTTCAGTCATATCACAGCTGTCCCAGGAAGCCTTGAACAAGATGGCATTCTCTAAGCTAGGTCTAGTGGGACAAACACGCGGTCTGTGGGGCCAGGAGATCCCATGCAAGTTTGCCATGCTTGCACATCACCCGTGAGACCTGCTATTACTGACCATCTCATACTCCACCAACATTCTGCAGTGTCAGGAAGATGCCTCTCATGCCAGATGCACATAGCCCAGGACTGGCATGACCCTGACATGGCCACATGGGTTGGACCTCACGCCTCAGTATTTCCATGTCACTTCACCTAACACATAGTTGTTGGATTATGTGCTCTCAGCTTTAGCTCACCTGCACATCCACAAAGGAGCACAGAAAGACAAGAGGGGGGGAGGGGACGGGCAAACAGTACCCTCCGGGGCTGCTCCCAGGGCCGCCATAGGAGCCACCAGCCCGTGAAAGGCCCATGTGTGCAAGCCCAGAGGAGCACAGGGGCACAATGGCAAGCAATGGCCCCTCCCAGGGCTGTCCCAGGAGACCAGTCTGCCCAACGTCCGCCGTGTGATACCCACCATGATGAGCCGCTGGAGGCAGCTCTCCAGATCAGGTATGTGAGGGGGTTTGCTGCCTAGGGGTGTGGGACACATTATGGCATGCAGGGGAAAAGCAGTTCTGGATTGCACAGGATTTATTATGGGATGTTTAGGGGAAGAACCAAAGGCAGGAAAAGGGAGGGGCTTAGGTGATTTGGAGAGGTAAAAACATGGGAAAAAAGAGGGGTAAGGGTATTAAAAGGGCTATATTTTGTGCAAATAGCTGGCTGGTCAGTACATGTGTCTGGCCATGCCCTGAGTCTGATCAGCGCCTGTCTCACCTCCTAGGTGAATTCCTTTCTAACTCCTTGCTGGGTGAGGGGTGCTCAGTTCTGTGTGCAGGTGTGTCTGTGGGGGCTGGAGTGCCAGCAACTGCAGTCAGATCACGGGTTAGAGGCCCCAGGGTGCCAGCAGCTGCGGCGAGTGTGGCCAAGGAGTCAGTGCGTGGGCACCAACGAAGGTCAAGCCAGACAAGACGGTGAATAGGTGAAACGGCCTGGGAACAAGGAGCTGAGCGGGTCTGCAAGGGCCAGCTCTGGGCATGAAAATGCTTGTGTGTCTCTAGGAGCGAGAGCACGGGAGGTCATCTATGGGAGGGGGGGGTCCTGGCCAGCTCTGAGTGTGTGATGTCTGTACCAGCAACTGGAATAGAGCTGTGGCCCCGAAGGCATGTATGGCCAAGTGACAGCAACTGGGGAGACTGGGATCCAGGGGCCAGCTGAGTCCAGCTGCTGGAGGAATCCACCTTGTACCAATTAAACTTTTCCTGTGAATGATTACATGTGAAGTTTAGAGGCCTCAGGGCACACAGACATACATAAGCATATGCAGTCTGCACGTTTTGTTACTGGTACCAGTTCTCAGCTTTTGTTTGATCTTTGGCTTCTAGATAGAAGAGCCTGTATTTCTCAAACCTTCACTCTAGATCCCTGAAGACCAATACCATCAATCTGTTCTTTGATTAACAAATAAACGAAAATCCATGATTTCACCCACTTTCTGCTCTGTCAAGCATATACATTTCACTTTGTGCTGTCAGAGTACAACCTCTTCCACTTGGAAATGAGCTCTGGGAATTGAGCACAGCTTTGTACACTAGACTGCACTGATCAATTTAGGGGCAGATTAAGAAAGATGAGGATAAACAGTGACTAACCCAAACACAGGACTGCATGAGGAAGTTAAAGAACTGCAGCTAAAGGAAGTTTTTCTCCAGTATTGACAGAGGAAGCTGGCAGTATTCAACAAGCTTCACTGAGCCTGAAATCTGGCTGTGCTACATGGAAGCAACACTGAAAACAAACATACTTTTGTGAAAGGAGTGCTGTTCAGCATCTGGTTCTTTTGCTACATAGCATGGATATCTTTTGGTGTTCCAAAGCAAGCTGCAAAAGGATCACCAGCTGGCAAGGAACACAGTTTTCAAACAGAAACCCTTTGCACAGTAAGACAAAAAAAAGGACTCATGAGCCTCAAGGAAAGCCAATAGCTCATACAGATCAGCTTACCTGCCCATTAAGTAAGAAGCTGGGCTTAAGCAAGGTGGAGGACAAAACCAAGAAGCTTCCTGAATTATAATTCTTACAGTGAAAAAAGATGTATTAGCAAACAATCCAGTGTACACGTGACAAAATTAACTGTTACTAGTGTGCATCAGATTATCTGCAGCCACTGCCTACCCCATCCACTTCCCTGCAAACGTCCAGACCCTTTAGTTAGAAGGGAATTTCTAACTGCTTCTGTGCTGCAGTTCAGAGTATGGATCCACCATGCCTTGGCCCAACTTCTTGCTCACAGGGTGGGCTTTTTTGTCAGCTGAGCAGTCCAACACTGTCCTGTTAGTATTAATAATCATAGAATGGTTTGGGTTGGAAGGGACCTTAATAATCATCTAGTTCCAACCCCCCTGCTGCAGGCAGGAACGCCCTCCACTAGACCACATTGCCCAAAGCCCCATCCAGCCTGGCCTTGAACACTTCCAGGGAAGGGGCATCCACAACCTCTCTGGGCAACCTGTTCCAGTACCTCACCACCCTCACAGTAAAGAATTTCTTCTGAACATCTTATCTAAATTGACCCTCCTTCAGCTTAAACCCATTACCCCTTGTCCTGTCACTACACTCCCTCATACACAGTCCCTCACCAGCTTTCCTGTAGGCCCCTTTGGGCACGGGAAGGCTGCTATAAGGTGTCCCTGGAGCAGCCTTTTCTTCAGGCTGAACAACCCCAAATCTCTCAGCCTGTCCTCATAGGAGAGGTGCTGCAGCCATCTGATCAGCTTCATGGCCCTCCTCTGGACTCTCTCCAACAGGTCCATGTTTCTCTTGCATGGAGGACCCCCGAGCTGGATGCTGTACTCCAGGTGGGGTCTCACGAGAGCAGAGTAGATCCCTGAATGAACCAGACAAAAACAATTTGGAAAGGAACTGCCATTGTGTGATATAAGATTCCCTAAAGCAAAGCAGAAGGAGATAAGGGAAAGCCAACCAAAGTATTCTTTGATAGATAAAGAAAGAATAATTGCAGCTAAGCCAGGAAAATCCAGTTCTAAAATGAGCAGAGCCATTTCTGGAGTCCAAGACCAAGAAGACTTACAAAAGGTGGAAGGAGCAAGGTGCCTGAACATGGTATAAACCTATGAGCTCTTTGAATGCAGGACCTGAGTGTGCTTTCATGTTGAAACCTGGCAGCCCTGTGCTCCCAAGACTCCCATGAGTCCCTGCCAGCAGATGGGTGGGATCTTGCTGACAGTGGCTCTGGATCAGTGCGTAGTTTAGAATAGTTGCATGGATAAAACTGATCTGCCAGAGGGCAGACAGATAAACGGACCATTGACTTAGTTACTGACTGCACACTAGCTGTCACTTTGATGGTGTGGCATGCCCATTCTCTGAAAGATATGGCTTCTCTGCCCTGATGCTGTCTGGCCAGTGGCCATCCACCAAGCTATGTGTTGTCCACATTTTTGGATGCCCTTTGTATTTGCCTCTCCCACTGGTTGTTTCATCACTGCAGAGGTGCTCCAATGACCCTGGGGTACCCCAGGACACAGCTTCTTCCCCACCAGCTGAGATTGCCACCTCAGAGTTTCTAACCATGGATCTGACTCCCTCACAGCCACTTCACTCAATACTGGACTTCTTGCACTAGCTTCTTCATTAGGGCAGCTGGGTCACTAGGACATTTGCAGTGATGCATGCTCAGCACCTAGCAACACGCAAAGGAAAATTAAGAGGTATTAAACACAAAATCCAGAGCATCCAACAAACTCCATGTACTGCAACAGGTACTTCCCTTCTAGTGTCTCTCTTCCATTGTGCCATTTTCCAATTAATTACTTTACACACATACAACACATAGTCATCCCAAGTACCTCCTGAGAACCATGTGCTTTTTATGTTACCCAAGCACAGGCTTCAGTGTTTCCCAGTCAGCTCACCCTTCCTGATAGTCTTCAGGATCTCCTGTAGAACTCTGTTTTTTCTTTGACAGATAACAAACAGACTTCAAATTAAGTCTGTTATTAGTTATATAACAGTGGCTGCCCTTTCAGATCCACAGCCATAATAATGACATTTTGTATTTTCCAGGCACGTAGTGTGTTAGTCTAGACACAGTTCCCACCTCTTCCCGTGAACTGTGGATAATAATTCATTAGTAATAAAACCAGCCTCTGCTTCTGATTCCAGTCACAAAAACAGACAACTGCATGATATTTGTACTGTCATCAGTACCTATGGATGCAATTTGTACAAACCAAATGGATCATGACTAGCTTTCCTGCACCTCACCGCCTCTTCTTCCTTAATACCCCATCACTTATAAGAGGCAGTTGCTTGGGCCATGCTCTGGCCCACAGCTACTCAGAATCCCAAAGGACATTTTCATTCAACGTTTGTTTAGCAGCAAGATGCTTATTCCCCGCTGCCCTTAGGGAAAGTGAGTGGGGCTGCTGCTTGGCTGCAGAAGCCTGCAGGTTGCACCCCAGTGTGATCAGGGAGCTATTTGCTTCAAGCAAAGACACGCACTTGGGTGCCTGACCCTGCTCTCACCAGGCGCTGCATGACAGCCGGCACCTGTGCTAAGAAGGTCTCTGGTTTCTCTGGGACAGCCATAGAAGCAGATTAAACTGTACCCTGGCAATTAAAATCTACAGGAACATGCTGGTGCTCTGGCCAGAAAAGACAGATGCACCTCAGAGACCAGCCATGCACCAGGTGATCTCTGTGCTGTCCCAGAAACACAGGGCTGTGCTTAAGGTGCCTCTGCATCTCGCATCCCCTCTGCAGGGCTGGGCTTCCCTGTCACAGCAGGGCACTAGCACTTCCCGTGCCAAGAGCCACCGCGCCAAGCACCTCCAGCTCCTTGCACAAGGCAGAAAGCCGAACTGTCACCTGCAGCACTTAGCTATGCTTCACACAGAAGTTCTCTCATTTCCTTATTTTGCTTTCTAAGCATGCCCATGTCAATGTCTGGCTTACGGAACTCTGGTTGAACTTAACCAAGGCACTGTTAAACACTGAGGAGTCAAACTCAGCTTTTCCAGCAGCTGTCATTGCTTCCCTGACTTTGCCATCTTGCCTAGCATGACAAAGTTTACAAGAGCTTGCCCTGCTCCCAACTTAATGCTGCAGTATGTGCTAAAGATCTACAGTAAGCCAGGAACACACTGCAAGCTTTGCTAACGGATGCAACTTGTTTTCCTAAATACAGAAAGCCTTTCTTTACAGCTGTGCTTGCCTTCAGACCACACCACTTCCAGGTCAAAGCAGAGCTCCTATTGCTCCAAAGACAATACAGAGAGCATACCAGCCAGAGATTTCCACCAACATGTGCAAAACATGCTGCAGGACCCACGTTCACTAGTCCGTTAGTCTCATTAGTAATTTCACCTTCATTCAACCAGCTAACTAGCTACTTTTCCTCTCACCCTGTCTCCTCCCTTCCCCTCTTCTTATTTCATGTCGTGTAACCACGACAGATCTCCAGCCAGGCTTGCTTTGTAGCTAGCCACCTCTCACATGCTTTCTCCCCAAGGCCATCCTGTGAATCATAACCACCAAGGGACCAGATCTGTATTTGCAAAACTACATCACCATGCTGAGTGGGGGAGCACTGGATTAGCAATTTGTACAGCTTTCTTCAGCCCAAAGCAGCACCAAGAGTTCAGGCACACATATGGTTAGGTCTGGCAGAGGAGCTTGCTGGTCTCAACCTCTAATTCTACCACTCCTTTGACAAAGAGGGGACAAATTCAGGTATGGTTGGCATCTTGGCTCCTTCCAAGCCTCACCAGGATGCACAGGTCAGATGCCGAGACCAGAAGCTTGTGAGGTGCTTGTGTGTACACCTAGAGCTGGACTTGGCTTCTCCCAGGAGAAGAAAGCTGCTTTGTGGAGCAGATAGCATAAGAATTATCTCCTTTGCCCTTCCTCTAGGTGAAGTGAGCGAAGCAGTAGGGCAGTCAAGCATAGGACCAGTTACAGCTCACTTAGAGCTTCCTGCGCAAGAAGGCTCTGAAGGCAAGAGCCCAGTGCCAAGGGAGACCCTGCAGGAGCAGGAGGCAGGTCATGCTCTTTTGTCTCCCTGGCTGCAGCTTGGGTCCAGGATCCTGCCAAGGTGATGAGCTGAAGCTCAGCAGGTGCCTCAGCTGGTACCAGGAGGTGGAGGGCCAGGTGGAACCAGAACAGAAAGAGGTTTCCCTACAGTTGTAGTGATTTTTTTCACACTTAAGAGCCTGAAGAAGCAGCTGCCTGAGGAAAAGAGCAGAAGGGCACATTGCTGTTACACCCCACAATTAGGGAGGAGACTCCAGTCCCAAGACCCCCAACCCAAAATGGCTGCTTATGATATCTATAAAGTAGAATTTTCCACTTAGACACTGTTTAATTTAGGGTTAAATGCACTACCTTGCTTTGCTAACTACATTAATATTGAAGACCTGAAGGACTGATAAAAAGCATGCTTTGCTAAAAAAGTATCCTTGAAAAGGAACATCCTGCCCCAGAAGGCGCAGAGAGCTGAGTGATTGCCAAAGAGGCCTGAAATCATTGCCAGAGAGGCCTTAAGTCATTGCCAACGAGGCCTGCAGTCAACAAAAATCTCCAGTAACTGGGGGGAAGGTAAAGGGGGTGGGGGAAATTTGCAACCACCCACCCAATTAAAGGACTATGCAGATTACCCCCTCCCCCCAATACCCTCGAGGAGCATGCGTGCTAATTTAAATATGCTTGACCAATAGTGGATGATGTGACAATTACTAACAAATTAGAGTAAATTTAGATGAGTTTGTCTAATCCTGTAACAAGATACATATGTTGTAGTTTCTGTGTGTACTTTGCTAGCTTTGTGGAATTACCACTTAGCACCCATCTGCGCAAATGTGAAATAAATAAAATACCTCTGCTCTGAGTGTATATTGGCGTACTGCACACCAGGTAAACGATCCCACATTTTGGGACAGCACTTATGAGAGTTTCTTATGTGCTGTGACATTCAAGAAGCCTGAAAAAGACAGTTGAATTCGCTTGGCAGTACACAGCAGCAATGTTGGTCACTCTGTCACTGGAGTCAGAACAGGTCCACCACAAGATTGCCACCTCTGATAAACATGCGTGTGCTGAGACTGCACATCAAATAGATCATGGATCAGGGAAAGTGACCAGGGAAAGACGAAAGTTGATGAGGCCATTTCATATCCAGCCAGGAGCGCTCCCCCACCACAGAGACTAACCCATCAAAGCCAAGGAAGCAGAAGGACAAGGCCCAAGGTAAGTTGAAAACACACTTTGCTAAGGAGGACCCCTAGAGATCAGACCCGTGATACTGAGATGCCAGTCAGCTATGGAAAATGCTGAAGAAGGGAGCCGTCCAGTATCTCAGAACTGTGACCTTTCAGCAGGGCAATGTGAGATATCACAGTTGCCCATCACAGAACTCAAACTCCCCTGCTAGCAACTCTTTTCATGTGTTTAGCCTCCAGTCATTCTGACTAAAACAGGCAGAGTCACTATAAGCCTTTGTGATCCAGAGTAGAACTATGTAAACCCTGTCTCAACACAAGGATCCTGTAATCTCGAAAGCTCGTGGACAGAGCAATGTTGAAGTAGTCCCTGTGATATCAAAATGCACCCGGACTTGGGACTCCTTGTTTTCTAGGAAGAGGAAAGAGGAGACTGTTTCTCCAGAATGAGAAGCCAGTTACCAGGACATACAAGATCTGTTGAGGTGCCAATAGTAGAGGGTCCAGAAACAACTAATCAGTTGTTCTTGTTTCAAACCAGCATTCCAATAATTTTCAAGAAATGCCCACTGCTGCAATAAAATCCATAGATAGCCTCAAAGCTGAGCAGAGGCAACAGTTGAAATCATCAGGTCTCAGATGTTGCAGCTGTAGACAGTAAGGCTGAAATGAAGCAGAGAAAGGAATCTTTTCCAGAGGATGTGGAACAGCACCAGAGAATACATTCTACTTGACATCCAGGTTCACCACTATACTATCAGTCTCTTTCCAGGCACTCACAGAAATCAGCAAAACACATTTAAAACAATAATCTGAGTAATGTTGTCACAATCCATTGCAGCTAGTGACAAAGACATTGCTTAAATGGGAAAACAAAAGCGTTTAGATAATAAATTGTATTATGAAATATACCAGAGTAGAAACTTTGCTCTGCAGCCTGCTGAGAACTAGCAGAACAGCCCAGAAAGAGAGACGTTATTTGCTGCATCCGCAGTCAGCATTTTTCACAGCAGCAATGGAGACCTTCACATGGTGCAGCCTTAGAGCATAGAGACTCCCAGGCTTTGTGTTCTCTTGAATGAAGGAGTCAAAACTCAGGCAAGGGACAGTGGGCTTTGCACCAACGCAGAAAATAAATAAATAAATAGGCTTAAAGGCTTTCATGAAAATGAAGCTTCCCTTCCCTCGTGTGTGCAAGGGAACAATTACATTCCACAGGCAGAGGCGGAAAACAAAAGGCAAGGCTGTAAGGGCAGCATCCCCTCATAGAAACCACCCAGTCAGTCTTCCTGTTGAAGCCAGTTGCTTGGATTTTTATCCTGTTTGTATTTTCACAGATACACTATATGTTTGGATACACCGACATACAATCATTACACACAACATATGAAGCACAGATGTGTCTAATTCAAGCCCATCAATACAACATCTCTAAACAGTGACAGTACAAGTCCAAGAATATTGTCATGTGAAAGACTAGACATGTTTAGATAGATGTGGCCCACATCTTACTTTTGGCAGGGGAATCTCTCAGAGTACTCTTGTAAACTTTTTTGCTCTACTAAGGTCAGGCCACTACTTGAATTTCTTACAGAAAAGGTAATCAAAAGGAAGATTGGAAAAAAAATCAAGAAAAAAAAAGCTAAATGAGGTCTATGTTAGAAGTTAAAGACGTGCAGGGACTTTTTACCTAAAGGTAAAGAGAGAGTTGCATTGCATTATACCTCTATTCAGCCGATTGTTCAGATGTGGTACTGGATTAAGCTTAACTGAGTTGAGATCAATTTAATCCAGAGTGACTATGTCTACACCAGGGTTTAAACAGCTGAATTAATCTATCTTAAGTTCACATATTCAATTAATATAGATTATTTTTTCTGACTGCTTCAATCTCAAGGAAAGCCCGATGAAGTTATTGCACAAAAAGAGATATTCCACTTGTAAGTACTGATTTCTATAGCAAAATATTCAATCAGTAGAATAAGAAAATATCAGTTACATATAAAATAAGAACTACCAGTTAGAGCTTTCTCATGTTGCATTACCTCTGGGGGGAAAAGTGCAGTTGGCTGCTATTAGCTGCAGGGCAGGTTTATGCTTTCAGGGCTAACTAACGTGACTATTAGCACCATTTCTTGTTGTGAACCTTGGCAATTTCAGTCAAACTGGAATTGTTTTTACTCTTATTTATTAGATTAGCACCACGTTCAGTTAATGAGGGGTGTTAGTTCAGTTCCATTGTGTATTTCTGTTGTTTAGGTTTTCCACAATGTTTTGCAGTCTAGTTTTAACTGACTCATTTCAAGCTAACACAAGGTAATGGTAATAAAAGATAAAATGTCTAATAAGTTATTTTTTCTGTCTGAATCAAAGCCAGAGAACAGTCTGATTTCCTACAAGTATATTTTATGTAGGAAAATACAAAACATCATTGACTTACAAAACAATTTTTGCCAGAACCACAACAGATGCTGATGGTGGTGCTTTAATCGTTCCTGAAGTGAGGTATACATATAAGTCACTACTCCTGTGAACATGAGTAATTTCTTCATGTTTTATGTGCCAATTAAAGAGACCACTAAGTGACTATGTGCTTCTGCTTGTACAGAAGAAAGCTCCTGTCATCTCTTAACTCATTCAGCATTTACAAAGGTCAGAAAATCTGTAATCACACTCCCACGAAACAGAACCATTCTGTTCGAGCTCATCTTCTCTAGACTCCCGTAGCAGTTGCTGAAAATGCAAGCAGCAGGCTGAGCCAGGGCCATCACTGGCCAGTGTACAGATAGACAGAAGCAACCAGTAGTACAAAGTTCAGGGAACTGTTAGAATGACTAATAATGAGAGTATGGAAGATTTACAAAATGTAATGCTTGCTCAATGAGTACTAACATTTATTCACTTTTAAGTGACTCCACGGTCAAAGGGACCTTTCTGCCCTAAGTCTCTCATGCCAGTATTTCAATAAAGCCAGTAAATGGCAAATGCCTAATTTTCTCAGGACAATTCTACATTGGTGCTATTGGTGCAAATGAGAAATACGTATATGAATAAATCCCTGACTTCAAACCACCCCATAGTTTTTGGCAGTTCCTTACAAGCCAATAACAGGAATAAAAGCCCTTCCTGCCCTCTCAGTATGTATAGGGCAGTTCACAACCTATAAATTTGCATTACTGCACGTAGATACTGCAAGAAATTCAACTACTGTAGCATCTGCTTTGCAGCTTTACTGTATTATCTCAACTAGGCATTTAAATTAATTTTACCTCAAAATTCCCCCATACCTTTGAGCCATTCAGGTATTAAAATAAATCTCAGGGATCTTGAAAGAAAAAAGGTCTTGAAGTTATGAAAAGGGCAAGCACCAATATTTGCCAAGTACAACAATAGACCAACTTTTCAAAGGAAAAGATACTCAGTTCATTAATCAAAGCTTCCTATAAGCAAGAGACCTTCCCCCCCACCCCCAGCAGCTCACCAAAGTAAAATAAAATAAAATCAGAGTATGTGTGGATAAGCTTTTCAATTTGGCATGTGTCTAAGTGAATGTCTGTGTTCCAGAACGCTGCAGTCAGCCCCTGCGCATCAACATCGCCAGGTAAGGGTAAGATGGAAAGGAACACACACAGGTCTGGCAAGTACCCTTCCATCCACAGATACACAAAGACATCAGGGCAACTGTGTTTTTCGTCTTTGTAGCTGAAGCCGCTTGGTTTCCTAACCAGCTGTTACATGCCACATGCTTGTCACGGACATACTGCCATTCTGTGCAGCACAGTAGTGCTCTGCCTGGGCCGTGCCTGCGTTTTGGGTAAAAGGCTGATGATGACAATGCAATGCCACACCACCACCGTTTCAGTCATGCTGTGCTTGTTTAGTGCTATGATATTATGATGGCTAGTTCCTGATGTTCTTGTGGGAAAATGGGACAATAACTTCCAGCCTGACAGTGTTTCAGTTAGTTTCTCTGCTTTTATTACCAAGCATATAATATTAATTGGCAAAACACTGGATACAAGCTTCACTATCATAAAATCAAAACATTAAGCAATAATCCCAAAAGGCTTATTCAGACAAAACGAGCCACCAATAATACAAAAATTACACAGCAACACAAAGCATAAAAAATTGTAAACTTTCAAATAAAGCTAAGCCAAAAATATCATTTTACACTGTGACAGTTCCAGAATCTTTATTATGCCACATAGAAGGATAAAGGCTTAGAAGTTGCACTGGCTTATTGTCCCTTAACCGTAAAATAATCTTGTTGCAGAAGGAAAGAACAAATTCTCCTTTTGTCCGGATAAGTAACTTGAATTCAAGATTCCATTAAACCAATGCTTTGAGTTTCATATAAAAATAATAAAAACAAAATAATACTGGAACATCATAATCAAAAATCAAGGCTCCTTCCTTCAGCCACACCTAACTGTTCACATGAACAATCACACTGGTTTCTGTGGAACCATCTAGGTAAAGTCACCAATATAAACGTTCATAGAACTGGACATTTAGTTCCTACCCTACCACTGGGATCTGGGCAGGTCATTGTGGCTTTGACAGATTTCCAAGAAGCCCTAAGAATGATTAAACATGGAACAAATAGCAGGACCAGAGTTTTAATTTGTATGTAAATAAACCATAACTCCACAATAAAACATTCCTGTTGACTTGTCACAAGACGCAAGTTCCTAGAAGTGTTTGTACTGATCACAAGTTTTGATTAAAGCAGACTGAAGCATTGTTCCATGTTCCTTATTGTTGTTCTGTCTGCAACTTTTCACTTCCACAATAGATCTCGAGACCTTCGTTACAGTTAATTATGCCTTACATATTCTAGTGTGGGGGACAACTTTTTGCCCTGTTATCTTCTTTAGGCAGATTAACTGAATGCAACTGTAGGTTGCATTAACATTTCCAGTGAAACATCCAAACTGAAGTGATTACCTGAGGAAATACAGAAACTTGATTTTTCTTTACAGTCAAGCCTTCTGTACAAAATGCATTTAAAGTACTTAAGATTCATCTTGCTGATGTACAGACTGGTTGGCTTTTTCCTGTTATATTTAGCTCAATGGTAAGATGCATAATGCTGTAAAATAGGCTAGTTGTATGGTTATATTTATCATCCAGTAGAAAAAACTTCAATGAATCTCCTAGGACTAACTACGTTGTTATAAAGACAATAAGAGCCAGATAAGCTTTCAAAGGCTCATAGCCTATTGGAAAAAAAATAGCACCATTATAGTTGTAGTCTGATATTTTTTATGGTCCCATATCCCCAGAGGTGATAGTGTTGTGTATACTATTGCGCAACCAATAAAAAGAAATATTCCCAGGTTTGATGGTATACAAATATACCAGACATAACAATGGCACAAAACACTTTCAGATAGGCTCCAAGTCTTGCCAATTGCTTCCACAATTCACATTAAGGTTTCTTGCAAGATCATTTATTTTAAAATATTGCTGACAGATAGTTCTTGTACTTACACAAATTTAAATCCCACACCACTCTTAAAATAAAAAAAGGAAAACAAAATCAAAAAACAAGCCCCCCAATAATAGTCCCAAATAAAACGCCATTTAACAAGTGATAAAAGCGATCTACATTCCTTTTAAATGTAATGGTGAGTGGATGCTACATTTACAATTTAAACATATGCCTAATAAATGCATGTTTCAAACCTATTGCACAAAAGCATAAGTAATGCTCTTTATCCATACAAAACAAAAACACGCTAATAAAAGCTACTCAAACTCAATGTAAAAGGAAGAAGCTTGTAAAAACATCTTACAATTTCATTTTATATGCCCGTAAATAAAGCTGGACCACTGAAACCAAAAATACTTGGATGGTAAAATAAGACAGAAAGCTTAAAATAGAATAAATAATTTTATAAAGTTAAAATTTAAAACCCAAAATCTTATTTAAATTCAATATTATAT
The DNA here is from genome assembly GCF_028858705.1 of Grus americana. NCBI lineage: Eukaryota > Metazoa > Chordata > Aves > Gruiformes > Gruidae > Grus > Grus americana. The sequence goes on from NC_072891.1 coordinate 52,984,226, forward strand.
ATTCTATCTGAATTCTCTATTTTTAATGAAACTATATTTAATGAGACTTTGAGTCTGGGTGATTCATCAGTCTCACTGCTGCCGAGGATAATGCAACAAGATACTTCTTTACTGCAATTATTTACCAGCGTAAGCAATTGTGAAAACTACTTCACAGTAATGGCATCTGCAAGAAAGCCAAAATAAACTAACATGATCTCACTAGTACTAAGAGATATCTATGCTGAGTCCAACTTTTAGTCCAACTTCGAACTGTATTGGGGTTATTTTACCCAATATAATCTTGATATAAATTAACTGTCTCTTAAGCTTCACAGAAGTGAAACAAGTCTCTGACCCAAAGGAGACCTCCCTCTGACCTCAATTCAATTGCATTGTAGTCTTTTAGTAAGGCTAAAGGAAATAAACACGTGGTCCAGACACACTCGCATCCCTCCTGAGGGAAAGAGTTTCTGTAGCAAAGATGTTGTGACATGTGATTTAGAAAAATTACTGGGTGGTTTTGTATTTGGTTTTGTTTTTTTAAATGTTTACTGGTGAGTTTTTATCAGATTAAACACATTGCAAAAGCAGTTACACACAATTATGGGCAAAAAAACCTAGCTGTAGATATTAATACTGGCTTGAATTTATGTGTCTATATAGGTATAAACAAAGTTTTCAATATATGGATAGCACCATTAATAAATTCAAGTTATTCTAAAGATGGTTATCAACTTATAAATATATGTTCTGTACTATAGATTGTTACAGCAAGAGATAGATTTGAAAGGCTTCTAAATTTGTGTGTTGGTAACTAATTTCTCAGTTGCACAAGTACACAGGAAAGTAATAAAATCCCAGTGTACTTTAACAGCACTGCATCAATATCTAGTCGTACAAAAAGCTTCTGCAGTGCACACATTCTGAGGTAGACAGATGTCACATAAATATATTTGTGTTTATGTATAGATATATATATCCTGATTAAGGTGGTTAATCAGCATGTTGTCTGGTGGCTTTAATGTTACGTCTACATCAGGTACAGCCAGTGTCTGCACACTCACGGTGCACAGAGGGTGGACGCTTACAGCCCTGTTCATACTCTCAGTGCCTCACTAGCTAGATCCAGTCCCTTACTTACACTAGGTCACTTAACACATAAAATCTCCAGAAAGGCCCAGTATGTCAGTTTGTGTACACATCCATGCCACCCGTGTGCACTGTTTCATGAAAAGATTATAAAAATGGTTGACCTATGATCTCATTTGTTGTCCTCTGCTAGTTCTAGTAATGGTAAAGAGAGAGAAAAAGCTAAAATGTGTGTATCTGAGTCCATAAGCAGTAAGCCAAAACCAGGGCCAAGTTCGATTCCATTGCTCACATGCATGCACGCTCCCACCCCCCAACAAACCCAGCCACCCAGCCCGGATGTGGAGTTCTGCCCAAGGCATTCAAACGCAACTATCCTATACCCTCATCTGCAAGGACAGCAGCACTTTTTGGCCTCTCTGCAGCTCTCCTTTCCATCTCCACAGTTCAGTAGGCTCCCTTTCATTCTCTGCTTGTGTACTTTTTGATTTCCTTCCCATTCACATCTGTGACTGTAATTAAAAATGAGGAGCCATGTTTTCAAAGAATGGAGCATCCCTTCTGCAGCAACAGAGTTGAGAAAGGAGGACTGAAGACTCCAAAGAAGTAAACTATGGGGGACATGCTGAGGAATGCGGTGCTTTGAAAACTCAAGAAGAGGAAGAGGATTTAAAATGCTTGGATAAACCCCTTCCAGTATCAGCTTCCTGTTACTGAGTAACAAGTAATACTTTCTAGCAGAAGAGGGGAAGGAGCACAGCTAGAGGAAAGCAGGGCAGTTACAGGCCAACTTGTTTTCTTATCCAATCACCATTTATCAAAAAATTACAGGGTTTAATAATAGCAATAGCAACCAGCATTTTCAGCTGAGTGGAAAACTCTTCCAAAAATTAGGTTAACTATTTCTAGCTGCCAATAATACGGTGTAGCCTGTTTTCAGCGACTTGACACCTGTGCCAGACAAATACTCTCACAATCATGCTATATATGCTATACCGTATACAGCTTGCAGAAATCACTTTCAACTACTGTTTTCAAAAAGCCAACTATTTCAAAAAGCCTTACAAACAGTGCGGTGAACCCTGATAAGTGCTATTGAGGGTGCATTCTATATCATATATAGTTATATGTGTGTATAGATGTATGCATACAGATATGCATGCATGTATATCACCTTGCATCCATTAGGACTGATGCAAGCAAAATTATCAGTTAAGGCCAGAAGGTGCTAAAATAATCTTGTCTGACATGCGTCCCCTCCCCTCCCCACCCCCTCAACCCCCCACCCCAAAACAGCTAGGAATTGTGCTAAAGAAAATGCTATGGTTTCATAAGAAAACAGGTAAAAGAAACATAAAGCTGCTCATAATGATCTGAGGGATTTTTACTCTAGTGAAGTGAAAACTGTGCCATATCACCCAAAGTTGGCCAGGAGCCAGTGTTTCACTAGTTAGTGAGCAAATTCTCTCTAAATTAAAAACTGATTTCTGCAAGCCACAACTACATAAGAAATGTTTATTTTTTTGAAAGTTCACAAATCTAGCACTTTTGAGTATTTGTCATTATGTGGTGCAATTTATGCCATAGCAAAATATCAGGGCACATTAAAATCAACTGAAATTATTTCTATTAATCTTAGCAAATCAACATGCATAGAGCAGTATCAAAACTTTACTAAAACACAAAGTGAGAGAGAGCAGTAACTGGGCAGAAATGACAAACTTATTGGTTTCCCAGATTTTCAGAAATTTTCAATGCAGCATAATAAATTATCACCAGTCACTACAACATTAGGTATGTTCAATGCTCTACAGAATTGAATAAAGCCAATGCAATCAGGCATAGTATATAAGACAATAACACTTTGCAAAAATATAGTTTTTAAAGATTCAAAATGTGAAAAGTAACTAAATGCAACTTGGTGTCAAAAGCAACATTTTTAAATCACTCCACAACATTCTAACTTATTTCTGTGTAACTGTAAGAGATAAATCAGACTGAGCTACATGGAACTGTGAAGTGTTTTCAGTATCTGTAAACTTAGTGCTGGTAGTGTCTTGTTGATTTGTGACTTCTTTCTTCCGTACAAAAATGTATAAATATTTTCTGCCCAGAAATCTAGGTAATACATCCCTAGAAGAAGCATTCAGAAGGACAGTTCGCTATGAAAACACTACAGTCTTCTAAAATTATTCGGCTGGTTTGCGTCATGTGATTAGTGATGCATTAAGAAGGTGCCAGATGATAGTCTCTGCAAAAAACTCGGTCCAGAAGGACAATAAAGTTCTCTTACAGCAAGTCCATTTTGGGTCTGTAATGCAGCAGTAGAGGTGCTTTCTGCAAGACAGAAATATCAGATAAGTTAAGAAACAAAACCAGAACTAATCTGTTCGGTAGGCAAAACTTTTGTTTCATAAATTAAAGTTTAAATGAGCTATCAGAGAAACTATCTGACCTGTCAAAATTTCACCAAGACAAAGACAAGATGCAATTTCATCTGTGGAGCTCAAACAAGAGATGAAGAATCCTTTCCCTTCTGTCTCAAGAGCTGATCACCTTAAGATCAGTTCTACCAGGTCTGTTTAACTTGGAAAACCCATTCCCGGTAAGGGAGAAATGCAGATGTCTAGGAAACAGCATAAAAGCATGTGATACTTCATATTTAACAGCTCTCACTTGACTCCTGTTATTGAACTTATCCATTGTTTTTTTTATGAATAGGTAAACTCCTAACATCCACAACATCCTGCACGAAGGAGTTCTGTGTCTCACGTAAAGACCTGCTTCCTCTTATTTATTCTGGATCTCCCACCTTCCCATTTCATTTTACATCCCCCACATTTTTCACTTGAGAAGGCAGTTTACAGTTGCCTTTTCCATGTGACTCACAATTGCACAGATTTCCATTATAAAACTGAACAGTGGACTTGTACAGATGCACATCAATTTGAATTTCTTCTTTGGTTGTCTCTGCCTACATTGAACTTAAGGTGCTCAAATAACCTGTCACTCAGAACTGGAAAGGCCTGCTTCAATCCTTTGCCATAAATCTGTCTTCACTATCCTAAATAACCACAGTGTTGTGAGACTCTCGTTTAGAAGTAAAACAGCCTTCTTGAGCTGCAGAAGAGAACAGTGTTGGAAATTTCTGCCTTTTCTGCATCAAAATCAATTCCCCGTGTACGTGAATTAAAATCAGTTTTACCTGAAATAGCTAAAAAAATACTTTCTTGTGGCTTCCACTTCCTTTGCCAGACTTGATAACAATTCAACAGTTGATGCAGTGTTCTCTTTTCCCTTGCAATTAATACTTAATTCCCCTTTCCGTCATTTTCTTGGAAACAAAATTAATACTTGGTGTTTAAGGATGCCGTATTAGAGATTTATTAAAGTATCTTTCGATCGAGTTGCAGTTACTGCAGTATAGATCCAAATGAGGCCTATTTTATAAACATTTTATTTGGCTACTTCATGATTTAGTTTGAACCACTGTATCATACCTTAAATCTCCATCTAGTAACAACTACAAACTTGAGCGTGTGGTCCTTGCCAAGAATCTCTTCATTGCATAATATGTCCAGCTGACAAAACAAAGACAACAGTTAATTCACAGGGACACAGTATATGAAACAACATATTTCAAATAATGCTACAAATGTTTGAAAAGGTTTTTTTCTCTGAAGACACTGGAACCGTTCATCTTGAAGTTGCTCTGCAGACAAAAACAGTACCAGGAAAGGAAAGGAGAGTGTCTTTTCTCAACATAATGTGCCGAAAGACCACGTCTGTGCCCACCTAGGAAATACAGGGTGAACTGCGCTTAACTGATTTAGCTTCCCAGGCAGTACTGATGACCTTTCTTGAAATCTCCTGAAGACAGGAGATACAGTTTTGTTTCAGGAAGACCAGCAGAGTTTGGGGACATAGTCCACCCATAAGACAGAGTGTTGGTTTGAAGTATACAGAAGATAGGAAGAAAGAGCGATACGAATATAAATTGTCCGTTGAAAAGTTTGAGCAGAAAAGTACTGACAAATTGGACTGAAAAGCAGATGATTTGATTTGAATGAAAAGTCTTAATGAAATTCAATGAATCAGTGACATAATGTGGGGTTGGGAGATGTCAAGCTGCGAGTCAATTGAGATGTCTAGAGATGGTGACCAAGACTGAGCAAAGTGGTAAACAGAGGCTGCATTCATATGTTAGCCCCTGTTGATTTCAAATCTGAACTAGGAGAAGTGCAAAGAATTGCCTTTCTTTCTGTACCTTTCATCATAAATTCTTCCCATGATTCCAAGTATTTCCTGCAAAAGAAGGGTAAAGTAGGTATCTGATAACACACTGCTTGTGGTAGGCAGCAACTTCGGGTTGATTTTCACTGAGAGCATAGAAAGGAACAAAGTATTTGTGCTGCTTTCTCTTAAACTGGCCTTCAGTAGTGTTAAAGTGGTTGTTACTGCCTGTCCCCTGCACTGAGTGTGAAATCTCTGAGAGGGTAGGGTATACCTGACCACAAGCTGTCAAACAGAGCACCTTGCCAGAATCCATTTCAATACATGTGGAAGCACATAACCAAGCCTTTTAGCACAACTATTTATACATGGACATGAAAAGATGCACTGCAAACTTAGTGGCAAATCATTACAGACCCAAGAAAATGGCTACATAACATATAATTCAGGAAACAGTGTATGCTTCTGCTTTCTGAAAATAAAATCACACTAAAAGACATTCCTTTGCAAAGGAACAATCCCACAATTTTGTAAGGTTTTTGTAGCTGCAGAATAATTTTAAAAAATTGAAATATTACCTCATTAAAAGAAGAAAGGTTAAGTTTTTTGGCAATGAACTTCTTCAGATGCAAGACAGTTGCTTGTGCTGAGCAGCGGATCCATTTTCGTTTCAATCCACGCAATTTGCTGCTATTGCATTCCAAGCAGATGCTTACCTTCAGGAAAAAGCAAACAGTTAGGGTTGTCTGCCACAATTTTCTGCAGTCCTCATTGTGTATTCCATATGCAGGTTTTATTAATACAACAAAATGAAACAGTACTAGTACTCCTTAAATTGAAATGCTTATATTCCTATTAAAGAAAACATCTTCTAATATCTTGTTAGTTTAGTGGTAAGCACTACTGCAACCAAAACGGATCTAGACAAAAAAGTTCAAGAAAGACTTCTTGATGTTGTAACAAGGCTGCTCCAGTCCACATTCATAGGCTGCCAATAGCTCAACAGGACCCAATGTTAAAAGCTAGAGTAAGACAAACAGTAAGAAGACAATTGCCAATTTTTAATGATTGATTCTAATGTAACTTCTTGCTTTTAATGCAACTGCTAAATCCAGTTTAAAGCAGAATTTTAACACAGGTCTAAAAGAGAATTTAAAAGAATGGATACAAATGACATAACAAAATTTTAAAATTCTAAAGATTATTCCCCAAAAAAGTCTCTCTAATTTCTATGCTTCAATTCTCACTTCTTTTCTCATCCAGCTATCCATTACTTACTCTAAGCTCTCTGCGATGATTTACTTTATGCACTGGGAGGATCTAGTACTAGGTACAAGTTCTTTGAAAGTTCCCTTATATTACAATCGAAAAGAAATTAATCCAAATTTAATTTACTCTGGACACACATAACAGGAACACATAAAGGGGATGGCTTGTTTATCCCAAAAGCAGATTCCATTTTCAAACATGCTTTGTGTTTAAAACTTAATGGTGAACTTCCCAGCTTTCATACTATTTTTATGGTATAGGGCTTAGTATTAGAGATTTAAAACAAAATAAATAGTATGTTAGTAAAAGTGCAAAAGGTTTTATTCATCATTATTGTTACACATTCAGCTCAATGTATCACAGTAACACTGGGATACACTCCTTCAGAACGGGGAGCAAATAACCTGAATTTGTTTTGAAAGCAAATAAATACCTTGGAAACTCATAAACAAGCAGTCAGAACTATCAAATCTTAATGAAAATGTCTTGAATATATTCTCCATTCCTGCCAAAACCCAAGGATGAAACTCACGCTTACACAAAAGCATTAGGCAACACTGCATCTTGTTTGTATCAGAGGACAGAAAAAGTACCTTGAAAGAGTTATTTTTCTTCTCTGTTAGCTTACCAAAGCACTAAAGCTAACATACAAGATAAAATTAAAACATGCCCTATGAGCTCACTTGTTCATCACTTCGGTGGTAGTCATTATCTTCTTCCTGTTTTTCCTCAGAAGTTTCTTTGTTTGAATTTTCATCTGGTTTAGTTTCACCTTAAATAAGAAACAAGATATATGGGATAAGACTCAGCAGCAGCTTGTAATACTAATATGATTAAAACAGCACAGCTCAGGACTGCAATACAGCATAAATGCTGCTTTTCCCAAATTGTGCTTATCTGCTTAGGCAACACTAGCTGCCAACAGCCCCACGTGTGAAAGAGAAGAATACATACAGAGCACAACCTTCAGTTGAACTGCTAGCAGCCAAGAAGCTGGGTAATTCCAGAGAGTCCCCATGGAGGCATTACTATGGAGACCTCCTTCACCAAGAGTAACACGCTACGATCAGCTAAAGAAATATATTCTGTGCACTAATAAGGGACAAAGCAACAATCCTACACTCATAACTGTATTGTGCAGTGTTATAAAACAAGCGTGATTGTAATAAACCAACTAGGCACACACCTCCAAGAGGTCTGTCTGTTCATCAATTTTCTAGCCATCACCCACCCAAGACAGAATAAATAAAGGACCATTTACCATTTCGATGGGAATCCAGGTGCTGTTTTGTAGAACACATCTCCCCTTTGATGTCCCCTGGAACTTCCATGCCCAGCTTGTGATAAAACTCCCTTTGCTTTTTCATTTCCGCTGTTTAAAATTGTAAATATTAATCCCTGTAATAAAGTTCTAATGCAATATTTAAGAAGTTATCCCAAATCCCTTCCCTCTTAAGTGAAACAGGCTTACCAACAAATAGTGATATTGTCAGTATTACTACTCTTCTATCTTCGGTATTGTATCAAGTCATGCCTGTATTTTTCAGAGTTGAAATACTACAAAGTCATCTGTATAGCTACTATTATAGCATTCATATTAGAATGAGATAGTATTTAAAATACTATACCTTATTTTGAATCCCTCCCACAATATTTCAGTCGAACCATTTTTATTTCATAATTCTGATTTTCAATACGCTAAAAATAATTTCTAAATAATCTATTTAATCTTATTGATGTTTGAGAATGTTTTGGTTTTGCAGCTTAAATGGATTAAAATACTCTACTTAAATGAAAGTTGTAACATACATTAAGACAAAAAATTACTGAGCAATTACTGTAAAGTACTTCTTTAATATAAATAGATTCAGTCTCAAACAGGATTATGAAAACACAAATTAGAAGTTACCTGCTAATAGAGGGCTCACACAGTAGCAGAAACTTCACTGAAACTAAAAGCTGTTCTGCATTACATTCTACCTATGAGAATTCTGGAAAGCTGGCACGACAGGTTTAAGTACACAGTTTAACAAGAACAAAAGAGTTACAGTGTGCCAACATTCAAAAGCTGAACTACCATTCTGGGTTTTTTTTTTTATTTTGTGAAGAAATATTCCATCTTTCCTCCCACCACTCCCCCAATTGCTGCTAGTACAGGTATGAAATTAATTTGAATATCAATTGTACTATTAATTGTACTACCTGTACTATTAATTTAGAAATGACGCAAATGAAGCAATATGGTTTTCCATTGTATTTTTCCTCAGTTCCTCCCTCTGCATTTTCATCACACATTCTCTCCCCCCTGTATTTTTTTTTATTTTATTTTTTTTAAGCATTAAAGAAGTATGTGCAAAACAACCTCTAAAAAAGTTCATACCACAACTTACCTTCTTGGAGGCCTGGCACAAGTTTGTAAACAATATCTTGCATTGTTCTGTCATGACTAGCAAGAAAAAAGCAAAATCAAATGTTTAAGTCAACCATCTTCATTCAAAACTTTTATCTTAAAAATAGTTCCAGTACTAAATTGATGTAAAATCTCCAAATTCACCTAAGAAGAATTTCAATTGTCAAATCAGTATTTATATCAAACAAGAGAGGACAGTAACACAAAATGAATTATGAAAATGTACAGGCTAAGACAGAAATCTAATGGAAGTCTGAGGAATAATAGTCTTGGACATGTGGAGGATGACACCCCATGGAACCCCATTGTGGTGTAGTCTAAAATAAGTCACTGTCTGAAAGAAACAAAATATGACCCTAACTTCCAAGTGATAAATAAAATCAGAAACATTTAAAATGCCCGTCTCAGCTGCTGCAATGTCATTACCCCAACAGAGCTTGCAATACCAAAGCCTGAATCTGACTTAAATAGGAGAAGAGGCTTACAAGAGTAGTCTCAGGCTTCTTATCACCTGATATGAGCACTTCACAGCAGTGGAGACAAGTGAACAAGTACAGAAATGGTGACAAATCAAGAGATTTACAATCAACCATCACAATCTTTTAAGCAGCACTACAAGAAGAATCAAAATATCATTGATGCTAAAATTCATGTCATTTCAACCAGTAGCAATCCCATTTGCATAGGCTGGGATTTTCAAGAGTCACACATGGATTGCAGGAATATCTCCAAAAATATTTAAACATAAATGAGTAAATCAGCCATCACTATTAGATCAGAGGTGAGAATTTAACAGCATTCAGAAATGTGAAATACCAGACACATTTGGTTTACCTATTTTCCAGATAGAGGAAGATGAATAGGAGTGCAAATCTACATTCTAAGACATATTGTGAAACTACTGACTACTGATTCTTTATTTAATAAATAAATAAATAAATAAATAAATATGTATCCAAAAGTAGGCTGCTTCAGTCTTGAAGGGACAGTATTTTATAACTAGTTCAGGCAAAATACTTCCTTTGAAGTGTATTCAATCACCAAAAATAAGTGACAAATTCCTTTCTAGCTGTTTCCAATTTGATGCTGTCTCCTGGCCCCTTCTGGCACAGAAAACAAGCTTTGAACCAAGGCAATGGTGTATTCCTGTAGCTTTACAGGAAACAAACATGCTGGTTTAAGTGTCATTTATTCATTCTTGTCTATTGTCATCTACTTGTCCATTCAAAGCATACACTCATATAGGGTACTATAAGTGTATCATATAATGTATTATCAGTGTACGCTATTATTCTGCAAATGCAAAGGTGGCATAACTAGTTTCAGACTCCTGAATCAGGAGCAGCTTGAGCAATGTAACTGTGTATAAAACATTGACAGTTTTCTGTTAAAGTAAAGGGAAATCAGACTCATTTTCTATAAGCATTGCTTCAGAAGTTGTTACTGACCTGAGAAAGAAACATTGAAAACTGCCACAAATGAAAGCAAACTCTTTATAAAGGTAGGCAAAACACTACTTGATATGCAACAGCTAGTTCAAACACACTGGCACAATGGAATTTCATCAGCAAAAGTTACTATAGTTCAGTAAAATGAAAGGAAAGCACTGAAAGGAAAGAAAGGGAATGTCAGAGAAGAGAAGAGAATCTTACTAAAAAAAGACAAACCGATGGAACACTCATGTTAGGTCAGAAAGTGAGACCACTCTGTGTAGGGATCAAAACAGGACAAAGGACAAGATTGTTCCATTCTGGAGATTAAAGCCACTAGTCTAATAGTTTTTGCTGCCATACTCTTACCTGTTCCTATGAACTAAAGAGACCTTTGAAAGATTAACAGAACAATAGAGCTGACAATTATTTCTCCGTTACTCTGTCAGACACTGAAAAGCACTGTTCAACTGAGACACCAACTATTTTGAGGATTTTGTAAAAGTCTAATTTCTACAGATGTTTCATTTATGTAGCTTTTACAACTGTCGTGGTTTAGCCCTGGCTGGCAACTAAGCACCACGCAGCCACTCGCTCACTTCTCCCTCCACCATTGACGGGATGGAGGACAGAATTGGAAGAGTGAAAGTGAAGAACTCATAGGTTGAGGTAAAAACAGTTTCACAGGACAAAACACATAAAGGAACATCATCATCATCATCATATATAAAAAACATGTGATGAACAGCACAACTTCCCACCCAAAGTCAACGCTACAAAAGACCCCCAGCTGCCAGCCTCCCAGCCCACACGCGCAAGCAAAGCAAGACAAGGAATTCATTCACCACTTCTCATCAGGAGGCAGGTATTCAGCCATCTCCAGGAAAGCAGGGTTCTATCGCATGCAACAGCTACTTGGGAAGACAAATGGCACCACTCTGAAGTTGACGCTGTGCAAGACCCCCAGCTGCTGCACCAGGCCCCCAGCTGACACACCTCTCAGCCCACTCCCCACTTATAAAGGGAACATGACGTTGTATGGTACGGAGTATCTCTTTGGTCAGTTTGGGTCAGCTGTCCTGGCTGTGTCCCCTCCCAGCTTCTTGGGTGCCCCCCGCCTTCTTGTTGGCAGGGCAGTATGAGAAGCTGAAAAGTCCTTGACTGTTAGGCAACAACTAAAAACATCAGTGTGTTATCAACATTATTTTCATCCTAAATCCAAAACACAGCACTACACTAGCTGTCAGAAGGAAAATTATTAACTCTATCCCTGCTGAAACCAGGACAGTATCCACCCCTTGTAGCTGATGCATCTAATGCAGTCCATCCTCACACTCTGCGGATTGAGACGTCAATCTCAAGGAAGCTGCTGGGCGCTCGTTGCTGAAGCCAGTTCTGGTTTCATCACCTCTGTTCAGTTTCATCAGAGTTCATTCTTCATTAAACTGGATAATTCTTACTGTAATACTATTACTATGGCATACAGCAAACATAATAACGATGACACACATTATCATATAGCAATTAACATCATACAATTAAAATCATTGGCTAGTCTCACCCAAAATCAAATCCCCTTGAGGTACACATTGGACTTCCCCATCCTTCTGCATCAAGCACCAAGTGCACCCAAGTCCTTGAGCAAAAGCAATCCCACAGATGGGTTTGCCTTTGCCCAAAGCAGGGATAACCCAGACCGTCTTCCCAAACATAGTCTTCATGTGCACTACAGGGGCTTTATCTCCTACTACAGTATGTGGACGTTTTGATTGGGCAGGGCCAGCTCGATTCGTAGACCCCGTGGTGTTAAATAACCAGGTGGCCTTTGCTAAATGTGTATCCCATGTTTGAGAGTCCCACCACCCATTGCTCTCAGTGTAGTCTTTAACACTCACTTGTATCGTTCCATTTTCCCAGAGGCTGGTGCACGACAGGGGATGTGATACACCCACACAACGCCATGCTCTTTGGCCCAGCCGTCTGTGAGGTTGCTTCAGAAATGAGTCCCGTTGTCTGACTCAATGCTTTCTGGGGTGCCATGTCACCACAGGACTTGCTTTTCAAGGCCCAGGACAGTGTTCTGGGCGGTGGCAGGGGATATGTTTCCAGCTGCCCGGTGGTTGCTTCCACCATTGTAACCACATAGCACTCGCCTTTGGGCCTGCGGGAGTGTGATGTAATCAATCCGCCAGGCCTGCCCATGTTTATATTTCAGCCATCGTCCTCCATACCACAGAGGCTTTAACCACTTGGCTTGTTTAATCACAGTGCATATTTCACATTCATGGATAACCGCTGCAATAGCATCCCTGGTTAAGTCCACCCCTCGATCAGGAACCCGTCTAGATTTTGCATCTCTTCCTTGATGGCCTGAGGTGTCGTGGGCCCACCCAGCTATAAATAATTCATGTTTACATTGCCAGTCCAGATCTACCTGAGCCACTTCAATCTTAGCAGCCTGATCCACTGCTGGTTGTTTTGATGTTCCTCAGTGGCCTGACTCTTGGGTACGTGGGCATCTACGTGATGCACTTTCACAACCAGCTTCTCTAGCCAGGCAGCAATGTCTTGCCACAGCGGGGCAGCCCAGATGCGTTTGCCTCTGCGCTGCCAGTTCCTCTGCTTCCATTGCTGTAATCACCCCCACAGGGCATTGGCCACTATCCATGAGTCAGTACAGAGGTAGAGCATTGGCCACTTTTCTTGATCAGCAATGTCTAAAGCCAGCTGGATCGCTTTCACTTCTGCAAACTGGCTCCATTCACCTTCTCCTTCAGAAGCTTCTGTGACTTGTCCTATAGGATTCCATACAGCAGCCTTCCACCTCCGATGCTTTCCCACAATGCGACAGGACCCATCCATGAACAGGGCATGTTGCTTCTCATTTTCTGGCAGTTTATTATATGGTGGGGCTTCTTCAGCACGCGTCACCTCCTCCCTCTGGTTACATTCCAAAATCTTTGCCTTCTGGACAGTCCGTGATCACTTCCAGAATTCCTGGGCGGCTGGGGTTTCCTATTCAAGCCCGCTGTGTGATCAGTGTGACCCACTTAGTCCATGTAGCATCAGTTGCATGACGTGTAGAAGAGAACCTCCTTTTGAACATCCAGCCCAGTACGAGCAGTCGGGGTGCCGGAAGGAGCTGTGCTTCAGTACCAACCCCTTCCAAAGTGGCTTGAACCCCTTCATGCACTGCCAGTATCTCTTTTTCAGTTGCAGTGTAGCGGGCCTCGGATCCTCTGTATCCCCGACTCCAAAACCCCAGGGGTCGACCTCAAGTCTCCCCTGATGCTTTCTGCCAGAGATGCCAGGTAAGGCCATTCTCCCTGGTTGCAGTGTAGAGCACATTTTTAGTGTCTGGTCCTGCCTGGACTGGCCCAAGGGCTACTGCATGAACTGTTTCCTGTTTAATTTGTTCAAAGGCTTGTTGTTGCTTAGGGCCCCACTTGAAATCATTCTTCTTCTGGGTCCCCTGATAAAGAGGGCTTACAATCAGACTGCAATTTGGAATATGCATCCTCCAGAAACCCACAATGCCTAAGAAAGCTTCTGTTTCCTTTTTGCTAGTGGGTGGAGACACAGCTGCTACTTTGTTGATCACAGCCACTGGGATCTGACAACGTCCATCTTGTCATTTCATTCCTAGAAACTGGATCTCCTGTGTGGGTCTTTGACCTTACTTTGTTTTACGGCAAAACCAACTTTCAGAAGGATTTGGACTATTTTCTGTCCTTTCTCAAAAACTTCTTCTGCTGGGTTGCCCCATACGATGATGCCATCAATGTACTGCAGGTGCTCCAGAGCTTCACCCTGTTCCAGTGCAGTCTGGATCAGCCCTTGGCAGATGGTGGGGCGTGTTTCCACCCCTGGGGCAGTCGGTTCCAGGGGTACTGGACGCCCCTCCAAGTGAAAGCAAACTGTGGCCTGCACTCTGCCGCCAAAGGGATTGAGAAAAAGGCATTTGCGGTATCAATTGTGACGTACCACTTGGCTGCCTTTGACTCCAGCTCATACTGAAGTTCCAGCATGTCTGGCACGACAGCACTCAGCAGCAGCATGACTTCATTCAGGCCACGATAGCCTACTGTCAGCCTCCACTCTCCATTAGACTTTCACACCGGCCATATGGGGCTGTTAAAGGGTGAGCGGGTTCTGCTGATCACTCCCTGGCTCTCCAGTCGGTGAATCAACTTTTGGACGGGAATCAGGGAGTCTCGGTTGGTGCGGTATTGCCGTCAGTGCACTGTTGTGGTAGCGATTGGCACCTGTTGTTCTTCAACCCTGAGCAACCCCACAACAGAAGGGTCCTCCGAGAGACTGGGCAAGGTGGATAGCTTTTCAATTTCCTCCATCTCCAAGTCAGTGTGGTGGGCTGACCCTGGCTGGATGCCAAGTGCCCACCAAAGCCACTCTGTCACTCCCCTCCTCAGCTGGACAGGGGAGAGAAAATATAATGAGAGGCTCAAGATAAGGACAGGGAGAGATTGTTCACTAATTACCATCACGGGCAAAACGGACTCAACTTAAAAAATTAATCCAATGTATTACCAAGCAAAACAGAGTAATGAGATACAAAACCAAATCTTAAAACACCTCCCCCCACCCCTCCTATCTTCCCAAGCTTAACTTCACTCCCAGTTTCTCTACCTCCTCCCCCCAAAGCAGCACAGGGGGACGGGGAATGGGGGTTGGGGTCAGTTCATCACACGTTGTCTCTGCCGCTCCTTCCTCCTCAGGGGGAGGACTCCTCACACTCTTTCCCTGCTCCAGCCTGGGGTCCCACCCATGGCAGACAGTCCTCCACCAACTTCTCTAATGTGAGTCCTGCCCTCAGACTGCAGTTCTTCATGAACTGCTCCAACATGGGTCCCTTCCACAAGGTGCAGTCCTTCAGGACCAGACTGCTCCAGCATGAGTCCCCCACAGGGTCACAAGTCCTGCCAGCAAACCTGCTCCAGCGTGGGCTCCTCTCTCCACGGGGCCACAGGTCCTACTAGGAGTCTGCTCCAGCGTGGGCTTCCCACAGGGTCACAGCATCCTTCAGGCGCCTCCTCTTGCTCCAGTGTGGGGTCCTCTACGGGCTGCAGGTGGAGTCTCTGCTCCCCATCATCCTCCATAGGCTGCAGGGGGACAGCCTGCCTCACCATGGTCTTCTCCATGGGCTGGGGAATCTCTGCTCCGGTGCCTGGACCACCTCCTCCCCCTCCTTCTTCACCGATCTTGGTGTCTGCAAAGTTTCTCACATCTTCTCACTCCTCTCTCTGGCTGCAAAAGGTGCGCTCCTTTGTTTTTTGGTTTGTTTTTTTTTCCTTCTTAACTACGTTATCCCAGAGGCGCTACCACTGTTGCTGATGGCCTGAGCCTCAGTCAGCGGCAGGTCTGTCTTAGAGCTGGCTGGCATTGGCTCTATCAGACACAGGGGAATCTTCTAGCAGCTTCTCGCAGAAGCCACCCCTGTAGCCTCCCCACTACCAAAACCTTGCCATGCAAACCCAAAACAGTTGGGAGTGGCTGCAGTGCCTGTCATGGGGGCTGGAGTGGCCACGGTGCCTGCCACTAGGGTTGGAGTGGCCGCAGTGCCTGTTTCACGAGTTGATCTCTAGGTGGTATTCTTAAGTAGTTGTTTAACCTTAAAAAACACCTGAACCACATTCAGGAGACCCAGCATGGGTTCTGAACATCCCAAGGATATTCAGAATTCTCAAGAATGGTTATAAGAGCTGTTGTAACTAGCCTGAAGGAGAAAGGGAAGGTGAAGGTGTTCCCTTCTGTGTCTCCCAGAGATTGTTTCTCCACAGAAAAAAAGTAGAGAAAGTAATTCCCAATACTTCCCAGCAGATAGCACCTGAGGTACGGAAGAGAGAGCACTGCCAAATACACAAACCAAAATATTCTCATGGCCAATAATGCTACCTTATCATAAGCGAGTAGAATACCGTGCAGCAAAAGGAACATCCTCATCCAGCTCCCAGAAAAGATCAACAGCACCGTAGCAAATACATAATACCAGTAAGAACTCACAAAATGCAACCATGTGAACAAAGAACACAACTATTAAGCTAATAGAATGTACGCTTGCAACTAATTTAACACACTCTGGTCAAATCTGTCATTTCATCCCTTCGAGCCCCATGTTGGGCGCCAAAAAAGGACTGTTGTGGTTTAGCCCCAGCTGGCAACTAAGCACCATGCAGCCACTTGCTCACTTCCCCCCTGCCCCCCCTTACAGGATGGAGGAGAGAATTGGAAGAGTGAAAGTGAAGAACTCATGGGTAGAGGTAAAAACAGTTTCATAGGACAAAACACGTAAAGGAAAATATTTATGATAATAATACATACAAAACAAGCGATGAACAGCACAACTTCCCACCCAAAGTCAATGCTACACAAGACCCCCAGCTGCCAGCCTCCCAGCCCACATGCGCAAGCAAAGCAAGACAAGGAATTCATTCACCACTTCTCATCAGGAGGCAGGTATTCAGCCATCTCCAGGAAAGCAGGGTTCTGTCACATGCAACAACTACTTGGGAAGACAAATGGCACCACTCTGAAGTCTATGCTGCTCAAGACCCTCAGCTGCCGTGCCAGGACCCCAGCTGCCCAGCTTCTCAGCGCTGCCCCACTTATAAAGGGAACATGACGTTGTATGGTACGGAGTATCTCTTTGGTCAGTTTGGGTCAGCTGTCCTGGCTGTGTCCCCTCCCAGCTTCTTGGGCGCCCCCCGCCTTCTCGTTAGCAGGGCAGTATGAGAAGCTGAAAAGTCCTTGACTGCTTGGCAACAACTAAAAACATCAGTGTGTTATCAACATTATTTTCATCCTAAATCCAAAACACAGCACTACACCAGCTGTCAGAAAGAAAATTAACTCTATCCCTGCTGAAACCAGGACAACGACCTAAGCACACAAAATGAGGAATGACTAAATCCCATTAAAACTCACAGAGAAATTAAACAGTAAAATGATTACTTTGCTTGCTTTTAAGTCTAGAAGAAGCTAACAGATGTCAAGGAGTTGCAAATTCATAGCAAATTTTGATCCCAAATCTCCTCAATCACCTTCAACCTTCCTTTTAAATGTTTAACACGCTGATAAGCAAGAAAATTTAGGAAAAAGCTGTGCTGTATTAAAAAGGCTGAAACAGTCTAGAGTGAAGTTAGTTGCACTTTTGCTTTCATACTTACCCAATATACTGTAACGGGTGGCTCTGATGTATAACAATTCTACAGGTCGGACAAGTGTTGTTTTCCTCCAAATATTTCACTAGGCAGCTTCTACAGACTGATAACAAGGACATTCATAATTAAAAAGAAATAAAAGAAGCATAATGAAAAAAAAGTTCATTTTTATACAGTCACAGAAATGCACCTTACTGAAATTTACACAAAGTTCATTTTTTACATCATGTAAGCACGATGTCTAATCATGCAGAATATAGTTTCCAATCTCTTTCATTAATGTTCTTGATACAGTAAAGTGATGCACTAGAATTAAAGCATCTGTACCTAGCCAGAATCTTCCTAATAAAGCACACAACATACAATCCCACTCTGGAATTTACTAGAACAGCAGTTTCTAGCAGGTCAACATCATATTGCTTGCACCATCCAGGTTGCAGAGGTGATATTACAGGAACCGTATGCCACTAAGATACTAAGCTTATTTGCTTTAACCATGGCCACAAACAGAAGTGTACAGTGGCAATGAACCCAACACAGAAAAATAATCCAAAGTTGGATACTTTTTAAAAGAATAGAAAACTTTCAAAAAGTGGATATCCAGGTGCTATTTTAACTTTCACAGAGTACACTACAGTTAAATGTCCACCAGAAAAAAAATTACATGGGCGCAGACCTTCAGTATTTGTAAAATATCCTGGTAGAAGTTGCTAAAGCAGTTATTCTTATATAGCTGCATGCTTTTGAAACTCTTTCCACACTCACACACAATCATCCCTATCTCATTCAAAGTAAACTATTTACATCCCCACCTCCCCAGAAACAGTACTCACAATATACACTACTACATGATATCCTGACTCACTTGAAGTTACAACTCAAAAATATAGGAAAAAAACCCCGGGGGAATAGCTTTTTCTTAAACAGCAGCAGTTCATATAATCTTGGTATCAATGCACTTGTTCTTATCACATAATGTGAAAGAATTTCTGTAACGATAGCGCCATCTACCTTTCAGACAAGGGGATAGTACAATTAAATAAACACACACTATTACCAAAAATATTGTGCAGCAGCAAATAAAGCAGAGTAAATTCGCATTCTGCGAATACTCACACACTTAGGATGATAGTACTGTTGCTGGTAGAGGTTATGGTTAGACCAAAGCTCATAGCTTTGCAACACTCAGCAGTGTGTTCCAGAGGAACACCAGAACAGTAGATCCATTTGCAAGAGTGAAGCCAAAACCTGGTCCTACCAAGTCAATGAAAGTAGAACCTGACAGTGGCAGCAGGGACAGCTATCCTGGGAAGAGTATAGCCATATTGCCCAGTTGTGGAGGGCTGGGGTCAGGAACGTCAAGGTGCAGCTGGAGCTGAACTTGGCAAGGGATGCAAATAAGAAGGGCTTCTACAGCTGTATCAGCCAGAAAAAAACGTCAGAGAAAGCGTACCCCACCCCGATGAACGTGACTGGCGAACACTGAGGTACTCAACGTTTTTGCCTCTGTCTTCACTGGCAACCCCTCTTCCCTCACCTCTCAAATGGATGGACAAGATGGGGACTGGGGGAGCAAAGTCCCTCCCACTATAACTGAAGATCAGGTTCAAGACCACCTGAGGAACCTGAACATACTAAGTCTATGGGACCTGATGAGAGGCATCCCAGAGCCCTGGGGGAATTGGCTGATGCGGCTGCCAAGCCACTCTCTGTGGTATCTGAAAAGTCCCATCAGTCAGGAAAAGTCCCTGGTGACTTGCAAAAGGGTGACTGCACCCATTTTTAAAAAAGGGTAGAAAGTAGGACCCTGATGTTGAGGGATATTGGTTGTCTAATGTAAATAAGTAGGTTTTAAATAGAATAAATTACTTAGGAATATAATAGAGTGTGATTTGTGCTGTTTGCTTAGCTTTACTTAGCACGAGTGGCTAGATTTGCTCAGGCCTTAGGCTGCGATAGAGGTATTTTTCTCCGTAATTCTCCTAGTAGTTTTCCTAACAGCCAGTACAGTGCTGTGTTTAGTCTTTTACTATGGGAAAGTATTTTGATATCACACTAATGTCTCGGTACTGTTTTTCCAAGTCTAGGACTCCTCAGTTCTCCATGTTCCACCAGCAAGGACAGGTGCACAAGGACTATAAACCAGAAGATAAGGAGGCTCCAACCTTTGGGGAAAACTGCAGAAACTGCAAGTCAACAAGATAAGAGCTTGCGTGCCAGGACACACAAGAAGAATCCGATTAGATGTTAGAAGATTCCAGACCAAAAATTGCCATTGGACTAAAGGATGCGTGGATAGCACGTGAAGGGTGCGTGAGGGGCGGCTGTATAGGACCTAAGGGTGTAATTGCCCTGGGATTTCTTTGTTCTGGTTCCCCCTGTTTGGAGGCACCCAGCCTGGGCTGATCCTGCTGCTGTACCCGTCAATTAAATTAATTATTTTACAAAAGCTGATGCCTGAGACTCTGCTACAGGTAACCTAGGATCAAGCCTGAAGAAGGAGGAAGCGTGCCCAAGAATAAGCGTGTGTGTGCGACACCATGAATGGTAAGTGAATGCTCAGGCAGCAGCTACTCCTTTAACACCTGGGAACTACCAACCTGTCAGCCTCACCTCTGTGCCTGGGAAGGTCTTGGAACAGATCCTCCCAGGAGCTATGCTAAGGCACATGGAGTACAGGGAGCTGATTCAAGACAGCCAGCATGGCTTCGCCAAAGGCAAGTTATGCCTGACCAACCTATTGGCCTTCTACGGTGGAGTGACTACTTCAGTGTAAAAGGGAAAAGCTATGGATGTCATCTATGCGGATTCCTGTAAGGCCTCTGACATGGTCCCCCACAGTATTCTTCTCTCTGAATTGGAGAGATATGGATTTGATGGATGGACTATTCAGTGGGTAAGGAATTGGGTGGATGGTCGCAGCCAGAGGGTAGTGGTCAACAGCTCAATGTCCAGATGGAGATCAGTGACGACCGGTGACCATCAGGGGTCTGTATTAGGACCAGAACTGTTTAATTTCTTCATCAATGACACAGCAGGATCGAGCGCATCCTCAGCAAGTTTGCAAATGACACCAGCTCAGTGGTGCAGCTGACACACCTGAGGGACAGGATGCCATCCAGAGGGACCTGGACAAGCTTGAGAAGTGGGTCCAGGTGAACTTCATGAGGTTAACAAGGCCAAGTGCAAGGTCCTGCACCCAGGTCAGGGCAACTCCCAGTATCAATACAGGCTGGGGGATGAATGGATTGAGACCAGCCCTGTGGGGAGGGACATGGGGGTACTGGTGGATGCAAAATTAGACATGAGCCGGGAGTGTGAACTCAGCCCAGAAAGCCAACCATATCCTGAGCTGCATCAAATGGAAGCATAACCAGAAGGTTCAGAGAGGTGATTCTCTCCCTCTAGTCCGCTCTGGTGAGACCCCACCTGGAGTACTGTGTCCAGCTCTGGACTCTTCAGTACCAGACCAGCTGCCCCACCTGCCCCTCCTTGTTTGTGAGAACAAGGTCGAGCGAGGCACCTCTCCTCATTGGCTCCTCTGTCACTTGGAGAAGAAAATTATCATCAATGCATTCCAGGAACCTCCTTGATTGCTTATGCTCTGCTGTGTTGTCCCTCCAGCAGATACTGGGGTGGTTGAAGTCCCCCCATGAGGATCAGGGCTTGTGAACGTGAGGCTGCTCCTATCTGTGTACAAGGGCCTCATCCACTCGGTCTTCCTGGTCGGGTGGCCTGTAGCAGACCCCACACTACAGTGTCACCTGTCCCTGCCCTCCCTTTAATCCTGACCCATAAGCTCTCACTCGGCTCCTCATTCATCCCCAGGTGGAGCTCCATGCACTCCAGCTGGTCACTGACATAGAGGGTGACATCCCCTCCTCATCTTCCCTGCCTCTCCTTCCTAAAGAGCCTGTATCCTTCCATTCCAACACTCCAGCCATAGGAGCCATCCCACCACATCTCTGTGACGCCAAAGCAATCATAGCCCTGCAGGCATGTGCACATCTCCAACTCATCTTATAAGGAAGACATATAAGGAAGAAATTCTTTGCTATGAGGGTAGTGAAACACTGGAACAGGTTGCCCAGAGAGGTGGTAGATACCCCAGCCCTGGAAACATTCAAGGTCAGGTTGGACGGGGCTCTGAGGAACCTGATCTAGTTGAGGATGTCCCTGCCCACTGCAGGGAGGTTGGACTAGATGACCTTTAAAGGTCCCTTCGAACCCAAACCATTTTATGACAACTTCTGAAACAACCTCCCATTTCAGTACATCTTCCAGTTTGGACTAAGTATACACTATGTCCTCCTAAACCGAACTTGTCACAAGTCAGCTCAGGTTCTGGCAGGTTTATTAGTCTAAGGACAGCATCCAAATGAATGCAAATAGATAGTTTATGGAGGGTGCTGTAGTTATCAAGACTGGTTCTTTTTTCACAGGGTCAACTTGGGATTAATAAACTCTTATGAAACTGGAAGTCCTAGGAGTATGGAAGAACCAATATGGGAACCATTCTAGGGTCTGAAACAATAGTATTACTAGAATTTTTTCCATTACCTGGAATTTCCCAAGTCCTCAATCTCCATTTATCCAGATACTTGGGTACTGACTGTAGCCCTGAACTGAGCTGTACTTCTTCTGGTTACTTTTACAGTACTCTTAAACATATCAGAGAACTTTCATTAGAAAAGGAACAGGCAAGGTTAATCCTCAACTCACTTTTTTTTTTTTTTAACAGTTTAATTCCTCTTCCCTTTTTTCATTTCTATAGCTAGTTCAGGAAATACAGTTGGTCTTTCATCATACTCATGAACCCACAAAACAATACCTTTCATAATATATATGGCTTTCCCTTTCATAACATAGGAGGACAGCTTTCACATGTAAACACTAATGAAACTCAAATAACGAATGTAGAAGTTTAACAAGAACTGCATGTATCTGCTAACTTAGTGTTCTGGTTCAACATTATTCTCATACTAAATCCAAAACACAACACTATACCAATTACTAGGAAGAAAATTAACTCGCAGCTGAAACCAGGAAAATATCCACCCCTTTCTCTCTATTGTCTACAACATGCCCAGGTCCCACACTTCCCAATACATTCCAAATAATCACTCCCATTTTTCCCATCTTTTGATATATACACACAGATATCATTCCCTTAGTCTATGGGCCATCCTCCTAAAATCTCCATTGAGTTAATTTAGTCCATGACTTTGCGCTCCATCTGTCGTAACAGTCTTTCAGGGCAGGAGAGATGGTGTGTGGTGTTGGACTGCGCTGCATGCTGAAGCCAGTTCTGGTTCCATCACTGCTGCACTCTGCTTGGTTTCAAAGTTCATTCTTCCTTAATCTAGGAGATTCTTACTGTAATACTATTACTATGGCATACAGCAAACATAATAACGATGACACACATTATCATATAGCAATTAACATCATACAATTAAAATCATTGGCTAGTCTCACCCAAAATCAAATCCCCTTGAGGTACACATTGGACTTCCCCATCCTTCTGCATCAAGCACCAAGTGCACCCAAGTCCTTGAGCAAAAGCAATCCCACAGATGGGTTTGCCTTTGCCCAAAGCAGGGATAACCCAGACCGTCTTCCCAAACATAGTCTTCATGTGCACTACAGGGGCTTTATCTCCTACTACAGTATGTGGACGTTTTGATTGGGCAGGGCCAGCTCGATTCGTAGACCCCGTGGTGTTAAATAACCAGGTGGCCTTTGCTAAATGTGTATCCCATGTTTGAGAGTCCCACCACCCATTGCTCTCAGTGTAGTCTTTAACACTCACTTGTATCGTTCCATTTTCCCAGAGGCTGGTGCACGACAGGGGATGTGATACACCCACACAACGCCATGCTCTTTGGCCCAGCCGTCTGTGAGGTTGCTTCAGAAATGAGTCCCGTTGTCTGACTCAATGCTTTCTGGGGTGCCATGTCACCACAGGACTTGCTTTTCAAGGCCCAGGACAGTGTTCTGGGCGGTGGCAGGGGATATGTTTCCAGCTGCCCGGTGGTTGCTTCCACCATTGTAACCACATAGCACTCGCCTTTGGGCCTGCGGGAGTGTGATGTAATCAATCCGCCAGGCCTGCCCATGTTTATATTTCAGCCATCGTCCTCCATACCACAGAGGCTTTAACCACTTGGCTTGTTTAATCACAGTGCATATTTCACATTCATGGATAACCGCTGCAATAGCATCCCTGGTTAAGTCCACCCCTCGATCAGGAACCCGTCTAGATTTTGCATCTCTTCCTTGATGGCCTGAGGTGTCGTGGGCCCACCCAGCTATAAATAATTCATGTTTACATTGCCAGTCCAGATCTACCTGAGCCACTTCAATCTTAGCAGCCTGATCCACTGCTGGTTGTTTTGATGTTCCTCAGTGGCCTGACTCTTGGGTACGTGGGCATCTACGTGATGCACTTTCACAACCAGCTTCTCTAGCCAGGCAGCAATGTCTTGCCACAGCGGGGCAGCCCAGATGCGTTTGCCTCCGCCCTGCCAGTTCCTCTGCTTCCATTGCTGTAATCACCCCCACAGGGCATTGGCCACTATCCATGAGTCAGTACAGAGGTAAAGCATTGGCCACTTTTCTTGATCAGCAATATCTAAAGCTAACTAGATGGCTCCCGAAGTATGGAGATGACAGCAATGCTGAATACAAAACCAGATTAGTCTCGCAACCATCAATTCTATCATATCGTAAGTCAGCATTACAAAGTACACCACAATGATAACCTTGACCCAGCTCGCTGAGATGATAAACAGCACAACAGGAAACACATATTGCAAGTAACGTATTCCATAACACAACTCTGAGATCAAGCGCAAGAACTTTGAGAGCCAATGAATCAACATTGTGACCTGCAACTATTTATCTAGTATAATGAATGTTTATAACAAATTTGTTCTAATGCACTCTGGTCAGATTTGTCATTATCTCAATCCATGAAACTCCATATCGGGTACCAAAATGACTGTTGTGGTTTAACCTGGCAGGCAGCTAAAATAACTAGAGTGCCATTCACTCACCCCCCGCCCCAGTGGGATATGGGAGAGAACGGGGTAGGGGGGGAATGTAAAACTCATGGGTTTAGGTAAAGACAGTTTAATTGCACAGAAAAGGAAGATCATCATCATGATCACCATCACCAAAACAAGTGATACACAGCACAATTGCTCACTGTCTGCTAACCAACATCCAGCTAGTTCCTGAGCTGTGGTCTAAACCCCTGGCCAGCTTCCCCCAAGTTATATACTGAGCATGACATCATACAGTACAGAATATCCCTTTGGCCAATTTGGCCCAGCTGTCCTGGCCATGTCCCCTCCGAGATTCTTGTGCACCCCCAGCCTCCTTGATGGTGGGGCAGTATGAGAAGCTGAAAAGTCCTTGACTTGGTATTAATATTGCCTAGCTACAACTAAAAACATCAGTGTGTCATCAACATTATTCTCATCCTAAATCCAAAACACAGCACTATACCTGCTACTAGGAAGAAAATTAACTCTATCCCAGCTGAAACCAGGACAGCTAGAATTCTGATCAAAAAACAGATGTAAACTAGGAAAGATTTAACACTGAGTTACTACTAACAAAGTTTTTATCTACTGGCTTATAGGCCTGCTTGTCACCAAGAAACTAAAGGTACAGCAGAGAAACAAGTAGGATGGGGAGCAAACCCCTCTTGTTTTCCCTTGAATTCTGTTTTACAAAATAAGTTGGCTCAGTCCCTCCAAAGGACTGACCCTGATCCTCCAAATGACTCTCAAAGGACTCAAGAACTAAATTTACTATTGCAGTGAAAAGTCTGAATGTCTGAAGGACATGAAATCAGAGAAAAATTAAAAAGATAAGAAAACTGTACAGTTCTGAGTAGAAACAGAAAGAAAATTTCAAAGTGGTGTAATTCCACAGATAATTCACTATCTCAACAGACAGGGCACTTTCAGGATAGATTTTGCAAGGATGCTTTTCCAGGAACATGTATTATTAGCATTAACATACAGGATACAAATGATGCCAACATATATAAAGTTTTTAAAAAAAGACAGGGCTGTGTGCCTCTTCTCAGAAAACTGTAATTCTACATGATACACACTGAAGTAGTATTCTGAAAACATGAACAACTAAAATAAGGGAGGGACAAGCAAAAAGGAGAGAGAAAAAAGGGGGGGGAAAGGAGAGAGAAAAAAGGGGGGGGAAAGGAGAGAGAGAAAAGGGGGGGGAAAGGAGAGAGAGAAAAGGGGGGGGAAAGGAGAGAGAGAAAAGGGGGGGGAAAGGAGAGAGAGAAAAGGGGGGGGGAAAGGAGAGAGAGAAAAGGGGGGGGGAAAGGAGAGAGAGAAAAGGGGGGGGGAAAGGAGAGAGAGAAAAGGGGGGGGGAAAGGAGAGAGAGAAAAGGGGGGGGGGAAAGGAGAGAGAGAAAAGGGGGGGGACGGAGAGAGAGAAAAGGGGGGGGAAAGGAGAGAGAGAAAAGGGGGGGGGAAAGGAGAGAGAGAAAAGGGGGGGGGGGAAAGGAGAGAGAAAATGGAAGAAGAAAAAAAAAAGAGGAAAAAGAAAAAGAGGGCAGAAGCTAGCAAGAAGCATTCCCTGGCTTTTGAAGCAGGCACTGAAGCACTGTGGATGAATCTAAAAATTTCTTCCATAAGCAAACGTTAAGACATGGTGTAGATGATGTCAGCTGAGGGTTTTTGTGGGTTTGATTATTTATATTTTTTTTAAAGAACAATGAGAAATGACCCTCTAGCTCTAGGTCAGCCATGTTAACTTGTTATAATACTGGTTTTGTACATAATCTTGTTAACAGAAGCAGTAAAGAAATTTAGGCAAAACTAAGAAGTCTAGCTTAAAGATCTCTACACTCCAAAAAGAACACTATGGAAATTAAAATGTGAAACAGATGCCGAAGGAACATGAGAATAACCAAAGTGACATGGAACCACAAGAACAACAAACTCATTAAAGATGATAAACAGAATTTCTAAATGAAATGCAACGGAAAACAATCTCTGACAAATCATGAGTATTGTATTTCCTCTTTGTAAGACATTTTAGGTGAAGAATAAGTCTGCTGAAACTTTCATTTTGTGGGGATGAAGCCACTGCCACCAAATAATTCCCTTCCAAGAAAGTTTAGGATTATGGGTCATTAAGCTATTCAAACAACATACTAGCTTTATCAGAATAAGAATAAAATACTGTGACAAAAGCATTTCAAAACATGGGAAGTTTGAAGTTGCATGAGAAACACTATTTGATAGATTAATACAGGTGCATATAAACAAATCATATTCTAAGCTCTGATCAGGTAAAACTAAATAAATGGAAGCTCCTGGGTGACAAGGATGTGTTGGTAAATTGCAGAGATTCTGAAGACACACAGCTAGAAAAAAATACTTTCGGTAAAAGCCTGCAATGTAAGGTATAAAGGCATCAATGTGGCTACTACAGAGGATATTTAATGTCACTACAGCAGGCCTTCTGGACTGAAGGTTAATTCCTCAGCTAATACCTACCTTGGCAAAGGAAACTGAGATCAGAGCAGATGCAAGACAAAGAAAGGTTTTGGACTTGCCACTTTGGACTGTAAGGGTGCTTCTCCTCTGAAGGAATCTTTCCGGATCTTTAGCTGGAACTGTGCTAATATGCAAGGATTCCATCAGAATATTGCAAACCCTAGCACTCCTACATTCCTTGATGTCAACCACAAAGATGTTGGGATGGACTTATACCTTCAATTTTCTTGAAGTCTAAGGCTTTGCAAGATACTAGGGCATACTTCATCAATGTGAAACTAGAAATTCACAAACATAACAAACAACTACCTCATCACAATATTTTGGAACAAAAGCTTATTTCTAGGGTACAATAAAATACAGTTATTCTTTAGCAATAAACTATGGCTGCTTTCTGCAGAGGAACAGGAGAGCAAGAGACATTTGGAAGGCTCCAGGTGGAGAACATATGCTATGTCAACTGTCACAGAAGAGAGAACTAGGCATTCCACATTCTTTTAGCAGGAAGACCGACTGCATTCTTGAATGCATATGTTACCACTAATTGTATATGGCTTCAAGTTTGTGCAGTACACCTTTAATGTTCTCTTCATTTGCTTTGTTGAAAAAGCAAATCATCTGTTAAAAAAAGCATTGTCTAGTGAAGCACGCATTACTTTGGCTGATGCACAGTGATTTTTTTAATTTCAACTAAAAAGCATTAAAACATGTTGCACATCAAGTTAAAAAAAACAAAAACAAAAACAATTTCTTTAACTTAATTATACTTCTACTTACAAGTATGTAAGCATTCTGTTACAGTAGTAGCATCAATCAGGTATCCATTGCACAGACGACAGGTTATATGGGCATTAATGTCCCAAAGCTTAATCTTTCTTGTTAGCATCTTTGGTGTCTGCAGAAAAGACATATCATAAAGTAACAAAGCTGTAGTGATCAGGTAAAAGTCATTTGGGAATAAATGACTAACTAGAATTAACCCTAAAGATATGTTCATACAGCTTTAGGCTCTCATGTACTGTATATGCGCATGCACGCACACACACACACACAATGATAGCACTAACTTTTAAAGGACTTCACAGCACTGAAACAATATAAAACCCACACTATTTTGCAAGTCAAAATTTAAATGGCATAGAAAACAGTCTTTCTAGCATGCTATTAAGTTCCTTTACCAATCAAGAGCCTTGGATTTAAGGTGAAACTCTACTATTCTACTGATCTAAGTCACCACATTCAGTCTAGTACAGGGAAAAAGTCAAAGATCTGGAGAGAAAATCCTCAAAGCAATTTGAGAATTTAAAGCATTTTGAGAATTGAAAAGTCAAAATAACTTGGTCTGATTTGGCATAGTAGGTTTAACCACACTTAAGTGTTTGCCTTGTGTCAGTATGGTTAAAGCATAATTTTGAAGCTGTGTTTCAATAACGGAGGTGAAAAGTAAATCTTCTGAAATCTCATTTTATTTAAACTCAAGTTAATTAAAGAACACATCACAAACCAAAATAGTCTCATTGGCACACCTGCAGTTTGTTGTACTAAGAAACATGAACTAGAAAGTTTTTCTCTCTTCAGAGCAAGGGATGGCATAACCACCATTAAAAGGAAGAAAAATCAGAAATTAAAAATGAAACACTTCATTTAACTTTTTTTGCAGCAACCCCAATTGCTTGTAGAGAAAACACCACACAAAGCCCATGCCTTAACAAACAAACTGTTGCCTTTTAAATATAGCTATATTTTATTTTTCAAAATATATTGAAAAGAAAATTGTACTGTTACTGTAATTAGACAGCATTAGAGTTAATTAACAGAGTAGGCTAAACTGCCTTAAAACTACTTGGTTTCTGCGCTGCAAGAGTCACCGAATTACACTGTTTTCCATTAAAGTGACTTCACTGTCCCTAGCTCACAAATACTAGTTTTCACCTAGCTTAGTTTGGAACGCATTTCAGAATTTGAATGGTGATGCATGTTCCCCAAATTTCACAAAGAAATATTGTAACAAGGTTGTCTGATCTTTAATTTAATTCGTCATATTCTTTTTCTAGGTTTAATGAAGTGGTACTAAGAAAAAGGAACTATGAAAAGGCAAACTTTCACACTTACCTAAACTATACCAGAACTGAAAAAGTATTTTATATTCCATTATAACCTATGGAAAAGCACGTCCAATGCCTATCCATTAAAATCTGCATTGTCCTATACAAAAATGACTAGGAAGACTTCCAGCTTTCATGGCTAAGAAGTAAATGACACAAAAATCAAACTTATTTTTATGGCATTTGAGATTTCTTAATTAAACTAGTGACCAGTCATTACAGAAGAATTAAAGCACAACTGGTTTTGCAGTAGACTAGATAGGTCAGAACCTACGCGAGGAAATTGAATTACTCTTCTAAATTATATTTTATAGATTTATTTCTAACCAACTGAAAACCAGCCACATATTAAACTCTTGGAATTTAGTGCATGAGGTCTGCAGTTAAAGAAGCTACTACATGAAGTATGTACATTTCCATGGCACAGGAGAAGACCTATTCAATATCACTGTTTAAGACAACTTCAGGAGATGGCTTAAAACCATCTGTTAAAGAAAAGTCAGCACACTGGAAAATATAATTCATGACAGGTGAAAGAGAAATTAAGCTACAAGGACACTTAAAAAGTTAATATCAATACAACTCTAGTTACTTGCCTAGGCAGGAATTCAGATAAAAGTGTTCAGGATCACCACAGACTGAATCCAAGCACTAATGAGGCAGAAGAGCCAAAGATATTATGGTGAAAACTGAAGCAAAGATATTATTTATTTTCTAGAAAAAGCATGACAATTTTTTCCCACTACAGTAGAGACAAGCACTGCCACTAGGAAAAAACCTGCAACAAAAAAAACCAGTTCAGATAGTGTATAGTGTTATGAGAACAATGAATGAACCATACAATGAAGAAGGTAAAAATACTACAAAACAGTAATAAAGCCCATTGTGCCAGAAAAAGAGGATAGCAAAGATAATACACACTTCACTGACTGAATGGAAAAAAAAAATCATACACTTTTTGGCCACGGAAAAATGCATGTCTTCTAGAACATCCAGAGCAAGCCTGTCAAATCAACCTTATAAAAACTGTATACATCTTTCAAGGATAACACAAACCTCGTCTCATCAAACATTTAAAGAACAGAAACTGGGAACTACTGGAAGAAGCAGCAGAATGGGAACAGTTTTTTCTAGGGCATTAGACACTTCAGTTTCAAAACCTACAGTAGGAGATGTCTCCAGAAGGCCTGGCCCACATTGCCA
Source organism: Grus americana (assembly GCF_028858705.1). Classification (NCBI taxonomy): domain Eukaryota; kingdom Metazoa; phylum Chordata; class Aves; order Gruiformes; family Gruidae; genus Grus; species Grus americana. The sequence goes on from NC_072891.1 coordinate 53,014,667, forward strand.
TCTTGCAGCTTCTAAAACAAGAGAATGATGTCTTCTCTGCATATGCAGAGGCTCAGACACTGTAGCTTCAACACAGTTTGAAATTCCAATAAGCAATGCAACTGCTAAGGTCTGTAAGCAAGCTGTGAGTGTCAGACTCCACTTTAGCCTGCGTATTGTGCAATTGAGACCTATGTCCTCTAGTCTCAGGAAAAGAAGAAAATTGGAATGCCTCTTTTATTTTTCAAAACAGTTAACCTGTAACAATAGGAGACCTGATTAAAAAGAGAAAGGGAGGGGGGGGCGCAGCAGAGAAGGCCAGACCAGTTCACATCTATTTGGAAAGGAAGGGAGGAGCTAGCAACAAAATGGTGTAATTACCAAGATGTCAGTTCAGTTAGACAACATATTTAAAGACTCAGACTTCGAAGACAACTTGAATTGCTTCCCAGCAGGAAAGAGGGGAAAAAAATAGCAAAACTACTTACATATATAAAGAAGAAATAGGACTAAGATTACAGCCTCACATATGAAATTAAGTTCATTAATAACAGCAACAAATTAAAAATGTAAAGTAATTCCACATTCACCACCTGTCTGTTCTGTATCACTTCAGACGAAAATAAATAACATAATTGCTAATTTCACCATCAACTACTTTTTTATCATTATTAATGTATTTGAAGGATACACAGTCATATTACAAAATATGAAGCTAAGCTACTGTTCACAATACTCAGAAAGAAACTCTCAATGCAGGTAGATGGCTAATACAGGATGTCTTCCATGTCCCTATCTGGAATATGTTAAGAACTATCAACTCAGAAGGAGTACTAGTCTATTTGAACAACATATCTGCTCTTGGGAAGGAGTCCCAACATTCCCAAGTTCCTACAGCCTACTGTGAAACAAAAGTTATAAGGCTGTCTTATATGATGAAAGTGACAAGTTCTTATCATCCCACCAAAAACCCACACCAAACATAGTTTTCAAGTAACCATATATACACTGAAGTACACTGCTGTAGGGAAAAAACATGGATTAGATCTGAAGACTGGAAGCAAACAGAAGGTACAAAAAAATTCCAATACATTAATGCTGACAAGCATATCATAAATAAATCCCTAAGCCCTACTTCTATGTCATCTTAACTCCACCTTAATTATTGATGACTACCCATTATTTCAACATTACAAATACAGTAATGAAGTAAAAATCTATTTGTTGAAAAATTAAGATTTTACATTACTCTAATCAGCTTGTAAATTTCAGTTGAAATATTATTTATGGAAGTATTTATTCATATATTTATTGATAATATTGAATTATCATCGACCAAGCAACTGAAAAACTAGTCAAATTTTTTTAACTGCTGGGCTCCCAAAAAAGCAAGATGACATCACATCTATCTTGAGAAAATCTCAGTATCCTTCAGAAGACTCAGCATTTGCTTTTGCTCTTTAGGTAGCACTCTCAAAGAGCCTCTTTTATTATATGACATGTAGTAACATAAAGAAAGGAGGAAAAGCATGTTTACCAGCTGCTGGATTTCTCTGAACAATTCTGAATGAAGTGACATCCTTCTGCTTAGACTACTGACACTTTCTGCACATACAATTAATACATGTTAGTAATCTCATACAAACTGGAACAGAACAGCAAGACTGTGCAATGTTTAAAACATGAAGTTTGACTAAGAAACACCAAGATTAGCCAGCCTGCTTTAACCAAATTTATGCAAATCTAGATTTCCTATTAATACCTTCCCTTTGAAAAAGGGAATGAGATTTTTCCAAATCTGAACTCCAGGTGGTATCTTCCATAAATCTCATCTTCCCATCTCTCAAACAGTGATATGTTGAAAAGAAAGCTAAAAGTGAATTCAGAAACTTCCAAAACAAGTAATCTAACCATAAAAATAAAAACAACAAAGGTCCAAAACCATCTCTGAATACACATTCCCAAGTGAGTTTGCATCTTAAGACCATGGAAATGTTCAGACAACTGGATAAAGCATTGAGCAACCCAGCTGACCTCATAGCTTACCCTGCTTTGAGCAGTTGGATTACATGATCTCCTGATGTCTTTTCCAACCATAATTATCCTATGATTCTATGAACTTACTACAGTATTACACTACCTTCACCTACCCATGTAAGCTGAACTTCTTACTGTTTTGACTGCTCTCAAGCTGCTAATTGAGTACTTCAAGTAACTGTTATCTGGTTATAATCACATAGACATCAAGTCAATGAAGTTAGCATGAGTTCAGCGTCTAAAAATGGTTGCTTTAAAAAGAAAATTGGCAGAATCAGGTTGAAGCTGCAGTCACACACACCAGCTTGAAGTAATAATAGGTGGGGACAATAAGTCTACCTGTCCAAAGCACCACAGGCTGATGCTTTCTTGCATAACATCTTAAAAATCAAAACAAAACAAAACCGTATCTCCAAACTGAGACTTCTTTGTTACACAGACTTTATAAACTCACTACACTGTACAGGAGTTAGTATGAAAAGCAAACCTCTCAAATAGTCTCAGTTTATTGTAATTTGCCTTATTTTGTAATGTGACCAATCAGTCACTGCATAGAAGATGCATGCTCAAGAGCTTCTGAATCTTTCACAGGATTGCAGCCAAGTTGAGAAGCAGAAGTCTCAAAGAAAGTTATCATCCTACACAGAAGCAGACAACTTCAGTGGACAGACCAGGATCTGATATTTACAACGTATTTTCCAAACCTAACAGCCCCTTTTTCACAGTTGAACACTGCAAACCTTAGGCTCCCGTCAAACCTCTATGGCAGTTAGCAGACAATGGAAGTACCATACCTTAATTTAGCCTTTAGAAAGCCAAACCCAAGCAAGGCAAATCTGTAGGATACAGAGGTTCATTAGTTCTTTGACACAGTTACCTGCCTAAATAGTAACATACTACAGCAAGTAATCTCAAAGAAACTGTAAGAACTGCATATAACATTCTGAGACTCTCAATCCACTGAACAGTGACATTTGATTAAAAAAAAAATAAAGTTTCTCACTCTTTACCCAGCCAACGTGCGAACACTAGAACCAAAGCATGATTCTTCTCCCTCAAAACGTTGTCGATGGAATAGGAAGAAGTCACTCAAGCTCCTCAGTTCTATAATCACAAAACAATTCTCAACTACAGATGCTTCTTTTTAAGGGGGGGGGAGGGGGGGGGAGGGCAACAAAGCACACCAACCTGAGCCTCACCTGTCTGTACAGGAAATGTAAAATGTAGAAAAATTGGCCCCTCAGCAGGTTACATAGATTCACAGGATAATGTAGATTGGAAGTAACCTCCAAACTGCTGTAATCCAACCTTGCACTCAAAGTAGGCTCACTTAAATTGAGTTGCTGTGGGCCTGTTCCTGCTGCATTCAGAAAACCTTCAAGAACGGACATTCCACAGCCTCTCTAGGCAACTTATTCCAGGCTCTTACCACCCTCACTGGAAAAAAGTGCTCCTACTGTCTCATAGGAATTTCCTGTGTTGCAACTTGTGTGCAATGCCTCTCATCCTACAAGTGTGCACCTCCAAGAATAGCGCAGCTGCATCTTCTTGATTTCTGTCCACAGGTGTATTGAAAACAGTAATTATATATTCCCTTATTCTTAGTATCTTTTTCTTTAGAACCTTTGTAAACACAGCACAAAATCCAGCAACACCAGAATCTCAGTCAATAGCGAAGACCCACTTTTAACCCAAGTTGTTAGTACTTTGGGAATTATTTTTGACTCAGATCAAAACAAACCAGCACTGTACTGCTTTAGAGAAATAGGAAACCTTCTAAAGTTTCAGAGACCTGAATCACACTTTAAAAAGAATTAAGAGGTCCTGTTTAAAACAAAAATTAAAACAAGAGCCCTGAAAATACTGGATTAAGCAATCATTCCCTTAGAAAGACAAACAAAGCCTACTTTCCTAAAATTTGCCACTTATGAATCCTGAAATGGATGGGAGACATAACAGAAGAGCTACCCGATTCAATTTCAAAGAGACTGCTTTCCTAACAGCTGTAAAGCAACGAATTATTCATAAACAACATACCAACAATGGAGAGAGAAGAGACCGTCTCCTTAAGTGCTGGTACATGAAACACACAAACAAAAAGTTCCAAACTTTTAGCTAATACGCAAATATGAATATACACAAAGATTAGTATTTCTTCATCTTCATCATTATTTTGTGTCACACTGTTGGCATGGTGTCAGCCTCTCACTGGCTGGTAAGTCTTACATCACACCAGGAGGAAGTGAGTGAAGACAATTACAAAGGCATCTGGACTATAATCCCAATTAAAAAGTAAGCAAACAAACAAAACCATACACACACAGAGTCAGGAGAGGTTGGAGGGTGTATGCACGTCAGATAGCCAGCTGGTTTTGTTCATGCTATATTTCATCCACTAAGGCAGTGCTCTATTAAGATGATCAAGCAAAAAGGTAAGCAGTGTATTACAGATCTCTACTAAAATGGTGTCGCTAATAAGACAACCCTGAATGTCTCTGTACAATCTTTCACCTTTCAGAGATATTTCAGCACTAAAAACTATTATTCATGCAAGCTTACAGAGAGGATCAGCAGAGGGACTCCTGAGAAGTATGGCCTTATCATTTATATAAACACTAGTCAGGAATATTTTGGCCTACATGAGGCATACCTCTTAAAACAGCATTTCTTTTCAGAGTCTGCCATCCAGAGACCTGAAAAGACAGAAAAATAGTCTGAAAGTTAACATCCAAAATTCCTCACAATCCAGCTGCCACAAAGAAAGACTTAGCTCACTAAATTAATCTAAAATTATCTAAGTATCTAGATTAAGATAACAGCAGGGCAGGGGGAAGTTCTGAGTAAGAAAAAGAAAGGGAGATTAGACTGTCAGATCCTCAAAAAAAGATATGTAATATAGTCTCCTATGAAAGGACACACACAGGCAATGAAAATTACTCAAAAATCCAAGTAGTCCTGTCACTATGTGATGGCGAAATGAAATTATCTTCACAAATTATTGGTAAAATAACCAAATAAATAAGCAGAAACTTTGAACCACAACTTGTAGACTAAATAGTGATCAATCTTTAAGAAAAGAAAGGATTTTGGATTGAAGATCCATAGCCAGATAAGCATTATTCTCAGTTTTCAAGCCATATTTGCAAGTAATCTGCTCTTTGTGTCTTAAGTTTCCAAAAATACTTTCAAGGAAATTATTTGTACTTCCAGAATCTCTAGTTATTTCCCAAAATAAAATTATATTTAAAAAAAAAATAATAAAAAAACCTTTGCATCACCTTTAGCCAGAGGATAATCTCATATGAATAGATTAGCTTGACAGAAGGAGACAATTTCTCTTATTAAGTTAATTCACACAGGAAATACTCAGATGTTACAGAAACAGGTAAAGAGTACTACTATTTCCATCTTCCTGCTCCAAAAAATCAAAGGCATAGCCTGTAGTTACTGCTAAGGGAATTACAAATACAATGATACAACAAGGTATTAATGATAGCACTAGGTGAGAACTTCAGTACAATGCAAATAAAAATCTCTTAGCAATTCCATTGTGAACTTTTTTGACTGCATTCAGAGAAAAAAATTACTATTAACCAAAAGCAATGCAGAGTTGCATGAGATGCTCTTTTGTTGGAACCTACAAAAAAAGCCCTCACCAAGGATGGAAAGCCCCTCACATCGACAGGAGAAGAAACTCCAGAAGGCATTTGCCACAAAAGAGATCTATTTCTGCAGCAAAATATGGAGAACAGAGCAGTCAATGACACTACTTCCTGAAGAAAGCGAGTCACAGACTTATCACCATTCCAAGAGCACATCACAACATACACTTCCAAGTAATGGTCTTTCAAAAGGAATTGTCATGCATCTTCCCTCACTGCTACTGGGAGAGGACAAGGTAACACTTTGGTTCAGCTAGAAGAAGAAAGTGGCACTCAGCTTGGGAGGAAAAAGCCCACAAGCAAGTCAGTCTTAAATCACCTCCATATTCTTCACGTTCTGGTTACAGGAAGAGAGTGATGCACCATAAAAGCTAAAGACAGGGTAATTCAGTTCATTTTTATATCTAGACGGTTGCTGGAGACCGGGCAAGTGGATCGCTCCACTGATCCTGCACACTAACAAGTGTGCACACTAATATTCCAAAATGTTTTTTCTTTAAAGGACTGTTCAACTGCTATGGCTGCTCTTGATAACTTGACAGATTATCAAACTGTGATTCTCAATTTGTACCACCAATCTTTGTAAAGCAAAACAGTAAGTTACTCTTACAGGTACAAATCCAGAAATGAAGTGAATGCCTGAAGGATTTACAAATTATTACAACCTTGCTCTATTTTAAAAGGATAAGCATGCATTTTTCTTTTGCTGAAATATAGTGTAATAATGTTACTTCATTAATATGCAGAAGTATAGTGCTCACAGTGGAGAGAGGCTGAAAAAAAAAGCTATATGTGGTAGATGCTAGTAATTTTGCTGGATAATTACTGAAAGGCACTAAGGTCATACAGCACTGAAAGCTGAATGACAATAGAAATAGAAGCAGCAGGTATACCTCAATTCCTAAGGACGGTGTCATTAAAGTGAAAGTCACAGCTCTAAGAACAAAACATTACAACAACGGAACTTTACTCAGACCCAAAACTTAGTGTGAGAAAGAAATTTTTCAAATCTTATGTCAGGCATAAGCCTCACACACTTTTGTTAGTATGCAGACAAAACCCAGTAGACAAACCTAGGTCTACAACGAGCTAAATTAAACTGTAGGAAAAAAGACAGTCTTTGCTATGGCAGCCAGTTTAATTATTCTCAGAGTCTGCCAGTAAATACTGGTAAATTAATTACTTTAATATTTCTTTAACTATTTAATATTAAATTCTTAAATACTACTAAATATTTTCAATTTTAACAGCTTTTTCCATATAATTCCACAATCTACATTAGCTGAACAGGCCTGCAAACACCTCATTCCATCGAGACAGGATCCCAAAAAGGCTCCTGACATTGTGAACATAGCCATGTAACTACAGAACTAATGCTTGGTTAAAATAGCAGTCTAAATTACACTTTCAGCACAATGCAACTGAAGGCAGTGTTGCATGGTCATGAAGTCAGAGGTTATGAAGAAATGCAAACACAGAATTTATGCCTCTCCAACTAGCTTGATTAAAACATAAAAATAGCCTGTTATTGTAATCAATCGCAGTAGAAAGATGTATGTTGCTAATGGCTGAACAGAGAGACCTCTGTTCCATAAGGAAATTTACTTAGCAGTAACTTATTAAAATAATATCATGCTGACCTGGAACAGATCAAAAGAATTCTGGCTAAGTGAAACAAATTTAAAAACCCCACCAGTTTAATATAAAGTACCTTGCACTTCTGCAAATCTTTCCATCACAGGGCAAGATATTTATGAGTCATAAATTTATTTCAAGAGAACTGGAGAGGTCATCCCAGTCCTACTTTCATTGCTAACAAGGTCAATACAGCCTATACAGTACTTTAAAGAATGATGAGGATATTACCTCAGGTAAAAAACTTACGATGCAGGACACCTTTTTTAAGGGATGGAAGGATACAGAAAACAGAATATTTGTGGTTGCTTTGGCTTCAGATATCAAAGTTGTGTATTTCGCCTGTTGTCAGTTTATGTTGTTGAATTTTTACTTTCAAAGTTAATGTTATCAGCCACTTAAAAAAAAAAAAAAGAGAACAGTAACTTCAAACATACTAGCAGTTAGAAGGTTGTGCTGGGTTTAGCAAATGCTGTAAGAGATGAAAAATTTTCTTCCAAATTGAGTTTTAAAATATTGTAAACGTCAACAATATTCTTTAGGTTGTGTTTGCAAAGCACTATTTATTAAAAGGAAGAAACTACCAGAAACAAACCTTTTTGTTGAGTAGAAAGAAATATGGTTAAAGATTTAAATTTGCTTTCGCAAGCCAAGTTATGATTAACAGCCCATGTGCAGCCTTTATGACTTAGTTCATCCGCATAATTATGTGTTAAGGCAGCAAATGTATCTGTGTACTCTTTTAGTATCATGCCAGCAATTTCTCACATCTCAGATGAACTCCTCGTAAGTCGTTTTTCCCATTTCTGGGAATGTACTACCACCACCAGATGGCACCGGTGCCCTAACTTCAATAAAGCAGATATACCTCTTAATTACCCAACACAGAAAAAGGAGGACTCCCCCCAACGGGGGGGGTGTGGGGGGGGAATCTCTTTACACATTTGTTGTCTCTGTCTTCTTAAAACAATGATCTACTGAGCACAAACACAGGATGCAGTTAATTTTAATCAGTACATAGTATTTTAACATTATTGCGATACCAGCACTACCCCCCAGAATACAGAGAGCAGCATGCTCCTTGGTGCGTTTGTTCAGAGGGTTTTGTGGTTATTTTAAGTTTACCTTCTGTTGAGTGGAATACTGTATTTCAGTTCTGTGCCCACTTCATGGGTGTTCTGAGCAACTTGCAGACATCACATCACATGTGAACTAACTGACAGGTCAAGTTTCTCCAGTTCCAGTGGAAATTAAGATACCAATTTTTCGTTATCTCAGGGAAAAAATAGAGATGACCTACAAGAATAGTACACTACTTTTCTCACATTTCTGAGTATTTGCCTCACTGTTACATTGCTAAAACACTACTAAAAACTGCTATGCAATTTGTCCCAAAGAAGGATCTTAAATCATCTAATACTACAGAAATGAATGCCATACTCTATTATAATACTCTTGCAAGGAAAGCCACTTGTGTTCCAGCTTACTTATAGTAATTGTTATTTTCCTCTGAAAAGACTCAAGAGTGATGATCAATTTCTCCACTGGTGAACACTGTGGAGATGAAAGGCAGAGCACCAAAAGAGACTTAAGGGAAAATCAGGCTGCACCTGGCAGCCCAAAAGAGGCAATGCTGCAGCAGCTCCAAATCCCCAGATACAACTTGCAGTACACACAGAGCAGACATATACAACACACAAACACCACAACCAGTGACAACAGATCAGTTAAGATAAACACACACAGCATGCACATGAACACAAACAGCATGAACAGCCTCACCCTGCTTCCCTCTCTGGCTGAGCGGAATGAAGGTCCACTAGTGAGAGTATATACACATAACGTGCAACGTGGATCCCCTCAGCAGCTGGACTCAGACTCCTGGTCTGCCCAGTAGCTACCTCCTGGATCCCAGTCTCCACAATTGCTCTCACCTGGACATACATGTCTTTGAGGCCATGGCCCCACTCCAGTTGCTGAACAGACTGTCTGGGGTGTGGTTGCTGGTACACATGCATACAAACATGCATGCACACAGAGCTTACTGGGACTCTCCTGCTCCCCCAGTAGTTCCCCCCTTCACCCCTCACCATGGTCTCATACCCTCAGAGACACACAGGCACACATACTCCAATGGTGTCCCAGTAGCCAGTGCCTTGTGGTCTTGCTCTTAGAGCAACACATTCACCAGCAGTCTCACCCTTAGAGATGCCCAAATCCTACAGCGTCCCTGGCAGCCAGCAAGCCTCACTTTGTCAACCCGACAGCCAGCTCCTCCTCTGGTCTCCCCCTTAGAGAGGCACACATTCCTGGCCACTTCATCTACACGTAGGCTAGCCTGGCTTGCTCTTCACTAACGCTCGCTCACTCACTCACTGTAATTGCTGGCACTATGGACACAAGGGCTTCTGACCCCTGGTCCCATCCCAGTGTCTGGCACTTGGTTTCGCTCACTCTGGTCTCTCCTTACTGGCACTTATGCTCATGGTCCCCCTGGCCTGCAGTCCTGCTGCAGCTGCAGTGCCCAGACCCTCACTTCCTCCAGCTGCTGGCACCATGGACGCACAGGCACCAGTGACCTGAGGTCCCACTCTTGTTGCTGACAGTTAAGTCCACTCATACCAGTCTCTCCAGTTGCTGGCACCCTGGGGCCTCCGACCCGTGATCTGACTGCAGTCACTGGCACTCCAGCCCCCACAGACACACCTGCACACAGAACTGAGCGCCTCTCACCCAGGAAGGAGTTAGAAAGGACTTTAAGAAGGCGGCAAGACATACTGCACTGATCAGACTCAGGGCATGGCCAGACACATGTACTGACCAGCCAGCTATTTACACATGCCTGGCCTTCTAAATCATGAAACGGGTTGCCCAGAGAAGTTGTAGATGCCCCATCCCTGGAAGTGTTCAGGGTCTGGGGCTTGAAGCAATCGAATCTGGTGAAAGATGTTCCTGTCCAAGGCAGGGGGAGTTGGACTAGATGATCTTTGAAGGTCCCTTCCAAACCAAACCATTCTACGATTCTATGACTCTAAACAAAGTAAATGTAAGCTGTTCTTCAGCCCTGCAAAAGGAAATACTTAAACAGAGGGCACAGAACACGGGATAGATCCTCACCAAGAACAGTTCTTCTTCCAGTAAGTTATTTCTCAGCTGGCCAACAAGCATTATTTTCTCTGTACCAGACCTATCAAAGCAGGGCATTCCACTGTGTACTTAGAAAGTTATCCCTCTTTAGTCTCTCACAGCAATGTTTGTGGAGCGTATGAATGCCAAACCAGAGTAAACTGCTGACAATTAGATACATACTTCAGCTGCCGTTCAGAAAAGAAGAGAAACACATATGCATGACCAAGCAGCGTAACTTTACTTTCATGTACTCAAGTCCAAGATGGTGCAGATGATCCCTTAAGGAAGTCCACTGGAAAATCTCCTCAATAAACATTTTGTGAAGTCCTCTTAATATTTACAATTAAAAAATACAGTAGTCATCAAACCTGGAATTCATCATATATATTTTTTAAATTCAGCTAATGCTAGACCAAAGACTACTTCCCCCCTTTTCCAAATCCAGAATAGTCTACTAAATCTACTTAAGCACAGGGTGAACCTCCAAAGACTTTAACTCAGCTATGATATCTTTTACTCTGTGTATGGGAAACTGGAAACATGTAGGAAGAATATAGCCTCTCAAAGTTCATGTTATCTTAAAATATGACATTTAGAATAAAGAGCCTTAATTGACTATAACATCTAAAATACTAGCTGCCTCTACCACTAGAAAAATGGGTTTAACCACCTAACCATTCCAATTACACAGCACAGAGTGCACATAATTATTCAGATAAGCCACTACCCCAATGTTTCTTTTAGGGACTTGCCTGCGTCCCACAACTAAATGTAGGTCAACAGCCTGACTCTTAAAACCAACATAACATTCTCCACTATTTCAGTTTCTAGCCATTTACAACCCAATCTCAGTTCCTTCATAATCGCTATTTCAAAATATAGGTTTAAGTTAACTTCACTAAAGATAAAAACTAGGATATTACAAGGCCTATTTAAAAGTTTTATTATCAGAATGTACTTACCTTTCATGATGGGATTAGAAAGTCACCATGCCTTCCTAAAGCAAGCAAATGTCAATACCTATTTCATTTTTACATATTCCAGTACTTTGGGGTTTTGGGGAGGAGGAGGGAGGGGGAGTGCTGAGAAATTTCGCTGTTCCCTAATGAATCAGGAGCTTTCTTTAGAAGGCATAACTTTATAAGCTGCAGGGAAGTTATTGATTTCTTCCCAATATCTTGAATTATCAGAGGTTTGTGTCTGAGGTACTGCCTTCTGGCATCAAGAACACTTTGCCTTCAAAAGACATTCACAAAGCCAGAGTCACACAACTAAGCTAAAGGGAAGGTGAAAAAAGGACAACTGCAACAGTACCTAAAGCTCTAGACTGCTATAAAATTTTTCTCTCTCCAAAATACCGCCCAAGTCTAAGTCTATTTAGTTTAAGCATTGTTTTGAAGCACTAGCAAAAAAGAACAACAACAAAACACCCTACCTTATTTTGTAGACAGCAAGCAAAATCCCCTTCAAGACAGACATCTCAAAATTTTTAATTACTACAAGAGTATTAGTATCCCCACAAGTATATTGGAGAAAATCTTAAAGAAAACAAAGCTCATGATCCCATTTTTAAACTGACTATGTGAATTGGTAACTGAAAGGGTTGTTTTGGTTTGGGTTTTTTTGTTTGTTTGCTTGTTTTGGGATTCTTTTAATCCCTAGTCTTGGTTCTATAACTAGACAAATGCATGAGATGTTTTTCCCTCCCTGCAACCACCTGGCAACCAAAATAAGCTCTGCCTGAATATCTGTGTAGTAAAATAGTCTGTACACAGTAAGTATAACTTAATCTTCAAAATTACTGCCCAAGAGACTGCTTCAGTGATAGGTTTTATGCTAGTCAGATTTTTAAGTCAGAAATTCTTACTATTCACTAGTCATTGCACATTACTCTTAAGTTTTTAATAATTTATTGATGATCAAAAGTTAAAGAGTACTAGATGACTAGGCAAGTCAAGCAAAGTATGAATAATGTGATCTTTAGCCAACTTATTTGAAGAAATAAAGTCTGTCATGTTATTTTAGAGAACATAGATCATGATTAATGGTAACGTCAGCCATCAGGTAATAAAAAACAATGAAGAGACTCTGATATCACATCACTTTCATGAAAACATCCTCTGAAAATGACCATGTACTACTTGTTTCTTTGATCTATTATGCTCAAGAGTACTTTGGTCTTTTTTGAGGAGACTAGACTGACAGGTTAAAGAGAAACCACTTGGGGTGTAGTCACACAATTACTAACAGTTGCACTAGGGTGGCTTAAGAAATGTTCACCGCAAATCAAAACACATTCACTTCTACACAGGTCTCATTCATTTCACTGCAAAGTAAAAGACACCAGTGTTAATAAATGAAATGTAAAAAGTGACACAAATGTATGAGATAAAGTAGAAGTAATAATCAGGACATGGTAGCATTAAATCTAACCATTTAGTCTTTATTCACCCCACACACTTACCTTTTCTGGTACAATGAGAGACTAATCTGATACTTTTCCACAAAACACCTGTTTCTGTCTACACAAGATGAATTATGCCCTGCAGTGAGTTGTCAAAACAGCAAAGATGACTGTTCAAAATTTCTGTCTTCCATGTTATTAGTAAAAGACATAATGAGGAAAAAAAGGACTTCAGTAAGGCAGGAGAAACAGCAATGCAGCTGAAGACAACTGAGTGACTCAAACTGGATCCTACGCCCCGACACACAGATTTTGGTAACTTCCGTCATTTCACTTTGCAGAGAGGAATGAGGAACATCAACCACCACCTCCTCCCAGCTGTTACAGGAATTAAATTTCTTAGAAAATTCACAAAATAAGTACTACCGAATTGTTAAATATATATTTTTTTAAAAAAACAACAGACCAGAGCCATTCAGTGTTAGTTTGGCGTCTAACCATAAAAAGCTCAAAGTTACTAGACATAGTTTAATACTAGGGCTGGATACTAAGATATTTTAATCTAAGGTTTTATTTAATTTTTTTCTCTTACACATTGCATACATTTAGAGTCTGTATTAAAACTGACTGTATTAGAGTCCTGAACAGTAAAACAACTACTACCTGCTTGCTAAATTTTGGCTAAAAATGTTCACACAACTGATCTCTCAAAGTGTCTACAGTCAGAAAGATATACCAATACCCAAATTATGGAAGTTAGTTCTTTTCTTTAACTTTTCACCTGACAACAGATGCTCATAAAGCAGCAAATTAAGGAAGACACTTTGAAAATCAAGTAAATAATTGTTATTCCTTTAATAAAATCAACTAAATACAATAAATACCAGTTTGTCAGTGAAAAGGCAAGACTAGAGAGTTGTTATACACAGTATTTTACTGTACTTTAAAACGCATCTACACTTTTGTCTATCCATTAGCATAATAGAACACTGCAAAGAAGATGGACATCATCCCTGCATTGAGACTTATATTTCTTTTTTCGTAAATGAAGAGTTTTATTGGATTCATAGTAGATCTGAATTCATAGACACCATGACTTATTAATATAAAATGCCTCATATACAGTGCCTTCCATCCAAACATGTGAAAGCACAAGTTTCAAACATTAGCAATATTTTCTGCAACCTTCATCAGATACATATATTAACCCAGAATGTGTCGTGGGTCAATTTCAATAGCCACAGTCCACTGTCAGTGCAATTTTGTAAGGCACTGGTGAAACATCTTCTGAAATAATGTTCAATTCTAGTTTAACACATTAAGGAAAAATGTCATGGAACTGGACCAAGTACCAGGAAGGGTTATCACAATTATCACAATTACAAGAACACAGAGCATGAATGAAAAAACCTTGTCTTTCCTATATTCACCTATCACCTCCTGGTCTGAGAAGGCAGTATGACTGCTGCTTGTAAGATAAGGAGAAAGCAGAAAGGTTATTTAAGCTAAAAATATACAATGGAAAGAAAACACATGCATAAACTATCTAAGAGTTAAGTTTAGGAGGACTGTAGAAAAATGTTCCCAAATATCTGTCATAGTCTTACATGTCAGTTAATGTAAGTAATTGGGAACCTTGTTTACTTACCTAATGACAGTGGTAGCTGGTGGAGACATTAGCAAAGTTAACTAAATGATCCAGACAATATTTCAGGCTTTTATTGTTTCTGCAGGATGGAGCCCTGATACAGCAAGGTCACAGCAAACTCAGGAAGATGACAATAAGTATGTGTTTTTCCCTCTCAGTATGCCAGCTGCAGATCAATAAATGCAAACTGTGTCACACCTTCAACTCTTTGATTTGCAGTGCATCCATTATTAATCTCGTCTTGTAAAGACTACCTGTAACCTCTTTAAATCTTTCTTGTAGAAGCCCACTACAGAGTTTTGTTGCAGGAATATATATAAGGGAAGAAAATGAAAGCACATTTAAAATGTACAAATGAGAATTCAGGAGAGCACAGAACTTAAGCACCCTGCTTCTATCAAGCTGGAGACAGATTTTAGCCTTAGATCCCTTCAGTTCTGAAGGTGAAAGTAAACACAGTGCAAAGACATGCAAGACTAAGGTTTTCCTGATTTCAAGCAATGATGATTGAGAATCACCTTATATGAATATGCATAAAGCATCAATACTAAAGTGGAACTGGCATTGTTTAGGAAGAAAAGCAATAAGAGTAAAAAGTAAGAGAACAACAGATTTTTAAACTAAGCAAAAAGTATAGACATACTAAATGCAACCTGGCCTACTTACTTGATTGCTTCCCACCTACCATCACAACTGTCAGCCCCAGTGTGTTATACCCCATATCCTTCCTCCTCCACTCTTTCCACTGCCTCAACTCTTCCTGCAGAGTCAGGCAAGGGATAAATATGTATTACATCAACCCAAGATACATTGGCAAGTGCAATTATGGAAGAGATCACATTCTCATAATTCAGCAATAGGAGGCTTTTCAAGTGGCAAGTGATGGCAGACATCTCTTATCAGAAATAAAACATGATCAGGAACATAAGAGAATACACGATATGAGATTTTTTTTTTTATAGATACTTTCAGTTTTCTTTCAATCATGCTATTAACTTAAAAAGCTACCTTAAGTGCAGTTAGTGATCTACCTTGAGGTTATAGATTTTAACACAGATTTCATTCTATAATGATGTGTTATCTTAAAATCAATACTGAGAAGTCATTGGAACTAATCCAAAAGACTGCTGCTATGCTACAAAAGAAAAAAGGGGGGCGGGGCCATAGGTTAAAAGATAAAAATGTGGGAAAAAAAAAAAAAGCAGCTGACCATTGACAAAAGCACTCATCTTGCAGAAAGAAACGTTAATTACAAAAATCATGCATTCATGTAACCAGCCCAAAATGTACAAAACACAAGATTAATCCAATTCTCAGAGTACTTTAAGAGTTACTAAAAATATTTTTCTATTCTTTTCTTGAAGTGTCTTAAGATATTAGGGGTGTTCTTTGTTCATATGGTGGTTTGTTGGGTTTTTTTCCTCAAATAATGTAGCCATCTCAAAAGCAGCATACTACAGTCAGGGTTCCTAAATTGTATTGTCTCGTGTATCAATATCATAGAGCTAGCCTGTAAACCTCAGGAAGAAAAAAAAAAATCAATTAAACTTTTCTAGGTTTCTTGAATGAGCATTTAAAATGGCAGTGAACATACCACCACAAAAATACAGCGACATTTAGTATTGTGAATTTCTATAATTTAAGACAATACAGAGTTAATCGACTTTTCCTACATTGGTCACTAGGAGGTACCTAGCTAGCCAGTCAAGTTTCAGAGGTAAGCCACTAGCATCAGAGTCCAACTACTGGGATCAGAACTCCAAACTTTAGAACCAGTACTGAAGTTCTTCATTTTTGGAGGAAAGGTGTCTTAGGCAAAAGATCTGCAATGAGCAGCAGCGTCTCTGGAGATTTGCAGACTGAGAGCACGTGAGGCGGTTCTACTGCAACAGTATGAAAATGTTAAGTTTCATTGTACCTGCAGCACCAGATGCTAAGGGAAACAGCATCCTCTCATCTCCAACCCCAGCCTTCTCAATCACTCCTTTTAACCTCTGAGGCAAGCAATGTAGTTGGCAGAGTAGGAGTCAGCAGCAAACGCAGAGCAAAGGGAAAAGGGCAAGACAAAAAGATTTTGGAACCATCATAATTCTTTTAGATCTTGGTGTCTTGTACTGGTTTTGCTTGCTCTGCTGGTACCTAAAATCACTGAAATTGGAGACATGATACTTAACTACGTCAGTTATTACAATAATATTGAGCCTATTTAGAGAAAGTTAAGATGAAATTTTAGAATTTTATGCCCTCCTTTACAGACCCCAATAGACTGCATACCATATCAGGGGGAAAAAAAAAGATATTAAATAGAATCATAGGACAAATCTTTCATAACTTTTGCACTCATCTGTTAATGGGGACAGCAGAGTTTTAAAAACTCACTTGACTGTCATCTGCAAACCTCAATAGGTTTATATTTAATCTCAGCCAGTACCTTACCCTCCACAGAAACCATTGTCACCCAGTTGTTTTCTCTGGTTCCGAGAGTTGCAGATGCATGCAAATAGTGAGTAACAGCAGGCATTCAATGTATCTATCAATATTCTATGGTGAAATAAGCCACTTCCATTTTGCTCCGGTAGAGTTTAGGCAGCTTCAGCATAAGCAGAGAAGAACTTAAGATGGGAAAATGAGAAATTACTCTGTCTCAAAACAGATGTTTCATTTAATATTAGACAACCTAAAGAAATCTTCCCATTTGTAATATAATCCCATCACAAAAGGTGGTTTAAAGGTCTCAAAGCTCTAAAATATCAACACAATTATTTCTAATTTTTATTTTGATCGATTTTTTCACCAGATGGACTTACTACTGTATTCGTGGTTTTATCGTATAATACCTGTATGTGCACAAAGTTCTTTCATATAGACTAGTAAGGCATACAATTAAAATAAAGTTTAGTTAATGAAACGGTTAGAAAAGCTTTTACTGATAGCTCAACAGGGCCAAGTGCAAGGTCCTGCACGTGGGTCAGTGCAATCCCAAGCACAACTACAGGCTGGGCGAGGAATGGATTGAGAGCAGCCCCGAGGAGAAGGACTTGGGGGTATTGATTGATGAGAAGCTCAACATGAGCTGGCAGTGTGCGCTTGCAGCCCAGAAAGCCAACCGTGTCCTGGGCTGCACCAAAAGAAGTGTGACCAGCAGGTCGAGGGAGGTGATCCTGCCCCTCTACTGGGCTCTTGTGAGACCCCACCTGGAATACTGCATCCAGCTCTGGGGGCCCCAGTACAGGAGAGACATGGAGCTGTTGGAGAGAGTCCAGAGGAGGGCCATGAAGCTGATGAGAGGGCTGGAGCACCTTTCCTATGAGGACAGGCTGAGAGAGTTGGGGTTGTTCAGCCTGGAGAAGAGCCTGTCTCCTGGGAGACCTTATAGCGGCCTTCCAGTGCTGAAAGGGGCCTACAGGAAAGCTGGTGAGGGACTTTTTATCAGGTAGTGTAGTGATAGGACAAGGAGTAATGGGTTTAAGCTAAAAGAGGTAGATTTAGATTAGATGTTAGGAAGAAATTCTTTACTGTTAGAGTGGTGAGACACTGGAACAGGTTGCCCAGAGAGGTTGTGGATGCCCCCTCCCTGAAGTGCTCAAGGCCAGGTTGGATGGGGCTTTGGGCAATGTGGTCTAGTGGAGGGTGTCCCTGCCCATGGCAGGAGGGTTGCAACTAGATGATCTTTGAGGTCCCTTCCAACCCAAACCATTCTGTGATTTTATGATTACAGCATCAGTAAACTTTCTTGCAAAAAAAAAAATCTGTTGCATTTTGAAATAGAAAACATTTTTCTTTATCTGCCATGGAACTGTCTTGATTAGCAGAAATTTAGAATTTCATCACTATATTGTTCAAAGCAGCTCTTAATAGAGTCTCATTAAAACAGCTTCTTCCATACAGGCAGTGCTGTTTCAAGGCTCAGGGATGCTTTTGGAATGACTCATAAATCTGTGGATAGTCTTCTGCTGCACTGATAAATTCACTTATTCACTGGAAGGTTAAAGGAGAACTTGAGAACGCTCGAGGGAACAGGATGCCCTGCACAGTGAAAACTGAACTTTGGCAACAGCAAGCCATTAGCTTGGCTCCACACCCTCTGAAACCACATCCTCCAAAATTCTTAAGTAAAGTGCATTCCATACACCTCTTCCAATTAAAACAGGCTTAGTTGTTCAGATCATGAGTTGTTCATGGTAGGTTCCTGACACAGTCCTAAGAGCAGACTAAAATACTGGGATGCAACAAAAGTTAAAACTTTCCACAAGATAGCTGGATAAAAATAACATCTGACTGGACAGATTTGATCCTACTAAACCAATTTTCCATTTCTGACAAAGAATCACCTGTTTAATTACATTCAAAGTTCTCTTTACATTCTGCTGTTTCCTTTGTTTAGCGCTGAGGGTATAAGATCATTTCCAATCAATATGGATTACCACCACTGATAAAACTGGGAAGAGGTCTTAAAGTGTCTTAAGTTCTTGCAGTCTTTAAAAACACTATAAAAACACAGCATTATCTCAGGAGTGAACTTCATCAATGAATACCACTACAACTTTCTCTAAATAAAATCTGGCTTATTATCAGAAATCAAGATCACTGCTAGAGGCAGGAGGCTTTTGTAGAAAAGACTACTCTTAACTGACTATCCCAGATTAAGTCTTGACAAAATGTTGCAGACGCATTTGTCATCCACTGGAAGACCATGTACCAACATCCTCCTCATTGAGAATCTACAGACAGAAAATACAAGCCATTAAAAAGGCACTTTGTTTCAATTCAGTACACATGGATCAGGAGATGAAGAGATCTTTGACTTCCAGTAATTAAATGTCAGTTAAAACCAGACTTGAATCTCATGAAGAACAAAGTCCTTTAAAACCAAATCT
Organism: Grus americana; assembly: GCF_028858705.1. Taxonomy (NCBI): domain Eukaryota; kingdom Metazoa; phylum Chordata; class Aves; order Gruiformes; family Gruidae; genus Grus; species Grus americana. Next base: position 53,034,038 of record NC_072891.1, read on the forward strand.
TCAGTGAGATTCTACTACCTGAACCCATATCACTTTTTTGCATGTTCAATATTCATGCACTTCAAAGAAAGTAACTTAGGACTTAACCACAGCTGAAACAGATTCTAGTCTTCATTACTATGTCCTCTGCAGAACAGATGAGCAACTCAAAATACCAAGCAACTTTTAGTTGTCATTTGAACTCATGATGTACGTTTGCACTGATTGCTCTATGACTCCATGCAAGATAACAGGGACTTAAAAAGTTCACCTTGGAGAAGCAAGAAGCCTTATGGACCCATGTCATCAACTCCTAAAAACTTTAAGTTTTGGTGATCTTTCTCTTCCTACTTCCCTTTACATATGTTTGAACTTCCATTGTTGAAAAATTCTAATCCTAGGTACAATGAAAACATCTAGTTACGTACAGTATCTTATGTGATTCTACAACGCCAAAAACCAACCACTTATTAAAAAACCCAAGGAAAAGGTGTATCCCTTATTCACTAATTGTATGGTAACCTGAGTACTAGGATTTGTATACTTTTTATCTGAAGCGGTTACAATAATTTTCCCATTCTCATGCAAATATTGTCCATTTTTGAAAAAGAGAGGAGAAGGAATCTTCATATAGGAACCAAAGATGATTCCTTTTGGTATTTAGCAAAAAGCCTTTAAAAATTCAGGTTTTAGTCACCTGACTCCACTTATTGGTCCAGACACAGTGGCAGCCCATAAAACAGTGGCTGTTAAAATGCAAATCTGTAGTGAGAAGCCAGAAGCTACCAGCAGGTAAGAAGTAGGAAGGTGCTACAATTCAACTGAATGTACATTTTACCAGCAGTCACTTTTCTTTTTAACATTCCCACGTAGCTTAAACCCAAATTACAGCACTTAATGGTTAATTAATCCAAACAAAACTTAAAGATTTGAAAGAATCTTTTTTCTCTCTCAAAACAAATACAATAGTTGAAGTTAAAACATTGAAGAATGGACACAAGAATGCAATACAAAATCAGGATCATCTGAGCTGGGACTTGCAGGTGTTAAAATAGAGCAAAAGCACCAGAGGCTTGTATGTGTTACTTCCAAAGACTGCAGGATTTCTCCTTGTTAAAAATACAGTAGTGTGCACTATTAAAAGCTTCCTTTTTCTTAACAAGGAGACATATAAATCATTTCAATAATACATCAACTTATTAACAGTTGGAATAAAGCTACACTTGTCAATCACTGCCAGCAGGAAAAATATTCATAACCTCTGAAGTTTACTCCAATAGCTTGTAATTCTTTGTCAACATACCTGCAAAGGTGGATTCATCATTTAAAAATTTACTACTTTCATTCACTACTGTGGCATCTTTTTCAAGTATACAAGCAATCTCCCCTCATTATCTTTAAAAGCATTTCACATTGTTCAATATAAAGGAGATTGCGCTGATAGACATTCTGAACTTATAAGAAACAGTTAGCTTTGAGAGTGTTCACTAGTATAAATCCAACTGATTTTAAAAATGAGAATTGTACAGGTTTTAAGCATTCTATCAAATTTAGACACCATTGCTAATTTTCCAGCAGACAGTATTCTGCAAGTACTTTACGTTTAGAGGATACAAAACACAGTGAGTATAAATAGCAGAGAACTCCGGCTTTATTCTGCAAGACATACAACAACTTTATTTTAACTAGATGTTAACACAAATGAAACTGAATCTGTTTTCACGGTGACCAATTTCAAAGTTTCGTAGGAAATACATGTTGCAACTCCTCGTCATTGCTTTAAGACCTCAAGTACAATAGGACAGGAGAGAGACAGATACTCAGATCACCTGCACTGACGCCATTTATGACAAAGCCTGAGCAATACAAAATAGAACTGCAGGGCAGAACCAGTTTTCTTGACAAGTGCTCATTAATTTTTGGATTTCCAACACTGCCCAGCTCAGCGTAATGTGAATAATCCGAGGATGCCAAAACACATTGTGAAGTCCAGTATATCTGCATCTTGAGCTCCACTAGCTTAATCAAGGGCTCAGACAACAGGCTGTGCCAATCCACTTCTGGCCTGCTGTGTTTCTATTCCACAGTTCTCACTCCGCTATGCACATCTGCCCCTTGCCTTGAACAAACACACCACTGTGAGCACACACTTAGCCCATTCAAAGCACTGACTCACTCCAAAACTAAGCTAAGATACAATTACATATTTGCCCAAATGCTCCAAAGTACAGAAAACCTCATTAGCTGATAAAAACCCACATCAGTACCCTTTTACTTCTTATTGATAAAACTGACTGTACAAGTCAAGACAACCTAATCAAATTCAATGCCATTCCACCTGCAAAAGCCTTTATTATTTTTAGTAAACAGGAACCAATGGTCATAATATTGGGAGACAACACAGTAACATCTGACTTCTCTGTTATGAGGACTTGCCATTTCCTTCACTAAATACCTTGGACTGTGGCAAGTAAACTGCTAAAACATATTAGTCATAGGCTGAACAGACTAAAGCCAAAAGTTTCAAGTTTTCAGTGAGACAAGAATTCTTACTTCCACTTCTTTGCTGAGTAGAATCTTCAGTGTAAAAATATTAGGAACTTAAGTATTTTTAAAACAAAATTAATCTTTAGATCAGTATGCTTATGACAGTAGAGAGTAGTATCTGAAATAGCCAATTCTTTTCAGGTACTTTTAAGGAGAATTGCACAGTACTTCATATATCAATTTCAGTTTGAATGCCTTACAAGATAAACATTGTGAAAAACTATTTTGATCACAATAGTAGCATGGAACTTTTCAAATCCTACTGTGAAGCTCCTAGCCTGAATTATGTCACCTAACTTTAAGCCAAGCTACGCTGCTGCTTGTTTGCGATCTTCCTCTCTCCCTCCCCATCCACCAGTGATAGCCATACTAACATACAGTTGGACTTGATGATCTTAGAGGTCTTTTCCAACCTTAAGATTCTATGATTCTGTGAAGTGCCAGGAGAAAATCATCAGCTATTAGGGAGGGTACACTTGTCATAAAGCAGCATCATCTCCTATTCTAGTAGACTTTTCTTCAGTGTCAGCCCTATAGGCCTCATGCAGCATGCGTATTTCTCACGGTAAGTCTTTCATTCAAGTATCATCTATTACAAACTTCCCTTGGAAGATGGTGGACAGACAGCCACAATGCTGAAGGCCCAAAAGGCATTTCCATCAACCAGCAACAGAACAGCTGAACTGTCAAGACAGTGTGAGGCCATCTATTCCACAGCTGTGCAAAAAACCCTCAGGGACATTTGGCCTCTGCAGAATCAAGGGCAATGAATACGCACTTGTCAACCCTACAAAGGCAGGGGAAAAACAGCAACCTGGACAAAGGAAGTGTGCTCAACAGAACTCTCCTTTTCTCCTGTTGTACCCATGTACACTGCACTCAAACCAACTGAGAAACAGGCTTCAATATCAACAGCACTGAAAACAAAGACTGGCATTAGAGTGACAAAAGCACATATGCTTGTAGTACAAGAATTTATAGTTGAGAGGAATTGGGAAAGAAATGGCAATGTTCAACAGGTAACAGAAAGGAAAGTGAAAAAGAGTAGTGTGAACAAAGGAGGAAGGAAAGGAAAGTTGTTTTCCTAGAAGAAAGAGAAAATAAAACACCAAAATGTAATCTACTTTACTGTGTGGGTTTTTTTAATTCTTGCCCATTTATAATGGAATAGACTATAAAGACAAGGAAAAACCGTGCAGTCATGCAATAGGCACAAAAAAACCCCATTCCTCCAATACAGTTCTTCTAGCTTCTTTGCTCTTGGCTTATTTTGACATGCTGACTATACCATCTTTTTATACTAAAACAGAACAAGAACACAAAGAGCAGCCCTAAAATACTGATATTCTAACCCAGCCATCTTCACAGTTTTTACTTTTACAGCTTTTCAGCAATTAAGTGCAATAACTTTATCCATTAGAAGCTGCTTGAAAGTATTTTTTACCAAAACACAGAAGACATTCATAACTACATTTCATCAGCCATGTTTCTTGTAGGCTATATGTTTGTATTGGGGATCAGTCACAATGCTGTGACAATTGCACATAAGAGGTTAAAAACACTGATATCTGCTTATCTCTTAAGCGAACATTGTGGATGGAGATCCTCAAGGTTGGTATGAGAAGCAGCTGAAGGAGAGAGTCTTACAGCAGCAAGACGGCCCTGTTGTGGCTAGAGAATGTGAAATAAACAGATAGATATTTTCTACACAGCATGTTGAAGGCCACGGTGCCCAGAGTGAGACCTTTTGCTTCATTATCCGTGAAATGAATATTGAAGTTGACAGCCCTAAATATGCTAATGAGCTAAAAGAAATACACGCTAAACATATATAAGTATAGTACTTGACTCTCCACCCAAATCATGTTAAACGTCACCCGAGGGAGGGGACAGCTAAGGCTGGGGTATAAAGGATATTGCAGAAGTTACCTGTGGGAGGGAGAGAAGAAACTGAAGACCACGAAGAGGCAGTCGATGGGATGTGCTCCTTCTCCTTCACCCAAGATAGGGATGCCTTCTTGGTAAGCATTGCAATTTCACCTTTTTGGTGAAGAATATGCGGGCCAGCATTTTGCTAGCATTATAATCATATATTAGTAAACTTTCTATCTGTTTCAACTTTGCAAAACTCAGTGAAAGTCCTTTAGGGGGCTCTGACAGGCAAATATTAACTCTGATATGTGGCTATATATAATCCTTTAGACATAAACTGTTGACCAAGTCTGGGACTAAGACTGGACCTAGCCACACCTAGGCTTCTCTCTGAGAAGTAGTTTAGAAAGCAAGGTGGTCCTTTCTGAACTTTGTGACTCAACGGGAGGGCCTCCCTCAGCCACACATCAGATTCACACCCTTTACATGACAACTGCATAAAGGAAAGATTCCACCTCACACTTTTGGCAGGCTTAATGAAATCATTACAGTAACATGAGCCTGGTATCTCTGAGATTTTCTTTAATTGCTATGTGTGCTCATGTAAAACGAGTACTACATTTTCAAGTCAGTGCAGAAGCCAGCGTTCTCAAGTACCTGTCTAAATGACCACAGGCATTTCCCCCCCCCCATGTTTTTTTTCGGGTGGGCGGGGGGGGGGAAGGCGGCAGTGTGCCTGTAAGAACTAAAACAACCATCCTTTTCCAAGCCAACCCCACCACAAATGACTGAAGAATGCTCCAACTGCCCAGTTCAAAAAGGTTCACAATATTCTCAACAGTGTAACAGTATTTGAAAACCTACACTTGTAGAGAGAATCGTACCTTTAAAGCCCTCACATTCCATTTGTTTTCATTTCCTCATCTTCATTACATCTAGTGTTCTGTATGTGTGTAGGAAGGGAGGAAGTTAAATGTCTAGTGAAACAAAAACATGCATTACCTTCCACAAAGACATGACACTTCACAGAAAATATATCTGCAATTAACAAATCTTTTTTTGTTGGTTTTTTTGTTTGGTTGGTTTGGTTTGTTTGGGGTTTTTTAATGTTTCACTGGCCATGCTGCAGTAAGGAAAGATTTCCAGAATTTAACTGTTAAGATTTTTTCGTTGTCTAATCTAATCGTGTGTCACAGTTCAAGAAAACGTCATAGAATATATGGACTATCATTCAATCATTCTAAAGTCTGCATCAAAGTCATTGTTAACAAGTACTTCTGCAAAAAAGAAACCAAAAAGCACAGCAATACCCATTACAACATCACTATCTTGTCTCTCAGTCCTAATGCTGCAACATGACACTGGTTTAAAGGACATGGATTCTTGACAGAAAAATCTAGTGGAAAACAATAGCATGAGAGGATTCAGCAATTATAAAACTGAATTCTTTGCTGTGACCTGATCATTGCTGTGACCTGATTTTTGCTGTTTTATTTAAAACAGAGAAAAACTGTTGGGCAGTAAAGGAGCTAAAAGGTCTGAATTACTAAGGCAACAAAATAATCTCACCATGAGACTTGTTTCACTTGTGTAAAGGATTTGACAGCCTAATTTCTATGGGTTTAGAAATTACTGGCTGCAACTGTCCACCCTTGCTGAAGAAGGCCACCTTAAAACAAAAATTCCTTACACATATTTTAACAATATAGAATAATAGCATAAACCACTGATGAAGGCAGCTTTATGCCAGTATAGGCTCAATACAGCAGAAGAACAAGGGGAAACTGTTCAAGAAAAAAGGCAGGTGGAATAAGAGCTAGATCCACCAACTTGCCTGTTAGGCATAATTCTCAAGTGCTGTTCTTACAGCATAAATTAGTAAGATCTCCCAAAATGACAGTCTGTATTTCCCTTCCTGTGTTCAGTAAGATTTACACTTTAATAAGGAATAGCCATGAGAATGTTCTCTAAATTGTCAAATACCAACAACTTAAACGAATCTCAGAGAAAGTAAGCAATTAGCAGTTTCCCTTACTACAACAACTTACTCATCACCTGCTACAGCACAAACACAAACTTCACATATTCCAGCTAGCAAGAGAAATTAACTACCCCCTGAACAGAAGTTTCCCTTTCCAGCCCTACATATAGGCATTTTATCACATGCTCAAGTCTGTCTCTAGAGTCAGAAGTACAGAAAACACATCTCTGAACAGTACAAAAGTTAAATCGCTCTTCCTTATCCAGTCATGGTAATTAATGGTACTCTATAGCCTCTGGGATAGTTTAGGTTTAGTCCGTAAATGAAGACATGCTCTGCATTGAGATCTTTGCACAACACTCCTCAGAATCCCTTAAAACAAGGCATAAATGTCAGCTTTTATAGGTAAGGGAGGACAGTTGGTGAAAATAAGTAAATTGAAAGAGAAAACCAATAGCTAAGGAGCTAGCTCTTTCCAACTTATAAAATTGTATGATTCTATGAAAGAAAAAACCAAGTATACGAAGACAGCACTAAGCCATACGAAACAAACTTAACAAATACAAAATGATAATTAAAATAGACTTAATTAAAAAAAAAAGTTGGTCTACTGATTTTTTTTTAAGAGATATCTATGTGGACAACTAGTATGAAAGCAGACAAATAACCATTAAATGGCTTTTATGCTGTCGGGAGTCAGGCATTCACAACAGCATTTCACATGGACGTAATAATTCTATGACACACTGCAGAAGCTTTCTAATCCACAGCAGCAGATCAGAAATCAGCCAGTTTCAAAGAACGCAGTGGCAAGTCATCTATGAGCTAAAGCTTTTTCTATCAATCTTACATTCATTCTGTATGAAGAGGTATTGCCCTGGTTTCGGCAAGGATAGCGTTAATTTTCTTTCTGACAGCTGGTGTAGTGCTGTGTTTTGGATTTAGGATGAGAATAATGTTGATAACACACTGATGTTTTTAGTTGTTGCCAAGCAGTCAAGGACTTTTCAGCTTCTCATACTGCCCTGCTAACGAGAAGGTGGGGGGCACCCAAGAAGCTGGGAGGGGACACAGCCAGGACAGCTGACCCAAACTGGCCAAAGAGATACTCCGTACCATACAGTGTCATTGGATTGGCTGGCGTGGCAGCTGGGGGCCTTGCATGGTAGCTGGGGGCCTTGCACAGTATTGCCTTCAGTGTAATGGCATTTGTCTTCCCAAATAACCATTATGCATGACAGAGCCCTGCTTTTCTGGAGGTGGCTGAATACCTGCCTGCCCACGGGAAGAGGTGAATGAATTCCTTCTTTTTCTTTGCTTCGGCGTGTGGGCTGGGAGGCTGGCAGCTGAGGGTCTTGTGTAGCATTGACTTTGGGTGGGAAGTTGTGCTGTTCATCACTTGTTTTGTATGTATTATTATCATAAATATTTTCCTTTATATGTTTTGTCCTACGAAACTGTTTTTACCTCAGCCCATGAGTTCTTCACTTTCACTCTTCCAATTCTCTCCCTCATCCCGTAAGGGGGAGGGAAGGGCAAAGTGGGGGAAAGTGAGCAAGTGGCTGCGTGGTGCTTAGTTGCCAGCCGGGGCTAAACCACAACAGTCCTTTTTTGGCACCCAACGTGGGGCTCGAAGGGATGAAATGACAGATTTGACCAGAGTGTGTTAAATTAGTTGCAAGCGTACATTCTATTAGCTTAATAGTTGTGTTCTTTGTTCACATGGTTGCATTTTGTGAGTTCTTACTGGTATTATGTATTTGCTACGGTGCTGTTGATCTTTTCTGGGAGCTGGATGAGGATGTTCCTTTTGCTGCACGGTATTCTACTCGCTTATGATAAGGTAGCATTATTGGCCATGAGAATATTTTGGTTTGTGTATTTGGCAGTGCTCTCTCTTCCGTACCTCAGGTGCTATCTGCTGGGAAGTATTGGGAATTACTTTCTCTACTTTTTTTCTGTGGAGAAACAATCTCTGGGAGACACAGAAGGGAACACCTTCACCTTCCCTTTCTCCTTCAGGCTAGTTACAACAGCTTTTACAACAGCTCTTCAGAATTTTGAGTATCCTTGGGACATTCAGGCCAGCATGTTTCTATTGCTAGGTCTCCTGAATGTGGTTCAGGTGTTTTTTAAGGTTAAACAACTACTTAAGAATACCACCTAGAAATCAACTCGTGCAACAGGCACTGCGGCCACTCCAACCCCAGTGGCAGGCACCACGAGTACTTCCAATCCACGACAGTCCTTTTTGGCACCCAACATGGGGCTTGAATTTATGACCCTGAGATTAAGATTAAAAACATCATCATTAGAAATATCACTGAACTTACAGAATTATCATAGAATTGATAATTAACATTCAAAGAGATGTCTGTTACCCACAAAACTCTTCAGCTTCACATTGATACCAACTATTAAAAACTGTAGGAAGAAAATATTCTCTGAACAGTTTCAGCCTAAACATCTGACAGTCCATGCAAGGAATAGATAAGTAAATAAATAAACACTACCTTTGCTATGTATCATAATAACTGTTGGAGTGAGTCCAGAGGAGGATCACAAAGCTGATCAGAGGGCTGGAGCACCTCTCCTATGAGGACAGGCTGAGAGAGTTGGGGTTGTTCAGCCTGGAGAAAAGAAGGCTCCAGGGAGATCTAATTGCGGCTTACCAGTATCTGAAGGTGGCCTACAGGAAAGATGGTGAGGGACTGTTTATCAGGGAGTGTAGTGACAGGACAAGCGGTAATGGGTTTAAGCTGAAGGAGGGTCAATTTAGATTAGATGTTAGAAGGAAATTCTTTACTGTGAGGGTGGTGAGGCACTGGAACAGGTTGCCCAGAGAGGTTGTGGATGCCCCATCCCTGGAAGTGTTCAAGGCCAGGTTGGATGAGGATTTGGGCAACGTGGTCTAGTGGAGGGTGTCCCTGCCCATGGCAGGGGGGTTGGAACTAGATGATCTTTAAGGTCCCTTCCAACCCAAACCATTCTATGATTCTATGATTCTTTCCAGGTATACCTTAAATCTTCCCCCACGAATTTTTAAAAGCCAAATCACTTTCACAGACTCTTACTGCTTCCTAAACAAATTTCAAACACTAGATGGATGTGTGGCATGTACATTAAAAAGGGAAGAAACAGTCTTTCAGTGCAGGATGTTCACTACTGCAGCCTGCTAGCAGTATCTACAGGCTTGAATTTGGTTTCTCTCTAATTCACCAAGAACTGCTTTTAGCAATTGAACTACACTGTAAGGGACAATCAAAATAACTTAGAAACATTAATAAAAATGTAATAGTTATTTAAATAGATGACATCTTCACTGACACTCTTTCCCTCTATTCTTTAGAACACAACTTAATAAAACACCTCACAAGAAACATCTATCATTAAAAGTTTGGCTGACAAGGACAGAAAGGACCATGCCTCACAGTGATCTCCACATGGCAAATCCTGGGCATCTGAAAGACTTTTTGTTTCAGGATGTACCATATGTAGATCTCTTCATACATTATGAACATTTGAAAGAGTAACTTCAGGGAGAGAAAAAAGTGCACTCCTTTGTATTTGGATTAAAGCTGGGAGGAGAGAGCGTTGAATTTTTTTTTTTTCCATTTGCATGCTAAAATTGTCAATGTCTGCAGACAGTGATAATGGATGACTAACTTGAAAAAACGTTACTTATCATGGGAAGCAGTAAGTGGCTAAGGAATCTGGGGGAGAAGCAAAAGGAGCTTATTTTCCCTTGTCTTCACTCCTCCAGTGAATACAGCTTACACTAATGTCAGGCTTAATAATGGAGGCTAAAGAAAGAGGAATCTGGAATCTTTTCACTCATCCTTATACTCTGTATTTCCACATTCTAAAAACAAATCTCCATGACACTTTCCAATCATCTGCAGAAATTCAGTTCAGTGTTGATTCATGCTTGTGATTGGAGAATAAAAGCCCTGACAGAGCAGTAGCTTTGGAAGTCTATCTCAAGTTCCACTAGGCAAGTTATTTGACCGATCTGGTGGGGCAACGGATGGAGGAACTGAAACATAGGGACAGAATATACTTTCCCTTCCCAAAGAGAAGTAGTAAACATACTTCACTTGAAGACCATAATCCATTTACGTACTTGATCACAGAATGGCTTATATACAGAGTTAGTCCTACACTTATTTGTGTTCCATTGCGTTGTTAATTTCAGTAAAAAAAGAAAAAAGGCCAGGGTAAAATACCTTTTTTAAAAAAACAACAACCCCCCCCTCAAAAAAAAACAACCACAAAACAAGGTGCTTTCTTCTCTGTAACACTTTGTCCAAATTCAAGCCATTTTTAGTAATAAAATCATAATCACACAACCCATGAGCTATTACCATCTGGGTATGATAACCTTACACAGTTTGAATAACTGTTACAGATTAGAGCAAACATATCCCTGATAAACAATTTCTGGTGGTAGCATCTCAGATTATGCCTAAAAAGTTGTATTAAAAATGACTGCAAGTAATACAGTACTTTTTACACCTACATATCTCAAAGATATTCATAAAATGCAACCCTCAAGTGCCAAGATTCACTTAATAGCATGTGTATCAATATACACAGACTGCTTCTGGTGACTTCTGTTAAATCTTGAAAGACTCTGACATGCAAGAAGGTGAACTGAAGAAAATTAGCTCCACTAGCTGCCTAAAAGCCTTTTTACTGGGTCCAGTGCCACTTATGGCACCTCAGATACAAGCCTATACAAATCTAGACTAGTCCTATTTTGACCATTGTCCACAAGAAAAAGTTTAAATGAAGCATTTTATGAATATAAACACAAGTCTCTTCTGAAATTGTTATAGAATGACCTGGTTTTGGGAGGGATTTCCACCTCATTTTAGCCTGTTGAGAAATAGAAGTACAAGATTAGAAACTGAAGATTAATAAATCAGTATGCAAATAAACTACTTACTCTGGTGCCACCAAGCATAATGCTACTATTAACAAGGATAAATTAAAAAGCACCTTTCAATTAAACTGGTCCTGCTCAAAATAGTTAGATTGAAACTTTTGACAAAATAAGGTATTACCACAGCATTTCAAATAGACTAGATTTTACATTTCATAGAATCACAGAACGGTTTGGGTTGGAAGGGACCTTAAAGATCATCTAGTTCCAGCCCCCCTGCCACGGGCAGGGACACCCTCCACTAGACCAGGTTGCCTAAAGCCTCATTCAGCCTGGTCTTAAACACTTCCAGGGAGGGGGCATCCACAACCTCTCTGGGCAACCTGTTCCAGTGCCTCACCACCCTCACAGTAAAGAATTTCTTCCTAACATCTAATCTAAATTGACCCTCCTTCAGCTTAAACCCATTACCCCTTGTCCTGTCACTACACTCCCTGACAAACAGTCCCTCTCCATCTTTCCTGTAGGCCTCTTCAGGTACTGGAAGGCCACAATTAGATCTCCCCGGCGCCTTCTTTTCTCCAGGCTGAACAACCCCAACTCTCTCAGCCTGTCCTCATAGGAGAGGTGCTCCAGCCCTCTGATCAGCTTCGTGGCCCTCCTCTGGACTCTCTCCAACAGCTCCATGTCTTTCTTATTCTGGGGCCCCCCGAGCTGGACGCAGTACTCCAGGTGGGGTCTCACAAGAGCAGAGTAGAGGGGCACAATCACCTCCCTCGACCTGCTGGTCACACCTCTTTTGATGCAGCCCAGGACACGGTTGGCTTTCTGGGCTGCAGGCGCACACTGCTGGCTCATGTTGAGCTTCTCATCAATCAATACCCCCAAGTCCTTCTCCTCAGGGCTGCTTTCAATCCATTCCTCGCCCAGCCTGTAGTTGTGCTTGGGATTGGGCCGACCCACGGGCAGGACCTTGCACTTGGCCTTGTTGAACTTCATGTGGTTCGCACGGGCCCACCTCTCCAGCCTGTCAAGGTCCCTCTGGATGGCATCCCTTCCCTCCAGCGTGTCGACCACACCACACAGCTTGGTGTCATCGGCAAACTTATTGAGGGTGCACTTGATCCCATTGTCCATGTCGCCGACAAAGATGTTGAACAGCGCTGGTCCCAGTACCAACCCCTAAATTTCACTTCAGACTGTAGCAGTGAACTTCAGAATTTAAAAGTACAGATTTAAGGTAAGGTAATGCCAATTTATCAAATCCAAACACATTGGGGAAAGAGGGTCGGGAAGCAAAATGCAGTTGTGAATTTTCCAGGAAAAAAAAAAAACAACAAAATATTGGGCATCTCTTCACAATTTGTCTGAGAACAGCAGAAACATAGATTGAAGAACTTTCTTTTACCAAGATTTTAACTAAACACCTGTGAATTAATTATCATCTTACAGCAACCCAATAGAAAAAGCATGATCTTAAAGCATAAATTGTTTTAAGATGCAAGGCTACTTTGCAATCAGTCTTAGGAAACCACTACAGGAAAAGGCATTTTAGTTACTTATTTCATTCAACAAATGAAATACATCCATGCAACTCTTCTTAAAAATGCTAAATGTTTATCCCTAAACCTGATGGATTTCACTCCCAGGGTATTTTTTACTACACTGTTTCCACACCAACATGGAAGAACTTTTCCGCAAGTGCAGACTTTCGCACAGGGCAAAAGCAACTTGCACTTGTGGATAAGAAACTCTAAGTGAGCATTTAACAAGTGGTGGTGTTATGCTTGCTTTTCACTGAAAAAGATTCAATAAAGCTTGAAAAACAGTCATTAAACAACCAACTTGTATAAGGCTAAAGCAAGAAAGAGTAAGGGAATCGCTCACTGTAGCACCGCAACTGAGGGGTTTTCGTAAGTACAGACAGAACCAGTCAGGCAAACACTGTACACTGGTTTGGGGTGCACACCTTACAAGAAAGGAATAATTCAAAGATGGAAAGATGGAAAGAAATGCATTAAGAGGACTGATTTGATTACAGTGTATTAGCATTCTCTTGAAGTGAGGAAACAGTATTAGAAGTATCTTTAACTGATATAGGTTTAACAAAAGTTAGAGTTTGAAATATAAATAATTTGATTAGAAACAGGGGCATATGTATTTTCAGCAGTTTGCACGATTAGATACTTAAACAAACACATTAAAAATTCCCTTACCTCTTGCTTATTTTGAATCCTCAAACCAAGATCAGAGTCCTGGTGTCTAGAACATACTTTATATTTTAGGAAAAAAATGCAAACAAAATAAAACCCAGTTATTATTGCAATGGAACAGTATGAAAGACAATCACCTGAAACACAGGACTTAAGATCGCGGTCCATTTTCACCTTAGCCCCAAGACACAACTTTAACATGACTCTTTCCAAATGATTTTTGGGAAAACTCACTCTGAATGAGCAAAGCCACTATGTTAAAAAAATCCCATTCCTCAAATAAATTCTACTGATTGTTGTTGCTCAGTACAACAAATATATTTGTTATAATAAAAATAACCATTTTGTCTAGTGAGTTAAATTTGGCAATGTCCTCCAACTAAGTAATGAATTGTCCCATGACTTTCATTATGCCAATCTGTGTACTCGAACTAACAATTCGGATACAAGAAGATATGTCAGAATATAAATAAAGAATATATAAATTAGCAAGCTGTATTGTACCTTTCAGCTTGTTCTTTCAGGTGACAAACTAGAAAAAGCTGTACAGCACAACACATTACCTGAACCACCAGCAAACATTGCATTGGCAATGCTTACATATTTACATGAATAAATGACATTTATGGTTACAAACATTAATATAATGTTGGCATGCACGCAGCAAGAGAAGATAGCAGACATGACCTGTTCCAGCAGGACATCGCACAGAATTCACACAAGATTCATATTATATCCAGTAACATCACAGTGATTATATAATAATCAACTAAAGATAGTAACATACACTGACTGTCTGGTTATGCAGAGAGTGAAAGAAAAGTTTTTTACTAAAACTGAAAAACTTGACAAGACAGGCATTTGCAAGACAGCAAACACCATGATACTCATTCTGGCAACGTGGAGAACTAACTTTCCTCTCTTAGTTAAACAAGTATTGCACAGCACATTCTTGCCCACACACAACAGACACAGAATGCTTCCTACCTTAAATCAAAATGAATTTATGCTATTCACAAAGCAAAGATATCCTCAGTTTCCAACAATAAGGATAGCCTCAGTTTCAAACAAGAAGGATCCTTACTGCTGCCAAAACATGAGCCCTTTAAACGTAGGCAAAGTTCTAAGTTATTGTCAGTCACAAGGTCAGAATATGAAATAGCTATCTGTCAATGTCAGTCTAAATACACATCTATAGGGTTAATAAGTCACCTTGCCACTTTGCAGAGAGATGGAAAATAATGCTAGAGCTAGGTTAAGTAAGTTCTTCCACTAGGAGCAAAGCTAAGAAAAAGACTGGTTTTATTCACACTTGCATATTTATTTCTTCCTTACAATTTTAGCTTGGACGGTAGTAATGCCAACACACACACACACCTTGATTATCTACAGTTCTCCCCACCTGCTCAACAATTTCCCCTACTGGCTCCGTCAACTTATAACTGTGATTTGAAAAAGAGGCAGTCATAACTGTGAGAGCAGTCATCTTTTGGCACAAAGAACAACTTGAGCTCATTCCCCCTATTTTTGAATGATCTGTACTACCCCCTACTTTTGAATAATACATGCTGTATTTGACAAAGGAATAAAAAGACCCTTA
This sequence comes from Grus americana, assembly GCF_028858705.1. Taxonomy (NCBI): domain Eukaryota; kingdom Metazoa; phylum Chordata; class Aves; order Gruiformes; family Gruidae; genus Grus; species Grus americana. The sequence continues at coordinate 53,049,115 of NC_072891.1, forward strand.
AGTTCCTACATATAATATGGAGTTCCTAGCATAAAGTACTCTTTCTGATTAAGGAAAAAAAAGGCGGGGGGGGGGGGGGGGTCGGAAATAGTATCATTGATCAACTCACCGCTGTTGTATTTCTTCCTACAGTGCTGACTCTGCAATGATTGCAAGACTTAGGTGTCTGCATAGCAAACTTTAAATCAAACTTACAATAGCAAATGAGGCTTTCATTCTCAATAGTACTCACCACACTGAGTATTTCATTTTCATAGTTGATTTAAATATAGATGCACTTATTCAGTAAAATTAACTTGAGAAAATCTAATTCAGATAAAAGCAGCAAGTTTTTTCTTGGCTTTTTAGAGCAATTACAGAACAAACCAACTGTTTACAGTGTGTCTTCAGTTAGCAATGAAACTGTGTTACATATCACAATAGGAAAAAATTGCTTTTAATACAGAATAACCCCTATTGCTATTCCTTTTTATTGCATGTATGACTTCCACTCATTAGCTAAACTTACAGTCTAATACAGCAAGCTTGCATTTTAAAAAGGGAGGTGCAAGGAATACAAAACTGTAAGTTTGCTTCAAGGCAGAACTTCAAAATAAGTCTTATATAAGCTAAAAGACATGGACAGCTGCTTCCTAGCTTTTAACCTACTCCAAACTGCCCTGAGCAGGTTTTCTCTACATTTCCTTTAAACATGACAGCATACATAACCTAGCAAATTGGAGTAGTTTCAACCATCATTAAGCATCTTCACTTTTAAACTTTCTGTTCTTTTAAATGAGAACAGAGTTTAAACTACTAACCTCTCAGGAATGCCAACAGTCTTAAATCCATTGCATCCCCAAACACCATTATCAATACAAGCTTCCATTGAGAAACTCTGCTTCCACATGTTTACCAATTGGACAATAGTTCAAAACAAAAAATAGAGAAAATGTTTATTTTATAACATACAAGATCTCACAACACTTTCTCGTAAGCTGGTATCATCTCTTAAGACAGTAGCTGACAAGTGAAATGCTATCAACATGCATGCTTTTCAGAACATCATGTCCACGTCGACTTCGTAGGTTGTATCTAGCTTAGAGCTTCAATGGAAATGCTTCTACTTCTTACAGAGTTTCCCAGACAGGTTAGGAATTTAACCTGGAATTATTTCAGTCCTGGCAGATCACTACCTGACAAAAGCTAAAAAGGCCACCTAGATAAAACAGTCATATGGGAAAAAGGAAATGGAAGCTATTAAAGCAAATGTGGAACGGTTCTTGGCAAGACAGCTTACCTATATCTCATATATAAAGCTTAGATATGACCTCCTCTTGAGCATGTAGGTAGTCAGGAGAAGTATGAGCAGGTTGGGTAGCTGCAGCAACTAGAAGCTGTACTTTACAGTCTCTTAGTAGAAGAAATCTTTCATAGCATGGTAATTAATTTCTGCCATTATAGGCATTAGTATTAGGCTAGCATAGTTACAAGCTCTAAGTCAATTTTAATACAACATTTAGAAGTGTTCAGTCTTAATTTTCTATGGTGACAGCAGAGTAACAAGATCAAGCTGGCTAGATCAGCCCACATAAAGAAATGAAACAGATTTTCCTCAAAAATTGGCTTACAAAATGCTTTAAAATCTATTTCTTTCCAAACTATCTGTTTCAGTACCCCTATGCAACTCTTTAGAAAACCACCTGACCGTCTATCTAGTGCATCCTACATGATCTCACCAAGTACCTTCAGTTCTGCACAGGTTTTGTATTCTCTTAAACACATTATAAAATATGTACAACTTAAATTGAAATAGTAAAGCTACTGGAAGGGTGCAAAGTTTCTATTTCTATTCACCTGGTCACCAACCAAAGAATTTTATGAGTTGCAGAGCACCTTTATGAGACATAAGTATCACAGTTCTGATTTTCATCTGACGTGCCACTAAAAGAACAAACATAAAATTCACAAGTATCCTACCCAACAATAATCAATAATAATTTTAAAAATGCACATGACTTAGTACTAAAAAGACCTGTAACAGCATATTTACCATATGCCTAAATATTCATACTGTATAAAGGAAACCAATTTACAATGTAAGATATGCACATGAGATGCTCCTTAAACATAGGGTTCATGTCAACTTTTTTTTTTTTTTAATTTAAACCTTTTCATCCACAAACTTAACTCTCCTGTGAAACTCTGGAAGACAATTATGTAAGATTATTTTGAAAAATATCAAACAACGTATTTCCAGAAGAATGCTCCACAGCATATACAGACAATAAAACATAATTTCTTGAACTGGTTTCTCAGAGGCATGTTTTTCATACAGAAGGCAGGAAAGGGCTAAACTGATTTGACACAAAGTATGCTTAGAGTGATAGTTTGGTAACAATTTAAAAAACCCAACAAAACACAAACATGTGAAGTAACAAAAGAACATCCACATACTTCATAAACCATAATAATCAAACCTCCTGTGAACCTCATTAACTTCAGGACAGACTAAGCTTTCCACACAGGAGACACTGAAGTAATACTCGACACTTTCAAACTAAAAAAGACCAACTTAAGAGACCAAATCCAACAGCACCACAACTCACTAAAAATCAGTGGTTGAGAAAATAATCAGAATTTTGTAATATCGATTACATATAAATATATATATGTGTATATATATATCTTTAGATCTTAAAACAATTCAAACCATAAGCATTCTGTATTTTACCTTCAAGTACCACTTCATTTCACTATTTCTCACAAGACTTAAAATCCCATATGACACTTAGATACAGAGCATGGAAGCCACATATCTGCACAGCTGAGGTTGTACATGCAAGGGACGTGTCCCCTCTATTCTCTAGCTTACTGGAAACAGCATCTCCACCACTACCAACCACCACCCCACCCCTCAAAGAGACCCTTTCTCCCAAAGCCGTGCGGTTTTGGAGCCCTGCAAATTCACCCCTGAAGGGGAGGAAGCATTCCGGGACAACTCGGGACAGCTCCATCCACGCCGGCTCCCCACAGGCAGCACCGCCTTGCCGGCAGCTGAGCTGCCCCAGGCCTCGCCCCACAACAGGCAGCTCTGCTCAGGGATAGGATGGGGTGCAGTTTGGGGTATCAGGCTTTCCTTTCTCCCAGAAGACAAGAGCCGCCTTCCCCTGGGGCGGGGCGGGGGAGCTGTCCAGACTGACAGGATAGGGACAGACGCTCCCCTAGCCCACAGAAGACTCCCTGCTTCGGGAGGGGTGTTTGGGGAAGGGAACACCACACAGAAACCAACCTCTCCTATTAACACACACACACACACACACACACACCCCTTTCTCGAGAATATAGCGTGCTTGCTGCAGCACAGAAAGTTCAAGCACAGCCCGCCCACCCCCCCCCCAAAGCCCGAACACCTCGAGGAGGGGGCAGAAGGCCCGCTCCTCCGCAGACCACCACCCCTTGGGGCGGAGAAGCCCCTCGCCTGACAGTCTCCCCCACGCACACCCGTTCCGGGAGGCCCCCGCAGCCCCTCACCGCAAGCAGCTCGGGGGTGGAGGGGGACGGGTGGCAGGCCCGCCCCGCCCCCAAGACCCTCGCCTGGCCTCACACGGCCCGCGGCCCCCACAGCGGGGCGGAGGAAGGCCGGGACCTCGGCCCCCCCACCGCCGGACCCCCACGCCATCCCACGCCACGCCGCGGCCCCGGACTGACCTGACGGGAGAGAGGCGGCGCCGTGTCCGTTGGCGGGGGAGGGGCGCGGTCGCCTCTCGGGGCTGGCGGGGGGGTCACCGATCTCCGTCACCGATCCTGTGCTCCCCGGCCCGTCCTTCCCCGAGCGCCACCACAGAGAGAAAGCAGAGGACGCGAGCGAGGTAACGCGGAGCAGAGGAAAACACCAACTCCTCTTTCCCACCCCCGCCAGAACATTAAAAAAAAAAAAAAGAAAAAAAAAGAAAAAGGGGAGGGGGGGATAAAATTAAAAGGCTCGGCCCGGACTTTAAAACAAAGAGGCGGAAATAGCCGAGCGCGGCCCGAGCGGAGCCGAGCGGGGGCGCCGCACTCAGGGCGCATGCGCGCAGGGCGCTCACCCGGGCACGGCTCTGGCCGCCCCCTCCCCGAGGAGCGGGGCTGGCCCACGCGCGCTCCCCCGCCCCCTGCCGCGAAAGTGTGCGAGGGGTGGGTGGGGTCCCTGTGCCGCGGGGGTCCCTGTGCCGCCCGGTCCCTGTGCCGCGGGGGTCCCTGTGCCAGCCGCCAGCAGCCCCCGGCCGTCCCGGAGCCCGGCCTCGGACGGAGGGAGGATGTTAGGGTCCACGGAGTGTCCGGCCTTGAAAAATCCGTTGAAGTTGTGAGCAGGGTGAGGTTAATGACGGCGGTTTACTTCTTGTCAGGGTATGGCCCGTCATTGCTCCAAGTTGTCTCGTGTCTCAAGGTTTTACTCAAAAGCATATAGGTGTCTTTATAACCAATGAATATGGAAACTTGAATAGGAGCTGGGAGCGCTGGTGGCAAGACACACAACTTGGTGACAAACTGCAAGTAACTCAAACACTCCAATTGACGAAATTAAGAAGATTTTGGCTTCCTGAAAGTTGAAAGGTGTGAGGTCTTAGGTCGAGCATGCATAAAAGCTTGGGAAGCCTATGTCAAGTTCAAGTGCCTGAATGCCAAGGTTGCAAAGTCAACAAAATTCACCTGTCCAAACTCTAAGACACCAGAGCAAGCTTTACATTCCCAATTATGCATTTATTTTGAATGTAATGCTTTAAAATACTTGCATAATTCCGTCTTTCATTCCTCCCTGCCAGCCAAGAATGAGCCACAAGACAGTCTTCCACCTTGTCTGAGAATGCAACTGGAAATGGGCTGTCTGACATGGCACAACCCTAGAAGATATTTTCCTCATTGCCCAACAAACTACTGAGACTTTATTGTGTACCAAGACTTCAGGGTCTGTGCTTGGCTCTAGGAGCTATGTTATCCAAAAGCTAAGGCTGTGTTAATAGAAAATATGCCAGCACTGTAGATTTGCTCGTTTAACTTAAAGCGTTTTGTGGTTAAATGGATGCATCTTGTCTGTCAGAAATTTAAATTCTGTTTTTCAGTTTAACCACAAGTGACTTTGCATGAGCCTGTGCTTACAGAGATGTATTCTAGAAAGTAATGGGGCCTCCTGCCTGACTCCTGGAATTGGGGTTCTAGTAGCCAGAAGGAAAAATAACAAACTGTAAGAATGTGCATGAAATTATAAACTGCATGCCTGCTTTTTTTCCTTTTTTTTCTTTTTTTGCCTTTTTTTGCTTTTTTTTGCTTTTTTTTGCTTTTTTCTTTTCTCTTTTGTTCCTACTGTTTCCAGAGCCAAACACTGCAGATTGGGAAAACCTCTAAGGCCGAAGTCTGTGGCTTTTGATTTTCTCTTACTATAGATGTTTTTTAGAAGATGGTACCTACTCAAGCAAGATGATGCCTACTCAAACAATTTATCTACTTTAATATACTCCCTGTGACATGACTGTTGTGACCCTCAGAGAGCGAAGGCAATGGTTTGCTCTCTTTTCAACCTTATTACCCTAACATAAGTTCTAATGCCTTTGGTGATGCCATTAAAGAGTGTGGTAGCCTACGAGTGATATTTCTGAAACACAAGCTTAGCCAGTGACTAGAGTATCTTAGATCATAACTGAGTAGATATGAGTGCCTTGTCTGAGCTGCAGCACTTGGTATTAGGAGAGAAGTGAAACTTTTTGTTGGCATTGCAGTCAGTGAGCTGTGATCAAACTACAGAAGTTCAGAGAATGACTCAGGGGGGAACTAGAAATAGCGTTTAAAGGATTCTTTCTGTTAGCTTTACGTGTGTTAGTCCTCACACAAACAAAAGCATAATGTGAACATGGGTAAATTGAAGCCCTGGCTTCTGGAAGCGTGTTTCATAGCTCTTCTAATTCTTGGAAGAGATCTGTCATCTGAGTACTGTTGACAGGAAAAAGACCCAAACATTTCAGGTAAAAGAAATTCACTGTCTCCTTTAGAACTTCTAACAGTGAAAAGGTATTGGTCAGCATGAGCACATTAATGCTTACAGTATAAACAGGGGAATGTCTAGAAAGCCAACAAAACAGGATGTTTTCATGAACAGGAGTGAAGCACAAAGTAGGCAAATATATGACAAAATTATTCTAGTTTAAGACTGACCATAATACAGTGTTTACAAACAGGAAAGTTGAGAACTAATATTTCCAGTAGTTGCACAGTTCCTTCCCAGAGCAATATAGCTGTATCAATCCTATAGGTCTGTGGACGAGACTGGTTGCATCTGAGGGTGCGGAGAGAGCCTGTTGATACTATTGGAAGGCTACTGCCTCTCTATTACCTTTGCAAGATCCTGGGGACCAGGGGAGTCCCCAAGTACGGGAGAATGGTAAATATTTCACCCATTTTTTAAATAGCAAGAAAGATAAGTCAGGGAACTACAGCCTCACTTTGGTCCCTGAGAGAATCATGGAGCAAGTCCACCCATGACATTTCTGGACACGTGAAAGAGAAGAACATGTCTTACTGAAGGTAAATCAGGGTGGACCAACCTGATTGTCTTATGTGATGAAATGACTCGTTTTGTGGATGCGAGGAATGTGGTGGATGTTGTGTACTTAGACTTCAGAAAGGCTTTTGATACAGTTTCCCACAATATTCTTGCCCCACATTCGGACATTATGGCCTGGATAAGTGAACTACCGTATGGGTGAAATATTGGCTGGATTGTTGGTCTGAAAGAATACTGGTTAATGGATTGTATTCAATCTGAAGGCTGGTGACAGCATGAAGTTCTTCAGCGGTTTTCCTTGGAACTAGTTTAAAACCCTTGTCAATGACTTGAACACACAGAAATAAGTCTGTGGACAACACCAAACTGGGAGTGCAGTCTATACGCCTGAGGACAGGGCTGTCATTAGGAGGGACCTAGTCAGGCTGTAGGAGTAAAATTCAACAAATACAATGTCCTGCACCTGGAACCGACTTAACTTCCTGCAGCAGTACAGGCTGGGTTGTGACCAACTAGCTGGAAAGCAGGTCTGTTGAAAACACTTTGTGAATTCTTGGGGACAATATGCTAAACATGAGCCACCAGTGTGTCCTGGCACTGATGAGAATTAACAGCATCTTGGGATATATTAACAGGCCAGTACATTGGGGGACGTGGTTGTTCTTTACATGGTACTTGGTAGAACAAGTCGGGCATAGTGCAGCCAGGTTTGGGTGCACCAATATGAGAAAGGTACTGATAAATTTGATCAAGTCCTGCAGAGATCACCAGGATAGTAGTGGGTCTGGAGAACATGTCCTGCAAGGAAAAGCTGAGGGAAGTGGAACAGTTCAGACTGCATAAGAGATGGCTTCAGAAAGACCTAATAGCAGCCTTCAACACTTACAAGGGGGTCACCTACAAAAAGCGGAGCCAGACTCTTTAGTGAGGCAAATGGCAGGAGAATGAAAGACAGTGGTCATGAAGTGAATTGGGAGAGATTCTGATGGAACAGAAAGGAAAAACAAGATCACTATGAGGATAGTAAAACTTTGGAAGAGGTTTCCAAGAGAGGCTGTGCATTGTGCGTCTTTGGAGGTTTTCAAGACCAGGCTGGAGAAAGCCTTACTTCAAGGAAGAGGTTGTACTAGAAACCTCTGGGTGTCCCTTCCTATGTATACATATACTTAGCTATAGGTATATATGTAAAATCCTGTATTTTGACATTTCCTTTTTTACACCTTTTCATTTTACACTATTAGGTTTCTTTTGTGGATATCTGCACACACACATGTACCATATTCCCCTCAAATGTATGTTACAGGCCTCCACTGTATTGCATTAGCTTGCACTGAACCTTTGCATCGAGAGTATAAAACATTCCTCATCACCAGCTTTTGCAAAGTTAGCATGCATTTAATTTAAAGTTTCGGTTCCCAGAGATGCAAGACACAAGTTTCTGTTCATGCAAGAATATCCAGATTTATTTTACAAATTTGTAAACTTGTAGGTTTAGAGAATGTAGGTTTAGAGAAATGCTTAGACAATGTGACTGTGCTTCAAGTATTTTAATAACAACAGAATTATATACAAGTGCTGTTCCAGCATCAGGTCAGTCATGATATTTTGGGAATGGAATAATGATTTTTAAAATCTTGAGGAGACACCACAGACTTTTCTGAGTGACTTTGTGGTGTTTCCAGCCACATAAACCTCCATTCTCCTGCTAATGACCAGAGAAGTCTCTTACCAATGAAGAGATGGTGCACACCATTTTATGATTGTACTGCAGAATGGATGAGGTTGGAAGGGACCTTTGGAGATTGCCTAGGAGAGCCTCCCTGCTCAAAGGAGGGTGAGGTAGAGCAGGCAGTCTAGTTTCCTCTATTTATCACAAGATCAAACACTGCCATTCTTACATTGTAGGTTCTGCATGAACATCCTAATGACTGAATGATAACTTCATTCTTGCACAGAAACCACTGGGAACCAATCTTCTGAATCTGTAGACTATTAATCCCTTCATTTAAAAACAAAGACCTAGAGGTCCTTTACAGGAGGAGATATGATTTAGCATCCCCAATGGGCACAGTTGCATAGGCAACAGGCCAATCAACCGGAGAAACTGACTAAAGAACATCTGTTGCTTCAGCAATGAAACAGCTGAAGCAGATGAAAGGTATGTTTCATGTAGCCAGTGCACACCATGTCATGCAGCTCCAGATGGCCCAGTATGAAGAACTGTTTGCTAAGTGGCCTTTCTGGTACTACCATTAAGTCCGCTTCATGTGCTTTGCCAGCAATGCTAGCCTTAGAAGCTCTCTTCCTCCCCCCTTCCCCAACCATTTGCTAGGAGGATGAGGTAGAACAATGATAGGTCATTTGATCTGCCAAGGGATACAATCAATGGTATCTGTACTGTGTAAGCTTCTGACAGGTGAGTCGTGAAGACATATAGTGTCCGTCCTCCGAGGATTTCAGATAGGTTTGACAGCTTAGCCTTACTTTGTTGGTCTGATTGTTAGAGTAATTCTCAATTTCTAACCTTGCTCTTCCTGCTATGATTTTACTAGACAAAGCAGTTCATATCTTTTGTCTTTGCAAATACTTGTGACATATCTGACATAACCTCCAGTCAGTCTTCTCTTGACAAAGTAATCACTTTTTCCCTCATTTTGCACCCTAGGTTTTTGGCTTGCAAACTTTTGTGTTTCTTTGCCACAGCTTTCCCAGTTATCTGCCCCAATAGACCTTTCTTCCATTTCAAAAGACCAGCAATTTCTTTCCAAGACAGCCACCTTGCCTTCCCCCAGGACAGCGCCTTTAACAAGACCTGCTTTCGCTATCCAGATGCTTTGCTCTAATACATGCAAACCCAGAGATGCAGTTTGTCAACACAAATCTGACTTGGGACCCACAGTCTCTCAGAAACACTGTGACACAGGGAACACAGGGAAGTATAGCCTGTCATACAAATCTTATGCTGGGGAGCTGTAAATCAGAGGCAACTTGGACGTTCACTGCCCCACAAGTTCAGACACATTCTGAAGTATTAATCAAGGTTTTGTTATAGATTTTCTTAAGTTTAAGCATAATCCATAACAGTTTTTAACTCTGTAACTGTTATGCAACCTCGTTCATCTATAAAGCAGTAAGATACTTGTATTTCTTTCAATAATCTTTAGTCTTTGGGTTTGTGGGAGTTGGTATCTTTCTCCCTGTTGTCCCTGCTATGGAATTGACAAGGCATGCTGTCTCAGCCTCTAGCTGAACAGTTTTATCCCTATTCTGATCTGCAGCATTTTTTTTTATAATGGAAGGATACAGTAAAACCCAGGGAGCCTTAAACCCAGGAGACAGGTATTTAACTATACCCTCAGTCATTCCAACCCACCTGAGCTCTTCAATCCTCACTGTTACTTGGCTTTCAAATTCCTTCATTTCCCATGGCAAAAAAATCCCTGGTTTTCTTTCTAGTGTCAAACTCAAATAAATCAGGTTCGTTAAGCCCTCTAGCCAAATCCACTCAACTGTACAAGGCAAACTGATTCAGCAATCATTTGGAAAAGATGAAACACACTACTTTAGTAAATACCAGCCACATAATGTAACTCTAGGCTTACAAATATTCCCACTGGTAAGTGAAAGATTAAGGCTATTGGCAGAGCATGTCAGCAACTGTTAACTAGCAATTAGAAACTTCTGGTTCTGTATTCTTCCCCACCAGACGACCTTTTAGTGCTTCAAAGATGAGCATTAGATAAAAATGTGGAAATAGAGAGTGATTTAGTGACTCAGAAAATAAGTATCTGTTTGTTACTACTAACTGCTTACATAAACACAGCTTAGATCCCTTCAAGAGTTGTTGTTTAAACACAAAAAGCCTCAGCCGTATCCTTACTGTTGAATGATGAGATTTACACTGGACACAGGGGGCAGCCAGGAGAAGCAAAACAATATCCCGACATCATCCAGGAGTTCTGCATCTGAATGTTCCATTCTCGGAACTTGGAGCTTGCTCCATTAAGAGGAAAGCTGTCAGCAACCAACTGCATTGTGCAAGTCAATGTCTTGTCCCTTTGACTGTCAGCTGCAGTTACTGCATTAAAGGTGGCGAGGAAGTTACCTTCCTGACTGGTGCAGTTCTTTATGGCCATCCATTATGATTTGGCTGCTAACATACCAGACTACATACATACAGAACACTGGTGAGATTTTTGATTGCTTACACATGTAGAAACCACTAACATCACCTCTTAAATTCCTGCAATTCAGTTTCAGATTCGCTCCCAGACAACTTGTACAAAATCAATAGCAGAGATGGAAAATCAGAAGTAAATACTGGGAAGAGGAGCAGGCTACAGGAAGAAGTGATGGAATTTGGAAAAAGGGCTCCAAAAATTTCATCTTGAATTACCAGCCACTAAATTGCAGGGGTGAGGGTTTTTTAAGCAGATGTCCTTTTCCTTTGGGAATTTTTTTTTCTTTTAATCTGAGTTGCAGCTTTGATACAAAACTGAGGTGCAAGATGCAATGATACCACAATGAAACTTGGGAGAATGCTACCTATTCATGGTGATGAGCTGGAATGAACAGTTACAAATGAAGGAGCAGGCAGAACATCTGCTGTAATGTCATCTGGGAATCTCCTCAGTGACTGAATACGTCTCTTTTTTCAGTCAACAAAGTTCCTTCAATTACATCAGACAACAAGAAAGGGAGGGAAGGAGGGAGAACAGGTCCACACAAGTGACTAATATGGGAGTGTTGATCCTGCCTGTTTGCATTTTGGGCTGGGCCTCCCCTCAGGAGCCCTGATGAGCCTCTGGAACTGTCTGCACAGCAAACAAGTGTCTTGTCTGCATGCAGTGAAGGCGGCGAGGACCAGCCAAGTACCTCAGTTGGTGAGAAGAGCCCATAGTCCTGAAAGTGGAACTGATGCAGTGGGGTGAGCAGCAGGGTCTTATGGGGCCCAGGAAAGGTACAGTCAACAGACTGCAGCTACAGATAAGCGTTTTATCTTGGGAGTAGAGATACCATGTTATGCTGATGCAAAAAAAAGAAAAAAAGGTAAACCTAACTTCCCAGTGTGTAAAAAGGGTATGACCTGTACGGCAGTGATACAGTTTTTCTGTATTGTTAGTACTACTCGTCAGGTATCATACTTGAAGAAAGAAATGAGAGAAAGTGCATGAGGATAAACAGGTGTAGAAAAAGTGACATACGAGGAAAGACTGGTGGAGCATGGGTTTAGTCTAAATGCATTTGAGGGAAACACATCAAAGATAGCTGAAAGTTTTGAGGTATTTGGGGGGATATTTTTCCAGCATCCAACTGTGAAGATGCAGGGAAGGTGTGTAGTCTCTATCCTAGGAGGTTAAACAAGCATCTGCCAGGCTGACAACAAACATGTCTGTTAATCCAATTGATTTTACCTTGGGATGGGGAGCCTATTTTTTACTTCTGGGACTCTAGCTTCCAGCGCATCCTCCAGGAAACTGTCCTGTTTCAAAAGGGCCTTCATCAGGACTCCACCTTAAGTGAACTTAGTATAATTACCAGTTGCTTTTATGTAGATTTCCAAGAATTTAGCAATCATATGGAACTATATTTTTTAGGGTGACAATAGCCCTCACTTCTGAGATTAAAGTAATTTCAGTGAACAATTCAAACCTGTTAGCCCACAGAGATCATCTCTGACAGCTCCCAATCAAGTTTTCGATCTCTTCCTGCATATACAGCAGCTATGTTTGATTCTTGCATACTGATTTGCTTTTGCAAGTATCTAATTTTAGCTTCACATTTACTGTGATCGGGTCTCACTGGAATTTCCCTTGCTTAAGGGTGAATTACTGCACTGTAGAGGGATTAATGTGTACAGTCCCCCTCTACTTTTCTTCTACAATTTTTGTTTCTCTCTTTCTGAATTCCCCTGATTATGTATTTCCAGTTATATCTTCTCAATACATTTTTGATCTGCTAGGTGGTTCTCCATTTCTACAGATAGGCTTGCCTCAGGTTTCTTAATAGTGTCTTTTAAAACACAACTTTAAAATCAAAACAGCCAATTTTTTTTTTTGTTACATTGACTCAATCAGCACAAACCGCTTTTGATACTTACTATAATAGTTTTACTAATATGGTAAGCTTTATTCCCAAGTTTCAGTTAATATTCTCTACAGTAACTAGAGATCTGTATCATCTAGCGTCTTGTGGGCTGAAGTGGCACATCCTTCCTTCCATGGGAAGACACACATAGCCCATGCTGTCATCTCCAGCATGGCTGGGGATTCCTGTGATAGATTCCTTGATTCCTTTTTAGGCTTATCCTGAGCCATCTCGGACTTTCCCTCCTAGGATTTCCATTTCTCTGCAAGGTACCCCTATAGCATTTCGCACACTGGTATTAGATTTATAAATTGTCTGGGAAGTATCTGAACGATGTCCAGTATACTACCATGTGGTGGGTTGACCCTGGCTGGAGGCCAGGTGCCCACCAGAGCCGCTCTATCACTCCCCTCATTCACTAGACAGGGGAGAAAAAGTGTAACGAAACGCTTGTGGGTCGAGATAAGGACAGGGAGAGATCACTCACTAATTGCTGTCACGAGCAAAACAGACCGAACTTAGAGAGGGAATTCATCTAATTTATTACTAGGCAAAACAGAGTAGAGGAATGAGAAAGAAAATCAACTCTTAAAACACCTCCCCCCACCCCTCCCATCTTCCCGGGCTCAACTTCACTCCCGGCTTCAACCTTCCCCCCCCTCAGCAGCACAGGGGGACAGGGAATGGGGGTTACGGTCAGTTCATCACATGTTGTTTCTGCCTCTTCTTCATCCTCAGGGGGAGGACTCCTCTCATCGTTCCCCTGCTCCAGCATGGAGTCCCTCTCACGGGGTGCAGACCTTCAGGAGCAAACTGCTCCAGCGTGGGATCCCCCACAAGGTCACAAGTCCTGCCAGCAAACCTGCCCTGGCATGGGCTCCTCTCTCCACGGGTCCACCGGTCCGGCCAGGAACTTGCTCCAGCGTGGGCTTCCCACGGGCCACAGCCTCCTTCAGGTGCCTCCACCTGCTCCGGCGTGGGGTCCTCCATGGGCTGCAGGTGGAATCTCTACACCCCCTCATCCTTCCTCCATGGGCTGCAGGGCAACAGCCTGCCTCACCATGGTCTTCACCACGGGCTGCAGGGGGATCTCTGCTCCAGCACCTGGAGCACCTCCTGCCCCTCCTTCTGCACTAACCTTGGTGTCTGCAGAGTTTCTCACATCTTCTCACTCCTCTCTCCGGCTGCAAAAGCTCTCGCTCTCTAAATGTTTTTCTACTTCTTAAATATGTTATCACAGAGGCGCTGATTGGCTTGGCCTTGGCCAGCGGCAGGCCCGTCTTGGAGCCAGCTGGCATTGGCTCTGTCAGACACAGGGGGAGCTTCTAGCAGCTTCTCACAGAAGCCACCCCTGTAGCCCCCCCACTACCAAAACCTTGCCACATAAACCCAACACATACCAGAAAGCATTCTCCCTGGTAATTGTACTTACCTGGTAACTCATCCATGTAGAGTTGGGCATGAAGTCAGGAAAGATCACCACATGATTTATAAATCTAGGATCAGTTTTCTTGTGGCAGAAAAAATAGGGGGACATCCTGATGATATATATGCTAGAGCTTGTCAGATCAATGTCAATAGCAGAGAAGTTTCTGCTGATGTACTAGAAGGCAAATGCTTCAAGATGATGTTGCAGCTTTTGAGGTGAAGCATGATGTTGATCTAGGAATCAGGAGAGAGACTGAGGGAGAAAAAAAAGCTCAAGAAAACTCATTTACTACCGTCAAGACATCAGGAATTCATATGTTCGACTCGTAATCATATCAGTTTGTGAGACTGGCATATTCCTACTGCACCAAGCACAACAAACAGCCACCTCATTCTGAAGAAATACTTAGTCCATTATGAAAAGAGCTATGTTATGATAAGCTGCATCAGATGGCTGGACCTGAGTATGGCAAGAATAGGCTGCACCTGCAGGCATGGGGAATTGTGTCCTGAAATGGAGCAGCTCTAGATGGGCTGGGCGGTGACTTCCTATTGTGACTGTGTTCAAAGGGACGCATGAGACCTTCCGTGCTAAGTGACAAAGGATACAGTCAGAGCCATCCCATGCAATAGCTGGGTCTGCATCACACAGGTGATTCTCACAGCCTTTGTCAAACCAGGAACTTCTTACACCACCACCATGAAGCTCCCCAGGAGCATGTGAGACATTCAACTTTAGACAGAGGCTCTCAGGACTGGAAGAGGATTCAGATGTATATATATGAAGGGGAAACAGGATGTCTTAAACCATTTTGATAGTCACCTGGACTTATGAAGAGCTGTACCCACACCTAGGAAGCACTTTTTATAATCTAACATCCAGTTAGCTAATGTGGCCTAGTGAAAAATAACTCCACCTTCCCCTAGTGAAGACAGGCATTTCACTTTATTGTAAGTCAGTTTCTTTCTGTTTGATCTTCGTGATTTTGCCTCACAGGGGAACCAAAATGCCCTGCTTTTATGGTGTTTACTTGGAATAGTTCATACTTACTACTTTACCCAGGAAGGAGGAAGAGATGTAGCCTAGAGACAAAGAGAAATGTTTAATGGTGAATGTAAGCCCCCAAAGTAGCTATTTCTTTGGGATGGGATATTGATGTCCTCACACCAATACTTTTGTGGGATAATTGTCCAAAGGCAGTCAGACAAGTCAAGGCAAATCTCTTGCAGATATTAACACTGGAATTGTCCGGACTGTGCTATTTATTACCACAGAACCTAGTCATAAATCTTTACCCTGTTCCTCCACCTCCCCGTCATCTGCTACTGTGTAGTATTTCCCCTTTTTCTTGAAGAAAAATATTATCTGAAAACACAGGGACAAGTGAGAAGTAATTAAGGACAGAATCCATTCATCCCATGAACATATGTGCAACATAAGGTCCTGCAGAGTTTGAGCCTTCCCTGAACCCTTGTGGGCTCCAGGGACTTGGCAGGGAAGACGGAGCAAGAGGAAATCTTCTACCCCAGCACAAACAGGGAGAAATGGGCAGGTTTTTGCAGAGATGACACAGCTGTCATGCTTGGGAGCTTGCATTTAAGGTTCTCTGGTTGCCGAGTCAAGTAGAGCCCTACTGCCATGTACCCAACAGGGAAAGGACAATCTCTCCCAAGGAAAGAAACAGTGGATCAGCAATTGAGGCACACCCAAATCAAAATCTCAGTGTTTTCACAGATTTCCCTGTCATTCTGGCTCTACTACTTCTGTGCCTCCACCTCTCAGGTAGATGAGGAGGAGGAAGAGTGACTGATCTTTCAGCCTGTCTGAACAGACCACACTGGTCTGATCAAAGGTTTCCAAGCTTTTTGGAGGTACTACTAAGCCAGCATGAGGGAGAAGGCTGCAGTCTGTTGAGGCAGAATACTACTCTGAAATGATTTGCATACCACTACTAGGACACAGAACATAATTTGGGAACCCCTGAACTACAGACAGGAGGAGATGATAGAGGGATTCTGGATTCTTACCTCTAACACTTAAATGGACAAGTATGGTTCCTCCACCTTGAACCCTTCCAGTCAAATCAGCATTGCGCTCTAGCATGCCATTTTTGTTCTAGGCAATATTTTCAAAGTACTTCAATTTTTAGGACTCGGCAAGATTAAAAAAATAGGGGGCACAGAATCAGACCACCCTTGGAATTTTGCAGGGTTGGTGGGCAGGTGAGCAGGAGTTGGGATTCCAGCAATGCCTTCAAAACATTGCAATGAATAATTGTGCCTTCTAAGAGGAAGAATGGTTGGCCAGAGCATCAGAATTTTTTTTTTTTTTTCTGAGATCGGGCAAGAGGTATAGAAATCACACCAGCTTAACACTTCACAGACAAACAAGTGGCTCCCAATTTTCTTGTAAGTCAGAAAATGATCCATTCCATGAAGAATGAGGGGAAACAGAAAACAGCTGGCTACCACAAGGGAATACTATATCTCGACCATCCCATCTACCACCTAATCCACCAAGAAAACTAAACAAAAATGAAGGATGAAAAGAGAATAAAGGTTGCTTTTGAAAGTATTAAATAAAATATAGTTACAGTAGTCTGATTTTCAAGCTGGTACTATTTTACCTCCCTTTTATATGTGCCCAACTCTTTTTAACACTGTTACTTAAGACACTTAAATACATAACAAACAAAAAAAATAGTTTTGTCTGTATCTAGGAGACAAGGCTGGCTCAAGGTTAACCATACAAAAGTTCTAAAAAAATTCTTGTTCTCTTAACAAAAGGCTTTAATTGTACTAAACCTTGGTACCTACTCGTGACCTATGGGAACAGTACAGATTGCCTACTTTCTGAATAGCTTCCTAATTTAGGTCAGAGACCAGAAGCAAATGGGCATGTCAGTCACCTGTCTCTGGTAAGAGGGAAGTCACCTCTGGTGCAGAAGCAGGGTCTACAGCTGGGGGGCAGGGGCGGCCACCGTTTCATGTGCACACACCCGCAGCCAGACGCCTCCGTATTTGCCACCCCTTGCAGAATCTTGCCCTAGGCAGAACCATCTATGCAGTCTGCTTGCTCATGTCAGCCCTGCAGGGAGATATATTACTCAAGGCAGCAAATATCATTGTGTGGTTTATATTTTAAATTATTAAGTAGTTGTACATTTTCTGTCTGCACCACTGGAAAAATAAGGTCCCACACCCAAGTCATGGACAGGTTTCCTACAATCCACTCCCTGAACATAAATAGGCAATATTATAAACCAGGCCAAGCACCTTGTTAAGTAATGCACACCTCAAAACCAATGCTTCACTTCCTCCAGAAGCCTGTTTCAAACATTTCTGTTCTCCTTTCTTCCTGGCTTTTCCCTATTTTCCTCATGCTTAAATTCTGCTTTGGAGGAGGTTTGCACACCACTCTATGTTTTCATCAAGACGTGTACATTGACTTGAAAACAAGGAAAATTCAGGTTTAATACTTTGGTTGCAGCCAGAGCTTTGGTAAGTTCTGCTTGCCACTACACCAACATGTAGTACATCCAACAGTTCCTCAGGGATGCTTCAGCTTCAGCCTCCAAAGCAGTTGTGCAGAGTTGGCACTTGCTGGTCTTTTTGAATGGGAGCACAATTGTCAGTGGTCATGTTAGGTCACAGGTCAGATGCTAGATATGTTATCTGCCTCAACATAAAATGCTTTTGAAATATTCTTGGCCAGAATACAAGCTGAAGTTTTTCAGTTCATTGTCTTTTAAGGACAGCTCTGTTTTTTAATGAATACATTTCAGATTGAAAGAACAGGTTTAGCTGCTCCAAGAACAAGGTTATGTGCTCCAAGACCGCAGATCAGGCTTCATAGTTCTGCAAATATAAGAGGATTTGAGGAGAAAAGGATTATCTTTGAAGGGCGTAGGTGGGCTTCCCTCAGTTTCCTAAGGTTTATTTCCCTTAGGACAAGGAGACAAAATAATTTGTAAGGCCTCAACTCTGAGTGAGATTTTAGATAATGTAGGACAACAAAAAATGCTTCCTCAAATGGTGCAGAGACCTAGGGCTGATCAGCAAGAGGTATATCTGCTAATGCATGTCTCCCCAAACCTACTGAAGAAATTTAGCCAGAACCATCCACTGCACACCATAAGCAACCTGGACAATCTGCCACAACCACTAGACTTACAATTTATTTCTGACTACAGAGACAAGCATCAGTGTTTCCACTGACAGCTGTGAGGACTTCTCTGGGAAAATAACAAATCAGTAAGACCACAAAGAGGCAAACCTAGCGAGAAACCATGGGGGAAGGTTGAAGTCCAGCAGAATCAACTGCTAAACCAATCAGAAGGTCGGGAGGGAATAGAAACCACGTCCTAAAATGAGTTCTGAGCCACTGGCAGACTGACAAGCCCATGTCTCCAAATGACAGATCTGAAAACTGGAGTTCTGGAAGCTTACCTGGAAACTGCAGCCTAAGAACAGACATTCAGTCTGCTTAATAACGTGGAAGATGGTCATATGGCCAAGAGATATGGAAGAGGCTCCGAGTTTATTACATATCAAGGGCTTGACAACTGCCAAATAAAATACAGGGGATTGTAGCAGAAACTTTTCATCACCTGTGGGCCAGGAGAGATCTCCACGTGAGGTCTTTTCCAAACAAGACACAATTTCCCAATTCTCCTCCACTACATCATCTTTCCTCCCTGCTCCAAAATAGAGTCTCAGTTGCCACTTTTTCTGGTGTCGACATCATTTTGCCTGGAAATACAGTATGACGAGTCCTCCCTCCTCCCAGCAGGGAAAGTTAGTTTATGTACTGTTTCATTCCAGCATAGATCAGTCTTTGTGCATTGCCCTCTTTGTTTCGTGCATTGGCCTGAGAGGATGAGCCAAGCTAACATGTTTGTAGTACTCACTAGACAGGAATTCAAAGCAGCAAGCTCATTTTCAGGGATGAGCAAACCAAGTTTCTCTTTGCCTAGGAGAATTACTGCCCTTATTTCTAACGTTGATGTGCTATGATCACTCTTTGCCCAGGAGGCTGAGGTAGAGCTACGTCTTTTGCCTCACTGATGCTAAAGAACTCCTGAATATATATGTGGTATGGGAAAGGCAGAAGATGGTTAACACTTTCATCCATTTCCCTAAGGTAAATGACCAGAATGAGAATGTCTTCACAGAGTGGTGTCAGCTTGCCCATAATTGCTATCTATAGACAGAGAAGTCAGCGTCAAGCAGGATTGCCCATAGATGTCACCTCCTGTAGTGGCCGGGAGAAGCTGCTGTGATGCCTTTTCCTCTGTGCTTTGCTGTTAGTGTGTAAGGGCACTGTAAGGCAGCCACTACGCAGGGGAGCAGGAGGAAGCTAAGCAATAGGTGTGATCCTGGGATTATAGTGAGTGGGGATAGTGTAGGAGAATCATTTATGTCAAAGAAGAAAGAGTGGACACCAAAGTGAAGTTCAAACCAGATTTCAGAAGGCAGCTGGTTCCTGGATGTGCTAGGGCAGAGAACTAACAGTGAGAGAGAGGCAGAGCATGGACATGCCCACGTGGTTAGAGTTGCAGTGCTATGTCGGAATGGGACAGTGATGGAGTCCCACAGCCAATGAGCAAATCAACAGTCAAGCAGTGAAGTACCAGAAAGTGCTGGGAACAAAGGAGAGAATAGTGCCAAGGAAAGTGTGGAGGACAGCTGTGGTGAAGAAAAAAACAGAAGTACACAGGGCTAACAGTCCACTTAAAGGAACTGGGCAAAGGAGGATGCCCAGTGAAGAGTGATGTGTGCGTTTCACCTTGGCTGTCTGCCAGGCTCCCACCCAGCTGCTCTGTTACTCCCCCTCAACAACCGGACAGGGTAAGAAAATAAGATGGAAAATCTCATGGTCGAGATAAGGGCAGGGCATTTGCTTACCGGTTACTATCACAGGCAAAACACACTCAACTTGGTGAAAATTATATAAATTTATTGCCAATTAGAGTAGGATGATGAGAAACAAAAGAGTAAAACACTTTCCCCTCACCCTACCCCTTCTCAGGCTCAACCTCACTCCTTCACACCCAACTCCTCTACCTGCTGTCACCACAGACACACAGGGGAATTGGGAATGGGGGTTGTGGTCAGTCCATAATGGTTCCTCTCTGCTGCTCCTTCCTCCACATGCTGTTCCTCTGCTCCAGTGTGAGGTTCCTCCCATGGGATAAAGTCTTTCACGAACTGCTCAAATATGGGTCCTCTCCACAGGGTACAATCCTTCAGGAGCAGACTGCTCCAGTATGGCAGCTTCTGCCAGAAAACGTGCCCTGGCGTGTGCTCTCCAGAGGCTGCAGCAGCTTCTTTCAGGGCATTTCCACCTGCTGTGATGTGGAGTCCTCCACAGGCTGCAGAGTGGATATCTGCTCCACTGTAGTCCTCCTTGGGCTGCCAGGGGACAATCTGCTCCACCATGGTCTTCTCCACAGGCTGCAGGGGAATCTGTGCTCCAGCATCTGGAGTACCTCCTCCCCTTCCTTCACTGACCTTGGTGTCAGCAGGGCTGTTTACCACACTTTTTTTTTCCCTTTCCTTCTTTGTCTTCTTTTTTTTTACCCTTTCTTAAGTACTTCCCCCCTGAGATGCCACAATCTTGGCTGAGGGGCTCAGCTGTACCGTGTGGCGAATCTGGCACAGAGCAGCCCTGGCCTCTCCTTACAAAGGCCACCCCAGAGCTCCTCCACTACTGAAACCTTGTCACATAATCCCAATACAAGTGAAAAACTCTGTAGGTTGAGTCTGGGTTTCTCCGTGGGGAGTTAAGGAGGACTTGCTAACCAGAAAGAAGGGAGGAGAGCTGGAGAGAGGCCAGGAGTGCATGGAAGCCTCAGCCACTGATGGGGAACAAGACAGAAAGAAGTGGGCAAAACCACAGAAGACTAGGGAGGAAGGAGTAAACGATAAGGACTGCAATGATGCAGAGACATGGAGGAGTAGCTAATTAATGGGCCCATGGCTGCAGGAACTGAGGAGGAACGGCTGTCACCAAAGGAATGGGCTGTGGGAAAGCAGTGAAGGGAAGCTGGGAGATGCGCACCCTGAGATCTACTAGGCAAGCTAAGCAGGGAAAAATTAAGCACAAATTAATACTAAAAGAGAGAAGAATATTGCGGAGAAGAGGGGAAAAAGTTAATACAAACTGTTGTAAAAGTTTGTAGGAGGGAAGGAAAGGGAGGAAGGGAGAAAGTGGAGGAGACAGCATTCAAGGTTTGGATTTTTTTCTTAAGTTTTGCAGAAAATGTAGTACCTATATATAAAAGCCGATTGTCCATTTATCACTTTCAGGTATCCATACCACAAACACACTCCTTTCTTGCATGCAGCTTGAAAGCATTGGTAGACAAACTGAAAAGGGTGGTCCCCCTTCTGTTTGGCGTGTGACCCGTGACTGAGCCCAGGAGGTGATGTGGCAGTGGCACAAGGTTATGTGCCATGACCTAAAGCCATCTGGCTTGTTGGATTATGATTGTGTTTCCAAACTGACACTAGTGCATTGCTTTCTCTTTTACTTTCCAATCAATGTATGGTGCACTAAGGTACAGTTGAAGCTGTGAATTTACATCCAATTTTGAAAGGACATTTCAGCATGTGGGCCTTCTTCTAAAAGCTGGCCACTATAAAGCCCAGGGATTTCTGGGTTGAGTTTTTCCAAATTTCTTTTCAACAGCTGTAATTAAGGAGTTGCCAGATTGTGGCATTCAGCTAGCCTTTGTCCAGCTCTATGCACAAAGCCCTGCAATCTTTCAGGGTTATGACTAATAGAACTTTTTAACAGTAGTTCGTAATGGAGAATCTGAAGACTTGGATAAAGTCTACAGACTGTCTCCTCTTACTCCCCTTCACACCTGCAATATCTGTCCTGTTCTGTAACTGCACACTGAGATGTAGAACTATTTACATCAAAACCAAAAATAGAAATAAATCAATTGTCTGAGTGGAAAAATTGCAAGTAATTCCTCTGAAGATCTGTAACTGCATATGTGAAAACTCTTCTGTAGTGGCCACAAAGGCATGCAGGAGGAGAACCTGCCTCCAGGTATCATGCACTCACTGTGTGTAACAGGGGAAGGGAAGCCCTGGCTCCCGTACCCCTTCTTCCAGCCAGGTTTAGTAAAGACTACAACTCTTCGTCTCAAGACGGTTACAGTAATGTGGTGTCTCTTGACCCAGCCACCTGCTATCACAAACCTTGTGACAAGCAGAGACTGAGGTCACTACTTTATTTATTTTTCTGGAGACTGGCAAAAGAAATTAAAAATTTTGGGAAGGCAGAGAAGAGACAGGGACTGTTTACATAAGCCATGTTTATTCTGTAAGACTACAGCTCAATGTGAGACATGTAATTTGTTTGAATCAGGAACTCCCATAAAGGAGCAAATCTGAATCATGACATTGTGGCACACCTAGCAGTCATCCACTGATTAACAATCTCCCACCAGGGTTAATCAGTCAGCCAAATCACCCACACATTATGAAAACTACAGATAAAAAGTGCTGTCATTTTCCTTGAGCAAAAGGCAGTGCTGATTAATGAATCTTAGTCTGCTGAGGTCCCCAGTCATGAACATGAACATATTTATCCCTTCTGTGAACTCTAAAGATGATGTTATTCACAAGTAACTAATGATTAGGGGTGTTTTGAAGAGGTGCAGTACAGGAAGTATTGCATGCTAACTCTGAAAGTCAGGCATCTGGTTTTGGTTTCTTAAATTGATACCTTTAGTCCCTTTTGAAATATTTTGATCTTCAATTACTTAATTTTTTTATGAGATGCAAAATTAAGTTAGCAACTGCCATTCTTAAATCCCATTTTATGTTCCCTAAAGTTTTGGGCTTGAATAAAAGAGTGCCATGTTTCTCTGAGAACAAAGAAGATTGCTCAGGCCACTTGAATAAAACTGCAAGCAGTTCTGAGGTACCAACCATTGTAATAGCCTGCTTTGAAACCCTAGACATTTCTCTGCTTTTTTGTACCTCACATGCCAGCTTATTAGCACTGTTTTGATCTTTTTGGAGAGTTAGTCCTCACTGTTAACCTGGGGGAAAACCAGGCTGACAGTAAAGGATTTGGGGGAAGGTGAGCAGTTAACAGGGCTAACACCAATTGTATGGCTCTTTAGCAGCACTCTGTGAAATCAGGTTCGGCCACTGACATCAACCTAAACAGCTTTGTGATTACAAGGTTTTGTACTTGAATCTATGCTTAAAACATTTAAACTAAATTTCCATTATATGTAAAGAGAGAGTCAAATCCTCACATTTACCTCCAGTCTACTGAAGTGGTCAGTCTGCTCAATGGGCTGTCACATGGACATGTTAACAGGACTACAGCTGTTCTAGCCTCCTCATTTGGAGATGGGCCCCCCCAGCAGATTCCTACAGGAGGACGTTTCACTTTGGTGGGGTATGGGTGAGGGTGGGAACAGGTTCCACCGTGGGGCTCAAAGCTCTGGCAAAGAGAATTCTGTTGAGTGCTGCAGGTTAGAATTGAATTGATTACTGAAGACACATCTCTAATGGCTAATCTATACCCATTTATTTAAAGATTTGGCTTGGCTCATCTTACACTGGGTAATTCAAAGATCCGTTGCATCCTACAGTATACAGTTCCCATATGGGTGCTTTTCTCTTTCCACAGTTCAGTGTCATTATAGTATTTGCATACTGAGCACCCATCCAGAACTTTGTTAAAATAGCCTGTTTGGCCAATAATACCAGCTCAATTACCATATTATCTGAAATACATATAAAGCTCAACTATAGTTACAAAAGTATAGCAATAAAAAAATTCTGTAAGACCTAAGAGACCTACGCTTGAGTAAATGGCCTCAAAAGTAATTCCTCCTCATTAGCCCCATATCTAACACCAGATGGATACTGAAACCCCTGAAACTCTGAATACAGAACAGTGCATGATTCTCCTTTGAGGAGGAGAAGTTCTCTCACAAAGATTTTTGGCACATCTTGATTTGGTAGCATGTATAGCCTTCAAGTGTTGCAGCATGCAGGAGTTACTGTGCCCTGAGAACAGGAGCTGTGAAGAAACAGTTCTGCAGAACACAGTAGGGAAAGACAGAAGTTACTTCCATTTGACCTGATCTGATCCTTGTGGGTCCCTGGGTTATAACTCACACTCTGCGTGGGCAGAAAGCATACATGGTTTGAATCCTTTCCCTGACTGTCGTTCCATCATTAAAAATCTACTTTTCAGCCCCACTTATGGCCTTCCTAGGGGTGCTAAGAAATCCATTTCCAGTGTGGGTTTCCAGAGGTGCTCCTCTGTCCATGGTGAGAAGACAGCCTCTCAAGCTGTGCTTCCCTGTGTGGGACAGGACCCAGCCCAGAGCTGGGATGTCACAGCTCTTCCCCATGTTCTCTTCCTCCCACGCACCCCACGAGCCTCCAGCAAGTGGGTTTAAACACTGACAGGGTTCTTGTACATAGCCACTCTCCCCCAGTATGTAATCCCCACTGACAGCAGAGCTCCATCTGTGCTGCATTTCAAAGCACATGGGGGAGGATCTGCAGGCTGCAGAATAATTTCAGTGGCATAAGACTTCCACAGGCTTTTGCAGCACTGAGTGGGCAAGAGTTTGTGGGCAGGGAAGGTGCTGTCCCACCTTTCTCTCTTCCCTCCTCCCAAGTTAGCCATAGTATCAAGGAGCAAAATGCAAACACAGGATAAACGGAGATGCCAGGCTCCTACAAAGCAATGACAGTGATTAATAGTGTGATCATGCCAAGACATTTGTGGGTTAGCTTACTGCAGTTCAGATTTAAAAAAGAAAATTAAGAAATGTTTTTGCATGATGGGAAATGCATGAAAGACTCACAGTGACAGGGTATTTCTATGGTGACCAGTGCAGCATCATATTTAGACTATAGTGATAAGAGATGTTAATGGCAGAGTCCTGTCTCCTGAAGCAGCTAGATCTTTAGGGAAGCTGAGTACACTTTAAAAGGAGCAAGAAGATGTTTCAAATGAATAATGAAACAAAAATACAAACAGAAAGACTGTCCCGGCCATGTAGAAATTTGGAGCTGAGGTATGAGGGCTCTTGGATTCCCAAGTACAGCTCTGCGACTACAACAGCTTTTTCAGTATTTCTAGTGCAACAGGCAGAAAACAAGCAGAAACAATGAGCATATTTGTGAAGCTGATACCAGAGGAATACAAAGGCTGTATTTTCAGCTTCTCATGAGGAAGACATCACAGCTCATTTTTTTCAGCAGGCACATTGAGGTATTGTTACTAAGGAAGCCAAGGCAAATCATGGGAGACAAGGCTCAGACCAGGGAAACAGAAAAGAATTCCAAAGGTCCTATCTCGATAAAAAACATGCAATATTTCTTAGAAGAGCTGTCTGTACAGGGAAATGCATTATCCCTTACCTCGGTGCTCATTTCCGCTGAAGAACCTTCATGTTCTGAGCAAGCCAAGCTGATCATATTCCGCTTCTTGACAAACTGAAAGCATATGCCCATGTTAGATTTCAGCTCTGTCCCTTTCCTTGGTAAGCTGTTTTTTCTCAAGTAACACCTTCATAAACATCTTGTGCTACTTTTTTCCCTAGAGTAGACCATTCTACGTGCTTGCACCTGGTGCTGCTACTACAGTTTCTGCCATCAACTTTTCTTACCCCTCTCCAGTAGCCAAGTCATCATCTAGGTTTACTTATAGAGGCCCCAGACTCCCTTTCCTCCTGTGAGGCTTTCTTACGGCTTCATACCTGGATGAATCCCACCGAATCTGCCTGGTTGTAACATGACACATTAAAAGTCTCTTTTTTGAAACACTACCAACTTTGTAAATCAGGATAAATTCAGGGATCATAGTTTGATGAAGAACAGGCAGTAGAAATATATTTAGTGACCTGAGGCCAGGGTGGTTGTCACCAGTACAACAGTTTCAGGGCGAATAAGCCTCACAACAAATTATCTGCTCTTGCCTATATTTGTGCTCCAAGGTGAGGATTCAGCCGGCACACTGAGTACTACCCCTGTTAGCTCGGGCATGATAACATGTTGCAGGGTATATTTCAGGAAAACGAGCAGAGCTGAAGCAATGTTCAGCAAGCTGTGAGATAGTATTGTAGAATAATTTCATTCACAAGGGACCTCTGGGGGTCTGTGATCCACCACCTGCACCATCACCACCCATGGAGTTTAAAGGAGTGCCAGCCGAATCAGGCTGCTCCAGGCCTTGTCCAGTAGAGCTGGGAAGATCCACAGGAGTGGAGATACCATGGCTTCTCTGGGTCTCTCTTCCTGGGTCAAGCATGTTCCCGGGGAAGAAGGGGCTTCTTTGGTCTCTGGCAAGTGTCTTTGGTGCTGTCCCTCTGCACCTCTTTCCTTTCTGTTCCCCCACTCCAAGGAAGTTTAAGATATCCTCCTTTCCCTTCTTGTCTCCACATTGAACGAAGGCCTTTCTCTCCACCTCTTTCCAGATCTGCTGTGCTCCAGCACCATCCTCATCTCTGTGGCATCTGCTGAACTTTATCCATGGAGTCAATGGCTGCCCTGCTCTGGGGAGCTCAAATTGGACACAGGTCCCCAGATGCAGTCAGGCTCAGTGGTCCTGATGCAAGGGGAAAGATCCCTAGGATCAGGATGAGGTGGCACAGGAGCAAGTTTAGACAGCTGAATCTATTTGGGCTATCCAAAGCAGTGGCCTTGGTTCTTCCCTGGGTTTGAGACACAATTCTTGGGTCAGAAATTGATGCGCACAAGATATTGATTTTTCCAGGAGGAGACAGCAAAGTATGAATGACACAGAATAAGGTGTATTGAAATGTTCCTTAACACTGCGCCAGCCCTGCAGGGGAACGCCGTTTAAAACTGTCCTCCAGGGATGCTGGAGTAGATTGTTCCTTTCTACTGTCTCATACCTAAAGTTCAGTCTGATTTTCTTTGGCCTCATAAGAGGAAAAAAAGTGACAAGTTTAAGCTTGTCATCTATTCTGTGCCATGAGACCCCCTAAATAATTGCACTTATTAATTTTGTTTTTCATTACTGGCAGATGCTGATGTGTGAAACAGTGAGCCAGAGTCTTGCATAATAAAATGAATGGTGTTCCACTGCCTATCTGCCCAGGACAGAGGGTTTTCCTGTCCAACAGAAAACAACTGAAAGGCTGCCTAACACTGCCACCTTGGGACATCTACACACACCATACTAATTCTTAAACGTCACTAAAATTCTTTTAGTTTAAATTTTTAGAAGTACCTTTCAGAAATTACACAGAGACTTATCTCTGTACAATGATCTAAAAGCGATCCATTTCCATTCAAATAAATTATTTTCAGGACTAAAGAATTTATCTAAAACTGTCTTTAAAACTTCTCTCTCAAAAACACATTAAATTTTAGACATTAAAATCTCTAGAAATTATTTTAGATTCTTTAAATAAGCTATTTGATTTGGAGCTTTACTTCGAAGATGATTAGTTAAAATTGCATTCTAAGTAGCTTAAGTAAGATCTAAATTTGAAAAACTAAAATCCTCCATTTTAGCAGAGTAAACCCCATGGTTCAAACTGAGCCATACCATATTCATTTTAGATAGGAGGTACTTGCAAACAACTCTAGAGGAGGAGAAAACAAGACCAGTCCTTTCCTTTGAGTGGCAAACGCTTATTGTTCACGAACCTACAGTGTCAGTTCCCGTCTGATGGGGAACTGAGAAACCACGTGTAATTACTGTCTGCAAGATGTTTAACACTGGTCTGGTAGCCACTAGCTGCCTTTAATTGCAGAGAGTTGCAGATCCTGTCTAATATAAACACTTGCACCAATTAATTCCAGCTCACTCTCACATCTCACCTGGGCAATTGGCGCTTGGTGGCCAAGCTCCTGGAGCAAAAGACTTGGACCAGATGACCTCCATAGGTCCCTACCAACCTCAGCCCTTCTGTGGCTCTGTGATGCTGTGATCCCCACCATGGTGACAGGAGATGCCATCAGCAGCCACCATAAGATACCCTCCTCTGTGTGCAGGTGAGGCGCTTAGCTCAGCACAGAGTCTGCAAAGCAGAACTGTGCCACCAAAGCTGAAGCCCCGTGCATTCCCTGGCCTCACCTGGGGGACCAAGGAGACCCCAAAGCTTAGAAGCCCAGAAGAAAACACAGGCTCCCACCTGAGATGGGATTGAAGTGTCTTTCCGGTGACACAGGCTGCTTCTCTGGAGGCCTGTGCTGGTGATGAGGGTAGCTTTATATTGTTACGGAAGAAGAGAAACTATGGTTGGTGATGAAGAAGCAGTTCTTGAGGAACTCGTTGCTTGCTGTCACTGCATATGGGAGGAAGCGCTTTGTACAGATGAAGCCTTCATGTGGCCTCAATGAAATAGCTATGGTCAGTACATGGGACATGTTGGAAAGACAGGGAAAATGAAAGTCCACAGGCTCAGAGGCAGCATGATGCAAGGCCCAGAGCTGCACTGTCCTGGCACAAGTGCAGCCTGAGTGATAAACATGAGAAACCCTCCCGAGCACCACAGGCTTTGGGAGGCCTGACTTGCCTTTGTAATAACATTTCCATGCTGCAGACATCCTCCCATACCCACAGAGCTTTTGCCGAGAAAGGTTGGACCACATGATCCTTGAGGTCCCTTCTAACCTGGTATTCTGTGATTCTATAATTATTTTGAAATGTCCTCTTGCTCCTGGTTTTAAATACAAGCCAAATCTTCAGCATGCTCAGCAGAGGGGATGCAGCAGCACGTTTGGGAAGCTTTTCTCCCCATTTCTGAAGCAGTAACCCTGTAGCAAGCTAGAGACCTTATTTCCCAATATCTGCCCGGATAGATGGGAAATACTCCAGTAAAGAGGGAGGCAACTTCCATTCAGAACCCTCAATGGCTTAATAAAAAGCAACACACCTGTATAAGATGTTTTCATGTTGATAATTGGGCAGATTCCACAAAATGTTTTCCCCAGACATTTAACATTAGCAACATAAGACAAACATGCTAAAATAGTGTTTCTTTTCACACTGGAGCTATGGAAAAACTCCTACAATTTAATACAAGTTAGTTTTAGCCTACAGTTGCCCTCCAGTGTGTGTGGTATATAATTCCCTGTGTTATTAGTGAGATTAGTTAAATTGTGGTATTTCTGATATGCCTTAGAGCTACAGGTCAAAGGGGAATTGACTGCCAGTATACAACTGACTCTGCAGCTGCTCAACCATCTTTCCAAGGCATGCCATTAGTGCATTTGACCCTGGGATCCAGAACAATCCACAGCAGGAGGAAGCATCCAGAAGAAAGGCAAAGCACAGGCAACATCACAGAGCACAAGGAACTTTGGTTTCAGCGGTGCTTGTTGTTCATGCCGCATGCACGTTCTCAGCAAGGGGCAGTCCACGTTGTTATGTTTTATCTACCTGCCCCTACCAGTGGGCTTTATCATAACAGGTATCTCCATTCATGGTTTGTACACTATTAACTTCAAAATAGTTACTCTAGTCTAAACATTGAACATTATCTAGCACACTTCCTGTTCAGTGATATTATTCTACCTTGTCTTTTATTTCCCTAATTAGGTAATGTGTTGTTACTTGAGCTGGCACTAGTCTGCCAAATTAGAACCAGATTAAAGAAAAGAACATGAACTACTACTACAGGATCTAAATACATGCTTAAAGAGCTTCCTGAGAGCTTCAGTGATTGTTTTACTGTGAAGTCTTTTATCTAAGAGAACATAGATGTTGATCCTAAATGAAGGTAGGAAAGTTAATTGGACTTTTTACTATAGAATTAGCATAATAGGTCTACCTTTTAGGTTGCCAACTCTGCTACAAAATAGTCAGAGGCCAAACAGGAAAATTACCTAAGTTTGAATATATGAATGCCTTTGGTTTTAAGAATGATATGAATAAGTCCTATGCAAGATACCTCCCTGTAGGAAAATGAAAATATGGGAGAAAGGTTTTATAGCTAAGTTGCAGAGAGATGGCTTTTGCCTTCTCAAAGGTATTTGAAATATTTATTCCAATATAGAGGGAAGCCTTGTTATTGGACAGTCTTTGCTTTTACCCAAACACATGCAGATTGCTGTAGATATAGCAGGGCTCAGGGGAGAAAACCTGGCCTGTATGTATTAAAAAACAGGTCTTAGAAGCTAGAGTCTTAATCAAAGCCCCAGGATCTAAATAAATTGTGCCAGTGTCTGAAGTGATAAGCATACAACAGCTGACTGCAAGCAAAGCTTATGAGCAATATGGTGAAGCACAAGTCCCAGGGAGTCTCTAATTCTCTTGTAGAAAACAATAGTTTGCAGCACATTGCAGACGTCATCTCTGCCCTATTGGGGGGCAAGAAATAAAGGAAGTCATGGAGGAGAAGGGGAATTTTAAGATGCAGCCTTCTCCACTGTTGTGGTTTAGCTCCAGCCAGCAGCTAAGCACCACACAGCCACTTGCTCATTCCTCTTCCCGCCCATTGGGATGCAGAGGAGAATCAGGAGAAAGAGGGCTGGTTTGGGTCACCTGTCCTGGCTGTGTCCCCTCCCAGCTTCTTGTGAAAATTAACTATCCCAGCCAAAAACCAGGACATCATCCACTCCTTATTATATACCATCTATATCATGCCCACATCCTACACTTTCCAATTAATCACCACCAATCTTCCTGTCTCTGATATATATATATATGGATATATACACACATATGATCAATTCAGTTCAATTAGCCCATGACTTTGGGCTCCATCTGTCATAACAGTCTTTTAGGGCAGGAGTGATGGTGTGTGCTGTGGGACTGCTGCATGCTGCATCTGGAACTAGCAGCTGGTGTATCTGGCATGGCCCACGCCCACAGTCTGCAGGTTGATGGCAATTTTGAGGAAGTTGCCGGGCACCGGTTGCAGAGGCCAGTTCTGGTTCTATCATTGCTGCACTTTGCTCAGTTTCATCAAAGTTCATCCTTCATTAATTTGGGAGATTCTTACTGTAATACCATTGATACAGCCTACAGCAATTGTAGTAGTGATGATATCCAATGGCAGGGTTATTTAGCAATTAACATCATACAATGTAATTTGTTGGCTATTGTCACCCAAAATCAGATCCCCTTGAGGTACACATTGGATTTCCCCATCCTTCTGCATCAGCCACCAAATGCACTCAGGTCCTTGAGCAAAAGCAATCCCACAGATGGGTTTGCCTTTGCCCAAAGCAGGGATAACCCAGACTGTCTTCCCAAACATAGTCTTCATGTGCACTACAGGGGCTTTATCTCCTACTACAGTATGTTTTGATTGGGCAGGGCCAGCTCAATTGGTAGACCCCCTAAAGCTGATAAACCAGGTGGCCTTTGCTAAATGTGTATCCCATGTTTGAGGGTCCCACCACCCATTGCTCTCAGTGTAGTCTTTAACACTCACTTGTATCGTTCCATTTTCCCAGAGGCTGGTGCACGACAGGGGATGTGATACACCCACACAACGCCATGCTCTTTGGCCCAGCCGTCTGTGAGGTTGCTTCAGAAATGAGTCCCGTTGTCTGACTCAATGCTTTCTGGGGTGCCATGTCACCACAGGACTTGCTTTTCAAGGCCCAGGACAGTGTTCTGGGCGGTGGCAGGGGATATGTTTCCAGCTGCCCGGTGGTTGCTTCCACCATTGTAACCACATAGCACTCGCCTTTGGGCCTGTGGGAGTGTGATGTAATCAATCTGCCAGGCCTGCCCATGTTTATATTTCAGCCATCATCCTCCATACCACAGAGGCTTTAACCACTTGGCTTGTTTAATCACAGTGCATATTTCACATTCATGGATAACCGCTGCAATAGCATCCCTGGTTAAG
The DNA here is from genome assembly GCF_028858705.1 of Grus americana. Lineage (NCBI taxonomy): Eukaryota > Metazoa > Chordata > Aves > Gruiformes > Gruidae > Grus > Grus americana. The sequence goes on from NC_072891.1 coordinate 53,080,981, forward strand.
TCCACCCCTCGATCAGGAACCCGTCTAGATTTTGCATCTCTTCCTTGATGGCCTGAGGTGTCGTGGGCCCACCCAGCTATAAATAATTCATGTTTACATTGCCAGTCCAGATCTACCTGAGCCACTTCAATCTTAGCAGCCTGATCCACTGCTGGTTGTTTTGATGTTCCTCAGTGGCCTGACTCTTGGGTACGTGGGCATCTACGTGATGCACTTTCACAACCAGCTTCTCTAGCCAGGCAGCAATGTCTTGCCACAGCGGGGCAGCCCAGATGCGTTTGCCTCCGCCCTGCCAGTTCCTCTGCTTCCATTGCTGTAATCACCCCCACAGGGCATTGGCCACTATCCATGAGTCAGTACAGAGGTAGAGCATTGGCCACTTTTCTTGATCAGCAATGTCTAAAGCCAGCTGGATCGCTTTCACTTCTGCAAACTGGCTCCATTCACCTTCTCCTTCAGAAGCTTCTGTGACTTGTCCTATAGGATTCCATACAGCAGCCTTCCACCTCCGATGCTTTCCCACAATGCGACAGGACCCATCCATGAACAGGGCATGTTGCTTCTCATTTTCTGGCAGTTTATTATATGGTGGGGCTTCTTCAGCACGCGTCACCTCCTCCCTCTGGTTACATTCCAAAATCTTTGCCTTCTGGACAGTCCGTGATCACTTCCAGAATTCCTGGGCGGCTGGGGTTTCCTATTCAAGCCCGCTGTGTGATCAGTGTGACCCACTTAGTCCATGTAGCATCAGTTGCATGACGTGTAGAAGAGAACCTCCTTTTGAACATCCAGCCCAGTACGAGCAGTCGGGGTGCCGGAAGGAGCTGTGCTTCAGTACCAACCCCTTCCAAAGTGGCTTGAACCCCTTCATGCACTGCCAGTATCTCTTTTTCAGTTGCAGTGTAGCGGGCCTCGGATCCTCTGTATCCCCGACTCCAAAACCCCAGGGGTCGACCTCAAGTCTCCCCTGATGCTTTCTGCCAGAGATGCCAGGTAAGGCCATTCTCCCTGGTTGCAGTGTAGAGCACATTTTCAGTGTCTGGTCCTGCCTGGACTGGCCCAAGGGCTACTGCATGAACTGTTTCCTGTTTAATTTGTTCAAAGGCTTGTTGTTGCTTAGGGCCCCACTTGAAATCATTCTTCTTCCGGGTCCCCTGATAAAGAGGGCTTACAATCAGACTGCAATTTGGAATATGCATCCTCCAGAAACCCACAATGCCTAAGAAAGCTTCTGTTTCCTTTTTGCTAGTGGGTGGAGACACAGCTGCTACTTTGTTGATCACAGCCACTGGGATCTGACAACGTCCATCTTGTCATTTCATTCCTAGAAACTGGATCTCCTGTGTGGGTCTTTGACCTTACTTTGTTTTACGGCAAAACCAACTTTCAGAAGGATTTGGACTATTTTCTGTCCTTTCTCAAAAACTTCTTCTGCTGGGTTGCCCCATACGATGATGCCATCAATGTACTGCAGGTGCTCCAGAGCTTCACCCTGTTCCAGTGCAGCCTGGATCAGCTCTTGGCAGATGGTGGGGCATATTTCCACCCCTGGGGCAGTCGGTTCCAGGGGTACTGGACGCCCCTCCAAGTGAAAGCAAACTGTGGCCTGCACTCTGCCGCCAAAGGGATTGAGAAAAAGGCATTTGCGGTATCAATTGTGACGTACCACTTGGCTGCCTTTGACTCCAGCTCATACTGAAGTTCCAGCATGTCCGGCATGACAGCACTCAGCAGCAGCATGACTTCATTCAGGCCACGATAGCCTACTGTCAGCCTCCACTCCCCATTAGACTTTCACACCGGCCATATGGGGCTGTTAAAGGGTGAGCGGGTTCTGCTGATCACTCCCTGGCTCTCCAGTCGGTGAATCAACTTTTGGATGGGAATCAGGGAGTCTCGGTTGGTGCGGTATCACCGCCAGTGCACTGTTGTGGTAGCAATTGGCACCTGTTGTTCTTCAACCCTCAGGCACCCCACAACAGAAGGGTCCTCCAAGAGACCAGGCAAAGTACACAGCTGTTCAGTTTCCTCCATCTCCAAGGCAGCTATGCCAAAACCCCACCAGTACCCTTTTGGGTCCTTGAAATACCCTCTCCGGAGGCAGTCTATGCCCAGGATGCACGGAGCCTCTGGGCCAGTCACAGTGGGGTGCTTTTCCCAGTCGTTCCCAGTCATTCCCAGTCAGACTCATTTCGGCCTCCAGTACAGTCAGCTGTTGGGATCCCCTGTCACTCCAGAAATACAGCTGGGTTCTGCCCCTTCATGGCTCAATGGCATTAGGGGACACTGTGCACCGGTGTCTGCTACAGCCTTATACTCCTGGGGGTCTGATGTGCCAGGCCATTGGATCCACACAGTCCAATAAACCTGAATGTCCCTTTCCTCCACCTGGCTGGAGGCAGGGCCCCTCTAGGCCTGGTCATTGTATTTGTTACCAAGAAATGGATTCATGTGGCATACATGGGTTTGAATCTAATCCTTGTTACTCACTTCTTGTGAATACAAATCGGAAGTTCCTTCCATAAAATCATAAGTATGATCAGCCCTCCTACTCTGTCTGAGGAACGGCCCACTGGAGACTGGAGCAGCATTTTTCCTGGAAGAATCCCCTTTTGCGATTGGTTTTCTTTGCAACTCATGTACTTGTGCCTCTAGGGTCAAGATAGGTTTTCCATCCCACTTCGTCACGTCCTCTCTGTGGTCATACAGGTAAAACCACAGGGTGCCTTATGGTGTGTATGCTCTACATCCTCTCTCTTGAGCAAGGGAATGCTTACTCCTAATAGCTGAGATACTGGTCCATACAGGTGGGAAGTAGGACATATTCTATTTGAGTTGCTGAAACTTCCAGGACAGTTTCTCCACAGCCAGGATGAGGGAGGAAGACAGACTTGCTTCATATTGCTGGAGTCGGCCAGCCACTTCATCTACCACTGGCCCCTCTTCGCCTTCCGAGTCCATCAGTGCCAATGATTTGGCATACAACGACCGTGCGCTCTGTACAAACTTCCACCACATGGATCATGTGCATTGGACTTCATCTGGATCTGTGGATAACTGCACATTGTCCAGGTCATAATAAACCATCTCCCACAGAGCCAGTTTCCTCAGGTACTGGGTACCTCTCTCCATGGTGGTCCAGTTGCCTGGACAACATACAACATCTTCACTGAAGGGATACCTTTCCCTCATGCCTGACAGAAGTCACCTCCAGAGCCTGAGGGCTTGTGTCTTTTTCCTGAACACCTTGTCAATGCCCCCTTCCCTAGACAGGGATCCCAGCTGCTTGGCTTCCCTGCCCTCTAATTCCAGACTACTGGCCACATTATCCCAGCATTGGAGCAGCCAGGTAACGATGTGCTTGCCTGAATGATGGCTGAAATCTTTTCACATATCTCACAGCTCACTCAGGGACAGAGATTGGGTGTTGACCTCTGGTTCTGCCTCTTCCTCCTGTTCTTGTGATGGTCCTGGTTCATCGTCATCCCTTACTAAGGAAACTGATTTTTTTTTTCCTATTTCTTCTTCTGTATAGGGGTGACTGATATCAGCACGGGTTGTTTTTTTGGTTCAGCTGCAGTGTCTGTCACTGAGGGATTGAATAGTGTCTGTGCCCATGGCCGGAGTTTGGGAAGTGTCGGTGCCTGTCACTGGGGTTGGAGTAGCCACAGTGCCTGTTGCCAGGGTTGGGGTAGCTGCAGTGCTGGTGGGTTTGTTCTCCCTCTCTTTGCCCTGAGGGTGCTGCCTACTTTCGAGCAGTGTTTGGTAGATACTGGCCAGGGCCTAGCACAGTGCAGTAAGTTGTGCCTCTTTGGAACAGCCACAACATTTTCCTTTCAAATATTCTATCACATTATAAGGGTCCTATAGTTGTTCAGGAGTGAAGGTCCAAACCATTGGAGGTAAGAAGTTCTCCAGATACTTGCCAATACTCTCCCACATGCTATGCCAACAATGACTATCCAGCCTCGAGACTGATCTTTGGGTGGTATTCTTAAAACAATTTTTTATAACCCTAAACAGGACTTGAAACACATTCAGGAGACATAGCAATAGAAGCTTGCTGGCTTGAGCATCCCAAGGATATTAAAAATTCTCAAAAGCTGCTGTAAGCAGCCTGAAGGAAAAAGGGGAGGTGAAATAGTGGGAGAAAGTATCCCCCAATCTTCCCCATAGATTGGGTGTGATTATTAATCAATTCTGAGATGTCATTCCAGGTACAGGCATGACAGCAATGCCACATACAAATACCAGCTTAACCTCATGACCAGTGATGTTATCATATCATAAGTCGATATTACACAATGCAACAAAATGAGAATCCTGATCCCTCTCGCAGAGGTGATAAGCAGCGCCACAGGGAATACACACAGCAAGTGAGGATTTACATACCACAGCCATGTGAACAAACAGAACACCATTGTGACCAGCGACTATTTAACTAATATAATAAATGTGTATAACAACTTTGTTTTAACACGTTCTCGTCAGACCTGTTGTTATCTCAACCCTTTGTGCCCCACATTGGCCACCAAAAAGGACTGTCGTGGTTCAGCCCCAGCCGGCGTCTGAGCATCACTCAGCCGCTTGCTCACCCCTCCCCCCCGGTGGGATGGGGAGGAGAATCAGAAGAAAAACACAAAACTCGTGCACTGGGATAAGGACAGCTTACTGCGACAGCAAAGGGAGAGGGAAATAACAACAACAATACTTATTACAGAATATACAAAGCAGGTGATACACAATGCAATTTGCTCACCCCCAGAGCCTGATGCCCATCCCAGAGTAGCAGCCCCTCCTCCCCAGCCAGCCCTCTTTATATACTGAGCATGATGTCATATGGTATGGAATATCCCTTTGGCTGGTTTGCATCACCTGTCCTGGCTATGTCCCCTCCCAGCTTCTTGTGAAAATTAATTCTATCCCAGATGAAAACCAGGACACATAATTTATTTTGTACGGCCTCTTTCTAGATTTCAGTGCCAAACTGAAAGCTTACCTTGTTGAACAAAATTCCTTGTGCTCTGTTGACTGTTCAGTAACTAGGCAGACTAAACAGCTATACTGTGGAGCTCATACTGACTGTACTTGGAGACAAAAGCAGAGGAGAGCAGCTTTATTTATTGTCAAGAGAAATCCGCCTCTTCCACTGGTGTCTCAGGAGGCAACAGGAGCTTCCGCTGTAATTCACAGTACTTCTGACATGAAAAAGATAAGTGCACGCCTTTTCCCCAAAAGTATTATTCATTTTCTGAGTGTGTAGATGAAAAGTAAGCAACCTCACCTTTATGAAATGAGTGTGCATACTTCCCCATTTACATTAAAAATATAGGATCTTACTGGAAACTTTTCAGTCAGCAAGGGAGCCCATCTAAAAATGCAATTGATGGTGTCCTCCATGTGGAAATGCACTGCTTGATTTTAGAGCATTTATATAGTAAAATTTTAGTAAATGATTTCCATGTAGTTTTTTCTTTGCATTGGTAATGAGTCAGCATAATATATTGCAACATCAGCCTGAATGGCCGACTGCATTGGCTTTGCTATCACAGTTTACATTTGTTTTAAAAGCAATCAGTTCTATGTGGATTATCTACATGGCCTCTGTGCTATGAAGTTTATCCCATGCTCTTTGCATGACCAACTCCTTATGCTGTCTCTGTGTAACACCGTAATGCATCTGCTGAGCATGTGTTAAAGGCCATAATGACAGTTAAATTCAAATGAGATTTCTGCTGGAATAAAAAATGCGCTCAGGTCTATCACTTAGATGTGTTGCAGGCTATGCAGTCCACCATGTTTTCTAAGTCAAATGATTACTCCAGCTTCCTAGTCTGAAGCTCCAGGATGTAAAAACCACATCATTTATACAGATGCTAATCAGTCCCTAAAAGTATTCAAAATGATCTGTAACAATTCTGATTTTAACAACTTGTGCTATTAAGAACATTTAAATGGTGTAATCGCATTTTCAGCTATACTAGCATGTAAGACAGCACGGAATAGAAAACAAATCAGCCTCTGGGTGGTTAATTTCTGATGTGAGTTAAGCTCTACAGCATCAAGAGAAACTTCAGTGATTCTGCAGGGCCGAAAAGGGAATTTTAAATTATAACAATTGGGATCTCAATAAAATAATTCTGCCTTCAGATCTGTTAATTATGCAGTGAAACAAGAACTGGGTGTTTGCTCAAGGTGGGAAGCAACTGTAAAGTTCAGCATGAGAATACAATAAAGGTACTTTGTAAAATACTATCCTAGCCTATTAGATTTAAAGTAAGACCTAAACTATATCCCACACATCTTCTTAGCAACCCTGTGATCCTGTGAACCAAGAATCACTAAGACTGAAAAAAGTACCAAGAAAAGAGGCATGTTTTTTACCCAGCTGTCTTTTACTTTCTGGTCTGGTGTAGTAAAAATCCAAACAAATTGTTCTTTCTACAGAAGCTGTATTTTCTATGGGTTTCTGTCCAGTATCTACTCTGTCACATTATTCTCTTCTTTTGGTCTCCCTCTTATACTTAGAGTGCCTCCCATAACCCTGAGATCTTTTTGGTTGAGTGGACAGGGCATCAAGAGGCAACGTCTGCCATGGCTGGCTTGGAACAGGATCTTCTGAGCTTTTGGGGAGCTGGCCAGAAGCAAGAAATAGCTGACGCCCCTCTGCCTTCCTTCACACACAGTACCAGTGGTTTGTCTTCCTAGATGCCAACTTTTACAACATTTATAAGACATCAAAGTCATTGGGGTTTCCACCCTTCCATCCAGCATGACTGAAGCTGGCCAGCAGATACGCCTGTTATCAGAGAGGGACTAAGAAAATGGATGCATGCTGATCGCATGACTTCATAACCCCTTTTTCCAAAGCAAACTGTTCTAAAAAGGCTCAGCACAGACTCTAATGCAAGAACATTAAAATGCTGAAGAGACCACTCCTTTGACAATGAACAGGAAAAAAAAAGCAGATGTAACCTGCAGTAAAAACTTACATGATTAAAAAAAAACCCCAAAAAACCAAAACACATGACAAAGAGACAGCCCATGCTTAGAAAGACAAAGCATGCAGTTAGTTTCCAGCTAAGCAGAACTGCCGCTCCTTGTGCCATATAGTCAGCACTTAAAAATACATGTGCCTGATGGAGAAAAAGAAAAATGGGAGAGGGGAGTTGTTGTAGTATGAAAAACTACACTAGGAAATTAGTTTGGGAGGGGGCAGGGAAGAAGAGGACAACCTTGAATGATTCTTTCCTCTGAATAACCTTATATTATATTACGGAAATACTAAATCCAGAATAGGAAATTTTAATACAACGGTAAAGATTTTTTTATAATTCTGTAGGGAAATAATATAAACTGAGTTCAATTTTATTCTGAAACGTAGTGCCTTAAGTAGTAGATTTGTGTCCCAGGTGTCCCGTCTGGCCCCCTCCCTGCACAGTGCTGGTCCCAGGGGCGCATTCTGGTAGAGTATCAGTAAACAGCCACTCAAGAGTTACTCATATAGATTCCAGATTTTTCCCCTGGCAAAGGGTAGGGTCTTCTAAGTGCAGCACCAGGGAAACTGTGATTCTTTCCCAAATATTTGCTAGCTCTCATTTTCGGTAGTGTTGAATATATGCATGACAAGTGCACCATTTCTCTTTCTGGGCTGGTTTAGGGCCCAGTTGGTTCCTTTTATGTTTACTGGTCATTTCTGGTCAACAGCTATTTCAGAAACGAAGGGTTGAGCCTACTCTTAAACAGGATAATTACTTTGGGACTTCTCTGAAGTTTTCACATGACACTTCCTCCAGCCACTATCTAATAAAAATACTGAATTGCTCTTTTACAATTACACAAACTGACAGCAGAAGGCCAGGAGTAAAGTAAACATGCGTGCCTCCATGTGTTGCGGGGTGCGGGAGTGTGACCATGACGTGTGTTCCGTGTGTTCTCCTGCAGAGGGAGTAAGAAGTCCCATGCTGGGGATTTCTGGCATGCAGAGATAGAGCCAAAACAGAACAGAGGGAAATGTGCTTATAGTCCTTTGCATGGACTTGTCTAAAATCCTCTGTCAGCCTATGTGCTCCTCACCCAGCCTGTATATTGGAGCTGCTCTCTACATCTGCCAAGTGGTATAAAGCAGAAGGAATACATTAGTGAATCTGACTAGTGAAAGGCAAAAGAAAGGAAAAAAAGGGGGGGGCTAAGAACTTCCGGTAGTTATTAGCAATCACACATGGCGACACTGTATTGGGTTTGCATGGCAAGGTTTTGGTAGCGGGAAGGGCCACAGGGGCAGCTTCTGTGAGAAGCTGCTAGAAGTTTCCCCTGTGTCTGATAGAGCCAATGCCAGCCGGCTCCAAGACAGTCCCACCGCTGGCCAAGGCTGAGTCCATCAGCGGCGGTGGTAGCGCCTCTGGGATGACACAGCTGAGGAAAAAAAACACCAGGGGCAATGGCAGCCAGAGAGAGGAGTGAGAAGATGTGAAAGGAACGACTCTGCAGACATCAAGGCACCAGTGAAGAAGGAAGGGGAGGAGGTGCTCCAGGCGCCAGAGCAGAGATTCCCCGTGGAGAAGACCATGGTGAAGCAGGCTGTCCCCCTGCAGCCTGTGGAGGATGACGGTGGAGCAGAGATTCCTCTGCAGCCCATGGAGGACCCCACGCTGGAGCAGGTGGAGGCACCCGAAGGAGGCTGTGACCCCATGGGAAGTCCACACTGTAGCAGGCTCCTGGCAGGACCTGTGGCCCCATGGAGAGAGGAGCCCACGTCAGGGCAGGTTTGCTGGCAGGACTTGTGACCCCGTGGGGGACCCCACGCTGGAGCAGTCTGGTCCTGAAGGTCTGCACCTCGTGGAAGGGACCTGTGTTGGAACAGTTGGTGAAGAACTGCAGCCCGTGGGAAGGACTCATGTTGAAGTTGGTGGAGGACTGTGTCCCGTGAGAGGGACCCCAGGCTGGAGCAGGGGCAGAGTGTGAGGAGTCCTCCCCCTGAGGAGGAAGGAGCAGCAGAGACAACGTGTGATGAACTGACCGCAGCCCCCATTCCCCGTCCCCCTGTGCTGCTGGGGGGAGGAGGGAGAGAAATGGGGAGTGAAGTTGAGCCCAGAGTGAAGGGAGGGATGGGGGAAGATTTTAAGATTTGATTTTATTTCTCATTACTCTTCTTTGATTCAATTGGTAATAAATTAAATTAATTTTCCCCAAGTCGAGTCTGTTTTGCCCATGATGGTAATTGGTGAGTGATCTCTCCCTGCCCTTATCTCGACCCATGAGCCTTTCATTATATTTTCTCTCCCCTGTCCAGCTGAGGAGGGCAGTGATAGAGCGGCTTTGGTGGGCACCTGGCTGGAAGCCAGGGTCAACCCACCACAGACATTGTCTTTGGTGTGTTAAATAATGTTTGGGAAAGGAATGCCATTACGGGTAAATATCCAGCTGAAAGGGAATAAAAAAGTATGCATCCAATCACATGGTAAATTGTACTGAAGAGAAATTGCAATTACCACAAAACAAGTCTTCCAAACACCAGAAATTGAACTAATATAACCAAATATGCAGGAGAGGCATGGATAAATCTTCCAACCTTTTTTTGTCTTGCAGAAAGACGGGAAAGAAAAGAGGAAGAGCAGAGAAAGAAAGAAAGAGAGAGAAAGGCAGAACAGGGAGCCACTGTCCACAGGCATCACTGCTTTCTGGGAATATGAACAATGATGTGTCTTGATATGTAATAATTATAATAATTCGGCCCTTGCAGACATCCCTGCAAAGCTTATTTGTGTGCTCTACCTGGATAGCTCACTTCCAGCACTGAGCATCTCTTCTCATCGTGGCTGCAGCACACCTGGACTTTTAGCAGTTGCTTTCCAGGACCATGTTGCAAATCCTGATTTTAGGATCCTGTCAACTATGTCGTTTTGTCACAAATAGTGACTTAGGATACTGCCAACTATGCCAATTTCTTGCATATTGATTTTTACACAATTTTGAGGTAGCAGTTAACACTGTTATGGTAAATCACAAGATTAGATTGTATGATATTTAATGACACTCAATTATCAGCCAATCAAAAAATAAAGTCATTCAACAAAATTTGTTACAATGAAAATTTTGCGACTTGGTTAAAGATTCAAAAATGGCAAGATTCACACAAGACATGACAGAGTTTTCTAAATCAAGTCACATATGCACACGCACACAGAGATACAGACACAGAGGTTAACATATCATCAAGATTTTCTCTCTTCACAAGCTGTAGTGAATTACTCACTTTCCTCCTCCGTCAGCGTTTGTCAGCGGATGATCTTTGAACCCTTTTCCTTCATTGGCGTCTATCAACGGACGATCTTTGAATCCTCACAAAACCTACCCTGAGAGGCGTCCCAGCTCAGAGGAGATACTGGTTCACACCCCGCTGCGGTCCCGGAGAGCCCAAAGGGTCTCACGTAGGGTTGATGTTTACAGGATCGTGAGATGATTGACTTTGGTCAGTGTTCTTTTCCATTTGGGTCATTATTCTTGTCAGGTAATTCTGGTACCTTCCAGATTGGGCTACGAGATGGGGCTACGATCCAGGCAGCAGGAGTTCCAGGTACAGTTGGGGAGCGCCTAATTGTCCCAGGTCACTGCACCTGTAACCAAGGCAAGAACACAATGTTGGGATCACAAATGGCCCAGGGGGGCTGCACCACCAGACTATCCAATACGTGGACCCTTCCTCATTCTTTAGCTCCCATATAACACATTTAGTTGTGCAGAGAACGAAGGGTAAGTCTGGGAATGTTTTTGAGGAAAAGACTGTCTTTGCTTGTCTCATGAGCACTGTGCCTGCAATACCGCAGCCGGGCACTGGCGGGGGAGCTCTGCCGGGCACCCCAACGGGAGGCGGAGGCGGGTCACCTCCTGCCACAGGCTCCGCGCCGGCGGCTCCGGCGGGCGGAGCGGTGCGGAAGGGTGACGGCTCTTCCTCGGCACCGGTCCGCGCTCGGGGGCGCAAGGACCAGCCACGCAACGCGCGGTTGATGCTGCTCACCGAGTGAGCCGTGCTTGGGCAGGAAAAGAAGTATTTAAAAAATAAGAACAAAGACTATGCTGCACCAGGAAAGCTAATTGTTAAAATTTCCTTTTTCTTCGAAATGTAAATTGGACACCTACTTTGTTTGGATTTTGCACTCGCTTCTTTTAAATGGAGCATGAAATGTGGTCAGATACAATGATTCTAAAATAGCTTCAGCTACTGATGTTTGCAAAGCCAGGAAATTAATTATGTCTTCCATGGGGAAAAATAAAATATAAAATAAAATAAAATAAAATAAAATAAAATAAAATAAAATAAAATAAAATAAAATTAATATTTCCATTTCTTTCCTTGAAAGTTTCCTCCAACAGGGCACTAATGATTGATTTTTATGCAGACGTGTCAGTAATTCCACTCATTTGTCTTACGTGAGCGGGTAAGTTTGGTATAGATATAAATGGAAAAAACCTGGCTCAAGGACAACTAAACAAAATAAGAAAACACTTTAAAGTATCAGGTAATGTTTTAAGTCTTCTATTGAGTTACCTTAGACTTCTTAAAAGATTGGCAACACAGATACAGCAATCAGGAGTGTGTTTTACTTCATGTTTTTAGAGTCCACAAGCAGAACTTTCTAAGGCACACATAATTTATTTTAGCCAGAGAAGTCCTGTTGTTGGGTTGGGTTCACCCATCTGCAGGAATGGTTACAGCTACATAGACAAATCTGTACTTGGAAAAGGAACATCCTCGCAAGGAGGAGCAAACTGAACTGTACACAAGTCTTTAAAACTGTATTTTGCAGAAAAATATTCAAAGATGAGACTGCATAATGGCCTAGTCTTTCACTGGTGGTTAGACTGTCAGAGGTGACTGTTGGCTCCCCGTACTTCTGTCAGCTGCTTGCGCTTCTCTTAGGGGACATGTTGGTTTTCCAGGCTCACAACACCAGAGGTGGCAGCAAGAGGAACCATTCCCACGTTCTGCCTTGCTGTGAAGAGATTCAGTCCCCAGGCAACTGGTTTGCTGCCTAGAGCGCTGGACATGCATTTTGCTGTCTCCTAAAATATTCTGCTGATTTGACTGGCCTGTTTTGCTGTGTTTGGCCAAGCTAGCAACTAATCTTCATGTCTGGAGGAAAGTATCTGGTTTAGCAGTCTGCAAACATGCCAGTGCAGTGACTTCTGCATTCCTGTTTCCCCTCCATAACTGCCAGTAATGCAGAACTTGTACATGCAATAGTCTCTTGCAGTCTGGGAGATCCTTTGCACTGGTTTGCTCTGTGCACTTAACAATTGCTCTCCTTTTTTTTTTTTTTTTTTAATGTATGATCATCTGCTCCATGAAGCGTCTTAGACTTGCATTGTGACAGTCTTGGAAATGAAGAATTACTGGTTCTTCCAATTCACCTTCCAGTGTGCACTGTGGAAACAAAGAGGATGCTGACCTCCAGGTATGCAGGATGAGCCCTCTCTGCCACAAACCATACAAATGCACACTTTAATTAGCATTAAAAGGTCCAGATTAACCAAAACCTGGCATTCTCTGTGGAAGTCTCCTCATGCTTCTAATAACAGGCCGAGAGGCAACAGCAGTGGATGGTGGATCCATTTATGTAACAACAGTACTTTTCACTACATTTTTGTGGAATTAAAATTAATCAAAGCTTGCTAATTTAAACATTAAAAGATTTAGGAAATGACAGAATAAAAATTGTTTGAGCAATCCTAATTCCACCTCCACCTTCATATACACACACTCCACCTAATGACCTGCATAGTCTTTAATTACACTTTCAGGTACCATTTTAACCTGGGCTCCTTAGATAGTAAGGAACACACAAAACTAGTATGTCTGCCTATTTCCTTCTCCTTCCTTTTTTTTTTTTTAATGTTAGTGAGTTTTAATGGAACTTGACAGAGGGACAGCCTTCTCAAAACCAGCAAAGCTCCTACATTTTCATGAAAATCTGGGGCTGAAGAGAGAGAAGAACCTATTAGCACCCCAGCATAGAAAACCTGCAGTGTCAGCACCACACAGATAATTCATGCAGCAGGGGGATATTACTAATGCCCCAACCATGATGAAAGGTTGTAACTTACTCAATGCTAGTCAACCCAAAGGTGCACCCCTAAGGTATCTGGCTTCTTAGTTCTGCAGCTCAGTACATGTTGTTCCCTGCCTCTTTTCAGTGCACAGCAGGGGAAGAAGCAGCCTTCCACTCTATCACTATCTCCAGCAGTGATGAGCTCTCTGAAGCTTCAACCAAGTGTAAGAGCAGGTCATCTCAGTACTCAGGAAAAAAGGAGACATATCAGCAGACCAGCTTGGGTAAGGAATCGTGGCAGAACTCCAATGCAAAAGAAGAGCATACAGGAGGTGGAAGCAGGGATGGGTTACAAGGGAGAAATTTAGCAACATTGCCTGGGCATGTAGGGATAGTGTTAGAAAAGCCAAAGCTCAGCTGGAGTTTCAACTTGCATGTTAAGGGTAACAAGTAGAGCTTCAACTGCTAAATTAGTGGGAAAAGGCTGAACAAGAAAAATGGCAGTTGGTTACTGAATAGGCTGGGTGATTTCGTGAGAGTGGTCACAGACAAACTTGAGGAACTCAATGCCGCCTTTACCTTAATCTTCACCAGCAAGGGGAAGGATGACCATTAGTGGATGAGTCAGGGAGAAAACTTGACTCATACAAGTCCATGGAACCAGAAAGGCTGTGTCCAAGGATGCTCAGAGAGCTGGCTGATGCCACAGCAAGGCCACTTGCGATCATCTTTGAGGGGCCATGGGTACTCCTGCCAAATGGAGAAATGCTGCATCTATATTCAAAAAAGCAGTCAAAGGACAGCCCAGGCAACTGCAGGTTATCCAGTCTCACTTCAGTCCCTGGAAAAAACGTGAACCAAGTTCTCATGGATGATATTTCTGGACACATGAAGAAGAAGCAGGCAATTCAGTGCAGAGGCTAGTTGGAGGCCTGTAACTAGCGGTGTGGCCCAGGGGTCAGTACGGGGTCTGGTCTCGTTCAACATATTCATCAATGACCTGGACGAGGGGACAGAGTGGACCCTCAGCAAGCGTATCCTCACACTGGGAGGAGTGCCATTCAGTGACATCTGGACAGGCTGGAGAGTTGGGCAGAGAGGAACCTAATGAAGTTCAACAAGGGCAAGCGTAGGGTCCTGCTCCTAGGGAAGAACAACCCCAAGCACCAGTACAGGTTAGGGGTTAACCTGCTGGGAAGCAGCTCTGCAGAGAAGGACCTGGGCGTCCTGGTGGACAACAGGTTCTCCATGAGCCAGCAGTGTGCCCTTGTGGCCAAGAAGGCCAATTGTATTCTGGGATGCATTGAGAAAAGCGTGGCCAGCAGGTCAAGGGAGTTTATCGTCCCCCTCTACTCTGCCCTGGTGAGGCCAGATCTGGAGTTCTGTGTCCAGTTCTGAGCTCCCCAGTTCAAGAAAGACAGGCAGCTACTGGAGAGAGTCCAGCAGAGGGCTATGAGGATGATTAGGGGACGGGAGCATCTCTTGTATGAGGAAAGGTGGAGAGAGCTGGGTCTGTTTAGCCTGGAGAAGAGAAGACAGAGAGGGGATTTCATCAACGCTTATAAATATCTAAAGGGTGGATGTCAAGAGAAAGGGGCCAGACTCTTTTCAGTGGTGCCCAGTGACAGGACAAGGGGCAATGGGTACAACTGGAACACAGCAAGTTCCATCTAAACATGAGGAAAATCATCTTTACTTTGAGGGTGCCAGAGCACTGGACCAGGCTGCCCAGAGAGGTTGTGGAGTCTCCTTCTCTGGAGATATTCAAAACCTGCCTGGACGCAATCCTGTGCAGCCTGCTCCAGGTGATCCTGCTTTAGCAGGGGGTTGGACTAGATGGTCTCCAGAGGTCCCTTTCAACCCCTACCATTCTGTGATTCTGTAATTTGGAATAATCAGCATGGGTTCACCAAGGATAAATCACACCTGGTGAACCTGCCAGATTGCCCTTTTTTGATAAAATACTGGGATTTGTGGATGGGAGGAGAAGAGTGGATGTAATTTACCATGAGTTTAGCAACATTTTCAACGCTGTCTCCCACAGTGTTCTTGTATGTAAGTTAGGACAGTATGGTCTGGTACTGGTTGGATGGGGTCAGAGAGTTGTGGATAATGGGTTGTACTCTATCTGAAGGCTATACTGTGACATCTATCCTAGGACTGGTCCAGCAGTAGAATGAGTTGCACAGAGACGTTGCACAGTCTCCATCACTGGAGGTTTTCAAGACCAGATTGAGCCCTAAGCAAACCATTTTGATTTCATTGCTGATCCTGCTTTGAACAGGAGGTTGGACTACAGACGTCCTGAGGTCTCTTCCAACCTGAATGATCTTGTAATTCTTACCATGAGTACTCAACACTTGAAGGCTGCTTTGGGTGCAGAATCCTCTCCCAACATTGTTGTTCTGCACTCATTTTATAACCAAGGTACAGAGACTTCAACAAACCATTTCATAGAATCATAGAATCATGGAATCATAGAATGGTTTGGGTTGGAAGGGACCTCAAAGATCATCTAATTCCAACCTCCTGCCATGGCTAGAGACACTCTCCACTAGACCACATTGCCCAAAGCCCCATCCAACCTGGCCTTAAACACTGTCAGGGATGGGGCATCCACAACCTCTCTGGGCAACCTGTTCCAGTGCCTCACCACCCTCACAGTAAAGAATTTCTTCCTAACATCTAATCTAAATCTGCCCTCCTTCAGCTTAAGGCCATTACCCCTTGTCCTGTCACTACATGCCCTTGTCAACAGTCCCCTCTCCAGCCTTCCTGTAGGCCCCCTTCAGGTACTGGAAGGCTGCTATAAGGTCTCCCAGGAGCCTTCTCTTCTCCAGGCTGAACAACCCCAACTCTCTCAGTCTGTCTTCATACGAGAGGTGCATTTGCTGATCACCTTCTTTCACATACCTACTGTTTCAGCATTTCCCTCCTGACAGAAAACAAACATTTGTATTTTTTTTTTTTTATACCAGGGACTGGTCAGTGTACAAGTTGTGTAGCTGTGTCTGTTCAGTGTTTATCACATGCTCACACATCAGAGACCACAGGTACCTCAGTACAAGTACCTACAAAACAAGAAACTGCTTAACTGAGAAACACCTGTGACATCAGGTTTAAGGTCCCAGTTTCTGAAAATAAAATCCAGGATGAAAAGAGGGTATAGGATGTGCCGGGGCATGGGGAAGAGAGGGTGACACTGGGGAGAAGGGGACTAATGGAGATACATCAGGCAGAAGCAAAGCACCAGGAAAGTATGAGGAGGCGCAGGGCAGATGGGGCTGTTCTTCAACACTAATCCTACTACTGTCCTTGGTGCGCTGCCAGTAACAAGTGGTGCCCCTGCTCATGGGATACATGATATAGAGCAGAATGAATTTGCACAGAGCCACTCTGAGTTCTCTTAGCTGCCTGCAGCCCCAGACTAGTCCTCGCAGAGTATGTATAGCAAAGAAAACATCTAGGAGAATCATGAGGGGGAAAAAAAATTGAATTTCCTCCCAGATGTGATTTACACATATTCCTCTGATTATTCTGGTCCAAACAGAAAAGCAGTTCTCTCCTGCTGCAGTTGTCTTTTTCCCTTTCTGTGGCCTTGCTCAACACATACTTTCTGATGTCTGCACCCAAGGTGATAGAGCTCTCATAGACAGCATCTCCTTCACTGCCCAGTTACAATTCACCCCTGAACCCTATTTCAAGTAAAAACCAGCACACCAAGTTATCTTGACATCAAAAGTAATGCAGAAAGGGTCTAAAAAGGGCAGCCTTAATTTTGGTCTGTCCTACAAATATATGCCATTTGAGCTTTTCATGTATTTTACTAGCAAAATGGACAGCAGAGAGCATAAGCAGTAAAGGTATTTCACATGGGATCCTGGTTTCTGCCAGCATTATTCAGATTTCTTTAATGATAACACAGATTTTTGAGCTGAAAAAGAAATGGACACAGTGGATTGATCATGTGGAGAGAGAAGTTCATTTTCATACAGGGCCTGCCTGCCAACAGGAGAGACTGGGGAGCGCTGGGAATGATGGGTCTCCTGGGGAGCACCGACCACTGAGTCCTTCTGCTGTCCCATACACCTGGGCCTCTTTCTAGTGTGTTGATGTACAAGTTTCTTCCCCTGTGTCAGCACTGACGGGTCAGGAGGGCAGTTAAGTCATGCACACAACCCAGGTCACAGAGTGTCTCTTCAGAGCAGGACAAAAGTTGCTGTGCATCAGCCTACAGCATACAAAGAGCAGGGCAGCAGCTCATAAACCAGGCAAACCTGGTCAAGCTTTTGCAGACATAGGAACAGGACAATCATTAATATCACTAAATGCTATTACTAAATGTCAACCCCTAATTCCAGTTGAGTGAGACTGGAAGGTGCAATCTATCAGTCAGTAAAGCTTGCTCACTAGCACAAACAATCCATGCTTCTCTCTATCCTGCAACAACAGGCTTGACTTGGGGTTGTAATGGTTTCTTCTCTCTCCTTCCTCTCTCTCTCTCCCTCTCACACCCCCCACCCTCCCTCCACTCCCTACCACCACTCCCACCAGCATGGAAAATTTCAGCTAAATTGTTCATGAGAGAATACTTGCATGCAGGATAACGCTCCCTGTCCATCTATCCACTCTTCCGAATATGCCCAAAGCATTTGAAATAAAGTCCTTCTCACAGTAAATGACCCCAGCCTCTGGCTGAGAGGGTGTTGTGCTCTTAGCAGGTCGTGGTGAGGAATGGCACAAGGGTTTCAGAGGACTGAGCACTGATGACAGCACCTTGGAGTAATTTCTGGAATCCCTTGGCCTGTCGGCTCCGCACTCCTGAGTCTGAACAGTGGGGGTGATCAAATCTCAGGGCTGCAAGAACTACATCCAGGCACCATCAAAGACCAACCAACTTGAAGTGACAGGTCTTGTTTAGGAGTGGAGGAGGCTTTTGCTTTGCACTCTTGGCTTTTTCCCTTGGTGAGTTTTTGAGAAGGAGAGTAACAGCTAGTGTAAGGTGTCTCTGCATTGGGGGCAGAAGATACTGCTCTCTGCAACATAACCAGTCGTATAAAACCATGACAAAACTATACATCCCGTGGCTGATAGACCCCTGTGGGTCTTAACATCCTCCCTTTATTCTCCTCAAGTCCTTTCGCTACTCCAGTAAGCGATCACCCTCGGACAGGGCTGCTCCCACAAGGCTTCTCCCTCCTCCAGCCACCAGCACCCCCAACCACTGCAGCCGCCGCTCCGGCGCTGCCCGAGGCAAGAGTTAACGGTAACTCTTACGACAGCGGAGCTATCAGCGGACATTAGTGATGTTGCTGTTGTTGTTTTCACGGCCCACGGGGACAAAAAGCGCTTTCCTCCCCCGAGCGCCTTAGCAACCCACTTTCGGAGCACTTTAGCAGTCCCGTTTCGGAGCACCGGGCTTTTCCCCTCTGCCAGGCGAAACCCAGGGCAAACCCGGCTCCCCGGGCAGCAGCAGCCAGCTCCGGGCCGGGCTCAGCACCTGCGGGGAGCGGCTGTCGCTCGGATTGGCGCGGCTCCGCTGGGCGCCTGCACCGCTGCCCCACGCTGCAGGCCGTGCCGTGCCCTGCCGCGCCGTGCCGTGCCGTGCCGTGCCGGGCGGCAGGCGGTGGCTCGGCCGGGGCCGCCCCGGGGAGGCTGGCGATGCGCGGCGGGGCGGGGCCAGGCGGGGCAGTGCCGTGCCGAGCAGAGCAGTGCCGAGCCGAGCCCAGCCGAGATGGAGGGTGCCGAGGCGGCGAGTCTGCTGGGGGAGCGCGGCCTGGGGGGGCTGGCCCAGTTCAAGACCTACCGGCGGCGGTGGTTCCTGCTGGCCGCCGTCTGCCTGCTGAACTGCTCCAACGCCATGGTGAGTGCGGCGCGGGGGCGGCACCGGCCCGACCGGCCCCGGCTTCCCCCGCTGCCCCCGCGCACCCTCCCCGCCGCCGGGAGCCGTTCCCGCTGAGCGGCTGGCGGAGCCCCCGCGGCCTGGGGAGGGGGCGGGGGGACGACGACACTCGGCATCGGGGACGCTCCTCCGGAGGGGCGAGGGCGGTGCAGAGCAGGCAGGGCAAACAGCCCTTTCTCCTGCCTACCTGTGACGGAGCTCTGGGAGCAACTCTGGCTGCTGCTGCCACCGCCGAGGGAGGATGGGGTGACAGGGCTCACCTGAGCCAAAACCACCTCCGATCTCTTCCTAGAAGCAGCCACGCAATCTTCAGGGCTCTGCCCCAGTGCCCTGTCTCAGATCCACCCCCTCATCCTTGGAGCACCGGGACTCAGTTATACTCGAACAGCGCGGAGAAGCCTCAGCCTGGCCGTGCCTTAGGGACCGAATAAGCGGGTTTTCCTTTTTTAACCTTGTTTCTCTGGTTACAACTTCGGCCAGCGCACCTCTCTTTCTGACCGGTGGGTTCCGGGGCATAGAGGGGTGGTGATGGGGAAAGGGCAGGATGGAGTGGGAGGGGGTGTGTGATCTGGAAGTGCACAGCAGGAAGTACCGCAGCGTCAAGCCAGACTGGGATAGAGCAAAATGTATTCTGGAGCACACCTCAAATTGCTGCCGAGTCCACTTTGTAGGCCATGGGGTGGAATAGAAGATATGCAGCGTCTGTGAAGGGTCACATGTTTCAAGCCTAAGAATAGGAGAACTGTATTGAAACTCTTTGGGTGGAGCAGCAGGAGTTAGCTCTGCCTTATTGCTGGCCTATGACAGCAGATTTATCTGGTCAGAAAAAGGAGCAAGTAGGTTTCCTTTTGGTGTCTGTTGCACATACAGAACAGTACAGGAGTGATTCTGCACTAAACATACTAGTATGTTAACTTTGTATTGCTTACAGATACTTTAGTCTGAAGGACCTGAAAAAAAAAAGGATACCAGATCACACCCCACCTGTTAGATTAAAACTAAGTTCAGTAATTACCAAGATAAACACATGAAGTTTCCCCTTACCAGGTCCTAGTATGCAAGATGGAAGCCCACATCTTTGCTCACCAAGTCACTGAGGACACTGTTGATAATTATCAGACTGATGTAGAATTATTTATGTGCTTGAGGATTACCATGCTGCGAATGCAGACTGTCTCACAGCCAACATCAGGCACTGCAACCTGCAAACATTTAAATGCTGGGAAGGAAGAGTAGGTATTCCATGATGCAAGAGTGCTGGAGTAAAGAAAAGGAAAAACATAGGGAGAATTTGGCTGTATATGGAAAACAAAAAATGAATATGCCTTCTCAAGGGAAAATCACTGTATCCTTGAAAAGCGTAAAAAAGCGCCGCAGAAAAGCAATGTGAAGCCCCACTGCTTGCTTACAATTAAATTGGCACAGCACAAGAACATTATGTAGCAGGAAAAAACCCACCCTGCTGGAAGTGGACATTGACAGTATGGGTGTAAGAAGCTGTACAAAACCTTTCCAGGATGTCTTGTCAGTCTTTGACTTTGCTGAAACCTTCACAGTGAAACTGGAGTGTTACTTAAAAAGATCCTTTCAATGCATTTGTTAGTATAACTGTCTCCTGAGTCACATTGCTGAAAACTTTGTGGCCCTGAAAGATTGTACTGTTGTCTGTCTGCTTGGTCTCTTGCCAACTTACTGACTGTCCACAGTATTATTTTCCCCTGGTGTGAACTTAAGCCAGAAATTCACCACTTCAAAACTGGGTGCTTAATAAATATCCTAGGGTGGAAATACTGTTTCTAAGCCACTGCAAAGGTCTGGAATGGCAAGTATGCTGACATATGAAGTTGTAATCAAGCATTTCCTGATGCTAAAGTTTATCCTAAATCTGCCTGATAAAAATCATATTGAAATAGAGGGAGTGGTTGAAAGGCCATGAATTCAAAGTGGTTGGTTACCATTTAAAAGTTCCAGATGGAAAGATTAGTTTACAAGTTCTGTGGTGTGAAAATTACCTTGCAAGTTAAGGTGTGTCCTCAATTCCTGTGCAGATGTTGCATGCAGCACTTCATTCTACGTATTCCTGTGTCAGGCTATCTGCAAAATGCATTTGGTGAGGACGCATGACTTCTGAATGGTCTGACTCGGAAAGAACAGATCACCTCATGTGCTGGACGAAGCTTCCAGGACGATGCCTTGTATTCCCCACTCTTACCCCTGCACCCGTGCAGCTTTCTATTAGTGGCCTTCAGTGTCACTAGAAGTGGGAGGCAGGAGACAGTCCTGAGAGGGAGAGACTGTCAGTGTCAGGAAGACAAGGTAGGAGCAACTTAACTGCAGGAAAACACACTTGGTCATGCAGCAAGGGCAGGCTGAGAAAGACGTATTTCTTTGTTCAGTCTGTTTTAGGATTGTGATTGAGCAAAGCCAGGCCAGACCATGTGGTGATGAAAGGGGCACACTTCCCTACTTCCTCGTGCTACACATCATCATGTGAAATTCCCTCTTTAACCAGAGCACAGTGGGATAAATATGCCATAGGGGAGGCTTTTACACCAACAATAAATAGCCCCTTACTTGAAATTTCTATTACTGACCTGAGTTTAAAAGCCTCTGTCTCTCCTTACTATGCAAAGTGGGTACTATCTTACCAGGGATTGGCTCTCATTTCCTAAATACAGCTATTCTGGAAATTCCTGAGCTGATAATGTAGTGTAAGAAAGCCTTTCATTGTCTTAAGAAGGCCATAAGTAGGCATCAGTATAATTCACTTGCTGCCTTAAGTCCTGGGCAGAGAGGCTGTTCTGACCACAGCTAAGCTTAGATGATTGCTCCTCAGCTGTCTCTTGCAACACTCCTGGTGAGGGGTGACATAACTATGCCTGCAGTTGCTCCCCAGATTTGTTTTGTGAAACTGTTGCTGTGGCTTTGTGTGGGTTTTTTAATCTGAAGACTCAGTGTTTAAGAGTATTCATGGTGTGCTGACAGCTGCTGTAGCAGTAAACTTTTGAGGCAAATTCCTTCCTTTTTGCCTCCTCCCTGTGAAGCTGAACATGTGGGAACTTTGTGTTTCACAGGAGGAACTTTTCCTTGCCTTAGCACTAGGGACAGAGAAATGCACAGAAGAATGAAATTAAGAGTGTTTCCTGCCCTGTTTTGTGCTTGTCAGCATGAGCAAGCTAGGGAGGAGAAGAGGAGCAGAGAATTGGAGCTGGCTCACACTTGGCTGCGTGGTTCCTGACTCACCAGCTTGGAGGACTTCTACCACTGCTTAGTGTACTTGGGAGAGGAAGGAGAGCTGCACAAGTGGAGACTGGCATGCTCCAGGGCAGGGTGCGCACGCTTCTTGCCTACACCTGTCTGCTCCAGCAGTGGCCCTGTAGATACTGTGCATGCACACACAGCTGCTGCTGCCTGGCTGTCGGATCCTGCTAGTCCTTCTGAGACACGTAGAGGCTACAGGTGACATCTAGGCGGGGATCTGTCCTATCTAAAGATCACGCCTCTGTCCTTTCTTCCTAGGCTGCTAAGTCAGCATGGGTGCCTTCAGTTTGAGGGCAAGGCTGTTTGCTTCCAGACTGTGTGGCCCTTCTGACCTTGAAGATGAGGAGTCCGGTGTAAGGGCTTCATAGCCCAGTCCCAGGGGAGGAGGAGGCAGCCTGCGTGTCTCAGAAAGACATCCTACCTCACCTGCAAAGCAGTGTCCGGGTGTGTGGGAGAGAGCATGCTGGGATTGCGAGAACTGCTGCAGGCAGTGCCTGACAGGGGATTGGCGACCTGTGCCTGTTACAAAGCAGAAGGTCTCGTTTCATGTAAGTTGTCCCCCTTGGCTTCTCCTTTTTAAGCTGTACATAAAAGGTATTACAGGGGCATTGCTACACTGTACACAGCTATACAGTGTGCCAGACAGTGAAGAGCACTCCATATGGCAGCCTTTGCTAGCTGATACCACCATTGATGTGGCAAAATGGCTTAATTTCCACTCTGCCTGATTACATGTGCTTGCCACTCTGCAAATGATTTTCCTTTTCACTTTTAGCATCTTGTTTTGTTGGTGAGGAGAGTAGACGTTGGTTAACAGCTTGCCTTTCATGGAAAACAACATTTTTGGTAGTGCTTCTGGCAGGGCTACACCTGGTTATACGTGTGATGCATCAATATGTCATTACTGCTCTTTGAGCTCCAAAAATCCTGGGGCTGTGTTTAGTCATGCTGCCTTGTTTGGCTCACAACTGTTGCTTACCAAAGTGTAGAGTCTACAGGAAGTCCTGCTTTCAGCCATCACCTTGCTACCATTGCAGATGGAGAACTGGTGTGGCTCACAGCCCACCAGTAACCTCCTGCAGAAGTGGGAGGGAGGGTGAATGTTGGGCTCCCTTGGAATGTGTGGGGGGAAACTGGGTCCTGCAGGTGAAATAGGTCCTGGAGAGTCTGTGTGGGAGTGAAAACAGTAAAGGCAATAGGGTAGGGGAACTGAACCTGGAGAAGATGGAGGTAGAAGGGGAATGAGAGCAGGAAGAAAACTAGAGCATTTGGGCTGATTCTGGGAGGAAGAGGACTGGATCCACATTGGTGAATCAGTTAAGGGTGTACAAGGGTATCAGAAAGAGCAACAAAGAAGCTTAGAAATGGGGGCAGGATGAGAACAGCTGTAACCTGTTCTTGGTTACAGGAGTGCCCAAGCAAGCCTGCAATTAATGGGGAAGGGAGCAGGCAGTCTCTGGGAGGTGTAAGAGAAGATAAAACAAAATGTCAGCTAGAAGAAAGTTAAAGCAAAGGGAGGGTGAGCAGAAAGTGGAGCCAGTACCCCTCCAACACCAGTACCAGTCAGATGGTTTGACTTCCAGTGCACTTGCTTTCCGTGGTGGTCCCATGTGCTCCATCGTAAAGGAAGTATGGAAGGGGCTGTGTATATAAATAGACTCTGGGTGGAAAACATTTCTGTCATTTTCTTCTTGTGATGGGGCATGGCTACCCAATCATCCAGCTGCGTGCTGAAAGCAGTGGGAGCTGCGGCTGTTCTCCAGTGCTCACGGGTCTTCAGGGGACCTTCTGTCCTCTTCATCAGTTGCTGTGCCCACTGTGTAGAGCACAAGTTTTTATAGTGCAGGGTGTGTGCTGAGGTATGACTTCTTGCCCAGACTAGCATGCACTGGAGCTTTTCTGTCTCTAAACTGAGAAATCACAGGGAGATGAACATGCTTCTGAGGCTTGAGCTCAGGAAAGGAGGAGTGTGGGAACTACAATTCCTGCATTTAGAGAAGGAACGATGTATGTTATTACATATATATTTCAACATCCTGCTAGGTGCATGTCTGGAGGGAGGGAAAAGTCCATCCCAAATGCTGAAGGATCAAATACTATGGTCTGCAACATGAGTGACCATGGCCAATGATATTGTATTGTACTACAGCAGGAGCTGTTATTTGAGAACAAGTAATGCAAAATCTGTGAGGTAATGCAGGGAAGCAAGTTTTGCGAAGTATTAGTGGGCTGAGTTCACAAACCCATTGTGGTTGGCTGGTGTTCAAACACAAGAGACCCTGTGCCTGAGTGGCTCTGCGTGGGCTTCTGTGTAAATGCCTTGACCTAACTGGACTGTGTGGTGCAGTTGACATGCTGGAGGGAAGGGATGCCGTCCAGGGCGACCTTAACGGGCTTGAGAGGTGGGCCTGTGCAAACCACATGAAGTGTAACAAGGCCAAGCGCAAGGTCCTGCACGTGGGTTGGAGCAATCCCAAGCACAACTACAGGCTGGACAGAGAATGGATTGAGAGCAGCCCTGAGGAGAAGGACTTGGGGATGTTGGTTGATGAGAAGTTCAACATGAGCTGGCAGTGTGCGCTTGCAGCCTGGAAAGCCAACCGTGTCCTGGGCTGCATCAAAAGAAGTGTGACCAGCACGTCGAGGGAGGGGATTCTCCCCTTCTGCTCTGGTGAGACCCCACCTGGAGTGCATCCAGCTCTGGGGGCCCCCATGCAAGAAAGACACGGAGCTTTTGGATCGACTCCAGAGGAGGGCCACGAAGCTGATCAGAGGGCTGGAGCACCTCTCCTATGAGGACAGGCTGAGAGAGTTGGGGTTGTTCAGCCTGGAGAAAAGGTGGCTCTGGGGAGACCTTATAGCAGCCTTCCAGTACCTGAAGGGCATCTACAGGAAAGATGGAGAGGGACTGTTGACAAGGGCATGTAGTGATAGGACAAGGGGTAATGGCTCTAACCTGAAAGAAGGTAGATTTAGATTAGATGTTAGGAAGAAATTCTTCACTAGAATTCCAGTTCACCAGTGGTGAGGCACTGGAACAGATTGTCCAGAGAGCTTGTGGATACCCCGTCCCTGGAAGGGACGTTGTTCATGGCCAGGCTGGATGGGGCTTTGGTCTAGTGGAGGGTGTCCCTGCCTGTGGCAGGGAGGTTGGAACTAGATGGTCTTTTAAGGTCCCTTCCAACCCAAACCATTCTGTGATTCTATGATTCTGTGAACTATGCCATGGCCCAGACAGTGGACTCCTGCTGACCTCCAACATCATCGTCTCCAACTTGTTAAGCAGCCCAGCTGTATTCTGCTGTGGGGACTAAACAAGGTAGCTGTTGAGCAGTCAGAGTGTGGGAGTCTGAGCTGGGTGCACCTGAAGCCTTAGAGACAAGGCATTCTTGATCTGTAGGGTGCCAAGCTGGGAATTTTGGAGAAGTTTGCTAAAAGGTTTTGGTTAATTGTAGCCCTGACAGGGCTCAGAAGGGACATAAGCCACAGTGGGTGAGTGGAAATTGCTTGTCACAATTGCAAGTCAAGAAGGGATGTTGACAAGGCCCTGGACTCTCTCAGTTCTGCTGTTGTGAGGTCCATTGAGCTGCCTTCAGAGGAATGCATGTGGACATGGACATGGAAGCGCAGTGCAGAACATAGACTCCGTTTGATGCCTTCAGCACCTCACACTGAGGCTCTAGGTCTGTGTGGCTACACAAGCAATGGAGCTGAGTGCAGCTTGACCATACCACAAGGAAGTATTTCCACAAAGTGAGGCTTGTGCAGGGACTGAACAAGTGTGTAGACAACCCTGCAAGGACAGAGGTTTCAGTCTATTTCTCCTTTTTTTATCTATCCCAGGAGCAACTTGCTTTTGGGGGCTGGCATCCTATAACCCCACACATTATCTCACTTCCTGCCTCTGTCACTGTGACTTACAGTGGGGAGCTTTGATACTGGTTTTGGTGTGCCAAATCTGAGTTAAGACTATGGCCCTTGGGGAGTGGTGAAGAGAGGAAGCTCTCAGTCTCTATTCTACGTCTTTAGAAGTTACAGGGCTTAGACCTCGCCGGGAAAGAACTGCATCATCCTCACTGTGTTCTGCCCGAGGCGACGTGTATCAGGGTAATCCCTGCGTAAGTGCCAGCCTTGGCAGTGCAGAGTTTCAGAAACAACATGTGGGATAACAGCTCTAGCTCCCAGCAGAGGAGCTTGTGAACTACTGTGGATGAAGTCATCATAGCTGGGAAAACCAAAAGCAGAAGGTAGCATACCCACTAGCTTAGCATGGCAATTTCCCTGTGTTGGCAGAACCCACAATGCCACCTCTTTGTTGCAGGGGCATTTGGCAGCCACTTTGACCACAGCTCCTTGCCCAGTTCTTAATTTCTCTGTTAAACATGGTAAACAACACCTGCCTGAATGGGGGCAGA
Organism: Grus americana; assembly: GCF_028858705.1. Taxonomy (NCBI): domain Eukaryota; kingdom Metazoa; phylum Chordata; class Aves; order Gruiformes; family Gruidae; genus Grus; species Grus americana. Next base: position 53,107,608 of record NC_072891.1, read on the forward strand.
CCCATATTTCTTCTCTCCAGACCCCTAAATAAACACACTTCCTATTCCGAAGAACAAACTCAGGCTTGGACAGCCTGCAACTACCCACCTTCTGTGCGCTCCCACATGTACAGTAGAACTGGAGCTCTTGCTCAGGATAGAAGTACGGGGCAGCCCAAATGTGTGGTTTTCAGCAAGGAATGGTTTTAGTAGGTCTAATGGAAACATGCCACAGTGCTTGATCCCAGCTTGCCTACATGTATACAGCCACTGAACACAAAATGCAGTGCTCTGGCTAGTGGCATCAGTCTCCTAATGATGTCATGCATGGGTGAGTGTCTTGTGTGGAGGAACAGGAGGGGTGAAAATGTACCTGAACTTGGCTTGCAAAATGTATCATCTCTGTAATTACACTGTTTCCTGGTACAGTGTTTCATCACCATCTGGAAGGCAGTGAGGTACTGAGAATTGCTGTTGCTGGAAACACACAGCTGGGTTTTGTTTAGCAGGAGTTTAACATCCCATAATCAAACTAATGCTCATGTAGTGATGCTCGTAAATTTAAACAGTTACATTAGCATTACACATTTAAGTTCCCATCCCAATGTGATGACATAAGTTCTGGAAAAAAAAAAGGTGGGTGAAATTTCTTCCTGAGACAAGATGGTAACATCATTCCACATTTCAAGGAATTTTTAAAAAGCTCATTTTATTAGAAGTCCGTTGCAAGTCTCTCAGTGACCTGGAGTAGCCTCCTTGTTGTCTAATGAGTACAATTTCCTTCAGCACCCAGCATCTTCATCCACCTGATTGCAGAAACTGAGTAAACACCAAATCTGCCCCCCGACAGACCTTTGACTGATCCCACATGGTTGTGTCTGAGCCCAGCACAGCGATGCAAGCTTCATGTTGAATGTAGGAGACCTGGCATGTCAGCTCCTTTCAGAGAAGAGAAAAGGGCTGATGCTAGGAGTGCTTGCTAGGACATTGGTAATACATTCAAAGCTTCTCTGTTACTGCCACTTACCTATTGCATCCCTGCCAGGAGAAAAGCTTAGCTGAGCAATGATTTGTGTGCGGCTGTTCTCACACAGTGACGCTAAGAAAGAAGAAAAACCCACCTCCCCTGCTGCTTCCATTTAACGTTGTAGTTTCTGTGGTCTCTAGCATGTAAGAAGTAAACAGGAACACTGGAAATAACAAGTAGCAGAGTGCAGGGACACACCTTCGTCTGGGGTTACCCGAGCCCTTTTTCAGTTACACATTAACGCGCCAGCTGATGCTGTCTGCAGGATGCAGGCTGTGAAGTGGAATGTTGTAATGGCAGAGAGGGGTACCTGGAAAGAGGCAGTGGCTGGAGTTCTTTTGTAGGAAGCTATAGCTGAAGATTTTGTTCACATTTCTGCAAACTTTTATCATCTTGAGTATTTAGCAGCTGCAATATCATCTTCTAACAGTGGAGCAGCTTCTGTACACAATATTGAAACCCGTTGTCAGCTTAGGCTAGCCTTTTTGAAAAGCACCAGAGAGGGCATCTTCGCAAAGAATCCACAGAAAAATCCTTAAATTTGGGGTAGTACCCTCATTTCTTTCCCTTGGGCATGATCTCAAGACCTGATTTGAGGATCAAAGCAGGTCTTGTCATTCCCAGAAGAAACCAGAAGCACATAGCAACCTTATGAAACCAGTGCCTAAAACACGGTTTAGGGAAATGTTTTCAGATATGACACTGGAAGGAAAAGATCAGTAATTATTAATGTACCTCTTGTGTTTTCCTGTTATGTGTTCTCGTATATTGAATAATGCAAATTTTGAGGCCCCTTCCTAGCTGTTGAGTGTGTGTAGGACAGCATGGAATACTGTGTCTCTTGGCTGACACATGGCAAAGTTGTTCTTACAAGGTCACATCCGGGGGTTACTAATGCAACCATAAATATCGGGCTGAGTTTAAGAGGCTTTTAGTTGCAGAGAGGAGATGGCACCCTCTGTTGTGTTTATGCTAACATAGAAGGATTGCTTGTGGTTTACAGCAGGTAAGTAGGTGCATCAGGGGCCAACATGTTGAACCTGGGGACAGAAGAAGGTAGTGACCTCTGCTTCAGCCAGCTCCCAGCAGCAGGACTAGGGGATTGGGGATGAGGTAGTGAAATGGATGAGGTGCTCTGAGCCAAGATAATGATAATATCAGTGGTAAGATAGTCGTAGCATGAGTTAACTGTAGACACTGGGGGTTGGAATTTGTATTACCAGCCTTAACATCCTAATTGCAAGGAGAGACTAAGATAGTGAGACCCTTTGCAACTCAGTTAGACAGCGGGGATGTTTCAGATTTCTGTTCTGGTGGAGGTGTTCATGCTTACCCTTCTTTGCTCTCTATTCTGCAGCTGTGGCTGACGTTTGCTCCAGTGGCTGATAAGACAGCTGCCTACTTCTCCATTTCCCTGGAGATGGTCAACTGGCTCTCAATAGTGTACCTCCTCATCTCGATCCCATTTGGTCTGGTGGCAACATGGGTTCTCGACAGCGTGGGGCTCAGATGTGCTGTGAGTTGAACTGTTCTGTTTCCCTGAGGGTGTTTCAGCCAGACATAGCAGGGGTGACATCTCTGTGGGTTTAGCTGCACAAAGCACTAACATGCATACTGTGAATGGGAGTTTTGCCAAATGCTGCAGAGGATGAGCATGTTGAAAGCTCTGTCCTAGTTTAGTAATAGCTGTCACATCGCCTCGGAGGTGGGGAGCAGTGGGAAAAGTCAGAAAAATGTTGCATCCCTACTTGCCTTTTTCTGCTTCAGTTTTTGTTGTTTTAGCCAACTGACAGGGACAGATTCTGTGACCTGACTCTGTGAAGAGCTTGCTGTAATTGTGTAGGGTTTGCTGTGGAAAAGTGTTAGCACAGCTTTTTTTTTTTTTTTTTGCAGGGCCAGTTTAAGGAGCAGCAGGGCAGGGTGCAAGCAAGGGACACCTGTCTGCTCAGAGCTTGGTCTGTGCTAAGCCAGCTTGGGATCTCCACACAGTCTTCCCAGAAGCAAGAGTGTTGTGGAATGTGGTACTGAAACACTAGCATGCTAGTGGTATAGAAGAGCATTAGTAGGATCCGTATGCTGGATGACTCATTGCCATAATATTTGGATTGTCACAGCAAAATATGGGTTATGGCGCAAAGTTGCAAACAGAGTGTAATTAGTGAACTTTGGATTTCTCATCAATTTCATGACAGTGTCTGCTGTCTTGCATAAGCTACATTGTGGTGTAGTTCTCATCTGGGGCCAGGAGAGCCACCTCGCTCCCTAAGGAGACAGGTAACTCACTGTTTGATCAGGAGCATCCTACAGTGACCCAAAGGGATGGGTGTGGTCTGCAGGGAATTTTCCATGCAGTGAATTACTAAGACCTCATTGTCTCCTGCAGTGTATCTCAGACCCTGCTCATGCTACCCTGTTGCACTAAGTTCTGCCCTTCAGGCTTCAGCACACAATCCCTGGCTGTTTCTGCTTGCTGCAGGTGATCCTGAGCGCATGGCTGAACATGATGGGTAGCATCATCCGGATGTTCAGCGTCCTGAAGTTCCTGAGCTTGGGTTCCCAGAATTACTGGTACCTGTTTGTTGGGCAATGCCTCTGTGCTCTGGCACAGCCCCTTATCATCTTTTCACCGACAAAACTGGCAGCACTATGGTTCCCAGACCACCAGAGAGCGACAGCAAATATGATCGCATCAATGTGTAAGTGATAGCTGCAAAGTAATATAGCTGCCTCCCAGACCTTGCTAGCATTTGTTTGCCTTTCAGAGATGCACCAGGCAGAGGAAGCCCTCTGTACTACAGCCATTTGGCCCTGCAAATTCAGCTCTCCCGAAGAGCCTCATAGCCATGTGCAATAAAACAGTGCTTTCACTATCCCACAAGATAGGCAGGCATTTCCACTCTGGGGAGAAGAAGTGGGCCTTAGCCACATCCAGGTGCAAAGTTCAAAGTAAGCCTCTCAGGTTCCCAACCTTCTTCTTCTCTGCCATGATCATCTTTGCCTAAATATCATAGAGGTTGAGGACAGCCCTCAGTGTTACTAAATCTAAAGTCTGTAGTGATCTTAATTCTGCAGCTTGTTAGGAAGGTGCCCAAATTGCATGTCATGCTAGTGGTCACAGTTGCCAGATTCCGTAACTGGATAGAGGTGATGCTGCTGCAGCAGTTTTGTCCACTGGTTCATCCAGTAGCAAGGCTGAGCATGTATTCCCAGCTGGTATGTATGGATACACAGATAAGAGATACTCAGCTGGCCACAAAAACATTTTGGGGATGCTAAATGCAGCAAGACTACCCACGCAGAAACCACATCTGCCTTGCAAAATGCCTGGAAGCTGGAAAACGAGGGGAGGCACCAGATACACTTGATCTGATCTCATGTCTCTCTTGGCTGCTTTGGGCCCTGCTAGAGATAGGATACTGCACTTGACAGACCTGTTTCCTCCCTCCATGTGACATTTTCCCCAGCAGCCAGAAGAAATCTGTTCCTCCTTTCTCCAAGGACTCGAGAGGTGTCCCAGAAACAGGCTCACTGGCTGCAGCTGGGAAATCTCACAGTACCTACATGTGCGGGGGAGCCCTACCTGCCCTTCCCTCAAAACAGCCAGCAGCCACCTTCCCTCTCCACTGCTTTGGAGTTGTGGGGAAGGGGTAGGCATGGGGAAAAGGGCAGTATAGGAGCACACCTATACAGCTTTCCCAGTTCTGCTGCAAACCCAGAGCACAGGCACTGTTGTTTAGCAAGAATGGATTTATAATGTCAGAACAAATAAATTCTTTTTGCACTCTCTTCCCTAGAATAGGGTGGGCCTGATGGCTCACCTTGTTTCCCAGGGCTGAGATAGACCTTCACCTTCCCTCCTGGAGAAGGAGCTCTGTTGTCAGTGTGGTGCAATACAAGTACTGCCAGGGGCCACTGGGCACTCGGTCCTTCACTGCCCTGAAGGACTCCAGCCTGCAGACAACTTAAGTGAGAGAACAGCCAGAGCAGCCAAAGAGCATTTCTTTCACATACTTTCCTCAGTCCTTACAGGACCAAATGGATTTAACTATGGGAAAGAATAAAACTGAAGAGCAAGGAACAGTGGAAACCCAATACCTGAATCTGTTCAACCTGTGGCATGTTGAGATACCAGCATGAGGACTGAATGGGCTGTGATTGTTATCTGCTGCAATACCTGCATATTGCTGTGTAGAGGGCTTCCATTAATAATACCTGGTTACACCCATTACTGTCTGTTGTACAAAATCAGGATTTCATTTCAAGAAAGTTTAAATATTGCCTAGAAGGAGCATGCGCCACAGCCCCAGTCTGGCGTTTAATTACCTCACTGGCAAATGTCTACATGTTACTTTTCATCTTGATGCTCCTTATCCCCCAGCTATTCAGTCTTGTTGCACCTGTTTGTCAGGTAGTTACGGACAAAGTCACCTTTTCTCTCCTTTGTCTAGAAAGACTGAACGGCTCCAACCCAGTTGCTTTACAGGCACATTTCCCTTTGCCTCTTCCCACGTGTCTCCATGTCTGCCTGTTGCTTATGCAAGCTTTTTCTCTCAGCTTGCTCCAATTTATTGGTACCCATTTCCTGTGTTAATGCCAGAGCAGCACTCATCATTGCAGTACTGTTGGTATCAGTGCTGCACACAGGAACTGGCCCTACAGCCTCCTGCCAGTATCCCCACTGCTCCTGTTAGTGCTTCTGGGTAGGCTTTCCCATGCTTGTGTGCAGGAAAAAATGGACCCTGCACCCCAGATCCTGCTGAGCAGCTGAAATCACTATGACTCAGCTCTGCTCTTGAGTATTTATTGTCTCTCGGTCCTCCCCATCATTCGCAGGGACTTACATAGAGAGAAGCAGTGCAGGGCCAAGAACTGATCCCCTGTGAAGACTGTGATAAATTCTCCCACATCAGAAGAAGTACTTGTCTGAGTCCACTGAAGTGGCCTCTGCTTCATCCATGGGATCTTAACGTACTGTGATCTGTCAGCATTCCATTTTCTGCACCCTGCAGAGTTTTAGTGCACCAGCATTGCTGTCCACAAAACACACAAGCTAATTCTGCAAGCTAATCCACCAGGACCCCCCAGACCATAATGTACAGTTGATTAACTCCAATGATCTCTTTTCCATCCTTAGTCTAGACTCATATAATTTCTCTTCCCAGGAAGAGAAGGCACCTGAAACTCTGTAATTGCTCAGATAGGCTCACTTAGTCTTTTCAAATTTAGCCCAATGCTCACATTTCCATCCCTCACCCATACTGTCTGGAACTGCTTCAGCATGCCAATAGTTGATGGAAACACCTGACAGTAGTTTTCAGGCAGTCCCCTACAATGCCCAGATGCATTTTACCCCAGTGGAGAAGCTTTAATCCATCTCCTTGGAAACTGTTGATTAATTGTATCCATGTACTTAGAAGCAGGTAACATTTCACCAGGATCAAAAAGTGCTCCCAAGTGCGGAGCAGAAATGCTATGGTTGTTGTGTGCTATGGCACTATTAATGATGCCTCAGCAGAATCATAGAACAGACAAAGTTGGAAGGCACCTCTTGGGATTGTCTTGTCCAACCCCCTGCTCAAGCAGGGTTGGCTAGAGCAGGTTTCCCAGGGTCATGTCTAGTCAGGTTTTGACTGTCTTCAAGGATGGAAAGGTTGCAGCTTATATGAGCAATATGTTTCAGTGTTCAACCACTGTCACAGTGAAAAAGGTTATATTCAGACCATTTTCTGTGTTACAGTTTGTGCCTATTGCCTCAGTTTGTGCCACTGGCCACCACTGACAAAAGTCTGGCTCCCTCTACTGTACAACCTCTGATCAAGGTTCTTTTCTCCAGGCTGAACAGTCCCAGCTCTCCCAGCCTCTTTACATACGAGAGATGCTGTGGTCCCTTAATCATGTCTCTGGCCTTTGACTGGACTTGCTCCATTAACGGCATATCTTTCTTGTATTGAGGAGCCCAGCACTAGACTCAGCATTCCAAATGTTTCTCACCAGGGCTGAGTAGAGAGGAAGGATCACCACCTTCCACTTGCTGGCAATGATTTTCCTAATGTGGCCCAAGATGCTGCTAGACACCCTTCTGCAAGGGTGCATTGCTGGCTCATGGTGAACGTGCAGTCACCATATCCTTCTCTGCAAAACTGCTTTCCAGAAGCTTCTCCCGGCTGATCAGTCCCAGCTCTCTCAGTCTCTCCTCACATGACAGAAGCTCCAGTTCCTTAATCATCTTTTTGGCCCTTTGCTGGACCAGTAAGTCTGTGTCTCCCTCCTACTGGGAAGCCCAGAACTGGACACAATACTCCAGATTTGGCCTCACTAGTGCAGAGTAGGGGGGAAGGATCACCTCCCACTGAAAACACTCTGCTTAATGCAGCCCAGGGTGCTGGTGACCTTTATCATGAGGTTGTGTTGCTGGCTCATGGTCAAGTTGGTGTCCACCAGGACCCTTGCGCCCCACACCAGGTGCTTCTCTGCAAAGCTGCTTTCCAGCTGGTCAGCCTCAGTGTGTACTGGTGGCTGGGGTTATTCCTCCCTAGGCGCAGGACGTTACATTTCCTCTTGTTGAACTTCACAAGGTTCCCTTCTGCCCATTTCTTCAGCCTGTTGAGGTTCCTCTGAACGGCAGCATAGCCATCTCTTCAACAGCTGCTCCTCCCAGTTTTACATCATCTGCAAATTGGCGGGTGCACTCTGCCCTATCGTCCAGGTTTTTTGTTAAGATTAAGCTGTATTGGCCCCAGTATCAACCCCTGGGGTGCGTCAGTAGTGACAGGCCCCTGGATTTCACGCCAGTGATAATAGTCTTCTGGGCCCAGCTGCTTAATTGACTTTCAGTTCATCTCATCGTCCACTTATCTAGACAGTACTTTGTCAGCTTGTCTGCGAGGATGTTATGGGAGACAGTGTCAACAGCCCTAGTAAAGTTGAGATAAAAAAATCCACTGCTCTCCCCTCATCCACCCAGCCAGTCATCTCACTGTAAAAAGCTTTATAGGTTGGCTAAGCATTTCTCCTTTACTGACTACTCGTGTTCACCTTGTTGCCCTTCATGTGCCTGGAAATGGCGTCCAGGATTCATTGGTCCATGACCTTTCCAGGGATCAAAGTGAGACTGAAAGGCCTGGAGTTCCCTGGGTTCTCCTTCTTGCCCTTCTTGAAGACGAGAGTGATGTTCGCTCTCTTCCAGTCCTCAAGAACCTCTTGGAATTGCCATGGCCTTTTAAAGATAACCAGGAATGGCCTTGCAATGAAAACAGCCTGCTTCCTCCATGCTCATTGGTGCATCCCATCAGTCCCATGGACTTGTGTATGTCTCGTCTATTTACTGTTCCCTAACCTCTTCCTCCTCCACTGAGGGTAAATAGTCCTTGCTCCAGGCTTTACCTCTGGTCTCAGGGCTGAAGGGCAGTCCTACCAGAAAAGACTGAGGTGAAGAAGTCATTGAATACCTTGGCCTTTTCCATGTTCTTTGCATGTCTACTGCCCCATCCAGCAGCAGGCCCGCATTTTCCCTAACCTTCCTTTTGCTGCTAAAGTACTTGTAGAAACCCTTCTTGTTGCCCTTTATATCTGTCACCAGAATCAATTCCAGGTTGGCTTTGGCTTTCCTAACCCCATCCCTTCACACTAGTGGAAAATCAACTTCACTTGTTTGACTGTTTGCAGAGCATCTCCTTAAAGTTAGAAAATTGTCTCCTGGAATTTTGGACATTCCCAAGCTGAGTCCCAGGAGTGCTGCTTCACATGCTGCTCAGCTCCAGCCCCATAACAATGCAACCCTCTACTCCAGTACAGACAAGCATCTAAGACTCTCTTCTGCCATGTGATTTTTGTAGTTGGTAGCAGAGATCAACTTTTATGCCAGATTGGGCTTTACTGACTAAATGGATTGGTTTGAAACCTGTCAGGAATGACCTAGTGTCACTTTAGCAAGCTATCATAGGGCTTTCCTGCTTTTCATACCCTTTTGGCAAAGAAGACCAATGGCATCCTGATGACCATTGGGAAGAGCATTGCCAGCAGCTTGAGGGAGGTCTCCTGTCCACATCTGAAGAGCTGTGTCCAGTTCTAGGCTCCTCAGTACAAGAAGGACATGGACATACTGGTGTAAGTCCAGTTAAGAACCACTAAGACAATTAAGAGAATGGAGCATCTGTCATGCCAGCTGAGGCTGAGAGAGCTGGGACTGTTCACCCTGGAGAAGGCTCAGGGGGGTCTTATCCATATGGATGCACACCTAATGGCATAGGGGGAGTAAAGAAGGGAAAGCACCTGTGTTTTTTAGTGCTGCTATATAACATCAGGACAGATTCAGTGGATTCATCCATCTTCATTTTGTCCCTTCAGCTTAGGGACAGTTACTGAGGCAGCCTTGTGAGGATCAGGACACTGCAATTCATAGATAAAAACCAGTTTACATAAGTTAAGGGCTGTAGGGAAGCAGGTTAATAGAATGGACTTCATGGGGGTGAGGGAACAGATGTGGCAACAGCAAGACCACACAGTCAACTTCTCCCAAGTGTTCCCCTCCTGGTTTCTCCCTATATATGCCTTGTTCTGTCCTTACTTTTTGCTCTGCTGTGCACTGCAGCTCTGGTGCCAACTGGCAGTAGGGGTGGACACAAGATTCTGACTGCTTGTATGAAAAAAGTGTCTCTCTGTTTTATTTCCTTCTAGCCAATCCCTTGGGTATTCTTATAGCAAATGTGCTGTCACCTGCACTAGTTCCTGAAGGAAAGCACATCCCACTGATGGTAAATGAAAACTGCTTTAATCAGCCAGCTGGGCTGATTGGCGTCCAGCTGCTTTATTTATTTGGAGGCAGTGCAGCTGGAAAGACTGGTAACACATCTTGTCTTTGTGTTGTATAGCTGGGTGTTTATGCCGTTCCAGCAGTAACAGCCTGTGCTCTAGCAACTGTGGGGATTCGTGAGAAGGTTCCTCCAACACCTCCTTCGGCCAGTGCCACTAACTCCACCTCCCAACCATTCCTCACGGGGCTCAAAATGGTAAGTGCTGTAACAGAGAGAAACCAGTGCTGGAGTGAGGGGTACAGCCCTGCCAGACAGGGATATGCTGGGGAATCTGCCAGCAAAGCAGACTCTGAACTCCACTCCACCAAACCCGCCATGGAAAGCCCTCTGAAGGAGACTAGGATTCCTTCGTTCCTCAGGGAGTGGAAGCTGCTCACAGCAAAGCTGCGAGAAATGCTATCTGACCATTCAGCCATGGGCTGGATGCCATTCAGCTAGCTCAAACAGGTGCACCTGGGCTCATCCAAGAGGACCACACAACCTGAGACTTCTGAGCAGATGTGGTAACAGGTAGGACAGCATATGGCAAAGTGAAGGAAGAATTTGGGCATGGAAGAGATCCTTCCTCCCTACGTGGTTCCCATTTTAAATTGTCCTGTGACTGAACTGACCTGAGAGAGCCAAACTCCTCTAATGATCACAGAGTTGCCCTCTCAACATTTCCAGCTGAGGGGTCAAAACTACTGACTCTGAAGTCTACTATCATAGCCAGGCCTTTTTGCCCCTCCACTTGTTTAAATGATACATTAACTTCTTTCTCTAGCTCCTGAGAAACAAGCCGTACATCATCCTAGCAGTGTGCTTTGGAGGAGGAATTGGGATGTTCACCTGTTTTTCAGCTCTGCTAGAACAGATCCTTTGTGAAAAGGGGTATTCTAATGTGAGTATTCCTCCTTTCCTCCCCATTGTCCACATCATCTATGATACAATCAAAATTATTTTCCCTGACAAGGAACTCAGAGCAAAATGAAGACAGTTGAATATGCTGCACTGTCTCGTATCTTATTTGCTGATGTTACCTAATATAGATTAAGCAGTACATTAATCCAGGGCACAATCTCTCACTATAATGGATGATCTGCATTTTCATTACAGCCCATGGCCAGACTCCCATTTGCAAATGGAAAGCCTTTAGTCCTCAAACACTTTTTGGGAAAAAAGAGTATTGTTTTTTTTCTAAACCACTCCAGAGTGCTCATGTCTGTGCAGCCTTCTGCCACCTTCCCCAGAATGGGATGGGACCCAGACAGGTCCTAGAGTGAAGCTGAAGGCAGGCTGATGCAAGCGTCTTTTCCTCTTTGCACAGTCTTGCATGAAGCCAGGGCAGCAGAGGAAGTCACAGGTACTGTGACAGCTGTTTCCCCATCCTTCCCATGACATCAGCCAGATGCCACTTTTATAGTTGAGCACAGCATGTGCATAGCTGGTTCCTCCTGCTCTCTCCCTGCAATAGCAAGGGGCTGCCCCAGTTCCTGTGTTTCCCCTCAGACACTTCAATCCTGCTACTTGTATCTCCATGGGGGTCCTCTTAAAACACCTCTCCAGCTGTTATGTATGCACATCTACATATCTGGTCTCTGTCCCCTCCCTCTCGACTCCCAGGTGTGATACCTGGCTCAGTGCTCCATCACCAGGTCCATTGGCTTTTAACTGGAAACCTTTTAAACTTTGCAGCCTTACTTTCTGTGCATCATAATGCTTTTGTCTGTGTGTGACTGGCTTACCCTGGCCCTTTAGCCCACTGAAGCTATTCCAGATACCCTTTCATTCCAGTCTGGCCCTAAGGCTCCCAAAAGTTTTTACCCAAATTTGCTAAAGCTTCCTGGCTTTCAGGATTGGTGTCTGCATTTGTATTCTTACCAAGCTGAAGGAGCAGTACAGGCAAAGATAGTCAGTGCAGGCAACAGAGCATGTCCCCTAACCTAACTACTGCTCACTGCCTCTCTAATTAGACCTCCTCACTGCAGCCGGGTGATGCTGTGTCTCGTCTAACATGTTTTGGGGCTGCCACCTGTGTGGAAGGCATTCCACCAGTGCAGGTCCCTGGTCAGAAAAGGGCCAGGAAGATGATTATAAACAGGAGGAGATCCCAAGGCAGTTGGACCTGTTACCACCAGTGTGGACAAGGCACCTGATTGCCCCTGGAGGAGCCAAGAACAGTCCATGCCTGGGCTGGAGCATTTCATGCCAGGGAACTGCTGCTGCTCTGCACCCAGTGTGCAGAGACTTGCCATCCATTGAGACCTTGGGAGTGCTGCAACCCTGCTGTCCCCACACACTTGTAGCAGCACCTGGGCCCTGCTGTTTGCTACTCAGAGCCATGTGGAGGCCTCAGCTATTGCAATGGGCAGGGAAACTTTTCCTACTTCAGTGACACACTAGCAGCAGGCAGACAGGGCAGTGACATTAAAACCTCTTTCCTAATTGCTCTAGTTGCTCAGTTACTTGTTCTTCTGCCCTCCAGGAATTTGCTGGCCTGAACGGTGCACTGTTCACAGTGTGTGGTTTGTTGGGTGCTTTCCTGCTAGGCCTATATGTCGACAGGACAAGGAAGTTCATAGAGTCCACCAAGATTTGTTTCTGCCTGAGTGCACTTGCCAGCATCGTGTTCGCAGTGGTGAGTTCTCCCTTGCATTGCACCATACCTGTGGGCTTAGTTCTGTTGCCACCTGATGAATCATCAACTCAAACCAAGGTCATTTGATGTCATTATTTATTAAGCCATGTGTTATGCTTTGGGATTATGTCTCTGGGGTAAGAATGTTTTAAAGAAAAACCCTTTACTGAGGATTTCACGGTCACCGTGGAGCCTAAGATAGACTGCTTCAGGATATAAATAAATTGGCATAATTCTACCTCCTTACATTGGATCACCATGTTTGTTTACTAGCCCTGAGACCATTCTTTCCAAAAAGAAATTGAATTGCTAAATATCCATCTTAGAAAAATGAACAAGAATGCCATAGTTTTCCCAACACCTGCCTTTAACAGTGGTGGCTGCCAGGAGTGTAGGATTAGCAGAAAGGACCCCATTATGTGCCGAGTTCTGCAGTATTTCCTGAAGGAGGAAAAGACAAGGGAGACGCAGAAAAGGGGGACAAGTGAATCCAGCCAGGAGAGGAATGCAGAACATGGAGACTTTATACCCATGGGGCTGGAGTGCAAGTACTGCGCTCAGGTGTAGCCATTGCCAGTGGGAGCCATCACCCAGCAGGAACCTGAGTGTGAGGAACAGGACTCATAGCACTGTGGAGGACCCAGACTAGTGCAGGTCTCTGCTTTCCCAGCAGGCTGGAGCTGTGCATTTCTCCTGCGTGTTGAAAAACCCAGACTTTGAATACACTTTCCTGTGGGCCGAGATCCCAGTGATGTTAGCTCCACTTTGAAGAGACAGACAAATGCAATGCTTTTCTGAGTGTAGGACAAGGTGCCTAAAGCAGACCTTGCATTTCCCCCTTTAGTACTCCGGCATTTGTTGGGGGATGCTCTGCGTGCCTGGGCTCAGGTAAAGCACAGAGTAAGCAAGGGGATGTGTCAGGAGCAACCAGCAAACCTTTCCCTCCTTCCCTCCCCTCCATCCCCTTTGTCCCATACAGATGAACTACTAGTTCAGAGTAGGAAAATGCAAAAACACCCATTCAAATCTGCTTAATGCCTTGACACTTTGAACTCAGACACACCGAGTTTTCCTTGACTTTACCAGTTCAGCTGGGCCAGACCTGCTGCAGCCATGCCAGGAGAGATACCTCATGTTCCTCTGTGGGAATTTATTACATGGTTAAGGAAGGAGGTACCAGCACCGTGGCTGCAGGATTTGTGCCCTTGACTTTACTAGCATTGGCTGGACAAGGTCATGCTCTTTCCTCCAGAGCTAGGGACAAGGCTGTTCTAGGCACTAAACTCCAGGATTTGTGAATGTTTCAGGTGGTTTTTTGTTTGTTTTGTGGGGGGTTTTGGTGGTAAAACCCTAAGGTTACAAATATTAGACTGACATGATATGGAATAGTTTTCCTTATCAATGATCTGCAGCAACCCAGTGAATTCTCATACATAACTCAATGCAAACACCACTTCTGAGATGTTAGCTTGCACTGGGAGGAAGGTGCGTGTTTCACTTGGTGCTGGAGATACGCTGAGCACACTCCTGGTAAGTTACTGACCAGGAAGTCAAGTGACAGTAATGCGTCCACACCAGCGCTTTTCAGGTAATTCTGCTGATCCTCTCTCCCCTCGCTTAAATTCAACAGATAAATCTCCATTGTGTAGCCATTTGTTGGCTCTAGAGGGTTGGAGGTAAAAGAGACATTTCAGGAACAAGTAGGGAAGGTACTAGTGAGAACAGTGAGCCCTTGGGGCTTCCTGCAGCTTATGGGTTCAGAGACTTTCTGCACAGCAGTGCTGACACTGAGACTTTGGTGTTGCTTTTCTGCCTGCAGGCTTCTAGGTTCAGACACCAGGCTGTCACGCTGGCCATCAGCAGCTCGCTCTTTGGTTTCTTTGGTTTTGCCATCTACCCCATTGCCATGGAGCTGGCAGTGGAGTGCTCCTACCCCGTGGGAGAGGGCACATCTACAGGCCTGATTTTTGTTGCGAGGTAAGCTGGCAGGTGAAATGCCATTGACAGCTGAGCTTGGGTTCAAAAACACACACACACATAAATGCGCAGATAGAGAAGAGCATGGACTTCAGTGCTAGCCATCCTGCTGAACTTCTCTCTGGCTGGCTGAGCCATAGAGTGGAAGAGCTGCAGATTTTAAAGCAAGAAGGAGAATGTGGAATTGGTGCAAGAAAAGCAAGAAGGAAGAGGAAGGTCTCCCTTGCTTGGCACAAAGCAGGATTCAGTGATGCCCAGCATCACTTACCTATGAAGCAAATGGGGGCTGTATGCCTGAGAAGGGCACCCCTTCCCATGGCAGTACAGGGACTTGTCAGGTCTCAGTGCTCTGCTGAGGGAGGTGGGGCTCATCACTCACAGGGCAGCTGGCCACAACAGTTGGGGCAGTGACAGTCCTTCCTGTGATCAGTTTACGTGCCTAGAGCTGGCACTGGACTGCAGCAGGAATGACTTGCTGGAGCCCTGAGCAGTGATATACGTGGCCTGGTCCCGCACGTGTGTGTATCAGGTGGAGCTGCAGCAGCAAGAAACATCAGTCAAAGAGTGGCATTAGACACTGTCTTTGAAGGCTGTTGTCTTCCACTGGTTGCGGACTTTGTTGCTGCTGCCAGCCAACTATGAATGAGGAGGAGGCTGAAGTCATAGCCTGACTTTCTCCCATCTTCAGCCCTGCAGTGAGACGTATTTCCAAGTCTCTGCCCAGTGACTAAGCGTCAGCTCCCTGACAGCTCTAGTTCAACACCTGCCTGCCTCCAGAGGGAGGGTATAGTAGTCATGCCACGCTGGCTCTGAGTCTGGGGGTGTGCTGAAAGGCTGACCTGGACACCCTGTGAGGCAAGGCCAGCTAACCAAGCACCTGGGCCAGAGGAAGCCAGCAGTAGCTTTCTCTGATAGAAGGACCCTGTTCCAGAAAGGGGCCTCACTTTCTTCCCGCTGGGGAAGCTGGGCTTCTCTGCAGCGCTGATGAATCAGGCACGTGCCATGACCGCATGTTGGTTTCTCCCCACAGCCAGATTGAAGGAGTTATTTTAATGATTCTGCTACAAGCCCTCACCATCCGTGTTTCTGAGGACCCATCCTCCACCTGCGCCCTTGACCAGGATGGAGCCCTGGACTGGACAAGTAAGTATGTCCTTGGGATACTATGCTGGATGCTGAGTTGCACCCCATGTACCCGCCCCCCACTCTCCTCCAGGTCTCACTGTGAGGGTGCCTGCAAGACTAATTCCTGTTGCAGAATGTCTTTTAGCCTCCTTTCCCAACCAGATGGTGCACTCCTTGCTGCTCCTGCTAAAACAGGCCTGCATGATTGAAATGGGAAGACCTCTAAGATGCCATGAATGCTGCTGCTGGCTCTAGGTTAAAATTTCTCTTACAGCCACCCTGCAGAGAGCTGAGCTTCACCAAGCTAGAAAGCAGCTCTTCTGAGTGGAAAGACACTGTCCACATAGCATAGCCTGTGCTGCTTTGCAGTGTGAAAGGCCAAGATTACAAATGCATTGACTGAAAGTTATTTCTCTTGCTTCACGCAGCTGCCTGGATTTGTAACATGCCAGTACAGCTTTGTTCTGACTTATTCCACATTTTCCTTCCTTTCCTAGCTGGTCAGGAGAAGAGATGGCAACTGAGGTGAATGGGAGCACAAATGTGTTTTCACTGCAGACTAAATCCTGGTCTTGATCTCTCAGCTGCTTCATATTTATGCAATGCTGACACCAGGTCCTGGGGACACCCCATAACACAAAGGCTGGCAAACACCTTTTTAAAATATCCTCCTCGGCTGAGCAGAAACTCGTCAGAACAAGCTCCACTAGCTGGCAGGGAACAAGGCTTCAGAATAATTGCCCAAAGAAGCAATTTGACTGCTTCATGTCTGAAAGCCCACAATTCTCCATCTCATCAGATTAGAGCTGGATCTCATGATTAGGTACCCATTTCTACTCATTTTGCAGTCTGATACATGCAGAGACATCTGTGGAGAAAGGCATGGAGATTTTTGAGACACTGCTGGAATGAGAATGTAACTACTTTCAGGCTTTGTTGCATTGCTTTTTAGATTTTTATTTTCTTTTTCTTTTTCTTCAGAAAAGGTTCTTTCAACACAAATTTTTCTTTGGTTAAAGTTTATCCTTAGCGAACATTTCTTACATTTTGCTATCAGATGATACAACAAGAATTCCTACCTGTGGGACTTGTTCCCTTATGAAGCTCAAGTGTTTTGATTCAGTCTTTCTTGTAACTGTCTTCACCACCCTCCAACACACAAATGTGCACACATACACAGGAACACACACTCCCACAAACACACTATGTGCACCCCTGTAAGACCCCCCAACCTGTGGGGTCATGCAGGACAAGAGCCTTGGAAACTTTCCACATTTCACCCAAATCCTCTTCCTATGCCACTGTTACACGAGACAAGGTTTGGCTGTTACCAAACTGGCATTGCCCCACTGTGAGCTGCATACTGTCCTCAAGGGTTGCCCTTGGGAAGAGATCGCCCAGGCTGTGCAGCTGCTGGGGAGCTGACCTCCAGACTTCTGCACCCATGGGGAGCTGTGAATTCACCACCTAAAAGTGTATCTTCCTTGCAGCTCCAGTGCTGGTGCTAGCTGGCCTCTGCAGTGCTATGGCTTGTTTCTACGTCATCTTCTTCCACACTGACTACAAGCGGCTCCACGCTGAGACAAACAGTGGTGATTTGGTCAAGGCAGAAGATACACCAACAGCAGATGTTCCTGAAGCCTAACCAGGCCAAAAAGGGGATGCCAAGGGCCCAGGAAGGGAAGGACTCAGGCCTGTGGGCAGGGACTATGACTGCAAATGCTCAGCTGGCACACTGGGATATCCAGGTCCTGTTACACAACGAGCAAGGGCTAGCGCAGAGTCACCGGGACGCCTTTGCTGTGCTTCCCTCAATCTTGTATTTATGTGCAAGTCTGGGCTGTAAGGCTGCACTGCCAGAAAGGTCAGAGTGGAACTGGACAATTATGCAGGTAACATGGATTTTTAGCTGACTTGATTCAAGCTAAAGAAGTGTTGCAGAGGAGAGGAGCATCATATTTCAGTCATTTTTTTCATTTTCATGTACTTGGATCAGGGGTTAAGCTTTTGGAGCTGTGGAAGCTGTGCCTATCACAAACCTACTGCAAAACTTCTGTATAAGGACTGTGGTTCTTGTATGGCATAGCAACTCTTCCACTCTAAGGTTGGAGCTAATTGTGCCTCTTAGCTAAGGGCAATAGGAGCCAGAGCATCCTTCTGTTGCAGCAGGGAAGTCTAGGTATGTGATCTGTAGTACAAGTCTGTTACAATGAGCCACTTTGTCCTCTCCTACAAGAGGAAAATAAAAGCCCTGCCTGCAGTGCCACCTGTAAAAGGAAATATCAATAAGCAGCAGAAGTTAAATATGGCAGCATTCCTCACCCTTCTGGTCCCCTGCCAGATGCTGAGACATTGAGGATAAGCTTGTTACTTGGGTTTCTGTTGTTTCTTCATCTCTCCTGCAATTCCAGTGGTTTAAGTTTTCCACAAGAAGATGAACCTGCTGGTGTAAGATTAGGGGAGTGTACCCTCCCCAGCCCAAGGCATAGGGGAACACTGAGAGGGCAGCTCTCCTTTTGGGGAAGCACACAGCAGTGGTTGGTGCTGGCAGAACTGGCACTTAGAGAATGCAGGGACCTGTCATAAATTTCTGCAGATTACAGGGGCTTTTTGGGGAAGACCAAGTGAGAGAAATCAACAAGCACCTCCCAGTTCTGTCTGCAGCTGATAGCTATTCTTCAGTGTTAGAAGAGATGGGTAGTGACACAAAAGATCCCATGTGGAGTTCAGTTACTCTAACAATTGCAACGGTACAAGTAGATTTTCCATTTTACACTACTTTCACCGCAGTCCAATGTTCTGCTTTGGTGTTCAGGTATAGATGTACAACCTGAGAACTTTTTACCCCATAACATTTCAGTGGTAAAAAAATGAGATGGATGGGACTTGGTGATGCTTCATACCATGCATTTTGCAAGGGGATCTGAGTACTTGCGGATTAAGGGAACTTGATACAAATTGGGCCTGTGACTGGCTTTGTCCAGACCAGCACAGGGTACTGTCCCAAAGCACAGGGTACGCTTTCCCTGAGAAACACTGCATAGTCTCTCAGTGCCTGAATTCTCTTCCTCATTAGCAGTTCTAAGGCTTTCCCTGTGTCAAACACCTAGCTGCATCCCTCTAGGGAGCCTGCCAGTTCCTACAGCTCCAGCTTTGTCCTTGATGTTTGTCCAACGGAGCAGGAAGGAAGTCTGAAACTGAGGTGAAACAAGGTCACTTTGGACCTGTCAGAGGAATGAGATCAGCTGGCTTTTGCAAAACTAGCTTGTCAGTTCTGCAGCCCTGGACCTAATACACTGAACAGATTAACACCAAATTTACCTGCCACTCCTGAGTCCTACTGTACTGGGAAGCAAGAAGCACTTGGTACTTTATAATTTTATATATTTACAAATGCTTATGTTTTTTAATAAAGGGTGGTTTAAGAAAAGATTAATCTTTGCTCACTGTATTAAACTTTTAAAAGTATTTTATAGATGCTATGTAGCACAAACCAAAGGTCTCCATATTTCCAGATCTGCATTAAGTTGTGCTCAAAATGATGATGTGAAATGGTATCTCAGATCCTTAAAATGACAGTGTGAAATTAGGTTAAGCTACAGTTAGCTCTATTTTAAAGGATAGGTTAAAGGAGTGAGGACACACTGCTAGCAAATGTCTCCAAAACCTGTCGTTGTCCTAGTCAGAGAGTCTGCCTTGCACCAGCTAAGACACTCTTAACCTTTATCCAGGCATATAACAGAGATTTGAAAGGGGAGATTTTTTTTCTGTCTACTAATGCGTCAGACATATAGGTGTGTGAGGCTAATTCTGAATTCGTAATGTGTAGTGGAGCAGGTTGCTCCTCCACTATATGGTTTGTTGTACCCCGGCAGCATGCCATAGAGGGGTTATGGCGTTGCTGTGAGTGAGGCCAGGTACCTCGGACAAATACCTAACTTGCACCATCAGCTGTTTCTGCTTGCTCAGCTAACTTCACATTTTGAGTTTAGAACAAAAGAGGCTCAATCTGTGCTAGTCTGTAATTACCACCATAGCTGAAGTCAGCTTACTGCTGTACACCCTTCTCCTCTGCACAACTCATCTGTCTCTCACAGCTCACAATGAGATGTGAAAGCCTATGGAAAGCGTGAAGCTGAAATCTTAGCAGGACAGAGGGATTTTGATGTTAAGGCATGGGCCTGGTAAGCTAGAGGGTGGACCCATGTCCTCTCCTGGCCAAAGGAGTGGTCTGGCTGCCTTAACAAGCCTTCTGTAGCCCCAGTAACCCCAGCTAAGGCCTCTACAATAGCTCAGCAGGGGCCACTGGAACACTGGTACTGCAGAAAGCCTCCTGCAAAGGTCCTGGCTGTGGTCTAGTCCCACCACAGGCTGTCTGCTTTTGTAAAGCCAAAGGAGAAGGATGTACAGGTGAGCCAGCTGCTCCTGTCACAGCTGTGGATCCTAGAGAAGCCCTCTGACACAGGCAGGCATACGCATTCTTGCCATCCTGTGCACAGTTTGGGTCCAGACAACACTTCTGTTGCAAGAAAGTTGTTCCTCTTGCACAGCAGCCAGTCTTGAAGACTCCGGAGCAGCTCAGTCCAGAGACTTTCTGCAGGACACTGTCACCGCGTGTCTCTAGAGCAACTCTGCCTGGTGAGATACCAGGCCTGCCTCTACAGGATTGGCTCATCTGGTTGGAGTTAGAGTGGAGGTTGTCTACCCTGTAACCTCCCCAAAACCAAACAAAACTAAAACTGGTGATGTCTTTTTAAGTAAGTAAAAGCAGACTTGCCATCAAAATGTTAAAAAAAAAAAAATCCAGAGAAGCTTTAAGAGAGAAGATCATACCTTTTGTTTCTTCAAAAGACAGAAAATGCTGTAGAAAAAAAATACAAACCTGTGTATAAACTGTATAGATATAAAAATATTGTAGTGATTAGAGCTGGCAATGAAAGCAACACACCATGAAAAAAATGAAATTATGACAATGGGTGGAGTAGTTAGCCATTCTGTCAGCTGTTATTGCTCCTTTTTGGGACCACTGTGTTCAAACACACCTTTAGCCCTGAGCAAAGAGACTCAGTAAGCAAGAGAGATGCAATTTCAAAGTTAAAAGCAATTATACTTTGGGGCTACAGAAAACTTTCTTGTGCCTCATGCCCTTCTGAAATAGAGCTTTATTTTCTTCCAACCCCCAGAGTCTCAAGACCTGTTATCTTCTCACCTTCATGTACACCTCTCTTTGGATCAAGTTTGTCACAAGGATTTCATGGCCTACCAGTTAAAGCAAACTGTAATTCAGCTTTCTGGAGCTCTGTGAGGCTGGAGCTTTTCAGAGGACCATAAAGCAGCAGCTAGCATGTCCAAGTTCTGCTTGATACTCTGCAATCTTAAATAAAATAAACACCAAAAGCAACTAGTGCTTTAAAACTCCCCAGGGAATTTTTTATCATGTGTTTATAACACATGGCCCTACTCGCAGCTGCAATGTATTCACGTGTGTGCCTGCTTTGCAGGTAGCTCCCTCAGTAATTTTGACTCAGGTGAGATGGTGGTTCAGAATGGAAAAAAATATGTCCCAGAACCACATGTGCTACAAAATGGGAACAAAACCAGATTTCTTGGCAGGTTTTGTGGAAAAGGAGCCCAGAAGGGTGGTAGGCAAAATATTAACTTAGGTGAAACATCTATTATAGTACTTCTGCCTGAATACGTTTCCTTCATGTACACCCTCTGTGATCCTACTTCAGGAACTCCGAGCTTTATTAACATATGATGGATAGTACTGGCATTATTTAGTTTGCTACATCATGTTCCTTTAATAGAAGAGTGATTTAATCAAGTGCATCACCCCTGGAGAAAGAGTGAGTAACACAGCATGCCTGGAGGAAGAAACTCTGTAGAAACTTGGCTGAGCTTCATCCTGTCCATTCTGCCTTATCTCTTAAAAAATGACCTGCTGTAGTTTCTGGTCCCCCCAAAAAATACCCAACCTCTCCCTGGTCCCTGCTGAAAAGCTGCTCTTTTGAGCTAAAAACCTCCTTGATCTCTCTGACATGCTTTCTTGTAAGGAGAAATCTAGGCAGAACCACTTCCAATCATCAAAGCTCCACTTCAACCTACGACTACTACCACTACCACCACCACCACTACTACTCCCCACTCTATCCCTCTTTCAAGATCTTTTCTCTTCCTTTTCTTCTTCCTTCTTCCTTTTCTCCCTGTAGCCAGGCTGTTTCAATCACAGCCAAGGAACAAGTGCTTTGGCATTGGCAAAGGCATGATGTACACACCTATTGCTGGGGGTGGCCCTGCTGTGAGGAGGAGGCTAGACTGCAGATGCCCTGTCAGCAGCACATCTGTGATTCTGCTTTCCTACACGGGACTCAGTTGCAGAAAACAAGTGTGTGGTTAACTCACTGTAAGTCTGTACCACAAGTCACCTTTAGTAACTCAAGCACCATGGGATCTAAACTTCTAGTATCTCTCTTTGCAGCTTGCAAGCGATGCCAAGCAGTTCCGGCAGCTGACAGGTCGCACGTCCTATGGAGGGTGTCTGGTTGCACCTGCCCCACCATCAGGAATGCGACTTACCAGAGCATCTTCAGATGGGTCAGGGTCTGGGCACCTCTGGGTTTAGTCACCTCCTGCAAGACTCATCATGTCTCACACCCCCCATGGCATCTCACCACACAGGGATCTGTAACACAGTTAGGGAGATGTGTAACCAAAACAAAGGTTTGAGTTTCTCAGGAATTATAAATGTACTAATCAGGATTTAATCAATATTAGCTCTTCTTAAAGGCATGTATAAGCATACTCAACTAGTGTGACACAAAGAGTATCCAAGAACTTGGGAACACTGTGATGGCATAGCCAGACACGTTTTGTGGCTAAGTAGGTGAACCATGTAATCAGCAAAGGGGCAAAGGCGGGTGCAGGAGCAGAAGGAAGGTTTTCAGGTAGCTAAATGTTGCCAGAAGATAAGTGTGAAGAACTGCAAATAAGAAACATCCTGAATACACAGTAGCAAAACCAAAACCAAGGTAAACAGTGTGAGGAACAGGGGAGCGCTGCACCCCATTTTGGGAGGGAGGCAGTAACATAAAAACATCAAGCATGATGGAGGAAAATCAGAAGGGATAAGACAAGCTCATTTAAGTGCTGACCTCTCTCCTCAAAGAGCTTTTGAGCCTCATCACCTTTCCCTCTGTGACTAGCAGCCACTTGGGACCGTAGCCAGCCGTGCTAAAGAGATGGCATCAGCTCCACGGTACTAGCAGCTCATTGAGCACAGAGCTGCAGACCCACAGGGTGGGAAATGAAGAGAGGATAATGAATATTGTGTAAGAATGAATCATTAGCAAGCACTGCGTCATTAAGGAATAGCTCTTCAATTCCCCAACTGATAGACAAATACACATTCAGGCATCACTCCTGGTTTGGGTTGGCTCGTTGACTCCAAGTCTTCCTTCGCGGGTCTCCATGCGTCTTACCTTCGGAGGTCACTCCAGGACATATTCTGAGAAAAGTCTGGGAAACCTGACAGCCTTCACTGGGTTTCCTCTGGCACTGAGGAAACACAGAGGAAAATAAGGCGTGAGAGGTGCCGCTGTGCCGGTCGTGCAGCCTCACCTTAGCCTGCGTTCCCCTTGCCAGGCAAGTTGTGAGGTGAAAAGGGGAGGTCCTGCTCAGGGGCTGCTGTTCCTGGGAGCATTGCGGTACGTGGGGGACACACATGGAGGGGCAGGGGACGGGTCACCAACGGGCAGTGCCTAGTGTCAGCACTGACAAGCCAAAAGCAGTCAGGCCACAGCTGCTGAAGTCAGCCGGACTCCAGGAGAGAGGCAGGCTCAACCTCCCAGTGTCACCCAGGGAGCGGTGGCCTCTCCACCCACAGCAGGGCAGAGTCTTCAGCTGGGGCAGAGGCCAAAGGGGCTCTGCTCCCCAAACAGACCTTCCTCCCTGAGATGGTAGCCTTGCAGGGGCGCAGGAGCTTACAGGCAGCATCCTGAAGGTCTTTGGGGGACTTTGGCTCCCTGACAAATCCCTGCAAAGGATCCCAGGGAGGCAATCAAAAGCTGTTCCTCTGCTGACGGTCCCAGGCTTTCCTGGGCTCCCTCATGCTGTCATAGTGCAGGTGACTCCTGTGGCCAAAGCAGCAGCCCCTCCATTTGGATGGGTTGCCCTTATGTGCTCACTGCTTCTCCTCCCCCTCCCTTCCCTGCTCAGCACTCTCCATCCCCGTGGCCCTGGTTTGCCCACAGCGAGGGCAGGCAGCACTTCCCACGTGTTCTGACTTGGTGCCTTCCGTTTGCACCAAGAACACGGACTGTGCACCCCCTGCGCAATTCCATTGATCCTCCAGATGTGGCAGGGCTCATCCCCAGCCTCCCCCAAAATGAGTGCCATGACACCTTGCTTGGGGGAAGAAGACTTAAATAAAATCGTGCAAGTTACACATATCCAAAAATCAGTTATAGCATAAGCATCCTTCCCTAAGTCTATCACTCCATCCCTCGACGGTAATTTCAAGACCCTGTGGTAGCTGCGCTTCCTGTGGACCGGACAGAGTTTCACAAAGGCTTTTATCAAGCCAAGGGCATTGCTGTTTGCAGCCAGAAAGCAGGAGGACAGCCACCTCCAGTGGCTGGAGGCGAGTACAGCTACCTGAACTGCAGCATCTGTGAAGCTGTGCCCACTGGTGAATGCTTTCATTTTAAAAGAAATTTAAAATACTCCAAACCCAAACCCAAACCAAACCAAAACCCCCCAAAAACATGGCCAAAACTGTGGTCCATGTTGTACTACTGTGGGGAAGTGAGGGGAGCAGAGGAGGGGGAAAAGAGAAGGAGAGGTTTTGGTACAGCTGCTCCGCAATCAGCACAATCAGCTGCAGGAACAGGCATCCCTGCGATGGCCCAGTGGGCTCTGCCCAAGAGGTCTCCCCTGCAGGGAGGTGTGATCACATATCACATTTACGGAAAAGTCCCACAGAACCTGCCAGGTAATTGTACAACTTTTCAGTCTTTGTGACCCCGTTTTGTGGAATAGCAGCACACCTCAGTGTTGAAAGCAGTCCTCTCAGAAAATCCCCCCCCGAAGTCCAGGGAAAGCACCTGTTGCACATGCTCTTTTAGCAGAAAGACCACATTAAAATGCTGAAATCAGCTGGAGGGACTTCAAGCTTAAGCAGAGTTACATGTGGCACAAATCCACTCCTTCAGACTCTGCTGTTCTTTGCAGTGCTCTTAAATGAAAGACTGAACGTGTATGCCACTGCCCCTTCGCTGCCTCCACAGGAGCTCTGCACTGACTGCTCCAGCACAGGGGACTGAAGGAAGGTGCCATGGTGAAAAGTTTTCCTGGTTCTGCAAGAAACCACAGCTTTTAATCACTGCTTGTGACCTGCCTCCACGTACATGCCAAGCTTTGCCAGGCTGCTCTCAGCAATTCCCATCTGTTGCACACTACCAGGAGAAGACTCTGATCTCATCCATAAAAGCCAAAGCCTCCAATTACTTAGAATTAGCTAATCCCAAATTAAAAGGTGGCCAACTCTTTTGGGGTTTGGCAGGAATGCCCAGCTCTCAAATAGATTGCCCTTCCAGGCTGCAAAGACTGATGTTGCTGGGTGTCCCCCTCGGGGTAGATAGTGAAGCCGTGTCCCGCCCCCAGGGCCAGTGTCACAGCCAGGAGTCTCGGGAGCCCTCATGCTGGTCAGGCCCTAAAGCAGCCTTTGCTCTGCCTCCCACCAGGGCTCACCTCAGACTTTGCTGCGGCACATTCAGAGGAGGTCTAGGGCAGCCAGAGGGGCTGGGGGCAGTCTCTAGCATAGTCCCCTCCTGTCTCTAGGCTCCTGCATTGCCCTTGCCCTCCTAGAAGGAGCTTTTCCTTCCCTCATTGCATGCTGTCATCCACAAAGGGGAGTCCCAAAAGCCATATGACCAGAGTTTCTGGGTGCTGGAGGACCCCCTGGAGACTCCTCAGGCTACGAGCCTAGTGGCAGACCAAACCTGGCCCTGAAAGCATATTGTCATCACCTCTGCGAGGCAGTAAGGTGCTTCTGTGGGAGAGTCCATTGCTGCTATCCCCTCCTGGGGCATGTCTGCAGGGAGAGGTCGGTATGGGAGGTCAGAGTTGGTGTAAGCAGCCCAGGAGGGCAGGAAACCATGGCTGGGCAGGCTATGGGTGGGTTCAGAGGAAGGTGTTTGAGGGCCCTGAAGCAGAGTTTTGGGTGACATGGGGACCTTGGGGCAGGTTTTGGCAACCAATGGCAGGGCTGGGCATCTCTGGAGGCACTTGGGCGTGGTTTAGGATCTTTGCAGGGTCTGGGATATGGCTTGGACAGGTCTGAGGCTGTGAAGCAGGGTTGGGTGTTCTGGGGTTTGGGGGCAGGCTTGGGGGTGTTTGGTGTCTCTTGGAAAGGGTTTGCTAGTGTTTGGGGAGCTCTGAGGTAGCGTTTGGAGGTCATTGGTGGCAGTTAGACCGAGTCTAGGGACTGATGATTTTGAGGTCTTTGAGGGTCCTGAAGCAAGTTATCAGGGTGTTTCAGGACCCTGATGCTGGCTTGGGAGGGGTTGAGGGTACCTGGGCAGGTTGGGGGGGTCCTTTGGGAGCCCTGGGGCAGGATGTGGGTTGGGTTGCAGGAGGGCTTTAAGGGGACATGAAACAGGGTCTGGAGGTCTTTGGGGGCACTTGGGCCTGGGATTCTGGGGATTTTATGGCTCTGGGGCAGAGTCTGGGAGTCTTTGGGGTAGGGAAGCTTAGAAGAAGGGTTTGTGTTGTGGCCTGGGAGTAGGATTTTGGGGATTGTGAGGGCATGCAGACAGGGTTTGGGGGTGTGCGTGTTCCAATGACAGCTCTGAGATAGGGTTTTGGGTCTTTGAGGGTCCTGAAGCAGGTTTGGTGGTGGTTTGGAGTTCTTGGGCAGGACCGTGGGACATTGGGAATATTTGGGCACTGTGTGAAGCAAATCGGGTACATGAAGCACAGTTTGGTAGGGTTTTGGGGAAGTCTTACAGTGACCTGAGGAAGGGTGCAGTGGTCTTTGGGAGAACTTGCACAGAGTTTGTGGGGACTGGGAATGCTGAGACAGGATTCAGCAGTGTTTGGGAGAGATCTTAGGAGCCTGTGAAACTGTTTTGGGCTTTTTTTTTCCCAGCACTGGGCCAGGTTGTAGGGTCTTTTGGGCATTTTGGCAGGCTTTTGGGGAACCTGGAACAGGATTTGGGGGTTGGGAAACATCTCTGGAGGACCTGAAGCAGGCTTTGGGGTGTTTGGGGGCCCTAGTGCAGGTTTGGAGAACTTTGGGGACTATTGGTCAGGGTTTGAGGGTCTTCAGTAGCCCTGGTTTGGAGAGGGTCAACTGAAGGTATTTTTGTGTTCCTGGGGCACACTTTGGGGGCTTTGGAGCATGAGGCAGACTTGGAGTTTATAGGGTCACTGGGGAGGGTGTGGGGCTTTCAGCATTGCCAGGAATTTTTGTGGCAGCATTTGGTGTCTTGTAGTAGGATTTTGGGCAGGTTTCTTTCTCAGTGTCTTGAAGCAGGGCAAGGTTTGGCTGGGGGCCTGGGAAAAAAAAAATAAAAATGGGCAGGGTACACGGTCTCTTGGAGCTAGCAAGAACTATGGCACATTTGGGGATATTTTCGGTTTGGCGGGAGCTTCGGGACGGTGTTTAGACCCTTTGGCATGGCCTGGGTAAGGTCTGAGAAGCTTGGGAGCAGGGTTTAGGGTGTTTGCGGCCGCTTGGGCCATATTATGCGGGTCTTTGGGGGCACTTGTATTAGACATGTTTTCCTGGCCCAAGAACAAGGTTTCAGGGTGTTTGGGGGAAGTCTTTGGAGGTGGGGTTTGGGGACTCTGGGGGCCCTAGGACAAGTTTGGGGTTGTTTGGTGGCTCCTGGAAAGGACCTGTGGGTGTTTTGAGGCCTGAAAGAAAGGCTTGTGCGATCTCTGTGGGAAATTAGGGTCTGAAGGTCTTTGGAGGAGGACTTTCAGGGGCTAAGAAACAGGGTTTGGGATTTTTTGGGGCTGTGAGGCAGGTTTGGGGGATTTAGCGGGTATTCAGGTAGAGTTTGCAGGTATTCATGACATCTGTACAGCATTCTCTGAGGAGCGCTCGGAGGTGTTTGGGGTCCTTGAAATGGGTTTTTGGGAGTGTACTGGGACAGGAGTTTTGAATAGCGAGGATACTCAGGCAGGATGTGGGGGTAAATGGGGGCACCCTGGAGCAGCGTTCAGGGTGTTTTGGGCTGCCAGCATAGGGATGGGGGTGTTTGGGGACATTTAAGCAGGGTGTGGGGCAGTGAGGGGGGAGCCAAGAACTGTTAAGAAAGGTTTGGGTCAGGGCTGAAGCAGAGTTGGGGGGTATTTGGGGGTCCTGGGGCAACTTTTGTGTCTTTGGGGTTAGTCAGGCAGGGATTCAAGGCCCTGAAGTCTCCGGGTGTCTCAAGCAGAGCTTTGGGTTTCGGGGGCCCTGAGGCTGGCTTGGGTTTTTCTGGGGGCAATCGGGCCGGTTTAGGTGCGTTCAGGGGCCGCCGAGCGCCCTGAGGCAGGCGCGGGAGTCCATTTTAAAGGGCCGGCTGGGTGACGGGGTGGTGCCAGTCCCCGCGAGCAGAGAACACCCCGACGCGACACCCGCGCCTGCGCCGCTGTGGGAGCGCGCCGGAGCGTAGGTCACGGCTCCTGAATCTGCGCAGGCACGGCCTGCAGGCATGCGCACTTCCGTCGGCCACGCGGCCCTCAGCGATGACACGCTGGAACTGCGTTGAGGAGCCGTAGCGCTGTACGTCCCCGGGGGGCTGAGTGGCCGCAGAGAGGCAGTCGTGGTGCACGGACACGGCGGAGCAGCTCTGGGCTGCGCTCACCCCCCCCCGGTGACAATGATCCCCAGGAATGCAGTGCTGCCTGCTAGTGAGCAGCGGCGACGACGGCCGCTGCGCCCAGTCAATTTGGTTTTTTTCCCCAAGGCGCGGGGAAGCAGTAAGCATGCCCGGTACGGCCGCGCCTTGAGGGGTTGGCGGCTGTGCTGCACCATGGCGCCGGGGCAGGGTGGCGATCGGCGAGGCTGTCCTGGCGGGCGCCGATTTCCGCGCTGCCCATGCGCAGTGCTGTGCCTGCATACCGAGGGCTGAGGGCGGGCTGGACAGTGCGCATGCGCAGTGCTGTGCCGGTAGACCTCGGGCTGAAGGCAGGCGGGACAGCGCGCATGCGCAGTGTTGTGTCCGCATATTACGGGCTGAAGGCAGGAGGACCAGTGCGCATGCGCAGCGCTACGCCCGCAGTGCTGCGGGCAAGGGGAGGCAGTGCGCATGCGCAGGGATCTGCCCGCAGTACTGCAGTGGGCAGCAAGGTGGACAGTGCGCATGCGCACGACTTTGCCCGCAGTGCTGAGGGGAAGGTGGGGGCATGCGCATGGCTGTGCCCTCAGTCTGGCGGACTGAAGGCAAGAGGGGTAGCGCGCATGCGGCTAAGTCTGCGTGCGTGCGGAGAGGGGGGGAGCTGTGCGCGGGACTGAGGCGGCTGCGGTAGCAGCAGGGGGGCGGCGGCGGCGGCCCCAGCACGGGGGGAGGGGAGGCGCGGCGGGATGGAGAGAAGGAGAAACACTGCCGCGGAGTAGGACTGCCTGACGGGGAGCAGGCAGAGTGAGAGGGCAGGAGCAGCGGAGCGGGAGAGAGAGGGATCGGGGAAGGGACAGAGGAGTGGGAAATGCGCGCGGAGTGAGGACCCTGGGACCGAGAGAGGAAGAAGGATGGGGACACCAAAAGTGGGATAGAGAGAATGAAATGGGGCCAGGAATGGAGGGGGTGGGGAGAGCGAAAGAGCGATGGGGATAGAGAAAGGTGGGTGGAGGCAGAAGAATAGGGATGAGGCACCAAACAAAAGGATGAAGAAGGTCTGGAGGCGGGGCACAGGGGGAAAGCGAGAAATTGGGATGTGACCAGAACAGAGGGGCAGAGAGAGAAAAACAGGGAGTGGGACAGAGAATAAAGGGGATGCAGAGCAGGAAAGGGACAGAGGGAAAGAAAGAGATGGACACTGAGATGGGGAAGGAAATACAGAGATGGGGAACAGGACACATAAGGAGATCCACAGTCCTCTGGAGCACATGTTCCAGGGCTGTGTCCTGGGATTCATCACTTGTTTCCCCTCCAAACCAGGGAAAGGACTCCCTTCCCTCCTCACCACCCCACACAGGCATTGGGGAAACTGTCTCTCCAGCTGCCCCTGGCAGGCAAGGCCAGGAGGGAGGGATGGAGCTCAGGGCCAGCACTGATGCGGCAGAAAGTGGTGCTGCATCTTGAGCAGTGTGTCCCTCTACCACAGGTCAACAGAGAGCAGGGATGCGTTTTGGACCCTGCCACTTAGCCAGGACAGCAAGAGCTGACTCCAGGACGAGCCCTCTGCCTCTGCACTGCACAGGAGCTCAGGCCCCTGTCCCCATTGAGGCCCTGCCAGCTGGGGCAGGGGCTGGCAGTGCCCCCTCACCATCTGCACTTCCACCATCCCCAGCGGCACAGACCTCAGCACCTTGGCTTCCTGCTCTGCTGCTTGCCACAGTCCACAGGGCTTGATTGGATGAGTACCCGACAGCCGACCCTCTCCAACCCTGGCACTGCACCCACTCACTACCTGCCCCCTGCTCCAGGGCTCAGGGATACCTGGTGTTGACACACAAGACACAGGGAAGTGACGGACCCTGGGACTGATGTCATCCCCGTCTGCTGGCTGCAAGTGCTGGAGCGCATGGCCCGAGCACTGAGACACCATCCCTGGCACTGCCAGGATCCATCCACTTCACCCCTGTACCTCATCCAGCTCTTCCAGCCTTGTGGCTCTCTCCTCCTTCACTGTCTGCAAGTGCTTCTGCAGGAGAGAGAGGCAACTGGAGCACCAAGCAGGGCATGGGGGAAGTGAAGGAGAGGCGGTGGCACTCCTGTGACACTTCTGCCTAGGAGGAGGTCCTGGCGTTTCCCCTCCTGCATCCTTTTGGGCATTGCCCTCACACTTGGGTCCCCTCTCCCAGACAGCTCTGCAAGCACTGGGGGACAGGGAGAAGGACCCTGGGCACAGGGGTGGCCCTTACCTCCAGCTGTGGCTGTGACAGCAGATCTTCCAGCTTCCAGAGCTCCTGATGCCTGAGAGGGCACCTCAGCCTCCCAGCTGAACTCTGGTGTGGTGCTGTGGCACCTCTTGCTTCTCTTTCTCCTCTATGGGGAAAGGATGGAGCAGGGGCTGAAGTGTCAGAGCCTCACCCTCCAGGGATGGGGAGGCAGCTGCACACCTGTCTGGCACTGCTGGAGCTCCTTGCTCCCTGCTTTTATCATGCAGCTCTGCTTCATCTGCTGTTGGAGCATGCAGAGCTCAGGCAGCAGCTCCACTGCCACGTTGGCCGCCCACTGGGGCCTCTGCTGCCTGCAGGAATGGGGAGCAGTGAGATCCCCAGTTCATGCCTACCCTCCTTCCACCATCTGCCTCCCTTCGCACCAGCACTGGGGCTCCCCCATCACACACTTCCCCAGCCTCCTCCGTCCCCGCACCCAGCAGCAGTGGGATCACCCCAGCTGGCTCCCTGCTCCACCAGCCAGGCATTGGCATCCTGCAGCGCTTTCCTGTCCTCCTCCAGCATCTCCAGCCCCACCAGCAAGGCCGCTCAGCCTGTGCAGGCATGCTCTGGTGTGCCAGAGGGATCTCAGCACTGCCCTGCCATCTGCCATCCTTGCAGAGGAGCTGAACCCAGTGAGTGGATTGTGCAGCTTGACATGCAGGGGGAAACCTTGGCAATGTTACTGATGACCAATGCACTGCAGAGCACATCCACGCCAGCACTTGACACCTTTGCCAGACTTCCCAAAACCACTCATAACACACTTAAACCTCTCCTGGGGAAAAACAGCTTTTTGAAAATCAAAGGCTCTCTTGAAGATTCAAGACAGTCCCACGTCTTTTCCAGGGAATCAAAGCATAGGATCTTGTGCCTCTGCTCTTCCCTGGAGGCTGCAGTTCCTGACAAAAGCCAGCAGCTGCACTTTGCAGTGCTGCTTTCAGTACAAGTGCTTTCTTCGTCCCCCTTTTCTCCTTGCTGTTAAGTATGACTGTGGCCGACCACCCTATATCTGTGTTGACTCCCAGCCTCAGGTGCTGCAGTTTGGCTTGGAAGTCAAGCCAATGCTGGAAGGGACTGACTGGGGAAACTCAGCAGCAAGCTTTGGGAGAGGTGGTGGAAGAAGCAAAGCTGGCCCACCTGCAGGCACACCCATCTGTAGGGGAGGGATGCCCACTGCTGAGTTTGCTGAGGTGCAGTGCCGTGAGCAGCAGGAGAAGACTCCATGAAGAGGAGGAACAAGTCACATAACTTCATGAGGTCAGAGCACAGCCTGGACCTGTAGGTAAAGCTTTGATATGGACCTTCTCAACAAGCCCCTGTCTGCAGTGGTATCTCCCAGTTTTTGACAGAGGGAAGTGGCAGCAAAAAAAAAATGTTTGCCTCACAGCTCTTGGTTTCTGTATTAATTTCATCTGCTTCTGTAGGAGAGGGAGGACAACCAATGAACCTAGCCAGGACTAAGGGGCAGGTATGCATCCTTCCTGTAGGATCTCAGCCAGAAGACCCTGTTTTTATCATCTCCTGCAAAGCCTTTTGCGATGGCAGCACAGTTCAGATGAACAAGAGAGAGAAGGAGCAACAGACATGCACAGAGGGTTTGCTCTTGCTGTTTCCTTTCTTGTCAGCAGCCTGTAAGCAGGGAACTGCACCTCCAGGCCTCTACACTGATGACCAAGCCTATGTGAGCAATGAGCCTGACAAGAAGCCAAGCTCCAGCTTGGCAGTGCAGTATGTGCTCTGCCTTGTAGCACCAGTGCCTTCTCATGATTTTCAAAAGAGAAAACTTGTTCATGCTTTATCCTCAATCTCCACCTGCCTGGCCTGCCACGATCCCTGTGCTGAAGCTGGTCATTGCTGCTCACAGCCTGACTCCAGGGCACCAGAACTGGCCCCCAGCTTCCCTCTCCCCAAGCACGTGATTCAAAAAGCATCCATAGGTACCTGTCCACCACCGCCTCCCAGGACCAGAGTCAGAAAGGATGGTTTTTCAGTGTGATTTTCTAGGCTCCAGGGTGTGTATTTGGTAGTAAGACATGTTTGTTTCTGCTGCCTGGCATGGTTAAATGACAGTGGGGCAAAGCAACCCAGGCATTTCTAAGGATTCACTTGTAGCGTAATTTTGGAACATGATTAAGGGCTGAGGAATGCAGAAAGCAGCTGGACTGCAAATCCCCAGGATCCCAGCTGAGTGCATTTGCAGGCTTAAAGTGGGAAAATGTAGCACCAGGTCTCCCACCTGCAGGGAGCTGTAACGTAGGGAGATTTGCCATCCTCAGGGGACCAACCACTCCTTCAGCCTGGCCCTGGGTGAGTCAGTTTCAAACTGGGGCTTCCTGGCTCTTGGAGAGGAAAAGTGTTTTCCAGCCCTGTCCTGAGGAGTGGACAACCCCGTGCTGGAAGCACGGTGCAGACATATGAGATGAAAGGCTCATAGCATAGGAAAAGAGGTTTAGCAATGGCTCCTGTTCACAAGATGCGGAAAGCTATCAAAAGCAAGGGGAATCCTTCATGCAGCTAAGGCTGTGGGCAGACAGGGCAGCATGAAGGATCACAAACTCTTCCAGGTGAACTGTAGCGACCGTTGGCCACAACAGCAGGAAGAATACCTTGCAGTAGCAGAGTGCAGGGGGTAGGAAGGACGGTCACTGCAAAGCCACAGCATAGCAAATACCTATTTGGGGGTGGAGGGTGGCAAACAGGAGGGGAAGTTGATTTAATTTCAAATGAAAGCTCTCATGCTTGCAAGCACCGAATGCCTGGCTGTGGTGCACAAAAAGTCTGTTCTGCCACCAGGCATGTATCAGGGCTCTGGCTCCAGCTACAAAATGCCTCCCGTGCCCCAGCCTGTGCTCAGCAGCAGGGTCCCAGGCCCAAGGCTGGCTGGTGCTCTCAGCACTGCTGTGAGGGTTGCTGCCTCCTGCTGAGTGTCCCAACAGGTCTGAAATGAAAGCTCCTGCAGAATCCCACACTTCCAGGGGCCAGCAGGTCCCTGCATATCTCACCAGAGCCAGAGGATCCCTGAGCTTACATGGTCAAAGGCAAGGCAATATGTGGTGCTTGCTGGGGCTGTGCCGAGCTGCCTCCCATATCAGCTGAGGGGGCACCTGCAAGCTCAGCATCCCGGTGCTGGGGATTTTCTCCAGGGCCACCATCCAGCTCCCAGCCCTTCCGATCCCAGGGACCTCACTGGGGCTCTGCAGTGCCTGCATGCCCCAGCCCTGCCTACAAAGAAAAGCCTGATTGCTGTGGGGCAGGGGAGAGGAATAGATGCCCCCTACGTGGGCAGAGCCTCAGGGCTAGTTCTGTCTGTCCCCACCAGCCCCTTGCATCCTCCCTGTCCTCAGTGAATTGCTCATCTCTGCTGCCTACCTCTCCTGGTAGTCCTCAGGGCTCGTCACCTGCATGCCTGCTGTGAGTGCAGGAGCCTGCATTTGCCACTGCTCTAACACACAGTGGACGTTTCCCATCCCCCATGAGCAGGCAGCATCTCAAGACTCTCATTTTCAGGACTGGAGGCAGATGTGCCTGGAACACAGAGTTGTCACACGTTGTGGCCCTAAACCTGGAAGGGAAATAATGCTCCAGGGCTGTGTTTTTCTCTCTCGCTGTGGCTTGGGGGTACCTAACCCTGGGTCAGGATGGTGATGAGGCTGTTCATTTCCTGCTGCAGGGAGCAATTGCAGCTGCCTTTTCCCTTCCTGCTCTGCCTTGAGTGCTGATGCCCTCTGGCAGAGCTCTGGGACCCAAATTATGGTAAAGTCCCAACTTCCCTCCCTGGTTGCAGCCCAAGACCTTTTAGGAGACAAGAAGTACAAGCTGATTGACAGCTATTGGCATGTAATTGAGAAACCAGTAAACCTCTTTGATTCTGGCTGGTTTTAAGCCACGTGAGTTGAGCACCGTTCCCCTGTGACAGTGGAGGAATCAGAATTGCGAGCAGCTCTGGGCAGGGATGGCAGTTCAATTAGCATCATTTCATGGTGCAGTGTTATTGAGGGCTGTGGTTACCCCAGGGAGAACATGTGTCCTGGCCTGTAACCGTGTTTGCGCCTGCTTCGGCTTGTCTTAGGGGACATCTTACCCTGTCACTATATAGTGCTACTCCTGGTGAAGAAAGCCCTTGAAGATTTGGGTTTGTGGCCAGGTATGGGCCTGTTTCTAACATCCCCAAGCTGTAAACACTCAAGGACCAGGTCTGACATCTTGATGCACAAGTAAGTCTTCACATTTTACAATGGCTGTCCCTGAAAGGTGCATCGCCCTAGGCTGCTCGTTAAACTCATGGCCTTCTGTCCAGGGATGTAGAGTTACTGAAAAAGGAGCAGATGAGGAAGCCCAGATCAAAATGGGTGAAATCAATGAGTTGGGAGTGGCTGAAAGCACAGCTTTTTGACAACTCATTGCCCTGGCAAAATAATTTAAGTGTTCAAATAAGTCATGGATGCATGGCACCAACAGGAATGTGCTGGTTTGGGCTGGGATAGAGTTAATTTTCTTCATAGTAGCTAGTACAGCGCTGTGTTTTAGATTTGTGCTGAAAACAGAGTTGATAATACAGAGATGTTTTTGCTATTTCTGAGCAGTGCTTACACAGAGTCAAGGCCTTTTCTGCCTCTCACACCACCCCACCAGTGAGTAGCTAGGGCTGCACAAGGAGTTGGGAGGGCACACAGCCAGGACAGCTGACCCCAACTGACCAAATGGATGTTCTGTACCATATGACGTCATGCTCAACATATAAAGCTGAGGGAAGGAGGAGGAAGGGGGGGAACGTTGGGAGTGATGGTGTTTGTCTTCCCAAGTCACCGTTACATGTGATGGAGCCCTGCTTTCCTGGAGATGGCTGAACACCTGCCTGCCCATGGGAAGTGGTGAATGAATTCCTTGCTTTGCTTTGCTTGCACGTGCGGCTTTTGCTTTACCTATTAAACTGTCTCTCTCTCAACCCACAAGTTTTCTCACTTTTGCTCTTCCAATTCTCTCACCCATCCTGCCAGGTTGCGTGGGGCTTAGCTGCCAGCCAGGGTTAAACCATGACAAGGTCCCCCAGCCTCCATGGGAGGAAATGTGCTGCAGATTTACACCATCCACCACACTCAGCAACTTAAAGGCCAATGATGAGGTTGGGAGGAAAGAGATGTGGCCTTGTCCAAAGCTGTAGTAGAAGTCAAATGTACTTCGGGAGTCTTGGCTGGATGAATGGAGCAGGGTGTCTCTCCTAAAGTGGCAAAAATCCTTTGTCTTCCACCTCCATTAGCAGTGTTGGGATTGCTCAGCATGTCACATTGCAAAGGAGTCCATTCCCTCCAGATACAGATGTGGTAAAAAATACACTGTGATCCTTTCAGCCATTGGTCTGAATATGAAATTTAGGGGTTGCTTTTTTCATGTCCAGAAAACTGTCTTGCTAATCTGCAGTCCTGTGGTAATGACATCACTCTCTGGATCTGACCCCCCAAACATGGCATTTTCTGCTGCAAGCAGCAGCACAAGGGCTTTGTCCAGAGTGCATGGCATAACAGCCAACATGGCTTCACCATGGGTAAATTGTGTCTGATTAATCTAGTGGCCTTCTACGATGGAGTGACTGTATCAGTGGACAAGGGAAGAGCTACAGATGTCATCTACCTGGACTTCTGATAAGATCTTCCACAACATTCTTGCCTCTAAATTGGAGAGATATGGATTTGATGGATGGACTGTTCCATGGATAAGGAATTGGCTGGATGGCTGCATCCAAAGAGTTGCAGTCAATGGCTCAATGTCCAAATGGAGACCAGTAACAAGTGGGGTCCCTCAGGGGTGTGCACTGGGACCGGTACTGTTCAATAAATTTATTAATAGCATAGACACCCTCAGCAAGTTTGTGGATGACACCAAGCTGCGTGGTGCAGTTGATATGCTAAAGGGATGCCATCCAGAGGGACCATGACAGGCTTGAGGAGTGGGCCAGTGTAAACCTTGTGAAATTCAACAAGCCCAAGTGCAAGGTCCTGCACCTGGGGGCAATGCCCACTGTCAATACAGACTGGAGGATGAATGGATTGAGAAGGAGTTGGGGATATTGGTAGATGAAAAACTAGGTATGAGCCAGCAATGTGCACTTGCAGCTCAGAAAGCCCAACTGTAACCTGGGCTGCCTGAAAGAAGCACAGCCAGCAGACCAAGGGAGGTGATCCTCCCTACACTCTGCTCTCATGAGACCCCACCTGAAGCACTGTGTCCAGCTTTCTGTCCCCCAGTCCAAGAAAGACATGGACCTGTTGGAGTGGGTCCAGAGGAGGGCCACAAAAATGGTCAGAGGGATGGAGCACCTCTCCTGTGAGGACAGGCTGAGAGAGTTGGAGTTGTTCAGCCTGGAGAAGAGGAGGCTCCGGGGAGACCTTGTAGCAGCCTTCCAATACCTGAAGGGGGTCTACAAGAAATCTGGAGAGGGACTGTTGACAAGGGCATGTAGTGATAGGACAAGGGGTAATGACTTTAAACTGAAAGAGGGTAGATTTAGATTAGATATATGGAAGACATTTCATATGATGAGGGTGGAGAGGCACTGGAATAGGTTGCGCAGAGAAGTTGCTTCCATGTTCAGCTTCACCCACGTGATTTGCTTCTCCTTATATCCTCTTTTCCCCCTTCTTGCTATGTTCTTTTTAACATCTTTATCGTCTTCCAAATAAGCAGTCCACCATGCTGACTCATTCCCCAGTGGTCATGGGTTTGCTGACTTTATAACTTTACTTGGTACTCATGATGTGGTTGTCTTTGTAACACCCGTCATTGCTCAGCAGCTTCTTTAAACTAGTACTGTCCTTTTTGGTGTTTCTCCTTTCTACCATTTTTCATGTTTCTGTCTTGTTATTGTTGGTAGGGCTGGCTATTTGCATGCACAGATACATTAGTCTGTCACATAGACAGACCTTCCAGCACCTTATACTTCCACTCTTCTCCCTGAACCTTGCTCTTCAGCAGACCAATGTCCCTCATGTTGCACCACAGTTGAGTCATCCTGTGCAGAGGTCCATGGATGTGGCTGTGTGTTCTGCAGGGCTCTATGCAGCCGATTCATAGGATGTTACATCGGGGGAGGAGAAGAAGGAGGACTTAAACCACACAAAACTCTGTAGTGTTCAGGCTGTAGTAGTTCAGTACCAATCCCACCTAAGAAGAAAGGTCAAAACATTTCAGAGAACTGTCAGTCCAGAAAGGTAAGGGGCAATGGTTTTAAACTAAAAGAGGGTGGGTTTAGATTAGATATATGGAAGAATTTTTTTATGATGAGGGTGGAGAGACACTGGAACAGGTTTTCCAGAGAAGTTGTGGATGTCCCCTCCCTGGAAATGTTCAAGGCCAGGTTGGATGGGGCTTTGGGCAACCTGGTCTAGTGGAAGGTGTCCCTGCCCATGGCAGGGGGTTGGACCTAGATGATATTTAAAGGTCCCTTCCAACCCAAACCATTCTGTGATTCTGTGATTCTGTGATTCTATGATTCTATGATTCTATGAACTAGAGAGCCTGTTACATGTTGTAACTTGGTTTTAAATAGTCTTATGAACAAGTAAGGCTGCCCATCTGCTGCACTTGCCTGCAGACAGAGCAGATGTCCTCACCTGATCTGATTCTTGCATTTCATCAGCATTTTGAGTTTGGCTGGTGCTGGATGTAGAAGTAGTGACTAAAACTAAACGGGCTGTCAAAGCAAGTGACTCAGCTTCAAAGGAGGCAATCAAATCATAGGAATCAGTCAAGGTACAATTTCCTAGTTATGACTTTTGGAAATGTTTGTATGGAGAACCAACAGCCTTTCAGCTGCTCCATCCGCCCTCCATCTGGCCTATTTATTTGTCTTCCACCTTGCAACTTACAGATTATCCAGACTGTTATAACTGTTTAGAACTGCGAAGTGGTCACATTACAATTTCTTGCAGAGTGAAAGCCCAAGGGCAAGGGAAATGATCAGATGTCTCTGAACTAGACTAGCAGAGAAAGGAAAGCAAGTTTCTGAAGTTTCTGATCATAATATGGTTTACAAATAGCAACAAACCTCACCTTTCCCAGAAGAGGACCTCACCGTAAAGAGCGTAGTAGCAACGGTCCCTTGGCGCATTGGTAGGGAATGCTGAGGAAATCACGCACGCTGTCTATGTCTCTGCAGAGTTCATGCAGAGGGAACCAAAGCCCTTTCTTTCACCTTTAGCATCACCGTGACCAAGCGAATGCCTGTGGTACGAACGCCCTTCTTTATTGACATAGCCTGAAGGTACAGATGAATTTCCAGGAATGCTCAGCAGCTGTGCCCAGTCCATGGCCACCAAGGGCAGGGATAGCCCCCTGGGCCTCCTGGGTACAGGCACCGCCTCAGAGGCTGCACCCCAAAGGCCTTCCTTCCTCCCTTCCTCCCTCTCTCCAAAGGATGCTGGGTGGAGGGGCAGTGGGCGGGGCTGTGGCAGGTGGGGATGCACATGGGGGCCCTGTCACCGCCATGTCACGGTGCTACTGCCCAGCAATGCAGCAGTCACAATGTCCCGGGACAGGATAAATGGAGCGTCCTCTCATGTGCCGCTGCCAGAGCTGGCCTGGGGGCAGCTTGAAGGCATGCAAGAGGAAGTCCTTGAGGAGCCAGTGGAATTCCTAGGTGGAGGCTGAGGAAGAATGGAGGCTGGACAAGCCTGCTGGATGGAGATTCTCCACTGCAAGGCCAGCTTCTGGTGGGGCCACCTTCAAAGCCCATCCGATGGATGGATGGATGGATGGATGGATGGATGGATGGATGGAAATCCTGCTTCAGCCTTGAGCGAACAGATGCAAGCCCCCCAGAAGATGAGAACCACCACCAACCCCTGGAGGTGCCCAAGGCTATCAGGGCTTTTCCACTGGATAGCCATGGCCAGAGCAAGGGAATGCCTTCTTGAGAAGCACTGCAGAGCTCGCCATCCTCATCCCCCATGGAGCTAGGGGCAGCAGCCGTATGAAATGGGAGGATGCAGAGATGTTGCTTTGGAGCACCCGGTGGTGTCCTGCCAGACACCCATGGGAAAGATTCTTGCCCCCAAGGTCAATCAGGCTGGCGGCACTTGGCCACTCTGGGAAGCCCCTGAGGTGGCTGCAGGCTGAGGGAGAACAGGGCTTGGGCATCTATCTCCTGGGAGGCATGACCAGCCTGCCTGTTGAGGAGGAGGAGGCCAGTCTTGCTCACATGCTCAGGGAATAGCTGATCACCAGCACCGCTGGGGTCAGGAAGGAATTTTCCCCTGGGCAGATTGGCACTGGTCCCCGGGGGTTTTTTGCCTTCCTCTGCAGCACTGAGCAGGACCACTTGTCAGGGCTCCTCTGTTCCATTTTGGCTTGGTTACTGCCTGCTGCTCATGCACCACAAAGATGGCCTCTCGTGCCCTGCAGCTGGGGGGAGGAAGGCTTTTTTTCCCGCCCAGTGGGCTAGCAAGTATCCCTGGGGGTTTTTTGCCTTCCTCTGTGGCTTTGAGCACCGGCCCCTTGCCAAGGCTGCTTTGGGCCATTTTGGCAAGGTGCCTGCTGCTCATGCTCCACGAAGGTGGCTCTCGTGCCCCACATCCAGGGGGGAGGAAGCTTTCTAGACCCCCAGGGTGGACCCCAAGGGAGGACCCCAGGGGTTCCTTCTTGTCCTCTGTAGCACTGAGCACAGCCCCTTGGTGGGGCTTCTCTGGGCCCTTTCAGCTAGGGTCTTGCCTGCTGCTTTTGCACCTCCAAGGTGCCACTCTTTCAGGACCTGGCTCTCTTGGGCTCTCTGGCCCGGTGCAGCTTTGTAGCGGGAGCAAGCTCTTCTCTTCCCTTGGCTCCCTTTCCCCAGGGGTTCTTGCTTCTGCAAAACAGCCTGTGCTTGGAAGGGCTCCAGCCTTGCTGCACCATCACCACCGGCCACTTCGCAGCTCTCCCTGCAGGCAATACAAGCGCAGGGCAGGCACAGGAGCACTTTTCACGCATCACTGGCCAAGAAACACAGTGCAGCAAGCTTTGGAATGCAAAAAGTATGCTTTTCTCATCACTAGGTGCCACACTTTGGAAAATATCCCATAGTACCACACACCACCTCCTCTTCTTCTTCTACTACTTCTTCTTTTGTGTGTGGTTGGTTCTGATTCTCATTCTTCACACTCTCAGTCTTCAGGAAACAGAGACTGCTTGGCCTGTATTCCTGCTGCTCCTTTCTACAGCTCTGTAACTTCCCTTTGCCAGACTGCAAGAGATGTTTTTTCTAAATGGAAGAATGCATAAGCCTGCTCCTGGATACACACGTGCATTGTCTTCATGATTGTGAGCACTGAGTCTAAAAAGATTCAGGAAAATAAAATAAAATCCTGTTTCCATTTGTAACCTTTGTGTGATGTGTCCTTGAAAGTGTTTTTGGAGCTGAAAAGCCCCTACCATTTCAGGCAATAACACTCTCATTGCTACGCAACTCATGGTGACCACATTGAATAAAACAGAAGATGGAAGGGAAGGGAAGGGAAGGGAAGGGGAGGGGATAGGGAGGGGAGGGGATAGGGAGGGGAGGGGATAGGGAGGGGAGAGAGGGGGAGGGGAGGGCAAGGGAGGGGGAGAGGGGGGAGGGGAGGGGTGAGGGGAGAGAGGGGGAGGGGAGGCGAGGCGAGGCAAGGCAAGGCAAGGGACTTAAAATGATCATCTGGTCCAGCTGCCTGACAACTTGTAGGCTAACCAAAAGTTAAAGTATATTATTAAGGCATTGTCCAAATGAATCTTGAACACTAAAACGCATGTTGCATTAACCACCAGTCTAAGAAGCTTCTTCTGTGTTTGACGTCCCTCTTGCTGAAAAAGACCTGACGTGGCGCTGGGAAGACACAGCCGAGGCCTCGGTGACTGGCGTGAGACACCGATGCCGAGCATGAGACTGGAGATGTGGGGATGGAGTGGGCGGTGTCATTGTGGTAACCCAAGACGCATGTGTTGTGGCCAGACTGCTGCCAGGGGCAGTGTCGCAGGTGAGGACAGCCCATTGAGATGTGCCTGCATGATGGACGGTGACGTCACCGAGCGACGGGTT
Source organism: Grus americana (assembly GCF_028858705.1). NCBI lineage: Eukaryota > Metazoa > Chordata > Aves > Gruiformes > Gruidae > Grus > Grus americana. The sequence continues at coordinate 53,149,281 of NC_072891.1, forward strand.
CTGATGCCACCGAGAGATGGACTGTGACCTCATTGCGCGATGGAGGGTGACATCACCGAGCGATGGAGGGCAACATCACCGAGCGATGGGTTCTGATGTCACCGAGGGAGGGACTGCCACATCTCCAAGCGATGGACTGTGACGTCACCGAGCCATGCATTGTGACCGCACGTCCCTCGCTGCTTATATCCGGGCGCCGAGTCTCACCCAGCCGGCTCGTGCCTGCACTCCGGCTGAGCGAGTACGCGAGGTTTGGGGTGTCGTGCAAGGCTGTCGTCTGGTGCTGGTGTCGTGCTCGGGGAGTTGTTCTCTGCAGCTCTCGGTGCCCGACCCCAGAGCCATTGGAGGATTTTCCCCGGCCCTGACAGGTGCAGGCAGCCGGGGCAGCCAGGAGGCACGCTCGCAGCAGCAGAGGTGAGCTGGGAGGGGGCGCCTCACCCTGGGGTGGCGAGCTGGCAGGGTTTCCTCCTTGAGGCACCGGGGCATTTCTTCCACCCCTCCCTGGAGCAGCGAATGACCGTGGCCTCTCTTCCCTTTCTAGCGCAAGACCCGCTGCTGCAGCGGCAGCGAGAGGGAGCGTCTTGTCATCGCCAGCTCCCCCCAGCCCACCGCAGAACATGGAGGCCATGGCCACGGAGCTGGAGGACCGCTGTCCAATATGCCTGGACAGCTGGGAGGAGGCCAGCTACGTGATGCCATGCCTCCACCAGTTCTGTTACACCTGCATCCTGCGGTGGGCTGAGAGCAAGCCCGAGTGCCCCCTCTGCAAAAGGAGGGTGAGCTCCATCTTGCACTCGGTGCGGAAGGACGACGACTTTGAGGAGCACGTCATCCCACCACCTGCGGCACCCTCAGTCGTCGTCCACCTGACGGGAGGAGGTCCTGGACACCCGGCCGCCCGCAGCCTCCATCACCCTGCAGCACCCCGGCCAGCAGCCGCGGGGCCGCTGCCCAGGGCTCCAGTGGGCGGCTTCCATGCCTACTTCTGGGCATCCCTCTTCCGCATCTACCCCGCTGTCCTCCAGCCCCTGCTGCCCTGGCTGCAGCAGGAGCTGGGGCAGCTCTTTGAGGATGCCCAGGAAGCAGCAGCAGCGCAGAGCCTCATCACATCCAGCCTGCGCTACTTTGGGCTGGATGAGGAGGCTCTGATCCAGCTGCTGCAGGCCTCCCTGGGCAGGCACACGAGGAGCTTTGTCCACCAGCTCATCAACACCATCGTGGACCGGTGCGGCGGGGAGGCCCGACGTCGGATGGGCCTGGAGGACGGCCGTGCTGCTGGGGGACGGGAGGACAGCCCCGCAGCTGCCCCTGGGCCCGCTGCCTCCCGAGGGGGGCCTCCGGCCCCCAGCCCAGCCCTTCGTGGGGGTCCCGGCAGCACCCCCTCTGCCCCCGTTCCCACCCGCGGGGAGCAAGAAGAGGCCCAGCAGGACCCAGAGGAGGCTGTGCCCGGGCCCTCCACTCGCAGCCGGGGCAGCCAACGCTCCCCTGGGGGGCCCCGGCGAGCCCCAAGGAGAAGGGCCAGCAGCTCCCAGGACCCTTCACAGCCCCCCAGGAAGCCACGCCGTCATCGCTGACACTGGGGGGCTGCCTCAGGGGCCGGCTAATCCAGGGCCAGGCCACCGCTGGGGCACACACCAGCCCCTCGTGGCCTTTAATAAAAGAAAACAAAAGCCTGAAAACTGCAGGGAAGCTCTCAGGATTACTATCAATCCCGTTGGCGTTGCTATCGCCGCCTGTGCTGCTTTCTGCCCCTTCCCCTGGCGCTGCGGCCACCCTTTCCTCACGTGTGCCCCGGGTGCTACAGCTACTGGGGTCAGCCTGGCGGGAGAGGGGGTGCAGCAATGCAGCCCCTGGCCAGGAGGAGTGGGACGTGGATGCGGACGGGTCCTTCTACATGTACCGCGTACTATCTTGCTGTTGCCCCCAAAGGCAAGTGCTGCCCAGCTCCAGGCCTGCATCTCTGCAGCTGGCCCCCGGGCAGATGTTTCCTGGAGCCGGGGGGATCTCCAGGGCCAGCCCGTGCCCCATCGCCCATCACCCCAGGCCTGTCCTCCTCCTCCTCCTCCTCACCGCACCCTCTGCCCCCACGTCCCCCCTGGGGCTCTGCTCTCCTTCCAGCCTGCACTGCCCGGTGCGGCCTCGCTACGGCAGCGCCCAAATCCCTCCTGCGCAGAGTCGCAACTTGGCGCTGCTCTCTGCATCCGCCTAGGGATGTACCCTGCCGAGGCAGGAGCACCAACAAGAAGTTCAACAAGGGGAAGCGCTGAAACACGGACCCTTCCCTCTGAACACATGGAAACACTTTTTCACTGTGAGGGTGACCGAGCGCTGGCACAGGTCACCCAGACAGGTGGTGGAGGATCTTCCAAAGCAGCCTCAGCTTGGTCCTGGGCAACCGACGCTAGGTGGCCCTGCTTGAGGAGAAGGGTTGGACAAAGTGACTTCCAGAGGTCCCTTCCAACCTCAGCCAGTCTGTGATTCGGTGATTTTGTGATACAGGCATTACCCTCAAGGGCTGTCGAGTTTCCCTTCCTCTGCCCGTCCCAAAACATCTCTGTCGCTGACTGTCTGTGGGCAGAGTGCTGGAGGGCAGGGCAGGAAGGCAGGCACAGAAGAGGCACTGAGAGAGCAGAGGGCCGGGCCCCATGGCGCTCAGCTCAGAGCAAAGGGGCTCTGCACAAGCTGAGAAGATGAACCATGCTGCTGCTCTCAGTCACAGGCTTTCTTTCCGCTCTCCCAGCTCCAGCCACGGCACTGGCATTTCTGCTCCCCCACTTGGAAAGGACCATTCTTCAGCAGATGGGCACTGTCACTTCCCCAGCGCCACGCACCACCCCCCCACCCCCCCACCCCCGCTCCCCATTGCATGCTCTCTGCAGGACTTCCCCCAGCACAGCTCCTCCCTGCTGTGAGTGAACCCTGTAGAAATGACAGTGGACCTTCTCCGTGCTCTCCCGGGCCCCTTGCCCGCCTCTTTCACACCGCTCCCTGAGCCCTTCTGCAGCCAAGCCAGCCACGCAAGATGAGGGGAGAGACAGAAGACGGCCACTGCCTTTGGCACCAAGAGCTGCTGCCAAATCAAGACCCGGGTCCCAATGCCAGGCCCACAGGTGATTCTGCATGCCTGGGGCACGCAGCAGGAACCTGGGGAGAAGCGGAGCGGGGTGAAGCTCTGCGGGCAGGCAGGCAGAAAACAGCGAGAGCAGGCCAGGCCCCACCGCTCTGGGGCTGCACAGAGGGCCAGAGGTCTGCCCTGGGAGGAGAACCCAGCTGCAAGACACGGGCTCTCTCTGGAGACCACACGATGCATGAGAGCAGCCGCCTTCAGGGAAGTGTCATGGGGTCTTCCCGCACTCCTCAGGCTCAGGAAGAATTCATATTTGCTCTCATGCAAGCGGCTGCAGCAGTCTGACACAAATCAATGACTTCTTTTTGAAGGGTTTTTCTCCCCCTTTATTTCCCTCTGGGTTTTTGCTTACTGTCCGTAGCCTCTCGCCCTCCCAGTTTCCTTCTGAGTATTGTGGGAAAGATCAAGATAACCGCAGTCAGCTACTAAATAGTGCCAGAAATCAACCCGAATCTCTTTTGTGACTTCTACCACTTTCCCTCCGTCAAATCTAGGTAGTCTGCCAAACATATGTTTTGGCTGCAGAAATTTGTTTAAAAAGCAAATCAGAACGAGCAAATACTCAACCACACCACACCTCCTCTCCCTCCCAAATTTGAAAGATTCTCTCCAAAGCTGTTGAACCAAATGAAAAAAGTGGTTTTCTGACATTGCACCTCCTAGAAGTGGTTGCACATTTGGAAACCTTTCGCACATTTCCCACTGGCAGTGCTTTCTCTTCCCGGACTTCACAGGGCATCCCTTCACAGGCTTGTGACAGCTGTGCTCTGGGTTGTGCCCGCTCCGCTGTTGAGGACCTCCAGGGTCCCAGGGCATCCCGCAGCCTTCTTGGGCAACCCACTCCACTGCTTAATGATCCTCACGGTGATATCCTCCCCACCACCCCTATCTCCAGCCTGAAGCTCTGTAGTTTCAGCTGATGCCACTGCCTCTCAACCCTCCTGCCAGGCAGGCACTGCTGGGAAGACTCTGTCCCTATCCCCTTGGTCTCTTCCCCACAAGCAGCAGGGTGTGCTGTTATTGACGTCTCTCCTGACCGAGACCCCAAACAGGACACAGAGCCTAGATGAGGCCTGATGGGTGCTGAAGAGAGGGCATCACCCTGCCAGTACGGGCTAGGGGAGAAAAATAAGAGAAATCCCAGACAGCAAGCCAAATGCTGCCTTCCACCTCCCATGGGAGCTCATAGCAATTAATAGCATAGCATAGCATAGCTTAGCATAGCTTAGCGTAGCGTAGCGTAGCGTAGCATAGCATAGCATAGCATAGCAAAGCATAGCATAGTTCCGTTGCAATGGACCTACAATGATCATCTAGTCCAACTGCCTGACCAGTTGTGGGCTGTCCAGAAATTAAAGCATGTTATTAAGACATTGTCCAAATGAATCATAAACGCCGACAGGCACGGGGCATCGGCCACCTCTCCAGGAAGCTTGTTCTGTGTTTGACCTCCCTCTTGGTAAAAAAGTGTTTCCTCATGTCCAGTCACAACCACCTCTGACAGAACTTTGAACCGTTCCCACACAGCCTGTCCCTGGGTCCCAGGGAGAAGAGATCAGCACCTCCCTCTCCACGTCCCCTCCTCAGGAAGCTGCAGAGAGCAATGAGGTCGCCCCTCAGCCTGCTGGTGTCTAGACAAACCCCGTGTCCTCAGCCACTCCGCACAGGACATGCCTTCCAGCCCTTCCACCAGCTCTGTTGCCCTCCTCTGGACACACTCACGTACCTTAACATCCTTCTTGAATTGTGGGGCCCAGAACCACACACAGTATCCAAGGTGAAGCCGCACCAACGCTGAATACAGCGGGATAATCCCTTCTTTTGACCAGCTGGCTACGCTGCGTTTGATGTCCCCCAGGATGCGGATTGCCCTCGTGGCGGCCAGGACACACTGCTGACCCATGTTGAGCTGCTGTTGACCAGCACCCCCAGATCCCTTTCTGCAGGGCGGCCCTCCAGCCACTCCTCTCCCAATTTATACTTGTGTGCGGCATTCCCCTGTCCCAGGTGCAGAATCCGGCATTTGGACTTGTTAAATTTCATCCCATTAATCACTGCCAAATGCTCCGACCTCTCTAGATCCCTCTGCAAGGCCTCTTGTCCCTCGAGAGAGTCAACAGCACCTCCCAGTTTGGTATCATTGACAAACTTGCTAATGATGCATTCAACTCCTGCCTGCAGATCACTGATAAAGATATTGACCAGGACTGGCCCTAGAACTGAGCCCTGAGGAGCACTGCTGGTGGCTGGTCGCCAGCCAGATGTAGCCCCGTTCACTACAGCCCTTTGAGCCCTGCCGTTCAGCCAGTTCTTCACCCCGCGCAGCCTGTACCTGCTCATCTCACAGCTGGACAACTTGTCCAGAGGGATGCTGTGAGGGACAGTATCAAAAGCCTTCCTATAAACCAGAAAAACTACACCCACCACCTTCTCTTCATCGTCTAGGCAGGCGACATTATTGTAGAAGGATACCAAATGAATGAAACGGGACTTTCCTTTTGTGAACCCACGTTGGCCGTGCCTGACGATTGCGTTGTCCTTTAAATGCCTTTCAACAGCACCCAGTATGATCTTCGCCATCATTTCTCCAGGTACTGAGGTTAGACTAACAGGTCTGTAGTTTCCTGGGTCTTCCCTCATGCCCTTCTTGAAAACAGGAAAAACGCTGACTAGCTTCCAGGCAGCAGGGACCTCGCCAGACTCCCAAGACCTTTGGTAGGTGATCGAGAGGAGTCCTGCCGCAACATCCGCTAGCTCCTTCGGTACTCTGGGATGACTCCCATCTGGCCACGCGGACTTACAAACATTCAACTGATACAACCGGTCCCTTACAATTTCAGTGTCCACAAATGGAAAGTCACTGTTCCCGCAGTTGTGGTCCTCCAGCTCAGAGGCCCAGGCAGCCCAAGGTCTATCAGCATTATCATTTTCATCAGTGATCGCCCCATCACCCTGCAGACTGCAAGCGGGGGATGCTGGGCCCCATCCTGCCCCACATCGGATCTGGGGCCCAAGCACTACGTCCCCCCCAGCCCAAGGGGCCTCAGGACCTGAACACAAAAACCCATTCGGAGAAGTGCGCGCCTCCTGTGGTGGCTCCACAGTGGGGTGAGGGGTGCAACCACCTCCATCAAACAGACAGCCAGAGCTTGGGGCTGGACAGGGGAGGCCAAAGGGCTGGCCAGCAGTTCTGGAGTGTGGGGCGAGCCCGTGTGACTTTGTCCTGAAGCCTCCAAGGGAGGCACGAGGTGTTATCGAATGAAGCCTCTTGCCGCACGTGCCTGGAGTCATCTGCCACGGCCAGCATGACCTGACATGGCGCTGGGAAGACACGGCCGAGGCCTCGGTGACTGGCGTGAGACACCGATGCCGAGCATGAGACTGGAGATGTGGGGATGGAGTGGGCGGTGTCATTGTGGTAACCCAAGACGCATGTGTTGCGGCCAGACTGCTGCCAGGGGCAGTGTCGCAGGTGAGGACAGCCCATTGAGATGTGCCTGCATGATGGACGGTGACGTCACCGAGCGACGGGTTCTGATGCCACCGAGAGATGGACTGTGACCTCATTGCGCGATGGAGGGTGACATCACCGAGCGATGGAGGGCAACATCACTGAGCGATGGGTTCTGATGTCACCGAGGGAGGGACTGCCACATCTCCAAGCGATGGACTGTGACGTCACCGAGCCATGCATTGTGACCGCACGTCCCTCGCTGCTTATATCCGGGCGCCGAGTCTCACCCAGCCGGCTCGTGCCTGCACTCCGGCTGAGCGAGTACGCGAGGTTTGGGGTGTCGTGCAAGGCTGTCGTCTGGTGCTGGTGTCGTGCTCGGGGAGTTGTTCTCTGCAGCTCTCGGTGCCCGACCCCAGAGCCATTGGAGGATTTTCCCCGGCCCTGACAGGTGCAGGCAGCCGGGGCAGCCAGGAGGCACGCTCGCAGCAGCAGAGGTGAGCTGGGAGGGGGCGCCTCACCCTGGGGTGGCGAGCTGGCAGGGTTTCCTCCTTGAGGCACCGGGGCATTTCTTCCACCCCTCCCTGGAGCAGCGAATGACCGTGGCCTCTCTTCCCTTTCTAGCGCAAGACCCGCTGCTGCAGCGGCAGCGAGAGGGAGCGTCTTGTCATCGCCAGCTCCCCCCAGCCCACCGCAGAACATGGAGGCCATGGCCACGGAGCTGGAGGACCGCTGTCCAATATGCCTGGACAGCTGGGAGGAGGCCAGCTACGTGATGCCATGCCTCCACCAGTTCTGTTACACCTGCATCCTGCGGTGGGCTGAGAGCAAGCCCGAGTGCCCCCTCTGCAAAAGGAGGGTGAGCTCCATCTTGCACTCGGTGCGGAAGGACGACGACTTTGAGGAGCACGTCATCCCACCACCTGCGGCACCCTCAGTCGTCGTCCACCTGACGGGAGGAGGTCCTGGACACCCGGCCGCCCGCAGCCTCCATCACCCTGCAGCACCCCGGCCAGCAGCCGCGGGGCCGCTGCCCAGGGCTCCAGTGGGCGGCTTCCATGCCTACTTCTGGGCATCCCTCTTCCGCATCTACCCCGCTGTCCTCCAGCCCCTGCTGCCCTGGCTGCAGCAGGAGCTGGGGCAGCTCTTTGAGGATGCCCAGGAAGCAGCAGCAGCGCAGAGCCTCGTCACATCCAGCCTGCGCTACTTTGGGCTGGATGAGGAGGCTCTGATCCAGCTGCTGCAGGCCTCCCTGGGCAGGCACACGAGGAGCTTTGTCCACCAGCTCATCAACACCATCGTGGACCGGTGCGGCGGGGAGGCCCGACGTCGGATGGGCCTGGAGGACGGCCGTGCTGCTGGGGGACGGGAGGACAGCCCCGCAGCTGCCCCTGGGCCCGCTGCCTCCCGAGGGGGGCCTCCGGCCCCCAGCCCAGCCCTTCGTGGGGGTCCCGGCAGCACCCCCTCTGCCCCCGTTCCCACCCGCGGGGAGCAAGAAGAGGCCCAGCAGGACCCAGAGGAGGCTGTGCCCGGGCCCTCCACTCGCAGCCGGGGCAGCCAACGCTCCCCTGGGGGGCCCCGGCGAGCCCCAAGGAGAAGGGCCAGCAGCTCCCAGGACCCTTCACAGCCCCCCAGGAAGCCACGCCGTCATCGCTGACACTGGGGGGCTGCCTCAGGGGCCGGCTAATCCAGGGCCAGGCCACCGCTGGGGCACACACCAGCCCCTCGTGGCCTTTAATAAAAGAAAACAAAAGCCTGAAAACTGCAGGGAAGCTCTCAGGATTACTATCAATCCCGTTGGCGTTGCTATCGCCGCCTGTGCTGCTTTCTGCCCCTTCCCCTGGCGCTGCGGCCACCCTTTCCTCACGTGTGCCCCGGGTGCTACAGCTACTGGGGTCAGCCTGGCGGGAGAGGGGGTGCAGCAATGCAGCCCCTGGCCAGGAGGAGTGGGACGTGGATGCGGACGGGTCCTTCTACATGTACCGCGTACTATCTTGCTGTTGCCCCCAAAGGCAAGTGCTGCCCAGCTCCAGGCCTGCATCTCTGCAGCTGGCCCCCGGGCAGATGTTTCCTGGAGCCGGGGGGATCTCCAGGGCCAGCCCGTGCCCCATCGCCCATCACCCCAGGCCTGTCCTCCTCCTCCTCCTCCTCACCGCACCCTCTGCCCCCACGTCCCCCCTGGGGCTCTGCTCTCCTTCCAGCCTGCACTGCCCGGTGCGGCCTCGCTACGGCAGCGCCCAAATCCCTCCTGCGCAGAGTCGCAACTTGGCGCTGCTCTCTGCATCCGCCTAGGGATGTACCCTGCCGAGGCAGGAGCACCAACAAGAAGTTCAACAAGGGGAAGCGCTGAAACACGGACCCTTCCCTCTGAACACATGGAAACACTTTTTCACTGTGAGGGTGACCGAGCGCTGGCACAGGTCACCCAGACAGGTGGTGGAGGATCTTCCAAAGCAGCCTCAGCTTGGTCCTGGGCAACCGACGCTAGGTGGCCCTGCTTGAGGAGAAGGGTTGGACAAAGTGACTTCCAGAGGTCCCTTCCAACCTCAGCCAGTCTGTGATTCGGTGATTTTGTGATACAGGCATTACCCTCAAGGGCTGTCGAGTTTCCCTTCCTCTGCCCGTCCCAAAACATCTCTGTCGCTGACTGTCTGTGGGCAGAGTGCTGGAGGGCAGGGCAGGAAGGCAGGCACAGAAGAGGCACTGAGAGAGCAGAGGGCCGGGCCCCATGGCGCTCAGCTCAGAGCAAAGGGGCTCTGCACAAGCTGAGAAGATGAACCATGCTGCTGCTCTCAGTCACAGGCTTTCTTTCCGCTCTCCCAGCTCCAGCCACGGCACTGGCATTTCTGCTCCCCCACTTGGAAAGGACCATTCTTCAGCAGATGGGCACTGTCACTTCCCCAGCGCCACGCACCACCCCCCCACCCCCCCCACCCCCGCTCCCCATTGCATGCTCTCTGCAGGACTTCCCCCAGCACAGCTCCTCCCTGCTGTGAGTGAACCCTGTAGAAATGACAGTGGACCTTCTCCGTGCTCTCCCGGGCCCCTTGCCCGCCTCTTTCACACCGCTCCCTGAGCCCTTCTGCAGCCAAGCCAGCCACGCAAGATGAGGGGAGAGACAGAAGACGGCCACTGCCTTTGGCACCAAGAGCTGCTGCCAAATCAAGACCCGGGTCCCAATGCCAGGCCCACAGGTGATTCTGCATGCCTGGGGCACGCAGCAGGAACCTGGGGAGAAGCGGAGCGGGGTGAAGCTCTGCGGGCAGGCAGGCAGAAAACAGCGAGAGCAGGCCAGGCCCCACCGCTCTGGGGCTGCACAGAGGGCCAGAGGTCTGCCCTGGGAGGAGAACCCAGCTGCAAGACACGGGCTCTCTCTGGAGACCACACGATGCATGAGAGCAGCCGCCTTCAGGGAAGTGTCATGGGGTCTTCCCGCACTCCTCAGGCTCAGGAAGAATTCATATTTGCTCTCATGCAAGCGGCTGCAGCAGTCTGACACAAATCAATGACTTCTTTTTGAAGGGTTTTTCTCCCCCTTTATTTCCCTCTGGGTTTTTGCTTACTGTCCGTAGCCTCTCGCCCTCCCAGTTTCCTTCTGAGTATTGTGGGAAAGATCAAGATAACCGCAGTCAGCTACTAAATAGTGCCAGAAATCAACCCGAATCTCTTTTGTGACTTCTACCACTTTCCCTCCGTCAAATCTAGGTAGTCTGCCAAACATATGTTTTGGCTGCAGAAATTTGTTTAAAAAGCAAATCAGAACGAGCAAATACTCAACCACACCACACCTCCTCTCCCTCCCAAATTTGAAAGATTCTCTCCAAAGCTGTTGAACCAAATGAAAAAAGTGGTTTTCTGACATTGCACCTCCTAGAAGTGGTTGCACATTTGGAAACCTTTCGCACATTTCCCACTGGCAGTGCTTTCTCTTCCCGGACTTCACAGGGCATCCCTTCACAGGCTTGTGACAGCTGTGCTCTGGGTTGTGCCCGCTCCGCTGTTGAGGACCTCCAGGGTCCCAGGGCATCCCGCAGCCTTCTTGGGCAACCCACTCCACTGCTTAATGATCCTCACGGTGATATCCTCCCCACCACCCCTATCTCCAGCCTGAAGCTCTGTAGTTTCAGCTGATGCCACTGCCTCTCAACCCTCCTGCCAGGCAGGCACTGCTGGGAAGACTCTGTCCCTATCCCCTTGGTCTCTTCCCCACAAGCAGCAGGGTGTGCTGTTATTGACGTCTCTCCTGACCGAGACCCCAAACAGGACACAGAGCCTAGATGAGGCCTGATGGGTGCTGAAGAGAGGGCATCACCCTGCCAGTACGGGCTAGGGGAGAAAAATAAGAGAAATCCCAGACAGCAAGCCAAATGCTGCCTTCCACCTCCCATGGGAGCTCATAGCAATTAATAGCATAGCATAGCATAGCTTAGCATAGCTTAGCGTAGCGTAGCGTAGCGTAGCATAGCATAGCATAGCATAGCAAAGCATAGCATAGTTCCGTTGCAATGGACCTACAATGATCATCTAGTCCAACTGCCTGACCAGTTGTGGGCTGACCAAAAATTAAAGCATGTTATTAAGACATTGTCCAAATGAATCATAAACGCCGACAGGCACGGGGCATCGGCCACCTCTCCAGGAAGCTTGTTCTGTGTTTGACCTCCCTCTTGGTAAAAAAGTGTTTCCTCATGTCCAGTCACAACCACCTCTGACAGAACTTTGAACCGTTCCCACACAGCCTGTCCCTGGGTCCCAGGGAGAAGAGATCAGCACCTCCCTCTCCACGTCCCCTCCTCAGGAAGCTGCAGAGAGCAATGAGGTCGCCCCTCAGCCTGCTGGTGTCTAGACAAACCCCGTGTCCTCAGCCACTCCGCACAGGACATGCCTTCCAGCCCTTCCACCAGCTCTGTTGCCCTCCTCTGGACACACTCACGTACCTTAACATCCTTCTTGAATTGTGGGGCCCAGAACCACACACAGTATCCAAGGTGAAGCCGCACCAACGCTGAATACAGCGGGATAATCCCTTCTTTTGACCAGCTGGCTACGCTGCGTTTGATGTCCCCCAGGATGCGGATTGCCCTCGTGGCGGCCAGGACACACTGCTGACCCATGTTGAGCTGCTGTTGACCAGCACCCCCAGATCCCTTTCTGCAGGGCGGCCCTCCAGCCACTCCTCTCCCAATTTATACTTGTGTGCGGCATTCCCCTGTCCCAGGTGCAGAATCCGGCATTTGGACTTGTTAAATTTCATCCCATTAATCACTGCCAAATGCTCCGACCTCTCTAGATCCCTCTGCAAGGCCTCTTGTCCCTCGAGAGAGTCAACAGCACCTCCCAGTTTGGTATCATTGACAAACTTGCTAATGATGCATTCAACTCCTGCCTGCAGATCACTGATAAAGATATTGACCAGGACTGGCCCTAGAACTGAGCCCTGAGGAGCACTGCTGGTGGCTGGTCGCCAGCCAGATGTAGCCCCGTTCACTACAGCCCTTTGAGCCCTGCCGTTCAGCCAGTTCTTCACCCCGCGCAGCCTGTACCTGCTCATCTCACAGCTGGACAACTTGTCCAGAGGGATGCTGTGAGGGACAGTATCAAAAGCCTTCCTATAAACCAGAAAAACTACACCCACCACCTTCTCTTCATCGTCTAGGCAGGCGACATTATTGTAGAAGGATACCAAATGAATGAAACGGGACTTTCCTTTTGTGAACCCACGTTGGCCGTGCCTGACGATTGCGTTGTCCTTTAAATGCCTTTCAACAGCACCCAGTATGATCTTCGCCATCATTTCTCCAGGTACTGAGGTTAGACTAACAGGTCTGTAGTTTCCTGGGTCTTCCCTCATGCCCTTCTTGAAAACAGGAAAAACGCTGACTAGCTTCCAGGCAGCAGGGACCTCGCCAGACTCCCAAGACCTTTGGTAGGTGATCGAGAGGAGTCCTGCCGCAACATCCGCTAGCTCCTTCGGTACTCTGGGATGACTCCCATCTGGCCACGCGGACTTACAAACATTCAACTGATACAACCGGTCCCTTACAATTTCAGTGTCCACAAATGGAAAGTCACTGTTCCCGCAGTTGTGGTCCTCCAGCTCAGAGGCCCAGGCAGCCCAAGGTCTATCAGCATTATCATTTTCATCAGTGATCGCCCCATCACCCTGCAGACTGCAAGCGGGGGATGCTGGGCCCCATCCTGCCCCACATCGGATCTGGGGCCCAAGCACTACGTCCCCCCCAGCCCAAGGGGCCTCAGGACCTGAACACAAAAACCCATTCGGAGAAGTGCGCGCCTCCTGTGGTGGCTCCACAGTGGGGTGAGGGGTGCAACCACCTCCATCAAACAGACAGCCAGAGCTTGGGGCTGGACAGGGGAGGCCAAAGGGCTGGCCAGCAGTTCTGGAGTGTGGGGCGAGCCCGTGTGACTTTGTCCTGAAGCCTCCAAGGGAGGCACGAGGTGTTATCGAATGAAGCCTCTTGCCGCACGTGCCTGGAGTCATCTGCCACGGCCAGCATGACCTGACATGGCGCTGGGAAGACACGGCCGAGGCCTCGGTGACTGGCGTGAGACACCGATGCCGAGCATGAGACTGGAGATGTGGGGATGGAGTGGGCGGTGTCATTGTGGTAACCCAAGACGCATGTGTTGCGGCCAGACTGCTGCCAGGGGCAGTGTCGCAGGTGAGGACAGCCCATTGAGATGTGCCTGCATGATGGACGGTGACGTCACCGAGCGACGGGTTCTGATGCCACCGAGAGATGGACTGTGACCTCATTGCGCGATGGAGGGTGACATCACCGAGCGATGGAGGGCAACATCACTGAGCGATGGGTTCTGATGTCACCGAGGGAGGGACTGCCACATCTCCAAGCGATGGACTGTGACGTCACCGAGCCATGCATTGTGACCGCACGTCCCTCGCTGCTTATATCCGGGCGCCGAGTCTCACCCAGCCGGCTCGTGCCTGCACTCCGGCTGAGCGAGTACGCGAGGTTTGGGGTGTCGTGCAAGGCTGTCGTCTGGTGCTGGTGTCGTGCTCGGGGAGTTGTTCTCTGCAGCTCTCGGTGCCCGACCCCAGAGCCATTGGAGGATTTTCCCCGGCCCTGACAGGTGCAGGCAGCCGGGGCAGCCAGGAGGCACGCTCGCAGCAGCAGAGGTGAGCTGGGAGGGGGCGCCTCACCCTGGGGTGGCGAGCTGGCAGGGTTTCCTCCTTGAGGCACCGGGGCATTTCTTCCACCCCTCCCTGGAGCAGCGAATGACCGTGGCCTCTCTTCCCTTTCTAGCGCAAGACCCGCTGCTGCAGCGGCAGCGAGAGGGAGCGTCTTGTCATCGCCAGCTCCCCCCAGCCCACCGCAGAACATGGAGGCCATGGCCACGGAGCTGGAGGACCGCTGTCCAATATGCCTGGACAGCTGGGAGGAGGCCAGCTACGTGATGCCATGCCTCCACCAGTTCTGTTACACCTGCATCCTGCGGTGGGCTGAGAGCAAGCCCGAGTGCCCCCTCTGCAAAAGGAGGGTGAGCTCCATCTTGCACTCGGTGCGGAAGGACGACGACTTTGAGGAGCACGTCATCCCACCACCTGCGGCACCCTCAGTCGTCGTCCACCTGACGGGAGGAGGTCCTGGACACCCGGCCGCCCGCAGCCTCCATCACCCTGCAGCACCCCGGCCAGCAGCCGCGGGGCCGCTGCCCAGGGCTCCAGTGGGCGGCTTCCATGCCTACTTCTGGGCATCCCTCTTCCGCATCTACCCCGCTGTCCTCCAGCCCCTGCTGCCCTGGCTGCAGCAGGAGCTGGGGCAGCTCTTTGAGGATGCCCAGGAAGCAGCAGCAGCGCAGAGCCTCGTCACATCCAGCCTGCGCTACTTTGGGCTGGATGAGGAGGCTCTGATCCAGCTGCTGCAGGCCTCCCTGGGCAGGCACACGAGGAGCTTTGTCCACCAGCTCATCAACACCATCGTGGACCGGTGCGGCGGGGAGGCCCGACGTCGGATGGGCCTGGAGGACGGCCGTGCTGCTGGGGGACGGGAGGACAGCCCCGCAGCTGCCCCTGGGCCCGCTGCCTCCCGAGGGGGGCCTCCGGCCCCCAGCCCAGCCCTTCGTGGGGGTCCCGGCAGCACCCCCTCTGCCCCCGTTCCCACCCGCGGGGAGCAAGAAGAGGCCCAGCAGGACCCAGAGGAGGCTGTGCCCGGGCCCTCCACTCGCAGCCGGGGCAGCCAACGCTCCCCTGGGGGGCCCCGGCGAGCCCCAAGGAGAAGGGCCAGCAGCTCCCAGGACCCTTCACAGCCCCCCAGGAAGCCACGCCGTCATCGCTGACACTGGGGGGCTGCCTCAGGGGCCGGCTAATCCAGGGCCAGGCCACCGCTGGGGCACACACCAGCCCCTCGTGGCCTTTAATAAAAGAAAACAAAAGCCTGAAAACTGCAGGGAAGCTCTCAGGATTACTAACAATCCCGTTGGCGTTGCTATCGCCGCCTGTGCTGCTTTCTGCCCCTTCCCCTGGCGCTGCGGCCACCCTTTCCTCACGTGTGCCCCGGGTGCTACAGCTACTGGGGTCAGCCTGGCGGGAGAGGGGGTGCAGCAATGCAGCCCCTGGCCAGGAGGAGTGGGACGTGGATGCGGACGGGTCCTTCTACATGTACCGCGTACTATCTTGCTGTTGCCCCCAAAGGCAAGTGCTGCCCAGCTCCAGGCCTGCATCTCTGCAGCTGGCCCCCGGGCAGATGTTTCCTGGAGCCGGGGGGATCTCCAGGGCCAGCCCGTGCCCCATCGCCCATCACCCCAGGCCTGTCCTCCTCCTCCTCCTCCTCACCGCACCCTCTGCCCCCACGTCCCCCCTGGGGCTCTGCTCTCCTTCCAGCCTGCACTGCCCGGTGCGGCCTCGCTACGGCAGCGCCCAAATCCCTCCTGCGCAGAGTCGCAACTTGGCGCTGCTCTCTGCATCCGCCTAGGGATGTACCCTGCCGAGGCAGGAGCACCAACAAGAAGTTCAACAAGTGGAAGTTTAAAGTTCTGTACCTATTTTCAGTGACAAATAAGTGAGTGTGCAGAACAGGTAAAATAATGAAAAAAACGGTGCTTATTATTACGGTAATGTCTTGCCTTGCCTTTGCCTGGCTCATGAATAAAATATATTTGGGAGGTAGAGGAGCTGTTCCAGAGGTGCTAGGATGTTTGTAAAACTCCACAGTGGGCAGACAGAAGCACTGGGCAGCTGGGCAAGATTTCATTCAGGGCATTTCCCTTTGTGTCATGAAAGTGATCGCATGAAGGTCTGCATTAAAAAGTGAGGAGATTGGATAGTTTCACCTTCCCCAGTTTCAACACTGTTGAATCTCCCAAAGTACCTCTGCTCAGAGAAAGGGCAGTTTTACGGCAGAGGGACCGTGCCACAGGTTCTTGCTGCAAGTTGCACTGGCCACTGCAAGGGAGCTGAGAGGAACCGAAACTCATTTTGCTGGGAAACAGCTCTAGAGGCACTCGAGTGCAAGCTCTGGAATTGCTGCAGACGTGCTGTCTCTAGTTAGGTACAATCTGTGGGGACGTGGAAAGCATCTCCCAGGCAGCAGGCTCCCCCTCCTTGCTGTATATAAACAGCTGTGTGCAGGGATTGCTTGCATTTGCTTCTGACCAAGGCAAGGCTCAGATTGCCGGGGAGTGTGAGTCCTAAGCAAAGTAACCAGCCCCTTCATGTTTGTATTTACTGAGCCAGCACTGAGCTGATTTGGCTCCTGGGTATGGGAGAGGCACATGTGCAAATGCAATTCTCTCTCCTGGTGGGAAGCTGGTTTGATGCCTTATTAGTGTAATTGCCAAATCCATCAGTCATTGCAGGCTTTCTCCAAGACTTCATCCTCTTTCACCCTCTGCTCAGGAAGGATAGCCAGCCTATTTTAACAATGCTCACAGAAAAGTGCTTGGGATTTGTTTATTCTGGGCTATGTCTGTGGGCATCCTTGTTCCTGTCTTTGTTAAAAGGTAAGCTCATCTGTGGTTGTTCAGTATTGTGATTTTTTTTGTTTGTTTGTTTTGTAGTTTCGGTTTTTGTTTTGGTTGGTTGGTTTTCTTTTTTTCAAAACAGTAGTCACATCCTACCCCAGCTCTGTTTTCAGAAAGACTTGTATCTGCTTGTAGTTTAAACTTTGTTAGGGTAAGTGCTGGTGCCACTCAGTTTTGTAAACAGTTTGAATAAGTTTATCGGCCTTACAGTGCTGGGTGCCTTCTTTTAAGAAAGGAAAATGTGTGGGTTTTGGTTTTTTTTTTAATGAAATTGAGTAATTTTCACTTTCAGAAATGAATTGAAATGATCATATTTCAAAAGGAATATGTTCTTGCTCTCCTTTAAAAATTTAACCTATCAGTGTTTATTTGGGAATGAGAAATTATAACTCCAGGCTGGACAGAATGGCTGTGAGATCCCCGTTGGTGTGAGGGTGAAAGGGTGTTCTACAAAGAAAAATGACCAGAAGAAAATTCCTAACTGTTCACTTTCTGTGCATCATTTGGGAAGATTTGTAGCTGCATAGATACATAAATTTACAGTTCTGGGGGTTTTGTCTTCTAACTTTTAGTTTGTTTAATAAAAGTCCTTCCAGGCAGTGATGGGTATAAATTGGAAATATCTAATAAAAATAATAATAGGCTTCTGTAGTCTAAGGTGTCACCTGTGACCAAGATATCTTCTGAAGTTTCAGCATGTTACAAACAAAAGTAGAAACTGTGTGATTCTTCCAAAACATGGAAGATTGCAAGGTTAACAATAAAGAATTTTTAAATGAGAAGGGAGGTAGAAATAACCACAGTCCTGAAAGATGTTCAGGATTTGTGTTGGGTTGTGCTTTTATTGCTTCCTATCAGCTTGTTATAGGAAACATGCATGTCTGCAGCAAGTGTAAATTTCAGGTGTGAGGGACCATGTCAGGTTACCCATGATTTATGCAAAGAGATTGTCTTTTTAAAGCAGACAAAGTGGTCTGCATATTTCAGAAGCGCAGGGGCATGGGAAACTTATGTATATGTGATGTTGCACTGGACTATTAATGCTACACAGATATCTGCTCATTAGTTTATCTGAATCTGCAAAACATCTATGCATTTCACTATTACAGGTCCATGTTTCAGCTGCCTAATGTAGCAATGGTATAGCAGGAAAATGTTTTCCCATCTTGCTAAATTAAGAACCTTGTTATCTTTGTTTGTAAGACATTTCTGTGCTACTTCAGGAGCTGAACTAACTAACCAGATAATGGCAGCTAGTTATAACTCACTTTGTGTGCAGTTCCATTTTGAGCAGTTGTGTATCATGTAAATACTGCCTTTTAAAGATTGAGTTATCACTAATTCATCAAGGGGGATGCTTAGATTGTCTGAATGGCACATGAAGACACAAACTGCTTTTTTAAATAATTCAGAGGATTTTTTTGTTAGGTGCTTTTACCAGCAGTTTACAAGTATGCACTTTTACAGACAACTGCTAAAGCAGAATAAAATGAACCTCTGATTAAGGTGGTCTGTATTTGACTTCTGCTTTGTGGATAGTTGTTTTGTTTGTTTGTTTGTTTGTTTGTTTGTTTGTTTGTTTGTTTCTTTTTAAAGAAAAGGAGAAAAAAGAAAAAAGAAAAGCGTTGGGAATTGTGCAGTTGGGGCAGAAGAGAAAATGGTCAGGATGATCTTAGCATGTTATCATTTAAGTTGTCAGACTTCTAATAGTAAGCTCCAAATGATCTCCCCCAGGATGCCTCAGTGCACCCACATGGAAATCACAGCAAGTCCATCATAACTAACATCACTCTCACATAGTGCTGAGTTGTTTCAACAGAATTCATAACAATTTCTCAATTACTGAAAACTCCTCCAGTGCTGTTTGACAGGAAAGTTGTGAAAAGAACTAGGTAAAAAACAAAACAGAACATGAAGAGCTTGGTCATTTTTTCCAGTCCCTTCCACAAATCTTTTACTCCCACTTGACTCCACTTCCACTACTGCTAGGAGCCCTGATAGAAAATTCATTTATGTGAATTCATTGCAGCCCTCATTCCTGAAGAGCTTGGAGGTAGTGATGCTTTTCTCGGACATGGGCCCTAGGTAGAGTCAGGAAACTGGTTCTCAGCCTCCCTGGATCCCAGATGACAGCTCTCAGAGCCAGATATCCATTCCAGGCCAGGTGCAATCCTTGAAAGAGCATGCAGAGGATGAAAGGACCCTGCGAATCCTAGCAGCTCTGTAACAACCTCAGGTGGAGGGACTTGAAAACCCTGCTCCAGGGAGAGATTGGAAAGGAGGGATCAGACCCTTCCTCTGAGCATGGCACAGTCTGGGAGCCAGGGTGCAGATGACCCTGCAAGGGAGTTCTTCTCATGAGAAACATGTCCCAGTGACCACATGGGCACTTAGCCTCTCTGAGGAACATTACTTTCAGCTCAGTGCACAGGCACCTGCCGGGTTTGAACATCCAGGGAAGTTAAACATGCATTTTTCTAGTCTTCAATCAATCCATGCATTCTAATCACTGTGCTTTTATGTCCTTCTCTTTAAGTGAGGCCACTACAGTGCCACACATGCCACACAGAGCAAAGTCAAACCTCTTAGTTTCTTTGCTCTGTGTAGCCTGACATCAGGATCATACTCTGGCCATGTCGCTTTGAAAAGCTTAACAAAGGCAAAGGTACGTTGAGGATGGAGCCCCTCCTCTACAGTCCGGTGGGAATGTAAGTACTCAGCAGTATAGGACAAATCTTATGGCAAAGGATGCTGCAAGTGAGCCAACCAGCTAAAAGATGTAAATTATGAAGTAACTCAGCCTGACTTGGTGTACCCAGGCAGTGCAAACCAGCTTTTCTTTGGCTTACTGAAAATACAGATTTGAATTCCTGCGCTACACTCATTTCATGCTTTCTCACAGCTTTGCTGATTTAGATGAACTCTGGTGATCACATCAGAACACAACTGGTGATCTCTAGGAGCAAATCCTCACAAGGATGCTGTTCTTGGTTCACTTCCATGCAAGCAGGTGCTGTTTCTTCAGCATCAGTAGCATTGGTAAGACAGTCTCAAAAGGCCAAATTCTGCTGCCAAGCTATAATTTCTCTAATGTGAGCTAGTTAGGCTGAGGTGACATGAGTTTAGAGATCTGTGTAGCAGGAAGAACCAAGGCTGGTGCTTAAATACCTGTATATGGAGTCTAAACTTCAGTTATTCAGCTGGGTAGCACTGATGGAACTGCAGTGAGCTGTTAATCAAACTGGTTTACTCCAAAGACACAGCATTGAATAGATGTGAGAGGTCCTGTGCCTTAACAGAGTACAATATAATTGGTAATTTAGGTGGTTGGTGAAGGAGCTCCACCTTTAGATGTGGTAAATGTTACCAGACTAGAACCAGATCATAAGCCAGATCATTTAGAATCTTTCATACTCTTAATTTGAGATGTGAAGGTCACAGTCACCTCAGTTCCCCACATTCTCTATGTTGATGCTCTGAGTTGTAATCACCCCATTGAGTGATACACAGTTTCAAAGATAACAATGCAGCTGATGCAATTTTAAAATAGAAAAGATATGAGGAAGACCTTTGCTTGCACAGGTAGGTGTTTTCTTCCATATTGGCTAAAAAGATGCCACACATGCAACTTGCAGGGATGGGAAATTACAGCCAGACCCCTGCCATTACTATAACATCTGGGAACACTGACACCAGAGTCTGGTCAGTCTGGATATTGAGAGTGTGCTGAGGCATCACATATGCATGGAGTCAGATGGGATTGAATGTACTTGCCACAGCACATGTCTGTTTGTAGGTGTCATTCTGCTCTGTCATCAAGAACACTAGTACAGCAACATGTGTCAACAGGCAGAGTCCTAGGCAAATTTCCAAGATGATTTCCTGTGAGTTGCTGTCTGCTACAGTAACTTGCTGTACATGATTTCCTCTTGAGATTGACTTTTCAGTTCAATGAACCAGACTTCATGTTCAGTTACTAATCTTCTATGTGCGTTCACTGGCACAGCTCTAAGGCTGATCTGTATTATCTTAGGCACAGCTGTAACTGTGGAGCTGGCCCAAGTTTGTGAGAAGTCGCCAGGCTCCAGGAAAGTTAGAGGTATTTCCATGCACATCTGCTGATAGTGATCTGGGCTAAATCTTCTTGTGTTAACTCTCCTCAAATCTCACTAGAAAAAAACGGAAAAGTGCAGAAAAAGCACCTGGGCCCTGACATCACCACCACTTATTGTTATATGCACCTATTGGTATAGCACTCTGCTTGTAGGGAGGAATCCAGAAGCAGATACAGTGCACAGAAAGTAGCATAAGTAGCATCCATCTGGTCTTTGGGATGATGCCATATGGTGCCTTGGGAGCCTTCAGCCTTGCTCCAGTGCAGGGGGTCTTCTGATGGTCTCAGAGCAGAAGTTCCCACTCCAGGCACAGGATTCATGTCCTAAAGACAGCTGCAGACGTTTTTTCTCTCTCTGGTTTGTTCTAAGACATGTTGAGGAGAATATGAGTTACTGATGGCAGTAATATCCTGAACAAAGAGTTAGTGCAGAATTTCATTTGTATGTCACAAACAAGGAGGGAGATATAAAGTCTCTCCAGCTCTAGGGCGTGATTAAAGTAGATCAAAACCCTTTGCATCACTCCTGACATGGGTATTCGAGGATGCCTACTGCCTAGAGATCTTGCATAATCTAATTAAGGAAGAGTGCAAATCTGCCTGAGACAGGTAGGGCTAGTACTGACAATCAGTAGCATCCATGGGAATCAAAAAGATAGTCAGGAGTTTATTGCTGTTTTGGGACACACTACTGAGCAAATATGGTTTGAAGAAAGAGTTTTGCTTATCCAGTACCTTCTGCATTAGGCAAAGCAGCTGATAACAAAGCTGAGACCAGAACCAGATGATGTGTTTGGAAATAAGTCTTCCCACCTGGGGCTTGCAATTAAGTCAGTAAATTGCAATGGAAAGAGAACCTGTAGTCAGCATGAATACTTACACATGTCAACAGTGAGGTGCAGGTGACTCTGTCCTGCCTTGCTATCAATTGGCTTTGCTCAGTTAGCAAAGCTGTGGTTAACAGAGCACTGAAACGAGTGTCTGCAATCCTCATCAGCTTCAAGAAATGGAAGTCTTTGGTACTCATTACATTCCAGAACATTGCAGAGAAAGCCACGGTCCTCATTTCTGTCTTTAGTGCAACATGGATTTGGACAGAAAAAGGACTCAGTGGGAAGTGGCAGGCTTTAGGAGATCTCATTTCTCATTGAGGACTCCAGCAGCCCAAAGCCAGTTTGCAGATTGGGCTGACGAGACTGTTCACCATGTTTCCTGAAGCTCAGCTGTGGCTACGTGGAAAAGAATGTCTGGTCACTTAGATCTCCACCATGCCAAGAGAGAAAATGAAGTTGTAAATTGGAAAAGATACATTTGTAGCAGCTGAGGTGAGAGAGGATCTGATCTATACAGATTCATAAACTGGTAGAATAATTTGGCTGGAAGGGGCCTCCAGAGGTCCTTCTCAGAGTAAGGACAACTCTATTATGTTGCTTCTTGGGCAATCAAAATGGGAAGATCTCCAAGGATAGTGGTCTCCCCTATGGTGAGTACCCTTCAGAGATAAAAAGGCTCCCCTTATACAATGGCAATGCCCCATGATGCAACCTGTATCTGATTAGTGCTGTCCCTGTGCACCTCCTGGAAGAGTCTGGTTCCTTCATCACAGAGCCCTTCCTCATGGCAACTGAAGGCAGCCAAAAGAGCTCCCCCTTGCTTTCTCATCCCTAAGCTGATCAAAGGCATGCCTCTCTGCCTCTTATTGGACATGCTGTGCTCCAGCAGCCTGTTGTCTTAGTGGCCTCCACTTGACTCACTCGAGAGGGTCAGTGTAAGTCTTGTGCAGCCCTGGGGAGGCTTTATTAGGCACAGACCTAACTGTGTGTCATGCAGTGGGTCTCACTGATGTTGAATATAGGCTGGGTGTAGAGGAGGATGCTTCTTAGTGTTTTCATTGGCTCTGAGTCAGTACGTTTGGCAGAAAAAGCTGAAGGAGGGTAGATTTAGATTAGATGTTAGGAAGAAATTCTTCTGTGAGTGTAGTGAGGCACTGGAACATTTGCCCAGAGGGGTTGTGGATGCCCCATCCCTGGAAGTGTTCAAGGCCAGGTTGGATGGGGCTTTGGGCAACCTGGTCTAGTGGAAGGTGTCTCTGCCCATGGCAGGGGGGTTGGAACTAGATGATATTTACGGTCCCTTCCAACACAAACCATTCTATGATTCTATGAAAAACAAAAGCAAAAGGTCATATGATGATGAAGAAAATATACTCCATAATTCTTAGCCATCTTGTGCTCTTTTTGAAGAAATTCCTCATCTTGAGTCTGCAAAGTGGAAGAGCAGGTCATGACAAATGATCGAATACATTCCCTCAAATATTGTGTCATTTTAGAAAAGTCATCAGCCAAGTGAAATCTAGCTTGAGCAGCTGTAACAATAGGAAGAGGAGATAAATGAAATAAATAGTTGTTAGTTTGCAGTTGTCAGTGTTTCAAGTGGCAAAAGGGCAGCAACTTTGAACTAGACCCATTCTTGTTCAGGCTTCACATACAATTCATAAAAGGCAACTGGACAGATTCAAGAGCCCTAAGCAAAAGACTTGCCTTTCTAATATAGCCAAACAGCTACCCTGCAGCGTACTCTCTGCAGCAGTGTTTTGTTCAAAGTCTAAGCCTTCTAATGTAGTCTCCAAAGATACTAGGGTCCCCAGTTTCCATTTACTTTATAATTCAAATTTGTTGGATTGGTATCTCAGTCCAAGCACTTTAGCACTCCTGCCATCATCAGATCTACTTACGTGTTGCTTGACAATGACAATGAGAGGGCAGGATGATAAAGGATAGATCAAATGGGAACAGGTCTGTGGGTGAGGAAAGGAGACATCCTTCTCCAGAGCAGGCCTCTTCCCAAGCAGGCAAATCATTTCCCCTTTGGGTCAAAATGCCCTAGCAGACTCAGGAAGTCTGCATGTTGGGGAATACAAGAGGGTAGGCCAGACAACACAGGGTCACTTTCTGCTTGTCAGGCTAGTTTTGGTCTCTTTCAGAGACCAAGCATCCTGCATCTCCAGGCATTGCTACTGTATTGCAAGACGACAGTCATACTCCAACTGGACACATGGGGCACCAATTTTGTTTTAACTTTGTTTTGTTTGCACTGACATAATTCAGGAGCATTAGATTTGAGTTACCAAAGTTTTAAATCAACAAAGTTAAGACAAAATCAGGCTCCCCAGATCATCATTTTCTGGAAGATCTCATTTTCACTGTAGTTCATTTCTGCTCTTAGTCAGGATCAGTGACTCAGCCAGTGCAGATTTGGCTGGCAGGTGCAGCAAGGAGAGCCACGTATTTCATATCCCTGCCGATCGCAACAAACCAGGACTCAAGGCCTGTGCCTGAGGAAAAGACAATAGCATCTAGCATTCTGAAAACTGACAGATCAAGGCTAACCAACACTCAGCTGTCACTGAGACCTTGTGATATTCAGTGTCTGGGAGAAAAACCAAAACCAAAACAAAACAGCTGTGAACTTCATGATACAGACCATGCTCAGCCACTTTATATGCACATAAGCAAATCTGGGCTGAATCAGCCAAAACAAAGCACTTCTTACAGTTTCAAGTGTCCTAGGTCAGATCTCCACAGACCTTGTTTGATTGGACACAATTCTAATTTGCTCAGAGCTAGTAATTTACCTCATCAAGACGGTCTTAGAAGCAGCTTTTGTCTTCAGTGTGAAATAAATTCAGACACTCTGCCGAGAATTTTCATTCCTCTATTTACAGCTCCCTTTGTCTTTGAAGACCTGGACCACCAAAGCCTCAGACTTCTTTCCCTTGGAAAAAAATCCCTTGATAGTAGCCACTTCTGCTGCCAAACCCTTCAAACTATCACCAGTCAGCTAGCAGCACAGCATCTTTCACATAGACATGCAGCAAATTAAGCATGGCCTAGTGAAAGCTCAGCAGTGCTGCTTTAAACAGGGCTGAGTCCCGTCCATAGTTGTTTTATGTAAGTTTTGCTTTCCAGTTCAGGTAGTAAGCACTGAAAAGGAGGACAAATAAGCAGCCATTCAAGATGCACTCAAAATTTCAGTCAGTGATTGCCCACATCCCTTTCACACGGGTCTAACACCAAGGGTCATATCATCCAGCATTTGAGTTTCTGATATTGGAAAGACAAACTTACAACTTTCTCTGCATTCCCAGATCCATGTTCACCGTGGACATTTGTGCCTTGCCTGTGCTTTGCAGCCAGTGAAGTTCTCACTTTGCTCACAGGCAACAGCTGAGGCTCAAGCAATGCGAGAAGGCAGCAGAACAAGCAATCACTAGCCTTGTCTATTGCATCCTCAGTACCTTCGCTGCTTAGCATTGCTATGCAAGTACAACTGGCAGGCTGGCAAGGCAGAAATTCATTGTTCAGGAAACTAGCCATCTCTGGGATCATAACCAGTGCCACTGACCAGCATTGGAGAATGAGAAGGGGAAAGAATCACTGCAACATCTTGGGGCACACTGGGTGGTTCATTTCCGCAATATTGGTGTAACTGGGTGTAACACTCCAACCTATCCTCTGCATTGCCCAGAGAAGTTAAAAAATATCACTGCTGCTTTGGTAACATCACACTGAGGCGATGGTTTTGAGGCAGGATCCCTCCCTCAACTCTGAATTATGAAAAAAGGAACAAGCTTTCTCTGCCTAATAAAGGCATGTCTGTGGTAAAGGAATAGCACTTGGGAGAACTAAGTTTGGATTTTTATCTTTGCTCTCTTCATGTCTTGGGGACAAAATGACTTATCTTTCTCTTCCTGGGATGTTAACTTATCTTCCTCCCCTTCCAGGGTTCTGCCAACACTGGTGCAAGCTTCTTCCTAATTATATTGTGACATTTTCAGGGTGGGAAGTGGAGCCTGAAGAACTGTGTTGCACAGTAAACTGAAGATTTTGTTGCAGTCTCTATCATTGCTGTTATCTGCACTGGGTTTAGGAAAAAAAACCCAACCCTCTTCCTACCTATCGTCTTCTCGGCCCTAATGAGACTTGCCTATCTGTTTCCACTGAAATCATTATTACACTTCTCTGTTCACATATGGCTTTCCTACATTTGAGTTCTCCACATGTGCCTGGCATGGCGTTGAGTGGGCTTTTGACAGGGAGGTGCAGATTCCCTGCGTCCCTTTTCAGAGCCGTCTGTGAATGCTGTGCAGATTGCCATGGCTACCTCATTGACAGCAGTTGGTTAGTGAAGTCCGTCGTAGAGCTTTCCCAAGGAGGGTTTGGGAAAGCTTGGTTTTCCCAAGCTTGGTTTACCGGTTTGGGTGCTCCAACATGTAGAGGTGAAGGGATGTGACAAGCTGCGCTGCAAGCCAGTGGGAGCAGGGAGTCCAGAAGCCCACTGCAGTACGCTGAAGACCATATCACTGTTATCTCACTTTTGTCATGTGATTTTGCTTCGTGCCATTGGCTTCCATTACTGCTCCCCCCTACAAATCCCAGTATGGCTGGTAAGAGTCACCTTCAGACAGCCACAGCTCTCTCTAACATGTCTAGCGAGGGAAGTTCCCCTCCTCACCACTGCTCCAACTCCCTCCTCCTGCGCTCCCTCCACATCTAGTATTGTAGTGATTACAGTTACATTGCATGGAGCTAATGCAAACTAGCATTACAATAAAAATACAGTTTTTTCCCTTTCTGCCTGTAGCCACTTATGGTTCTGACCTGGAACAATGAGGCATTTTAGATAACTATCATACATTTGAGAGGTATCCCACTGTTAATATCTTAATGTCTGTCTCTTCACCTTACACACATATCTCAGCCTTTAAAACATCTGCACCAAGCCAGCATGACCAAAAATATAATCCTATCCCTTCATTATGTAATGGCCTATATTCTCTTTTTAGCATGTTGTCATGTGCTTAAAGTCTTTGAAATGAAACCTTTCGTAGCATACCCTTTAATACTCATCTCTGCTGGGAGCTCTTTATCTGCTATGAAAGAACAAAAATGACCACTCTCAGGAAGATTAGGTCCTTTTTGCCTAGGAAAACATGGCATTTCTCAGATTCCTCCGGGTATCTAATGAGTTTTGTGTGTAAGATGCAGAAACAATCTGCATGGTGAGAGCCAAAGATTAGAGTCAAAGATTACCCAGAAAGAAAGTAGATTAAAAGGAGTTTTTAAATGAGAGAGGTATTCAAATACACAACATGCAAATACACACACACACAGACACAGGGTTGAGGCAGCTGATACGATTCCATTGTTTCTTATGTGAGCACTCTTCCCTGAAGGTGTGACAGCATGCCTTTTAAATCAAAGGACATTGAAAGAAATAATGCATTTGTAGCCACAGATAAAAGCAACAAAGCTGCACATAAGAACAAAAGCAGATGGGACACATCTGTGTCTCTGGGGATTAAGTGACATATGGCAGTAACATGCTTTACATTCTCAGAAATCTGCAAAATATACAAAATAAGGTGGGTGGATTTTTTATAGCTACCAAAGCATTAGAACATGCCACATTTTTGTAAAAGCTGTTGTCATTCTAATTCGTTATGTCGATGAAGTTGTCTGTGAAACAACCTGCTTTTTCTTTGATACTACCGCTGTTACTTCCCTCATAATTCATAATTGTATATAGTGTGTGTGTGCATCCTCCTGTGTTCATTCTATTTGCATTCCCAAAGAAATACCTAGAAATCCCTGTAAGAGTACAGTGATAAAGTAAAAAAAAGAAAATAAATAATAGAAGAGGAGCTATGGCAGAAGAGTCTGCAGGTTCTTAGGAAAGTACTTGGAAGTTCTAGGTTTTAGCTCTGATACCCATATGTTTTCCTAATGGCTATTTGCTCAGTAAATGTTCCAGTCATAACAAGATTGTATACAATCATTACACAAAAAAACATAACAGTACCTTTCAGTATAATGACACTGCTTTTCAAAAAAGATCAGAACTTCACTCCATTTCTTTTAGGAAACAGTAAAACAAACCAACAAACAAGCAAACCAACCAACTAACCAACCAAAAGAGAGGGAATGTGGCAAAGTAACAGTACAGAGAGAAAAAAAAAATCACACAGATGTGGTGAAATACCTGCAGAAGGTACAAAGGGGGTGAATACATACCACAGCCACAATATCACTGCAGTTAAGGACCTTTCATGAAGTAGCAGGGGACAGAATATTTAAAAGCAACAATGTGATGGACCAGGAATATGCTGTTGATCTTAACTTACTGTGCTCTGCAAAGAGGTTGTATGTGCAAATGATTCTAGGAACTGTTTCTGAGAAGGGACGAAAGAAAAGACATGTTTTGTAATTCAGAGACATGACAGCATGCATATGTGTAAATATAAAGTGATATGGGAAGAATATGGTATTTGGTCTGAAAACCATTGGTCCTTTAGGTACCAGTAACTCCCATAATCTTGTATGAATAAAGTAATAACTTGGCGTGTAAGGCTCAAGCCTCTGCCAGAAGAAATCAGCAACAGCTAGAAAACATTCAGTTAGCATCTGGCCCAACAAAAAGTTCAAAGTATATGAAAATAAAACCAGGGAGTACTATGAACCAGAAATGGAATGGTCAATACATACAGGTACCATGGCTGAAAACCTCTTGGAAATCCATGTCTTTCCACATACCCTTCTGTTAATATGTCATTATTTATTCTTTATTGTGCAGAGCAAGCCATTATGTGGTCCACACCATGGATGCTTAGTCAAGAAGCTGACCATTTGTAGAGCAAACCTGGGGAACTGGCAAGGGCTGGACTCTTGCCTTGTAGCTGAGGGAACTCTGCAAGCAAAGCAGAGCAGGAGGATTGACCAGCCAAGACCAGACATGACAGCACAGCTCCCAGGAAAGGAGGGAGCATCTGGCTTTCCTGGGCATGGCATATGGATAGTCTGGCCAGAGCTAGCTGCAATTTTGACAGCCATTCCTACCAGACAGCGCCAAACAGCCTCCTGCCCCAACAAATACTTCCCTGGATCTAAACACAAACCCACAGAAGCATAAGGAGTATTATCGTGGCACAGTGGGGGGACAGGATAACACTCAAGCATGGAAGTCACAATCCATGCCCAGAGGATCCCACCTGAACAGCGAAGGTAGAAGAGGTTTGTTGTTAGCCTGCATTAGTGTGCCTAGAGCCCTATGTCTCCTCAACAGGCCAAGCAAAATTGTAAAGGAGCAAACCAGTGCAACAAGTGAAACCATATGCAACACACAAGGCAGGACGAAGGGCTTTGCTAGTTTTAGTCAGATTTCTTTTTCTCTTTCTTTTTCTCCTATTTTTTCCTTCCTTCCTTCCTTCCTTCCTTCCTTCCTTCCTTCCTTCCTTCCTTCCTTCCTTCCTTCCTTCCTTCCTTCCTTCCTTCCTTCCTTCCTTCCTTCCTTCCTTCCTTCCTTCCTTCCTTCCTTCCTTCCTTCCTTCCTTCCTTCCTTCCTTCCTTCCCAGAGGTTTGGGGTATTTATTTTATTTTTAGCTTTTCAGCCAGAACAGATATCTTAGTTACACCAAGATCAGCATGTCTTAGGTCACCATAAAACATGCAGGCCAGTTGAGACAGTTCTCCTTGCCATCACTGGCAATACAACATGAGGAGTTCAGTCTGAGCTTGAGCTTGGGCATGCACAGCTGCTGACTTGGAGCTGACATCAGCCAGTACCAGCTTATTCTAATCTAATTGCAGTGTTTCAGAGATTTCAAACCCCTTTATAGATTCCATGAAGGCTCACAGTCAGTATGAAACACCATCTGTGCAAGCCTTATCAGAGGTGCCCTTCTCCCTCTAGCTATGAATCCAAACATTGTTCAAATACATGGATGCAGTTTTTAACTTACTTCTAGGCTTGCTCAGAGATCTCTGCAATTTTTTTTTTAATTTATTTATTTATTTATTTATTTATTTATTTTTAAATATACAATTATCCCATGTTTTAGTCCTAGGCTCTCAGCCTAACCAGTCTAGGACATGGCAACATGTCTGCTTTTAACAAAGAGGATGAAGTCTCACATGCAGACCATGCATGTAGAAGGAAAGACAGCTCAGACTGTAAACTAACAGCAAGATGACTTGCTTTATTTCCTGCTGAAACAATTCAAGTCAAGCATGTTGTAGGGGAACAAAGGAGGAGAACAGCTTTTCAGATATGTTTCAGAAATATGCCCATAGGGAAGCTTCCATCTTCTGTTTTCTTGCTACAGATTCCCTTTCTCATCATCGGGCTCCCTCATCCAGCACAGAGGATACCACACAGTACCACCCTACCTGAGGAGTTCCCTAGTCGCACAGTAATGCATTTGGAGGGACCCACATTTTCTTTTATCTCCTGTTAGAGGAGGTGGTAGCATTCTGCAATGGAGAAATAGCTCCTAGGCAGGTTACCTTGCTGTGCAATTCTCAGCAATTCCATCCTAGAAAGAAAGATGAAATTCAACTATAGCATGTATTCCCAAGCGATTGGTAGCAGTTTATAGGTCGTGTTGATCAATCAGTGTGCTTCTTGCGGAGTTCTTTGCACATGCAGAAGCATGGGAGTAGATTCAGAGAGATATTCAAGAGATGAACATAGTTCATGAATACCTCTGTTGTTCACAGAGCTCTTCACAAAACCACCAGTGACTCCATCCCTTCTGTGGATTGGTTGCCTCGTGCCTCCCAATTGCCTGCAAACTGCAGGACCCATTTAGGGAACCATTTCAGATTATTGAGAGAGTAAAGTTTGAGGGATAACCTAGTCCTTGGTCTAGTAACTTCATCTTTCCTTTGTACTGAGGAGCCCAGCACTGAGGAGACCTAGCACTCCAGGTGTGTCTCACCAGTGCTGAGTAGAGAGGAAGTATCACTTCTCTTGACCTAGTGGTGAGGCTCTGCCTGATGCAGCTCAGAATGCTGGTGATCTTTGCTGCAAGGGTGCATTGCCAGCATATGGTCAACTTGGTACCTATAAGGACCCCCAGGGCTTTTCTGCCAACCTACTCTTCAGCCAGTGGGCCCCAGCCTGTCCTGGTGCCTGGGGTTACTCCTCCTCAGGTGCAGGACTTTGCAGTTCCTTTCATTGAACTTCATGAGGTTCCTGTCAGCCTTTTCTCCAGTTTTTAGAGATCTCTCTGAATCACAGCAAAACCACGTGCTGTATCAGCCACTCCTCTCAGTTTTGTACCATCTGAAAACTTGCCGAGGGTGCACTGTTCCATCATTCATAACAATGTTAAACAGCATTGGCCCCAGTATCCACCCCTGGAGTACTCCACCACTGGCTGGCCTTTAACTGGACTTTGTGCTGCTGACTACGACCCTCTGAGCCTGACAATTCAGCCACTTTTCAATGCACCTCACTGTTCACTTATCTAGTCTGTAAGGCATAGACAAATGTCTGTAAGGATGTTCTTGGAAATGGTGTCAAAAGTCTTGCTAAACTTAAGATAAACATCATACGCTGCTCTTCCTTCAAATTTTAATGAGATTGTATGTTTTCCTACTGCTTCAAAGATTATTCAGAATCAAGGGGGCCACCGTCTGAAGAAGTGGGACATAAGAGGCTGTCTGTTTCTCAAAGATCCTTTATCTAGAAATCATTCTGCCCTTTGCCAGTTACTCGTACTTTCCTGTAACATACATAGGCAAGTAAGTCTGGCATTACTTTTGGGAGACCGACCTGGCAACCTTAAATATTGACATCCAGCCTAATTTAAAAGATGAACACTTTTGCCACTGCTTTTGGTTAGATGATTTCTGTGACTGAGGGTTAAGCAGTGGTAAAGCTTACTCTACCACTACTCCTGAGAGATCCAAACTTCCCCATCACTAGCAAACACTCCATTTAGCGCACAGAGATGTAGTGTCACAATGCGTTAGCACAAGCATTAAAGGTGAAAAAAGCAGAAATCTCTCTGGACTATGAAACATTAAGTATCTGAAGATTACACTTTAAAGAAAAAGTCAATGAAAATACAAGTCTGACTTGCCACCCACCTCAGTTCCTTCTCCAAAGCAGCTGCAGCAGAGAGATGGCAGTGTGATCAGACTAGTCAGGTCTTTGTGGTACTGACAGCTGCCATGGTTATTTGCCAGGACACCCCAAAGTGTCCACTGCTTCTGAATCTATGTAATTTTGTAAGCAAAACCAGGCAGCACACAGACACGTGGTCACCAATGCCAGCTCAGCAGGCTAAGAATCGATCAGCTAATGTTAACAATTTCAGATACAAGAAGTAGCAAAGTAATAGGATTATATTACAAAGGGAAGAGTTGAAGAAGGGATGGAAAACCAGGTGCAAAATTGCAGTATTGGGCTACTTCAGCTCACAAAGTTTAACAGGTAAAGGGGCCTGGCTTCAGCACCGCTTGGAGCACACAGTATAAAGACAGTTTCCCAAAGCATACAGCAAAGGGTTATACTCAGATCTCTCCAAGTCAGACCTCCCTTGGGGGGAGGGAGGTGCCGCTTTAATGCACCATGGCAGTGATGGTACCAGGGCACTCTAGCAGCCCAGCTGACTTCCAGACACTGGTGAAGGGCACTTTTCCCTTGTAAAATCTGAGGCAGACAGTTTTAAAAGGAAGGTTAAAGGCAAACATTACGTAAGTACTCAAGATGAGTGCAATAGTGCAGGCAGTCATTTCTTCCCTAAAGCACAGGAACATGGAGGGGTAGTGGTGGTGGGACGGGCAGGTGAGTGAAAGGAGAACAAATTTGCTCAAAACATAGAGCCTCTTTCCATAGAACAATGTGTAGTGATTTTCACGGGTTTCCTTTCCACAGAAGGATCTTACAAGGGAGTCAGGGTCTGCTGAGGCACTGGAAAGTAAGTACTAAGGCTGTAACAGAGGACCTAAATCACTGCCTTGCAGGGGAGCTTACTTAAGCTGGTGAAGGAGAGGTACTGTGGCCAGTTTGTCTTTGTTGATGGTGAAAACATAGCATCCAATACTGACGTGTCAGCAAGGGCTTACAGCATCTGCTCCTCTGGATCCCCATGATCATGTAATGTATTACACAAGAACAGAGAGGGCCCATGAAGATGATGTGTTGGTGTTACTTACCAAACTAAGCAAAAATACTCTTCCTTCTCATTCACCAGGTACTGCTATACCGGAAAGCCACAAAGCTCCCTTTAGCATGAGGAAACCTCAAGAGAACACAAATTAAACAGACTTATAAACTGTTTATAAACTAAATTTATTATTAGCTTTAAAAGGCATGGCTGCTGTGTTGGAGACCAGCCTGTTCCAGGCTTGCAAGGTTTGCTGAGCACAGTAAGAGTCTGGGGAAGGCAGAACTGATTGTTATGGTTTGTTTGCATTGTCAAAAAGATATTCATCATAACCTCTGTGAGACAAGTCCTGGTTTCAATGTGCAGAGCTCTGCTCAACAGTTAAAAAGAGTAACACACACAGACTGGGAGTTGCAGTGGATAAAAAATATTTCAGTCCAAAGTAATAATAATTTAGAGTGCAGATTCCCTGCCAGGGACTGGATTTCTACAGTTCAGGGAATACGCACTCATGCTGACAGGACTGGTCTGGCCTCAGGGAACCTGCAGCCCATGACCATCACTCTGTTAAATGCAGCTCTCGGGTAGAGCTCAGGCTCCCACTGGCCAGAGCACCAACATCTACACTGTTTTGGGGGACCCAAGCTCTTGAGCAGTGTGTCCCAGCAAAGTGCTGACCTTCCCATGGAAAGAGACCCAAGCCATCACTGCTACCCTGCCCCATCCATGGTTGCTGTTGGCAAGAAAATCTGGTCATGCACGTTAGATGGATGTTCTCCACACTCAGCCCAAAGCTGGGGAACAGGGGCATCTTGCAATTTAAGCGTAGACTGAAAGTCTGCTAGTCTTTAACATGCTCATGTGTTTGCATGCCAGCTTCTGTGTTGAGGCTGTTCCTAGTAGAAGCTGAGTTAGACATGTAACACCAGATATTCAATATCATTATACATATCAGTGAATTACTCTAGCCTTCATACCACCACCTCATTAGGTGTTAACAAAGTGTGCTGCCATGAGAAGGAAAAAAAGGCAAGGGAAGTAACCCAAAGCCCGGAAAGACTCCAACATGAAACTGAAGAGGGTATGAAGAAGGCTTCTAACTGTTTGCTAAACACAGAAAAGGGCCTGATACATCAGCTCCAAGAAATAAGAATACATGCTACTCATGCTGGGTAAACATGCAGTAAGTCCAAGTAATGCCAGCACTGGCTTACAGCAGCCAGTCTTTAGGAAATAAGAACAAGTAAATAAAAGCATTCTGACTGCCTTCCAGGAAGCTATCTGGTGGTTTTGGAGCCACATCTCCGCTGGCCATCAGCAGGATGCGCACCAAGGGACAGGGACACTTAATCAGAGCCCCAAAGGCTGTTCAGTAGTTTCTGAGTGTTAGAAATGAGTGTTAGTAGTTAATTTTTTTTAAGAGCTCATCAGTCAGATATGCAAAAAAGCTGTGTCTGTCACACCAGCAGAATTCTGGGGTTTTTTTGGAACTGCTTTCAAACTACAAACCTATTAAAAAAGGATTTTCAACGAAACAGACAAACAATGGGACTAGTGTGACCAGCCCGAATGACAGATGCCTTCTGTTCTTTCCCTTAGTGTCTCAGCAGGGTGAAAGCCAGAGACGGTTGTACAGAGAACTGCTGAGAAACTACAATCGTCTTGAACGACCAGTAGCAAATGATTCCCAACCCCTTGTAGTCGAGCTCCAGCTTTCTTTGCTGCAGATAATTGATGTGGTAAGTTACTTGCTGTTCTGTTCTCTATGGTACCCATTCAGCATAACAAATCTGATCTCTCTTGTAGAGACCATACTTTTCCTCTTAATCAGGCTATTGGAGAAGAAAGCAGACTGTCTTTGGCTAAGTATCCTCCCTAAATGCTGGAGTACATGCTTTGACACTTTGGAGGAATGAGTATTGTCCTAAAAGCACAGCCATCTCTGATACAACATGGGCTGCAAGGAGATTAATAATGTACTTTTTCCCATTTGTTTTAAACAAAAGGAGCCATGTGTTACTACAAATTATTAATGATATGTTCTTCTCAGAGCCATGTGGGATGCAAAAACTGAAGACCATGGGCAGCATCTAAAGCTAGCATCACTGTATTTACACTTTTTCTTTAGTCTTTATAATGACATTGGCCTCTTCTCCCATCATGTCTTTACCATGCACTGCAGTTGAAGGAGCCTGCCCTGAGATGAGATTAGAAATATACAAAAGCAAAACCTGGAGGCACAGCCTTCTAATTGTCTTGACTGCAACGTACTTTTTTAGAATTGGAGATCTGACTGATTCTGTATGATAAACCATGATATATAGAGAGAATTTATTTCATCTGCATGGAAAATATAAGCCAGGAGAACAATTTTGACCACCTTCACCTTGTCAACACAGCAAAGGGCTGAACACATTAGTGCTCCTTTCCTCATCCTACCTTTCCCATAGTCAGTATGATGAGCTGGTTCCCAATACATCGTCACTGTCATAGAGGGATCAAGGAATAGAGAGATGTGCAAACCTTTGTGCAGTTGCAAACCAATTTGACAGAGGCCTCAAATATTTAAACTTTTTAAGCTGCTATAATCTTTCTGGAAATGCATAGTGCACCAGGTGCTCTCCCTGGAGGGGTAAGCAGGACCCTGAAAGTCTAGCCCCCCAGCATCATGCCATACAAGTGGCGGATCCTGCCATTTGTGGTGCTCCTGGAGGCAGGCAGCAGCCACTCAGGCAGGGTAAGCAGCTCTCTGTTTTGAAATGTTAGCAACTGCATTGAGCTGGAAGAGAGAGAAGATCAGTTCTCTGAATTAAAGTCACTCATTCACGGCAGGAGATCACAGGCTTCTTCATGAACAGAAGAACAGAGAAATCCTCCAGCTAATTTCAAGTAAATTTTAGTGAGCAACTGAAGGTTTAGCAGAGGCATTTTAGCTCCAAAGATGTTGCTCCAACTCTTCTT
Source organism: Grus americana (assembly GCF_028858705.1). Taxonomy (NCBI): domain Eukaryota; kingdom Metazoa; phylum Chordata; class Aves; order Gruiformes; family Gruidae; genus Grus; species Grus americana. The sequence continues at coordinate 53,184,889 of NC_072891.1, forward strand.
TTTCTGATGGTATTTTCTCGCAGTAATTTGAAGGTTAGGGGTGGTAGAGGGGACGTTTTAGCCTTAGGGCTGTGACTGTACATTTTCAAAGTCAGTCAGTCAGGAGGAGTTACATAAAACCTTTTTTCAGTTGGTTTCACATTCATGTGTGAAACCCATCCTTTCAGGAAATCAGCATTTCTTTAAACATTTTATCTACATTATGTCAATGTCCATTACAACAAATTTAATCCCACTTTTTCCTTTTGATTGCTCACAATAGGAAAGAGGTAATCTAAATGGTCGTACATACCAGAAACAAAGCTTTGCTTCCCTCCATCTCTGCACACACTACAGATGCTGGAAGTCAATCAGCTCAGAGCATTAATGACTTGTCCCAGGCTCATGGCCTTGCGATCTGCACTCATGGTGTTTTTAAAAAACATCCAGAATCACAAGAACAGTTCATCTTGCATGCTACAAAAGGGTGCCTGTCTCCTCTGGAGAGAAACAGAAAATCCCTTGGCAGCCAATTCCCTGTAGTAGAAGGGTCACTGTGCCATTAAGAAGTGGCTGAACCAACCACCCTGAAAATCCACTAAACACTGCTCCCATGGGACCCTAAATCAGGAAGCAATTCCAGGATATGCCAGCAGCAAGCAGGTTGTGAGCATGGACACAGCCCCTCAGCCTCCACGGCTAGCTGGGCAGACTGCAGCATCTGGATGCTCCAGCTGCTGAAGAATAAGCCTGTTTAAAAGGAGAGTCATAATAGTCACAGCGATGTAAAGAGTAGCAGTCAAGGTACAAAGGAGAGGTAACCTTTACTAGCTGACACACCATGAGACAAACCAAGCGGGTGTGTCTCTGTTAACTCAGAGGGGAGGCTGGGGGTGAGCAAACTCTGCATCCTCAGCAGCCCTGCCTGGCACAAGACAAAGCAACTGGTGCACAGTTGCTTCTCGCTCAGGGAAGGGAATAGACAACATCACAGTCTTGGCAATGGTGTATGCACTAACAAAGCACAAAGCTGCTCTGTCCAAGGACTTATGTGTCCAGCATGCTCCACTACCATAATAGAGCAGGGTGCTAGGAAAGGTCCCAGCCTAAAGGGACTTCATGCACCATGCTCCCTGGGGAGGAAACAAGGACTCCGTGCTCAGGAGAGTATAGTGTGCTGAGGCATACAACAGTACTGCTGGACACATTGGGAGGTTTTGCAAGTTATCATTGCAATGGATGCAAGACAGTGGACTCTGGCCTGTTCTCCCTGTGGGAGGAAACAACATAAAGAAGATGAAAACCAGCCTCCTGTTTTATTGTTGCATAGAAGGAAGAAGGGATCTGGCATTGATACTCACAGGAACTCAATCCTTACTCTTGCCAGGACCTGGCATCACATCTAATGCACTTTTACCTGGGACAGGTTCCATGACATGCCTCCCTAAGTCTGTTTCCTACACATACTGTATTATAACGTAATTAAATCTAAATTAATCTTCTGCAGCCAGCCTGCTGAGAATAGCATTGATGACATTCTAGATACACTTTGCTACATAGAGAGGAACGACAGCTCTGAGGTTCCTGTGGTTTGCCAAGTAGTAGTGACAAATGACTTTACTTAAAATTTCACCTCCTCACATCCATTCAAAGAAAATTTCAAAGCATGACTATCTTAGATTAGGTTTTCTGCTCCTACCAGCATGTACTTGCCCGCACAGTATCTGTGTGGGTTTTCGTGCTCAAAGCCAGCCGTCATACTCAAAGCCGTGAAGAACGCATTCTCTGCTTGTCACAGTTGTGGTATACAAATGCAAGTGAAGGACTTCTTGCCATTAGGGTTAGGACTTTTACCAAAATTATATTAATCCACAACTACAGCCAAGACAGGCCTTTTACATCAAGGAAACAAATGAGCAGAAAGAGGGACAGTTACACCTCCTGTTTAGCAGCAGGGCTCTGTTCAGTTTGCCTTGTCCTCTGTGTGTAAGGACAACTTCATGCTGAGCTGTCTCACATCTGTGCAGTTTCTGAGGGTCACTTCTGCTTGGAACCTGCCCTGACAGAAGCCAGGCACTCCTCATGCATCAGCAGGGCATTTGGCTGGTGATCTCTCTCACACAGCACTGTCAGGGCCTGGCAAGCCCTGCCAGCCCAAGCAAATGTAGACCACATCCAAGAATACCTGGAATAAGAATTCTCTTATTTTGTCTAAGAGCATAGCCAGTTGGTCAGGCTAGAGCAGTTAAGAAATTAGGCATGACATTTTTCACAGCAGAGGAAGTGCAAGTATTTTTCCATTGGCTTAACATGATAGGAGCCTGCTATGTAGAAAGCATTTGTCGTTATGCATGACATTTTCATTGGTCCTGTTGGCATTTGCAGGGGACCTTATCTGAAGTGGTCTACATCTTAGAATCATAGAATCATAGAATGGTTTGGGTTGGAAGGGACCTTAATAATCATCTAGTTCCAACCCCCCTGCTGTGGGCAGGGACACCCTCCACTAGACCACATTGCCCAAAGCTTCATCCAACCTGGTCTTAAACACTTCCAGGGATGGGGCATTCACAGCCTCTCTGGGCAACCTGTTCCAGTGCCTCGCCACCCTCACAGTAAAGAATTTCTTTCTAACATCTAATCTAAATTGACCCTCCTTCAGCTTAAGGCCATTACCTCTTGTCCTGTCACTACACTCCCTCATACACAGTCCCTCACCAGCTTTCCTGTAGGCCCCCTTCAGGTACTGGAAGGCCACAATTAGATCTCCCCAGAAACTTCTTTTCTGCAGGCTGAACAACCCCAACTCTCTCAGCCTGTCCTCATAGGAGAGGTGCTCCAGCCCTCTGATCAGCTTCATGGCCCTCCTCTGGCCTCACTCCAACAGCTCCATGTCTCTCCTGTACTGGGGCCCCCAGAGCTGGATGCAGTACTCCAGGTGGGCTCTCACAAGAGCAGAGTAGAGGGGCAAGATCACCTCCCTTGACCTGCTGGTCACACTTCTTTGGATACAGCCCAGGACACAGTTGGCTTTCTGAGCTGCAAGTGCACACTGGCAGCTCATGTTGAGCTTCTCATCAATCAATACCCCCAAGTCCTTCTCCTCAGGGCTGCTTTCAATCCATTCCTTGCCAAGCCTGTAGTTGTGCTTGGGATTGTGCTGACCCATGTGCAGGACCTTGCACTTGGCCTTGTTGAACTTCATGTGGTTCGCATAGGCCCACCTCTCCAACCTGTCAAGGTCCCTCTGGATGGCATCCTTCCCTCCAGCGTGTCGACCACACCACACAGCTTGGTGTCATCAGCAAACTTGCTGAGGGTGCACTCGATCCAATTGTCCATGTCGCTGACAAAAATGTTGAACAGTGCCGGTCCCAGTACCAACCCCTGAGGAGCACCACTCATCACCGTTCTCCACTTGGACATTGAGCCATTGACCACAACTCTTTGAGTGGGACCATCCAGCCAATTCCTTATCCACCGAATGGTCCATCCATCGAATCCATGTCTCTCCAATTTAGAGACAAGGATGTCATGCAGGACAGTGTCAAATGCCTTGCACAAGTCCAGGTAGTTTACATCAGCTGCCCTTCCCTTATCCATGGACGCTGTAACCCCATCATAGAAGGCCACCAAGTTTGTCAGGCACAGTTTGCCCTTAGTGAAGCCATGTTGGCTGTCACCAATCACCTCCTTATTTTCCATGTGTCTGACCATATTCTCCAGGAATGTCCACTCCATGATCTTGCCAGGCACGGAGGTGAGACTGACCAGCCTGTAGTTCCCTGGGTTTTCCTTTTTTCCCTTTTTAAAAATGGGGGTTATGTTTCCCCTCTGCCAGTTGGCAGGAATTTCGCCGGACTGCCAGGACTTCTCAAATATGATGGCAAGTGGCCTGGCCACTTCATCTGCCAGTTCCCTCAAGACCCGCGGATGCAACTCATCAGGTCCCACGGACTTGTGCACCTTCAGGTTCCTTAGATATTCTCGAACCTAATCTTCTCCTACAGTGGGCGGTTCTGCATTCTCCCAGTCCCTGCCTTTGCCTTCTGTGACCTGGACAGTGTGGCTCAAGCATTTGCCAGTGAAGACTGAGGCAAAGAAGTCGTTGAGTACCTCAGCCTTCTCCATATCCTGGGTAACCAGGTCACCCGTTTCTTTCTGGAGGGGACTCACATTTTCCCTTGTCCTCCTTTTATCACTAACATATCTATAGAAGCTTTTCTTGTTGTCCTTAACATCCCTGGCCAGATTTAATTCTATCAGGGCTTTGACTTTCCTAACCTGATCCCTGGCTGCTCGGACAGTTTCTCTGTATTCCTCCCAGGTTACCTGCCCTTGCTTCCACCCTCTGTAGGCTTCCTTTTTTTGTTTGACTTTGCCCAGGAGTTCCTTGTTCATCCACGGGGGCCTCTTGGTGTTTTTGCCTTTGTTGGGCTGCATTGCTCCTGAGCTTGGAGGATCCATCCTTCATGTGAAAGCACTGGTATGGTATTTTAAAAAAAATATGGTCTCTATTTTCCAGCTTATTTCCTGCTAGTGATACTATTACCATTATCCTTGGGTCAGTGCATCTGTACCACTGCAACAGTAGCCTCACTGCATTTGGTTGTCCACAGGAAAAGCCTTCTTTATTAGCTTTCTAGCCTGCATATTTCCTCAAACTGAAAGTTCAAATGTACAAAGAGAAAAAGAAACCAAGCAGTCAACCAGCAGAAGAATATAAAGAAGAAAACCATGGCCAGACCAGAAATGTATCACACATTTTTTTAAAAAAAACCTCTAAATAAAGACCCTCATTTTAAGAAGAGTGCTACAAGGTGGCTGCACAATGCTGCAGAGATAAATGCCTCAAAATTCCCTTCCAAAAGCAAACACCTCTGAGGTTTCCAACTACTGCATCAGTGCCTTTCGGAGGCTGTACACTGCTAACCGCACTCATTAGCCTCATGCAAGGAGGGCCAAGCCACCACGCTGTCCCTGACAATATTGTCTTCTGCAGAGCCACTCCAAGGGTCTGGGTGTTCAGCTCCCTGTGTATGGCAAAGTCCTGTACCTTACTCCTTCATGTTCACCCTTCCAGCTGCCACTGACCCAGAAAACCACCCAAGAGCTGACAGGTTGCCCGAGTATGTCATGCCACATGGTTGTTCAGGTGCTCTTGTGGAAATTTCCTCCTGTTTCAGAGGGCTTAATGACTACAAAAAGGGATTGAGAGTGCCCAGTGGGAAGCCACAAAAATACTGAAAAACCCCAAGCCACCCATGAGTCATTTTGAACTTCCAGATTCCAAAAAATACCCAATTTTACTGTATTTTGGGCTGCAAACCTGAAACAAATGCTGTATCTGGAAAATTTAGTATGTACAGTTTTGATTTGATTTGATTGAACAGTGTGTAAAATGATTGTACATCCTAGGGACTGCAGGATCATCCCAAACCTGATCACATGCTTGCAAACTATCCTGCAGATTTACTTGCTGCAGTGTGTCAAAGCTCTTGACAGGTTTGGCAAGCAGCAAGACAAGGTAATAAAAGAGTTTAGTGGGGCAACAAAGAACAAAGATTCAGGTTTTTCTCCTGAAAACTGTGTCTCTGCCTTGCTTTGCAGGGAAACCAAGGGAAAAGATCTGCACATACTTTCCCTGAGCGCTCAGATGCAGTCATTACCACTATAAGCAGCATACTAGCTTAGTAGCACAGCAGTTTTTATCTTCTCTACCAGGAACTTATCAAACTGTTGGAATCAAGCTTTATCTTGCACTGGTTTTCTCCTACATCAAAGACTGCAGCCCTGAAGAGGTTGGTTTTTGGGTTTGGTTTTTTTTTTGATGTTGGATTGTTGAGGCTTTTTTGAGGAAGTGTTTGGTGAGCGAACAACTTGTAAATGCAGGCATCTCTTCCCATCAGAGATGCCCTCATCAGCCTGCTCTGTTCCCAGGTCATCTGCTCCTCAATTAGCAGGACACTCAAACTCAGTCCCCAAGAGCTGGTGCGCAACAAGCTCTTTGCTGGAGAGTTCTCCATTTGAGCAAGAATTGCCAAAGCTAGAGGCTGCCTGTCAGTAAACTCTATGTCATAAGGTGAAGGTGAGAAGGAAGGAGGAAGGTGACACCCAGCCGTGTGGTACTTTCTGTCTGACACAGCCCTTGTAGTGTCAGTTTCTTCACATAATCTGTCAGATCTGAATGCCTTTAGCAGTTGATGTCCTTGCTTTTAAGTGCTTCTGTTTCATAAGCTGCAAGATAGAGAAACTCTGTTAAATTCTGCCAACTTGTGAAAATAACTCTGCTTTCTCATCTGAAAATGTGCTTATTCATTCTGGCAAGCGTTAACGTAGCACAGGCACTGTTTCCCACTTTGCGAGGCATGGCTGGAGGCAAGAGGTGCCACAGGGCTGTGAGGCGGCCAGTGCTGGCAGTGGTCCTGCCAGCGGGGCAGAGGAGGCGGCAGCCAGCCACGCTGGCCCTGGGTGCTGCTCCAGGGGCAAGCCAGGCCATCAGCCTCCTAACCATCTCGTCCTCTAGGACAGAGGCTTTCTAGTGCTGGTTCTGCTGGTGAATTGAATGGCCAGAAACTTCAAGGGTTAAATTTCTAGCTCTAATTGCTGTCTCCCTTCCTAAACTGACTTCGCAACAGATAGATCATCCCCTCCCACCCTCCATCCCAGCACCATCACATGTCCAAATCTCTGCGCTGGATGTTATGCAGCAAACCCAGATCAACAGACAAGCAATTCAAGGAAACAAACAAATATGCCAGCACACATAAAACCTGTTCCCAATATAGTATCAGTATTCACTAGATTAAACCATAATCCTGACAGTACATCCTGTAGAAATCTTTTATGAATAGATAACTTCAACAATATAAGCTTGACCACTCAAGACTGAAACACAGAGTATATGAAAGAGAGAGAAGTAATAAGGAAAGGATTATAAAGCAAGTGTTCTGAATTTTATTTAATTACAAAGCATTGATAAGTGGTAGGGGGACAAACTGACTCCTTCAGCCCTTCTAGATAAAAATATCTTTCTTTTTCCTCTCCTAGTAATGCCTTTGCATTTATTTGTAGGCATTCTGCATAGCCTTTGAGATCTGTGTTTGCTGTGTATCTCCTTGTATAGACCTACTCTCCCAAACCACATATCTTTCCAGAAAGCTTTTTCTCCACCAGAAATTCAGTCTCATCTCGCAAGCATAAATTCAGTGAGACCGGAGCAGCGAGACTGATGCAAAATGGTGTAACTGAGAAGGAAAACTGACTGGACATCATTATGAAAGCTAAAAATTGGTAATTAGCAATCATGAATAGCAGTCATTAAAATTCCAGGCAGAAAAACTACAGAAAGGTTGCTAGACCAACAGATTCATTAAGGTTAAATCCCAAACTCTCTCTCCTGGTCATAAAGCTCACTTACTGTGACCAATTTTGAACTCTGGGAAGAAAAATTAAATAAATTGGCCTCTTTATTAGCATGGAAGGAGCTTGAAAAGTGGGAAATCCAGGGCTAATTGAGCCATGAATTATTATTTTGGCTGCCTTCTAAGTGCTAGGCATTATCAAAATGTCAGTCTCACTAAACCAATTAAACACATGACACGTGAGTTTGTTAGCACAACCAAGTTAGGCACCCTGAGTATTATGGCTTCCCGTCTAATACTACTTTGTGCACACATTTGCATGAAGCATTATGATCAAGTCTTAATTACCTGAATTTTACCCTCAGCGTTTTTGCTTTGGCTTCTCCCTGGCTCAGAGTAAAGAGTGGAGGAGGCTGACTTAGTAAGCAGCAACTCAATGGTTTGTTTTCTCTCAGCATGGTTCCCCAAGCTGTGCTTGGTGGCTGTGGCTCTAACAAAGCAATGGCTGATTTCCTTCCGGGGTTTTCAGTGGTGGTCATCCAGCCTAGGCATTTCACAATAACTGACAAATCTTCTGCCTGCCTGGTGGAAAGGCTGTACTGTGCTGTTTGAAGATGTGGGAATTTAGATCCTGAGCCCATGGATATTACTTAATCTTGGGTAACTAATTTGAGCCATCAAGGATTTTTAAGAGACATAAGTACTTTTACATCAGCTCCCCAAGGTGCACAGGAGCAAAATTTATTTAAAATTAAATTTTCCTGATTATCACCTAGGAACTTAATAACAATGGCATCCTTTGGTGAAGAACTCAGCTGCTTGAAATGGAAAATATTCTCCACATCTACCTCCAAGAAAGGCAACAGGGTCACCAGAAATCAGAGACTTCTCCTGGCCATGCCACGCTGTTGCCAGGGGACTGTGGAAGCTGACATGGGGCAGGGGCACTGCTGATGGTCACGTTTTTCTAATGCCACCAGTTGCAATAAACCCATTAAATCAAAACTTTTGGGGTGGCCTTGAACCTAGTATTTCTTAGTTTCTCAGTATTTGTAAGGTTAGTATTTTAACACTGTGTTCTGTGAGTGTAACTCCTGGGAGATGGTGACTTCACCTCCTCAGTAAAAACCTTTCCCCCATTTTCCATCCCTGATCACAGGCTTTAAGAGCTCACTTGATTTTTGGAACAAGCCCACGTCCCCTTACTTTGCTGTGCTGTTACAGCAGTGTGCAAACACAGGAAAAAAAAGCAAAGGCAGCTTTGCAGATAGACTGAATGTGTGTCTCTTGTAAGTACTCAGGGTTGGCCTATTTGAGGCCTTTCTCACCTCTCCTCCCACTGCTTTCCCTGTGATTTCAAATACTGAAAAAGGCAATGAATAATGAATAGCTTGGAATAATGATTCATGTCTAGTCCTGTTTATTGAAACACCTGCCGACTGTGCACAAAACACACGGAGTGCTATTTCAGGATGAGGTATCCACCCTGGAGAATATACAAACCACCAACATGCTTTGTGTGGATGACTTGGGATTTTAATGGAGGACTGACTGCTTTTGGATGGTGACATAACATCCTTTCCCCCAGGACCCAAGCATGTACGCCAGTTCATCCGAGCAGTCAGAGAGCAAGGCTGTGCTGGAAAGCCATGCGAGGCCCATGAGAAGCATGGGACAAAACTGGTGGCTTCACTCTCACCAGGACCCTGTCAGTGTGGGGACAGGGAGTCCCTGGAATTTGCAGGTCTTTGTTCAAGGACTGGAGGTCAAACTGCTTCAAAACCAGCGCTGGAGTCGATAACATGATACACTTCACAGGAGTCCTGATCCTCGGGCACTGCTGAGAAGCTGCATCTTGGAAAAACAAAATTAGTTTCCGAAGGCAGGTACCCACATCCTCGGGTCATGTCACATGTGCAGGGCGAAACCAAATCTGTCTTTTTTCATGAAAGTGGCAGTCTAAATTGGAAAAAGTGGGCAAAAAGGCAGGTAAGGCACAAATACGTAGGCTTGGCAGACTATCAGTCACCAGTTGTGTGAATCAGTGGGAGTGCTGCCTCCTCTGATGCCCTGCTCGCAGCAAAAAATTACATTTCTTCCCTTGTTCCTTCCTCTGGCTCTTGCCTTTGGGGACTGTACAGGTTCAGTACTTCCTGCAGCAGCTTTGGCATCCGGGCCTTTGCATTTAACATCTGTACCAAAGCAACTGGTTGGTCTCTGATGTACGAGGAGCCAAGGCCTTCACAAGGAACAACTTTCACAGACTTTGTTGGCCATGCATTAGGTTTCCTCAGGAACACAGCTGGCATCCCTGCATTTGCAGGCTACTCTCACACATCCCCCGTTTGAACGCTATGCCAGTTCTCTTAAACCCTCCACTCTCACCGCAAGTGATTGCTCCTTGCTCCAGGGGTTTGCAAGGGGAGGAGTGTGATCTGACAGTGGCCATGTAAAGCTCCTGCTGTGACAGCAAGTGTGCACAAAGCTGCTGTTAGCAGCAGATAGGGGTGCAATGATAGTCCCCCCAGAATGCTCTTCTGGGGAGGAGAACGCTGAGTGGTTAGCGGCAGCAGGACCAGGCAGCCTTATGCTGCTACCCAGTGCAAAGACCAAAGGCAGACTGTGCTCCCTCCCCACAATGAAGGGACACACCTCTCCAAAGCAGGAGAGGAATGAAGAAAGGCACGACTTCATTTGCCATCCAGAGGGACCTTGACAGGCTGGAGAGGTGGGCCCATGTGAACTGCATGAAGTTCAACAAGGCCAAGTGCAAGGTCCTGCACATGGGTCAGCGCAATCCCAAGCACAGCTACAGGCTTGGCGAGGAATGGATTGAGAGCAGCCCTGAGGAGAAGGACTTGGGGGGTATTGATTGATGAGAAGCTCAACATGAGCTGCCAGTGTGTGCTTCCAGCCCAGAAAGCCAACCGTGTCCTGGGCTGCATCCAAAGAAGTGTGACCAGCAGGTCAAGGGAGGTGATCCTGCCCCTCTACTCCACTCTTGTGAGACCCCACCTGGAGTACTGCGTCCAGCTCTGGGGGCCCCAGTACAGGAGAGACATGGAGCTGTTGGAGTGAGTCCAGAAGAGGGCCATGAAGGTGATGGGAGGGCTGGGGCGCCTCTCTTATGAGGACAGGCTGAGAGAGTTGGGGTTGTTCAGCCTGGAGAAAAGGTGGCTCCAGAGAGATCTAGTTGTGGCCTTCCAGTATCTGAAGGGGGCCTACAGGAAAGCTGGAGAGGGACTGTTTATCAGGGAGTGTAGTGTCAGGACAAGGCGTAATGGGTTTAAGCTGAAGGAGGGTCGATTTAGATTAGATGTTAGGAAGAAATTCTTTACTGTGAGGGTGGTGAGGCACTGGCACAGGTTGCCCAGAGAGGTTGTGGATGCCCCTTCCCTGGACATTTTTAAGTCCAGGTTGGATGAGGTTTTGGGCAACGTGGTCTAGTGGAGGGTGTCCCTGCCTGCAGCAGGGGGGTTGGAACTGGATGATTATTAAGGTCCCTTCCAACCCAAACCATTCTATGATTTTATGATTCAAGGAGAAAACAGTGGCAATTGACAGGAATGTGGCTCACCTTTAGGTGAACACCACTTATGAGACATCACCTCCAACTATTCATAGGAGAAAAGGCCCAAGCAACAAAATGAGAAAAGCCAGAGGGTGTGGGTGTTCAGCCACGAGCTCTTAACTGTATCCTTCTTGGCTTGACAATAGTGGCCTGGCAGCGTCTCCATCCTGATGGGCAAAGAAATGCTCCGCAAGCATTGGTGGATGTTTGTTCATCCTTTGTTATTCCAGTGTATTTTTATATTTCTCCTCAACCTTTCACCTTGACTCTCAGCCATCCCCTCTGATTCCCATCTTCCTCTTGAGGGTGTTTTGTTAAAAGCGTTGAGATGAAGTATTTAAACGTCAGATATCTCTTCAAATTTGATGTTACCATGCCAACATTTATTCTAACTTTTTAATGAGACCCCTGAAATATAAAGGCTGTCCAGCGATGCTTACTGAATGTTGCCAAGGCAACCCAGGCTTTCCTCAAACTGTCTGGTTTTGTGGGACATCAACCATACAATGCATGTAAACTGAGTTTTAGTTAATCAGCTGAAGGTTGTGGGCAGATGGGTATTTCAGCCATGGAAAGGACTGTCTGCTGAAATTGTAGACTAAGTGTGCAAGCATTTGAAAGCCTCATCAATTGCTTTTGATACTCTTGATCAAAATCCCATGTAGAGACCAATCCCTCTGCTAACAAAACTTTCCAAGTCTCCATGTCAATGTCTCCATATTTGTTGACCATATCCCTCCTGCATATTCAGGCACAAAAATAGTGTAAAAAAAAAAAAAAAAAGAAATTAACCAGAGCCACATATGGCTTTTGGTGACCTCTGGGAGTTACCTGTTCAATGTGGGACTTTTCTGATCAGTGTCTTGCAATAAATCAGCTGATTCAACTCCTAGAGCTGTGGCTCTGTGAGGGGGCAAGGATTAATGACACCTGTCAGTCACCTGTTAACAAGTGCCTTGCCACAGAGATGACCCGTTATCATATGATGTGACTACTGACGCAGAAAGGGCTTTGGGGTTGGGTTTTTTTGTCCATGTGCTATGACCCAGGTAATTATGTGGCTGAGGGCAGTCACATTTTACCTAGGTGTTGGCCTGGCAAGGGAGAACATTCTGACAGGCAGTGGTGGAAAAGGCAGGCAGACCTACATACACTGTAAGCTTTGGATTGTGACCAGGGAAAACAAAACCAAACTAAAACATTCACATGTCGCAGCATGTGCACCGGAACAAATGAAACTAACTCTGTCACTCTGCATGGGTCAAAGGTGGCTGTAGGAAATAGCAGATATCCAGAGCAGAGGATTAACTGGAGTCAGGCTGGAGACAGAAAGGGGAGACAGTGACCCAGATAAAGACAGGAAGGATTTAGAGGACAACTGTTGCGCTAGCTAGTGAGCACAGCATTAACTTTTCCAGCATTTTTGAATACCAGAAGCAAACTGATCTGTCTGAGCTGAACATTTGCAGCCCAGGGGAACTACCAGGGGAGTGCTAGAAAAGCGTCTCTGGGGGCTAGTCATCTCCAGCCTCACCTGGGATCTTAGCAGGGCTGCTTTGGTTGCTTGGCTGCAGAGACAGTCAGAAGCTGAGAGCCTGCCAAACATGGAGGGAAGGTCATTCACAAGACTGGCAGTGCCAAGTGAGACAGAAACCTTGCACAGGAAAAGCAGTGTGATGGATTATTCAAGTTTTCTCCTGGGAGGAAAGGCATCCTCACAACTCACCTTGAATCGCCCTGCGCAAACCCATCACACACAGTGAGGCGACCACCTCCAGCACTTCCAAAGCTCAAGAATTAGCTTTTACTTAGGCAAAGCAGTACCTCCCAGTGACCTCTTGGGACAAAGTAAAGCACACACGCTCTCATGGTTGTCTGTATCTTTGTAACAGACAAATACGATCCTTCCTGGGCCCAGGTATCTCAGAGATGCACACAGTCCACAGGCCATGATGAAGACAGCAGGAGCTGTGATTCCTCCACAGCTCTGGAAAGGCAAGGCAGCCAGCCCAAAGGCCAAACTATTTCCTTACAAGACACAAAGCTACACGGATCAGTAAACCACCACACCTGCTAAGATGGAAAGTTTTATAAACACCTCTGCCCTTAAAAGCCTCTTGCTCTAGACTCCCTCAGCCCTCACCTCCTGGGCAGCCCCAGCATGCACTCTTCCCCTGGCCAGACTCCTCGGGGTCCTTCACTAGAAGGGGCTTAGCAAGAAAGCTACACCTGAGCAAATGTCTGCACAGTGATTACACTGTTAGATTTGCTGCTCCTGCAAACCAGGCACCTGTGGCAAACTCAGATCCTTGTCTGGAAAACTTTGTATTCCATCCTGCAATAAGAAGGACTCATCACACTGCATTTATTGAACCATGCTGAATATGGAAGTAACATTTTCTGTCTTTTGCTGTCCATAAAGCCAAACACCCTTTGAAAGCTCAGCAGCCTGAAGGCAAGGATGAGAATAGGCTCTGAATGGCTGTGAAAACATCCTGAAGTGACATTTTTTTCCCCCCAAGCTGAGACAGATGTAAGCAGCCCAAAGCCCTGGTTAGACTTTGTGCTCTTGCTGACTGCTCTTACCAAAGGCAAGACAAGGAACACCATGCAGGGCATGGTTATGCTGTAGGTAAGCCTATGAGAACTCTAAGAGACAAGCTTTCCTTTGACTGCAAAACAAATCTGAGAAGCAGGACAAACATGGTGAGCACAGTAGCCCTGTGAAAGTGAGGCAAATCATACCCAGCATAATAAATTTAACGCTACCTGAAATACATGGCTGATGAATTGCTTGAGTCAAAGCTGATTACCAAGGTCATTAGCATCTGACTTGAACAAGGAGGTCATGGAGGTGTGACAGGGGAGCAGGTAAGGGCAACAGACTGTTTTGTGAAATACAGCAGTCAGCTCTAGATGTCTTCCTTTGCAGTCTGTCAAGTATAAACTTAATACGTCAGGTAAAAGGCAGTTTCCTTGTAAGTCAAGAGCCACACATGAAAGTCTCCTGACGGGAGGCATCTCCACATGCAGGAAACCCAGAGCTCCCAGATCTACATTGCACTTTAATGCATCCCCTGTGGCTCTCAGGTAGCTGCCAAAAAGAGGAAGGTTTTCTCCTCCCCTTCCCTATAGGGTGCAGTGTAGATGCGGAAAATCATTTTGCACAGGAAAGGAATTGCCTAAGTGTTGCAGCCCAATTTTTTGGTCATGGTATTCAGGCTTCTTTAGCAGCACACAGAAAGACTTTGCGAGGAGGATATGTGCAACTTACAAGTATAAAGCAATTATTGATTGGCTAGCAGCACAAAATATTGCTGGGATTTTTTGAGCAACTCAGACAAGCATCATGCGTGCCATCCCTAGAAGACACCTGAGGAGTCACTCGTGGCCAGGAAGGCATCACCCAGATGGGGAAGGGCTGGCCTCCAAGGATCCCTGAGACACAGCCTCTGTGTTGTTGGGTTGCTTTCATTTCCCGGGTCGGTTGACACAGACAGCTCTGATAACCCCATCAATTACCAGTTCTGGGTTTTTGCACTTTAGGATTTTATACCTTTCGAAGTTGGTATTTATCCCTTTGAATCCTTCAGCATCTAAAACCCCTGTCTCAACAAGCTTAGTCCTGTGTGTGATTTTTCTTTTCTTATTTTTGTGCAGACTTCCATACAATTGCTTCAGCAATTGCAACCCAGGGTACAAAGGGATTTGCAGATGGACAGGGCCTCTGGACGTGGGTTGTGATTTGCACAGAGAGGCACATATTTGCTGCCACAAGTCGGGGAGCAGCAGAGAGGTGAAAGAGAAATGTATGAACAGTATAACATGATATAAAATCCCAGCTGATGTTTGTGTGGCATCTCCCAGCAGCAGAAGCAGTTTAGGCAGGTCTTAAGGGGACTCAAGAGGAGCAGAAGAGGAGGTAGTGTGATAGACAGTTTTGCATGGAGGACTATTGCAAAGACCTGTTTCATGCCTGAAGTTTGCTTTTCCTGGGGAGAGGAGCCTGGCTGCAGAAGATAACTCTGCCCATGGTGTCAACACAATCAGGAATCCTCCAGATCAATGATGTCTCCCTTTCTAGGTTGGGGGTTTCTGCAGCTCCAACAACCCAAGTGAGAGAAAAGAGGAGATCATGACACAGACAAGATTCATGCTAAGGGTTCAGCAGTACCAGTGTCCCAGTATCCTGTGTGCTGGGGAATCAGTAATTAGGAGGCTTCTCCAGGCAGTTCTGCTTCATGCATTAGCTGGGAGTCTGCAGTTCCTGCGTGGGACACACAAGAAGTAAACCCGGAGGCCTCATGGAAGAAAGCACACACCTAGTGATGCAGTGCAGTGTGAGATGCAGTTTGCCTTTGAGCAGCTCACATCTTTCCTGGCTCTTCTCGGCAGTTTCTTTGCATATGTACTGTGAGGGTAGTTTTGGAGAGGAGGAGGGCAGGAAAGAGTGCATGAATGTAGCTTGAGGTGAGCAGACTGATATTTTTCCAAAGTGAGTAAGGTAGTTTTGGCTTTGCTACCTTGTTAGCCAATAAGTATTGGGGGGAAAAAAAAAAAACCCCACCAACCCAAACCAACAACCACCCCCCCCCAAAAAAACCTAACCAAACAAAAAAACCCCAAAACCAAAAAACACCAAAAAACTCAACCAAACCAAACCACGTACAATTTAGAATCGGAATGAATCAAAAAGCCCAGGCTACTTCAGGACTGTGGTTTACCTTGTGGTTTTGGAGACCAGGCTTTTTGGATGTGAAGTGCCAACAAAGAGTAGAAGTGGCATGGACTCAAGTGGAGGAGGAGAAATGGTAGTGAGATAGACATTTGGCATGAAGGACAATGACAAGTGCACACTAACTCATCCTCTACATTAAGGACATGACCAGAGAGGGCCTGCATGCCCAGGGTACACTGTAGGGTTTAAATGCCTGCCAGAGCAGTCTGCAATTGCAACGTCTCCCACCCCAAACACTGCAGACAACCATATGTGCTTCTTAGGGCATAATGCACACAGACACACGAGTACGTAGCTCAGCCATCCGGAGGGGGTGGGCATTGGCACCACATGGTTATCACCATGAGCCTGGGAAGCAACTTGATCAGGAGAGAGCCTGTGCCTGGACCCATGGGTAGATAGTGGAGATTCTCCTGCCAAATTTGCTAGGCCAACACATCATCTTGCATCTTGGTGAAGCTCCCTGTCTGGCTGTTCTTACAGCATACTTGCTATGAGTGGCTGCATCCTGTTGGTGCCTCCACGTTCCCACACTTCTGCATTGTACCCTGAGGTTTGATCACTGCAGTCCAGAAATGATGGGCTGCTGCTCACAGGGTTTGCTGTAGAGTTTCACAGCAGTTTTGTCTGATGTTAAAACATGTCTGTCCTTCAGACATCTCTTTATCTTCCTTGCAATGTAGCTAATCTCTGGTCGCTGCATGAGTTCTGTGTTTCTCCTTGGCTATGGAAGAATGGGAAGAAAACGATCAAACAAAAATTTTGCCTCTAATTAAAGAACAGTAGTGTTTCAGGGGCCCAACTTATCTGTAGGAAGGGGAGTCAAGTCAATCATGATAGGGTGGCACTCTGGGAAAAAACAGGTTGAAGGTATTTCCACTTTGCTGTAGGCAAGCGAGTCACATGGGCCAGGCCATAGCTGTGCCTTCCAACATATGCTCAAGAAAGTTGAGCTGAATCAGAGGAGGAAACTGTTGTTTTCTGGTATGCCTCCTGGCCAAGAATGTGGTTTTCTTGGAGAATGGCTGCATTGGTCAGGCCTTCCCCCAGCTATAGCGAGCTTCAGGATGCACCTCAGTCAAAGCTGGAGTGCTCTCTGGAGAGGTAAGGATTGAACACAGGTGATGCTCTGAGGGGGGAGGAACACCTCCCCACTGACTACCCCAGCCTGAGCTCCTGGGAAGTGCAGGGCATGCCTGTGGTGGTATGTGAAGCTCTGCCAGGCTGGGGTGTGGATCTGGGTATCTGCACCACAGTAAGTCTGCAGCCCTGCTTCCCCATCCTTGCTGTGGCAGTACCATTGCAGGGTCTCCAGCACCTGCAGACTGACTGCAGCAAGCTGGCCACCCTGTGGGCTCCCCAAAGCACTTGGAGACCAGCTGGGTGAGGGCTTCTTTGTTTCTGTTGTCAGTCAGAGCTGCTTCCCCATGGCCTGTGCATGCAGGTGTCAACCTACAGACTCCTGCTCCGTGCACGGGTTGCATGAGCTCCCGCTCAGGCAGCATTTGTGTCTTTTGTCATGTGCTAGCTTTTACCCAAGGCCAGCGCTTCCTTCCCTTTTAGCCTGAGCTAAGCTACATAATGCCAATACTCCAAAGGAACAGTACTTCCAGCACCATTTCACCATTGGTTTGCAGTGGCAGCAAATACAACATAAAGTCTCTCCAACTACTGCATCCTGTGTGGTACTGGAAATCATCTTGTTTTGACCAACTAGCTAGAAGGAAAAAATTGTGCTCTTGGTAAGCAGTCTGATTGTCCCCAGCAAAATACAAGTTGTTATCTATCATTTTCAATTCTGTTGCTGATCAGTTATGATAAATGCAGGGGGTTTGTAGGTTTAAGAGATAGAAAAGAGGCCTTATTGTCTGGGCCGTGTAATGCATTTCAGTGGTTTTTCACTGAGCTCACAATCTAGTCCATAAAGTACTTCCCAAGAGTCTGGGTTTTCTAAAAGAAACAGAAACTCTTCCACACTGTACTTTGAGTCTCATTCCTTTTTTTATTCTCTTCCCTTTCCTTTCCCTTTTGTTCAAAGGATGAGAAGAATCAGGTGTTGATCACAAATGCTTGGCTGCAGATGGTGAGTAACCTGTGTCAATAAAGAAAAAAACCCTTTTCTAATAACAACCTACTGAATGTGATTTCTTTGCTGAAAAGAAAGATTGCTGGTTTTTAACTGTCTATTGCTGTCTATAATGTGAAACAAGCAGGCATTTTGAGTCCTTTGAAATTTCTCTAGTGCTCCTTTTATCATTGAAAATGAAATGCATTAATCCTTTGGGCAGACCTGTTGATCTTTGGATGGTGAAACCAACTGTGTTGTTAGGCCAGTGGATGTAGGGATCTAGTAACAAAAAGCCCAAAGTTAGGGTCCCACTGTAGCTGAAGGAGAGATTCTTCAAGGGGTTCAAGGCCCTCTCCAAGGCCAGTAATGGGGACTTGTTGTGAAGGAGCCAGACCCCCAGTGAGACCTGGGCACCCTGCATTCACAGCTTCTGGAAAATCCCCACCTCTGTCCAAAACAGGGAGCCAGGGGTGCCCCTGTGGAGGGCAGGGCACAAAGATCCCCAGCACTTGCCTAAAACACAGAAGTAATGCAGCCATGCTGGACCACATAGAGATGCTCAGGATGGGTAGTGGGGTGGCCAGGGACTGCAAGCAACCACATGCTGCCTTGCTGCTGGCAGTGCCCAGGCACGTCAGTGGGAACGCTGCCATCCCTTGTGCTTTACAAACCTCATCTGTAAATGTTCCTCCTCCCTCTTCTGAAACCTGCTCCAGCTGAGAAGTGACCTGCACCAGTCATGCAGGATAAGCAGAACCGATCTTCACTGAGGGCTTTGGGGGAGGGAGCTTCCCCGTGAGGTCTGCTGCTGGCCGTGTATGGTGAGAGATATGGTCTTTTCTTATGGTGCATAAACTGATCTCCTTAATGGCTTGTGCTCAGTAAAGATGCAGCTCTGGAGGGAAAAGCCTGTGGGAGATTTGAATGATAGAATTAATTCTGCTTTGACTTTAGCAGCCAAACACTATCTCATGTTAATCGGTGCAACTGAACAGGCTATTTCTTCCTCAGCTACCTGCTGGGATTTGCAGCAGAAATGAGTTGTTCACTATTGCAAAAACCAAGACCAACCTATAGGACTACAGGATTGCTAGGACAGAGCCTGTGGGTGTCCTGTCCCTTGCAGAGGTGTTCTTCAGTTATAGCACCAATAACTGTTTCCCTTGCAGCTCTCCCATAAAGCTTTGCTGTAAGTCACAAGTTTCAGTGCAAAAGCTGTGCCTGCACCTTTCTTGAATTAACTGTTTGTGTTGGGGTGGAGGAGAAGAGATCAGAAACAACCCCTTGGGATATAAAGTTGACTTGCCTGCCTCTCATAGCAAGGTGGTTATTAAAAGAATCACCCAACCTTTGTAAGAGATTGACTTCTTTCTACCAAAGAGGAACTCTCAGACCGTGGTCCATGTACCACTGACGATACCCAAGTTATTCAAACCACCTCAGCTCAGAATCAGCATGCCTCATGGTGGTGCCTACTGCCAGTGTTTCTGCCAGCCCACCAGAAAAGGTTTGGGATGTCTGGCTTCAGACCATAAGGTGAAGAGGTTAGACACTACATTAAAATATAACTCACAGCATTCAATTATCACACTATGGATTCCTCAGTCTATATGATAACCTTTCTTAATAATTAAAGCCAAGGCATTAAAATATTATCACACTACTGCTATTGCTACTGGCAAAATCCATTCTGTTCCTATAATACTCCAGACAACTTATAAGACTTTTACCAGCTCATATAATCTGATGTATGTATTTGCCAACAGTACTGGGTTGATGTTTACTTGTCTTGGGATCAGTATGAATACCCAGGGGTGCAGAACTTGCGATTTCCAGCTGACCAGATCTGGGTACCAGACATTCTTCTGTATAACAGGTAAGCAAGATGCTCAACGGCCGGTGGGAGCCTAGAACTAGAGCATTAGATGCTGGAAATCAGCCATGCTTCACTGATATTCTGGGGCTTTTGCCATGTGGGGATTTGGCTCTTACTCTTGAAACAGTAACAATAAAAGCAAACAAGCACCAGCCAATAGATTTTTTCTAATAGCCAGTCTAAGTCTTCCTTGCTGTAGCTCTGCAGGTGCCTTCTTTACCTTTTCCCAGTGAATGCAGACAGAAAACAATCCATATTCTCTTTATAATTACCATGGCTCTCCAAGAAAATTATCATGTCTCTGCCCTAGTGTTCCTGCCTGAACTAAATGGATTTTCATCTCACTTTCCTCATCACTCATACTTTATAAATCTCTCCATCATTCCTTTTCCCCTCTGAACACTCTCTAATCTGTTTTTCCTCTTCCAGAGCTGAATCCAGCTCTCTAGCCAGCACTTCTGCAGTGTTGAATGGAGTGGAAGCTTTCTAGACAGATGTTTCCTTAATGCTTTCCAGGAGGAGGGGATTTTGGGTTTGTTCTTACTAACATCTTAGTTTTGGACTTATTTTTTGATCTATCACAAACCCCAGATGTATGTACTTCAGCCCTGCTGTCTTACTAGATTTCCACTAACAGTTTTTTAAGAGTAATACTTTCTAATAATCCAGACTGAATTTCATTCTTTCGGTTTCCCCAGTTCACCAAGATCAATTTTCCATTCCAAGCCCTCACTATACGGTATCTGCAGGAGGCTTGGAGTGACCTGAATTTTTTAAGTGTTCTTTACTTCAGCTTTACTCCTTATATAGGGTCTCTCTATTCCCTTCCAGTCTATAAAAAGGAGGCATATAGCCTGGTCCGTATTACTGTAGTTTGTTTATAAGAACAGGTTATGGCAAAGGCTTTCTGAAGTTCAGATATATCACCTACCTGCTCTTACTCAGTTAGTCAGCAAGAAAATTAGATTGATTTGATGCAGTTGGCCCTTGACAAATCTGTGCCAGCTGTTTTCACCTCATTATTTTTGAAATTAGGCTGATGTGTCTATAATTTCACCTTTAAAAAAAAAAATCAGAATTCTCTTTGATCTGTCCTAATTCAGCCCTTCCCTGTTCTCCACAAGCTCTCACAGATAATTGTTAATGCTTCAGAGAGTATTTCGGCCAGTCCCTTCAGTTCTCAAGAGTAAATTTCATCAGCCCTGCCAACTGGAATCTGTCTTATCTACACTTCTTTAACCTGTTCCTCCCTGATTCTGCCTTGGACTCCTGCCACTGTGTGAGAATTAATTGTGGTGAGCCACAGTTTGTGAAGAGCGAAGCGCAGAGGGTGCAGGATACTGCAGCTCTCTGCACCCTGTTGTTTCCTTTTCTTTCACAGCATATAATGGATCTGTCTGGTCCTTTGTCTTTTCCTTGTTTCCTTGCATTTATAACAACCTTTCTTGCTGCCTTTCATGTCTTTTGATAGTTATCACTCATGCTACACTTAACCTTTTCAATTTTATCCTCTTTGTTTTGTGCTGGGGACAACACTGAGGACTGCGGACTCAGACATGAATAAAGAGCAGGTCAGAGGAGGAATGGAGGGTCTGAAATTTCCACATGTACTTGTGAGACAGGGTGTGTAAGATGGTGTAGTCAGGCAACATAGACCTGCACATACCCATGGCAGGCAAGGCTCTACAGCATCAGCCAGGGCAACCCTCTGAAGTTAATATCTTCCCAAGAGACCCTCTCAAGCAAGCCCACAGGCCTGCTCCTGTGAAGAATTCTTCTTCTTGCCTGGCTCATTGCTCCCTTATTTTTCTCAGAATTGCTGGAATCCTAAAGAAATGCTCTTTTCTTGGTCCCTTTCACCTGGTTTTCACTGTTAGAGTCTCAATGAATGTCCTCCTATAAGCTCCAAATCTAAACCAGCTTCCTCCCGCTGCCTTCCTCCATTGCTTGAAGCAAACCTTGGTCCCTCCGCATCTTATGAAACTGCAGAATTGTTGCTTCAGGCCACCATTACTCTTTCAACAGGTATCTGGGTAACAGATAACTTGATTTATACTGTGAGCTGTCTGATTCTGACAGCAGCCCCAGAAAAGCGTCATCCTCCCAGCTGTCCGGTTTTTGGATACAGCTACTGTGCCACTTTTGCTCCTTTTGTTTCTGTCTTTTCTCAGAGACACCCAACAATTCTGCCTCTTACTTTTTCGAGAACATTGCAGCATGCAACCAACATGCCTGGGTGCAGCCAACAGTCTCTATAAGAAGTCGAGATATTGATCGAGGGTGGGCTCTTCACCTTAATTCACCATAGGACCTTAATTCAGACATTCTGTGCATTAAATTCAACCAAAAGATTATATTTATGTTGACAATTACTACATCTTAAATCAAACTTCACCTTGCTTTTTCTTTGTTTTGTTTATACTGTGTTATAGTGCGGATGAAAGATTTGATGCAACATTTCACACAAATGTGCTGGTGAATTACTCTGGATCCTGCCAATATATTCCTCCAGGTAAGCCACAGAGAGCCTTTGTTTGCTTTAAGCCAATGTTTAGCTTTGAATAAGTACAAGCAGTTTTCCTTCATGAATGAAGCCAAGGTGTTTAGAAGCAGTTTGTGGAAATTTTGCAAGGTGTGTAATTATGGGGCAGACCCATTGAAATAATTCAGGTTGGTTATTAGTGGTGTATTTTCACTTATTGATTCCACAAATCAACACATCACTCTCCTGAGCAGTTTGCTTAGAACATTCAGAGGCCCAGCTGAAGTGTCATCTAAACCAAAGTGGTGTGGACCCCTGTATCATGTTTCATGTGCAATCCATTTAGCTCTTCCTTGAGAGTGGAGAGGCATGTGACTGTGGGAGACCCTGTGAGCAGCACTCCCTCTGCAGTGAAGTCCTCCCTGCCAGGCTGAGGCTACAACTCCAGGTGAAAATGCACGCTCAGGCTGGTGTCAGCCAGTCAGACCTGAGTCTCAGCCTGCTTTCCATTTGTAGTGCCATCCATGTAGGGCCCAGCAGCCAGGACCTACCAGCAAATACACAGGCTTCTCCCCACAGTTGCTCACTGTGCAAATGCCCAAATTTTGTGTCGTAGCTGCTGGCAGACTGACCTCAGGCATGTCCACAGGGCCCACCAGGGAATAAGTGGGTCTGCCCTGGCAGCTGGTCCTCTGTTGATCCCTACTCCTGAGACCCCTTAAAGCATCCCTGTGGTTTCACTGGGACAGGCCCATGGGTAAGGTTGCTTTCCAGGGAGAGACTAAAATTGGCATGTTCCAGAGCAGAGCCTTCCCCATCCCTCCAGGTAGGGAGGTGATGCAGAGGGTGCCTATGTGCGCAGATCTGGTGACCTGCTCATCTCTTGGTGAGCTACGAACTCTATGGTGAAGAATTGGTTACTTAAAAACTCAAGGAAATAATAAAGAGAGAAAAAGTAATAATGGAAATTTGTTGTGTAAAGCACAGGAAATCCTTTGTTACACGGACTTAACTGCTGCCAAACTTCTTTGCAAAATTTTAGAAGGAAAAGGTTGATAATCAGCCTACTGACTGGCAAGTTCACTGGCAATGGCTCACAGAAGCAGCTAAATTAATCAAGACACTGGAAAACATTGACGAGTGGAAAAGGTCATGTTTCCAAAGCTTCATGAAAGTTTTATTTCCCATGACTCTGCGAGGAGGCTGTACTCACTGCTGCTCTCCATTAGAGATAAAAGATAGGTGGAGGAGGAGAAAGAAGGGACAAGAAGGGGACAGCTGTATGCGGTTAAGCAAAGGAGCAGAACCAAGATTTAGGAGATACTGGAAGAAAAGCCTCCATGTAGCCCATCCAAAAATGGCCATGATGGTGGGAGTCAGACCTCCTAGAACGTAAATGGACAAATGAAGGGAACCCAGCCACCCCCAGGCAGCAGTGTTTCTGCAGAGACATAGCTTTGCACACATGGTTAAGCCACAATGCCCTCAGCCTTTGCAGCAGCAGGCAAATACAGTAATCAAGGACCTCTGTTTTCAAGATTTTATCTTCAAACGAAATGGCTCAAGAACTTACTGCACAACACCAAACTCTGCTCAGTTAGGTGACTCTAGAGCTGGGACTCACATTAGCTGGTGTTTTAGGGTGCACACAGGAACAATTACTGCAAACAAGTAGGCTAACTAACTGCAGTGTTGGAGATAATTTTTCAATGAAGCAGAAGCTGCCTCTCCTTCACACAGCGCATCTGAACTGGCCAGCACACAGTGAGCTGGTGAGGTATGGCCACAGGTCCACAGGGGTGAGGGTTTGCAGGGATGACCTCTGTGCTTTGCCAGCAGCTGCCAGTGATGCAGGCTGTGTAGATCATCTTCCCCACTCTGTAAGCCCTACATGCTGCTGGATGGCTGGGGAAGTCCCACAGCCACAGATGTGGTCCCAAGAGGAAAGTTTGGAGCATTTTTTCTTCTCTCAGCTGAATAACCAAAAAAAGAAAAAAAAAAAAAGAATAATTAGTTTGCAACAATGTACAAGTATTAATCTCCTAAACTATTTAAAATGTCACATGAAATAATCACAGTGGACTAGTCACATCCAGAGTAAAATTCAAGGCCCAAGTTAACATACAGAAGACAAAGGCCAGCACAGAGCAAGGTTTAGCATAACAATGCTTTTTCAAGGGACAGTGGGTCTAATGCAGGGCCTGTCAAGGAACCCCATTCAAAGAGCTTGTCACAGTACTTTCAGCCACAGTGCATGGACTTCTATGTACTCTGTGTTCCTGCCAGGCCCTGCAACACTGCGTGTGATCTGCTGGGGCCAGCCAGCACTACGAGACAGGCTGGGCTGCTCCTGGGTGGCCAGAGTGTCCTGAGCAACCTACCTCAAGGGTGCAGCGAAAGAGAGAGGGATCTTCAGTGGTGCCCCAGCAAGGGAGGTTATTCCACTGATGGCAGCATCTTCCACCTGCACTACTTGTTTGGTTACCCCATGACTGCATCACACAGACTTCTGAAGAAGAAAGTTGCTCACGATTGATTGGACAGATAAGGGTAGAGATGAATTGCACCCTGCACATACCTGATTCTGACTGATTTCTATCCACAGGCATTTTGAAGAGCACGTGTTACATTGATGTCCGCTGGTTCCCCTTTGATGTGCAGAAGTGTGATTTGAAGTTTGGCTCCTGGACTCACAGTGGCTGGTTGATTGACCTGCAGATGCTTGAGGCTGATATGTCCAACTACATCTCAAATGGCGAATGGGATTTAGTGGGTAAATAGGCTGGCCTAAAAAATTTCACTAGTCTAATTTTCAAAGGCAAACCCCAAATATATAGAAATGATCAATTCCACTGGGACATGAAATACAGATATTAAAAGTTTCTATGTAAGAGGCAGGAAAATAAAAAAAAGGAAAAAAAATCACAAATCAGAGACAACCTTTCAGATGCATTCATTGAACTCTGTCTGAAAACACTGTGTTCTGAAGCAGTGCCTGGAACTGAGCACGTAAATGAAATCTACAGGTCCTGGTGCATCTGTGTAGCTTGTCAGTACAAAACTTAGATATGTCTCATGTAGGTGTACGAAACACTACTGTCACATCTACTCTAACACATCAGCCAAAAACTGATTGTTGTAAAAAACACTATTTCAGCAAAACGGGAATGAGCTTTTACAGAGATTAATGTCTGTCACCCAGAAAACCATCAAAATGTCTAGCAGTTCATAATAACTGCAAATAACTGCAGTTCAGTATATCTCTCTTCCCTTCTGTGCTTTGGAAGATACCTGTATTTTTAAGAGGAATCTATGCCCAGAACTAGTTATTTGGAGTAAACTCCTAGTGAGTTATTCTTTTCTCATTTATGTAGCCATAAGTCAGAAGCAATGCTATGGAAATTGACAGAGCCTAGACCACCCTAAGGAGAGCTCGCAGAAGGGACATTTCATCTGCAAGTCTGGATACGTAGACAAGGAAATAACTTGCTGACCAACTGCATGCAGTAGTTTTACCATTCAGGGCATCTGAGAAATAATACAGTAAGAAACGTAATTGGTGCTCAGTTTCATGAGAAGCTGAAGGACTCTGTAGGGAAGTCCTCCTAAAGTCTGTCCATTTCAGAGCACTCCTGACTTTCCAGTGCTCCTTTCAGTCGTTATTTCTGTCCAATAACTTTGCATATCTGATTAAGAGACTAGCCTGTGGCTTAGCTGCCTTCAACCCTGGCCAGGGGTGGACAAAACAGGCCCTTATCTCATCATACAGCAAGAGCATTAAGTAACATCTCAAGCAAGCCATGGCCATATCCTTTATGGAGACTTTGCCACGCTCTTGCCAAAATGTACACATTATCACATCTTCTGTTATGTGCACAGAAACAAAAAAGAGGTGAGCAATGGTGGCATGTAAGATACAAGATGCTGAGTTCTTCCAGCCCTCCTGACATTTTCTGCGCTGCTGCAGTCCCTGCCACACAGCATCTGAGACGGTCTGAGACTCTAGTCTCTCAATCAGTTGGCTAGGTCACCATGGCCAGCCCTGCAGTACAGCTGTATTGGACAACTATGTCACCTAACCTTCAGATCTGCAGACTTTAACTTGACACTTTTTTTTTTTTTTTAAATTAAGCCACATCCTGCTTGTTTTTCCTGACAAAACAAAGCAAATGTGTATAAAAGAATGATAGGAAAATAAGAATTGGTGGCACTTGTTGCACAGAAAATCTGCTGCGTGGGCTAGTGGACATGATGTCAGCTGTTTGTCACCATTTTCTGGAATGCAGGAAGTTAGAATGCAGATCTTACTGAGTTAATCTTTGGTCACTGCTTGCAAATCTCTCCTTGTTGAGGTTGGGATGCTCAGAACCACTTTAATCTGGCCTAGATGAACTTTCTTGGCTAAGCCAGGTTCTAATAACTCAGAAGGCAGGAAATTAAACCCTTGAAAACACAGAAGGTGGACTAGGAACAGCAGACATCTTGAACTGTTGCCTCAGACATTGCTGAAGACACTGATACCCTAGGAATTGCCTTGGCTCATTTAACCCTGTAGTGATGTATTTCAGCTTTCAAACAACATTGAACTGCAGCACGTTGCCCTCTGTCCCCTTTAATCTATACATACATACATGCATCATTGGCCACAAGAGTTAGATTACTTTTGCTGGTAACTGATTTGGGGGTGTCTTTTCTCCTTTATCAATTGCCACAGGACACTTCAAAGCATGCTTCAAGGCACAATGTGTAGCGGAGGAGCCACACATTGGCTCATAAACCATCAGTTCTTGGCCCATTCCAAGGGGATACCCTGGAGTCCTGCACATCTCCCCACTGCTCTGATCTCCCTCTCTGCAGGTGTCCCAGGAAAGAGGAATGAGATATACTATGAATGCTGTAAGGAACCATACCCAGACGTGACGTACACCATCACCATGCGCCGACGCACCCTCTACTACGGTTTGAACCTACTCATTCCTTGTGTTCTCATATCTGGCTTGGCACTGCTTGTTTTCCTTTTGCCAGCTGATTCAGGGGAGAAGATTTCTTTAGGTAAGTGCTAAAGAATTACTTTCTTTCATAAGCACTTGCTATAAAATGGAAAATAAATACTGCATGGTTCTTGATGAATAAAGATTTCCCTGGAGGAGCAATAGAAACACTTGTTTGGTAGCAGAAAGCAGAGTAACAGCTTTCTGTAAGGCATTCACACATCTTACACTAAACACTTCTAAAATCTTTTGGATTTTACCCTGGGATGGGGCAGAACTTGTCGCTGGCACAGGCACTAGTGGTAGTACTCTGTTATCCCTGTTGTTCTGTTCTTCAGTACATCTCAATGCATGTCACAGCTGATTAACTGTGTTTTTCAGATAGGACATAGAAAGACAAAGAGAGTGAAGCGTTGTGAGCAGCAGCAGCTGGGCATTGGATTTTCACCTTCCAAGTTCAGCTCCCAAACCACCAAGCCATGAGTCCCCCATGAAGGCGAAGCAGTGACAGACAAGGAAGGGCTAAATGAGATTTACTGTTGTGTGTGTCAATAAAGACAGCAGGGGTGCTTCCAAGAGAAGACAGGGGAGAGATGGAAATACACAAGACTGGCCCGGGCGAGACTTTAAGAGTCCGATCAAGACAGAGACCTTTAAATCATATGAAGTGCCCTCAGTGTTAGTAGAACAACCAGGGATCTGAGCGGCCTGTCTTACAAGAAGTAAAACCCAGGCTATGGGGGATACAATTGCTGTCTATGAAAGATAGGATGGAGATAAGGAAAAGAGTTATTTGAGTTGAAGTACAATGTTGACACAAAAATAGTAGATAACTTTCATGCATTGACCTTGTGATTTCTCAGTACCAGAGCAGTCAGGTTTAGCAGCAGTCTTTCAGATAGCACAAATAAAGAGCTTCTTTTAAAACAGGCTGAAGCTCTTTGGAGGGTGTTATATAATATGCAACAGTCAAAAAACAGACTCATGTCTGTGCAAGTCTCTCCTAGGCCTTAATAACCATCTGGGCTTTGTTTGTGCTATGTTTTGGAAAAGCAATGCAGTTTACCAGTTCTGCAAGCTTCATTTCACTTGACAGGAAGCATTTCTCCATTACTTTAAGAGGAGCAAGGGTTTGGGTGTAATTGAGAAAAGTGAAAAGACAGCAGACAAAGTTGCCTCCAAAAATGCTCTTGCATTGTGGAAGTTCTCATCTGCACTGACAGACATGAAGTCATGGGTTTGGCTTAGCCGCAGACCAGGACAAGGTTATATTTGACAGCACAGACTTCAGAGGAGCAGCTGCAGAGTTCATGTTTCTCATCCTTCCCCTCCATGTTCACTCCCTGCAGGTATCACTGTCCTGCTTTCCCTGACTGTATTCATGCTGCTGGTGGCTGAGATCATGCCTGCAACTTCTGACTCAGTCCCACTAATAGGTAAGTTGATTTTCTCTGCTCTGTGCACAATGCATGATGCTTCTCAGGAACTGTTCATAGCCTATTTGAGGACCGACTCTTTTTGTTACTATAGTTTTGCATTTCAGCAATGTCAGGAGTAAATGTCTGTCTGGGTTTACTGTTTGCATGTATGAAAAGAGCCTACATAAGGGATACAAAAAGGCTCTGGCAATATCAGATAAACTGGTAACTGGAAGGATTGAGGGGACACAGAATCAAGAGACAACACGGAGGTTTGGGTAGGCAAAGCATAAAGCCAACACCACCAGTGCGCAGTCACGCGTGGCAGACAGGAATAGACTCAGTCTTGGCTCCGGATTCATTGAGTCTGTCCATAAAGGCCCTTCAACAGCACTTTGGATGAAGCTGTGTGCACAGAGAGCTTTTGAAGATCTCAGTGCTTCTGGCTGGAGAAAATTCACCTTTCTTCTTCCACTTCACCTACCCTCCCTGCTATTATGCATCTCTTCGCCGCCTGCCCCCTTCTCCTGCTCTTCTCTCTACCCCAAGAGCAACTCACGATACTACAGTCAAAATTCAAATATATCACTGGAGAATTTTTAACGTGCTGAAAACTGTGGGACAGATTATCATCTGGGGAATGTGGACCAGACAGGCATTGTTACATCCTTTGTTTTCATAGGACCATCCCTTTACCTTGATCTCATGGGGCCTCAGTTTCTCAACTGCGAACTTGAGAAAACATTATTCCCTGACCTCATAGCAGGGTAGAGAAAATAAACCTGTTCTGGTTTACAAAACAAAGAAGTATGAATACCACAGGAAAACTCAGAACCTGTTTAATTACCATCTCATGAGCTAAGGTCTATCTGTGTGTACAAATCATGACTAAAGTACACATTCTAGACAGTAGAAATAAAAGTTCAACAATATATCTAGGCGCTGATGGAAGGTGTACCTCACCATTGTATAATTAAAGCCTCACACAAGTTATACCATGAATAGCACAAAAGAGCATTTACTCAAACAGCCTTGTTATCTAGCTTCAAGGATTAAACCTCAGACCTTAACTCTGGGGAGGGAGGGTGACTATGCAACAGTAAGGGCAACAATGCCCATAGGCAAGTTTCAGAAAGCCTCCAAATAACTTGGACATCTTATTGAAAATCAGCAGGGCTCTTGCCTCTGAGTCACATAGGAGCTTCCAAAAAACTAACAAAATCTCCATCTATACCTAGGACTCCATAGAGGCAGATTCAATTTTAAGAGAAACTTTGTGTGTAGGGAGGAGACACAAGGCATCTTGGACCATTCTTCATATAATTTTGCTTTGTGCAATACATAACAAAAGCCATTTGTAATTAGTAAAGGGATTCACTTGCTTATGCCCAGTCCACTAGCTTTAACCAGACCAGTTTCTACTGATACAGTCCTCTATCATAGAAGGTAAGATTTGTACCAAGAAAAGCTATGAATAGTTAAGCATTATTACAGATTTTGATGCTGCTGTAATAACAGATTCATTTCCACTTATCGCCGCATAGCTATGTGAACATCACATATCAGGAGGGTGAAGGGCAGTGCTGTTGAGGAGCCCTGTTGCATCAAGTCCCCCTTCTCCAGGTGAATATTGGCTCAACTATTAGGACCTCTCGCATCTCTTCACCCCTTTTGGATCACAACATCAAGAAGATGCTAAGGGAGCCTCTTCTTATGAGTATGCCTCATTGACAGCATGTATTGTTGCAAGTTTTTCCCTAATGCCTAAATAATTAGAGCATATCAAATGTATTAGAAATGCATCTCTCGAAGTTATTGTGTAGGTCAAACACAGTCTGCTTCTTTTGTCTGTTCATTAGACAAATTTTATATTGTGAAACACTGTAAAAGAATAATCCTTGCACATGGATGCTTTGTAACACCCTGGAGACTGACTTCAGGTATCCAGATGAGGGATGTCTAAAACAATCCTGTGGCTACTGCCATCCTCCCCATTCAGCAGCAAGCCCACATTTTCCTCGTGCAGCTTTTTACTGTTTGTGTAGTGGTAGAAACTCTTCCTGTTGCCCTTGACTCCCTGATGTCAAACCTCCTGAGCTTCAACATTCCTAATACCAACCTTAATGCCCAGGCAATGTTTCCAAATTTTCCGTTTGCAGCCTGTCCCTGCTTCCTGTATCTCCTCCTTCCTCTGGACTGAAGCTTCACCATGAGTTCCTGGCTTAGCCATGCCTATCTCCTGATGGGTTTGCTTATTTCTCTAATGGAAGGGACTTTTCTTGCACTTGGAGGCCGCTGTACTTTGAGACCTTGCAGTTTTCTTGTGCTGCTTCATCTTTCAACGCTTCCTCCAGTGGGATCCCAGCTACTGTTCCCCTTCCTTGTTATGTCCTCTGCATTCTCTCTCTGTTTGTAAATCTGCCCAGAGCAAAGACTCTTTTATTCCACAGGTGCAACTTCCCTACATGATGGACTCCCATTTCTATGTAGCCTACTGACTGCTGTGTTAATATATATTAAAAACAAGCCAACTTCTTTTCTGTAAAGAGCAAGTGACAAAGCTTGGCCTAGAAATCAGCAGCAGGCTGCTCAATACCTTTGAGCACCAGGACCCTGCTACTCCTTTACACTGCAGGGTGATGGGTAGAGCTTTCCTTTCCACAGTGAGCCAGCCCCTTTCTGTGCCAAGAAATGTTCCAGTTGGACAGCCTGGGTTACTGCATTTGCCCTCTGCTCTCAATCAGCTTTTTTGGGGCTTGCATTCACATCAGTAACTAGCTACTCCTTGCCCAGCAGCAAGTCTGCTGCTATCGTTCTCCAGGAGTGTCCCTTTTTGGAGAAACAAGGTATTTCCAAAGTCCAGTTTTCAATAGCATGCATTTGTGCAAAGCAAGGCACTGCAATCTTTCAAAAGTTGAATCCTGCCCTTCTCCAAACTCATCTGTGATGCCAAAGAAAG
This sequence comes from Grus americana, assembly GCF_028858705.1. Taxonomy (NCBI): domain Eukaryota; kingdom Metazoa; phylum Chordata; class Aves; order Gruiformes; family Gruidae; genus Grus; species Grus americana. The sequence goes on from NC_072891.1 coordinate 53,216,335, forward strand.
GAGAAGTCTGTGAACCAGAGCAAAGATGACTCTGTTTCTGTTTAAAACATTAACTACCTATAGCAATAGAAACCAACTCAACCATTTGGATCAACAACATTAAAGTCCCATGACATCTACAAACACAACAGTTTGGCCAGAATCCAACCCAAGTCGACTATATGAACAAGGCTTGTCTCACTCCAGGGTCCTGGATGTCCCTCCTGGCACTTAAAATCTCTAGAGTTTAGCTCCTAAAAGACTTTCAGATCATGACTATAGAGTAGCAGCTGTGTCCTAAACTTACCTTTCCTAGTGTAGCTTAATCATGCCTCACAGGAATTGTGTCTGGCTGCGCTCATGATTTGACTTACTTTTAATTTCTCCTTTAAAAATACTTTTATCAAGAGTCTATGTAAGTAGACAGCTGGAGTTCATTACTTGAGGAAAGGATATACAGAAATGCAGAGAACTCCAGATGTGTTACTCATGTGAAATTACTGATCTGAGTGCACTAATCACTGGGTAAAATCATAAAGCCTGTGTGATACAGCTCAGGTATGTGACAATTGTTCTTTCTGCTCCTAAAAACCTATGCAATTATGCACAGATTTGTCTCACACTACAAATGCCAGTAATTTCATGGGGATTTCATGCACCTTCCTGCCCCTACCACATAACACCATTACACCCAGTCTAGTGCTTTATGTAAGAAGAGATATCCATGTCCCACTGTGTTGATTTCCTGGTTCAGTGACCAAATCAAATTTAAACAAATCCTGTTATTTCAATTAGTGCTTTTGTAGAAGCTCAGGTCCTGGCCATTGAAACGAAAGGCTTAGGTAATTCATCTGAGAACTACATTTGAGGCATTTAGATCTCAACTGGAAGGGCTTTTTTTATTTCTATAAAGACAATGTGATTCATGTAAATAGTACTGGATAATCAGATCTGGTTTTGGTAATGGTTTTATGACCATCTCTGAAGAAAGGATGAGTTCCTTCGGCAATAGACATATGCCTGAATTCCTTTTTTTAAAGAGCACTGTGCCTCCCTGTTTACAGTCTCCGTATCCCTGACCTGATTCATTAAACTGTGTTTTCCATTTGAAAGCAATGTAGTAATTAAAGCTAGGAAATAATGCATTAAGAAGTGACTAAGTAACAAGTTCCCCTAAGTCAAGACAGATTCCTAAGTGTAACTCTTCCCTTTCAAGACTATCCTTTGACTAGAGCCTCCTTAAGATTACACAGCTGGTGGTCATGTTTACCCACATCTAGTGGTACCTGACAAAGCAGTGACCAGAATCCCATTCATCTTTCACTGCTGTAGGAATGTCTTCAAAAATCAAAATCTCAGTATAAGCTGCTAGTTTGGACTCATAGACTTAAAAAAATTCAGCTCCTAAAGTAATGTTTAGTTACTACCAAAACCAACTAGTTTTTCAGAAGGACAGATCAATCCACAGCCCATGTTAAAGTCAGACATGGCCAAAACCCATTGCTCTGGAAAATTGAGAGCAACACAGTTATAAGCATAACCAGCTTCCTGACTCTTCTCCCTGCCTGCAATATCCCCTCCAGAGGGGGAAAACATTCAGGGCCACATGGCACTGAAAAGTTTGTAGATGTCCCCACTTTTCCCTCTCCATCTGTGATCCCAGCTGCTTCCAGCACTAGATGTTTTGTTTTTAAGAAAACACCATCAAGCCCTCACCCTTAGTAAGCAGCAGGTTCACCTCTTGTTCCATTCTGCAGTGAGACACAGGCTGTGGGGTTCCTCCTCCACCCACCCACATCAACCTTGCACTCACCTCTGGTTTTCTGTGCTGCAGTCTCATCGCTGTGAGAACAGGGTGACACCAAAGCTGCAACAAGCTCTGAGCTGGCCGTTCTCCCTCCACCGCAGCCAGAGCTCTGAGGAAGTATCATTTTCAAAGTACTTGGTCAAAGCAGATACAGCACGCTTCTGCCCAAAAGCCAAATCTTGAAATGGAATGTTCAGACCTCTCAGGCCAGTCAGATTATTTGTTTCTCCCATAAATACTTTTTACACCTGTAAATTCAAGGCATCCCCTTGCACAGGAGAAACGCTTAATAATTTCTGATTTTTTTTCCATGCCCCAAAAACTCCAGAGTGCTGCGAATCATCATTTCCTTCCAGCTCTCTCCAAAATAACACCATTGGGTTTGGATCAAGAATCTGTATTTTACTCTAAAAGGAGTTTTATAGCAGAAAGTGCGGAACACTTGAAAGCTGGCATGTGCAGAGGGTGTTTGAAAAGGGAACATGCAGCTCATGAATATGAGGAACTATCACTTCCTGTGATTAACATCCACATGATGCTTGACACCTTGGCTGGACATATCAAATAGTGCACAATAAAAATTAAGTTATCTTCACCTCCAGGTTACAAAACTGCATTTCTCTCTGTCTTCTTTTACTGAGCTCCTCTGCTTGCTTCTTTAAAAACCACAACACTTACTTGCTGCTTAGGGCTCTACTATCATGACTTATTTTCAGCTGTGTCCCCTCCTTGCCATGCTTTATCATGCCTACATTATTTCAGTAATAATGAAGGTTTTATGCTGTGAGTAAGTACGTTTGCAGCAGATGCTTGGGGTGATTTCTTGCAGTTAGTCATACAGCAAACAAGGCTGCAAATGACTAAAACAAGGAAGCAATGTGGTGCTTTGCCACCTCCAGGAGTTACAGATTGTTTTAAGTTATGAGCATAAGGCATTAGTGGTTCTGACTAGAGAGAGAAAATGAGATTAATCTCCTGTTACATTTTCTGCTATCTGCCTGTATGTTCTCAGCTGCTGTCACTTCACTTTACTCTGACTCTTTTTGATTTTGTGCAGTGCTTTTTCCCCCCTCCCTTTCATGGTCCTGCCCAGTACCTTGCTGGCGCCAGGACCCTGTTCAGTCTCTTCTATGAAACAGAAATTCTCATTTGCAGCAGCTCTTACAGTTTCATGCCCTGTGATCACTGGTGCTTTTCTCAAGCCATGAGTCTTGGATGCTTTTTCTTTATTAAAAAAAGAGAACAGTTTTACTTTTTAAACACCTAGTTCTGTTCTTTAGAACATATGGGAGGAGAAGAATTTGAAAACACTGAGAAAACACTGTCCCTGTGCCCTCTACAAGTACCATAACCAAAAGGTAGGCACAGCATCAAATCTGAAGTCTCTCGCACTTACATTTCATGTTTATGAGGGACCTCCTGGACTGAGATGATGTCCTTCACTTCCTACTGTTAGTGACATCTAATGGATGGTACAAGGTGTCCCAGCCACAGCAAATCTCGACAACGGTGGAAATTGTTTTCCTGCCTACATCCTCTTCTGTGTTTCTTTGCTGTCTGTGTACAACAGTATATCAGCCAGCAAGGGAATCTCTCCTCTACCTTTTGGTTTCCCTGGTCTGTGAGAAACTCTGCCATCACCTGTTGTAGACAGCAACAACATCTGCCTAGCACCAGCTCTGATCCCTACCATAGGAGAAAAGAAGAAGGGTGGTTGGAAGCCCCTCTGCTGGTGTCTGAGGTTTTCTGCATCCTCCACAGGCTTCAGTTCATTAACCTGGACCATTTCCAGAAGGAGGAGCAGTGAGTATCTCATTCTGTGCATGCTCTGGGACATTTCTCCCATTTTCTGAGAGTTCAGCAGAAGCATGAAGCACTGAGCAACAAATGACTGAAACAGTCTGACTTAGAGCAGCTCTAAATCCGTCCATCATTTCACATGCAAAATCTGATGTTTCCTGCAAAGGAGAAATACAAACATGAACACCAGTGGGAGGTATCCAACTTGATCACTGTGAATACCTGAGCATGACACTCTCCTCCTTCCCCCACTGTTTCATAGGAACAGCAAGACTGTAATTGGTCACAATGGAGTTCTGCCTTTCCTATGATTAACATAGTTAACAAATCTGGGTAATATACTGCTTTCTCAGTCAGTGTTCAGTGATAAAGTCAACAAGTCAAAGCATCCATCTGGAATCATCTTGCTCCTCTTAGAATTTCTCTTTCATTTACCCTGTTCCTAATCAGCCCTTAAAGTTGATCCAGTTCCACTCTAGCATCAGAGCTTTCAAAACATCTCTAAAATAATCATAAGGTGCTTCTTTAGCATCAGGTAATGATACAGAAGGTCCAGAAATGGTACTGGAAGCCCGTCAGGTTATGAATTGCGAGTCATTGCCATCCTTTTGATATAGGCGATGTCAGAGGATGCCTGCAAGAACAAGTTGCTGTTGTCACTGATTTTTTAAAAAGACTTTATTGCTCTCCGTGGTTGTATTAGATCCATATTTGCTATGACAACAGCACCTGATCATTTGACAGTGCTGAGAGAGAGGCTGACAACTCCCAGATGTTAAAACAGCTGTCCAGGTAGTGAGTTGCATCACGCCTCTTTTGGCAAAAAAAAGGGAAGAAAATAAATTGTAGAAGCACAAATACTTCATACTACTTGAAGAGATCAGTTAAGCATCCAAACCAGCTTTTCCACTCACACAACTGCTGAAGAAAGCAGCATGCAGGCTTGAAAACACATGAAGAGCATCTAGCACTGACCAGTGCAGACCTCAGTATCCCTGGGGAATGTCACTGTGTAAGTCAGGGGTATTGAGGGGCTCCAAACACAGGTCTTCTGGTCCTTCTTCCTGGCCTGTGGCAGCTGTGCAGGGCAGACAGTGCAAATGAGCCAGTTCCCCTCCGGAACGGGTTGGTGGCTGCCTCAGAGCAGCTGACATAAAGCTAGCAGGCCCCCGTTCTTTCAAATGCATTCCGGTCTGGGAATTCTGTTCCTGACATTGCCAATGGTGAAGTAATTTGTTAAAGCCTCCAAGCTGACTCATCCATACCAGGGATGATCTAGTAACCAGGAGCTCTTAAGTAGGATACAGAGACATGCTTAGTGAGAGTTGCTGAGCATTTCCCTTCTGCAGATAAAATGCCAGGGGCTGAGCTTCTTTGTAAAATCACATTTGTATTTACCCCTGCCAATGGAAATATGTGGGGGTAGGACTTTGTGGGAGTGGCAGCTTCAAAGCCCTAACTCCATAAGTGCTGTAGGCTTTAGGATGGACCCTAAAATACTAGCAAAAAAAAAAAAAGAAAAAAAAAGAAAAAAAAAGAAAAAAAAAGAAAAAAAAAGAAAAAAAAGAAAAAAAAAAAGAAAAAAAAAAGTCCGTGGATGCCGCTTGGGAGATCAAAGATCAGGTCTTAATCCACTGCTTGTCTTCTGTGCCACATCTCACCCAAGAACATCCTATTTCTGTGCTCAGCAACGTCAGTGTAGGCCCATGAATAGAGTTTGCTATTTCAGGGCTGGGTAAGGCTAGCGTAGGGTGGGTGAAGACTGCAGTCCCATGGCCCCAAGGAAAGTGTTATCTATGAACATTGTAGCTTGATCCTTTCAGCAGCTAGGCTCCTCTGCTCACAGGGTTGCTGGAGAAAGTCGAGTCATGGTCCTATCAGAAGGGGTGCTAGAGGTGAAAAGGGGCAGCAGCCCTTGTAGCTTACAATGAATGATGGGTTTGATCTGGCTGGTGTGAGGGCTAAAGATTGCCAGGAACAGAGATGCCGAGCCAGCAGACTGGAGGAGGATTAAGCCATGCTTTTAGGGAGGTGCATGGGACACAGCACAGGATTCTTTCCCACCAGTTCTCCTGACTGCTGCAGGAGGACCATGTTTTTCTGCCTCCAGGAAAGAGAGGATGTAGGATTAAACCCTGGAAGGAAGAATCAGAAAATGCTGAGTGGGTATGGATACTGTTCCAGAGCCAGCACCATTTTGCCTTGTGGACCTACCCACTCAGTTCTGGGAGCTTTCCTTCCTTTACAGGTGAACCATCACTGAACCCAGGCCCAGCTAGGTCTTGGCCATCCCTACCTGTGTCTGTGCCCCAATGTAGGGTCTGAATTGTAAGCACAGAGTCATGTTTTCCATCAAAGAGACCCATGGGAAGAAAATCTAGCGGTGCCTTTGTGAACATGGCTATCAGTTCTACCTTGACTTGCCACAGGAAAGGAGGCAATAGCTTTCATCATATGTCCAGCTAGAGACATGAAAGGCTAATGTGACAGTTACGCTAGCCATTGCTACTTTCTTCCTCCCCTTTAACTGTTGGTTCTTCAGGGCTGGCAAAATCCAGCCCTAGAGCAGGTCTGGGCTGCTCAAGGGCTTTGTGGCTTTCTCCCCCTGAAATGAATACAGCACCTGCACCTACCTGGACTGCATAAGTCTACCTGCCAGTTCTCATTGCACGGATATCTTGTGATTTTTGACTGCCTGGCACTGATAATAGGGCTGAAGTACTATGCCCTATTTCCTCCATCCTTACTTTCCAAACTGAAAACTTCATTGTACCTTGAACAGAAGGGCCTCCCACAAAACGCAGGTGATGCACACCCAGCCATCTTCCTTGCTTATCACCAGGTAAAAACATAAAACATCTTTCTTTCTGGGTCCACAGGTCTCCTACAGTTCCCAATCTGTTTCTGAGAGAACTGTTTTCCCTGTTTACTAGCAGGTCTCCATAGCAGTTTCCTGACCTCAGCACAAAAAAACGAGAATGTAAATTCCTCTGCTAATCATTGGCTGGGATCTTGGGTCAGGTAATACCAAGTTGTTTCCACGTTCAGCCAGGTGACTAATTTTCCAATTAAAATTGGAAAAATCCTAGCCAAAGCCATTTTAAATGAACCACTTCAGGCCTTTGAAGTCTGGTGGCACCAAAATGCATAGAATTTACGGAGGTTGCTTAGTGACTTAGTATCAGAAATTAAACCAGTGATATCAATACTGCTGTGTTTCTGTTACATGGGGCATACTGGAATCATATCAGCCAGCTTCCCTGAAACCCAGGCTCCTGGTTTGCTCTGCATCTGCCTGGCTAGTGGTTCTGTTCTCTCATGAGTAAGTGCAACAGAGACCTTTCAATTCACCTCACCCTCGGGACTATTCTTCTAATCGAGCTGTATAATTCATTTTGCCACAGAAAGCCATGCCCATCTCTCGAAGCAATTGCAGCGCTGGTTTCAGGAAGGCCTGAGAACCTCATTATTATGAACAAGCTTTTTGCTGCTGAGGCAGTGGGAAGTGGTATTAAGAAATGGAGCTGGAGCAAAACTTGCCTTTGAGCCTATATTGAATTTTTGACTTTTCCTGGAAGCTGCAGGAGGGAGGGCTGGGGGTGGGAGGAGGCTGCAGTCTGGGGCAGTGCCACACACTCTCCCACGTCACCCCATCGTATCAGCCAACAGTAATGCTCCCTGGTATTTTGCCACAGCAGCCTTCAAATGTCATTAGGCCTGTGGGTAATTCTTCTTTACACTCCAGTGCATCAACCTCACTCCTGGCATGAGGAAGCTGTACTGCCACTTAGGAAATACGGTTTCAAGTCTCTGTTCTGGCTTTCAAGATCTTGATTTCTTTCCTGCATAGCAACCTTAAAGTTAGCACTCAGCAAGGGTGTAGCTTGCTTTCGTAGTAACCAAAAGAAGTGGTCTTGAGGGCTGAGGAGGGTGCTGAAAAATATGCCTAACCCCTTGTGAGTAGCGGTGGAGCAAGGGAGGGGGTCTGGTGACACTTCCTGAGGGGGTCCAGGATAGTGTTTTCCTCAAGCACCTCTGCTGGTACCGTGGGGTGGCCCAGGGCTGGGGATGCTGGAGTTCAGTGGCTCTGGTCAGCTCAGTTCCACGCTGTCCTGGCAGCAGGCAGGGAGCAGGTCCTTAGCAGGGGACCCTACGTTCCTCTCTGGAAACAAAAACCAAGCACTTTATGCCTTTCACTGGTTGTAGACCTTCCCTCGCTGAAGAGGAGGGAGCTGAGCAGATACACTGAAAATCTCAAAGGCCTCAAATGCTCCAGAGAAGAGGATATTTAGATGTGACACAGCACTTCACAAATGTAGATCTCGGGGTATGGCCAAGGAATATTATTTGCCTTTTGTTTGCTTTTTCCCTTCCTAACCAAGTCCTCCTTTTACTTGCAGCTCAGTATTTTGCTAGCATCATGGTCATCGTTGGTCTGTCTGTGGTGGTAACAGTGCTGGTTCTGCAGTTTCACCATCATGACCCACAAGCAGGAAAGATGCCCAAATGGGTAAGCAGCTTTGGTGGTAAATATTCAACAGCCTGGTGAAAGAAAAAAATAGTCAAAAAGCTGTAGTAAACTAGTTAGAGATGAGTGGCAGAAGTTGTTTTCCATTAATCTGAACAGTCAGCTACAGACTGTATGTTGGACACTTAAGTTTGCTATTGGAGGGAAAGAACAAACATACTAAATTTGAAGTTCCATTGAAAACAGTATCTGTTATTTTGGTTTTCTATTTAAACTTACAACGGGGTGGTTGAGTGATGGCAGAGTAATCTTGCTCAGCACCCGCTTTGCAAGTGCTAACCCTGTGGGCAACATCTTTGATTTCTTATCCAGCAGACACCAGTAGTGATAAAATGGGACATTTCAAAACACTAAAAAACCACTTACTTGTCTCTGCTGGGCAGTTTGTCTGCTTTGTTCCCTTACACAGGTTCTCACTGCAGTTGGTGACAGAGCTGTAATCTCCCAAAACAAAGACGGGAGGTGAAGCCAATTTACTTGTCTTGCAACTGTTCCAGTTATGAGCTGGCTCCCTGAGTTGCTGGAAGATAAGGAGCCCAAATGCCTCAGTGTAGTGAGGATGTTGAATACTGAGCCCAGCTATAGTTCTCACAGCTTGGAGCTCATTGCTATTGCACCACCAGCAGAAACATGAAGGCTACGCTGCTGGGGTCAGTCTGACCGTACTGAGGAGAACCTTGGAATTCCCTGGCTTGGAAACCTGCCTTCTGCTGAAGCCACATCCACTTGTCTGCGTGGAAAAACAGTTTTGTCTGCTGCCATCTGATCAATTCTCAGTGCATTAGCATGTGGACCCTCTTTTCTCTGCAGCAACAGACTGTTAGCCCAGTGAGGTCTGGCACCAACAGCAGCTGGCTTTCAAGGAGGAATGTGTTTCCTTTAGATTGTGCAGTTAAAAGAAAAGGATTCTTTTTTTTCTCTCTGCTTTTCTTAAGAATAGATTATAGAATAAGCAAGATATGCTTTGTATTTACAAAAGAAAAAGGAATGAAAGCAGCAACAGATACAAATAGTCACAGTCAACTACCCGCCCGCTCTGGTTTCAGAGAAGTCTGATTGTCCAGCATTCTCTGGTATCTCATTCACCATATTTTTCATGCTAGACAATTATCCTGACATGATGTTGAATGTCACATGGTTACCAATGTCAGCCTGAGTACAGAACAGCTTTCTAATTTAGCATCTCTAAAAATAAACTGCAGCATCAATGCAAATTAAAAAAAAAGTCCAGTAGCAATTAAGTGCACCGTTATTTCTTGAAGTGCTCTGTCATTCAAAATCATCTAACTTTCAAGACAGCAGGTAAATTCTGGATGAACCTGCATGTAAGCAAGACCTGAGGGCTCAAATCTAGGTAAACATGCTTCAGATGTCTACATGGACGGGGCATGCAGCAGCATAACAGCCCCCGTGGGCAATTTATTGTTACATCTGCTTTTTGAGGAGCCGAGGCACAATGGCTCATGTTAAATCTGCTCACAGGCCTTGCAAGTCAGCTCTTGTTTTCTACCAGTCTCTTGCTCTCTTGGCTGGAAACACAGCATGGAACAAATTCTCACTCTTGAGGAACCTTGCTCGATGTCCGGACAGCTGAACTGGCATACATTATATAAATGGCATCAGGAAGCAAAGATTGTGGAAAACATTATTGGGAAATGCAAATGATAGACTGTGAAAGCTGTAGACCACGCAAGATGACAGAGCTAAGAGATCCCAAAAGTGCGAATGCCAAGTGTGTAGGGAAGAGGCTGACCCCACAAAAGTGGACATTAGTCCTCTGCAAGGCATGGGCAAGGCTCAGTCATTAGGATTCACAGCAAAGTCTCAATTTTTGTTTTTTATTTTTTACTGTCCATCTATGTCAGGTGTTCCTTACAGAGACATTGGATATTTTTACAGCATTGTTCTCACCTCCTGCTTAAAGGGAATTAGCTGCTGTAGTAAGTTTCAGGGGAAGGCATTAGGCTTGTGTGGGAGCAGCTCCAGACCTAGACCATTTAACTGACTGCATTGCCTAAACACCTGCTTTCTAAACGATTTACAGTCGAGCAGCTTCTTTTCCCTGCTTGCCTCTCAAGGTTTCTGTGCTTGGCCTTTGAACCAGAAGAGGAAGGAGATGTGTGTGTTAGTATTTAGCCTCTCTGTAGGGGCTCACTTCTTTCCTTACTCCACTGCTCAGAATTGTGTCTTCTTTTCTATTAATCTTTGATGCCTTACTAAAGCCAACTTTTTCCAACAGAGGAGTTTAAATCTGAGGTGTTCAGTTAGGGCATTTGTTGACTACACAGTTGAGAATTGAGAGCTGCTGGCTGCTTCACACTTTTGATAATATTTCCTAAGCTAGCATGGAAAAGAGCACTAAAGAAGATCCAGCTAAGTAGCAGTTTGGGAGTGGATAACATCAGGCATGGGTTACAGTTCCATTGACCTACTTCTGCTGACAACCAAGATTGTTACATAGGTGAGAGATACGGACAGATCAAGCACAGAGAGAAGAAAGAATTTTGTGGGAAAAGGCTCTTTGCTGTGCCTAAGTTAGATTTGTTAGGTTTCGGGCTTTTCTTTTGATATGCTTTAAACCTGGACATGCACAGGTTTGCTCAGGTGCTAATGCCTCTTATTAGGGGAGCTTTAATTGGAGGCTCTCCCCTCTGGACTAGACCAGGCAGGTGGCTGTGACTGGAGCTAGTGCCACACCTGTATTATGGTTAGGGGAGGACCTTGGTGGAGAGCGTCACAGAGCATTAGGCTATTGACCTCTGAGGGCAGCTGTACCTGTGTCCTTCCTTCACAGAAACCCAGATATGATAATGCAGGTGAGCACATAGATTCATATCATCATGCCCAGGCTGTTTTCCAGCAACCTCTGTGCTGCAGCTATCTCCTGAATTAATCAGCATGACAAGAACAGATTGATGCCTGAGTATCTGCATTTTCAAGGAAACAGGGCATTTGGAAGTTCAAGTAGATTAAAAGCTGTGTTGTTGTCTTCTGTGTATTTATTTTTCTATGGGAAATGGGTTTGGCTGTATTTATAAATGTAATTTCCCTAAGGAGTAAACACTTTGTCTCAAAAGAATAGGGAGCATTCCTGTAGAATAGAGATTTTTCAACTCATGTCTCCTTCCACTGCTAAGGCAGTTATACTAACATTTTCTAATAAGAAAGTTTGTCTGGCTTAGTATTTTGGAATTTCACAGTACTGGAGAATTAATGTCTCTCTCCCCTTTGCCACTGACACTGTTGAAATATTTCTAGCAATTAAGACCTTTGTTTTGTTCCATGATGTTCCATTTTGTGTCCATAAGCAGTCAGAGGACACTGTAATTAAGTCAGTTCAATTAAATCCAGGATCGATATTTTTAGGCTGCTACATTATAGTTTTCTATTTGTCTGTGGTGACCATGGAGGAAATAATTAAATCTTTAAGGACCCCAATGAAAGCAGAATAATATGAATCACCGGAAAATAATCTATCAGGATGAAGAATAAATGATTCATTAGTGGGAGAGCAGCAGAAAGGCTCACAGAAGATGGCACAGGGCTGCGACACAGAAGAGCTCTCATTGCAGAATTTAAAAATTGTGTAACCATCTTCCATTGGTCATTGGTTTTGGCTTTTACTGTTATTATTCCCACTTGTGGTAATTAATGCCTCCTCCTTTCTGAAATTATGCTTGTGATTACAGCAGCAACTCAAAGTAATTTCCCCATCTCTGTATCTGTACTGTGCAAACACAGGAGACAACTCATCCTGCGTGGGTGGAGTGGAGCAGGATCACACAGGGGGTCCTGGGCCAACGCTCAGAAGTGAAACCAGAGGTCACATCTGTTCTCTCCTGGACATCAGATTGTTTGACTTGCATATGATGAAGTCATTAAAGAGGCCACCTATCTTTCCAGAGGGGCCCTCACAAGCACATTGCAAATGTCCATTTTGTATAGATAATAGCTGAAGGACTTCATAATTACAAGATTTTACTGATTTAGTATGCTACTCTTTGCACAAGGTGTTACTGATTTCACAGCCTTTTTACTGCCTTTCACAGCAAACAATAGGAATCATAGCAGGCTCAGATTTCAGACAAGACATCTGATGATCAATTCACTGGGAAAAAATACTGGATGCCCTCTCTAGAGTTAGCTCATTTCATGACCTTGACAAGAAACATACGGGGCACAGTCTGCCACGTGCAGGTTAGAGTGCTCTCGCGATGCGCCAGAGCAATTGTACACCAGAGCACAGGGAAATGACAGCAGCTAATAGTAGCATTCGGATTTTGAACTGCCCAATTTAATTGATTTGCTATTATTCTTTCAAAAAAAACGGCCTGCTGTATTATGTGTGGCTGATCTCTTCAAAGGAGTATTAAAATGGCTTTCAAATTAAAGAAGAAAAAAAAACCCCAACCCCCCCAAAAAAAACAACCAAGGCTATTTATTTAGAGTTCAGCAATAGAGATGGGGGTGGAGAATGTACTAAAAGCACCTGTTTGTTGTATAGGGGGTTTTTTCCAGCAGAATCTAAATGTTGCCCCCCCAAATATTTAAGTGTATCTCTTTCCATACTATCTGACAAACGGTTGAAATCTATGCAGCCGATTTTTTGCCCTCTGCTCAATTACATAGATCTGGGATTTATTGCTAAAGATAGGACTTCAAGAATCATTTTGTAAAGTAAGATTTCATATCTCTTATGCTTTATAAGCTAAGTGGGTATTGAACTTCCCTGTGCTGCATATTGTCTTCTCTATGTTGAAGACATAACCAAAAAAAAGTCATTCTTGGGAAGAAGCCAGACCGCCAAAAACCCCATTTGAAAGCAGATAGCTGGAGAACACAGAAAGCAGTCAGTCTTTGTAGAGGACCATACAGACTAACTATAGCAGTCACAAAATGTTTCAAAAACTTTGTAAATGCACAAAAGTTCCCTTTATTTCTATTATGATCACTCTCTTTCAGGTCCGTGTCGTCCTGCTGAATTGGTGTGCTTGGTTTTTACGCATGAAAAAGCCTAGGCAAAATATAAAGCTCTTCTCTTGCAAATACAGCTATCCCAAGCACCATCTGAGCATAAACAGCATGGAAATGAATGTGCTATCTGGGCACCAGTCTGGCAATGGCAACACGATCTTTAGCTACCACATGATGGAAAACCCGTGCTGCCCCCAGAAGAATGATCTAGGTAGCAAGAGCGGAAAGTTTAGTTGCCCCTTGCCAGAAGATATTGAGTTTGTTCAAAAGAAAGCTTTAATGGATACTATCCCGGTGTTTGTGAAGATCCTGGAGGAAGTTCAGTTCATAGCAATGCGCTTCAGAAGACAAGATGAGGGTGAAGAGATCTGCAGTGAGTGGAAGTTTGCAGCTGCAGTCATAGATAGATTATGCCTGGTTGCATTTACCCTTTTTGCTATCATTTGCACATTCACAATACTCATGTCTGCTCCAAATTTTATAGAAGCTGTTTCCAAGGATTTTGCATAAGGATTTCAAAGATGAGCAGGATAATTTAAAAGTGAATATTGCAAGAAATTTTGCTACATAATTTAACTCAAATAGAGAAGTGTACTTATATGTGCTAACACACAGAAGGGGATGAAAATAATTTCAGGAGGTAATTATTCCTGATGTTAGTGTTTGTAGTTACTGCATAATAAACATATTTGACCTCTGCTGTTTATTTCATAGACTAGTTCTATGTGTAATTATGTCATGATCTGTGACAAATGATAGACAAGAATTCAAATCTACAATATATTTATTACAAATTAACAGTAGTATTAATGTGTTACTATGAACTTGTGAATTTTTAGATATTGTTAATAATTTAAATGATCGTTAATGACTACAAGTTTTACAGCTTTTGTTGTTTTTACAGTATATTTGTGTTTTATCATTTTTGTTTAATGTGGCTGTGACGTTCACTTCTCAGATTTGACAGACATATATCCACAGTCTTATGATGCTGTATATTGTATTTATGAAAATAAACTATCATCATGTTAGCACTTACTAGTGCAGTGACTGGAATGTTTGCTCTGTAAATAGGTTAACAGAATTTATTTTTCCCAGATGTTTGTTTTTTTTTTTTTTTTAAATTAGGAAATGTTGGTTGTGAGGTTGCAAAAAAAATTCATTCTCCATGCTGACAATCATGTATATCATATATATATTAACAGTGCCTTCTTAGCTGTCCAGCTGCTTAACTGTTGCTGTCATCTTGAAACTCTACTTAATTTGAAATATCTCTGATCTCTTGGGACACAGTTGCCAACCTAATACTGACTAACTCAGTGTAATTAGGGCAAAAATCTTGGCTCTGCATAATCTGTAGGAAATTTGCCAGTGATTTCATTAGGCTCAAGTTTCATATTTAGTCTACACCATTGAAGTAGTATTTTTTTTTAAATTCTGTTAACACAGTTCACTTTCCAACTTGGTCAGTATGGCTTTGTTAAAAAGAGTGTGTAAAAGACTAATTTTACTTTGCTAAAGTTCAATGTACCAATGCTTATTATCAATTTGCTGTCCGTATACTCTAACATAATGTCTCTATATTAATAAAAAACAATCCAATTATGCCACTTCCCTGGAAGATAAGGGCAAAAGAGCACTTCTCAATAGCAATTTTGTTCTACTCACTACTGTGGGTGGGAATGACACCTCTGTTGGTGTATTTTGCCTATTGAACACAGCAGAGCTATAAAAGGATGTGATCTCATGTAGACACCTTTCCTCTTTGGGCTAACAAAGCAATTTTCTGAATGTTCACTAAAAGAAAACCACAACATTTTATATCTTCTCTGTCTGACTTTCAACTTCCTGTTCTTCCAGTGTTAGTGTACCAAAATTAACATTTCCCATATCTGAGTGATGGGATCCTTCCCACCATCACTGTTGAAGCAGATCATGGCACAATTACCCAACAGAAAGTATTTCCATCTACAATGTGATGATGAAGGTGGTAGTCCTATGGACTGAAGGAATATGCAACTATTTCTTTTAGGCTAAGATGCTTGAGCTTTTCCACTGCTGCTCTTCATTAGCTGGTGATGGCTCCCTTTAAGTAGAGACTTAACTGTAATGAGTGTTATCTCTGCAGCTGTAAGATTACATCATCATACCAATGGGTTTATCACACTGCTTGGATTTATGTTCAAAACAGCACCTAAAAGCTATTGGAGGTCCTGACTACAGTGACCTGTTTTGTATTTCACTTAGCATTTGCGCTTCTTGCAGTTACTTCAGTGCTGGGTGCAGCTCAAAGGGGTAACAGTGGCTTATAGAAAAAGCCTCTACTGAAAATTCAATCCGTATTTCAGAGAGATCTTGTCTTCCTTCATAGGAGCATTAGTGCTCTAAGTAGCTCTCTCTGAGCCTGCAGGAGAAAACTCCCATGATCTCTGTTTCTTTCTCCTGCCCATTTTTCAGCTTCTACTTACAAAAGTTGCCTTGCTGAGGTACAGAATACAATTCAAGAAGGGTTTGCCTAATAAAAACATCTAACTGAACATAAGAACTGGTCTGGGGGTTTGGGTTAGAGATATCAGGCTCTGCTTTTGGACAGCAGCTGAAATGCTTATTGTAATTTATTGCTTTATTTATGGGCACAACTGATAAAATGTCTAAATATCGTATTACTTCTGCAGCTTGTGATGCAGGATGCTAAATGACCTTTAGAACACTTGCTCAAGGACTGCTAATATTTTTGCTTGAAAATCTCAATTTTTGAAAGTAATCTCCAGTGACAGGACAAAAAGATAAAAGCTAATGTTAAAGCACACAGTCACAATAACTTAATATCCTAACGCAAAGCATGTTTCTTTACACGAAACACAGAGCTGTTGTATAAGAGTATTTTTACCTGGGTGCGTACACCTTAAGATCAGAAGAAGGATGGAAACTATCTGAAAACAGCAGTGGAAAATTAATTTCAATTACTTTTTTATTTTATTAAAGCCAGTGGGAAAAAAAAAAAGAAAAAAGAAAAGTAAGGAAAAGGAAAAATCCATTTATAGATTACTACCTTATACCATTAGATTGCCAGGGTTGGGTTGCCTCTTACAGAAATTTCCTAAAACTCAAATTGTATTAGTGGTAGGCAGTTCAAAATTCCTTACACTGGGCTGAAACTGCTTACTGCTTACTTTTTCAGATGACAAAGCAAAGCAGATGCATTTGAAATCCAGTTGTCACTTGGCCTTTTAGAAGGCGGTAACACTGTTACCACAAAATTTGTAGAATGATCTAGTATAAAATGGCAAAGAAAAACGTTTAATGTACATACAGAACATTACAGAATGAAGTGCAAATGCATTTAAGATTTTCCTGAGATCTACAGCACACTTGGAAAGATTGATTCATCATCTGTATATACCCATTCACAACTCTTCATGGGACCACTAGTTAGTGTCGCAGACTCCCTGTCAAGGTATTACATAATTCTAAAAGAAGGGAAAATTCCCAAATCAATTGCAAAGCATAAATGGCAACAAGAAACTAACCCATAATAACGTTTACAAAATTGAGGCACTTAAATAAACGTTAAATAAAGAGTGATGGTCTTACCCTGCCCCAGTAAGGCAGGAGCATGATAGTAATGGGCCTCGTGCACTTTCTCTTGCTGAGGAGCACCTTATTTCCCAGAAGGCATGGGTAGATTTCTGGTATGGAGGTATTCAGCATAAGAAGATGACAATCTGCCCTGATTTATTCATCAGATATAAAGAACTGTAGTTATCAAACATAATTTTAACTTTAATTCATAAGTTACCAGGGTTTTTTTGAGCATCTTAACTACCTTGACTCAAATACCTAGATATACCTGAAACAATGTGTTTTCCGTTCTCGTTAGAACACTTTGGTCACCCTTGAAAGTTCACTATTATATCTGCCGCCATGAGAAGTATGGCTGTATAACTTCCAACAGTGAATATCAAGTATTTATTTACTATAGTAAAGCCACATAGTTCTTTCTATCAACTTTAACTTTTTAGCAGTGACTATAATAAAGAAGTTGATCATGAGCTAAAACCTAAATTACCACGTGCCCAGGACAGGAGATATGTATAGATCAGAAGAATGTTAATGAACAACAGCACTAATCTGGGACTTTAGGCAATAAGAGTGTCAAATATTGTGAAATTCCCCCTGAAATAAACAGAGGTGAAAACAGTTGAAATTGCTTTCCTTTTGTGAGGCTCCTCTTGGCAGAATTTGGAAGAAAAATTTGAAACCCTATAAAACACTCCATGCCTGTACGTCTGGGCTAAGAGGATCGGCTGAGCAGTGATCATTTGACTGGAAGATTTCCTCTTCCCAGATTTGTATATCTGGTTTGGAATTATAAGCAAAATGAGGGTTTCTTAACCTTTTTTTCTCTTGATGACATGCAGACTAAGGGAGAAGGGACACAAAACATATAAAAATCCAAATTTCAATTTAGTAAGAATGGATATGCTCAGAAAGCTACCTCTCTTTTATTCTTCTTGAATGAACTAGAGTTTACTAATAGTCTACTCATACAGGTTTTGCACAGAGAAGAGTGGAACTGTCTCTTGGGTTTATATTTGATATCACAGGTGTTAAAGCTAGACTCCATCATAACTGCTTTCCATCACCCTTTAAGGTGGTCTTCAGATCTTTAACTCCAACTCCTTATCAAGTCTGTGGAATCATACAAATCGCTCACACAATCTTTCTCCTGTCCCAGTATGGGAGCAAGAGCAGCTGTCTCTCAAGTGCTTTCAGCACATGCTTAATCTTAAATCTCCGATAACAGAGAGTTCAGTTTCCCTAATGTGTCATTCCGTATTTTATAACTGCTTGTTAATCTCTACTAAATGAATCTACTAGGCTCGATCATTTGCCTTTCATGTGAGAAAGCAAACGTCAGGATCATTAGCTGACTCAATATAAGTAAAAAAAAAAAAATTCTTTATGGCTGGAGCACCTCTCCTATGAGGACAGGCTGAGAGAGTTGGGGTTGTTCAGCCTGGAGAAGAGAAGGCTCCGGGAAGATCTAATTGTGGCCTTCCAGCACCTAAAGGGGCCTACAGGAAAGCTGGAGAGGGACTGTTTGTCAGGGAGTGTAGTGACAGGACAAGGGGTAATGGGTTTAAGCTGAAGGAGGGTCGCTTTAGATTAGATGTTAGGAAGAAATTCTTTACTGTGAGGGTGGTGAGGCACTGGAACAGGTTGCCCAGAGAGGTTGTGGATGCCCCATCCCTGGAAGTGTTCAAGGCCAGGTTGGATGGGGCTTTGGGTGACCTGGTTTAGTGGAGGGTGTTCCTGTCCATGGCAGCGGGTTGGAACTAGATGATCTTTGAGGTCCCTTCCAGCCCAAACCATTCTATGATTCTATGATAATCATGATAATTATTAGTAATCAAAGTCCTAATGATCATCCATCATAACACAGTTATTTCAATATTGGCAAGATCTTGATAATGTCACAGCTATGATATTGGAAGAAAATGTTTCCTAGTACTTTAACATATAGCCAATTTCTTTTGTGAACAGAAACCTTTGAGTTGTTATGTGGGCTATCAGCACCTTGCCCCTGTAGATTGTCATTTAATGTAAGAAATTGGTGAAGGCTTTCTCAATTAAAATGTAGTTTTGACACAGACCAGATAGACTTGTCTGACTAAAGGGAAAAAATTAACAAGTGTTTGAACAAAAATAATTGCAAATATAATTAGAATGTAAAAAAAGGACAGAATACTAGAAAAAACATGCAGTCATTCTGATGGTGAACTCTAAAAAGAGGTATTATTGCAGAAAAGAGAACTTTAAAAGATTAGCATTTTCAGGACACATGCTTATCTCATACAAGCATTATATCTTCTTGGCTTTTTAAATCCATTTATCAAAGAAAGCAGGACCAAGGACAGGAATGTGGCAGTGTGGTTTTAGGAGTACCTATTTCCTTATATAGAAAATTATTTTTGTTGAAATAATTCGCATGGTTATACAACATCCAAAAAGTGAATGTATACACAAGACAGTACAGTGAGATGTCCATTGTGTTCTAATCAAAATAATTTTCAAGATCATATCTTTACATTCTTGGCTTGTAGACACATGACATTGCATTCCAAAATTTTCAAGGCACAGTCATTATTTACATTCAATGATAGAACATATTTAATAAGGAGAAGGTATGCTTAGGAATCCAAATATCCTTTAACTGTCTGCAGCCCTCAAGGTTACAGCTGTATATTCAGCTACTTTTGCAACTATTATATCTTTTAAAAAGCCAGCAAACAACACTGTTGCTTTTTTCCCCTCAGAAATTTCATGTCAAAAAAGGCGTAAAAAGGCCTTTTTTCATTAAAAAAAAAAAAAAAGCATGAACAACAAAAGCAAAAAAAAAAAGAGAAAAGGTTATCTTGTAATGTTTTGTGAAACTTCTGGCAAAAAAAAAGTAGGATTGAGGGTATTTCTCAGGGCACAGATTTCTGAAATCTGTGAAGTACAGAGTTACAGTACACACTGATGTAACCTTAACTCTGGCTCCATGCAGCAAGTCCTGCTGCAATTTAAACACCGCTCCCATCCTTTTGTGTTCTACCTGTCCTAATGCCCAAAACAGACTACTATACTAAAAGAATACCGTATTTCTATGTGTTCATACATACAAATGCACTTCAGTCTAGCATGATGCAGTAAATTCTGAATTCCACTTATATCTCACCTTGATGCTGACAAGATCCATGTACAGCTCACATAGGAGAGGTCTGTAATGGAGAGGATGGGGGTCTCACATATACTTTTGCCTTTTATCACATGCTTGGTAGTTGTAAAGATTCATGCCCTCGCAGGTCACTTTGTATCCCATTAGTTCTATTAAACTATTGGGATTAATTTCTTCACTATTCACTGTAACTACACTATCAGTGAATAGAATTAGTATACTTACAAATAATTCTCATTATCTATCACCAACTCTAAAGCAGCACTGATAAGGTTTAATATTTCATAATTGTGTGCTTCCTTGATTCTACACATTTGAGTTTCATTAAAACCAGTATTACAGGAAAAGCATGCAGCCCCAATCCAATCACCAAGTTTTGTCCCTTGATTATTTTCTTAGAATAAATCCTTTCAGGAAAAACAGATCTTAAAACAAAACTGTCTGCATCCTTCCCAGTGTTTCTGAAAAGCCTACTATAGCTGTCAGCTGATCCAAACCGGACACTCCCAGCATCTTCAGATCCTTAGAATAATGCACAGCAGTGACTTCTGTCACAATACCCAGAGATATAACACCAGGGAAACAGATAAGCTGTTTTGAGAGAGAGGTCTAGTACGTATATTTCTCACAAATAAAGAAATTTTCTTTGGAAATGCTTATAGCATGTTTCTCATTCAACACCCTAGCAAAGGCTTAGATTTTATCCTTTATGCATTCAAAATGTTCATTTTACAGCTCAAACAATGGAAGGTTACAGAAAATGATAACAATGGATTCATTTGCCTGGCCGAGGCATCTCCTGTAACCATTTCTTCATGTTTCCAAGGACTTGCAGTCAAAACCATCCCATGATCCAATAAACCATTTTCAGAACATGGCCACTGATGAGAACATCAAAAAGTGAAAAAAATGAGTAAAATGACAAAGACCAAAAAAAAAAAAAAAAAAATTCCACTCTGCATAACATGCTGAAGTTCATAAAAGAAGGGAAAAGGTCAAAGGCACAGTAACCCTGAAAATAGATACAATAGATTTACCAAAATTACTCTAAATTTCATTTTTGTTAGTAATAATTCTGACAAAAAAACTTTCCCTCATTCTTGTGAGCCCTAAAGAAGACATATGATCTGGAGTTAAGAATTTACTTCTAATTAATTAGCACTGTCAGTTTTATTTTATGAAGAAAAATTACTAGTAACAAATGTCAAAAGTATCTCCAAAACCTGCAGATGCCTGTGGATAACAGATCCTTCTAGCCCAGTGTCCAACTTCTAAGAGGATCAATAATGTGTATGATCTGACTATGCCTTCCTAAATTAAAATTTGTTTTGACAGATTTCAACTAACAGTCCTTAATGAATTAACAGGCCACATAGTATGTGTTGAGAAGTAGTGAGAATATAAAATGTGTTTATGGCTAATGTGAACATTTCTGCATAAGACCAGAGTATTTTTATAATGCATTTTCTCAGTATTCAATCCTTAGATACTTTGACTTCACAACGAAGTCAGAGATGAGGCACAAAGTTTTTTGCCAGTTCTGAAGGCTTCCAATTTTATAATTATGTGCAATCAAATACCATACTCTCATTGCGAAAGTGTGCCGAAACTTACATAGCACAGGCACCAATAATAAGCAGGAGGAAGTGGAAGTGACAAAAGGGATCATAGAATCATAGAACCATAGAATCATAGAATAGTTTGGGTTGGAAGGGACCTCAAAGATCATCTAGTTCCAACCCCCCTGCCACGGGCAGGGACACCCTCCACTAGACCAGGTTGCCCAAAACCTCATCCAACCTGGCCTTGAACACTTCCAGGGATAGGGCATACAACCTCTCTGGGCAACCTGTTCCAGTGCCTCACCACCCTCACAGTAAAGAATTTCTTTCTAACATCTAATCTAAATCGACCCTCCTTCAGCTTAAACCCATTACCCCTTGTCCTGTCACTACACTCCCTCATAAACAGTCCCTCACCAGCTTTCCTGTAGGCCCCCTTCAGATACTGGAAGGCCGCAATTAGATCTCCCTGGAGCCTTCTTTTCTCCAGGCTGAACAACCCCAACTCTCTCAGCCTGTCCTCATAAGAGAGGCGCCCCAGCCCTCTGATCAGCTTCATGGCCCTCCTCTGGACTCGCTCCAACAGCTCCATGTCTCTCCTGTACTGGGGCCCCCAGAGCTGGACGCAGTACTCCAGGTGGGGTCTCACAAGATTGGAGTAGAGGGGCAGGATCACCTCCCTCGACCTGCTGGTCACACCTCTTTTGATGCAGCCCAGGACACGGTTGGCTTTGTAGGATGCAAGCGCACACTGCCGGCTCATGTTGAGCTTCTCATCAATCAATACCCCCAAGTCCTTTTCCTCAGGGCTGCTCTCTATATATTTCTATATTAGTGATAGGGTGGACAAGATGCTGAATGGGAGAAGCTGAGAGTTTAGGACTGTGTAGCGTACATAATCTCGAACACTTGCCCAACTCCAAACCAAATATTTGAAATTCCCTTGGGTTATCTTTGAAGATGTGTCCACTGCGTACTACCACTCTAGCAAATCTATCTGTTAAATTCCTATTGCTACTGAATTTAAAATGAATGTTCTCTGGGATTAAGTGACCTAGCATACTCCAACACAAACATGTAACATGAGCAGAAAAGACTGCCAGAGTTTCAGGTTCTCAGCAGGGGATGTTTGAAAGGTGAGTAGTATTTGCAGTAATGAAGAGACTTAGTCCTCTCTAATTATCTTAAAGTGACATCAGTATAAAGTGGAATGCCACTGCCAGAAAACTGCTGCACCACACTCCTTGGAAAGTGCCATTAAGCACATGCTATTCAAAGAGGAAAGGGAAACTGTAGCCCCAGACAGATGAAGGGAATGACCTGATCTCAGAGACTGGTGCAGTGCAACGATCTGGAAGGCTCAAGCTGTGGAGGTGCTGACTACCACATGTCCAACAAGGCCCATGCTTCAGCACGTTCTTCCCACTGTCCGGAAGTCTTTGCCTTGAAGAATAGCAGCAGATTGAAACTAAGTGTCCAGAAAGAGACTTGACTAATATAATGGTAATAACAAATAACAGACTTTTCAGTGGGTACTGTGCTGGTTTGGGCTGGGATAGAGTTAATTTTCTTCATAGCAGCTAGTATGGGGCTGTGTTTTGGATTTGTGCTGGAAACAGTGTTGATAACACAGGGGTGTTTTCATTACTGCTGAGCAGTGCTTACACAGAGCCAAGGTCTTTTCTGCTTCTCACACCACCCCAGGAGTGAGTAGGCTGGGGGTGCACAAGGAGGTGGGAGGGGACACAGCCAGGACAGCTGACCGCAACTGACCAAAGAGATATTCCATACCATATGATGTCATGCTCAGCATATAAAAAGCTGGGGGAAGAAGAAGGAAGGGGGGGGGACACATTCGGAGTGATGGCGTTTGTCTTCCCAAGTCACCGTTACGCATGATGGATCCCTGCTTTCCTGGAGATGGCTGAACACCTGCCTGCCCATGGGCAGTGGTGAATGGTTTCCTTGTTTTGCTCTGCTTGTGCACACGGCTTTTGCTTTACCTATTAAACTGTCTTTTTCTCAATCCATGAGTTTTCTCACTTTTACCCTTCTGATTCCCTCCCCCATACTGCCAGGCAGGGGAGTGAGCGAGCAGCTGCATGGTGCTTAGTTGCTGGCTGGGGTTAAACCATGACAGGTGCATTGTGTGAATTTTACATTTTAATTACAAATTACCTTTGGAGGAATGACTACATAGCATATTCAGGCTAGCCTCTTCTTTCATCTCTCTGAGCATCTCCCATAGTTAAATCTGAGAGAGATCAAGTTCGGCATGAAATTCCCCATCTGGAAAGGCTATCCTGAGGACAAGATCTTGTACCCTGCTTCCTAAAGGGTTCAGAGGATACCCTGCATTGGCCCATAGAGCAGGAACCTGATTGTTCAGAACACTATTTCAGATGTTCTCCATCTTCTGACATAACCACAAAATCAGCAATAGCTTTTTTGAGCGTTTCCAAAGAGCTCTAAAACCAAGATTTAAGTGTCACAGAATCAGAAGCAGACCACTTATTTCTTATTCATAACTATGTTTTTGTAATGGTTGCTTCTACAGGGTAATAACAACATGCTTTTTACGCAAAAAACAGTCCCAACTTTTGGTATTTGGATATTTGTGGGAGGAAGTAAATAGCAAGAAGCTGCCAGATTTACACTATGGGCAACTAAGATTGCCAAGTGAAAATTTGGGCTTTTGGAAGACTAAGGGTTGACAATAAGCATAGAGTTCAGTAGTGAGAGAGAGGGAGACCTATGTGTAAGGAGAAATGTCCTTTGCACAGTTTGTGGGGATATATGTCAGGCCCTGTAGCTCGCACATAAAGACTAACTGATCTTCCAAAACTGAATGAGACAAAAAGTCAACCGTACATCTGTCCATGCTTTTCTACCATGGTTGTTAGAAGATGGAAGTGGTAGGCACTGTGGATGATTAGACAGCAACAACTTTGTCATTTTAGACATGTTTTGATGTAAAAATACTATATAGTGGCTTTTGTCATTACTTTTATTATTAATATTGGACATGAGCTTTCTTTCCATGGAGACATCAAAAGAGCCTGGCTTTTATCTCGTTGACCAACCATCACAAAATAGTTCTATGTTTTTGTAGCTTGGTGGCTGTATGTTTTCTAAGTCAAATTAGTAGAGTCTTCTTGGCAAGATGACAAAGGATTTTGCTCTCAGACAGACAGTGTAGCTCTTCTCAGTTGAGATCTGTTTTTCCAGAGGACACAACTGAAGTCTATATGATGGAATTCCCAGATGAATGTGACAAGTGAAATGGGGGATTTGGCCAATGGCAGAACCTGTTCAGGCTTCAGTGTTCATCATGAGCAGCATCTTGTCATATTATTCACCACTTGTAAAGGGAAGAGGGCAAATAAGTTATTTCATCTTCCCAGAAGTGCAATATATTAACTCCCTTACAGTAAGAACTCCCTGGTGTGCTCCTAACGTTCTCCTCTGCATCAGGAGGAAATCTCACTCAGAGCTCTGCATTATCCTGAGTTCAGAGCTAAGATTATGGCAGGTACGTGACATGGGAGTACTAATCTGTTGCGCAGTGAACCTCTTAAGAACAGGGCACATGTACTGAATATTTAGCAGTGGTTTACTGTGCTCACAAAACACTGCACCCATCAAGGCAGTGACAAGCTCCCTTGGCTGACATCACAGTTTATTCATAACCAAGCTCAACACCAATATCACCGAGTATCTGTAAACCTTCTAAGCAGTAAGGGTGAAAGTTTCCTAACAGGAAAATCCGTTAAGAAATTACACATCTCTAAAAATGATGAGCTGTGTTTAAATGTTTTCCCATTCAGCCATCCTTTCTAGGCCTTCTCTGAGTTTATGAAATAATCTCACAAGTCAGGATAACAAATACTAGTGGTGGCTGTAATTTATTTTTTTTTACTCTGGACAGGGAATTCTTCTCCCCACCACGTATAGAGAAGTACATATATATATATTTCTTCTTCTCTGACTGCAGTGTAGGATTTGGTGTTGGCTTGTGTGCTGCTGTGTTTGTATATAGCATGGAGAAGGTAACTGAGGAAGACTCTACTGTTGTGTCCTGTGGTGATGTTCTAATAGGGATGAACCCCACCTAATGGATGGACCCAGACCTGCCTGATACAGACTGACTGACAAAAAAGGAAAAAAAGCTTTCTATAATGTGATTGACATTACTAGAGAACTGCACCTGAGAAACACGTTCAGAGACACAGGTGCCGTGCGTTTGGCTGATGCTGTACTTGTGGTGAGTGTAATTTCCAGTTAAAGACAGACAGACATGAGAAACCGTGCTATCTAATCTCAAGGCAGAATTAGACCTTTCTTCAGTAAAAACAGTACAAGTATTGAGTTACTTTTGTTTACTGACTGAAGGAACAATAAAGGAGTGAGCTATTTGCACAGTGAGAAACACCTAAGCTCACAATACTTGCCAGTTTCCTATACTTTTCTATTCTAAGAAACATTAACAGCACATCGTATCTCTGACTCTTACCAGTTGCATGGATGTAATGAAATCCTGCTGGTGTTGTTGCTTACAAGCAGCATTGCTAAAATAGCTTTGAGATCAAGAGGACTAACAAAGCACAGACATACATTGAGTGAAATGTGGGTCCTTGCTTTCCTGTCTCAAGGGCATCAGAAGGGTAATTTCAAATAGGGAGCTTCCAGTCAGGTGTGTACATTCATACCTCAGTATCTAAACGCAAATTGTCTTGAATGATCTTCAGAACCTTTGTTTTCCACAGCTCTAAACTAATGGTTCAAGTACTTGGACGTCTAAAAAATGTGCTAGATCTAATTTCCAGTTTCATACAGAAACACTCATCTTGCATTTGCAACAAGAACTTATGGACCCTATGCAAGCTCACGTTGTTAAAATTAACTAGGAACATTCAGTGAGGCATTGCAAAACACAAGTAAAAAGATTTATGTAATATGCAAGTAGTAGAATGAAATCTTGCTGTACTTGCAATGGAGACTGGAAGAGCGAGCTCTTGGTGTCTGTTGGACATTGAAGTTGTTAAGGCAATGAGTTCAAATGACTACCAGTAGCAAAGAGCTTTGTATAACAGCAGAGTAATAGAAAAGCATCTTCCACTTTCCTTTTGGCTTTTCTTCTATTTCAGAACCATAGTAAAAGTAAGAGATATCCTAAATATTCAGAGACTTCTCTTAAAGAAAAACAAACAAACAAACAAACAAAAAACCAAAACACTTGAGGGCAATTTAGATTTTTGTTATAGTGTAGTAAAAATTTCTAAAATAAGGATTTAATGAAAATTATTAACCCTGTGGTGAAATGCAGCTGAAAATAATCAAATCTAACAATCATTATTTGCAGTTCAAAGCCCGAATTTTCAGACTCATCTCCAGAGTATAACACCTAATACCAGCTGTCAGCTAGTGCAAACTGAGCTACCTGAATGGCCAAGCACAGTGGCCAGTATCTCCCAGGACCCTCCTTCCCATCACACAAGGAGAACAGCTGATGGCATACCAAGCTATCTACCTCCCAGCTTCACTCTGCCTCTGAATGTCTGCTCAGTATCTGTGTGCAGAATCCCTGTATACAGCAGGGACTTGTTTCCCATGCGGTTGTCAAAAGCTATGTTGCTGTAGTCAGCACAATAATGACTGCAGTGCCTGCCTGGGAAAAGAAGGCAGTATTTTTAAATGGATTTGGAAGTCTTAAGTGATTAGAAAAATCATGTCTAATGCTCAAATAAATTTTCATGATGAGGTATCGTAGCAACAATATATATCTTCTGTTCCTCTAGGGAAAATATCGTTCTTTTCCAGCTAACAGCATTTATTACACATTTCCTTAGCTCTTGTTTTAATTTATTTTCTAAAATAAAGTTTTAACACTCACATCACCTAAAATGCATAAAACTCACAGCTTTTATATGGTCATCCAGCAGCCAAAACTACAGTGGTGAACTGCTTTGCCTGCTTCAATTTACACTGATATATTGAAGAGGCTTGGCACTTGCCAGCATCCAGTCTCACTGAATTCAGTGAGAATTGTTCCACTGGCTTGCCTGAATCCAGTACTGAGACTTTTACTATTGTACTGTAAAATGCCCAGTGCTTGCTCTGGTCCCAGGAGTCTGTTACTCCTTCTCTCTTCCCATGCAGTTGGTGGATCCACCAAAAAGTAGCTTCTTGAGAACAGAAGAGATGGGGAGGGCTCAGCTAGAGAAGGAGATGAACCAAAGTTTATCACATTTTTCATGCACTTCCCTTTTCTAAGAACCATTTTCTCAAATGCAAGGAGGCTTTTCTGATTAAGGAAATTGAGGAAATGAAAATGAACAAACTGAATTTACCATGCATTGAAATTCTGTCCTGATGCTTTTCCAAGTTGTGATCTCTTGCTGACTACGTGTTCCCCACTGTGCCTCCAAAAGCAGCAGGTCAGCAGGAACCAACGCACTGGTTTATCCCACCCACCTATTTTGATGGTTCCATCTAGCTAGTTCCAGTGTTTCCAGCACTGGCCTGCATGGGGCATTTTGAAAGACATTGATGACACTATCATTTATGCCAGTAGTACACATTTATTCATCATTCTTAATACTGATTACTGCTTAGAGGACATCTTGAAGCATTTGAATTGTTACTCCTGAATGTTTATGCTGTGTAGCAGGTGTTTATTACTTAGCAAAATAACACTTTTATTAGAAAAAAGAAAAAAAACTGTTTTGATTAATCTAATGTGGTCTATATTCACTAGTCAAAACACCTTTGTGAAGATGTTCAAAAGCGCAAATGAGAATCAGTTGCTCAACAATGCTTTATGCAACAACTTCCATTGGTTAATTATGAATTATGATCAGGTTTTCTTCCCTTTTTAGCATTCAAAGTACAGAAAAATTTCATGAGTATTAGAAGCTTTGGCTTTTTATATGACATGCATATTTACTATTTTATCAGGTAAGACTGGCATCACCACAAGTACACTCTCACTAGAAGTGAGTTTGTTAGAGTGAACCAATTTCCACTCTTTTCAACCAACAATCCTTACCATATAAACAAGCAGTACTAGGAAGGATAGAAGTGACGCTGTCATACCAGGAAGTTTGGACAAGATGGTGTGAGTAAGCATTTGAACGATTTCGTCACTGCTTTTTCCTGATCCTTCTTCATGGCTGCAATTCAAGGATTAATATAATTAAAGTATTTATCTCTCTACACTGAATAGAGGAGGGAAAATAGAAAACAGGAATCCTTCAGAGCATTTTCCACCAGAAGCCTCATCTTATCTTTTCTTCTTTTTTCTTTGTTCATAGGAAATACTTCCACCGAATATTTGGGATTATGATTTTATTTACATGGCTCACTCCAAAATTTAGTTCTGCTATTCTGCACCAAATTTCTACTTGCTTTCAGCTATTTAGTAAAAGAATAACTACACAGGAAAAATATATTTCCTAAATTTCATTCCCAGCATTTAATATACAATATATTTTTTAATTCTGCACAGCATCTATTCCATTGAATTGTAGATTATGAATACTATTTAAATTCAAGATAGATGCTTAAAATTAGATTAAAGTGTTTATTAATACTTTATGCTGATCATTCTAAAGACAATTTTCACTGTTTCCTACATAAAGAAGCTTATTCTTCTCAGTATGTTTCTAATTTTGCCATTAAACTCCTTATGTATATTCCTGAATGAGACTTTAAACATAAGGAAATGAGTTAAAATTTTAATCCTTTTACTTAATTATCTTAGTACTAGATGTTATTAAATCCTTGTTTCAGGCCCAGAGGAACAAAGTTTATTAAATATTGTGTTATTTATCTTTGCTGTTTTGTAGAGCAGAAAGATCTCCTTTATTTTGCTAGTAGTTCAGTTTCTTGCTGTAGAAGTCTAGTTTTTATAATTAATATTATACTACGGACACAAACTGGAGCTATTTTCCCAAACAGAGAGCTATGATGCAAGTAAATTGATTTGGTTCAAAAACTGCTTCTAAAAGTTGAAGCTGATACCATCTTCACAAAAGGACTGATATGTGTTTTGTTGGCTGATGGATTTAGATTAGAAATGTAAAGAATTAGAAATCTACAGATCAGATTATTCAGAATGATACAGCGAGTATTAACATACATGTATTTCTGAACTCATGGGTTGTCATTATTGAAGACAGAGAAGCACTCAGAGAAAACAATCAAAATTAGTTTCTTATATGCCTGGCTGTCTATAATCAATCTGAAGAGCTTTCAAATCAAGTAGAACAGGTATAGGAAGAAGGTATATCTCATCATCTGTTCTGATGAGCAGAAGCAAAGATAAAAAGAGATCAAATAACTTACCCAGGGGATCTGTGGCACAATCAGGAATTGTACAAAATTACTGCAGTTCTACCCCAAAACCTTAAACATAAACTAACATTTTTTTCCTTGTTGTTTATGTATCCATAAGTTTGTATTGAAAGTCTCAAAATTCCTTATCCTGAGTGTTTCTAAGCATATAATATTACTTTGGTTCAGCTGCTATAAATGTCTTGCTTAAGCAGATTTTAGAGGATTACTGGGGTCCCCCTAGGAAAAATGAATAAAATTTAACAAATATGATATTGAGAACTTGGATCTGAACAGCTTCTTAGCATTCCTTTAAAGCGTTCCTTTGTGAAATCAGACAGTATAAAACCACTAGCCCATGAAAAGTGATTGATTTGTGCAAAACCATGGATAACATCTATGTTAGTATGTAACATA
The DNA here is from genome assembly GCF_028858705.1 of Grus americana. NCBI lineage: Eukaryota > Metazoa > Chordata > Aves > Gruiformes > Gruidae > Grus > Grus americana. Next base: position 53,246,460 of record NC_072891.1, read on the forward strand.
CAATGTATAAATAATTAATTAAAACATGAGTTGATAAGAAATGGGTTGAAGAGAACATCCAAAAATCCTGTGTTACATGCAAGAGAAGCCAGATCTAAAGAGAAGTACTGCCATTCCTCCTTATTATTTCTGCTTAACAAACTGTGATTGTTAAATCAAATTTGTCCTTTAAGCTACAAAGTATAATTCATTTAACATAATTAGTTTAGGAATGTATTTAAGAAAAACATACAAACCTGAAACACTAAATTGGCATTCCCATGCATTCTGAAGATTTCTGGATCAACAGTCAGTGGAAGGTTTCAATATGTTCTTTAAAACCTTGGAAAATGCCATCCAGATGTGAAAAATACACACCTGTTGTAGAAATACATATGTGTGTATATATATGATATACATATTAAAGTATTTTCTTATGACTTAAATGAAGTATCAGGCTATACATGTAACATATCAATATAAACCAAAGATTGTCTTTAAAGTATCTGAAGAGATACATAATTCAGTATAAGAAAACATCTGTATGAAGATACTTGCAACTGCAAGTATGCACATGGAAGGCAAATATTTTCATAGGCAGTGACAGATCCATATCAGCTTTTGACATCCTCAAATTAACATAAACATTTTAAAAATTATTTTTAAAATATATTTTTAAAAGTTTCACATTCACTTCTAATATATTAACATGCATTAGCATTTCAGGAAAAAGATTTCGAAACAGAATATTTCCTCCCTCTCTTTACACCTCAGAACAGAAAACCAAATTGTTGCTTGAGGGAACAATGTAAAAATGATAGCTAGCTGCAACATGTGGCTTGTGATACCATTTACACAACACAAATCATACACAAAATAAAAAGAACAATACAGCTTTCCAAAGCCTGACTGCTTAGCTAAAAGCCTGACAAGAATCAGCTTATATGTCTTGATCATTCGTCTGCCTTGCCTTCCAGATCAGCTGAATTATTCTGAAGCATGGGCAGGAAAGTTTAGGGCACCTGTCCAAGTATTGGGAGCTGTGGATCTGAAACTGCTCCATCCCAGACATCCTGGATAACTTCATCAGCTCAGAAGATGTGATTTTTCAGCAGCCGCACCAGATAATGGAGTTCCCTTCTTGGCCATGTCTCATTTCTCATTTTCTCCCTTTTGCGCTATCATCCCGTAACACAGGCTGCTGTCCTATCTGTTGTGCTGGAACAACCAGATGCGTTATAATTACAGTCTGTCATATCAAATAAAAAAACCCCAAACAAACAAAAAAACCAACAAAATACCCAACCCATACTAGCTCATCAGGCAGTAACCTGCAGTGGATCAGCAACAATCACACAAGTAAGCTGAAGGAGGGTCGATTTAGATTAAATGTTAGAAAGACATTCTTTACTGTGAGGGTGGTGAGGCACTGGAACAGGTTGCCCAGAGAGGTTGTGAATGCCCCATCCCTGGAAGTGTTTAAGACCACGTTGGATGAAGCTTTGGGCAACGTGGTCTAGTGGAGGGTGTCCCTGCCCACAGCAGGGGAGTTGGAACTAGAAGATCTTGAAGGTCCCTTCCAACCCAAACCATTCTATGATTCTATGATTCTATGAAGTACCCTGTAACAGGTACTTCTCTTACCGGGCATCGTCATGGGATGGGTAGACAGCTGCTGGCAGGAAGCTGCTCCAAAACAAACCATTGCCTTCATGACCCACGAGTCCTGTTCTCAAGTTATAGGCATGTATTTCACATACAGAAAGTCAACGATATGCAGTGACTGCAGCTCCACTCTAGGTAGCGGGGCACACCTCAGCCACCTTCATATACCATGTCAGTGTTTCGTGAGGCTCTGATGCTTTAGGGGTGTCACCTCCCACTGAAGCTGGCCATTTCCAACCCCAGCTGTCATTCTGGAACACTCTACCTTGACTATGGAGGATAATACGAAGTTTGCCACTCTGTCACACGTACCAACTGTTCTGCAGACAATGTACAGGTAGCATAAGAGAACTGGAAATCTCAGGATCTGTTTCAACTTTTAATACTGAAAACTAAATCCCACAGCGCAACTGAGCCAAATGAACCACCTGCTATCGCTGAAAGGGAGGGGGCTTATTTATTCCTCTTCTACTCTCTGAAATGAAGAATGAATTAAGTAAAATAATTAGGTCAGTTTAGTTATTTACAGATATACTTTATAAAATAATGCTTAAAGAATCTACAAGCAAGATTAATGATAGAAGATTACTAAATAATGCCAAGCTTGAGTCAAGAGTGCCCCCTTGAAACTCTATCTACTGTTCAGAAAGCTTTGCCTGTGGGAATGGAGGGACACTACCATTATCATTCACCATAGACAATAACAGTTTTCTCCATAAATATCTATGAAGACTCAAACTGAATTTTGGCATATTGCTTAGATGCACGGAGTGAGGGTGATCCTAGTTGAAGACTATCATTTCTGTATATCACATAAAACAGACATGGAAATACACAATCATTCACCTTCATGGAGCACAAATATAATACTTGAGACTGAATGAGTTCTTCCACTCAGATCTTCAGTCAACTTAAAATTTTTCATCTTTTCTTTGAAATATATTTATCTGATTCTTTACAGTTGTAGTCATCTTTCAATGTGTCAGTAAAATAATCTCTTTAAGACTGTATGAAGACATCTCTGATCCTAGCTATCAGTAGCTTGACCTTCCGAGGTAATTTCAGTTACAGTATTGACAGATTTCTATGGAACATTAAAATGCACAAAGAAATAATATTTTGTATTTCGAAATCTCCTGTTTCCTAGACTCTAAGAGAGTCAAGCAGTAAAAATAAGGTAAATGTTGAATTTTCAACATCCTACATAAGGAATTCCATACCTGATTTGACTATGGTCATAGCTGCAGCTGCATGCGTATACTGTGTATCCTTTCATTGCCTTATTACCCATGTGGGTGAACAACTAATTTTGCCCATCTACTTGCACAAGTGCCTAATTTCCAATGCAAACAGAATGAATGCACATGCAAAACAAACACTTCTCACTTTTTTCACTTGCAACCTCAAAATCTGGTCCTTAGTGTGATCATTCTTGAACTGTTTTGTCTTAATTTCAGAAAATGACTGGATAAAAAAAGGGTTTAAAATTCTATACAGAGATACTAATTTCTTAGTAAGAGATAAATAAAATTCAGTAGACATGCAAAGCTTCTAAAACCAATGTTACAACATCACTGCTAATTACATACGTGTACATGAACAGACTCTATCAAAGCCATCAAAAAGCATTTTCATTTAGCTTACCAAATTAAAAGCAGTAACATTTTCAACGGAAGAAGGAAAACTAAGACAAGTATTACTATGTGCTCTGACATTTATCTCAAAGGACAAATATCTGTGACACAGCAAACAAGAAGTAACAGTTAATAAAGACATGAATATGAGAAGGCTAAAAGAATGTTATATCACCTAAATTTGATAGAATTAATCTGTTTTCAAGACCAGTGCCAGAAGCAGAATGAAAACCAAGCCAAGAAATCTTTATACGGTTTGTAGTGAATGAATATGCAGATGTTTTGCAAAGTTTGTCTTCAAGGGCTGATACATCTGCTTTGCAGAAGTTAATTCTGTGTTATCTTGTGGTTTTGCTGTTCCACATATTTTTTCCTAGCATTAGTAGCTTTTCCATTTTTCAGGGTCTGGCAATTAACAAAAACCCCCCAGATTAACAGAGTTGATCTCATGGCTGTAGGAACTCTTTGAAATGCCTGAGTAATGCCTACGAACAAAAGCTATCCTTTTTCTCTAGACTAGGATTCGGGACTACAAAGCCCAAAGTAACACAGTTGGCTAGTCATATTTCAAATTTTAAGATTTGAAATGAGGAGACAATTCATTCTACACAAAAAATATCATTAGAAGAATCAAATATTCATCCATAAACCCTCTCTAATGTAGTAAAAACACGGTCAAAGGCATTGTAATGGTGATGTCAAAATAAAATCAGTCATCTGTAAATAAGCATTTACTATTTAATGGTGAATGAACAAATCTTTTCTACTCATATTGGGCCACAGTTTGCAAATCAAAAAGGATTTTGCTTAGGAGGGATGCTTGAAAGCACTTGTTTTCATTGCAGCAAATATATGAGTCTTACTCTTCAGCTTTGCAAAAGAGTTCAGAACGATACGCCCAGGTTTTGTTTGCATTTCCTAGTGTATAGGGAAGTGAATATAGAATACGTACTACTGGACAGAAATATAACTTTTAAGTGACATACACAGGTATCTATCTTTTAAAGTATTTGCATTATGAAAAAAGCAATTTCAGTGTAATGAAAATGCAGACAAATTACCGGGCTTTTCATAAATAAAAGATTATATTAAAAGGTATAAAACAAAAAAAAAAGTAGATTTAGAGAAAGTACTTTCATATTTCAACTGAAATCCAGGATACATATTTGAATAGAAGAGCTGTCTCATCACCTAAATGTGCATTGCCCTAAATATTTGCAGTTATTTTTGCCTGTTATAGTAAATTACTATATATTACTTCCCACCCTCCTCTTATTATCACAAATTGCCAAATTTGTTTCCTGTGTTTGATAAAATGCAAAGTAAAATATATTAATCACAACTAGTCAAGATCATAAAAAAGATTTTTTTTCACAACTAAAAATTGATTAATTAAAATTATAGTTAATTAAAAATATAATTCCTCTAGAATCTACAAAATGTGAGGGTAGTATCCACAATGATGATACTTCACTTTTGTGCCATAATGACTATGAGATTGACACAGTGATTCATGGGAGATTCAGGACTCCATGAATTACAGAAAACTTTTCATAACTTGAAAGAATCACACCATAGAGAGAGTTTAGTATCATATTTGGGATTTTATAAGCTAACTTGTCAGTTTGAAAGGATTGACTGTTTTCTTCATTGTTAAAGAAGAGCTTGAGAAACTTTATTTCAATATACAAACCTTTATCTCAGTATACAACAATACATAAAATTATATCAAAGGAAATTCAGAAGTAGCTAAAAATGTAGTATGAAATGAATTTTATACCTGACAAAGTATCCTTTTACACAATCATCAAGGTGACATAGTGAATAAAAAAGTGTAAAACATTATTTGTATTAGGAAAAACGCCACATTCTGCAAACTAATGATGAATTGATTAATAACACCTGGAGAGATAATTCTGAAAGTATGTTAAATTATGAGAGGTGATAGAGAAATTAGGAACTAGAATATGCTGAAAAGAGGTACGTGGAAAGAAAAGTTTGCAGGAACAGTTATGAACATAAAAAGGCAGAACAGCCTTTGGCCATGTCAGATATCAGGAGAGGCACGGAAGATTAGGGAAGGAAAGGTTGCCGGGTATCTTATGAATTCTACAACAATTTTCAGATGGGAAAAATGGGGAATGAATGTGGTGAAGGCTTTGCAATGTCTGTTTTTAAACATATAGCAAATATTACTCAGGGAAGGAACTATCTCAGACTCTCCAGAAATTATTAAAAATGTTCTCAGTGGAATTGCTGAAATCTTAAATGGCTAAAAAATTTCATCCCGGGCAATCAGCACCTTATATGTACTATGCACTACTGTTGACAAAACTCACAGACAGGCTTTAGTTGGTTAATGCTTTGAGAGAATCTGCTGAAGGCATACAGGTATGAACTTAGAAAGCTAGAGAAATGTAATACAAGAATAAGTCCGCCTTAGCCAGCTATATATGTAAGAAAATAAAAGCAATGTTCATATCAGAAGGAAATGGGCTAGAGTAGAAAATATAGACTATATGATGATACATATTTGAAGTCAACACTGAGTCCTTTTAGTGTTTTCATGACGGTAGTAAGAGAGAAAACACAGTTACCTTGGACTATGAGGTTCACTTACTATTGGTATTGTAGGTGGAAGTTATGACTCCAGTGGAATTTTGGGCAGTAACAATGCAGTCTTGAGCAGCCAGAATTTAGCATTAATGTCAGCAGGTATGAAGACTATGATAATTGAGGGTAGTAAAACACCACCAATTCTAGAGCCAAATGTAGGAGAGGTGTTTGTAAGAGTGAAAAACTGTAATAACCTTGCACAAGTGTCTGCAGTATTGCAAGTTCCTTCTTTAGTAACTTTTGGTATCAGAAATAAATTGTGCAAATCTGTTCATTGACTCCCTCAATACATGGAACAGATTCCTGGTCAACCATGGAGAAAAAAAAAATCAGACACACAAATAAGCAGACATCATTTCATTGCAAATGCAATGAAGGTATGAAGTCAAGCAATTGTGGGCTGGTCCTGTTGCAGAGGGTGATGGTGTGACTGTTGCTATCTGCTCTGCAATGACATGAAGATTCTGCTATATGGTGGCTCTTTCAGTGAGAGCAAGAAGGACATAATCAGCTGGGTGATGGCTAACACACTTGGTGGACGAGATGATAATAGAGTTCAAAGAGGACTTGTAGCATGGACTGTGAGTGAAAACTGAGCTGTGAAAGCTCCTTACTGTGAGAGAAAAGACATTGCATTTTGTATTAGAATATAAAAATCAGAAATTTGCTTTTCATCTTGGAAAAGGGACAGATGGTGGATAATCTAAAGAAATGCTATATGTTAATGTGAGAAATTTAACATTTTTTATATACTTATTTTTGGATAGGAGACTTCAAGAAGAGTACCTATGAGTTGATAGGCAGTGTGTAAGAATCTTGACTGTGTATGAGGACTATATGTCTACATTGACTAGAGTACTTGGGTTAGAAGGCTTTTCATCTTCCTGAGGATGGAGAGGTTTAAAAAAATATAAAAAATATTTCAAAGCCAGACAGCCTTTGCTCATTGATCTATGACTCTGAAATCACCAGTGATCACAGCCCCTAGACTTTACTTATTATGTCCGTCATTTCACTGGGTACTTCAGTTTTAGAGAGTAGGTGGAATTCAGCTCAGCTAATTTTAGCCTTCAGAAAGCAAGATGCCTTCTGTTAGTCAGCTATCTTGAATCTTCCCTGGTCAATAGAGTGAGAAGGGCACTTCACTAAGGTCATCATCTGATAATAAAACAGGAAGAATAAAACAGATGTAATAAACATGTAAAACACGTGGAATAATGTTGTGCCTACAGAGTATCTGTTTTTCCTCCTTCACCTCCCTCCCCCTCCTCTTACAATGGATTCTAGAGGCACAGCTCAAAGAGTAGACCTCTGACATTATTCCACAGTTAAGTGAAATAATCCTACCTGTCAGTAACTAACACACACACACTACCCTTAGTTGGCCATGACCAGCCACGTTTGGAGGATAAAAAAGTGTTCATCTTCTGCAAATGCTTTACAGCCTCAGCTGGCAGCCAGTTGGCCGTGTAGATTCTGGGTCACGCTGTGTAACATGCAGTTTGCAGAACCCTTATTTTCCGAGAAATGCCAGAAACAGACAGCCATGGACACCACAAGTGCTGTACCTAAGTGAGGGCATCCTATGGCATCTCCCCACCTTGACAATAAAGGTTTCAGTAAAGTATCACTGTCATTAAATTCACATCAGATGTTCCAAACAGGAGATGCAAACTTCTTCCTCTCCTACATTTAATGCAAAATGTAGTAAGTTGTTCCATGGATTTGTTTTCATGCAATTCTAAAAACATATAATGACTGAAGCATAGATCATACCTTGTCCCCTCAGGTAAAAAGTGGTATATCTGATGATCTCTTTATGTGCTTTGGCTGAAAACAGTAATGATCTAGAAAAATTTCTCTGAATTGCAACTAACATTTACTCTTGAAAAAGCTGAAGCTAACTAGCAAACTTGCTTAAACGGGCCATTGAACTCTGGAACCTGCCAGTTCTCCATTCTCTACCTGAATGCTGGTCACTTGGATTGGGTTCTGATGTAATTTTTCATGATTCTTAATAATGTTTTTTTCTCACTATTTCTTATCATCCTTGTTGGAAATTTTGTGTACATCTATATAATACTTTTTTTCAAAATAGACCCTTGAAGATTTTTTTCCTAGGTGGTGTGAAAGCAAATGATCACACAAGTATTCATTAAATCTGACAGCAGCAACTTCCTCAAGAAAACATTTACAAAATTTAGAAAGAAAACAGATTTTTGCTTCCAGCTTCTAAAGCCTTCAGTGCACAGTGAGATAAGCAATGGGAAATGTTTTGAAAAAATTATTTAAGCTGAAACCACAAGCTTTTCAGTATCTATCTTCTGTCTTAAAACACATATTTTAGTTTGGCTAGCCTTCGTTGCATCACTGAAGAAATATAATTTTGTAACTATGAGAATTAATAACAGAGAAATCCCTGCCAGTTTGGGATGAAGCTTAGTAAAATTACATTGGTTCTTTTACAAGAAAACTTCTGCTGGCTTTAGTGGAAATTGGTGTAAATAGTGACTTATTGCAAAATCAGTAAAGAAACATTAATGGTATTCTTATTTAAACACACTTTCAACAATCAGGATGAAAATAAACTAATTATGGAAACATATATATCCATGTATCCACGCACAATCTGTAAGCTTAAACTTCAAATATGTAGTTATTCATTGAACCGCTTGGAAACACAGAGATGACTTTTTCCTCAGGTGTTTCCTTCCTTTGAACTGTATATTTAAAAGTTATCTTTAAGTCATAACAAGTTTTGCATGGACTTTTCTGCTGAATCATAATTAATCCAATTGATGAGAGGTTTCATAGTAACTAAATAAATACAATACTGATTCCTTTAAACTAGTCACTATATGAACTTTGCAGAAAATGCTATTATGATTGTGAAACACTCCTTAAAGAAATATCTTAAATATGTAAGACAGGAAGAACAACTGTTTTTTATAACTGCCTCTTCCTATGTACTCCAGTACCATCAGACAGTCCTGGATAACAGCATGGAAAAAACAAATGCCAAAAAAGATTTTTCTCTATGTTTTGCCAAGGATATTTTATTTTAAAAATGTAGCTGTTATTTCTGATGTCTGCACAAAGTTCTTTTGCAGGTTCCTTGATTATCTAAATTAAAAGAAAAACACTGACTATATACTTAAATTTGCTTCCTGTTTTTTACTGCAGTGCTGTGACGTTAACAGATGGACTCTAGCAATATGTAAACTATATTTTCTGAATGGAGTAAATTCATCTACAATAGGTTTTAGTGCTTAGTGAGATGAACATGATGATTATATAACAAGTGAAATTAAAAATTTGTGGAATTTAAATATGGACAAGAAGAGATTTTGAGCAGGAAAAGATGTAAAAGAAATCATCTTGCAGAAATGGGTATAACCATGCAATAAATTAGCTGAAAGTTGACTGAGTAGATCCTATCATAATTTAACTGTTCTGTTTAGCCATTATAATATTCTATTTTGAGTGCTGGTTCAGCAGATGTCTCTGCTACCCAGCAGAAAGAATGGCCAGCCAAGAGAAGCCAGCATCTAGATCAAAAAGATAGGTGTTACAAAAGCAAGCAAGTGCAGTAAGTATGTAGAGAGAGTATAAAATCAGAGCGATCATACAATATTTGTTCCTCATAATATTCTTCTAGGCACCCATGACTTGTGGCTTATGTTTTCCTAAGCCAGAGGTGATTTATTTGCTTTTTAGATTTCGTATAGTAGTTGTAAATGAACATTTTTCTCTGCAAATATGCCAAACTGCTTTTTGAAACCATGTAAACTTTCAGCCTGCATGTTTTCAGCTAGAGCACCACTAAACTTTTTTGTTTGTTTTTGCATGGGGTTTTTTTTGTTTGGGTTTTTGTTTGTTTGGTTTTTTGGGTTTTTTTTTTTTTTGTGGGTTTCTTGGTGGGTTTTTTGCTAGCTACTGGCTTAATTTGATGCCCATACTCCATTTGCAGGGGAAAAGTATTCCTCATTTCAACAACTCCATTATTTCTCTTCTAATTCCCTTGATTTTCTTATCATAGACCTCTACTATTTCTTTCTCATCCATCTCTTTTCCAAGATGAAGGTTTCTAGTCTATTTAATTGTTCCTCATTTAAAAAAAAAAAAAAAAAAGCTGTTTCATATCTGTGATGATATTTGTTGCTCTTTTCTAGACCTTTTCTAGTAATGCACCTTTTGACAGAGGAGGACCAGAACAGCATGCAGGACTCAAAATGTGGGACCACCACTGATTCGTACAGTGCCATGGTGTGGAACTATACTCCTCTCAATGATTTTCTCAAGAGCTTTTTTGCCCTTTCCTGACTGTTGCCCTTATTCACAGAACTGTGAGTCACGACATCCCCACCAGCTTGCTTTATAGGCAGAGTTAGGATTTTTTCCCACATGCATTATTTTAAGTTTCTCTGTACTGATTTACATCTGCCACTTTACTACCCATTTCACTGCACGAGATTCTCAGTTCTTCAGTTTGATTTTGTTTTTACTTCTCTGAATATCTTCAACAATGTTGTCTCACTGATCATCACTTTTTACAGAGCAGTTACAAATGTAATGAACAGCACTGACCTCAGCAAAGAGATTGATGGAATTTTACTAATTACTTGCATTGCATCTATACTGACTATGTATTTCTGTCCTTGGTTTCCGGTCTTTAACCAAGCACAGAGATTCCTTCATATTCAATGGTATATTACTTGCTTTACCAGTCTTTGGTTGGAGACTCTGCTGAATATTTTGGATGCCAAGAGTAATACCATCCAACTGCTCTGCACCTGTTGACTCCTTTGAAGACCTCCAATAGATTTGACTTCCCTTTACAAAAGCACCATGAGCCTACCCCAGCGGACTGCACTTACCCATTTTTCCCACTAATTCTATTCCTTAGAATAGTTTCTTCAAATTCTGTCAGTCTAAACAAAGACTGATTTGTAGCTCCCCAGAATGCCACTTGAATGCTTTTTAAAAAATTGCAGTCACACTTGCCACACAGCAAACTGATGATACCAAGGCAATTTGAACTGGTCTATCAGCATGCAAGCGAGTAGTACACTTTTTCATCCTTGCATTCCTCTAAAATTTTGGGGTCAAAACTACTGTGTCCTTCTTACTTGCAACTCTCAAATATATGAATGTGTTATATCCACATCACTTCTGTGAATACTAACATTTGAGACAGATCAGGGAGATTTTAGGTGGGAATTACTCGCAGTTTATCCACCATAAGTACAAACGCAAAGTGCAATTTATGTTTTCTGTCATAAGCATTTTGTTCTTTGATCATTTACTTGACTGGAGATTTCCACTTCTGGCTTCTGATGTATTTCGAAAAGGATCTATTTGTTATTTTTTTTATACCTTTTCACCTTCTGCTGTGGTACTTTGAGTCACACCCACAACACATTTTTGAAAAGCAAAGGAGGATAGGAGTTTATTCTGCATTTCCTCAGAACATACATTTCCATTCCTAACACTTGATACAGGTATGTGCTTAATAGTCATATTTACAGGCACCACAATGTAAATAAAACACTGAATTTGGAAAATATTGTGATTCATTGGAACATTGGATTCTTCAGGTCTTCACTACCAGCAATGCCACCAGACAGTTCATCGCATTTCACGTATTTATGAATATGGTGTGTCTTACAACACAATAGAAAAGAACCAAAGACACAAATATACGTGTGTAAAATCAACATCAATAAGTATATTAATTAGGAAAACACACCACCCACCCAAATATTTTAACTGAGAGATTCTAAAAGGAAATTCTTTTATATTTTGTTGTGTATTTGTTGAACATATTACCTTGGCAGGATTTGGCAGCAGAGGGGCACGAAAGGTTTCACAAAGCATAGAGCTTAAATGGAGCTGGAAGTTCCCATGAACTGAAGTATCTGAAAAATAAATAATGTAAATAGATTGCTCTCTTGATAACTTTGGTTTAGTATGTTAACCACATTTTAACCAACACAGTGTTACAAAATTAATTAAATTATTAGAGTACTTTAGTAATATATGTTAATTTCTCTACCTATGATCTGTGAGAAAGAACAAGCAATATTGTAATTGCACTTTGAAAGCCCATTTGGAATTGGGCAGCTTGGAATTGGTTGAAAGTCCAGGAGAAAAAACAAAGAGTACAAAAAACATAGAAAACTTATGTGAGACAACAGTTAAGAATTAAGCTAAAAACCGAAGATAATTATTGCAAATTGCAAAGACAGTAATTGTGGGTTGTTTGTGTAATTATATTGAGAGCAGCCCTGAGGAGAAGGAATTGGGGGATGAAAAGCTCAGCATGACCTGGCAATGCATGCTTGCAGCCTACAAAGCCAACCGTGCCCTGGGCTGCATCAAAAACAGTGTGGCCAGTAGGTCGAGGGAGGTGATCCTGCCCCTCTACTCTGCTCTTGTGAGACCCCACCTAGAGTACTGCATCCAGCTCGGGGAGCCCCAGTACAGGAGAGACATGGAGCTGTTGGAGAGAGTCCAGAGGAGGGCCATGAAGCTGATCAGAGGGCTGGAGCACCTCTCCTGTGAGGACAGGCTGAGAGAGTTGGGGTTCTTCAGCCTGGAGAAAAGGCGGCTCTGGGGAGATCTAATTGCAGCTTACCAGTACCTGAAGGGGCCTACAGGAAAGATGGTGAGGGACTGTTTGTCAGGGAGTGTAGTGACAGGACAAAGGGTAAAGGGTTTAAGCTGAAGGAGGGTAGATTTAGATTAGATGTTAGGAAGAAATTCTTTACTGTGAGGGTGGTGAGGCACTGGAACAGGTTGCCCAGAGAAGTTGTGGATGCCCCATCCCTGGAAGTGTTCAAGGCCAGGTTGGATGGGGCTTTGGGCAGCGTGGTCTAGTGGAGGGTGTCCCTGCCCATGGCAGGGGGGTTAGAACTAGATGATCTTTGAGGTCCCTTCCAACCCAAACCATTCTATGGTTCTATGATATCACAGCATAAATAATCTTTCTTTTGCGTAAAACTGTATCACTGCAGCTTGAATACAGACATCACTTTCAGATGTCACTGGTATCTATTAATAAAAAGTACAAAATATGAAATTAAGAACAAAGGAATCAGAGATTATGAATGTGCAAGCAAGGTGACTTGGTGAGAGTAGGCAAAATTAGCACCTGTTACATTAGTGAAAGTGAATATTGGTAGAAGAGTGGATTTTGCAAAAAGGACAGTTTGCTATATGTCATGTAGGCCTGTATTTCAGTTCCCAAGTTTAGAAGGGGAAAACCATTCCCACTTTTCCAGCAGATTGTCATTCATTCTTTGTTAAAAGAACCGCAGGTAAGTTACATGCTATATCTTTAAAAAACATAAATATGTCAATGACCTGAAGGCCACTACAGTGTAGGTTGCATTTTGCATAACAACACAGCAAACAGCAACTTTTTAATCCTAAAGCGTCTTTCTATTTACCCCATAGTATAAGTGAGAACTGCAAAAGCACAATTCTGATTTGGCACCAACTGTGTGAAAACATATTGTAATGCAGCATGAAAACTACATACTTGGCTCTGTTAAGCATTTTACAAGCTCTTATGGAGCTAACATCCATGAAACAGTGAGTTGACAGTTTTGTAGAAATACTCAGTTTCCCAGTTTTATTGCATCCTATATCATCTTTTCTGCAATAGATCCTTGACCTTGCCCTAGTGAAATTGACTGCAGTCTGCAACAGAGAGTAAATGAGCATTCATACTAAGTACAATTTCATATTCAGTCACTTTTAAAATAGTAGAAGCTTTGGGATTTGCTGTTTTGGAAAACACTGGCCACATTTTTGGGCTTGAATGTTGAAATCAGGTTTCTCAGTCTCATATTTAGACCTAAAATGAAAATTACTCAATTTTCTGAAAAGCTACACACCACCAGTTCTGTAAGCCCATCATTTTGGCTGTAGTGGCTTAACAACCAGAAACCAAGGCATCATTAGGCATTTAATTGTTGTATATGAATTTTAGCATAATGTTCAAAACCAGTTACTGTTCCTACAATATAAAGTAGTACACAACATGCATAAACTGGGGTAGAAGTATATACCTACACTTACACTATGCACATGAAATCTCAGCTTTTTCTAAGTCAAATCTCATCAATTATTACATAATTGATTCTTAGTAAAATCTCATCAATTGTTACACAATGAAGATTTTGTGCACAGGCTATGTAGAATTAAGTATTTTAACAGAATAAAGAATGTTTAGAAGAGAGTGGTATTTCGAAGGGGCCCACATGAATTCTTTTTCAAATAAGTCAAATGAATAAATTTCCTAAATATCACTAAAATATTTAGATATTTGATATTTATATCTGAAAATAGTTGTCTGACAGCATGTGCAATGAAAAAGTGTAATCGATACCATTCTGAATATCCTTGCTCTTCCTCAAACTGCTGAAAAGCTCCTATTGGGTCAGAGCCTGTGTTCAAAACAAGCCCTAGTGCAGCTGAGACAGACAGGTCTTCACACAGATGTCCAAGTCCAATCTGGGGATTGTCTATAAATTTTTTTCCAAGATTCTCTATTGCAACCTCAGTAAGTGCAGAGGCCACCAGAGGAAGTGCAGCAGTATATAAATGTAGAAAAGCTGAAAGAAAAGAACTGCACCTTAGTAGGAAATCCACTGCTTCTTTTAAAATACCTGACAAAATCAGATGTGTCCTATTCTTTCATCATGATACAAATAATAAAAATTGAAGAATGAAAAGAAAAATCAGTCATCTAGGGTACTAATCTGAAAATCTGTGATACATAGAAACAACTGCCTAAGAGTATCCACAAGCAGAAGAAAGAGCTCTCTGCAAACTACTAATTATAATAATATTATCTTTACACTATAAATGCCTCAAGAAATTGAGGTCAGCTTCTAGAAGCTGAAACTGTTCCTTAACACAGGGTTGAACGACAAAAGAGCAGTCTTTCCAAGTAGTTTCACTGAAGTCGCAATTCTCACTGCATTCATTGTTTCAGAACTCCTACTTTGTTATTCCTCTCACAGACAATTGTTGGAATTTTGGAGCAGGTAGAATTCAAGAGGAACCATACCTTTTCTGCAATAAAGAACTTCACCAAAATTAATTTCTGAAATATAGTCAGCCTCAAGTTTCAAGAAGCTTTTGTCACATTTTCAGTTTTTTCTTCCTTGTGTTGCTCTGTATGAAATGGTTCCAAATTGTAGTGTCCTCAAGTTTCTGGAAGAACATGAATTTCAAGGTACGCTACATAGGAAAGTACCATTATCTGTGCCATGAATTTGTAATCCATGCCATATCATAAACCAGCACGTCTCAGTCATATTTATGACACAAATGTAAGAAACATTTTTTGTGCTATTAAGCTAAAATCCCTTTGAACTTTCTCAAAGTTAACACATACATTTTATTACATTCACTTGGGAACACGCTAAGATACATTAAGGGATAAAACAATAATCAGAATCCACTTATTGCATAAAAATCAGTATATAAGTGTTTGACCCTGGTCTGAGCCGGGGGGGTGGGGGGAGTTTGGACTCGGTAATCTCTAGAGGTCTTTTCCAACCTTTGTGATCCTGTGATAACAAATAGATCCTTCTCCCTGGAATTACGAAGCAGTGCTTGGAAGAGTGAGCTGAGAGTAAGTGCTTTAAATAATGTTACTGGAAGGGATAAGCTGCCCCACTGATTTAAGGAAGACATGAGTCATACTGCCATCTGATTGACAGCCCTACCCAGCTTACTGCCAGAGAAAGTTTTGTATGTGTGGAGAATATTACATCATGCCTCATCAAACCAGGGTGCAAACACTGATACGACTGAGTTTGCAAGGAGGAACAGGAAGGTGTGGAAAGAAGGGGAGAGGGGAGAAGTGCTCCCCATACTGTTCCACATTGCAGAAGAGGAGTCTCAGACTGTCCTACCAAAGTGTGTGGCAAGAGCCTTTCACCCCAGCAGAGGAAACACAGAGAAATGGCCTTTAGGAAACCAGCTACAGACCGAGCTGAGCCACTGTCTTTGAAATTGTTCAAAAATATATTCAATGAAATGAGGCAGCGTCAGTGTAAGAAAAATCTACTTTAAAACAACAGATTGGCAACCACAAGAGGATTTTTCCAATGTAACTTCTAGTTTCTTTTGTTACCTAATTTAATGAAGATTAAAGATAAAGATTACATTAAGACTCCATTGGGAGTGCTTCGTCTCAGCACATAAATTGCATGCTGTCTTCAAGCCATGGCACATCCAGTTTAACAAGTTGTTGCTATTGAGCAGAGGGAATAATCAGTGAAAATAAAATTAAGAAAAGGCAAAGAAAAATATAGGAAGTGTGTGACTTTCAACAGGCAAAATACATGTGCTGTAAAACAAACAGCATTATAAATAAAGTCCTGTTCCAAAAAAGTAATTCACATATATTCTTAAATTAACTGCTAAACTGAAGATATCATTTAAGCATTATCTATTAACATGTTCTTAAGTTCCACTTGGCCATTGAAGTGCTATTTGAGTATAGTTTCCTGGAATCGGGCCAGCAAATGACAAATAGCTTAAAATCACACACGCCTTAGAGGATACCATATCTTGGGAAAATATTAATTGTGGTCCTACGCATCAATATTTTTAAGTCTAAACTCTAGAAAACTATCTTTTTCCCCTATCTTCGAATACCGCTGTGAACCTCAGCTATCTAATGTCTGACGATTGTCTTTGACCCAAGCCTATGGCAGGGTATCTTAACCCCAGCCGCAGGGCCCTGGAGGCAGAACTCCATTCCACATCTCTACCTTCTCTCTGCCACAGGGTTTCAAGGCACGGCATAAAGCCAGGCGGCAGTTTGTGTGACTCGGAAGGGCCTCGAGAAACATCGGTATATGTCGCATAGAGAGTCTGACTAAGCAGTATTACCAAACGCTGCTCCAGATTATAATGCTTTTCAAAAGTCTTGGTAGTTTTACTAAATAGTTGAAAGCAGAAAAGATTGGGTTTAGATGAGGTCATTAATATTAATTATAGAAGAATCCTGGAGTCATTCCCTAGACTGTCTGGAACCATTATTCTTACTTGATTTCATATGCTAGATTATATTTTAAACTGAAAATTTCATAGGTCGTCACAACTCCTCACTAGCGACTCCCTTTTTCTCTAGAAGTGTCAGTGTATTAGATGCCAAATTCATGTAACAAGATCACTAGGGAGGCAAGATGACAAGAAAATTAACTTGTTTTAATATGGGGATAGCTGCAAAGTTGCATATTCTTATTTTTGTTTGGATGGAGATAGATCACCATCCCACCAGAGAGAAACAAGTGAAATATTGGAGAAACCAGGAGCAGAAGAACCTGGTCCCTTCTAGAGAGTTCTTGTGTGACCTTCGAGAAAGGTGATTTAGTCAAATGTTGCTTGGCTTAAAGTCATCCACCTCACAGTAAAAATGACCTGATTTTAAAAGGTGATGAATATTCATCAGGTATGGCAATAGATGGTATGAGGAACTCACAGAATTTCTGTCAGTGAAGATGGCTAATAACAGCTTAAGCAAGTGCCTGTAGGGAGAGATCTAGGCATCTCCAGCCCTGCTTTGGAACAGGGGATGTGCACTCAAGGTCCAAGAGCATTTTCTAAGATTTATTTAAGTAGCTTGACCTTAAAAAGTAATTAGCATATATATATATATATGCTTTGGAAATGAGGGTATTTTTATCTGTCACCTGAAGCAAGGCTCAATACAGAATCTGCACTTGATGTAAAGCATGAATGTTTTTATAACTTTAATGATTTTTATTAATTTCTTATGATATATTTACAAATAGAACAAATGCTTTCATGAGGTATAGAACAAAGAAGTTTGGTCTACATTTCAGGGTAGATTCAAAAGATCCATACTAATCACATCTTTTGAGAAACACTTTTAACTTTTTTTCTACAAATATTCTAGTTTGCAAGTGTGGAATTTTTAGTGCAATTTAATGAGATACTATTTTAGGGTATCTTAAGTATGGATAATGCAAAATGCTATTTTCTGTAAAAAATTTATTAAAGTAATGTGCTTAAAAATACTTCAAAGAAAACTGATACATAGGATCTGTCTCTGGCAGACTTACAATTACAAAATACATAACAGATTCTTGAGTGGCAACAGCCCCGTATTTCTCATGAGCAGCACTTATTTTTCTGTTACAGTGCTTCTACCTCTTGCAGCCTTGCAGTAACGGCATCTGATGTAATCTAAAAGAAGTACCTTTTTTTTTTTTTTACAGCATTTTTGCAGTGTTTCTGCAACTATGAACTGAACACTGGGGACAACGGAGAAAAGTTTCTCCTCTCAAGGCTCTGGTGGTCACAGGGACAGGCCCTCTGGGCATAACTCTCTGGTGGAATGTAAATGTTATCTCATGCTGAAAGAGGCCCGACTCCAAATGCTGTCTAGCTCTTCTGCTCGCCACAGGCAGAAGCTCAAGACCAAAGGATATTTCTGTCTTGGATACTGTGCACTGTTACTACAGAATAACAATATAAACTTAAAAACAAGAGGACTCTGTAGCATTTTGTGGCTTCAGAGCCACAGAAGTTAATCCCAAGAAAAGGGAGTAGTTAGTATTTATTCTACAAGCACTATCCCAGCAGATCATGAAAACTGAGTCTGACTTTCTGATCAAAAATTCTGACTAGAAGACAGGAAAGTATACAATATATTCAGATTGTTTTAAAAATAATCAGCTGATGACTGCTACCCAAGCAAAGCAATCTATCAGCTCTGTTTTCTGAATGGTGTGGAGATCTCAAAGTTCTTTTTAACTGCAGAAGGGCAACATAAATTCCCAAAATGTCACTTAAATTATGACATATTTTACCAGTTGAGGAATGCCTTCTTTGGAGAAATCTATGCAAAACTACCTGCAAATATGAGTGATCTGCTGAGAAAGGGAAAGGTACTTAACTCCTTAGGGCCCCCTTTAGTTATTTGGAGACTACAGACAAGCCGTCTGCCTTTCTTGGTTGGAATGACTTTATAGTACAGACCTCGGTCTATTAGGAGGTCAGCATGAGTTCTATAGCAAACAGCCAGCTGTATATCATAAATATCACAAAAATGTCATGTTTGCTCTTACTTTGCCAAAAGCCTCATTTGACCAATAAAATAAAGCTACCAATGAACAAGCATGGCAAGAATAAAACTTAATGAGCCTAATAAAGCCACAAACTAAACATTGTCATTAATACAAATAAATAAATAGTGTGAAATAGCAATTCAGATATACTGATGCTGGCTATATGGAAAGTTTTCATTTTTGAACAGGCTTTAGAAAATTAACAGTTTTTCTCTGTTCTGAAGAAGAGCTGCCTAGCTACATATCATAAACTACTATGGGCACTGACAAATAGTGGTTTTAATAACAACCATATCAGCATAATATTTACAACCTTAAATGTGATTTGAAATTTCCGTTGCTTGCTCCGTCACTTGTGATCATTGCTTTCCTTTTCTTCAGTTCAGGCCTCCAGTAATTCTCCCTCTTTCCCACAAAGACAAAATCAGATTCTTTTCTGCGTATGCACCTCTTAAGTGTCACAAAGATATCACAGCAGGGAGTCTCTCGCCACCATTGCTTGCTACTTCATCCCAGTGCTGTTGCAGGTCTCAAGCTCAGCCCAATTGGAGGCTTAATTTGACAGAGCTGTCAGCCCTTGACAGCTGCAGAAGCATTGCACCTACTCCATATTGGCAAATCTGTCAATGGACCAGAAGACATACTCCTGATGCTAGAACTCATAAATTTCCACCATTTGCCATAATGAGAGTGTCTATTTCCCAAACGTGGAAGTATTAAGTACAGACTCCACCTGTGCTGCATTCAGTACACTTTTAGGTTCAGGCTCCTGAAGCTGCGGAATCTTGGAAAAGACCTGCTCAATCTCTTTCTCATCATTTCTGATGCTGCACAGCCTACTGACCTCCTCCTGCAGCTTCTTCATTGGGCAACACTCTTTCTCAACAAGGGCATACCTCCCGCAGCATAGGAAGTCTTCTTCCACTGCCTCAGCCTCAGCAAGAGGCCTCAGGCTCTTGTGGAAGGCAGCATCCACCTTCCAGAGCTCTGCCTGGGTCAACAGCTCGGATGCTACAGGGACAGTGACTCCAACAGCTGTTGCTCTGTGGTGCAGCAGCACCGTCACTGAGGACACGTGTGCTTTTCTAAGCTGAACTGCTGACCCCCCTTTTGTGCAATCTGCTGTGCAAACTGCTGCATCCGTTGTCTGCCTCTCTACTGTGCCTCTGTTAGCTGCCCTCTCTTATGCACCATGTGTAAAAACTGTATCAATTAAACAATAGCCTGGCACGCAGCAACTCTGTGAACTACATCCTTCATATACATGGGAAACTTCTGTCAATTGTGCTAAAAATGACACAGCATTAACAATAAAATTAAAAACAACTAAAATTCCATTAAAAAGTTAGACATACACAGCACTGGGAATCATCCATAATGATGGCATAGGAACAACCAATATGCAACATTTCTCAGAGTTAGAAATTAAGAAGTGATTTATGGACAACAGTTAGACATAAATATGCTGTAACAACTTCACATAGAACAGACTTCAAAGAGTACACCTCATGATGGAAACTACTTTAGAGTAGACTTTCATTTTCTGAGTAAAATAAATCTAATGTAATATATAGGGAATGAGAACACACCAAGCTCTGGTACTCATGTGCTAAAACTACGTAATCAAACATTAATACCTGGTTGGCTTAGAACTTTTTCTATGTTTCCAAAAAAACAGAAATCATTATTTTGAAATTTTATTCTATTTTAGCAAATTATTTTTCATTTATTTTGCTGAACAGACTTTCTCCCCTGGCATTAGATATATAGATAAAGTAAAAGTAGTTGGGTAATCCCAGGCTGGGACATAATTCCATTCTGATTTCCACATTTCCACGCACAAGTCTTGTTATAAATTGCATGTCTTCATTAAAACACAAATTATTTCTTTCTGATTTAAATTTATCAGTTCACAAGGCTATATTACACATGCCATCTACCAGAAAAGGACAAAAACTGTGTGACCTTTTGTTACGAGCAAAAAGCAGCAGTGAGGGATGACGCAAGACTCTTGGCAAGTGAAAACTTTGGCCTCAATGAAAGCCTAACTTTACCACGGTGGGAGCCCCAGGACACCAACGCTAATCAAATGGGGACCCGATGTGGCGGAGCCCTGCTCAGGAGTGAAGCGCAAGGGAAAGCGCCACAGGGGTGGAGGATAAAACTTGTGCTGATTAACACATCATACATATACAATGTCCTGTGTTGCTCATTAGCAAACTCGCTGATGTAGTGCAGGTGCTGTTGTCCAAATTGTGAGATCCACAGCTGGACACCATCGTTGGTGCCCATGGAAAAGTAGATGCAGTTGTGGGGCAGGAGGGGTGGGGAAGGGAACTATCCTGGGTTACCATGGCAATGAGGTAAAATGTGCTGGGGACTCTGCATACTCGGATGGGATGGGAAGAAGTGAACCGTCCAAGGTTACCCTAACAAGAAGTTGTGCTCAGGCCTCTACATACTCAAACAGGGGAGGTGAACTATTCTGGGTTACCATAACAAAGTTTTCTTGCGTCCTACACCATTATGATGCTTGCAGAGTCTCTGGAGAATACTTCATATTGTTGATCCCAATAGTGTTTTCAGGGGAAGTGCTTTTCCACTATACCACTACACCAGTTGCAAGGTGAGCATTAGGATGCTCATTTATACAACATCAACCTTAGTCCAGAGAGGATTTTATTTTTTTTCTTTTTGCTAACTGCTGTGGTACAGGGCAAGGTCACAGAATAGACAGTCAAAAGTTCCGTCATAAAACTGGTTTCATCTCTTCCCGATGAAGCAGGTGAAGATAGCGTTGAAGAAGCAGTCTCTAAGCTGTGGTTTGGAAAAAAAGAAACTAGAAATTGGGTGTGATTCGTGTCCTCCTGATGCCACCTGCTGGGTAGGCAGTGAAAGAGCATAAGTTCGCTTCAGCCTGTCCAACAGATTATAGCAAGGTAGGGACTGCATGTACTGGTTTTCTCCAGATACATCAGTTAATTCATTGCTTTTTCCAAAAGTTTGTCTGTCTTTGACTTTCATAACTCTGGCTTCTGTAGTTTCTCTTTCTCTGCCTCTTTCTCCTCCTTAGAAATGAAAATGAGGGGGTTTTATCAGAAGAGTACATTAATTGCATCACTTCTCTCTTAAGCCTCCTCAGATGACAATGCCTCTTCTTGCCTCTATAAAATCTACACCTTTTCTTATGCTTTGGGATCTTCAACTTTCTTTATATTGCCTACACTTTCCTATTTGCAGACTCAGATCATCCAAATCATATAACAGATCTGAAAAGAGAATTCATTTGAGGGGCATTCCACTGGACCATGGTTTCCAAAGCTAATATGCTATGATAGTGGTCACACTAAATGATGCAGTTCCTTCTTCAAATGGACAGAAAAGAAATGGGAATTTGAACACTTGTGCACGCATCTTTGCTTCACCTATTAGACTGTTTTGATCTTGACTCATGAGTTTTCAGCTTTTGTTCTTTCAATTCTCTTCCCCATCCCACTGAAAGGTGGGAAGTGACTGAGCAGCTGTGTGGGGCTTAGCTGCTGGCTGGGGTCAGCTCACCACTTGTGGATATAATAATTCATTTTAAATGGATACAAATTTATCTTGGATACCTTTCCCAAGAACATTCTAGAAAGAAAGATAAGGAAGATTATTTTTACTCATGAGCTGCCTGTATAGCACTGTAAAAGCTCCATAATAGGCCATATAAGTGGCTGCTCTGAATGCATTCCCTGTGATATTTGAAATCTCAACTTCAAAATTCTCAATGCTCTCCTCCAATCAAACCTATCCACCTCCAGCACTCTCCAGCTCAGGTCAGGTGACCTGGAATGAGAGCCATGGTTCTTGGTAACCAATCGAAAAATACAAGGTTTGGATTATTTTCTAAGAGATTTTTTTTTTTCCCCCTAGCAGTTTTACACACTTACCTCCTGTTGTATTCCCTGTTTGCTCTTATAATTATTCCCAATCTCATTAGTGGGTTAGTGAAGGGCACTGTTGACTGACAGTTTTTCTTTACTTGTTAAGGACAAGGAGAGACAGATTTGATTCCTAGCAGTTTCTTTCAGTCCCTAATATACATTTGCCGAGGAGATCCAGAGGAAGCTGCAAAACTCTTGGCTGTTGGACTTCTCAAATACAGTAGTGTATATTTAAAAAAAAGGGGTAAAGGCCAGTAAAGTACCACACCAGTGAACTCCTGGTGTCATGCATGTAGATATTTTACCCTTGACTGGATATTTCATGTATCTTAAGACCATCTGATCCAAAGCTCTTAATAGCCTTATGTAAGCATGGACAGCTAGCTCTATGCTGTCAATATGAAAATTAAAGTTTCAGTTCTTTGGCTTAAAGAAAAAAAAATCACCAAGGCTTTCTTTCTCTCCAAGGCTTTTCTCATACTGGCCTTGGAATGCTTTTTTCTGATCCTCCACCTGTCTCAGCCTCATCTGTTCATCTTAAAGGATAGGCACTGTAGCATTAAGTTCAGCCTAAAATGGCAGAGTAAACGTTTGGGATGAGATAACCAAGACTGTTGGCTTGATACTTAGAAGCTGTTAACAGGAGTGAGAGATCACACACACAAACAGTAGATGTAATTAGGAGCCTACTGCTAAGTAAAACAAATCTGTCCTCAGTCAAATGGCTATAATACAGAAAATTTCTGTCCTGTCTGTAAAACAATGTTCTCATAATGACAGATCTCTTTTCTCATGTTTGTATTTGTCAAGCTGCTTTTTTCAATACCGTATTGAAATTCGGCATAGAGGTAAGTGAGGAAGTCTCTTCTGGACCACAGATCTTTAGAAATTCATCTTGAGATAATTTCTATCCACCCAGCCTGGAAAAACTCTCTCACAAGATCACTGCAAATACATAGATGGATCACTGTGTTGAGTCTATCCCAATAATACAGCTCTTCTATGGCTCTTCATGCAAGTTCTTACTCTGTACAAATGGGATGCACAAGGCTTAGAACCAGAACTAGCTTCTCTGGCTGGAGACGTCGGCAGCCCAAGGACCGGGCCCAGGGGATGGAGGAGAAGCTGAGCCAAGAATGGCTGTATTTGACTGTCACCTGCTACATTAAAGAATGACAGATCTATATTTGCCTAGGCAGACTTGAGTAAAAGCTATCTTAGCCTCCAATGTGACCATGCCACCACATTACATAACTCAATGTAGTAACTCAGCTTTTCATTACTTCTAAAAAGAAGTAATGAAAGAAATAAATCACGTGTAAGATAAATTGAGCACCTGTACAGCATTAATTTTTTATCTCTTTCACTCAACTTCTTTGACTATCTGACAGAAAAAATCCATAGCTCTCACCCACATACACATGGACCCACATGCTTTTGCAACCCTTTCTACTTTTTCAGGTGCATAATCTGGGTTATTGATGTATCTTTGCAGCTTTTGACAATATTTGAGGCTTTACATTTTCTTTATCCTATTCCAAAATCTTTCTAAGAAAATTGGTATATCCAAGAAGTTAGATGAGAGGTTTCAGAGATGAAATTAAAAAAACTAGCAATATAAAATTAGGAAATAATATTTTAACTAATACAAACTTGCATATTTTGAGTGATTTCATGTATAATGCTTTGAAGTGATTTACCACAACAAATATTTGATAAAGACAATGGGCCTTTAAAAAAAAATTACTGTAGATAAAAATCTAAATTTGTTAAAATTTGTTCTCTGCTTTAGAACATCTGAAAGCTGAGGAACAGCCCTCCTCCTGGGGAAAATGAAGGATAGCATGTGCAGCAAGACAGCAGATGTGCAAGCAGGGAAAGAGTTCAGAGATTACTGCTTCATAAGAGTCTGGACTAAAGTACAGTCATCACCCCTCTAGTTATAATTAATCAATGCAGACATTTCAAAAGCAAACTTCCAAAATTGCTTCTTCACCAGCAGAATGGGCCTTATGGCTTTCCGATAACTGAAATTTCAGACAAGTCACAACAAATTTGAAGTCTCAAGACAGTCTGCTAACCAAAGAACTGAGCTTTTGTTTTAATTCCCAAAAATGTCATGAATGTCTAATCATGCTTGCGTTTTCTCATACTGAAAATTATGCAGTTAGCCTTTATTACAGGTTCTTAAAGACATTTTAAAAACTGAATAGGTTTATGTGAAAACAGACCATCCTAGTAACAGTGGCCAAATTGTGAGAAATTGCTGCAATAAACAGTGTGTACAAGTAACTCCATCTTAAAAGAAATACCATAGTTGTAGTATTTTAAGATACTTGGAGTATGTAGTTTATGGACAGGTAAACTAAAAATGTATAGGAAGCTTCAAGGCATGAAAACCCCACTGCTACATATATTTTAAAAAGGTCTTTGTCATCTCTAGTTTCTGTTCTCAGCTTTGTAAAATGTATGTTGTTCACCATATCATCAATTAAAATTTATGCCTGCCCTTTGTTTTTTAATGACACTTTCCTGACAGAAAAGGTTTGCTTACCTCTCAGATGCTGGCTGTAATTTTTTCTTGAGACATTATGTCAGTACAGTCCCAAATGACTGCTGATTTAGAGCAAGAAAGTGGAGCTGAGTACACACAGATCAAAGTGTAAGACTATTTGAAAATGTTATGTATGAAAATTAATCAAAATGTGACAAACCAAAATGTAACAAACATCAATGCATGTCATACACATTTAATTTTTGTAGGTTACTCTATCTTCTTTTTCCTGTTTAGTCCTAGAACTTAGAGAGAAGGTAAGCCACAAGTTGGCAGCTTGTTCTGAATGTCTGTGAAGTTCAGAGAGACTGCATATCTGAGTGAGGCCAGTTAGATGTGCTAAATGTCAACACTGAACTTCTTTTAAGTTCAAAGGTATTCTTCACAGGGATTTTGGTCTAGGAACATCCATGTATAAATGAACATAGCACGGTGAAAAAAATATCTTTCATTTAAAATGGCTAGTGGGTATTTTGCTTGAGGAAAAATAAATACGGGATAAGTAATATTTTTGCCATGAAAGTTGTTTATAGACACAAGCAGCACAGGTAAAGGTGATTGGCCAATAGGAAAGACAGAAAAGCAATAAGAAATGTTGAACAGCTTACTTGGCATTTACAAGAATACAAATAGCTTGCTTTACCCTCATGACAAGAACAGGCGGTTTCATAAAAATTCCAATTTCAGAAATACATGCTTTATCTAAGGAGTCAAAAGTCTTATTCACAGCCTCTACAGCTGGGAGAACTTCATTCAGGTTTGAGCATGTTTAGTTATTGCTTGAGTCTCTTCTGCTTTCTGTTTAGCAATAGCTTCATCTTCCTGAAAATACAACAAACCTGACATTAAATATGCAGTCACAAATTTTCAATACGCAGTAATTTTTAGACGAGTTTATTCTTCACTGTTAGTGTTCACTACTCCACTTAGAGTGTACAGAGAGAGATGGGAAACATTCATGTACTTTATTCCACATGCACAGCAGCAGACACTGGAACTAGAAACATAGATCAGCCCAGGTTGGAAGGGACCTCAAAAGATCATCTGTTCTATCCTTTCATGGGAAAGAGAGCCTAGATGAGATTATCTAGCACCCCATCCAGTCACATCTTGAAAACCTCCATTGATGGGGATTCTACAACATCCTGGGGGAGGCTGTTCCAGTGATTGATTGTTCTCACTGTAAAAAATGTCTTTCTTATATGAAGATGAAACCTCTCCCGGTGCAACTTGTACTCATTGCCCCTTAGCTTCTCCATGTGAAGCCTTATGAAGAGAACACCTCCATTCTCTTTTTAGCTGTCTCCTAAGTACTGAAAAACTGAGATGAGGATTAGGACAGAATGCTATTATTTCGTAGCATTAGCAGCTATCATGCTTGTTAGCTGGTGGGGAATATAAAAAATAAATTTTGTTGTGCACTTTATGTGAGCTGTGTCCATGCATGTAGGACCATGGAAAGAGAAGAGAATAATATTACACAAACCAAAAAAGGTGCAGGTTATGAATTTCAGTATAGTATTAGCAAGATGAGAATATCTAGTTGTTATATGCTGGCCAATGTAAAAGAATGACCCTTAGCTGGTCTTGTAACTTTCTTTTATTGTCCTTTTTCATGTTCAGCCTGACTCAACACAGGTGAATTTCCACAAGCTTGGGGACAGCTAGTCAAATCCTTACTACACAGACACACAGAAAATAAGAGATGTAAATAAGGGCTACTTGAAAAACAAACAAACAAACAAGCAAGCAAACAAACAATGGATTTTTTAAAAAACAAATCTACATTTTGTAAATAGCTTTTTCTTGTTGTAAATTACTTCTTGTTGAGGATTTTTTCTGGTTATTCCCAAACTCACAGCGGCTAGCAGGTAGCAAATTGGGCTGAATACAAAAAGAGGCACATATGAGAAAGCTACAGGATTCTTTAGAGAAGAAAATTCCTCTGCATTGTTTTTCAATATGCAAGATTTATATATGCTCATCTGGTTAGTTTTATCTTGATAATGAATAGTCTATACAATTTCACTTCAAATTATCTTGTTCTTTTAACTATCTGTGTATTCTGCCACCACTGCATGTTGCAACTAAGATTTTAATGACCTTGAACGTCCTGGTTAGGACTGACCCCACTGTCCCCAGCATAACAGCTGCAAAGAATATACAGGCCAAGCCAAGTCCTGTGTACCTCACTGCCTGTTCTGCTCCAAAGGCATTTCTTTACTGTTAGCCCCAGTTAAGAACATACATTGGAGATAATGTGAATTTTTTTTGAAAGCAGCATTCTGAAGGCTGTCATCCTTTCACAGGAACAGTCATGCTGATGAAAACAGCAGTAGAGAAAGAGGTGATATATCTAGCTTCCTTTCCCTCTGTGATAGCGTGCCCCCTGCCGACCTGACCTTCATTTCCTGTAACGTTGGCCAAGTGATAACCACCAGTGGCAGTTGTAATGGATGTGTCTGGTCACGATGGCTGCATTGCAATGGCTCAAAGTGGATTCAGAGACAGACAACAACACAATTGCCAAGGGCTAATTTGAGCACTGCACCCACCTAACCACGGTGCTGGTCAATGTCCAATTCAATTAAAGTTTGGAAGAAACCAACATCTTTGGTCACTATGCAAAAATGACTATGAGTCAATCATCTTACCTCCATAAATACTGAGCAGACCAAGACCCATTTGAGCTCTCCTGCACGGCAGTGGGCTGTACACCAGGGTCTCCCCTTGATTAGGGATTATTCTCAAGGTTACTCCTTGAGGCTGAGAGATTACTTGCTGCAACAGATGCTCAGTAAGCAACTAATAGCATGCTAAATTTTGAAATCTTAGCTAAGTAATATAAAGGATTGATGGTGCATGTATAATCCTTTAGACATAAACCATTGACCAAGTCTGGGACTGGGATTGGATCCAGCCACACCTAGACTCCTCTCTGAGAATGAGTTTAGAAAGCAAGGCGTTCCTTTCTGAATTTCTGAACTTCTACACTCAATGTGAGGGTCTCCCTGAGAGTTTTGTCTGACCCTGTCCTCTATGCAGTAAATAATCAAGCGTACTATGCCATTGAATCTTGTTCAACTACTGTCGCATTTACCATTGAACTTTGTTAATTCACTGTTTTATATCAATAAAGTACATTGTTGCTTCTCTCTTATGAGCGAAGTGCATAACTCCATCTGTGACACCCTCCCAGACTCCGATGCCAATGCTTACTCTTGTATTGTTGACTTTCTTTTCTACTATGTCACATAATGCCTAGAATTACTGATCCTTAAATATAAAATTTCAGCTGTTAGTTATTGAGGAATAATACATTATCTCATCAAATATCATGGCTCATAAAAAATTGAGGCTTCAACATCTACTGATTTCTCTTTGGGGACTATCATTAAAGCTGAGAGATTTAATTTCATTTTATATACAAGCTGGTTTTAGATAAACCACTGTTCAACTGTTCACAGCCCTGTTCCTGAAATATAAGAAAATACTTCAAAAATTTCAGATTTTTTTTTAGTTGCTGGTCCCAAATATGTTAAAATTTATTTTTGTAATCTTATCAGCTAAATCAGTTGCATGGTATGTAATAATTTCTGATTTCTGTAATAGCCTGCTGTTGTAAAGCTCAGATTAATTTGATTGAGTTTTAATTGGCAAATGGACATCATAATATATTTATTTTAGTATTCATTCTGCTGGTGCTTTATCATGACTGATACTAGACATATCTTCATGTAAGATTCAAGAAGTCAAAATAGGATTCATTTGGAATTAGAACTCCCATTTTGAATTGGAACTTCTGCTCCAGCATTGTACTTTGAGTTTTACACCATACCACAAACATAACTGGAAACAAAATGGGCAGTATTTTTCTACCTTTTTTTGCTGATGAAGAAAAATGATGTGTCACATAACTACTTTTCAAAACTCTTGTTGTCATAATTGGTGATGTATTGTTTATGGCTACATCTTTTCAAACTGCAGAAAAGCAATTGAAGAACAGTACAAAAGCTGGAGAGACAGCAAATGGAGAATTATAGTCAGAAATAATTACATTCACCCCCCCCAAATTGTTTCTTTTTCTCTCCCAATATTCTCAATAAGAGCTTGATTAATTCTAAACACGAAGGGGATGTTCTATAATATTGTAGTCAGAGTTCTGTATAAAATCAAACTGCCATTTCAGTCACACTCATATGGATATCCACATATTACAAATGGTTTGTCTTTCATATAATCACTTCCAAGATCAACATTCAACAAAAAATGTCTTTGATACAGAAAGAAGTGCTTCTCTTGGAGACTGCAGGGAGGAAAAATTATTTCAAGAGTGGCTCTTCTCAAGTGCATAAGCTCAAAGAATATTGGGTTTCATAAGAGGTCCTAGAAAGGGCAGAATTTAGAATGCAAAATACTACTGTTGGAGAAAAAATGATCTTTTTTTTTTGTTTTTTGTTTTGAGACATTCTTATTAATCGGCTTGCAAGAAATTAGTAAATCAGAAGTGTGATGTACTACATATTCCTGGCTGACATCTTGGGACCAAATATTTATTTACTTTGTCATTAACACAAGCTTGTACATATAATTGATATGTTTGCTATTTGGACACCACAAACATTGCTGGATCACAGTAACCACAAATCCACATGAACCAATGTGTTGTGCAGCAGACCTCAAGGGGTGGAAATATTTGATGATGTGCATGAAAAGTCTTTCCAATAGGACTCCTATGCAGAACAAACAAAGTAGATTGAGAAAGAATTGAAATATTTGTTCAAAAGCAAGCAGAATTGTCCACAGCCAAAATAGGGTGGTAATAATTAGATCATCTACTCAGATGAAACCTTGTCCAGCCATATACTGCAAGCAGTAGAATTTTGGCTCATTATCTAACAAGGTGTTTTTCATTGTCAGCATTTACAATTTGCCTTAGAAGCCACAAATGAATGAATAACTGAACAAAGAAAATTCTGTATTATTCATCGTGTAATTAACAAAAATTGTGCAGAGTAAACTCTCAGCTGACAATAATTGATCACGATTTTTCATGTCCAGAAGATAAGTGTCATCACTTGTTGACAGACAAAGATGAGAATGACAGGTAAAGTAGTTCCATAGTTCTATCATATTAAAAAACAGTAGGTGAAAAGAAAATACCAGCTGCACATTTCCCATCATGACTGGCATAGTTTCTTCTAATATTGTGTGCTTGGTAGAATGTCATAACCTAGAAAAGTACAGTTGACCATCTCTGAGAGAATACTTAACTCCTTCCAAATATCAGTGAGCACAAATGTTTTAATAACTCAGTTTTCTCAGAGTGATAATTTAGACTTGGCAAAGCAATTTATATTATCTCTGTGCAGGACAAACAAAATCTTTCATCTCCACCACAAATGTGCTCTGTCAAAAATGACCTTGGTTCTCAATCTGCATCAATAATTCATTAAATAAGAATAAATTAAATTAAGAAACTTGTCTGTCCCTTCAACTACTTGTAAAGGTGTGAAAAATACTTCTGGAATGAACTATTCTTGTGGTGTGTTGTGCCTTATAATAATAATGTGCATTCACATGAAACAATCATACTTGGAGCAATATCATGGAGGACTGTTGGAGAGAGGCCAGAGGAGGGCCACGAAGCTGATCAGAGGGCTGGAGCACCTCTCCTATGAGGACAGGCTGAGAGAGTTGGGGTTGTTCAGCCTGGAGAAAAGAAGGCTCCAGGGAGATCTAATTGTGGCCTTCCAGTACCTGAAGGGGCCTACAGGAAAGATGGAGAGGGACTGTTTGTCAGGGAGTGTAGTGATAGGACAAGGGGTAATGGGTTTAAGCTAAAAAAGGGTCGATTTAGATTAGATGTTAGGAAGAAATTCTTTACTGTGAGGGTGGTGAGGCACTGGAACAGGTTGCTCAGAGAGGTTGTGGATGCCCCATCCCTGGAACTGTTTAAGATGAGGTTGGATGAGGCTTTGGGCAATGTGGTCTAGTGGAAGGTGTCCCTGCCCACAGCAGGGGGGTTATAACTAGATGATCTTGAAGGTCCCTTCCAACCCAAACCATTCTATGATTCTATGATTCTATGATTCTATGATTCTATGACCAGACATCAGAAGTAGAAACCCATCTTTTTGCATTAACTCAGGAACTGCTCTAACAATTCTTTTAAAAAGAAAGACATTCACACAGATATTCCTATATGCTTTAATGATCTAACAGAGTTTTAATTAACACTGACCATAATTCTGATATTTCTATATGTGTTTATTGGTATATTTATAATATATATTAAGAGCAGAATTTAGCTGGCAGTTTAAGGTCTAACCCTACTTATAAAAAAACTAGTTCAAATCCTAGTTTAAATCCCCAGTTTTCTGGATCCTGGATTTAAAGACCTTTGATTTCACAGTGTGCCACAACAACAACAACAACAACATCATCAACATCAACAACAACAGAAGTGCCTTCTGGAACATCCCATCTGGCTTATGTCAGATATTTCTCACAGGACAGGATGAATCTTCCTCTAGAATGTATTTTTTCTCTTGACTGATTATCAGACGGTAATATAGAGGGGAGGCAGCTATTTCTTAGCTGGACACCTACATCAAGATGAGGTGAATCTCACCAAATGCTTGGCATGTAGCCAGGCTCACATCCACAGTCTGCCCACATTCAGACACTGTTACCAAAAGGAAATAATTAATAATTGGCTCTGATATGGAAAAAAATTACAATCAAAACCTCAACTGAAGAAAAAACCAAGTGTATGGTTCCATTTCCATTACTACTGGATCTGTACTGGATTAAATCAAGTAGCAATATGCATTTCATCTTGATTGGTCCTGTGCCAGTGCTTGCATCATATAGAGCTTATATGAAGAGGTCGTCAGCCTCAGTGCACAAAGTGAACTCATTTAAACATTTTGCAGTGTTTAAATATGTGAATTAGCAGAGGGAATTTATACCAGTCTACTACATTTCAGTGCATGGCTGTGGTATTTTTGTTTTGTAGTATAAGCTATAAAGATCCCACTGTGAATGAAAGCCTCATAAAATAGGAAATGGAAAGTTTACAATGAGGGTTTCAACCAGCCTAATCTCTTCAATATTAAATGAGATAACAGATCTCATGGCATACTTATGTGATGTTTTCGCTCTTGGTCTGAGGGTTTCACTAGTTTTTTCATTTAAGCATGGGAAAAAAGATTTGAAACATGAAGACCAACAACCTTGGTAATGAGGTCCTCATTCTTTCTCCAAACATTTTCCTGACATTTAAACACCGAAAAGAGAAAAACAAATAAATGTGTTCATTGGGAGGATGCATACTTAATCTGGTTTATGAAAGGAAAGGATATTTCTTTGCTAAATGATGATTTGGGAGCTTAATTCCACACAAAAGGGTGACATGAACTGAGCTTGTCAAATCATTTTAGCCTCCTTCAATGTGACATTTCCTTATAATTCTGCTTGTACAGGTTAATTTCCTCTAAAGAAAATTACTTGGATTCAGATTTTTTTCCTTTTGGATTTGAGGAGAAAGTATATTGAACTTTGTTTAATCCAAAGTGTGTTTACTATCTTCTCTGTTATTCAATATCTATCATGGTCGTGGAGAGAAAATTCTTGAGAAGGCTGAAGAAAAGGGAAAAACATGTGGAAAAGCAGATTTTAGCATACATATCAGCTTTGCTTTAGTATCCATCTGGCCATTTTTAGCTACTTCCGTCTGTTTCTTAACAATCTTTCTATTGCAAAGCCTGCCTTGACAAAATTATCAATCCTTCATGCCTTTGCAGGTGCAGATTTCTACACCATTTTTCCACACAAAAGTTCCCCCTCATCCTCTCTGCATGCCTTTTCCTGGGGATGCTGCATGTCCTTGAATCCACTGGTCAGGGATTAAGATGTCTAGATCTCACTGACTCCATCCGGATTAACTCAGGTGTCTCTGTAACATGCACTTTGTTGTTCAGATGATCAAGAAATGTGTTTTAGATTCAGAGTGACACTTCACTTTAGTAGGAAGACATAATTATCTTGAGTTCCTTGTTTCATGGCAGGGAAACTCCAGGGAGGCGGGTGAGACCCACCACAAGCCAGCTGCTCTCACGGGAACCGCTGACGAGACCTGGGTGTTGCCAAAGCAATGGCGCCCACCCCCAACGCCTATAAAAAGCAGCCTAGGGAGTGCTAGCGACCTGGAGCGCGGCGAACAGAGTGGGCAAACAGAGCGTGGCACGTCAGCCAGGGCGTGGTGCGTCAGTTATGGCGTTTCAGCCAGGGCGTGGCGTATCAGTTTGCATGGCAGTTCATGCAGGCAGGGCGTGTGGGTAGGGTCCAGTCAGTCTACCTGCTCAAGAGGGGAGTCTGTTGGTGGTCATCACTCTCTCATAGAAGGAGCTCAGCCACGGCACTCACCAGGCAGAAAGCCCAAAGCTCTGTGCTCGCCAGAAGGCATGCGGCAACGCAGACAGAGCTGCCACAGAAGCATGCAGCCACCCGGCTCTCAGGCTGCAGGGAGTGTCTGAGCTTGGCACTGGCAGGGGAAGGCAGTAGTGAGATTGGCTGCCTGAGGTGTGACCAGGTGGATGATCTGCTCAGCCTGGTGGCAGAATAACGTGAAGCAGTGGAGAGGTTAAGGAGCATCAGAGAGGCTGAGATAGACTGGTGGAGCCAAGCTCTGCCCTCCCTGAGACAGAAACAGGGACAGCTAACAGACCAAAACCAACATGAAGGGGACCCTGTATCATCCCCTTGCCAGGCGGAAGGCAGCACCCTCAAAAAGAGGAGTGAATGGAAGCAAGTCCACGCTCTGTGTGGCAGGCAAACCTTCTCCTCTCCCACCTCGCCTTCCCATGTACCCCTGTGCAACAGGTAGGAGGCTCTGGCTGTGGAAGGCCACTCGAGCAAGGATATGGATGACAGTCAAGCCACACCAGAGGCAGCACCTAGGCCAAAAAGGCCTGCATCTCATGTCATGACCACCCCACAAAGAAGAAAAGGCGGGTAATAGTTGTAGGGGACTCCCTTTTGAGGGGTACAGAGGGCTCGACAAGCTGGGCAGACCCTCCTCTCAGAGAAGTCTGCTGCCTCCCTGGGGCCCATGTTAAGGACATTGCAAGGAAACTCCCCAGCCTGGTACGGACCTCTGACTACTGCCCACTGCTGCTCCTCCATGTGGGTGGGGATGAAGCAGAGTCACATAATGCTAAAGCGATCAAAAGGGACTTCAGGCTCTTGGGACAGTCACTGAAGGATTTGGGAGCGCAGGTAATATTCTCCTCCCTCCTTCCAGCTGAGGGCAGCAACACTGGGAGGAACAGGCGGACACAGTCCATAAACGCATGGCTCGGTGGCTGGTGTCAATGCCATAACTTTGGGTTCTTTGACAATGGGATGGTCTACACAGCACCAGGCTTGATGAACTCTGATGGAATTCACGTCTCTCAAAGGGGAAAGAGGATCTTTGCCCAGGAAGTAGAGGGGCTCATCGACAGAGCTTTAAACTAGGCTCAAAGGGGGAGGGGGATAACATCAGGCTTGTCTGCGACATGTTGTGGGACGATGTGCCCAGGTTGGAGGGATGAGGTGCTGGTGAGGGCCCTCAGCCTACTGCTCGGAGACGTGCTGGATGCACTGCAGCATGCTCAAAGCTTAGAGAAGATGAGCCAGGGGCTCCAGATGCAACGGGAATCAACAGGGAAACACTGGGAGAATACCTCAAAAGAATTCCAGCCACTCCAGCCAGTAAGTGAACCTCATCGGGGGCACAACTGAAATGCCTCTACGCAAACGCACGGAGCATGGGGAATAAGCAAGAGGGTTGGAGATGTGTGTGTGCCTGCAGGGCTATGACCTTATTGGCATTACAGAGACGTGGTGGGATAGCTCCTGTGACTGGAGTGTTGGGATGGAAGGGTACAGGCTCTTTAGGAAGGACAGGCAGGGCAGATGAGGAGGGGGTGTCACTCTCTATGTCAATGACCAGCTGGAGTTCCTGGAGCTACACCTGGGGATGGATGAGGAGCCGACCAAGAGCTTATGGGTCAGAATTAAAGGGAGCGCTGGGGCAGGGGACATCATAGCGGGGGTCTGCTAAAGGCCACCTGACCAGGGAGACCAAGCAGATGAGACCGTCTATAGTCAGATAGGAGCAACCTCACGTTCACAGGCCCTGGTCCTTATGGGGGACTTCAACCACCCCGACATCTGCTGGAGGGACAACACAGCAGAGCACAAGCAATCCAGGAAGTTCCTGGAATGTGTTGATGACAACTTTCTCCTCCAAGTGACAGAGGAGACAACGAGGAGAGGTGCCATGCTGGACCTTGTTCTCACCAACAAGGAGGGCCTGGTAGGGGATGTGAAGCTCAAGGGCAGCCTTGGCTGCAGTGATCACGAAATGGTGGAGTTCAAGATCCTCAGGGCAGCAAGGAGGGTGCGCAGCAAGCTGGACTTCAGGACAGCAGACTTTGGCCTCTTCAGGGATCTGCTTGGTAGAATACCATGGGACAAAGCCCTGAAGGGAAGAAGGGCCCAAGACAGCTGGCTAGTATTCAAGGGTCTCCTCCTCCAAGCTCAGGAGCAATGCATCCCAACAAAAAGGAAGTCAAGCAAAAACACCAAGAGGCCCCCATGGATGAACAAGGAGCTCCTGGGCAAAGTCAAACAAAAAAAGGAAGCCTACAGAGGGTGGAAGCAAGGGCAGGTAGCCTGGGAAGAATACAGAGAAACTGTCCAAGCAGCCAGGGATCAGGTTAGGAAAGCCAAAGCCCTGATAGAATTAAATCTGGCCAGGGATGTTAAGGACAACAAGAAAAGCTTCTATAGATATGTCAGTGATAAAAGGAGGACAAGGGAAAATGTGAGTCCCCTCCAGAATGAAACGGGTGACGTGGTTACCCAGGATATGGAGAAGGCTGAGGTACTCAACAACTTCTTTGCCTCAGTCTTCACTGGCAAATGCTTGAGCCACACTGTCCAGGTCACAGGAGGCAAAGGCAGGGACTGGGAGAATGCAGAACTGCCCACTGTAGGAGAAGATCAGGTTCGAGAATATCTAAGGAACCTGAAGGTGCACAAGTCCATGGGACCTGATGAGTTGCATCCACGGGTCTTGAGGGAACTGGTGAATGAAGTGGCTAAGCCACTCTCCATCATATTTGAGAAGTCCTGGCCATTCAGCGAAGGTCCCACTGACTGGAAGAGGGGAAACATAACCCCCATTTTTAAAAAGGGAAAAAAGGAAGACCCAGGGAACTACAGGCTGGTCAGTCTCACCTCTGTGCCTGGCAAGATCATGGAGCAGATCCTCCTAGAAACAATGCTGAGGCACATGGAAAATAAGGAGGTGATTGGTGACAGCCAATATGGCTTCACTAAGGGCAAATCATGCCTGAAAAACTTGGTGGCCTTCTATGATGGGGTTACAGCATTGCTGGACAAGGGAAGAGCAACTGACATCACCTGCCTGGACTTGTGCAAGGCATTTGACACTGTCCTGCATGACATCCCTGTCTCTAAATTGGAGAGACATGGATTCAATGGATGGACCATTCACTGGATAAGAAATTGGCTGGATGATCGCACTCAGAGTTGTGGTCAATGGCTTGATGTCCAAGTGGAGAACAGTGATGAATGGTGTTCCTCAGGGGTCGGTACTGGGACCAGCACTGTTCAACATCTTTGTCAGCGACATGGACAATGGGATCGAGTGCACCCTCAGCAAGTCTGCCGATGACACCAAGCTGTGTGGCATGGTCGACACGCTGGAGGGAAGGGATGCCATCCAGAGGGACCTTGACAGGCTGGAGAGGTGGGCCCATGCGAATCACACGAAGTTCAACAAGGCCAGGTGCAAGGTCCTGCACATGGGTCGGGGCAATCCCAAGCACAACTACAGGCTGGGCGAGGAATGGATTGAAAGCAGCCCTGAGGAGAAGGACTTGGGGGTATTGATTGATGAGAAGCTCAACATGAGCCAGCAGTGTGCGCTTGCAGCCCAGAAAGCCAACCATGTCCTTCATCAAAAGGATTGTGACCAGCAGGTCGAGGGAGGTGATTCTGCCCCTCTACTCTGCTCTTGTGAGACCCCACCTGGAGTACAGCATCCAGCTCTGGGGTCCCTAGTACAAGAAAGACATGGAGCTGTTGGAGAGAGTCCAGAAGAGGGCCACGAAGCTGATCAGAGGGCTGGAGCACATCTCCTATGAGGAAAGGATGAGAGAGTTGGGATTGTTCGGCCTGGAGAAGAGAAGGCTCCGGGGAGATCTAATTGCGGCTTACCGGTATCTGAAGGGGGCCTAGAGGAAAGATGGTGAGGGACTGTTTATCACGGAGTGTAGTGACAGGACAAGGGGTAAAGGGTTTAAGCTGAAGGAGGGTCGATTTAGATTAGATGTTAGAAAGAAATTCTTTACTGTGAGGGTGGTGAGGCACTGGAACAGGTTGCCCAGAGAGGTTGTGGATGCTCCCTTCCTGGAAGTGTTTAAGGCCAGGTTGGATGAGGCTTTGGGCAATGTGGTCTAGTGGAGGGTGTCCCTGCCCGTAGCAGGGGTGTCACTGAAATCCAGGAATAAACCTCGTAACACCAATGTAGTGTTAAAAGGCAGGCATTCTTTATTGCAGCGCTGGATGCATGGTGGATAGCTCCACCCAACATGCATGTCAGGTGATCACCAACACACAGGTTATGTAGGATCAAAATATACATATTCATCGTTTTTCTCAGAAAAGGCACTCATATGATAATCATTTCTTGGAATTCATTTACATATTCTCCTCCCCATCACGCGTGCTCAGTGATTTGAGTTGATGGTCTTCAAGAGATCACTGGTGGTCATCAGTGGTCGCGCACCCGTGTCCACTGGATAACCCTCTTCTTGCGGGCATGCACAGTATCATTGTTGTGGATGGACCTGTCCATAACTTCATAAGATTAATATCTCCAAACCTATTGTTCGGTTGGGTAGGGACTGTACATGGAACATAGCAGCATTGTACATTGCCATGGTCAGTTAGCTTCATTACCTATTACCTTGGTTACAAACTAATTATCTCAGACTGATTCTATAGTTTCTGTCTCACGGCCCCTATCCCATGGTTACAGGGGGGTTGGAAGTAGATGATTATTTAGGTCCCTTCCAACCCAAACCATTCCATGATTCTATGTTACCTCACCAGTTGAGAGCTTTTCTGTATGAAAAGCAGGTACCAGTTTTTGGTTTTGTTCCCTCCAACTTTTTTAAATGCAGTTACCAGTTCTCAGTTTTGTTCCCTCCAGCTTTTATAAATGCAGTTGCCAGTTTTTGTTTTTGTTCCCTCCAACTTTTTAAAATAGTACCTCTGGTCATTCAGTGCTAATCTGTGCACATTTAAGTTGCCTGCTGCACAATGTGTGATTACTGTAGTTTCTTCCCAGAGGGCCAGTGAGAAAAGCTGGAAAGTCCCTGAACTGTACATTTGGTTAAGTTGTTGATAGTAGCCAATGTTTTTGGAGAATTTACAGCATTTTAAGGATGAGACCTATGCTGTACTCTTGAAAGATTAGGCTCTGGAGAAGGATCATTAGAAAAGTAAAACATTACTTATAGTAAAACACTATGGACCAAGACCATGACTTTCCAATTCCAAACTTTACTGAAGTCCTCGGTTTTAAATTACTTGCTGCTCAAATAAATGGTAGCTTATTTTATCCGCACATTCTTACAAAGCATTTACCTAGATTTATATATACATACACACACAACTATATAAAGATGTATCTGATTTTATCAGGCCCTCCTTTGACTTTTTATCTTTTTTTCTGTTTCTTTTTTTTTTTAATTGTTTTTCACTTTTTGAATTGCTGTGTGAAGACACGGATATTTAGACTTTACAGATCCTTTTTCTTCCTCGGTTAAGAACAGTAGTTCTCACAAGAGAAAGTGAGTTAATTTGGGTCTGTCATTACGTTTCAGAAGTTCAGTCTTTCCAAATGATTAGTAATCATTCCTCTGATGATGCCAGAAAATAATTCAATTTTGACAGCAAACCTAGATGACCTTTCTGAAATACTTATTTACCTACTGAACTCCTCTCACTGAAACCAGGGTATCAATATTCTGTCCAGACTTGACAGAGCACTGTATTCATCAAAAAACCTAGACAGTGATCTTTTCAGTTATAACGCAAATGCAATATCCTCCTCTTTCCAAATGAGATAGATGAAAGATGGATATAAGACACTTCTTAGGATTTTACTTTTACTTCTTTCTTTATATATAAGTATCTTGATTTCCATGGGAAATGCTATCTGCTATAATCCAATCCTGATATTTCTATTTCTCTTGCTTTAAGTCCAATAGCTGCCTGTCTAATTCATCATTTTCAAATATATTAGGGAATTTATCAGGGAGTGTAGTGACAGGACAAGGGGTAATGGGCTTAAGCTGAAGGAGGGTCGATTTGGATTAGATGTTAAAAAGACATTCTTCACTGTGAGGGTGGTGAGGCACTGGAACAGGTTGCCCAGAGAGGCTGTGGATGCCCCATCCCTGGAAGTGTTCAAGGCCAGGTTGGATGGGGCTTTGGGCAATGTGGTCTAGTGGAGGGTGTCCCTGCCCGTGGCAGGGGGGTTGGAACTAGATGATCTTTGAGGTCCCTTCCAACCCTAACCATTCTATGATTCTACGATTCTCTGAATTCCACAGAATGAAGAATACTTATATCTTTCAAGAAGTCCTCTATAACAATCTACAGGCAAGATTGTACATACATTTGATTTCCACTTGCAACAATGGAAACAAAGTCATAAAAATTGGTATTAACAGCATAAATACTACACATTATAAAACATATGTAAGTCAGATTTAAAAAAAAAAAAGCTGTTAAACATCAGAAAAACATTTCAAACTCTTAAAAGGGAGGGGGGGGAAAAATAATAACCAAACACAAAACCCCACAAACCCACAAAAAACCCCAAACCCATCATTCTTGATAGTTTTCTTTTTATGTCTACAAGTCACGAAGTCAGAAAGACTCATAACGTAGCTTTCATATTAAGAGAGCATTGGTCATGGAGTGCTTTCAGCATACAAAAAGACTGATAGGACTCAAAGACGCAATGTCACAGGACCTTTAAAATGTGCATAAAAGGAAATTTAGACTAGAAATGAAAAGAGATTCTGAAACATTTGAATAAAAGGATGGTCACTAAAACCTTACTGATTGTACAAAAGATTAGAGAAGATGAAAGGACCTATTGATTTTGATATGAATAATCACCATAGATAACCCATCCCCATAAAAATAATTTTATGGGTAGATAGCATCCTAGGTTTATTTTTTACACAAGGCAGAACTCCCGGGAAGGATATGTACTCTGTATTGCAAGCCATGGGTATACAGCTATGCAGCTTCCACATTTAGACTGCAGTTGCATCCAAGTCAAGCTATCCAGGTGGCTGGCTGCACAGCTTCTTAAGCACTTGATCCCAGCGCTCAGCATGGGATGCTCCTGTTTTCAGTAAATTACAAATATCTCCTTCAATTTTAGGTTACCACAGATTATGTTTGATTGCAGGACTAACATAATTTGTTTCTTTCCACGTCAGCAAGATCTTCATATAGTTTATCAGCTTTTTCTGTTCCAAACTGAACTGAAATTATCTGAATAAATTAAAGCTGTGGAAAAACAAAATAAAAATAAAGCGGCACAGATCTAAAACTT
This sequence comes from Grus americana, assembly GCF_028858705.1. Lineage (NCBI taxonomy): Eukaryota > Metazoa > Chordata > Aves > Gruiformes > Gruidae > Grus > Grus americana. Next base: position 53,287,673 of record NC_072891.1, read on the forward strand.
CCTACAATTTGTTCACATTTTCAAAACTGGAAATTTAGCAACAGGCTTATAAATAAATTTGGTTTTACATACCAAAAACTAGTGCTTAAAATACATGCTTAATTTTTCCAGTATGTTTACACCCTTATCTCCATTTTCAGTTTAGTTTTTCAGCTCATTAAAAGCTCCACCTCCACATCTTTCAATATAAGGCTAAAATAAGCAATTGAATTCTCTAATTACGATTAAGCTGTATTTCATGCCTTATTTTCTGCCAAGTCACTCTCACAATGCAGCTGAAATATTTCACCTGTTGCACCTCTCAGCCTGTATCTAGACATCCTTTCTTACTCAATTTTACCTTGCACATCAAATTAATTCCTCCTACCTAACTACCTCTATGATGAGGTATCTTCTGGCACTAGGTAGAAAGGAATTAGTAAAAAGTCTTGAGTTTCCACTTACAGAAGTCAGTCAAAGCAAAGTAAAATCTTTGCCAGTGCAGAGAAGATTAGAATGTAGAAACATTTACTTTTCTGAAAGTTGATTGTCTCTGAAAAGGTCTTGTGATGGATAGTTAAGTGACAATGGTGCAGCTTAAAATCCTTTTCAGTATAATTGTTTTGCTGAAATCCTTCATTTAAGAAAAAACTCTTTCAGGCTGGAATTTGTCTCTAGTGTGAAACAAGTGGTGTCAGTCACTGATTCCTTTCCTGTTTGTTCCCTTGGAGTAGAATGATCAAAATGTTTTGTGTAATCCACCCTTCCACGGGACCTGTAAAGGGATAGTGAGAATAATTAGCTCTCCCTGTTACGGGTATCATCCACGTATATCTGCCAAGTAACTTACTCTTGAACTACCACAGGACCTCACTTACCTGCCCAAGAAACATTATTGAAGGGGAAATAAACTCATTTCAGCCATCTATTCTACAGATAAGATGCAAACTGTGCCTTTTTCAGCATCTCAGTACTTCTCTAGTCACCAGTAAAGCACCATGAGGAAAGGCAGTATCTTTTATTGAATTTGTTGACATTACAGAAAAATGAGTAAGCTTTCAGGAGGAGGGACCTGACTTTGGGCTCTCCCTGCATGCCTGGAAGCATGCTTGTGGGTTGTAAATAAAGCACTAGTTGGTGTATTAAAAGTTACCACCTTTTCCTATAAACTCTGCCTCATTAAGCTCTCCTTAGGCTGTGCATAGGCAGGCAGTATTGTCTGGTCAGCATGTTATTTCAGTTTGTGGTGTTCCCCACAGTTGCCCTTCTTCCTTCCTACTCAAGATTGTTTGAGCACCAGGCTACAAACCAAATCAGGAAACAAGTAGACTTTTTTTTTTTTTTTAAAAAGAAAAAAAAAGTGGAAATATTGTGAATTTTTATGTTGTTCTGTTACTGGTTTTGTGGGAAAGGGGCATTGCTGAATGAGTTTACCATGCAGCTCCACCAACAGGTACCAAGGAAGAACTGGTGTACACTGGAATCCATGAGAGCTGACAGGAAGCTGGAACTTTTTAAGACAGCATTGTTGCTGGAGAAGATGCACCATCAAACCCTTGCCATTGCTGTGGCAAACACATTACTATTAACAGCCCAAAAGCATTACCAGTTTTCTCTACTGAAAAATAGGTCATTTACTTTTGTGCCAGACTTTCAAACAGAAGATTAATTTCTGCTTGTCCCTTAATTTCCAAATTTTTTAAGAGGTCCTCTTAAGTCTTTAGATCTCTAGGGCTACAGTGATTACAGCATTATATATATTTCAGTCTATTTTTGACAACTGAGACAACAGCCAGGCAAAATTCTAATTTTATTAATACAGACATTTCATAACGTGCAAAAGAATAATTTCCCTGCTAAATGTAAAGGCCCGTGCCCCTTTGGCTTGTGAAGACATGCAGCTTCAATCACCTCTGTTTTCCATCGTTTCAGTTATATCAGACATTTGAAAGCAACTATTTTTGTGATATGTTCACCTTAAGAAAGTCACCAAATATAACTGGCTTGCACACAACATATACTGTGATTCCAAATTGTTTGGCTACAAATCAACATTCAAAGTTAGACAGGTTTGTGTAGGACATGTTTGCATACCTGGTGCAATAGAAATAAAGTGAGCTGATTTCCTTCCTGGCTATTTCAGACAGCATAGGATGGAAATACTGCTGCTGTCTGTTGTCGATGAGGTGGTTGTGGAAAAATCTTTGGGTTTCGTGACAACATAACCTGCATTCGATCTACTCCTACTACAGGATCACAGTGGAGAACACGTACATAAAAAAGAGATGGAGTACTTTGTTGGTTAAAATCAGAAAGTTTCATTCTATGTTACCATAATCTTTAAAAATCTTTAAAAGTGGGAAAAGAATTTGTCAGATCTATTCAGGAAGCCTTATTGGCAGTGAAGAGTGTTCACTAATCCAACAACATCAGAATATGAATAAAAAAGCATAATAAAGTAAAAAGTGAGACATTATACAAAATCATATAGTGCCTGCAAATATCTGTGGCAGAAAACATAGAAAGAATAATTCTAAAGGAAGAAGAAAAGAGAGAGATTGCAAAATGCTAAAATATTAAGTCTAGAAAAAATTCAAATTCAGAAATGAAATATTTTATCCTCCTTTATATTTCTTCATCAGTTGGAATGGAATTAAGAACTACGATGGAATGGCACAGAAATCATAACTGGACAGAGTGGCCTGTTAAAAGTGAAAACAAGAAAAAAGGAAAGGGAATGTTAATGTGTGTTCATGTTATTAACATTACTAATTTCAATATTATTGCGTGCATATATTATTGACCAATGTTTCCAACTTACCTCATAAGAAAGGTATTTAAAATGTTTACGATCTTTATTAAAATATATTCTGTGAACAAACTTAAGCAGGGAGGAAAAAACTGCCATCTTATATCTGGTTATGTAGAGCGGACATCTACAAAAATTTGCCTTTTTTTAATCCTGGCCAGGGACAGATGTTTGAAAGGAGCAGTAAATTCCCTTAAGAAATATATCAAGCCCATTGATATGTTACTTTAAGAAAAATGTCATGCTTAATTTCAGCAACTCCTCTCTTAGTGCTGTGGAACACAACTGGATTATCTTGATTAGTTTAGCTTGGAGAGCTATTCATGTTACTTAAAGTAATAAAACTGGTCTGTCATAATAGTGTCTGATGACTGGCTGCACTATGAATCCCACCGGTAGATTATAATCTGAGTAAAATATTGTTAGTTACAAAATATTAGCCATTTTGTTCTTTATGTCCACTCTTCTATTAGCTATAGGAAAAGAAAAAAATGAAGAACTGATCATTTTTCAGTGTCACTTTCAGAATTATGGGCATCTCAGCTGATTTACGCTGGTTCTTCTCCTTTATGAACTAAATAATCATTGTCCCTCCAAGCTAATGTACTATATGTAAATTTAATCATATAACTTGCAGTATTCATTGCCTTTCTCTGGCTCTTACCAATCTGGACCATATTTCTCTGGAAATAATATTTTAAATCTGGTGGGAACAAACTGCAGAGGCAGATTTAACTGAGAAGGCAAACAGAAGGCAGGAGCAGAAAAGGAAGCTAGAAGCCTATGTCTACTCTTTAAAGTATTCACTGAGTGTACTCACACATCTGTTTTAAAGTAAATGACGAAAGATGAGTCAAAAGGGGTTGGTTAATTTGGTTTTCAGGCAACACACATTAGATACCTGAGCAGCAGAAAAAGCAAATGAGCTAGAGGGACAAAATGTGCCTTGATTATCTCTGTAAATCAAATGTATTTACACTAATTTATATGCAATCTTTTCAGGTTAAGTGTTTCCCCTCCATTTGCCTTCTTTTTACACCTTTTGGGGAAAAAAAAAATCTGCAGAAACCATAAGCTTCTTTCATCTAGTCTGAAAGCAGATAAAGAAAGACTAAAGTACCAGGGTGATTAACTAAAAATCATTTACCCTAAAAAATCCAATTACATCGGGGGGGGGGGGGGATGAGGGAGGAGGAAGGTTCTTAAGATGCAGTCATGAGAAAGTGGAGCACTGCAAAGGTCGATGCTAGATAGCATAGTGCCCTTAATTCTCCTGACCAAATTAATAGGGTGCTAGAAGGCACCAGGTTAAAAACAGCTTTATCTTACCTTGGACACACTCTGACAAATCACATAAATTAAAAACATAACGGGATTTGACTGGTGCTAGGATAGGACCAGTACTCACGCTCTGATGAATTTCCACAGCAGCATCCACAAATTTTGTTGCAGTCTGCTTTACTGCTTAAGCAAATTCTGCTAAGACGACCTTCAGGATAGCTTATGTGCAAAACAGAAGCAGAAGAATAAAACACACTCAGAATGCAATATGCAGGAAATTTACTTTGATCATCAAATACCTGCAGTCTCATTCCATTATCGTTTAAAGGAATCTTAGCTGAAAAATTTAGCATAACAGAAGACAGACACATTAACCATAAAACTATAGTAAATAAATTTAAGCTTTAATTTAAGAATTATATTGTTTGAGTTCAAGAATTTAACTGGAAGGTGCCTGCACTTAGTCTTTTAATTCATAGCCAGACATCTACATATGAAAGGGACTGTGCTGCAGGGAACAAATTAATGTCTGTATCAAGAGGGAAAGGGCCTCGGGAAAGGGCACTTAAGTACTTTGCACTCCACCTTCTCTGACCTGAAAAGCTGTCTATCTCCAGATAATCTGGGCAAAGCAGGTAGACCTAAGAGCAGCCCAGGACAAGGTAAATACATGATGAGCTCTGCACTGACGCAATGGAGAGATACAGGTGAATCCCTTAGCCTTCTTCCTGATGTCCAAAACTCTGTCACATTCTGTTTCCAAGCACACAATCTCCTTTGCTGAAAGATGCAAAAAATTAGGAAGAAAGGAAGAAATGTGGAAAGAAGTGTTGAAACAAAAATAAATGTGAAGGATGAGGGGAAACATCAACGTTTGGCCAGAAGACCAAGGGACGTGATTCTCCCCATCTGTTCTACTCTTGTGAGACCCCACCTGGAGTGCTGCGTCCAGCTCTGGGGGCCCCAGTACAAGAAAGACATGGACCTGTTGGAGAGAGGCCAGAGGAGGGCCATGAACCTGATCAGAGGGCTGGAGCACCTCTCCTGTGAGGACAGGCTGAGAGAGTTGGGGTTCTTCAGCCTGGAGAAGAGAAGGCTCCGGGGAGATCTAATCGTGGCCTTTCAGTACTTCAAGGGGGCTTATCAGAAAGTCAGAGAAAGAGGTTTTTACCAGACCCTGTAGTGTCGAGACAAGGAACAATGGTTCTTAACTGAAAGAGGGTAGATTTAGATTGGATATGAGGAAGAAATTTTTTTATTATGAAGGTGGTGAGAATATGGGCAATGCAAACTGATACCACCATCCTAAGTATGATTCAAGTGAAGACTGGTGGGACTTATGAATCACAGGCAAAATAATAAAAAATCAGTGTGGCTGGGTGTACTTGTATTTTATCCAGACAGTTAAAATTGCATAAGGCCTCTCCTGTTTTTTAGATCAATCTACTGTTTAGCATTAGCCTTACCACCAGTGCTTTATGAAGGAAGCACCAGATCACTCACGCTCTGCACAGCTCCATCTTTCTGTCCTTGAAATGGTTACAGTATTATTTTATCAGCCTTCACAGGCATATTATAGACTCAGTGTATTCATTTTAGTGCTATGTTGGCATAGAATTTGAGTATCCACAGAGAAGATACATACTATACCAGATAGTATACTACTGGAATTATAGACTTAAGAGCTTTATAATGAAGGTCTCAAAAATTAGATGAGGTTGTCTATGAAATTTTAACGTTCCTCTATTGTATCTGTCCAGATTACCAAACAGATAGTTTTGACACACCATTATTCTTATGAATACAAATTTCCCCTCTAGGCTGGAAAGAGCAATGAAACAAGGAAGTCAGCACAAGGAGAGCATTCTTGCCAGCTAAACTGCTGCTGAGGTATGTGAAAAATCACTGAAGATTGAAAGGATTGTAGCTAACACACCTCTGTTTGTATCATGTTCTCATAATGTAGACTAGAGCACATTGTTTTGTGGTGCAGGCAGAGGAACAGACGCTAAATAAGAAGCTAGGAAAAACAAATAATTGCTGGAGAGTAATATTAGAATCGCCATTTGAAGAGAAAGGCTAAATTCAGAAACTGACTCCTCTATGTATACCATTAAGCACTACTGAAAAGCACTCTTGCTGCTTAGTCCCTGGGCTCGTAGAGCTCCTCAAACAGAAGTGATATGCAATACAAATCATAGAGTACTTGAGATCACATCCTTGCATACACTCAGAAATGGAAGAAAATCTCTGAATTTTGGAGAATAAATGCAAAGAATAATAAAAACAGAATTCATGATATATTTAAAAACAGTAAAAAGTAATAACTCCATAACTCTATAGAGAAGTGTGGAATCCAAATAACCTTACCAGATTCACTACATGAATAATTTATAGGCTGAGGTGAACTTTTTTTCTTCCAAAACAGTTTATCCCTGTGCTAGACACCTACAAAATCTGTCGAAGCAACTCACGAGGAGTCTTAGAGGTATAATGACCCAAGTTATGCATGTGTAAAGCATGTACAGAAATAACAACTCTTATATTTCCTTGTGCACTAGGAAATAAACAAAAAAAAGGAATTAATTGAGAGACATAAAATTGCTTATAGTTTCCATTTATAAAATTAAAATTATAGATTTGGAGTAACACTTTAATTTTTTTGTCTCATAACTATTTGTTTACAACAAAGAAAAAAAGCTATATTGTTGTTGTTATTTAACTTTGTAGGACCTTTGAAGTTTCCAATAGGCAACAGGGTGTAGTTTTACATGAAGGGAATACCAGCCTACAAATCTTGTCATGGTGCGGACATCTTGGTAACAGTTTTATTCACAACCTCATGCTATGATACTCAAGAGCAAAACCAACAAGGTCAGTAGAAAAAAATCAGCAAAAAACCTGTTGTGAAAGCAAGGTGCATCTGAAAGAAAGAGTAAATTAAGGACAGATGGGAGAAAAAAATGAGGTTCTCATGGCGTTTCACCTAGAAGCTGAACGAGTTGGTAAATACTTATATCAGACAAGTAATTTATATTCATCACTTCATCACAGATAACCTCAAGATGAACACAAATTTTCTCAGTATTTGTTACATTCTCTAGTTTAAAGTCTTAGTAAATAATGGCAAGACATTTTACTATCCCAGACATCTCTACTATCCCAGACTGTTTTCTAAAATCTAGCAAGGCCACACTTCAAAAAGAGTTTCAGCTTTCAGAAAAGTCCACAATGGTTAATTTCTGGAATGTGTTGCCATCAGGGTTGGCAGAGGAGGAAGAATATATGGGGCAGAGGATCTGCCGAATTTGGGGAAGCAGAGCTGACCAATGAAAGATTTTGATTAGTTTCATAAAGGAAGTAAGTTGCTGTATATGTCTATTTCTTACTAGTTGTGTTTCTCGGGCTCCCCAAAATGTCACTTATCTATTGTTCATTTTACACCAACATATTTTTTATGGGCAGATATTTGCTGTTCAGATTATGGAGTGAATACTTTGTAAAGAAAGGCATGTCTGCATTGCAGACAGAATTACTGACATTAAAAGCCAGTTTACAACTCAGCAGAAGAGTCTGTAGTTGTTCAGTTGTACTGGCAGCGGCTAAACCTAGATATGAAATAAATATGGAGCGTGTTTATTTCTATTACTGTTAGTAACTTGGCTGACAGGCTGTATACTATGAGTATAATCTTAAAATAATTTTTTAATGTCAGAGTGTATGATATGATCGAGCATCGCATTATAAATCATACTGATAATAATTTTTAAAACTTCTTCATATAACAAGCTCTGTGTTAAAATAAATTTGAAGTATGAGATATCTCAATTTTGTGCTCAGCTGTAAAACTAAAATAACTACATCTGTTAAATTATAGAGCTGAAGTTTCATTTGCTATGTTACAATTTAATAGTAATTTGACTGTGAAGCTAATTTTCAAAGTCACCATGCTCCATAATATGTCATTAGAATCACTGAACCATAGAATCATAAAATAACTTAGGCCAGACGGGACCCCAGAGATCTTGTATTTCAACCTCCTGCTCAAAGCAGGACTAATCAAATTAGGTTTCTTGTCCAGTAGAGCACTTGTCTCTGCTTGTCCAGTAGAATGTTGAGCACTTCCAAGGATGGAGACTCAACAATCTCTGTGAGCAGACTGTTCTAGTATTTGCTCACCCACATGGTAAAAAAAGAAAAAAATCTTTATGTCCCCTGAGTCTTCTCTTCTCCAGGCTAAACAAACCCTGTTCTGTCAGTCCTTGTTAATATGTCAAGTGTTCCAGCCCCCTGACTATTCTGGTGGCCTCCCACTGGACTTAACTCTAGTATGTGAAAATCTGCAGCAGAAAGTACTTCAAAATGTTGCCATTCAAATAAAGAAATAATTAGGAAAATAATTACCTCAAACTTTTTTTTTCTTCTTCAATTTGGATTCAATAATTTCTTGTGTTCTTGATAATGTCTGAGCAGAGAAATTTAGATATATTGGCACATAGCCTGTTTATCTTGAATTTGTTTTAGCGGGCCCTTTGCAACTACAGACATCAGAAAGAAATGCAAAATATAGCATATTTTCAGTGGTGTATAGTTACGTGCATCCATTTTATGCTTCATTATGCAATAGTGTGTACAGTTTTATTAAATAATTCAAAAGAACGGAAGAAGTGAAACAGATGCCAACCCTTCCTTCTGCTTTCCAGTTCACCTTGCAACAGGCTGTTGTGCTTCTCCCCTCCACTTCCAGAGAGACACAGCAGCACGAACCAATGTACCCAGGACATTCCACATTGCACCTGCAATGCCTGTTGCTTAGAAACAATGAATTACCGTATAAGCTCAGCAACCTTTTTTTTTACCAAAACCACATATTCCAGAGGAAATAAAACTGAGAAAGATCTAAAGAATAACTTGCTCCAAGTTTATTTTCTTCTTAAAACTAAATTGAGTGTGGTTACTAAGTTACCATTTTTTCTTCTTAATGTATCCTAAACCCACGTCTGGCCACATGATGACCAGGCCTGCATCTTGAACAGCCACTCATACTGACATGGATTAAGATGCATGAACAGAGAAAATCATTGCTCAAGAGAGCACTGCTACGCATGTGCCAACATTGAATTTCCTCTGCCATGATGTTACACTTTCCTAGGAGCGGTAAACAGTTGTAAACTCCTGATTACAGCTCTCTGATGTATTTTTCTTATTCTGTCCTCCCTAATTTTACTATCCAGAAATCCAGTCAACTATCTTCTCTTCAACTTTTAAGATTGCTAATTAATGTTTTAAGGATTATTACAGGATTATCAATGTCTGATAATTTTGAAGGACGCCACTGTTCAAAAAACACTCTTTGTTATACTTTTTAGTCTCACAGTCAGTTTCCACCAAATACAGATACATTCATATATCACTTAACAGCCCTGGAATGAACATCAAATGGAACTCACTGTGCCAAGAAGAAATCTGGCTACTAGAAACCAGCCTTCTGGACTACAGGGAGTGAAGAACTCACCACTATGCATGTATTCCTGGGAAGTCTCAGACAGCACAAGGAATGCACAGCTGGCACCTGACTGCCCTGAATATCAAGTCCTCTCCCTTCAGCAGAATAAAGATTTATATGCAGGATTCACTGGTGGCTTTTAAAGGTGTCCCCCAAAAACCTGCAGCACTGCCATGGCTTGCTTTTTCACCTATTTCCCTATTATCGTAATTGATGAGATTAATACTGTCGGGCTCTGGCAATAAGATAGGTGAGGTGAAGACTAGGCTGGATCTCCTGAGTGTGAGTGTGGAAGAGAAGATGAACACTTCTGTACTGCTAGGACTTGGGCAGCAGCTGTTTCAGTGCTGAAAAATACAAACACACATCATCAGACCTTCCTACAGCTATGAGATAATCTGAGCAGGGGTTTTAAACAAAAGAAGGCAATATCTCCTAGGGAGGAGATACATCTCTGAGGGGCATAAGGCTCCAGAAAAATATGTATTTTACTGATGGGTGGAATCACCATTGTCACGTTATGGCAGCTGTCTAGCGATACAAGGATATGAGTCTAGAGTGAATTCAGGATAATTATAAAGTGATTGCACAGCAGGTGAACATTCTCAAAAAGAAAAAACCCATGATGAGCACAGCAGTGTCCTGATATGCTACTGCTCTGCGTATTGATTAATCACTCAACACCTGAAATATGAAGTTACAAATGTTGATAGAAACTATGGCTTTATAAATTGATAGCTGTATAGGTGAAAGTGAATATACAACATACAGCCAGTAAAGAACCAGGCTGTGAGGCTTAAAAACTAATGTAGGATCTCTAATGACTGTAGGTACAACAGACGTGGTATTTCAGTAAGAAAATAATACTGTTCGTGTTATTTCTGCATTCAAAATTATTACTTTGACCTCCCAGAGTTCCACTCCACTGAGGCACTGGATTTCTTTACTTTGGCATCAGAGTGTTCCTCGAACAGTTGTCTCACAAATATATCAAAATAATCCCAGTAGTATTCAGTTTAATTTCCACCTACTGACCATGAGAAGCAGAAAGCAAAAGTCAGGCAGACAATGGCAAGTAATTTTGAGTGCCCCACTGAGGAGTAAATATTGGTTAAAAAGTATTTTGTACAGTATTTTTCTGCAGAATATAATTTCAAAAAGGTCTAGCTGTCACGAATGAGGTGAGCTACTTCCTATTAACTACAAGGCAAGTGCATTAAATAAATCATCAAAGCCCAGGGATGGATGTGCTTGAAGGACAGTAATTATAATTAGAGTTATAGCCTGCCCTCAAATGGTAAAAACAACAGGGAAAGTTTCTCTGAAATGAACGCATAAACACAGCAGGCAAAGGGAACAGTGTTTCCACTGTAGGTCTCAAAGAAGTGGAAGCTCCTGTTGGGTCCTCCTCCCCAACATAGTGAGACAGTTTTGGCTCCGCTGACATGAAAGGACACCAAGAAACCATCACCAGGTAGTTTCTTTGCCGTATCATTCCTGTATCACAATTTCCTTTGCAGGAACATTTAGAGAGGTGCAAGAAGTAAAGTTTCAAGCACTGTTAGCTATTTTCTTCTGGCACTAAAAGAGCGGAACAAGCTACTTAAGACAGCTGTTTCCAACCCTGAGTGCACTTACGGTGGAGAAAGGCCTGGTGAGTGCAAAATCTGAAATCAGATCTGACCTAGGGATACACAACTAATACCTCTCCATGTGGCAGTTTTTTGAAATTTGTCTGAAACTGAGCTCACAATATAAAAAGTTAGGTCCTCAGAAAATGGGAAATTATTGATATTTCTGTTAAATGTGATTTGGCCACCAGTTTTAGGAAGGAAATTGGCAAGCTAGCAACAGAATCCAAATCTCCGCAGGCACAGACAAGAATTTTAATCATGTTTCAGCATCCCTGGTTTGTATTTCTGCTACATGCTTTTCAGGTACTAATCTGAATTAGGTATAATCCTTCCAAGCAACTGTTTTGCTTACAAAATAGACCTGATGCTTTTATGAACACTGCAGGCCTTCAAATCAAATTAAGTCAGTGAAGGATTTTGTGAGGTAGTACATAATCATGGTTCCATGAAAAGCTGATGAAATGCACAAGCAAATCAGGTCAAAATTAAGTAACAAAACTAATTCAGTGGTTTGTTGTCTGCTCGGAGTTTAAGTTGGTCCTCTCAAACTCTTTTATATGTTTTTGTACTGCAAGAAGGCTTTTGTGTGTGTGTGTTTTAAAATAAAATGGAAACTATCAGGTGCAATTGTGAAATTTCTGTGACTTTAGACAATATGCTAATGAGTGGCAGACTGCAGTAAAATGCTTAGTCTTGTGAAGCAGCCAACACATGCATGACTATGAAGCTCCAAATTGCTTACGTGTGAGTTCAACTTTGTGAACACCCCTGCCAAGCGCACAGTCAGATGCAGCAAATTTATTATGATACCGAGAGTCAAAGCAGATATACATCAGAATGAAAGCTCTTTTCCTACCGTGTTAGAAAAGACCTATGCCCTTGATCAGTACGTGAATGAAGTTGAGAGAGGGAGAAGGACAGGTATTTCTTCCCTTAATAACACAGGGAAGCCGCACACATTTACAATAAGACCAGTGAATGGCATTCAATTATTAACATTCCAATCAGTAGAAGAGATAAAAAATCATCTTGCCCCCTACTGCACTTTCTTCTAAATGAAAAGATATTGTGTTCAAACAAACAAACAAACAAAAATTAAAAAAAAAAAGGAGTGGGAGCTGCCTCATATGCATAAGCTAACTTTAGAAAATTCCAGTGTGAACAATTTTTTTAATAGGCAGCAAAACAACAGTTCCGTGACACAGACCTGTATCTATGCTGAATTTCAAAGTTCTGATCCAAAGGAATAAACCTGGTGCAAAAAAAATGATGGAAAAGTATCCAACCTTCCTAAAAGTACTTATTTCTGATAATTTTTTTTTAATTGAAATTTGCTAAAATAATAAAAGAGATATCAAAATCCAAGCTTGAAAAATAAAGACCAAGATGGATTTTCTCAAAGTTACCATGAACAGAAACCAGTGCCAGACAGGGCAGTCTGAGACAAAAAGGTAACTCTCTTCTTATCAAACAAGTTAGCCTAAACTATGACACGCATTAAATTAAACTTAGAGTAACAGGCGTAGTAGTGTTTTACTATGGTAATATTTATAGCATGGTTATGCAATAAGAAACAAAGTATTATGTTAAAAACTGCTTGAACAATAGTGCATCATCTGCAAGAAATTTTTAGAGTCTCTTGAAGCCCTTACTGAAATCACTTCCTCATTCAGATCTGAGTTTTCTCTCTTTAGTGATCTAGAGAAATAGAACAAAAAATAATGAACAAAGATGACTTAATTTTACTTGTTTAGACTTATGTACACTATTATTTATACATATTTAATGGATTACTTACATACCTAGTGAATGGATTAAATGTCAAAATTATTATTTGTTTGGATTCAACTTGATTTGAACTGATTCTAGTCACATCCTTACATAATAATGCTGTATAGCTAGACAATCACTTATTTTTTTCCAAATTCCCACTTCTGACTGGCTGGTGTTTGTCTATGTTTCATTTCCTAATAGCACTGAACAAGGAAACAGAGGTAGCTAACTGTGTCAGCAAAACAAATCAATGCTACGTAACAGAGTTCCGAGAGATCCATTAAGGTAAATACTGTTCATCTTTCCCTTGGCATCTAAATGTCCTCTTCTTTTGGACTGTAGAAAAAAATACGTAGCCACTGATCAGTGGCTGAATTTAAATATTTTCAGAGATTGTCATAAGGTTATTATAACCTGCAGTGTATGGAGAAACTTACTTGGCCATTGTAAACACAGACTTAGCTGCTGTCATTCCAAAGTCATGGTGATCTTGCTGAGAGAGTGGTTCACTGCAGAGTTTGTACATTTGAGTCATCTTCCTTGCAAGAGGTTTGCTAGATTCAAATTCTTCAGAATACAATATCACCAGGGGGCAGGGGACAGGGGGAGCGGAAGGCAGGCGTGTATAATTCTGTTCACATTTGAAAGATATGGTAGATAAAGACTTTGTGCTTTTCACAGAATTTACTCTAAAGGGAACAAAATCTCATGTGAGACAGACGTACATTCAAATAGCAGAGATTTTGCAGTTATTCATTCTGTTGGCACTTTTAACCATTATATATCCTTACATGTATAAATACTAGGGTAAAAGAAGAAAATATATTTAATATTTTCTGAAAAAAAGGCAGATTAATATTTAAACTTGCAAGTCAGGATAAGAAGTTACATGTGCCTTTCAGATTATCATAACTAAAAATCCTGGGTGTGTCTGAATTGTCAAAAATAGATGTCAATGCTTCAAAGTGCAGCTATAGAAGACAGCCTAGTAAAAGCAGAATTAAAAGTCAACATAGGAAAAAAACATTAGACTTCTAAATGTGTATCTAAATGATATTTAGTACATTTTCTGTCCACAGAAAAATGCATTCTCCGAAGAATTAAATCAATTTATTTCTACTTTCAAGAAAATACTTTTAAAAGTTATCTAGGCATATTTGTAAATTCATTGACAGCAATAGTAAATATGTAAAATTATACATGGAGAAGTGGGGACTAGTTTCAAAACTTCTTGTAATCCATTAATACCAAACAACAATATTAACTATTCTTGCATCCTTTCTTTTTCCTGTAGGGTGGCACACTAATACTCTAACATGGAACATGTAGGATGAAGATAGATTACAGCAAAGTATCTGGCAATCTTTGAAATGTGAAGCTGCACCCGCTAAGCCTGGCCTTTGGCTTAGCCAGAGCAAATGAACCGCTTCTAGTGAGGGAGCTGCTGGGTTTTGTGGCATCCTGAACCATATGCAAGCTGTCTGGCAGCCACAAAGGTGCTCTTCACGCACCGCTGGCCAAAGTCACACACACACACCAGGGCACCATCGTCCACACAGTACACTGTGCATCCGTGTAAACGTGATATATATTTGCAAACACTCCCCATGACAATTTGCACTGAAGAATTTGGTGATATGTAACAGGCTTAATATCACAGGGATGTTTAGGGATACAAATGAGATTAGGGAATAATTTATTCAGACTTTGGAAAATTACTTTAAAGGTAGGAAACTGTAAGACTGCATAAGCTACAAAGAAAGCAAACATTAACTAAAAGTGATGACAGAAAGTTACTCCCCTTTCATAAAACCCAGTTGATTTCAATTCAGCACCAAGAAAGATGCCATGACAGATGCAATTCTTGAAACAGCAACTACTCTATCTTTCTTCCAGTCCAGGCATTCTTGACTGCAGTATGTGCATCAGTGATAGCATAACTCCACCTTCAAATGATATGTCAAAATAAGGAAAAAAAATAACTTTCTTATTCCTTGAGGGAATGACTGTTCAAGGACTAAATGCTGCTAAAACAGCCAAATACTTTTTTCTTGAACAAATTGCTTCCTGGCACAGTAACAATCTCCGCATGAGAAAAGGGCATGAACTTGAACTCATGCCTTGTCCTCACTTGTGCACAACCCACAGCAAACCAGAAGCTTTCTGCTGTGGTGATCCCCAACAAAACTAGGCTCAGATAATCCTGGTTCCATGCACAATCCTATAGGTTTCTTCAGGCCTGTAAGACAGAATAAAAGGTAAGATCTACAAACAAAGTTCAATGAATAAGATCCTTAATTACAAACAATTAATGCTTATATTGATAAACTCACATTAAAACATAAGGACTGAATGAATACAGAAAATGGAAATTCAGGCCTTCAGGGCTGTGGCTTGGTTGTGGATGAGAACATTTCCCTGATGGTCCCCATGTGACATTTACCCTTTTTTTAAATAACAACAACAACAACAACAATAATAATAATCAGTTTACAGTGGTATCAGCAACCCTGATGGTCTTCCAGGTGTGAAATACATTTGTGATGTAAATAAATACCTATTTGTTTCAATATTACATAGAAAAAGAATCCACCTTTGTAACTTTAGCATTCCTGAATGTAATCAGCTGCTGTGCAATCACAGAAATAACATTGGTATCAATGCAATTAAAAACATCAAAGCAGCACTATGTCCCAGATTGAGCCAAGCCACCGAAGAAAGACCCCATTATCTGAGAAGAAGCACTTTCAGAACTTATTTAGGAATTCAGTGTTAGATTTTTCAACTGACTTACAGTAGGAACTCATTCAGTTTCAGAAAAAGAAATCAGAAGAAATCTGGCAGATATGATAGATCTCTTTCCTCCTCCAGCAAGCCCAAAACAAATGTCTGGTTTGCACTTGAGAATTATTACTGTACATGGGGTAGCGGGGAGGAAAGTTTTATGCATAAGTACTTTATTGTTACAAGTAATATATCAAGCTGTTTATCTGCAGAACCAGGTTATTCCACTCAGTGAATTCCACTATTTCCAATGTTACAGAATTCTACTATTAAAGAGTACATTAACTTTCCCAAAGAATGGTAGACTTGTGAAACCTATGCATGAGTTTGTGCATTCGCGGTCTACACAGTACTGCCATTTTGGGGTGAAAAGCGAAAACAAAAAAATCCGCTACGTTCAAGTAGGTCCCAGTCTGTCAATTAAGGGATGTCCAACAAGTTGAGTTTGCGAACCCTATTTCATTTCTTCTGTGTTGTTCAAGCAGTTAAGAATGGCAATGTTCTGGTCATCATTGAGAATTTCTTCAGTAAAAAGGGAACTAAAGTGTTGAGCTGGTCCAGCAGTTATATATGCCAAACCACAGGAATGGCATGCACAGGGATACACACAGGCACAGAGCTGAGAATAGTGCTATACTCAAAAACATCTTCAGCTTGAGTTTAAATGCCCATATGTAGAAGCATGACATTTCTTACTATACATAAGGCTAGTTTTTACAAATACAGGTTTAACTTGTTTAGTCTGAATGAAATCATAAACTTAAGCTGAAGATATTTATAAATTGTTCATCTAATATGACAATGATGCAGGTATTAAAGACTGGATGGATTACACACCTCTATGTAAGCTTAGGACATTTTAAATTATGTATTTAAACGTACAGCTAGCAAAAGTTGTTCTGGTCTGATAATCAGCAACAGCAATGCTTGTCAGGCACGCAGGAGAAGCGTGCATTGCTTCTTCCACTTCAGTGAGCCAGTCTTCTACATTTCCTTGGGCTAGTCCTTTGCCTAAGCTAGCTTAAAGTTAATTTCCAAGTTCGTTATAAAGAGACATTTTTCTACTTAATACCTTGTGAATGTTGTGCCTTGATTATTCATTAAAAATAAAGAGTATTAACAACAAAGGCAAATATAATGGACTTCACTAATAAAAAATGTTATTCCAGAAGGGTCATTCCAGCTTAAAGACAGAATGCTTCAGTTGGAAGCTTGTATTTTATGCATCTCCAATAGTTTCTCTGTAACTTTCCTTCATGATACAATATACAAAGACAGATTTTATTTTGTTAGTGGTACAAATTAACATACTAAAAAGGACACCATTTACTTTTTTTTTTTTTTTTAACCTCAGGTGGCAGCATTTCTAAAATATCATTCATGAAAACTTTCTCCTATTTTCCTACACTTTGTAGGGCAAATAGCAGTCTTGCAATTGAATCTGGACTGCTTGGGGATGAGGAGTTTCAGTCAAAATTTCCAGGAGTTCATAATTCAGTTAAAAATAAGATCTGTTTTCTAAATGACAATAATAGTAAACTTTGATAAGTGGCAATAATAATAAAAAACATTCTCATACTATTTTGAAATACCACATGTAGAGTAAATGTCAAAATATAATTGTATTAAGTAGCATATTTACAAAGTACTTACAAACTGCAAATACTGAGTTACACTGAATTACAGTAAGAGTTGCGATGCACTATATTTTCCATCTAGTGCTGTCATTCAGCAGGTCACACCCACTCTTTGGTGTAATTTTTCACTTTCCTGGAGAAGATGGCTCTCTTGCATTCCATATGATCTTCTACCAACTGCCACAAAAGCCAGTTTGAGAATCCCCAAGTAGTCTTAGTTATAATCTTGAAATGGTTAGGTTTTACAAATTATATGAGTAGCAAAATCTTTTGATGACTGAAACACTCTCTTTTTATCTAAACTGACACTAAAAAGATTGCTATTTTTTCCATTTTCTTTTGTCAGAACACACAGTGGAAAATTACAGCTACTTTTGTTCTCTTGAACTGAGTAAGCACCACATTGTTGCATGCGTCTTGCTTTTGCTCACTTGCAATAATGTCAATTCACATAGGAACTTCCCAGTCCAAAACACAACTGTGACTTAGACTTAGAGGTATTATAGGTGGTCTGTTGTTCTAGCAACTGCAAAAAGCAAAAAAATTGCTCTAACTAGTAACTGCTTATTAGAGTAACACTGTGCAACTACAGATTAAATCTAGACTGCAATAGCAGTCTCTGCAAATGTCCGTCATAACTGCTTCGAGTACAATACAAAAAGTGGGGTTTTGCTTTCTATTTCTTTGGCTACAATAATCACAATATCAGTGTGGTATTAATATTTTGTGATCCAAAACTGTGAAAACCACAAAGATCAAACCCAAACATCTCTCTGATAAAAGTACCTTTTTGAGAACTGACTCCAGAGAAGCTTTGCCAGACACTTCCCTAGAAATATCCTGAATTTGCTAAGCACATTTGAATGCATTGAGCTCAACAAGTCAAGCCAAGGATAGTGATTTTTTTCACATTAGTCAAAGCAGCATGAACTATTTGTCCAAAACTGCACAATGTCTCAGTTTCCAAAAAGGCTTTTCTCGTGTCGGTAATAACTGTCACCTGGAAGATTAAAGCAGCAGATATAATACAGCTTTGTTTACAGTCTTGACCACCTAGAAAACTCAGCCCTTTAAAAAGGCATTGAGAACTGAGAGTACTTCTAATTTTAAAAAATTATTGGTTTGGGGGAAACTGAGCAAAGTATGTGTTGTTGGAGGTCTTTTTGTGTTTGGTTTGGGGGGTTTTTGTTATGGGTAGGTGGTTTTGGATTTTGGGTTTTTTGTTTTTTTTTTTTTTTTTTTTACATTTTGGAGAAAAATTAGAAAAAACTTGGCTTTCCAAGTGTGACAAGTTGGCAAGTTCTCTGCTCTCCAGAATTAATTCTCCACAAATAACAAAAAAAACCCCAAAAAACCCCAACCCTTAGAAATCCATATGTGTTGGTATGTTTCAAGATACACATTATCTTAATCATTCAAATTTCTATTTTCAATTTTGCTTTTCTTGCATCTTTTCCAGCCTTGTTGAGCTGTGGCACTATGTTTTCCTGTAGACCTGTCAGTCTGTCTTTGGCGCCAGGGAAGGTTATGGAGCAGATCATCTTGAGTGCCATCACGTGCCACATACAGGACAACCAGACGATCAGGCCCAGTCAATGTGGGTTTATGAAAGGCAGGTCCTGCTTGACCAACCTGATCTCCTTCTATGACCAGGTGACCCATTTAGTGGATGAGGGAAAGGCTGGTGGATGTTGTTTACCTGGACTTTAGTAAAGCCTTTCACGCTGTTTCCCACAAAATTCTCCTGGAGAAACTGGCTGCTGACAGCTTGGATGGGTGTACTCCTCACTGGGTAAAAAACTGGCTGGATGGCCAGGCCCAAAGAGTCACAAGTGGTGCTCCCCAGGGCTCAGTACTGGGGCCAGTTCTCTTTAATATCTTTATCAATGATCTGGATGAGGGGATTGAGTGCACCCTCAGTCAGTTTGCAGTGCAAAAATGCATCATCTTTCTGAGATTTGATCTCAGAAAGCAGGAGAGACTAACAGCAATGTGGAGACATGCAATAGCACACTATTTTAGGAGATGTGTAAGGGACATGAGTCAGAAAAATAATTAAATTCCCTCTTTTTCTATTAGCTGTGTTTCCACAAGCAGAATCAAAGACAATTACATAAACTACTGTAAATTCTGAGGAAAAATTTATAATAAATATCCTAAAGCAGATGAAATGCTGGGTATTTCAGGTGGATGCAGATGCAGCAAGTGATGGGAAATTTTTCTCACGGTCATTACAGAAAAAGGGGTTGGGAGCTTGAAAACTATGGGCTTCTCCGTGCTGCAGCTAGATGAGATCACCCCATATGCTGGGAGATGCCGTGGTTTGTCCCAAAACTATAAAGTGAAGGCAGTTCCTAGTTTTAAGGAAGAAGGAATATCAACACAAAAATGAAGATTACAACTATTGAGACTTCACAAACTGTCACATTATAGTAATAAATTCCTGTGGTGTAACAGTACCCAAGACCTTATTTGAAAATAAGGGTCTTATTGTGGTAAAGTCCTGTACAATCATGTGATCAGTACAAGGTGCTGACCAAACAGACACTAACAGTATTTGTAAGTGGTCAGAAATGCCATTGCAGAGTAAAAAAGCATAGTAACTGGGAAATGGGTAATATTATTTGGGTTAATTTAAAAGATAAGGGATAGTGCTTCTGTAGAAACCTGT
Source organism: Grus americana (assembly GCF_028858705.1). Taxonomy (NCBI): domain Eukaryota; kingdom Metazoa; phylum Chordata; class Aves; order Gruiformes; family Gruidae; genus Grus; species Grus americana. Next base: position 53,307,747 of record NC_072891.1, read on the forward strand.
GTAATCTATCTGCAAAACTCACTGCTACAGAAGCCCGGTCTGTCAAAATGCACAACGGGACAAAAGGCAGCCGGAAGTTATTGTAAATGGAACAACTCTGCAAAAGAATGATACCCTTAGGAAAGTGAAATAAGCCCTACAGGAAGCACTACAGGTTTTGTGCATCTCCTCCCCGCCTCCCCTCCTTCCCCTGTGAGTATGAAGCACTGAAGTATCAAGAAACACTGAATTTACAATCTAAGCCACTGGAATAAATATTACTTCTCTTTAACACTCAATTTACAGCAATCTATATGTGCATCTTGAAGTTTTATATGAGGGGGGAATACAGCTTAACGTCGTTATTAATGACCAGGATGATGGGAGAGTGCATCCTGTTTGCAGATGGCAGCTAATTGTAAGGGGAGTAGTTGATACACCGGAAGGCACAGCCCCATTTTAGAGAGATCCCGACCGGCCGGACAGATGAACTGTCAGCAATCTCTGAAGTTCAACAAATGCAAATAAACCCTACATGTGGGACAGAATACCTCATGCAAAAGGACTGGCTGTACACCAGTTGTTAAAAAGAATATCTGCAGAAAAGAATACAGGGGTCTTGGTGGACAACAAATTGTTCATGAGTCAGCAATGTGCCCTTTCAGCAGTAAAAATTAACTGCATACTGGAGTGTGTTAGCAAGAGTGCAGGCAGCTGTGCAAGGGAAGTGATTCTTCTGGTCCATTAATGCTTGCAAGAGCACATCTGAATGACTGTTTCCAGTTTAGGGCTCCTCAAAACAAGACAAATTTTACATATTGGAGATAGCCCAGTGGAGATCAACAGCATGATGGGGCTGGAGCACTCACAACACGTGAGGAAAAGCTGAGAGAACTGAGTTTGTTCAGCCTGGAGAAGAGAAGGAAAAGGGAAGATCTGACTCTCTTCAGCTGCCTAAAGGTAAAGTATAGAATCTCATTGTAGAGGGGCAAATCAAAAAGACAAGGATAAGAAGCACAACTGCAAAAAAGCAAATTACAATTAGATAATTATAATATTTTTTTAGGAAAAAAATCTTTCATGGCCAGCATGGGCAATCATTGCAATAGTGCACCAGACAGGCTGTGGACCTCCATCTCTCAAAATATTCAAAACTTTGACAAATCCCTAAGCAACCTTATCGACTTTCAAAGTTGTCCCTGCTTGGAGTGGGGCACTGGACCCCCACAGAGTAACCTCTCTTACTCAGGCCTAAATCATTGTATGGTACTAGTCATGATGTAGGAACACCAGTTAGCTCAGAGAGAAATCTAAGCAGCATTATCTTGAAAGGTAATCTCTATTTGGCTCAGGATGTAAAACCCTTGGTGATATTTTCAAAGAAAAAAGATTCCTGCTTTTCAATTTTATACACATAATAGAACATAATTTCATACTACTGACTTCATTATACATTGTTGCATAGTACTTCACTCAAGAATCAGTGAATTTAATCAACCTATGTCTTTTCTATTTGGAGTGCTTCCCATTTAGCAAGAGAATCCAAAAGCAGCTGGTTCAGTTTCAGCTCTGCACATGCTTTCTCTAATGCATTCCATTATCTCTTGAATCAAGACACAATCTTTTGAGGTCTCTTCAAAAGAATTGTGTGCTACTCAACATTTCACGGAGGTACAGAAATTAATTATTTATTTAATTTTCTTAACTTCACTTTTATTTTTATTCCCAACTGAAGAATCACTTCAAACTGGAATTAAAGTAGAAACCAGACACAAGTTAATTAACAAGAAATCGTATAACAGGGTATTGTGACTTACTAAAAAATGGAAAAATAGAACACAATTTGAAAAATTTAAAAAGCTTCGAGCTGTGCAAAAATGTGAAAGGAAATCACATAAGCTAAAGCTTAGAAACCCACAGTTATTGTATCCTTTGATTTAGAATATAAGCTACATTCTGCCCAGTAGCAACATCACACAACAGAAATATCCAACTTTCCTGTCCCTGTGAGCAGTATACCAAAATCTTCACAACAAACGCAACAAACTCCAGCTGCAGAGCAACCTCAGTGGCAAATCATAGAATCATAGAATAATTTGGGTTGGAAGGGACCTTCAAAGGTCATCTCATCCAACCCCCCCTGCAATGAGCAGGGGCATCTTCAACTAGATCAGATTGCTCAGAGCCCCATCCAACCTGACCTTCAATGTTTCCTGGAATGAGGCATCTACCACCTCTCTGGGCAACCTGTTCCGGTGTTTCACTATCCTCATCATGAAAAATGTGTTTCTTATATTTAGTCTGAATATACCCTCTTTTAGTTTAAAACCATTTCCCCTTGTCCTATCACAACAGGCCCTGATAAAAAGTTTGTCCCCATCTTTCTTGTAAGAACATTTTAAGAGGCTCCTTGGAGCCTTCTCTCCTCCAGGGCAAACAACCCCAACTTTCTCAGCCTGTCTTCATAGGAGAAGTGTTCCATCCCTCTGATAATTTTCGTGGCCCTCCTCTGGACCCATTCCAACAGGTCCATGTCTTTCTTGTAGTGAGGACTCCAGAGCTGGACGCAGTACTCCAGGTGGGGTCTCACAAGAGTGGAGTAGAGGGGCAGAATCACCTCCCTGGACCTGCTGGTCACACTTCTTTTGATGCAGCCCAGGATAAGCCAGGTTGCCTTTCTGGGCTGCAAGTGCACATTGCCAGCTCAAGTCCAGCATTTTGTCCACCAGTACCCCCAATTTCTTCTCCACTGCTCTCAATTCCTTCATCTCTCAGCCTGCATTGATACCAAGGGTTGCCCTGACCCATGTGCAGGACCTTGCACTTGGACTTGTTGAACCTCATGAAGCTCACCTGGACCCACTTCTCAAGCTTGTCCAGATCACTTTGAATGGCATCCTGTCCCTCAGGCGTATCAACCACACCACTCAGCTTGGTGTCATCTCCAAACTGGCTGAGGGTGCACTCAGTCCTGCTGTCTGTATCGTTGATGAAGAAATTAAACAGTACTGCTCCCAGTAGGGACCCCCGAGGGACACCACTTGTCACCAGTCTCCATCTGGACCTTGACCACTACCCTCTGGATCCAACCATCCAACCAATTCCTCATCCACTGAACAGTTCACTCATCAAATCCCTATCTCGCCAATTTAGAGAGAAGGATGTTGCGAGGAACGATGTCAAAGGTCTTACAGAAGTCCAGATAGATGACATCCAGTCATTTCTTTACATAGGCAGGGACTTGTATTACCTCACAACTGCCCAGCACTGGTACAGGATTCATGTTAAAACTCTTCAGAAACTTCATGTAGCTGGAGAATATGATCCCATATGCAGGCAGAAAAACTTCTGACATGCACTTTCTGTGTAGTTAGAAACAGAAACACATGGCTATAGAAATCACCCAACCAAAACATGTTCTGAACAAAGCTCAGAAAAGCTAGACATTCCAAACAGATATTTGTCTACTATATTATTGTTGTTGTTATTAATTATTTTTATTCTTAACAATGATGTCTTCATTATTATTATAATTTATAATTAATAACAACAACAAAAATAACAAAAAAACTTAGGGGAAGGAAAATTCCACTTTTCTGGGTGGAATTTCATCACCTTCTCCATAAAGACGACTTTTTTTCTTAGTATCTAACTAACACTTCCTGTTTGCTAATAAAGTTGATTTCTTCTTAACTTTTCCTTAACTATTCAGAGAATCACCTCTTAGCGTCCTCTCAACATGAGCAGGCTGATAGAAGGAATGTCAGTTAGCTTGTGTAGTCTTGAAGAAGATTATACAGATATTTACAGGAAAATTAAAAAAAAGTTTCTTCTCTCTTTTCTCCACTTCACAACAGCATTATTGCAGTGGGCCTTTTTCCCCCAGAAGAAAGAGGCATTGCAGGCTACTGCATGAATCAGCATCAAGCCATCCTTTTGTGAAAATGCATTAGGATGGTGAGAATAAGAGAGCAAAGAGTTCAAGAGTAGCTATAAAAGCATGATGAAAGCTGAATTCAGTCACACTTTTTGCAGTTCTTTTTTGTTACTGAAAGTTGTTTATATGATAAATGGTGAAATGTCAGGTTGCACTTTTATGCTCTGTTATGCAACACTGGTATTCAGTTTGGCAAAAGTAACTTTATGTTTGTTGCAGTGCTAATGATTCATTTAGCCTTGTATTCCCTTGTAGCATGCAAACAAGCAAGAACATGAAAAAAGAACATCTCAGTTCCCAAGTTCTGAGCAAGGTAAAGTCACATACAGAAAAAATAATACATAAAAAAAAAAGGTAATGGGATGTTCTTTTGTGTAATTGTTATACTAGTAATGCATTAATTTAATGAGAAACTATAACCTATTATGAACAAATCTGCTATGGGCCTTCCATATGTGAGAGCCTGTTTGGAAGCTGATTTCCCACTGGTGACTGAAGAGTAGCTACCTGGTGAATTTTTATCATGCAATATAAAATACATGAAGTAAAACCCAACTATAATATGTATACACAGCTCTAAGCAATTCTGAAGAGAGCAATTCCAGACACAACTGGGTTTCATATTGGTTTTATCTTATTAGCATTAGCACATATGAGCCTCTTTTACCATTTCAGATTAGGGACTAATTTCTAATATCTTGCTTTCTGCAGCACTGATCTGTACCCCACATTTGAAAAGAAGAGGAAAGTAACACTGAAAATATAGTCTGGAGTAACCTACTCCTAAAGTAAGCTTCAGCATTAACTGAGGAAATTACTAATTGGTTGATATCTTGAAATATGATTGTAGACCTCTTTCTTTTAAGGTTTTTTTACTATTATGTACTTATGAAATCTTAAAAAATGAAAAATTTTAGGTAAGAAAACCAAACTAAAAATCTGGGGACCAAGGTAGCATATTTGTAAAGAGCTACCAGTAATTGTCTACTGACACAATGAATTTAGATGGACAAATAAACTTTAGACTGGGGATGTGCCAATCAATATCAATGCTTATTTAAAGTATCAGAGATAAAGAATTTCTAATAGGTATACATAAAATCTTTACAGAAAAAAACAATATAAAACCAGAATTCATCCAAAAAGTTTGTTACTGAAAGAATAATCGCTCATATCTAAGAGATTGTTGACATGAGTGGAAATCTCTCACCAACTCCCTAGCGATTATGGATTCTGTGAGTTGTTCTAATGCTCTGCCACTACCTTCCAGCCAGATGTGCTCACCAGGGGAACACACCTGAGCTGAGATCCAGCGAGCATTACTTCTTCCTTTTCAACAGGGTAAAGATGATAGCTGCCCCAGCACGCCTCCAAGTCCTTCTCAAACTCTGATAACAGGGAAGAAGAGCAAATCATGGGATCTATTCAGATGACACATCTCAAGGAAGCACATCTACTACATCGTAAATAACAGCTCTTCAACAGCGCTATGTGGGTTCCCCTGCTGCTGACTAGGAAGCAGTTGTCTGCAGGCCCAGAAGTGGGAAGTAAAAGTCACACTTGAAAAATGGCTGTAAGACCAAAAAAAAAAAAAAGAAGATATTAAATGATATTTAGTTAATCCTCTATGAAAAAAATAACTTTCTATATATGGTTTTGAGCATATTTTTAAGGTGTAAACGAAGGAATTAATGTCTAGTGCAAGCTAAATGCTGATGGCACAATCCCACATAAGTCAGCAGCAAAACTTCCACCTGTTTCTAAGTCTGTTTCTGTGGACAAACTTTAGAAGATGTGCATCAGATGTTGGTTAAAAAGCAAGAAATAAAGAGCAGCTCCACTGAGGCCAAAAGAATTATCTATGTTTACTAGTGTGCTAAATAAGCTCAAAATCAGCTTCAGGAGATTCTTCCAGTGACACAGCAGCAATTTTGCTATGCTTTGCTGCCATCCAGAGACTTGTTTCTCACAAGTGAGTACAAGTGAGCCTTTTTGCTCCTTGGTACCATACCAAGGATTGTCCACAAAAGATTGTGACAGACAGGGCACAAAGAAAAATGTTTAGAAGATAAATTTCTTGGAAAAAAATGACATTTCAATCCAGGAACACAGGAAATCTTCCAGTTCTAGGAGCTGAAGCACACATTTTTTTAGCAAATCTCTATTTGGCACATATTGCTTTCAGATGTGACAGCAAGATAAAGAGACAAAGTCAGATTTCAAAATTGAACCAATTAAGTCTCAAGGTTTGTACACAGACTAACCAATCCTGTTATTTGCATTGATGTCAGCACTCGAGCAAATACTCATGCAAGTGAACAATATCTCTTACCAGTAATATTTCAGCAACCACACTAGCAACGTTTTTCTCACAAGAATCTTAATCAGTCCAGCCTACTTAGCAAGTTTCTGGGTTGTAAATTTTATTACCAAAGATCAACCTTCATATTAATTTTTGAAACTGGCAGTGTGAAGGGATGAACATGCCCTACCATGTCTAGACTAGATTTGATGATATGTACGCTTCTAGTGAGATTCAGCACATTTGAAAGTCATGTTCTCTCTAAGATGCCGCATTATGAAACTAGGTGACTATATTTAAATGCTCATATTTCAAAACTTTGACCTTCAATTCCACAGAAATTAAATTACTTTTTTCCCCTGTAAACATATTGTTTGTTTGTTTGTTTGTTTAATGTTCCACACTACAATGTCAGCAGCTGGTAGAAAGCTATATATTTTATTTCTAATGGCATGAATCTCGAAATATTCAAATCTTGCTACAGCAAACTATTGTGCTATGCTAAAGGGATTTTAACTTCAGCAGGGAAACAGTAAGGATCTAGAATCTAAGGATTCCAGAATTATTGGCATCCATAAATGCCATTAACCACATTCAGTTACCTGTCTTGCAAATTTTTTCATATATATGCCCATGCTTTCTGTTCAAAAAGGCTCTATAACCCAAAAAAGTGTACTTTGAACATCAAACTCTTTATGTCTTTTCAGCTTTGGAACACTCCAGGTTCTGTCTTACTACAAAAAGAGAGAATTATAATGTTTAGTTGAGGCTAAATTAGTATCTACTATGAGTTTCTACTTTAGCCTCTGTAATTAATCACAGTATCAGTAAAGTTATTCTTACCCACCCACGCCCCTGGCCTGGTCTATTCGTTGCCACAGGTCTGTAAGGGGGCAATGAGACAGCACAGTTATAAGCAGGACATCCACTCATTTGGGCTCCAGCCTGGACTTACGTTGGCTTAAGCTATTTGTGAAACTGCATTGAAGACCCTTGTCCTATTTCGATGAATAGATTCTCATCCATGTAGGCCCCCACCCTTCACAGGAAAATCCTCGTAACTATTCAGCTGAGCACTCATACTCTTCCCATTAATGGGTGCTTGAACCCCTCCAAATGAAGAAGAAATTGAATCTGTAATGGACCTTCACTGTCATGCAGTGATGTTTTCAAGAGTTCTTCAAACACTGGAAGACTTAAATCTACAATAAAAATGGGACGTATGGTTTCGTTTTCCTCTACCCCCTTCCACGGGAGATACAGTCTCTTAGGCACTCTCTGAAGTGTTCATCCAAATGGGTATTGCTGCCAAAAACAGGCAGAAAAATATGTAGCTTCTGAAGCCCAGTAGGGACAAGATGAAAGCTAAGACCTTCAGAGCACTATTTGGAATCATACAGTGCTGAGCATCTCCAAAATTAGATAAATTAATTTTGTTCCCAAAAGTAGATGATGGCAGTTTTAATGTATAACATGTGCATAAAGAACCTCCAGAACTGGACTGCTAAATGTGTTTTTGAAGAAAAAGTGTAGGCAGGCAAAGGTCTTCCAAACCTCTCGGATTCTGAATTTTCCACTAGGGCATAAAAAGTTCTATGGTTCTCCCGTTAGTCATTATTCAGATGTAAATGGCAAGCATATAAGCAATCCTGTACTTTGCTAAGGTGAAAGACCCTTTTGGATATATCTCCAGCAGTAAACACTCTTGAATACAGAATAAAACTGAAGGAAAGTTGGTTTTATTTTTCTGTGATATCCTCCCAGTCCTTTGGACTGTACCAAAGACATAGCATCATCATTATATTAAATGCATGCCAAATGACCTATCCTTCCTGAGCTTTGAATAACTTTCAAAATATTTTTTATTAAAAATATTGCATTAATCTAATTACTACTATTTATAGTGGTAGCATAAGTCCGAGATCAATGTTAGACAACTTGTATAGTCACAGACATAAGACACAATCCTGGCATTGTTAAAAACTGAATGATAGAAAGATTCAGGATTTCAGCAATTCTGGAATGTATAAGATATAACATGATTATTACAAGATTAATTAAATAAATTACAGGGCACACAAAGGAATGACAAAACTATGACACTGCCCTCACATGGAGGATTACAAGTGTCTAAGAGGATTGAGTGTCCTGATTTTAGCTGAGAGGGTTGATTTTCTTCATAGTAGCTAGTGTGAGGATATGTTTTGGATTTGTGCTGGAGACAGTGTTGATAATATAGAGATGTTTTTGTTCTATGGACTTATTGTTGAGCAGTGTTTACACAGGGCCAAGGCCTTTTCTGCTTCTTGCACTGCCCTGCCAGTGGGATGGCTGGGGGTGCACAAGAAGTTGGGAGGAGACACAGACAGCACAGGTGACCCAAACTGACCAAAGGGATATTCCATACCATATGACGTCATGCTCAGTTTATAAGGAGCTTGGGGGGAAGAGAAGGGGAGGCGGCGGCGTTCGGAGTGATGGCGTTTGGCTTCCCAAGTAACCGTTACGCGTGACAGGGCCCTGCTTCCCTGGAGATGGCTGAACACCTGCCTGCCCATAGGGAGTGGTGAATGAATTCCTTGCTTTGCTTTGCTTGTGCGCGCGGCTTTTGCTTTACCTATTAAAATGTCTTTATCTCAACCCACGAGTTTTCTCACTTTAACTTTTCCAATTCTCTCCCCCATCCCGATGGGGGGGGAGCGAGTGAGCGGCTGCGTGGTGCTTAGCTGCCGGCTGGGGTAAAACCACGACAATGAGGTAGAGAGAAATCCCCAGGAGGATTTTGAGGATGAGAAATACTCTGAAATCATAGAAAACAAAACTAGATTACATGACAATTAACATAATTTATTATGGACTCTGGGACTAGAGCTACAAATGAAGAAAGGGAGGAAACAAGGCAGAAAGTAGGAGAACCCTCAGGATATTCAAGTGCTAAGACTATTTAATTTAGGCATCAGCCTCATATGCAATCAGTCATTGATTTTCCACTGACTACACTTCATTCAGGTCGGTTCCAGGCTTCAGAAGCACTGGCAATAGAAAATCTCAGGCCTGAGAGAAGATTCAAACTGTCTGAATCTCATCTTTGGACTCTCAGCACTCTCATCAGATAAGCATAGAGGAAGAGCTTCAGCCTTACTCTGGTACCTCTCCACCACAAGCAGAAGTTCTGAAAGCTTCATCTCCAGGAAGAGGAGGATTCTGAACATTGGAACAGGCAGAAGACAGGCATAATGCTACTTCTGAAGGTCCTCTGCAATTCAGAAGGTGAATGTGCACTAAGAGGACTCGGTGTTGCATAGTTGTAGGTACAAGGAAAGACATAGTCAGAGTCACGGCTCTGCAAAGTTTCCAGGCTGTGCTCCCACTCATAGGGTTGCCCACCAAAAATGCTGTCATTTGGATTCATAGTAAAGATTAACTCATACCATAAATGTCTCCATCTCTTAAGAGAATTTCAGAACCAGAGAACCTGAAAGCTCTTGTTAGCCCAGACCATGATAATAAACTTGGTGAGTGAAGAACATGATCTCCCCATAGTTTTTACCAGACCACTTAGAAATATGTTTCTTAAAGCAATCTAGTGCAGTCTTCAGTATAGTTATGTACAGATATATAACCATAGCAATATTTAGTTTCCTTTCCCAGCTCTAATTAAAACAGAGGCTGGAGCAAATTTAATTGCAGAACTCATTTTGACATTTAAAATCTAATGTAAATAATAATATAATACACATACAGAATGCTGTGATAAAATGAAAGAATAAAGCAAAAAACATGCCTTTGCAACTATGAGATCATCTAACAACAATGTCAATATATATTAGGATCTTGTTTCTTAACTGAGGGGATCAGGGTGTAGTTTTCTCTCATCCACATCAGGTTTGAAGATTGGTTAAAATATTATGAGAAAGTCTTGTTGCCATTTGATAAACCTAAAGCACACAGACACTCTGAAGTATTTAATATTCAGTCCTTTCAGAGACTAAATTGGTGCATGGTTTGGCCTACTATACAGGTTTTATTTACATAATTAATTAGCTCAGAATTTAGATAATTAACCATCTCAACAGTTAGCATTGTGCAATTTATAAAGAACACTATGTTTATACTTTAATCGTAATGAAATCAGGGAGAAACACACACCAAAAGCTCTGAAAGCACAATATTGCAGAGGCCCCACCAACAGTTGAAAGAAAACTCATTAACTATATTTTTAAAAACAGTACCCCAGTTCAGTGTTTGAAATGTGTAGCACTACAGCTCAATGGATGATGTGCAGACCAATAGTTGACCAGTTTGTGGCCAGGTCAATTAAAGTACAATTTTATGGGACCCTGTCTTGCTTAAGTCCTCAAAGAGGTATGCATTTCCTCAAACAATAACAAACTTTCTGCTGAATTATCTATGAAGACTGCAGTTTTGACTTTCACTTCATATGCTACTCTATGTATTTAAAAAAATAATCTTTCCTAATAAACAGCATTTTCATAATGTTACCTAACTAAAATAACATATGAAGAAACTAACTGAGCAGTAAAACATAAATAAAGATTTATGCCTTTTTTTAGCAAGGCGGTTAGACATAGGATGGATAGTAGTACTTCCATTTAAGAACTACAAGAGAGAAACACAAGTTCAGATGTATAAACTGAACATATGTTTTGAAAAATAACTCACTTCAGATTAATCTATTATATTGAATTGACAATTTAGGGACTGATCAGTCATATAAAGACAAGTTTTTTATTTTTACATGTAACTTAATTTTCAGAGGATCAGTAATATTAGCTTTAATTACATCTTCTGCATCTTCAAATACATGAGCTGAGAGAGAGGAAGATGGTTTATAAACATTTGGCTTTAAAGCAGGAATAGGCTGTTCAGGAAGTGTTGGAGGTCTTATCCTATTTGTTCTTAGCAGTTGCACATTAAAAATAAAGCAAAATACATAAACTTGCAGAGAAACACAAGAAGCAGAAAACTGGTTCAATACACAGGAATGATATGCAGCATTTAATCCATATTAGTAACAGAAAATAAATATTTGTTTACAAAAACATAAAACCAAGGAAACATCATAAATGGAGGAAACAAATGTAACTGGAATTGGTACTGTTTAACAATTCCATTATAAACTTTTGTTTTCAGTTAACTTGTAACTTTACTATTACCTGCGTTTGACAAAAACTTTCCCTTGGAGATATCTAAGCTGCGGTAGCACTGTACGAGTACTGCTGTGAAAATTATTTGAAAGTCAGACACTAGCAGCAGCACAAATGAAAAGTAAGAGTTACAGCAAACGCTTTGACAGTTAACCTTTGCTAACCTCTGACCTACTATAGTTGAATTTCTAATGTCACCCCCTTAGACTGTACTAGCAAGTGCAGTAATGTTTCCAAAGCTAATACAGTACACTGCTGTCAGAGCATATCCTACATAGTCTCTTCGCCCAAGATGAAATTACTTGTGGAAATTTTCATCTGAAAACAGTTTAGCTATTTCCAAGGACAAATGAAGCTAGCAAGAGCTTGGTTAAAAATGAATGAGAGGATATGGTTTTTCACATAGGAATAAGTAGATCTGTGGAAACATTTGCCAAAACATATTGCAGATGCTAAGCTTACATGGGTTCAAGGGGAGGTTGAACAAGTTTATGGAAGAGACATCTATAAGAGGTTACCAAGTACACAGAAACAATATCTTGTTCAGAGAAAAAGTGCCAAAGCCAAGAACTGTTGGCAGCTGGGAGAGTACAAAAACCCAGGTCTGTCCTATGCTTCTGTGTATTCAATGTCCTCACCGTAAGAGCAGCTTTTGAGACTAGCTGCAGAAGTCTTACAGGTTTCTGCACCACATAGGGCTACCAAGAGCAGAACATTCCATTCTTACACAGCCCTTTGAGGTTGTTTTCTCTTCATTACCCTATACACAGCCAGGTGCTGCATATTCCTGAGCAGGCTGCTCCAGCCACCTCTCAACCCATCAACACAGACAAAACAGCAATGCGTCAGTAACAAGGAACAGACTTGGCAGAGGTCTGTAACATTGCAGACTTGAGGACACATTTAATTAGTCATAATCACTTTCAGAATAAAAATAACATGCTCAATTATTGTGCAAATCTGATCTGTTAAACCTCCAGAGAGTACTGACTCAGGAACCAAGATTTCCAGTTCTGAACACTGTACTTATAAACACCTGTATAAGGCACTATGCAAAGAGAGTGTCACCTCCTCTACTGCCTAGTGCATATAGGGCAATAGCTTCTTCTTGTTTGCAACTATTTCTTAGTACAAGCAATAAATATTTGTGCTGTGATGTAAAGGTTATTGGTCCACTGTCCCTTTATCAGACACAACAATGTTTTTGCCTACACAAAACAGAAATGTAAAGTTTCCAATTCATACAAACTGTTATGAATAGATTAGCTGGCACCATTTCAGTCATTAATTACATTAGCAATACACTGCAATTGAAGTGTAGTATGTGGAATACATTGTTGTTGAGCATATGCATGTATGGAAAATAAGCTCTTAGTATCTTGCAAAGAATGTTCATTTGTGGCAGATAAGATCAGAAGCCATTTAAATGGTAATACAAACACATTTTCATCTGAGCCTGCTGGGTCCAATTGAAAATTCCTTTAAAATAAAAAATTCCTTAGCTAACACACATTTATCTTATAAATTCATTACAGACATTCTGTTAGGAAATACTATAGAAGACATCAGTGTGTTGCTGAACATTATACATACAAAAATCACTAGTTCTACTGATCATTGTCAGTAAGTACAGCAAAGTTCCCAGTAGACAACACCACGTCATCCTCACTCAGACCTTGGCACAGAATATTCCTCCAGTGAGTCATCATCAGTTTTAAAAGAACAGTTCTGACAACATTTGCCCTAAACTTTTAGACTATAAATGCAGCAGGTCCCACAGAAGATCTTCTAAACCCTACTAAAGCCTTTAACATCCAAGGGTTCCACACTTACAGCTTGCTGTGTCGTCTTTGTTCTGTCTTGTAGTTCTGTGTTACGCACAAACCTGAAAACACTTGGGTTCATTGCTGTGTGTTTGGGAGCCATACAACCATACAGCCCTTGGCTTGCTGGTATTATTGACAGTACTATGTAGCTCCTCATTCGAATCTTTGTCACTCCTGCTCTTCTCACTTATGGATGACTAAGAGGAGAAGGGTGGCAGGGAGAGCTTCTTGGACATCATTACCTACAAATCAAACACACATTGTCTGTTAAATAAAAAATAACAAAGGTTTGGCAACTGCAGATCTAATCTGTACAACTTTAAATGCCTAGATACTATCTTTCTCCATAGTTGCACTGTTTTGCCTGCATAGAGTTAATTTTCTTCACGGTAGCTTGCATGGTGCTATGTATTGTATTTGTGCTGAAAATGGTGTTGATAACATAGATATGTTTTAGATATTGCTGAGCAGTACTTGTGCAACGTCAAAGCCTTGTCTGTTTTTCACACTTCTCCACCTGCAAGCAGGTTGGGAGTGCACAAGAAGTTGGGAGGGGATGCAGCTGGCACAGCTGACCCCAACGGACCAAAGGGATGTCCTATACTGTATGATGTCATGCTCAGCAATAAAAGCTGGGGGAAAGAAGAAGAAAGGGAGGCATTTGGAGTTATGGTGTTTGTCTTCCCAAGTAACCATCACATGTGATGAAGCCCTGCTTTCCTGCTCCTCTCTGAACACCTGCCTGCCGATGGGAAGCAGTGAATGAATTCCTCGTTTTGCTTTGCTTGGATACACAGCTTTTTCTTTCCCTATTAAACTATCTTTATCTCGACCCAGGAGTTTTCTCACTTTTACCCTTCCAACTCTCTCCCCTATCCCACTGCAGAGGACTGTGCAAGTGGCTGTGTGGCTCAGCTGCCTGCCAGGGCTAACCCACAACAATAGTTCAAACACTTTTGCTGTTCAATTTTGTGGCAGTTAAATGTAAAATCTTCTTTCTTTTCTCTTCAAGCAAATGAAGTCTACAATTGTATATTTTCCAGTTATGTTTCTTCTGACTACAGAGAAGCCCCTCATAGCCCAGTCCAGAAGAACAGAATGATCTGTGAGAGAATCTTGATTAATAAGTCATTGATTTTACTTTGTTAAGGACCTCTTTCTGTGGATGAGATGAATCAAAATAATCAGCAGGTAGTGCTTGAAAGTTAGAAAAAATTGGAGCATGCAAAAACTGGAGTGGGGGAGTAGGGGGTGGGGGCGGACAGCCTAGCTGCCTACATATGCAAGCAAGGAGATGAAAGCACCAGGGTAATCAGCCTCATCACCTTGACTGTGTCTGTAACCCAGGTGTAGGTGTCCCACTTGCTTCTTGTCAGAGGGGAAGTTGAGCCTCCCAGTTACACGTACAGGAAGAATGAGGCCTACAGTTCCCTGGGGGCACTCCACTGAGGATATCAGCAGGGCTCTCTCACAACAGAAACATCAGTTATCTCCTTTCTGCAACAGCCAGGCCCGGAGGCCTGAGGTACGGGTGGGAGGGGTGTCCCAGGGCAAGGTCCCCCCATGCCGCTTCACTCCCATACTGCCGGGACAGGCGCCCCAGGCACAACCCAGTCTGACCATTGTCAGGCAATGGTGCCCAGCACTTCCCAAAAGCCCTCGCAGAGGATCCGGTATACTACAGCAACGATAAACCATACTCCCGTATCATCATCACGCACCTGTTGCCTTCAACCAATCAGAGGCACGCATCTTAGGCTGCCTGGCAACAAACCCCGCCCCGCAGGCATCGGCGCCCCCTAGCGGCGCAGCAGGTTCTGGCACCTGACATGGTGGGTGGCCCGACGGCAGCCTGGGGTGGCAGCTGCACCGGGAAACTCCAACCATGGCAGAGCAAGGCTGAGCTGTCCGCCATGAATGTTTCCAGTGAGGGGCTGCGTGTGAGTGCTGGGTGAGGGCTGATGAAGAAGTGAGTGTTGGGTACCGCCAGAGGAAGCAGAGCAGAATCTGCCCGTGCCAGTTGACGACAGAGACTCTGGAGAGCAGAGGGGTTTGGGGCAGGGCCCAGCTCCCAGGTCCCTCGGTTACAGGCAGGTCTGCCTTCCCTTGGCAGATGAGGCACTGCGTGGCTTTGAAGACCTATGACTAAACACAGATCTAGGAACCTGCTTGTGGAGACCACATGCCTGTGACAGAATACCAGTGTTTACCATGAGAATTAAATTAATGCATTAATCCAACAAAAACCAACTCCATAAAATTAATTGTGGAGGCCTTTTTTCAATAACAGCTATATTTTCAGGTTTCTGAAAACCAAAAAAGGCTTTCCATCTTTTCTTTCATCTTGAGAGGCTTCGGTGTAGATAATGTGGGCCTATCAGAGGTGTGCTGAAGATGACATTTGTGTGGCCAAATACTGCAGCCTTGTCTTTTGCTTTGAGATGGAGGAAAAAGTTTAACCCTGCATCTGGAAGGCAGAACCCCTCTGGGCCCCAGACCTCTGAAATTCAAAGGCCCTGGAGAAGGCACACCAGTCAAGAAGACAGCATTGGACAGGAAGACATGCACTGCATAGATATGTTTTGCCTGTTAATTGCCATCTGTTCAGGCCTTGAGCATTTCTGACAGTGTGCATAGATTTACCACCCAGCCAGGCTGTTTTTGAAATGCTGCATGACATACAGAATCAAGATGCAGTCTATGATTCCACTGGGTGAATACCTGATATAAAAACCAAGAGCGATATAAAATTCAAGAAGAAGAGCAGTAAAATCAAAGAAACACAGCTGATACTTTTTGTCAGCATATTAGGAAGAACGTGATTTATCTTCAAGAAAGGCAGTAGGCCTGGTTTGGAACTGGCTTTCTCTCACAGGGGGAGAGGCAGGAATAGCCTGGAGTCTTCTAAAGCAGGGTGATGAGTATACAGCCAGCCTGATGCCTCCTTATGGTCAGGTTGGAATTCAGAGCACATGTGGTTTTATTTTCTGTGAAAGCATGATGATAAAGGCACTTCGAAGGTTTTGCAGGTGGATAAGACTTCACTTTAAGGTATCCCCCACAAGAAGAAAAGCAGTGGTCTGGCCAGGATTCAGGGAAATTGGCTTCCAAGACTGTACACTGGCCATTAATTCCCCCAAATACATGGTAACTCTGGAGAGCTGAATATTCTGAGATAGACTTCGTTTTTTAATACAGATGATGCCTCTAATGGTTTAGGCTCTTCGTACACTTTTCTCCCACATGATTTTTATCACCCCCATCCAAGCACTTAGAGATATATTTAAGAAAGTAACACCCTCATGTGGGAAGGAAGGACCCATAGGTCTCTTCTTAAGAAAAGGCACAAACAGAGCAAAACTACTCATCCAAGACAAAGACCTGTGCCCAAGCAAGGATCTAAACAAAGTACTCCAACTTCCCATTTCAGTGCTTTAACCATATACATTTTCTTATCCCAGAGAGAATAACATGACAAACAGAACAACAGACATAGCACAACGGATGCTCTGTATGGTATAGAAAACAGTGAGAATATTTTGGAGGCTTAATAACAATTTGGCATATTCACCTGCAGTGTGCATATTTCCAGTCAGAGTAGCACTGCTTCCTATAGAGGTAACAAAAACCAGAAAGGATATTTTAAGAAGACAGTTAAGAATTTCCTTCCAAGTCACCATTCATATGGGACTAGCCAGGCCTAAAGAGTGGTGAGAAAAATAAGAAATAACTGCCAGATAAAGTGAGACAGGGATTTATTTGTACTGCTGTTTGAAATAATTCTGGAATAAGATGCCCATAGCTTGTACTCAGGTTAGCTGTTCTAAAGCACATGGGCAACATCTAGTGTTAGATGAGGGATATTGCATATTCTGGCATCTTTGTGAATGGCTAAACATCTGAATCACTCATAATCAATGCCTATAAAAAGGTCTTCATATCTTAGGTCAAGATGACATATCCCAGAAATCAGGCAGGCATTACCACAAAAGGCACATATCATGTATTTGCTTGTTTTTTCTCAATGCCTGAGTACTGTTAGTGGTCAGTCCTGTTAGTCAATCCTGTTTAGGCTTAGTAAAAAACCAACAGTCAGGAGCCTTGGGAAATCAGGTTAAAGGAACGGTATCAACTCAGAAGTGATGTGTTTTAGATGAACAAGTTTCTTATCCACATGAGTAATTAAGCTAGTTTGGACTAGCTAAAAGGAATAGCAAAGCACCCACCACCATTTAACCTACAAATCCTAGAAAGTCTACATGGAGACATGCAGAGTTTCTTTCTCCAGTATCAGTCTATGGTGATGGCCACAGTCCAAGAAGCCAGAAATTCTCTGGTCCTGGCAGAGAGGAGGAGACTTACTGCCCTGCAGAACAAGGTTGTTACTGAATGGGAATGGATGGATGGATGGCTTGATTAAGTAGGAGGAACATAAGAAAGCAGGACGTGCATAGAGTGTGCCCAGAGCTTCAAGCAGGGAATGAAGAGATCACAGGGTTGATGTGCACGCTTTAGGATGATGGAGAATGGGAGGATGCTGTTTTGCAGAGGATAACATTACAAAGTCACTTGGCACTGGCATGCAGAGATCAGCACAACTCTGACCCACCTCATCTGGTGAGGTACCAGTCAGTCCATTTTCTCCCCTTCCTCCCTCGTCATCTGTGACCCAGCTTCTCTAATGACCATCTTTCTTCAACAGTGTGACAGCAAGGCCCTTGGACCAGCAAATGTCTACAGGCTTTATGAAGAGGGTTAGCACTGGCCAGATCACAATCAAGCTGTGGCTGAAAGGGATGTTTATTTCTTCTACTTTGTGGGTCCAGCCTTCCCCTGTGTTTTGGTTTTACCCCAGCCAGCAGCTGAGCACCATGCAGCCATTCGCTCACTTCCCCTATGGCAGGATAGGGGAAAGAATTAGAAAAGTGAGACACCTCATGGATTGAAATAAAGACAGTTTAATAAGTAAAGTAAAAGCCACGTGTACAAGCAAAGCAAGATATGGAATTCTTTCCCCACTTCTCATTGGCAGGTAGGTATTCAGCCATCTCCAGGAAAGCAGGGCTCCATCATACATAACGGTGACTTGGGAAGACAAATGCCATGAAGGTTACTCGTAGCTTGTGAACCATCTATGGCTTGCTGGGAGTGTGGCTGCTAGCTGGCTCCCAGAGCAGATACAGGGTTAAGTCTCTCCAGGGACAGGGAGTGAGTTCTGATCCTATCAAAAAAAAGCTGAGGGATTTTCACCAGCACCTCATACAGCTGTAGTCTGCCTGAACATCCCTTGCTTCCTTCTTTTCCCCCCAGCTTTATATGCTGAGCATGACGTCATATGGTATGGAATATCCCTTTGGTCAGTTGGGGTCAGCTGTCCCGGCTGTGTCCCCTCCCAACTCCTTGTGCACCCCCAGCCTACTCACTCCTGGGGCGGTGTGAGAAGCAGAAAAGGCCTTGGCTCTGTGTAAGCACTGCTCAGCAGTAACAAAAACATCCCTGTGTTATCAACACTGTTTCCAGCACAAATCCAAAACATATCCCCATACTAACTACTATGAAGAAAATGAACTCTATCCCAGCCAAAACCAGCACACCTTGGATCTTCAGAACAATCAGTTGTCTAAGCTGGTTAGAATGTTTCCCTTGCCCTGACTGTGGACCAACTACTAAGACTTGGGAAGATATCTGGGACCCCAAAGCTTTTATCTAGGCTTCAATACTACACTAGAATCTGTTCTCTGAGCAGCAGATTATACTGACAGGGCTTGTCTGCTGAACTACAACAATCTGGTCAGGGCAAACACCATATTCACTAGTTTTATATCACAGCTCTGTACACAATTAGGACAGGAACACAATCTTTACCTTGCCATTTGTTGCCAAGAGAAAAATTGGTGGGAAGGGAGAAGGCAGAATATGCTCAGCTGGTGTTATTTCCACAGCCAACAAAATGTATTGTTATGGCTGGAGACTAACAGGTCCCAAAGTCCAAGATATATATAGATACCTGCCTCCAGCAGGCACATCCCATATGCTGTTCCTGTGGTGCCTGCAGACCAAACCAGCAAATGCTTGCATGGCAAACTACAGCTGTATGAGGTGCTGGTGAAAATCCCTCAGCTTTTTTTTTTATAGGATCAGAACTCACTCCCTGTCCCTGGAGAGACTTAACCCGGTATCTGCTCTGGGAGCCAGCTAGCAGCCACACTCCCAGCAAGCCATAGATGGTTCACAAGCTACGAGTAACCTACAAATAGAGATCCAGAGATGCTGTCATTAGCTTCCTGTTTCACGCCACCTTGATACAGCCCATTTTGGCTCAGTGCAAGGTGCTGGTAGCTACAGCTGCATCAGGAGGTCAGACAAGCTGTCTGGTCTGGTTTCGGCTGAGATAAAGTTAATTTTCTTTCTAATACCTGGTATAGTGCTTTGTTTTGGATTTAGGATGAGAACAATGTTAATAACACACTGATGTTTTAGTTGTTGCTAGGTAGTTGTTGTGTCTACACTAAGTCAAGGACTTTTCAGCTTCTTATGCCCTCCCAGGTGCACAAGAAGCTGGGACAGCACAGCCAGGACAGCTGAGCCAGACTGGCTAAAGGGATATTCCCTAACACAGAACGTCATGCTCCATATATAACTGAGGAAGCTAGCTGAGAGGCGGGATCACTGCTCAGAAACAGACTGGACATCGTTGGTTTTTTTCCCTCCTGCATGGGGTAATTGCATTTGTTAATCACTTGTTTTATATATATTTATGCTTATATTTCTTGCTATTATTGTTATTACTATTATTCTAATTCTCTTCCTTTGTTATCCTATTAAACTGTCTTTATCTCAACCCAGGAGTTTTTTTTCCATTCTCCTCCCCATCCCCTTGTTGGGGGGAGGAGTGAGCAAGTGGCTGCATGGTGCTTAGTTACCCACTGGGGTTGAACCACAACACCATCTTTACAGCATCACCTGCAGTTTGTCTTTCTATGCTGTATTTACAAAGATAGGGATACAGTTTTGTTTCTTGGTTTTAGCACCATGGACTTGGACAGCAAAGGAACTTTTAAAATGTGAGTTTGATGCATTTTGTGCTCTGGACTGCGCTCTTGCTGTGACACAAATACAGGTTGCCAACAAAAGAAATCACTTGTCTTTCCATCATTTTGCTCAGAGAATTTCCTATGCAGTAGGTATTGTACAGGTATGTGGAAGGTAAGAACGTCTGCCTCATTAAGGTTATCTGATCAAGGACCTTTTCAGTGCAAAGGGGATAATAAATAAAAGGGGAAGTGATAAGCAAGAACACAAACCTGGTAGACAACAGATAAAAGAGATGATGCCAAGGATTAAAAGTGTCCAGTTACTAATTGATGGATGATTGAAAGAAACTCCCGGGCACAGCTTTGGAGATGGCCACCTGGAATTTGTATCTGATAAGAAAGGACAAAAACAGAGGACTGTGAGGATTTGAGATATTCAAGGAGGATCTGAGGGACTATGCAAAATTCACAAAGGAATGGGGAAGGGGATTGGGGAGGAACAAAGGGGGGAATAGACAGAAAGTGGTATGAAAGGGGCCAGTTGCATATAAGATATTGCCGGTCAGTAGGCTTGTCTGACCATGCCCTGTGCATGATCACTAAAGTTGGCCCTATCTTCTTCTTAAATCTTTTCTTAACTGCAACAGGTGGGGGTCTTGGCCAGCAGCCACTGGGATGGGAACACTCTGTGTCCCGAAAACCAGTAATTGTGAGGAAACTGTGGGGAAAACAAAGCTGGAGAGGGGCTTGTCTCCAGCAGCTGGTGTGGGACCTCAAGTCACAGGTGCATGTGCCTGGCACCTGTTGCCATGGGGCAGAAGAGGGTCTGTGTCTTCTGCAAATTTGCTGTGTGCAGGACTGGGGTGCACTGCATGGGCAAACCTCAAGCAGTACCAGCTTGAGTAGGAGGTCTGGGCAGAGGTACCAAATAAGCAGAGGGTCTGTGCTGGTAACTGGGGGAACCTGTGAGTGTGGGGTACCGGTGAGATGAGTGTGTGAGTGCTGGATCTGTTAGCTGGACGAGATGGTGAGCAGGAGACCCATGAAGCGTGTAAAAGGGTTCAGGATCTGGGTGGGGGTAGTGGTTGGACAGAGGTGTGGGCCATGCCCGTGCAAGCCACAGCTGTGTGTGTGCTTATGAACTGAGGGGCAGGGGGAGTGCACACGCTTTCATCTGTGGCAGTGTGTGTGACTGGCTGTGTCAGCATCCTCTGTGTGTGTGCGTGTGCGTGCACATGTCTGTCTGTCTCTGGGATGGACACGTGCTCAGCTTCGCTACTGGTTGAACCTGCAAATGGGAAAGCGGCATCAGACCATCAGTCTGGGACAGAGATCTCTGGGTCTCTGAGCCACGAGGCACCAGCTGCCAGGCAGGAGGAAAGCCCCAGGCTCTGGAGCTGCGAGAGGTGGTGGCTGCTTATAATACACCTTAACATGCATCCATGTGTTTCAAGCCTAAATTCTAACTCAGCTCTTGATCTCCCAAGTTGAAGGCTGGCCTCATCATATCAGAGGATATAAAATACACTGAAATGTCCTTCATCGTTAATTTGCTAGTCTACCAGTCAGTCTGGATTGAACCCTAATTCTTTTGGATACAAGGGGTCATGAAGTAACAGATTACCCAGAGAGGTCTGGCAGGATATGTGCAGCAAGACAGAGATGCTTCAGAGACCTTGAATGCATTTTGGTTTTCCATATAATGAACAGACTGGCTTTAAACACCTCTGGATCTACAGGACACTTAATCTGAATTTAAAAAAACAGAACTAATACATCAAGAATTGCGGTCCCCAAATTGCAAGCCTGAAGAAATTACAAAACAAATTTGAGTTTTAATGAAATTCAGGTGTAGGAAATTCCAAGTCAGATCTTGAACATATTACCAGAGGAAATCACTGAGACTAAACAGATAACAAATTCAGTAAAGAATTGGGTATTTGAAGAATATTCAGTTTGTTATTAGCAGCCACCACTGAAATTTCAGAAAGGGTATTTTTGTCATTTTTTTAGGCTGTAAACCAATCTCTGTACTGTAGTTCATCACTGACACCTGGCTTCTTGGGCAAATTATTGTGTGTTTGTTCACGGTGGTACACCTAAATGTTTCCTGGATTATCAGCTTCTTTTCCTGCTGTCTAGGTGCTAAACTGTTGAGACAGAGGTTGTCAGCTCTTCTGTAAACTGCTTTATTTGCCTAATTTCCTTTCTAGCTATTGAGTTCTTGGGTTAACCACAAGTGACATTTTCAGAATTCTCAACACAATTGATTTTCCTCAAACCTGAGCCTTACCATGTAAAACAACTCAAGCGTTACGGCTTTACCTCCCAAACAGATAACGGAACAACTGTACCCACAATGATCAGTCAAGAAACAATGCTGTGAATTCAGCTGACTGGAGTACTTTTATTCTGTTTAAATTCCCACACCTCCAGGCAATTCAAGCATCAAGCTTGAAAGAGCCTCAGCAAGCTTGAAGAGGGTCCCTGTTAGCCCAATATTCTTCAGCAAAATATGAATCGATCCTAGGCCACGACTGGTGATTTCTGCTGACAAAGACTTCATATTTTCTTGTATCATTGTGAATATGAAGAAATGTCACCAAAGTGACACTGGTCCCAAGTCATCTTCTAGAGAACGAGTTCCTTTGCAAAGCACTATTTTCATTATTATATTCTAATGCCATAGGCAGCAGAAACTTACTGACGAGCAACGTAAGCTACAGAGGAAGTACACAACACTGCAGAAAAGAAATAGTGCTGTGTGGCATTTAAGAAACTAACATTTCAGCGTAAGTCTAATGTGGGGAAACCATCCTGTGTACATGCACGTGTCACAGAAGCCTGGATATGGGTTGCCTACTTAGTTATAGAAAAATGCCTAAGTTCTTCTGAGTGGGTTGGGTCTTTGCACAGTAGCAATGTGTTTGGAAACATTAAAGCCCCAAGACAAATGGCTGTTTTATGTGGCTTGCTAAGTACAGATGTGTAACTGCTGTACTTATGTTACACATCTTTTTACCTTTCATGACAGGATAGGAGCCTGGTATTCAAGATTCTCGTTGCCTGTGGCATTTTTGCTCCAATTCTTTTAATAGCCTTTGTCCATTTGATCAATTTAGGTGTGAGTTTATATCCTTGAAGCTATATTGGCAAATAGTTACCCAGTATATTAAAAAAGTCCAGCCCAAAACTTCATGTGCCTTCCACATGGAACTGAGGCCTGGCACCCACCATCAGAAGGTTTCAGAAAATTGCCTTGCTTGCTAGTAAACTCTGGGGCAGGCCAGTGAGTTCGTACCTGTTTATAACATTCCAGTATGTTCTAATCAGACATACGAAATGCATTTCCTGGGATGTTTTCAAAAGCCACGTACCAGATGGACAATCACAGTAACATAACGTGTGACTGCGTGCAGCAGCACATGTATTGCAATGCAACTTGAAAAGACAGGGGTCTGTTTTCTTCTATTGCTAATATGAACATAATCAAAATATCTGATTTCTACCATTTCTTTAGAAGGGGCTACCTCCTTCCACTGAACTCTACACAAATGTTCATAAGATCACAGTGAATACTCAGTAAATTAATGAGGGGCTTTAAAAAACTTCAAAGCTTTGGTTTCCAGAAGGGGGAAGAAAGAGATGAACACTCTATGGGGCTTTTTATCTGAAGTGTTCAGTGTGTCTTTGTTAAGAGCTCTATTTCTCTATTAATCATAGGGTCAGAGCTGCTTTGTCTCTCTGAGTATGTCTATACCACCCGGTGCAACTTCACAAAGGGAGCTCTCAGTCCTCAAGGACTCAGGCTCCACCAGCAGTTACTCAGACTGGCCTCAACCTGGCCCACTGTGCTGTACTGGGAAGACATACAGTAGGCAAAACCATCTTGGACAAGGTTGATATCCCCAGTGTACATTTTGTCATGTGCGCTAACCCTGGATGATAAGTACTGAGAGTATGCAAGGTTTGAATCATTCAGAGGGCTGTGTTGCATCCATCTTTTGAGATACTCTGCCACCACTGGATAACCTCAAACGTGTCCCAGGAATGTTTACATGTTGAATCCAATGACTATCAAATACACAGTACAGAAATGGCTGCAGGAAGGCAGCCTTCCAGTGGCTGATCACACCTATCCCTGGCAGATGCTGGTAATCAGCTCTTAACCTCTTAAGTCATGCTCACCCATTGCTTAAGAAACATTTATATATTCCATGCACACTAAACAGAGAGGAACTGTCTCCCCTCAGTTAACTTCTCAGTGGGTCCTAGACTGCACCTGGAAGAGCTGTGGCTTCAAATCTCCTCCAGCAGAAAAGAGAACTGAAAACAGATCTTACCCACTATTTTAACCTCAGAGCTACCTGACAGCACAAAGGCATTAGCTCTGCTCCTTGTTTTGTGGGGACCCCAGAGGCAGTTCCCCACTGGGTGTCTACAAGGAGAAAGCAGGTCCCCTGACCTTCTGCTGGTACTGCCTAAAATTGCACCAACTAATTCAGAGCCAGGATGTGGGGTGTGGAGAGGAGGAGTAGGGAGAACTGCGACAACGCACAAATAGTAACGTTTGTCAGGAAACAAAGGCAAATACTGTTTCTTGTCTTCAGCTGCATAAACTTACAGTGACTTGAAGGAAGGATGTTAAAATAAACAAAATAAAAAAGATAATGCACAAAAGACCTGTAGTCATTTGTCACAAGCACCAGAGAGCGAGCTGTGACAGCAAAGTATTTGTCATCCTGATTACTCAATTATTTATGCATCTACAGACAAATGATATCAACACACATACAAGTGACATTTTAAAATACAAAGCTTTCACTTTTTGCAGTGTAGGAGAAAATAAACTCTCCATGGGTTTTGTGACCTGAAGGATTAAGTGACTTGAGATACAAGTTGTATAATCAGAGGTAATTTAGTCATGGTCAGAGTGTTTGTAGGGTGGAGGTTTTCTGAACTGTTCAACACCCAGTTCCCTGGACACCAACAGGAAATAGCTGGTTGCTTGAGCACGGGAAAATCCAGCTCTTGGATAAGGTACAGTGAACACTGCTGGAATTATCCATATGGAAAGACACACACCTCAGAAAGATTCAGGGGATCAAAGCCAAGAGCCTCAATTCTCTGCCTACACCAAAAGTATCTTCTGAACAATCTTGAACATAAATGCTGGATGGCTGTTACTATCCTGAAGCACAGGAAACACCCAGCAACACTGTCTCCTTCTAATTTTACACTGTTTAACCCACTCAGTCTAGCTGTGGCCTGCTTGCAGGCAGGAGTGTTAATGTATTGTGATAGCGACCCTTTACAGCCTTTACTGATACATACAGTCTTCTCGATAAGGACAACCCTGCACCATAACAGGACTGTGATCCTGAAAGGAAATTAATTCCAGCATGAGACCTGACCCGAATAAACCTCACATGCATTCAGGTGGTTACAGGATAGCAGTCTGGATGAAACACAGCAGAAGGGTAGAAAATGGTAATCAGTTTCATCACGGATATAACAAGGTAACCTGTCCTTTATTAATTTTCATGGCTTAGATTTTATTTTTTTGTGATAAAGGGTAAATAGCATGCTTTGTTCACATTTTCTAGACAGCAAGTCACTGGAGAAATAAACCTTCTAAAGCACATTCTTTGGTTATCTAAGTAAGAGATTTCAGCCTGATTTCTACATGCCGACTGTGTCACAGTGTTTAAAACAGCTGATCAAAAGGGGCCATATCAACTCACTGAACTATACCAGCTTGTTATCTTAGTTATGGAGTAATTGCAGCTTCAAGTCTACCTGGAAGAGAACAGACCAGCCACAAGACTACCCTGGTGTTTGAAGAGAGGGCTCTGCTCTTTCAGTGCTTGGCTTTTTTGCCCCCAGTTGAACAGCACCGTATTTACCCCTGAAGCCTTGCTGCAGAGGGTACAAGAGGAGCACAGAGAAAAAAAAGAAACAAAATGCTTAGATTTCTTAATTTCTATTTATTTACCTGCCACCTGTAACTCCTGCACTTTTCCTCTCTAATCTGTTTTTAGAAGTATAATTTTGCGACATAAATAGTTAAAACCAGAAAAACCACCCTCTTTCCAAAGTTTCAAAGTGAAAAGAAATAAATGTGAATCACTAAACAATGTTTTTTCCATTAGTCTGTGTTCTTTATGCTACTGCACCTTTAAAATAACAAAACCATGCAAGGTCTTTAAAGTGTGTCAGAGGTTAAAATGAGGTAATGAATTTATGCATCCCCTCTCACATTGCTATAATTATCACTCTGGAGGGATGTGAACATTTTTAGACCCTATCTGAAGAACAAGATTTTTTTTTTCTTTCAGTAATTTTATTTTTCACATCCTAATCTGAAAGGGTTTGAAAGTAAACCAGCACTGGATTGCCAGCTTGCTAAGGGGCATTCACAGTTCACAGAAAAGCTGTGTCAGATAAAAGCATGTTACTGAGTATGAAAGCACATTACTGTGTACGAAAGCACACTGAGTGAAGTCATACCTCCTGCAATGCTTTGCAAGCAATCCTAGTTGCTAAACAAATATCATACCACAAAATAAAGCTTCAATGCATAAAAAGCAAGCACCAGCAGAAAGGAAAAGCTGTGAAATTGCAGGAGGTAGCTGTTGGAAGGTCAACAAAGTTCAAAATAAATGGTGTCTAATGCCTGGTCCATTTTATCAGCAAGTAGAAATAAAGTGCATGTGCTGACTATCGCAGGAAACAGGAATTTATGAGCAAACCTGTTTTCTAAGGAGGATGTTTGTCTGCCTTTTTCTCCTAGCTATATACATAAATGTGAAGTTTTATAATAATTAAAAAGCATGTATGTCATAACACAGTAGTCCATTAGCCAAGTTTAGTCAAGCAACAAATATTCACAAGAATTCACAATACACTGCTGAACATCAGTGATGCTTATAACCTATATTCTCCAACATTACAATTTAATCTCAGGGGTGTGTGGAATTATATTATTAAACCAGTACATTTTGAAGTGGGTTGGTTTTTCACTTCGTCCAATAACTTCGCAAACATCAGCCTCCCAACAGAGAAAGAGAAAACTTGACCACAAGGAACCCATGGCAAGAGTCCCAGTCATCTCAAAACAGATCTGTTCACAGAGAATATTGAAGAGATGTCTTATGAAAACAATTTGTCAAGGAGGGGAACAGCAAAGTGCACAGGATAATTAGTAAGTACAAAGGAAAGAGAATGGAAAAGGGAGACCAGGATATTCAGATAAAACAAAGAACGCTTTGTTATAGCACTTAAAGGACGTGGAGGCACCTAGCTCAGGAGAGACCAGGAGATTTCAGCCCTTGCACTGAAGAAAGAAGTACCTGGACCTTCACCCTGATTTCTCAATCAAGTCTGCCACTCATCACAAGCCTGACTGAATCCCAACTGCAAGGCAACAAAATCTCCTCCAGATGCTTCAGAGGGACAGACAGAGGGACAGTGAAGTCTTCCAGGCGCATAATGGGAATACTTGCTTTCCTGAAACTCTGTGGCCCACAGAATGCTGGTACCTGAGCAGACCTTAGCCATTAGAATACACTGACACTCTGACATAATGGTTTTGATAGCCTCCTCGGTTACACTGGTAAAAACACAAGTATACGCTCAGTTTAT
The DNA here is from genome assembly GCF_028858705.1 of Grus americana. Taxonomy (NCBI): domain Eukaryota; kingdom Metazoa; phylum Chordata; class Aves; order Gruiformes; family Gruidae; genus Grus; species Grus americana. The sequence goes on from NC_072891.1 coordinate 53,335,637, forward strand.
CAGGCCTGCTGTGCATATTTGAAACGAAGCTATCCCCCATCTGATCTGCTCCCCCCAGGTCATATTTAGGCCAAGGAAAATAGCTGCGGACCCACCAGGTGTAGGACAGTTTACACCAGTGAAAGATCAACTAGAGAGAGACACAGGGGAGAGCACATCACTAGCCTGGCTGCTGTGTAAAGCCAAGGAGGCCAGAACATATTTGGGACCCTGAGGTTTTTAGTACTCTCTATAAAAAGGAATATACAATGAGATGGTGCTGTCTTCTATCCCAGCCCAGATATACTCCGTTCCCTGATGTGCTGCTGCAAACTGCAATGTTTAGCCTCTCCTTTCTCTGTTTTCCTCAGCAAACTGAGGCTTTGTTCAGATTCAGTCCTTCTGAAGGGGGACTGAAATTTGAGATTGAGAGATGAATAGCCTGTTAGGAAAGCTGGAACTGTTCACCACTCCTCCTCCAACATGCAGTAGGATGAGAAAAGGAGGTACTTTTTATAGGCAGTGAAAAACATAGCGAAGCTCGTATACATGCATAGGAAGGGAAACCTGAGGGTTTGTTGTCTCACTGGGGCAGGTGACTGCTGTGTTTCCAAGGTACCAGGCTCAGTACATTGGCCACTGGAGGTTCAGGTATACCCATCTTACAACAGCACCAAACAGACGGCAGAAACATTCTGTTCACAAGTCTTTACAGTTTTATTCTGTTTAGAAGGTGTTGTCATAAACCTTTATATATAATCTGGAGCCCTAGCAAGCAAGAATTAAAAGCATTACCAGTGGACACATAAAATACCAACCTTTCTTTCCCAGCGGTGCTCATATAACCAAAATATTCTGTTCTAATAAACAGAAAAAAATAAAGTTAGTGGTGTGTAAATCTTCTTACAAGGCACTGAAGGTGAAAAAAATGTAATTTAGTTGGGCTCATACAGCTAAACAGCTATGTTATAGCGACATTATAATCTCCCCAAAGCATTATGGGATAACATGAAATCATTCTTCTGCAAGAGAAGGATAAATAACACTCTCATTAAAATATCTTCTCCTGTATTGGGCAGGTCAAACAAGTTAATAGTGTTAATGATCCAGATTCAGGAAAAGGAGGCAGTTTAAGAACACCCAAAAGAACAGGTGTCCCACTCAGTCTTCTATTTTTGTGGGGTTTTTTCACATAAGTTTCTTTTTTGCTTTTTAAGGCGAGAGCCCTGCAGCTTGGCTCCCCCTGTGATTTCAATGCAGACTTATCATATGCAAAGTCAAAGTCAGTAGCAGGAGGAAGAGAGAATGGGGATGCTGGTGAGCGCTGCCAGTGTCTGCGCAAGTGTGACTAGACCGTCCGTGGCCCCGGGGCTGGGGTTCAACCGTGATGTAGCCGTTAATGATGCGGATCCGGGGAGGAGGGTCTGTAGCACTGCAAGGCAAGAGAAGAACGTCAGTCCAGACCCAGAACTGCCTGATGCCCACAGAGCAGGAGATGGTCAGCCTCTGTGACCCACTGTCAGTCTTCTGGGCTCCTGGGAAGGTTCGCTTGTACTGGTTCCATGCTCACCAAAGGACTGTGTCTCCTAATGGCAGAGTGCTGCCTCATCCCTTCCTCACAGGTGTGGGCAGCTCCCACGTTATGAAACATTACGAAAGAAGAAAAGGAAAGGAGGCATTTGCTGCCATATTTATGCAGTAGTTACCGAAACTGTCATCATTAGCTTTACAAAGCCCACATGGACGAGGACGCTTCCCAGCCAAACTGCGAAGCAGTCTTGAGCACGAACAGGGAAGACATTGAGGAGGGTGGAGACAGCACCAAAACACCCGCCCTGTATTCAGGTCTACCCAGCCAGCCTGCCCATTGCTCCCACACAGTTAGTCAGGTGGGTAACACAACCATATTCCTACTGCCCTCCAGCCAGCCTTTCAGCTAAGCAGAAAATACACAAGAACACCAAAACAAACTTTGTTGCAAAAGAGTGTCACTGCGGCCACACTTGCTGAGCACAGCAGGAGTGAGGCACCTGCTTTCAGCTGGATCCATCTTCCCCAGCCATGCTTCTGTACGTGCATCTTAGCCTGGACCAGACTTGTTCCTATACTGCATGTTCCCTTCCACAGATCAGGAATTACAAAGGGTTTAAATGACATGCTTTAAGGAGAGGAAAAGCCACTTACAGAAACACATCCTAGAGTCACTGGGGAAAAAAATATCACCATCCCAGAGTATCTCCCAGTGGTAGCAAGGACTCTGAGATGGTGATGAACAAGAACTGAGTCAGAGCCTGCATGATGCTGAACTCCTATTAGGGCAATATGTGATGGAGAAGAGAAATTTGTATGCTCCAGGCTGCTAACACCAACTGTCCTGTATTGGGGGAGCTCCTACACCACAGCAGTTCAAGAGTCAGAAGGTGTCACAGGTGGTGTTCTCTTTGGCAATGGATTGAAAGCCATGCTTGACCCCATAGCTGTAAGGCTGACGTACACCCCAGGGCCTCATGGTGCTGTATGGCACCAGAAGACAAATTTGGACAAAATTAAAAGCAAATCTACCTGCCAAATAGAAAACCTGCACCCACTCCCCAGCTGCTGTGCACCATTCTCTCCTTACTTTGGTCAGCTGCATTTAAGCAAAAATGCTTTGGGAAATTGAAGGAAATTAGTATCCTTTTTAAAAACACTTACCCTTCCATACCCAAAGGCCCCCACAGAAGGTTTGAACAGTAACTGGAGATAAGCCAGCTGGCAGCACATCAGGGAAACACAGCTGACAGCTGATGCATACATGAGCACAAACCAAAGTAATTCTGCCAAGCCCACTACAAGACTGTATTAAATCACTTGAGCTGCACCTTTCACATTTCAGGCTCACAGGAGGAAAGCTGTGAATGGCCCACGCATAAGAAACCTGACAGCTTTACCTGTGCCTGAGCACCCCGGGGAACGCTTACAGGAAGGGCTGAGGCTCCCAGTGGCATGTGCCTTGCACACGTGTGAACAGAAGGGCTGGATTTCGGTGGGGACGCGTGCCGGCTGTGCCACCAGGTGGGGCTGTCAGCTCAGCCCACGCCTGCCCAGGCAGTCCGCGGCACGGACTGCTTGCACACGCGGGTGTCGGTCAGGGAGGGTGGTGAGTGCCCCTGCTTTACAAAGACTAAACCCAAAGCACGCGTGGGGGCTGTGCGTGAATGACAGCTACCTCTCTGACACTCGTGGCTTTCCCTCTGCAGTAAGGGCGCAGCAATCAGTTGCAATAAGCATCACTTCTCTTTCCCAGGACTGTCATGCAAACAGCTCTGTCTCCAGCCGTTCAAGCTCGCTGCTACTAAGGACTCGACCCCAAAAAGAACTTGTCACCTAGCACCCGGGTAAGTTTCTAGCACAAAGGATGAGTTAATTAGTAGAGGAAGAAAGGAAACATTACAAAAGAAGAAAAGGAAAGGAGGCATTTGCTGCTCCTGTATTTATGCAGTAGTTTCCTAACTGTCATCAGCTTTGTTTTTACCTCACTATTGCCTTGCAGTACTTACAATCCAGTATGTTGCCCTAATATACCTCCGATTTAGTCACAGTAGCATATCCTCCCTCTTCTTCTGAAGGCACTGATGCTGCAAGTGCATGTGTATCTCACATCAGGGCATCCATTGACTTCCCTGAGCTTCATCTGAACAACTGTGTGTGAAAAACTGAACATATCAGTGTGCAGGCAAGGTGGGAGCTTGAGATCATAAACACCTCAAAACATTCCTTAGCGTTTCAACTAAACAGACTGACAACAGAAGCTCCAAAAACCCATTCACAAACAGTGGGTATCAACTACATTAATAGAAAGTAAATTGTACATTAAAAGACAAAATCAAATGCAATCAATATTAAAGATTTGTTTTACTGGGGAATTTTGGACTGTGTGTAGGTCTGTCAGTGGGCATGCAAATTTCCATATGCATTTGTCTCCCTTTCTCTCTAAACTACTCACACTTAGGTTAAAAGGAGTAGCAGAGAGAGCACAAAACTACTCTAGAAAACAGGAAAAGGAGTCTGGTCTAAAAAGTCTGACAATGGCTGAATGCATGGAACAGAACAACAGCTGCTGCACTTGCTTGCAGCCAGCCTGAGCAATGTATTACTCAAAGCAGTGGTACAGCTGGGACCCAGGGAGGTGACAGGAGCGACATAGGAGAACCCTGATATACTCGGTACCCTGGGGAGCAGGAAGAAATATTACCCAGAGGAAGAAAAAAAAAGAAAAGAATGTAGAGGCTTTATTTCAAGAACTGCAGGCTTTTCTTCATCATCCTGACCTGTCTGGTTATTTACAATACCACAGAAATAAAATGCTTTCAACCTGAGTATGGCAGAGATACAAACAGAGACACAAAGTACAAAAGAGAACAGACTGAGGTCTGTGTGTTATCTGACAGGAGGGAAACATTAAGGTACACATTCAGCTACAAGCTTAAGTATAGCTACTGATAGCTACTGAGGGAGAAGTTGGCTTTTTTTTGCAGACTGCTGTAGTTCTTGTAGGTGAGTAAGCTCTTCTGGATGAAAACTAGGGGCTATGTGTGAACCTTTGCCCCACAACACACTCCATTTTTTACGTTAACCCCATTATCCATTAGGCTGTCATACCTCTTTCCAGATCTCCAGTAATGCCATGGGGCTCACATGCTTTTTAAGACTGGAAGAACAGAGACACTGGAAGTACTGCATAAATACCGTCCAAATGCAAGGAGCACATATGCCAGATATGACACTTTCCACATATGCAGCAGCTCTTGGATAAATGTCCAAGGCTTTGATCTGTACCATCTACCACTGGACCCAGACTTATGTGATAAACAGGACTACCATATGCTCACAATTCCTCAAGCCCAAATGCAAGATGATCTAGACAAGGCTTCCACTTGTATTATGTCTAATTTTCCACAAACCTGACCATGTGGAAGAAGTTATTTTGTCACTAAAAGCACAAGCAGCCTTGAGTAAATGTTTCAGCAAGAATCACGGTGAGGGAGAAGGTCAGATCCTGCCCTCAGCATGTATCTAGCCCCTGCAGAAGTTTGGCGTACTGAATTAGTCTAAGTCAAAGTCCAGTATGCATGAAAAACCCTCCTCCCTGCCCAGCTGTTACCTACCTTTCTTCAAGGCGAACCCAGAGATCGTTAAACTGTCGCAGTCTTTGCTTCTTCTGTTGCTTCTTCTTCTTCTTTTTGTACTTCTTGTCTACTTTCTCCAGCACATTGATGCTGTGAGGGAGCAACAGGTGAGGCAGGAACTCTTCCTCTTCCTCCTCCTCCTGGGGGTGCAATGGCAGTGGGAGCTCCTGGGACACGACATAGGGGCTGTGTGCTGGTGATGATGATGAAAGGGCTAACAGAGTTTTGGGGGTTTTTCTGCTGGAAGAAGGAGGGAACACAGATAATATTTGAAAGGGCTTTGTGGCAGAATCCTGGTACAGACACCATCAAGGCACATATAAAACAGGTGTTTCTCCCTGACATATTGGCTGGACGCTTATTTCTCTGCCTTGTATTCCTGCCCCCTCTTCCGTAAGTCAATATTCTGATCAAACTAGTTCTCTTTAATGAAAAAAGCTTTGGAAATGAGATAATCTGGAACTGAGGAAAGAATGTAGTCTGGCTCAGGGTGTAATAACTCTTGGGAATAACCTTGTGCATCTAGGAAGAAACAAAAAAGGAATCACTCCCAAAGTCAGAAAAGGTCAAAGCACACTCCTCTAGTCTGACATCATACTGCAGAACACAGACCAGATTATTCCTTTCAGCAATTCCTGCCCAGAGCCAACTAACTTCGGGGGCAGGGGGACAGGGCGGGGACAGGGCAGGGACAGGACAACTAAGGCCCACTAACTAACGGAGCCAGTCCTAGGTCAACAACTCTCTACTGGTGCAGAAGGTAAGTAATGACCTAGTCCACAGACTATGGTCATGGGTGCAGAAACGCATCTTGCAAATTATCGTCTTTGAAGGGAACGGCTCTATATACAATTAAACAATCCTTTGGGCCATCTAGTCTGCAGCAACTGGAAGGAGACTAGCTGTGGCAGTGCCAGGTTCACCATCATCTCATTTTCTCTTTCATGAAGGCAAATGATACAGAGCAGTGAATGCATAGCCTTTATAAAACATCATGTCAGGGGACATGTCTGACACATAAAGAGACCAGAGCTCAATTCACTATTGTGGCATTGACTTCTAGTGTAAGCATTTACTGTCTCCATGATGATCTGCAAAAGAAGATTACACTGTCCTGCCACTGTCCTGTGTTAGGCTGGCAGCATTATTTGGAATTTCAAAGCAGCTCCAGCAAGTGAGATACTGCAGTGAGACTATGTGCATATACAAACTCTCTCACAAGGCAAATCTTGGAAGCCCAAGGGACTACTCAGTTAAGTCGCCAGAAAAAGTTCTAAGGGCTATGCTTACCCAGCTTCATAGCTCCACCCTGATTACTCAAGCTCTGTTTCATTATACTTAGAGCAAGCAACATCTCCTCATCTATACTCCAAGGCAGGCAGTCTGCAGTCACCTATCCACCATGGCTTTGCTTGTCCACACTTCTCCTCGTTGTTTGGAGTAAAGCTATTCCCTCTCTTTACTTGTTCATGAGCATCTTGGCCAAACTCACAAACTCAACGCACTCTGTGGATACACAAAGCACGACACAAGTATCTGATTGATCTTTATGGCTACTTCATAAAGAGATGCAGCAGTCCTGTAACAAGACAAAATTGGAGACTAGCTTGGGCTGAAATTCAGAAAGGTAACAGAAGACCACAGATCACTGTGCAGAAACCTGGCTTCTATCGATGAAACCTTCCCAGAACTATAGTGTGTCCTTTCTGCCTTGCAATGGCATCGAAAGGAGGAGGTCCAGAAGGGGACGTGTTTCAGCATGGCTGCAGTTTTCAAGCTAGCCCATCGCTGTGGGCACACCTCTTTGATGGAGGATAAAAAGGGTCTGTTGAGAAGACGGAGAAATGAAGCTGTGGACTGGAACCTGAGGGAGAGAGTAGATGGAAAATGAAAAGAATTTGATCTTATTTCCTGCAGGGAAAATTACAGACTTATGTGGTGAACTTTATGTGACTGGAACAGAATGGGTCTTGGGCTATTGATCTCTTTCAAAATCCTTGTGATTGTAACACTCTCACTTCATCACCTCTGAAGTGTCATGACCCTTCAGCTCTCCTCCACATCTTCACATCACTCACTCTATCTCCGACTTACACAGTAATCCCTCCCAAGTTCTCTCCAGTGACCTGACTTGATCTCTGAAGGCCTACTGCTTATGGTTCCCTTTTCCTCAATTTACCTTCACTAAGGAACTGTCTGTTCCTTAATTGTGAAAGGCACAGAGTGGGCACCAGCCCTCCTTTGTAGATTAGAATGCCTTGCTGCCTGCCGTGTCTTCTATCAAACTCATGGCCATACCATGCTGGAGCTCAGCACTGCCACAGGAACAGCCAGGATGACCTCCATTCAGCATGGTGAGCTATTTATTCTGATACCTGCAGCCTCAGAACACCGTTAACAACAGACACTCAAACACATAACCTCATTTGCACACTTCCTGCAGGTAATTCTTCCAGCAACTGACTGAGCAACCACATACCAAGGCATACAGATGCAAAAGCACATCCTTCTTCCCCAAGGCCAGTTCCCTCTCCCAGCACAAGCAGCTAAGGGAGGAGTCAGGAAGCACCTTAATTACAGCTGTGATTATGTGATGAATATTTTACAAACATATATGCATTCTAAAATCAGGAACAACAGTTAAAGCCCAAAATAAGACAGTAGGAGCTTGATTGAACTTGTGGCACTATTTATAAACTGTCCTTAGCGCTGCTGTGTGGTTGGAGCACCTCTTTTGGCTTCCTTGCTTTGGTGACACCTCAGAGAAGGAGCCCTCCTGTCTCCACACTCCACTAAGGACATTTATCCCCTTCCCCCTGCAGATAAGCAGGACACCTGAGGCAGCGCTGTCTGCAGGTGGAGCTGTGTGACTGCACCCAACAGTTTGCCTGTTACAGGAAAACACACACAATGATCACATGTCTTTCTGTGTTCCTACACACAGATACCTCTACAAGATACCTCAGAAGGGACTTTCTGTTTAGCCAGAGCACAGGAAGCAGCAGACTGTGCTGCTGCTGCACAATCTCACATTACGGGGACGGGAGACAATTGTAGACTTCATCATCCTCCTGTTTTAGGATTGCTCAGTTAATATCCCCTACTGTATCTGAGAGTAGAAAAGCCATTTGATTGCTCTGTCTCAGTTCTACCACTTCCAGTTTTTTCATCTCTCAATTTTGTGTTGTGAAATAGTCCATGGGTGCTGACTGGACTGTGTGCAGCACTGCTGTCTAGGACAGTATTGGGGTATGGTTCCCCATTTACGTGGGCTGGACTTGGTTTGTTGACACAGATTGCCTTGGTATTTGCTTCTAGAATAAGCCCTGGATAGCAATCAAGTGAAACCTTCCATCCAACCCCCAGGACTCTGACATACTCTTGCCACAGGTCTTTCCCTCACCTCAAATGCTCTTCTCCTTCAGAATTCACATTTTTCTTTAAACTCCTTTCATATTTTTAAATCTGTTTCCAAGTCATCCAGAAATGTTAACGCTTTTTCTCAAAGAAAATACTAAAGTGTCGTCTTATTTAGCTTCTTCACTCAGCTTTAAAATCAAAACTCCACGAAAGATATGCTGTCCAGTAGTCCCAATGAAAAGGATGAAAGGTTGGAGATGCAACCAATGCCAAACTGAGGGTTTTCAAAGGCACAAGAATCACTGGCTGGACAATGAACTCCCTTCATATGGTCAGAGAATGGGGTGCCTATCTCCACTGAGTATCATTGATACCTACCTTCCTGACAGGTGAAGATCTAGCTCTCCTTTCCACAGTTGTCTGCCCTTGATTTCCTTACAGCTACACCTTTACAGAGCAGTACTGGATTTTGTTTATTCTCAAGTTTGTATTAAGTTCTCTTTCTTTAAGCTTTCAGAAGCTGCTATGGCTATTTTTGGAAATAACTGAGCTAAGGGTGTTCTGGGGGAAAAAAAAAAAAAAACACAAAAATATCAGTGCAGGCAGGTTTTTGATTATCCCCATAAACAGTGATACACTGGCTTGTCTAGCATGACTTAAGTGTTACAGGTTCATTAAGTCCTGTGCTTAAGCACAGGGGGCTTCTCCATGTCAGACAACCTGCCCATTGGTGGCAACAGGCTTAGGGGTAACATTCATGTACTCATGGGGATGAGTCTTAGCTTAGTTTGTTTCAGTGCAAGCAGAGTTAATGATGTATGTCTATGTAAAGAATCATAACTAAAACATGACCTGCCACAGTTTGAATCTCATGGTCTGAAAAAGGCAGCAAAAGTGGTGCAAAGAGAAAGGTGAAGCAACCAGAGTATGCAAAAACCATGTTATTAGTTTGCACCACATCTATGGAGCCCCTGGCACAGACCAAGACTCTGCACTTGTGCCCCCTGCACAGAAGTTGATGGTCCTGCCCGAAAGCCCAGTATCAGAAATGTGGAGGAGGAGCAACAGAGACGCAAGCAGTGTGGGACAGCATGCCTGGCACAGAGGATAAAAGGGAAACAGTACCATAACTGAGATCAAACCTTTTATTCACTGTGGTCTTTTAGCAATGGCTATTAGGAAAAATGGGGATATCTGAGAGACCCAGAAGCACATGTTTGGCAAAAGTCTGGAGAAAGGGGAGACAAGGATTGCAGACCCTAAGCTGGTGGCAAGAATACTGCCCAGGAAGATATGAAACAAGAGCACATGTAATTCTCAGCAGAGTATGGAGGAGATGGTTTGGCATTCTGTAGTTACTGAAACCATGGAGATGGATAAAGGCACCCAGTGAGAGATAAAAAGAGGCAGTAAGGGTATATCCCAGAGAACAGCTGCAAGATGGACCAGAACAGCAAGTACCTTAGCATAAAAATGCGGAGGAGAGCAGGGGACGTGAGAGCAATCAGTCATGGGGACAGTTTGCAAAGAGGCTGGGTGGACACTGGGCAGTGTGATTCCAGGCTGAGAGAGAGTAATCAGAAAGAATCAAAAATAGCAGTGTAAGAGAAGGTAAGTGTTAAAAGGCAGGGCAGTCAAACACTTACAAAGGGAGGAAGGAGGAGCCTGGAGGCCTGCGTGGTATGAGACGGCATCCAGATCTGATGAACCAAGTATGCATACTCTGTGGCTATTAGCTTAAGAGTTAAAAACTTACAGGGGAGGAAATATTTTTATTTTGTTTAAAAAAAAACAAACCAAAACAAAACAAAATAATCTCCCAAACAAAACACCAAATAACCAAACCAAATAAAATCCTGTTTCCAAACTGGCTCATGGAAGAGAAAAACAAACTGCTGGGGAGGAGAGAGGGAGCCCAGCTCACTGCTAGGTATAGTTCCAGCTGCTACTACCTCTTCATGAGTGTTTACAAACCCACTCTCCCAATGGCTGCTCAGCTAGATAAAAGCATGCATTACTTGTTGATGGCTTGTCCAGCTGGAGTGTGTTCTACCTCGTACCCTTCTTTCCTCAAAACATCAATCAGTGTGTTGTTGCCCATGAAGTGACCTGCAGTTAAGAGAAAAATGACATCAGAACTCAACGAGCACAGGGAAAGAGAGAGAAGAACAACAAAGTCCTTCCTCACCACAAGAGGTGTGTCACACCCAGAGCAGGCAGTGCTTTATCACTCCCCACCAGCATGCACCAGAAACACAGGATCTCTAACAAATGATTGCTGAACTTTCCCAAAGTCACTTCGATCACCACATTCTGCCTTTCTAAAATCCAGATGTGATTAAAATGACTCTGGTCCCGCACGTTGTTGCATTATCTGTGGATTTCTTGGGGCAATAAGAGATGAAGTTGGGAGACACCCGTTCAGGAGCAGCACTGACTCTATAACTGGTAGTGGTGGTGCAAATCAGGTCAGAATCTGGCCGCAGTGTGTACATCATTTTAACGTTCTCTGCCATCATAAAGGCACTGAGATGCCAGTCAACATCATTAACAGCTTTTAAATTATTAAGAATCATAAAATCATAGAACAGTTAGGGTTGGAAGGGACCTCAAAGATCGTTTAGTTCCAACCCCCCTGCCACGGGCAGGGACACCCTCCACTAGACCACGTTGCCCAAAGCCCCATCCAACCTGGCCTTGAACACTTCCAGGGATGGGGCATCCACGACCTCTCTGGGCAACCTGTGCCAGTGCCTCACCACCCTCACAGTGAAGAATTTCTTTCTAACATCTAATCTAAAGTGACCCTCCTTCAGCTTAAACCCATTACCCCTTGTCCTGTCACTACACTCCCTCATAAACAGTCCCTCACCAGCTTTTCTGTAGGCCCCTTCAGAAACTGGAAGGCCGCAATTAGATCTCCCTGAAGCCTTCTTTTCTCCAGGCTGAACAATCCCAACTCTCTCAGCCTGTCCTCATAGGAGAGGTGCTCGAGCCCTCTGATTAGCTTCGTGGCCCTCCTCTGGACTCGCTCCAACAGCTCCATGTCTTTCTTGTACTGGGGACCCCAGAGCTGGATGCAGTTCTCCAGGTGGGGTCTCGCCAGAGCAGAGTAGAGGGGCAGGATCACCTCCCTCGACCTGCTGGTCACACTTCTTTTGATGCAGCCCAGGACACGGTTGGCTTTCTGGGCTGCAAGCGCACACTGCTGGCTCATGTTGAGCTTCTCGTCAATCAACACCCCCAAGTCCTTCTCCTCAGGGCTGCTCTCAATCCATTCTCCACCCAGCCTGTAGTTGTGCTTGGGATTGCCCCGACCCATGTGCAGGACCTTGCACCTGGCCTTGTTGAACTTCATGAGGTTTGCATGGGCCCACCTCTCCAGCCTGTCAAGGTCCCTCTGGATGGCATCCCTTCCCTCCAGCGTGTCAACCACACCACACAGCTTGGTGTCATCGGCAAACTTGCTGAGGGTGCACTCGATCCCATTGTCCATGTCGCTGACAAAGATGTTGAACAGTGCTGGTCCCAGTACCGACCCCTGAGGAACACCACTCGTCACCGTTCTCCACTTGGACATTGAGCCGTTGACCACAACTCTTCGAGTGTCACCATCCAGCCAATTCCTTATCCACCGAGTGGTCCATCCATTGAATCCATGTCTCTCCAATTTAGAGACAAGGATGTCGTGCGGGATAGTGTCAAATGCCTTGCACAAGTCCAGGTGGATGACGTCAGTTGCCCTCCCCTTATCCATGGACGCTGAAACCCCATCATAGAAGGCCACCAAGTTTTTCAGGCACGATTTGCCCCTAGTGAAGCCACGTTGGCTGTCACCAATCACCTCCTTATTTTCCATGTTCTGCATCATCCAACTGCAGAGAATGGAAAATAGCTCTGAAAGCCAATGACAGATCAACCCCTTTCATTCCTTCACTATAAGCCACTGGGGACAAAAACTCCATTTCAGTCATGTTGACAAAAGTTTCAAAAGGACTTTGCTAGCTCTGCGCTAGTTCTGTGATTTATGTCTCCTCTGCATGTTCAGACAGATGTGGTGGCTGGTCAGCCCATAATTTGGCATCACAGTGAATACGTGACCGCTCAAAGGGTGCAGAAGTTACTCCTGAAGGACTGCATGCTCTGCATGCTGACTTCCACCATCGCTCTAACACCTCGTCAGACAAGGTTGCTGAGAAGCAGATTGACAACAGAGGCCTTGCACAGTCCCTCATAGATCTAGCTTCCTTGAAAATACTTGTTTAACAGCCTACATTAATTAAAATTAGGCTTGAGCAAACAACTTCTTAAAGTGCTCCTTTGCCTCTGTAGATGGAAGCAGTACTAAAACTAATAAGTAACTTCAGAAAAGCTGTTTTCTGCTAATATTCTTCATAAATACATGGGAATAAACCCACCAGAATGATTCTAGTAGCCAGGAAAAGCAAGGAGATAAAAAGGGAAGTCCAAAAGTGATGAGATTAACACGGAACTAAACCCAAGGGATTTATTATTTTTCACTCCAAAATTAATTCAGTGGATTGGAGCATAAAATTTCAGTTTCTCCTGCAAAGGGCTCATGAACGACCAGCTCAAGGCATGACAGCTGGATGGCATCATTTGAGCATAGACATTATCAAGATGGAGTTTCCCCAGGAGCCTAAGAACACAAACAGATCTAGCTCAAATTAAACTTTTTAACCAAACACTGCAACGCACATCCATTGGGTACCATATTTTTCACCTAGTAAGTGGATTTTCTCCTAGCTCCTCGGCCTAATTTTTGCCTTCACAGAGAGTAAAGCTTGACCATTATGTGGACCTAACCTAATACTGTTGGTATCTGTTGCTTGCCAATGGTTCAGCCCCAGGTACAGTTAATCGAGAATTTCCTCATGTCAGTGAAAAGATGAGACACAGCAGGGAACAGGAATGACTGTAATTAAACATCATAATTGAGTAAAATTAGCCACTGGAAGGCCAACTTTAGGTATATAAGGTGCCAGACCTTGTTGCTATCTCTCACCTTTAACAGAAAGGAGACATACGTACAAAGGGAAGGGGAGAGAGGATTCACTCCTCCCCCCCTGCCTCCAGACAGCAGAGAAAGGAGCACTTCCAAAGGGTGACCCATCCTTTTTTAAATGAGAGTGAGGTAGGACAACTTAGACTTTTACAGCAGCACCTCTCTATTGATGAGGATAGGGGCAGTGTATATAGCAAGTTCAGACTAGATACACATCTCACACAGGCACTGCTGGATGAGCTGAGTGCCATCCTCAACAGTGAAAAGCAGTGTTAAGTCTCTGAACTCGTATTTTCTTAATCCAAATCCTTCAGGAGGAAAGGGTCAAGACATAAAAATAAGCAATCTATAGGGCAAGCTATAGTGTTAAAATAATTTTCTTCACTGCTGTTTAATAGCTTACAGTCTCACACATTTTAAGAGTGAGCTACTGAAAAGCTGCTCACATCACACCATCAGATGCACTATCACCCATCGATCTTCAGTTACCCTTGCTCAGAGCAGTGATTTAGACTGGTATGTAGGAAATTACTGTAGCACATGGATGAATCCCATTTCAATCAGTCATCCTGCTTGAGAGATTTCCTGAAGCTAGGCCTTAATCTTCTTTTTAATTTGATGGAGTGACAACAATATCTTTTATATCACAGTCACACGTACAGGCCTTCACAGGGAGCCTTTGCTCATTGTTGCCAACGCAATGAGTTATGTCTGCATGTGAAAGAAAAATGGTGTGCCAATATTGTGCAAAAGAGAACAGACCAAATGAATAGATACATGTAAAACAGATGCATACAAACACAGACACACGATATTAGATTGTTCATAAGACGTGATCAGAGCCACTCGGGCTAGGTGCATAAAAGGATTAGGAGATGTCAGTGTTTGCTATCCAAAAGGTGGGCCATGCATGCTCCATGAGACAGAGCTGGTCTGGGGCCCAGAGGACCTACAGGCTCAACCTGAGCTAGGTGCAAAATGAAAAAAAAGACAGAAGGGTGAGGGTTTGAGTACAGGACCCCAACCAAGAGCCTCTCTAGGGTCAGCACTTTTGCCTTTTTTCTGGGAACCGTCACAGAAAGAGCTTGGTTGTGTGTGAGAGACCAAAAAGCAACTGTAAGAAACATGAAAAAGATTCACTCTGCAAGGTTTAAGATCAAACAGTTATGCTGCAAGGGAGACTTAGTCCAACGTCACATGACAGGGAATAGGCCTCTTTCACCTGTTTTCTATTTTAGCCTAACACACTTGAATGCCCCGAAAAGAAAAGCCCCAGGCCCTGTCCCATCAGAAAGCCTGCTCTTTTCTTTCTGTACACAACCCTTCATTATCTTCACACCACTAGGTGAAGAGATGCCTCTGAGAGGTCAATTTACTCTGGCAGGGGGTGGGGAGCCATGAATCTCTACTCCTCTGTGTTCAAGCTCAAAGAGAAACTAAGAAGCTGTTGTGTGCACCAGCTCAGCCATGCACTCTACTGGAGAGCAGATAAGACCCCAGCCTTTAATCTGCACTGAAAGGAGATGGCATGCAGGGACCGCAACAAGCAATATGCTCAAACAATGCTGTTTGACTAATGTGCACTTGCAGACTAGTCCATGCACTCAGACACGCATTGAGCACTCCTGACCTTCCCCAGTAGCAATACTCAATCTTGCAGAATACAGGCTACTACTATTGCCATGAAATGCATGTCTCCTGCTTGCAGCTTTTACTGCCAGTGCACGCAGAGGTGTTTTCATATAGGCAACTGTACTTGGACTGTGGGTTTCAGCAGAGGCTTCTGAACCCAAATTTGAGCCACTGTAAGGCTGAAAATTTTCTGCATCTAGGAAAATGGACAAGGAAGTACTGCACAACAGAAGTTCTGCTTCTGTTCCTGAATTTTTATTTTTCATATAAAGCAAGATTGTCATACTGAAGAAAACCGTGTTTGTCTCTGAATTTCAACAAAATCCATGATTGCAAGCTGATAGACAAACTTCCTTGACCTTCTCTTACAGTCATGTAAAAGGAAACCCCCAAGCCCACATAGTTCTTTATGTCTGCTGTGTTTTCACTAAGAGAAAGACGGTACTTCCCATCTGACCCAGAAGCATGCCAGGACCTCACCATCTACAAATATCCCAAGACAATGAATCACTGGATGTACATGTAAAGAAACAAAACTGTTTGTTAGGAAACCTGATCTGGCCTGCTGACCTCTGAGAAGTGGTGGGACCAGCTACAGCACGTGATCGTAACAGTGCAACCACAAAATGGCACAAACAATTGTAGCCACTGGGGACATCATAAAGCAGGATGTTTATCTCTGACTTGGCTGGGAGTGCTTAGATGGTTTTCTGGTGCCAGAGACTCTATGGGTCACTGAAACAAGTATTTTCAAGAATACAGAGGTACAGATCCTACAATTGTTTACAAACTTCCTGGAAATTCCCATGGAAATTATCATTTGCTATCATTCTTAGACTGTTCCAAGAATTATATATAGATAAAAAGAGTGAACAGGACACCTGTAGGTGACTGAATTAGAGTTACTGGCCTGTAAAAAAGGCATGACATGAGGCTGCTGAGTATGCTAGCCATGAATAAAAAAAGAGAAACTTCAGCAAAAATTATCACTTAACTGTGAAGCACAAAGGACAGCTCATCCCTCTCTATGTGCCTCCCATAGCAGGGTGGTTCTCCCACCCTTTTAGCAATCAAAGTATCTGCCAATAGCAGTCTGTGAGCCAATAAATCCATTGAGAAGGGTTCAAAACTGCCAGTGCTCCCTGAAAGGATGCAAACAAAAGCAAAGGAGAATTTCTGATGGCCTGGAGAGCAGGGACATGCATAGTCCAAGTCAGTCCCACAGGTATCTGCAGTGAAGAGCTGGAAGTTCAGTGTGTGGCAGATCCAGCCAGTGACCTAGAGAATGCAGAGTCCTGTCTTAAATCATTTCATTGGGTGGAAACCAAACTGCAAAACAGACATCCTACTCCTCCTACAGGTCCAGATCACTGCAGCGTTCATCAGCCCATGAGGTGGACAAAGTGATTCTTATTGACATCAGGTACCTGACAAAGCTAAAAACGAATTCCCAGAAGACACAGCTCCTAGGACATAATGGCTAAGAACGGAGACACTGAAAGTACTTGTGTGGTACCCCCACCCACAGTGATCCCCACAGGCAAGAACCCTTACAGAGGAATTTTGTTCATCCCACTTCACGGTCTGTTATTCCCTGAAAGGAACTGAGTGAAACAGAAGAAAACCTGTGGAAAGAAAAGGATGCTCCTCCCTATCCCCAAATCTCTACTTAGTTTAACCTTTTGGCACAAGAATAAGGGACAGCTCATGTTCTGTGAGTGACAGGCAAAATCCATTTTTCACACATAAAACAAAATGACCTTGTTCTGCTCCCATATAGTACTAAGAGAGCAGAGAAAGATAACCCTAGCCATGTCTTACTGGCAGAGCTTGGCAAGTCATATTGGAGGCAGTCATACCATAGCAAGCACAGAGAGAGCCCTCAGCTTAAATGTATGACCTGAGTGTTTTTGGTCCCCGGGATTCCCATTTTTACCTTTGGGCAAAGTCAAACCTCCTGATAACTACACAGACTGAAGCTAGAAAAAGGTTTTCCACTGATTATAAGGCCAAATTTACAGCAAAGTTAACATAAGAAAAAAGTTATCGCTTATTTTGTGAAAACTGAGCTAAAAGAAACAGCTTCTGTTCAGGTAGCCTTAGCCACTGGGTCTTCATTTGCACTGGCATTTACTGAGAGTTTTCCACTGTTGAAGCGCTAGGCTCATTAGGAAAGGAGATTTTCAAGTAGGTGACTGTGCTAGTAGCCAGCGTTATGTTACCAGTAAGGGAAGGAAATACCAGTGCTACGTCTGAGCTGCAGTACTCACAGCCACCTCTGCCGCTGGACCTGCTCCCATTCCACATAGCTGCTTCCTTTCCAGAAAAAAGGTATTAAGGACTTGAAATCCCACTAGCTTAAAACATACATCACAAGATGAAAGTTTTCCTACTGCAGCTACCCAGTAAAGGCAGCAGTGGGTAAACCCGAGCACTGATTGATAAGAAGCCGATGGTCACCAGACTGTCAGTACCTGAGCAGAAGCACCCCACAGTTGTTTGACCTGGCTGATTTTGACAGTTGCGCTGATATGTTGGAACAGACATTTCTGCCTCTAACACAGAAATGCAAAGCTTTCCTCATTTCATGTGTCAGAGATGTCAGGAGGAGTGCCCTTCATGTGAACCCTGGGGCTTTGGATGTGGGTCCTGCCTCTGCACAACATTATCTGTCCCCTTCGGGGGTTGTTGTTCTAATAAACCCTGCCATTAGCATTCTGCAGGCTCAAAGAGGCTACTAAGGAAAATAGTCTCAAAGCTGCTGGGTTGTATCTGGCATTCTCAGATTACAGAGGTACAGGCACACCTTCAGGGACTCAGACTTTCCTCCCACCCAAAGAGGCTAAAATGATGCTGCATTCCAGAGAGAGAAGCAGCAAGCAGGCAATCAGCAAGCCCTTTGTGCCCAGGGAGAAGTGAAGTGAGCCCACAAGAATCACATAATTTGTTTTATCATTATGTTATCTTCCTTCCCAGTCCCCTTTCTGTCCTCTTCCAGGATCTGCCAAGATTCAGCTTCTTGTGGATTTTTCATGAACTTCCTCATTACATGTTTCAAATCCTTTATATAAACACAGATAAATTTACATTCCCCTGTGCACACCCACATCTCCAGTCCCAAATGTGCTGATGACAAGTTCAAAGTTTCCATGCTGGGTTCTGAATTCCCACTGAATTTCAAGGGCAAATTGATATCCCATTTACCTGAGCAACTTTCATATTCCCATGGCAGGTTTTTTGTTTGGGTTTGTTTTACAGGTATAAACACCTACAGAACATGGGCAGAAACATCATGGCCTTAGCACTGTTGATTAGTTTACAAGCACAGGTTACAGGTTCTTTCTCCAATCTTTCCTTTTCCAGAGACAATAAACCTTATTCCTCTTGCATAATTTCCCATCCAAAAATGCCAGATGAAACAGCAAATTTCAAGAAGTAAGAGCAAACAGCTCTACATGGAAACAATACCACCTAACACACCATTCAGGACAGAGATTGAGCACAACTCCAGTTCCCCCTAGAAATCTTTTTACTTTGCTTTTTATGACACAAGGGGCAAGGAAAAAGGTAACAGACATGGCTGTGGATCCAATGCACTTAGCACCTGTGGTGGGTTGACCCTGGCTGGAGGCCAGGTGCCCACCAGAGCCGCTCTCTCACTCCCCTCATTCACTAGACAGGGGAGAAAAGGCATAACAAAATGCTTGTAGGTCGAGATAAGGACAGGGAGAGATCACTCACTAATTGTTGTCACGAGCAAAACAGACCAAACTTAGAGAGGGAATTCATCTAATTTATTACTAGGCAAAACAGAGTAGAGGAATGAGAAAATAAAATCAACTCTTAAAACACTTCCCCCCACCCCTCCCATCTTCCCCGGGCTCAACTTCACTCCCGGCTTCAACCTTCCCCCCCCTGAGCGGCACAGGGGGACGGGGAGTGGGGGTTATGGTCAGTTCATCTCACGGTGTTTCTGCCTCTTCTTCATCCTCAAGGGGAGGACTCCTCTCATCATTCCCCTGCTCCAGCATGGAGTCCCTCTCACGGGGTGCAGACCTTCAGGAGCAAACTGCTCCAGCGTGGGGTCCCCCACGGGGTCACAAGTCCTGCCAGCACACCTGCCCTGGTGTGGGCTCCCCTCTTCACGGGTCCACCGGTCCGGCCTGGAACTTGCTCCAGTGTGGGCTTCCCACAGGCCACAGCCTCCTTCAGGTGCCTCCACCTGCTCCGGCGTGGGGTCCTCCACGGGCTGCAGGTGGAATCTCTACACCCCCTCATCCTTCCTCCATGGGCTGCAGGGGGACAGCCTGCTTCACCACGGTCTTCACCACGGGCTGCAGGGGGATCTCTGCTCCGGCGCCTGGAGCTCCTCCTCCCCCTCCATCTGCACTGACCTTGGTGTCTGCAGAGTTTCTTACATCTTCTCACTCCTCTCTCTGGCTGCAAAAGCTCTCCCTCTCTAAGTGTTTTTCTGCTTCTTAAATATGTCATCACAGAGACACTGATGGGCTTGGCCTTGGCCAGTGGCAGGCCCGTCTTAGAGCCGGCTGGCATTGGCTCTGTCAGACACAGGGGGAGCTTCTAGCAGCTTCTCACAGAAGCCACCCCTGTAGCCCCCCCGCTACCAAAACCCTGCCACGCAAACCCAACACAGCACCTAAGGCTTACACATAGCTGACCAGTCCCCCACATCCCAAGGACTGCCTCAAAACATAGAGAAGTTGGAGGAAGCCATTTGGTAGTCAATGGCAGACTGTAGGGTAACCATAGGTGGCAGCATGTTCTCTCTTTTCCTTGTCCAGGTGACTAAGACAACGGGTTACACACCTATCTTCAGCTCAGACAGGGTCAATCGTGTTTCTACAATGATGTCCAAATCCTTATTCTGCGTGTTGCTGGATCACACATCAACCATCTGAGAGTTAATTTTAGTTTAGCGAGTATCAGTTGACTCAGCTGCTGGGAGGAAGACAACTAACATCTGGAGCTCTTAGCTGGATTGCTAATTCGGATATTGGTTCATCAGTCTGATCATAACAGCTCTCCTTTCTGGGAGGCCTTGCAAGGGGTGGGGGAGTAAAAGCTGGGGAAAAAACAGCCAACCCCTAGAGGTTTGAATCCGTACAGTCTGAGTAATGCTAAAGAAACACATTCATCATTTCCTTTAGTAATTAGAAGAAATGGTAGCTGAAGAAGTTTTCACCATCATCCTTCTTTAATTCTTAGTGTTAATGGTGGCTTGCCAACATCCACTATCCTTTAAAGCCTCAGAATGATGCCTTTTTCAGGAACAGCAAAGAAAAAAGAGCTCTGAGAGAAAAAGGAATTTGCCAGTGTTTACAAGATTGAGAGGACCAACTTCTGAAGTTGTCACATCAGCCAGCATCTCTCAGTGAAGTCAGTCATTTCATCCACAGGGATATAAGGCATCTTAGATCCCTCTGTACTTCTTATTCATGAGCTGGCACTTCTGGAGTTTCTCAGCTGTTCAAAGAGGCAGGAGAGACTGGAGGGAATTTAAACTTGGCTCCTAGAAACTCTGGCTTCACCTGATTGCCTGTCATAATAAAGTCAGGATCTCATGCCACTAGGTATGCTTCCTCCTGCACAAAAAAAAAAAAAACCCACACTTTTTTTTTCCCCCTCTCTTATTCTTTAGCCCCTTCAACAGAAACCGTAAGCAAGCTAAAGCAAGCAAGCTATGCTCATCCTGGAATAAAAGTGACCATGCAGAAGGAAAGCCCATCTAGAGTCAAATATGGTGAGAAACATCAAGGGAAACAAGGAATGCTTCTACTGATAACTCCGCAGTAAAATGTAGACTAGATAAATGTCATCCCATGCTGAAGGGGGGCAGGAAACCTGATGACAAAGAATATGGAAAAAGCCAAGGTACTCGATGCCATTGTCACCTTCTTTACTGGTAAAACCAGCCTTAAAGAATCTCAGGTTCCTATGACTAGATGGAAAGTCCAGGGCAAAGAAGGTTCACCCTGGGTGGAGAAGGATCAGGTTGAGGAACATTCAAACAGACCAGACATGTACAACCCAGAGGAACTGTGGGAGCTTGCCAATGTCACTGAGAGGCCACTCTTGATTATCTTTTAAAAGGTTGTCACAATAGGGGAAGGTCGCTGTCAGCACTGGAAGAAAGCATCACTCCTGTCTTCAAGAAGGGCAAGAAGAAGGATCTGGGGAACTACAGACTGGTCAGTCACACATCTACTCCTGGGGAAGGTGATGGAGCAAATTATCCTGTAAATCATTTCTAAATTAGAACATCTGTCATACAAGGAGAGGCTGAGAGAGCTGGAACTGTTCAGCCTGGAGAACCGAAGTCTTGAGGGGTTATAATTGGTGTATAAATACCTGAGAGAGGTTGTAAAAGAGATGGAGCAGAATTTTTCTCAGTGGTGCCCCGTGAAAGGACAAGAGGCAATGAACACAAATTGGTATACAGAAAATCCCACTTCAACATAAGAAAAAGCTTCTGTACTGTGAGAGTGGCTAAACAGTAGAATAGGTTGCCCAGAGAGGTTCTCGAGTCTCCATCCTTGCAAATTCTCAGAACCTCAATCCTAGGAAAACTGCTCTATATGATCCTGCTCTGAGCAGGGGGGTGGACCAGATGATATCCAGTGGTGTCTGTCAGCCTCAACTATCCTGTGATTCTGTGAAGCTTCAGCCAGCCAGCAACATCCTTGTAAGACATGTGCAAGTGGTAAAGCTCTCCACAGCACAGTAGGACAACGTAGCCCTCTACATGTCAATATGCACCTCTTAGACAAACCAGAAACATATAGTGTTATCTAGCTGCTGTCTATGGAATCACATGTGCCATCACTTACTTTGGCTTAGCATTCAGATCTTGAAGGCTCCACTTACAGTTCAGAGAAATTAAAGATGCATACAGAAGGAATACTGCTTGTGAAAGATTATAGCTGGCTTTGCTTCACAAGTTCTTCCACCGGCAACAGGAAGTAGGTCTGGCTTGTAACTCTAGTGCTGCCATACAAAAGGGCCTGTCCACAATTAAGACAAAATCCTTACTGAACCTAGAGGAATGCCTCTGGCATTACCATCCCTCTCTTCCCATACTTTCCTCTAATTCCCTCAAACAGACTTACACTGGCTTGAAATGTTCTATGTTTGCATTGTACCCAGAAGCAAAGCTTTTTGGATAGTTTCAGCAAAATCTGTTAGTTTTTTTCCTCTCCACTTCTGTGCAACTTAAATTACTTCCAAATAAAAATAGTTCCAGAAATGAGCACTGAATGTGAAAGGTTTTCGACAATATAGGGGGAGTTTGTCTGATCTGTTAAAATGTAGTAAGAGCATAAAATACACTAGATCTAATGATCAAATCTAGTACTGTCCAAACTACCACACGTCATTCCATGTAAGAAATCAACGTCTATAGTCATGCAGCTGTATTAAGACCTGGAAAGTAACAGGAGCTTTATTTTTGAACCATGTATGACACATATCTAAACCACATCAATCCACTTGGAATATACAATAAATCATCAATACTTTCTGATTTTCCCCCATTTAAAATAAAAACACAAAGAGTTTAAATAACAAGAGGGGGTATTCATAACACCACAGCCACCCACAAACTATGACCTTGTTTGGATATAATTGATGATAGTGTTTTTTTCAATGTTGTTTGGTCAATGGAAAAAATTGAACTTCCCTTACAAAAAGCCTAGTCATTTTAAACTAAAAAACACAGGGTGAAAAAATCTGGAAAAAAAACAACTAAAAGTCTTTTCCCCCTTCTAACCTGGATACCCTTTGACACCCTACTACCATTTTAACACAACCTCCTCCTGCAGTTTGTCAGTCACTGCTGGGAGATACTCTTTTCACTGGTGGCCAGAAGAGGGAAAACCAATATGCAGTGATGATTTAGTTCCATTCCTATAGCCTTTCTCTCACTTCTCTTCTTCCATAGCTCATTCCAGCCCACCCTGTGTGAGCACCTTCCTGCAACCCTTTTCCAGTAAGTAACAACAGCGCAATACTCAAATAATGCTTTAAAACTGAACACAAAACATTTGTTCATCTTCACTGTTTGCCAGCATAAAAATAAATCTTCCGCATAACTATCTATCACATACAGCAATCTGGATAAGCAAAAGGCTAAATTAGCTTGATGGAAAACAAAAAAAATCTGCACTCATATTTGTAGTGTGCTCTCAGAAAACCTCAGAACTGTGTAGAAATGGATCTGTTTTCTGCATTACATCCTGTGATGTTACTTCTCATTTAGATAATTAATATGAAACAAATTAAAAAAACCAAAACCAACACCATGCAGTCAAACAAGAGGATAACAATGAATTGTGCTGCTAAAAGTGGGATGCTGGCACTGTCCTTTGAGCAGACCTATTTGGAAGAGCACAGTAGAACAGAGGCTGCACTGGTACCAAAGCCAGAGTGTAATTAGAGACAATTTCAAAGTCAATCTAGAGTGCCCTAGGAACCTGTCTGGATTCAAAAGTATGATGGAAGAGCATGAGAAGAGCATGCCTGGTGCTCGGAGATCAAGCCATGTGCCCATAAGCCTCAGATCAAGGGTGTTCATATAGGCCCAAGGCTCCAGGCAGTGCTGCAGTATAGCAGTGTTGGGTGATTCCTAACTCTGCTCTAGTGGAAGAGGCAATCAGGGGACAAAGAAGGGAGCAATTGGGAAAAGGAAAATAAGAGGAAAGAGGAAAGGAACAATCCAGAAAGCCTGGGAAGGGTTTTAGGATTGTCATGAAGGTTGAGAACCAGAGAGATTGGGAAGTACAGGAATCTGTCCTGCTCCTGCAGTGCTTCTGGGCTCTGGGGCAGAGCTGTGCACACTAATAACCATGAAGACAGTCCAGGGCAGAAGAAGGGAAGAGAAGGAAATTGATGGGAAGGGAGACAAATGACACAAAGGCATCTTAAAGACATGTGATTTGTCCAATGCAACTGCTGGGATGCAGGGTGTGTTTGCAAGGAGGGGAAGAGGCTCTTTTCTCTCAAAGGATCCTGCTCTTGGGACAGTATAGACTCACAGTGACACCTGCATCCACATCCATCCATTTGCATGGGCTGCTGTTGTGATTTAACCTGGACAGCAGCTAAAACAACCACACAGCTGTTCACTCACTCCCCCGACAGTGGGATAAGGAAGAGAATCAAAAAGGTAAAAAAAAAAAAAGTATAACTTGTTGGTTGCGATAAACACAGTTTAATAGGACAGAAAAGTAAGATTATGGTGATGATGTTGATAGAATATACAAAACAAGTGATGCACAGTACAATTTTTCACCACCCAAAGTCGATGTTCAGCTAGTTCCTGAGGCACAATCCTACCTCTTGTCCAGCTTACCCAGTTATATACAGACCATGATGTTATATGGTATGGAATATCCCTTTGGCCAGTCTGGGTCAGCTGTCCTGGCTGTGTCCTCTCCCAGCTTCTTGTGCATCCCCAGCCTACTCACCAGGTGTGAGAAGCAGAAAAGGTCTTGGCTCTGTGTAAGCACTGCTCAGCAGTAATGAAAACACCCCTGTGTTATCAACACTGTTTCCAGCACAAATCCAAAACACAGCCCCATACTAGCTGCTATGAAGAAAATTAACTCTACTCCAGACAAAACCGCTCATTGCTCAGTTGCAACTCAGTTACTGGAGCCCCAACCTCTGTGACTAACCTCCTGACAGAAGACTAGCTACCTGCAGCTGATGCAACTGGCACTCAGGGCTGACATACGCACCAGTCAGGAACATCAGTCCGGCAGGGACAAGTGAGATCAGAACATCAGCAGTGGAGTACAGCAAAGCCCTGGTCTTAGCTTACAGACAGACACGACCAAAATTTACATAACCTGCATCTGCTTCACTGTCCTTCATGACAGGGACTGGCACGTTCCTGGCTAGTGCAGGAAGATAGCACGTTACAATCTTCAGGCACGCCTGAACAAACATTATCAGCCACCTTCCACCCTGCCCACACACACAGGACCCTTGTTATGGTAAGTTTGTAACCACAACTCCCTGCTGCTGTAAGGAGATTCTCACAGACTTTGAATACCAACACTTTTAGAGTGTCTAAGTAAATATTTTCCTTGCCTTGTCTAGATCTTCCATCCTCACTAAAGCAGTCGCCACTGAGACTGGAAAACGTCACATGGATTCTGAAACCAGTTTCAGTTCTCCCCCTTTCCCAAGGCCCATATGGTTCATGGTGGAGGGGATGCGATACTTCTCTGGAAATTAGCACCTGTCTTTTCAAACACTCATCCTCACTTCTTCCCTTCCCTGGAGGTAAAACAAAGGATGGGAGTCATGGCAAAGCAATCCTGTTTACACCCTCCACCCAGCCCTAGACTGAAGTGTGGGTGTTAAAGAGCAGTGAAAGACATAAGGAGCTGCAGCAGGAAGAGAAAGGTGAAAGTGTGCCTTCTCTCTCCCCTTGCATTTATTGAGTCACTTAGATTGACGCAGTTTGGCATGTTATTATTTTGGATGTGTTCTTGAAAGGTTTATTCAAATGCTGGTGCCACTTCTGAGTTGCTACCTGTCACTTCAGCTCCCTATTTCTGCTACCCTTCTGCCCTGGTTGGCCAGAGTATAAGCATGTATGTCTAAGAGCACTTCCTTTTGTGTAGTTGGTTTAGTATCTTTGGCTATGCATATAACAAGTAAGTCTGTAACTAATAAATATTGCAATCAATGCATACACTGTGAGCTCTTTGCATACTGAAGAAAAATAGTCTCTTACACTGAAAAAGTTTTCCTAATAGGATACAGCTAGTGGGGCAAAGCTGTGGTCTGTGTCCACCATGGTAAAAGTACTGATCCTTCTTTAAACTGAGGCAAGAATCTGTAAAAAGCTTATAATGGATGTGGGAAGAATGTGTTCAGGTTGAAGAACACCTCAATCACATACCAGCTCCAAATGCAAAGAAGAAACTCTTGTCAGGGTACTCTTCCAGCAGGTCCTTCACCCTCCTGCCCATTCGTTCGTTTCGTTTGTAGATGAGCTCCTGACGGAAGTAGCTGTCTATCTCTTGGGCAGTAAGGCGTTCGTGGGCTGGAAGTGTAGCATTAATGAAATTTGGGACCTAAGGTAGGGGAAAAAAAAAAAGTCTTCATGAAAGGGGCATTTATTTCACAGACAGCCATCATGCACAGGCGTTTTGCTCCATTATTGAATGTGGTAACCACCTTGTCCCTCAAGGCACATCTAGTAGAACAAAACCCAAAGAAAGCTAAAAATGACTAAGCAAACTTCTAATAATGCATAGCGCCTCATTTCTCTCAATATGTCATTTCATAAACCAGCCAGCTGATTTTTTCTTGATGCAAAGGCAACAAATACTCTCAGTTTGCCACACTCTAGATCACAAATCCTGATTGCTCAGCTGAATTAAGTAAATATTTGCCCCTGGCTATCTTTAGCTAAATACCTCTTCCTTAAAACTGCCATAGGTATGACATAACTATAATGATAATTACACTCTTCTAAGAGAGTTTGACTGGCATCAGAGGCCTCAGGCTGTCAAAGAATAACTGTGCAATTTGAACTAGTTAACAAAAACATCCCCAAACTTTCCAAAAGAAACAGGGCCAGATTTTGTCAGGAAAGAAAGTATTACCACCTCCAGTTCCCCTGTCCTCAAGGTATCTTTTAAAATACTGGTTTCCTCTCCTCGAGCCCTCAGGACATCTGTGGCTGCACACTACCGTGACCTCTTGCTGGTGGAGAGAAACACGGGTCTGGAGTTGCAGCTATGCTGCCTTCCTGACAAGTAGCTTTGGACACTGCAGCTATGGGGTCTGCTAAGGAAAGGGCCGGCTAAGGAAAGGGCCTGCAAGTGGTGGTTTCTGGGGAGCAGAGCCTCTAAGTCAGGTGCTTTCTCTTGCAAGGCTGCAGCAGCTGAAGAGGCTCTGGAGCCACTTGGAGATTATTACTGACTGTTTCCAAAGGGTTTTTAGCCGACAGTGGGTCATCTACTGGGCAAACATGGGGTCAAATACAATTTACAGAGAAGTTCTGTTTAAAAATGTAAGCTGATAGTGTGGCAGGCTATCACTACTCAGCTCTGCTGTGAGGGCCAGCACCCTGTGGTGGTGCCCCTCATGTAAGTAAAGGGCTCCCTCAGAGACATGCATGTCTCTGCAAGAGCTGTTCTCTCCAAGGACCTCTATGCAACACCAGCTGTCTGCAGTCTGTAACACCTCAGCAGAATAGTGATGCAAGCATCTGTATGCTCTCACAGTGCTGGCCTCCTTCAAGAAGCCCTTTGAAATCTATGAATGAAGTGCACTGTGTAAGAGCTAAGCAGTGTGTGCAGGACAGCAAGGTGAACAACACGCGCGCAAAGCTCAGTGCCGGAGAAGCAAGGGTTAGTATGACAGTATTTCCAGCTCTGCAGCACTGCACCGTATATATCAAAAGGCCATAGGAAAATGGTTATTCAGCAGGGAAAGCCCAGGTACCAACACTCGCTTGTTCAGCACTGAGATGGCTAGAGCCTACGTTTTCACCAATGTGCACAAATTGCCAGGCAGTACCTCACTTACAAGAATAGAGAGGCCTGATGTCTCAGTCTGAGGTTAGCTAATCTAACAGCCCAAACAGGCCAAATTGGTCCCTGCTGGGCATTTTCTCGTGGTTTAAAGATCAGAGCATTGCATTCCACTGTGCTGCTTAGGAAACTGTCTCCATAAACCACGTCTGTGAGGCCTCAGAAGGTTTTCTTTTCCTTAACATTCAGTCTAAATCTATCTTTTCTTTGTTTCACTCCATTTCTCTTCTTTAGGCCTTGCCCATAGTACACAATCATACTGATAGGGGACATTAAAAAGCTTGCAACCTGCCCAGCCTTACACAAGCGTCCAAGTCACGAGTGCATTTCTCTGTCGCTATCTGCACAAAAGAGCCTGCTTCTGCTCTCTGTTGGTGCTAAGTTCGCTCATACCTAAGCTAGCGTAATTCCACAGGATCCTTAAGAAAACAAAGGATTAACTCATAGAGCTTTGATGCTAAAGCAAACACAGCACTCGTCCAAAACGGAAAGCCAGGTGCACCTTCGCTGCTTGCATGCAGCAAGACAGGGGTGAGGTGGTGCAGACTGGGACAGGACGCGGAAAGCCAGCGCCGTGCCTTTGGCCCTTGCCTGCAAAGGGCCTGCCTGAGGAGACATGAGCTTGAGCAAGACAGGGGTTAGCACTATGGGGACATGTGCGTAGTATAAGGGCTGCAGTGGCAAGACTCACTTGAGAAGTGTCATGGTTGAAGATGATGGAGCTGAGGTCCCCACAGTTGTAATGCTTGATAAGGTCTTCTGTCGTATAGGGGATCTGGAAACTGCCTGCTCGGAGGCTCTCCTGCTGCAAGAGAGTCTGATTCAAAGCAAAGACCACCTGAGGGAGGGGGAGAGGGAGGAAAAGACAGAGTTCCTGGTGAGTTCTTGTCTCGCCCCTTGGGAAGGTCACAGACATACAGCTGCCTGCTGAGGGCTCTCTGAAGCTGCTCCCGCTCCGAGTGCACCAGTCCACGTGTCGCCAACCCGCCCCGATTCCAGGTCTGCAGATACTCACACCTCGGGTCCCATGGGCCTGCTTGTAGGGAACTGACGCTCGACAAGCCACTCCAGGAGGTTTCGCCCATGACGTCATTAAATGGAAGACACAATGGAGAGACTGAAATGGGAGCAATATTACTCCCCTAGACAACAGTTTGCCTGACCATACAGAACCCTAGGGCCTGATGTCCCCCTATCCCCACAGCTCCTCAGCCATCTACCTAAATTAAGCACGGCTTCTCCTTGTTTGCCCTTTCTTCTTCATCCACAAGGAACATTAACACTATCATTTCCTGCTTTGTGCCTCCTTCTCCCACACACCCTGTTTATTTCAGGCAGGAATGGCTCTCTGGAGCAGGCTGGGGATGTATGGCAGCTGCAAGGGGACTCGGGCAGCCACCCTCCCCCAGGCAAAGTCTGAGGGCAGCAGCCCCACACTCTCCCCAGGCTGACTGTCTCTGCAGGCAACAGGGGCTGCAGCTGCCCATGCTCCCTCCTCCTCCTCAGCTTTCACCTGGGAATGCAAACACTCCCATTCCCTTCGCCTCAAGCTGAACCAGCGTGGCTGCCACAGCTCCTACCCCCAGGGAACCTCTTCCTTGACCGGAAATGGAGAAGATCAGCAGAGGTCTCCTCCAGGTGTTGCTGCTTCCCCACCTCCAGCACAGCACGGCTCTCCCAGGGCAGTGGCCTCAGGGCCTGACCCAGAGAGAGCTGCAGCTCCAGCTGCCTCCCGCCTGGGGCAATGCACACCCCATGATGATGACAGCCACTTAAAAGGCACAAGAGAACAGTCTGGAGCCACACTTGACAGGGGCCTTTGGAGCCAAACAGATGATGCAGCACCTCTGTACCTCTCCCTTGCTGCTCCAGCTGCTGCAGCAGGCACCCACCGAGCCCTGGAAAAGCAGGGAGCCAAGGAAGGACTTGGAACAGAAACTGCCCAGGCTGAGCATAGGACACCAGTGGGCACACTGGTGGGGCATGGAACTGGTTACTCACCCATGCAGACAGCAGCTCTCCATCAGTATGCGGCAAGTAAAACACTGCCACCTCTCCTATCACAGCGCTTACTCGAGCTACTGCTGGTTTGCACACCAAGACTAGACAACTGTAACAAGCTTTCCTACTACCTACTAGCTTATTATTTTTTTTTAATTTCTAAAGGAAGTAAGCTGAAAGATATTGCTGAGGTCTTGAAACACATTTCAAAAGTTACTCTTGGGAGGGTTATTTTCCAAGCTCTGGTGACTCTCTGCAGCCTGATGCTTGCCTCGAACACCATCAAAAGTGCTCTGGAGCTGGAGGTATTTGCCAACACCATGAAACTCACACATGAGTAAGCATACGCTTAATTTACTGAGATTATGTGAACTAAATCTTGGGATTACAGGGCAGGGCAGATGTGGGAACAAACAGGTGCAATTTGCCCTCTCCCACCACAACAATCCGTCTCCTACAGAAAGGTGCAGGTCCCACCAAGCTTGAAATCACACTGTTCCCACTATGGCTAGAGCTGCCCATCTGGACCCAAACCACTGTGTATTTAAACAAATACGAAAGCATATATCTTAGTTCTGGAAGGGTGTTCATGAATAGCAACATTCAATCCCATCTCATGTTTTTAAAAAGTGCAAGAATTCACTTTGTTGGTACAAACTGCACCTGATTAAAAGAATACCTGCAGGTAAACACTCAGGAAAGTTACATTAAACTAACCAGTGGCCATCTTGCAAAGGACCTCTGTTTAATTTGGAAGTAAATTAAACAAAAACTAATTGAAAGCACTTTATGCCTGAACAAAAGCTTCCATGCAGGCTGGGGTTTATTGCACTACGAAACCATCATTTTTCATTTGTTTGGCTTCACTTCCCACAGAGAGAATCCCTAATGGATGTTAATGACCAGACAAGATTCACTGTGAGACAAGCCAAATCGATGCTGAAAATGCAGGGTTTCTACAGCCAGGACCTGCTAGGTCATGCCAGGAAAAACTCATATGTAACAGTCAGTCCAGCCAAAAGCACTTCCATGGGAATGGCTTATTTTGTAAGTTATTTAACTACCATTGCAGCTTCCGCTTGGACAAGGTACCATTAAAGCAATATGTCCCTTTCTAGACTCTGCAGCCTTTGAAACAATGACCAGACAGTCCCTGTCCACAGAGCAGGAATAAGACCTGTGACAGTCTCCTGAGCCGGTCAGGTAGCTCTGCCTCAATGCAGGGTAAGTACATCAAAGAGGCTTTGCAATCGTTACTGTTTGATGTTCATCCGAACACAAACCAGTGGAGGGTAACCGGCTTCTGTGGAGAAAACACCAGCCTGCTGGGCGAGTCATGAGAACAAAGCAAATCTTCCTCTCTCCGCTGTACTCCCACAGCTTGCACTCCTGCTGTCGCTTGCTCTGCGTGCTACCCTCTGCTCCATGCACGTCTTCCCTCCTGCCTTGCAGTGTGCTTCAGGTGAAACAGATTCAGTCTCTCCTCCAAACAGACTTGGCCTGGATAGTAGCAGCCAGGTTGAGCCACACAGGCATCTTCCTTCCTCGTGCCCATCCACTGGCCATAAGAAACTCGCACACAGTAAACTGCAAACGGCTAAATAAATCTGCCTCAAGAGCACATTTTCTGCCTGCATTTATGGAGGATTATCACACTTGTTTACACAGGTATAGAGGCAACTCATATCCCCCTGCCCCCTTCACATCTCTAACTGCTAGCATGACACAAAGCTGTTGAGGTGAGGCAGCTTTGGCAGTCCTCTGGTCTTTGCTAAGAGTACATCTTTCCGTTGTGAAGGTGGGAGAGTTGATACTGGGACTCATGAAGAAATCTCAGGACAGCAGCAGCTGAGGGCCTTGCCTGCCCAGCTGATGAAGCACAAAAGACCTTTCACAATGAGGTGGTTCATATTTCAGCTCGAAGAACAAAGTGTCCAAGCTCACTGCCCAAGACTCCTACACCCCATCCTGACCATGACTGCCTGGGGATGGAGCATCCAGCAGGCTGCCATGGACCTCACAGCCCAGTTGGTTGGTTTGCGTGATGCTGCATGGGCTGTTTTTCTTTGGCATAGAGGACTACAGAGGGCTGTTCCCTGCCAGGTCAGACTTCCCCATGAGCAACATCTTTCCCCATTTGGATTTAAACCTGCATCCTATCACTGGACATAGCACCTGAGAGAGAAGTGACAGAAGAATCACCTGAAGCCCACCCTCAGAGGGGACTTTCACCTTGGCGTTGTAAGGGACAGAGGTGGTCTGAGCTTCTTTGATGAGAGCAGCAGCAGCCCAAGTCCCACTGCACCATTCTCAACTACACCCCAAGCACTGGGAGCAAGAAAAGTCAAGATACAACAAATGGACAGAAATCAAAAGAGTATCAATGTCTTTGACAATTAGTCCTCCTTAATGAGTTACAGTAACTCGTGTCATCAGACTTTGCACAGCTGGAGGGCAGGAGATGCTATTGCCAAAAATAGTCTCCACATCAGCTGGTCTGAACAGAATGGTGGCATCTGCTGGAGAGGGATCATGGCACCCCTACTGAACAATTACACAGTTGGAATCTGTGTTGGAATCCACAGAAATCACTCCACATTCATCCTCCTTGCAAAACTATTCTTCCTTACTTCACACCTCCCCCTCCAGCAACTCTACCCTACTCTGCTCCATTAAGTGTATTCATACTAGCATCAAAGCATCTCCTGAAAAGATGTATTTGGAGAACAAAAGTAACAAGTTTATTAGAAAGGGATTTTTTTCCTCCCACCTCCCATTTCCACTGTGATCTCTCTGTCTTCCCCCAACCCTCTCCCTTTTTGTACTGTGGAAAAAATCGATTAAGCTCTCTGGTATACATATTGCTGCAAGCCTCATTCTCCTCCTGGAGATTTCTTCAGCTGTCATGAGACACTTGGCCCCTTTGCCAGCATTGTTGGAGTGGCCTGCTAGGCTAAGGGGGTGGGGAAAAGGGGGTTAGAGCCCGGCAGATGCCTTTTTTGTCAAAGACAAAAGACCCCCACCATCCACTCCACTTTTCAGCACTTTCATCCACATTGGATCAAAGTGCTATTCTGCATATGAAAGGAACCTGGCATTATGCGCCTCAAATTAGCCTATCGCCATCCCGCTAGCCTCCAAGTCTTCGCAACAAAAGCGCTCACATCTGTTCCATCTTTTGCCTCATCTTCTGTTTTTTTTTTCTCCCCGCTCTCAGTTTTTGAGGTCCATTCAGCCCCTTGAATTATAGTCTGGGGGAGCATCTTCCTTGCTCTAGGATCGCTCAGCCAGACAATTTGCTTTTAATTGTCTTAAGGAATCATGGGTTGCTTTTGGGTCCTTCCCAGAGACTAACTGCATCCATTAGGGCTTCCATTCAGCCTCTTCAGCCAATTCTTTCCCTCTTCCTCCTCCTTCTCTAAAGCATGTTTCTCTCCTTGCTCTTCACCTGGAGGAGAACATTGCTTCTCTAGGCCAGCGAACAGTACTGCCCCAAATCAAAGTGAGCCTCAAATCAAAGGCATCGTGACTGTGAAAGTCAATAATCCTCCTTTGTCATGGTAATGGTCCAGCAGGCTAAGTGCTGAGAAGAAAGTGGGATTCCTCGCTCCAATGCGACGCAGTGCCTTAGATGTCTGGTGTCTGTGCCTCAGCTGCCTTCAAGGCATAAAGATGGGACTGGTATTCTCAGAGCCTGGAAGCCTGAACGCACCTGCCATGAGGAGAGCCCTGCAAACACCAGCCTGCACGCACAGGCAGGAGACGTCTGATTTTGGCAGGGGCTGAGGATACCAATAGGAGATTTAACCCACCATTTGCAGCCTTCAGAGGAGCCTAAGTCACTCGCAGGGCTGTTGCACCAGATGAGATGCTCCCTGTGGCCCCTGCAACAAGCTTTTGTAAAGAAGAGAGAAAAATGAATCAGCTTCCCAAACAGGGACCACTTTTGTGAGAAAAATTGGATTCAGGTGACTAGAAGACACAGATTATTTGAGGGACTCAGCCAGAGGACAAGAGATGAACAGTACAACAAGTCACTGAAACAAAAGGAAATGGGAATCCTTCTAAGTTACCTATGACCCACACATTTCCTATGGGCTTGGTTTTATTTATGGCTTTTGCTCTCAAAAGCCAACATGGCAAGCAGAGGGAGCACCTCTTCTCTAGCGCAATCATCCAAGGCACTTAGATGATACTCTGTTTGCCTTAATTCAGACACGCAGATGCTGGTAGAGGTAATGGCAGCAAAGAATTTGGTCTTTGGTCTGTTGGCAACAAACTCAACCTGACACATCTGGTGCCAGATTCTTGCAGTGTGTCTTTCCAATACTGAACAAAAAGACACTCTGAAGTTTTTGATTGTTATCTGAGATTTATATGGGAATATACAAGCCAATCCTTCTCCAACTACGAGCTATAAAAACAAAGGACTTCCAATAATTTATCAGGCACTTCTGAAGCAGTGAAAGAATTTATCATCCTCCTCTTGATGAAGGAGGATGGTAGATAATGCTGAATCAGAGGAACACTGCATACAGCACTGCTAGAAGAAATGCAACTCATTTATTGTAACAGACTGCATTAATACAAAGCTTTTTGTCTGAGTAACTTAACACTAATTTACAGCCTTTTATGTTTCCACTGATAGCAGGAGAAATAAACACCCCGCTATGTGCTGAACGTGGAATAAGACCCACAGTGGAATAGATTGTTCCCATTTCACAGGTCAGTTTGCAGTTCACAGCTGGACACCTCCATGACCTTGCAGGGACTTCCTCCCATCTTTCTATAGGGCTAAAGCGGGGCTGGGAACCTGCTGCTGCACCTGGTCCCTGACAGCTCTCCATCTAACCCCAGCTCACTGGGATTCCTCCTCATGCTGCAGGAATGCCTCAAGCTTTTCTGAAGTTCATCCTTGTGCAGAAAATTTTCTCTCTGTGCTGGAAATGAACCGGCGATGCATGTTTGCATGTTACTAGAAAAGGATGGTTTTTTTTTTTTTGATTCTATCTTTATTAAGGATTTTGCAAACGTTATCAAAGTTTGTTTTTAAAACCTCCACAAATCAAACCTTTATCAGATACATTTTTACCCCATCAAACAGAACTAGGGACTAGCCCTAGTTTTCAGGTTTCTACAGTCTTGAACCAAAGTTCAAAGCAAAAATATGGACTTTCAACATATTACACATAGAACTCCTGCCTGTCTCCTACTCAGCATTTCTTCATTTAGTAATGTCCAGCTTGTTTTGGATTTGCATTGCCACGTAGCTCCTAAACTCAGGTCAAGATCAGACTTGGGAACAATTAACAAAATGCAAAAGAATTACCAGCAATCCATATTTCTCTTTGGGTATGCCCACTTTCCAATTTACAGGACTGTCTAAATAGTATGCTAGTAGTAAGGGTTTCTTTCTTTTGCATAATTATTTATTTTACAAGACACTTAACAGAGCCACCTCAAAATCATATTAAAAGAATAACAGAATTGTAAAGCGAAAAATCTGAAACTAGGGTTCCTTGTGCTAAGACGGGCTACACTTTTAAAATTCAACATCTGCAGTTACTGTTTTGTTTGTTTGTTTTGTGTGGGTTTTGGTTTTTTTTTTAAAAAAAAACACCCCTCTACTAAAATATGAGTTGCTTTAGTCCATCTCCTCTTCCTTCTTTTCCACTGGATACTCTTACATTTAGTGGAAGCAAAACTAAAATACTGAGGTTAACAAAGCAAACACTTTAAAAAAAAACCAAACTCACAAACTTTTAAACAACTTGGCAGGAAAATTCCCTTAGAAAGGAACAATTTGGCTTTCCAGACTGCAGAAATGTAGGAATGATGAAGATATCACTGTGTCTGCCACTGTAAGGAGTAAGCTAATAACACAGCCAAAGCCCAACCTATCTCCACATCTGCAAGGACAACATTTAGCAGTACTTTTTATCTTCCTAAAACACTATCAATGAAACTAAACAAACTTGGTATTGATGACCTGGGATTTGGCCTCTTTTTTTTTTTTTTTTTTTTTTTTTTTTTCCCCCCACTCAACCACAGATGCTCTTTGGAGTGCTGCTAGATGAAAGAAAAGGTCTTACAGGTCCCCTCTTGCCTGCATTGATTATTTTTTCACTTGTCCTCTCTAGCACAGTCCATGCATAGCTTAGGACTAAATTTGGCAGCAGTTTGGAAGATTCCTAGAAGTAGGATGTCTTAGAAATACAGAATACTGAAGTTTGAAAGAACTCTCACCAGTTCCTGTGCACCTTTTTTGGTGGAATGGAATAATTCAGAAAATAAACTTCTCATTGGCTTGACTGGTTCTCCCTCTTTCTGTAAAATCAATGTGTATTACTTGCATAATTCATGTAAGCATGAGCAAATCAACGCTATAAAGTTAATAAACAATCTAGCCTTGCAATGTGATGAACAAGCTCATACAGTTATCATATGCCTTCTGGTAACCATGCAACAAGATACTTTGGATTTTCTTGAAGTTCTGCCAGCTGGGAAAGCATGTTCCATATAAAACACTCATCATTGATAAAACATTTTTCCACTCAACAGAACAATTAGGCCAGGACTTTGGCTGCTGTTCCAAACAGAACAACAACTTTGAACCAATGTTTATGTCAAAAGCAACTCGGAGCTTCTATAAGAGAAGCCTCCAAATGGAGCACAGCAGAGCAAGATGACCTTTTCAAGGTACAGGGGTGAAAGGGAAAGTTTATATTAGTGGTAGACTTGCCAAGAAAAACCTCAAACAAAAACTGCTGAAATGGTCCCTAGCTGGTTTCAGGCAGATCAGAGGCTGGAAGTTCCCAGTGCAAAAGCCTTCCAAGAGGAATAGCTGACAAAATTTTCACATAGTGAAACACAGGCCTAACACATTGCTCTTCATAGTAACTGTGAGCTCAGCCACATAGAAAAACTAGCGTACCCCAAGGTAGGATGGGAATTTACAAGCCACCAGCTGTGCTGTGTGAATGCCCTGAGAGGATGTTCTTGGAATAAGCCAGCTGGCTCCACTGCCAGATGGCACCTCCCCTCACCTCCTTGGCTGTCCACATTAGGACATGACCAGTGGTCCCGCTTTAGCCAACACACCAAGCTGCCCTTGTGGAAAAATCTACAATACTCTGATTTTCAGACCCATGAAAACCCACCTGCTGCCAACACAATCAGGGAACTGCTGGGTGTTTGGCACTTCTGAAAAATAGGTTGTTTATTGTTAGATATATTTGTGGGTTTTGTTTTGCTTTTCTCTTTCAGTTTTGTTCTTGAAAGGGATTGCTGCATGCCAACAAGGACCCCTCAGGAATTTTAAGTGACTGTCTAAGTTCAACTGATTTGCAAGAAATCTCACAGATCAGGTAAGCTATTGCTCTCAAAGTATGGAAGATTTTAACCTGTGGACTTCTGTGCCAGTTTCAACGCACTCAAAGCCAGAAGAAAGGATTCTTATTTCCCCTGCTCACCCCAAGACTTATTTGCTGTATAATAGGTCTTTATTATTTTCCTTCTCCTGCTGACTACCTTTTAAAAAAAGATTTTAAATTACCAAAAAGTAACTGCAGTTCAAAGTATGAATTCAGAAGGATGTTAGCTCAAATTGTATTGCAGTAGCTTTGTAACAGGCATCTACCAATTCTGCCACTTGGAATGGATCGGAACAAAAAGCATCACAGAAAAACTATCTAAAGATTTTGTCAGGCAAGAAAGTCATGGAGTATCTCTGAACTCATATCCTTCAGACAAACTGAACAGAGATTTCTTAATCATGTCAGTGAGGAGGGCAGACAGCAGTCCCAGCAATGAGCTAACCCAGTCTTCTTTAGCCCTTTTGAGCCCTAGATAGTCAAATAATTTTGTTAAAGGCCAGGGCAGGTCATCCTCCCCACAGCAGTTTCAGCACATGGTCACACATACTCACTGTCAGGGTAAGTGAACCAGATAAACATTTGCTCAAGGACCCCTGAGAAAAGCGGAGGTATCTGCCAAGAGCTCATCATTTTCAGAAAGTCACCAGGATTACAAAAGTCTGACTGTCAAGATTAAAATGACCTAAGATAAGCAGGAAGGTTCTGGGGTGTGATGAAATGTGGTGGTAAAACAAGAACAAAGCATGGCAAGTTTTATCTCATAGGCATGTTATACTTCGGCCTTGGAAGGGAACACCTGGGTAGTTTTCCTGGGCTAGGTAGGGCAATGCTTTTTCAGAAGTTTTGTGGAAAAGCTGCAGTGCAACTGGTAGCAACTCAACCAGCAACTCCACGTATAGAGAAATGCAAGAAAATATTGGCTTAAGGTCTGTAACTTACAGCACCAAAGCAAAAAGCTCTGGTGGACTCAGAATTGTGCAAAGGATTTTTAAAGGCATAATAGGATGTGAATCATCATTCTCCAAATCCAGTTTTAGAAATAACAGACAAACAATACTGTACAACTGTGACAGAAACAAAACAATAAGCAGGTAATCTGGGCAACAAAATTCAAGTGGCATCCTCCCCAAGCTGGGTAAATTCTGACAAGCTGTACTTTTAGACTGACAGGACCTTTCCCAGGGACTCACAAATGACTTAGTTCCTTTTTTTAGGACAACAAACCCTCAAGAACGCCTGTACAGCACAGGCATGAGGCTTGCACTCCAAAAAGTCTAGTCCGAAAACTTAAGTTTGAATGAGAACACACCACATACAAAGTCTTGGGTTAAGTTTCATTACTATTATCCACCCCAAAATTCTGCAGAAGGATGCCTCCCTCCTGCATCATTACAGTTACACAACGTTACTAATATGCATCTTCTCTACGTCAGGCAACATCTACTGAAGATCCTTATGCTCGTGTCTTCAGATAAAATCTGAGATGCAGGTCCACAAGCCATGTGTCTATGCAGTGTTGTGACACTGGATTAAGGATCAAAGAATTCAGAGATTACCTCGCTCTGGATTGTGACATAGAATTGATAACAACAAGAAGGTACCCATCCCTCCAAGTATGCTACGTATTCCCCCCATAAAGCTCCTACAGTTTTTTTTTAAATATTCATTTACATGAAAGGATTAAAATGCTACCCCCAAACTCATATAAAAGGAAAATAAAACTGGCATTGAGAAACGTGTCAAAATCCAACAGACAGAAGAAACAATCTCTTAGAATTCATGAACTCCTATAAATTCCTCATTTTATCATCTTGGGAAAAATTCAGCTCTGTTGGTATTTCTGATCAGTCTTCATCTCTAACCTTTCTAACTAGAAATTATTATGAGACAAAGTTGCCTCCTTAGAAAAGAACATCTGGCATTTGCTACCCTGCAATGTGTGATCCCCAAATAGGGAAGCAACACTCTTTTGCCACAGTCATTAACAGCAACGGACCCCACTGGACCAGCTCGTGTCACAGCTCAATGGCAGCTCAACCCCGCCCCTCTCCAAGACGACACCAGCATGCCACAATACACAATGCATCCTGATGCTGGTGTGTTTTTCCACCACACCCTATCAGGATTCTGCTTCCAAACTGATGCTCATTTCCCCTTCAAAGTGACCCTAGCTCTAAACCGCCCTTTCATTTCTAGTAGCTACTCCCTTCCCAGGGGCATCAGCTTACTTTTTTACTCGAGCTCATCTTTTGGTTTTTTTGCCTCCTGACACACAAGCAGTACAGGGAACTCACTGAAGATAGGGAAATATCAGTATTACCTCTTCCCTAATTTTTTTCAGACAGAGAAATATTGCAGCTTGGAAGAAAAGTCCACAAGAGCCCTGCTGGTGTAGGAATCTTTCCAGACATTGCCCTAAGAACGCTCATCCAAAAACATTCATCAATATCAGGGTCCAATATGAGACATGAGTTGCTCTTAATGATGCCAGTTTTCCAGGCTCTGCACCGTTCATGATTAAATACAACTAAACACAAACCTACCAGTACAATAGAGATTTCCTGTTCAGAACATGTCATACTTACTATGTTGTTAAACACACTTGGTGCTGAAAAATAAATTCTCACCAAACAAACATTTTGTTAGGGTGCCTTACATAGAAGAACATCTGTTTCTTACAGATTAAACAAGGAGTGAAATCACCATCCCTCAGAACAGCATTTCAAACTCTTGTATAAATCTAAAAAAAATGAAATGGGGTCAAACCTCCAGAGCCTGCTGAGCAATTTGGAATTCATGCAAAAAGGGAATTTAAGTTTCCCAAGAGGTTTCAGAAGTCCCTGAAAGTTTTGCACATCAACCCCACTGTGATCTCTGTGAGCTCAGTGGAGATCTATAAACTACTGTGGGTACACACGTGAATTCCAAGGATAGAGGACATTAAAGCCTTTTGTCATGTGCATGCATACTACTGTCCAAAAAATTTCAGTCCTAACCAGCTACAGTCTTCCAGCTGAGCAGTGCTGCAAATTAAGTATAACAGTCTTGCTAGCATCTGACTTCATTGTTTCTATTCTTCCTCTTGCACTCAAAAATAGGATTTCACAGTATATGAGCACACTGAGCTGCTTCTGATACATTGGCTGAAGCCCCTCTTCCTACTACACAAACTTGAGTTCTATATAAATTTGTGTCTTTTACCATTCAAAGCCCCCTCTTCCAGACTTAGTCTTTCCTTTCTGCTTGTTTGTGCATGACCTGCTGGCATGATTGCGTGAGTACCCAAATAGGTTCCAGAGTCGGTGAACATGCCCTTGGTGGGCTGCAGACCTGACAAGCACACCCAGAACACAATTCAATGCTCCCAGTTTTCTACTGCTCCGAAGGTGGGGAGGAGAAGGGTAGGATCCATTCCTGATGATCACATGCTCAGTGCTTGACCTCACATGCCAACTGCCATCACATTTTCTTTTTATAATCAGGCTGTCCATACCTCCCAGACTCAAGGGCAATAGGTGTCCATGTTTCAGTATAAAATTCAAGTTGCAATGCTGATGTATAAGATTCTTCTAACATGACACTATTGATGCTCTGCCAGCTGACATGAAGCGATGAGGAAGGAAGCGCTTCCACATCCATCCTTAAATGGTGAGAGTGAGAGCCAAGGGAGACAACTCACTCTCTTGGTATGTCCTCTGGTCAGCATCAAAGCTTAGTACCAAACCCAGAACCCCAATCCTTTGCAGCCTCTACTGCAACCTCCTTGTACAATCCCTTCCAGGCGACCTTTCAGATGAAGCAGACAGCACTGCTACCTGTCAAGTCTCCTGCTTGTATCATGTGCACATCAGGAGAATGTGAGTTTACAAACATAAAAATAGCAGCACCGCTGGTTAAGAGGTGCAAACCTGAGTCATACACCAGGCTCACAGCTAGTATGTCCAATTGTATACACGTTACTAAACATTTCAAACCAAGTAAAACAAAACTTGAAGGCTGTACACCCTTGCAAATAACTCCCTCATTCCATATCCTTGGTTATGGAAACTGACAAGCCATCCCAGCTCTGGGTCATGGGACTTCTCCAAGTTCTCTTTTTGCAAGAAAGATAACCAAATAAATGTAAATCCAAATCATAATTCCCTTCTAGGTCTGTCTGCTAGAGATATCCAGACTCTGGTGGGACTGTATAACCCCTCTGTAGAGGCCCTTAAAAAAAATATTATTAGCGTCTTTATTTTGCATCCAGGAAGGAACATACAGACAATTTTACTTATGGTCTAGTTAATCCAGCCCCATGTTTTCAGTTTACTCAGCGATCACATAATTCTGCTCCAGAAGCCATCAAAGTTTTGTCAGGACAATCTTTTATCTTGAATGACCTCATAATACTCAAAATCCACTGGGTCAACCCTCAGTACCTTGTGTCAAGGATGTATATGGTGCAGCTCAGAGTTTATTTAAAATGTGGTCAGACAGACCAGTCATCCAAGGACATCAGATGATGGTCCATGAAATGACTGCACATTTTAAAAGCAGTCACCAAAAACCAGACCCAAGCAATCATGAAATAAAAATAATTAACACTTTAAGCCTAGCATATTTTTTCTCTGCTGATAGAATCTTTGCAACAGCACTGCACAAGATGGCCTGCAATTCTCCGCTACCAGAAAGGGCTAATGCAATTTCAGTTTAAAAAAGCTGAAAAACACTGTTTGATATAAGTGCTGCCATGTTTGACCTTTTGTTGCATTTCAAAATGGTTTTAATTCAAACTTTCTGCCTAACAATTTTCAAGGACATGCTTTTATCTTGTTAAACACTGTTACTATATATACCTAGTCCAGTTTTCTTGGATCTCACTTGTTCTCCATGAATGTTCAAAAAGGCTGGCTTATCAGTTCATGGTATCCTGTGTTAGTTCCTTTAGAAGCCTTGGCTGTGTGTCATCTGGTCCTGCTGGTTTTGAAATGGTTAGTTTTACCAGGTATCCTTTCACACTCCCCTCATCAATAACTTGCTGGCTAAACCAACACCAGTTCTATTATTTTCCTGATG
The DNA here is from genome assembly GCF_028858705.1 of Grus americana. NCBI lineage: Eukaryota > Metazoa > Chordata > Aves > Gruiformes > Gruidae > Grus > Grus americana. Next base: position 53,377,809 of record NC_072891.1, read on the forward strand.
GTCCATAACATTTTAACTAAAAAATTTGCTTGCTTCAGCCTTTCCACCATCCTCAGATACTCCAAAGCTGTTCTCTCAAGAGCTTCTTTCTTTTTCTTTTCCTTTCCTACCTCCACAGCTTTTGCTCCCCTGCTGAAAAATGCTGCAATGAGTATTTCTGCATCACAAGGGACTTTGCACCAGTGCAGACCTGCTGGGAGAGAGTTCTCAAAAATCAGGCCACCAGAAAATCCATTTTGAAACACTTCTTGCTTCTGCCCACTCCATTTTCTTATCACACTCATTAGACAGCATGGCTTTATCTACCCTAGAAGCAGATTCTTTGTTTAACAAGTCAAATAAAAAGTGCTGGATTTAAATGAGCACAAATCTGTACAGTCAATTTTCTTCATTTGGAAGTGAACATAAGCAACAAAGCATCAGCGGCAGCAATAACTGTTTTTGTTGAATCTAGAAAGTCCTCTGAAACTTTTCCATGGTTTTGAGTGGCAGCTAGACATTTACAGGCTATGCGAGGCGGGATGAAGGGGGCAGTAGAAGGGAAGTCCCACGTCTGCTTCTGTAAAGTTTTTTAAGCTTTTAAATTCCTAACTGCTGACACAAGAAAATACCTCTGCTTTTGTCATGAGGGCCCTCATCCTCAGCCCTGTTCTTTAAAAACCCTGTAATGGAGAATGGGGTGCCTTTCAAAGGTGTTGGCAAGCGCTACAGCTAACACACAAAAGCAGCCTTTGCAGAAAGCACACACTGTAGTAGAAGGGAAAAAAGCTCCAAACTGCCCAAACACTACTGTCAGGTTCCCTTTTCACAAAGGGTGACCAGACAGATGCATCAAGCCTGCTGAAACAGCTCACCAGGAACTACCAGAAACTTGGACCATGGGCTGGCTGCTGGCACTAACGCTTCTAATTGCAAAGGTCCTCCTCTTCCTCTGCAGATGTGAAATATCACAATCTCAGATACACTGCTACAGCTGTTTAGGATAGAGCTCCCAAAATATTTGCTGCTCCTCTTTCCATATAGCAACTCATGCCAAACACAGACTTTAGCTAGAGTGCATGTACCACCCTGTGCTACTAAACTGTGCTACAGTCTCCACCACTGGATTTAAGACACCATTAGCCTCATTTCCCAGGCATCATTTTGGTGTATTTCTTCTGCTTTGGGACATGTAGATGAATTAGGTTTCCATAGCTTCAGCAAGTCTTTTTAGCTGTCATAACCAAATGCTCACATGCTACAGTAACTGCTTCTTCAGGTAAGAAAACAATAGCTGGAGACAGATACACTGCTGTTAGGAAAGGCTGAGTGTGCACAGCAGAGCCTGGATGCAGAGCACACCTGGTCCTCCTGCCACCGAGCTCCCACCACACCTTCTAACTCCCTGTGAGCCACTCAAGCGGTTTCCCCAATAGCCTGGCTGTCTCTTGTCTTTAGGACCCAGTGCATAGGGGATGCCTTGATGTAGCCTGCTGATGTTTTCTACTGTACATTTCTGTGTTGGAACACACATGTTGTAGTTTTTCAGCCTTTGACACCTAAACCATCATCTGATTACCATCCTCCTCAGGCTATACTCTTAAGGAAAGGACGCTCAAAAAATGGCTCATTTCAGACAGTAATGTAAGTAAAATACTAGGTATTACCTATGTGCAGCCAATCGAGGGCAAAAAGGAAGTAAGCTCTGTTTTTATAAACTGTATTAGACAGCACAGGCCAAAACCAAGCAAGGTGCCTCGAACTGGCATTTTCTGCTATGGTATCAACTGAATTGTTCAAGTCCGTCTCCATTTTGAACTGACGTAATACATGAGGATTTTCTCTTTTTAAAAAGTTTGTTGCCTTAATTTCCCAGTTATCTCTGCAACATTCCCCATCTTCCAGGCCTAGCTACTTTGCCTAGAACTTTCATGTTTCAAGTGATACCAGAATATTGGACCTTTCCAGCACTGGAAAACTGAGCACTGAAGTGAAGCCAACAGTTGTATTGACAGGTTGCTCAAATCTCTAGTCTTTTTTGTATATTTGTGTCTCCCTATTTAAAAAGTTCCAGATGCTGCTGTAATACAAAACTTAAATTAGCTAAAAACAGAATATTGTACCCACAGTAATTAAGAGCCATCAAGTATGGGGAAAATAAATGTATGCAGAGAGAAAGTCAGTGTACAAAATAATAAGACAATCCTCCCAGAGGTTAATTTCTGAGAAGACAGGCTATGGAAAAGCATACTTTCCCTGGTAAATTCGTTAAACTCAGCAAACCCAGAAGATCTGAAATGTTTCTGTTTGTTACATGACAGAATAATTTCATCTTGGAGACTGTCTGCATAGTGGTGGTTAGCATTTTCTCTGGATTATGACACCTGATAACAATAAACTCATCCACATCATATGAGCTCAGTACCCACAGAAGCAATCTGCAAATCAGCTCAGTCAGGAATTTTAATAACTGCCAACTGCAGGCAGTTAATTGGTCCTTCAATTTCAATTCTATTAAATTAATTAAATAAATCAGTTTGTTTATAAACCTACTTAACATACCAAGTGTCGTTAAATTAGCTGTTAATTTAGTTACTGAACAGAAACCATTCATGCATATCCACAGAGCTCACAGGCCACCCAGTTTCTTCCTACAGCAGAGACACACTCACAACATATTTCTAGCAACCAGAAAAGGTTTCTGAAAGTGTGACTGCAGCAAAAGGGACTGCATTGGTCTCTGCCACACATGGGTCCCACCCACAAGTCTTTACGGCAGAAGGAAAAAAAAAACAAGTCTCACACGAAAAGTTATGATTTCCCAGTACTCCAATCCTTCCTGATAAATCACCTCTCTGCCAAACCCTGCCCCTTGACTCTGTGTCTTTCTCAGATCCTCTTCACTCATCTCACCTCCCATCATACTGCTGCTTCACCTTAGCATGCTCGCATGCACACACACGCCCCACTTGCACGCAAACATGTAACACTGAGGGAAGTCTGAATGCAATTTCAGAGCAGTTGTACAGAGCAGCTGAGGCTGCTCCCCAGCACAGGACGGCTCCAACAGAGATGGATATAGCGCATTCACCTTCCCTCTGAGACTTAGGCAACACACCCAGCACTGACAGCCAGTCCTAATGCTGCTGAGGCAGAGCAACAGCTGCTTACACTTAGATGCACACACATAAAAAGCTACAACTGCAGCAGCATCAGCAGCGTCTGAAGCTGCATTCCTAGCAGAGGTTGCCTGAGGTTTTTACTTGGAGAGCTAAAAAGCAAGATGAGAATGTGTGCACCACGCAAGCGCCTGGATGCCAGGGTTGCCATGCTGCATGGAATCTGGTCAGCAGGCTGAACAGCAGAAGGAATAACAGTAACCAGCAGTTTGCTCACAATTTGCCATGCTGCCACAAAGCCAGCTCCCACATGCAAGAAGCTCGGTGGCCAGAAGCTTGACGCTGTCAGCAGCAATCAGCGGGCTGCAGGGAGCAAGGTTCCTGGTGGGGAGGACTTGCAGCAGAGGCTGCAGAGCAGAAGCAAAAACCAAGTTTAAATCTTGGTAGCACATGGGACTTGCTGCCAAGGTGTTGCAGTGTGCCTAGTCTTACCACGTGTGCTTGTTCCCCTTGACTGGAATGGTACCAGCCGCTCTTACCTTTCCCTGAATCATAAAAGTTCACATAATTATGGGAGATAAAAACAGATAGAAAAGGATTCCGTGCCATAGCATTTACACAGACCTCAAATTCTCCCCAAAATTGCTTGCAACTTCCAAAGATATCCAGAAATCTTATTTCAGTGTAGATGATAAAACCCAGTACTGACTTTCAGACCAAGTCTTTCCCTACTGCTTCACATAACCAATGACTTGAAAGCCCAGAAGAAATTTACATGCAACAGCTGGATCTTTTAATGACTGCCAAGATAGCAAGCAAGCAGGTGCTATGGGAAATGTTGGGCAGAAGGAAATCAAAGCCATTAGCGTTGCAGCACAAGCCCAGGAAGTCAGCACAAGGTATATCTAGCCAGCTTTCTGAAAGTCATAGTGAGGTTTTTCAAAACTGGTTCTCCAAAGTGAACTTACGATTAAGCTTCTGTACATAAAGAGACTGCATTTCAAAAATCCTGTGCCTCTTTCAGCCCAATTCAAATCATTGGGAGTCAGTACCTCTAAAACAAACTTTAACTTTTACAAACAAATATAATGGGATAACAATTTAAAAATAAGTCATTTTGGAGCTATCGAAAGGATTTTCAGCTAAGTCGAAGTCCTTCTAGGTCTCATATTCTCATAAAATTGAGCTTACAGCCATACACTGCAATTCAAAAGAGAGGTATCTTTCCGTAGCCTGGAAAATTCTAATGGGAAAAGAAACCCGTTCCCACCCATTTGCAACATTAAAAGCCATAGCTGAGAAAATATGATTCTTTGGCCCGGGGCTATGAACAATCCAGTGGGGAGAAAGAATAAGCATAAGCTACCAGGACTGTGCTGAAGGACCATTTAAGCTGCAGAACACAAGGACATGGCTTGTCTTCTCCAATTCAGGCTCCCTCCTGTTTTATTTCCTGTAAGGACGATGCTACATCATAACAGAACATGTGAACAGTATGTGCAAAGTGTTCAAATTCCCCTTGATCTGAATTGCACCAGGACAATGTTTTCAAAAAGAAAAACAAATGAAAAACCAACCCAATACCCAGGATCACAGGAAGATGTTTGTTTGTACCTGTCTTCGTCTATCCTGCTGTCTCTGCTCTAAGTGTAATCCATGGAAAAGATACTCAGCAAAGCACTTGGAAAGCAATTCATGACCCTCTGCTCTAGGCCAAAAAGCATGCTGACGTTTTTCCTTTGCATCCTTGTTACATAGCAACACAGCTGAGAGCAAAGCCAAACAACAAGAAGCAAAAAGTCTTCTCAGTCCCTGAAATCTGAGCAGATACACTGCACTTTCCTAACAGCTGGAAAAAATAACTTGTTCACAGCTCTTTCTGCAGTGCCACTGATGATGGGACTGTCACAACACAGGCAAAGTAACTGTGAGGAGATTCAGACCTAACATCCTCTTACAAACTCTGTCACTGAAAAGAACAAGGGTGCTTTAAATAGCTCCTACAAAATCCAGTACTATGCAGATTTTGGTCTATCCCAGACAGCCCTAATGAGCAAAGATTTTCAGATACAGACAGAGGACGTAGGACTCCAAATCCCATTGAGACTAACAGGACTTGTTCTTCTAATCCACTTAGCACTTTCCAAAATCTACTTCAGCCAACATATATTACATATTTGGCAAACATCACATCCAGAAGCAAAGGGTATGTTCTGCCTTCACACTGCAAGAAGCCTACAGGAATACACACAGGATTTTCAGAAGCACTTCCAAGTTACTTCTCAGGTGATTTCTGCAGTGATTTACCAAGCTAGTGCTCAGCACACACTGTCAGATACTCCTCTCTCCAGCTTTGCATGTGCTACACCACCAGCAGTCACTGGGCATCACTCCCTGCACTAAGCACAAACCCACCAACACAGCACATAGGCTTGAACTAAAAGTTACCATGACACAACATCACTCATTTAACCATGGGAGACAAAGCACTCAGGAACATTAGGTTCAGGCCATACAGTAGCATCTGCCAGACCTCCCCCTAATCTGACGGCATGCACCCTCCTGCTATTTTTCAACATGTCCATTGGTGACAGAACTGTGAAATACCGGGCCATTCTCCAAGCTAATTCAATTTACACTGATCAGAGCCCTGAAAATAGAGAAATCCTGATACATCACCTACCTTTGCCCCCCAGAAGTATGTAGAGAGTCACTCTGGTGCAGCACTATGCTCTAAAGTAATTATGTTTTAGAAGATAATCTTCTCAAATATGACAATCTAATTCCTGCTAGAGGAACAGAGATCTATTAAGAGGCAAAATACAGTAATACATGGTACAGCTGGGTCACTGTCAATCCTAACAAAATCGGTGCTAAAATTAAACCAACATAAATTAACAAAATCCACCTTCACTAAATCATTTAATGTGAAAATATTTTTTAAAATAGAAAACATCACAACAAGAGCAGCATCACCTAAGGTTAACAGATACATTAACAGAATAGTGGAAAGAGTAAGCAAGCATCCTGGTATTTCCTTTTCTCCTAGGCAATTATTTGGTTGTTGCTTACAGAACAGATTTTGTGCCTATCCACAAAAGCACACCTGTTGTAATCTTGATGCACATTTTCTATTTTTCACCATTCCAAAAAGACATTCTTAGCTCCTGAAAAAAAAAATTTGAAATCTATTTTATTAACACAGCTTCACCACATATGAAAAATCTAAACTTACTGGGGGGCTCAATCCACCTTCACTCAAAGCTCAGACTACCTCATACGTCTCCTCAGCTTGCTTTGCAGTAGCAATCCCACTTCCACCTCTCTAAAAGGCTACTGAAATGGATTGTTACCACTCATGTGCCATGGTTTAACCCCAGCCGACAGCTAAGCACCATGCAACCGCTCACTCACTTCCCCCACGGTGGGATGGGGGAGAGAATCAGAAAAGTGAAAGTGAGACACCTCATGGATTGAGATAAAGACAGTTGAATGGGTAAAGCAAAAGCCAAGTGTGCAAGCAAAGCAAAACAAGGAATTCGTTCACCACTTCCCATGGGCAGGCAGGTGTTCAGCCATCTCCAGGAAAGCAGGGCTCCATCACACGTAACAGTTACTTGGGAAGACAAATGCCATCACTCTGAACGTCCCCCCTTCCTTCTTCTTCCCCCACCTTTCTATGCTGAGCATGACGTCATATGGTGTGGAATGTCATAGAATCATAGAATGGTTTGGGTTGGAAGGGACCTCAAAGATCATCCAGTTCCAACCCCCCCTGCCATGGGCAGGGACACCCTCCACTAGACCACGTTGCCCAAAGCCCCATCCAACCTGGCCTTGAACACTTCCAGGGATGGGGCATCCACGACCTCTCTGGGCAACCTGTGCCAGTGCCTCACCACCCTCACAGTGAAGAATTTCTTTCTAACATCTAATCTAAAGCGACCCTCCTTCAGCTTAAACCCATTACCCCTTGTCCTGTCACTACACTCCCTGACAAACAGTCCCTCACCAGCTTTCCTGTAGGCCCCTTCAGGTACTGGTAAGCTGCAATTAGATCTCCCTGAAGCCTTCTCTTCTCCAGGCTGAACAACCCCAACTTCTTCAGCCTGTCCTCATAGAAGAGGTGCTCGAGCCCTCTGATTAGCTTCGTGGCCCTCCTCTGGACTCGCTCCAACAGCTCCATGTCTTTCTTGTACTGGGGCCCCCAGAGCTGGACGCAGTACTCCAGGTGGGGTCTCACAAGATTGGAGTAGAGGGGCAGGATCACCTCCCTCGACCTGCTGGTCACACTTCTTTTGATGCAGCCCAGGACACGGTTGGCTTTCTGGGCTGCAAGCGCACACTGCCGGCTCATGTTGAGCTTCTCATCAATCAATACTCCCAAGTCCTTCTCCTCAGGGCTGCTCTCAATCCATTCTCCACCCAGCCTGTAGTTATGCTTGGGATTGCCCCGACCCACGTGCAGGACCTTGCACTTGGCCTTGTTGACCTTTGGTCCCTTTGGTCAGTTGGGGGGCGTGAGAAGAAACTCCTTGTGCACCCCCAGCTACTCACTTGTGGGGTGGTGTGAGAAGCAGAAAAGGCCTTGGCTCTGTGTAAGCACTGCTCAGCAGTAACGAAAACATCCCTGTGTTATCAACACTGTTTTCAGCACAAATCCAAAACACAGACCCATCCTAGCTACTATGAAGAAAATTAAATCTATCCCAGCCCAAACCAGCACATCAGGAAACCAGATTCTCAGGTAGGAAAGAATCAGCTTCTAAGGAGTCCTTAAAACACTGAACCTAGAGTGTGCCTAAAGCATGTGGACAGGCTATACCCATTTCGGAAAGCCAACAGCAGAAGCAGCACGCTACTACCCACTCTGTTCCTGTGAACTTTTACTACTGTTATTTCCAAACACTGGAAGAGTGTATTCATTGCAACATCTTCATAACAGCTCTGCACAGTATTGTTAATCCTGGCGTTACAAAAGGAAGCACAGAAGAGGCAGGAAGGCAGTGGCAGGGTTCAGAATTAAAGCCAAGTCCTCCTATTGTAAGGTTTCAGCCTGGAGACACCAGGCCCTTTTTCCATCACATACCATGCCATGGCATCCTTCAAAGGAAAAGAATGCTTTTGCCAAAAAACCCCAAACAACAGTCCTAGAAATTGTCTCTTTTGACCCATTATCAAGACTACATTTGACAGTTGTTTTTTTTTTTTTTTTCAAACTGAGGACTCCCTGGCCTTTTGACAAAACTTATGGAAGAAAACAGTCCACATCAAATCCTCACAGCAAACCTAGTTAAAGCCCTCTAAGAACTGCCAAGGAAGAATTACAGTGCTACCACAGAGCTGGCCCAGAAAACAGGCATGCATGAGATGTGGAGGGCACTACACCACGTTGTCATCCTGAACAACATACATGGAAGTCTGCAGGAGCACAACAGCATCTGCTTCCCCTCTAGCTCACAGGACCTGTTTGCAGAAACTTGCCTCCAGCCACCACTTGCAAGTAAGGCTCTCTATCTCCTCCTGATTACCAAAGCCTGCCTCTATTCTGGACCTTGTCTTGCAAGCTCTGCTTGGCGTCCTTGCACACGTCCTCAGGGCTCAGCCTCCTTTCATTTTTATCTGGTGGCAACTCTCTCGTATGTGTCAGAACTAATCACTCTGAGGAAACAAACACAGAGAGAGGTAAGGGAAAAGAGACCATGCAACCAGGTGTCCTGACACCTAGAGTACGTGTTTGGAGCATCTGATCTCTCCTCTCCCACCTCACATACCCCAGTACTACAACAGCATGGTTGCTCTGTGCTCTTCTCTTTTCAGGGGAAGATGCATTTTGCATAGGCAGGGCACTTGCAAAACATGCTACACTGCAGCGTGCGGCCTGGGCCAGCCTAGATTATATTTGAACAGTTAAGCTGGGTATGTCAGCTCTGAACCTATTTCAGTGAGCTACTTATCCAATAGCATTTGTTACACTCCTAGTCACTCCTTTATGGGACTGCATCTTGTTCAACTTTCCCTCCCATCTAAATCCAGACAAGATGCTAGCCAGGCCTTGGCTGGATGCACCAGCTGTGCTACCAGCTCGCTGGCTGCTGGGAGTTCAAAGCCTACTTGCTGCTCTTGTGCAACCACATTGCATCCCAGCTGCCTAGTGAAATACTACACTGCTTGCCTGCAACAAAGTAAAAGCTAAACCACAGTGACCTTAGAGGATACTAAACCTGGAATACATTTGAGAAAAGGCCAACACTTACTTAATTCAGCTGACCCCATTCACATGCTTTGACCTGTTTGAACATGTAACACTGCTTATCCGCAAGTCCAGATGAGCAGCCACAAAAATCATATTACAAGGAAGACGGCTGAATGGAAACTCTGCTGATGTAGACGCAGATCCAAACCAGCCCCTTTTCATGGGCTGTTTTCTCATTTCTAATGAAGTTTTCCACTTCCAGTTTGAAAGATTAATGGAGACAAAAGATGAAAGGCTCAGTCTGTTACACATCTCATTCTCTTGTAGAAGATAAGATGATCTATTTTAACAGTACACCACTGATAAAAGTGTCATCCCTTCTTCCTTCCTTCCTCCTGACTGCATTTTCCTGCATGTATTTTTCACCATGCTGCCTCTGTCACCATTGGACCCTTCTCTGGTTTGTAAGCCACTGAAGTGTGGCTCTTTACAAAAGCAGCAGCAGGGCTGGGCTGGATGGTTGCAAAGTCTTCTGAGTAATCCAATCCCTAGATTTGGGAATGACAAGCCAGCAAGGACTTTGAAGCCATAAGTGCTAGACTACCGTGCAACCCAGTGGTATGGTGCATCCTGCAGTTGTCTGCTGTAGACACACACTGTGTTCTGCTTAAGACCTCCTCTCAGGAGTTCTCCTCCAGCTAAAAAATCCAGTACATATTTTGAACCTCCAAACCCAGAGTGCTTTTGATATGTGGATCCAGAAACATTACCTGTTCCTAGCTTCCTCTAATTCTTATTACAAGGTAGTAAAACAAAGCAATTCCTTCATCTCTGTGCCTGCCTGGTCAGCATCTGCTCTGTGCTAGCCAAGTTCAGCAGAATAGCTGTAACGCATTCACCATACCTCAGCAATAATGGAGCTCAGGACGTCCCTACGCCTCTGATAACCAGAAACTGGGAGATCATGCAGGGGGAAGTAAATTTATACATGCTGTGCTTCTTATGTTCATTCCCTAAGTACCTGGTGGGTGAACTCTAGCTGGAACCATGACTCCTAATTTTTATAGTTAAGCAGTGAATGCAAAGCTGTCATTAAAGTGTCAGGCTGAGCTGGGACAGTGGGAACTGCTATGTTCACCCTCTCTCCAGGAACTTCATGTTTCACTGCTCACTGGAAAGAACGTAAGTGAATAAAATTTGTCTTGTTGCACGATTTGCAGTTGTAAACAGTCCTAGCCCCGGAAAGGGGAATTGATCTGCAATGCAGAACAGGAGCGTCCCTTGCCACATCTGATTAGATGGAGCACAGAATTGCACTCTAAATTCAACAGAGTCCACAAAGCAGCAGGCTGCATATCAGGGACAGCCAGACAGGTTGTTTCAGCTCAGAACAAGAGAATGAAAAGGTGAGAAGGGCTTTTGCCAACTACACAGTAAGAGGACTCTCTGCTGTCATAGGCCACAGTGTGAATAATTATCGATGCAATGCTAGACAATCTTTGGCACACTTCTCCAGTGCTGTATAGCATTAAAAGCTTACACTCAAATACAACCCATAATGAGCTCCTCCTGTGTCTGTTTCTGCTGTATGCTCCATTCCTGTTTCTCAACAGCACAACCAGACTGCTTCTTCCCAGCACACCCCTCTCCTGATGCACTGCATCTACAAAGCCCACCTAGCTACAAATTAGCACAGGGAGACATTGGCTAGCAAAGCCATGTGGTGTCCTCTCTGTCTGATCAGGACAAGTTTTGAGGCTCTCCATAGGGGCCCTCAAAAGACTGGGACATCTGAAACCTTAAAGAATATATGAAGAGTGATGGAGAACATCAAGCACCTATCTCAAAAGCTGTACCCTGTGTCTTTAATTGTGCAGTTAAGCATTGCTTTCTGTAGTTGCCACTCCATTTGCCAGATGATGCACAGCACAACAAATGACTCACATCTACAACATTTCAGTGGCAGAGCCTGGGGTCAGCCAAGACCAGCCACTTTGAAAAGCCTTGGAGCTAAATTCTGCAAGGTTACACATTGCTTGAAAAATCAGATAAAAAAAAGTATGAGCAGATATGCACGAAGTGTAAACACTTAAGAGCAACCAGACCTTTACAGGACACGCTAAGTGACTGCCACTGGCATAGCCTGGAGAGGTAGACAGGAAAGCAGTCATGCCAAAACTAAGAGCTGGTCTCTTGTGCTATTTTCCCTGCGCACTCTCTCACTTGCTCAATGACTCTGCAATACCTGTGAGGCTTAGTAATGTGTCCTTGAGAAATTTGACTTTGGCCTTCTCCACTCCTGCACCAACCATTTCACAACCCATCTTCCCATGCTCATGCTGTGCAGTTTTGAAACCCAACCCAGCAGTCCCTTTGCTGTTCGACTCACGCTGGGACAGTGCTTTTCCTACCAGTTCTGCCGCTCCTCAATAAATAAGATGGCATGTGACTGAAAATAAGATCATCTTCCTGGTAGGAGCTAAGGTTGAGAAATGGATTGGCTTCAGGCACCACTATGTGAGACCTAGAGACTTTACCTGATTTTTATTCCAGTGAGTCTTAGCAATAAGATAGTACCTTAATTTTCCCCTGCCACTCTTATTAGAAATCATAGCAGAGATAAGGGACAACTGCTTCTACTCAAATCAGTCTGAGGCAAGTACAGTTTCTGTCCTCGTTAAAAGTAAATGCAGCACAGCTTTCAGAAAGATGCTTTCCCAACAGTATTCACTCTCAGCTATGAAAGCCGATCAATAAAATTCTCTGCTAGAACCTTCAGTGGCCAAGATAAAGTTCTTGTTATCAGCTAACTAATCTGCAATTACTCTCCTCTAGGGACTGAAGTGGATGGAAGAAAACATCTTGACCAGGGCAAATGCAATTATAAACAGAGTAAGTTATCTACAGGATGTTTGAAAGCCCCACATAATACCTACAATACCTAAAGTGAAGACTCACACATTGGTGGGTCTCCAGGTTTCCATTACATGACCTATGGCTAGACCCCGGATGATAAATTGACTAGTTTCTGTGGGAGCCAGGCTGGATCAAGAAGCAGTGGGAACAGAAAACAAACCGGAGCTGAAACAGACCAGCAGTGCCAAAGCACACACTCACGCTCTGGCAGTGTAGAGACAGGCATTTGCAAGCAGAGATGCTGGGGCTGAAGAGGATCTTCCTCAATCATGTGTGAGATCCCAGCTTCAAAGCAGATGTTCCTCCTAATTCAGCAGTGCTGCACCTGCGCCTGGCACAGGTGACATGGAGTGAAGGAGGGAAGGAGCGTACTCTTTATCAAAAGCCTGCAGACAGGCTCTGAACAGAAGCACTGTGTTACCCCTGGTACAAAAAGGCAATGTGGACAACCTCTGGCTCATTGTGGAAGTCCTCGAGAAAGGCAGTTGAGCACAGAAACCAGGAACCTCAGCTGGGCAGGAAATGCAGCAGCACGAGAGCGACTGCCTTGTTCCCAGCCTTGCGACAAGTTACAGTTTTGCTTCCTCTACCAGATAGAAGTTGATAGGTATCTGTGCCGCTCCCACCACTGCAGAACCTGGGAAGCTCTTCAACCCTCTGTGGGATGGCATTGTGTATATACAGCACATGCCCTGGTGGACTCATTTCACCTGCTCATGCTCTGTCCTCTGTTTCCCAGCTGGAGGAAAGAGCATTCCTTTTTACTTCACAAGGGGCCATCAGTGAGTGAAAACTTTATCTCACCCCTCCCTGCATCCTCTTGATGCCTCCCTGCAGCTCTGGCTGTGCAATCTGCAGAGCATGCAGATATGTGAATCCAGCCAGGAACACAGTCCTGCCCAGAGGGTGCGTGTGACAGGGTTGTGGGAAATGGGCAGTTGGACTGGCAGGAATGTAGGCTTCCTTCTTGGTCATCTCTCAGCAGATAGGACCACCACCTGGTCCATGCACGCTGCTGGCAGGAGCACAGCAGGAAGACCTGCTGCCCCCAGCTCTGCACCCATCTGCCAGGATGTAACAGGCACTTGTGCCTGATGCTGGAGGAAGAAACCTCCAAAAGACGCCGACTCCCAGGAGGCTTGTGGTGCTCCAGCATGGAGCTGAAGCGTCTTGGCATGAGCAGCAATGCTTTTGCAGAGCTGATGCCTGTCACCCACCAGTCCAGGAAAGTTTGTTAAATGGTTGCCTTTCTTTTTAAGCATGAACCGTGGTGGAGGCCAAAGTGCTTGCTTGCTCAGAGTCAGTCCTCAGGCACTCCACTGGTTCACATTAGACTTGTCTAACTGTCTTGGGAATAAATGTGTCTGTGTATACCAGGAAAAAAGAAATAAAACGAAAAAAACCCCAAATTTCAGGCCAAGTGTCGATATTAAACTGGAAAAAGGAGCCAGGCAGGAATGCAGTTAAAACTCAGTTCTAGCTCTGCCCCCTTGTGCTTACTCCAAAAAAGGGCTTGAGCCTGGTATTTGGGGGGAAAAGAAGAGAAAAAAAAAAAAGTCTGCTCACGCTGAAGGGGAACAGTGCTGAATTTCCCAATGCCCGTGGAGTTCAGAGGCAGAGGGGAAAGTGACAGTCACAGGATCATATATAGTGCCACAGTACCAGGGTGCCAGGCAAGCCAGACCTGTTTTAAAGTTTTTAGAAAACCAAGCCCTGGGTGTGGGATGAAGTGCAGAATGACAGCCTGAGGCAGAGACTGGGAGTAACTCAAATCCCCATGCCTTTATCTCTCCCTTTCTCCTGCTGCACACACACCTTGGGGGCTGGTGCTGTGCATACAACCACGTCAGTGCAAAGTAACATTTCATTTAGCTCCTGCATCAGCAGCAAAGTCTGCCCTAGACTGCATTTATGTTAAGATGGGGAGAGAGGAAGGAGAAGAAAACACAGGCCAAGGGAAAGAACTGACTGTACAGCATTTTTCTTAATGCTATGTCTAAGGCTCTTGACCACATAAACTGGAGGAGTGAAGTTTTACGGACAACAGGGAAAAGCTGATAGACCTGAAACAGCAGCAAGACAGGAGGGTCACTTGTAACAGTTTCCTAATGATCTGAGATCGTTTCGGCTGGTTGTAGCCCATGCAACACAGTCATTCAGTCTCCATTCAAAACTCAGGCACTTTATTCAGGGGTACTCATATAAAGACTAAGAAGAAAGAGTTGAGTGTGAAAAGCTTGAATATTTCTAATAAAATCAGTGAATCAATGCTGATTTGCAACCACTGGCATTTGAACAAGCAGTTTTCAGGATGTAAGCTAGTGTGACCATGGCATGTGACTACAGAACTACTATCCTGCAATGTTACACTACAGAATAACATGCTTGATATAGGAAATTGGTGTTTTCCCTGGCAGGGACACATGTCAGGAGAGCAGTGTGCAGGGAGGTATAAAAACTGAAGGTCAGCCCCACCACCTCCACAGAGGAGCAGCTGTGAACTCAGTGTACACCAGTTGTGTTTTTCAGAGAGAGGTACTCTCCCTGAGGCCAATGGGTCCCATGTTTGCATGAAGAGGTCTAACATCAGAATTTATTCCTATGACTTTTCCCGTTTCTTCAAAAGGGACTGAAGCAGAAGTCCACTGATGTCTGCAGGAGATCCTTTCCTGACTTACACAAACTTTGCATCAAGAAACATCAGCTGACTTTTCACAAAATCCATTAAGGCAAGACTATCCGTACCTTTCCAATTTCAACGGTCTACCTGCTTCACCCTTGGCCAACTTGGTCTGCATGCAGAGGGAGCTCTTTGCCAAGCTCTGAGCTTCACCAAGGATAGTCACAGAGGAGGAAAAGGAAAATGGCACCACAGGCTAGGGCAGTTTCCCTGAAAAATTTAGAATAGATCTGAAGCAGCCCACCTTCTGTCTGGCTATGTAGGACCCTCCAAGGATTGCCTGAGAGCTGCAGGACTGCTTTTTCACAGTGTTTCCTAAGCCAAGCCTATTCTGGCTTGGGGGACACATTGTGGATCCACCACTCTGGCTCTGCATCACATGGCAAACTCCCTTATTCAGGGAGATCTAGTACCATGCAGCAGCTGTACAGCAACTTTATCATTGTCTACAGACGTGGACAAACACCCTCTCAAGAGATCTCCAGCACCTATCTTAAGGGCAAGAACAGAAAAGTGTGTGGCATGTGGGATCACAGCTGTGCAGGCTAGGCAGATACCACTGAGTCACCACCATCACTCCACTGCATGCCTGGGAACCTGCTTTATGCCAGCATACAGTCCTGCACACCCCCTTCCAAACCACAGCCACCAGCACTGAGCTCAGCAAAAAGCCTGCAGGGTGGCTCCTTCCAGAGAGACATCACTGGCAGAAGGATATATAAAAGCATCAATTATAGACCAGCACTCATCTCTTAAAGGCAATTGTGTCTGAAAACACCTCTATTTCTCCTGTCTCACAGTCACACAGCTGTCAAATGATGCAATTCCTCGAAATTTTAGATGTCTGCTTAGCTACTGCATGTGCATAATCACATATGATGGCAGTGGAAAAATAAAACAGTGCTTTCTCTCAAGAACTTCCCCCAGTGAGCCCATGACTTCTGGAAGTTATGAAAACATTACACTCCAGCAGCCACAGACAACGAGCTGCTATGCAGGTGACCCGGCTTCCCTAATCCACCAGGACAGGTTCAATACAGGTCTTCAAAACCCCATAATGGCCTTGAAATGCTACCAGCCTGAAAATTGCCTGAGCAAGGCATTTGGCCAGGTTCTCAATCCTCACTGAACATGGGGAGGACAGAAGAGACATCCCCACCTATGCATGATGCTATCTGTAACAGTGGCACCACAATGGCACCTTGGAAACAGTTTTACAATGGCGGTAATGAGCTCTAACTCTTGCTTTGGCCAGCTGGCCAGAATTCAGTGCAGACTGAAGAATCCAGTCTGGAAATTTTAGCTCTTAATGTCCAACTGGACTAGCTTAAAATAACAACCAAATTTTAGGCAAAGGAAACTAGATTATTCCCAGAGGATTCCTTACAATGCTACTGTGCAGACACACTGTAGCTTTCCCAGACAGCATGAACAAATGCAGCAACTTCTGCTACTTACCAGCGTCACTGATGCCTCAGTTTCCCATCTGTCTGCATTACAGGCTCCGTGCCACTGTTGCTGTCCCAGTAACCACCACAAAACATTACTCTGGGGACTTACTCAAGCCATCTTCATAGGAGCATCCAGGAAAGCCTCCTGCATTCCAGGACAGCCTCAGACTAAAGGGATCTGGCAACACGTGTGCTTTTTAAACTCTTTATTTGCCTGGTGCTCCCTGTGCTTGGTGCCACAAATCAATGGCAAGCTGATGGAGCCAATGGCAAGGGTTGTCACCACTTACTTAAATCCCAGCCTTCTGCTTGACAGCACAGGGTATGGCAAGGGCTTTTGTGAACATGAAGGGAGCAGTGCCATACTGTATGCTTGCAGGGCAGGGTGCTCAGTGCCCGCCTGCCATGCATCCCCACAGCAGCCACAGCCTGGGGACCATCCCCTGCCCTGCACCAGGCAGGGACAGCAGTCCCTGCCCTTTACAGTCTCCTGGAATAGACGTAAACCGTGGAGGCTTAGTGAGATGAAGGAAGCACCGAACTCTAACGACTCCCTCCTGACTAGCCTGAGCAGGAATGTGGCTTCCAGGCAGCATTATGGCTTTATGGTCCCACTTCATTCCTTGTTAAGCAGGTAAACAGAGCCCAGAAGAGCTGGTGCCTGCTCCTTAGGGATCGTCCTCTGCAGGTATTACAGCACTGAACGCAGTCCTCCAAGTCTTTTGGTCCCTCTCACATATGCACACACATCTGGCTGATGCCTGATGGCATTTGGAACTGGCTAGCAAAGGCCTCCAGTACCTCAAGTGCACAATAGGCCTCTCTGCTTGGTAGTGTTGCTTCAGTGCTAAATGCTCAGCCCATTTGCAGAGGATGTGCAGCAGAAAGCACAAAGCTTTGACCTGCAGCTGCCCCTCAACTCCTGCCCACCCTTGTGCTAACATCACAGTACCTCTGTTTTAGAATAATTTCTTGTCCTTATGTCTCACTGTCAAAAAAAACCCCAACAAAAATAAACAAACAAAACCCCACAAAGGTCTGGTTTCAGATTCACATAGAGAAAGTCACATTGGCACTGACAACAAACTAACGAAGCTTCAACCTGATCTACAGAAAAGATCTAGGAAAAAAAAGAGAATCTGGAAGCTGCTTGAAACTGCTTGTCTAGCCTTAATTGCAGATACCAAATTGGTATTTTATAAGACAGAACAAAATGTACTTTGATTCCATGCATGAATCAGCAGCCCTTGAACACTACCTAGCAATCTTTTCTGTTTCAGAGAGCTATTTGGTGGCGATTTAAAGCTTGAATGATGGCAATTCCACCAGGTCCTAGGGAAATTTGTTCAACTGGCTATTTCTACCTTCACTAGAAACAAATTGTATTGATTCTGAGAGTGGGCATCCACAGCAGCTAGGCCACTGGACTTGGGGCTTTTGCTGCATTGTCTCTCTTCCTCAGACCTGAACATGCTCATGAAATGGCTTGTCAGTTTCTCTACGAACAACTTTGTAGATCAAGTTTCTTTACTCTCCTGTTATACAGGCATGCTTTTCAGGTCCGAAATTAATTGTGTAGCTTTTTTTTTGACCTTGCTCCAATTCTTCAACACTCTCTGAAGTGCTGACACCAGGACTAAGCACTGGGCTCCCCAGCGCATTTCTCCCCTGCTCACCTGAGGACTGCAATCTCCCTCTCAGCTGCAGTACTGGGCTTTGCAGTCATGTTAGCTAGTTATCTTTCAAGCCCTTTGCACCATCAATGCACTCCAGATAAGGTCTCCACCCTTGCTAGCTTGCCCTCCATGCTTTGCTCCTAGATGGTACACCCTTGCATTTAACAGCACTAGGCAAGCCCAGCTTTCCAGGTGACTCAGCTCTGCTCCCACAACTGACCTGTTATCTCCCCTCCATCTGCAGGATCTCCATGTTTGTGCAAACAATTATTTGGTATTTACATCACTGACAAAGCCACTGGGTAATGCAGGGCCAGGAGCAGATACCTTAAGTACTTCTTTATGTGCATCTCCTAGCTTCCCAGCTCCCTGGCAGGGGATGACTCTCCATCTACAGCCATTTTATGAGAATGATCACTTCCCCTGGGCTGCTTACAATACACCACTTTGATTTTGTCTACTGTGTACTCCTATATCACAGTATCACCAGGAACAAAGTCAGAAGCCTTCAAATCTATGCATAACTATGTCAACATGATGACTTTTATCACCAAAAATCATACTCTTATCAAGAAGTGTGATCACGTTTGTCTGACAAGGCCAGTTTCCCATTCAAGGGAAATTGGCTACCATCATCCTGCCTCGTCTCAGCCCTTTACCAGCCGCAGAGCCTATCAGCATTTTTATGCTTTCAGCAAACTGAAGTTTGGGTAGCCTGACAAGCTACCCACTCATTGTCCCAGAATAATGCTGATACAGGAGATTTTTTTCTAATCCTCTGAAGTTTTTCAAGTGCCTACATTAGTGATTCAAAGAGCTCCTTGGATTAGTCTCTAGATATTCTGGACTGTAAGTTAACCATTGTTAATTTTTTGTACATTTAAAAACACTGACATTTAACATTTTTCCTAATTACTGGAAGTAATTTCTTATTAGAGCAGAAAATATTCCCTTATGACCAAACTATGAATACACAGTCTTCTCCCTTCCAAACACCAAGAAATAGTTACTGGTTATTTCTGCCGTTTCTATTTCATAAGCAACAATTTTGCAACACTGTTCAGTATGGAGCCTGAGCCACTGCTAGGATTTCATGAATCCCTGATACATTTTAAAAATCCCTTTTTACTGTTCCAAATCCGCTGCCCAAAGGCTTTTCATTGGTGCCCTTCAATTCTCTCATCAATTGACTGCATTTCCTTGCAGATTACTTGCCCACGTCGCTTTCTCTATTCTTCCATTCATTGTATTATGGGATTTTTATTGCTGCTTTCATCTCCTCTGTTAACCAAAATGGCTTTTTTTAACTAAAGAACTCATCTTTCCAAATGCAGAATTGTGGTTTCTCAGGGATCTAATATAGGATTCTTGAACAACTCCCAATTATCATTGACATTTTTATGCTTAAGTTTTTCCTCCCGCTTTATTTGGCCTATAATTATTTTCAGTTTGGGAAAATTGGGCCTCCTTAAAGCACCAATCATACATATTATTGCTTGGGCCTATATATTCCCCTTTCACATACCAAATTAAGTTCAGCCATGACTACTTGTACCTAAGCAAACATCTTTTCTGTTCAGTGATTAATTCATTTTTATTAACCTGGATGAGGTCTGAAATTGCATTACTCCAAGCCAGCTGTGATACCTTCTGGATAGTTTGTAATTCACATGTGTTGTAGGTGAACAGGTTTCTTCCAGTGCTGCAAAAACATATCTGAAATGGAAGTGTAATTTTTCTCTTTCTTCTCCTCTGGCAGATTTTCAAGGAGCTGCTCAGCCAGGCATTGTGCAATACTGATAACAAGTATTTCCATTCCCTGTGTTGCTGTTGATTAGCTACCACTTTGAGCTTTCCATGTCTTCTGTTTTGACTTACCAACAGCTTCACAGCAAATAAAAAGATATGTGGTGTCACCCTCTCTTCTTTCTCCGTATCATCCTTCCTAGAAAGCATGGCTGTAGCTACTTCATTTTTAAATATTCCAAACATGCAACTCATCCCACTGGACTCCAGCTGTAACAATAACTCATTTATCTTAATAAACAGGCCTTATAAATTCATACAGGGATGAAACTCGTGATCAAATTACCCTAGCCTAACAAGTTACTGTACACCAGCTGAGCAGCAGAGACATTCCAGGAGCCCAGACTTAGGCCATACTGTATGAATTATTTCAGCAGCGATGCCTCCATCAGCAGCTCCCAATCACTCCTTACATGCCTGCATTTTGCAGGGTCAGGCCTTTGTGCAGGCACTTGGGAAACTGGAAATGCAGTGCCCAGTGCAATTTGTTGAAACGCTCGAGCTGTCACAGAGCATGGACTGGAAAGAGGCTGGGAGCAAGCAGCCAGACTGGGAGGAATGGGTCTGCTTTATCACCTCTCACAATGCAAGACTGAAAGGTAGACTACCAGGTACCCACCATGGTCTCAAGGACAGTATAGATATACCTCACCTCAGGATGTCTGCAACTGATTTGAGTACAGAAATCTCAGCCCTAAAAATCCCCAGAGATCATTTTACCAGACGTACCAACAGTGACAGGACTTCAGTTCCTCTCTCAAAGAGCTACAGAGGAATTTGGTATTTTTGCACTTTGGGGGATACCCTGAAAACTCCACTGGCAGGAATTTTCCCAGGCATACACAGAAGTCAGGGGAAGCACCTGTATGATTATAGGCATGGGATATCACAAAGATGAGGTTAATCAATACATGCAGGTGGCCAAACTGCTGCACATTCCCAGCAGAATGGGTTGCTTTGGCCAGAATAAGGTAAGAGCTTCAAAACTGAGCTCAGAACATCAGCAGCAAACCTCTGTCTGTCTAGCACCGGCTAAGAGCATGTGTTCTCTGCTGGGACAGCACTGATCAAGCATGCTAGCAGCCACAGCGTCAAGACTTTCCAAAGCTGCACAGCCCTGAGATGTCTAGAGAAAGACCTAGGAGAGTTAGTTCTGTGCTGATCCTGTGCAACTGTGGAAAGCTCAGCTGCTTTAACCTTCTTTACCACTGGATTCTGACATAACTTACCTGTCCTTCTGGGTGCACAGCAGAGGGATAAAACAGGGAAAACACCAGTGGAGTTTGAGCACCTGAGTTATTTAGCCAGCTCCCCCCTGCAAAACAAGTAGAAGAGAAGCCCAAAGCAGTAAGAAAACCTTCTTCACCCTGTTTCTTCAGGTGTACCAGGGAGCCAGGTCTCAATGGTCTGATGAAAGGTTTGCAGGTAGAGAGGTGAGGAGATGCTTAGGACAATGTCCAGATGAAAATTTAAATTTTCTCAGCAGTTAAAAATCTTAAAGCAGTTAATCCAGGAACCCCAGCAAAGGTAAAGCTTTTACTTGAAACAACCAAAAATTTGGCCTACACTGAATCAGAAGAATCCAGGACTGTAGTGTCAGTAGCAGGGTCCTCTGTAACATCCTGCACTGGGACGCATCCAGCAGCACATCACTGCCAGGCTGCAGCTCTCCTGCTAGTTCAGAGCTTCTGGTGTTATTTATATAATTGGTTCTCACAAGAAGTCCATACACTTCCTCTAGGCTTGCAGGAAGCTCTTCAAAATGCCACAAGGTGCCAGAAAACCAAAGCCAGGGAGCTGTAGTGATGCAGTCCTGTGCTGCCTTGCCTCAAGCATGAGCGAAAATAGGCTTCAGCCATGCTCAGACCAGGCTCCTTGTTCAGCCAAGAGGAGCACACCATGAAATCCATGTCCTTGGTGGGCATAGGATGGCTTGTCCTGCATGACATTCCAGTAAGCCAACGAGTGCCACTTCTGAAAGGTGGAGGGAGCTATCCATACGTGGGACACTCTCAAGTCAGAGACAAGGAACATGGGACACTCTCCCCATGAGCCACACACCTCAGCAGGGTTTCTCACCACAGCTATTGCAAGTGGCCAGTGAGAGCATACCTCACCACCAGACATACCCAGTGAAATCAGCCAGCACCTCAGCTTTTACCTTTGGGAGAGAGGAACATCCATGGGACGATGCTTGTTGTGTGGATCAAGTAGCACCTGGTAGCACCGATTCATTTGCACCAAAATCAGCCAGATCTGATGCACAGTTGCAAACCCAGTTGATTTGAGCTTTGACAGCCTGATGGTCCACAAAGATGTATAAATATTTTTCTCACATGGTACTTTTTGAGGGACACACTGATAAACTATAAGTAATCCACACAGAAATGAAGGGTTTAAGCAAATAAGATGAAAATCAGAGTCTAGCACTGAGTCCACCAATGTTGCAGCCTCTGTGCAAAAAGAAACATGTTCAGAAGGCAAAATAGGTCAACAGAAAAACACATAAAAGCTGCCATTTAAGAAAATAATTATTTGCTAGAATGTTTCTGTAATGCATGTACCAGAGGCTTTGTGTAAGTCAAGTTCTGAATCAGTGTGTATTTTTTTGCCAAAGTTTAATCTGAGCTCTGGCCAAAGCTAGCAATCCTGCTAATCTTGTTAGAGCAGAGTAAAGAGACCAAGAAATGTCCAAGTCCAGCTACCTAAATCTTCCCTTACACAGTTATATCACAGGATTGCAATCACAGTAAATTGCACACATT
Organism: Grus americana; assembly: GCF_028858705.1. Lineage (NCBI taxonomy): Eukaryota > Metazoa > Chordata > Aves > Gruiformes > Gruidae > Grus > Grus americana. Next base: position 53,400,397 of record NC_072891.1, read on the forward strand.
TGGTTTTAATTGACAGGACTGTTCTTAAGTTCCATGGATGGATCCCTTCATAAACCTCTCCCTGGTTTCAGACTGCACAACCAACTGCTCTCCACATGCTTGTGTGTTCACATTTGACCTCTGCATGCTCAAAAAAGATAAGCCTCATGAAAAGGAAGGAAACGTGGATGTCTGAGTGCTCTAGCAGGGACACTGCCAAGCTTAGGTTGGCTGACCTGTTCCTTATGAACTTCCAAGCCCACCTCCTGTTCCCAGCAAGCCAATGGAGCTTGAAAGCTATTGTGTCTGAGCACCAACTTTACAGTTTGAGCCTCCAAGCACCCACCTGCACAGACTGCATGCTCCAGGAGACTGGACAGAGGCACCGTGATCCGGAGCGTAACCCGGACTGCAGGTGCTGCGCATAGGACCGTTGCGTGTGCCAGGGTCAGGCTTTGGAAGGAAAAGGGCTGTTGCACCCCTGGGAGCACCATCTCACCTGGCAACCCAGCACGAAGAGGTGCTGCTTTCCGAGGGCACAGCACAGGCAGAAGAGATGGCAACACTAACCCAGAAGTCCAGCCTGCCCTGGCATCTCTCTTCCAAAAGCGAGCAGGATGAGCAGGAGGAAGGAGAGTGGGCAGGCAGCTTCTGGCACTGTCATGAGGCCCGGCACCAGGCGAGTCCCACACCGGACACCCAGCCAGGCCCAGGGGCATGCACACACTCTGTCCCCACTGGCACTGCAGCATAGCTCAGTATCTCCAGACAGAAGTCACGCCCTTTGTTTCAGCTGCTCACTTTGGCCACCCCTCCATGAAACGCTGCCTCTGTTATGTTTTGGGAACAACCTTCCCACACCTGCCCAGTGGGGCAGAAGCCCAGCACCCTATCTCCAACAACAGCAGAGCACTCACAGAGCGGCTCTTCCCCTGGCACCTGCCCTCAATTCAAGCTGTTAGGGGCTGAGGGATGTCTCGAGCTAGAGATGGCATCTGGGACATGTGCGAGACTCCCTGCTGTGACTATCCTTCATCCATCTGTCTAATCCCTTTGACACTGTTCACACATCTTGGTGTCCAAGTATCTTTCATCCAGGCATGCTGCAAATGAATGACGTCTTACGTAGATGTGCACCTACCTGCTAAGCCTGCTGCCTGATAATAATTTTATTATTATATAATAATTACAATATTCTCAATCTTTCCTCTGTTATCAAAAATAATGAAGAATTGTTCCTCCTGGTCCCTCTCTGCATTAGGCCAGCTAAAGCAATATACATCTTAAAATTGTGTTTCAGCCTCCTTATCCTACTTGCAATCAACCTTTCTAATGAGCTAATAAAAGCCTTCATGAAGATTATAGGAAATAATTATAGGATTACAGAAAATTGCAAGTCAACAAGGATAATGGAAACCATACCTTTTCCAAAAATACTGATAGTTTTTTACAAGCTTTCAAGTTTACTCGGTAAAGGCAATAGCATCAGTGAATGCACTTCTGAATAGAGTGTATGGCAGTAGGAATTTAGAGAAATACAAAACCGACACATCACATGCTGAAGATATGGGAAACAGATGAGAAACAACTGTGTAAGCTACTGAAGACCTCTGCAGGGGAAGTTCTTTGCCGTGCAGCATTCAACATACATATCAACAACCCAGAGGGCATGCAAACACCGAATTCCAACTCTATCATTAATGGATTTTGCAGATAAAACAAACGTCAGAGGAGCAAAATAATTAAGGGAAGAGAGCAGAGGTGCTGTGTAATTTGGATGTCTTGTTAAAGCAAAGATTGCCTGCTGCCTTGCAGATAGAGCAGACAGGGAGTGGACCACAACAACAAGGGTAACACTCTCTCTTTCCTGGGAAACAGTGAGAGTAAAAAGGACTTTGAATCCTCCAAGTATGAGCTCTCAGAAATCCACTGTGCCTGAGCGGGCCACAGACAAACTCAGACGCATAAACAAGGACAGACGAGGATAGTGACAATACCACTGTGCCAAGCACACGCGTGACTGTCACGATGCGGGACAGATGCTGCCAGGCCTGGAAGAGCTGAGGGAACAGCTAACACATAAAAAATGTGCCCTGCTGGGAAAGGCTCAATGGGTTTCTTTTGCTTCATTTAACAAAAAGAACATTAAAAGACAAACTGATTACAGTTACAGCACCCGCACAAGGTAGATTAAGTCGATAGCGGAGGCTCTTTGGTGGAATACAAACCCTCACAAAACCAACCAGTTGAAAGCTGAAGTTGGGCTGTATTCTCAGCCTGAATGTGTCCACGTTTTTTAAGAAAACTAAAAATTAGGTTTTGGAACCAGTGCCATGGGACAGAAAACCCACCACCGCGAGGCAGGAGCCAAGTGGGATCCCCATGGACCTGACAACCCAGTCTGGGTGAAAAAGGAACCATCCTACAGCTGCTGGACGGGAGGGTGACAGCAGTGTTCTTAGATCAGAAAGGAAGTTGTCTTCTACAACTCTGCAGGCCTGTGCCTTTATGCTGTCCAGACCAGTTGAAACCTTGCTATCCAAGGGAAAAGCTGGCAGCTGTGGTCGCACACTGTGGGTTTAGCAATGGGCAATAAGTAGTGAGCCCTCAGGATCAGGCATCAGATGGAGCCAAAGTGTCAAGCCACCGTGACTGATCACCGTAAGTCTGCACCAAGACCTGAGAATGTGCAGACCAAAGCTTAGCATGGAGGCACCTGACTGTCTGACCAGCTGAACGAACCAAGCCCATATCCTCTCCCTGCTCCACACTCCTCGCTGATGGTTGAGTTGCTCCAAAAAGCATCCAGCCTGGAGCTTCTGTGCACTCCCTCGAGCAGCCTCTGATGCCCAGGACCCCACTCAGCATGCTTGACAGGGCTACGCTCCTCTGAAGCAACAGTATTTTCATCTAAAGCGAGAGGATCTCAAGTGTCACGGAGTGTGTCTGTCAATCAGCCCACCAGCCCAGTGCTGAGTTGTTGGAGGAAAGCAGGATAACCCAGTCACGAGCACTCTCAGAGCAGTGTACACAACTCATCGCCCATCCCTCACTAACTGGGAGAAGAGGAAAGTGTGTTGGCACACTCACTCTAACATCGGGAGCCAGCCATGGGCAAGGGGCCATCCGTGGGAGCTGCGAGGTGAAATGAAGCCACATTTACCGCCTGACATCTTCTGTTTCTGCTGCGTAATATGCTGAGCAAAGGGCATTTTTAATGGGAAAATCCAGCTAGTTGATAGGCGTGCAGAGTGCAAATGCAAGGCGCTTATAATGGCATACGTGACCAGTGCAAACCAGTGCCGCAGCAAAATCCACAGTTTGGGATTTCAAAGCCCTACTGCAGAGTCCACGCTGTTTGAAACAAAGTCTCCACCCTTCTGAATGCAGAGACAGCAGATAGACAACTGAATTCCCCTTTTACTCTCAGAGGGAAGAACCCTGAACTCCCCAGGTAGTTAATAAGATCTTAATTAAACTCTAATTATGACAATAGAAATGCGAAGTCTTAGCTATTTTGGTTCCCACCAGCCAGCCCATTCCACATCCCTGATGTCTAGACATGGAGGCTGCAGGTGTGTCTACACACAAATGAAAACAAAAACAAATCTAGGTCACAGACTCCAGCAGCCAAAGATGCAAATAGGATCAATTCAGTTGTTTCAGCTCCAGTTCATGTGCAGAAAACCCTGATGTTCCCATCAGAAGGGAGGGCTGTTCCTGAGCGTACATCTTGAAGTTACACCCTCGGGGCAGAAGATGCAATCAGGTTACCACAAGTAGTGTCCCGTCCAACTTGTTCAGCAGTGAGCGCTCTGCTCCTCTGTCAGTTTTTTCATCAAGCTACTGCTCTTCGCTTTGCTCCAAGTTCGGATCTGAACTGCTCCTTGCAGAGCTCCCACCACATGCCTCTCCTTGCTCTTCCTTTCCCTGAGGTTCTCTGTCACTGCTGTTGTCAAAGCAGTAAATCGGAACCAGGGTCTTGTGAATGGAAACACTGCCAGCTCTGACTTCATCACCCCGGAAATTAAAGACAAAGATTATAATTGATCAACTCGATATAACAAAAAAGCCCTTTGTTTGAAATGAGGAGACTAGCACAATTCTCTCCAATTTCTTATCATATCTTTTGGGCCTAATTTCAAGCAATCACTGCTGTTTAATTTCCTTAGAAAGGGAAAAAACCAAACCAACCAACTCCTCCCTCCACACATAACAAGGCAGTGGTGTCTTGGCTTCCTACTTTCCCTACAGATGTGGGCACTCCTAAATAGTTTTATACCAGGGCTATCAAGGATGGCCCTTTCACCCAAGCCGGTACATAGATTAAGCAAGAAAACAGATGTTGCTAAGCAGGAGTCTATAGCTCTCACAGAGTCATGTTAGTGGTTCAGAACTTGGAAGAGCTGGGAACCCTATAGAGAAAAGCAGGAATCTCTCAGCCCTTTGTTGCTTGCAGAGGTTGCTCTGAGTAGAAACATGAACAATTCATGTCCTAATTAATGCAAAGTTATCAATCCTAGAAGCTTTTCCTTCATTTTCAATCTGCAACTAGCTGCATGAGAAGTGGCCGAAAGATGCGAAAGACTTGCAAGTCCTCAGTCCCAGAGATGGAGCCAGGATTTCAGGAGCAGTCAGTCCTTAGTGGCTCCCTGCTTTCTACTGCCACCCAAGCAGCTCTGAAGACTACTTTTGACGATGTGGCCATGTATTCAGATGCTCAGGTAGGAAGAGTGCTGTGGCAAGGTCTGGACATAGGAAAGCCAAGCAGGGAAAACAATTTTTAAATCAAGAACCGCTAACAGGTAGGGTCTTCTATCAAGAGTCCAAGCTTGGAGAAGCCAAACTGGCCAGGAAGTGGTGATGGCTGGACAACGTTTACACGCTTAAGCCTCGCTCCCACGCAGAGCATAGGCACAAGTCCAAACTCCTTGCGTTCAAGTTCAAACTGGTCTGTGAGAAACACAGTGTGGACAGCACTCGAGTGTGCCAAAGCACAGCCTGTTTACAGGTGCATGGCACGGTACAGGCCAAGGCTAGCTCATTTTCTGAGCCAGTACCAAACTGATGTTTGTGACACAACACCTGGAGCCAACAGCGAAGCTGCACAGGCTTCAGGCTGGAGCACTAATGCCTCCAATCCAGCAAACATGTAAGCGCATGCATAACTTGAACAGTTGGGAGGTCTGAGGGACTGACTCTAGTGCTGGAAGTCAGCAGTGGCAGATTGTCTACAGCTACAAAGCCTTTTATCTTCTAGAAGCCCAGATGCTGCTAGGAATGAGGGCTGCATCCTTATAGGGTATTGCAACAAGAGAGGCACTACCCATGAAAGAAGGTGGAGTGGGAGAAGAAAGTCTTTAAGAAAAACTAGGATAGAAACAGCATGAAACAGCAAAATAAACACCATGGCCCAGGCATGGAGACAGACTAATCTTTCCATACTCCCTCAAGTTGCATAGATCTTAAAACAAGAGAGGGGGATTGAGGAGGCAGTAAAGTATTTCACAGATTGTGAACACATAATTGTGTACCATATAGAAATGATACTTTCATGGCCTGGCTACGTGGGCAGCTATGCTGAGTTGAGCAAGAACAGAGACATTTGGCAGGTAAAATAAAAGAATCATAAAAGATAAGAGGAAACTGGAACACATACAGCCAAAGAAAAAGAGCCCCACGGCAGACAGTGTTAGCTGTTGTATGTCTGGGGGTTTTGTTTATTTTTTTTCCTCTCTCTCCTCACAAGGAGATGAAGGAAATCTCTAGCTTGGGTTTGTCTGCATTTCACAGTTACTGAGCATTGTGCAACCCCATGGAGACAATCAATGATAAATTGTTCCAGACCTTGACCTGCAATAACATACCCCCACCAACCAGACCTGTCTGATAGTATGGATCAAAAGACAGGGATCAAAAGACGGACCTAGCTAATAACAACGTATTGCTTGTAAGTTGCCTGAGAGTCCTCCTCACTAGGTAGTACAACCATGTCGTAAGTGAAAGCAAGAGCAAACCCTATGCAGAAACATAAACTGAGAGCACTAAACTTGCTTCTCTGCCAAGTATATCATATGCTGCAACAAAAAAAGCATTTCTTGCACAGGATTAGACCACTCCTTATGGTTTTGTGTCCCCATTTTCCCCAGCAGAAGTTTGTAACTTGTCCCTGTGTGTTTGCTCACTTGAAAGGCAGACACAGAAGTGGTCTGATGTTGAGGGTTACCAGACAGCAGCACAATACCAAAGGAAATAATTTTCAAAGAGTCCATTTCAAAGTCTTTGGTTTATATTAAACACATAATTAACTCAACTGCCTGAACAAACTGAGAAAAAGCTCTAAAATTTATAGAATTCCCAGCTATAAGAATTCACAAGTCAGGTTCTGAGACAATCATGAAATTGGCTTAGAAACATAAAAAACATCTGCCTCTGGTTCTCCTTCTCCTCAAGCTGCCTGTACTGGAAATCTAGTAGTGGGCAGAAGTGAGGGTGTGAATTTGCGGTACAGTAGCTGCTCCAGACCTGCTCCCCACAAGGACAGCATGTTCCTTCCCCTTGGAACTGAGCAGGCATGGGAAGAGCAGCAGCTCACATGATGCACATCCAACCACCGTGGGGTCATTGTGGGCTGTGATTTTCCTGACTAGAGCTAAGCTTCTGCAGTTCTGGTTACCCTTACCCTCTCAACTGGGCTCTCACAATAAATGTCACCAGGCTGGGCAACTCTGGATGTTGCAGTTGTGTCCCCCCACCCCACACAACTTCTTAGTTCACGTGGTATTTATTCCATCTGCAAAACAGCACAGCAACAGCTGCTCTTTGAAGAAAACTGGATGAAGGCCTAAAGTAAGCATCAACAGTTGCATGAGCTTAATGGGGACATGATTTGCAATCTTTATTTTTCAGCCTCTCGATCTCTTTCTTACAAGGCAGCAGAGAAAGTGCATATCCCCCCTCCCCCCCTTTCTATCAAGCTAAACCAGAGGGGCAGTGTCAGCAAAAGAAAAATACAGGCAAGGATGCTAATAAAGCCTCAGCCAGATAAGAGGTGGAGGAGATGAGACTTCCCAGCCCATTCCTGTGGTGGCTGCGAGCAAACAGCAACACCGCAAGGATTCAAAGCCGAGTTAAGCACAAGACTGGAGATGTGAATGAGGCTGCCCGGCTCCAAACAAGGGGAAAGAGGAGTGCAGATGCCCTGCCTGCAGTTAAGGACTGCACAAGTGATGCACCTTGGGCTGCCATGATATGCCCCGCACCGTGGCCCCCCAAGACTGGCCAAGATGGCAGCACTTCTGATATCTGCCCCAAACTGCTGTCCCTACCCTTGCTGGGCTGCATCTCCTCTTCTGCTCCTTCCCTTCCAGCATGGGAAACACTGCATCAGTGACAGGACAGACTTCAGGATGCAAGGGAAAGGGTCAGGTATCAGTTGAAACTCCCCAGCCTCATGACCAAAGGTCCTCCCACCTTGGGCTACCAGGGCATGCTGCAACAGCAGGTCTCACCTATTCTTAAGCAAATACCACTTCCTCTCCCCAAACTAGCACCTTCCTGCAGCAAAGGTACCCCAGGCCAGAGAGAAACCTTACGCCTGCCTGTGATTCCACCAGGCAGGCAGAGACAGCAACAGACACTGCTCCCTGCTGTACTTAGTTCAGGGAGGAGAGCCCATGACCACCCCATCCAACATACGGACAACAAAGAGGTTGTTCTGCTTGCCTGGTGCAACACTGCATGAACAACACGTGCTAAACTCAAGCTGGTTTGCAAACACAAAGGTACTTGCACAAAGGCCTGCACAAGTCTGTGGAGCTCCCTGCAACGGGCTCTGTTGTGCTGATGCTCATCTGGTCTGAAGGGAGGAAAAAACACCACCAAACCCCAAAGCAAACAAACCCAAAACACACTTTTCTCAATGCAGAGAATGGGCCTCTATTTCTGAGGGCACTGAGAGGTCCACTGGGATATTTTTCCAACTAGCGGTTACTTCTCAGCTTTACTCAGAGCGGCCCTGCTTCCTCTAAGTGATCACACCTTTCTTAACTAGCTGTTGCAAGTTTAGACACCGAGCCTCAGCCTGCCCCAGGGTCCTGCCAGCAGCCCAGCCAGGGTCAGAGAGCAGACATCCAAAGGTCCAGTGTCTCTCAGGGTGGAGCCTGCCCAGGGCTGCCCAGGGAAGAGCAGAGTGGTCTCCCCAGGCCAGGTCTAAATGAATTTACGACATGGCGTGAACTCCTACAGCTACCAAACTCTCCCAAGGGCACAGGCAGAGCCACGAGCTGCAGGGAGCAAATGTGAGTCTCAGGGTAGAGAGCACACTCCAGCCCGTGCTCTTGCTGCAGGGATATCCACCCGAGCAGCCAGTCTCGCACCCTGCACACCACGCTGTCTCACCTGGGAGAAGTTCAGCCCATTGAGCGGGTGGCACTGCTCCTCCACTTTCTCCACAGCACCCGTCTGCTTCCTCAGCCGCTCCGCCTCCTGGGCCAGGTACAGATCCAGGACGGGCACACCTCGCGACTTGATGTCTACCTCCGTCAGAGAGTTCACCATCAGCATCACCCACACCGGCCTCTTCCGCTCCCAGTTGCCAGCAATGGCGTTGAAGAGGTAGTCCGCATACAGCCCTTTGCCCCGCTGGTCTGGCGTCATCCAGGATGGCATCATGAGCTTGACATACTCCAGGTGCCGCTTCAGCCGGTGGTAGATGTCGCGGGGCAGCACATCCTGGAGGTTCTCCCCCTGCGGCAGGAGCTGGCAGCTGGTGAGAGCTGAGATGGTGTAGGGGTCAGTGAGGTCCAGCTCAAAGTACACGATGTGACTCTGCTGGAAGGCCTTCTTGGAGTTCTCTGGGATGAAATCCCAGACACGTGTGTACGGGACATGGATGGTGCCAAAGAAGTATGATGGGGGATCCCTCTTGATGGTCCACAGGAAGGAGTTGAGCTCACTTTGCTGGGGGAGAGGGAGACACAGCTGAGTAAGTACAGACATTCACGCCAGGCCACTGCAGTACAGGGCTTACGGAAAACACGGTGGCAAGCCAGCAGGTCACCTGGCTCAGCAGCTTGTCAGGATGGACCTTTCCTAAAACAGCTTTGCTCACACAAACTCTTTGATCATCCTTTTTCTCAGCTCTTGAGGTCAAAATTCAATTTTCATTAATTAAAAACACAAGAAGATTGGCCCTGGACTTTTCCTCATAAAAAGTAATGCTGGGTCTTCTCAATACTAATGTCACCCCAGCTCATCACCCAGGTGTCCGCCAAAACCAGCAGCAGAGCACAGCCCAAGCAGGCTATGCTCCAGGCAAAATGCTTACCCAGCTTCCACCTTTTATCGAGTCCAAAGCTGGCATCACTTTGCTGAAGCAGAGCAGGACAGCAGGGTTTCAATCACCTTCACCTTGACACCTCTCACTTCAGCACAGCAAGGCACCTTTCATTAAAGAAACTGCTGTGACACTTAGTCAGAGGGTGCTGCAGCATCTCAAGAGAACTTTCCACTCTGAGCAGGACACCAAACAAATGAGTAAGACAAAACACAGCTGGCGGGCAGACTTGCTGGAGCAGGTAGAAATACAGTTTTACAGGGATGTAGCATGTGGCAGACAGACACACAGTCAAGACCCCTCATAGCCCAGTTCTCTTTCTTAAGGAGGAGAGAAGCACATGCAATACCTTGGAAAACAGGGGAAGAAATTCTGCAGGCCAAACTCGGCCTCGGTTCCAGGGCATATTCTTTTAAACACACAGGAGGAAAAAACTTCTTTATTTAGATTAGCTTTTAAAATCTCTCAAAAACCATAGCCATTAGGAAGTCAAAGTCAGATTTGTTCCACTGCAAAATGTGACTCACAGCATCCCCAGGAATACCAGAGTGCAGGGCTGTGCTCAAGCCCTAAGCAATCCTGCAGGACAGGAGAGTAGATGGGGCAGAATGGTTCCTGCTTGGATCCTGCCAAGTCACTTTACACCAGCAGCAGGCACGATCTCCATCACCTGCAGCATGCACACCGCTGGGACGGTGGTCCTTACTGCAGTGATGAACACAAAACAGTTTCTATCTTTCTGCGCAGACAGGAAGAGGTAGCCTTTGCATGCGTAAGTAACAGGACAGGCTTCCAGATGCACTCAAACATCTGGTCAGCCTTTAGCCAGCAGATAGCTCTAACCTCAGCTCTGAGGCTAAGTGTACATGTGTGCTGATCTAAGAAGCCTGCCTGACTGCCAAATGTAGAACAGGCTGCTTGGAGGAATTTATTGGGAGCACATTGCCTATAAATTTCTGACACTAAAGACCCAGGGTCAGAAAGGTTAATCTTAAAGATTACTCTGCAGTGGCTCATCCTGAACAACCTTCTCCAGCAGCTCACTACATCAAACCCAGGCCATAGATCAGGCAGCACTTCAGCAAAGTGCTACCACCAGTCCAGCTCACCAGCACAGACCGACAAACCAAGTATACTCCAGAGAGCTCTCCTGACACTTCTGCAGCACACTGAAAGTCTGAAGGATACCTCAGACCTTGGTAACACCAGGCTACAACTTTGGATCCTATAGGACAGTCCTGGAATGCACTCCTGAATTACAGACCATAAAAACTCTCCTAAAGAAGAGGAGGGAGAACAAATATGATACAGCACTGAGAAGTAAAGAAGATACAGGGCAACAGCTGAGTATGAATCTGGCATAGACCCAGGAAGAACATAGGAAAATGAATATGCAAAAACAAGAGCAAAAATGAGACAGGGTTCCCTCCTGTCATTAGTCATGAGGGAAAAATGGAAGGATACATCACTGTGGTGAGAAATTAACTAGAAGTAGTTGTCAGTTGGCAAGGAGGAAGGACCAGAAGTGCTGCTTTCTATCTACAAGCAAGCAAAAAGACAGAAGAGGCACCTGGGACAGGCAGAGGTCAGGAGGTCAACACTCCTTCACTTCGCACAAGTCTGATCATGTACGTGGCAGTACACAAGAAGAGCCACAACTGCAAGGAATCGTAAGGAACAAGTGGTCACCAGCCAGCTTAAAACTTCAATTCAGCTCCTGAATAAACCCAGCCAGAAGGCTCAAGCCCTGATGGATGGTACCAGTCTTTAACGCAGCTCATCAGTGCTGCTCTGAATTACTGCACACAGCCCAGCTAGAAAGGTGTTTGGCATCGCACTCTCACTTTTTTTGCTCTGCAAATCCCTCCCCACCCCAGCTTTCACAATCAGATACTGAAAGCAGAGTAATACTGCCAACTATTAGTGGTACCACTGAGGAAATCACACAGGCCATCAGGCACAGAGTAAATAAAGTGTTCCTTTAAAGACCCTGCAGCACAAGCAGAAGAAAGCAGGCTGAGACCTAGCAAAACTTCTCACACAGTCCTAGAGACCGAGACGTTAGAAAGCGGAGTGGCTGGGCACTCTTGCTGGCACTTCCACCCCAACAGGCACAGTCATGAACTTGGCAACCCACCCCAAGCGCCATTCAGACCTCCCTTCTCAGAATTGCTTGGAGCCAGCATGAACGTTTGGAGAACTGGCCTCAGTTTCCCACCATTGGTGAGAAACCTCCCCAGACCCTGCAAAGTCAGTTCCTGGGCACCAGCAGTTGGGTATCATCACCTGCTGATGCTGTAACGAGAGTTCATAAAGCTCACTTCCCCTCCAAAAGGCAGCATTACAGTTGCTCAGGACATGCTTTGGCACTCCTTTGGCATCTACTTTTCCTTCAGGAGGTGGAAACTGGCATCACAGCACTGCTCTGCCTCCCTGCCAGACCCCTGCAAACAGCCCAGTACTGCTTCGCGTGAGAGGGGATGGGGCAAAGTCCTCTGTGTGCCTGAGCACGTCTGTGCAGGCTCGTTCAGCATCGCAGTATATGCCGTCACTGGCAGCGCCTCTCTCTCACCTCACTTCCCTGACAGCATGCAGTAGATAAAGGTGCTACAACCCAATTTTCCTTTGCAGTAGGATCCTTCTACACAGCTGTTACATCAGAAAGGGTGTGCTTTAAAACCAGCATAAATTACAGTCAAAGTGGTGTCCTGGAGGCTTACGACAGCTGGGTTGTGTAGCTCCAGGAATTTCACTTCCAGCAGCGTAACAACAAAAAGTCAGGTTCACGTATAGATCAAGATGCATATTTCTGTCTCCACTGTCCAATTTACAGGTGATATTCAATGCATTACTCGTGATGGGAAAAAGTAGGAGCAAGGGGAAAAAATGGAGGGGCAGCCTAAGGAAGAGAGTGGCAGTCCTGCATGAAAACACAGGTCTCCTAATTTGCTGCTGCAACAAGATCTGAGGCAGTGTGACCCTAGCCATACCACACCTCTTCTGTGCCTCAAGTTTAACCTCCCACTACATAGTCCCAGATCAAGGTATTGCTGAATGCTCAGCACTATGGCACAGTGCCTTCATCCCTAACTCACCTCCCCAGGTAAACAACAGCTGGCTGTGAACTGATTCAGTATCAGCCCAGCCAAAAAATTGCTTGGAACAAAAAACGAGAAAGATAAATGCTTTTCCACAGCCAGCAGCGGAATGAGGGAGAAGGAAAAGGAGCTGCTCAAGCTGACACTGCCACACAGATAACGCACTGGGACCTATGGGATCCACTCCCTGCCTTGAGACTGGGAAAGCCTCCCTTCCCAACCAGGGCTGCACAGGGGACAAACTCCACTGCCCGACATAAGATGCAATGGGGGCACTTAAGGCCAGGCAACACTTTGCCAAAATGAGGTAATAACAGTGTCAGGCATTGCAGAAATCCTGAAAAAGAATAGTGCACATCAAGGGGTTTTCCTCAGGAGCTGAGGGTGAGTCTAGGCAAGAACAAAAAAGCCCTGAAGAAAGGAAGAGTGAAGCGATGTATTGTAGATCAGTAGCTGAAACCAGAGCATGCTAGTCCCATATTTCAACATCTGCCCCCTGATCACATAGCTGGCTGTCCACAGGTGGCACTGGAAACTCCCATGACCTCCTCTTGCCTTCCTTCTACCTGCTTCAGCAGAATACAGGTTCTGACTCGGAGCTATTTTCATTATCTTTCCAATAGGTTTCTTTTTTACAATTTCAAAAAAACCAAGCCTCAGATTCTGTTCATTTTAAGTACCCTCAGCAGCTTGCTTTTCCAGCAGCATTTATAGGTCCACCATAGGATGCAACCAGTAGTCTTCAAGTACACAAATACTACTGCGTTTGTCAGACACCACACATCATTTCAGGTGAGGCAGCAATGATTCTGCTGGAACAGTGGTGCCAAAGAGCATCAGAGAAAGTGTCATCTTTCTTCTGAGAAACTAGCTCATATTGGGCCAAATGATGTACTGACTGTCAAGGGTAAAATTGTGGTAAACATCCAGAAAATAATGCAGCAAAAAAACAGGAGGAACAAAGAATGCATCTAGGGGCAGCACTCTGAACATCTAGAAGAGCATGTGAGTTTAAAAACCAAAAAAATCCAAGAGGAAAGTTTGTGGTGATATGGAAAATGGAGGCTCAAAAGGGATGGAAAACTGCTGTATAAAGACTGAGGAACTGGATGTGAACTCCAAACATGGGAAACCTACACCTGGTCTGCTTCCTTCTTGTGTTGGGTTTGCGTGGCAAGGTTTTGGTAGCGGGAGGGGCTACAGGGGTGGCTTCTGTGAGAAGCTGCTAGAAGCTCCCCCTGTGTCTGACAGAGCCAATGCCAGCCAGCTCCAAGACAGACCCACCGCTGGCCAAGGCCGAGCCAATCAGCGCCTCCGTGATAAACATATTTAAGAAGAAAAAAAAAACAGTTAGAGAGAGCTTTTGCAGCCAGAGAGAGGAGTGAAAAGATATAAGAAACTCTGCAGACACCAAGGTCAGTGCAGATGGAGGGGGAGGAGGTGCTCCAGGCGCCGGAGCAGAGATCCCCCTGCAGCCCGTGGTGAAGACCATGGTGAAGCAGGCTGTCCCCCTCCAGCCCATGGAGGAAGGATGAGGGGGTGTAGAGATTCCACCTGCAGCCCGTGGAGGACCCCATGCCGGAGCAGGTGGAGGCACCTGAAGGAAGCTGTGGCCCATGGGAAACCCACACTGGAGCAAGCTCCTGGCAGGGACCTGTGGACCCATGGAGAGAGGAGCCCACGCCAGGGCAGGTTTGCTGGCAGGACTTGTGACCCCGTGGGGGACCCACGCTGGAGCAGTTTGCTCCTGAAGGTCTGCACCCCACGGAAGAGTCTCACGTTGGAGCAGTTCGTGAAGGACTGTCTCCCGTGACAGGGACTCCATGCTGGAGCAGGGGAATGATGAGAGGAGTCCTCCCCCTGAGGATGAAGAAGCAGCAGAGACAACATGTGATGAACTGACCGTAACCCCCATTCCCTGTCCCCCTGTGCTGCTGAGGGGGGGGAAGGTTGAAGCCGGGAGTGAAGTTGAGCCCGGGGAAGATGGGAGGGGTGGGGGGAGGTGTTTTAAGAGTTGATTTTATTTCTCATTCCTCTACTCTGTTTTGCTTAGTAATAAATTAGATGAATTCCCTCTCTAAGTTCAGTCTGTTTTGCTCGTGACGATAATTAGTGAGTGATCTCTCCCTGTCCTTATCTCGACCCACAAGCTTTTCATTATACTTTTTTCTCCCCTGTCTAGTGAATGAGGGGAGTGATCGACCGGCTCTGGTGGGCACCTAGCCCCCAGCCAGGGTCAACCCACCACACTTCTGCATCACTTCTGCTTTGTTCCACCTTCTGTCTCATTTATGTAGACTATACATTTTCCAAGCATATAATTCGCTGTGCAGGCCGGTGCCCTCTGTGGCTTCAGTGTCTTTCAGGACCCCTAACCCTCATACTCACTTGGCCCCACAGCCACATCTTCCAAACCTCAGCCCAATATCGCACTGTTTCTCAATCCACAATATTCTCTTAATTTTTTTTTGCTTGCTACAGAAGCCAGAGCATGTGGCATGCAATATTTCACCCAGGCAGGCAGCCCTATAACCCTCCCTATATGGCTTTCTCCCTCCCTCTTATCTACCCTCAAGTCATATCTTGTCATGTTCATTTATACCTAATTGAGGCAAAGATTGTGCCTTTACTCACCATGTAAAGTGCCCCACGCATCTACGGTAATGCATGCAGTAATGCTAGGCACATTTTCAATAGCCATTCTCTTGAGCTTTTGCCCACCTGCATTACTGACGCTCTCAAAGTCAGCTTAAGACTGTAAGCAGAACTCGCCTGGGAATAAACACTGTACTGACTACATATTAAAAGAACACACATTCAGTTTCATTTGCCAGAAATGAAAAATAAAAGTCAAATTCTTAACTAAAAAGCCAAGGGTTGAGAGCAGACAGATTACTTGCTCTGCTGAAGTGCATATATAAAGGTAGCCATTTAAATTAATTGGCCCCCTGTCAGGAACAACACATCATATAATACTAACCAGCTACAACCACAAGCATTCTGCTGTTAATGCCTGGATTCTGGCTTTAAATTTACCAATACACTCCAATG
Source organism: Grus americana (assembly GCF_028858705.1). Classification (NCBI taxonomy): domain Eukaryota; kingdom Metazoa; phylum Chordata; class Aves; order Gruiformes; family Gruidae; genus Grus; species Grus americana. The sequence continues at coordinate 53,415,862 of NC_072891.1, forward strand.
TTAGACCAAAAGAAAGCACCACCAGACCACATTACTTAGTAACTGGAATATAACCCAAAGGATTCCAGCAAACTTTATTTTAGATTAACTGTTTTCAAAGCCTTTCTTTTTTCCTATTAAAAAAAAAATTAAAATGATGGGACACATTATTGGTTGCAGCTTTAACTATAATTTGGAGTGATGATGAGAAAGCCCTCTGAAGTATTGTATGTTCATTCCTTAAAATAGCAGCTTCTCTCTTTCAGGCACTAATTCACATATTTCTTTCATGACAGAAGCTTTAGGCAACCTGACAAAAAGAAGAAAGGTATACCTCTAATCTAGACAGCTAAGAAAAGAGATCCCATAAAGAATTAAGATAAAAACAAACAAAAAAGCCTTCCCTGATGATGCAGGGACAAGGAGGAATATTCCATCCCAAGAGGTTGGTGTAAATATTCATAAGGATACACTCAACAGCTTTGCAAATAAGGCAGACATTGCCATTTCTAGACAGTATGGTTGTGACCACTGTCCTAATGACCCTAAGAAACAGCCTGCCAATACCAGAACTACAGGTGGTCTCACATTTTAATGACAGAGTAATCAGCACATAATGAGACACCATTAACACGTTTCACCTACAGTTTTGCTGCTAACTGGTAGAAGTCCAGTCAATGGCTCCTGAGGAAAACCCCCTGGTGTCTCACCAAATCAGTGAATTACCCTTTTCCACAAGTACCACTTCTGCTGCTCAGGCTCACAGGGGCTATCCCCTTCCTCCGTCTGGCTTTCACTAGCTCCTTGCAATAGATTCACGCCAGCTCACAGCTTTTGCACTTCATGCCCTCAAGGGGAAGGGGGCACCCACTCCAGAGGCTTGACCTGGCTTTATGGCAGTGCCATGGCTGGCCACCTATAAATCCAGCTGACAAATTGGTTGCAGGCACAAAGCAAATTGGTAAGGCACCCTTCCCCAAGGTAGGGTTAAAGTCTGCCTAATCCAAGCTCAGACAGACACTTCTAGTGAGGCACATGCAGCTTCACATACGGTTTAATTGGCAGTGCCTTACATCTCAGCCTCTACAGCTGCAGGCAACAGGGCCCCTGACCAGGGGCTACGGGTAGGTGCGTGGGCAGGTGAGAGAAAGGAAGGTCATGGAGCAGACCTTCATAGTTGCAAAGCTTTCTCACACCCACCCTTGCACACCTACCCTGCAGCGAGCCCACTGCCTTTGGCACCTCCCCAGTGCAGCAGGTCTGTGCTTACTTCTCAGGGCTTCCAGTTCCCTTCATAGCTGTGCTGGAGGAGGTATCCCTGCTTGGGGCAGGAGATGAACACAAATGGTGAGACACATGTCCCAGGAGTGTCTGGGGTGCACAGCACCTCGGGTCAGGCTGCTTCCAGATCCAAGCAGATGCCAACAGACAGCACGGATGGTCTGTTAGCACTAACAGATGCGTTAACAAAAAGTATCAGGAAGGCCTTTCCTACATGATTTTTGGTACTTTTTATCTCGGAAGCTTCAGAGAGAACTGTTCTTTCTCACTGTCTGATTTTTAATCGAAATGACACCCTGCCCACAAGCTTCACAGTGGCCAGAACATCATCCCCAACTTGCAGCAGAGACCCTCAGCTGCGCTTACCACCCACTGGAGCCAGGTCAGCCCACGCGGCTCCTAGTTACTACTGTCAGGCTGATGAAGTAGAGGACGCACAAAACCTAACACAACTTAAAACCGTGTTTCCACTTCAGTGGCTCAGCCATTTGCTGGTCCGAACCTGCTCCACCACGCTCGGCGTTCAGCAGTTAGGCAAGGGATGCTGGCAGCACGTCACGCCAGGCGAGCCTGTCCCGTTGCGAGCGGCGTAGCTCGTCCCGCACGGCGCAGGCAAAAGGTCCTGCTGGGGCTCATCCCGCGGTCTTCCTCCTCCGTCAGGCTCCTCCGTCAGCACCCAGCGGCGGTCGTCCTACCTGGCACACAGCCCCGAGAAACCACCCTCCCCGCCCCGCTCCCGCCTGCCCTTCGCGCCCGGGCGGCCGCCGCCCGAGCTCCGCACCCCGCGACCGCCGCAGACCGAGCTCAGTCGCGGCCCGGGGCGGCCCCGCGCACCCCACCCTCTCGCCACTACCCCCCGAGGGCAAGAGACCGCCGCGCCGTGCCCCCCCGCGCCGCTCAACTCCCGCGGGGCCGCAGCAGCCCCCGCGCCGCTGGCCCCGGCGGCCGGTGCGGTGCGTTGCGTTGCGCTGCGGCGGGCGGCACAGCCCCCCCGCGCCGACACTTACCTTTCCGCGGAGCGGGCAAGCGCCGGCGGGGCCGCGGCTCTGCCGCGCTCTGGCCAGCAGGAGGAGGGAGCCCTGCAGCAGGCAAAGCCAGCCGTGGTGCACCATCCCTGCGCGCTCCCAGGCTTGGCACAATTTCGGAACGGCTTTTCTTTTTTTTCTATGTTTTCCCCTCTTCTCCTGCTTCCACACCTCCCTTGTGGGTTTGTTTTTGGGTTTGTTTTTTTCTTTTTTTAAATTCCCTCTCTTTTGCCTTTTTTCCCCCCTCCTCCTTTTTTTTTTTTTTTTTTTCCTAGGCCGTCGATCCAATCCCAGAGCCCTCGCAGGAGCGGCCTCGTCCCCTGGCCAAGCGCTCCAGCCGCTGCCCCCTCCTCTTAAAGGGTCCCGTGCCGGGCGGGGGGAGGAAGGGGAGGGCGCGGGGCCCGCCGCACCGGGGGCGGGCGATGGGGCGGCAGCGGGGGGGTCCCCTCGGGCCCCGCCGCCGCCTGGCTGAGGCAGACGGCGGGCGCGGCGCATAGCGGCGGGACCCCGGCCTGGCCCCGGGGGATTGGGGTGGCTGCGCCCCCCGCGCCCGGGGCCCGCAGGGAAGGCAGTGCCCCCGGCCCGGCCCGTTCCCTGCCCTGCCCCGCCTGCCCTCTGCCCGGCCGGGCCCTGCCCTTCCCAGCCTGGCCCTGCCCTGCCCTGCCTGCCTCTGCTTCCCTGCTCCTGCCTGCCCCCTGCCCAGCCTGCCGGTCTCTGCCCAGCCTGCAGCTCTCCTGAAGTGAATATAAAATTGAATATCGTGATTCTTCCCAAGTCTCTTTATTGGCCGTCAACTTCAGTTCGAGGAAGTATTACTTTTGACTCGTTTTCTTGTTTCAAGACGCCTATGCCAAAATTGTGCATCCAGTGTGCTTTGCACAAGCAGTGTGATCTATTTAAGATCAAAAATGCACTGAAGAACATATCACCATCTTTAATTGTAAAATTCAGCTATATTTGCTGAGGCTACTAGTATTTAAAACATCACAAAAGTACATATTGCTATTAATCACAGTCTTCAATACATTGGACAAAGCCAGAAATATGCCAGCTTTTAGTCTGGTGGAAATTAAAAGAATGAGCTTTCATAGCTCTCAAAATATTCATACTAGGGTCTTCCTTACAATCTGAATATGACATATGTGATTCACATATAGCAAAACTGCTAGCACTTTTAGGGCTTAAGCTAAGAGAACCTTTAAAGTTAGAACACCAACTGTCCACTGCCCACCATGGCGTATGGTGCTATTGCATGGTACGTTCTGTCCTGCACCATCCCCAGTTTTTTCACTTATGGACTTCCAAACACAGAAACAGCCAAAATCTGTTGAAGGTGCAAATAAAAAGACAACATAGGTCAAGTGAAGGGCAAAAAGTTTTGCCAGTCTCTGAACCAGCATCTGCTTGTTCAAGTAGCAGAATCAGGTGCTGCTCTTAAAGCAGACCTTTCTCCACAATGCATTTCTCTATCTTTTCTCAGCGTTCACTAATAGTATTTTTACCATCTCTACTTAGTAGTCACTGTTACGCTCACTGTCCTGTGAGAATGAATGGGGACGCTTCTGCCTTTTTTAATAGCTAGTGGACTTGACCTACCCCTGGGCTGGGTACACTGGATGCACAAAGATGGTCTTAAAAGACTACTATAGTTTCTTTATTATGTTGACCATTGATTCTGAAACTCTGTGTGTGTGTGAAAATACCATGCACAAAGCAACAGGCAAGCTGCAGACCAAATGTTTCAGGCTCTTTGCAGACTCAGATAGTCATTATTTCTTTAGCTTTACCCTATTCTTACTTTTGAACTGATCTTTTTCAATCCCAGACATCCAAATCTCTGTCCCTAAGGTTAAATTCTGGTTCAGAGTCAATGACAAACTTCCTACCAACTCAAAGAAAGTGAAGGTGAAATTCCTTACTTTTGCTAGGAGACCATAGTTTTGTGGTGCAAAGTAACTGCCTCCAGAAGAAGGTAGCCAGAGCCAAAACCCTTCATTGTCTTGCCTTCTGTTATGTGCATTACTATTTCTGAATACTGTAGATTTTGATGCAGAGAATGATACTGGTAATGTATGAAATGCATCTTCTTTTGTTAGATCATGACAACCATTTAGAACAAAAAGCATTATCTGACAAAGCATATGGCATTTATGCAATATATAGTAGTTATAATCCCTATTTTAATTATTAGTGCTTTTTTACAGCAGGGGAAAATGCTACCTGCAATTTGCCAACACTCCAGATATTCCTATACCTATCGGAGCAAGAAGTAAGGATGGGACATCTTTCTTCATCCTCCTCTCAAAAAAAAAAAAAATCCCTGATTAGACACTGGGGGTTCAAACAGTGAGTTTGCCCACCAGTCAGAGACAGGTAAGCGGCTTTTCCAAAGAAACATCACTCTTAGCAGACAGGTGTAAAACATAGCAACAAAATTTTTCTGCCCTGGAATGCAGTAAGCCAGACGGACTCACGTTTGGTCGTATGTATTTCTCGGCATGGAAGCCAGATAGCATTCATACAATACCTAGATCAAGCTATAGAGAATAAGAATAAATCTTTCACAGCACAGAGATGTGCTGCCAGACTGATTAGGTACCTTCTGTGTGACCATTTTTAGTTGCATTGGTTCTAAAGTAGCAAGATACATAACACTTTCTGAAACATGCAGCTCATAGGCATACAGGCAATACAGATTAAGATGCTGCTTGGCTTTATTTTTGAATTGGTGGGAAATGCATTCTTTGTGGTGAATTGCTAGTGGAAAATAGGGAACAAGTAGGGGCAAAGGGAGTGTTTTATAGAGACTTTCAAAGTACTTTATACTTTCACTGCAACATTTCAGTAGAAAGCCACATCCTAGACCTATTAACAGAAACCTAAGAGATAAGCCCAACATTTTTATTTAATAAAGTTCCACCTGTAGAGTGGCTGGGATTTGTTTACCCTCGTCCCTTGCAAAATGGTTTCAAGAGGACTTCAGCATGTTCTTAAGGCTAAAGCATGTGTTTAGGTATATTGCACAGAAAGGGTAAACTGAAGTGCACACTTAAATGCTTTTGTGAATCGGGGCCTTAGACCACAGAGAGTCTGTGACCTGAGTTGTCTGGTTGGTAGTTAATTCAAGGTAACTGAAGGGGCAGGCTCCACAGCCATGTCTTACAACAGCAGAGTTTGAGCAGGTAGTTTAAGCAGCTGTCATGCACAGGCAGTTGTTCAGACTCACATCCCACACTTTTAGGTGTGCTTACAGGTGGGGCCAAGTAGTGACCTGGGCCGTGTGTAAAAAATAGCTACTTTTTTTTTTGTTAGCTGATGTTTAGCTTGAGTCAGTTTCCCAGGCCATAGGAGCAGTTATGTGGAAATGGCTGAGAGGCTGTCAGAGGCATAAGTCTCCTCAAGTGGGTGTTACTGCTGACAGATCTGCAGAGGATCACAGTCCAAAACTCCTGCACATGGTAATTTAGCTGGCGTGCCTCCGTGTGCACATGCAGTGCAGTGCGCGTGCAGTGCACGCACTCCTGACAGACCTCCAGCTTCTGCATGTGCCTTCACTACCTAAGATTAGCCCTCAATGGGAAAGAAGCCCACCTCATACAGCCAAACACACCAAGCCTTGAGTAAAAGAAGCTGCCACAAAAGAGGTTTGCACAGAGTTTGGGACAGAATATATTCACACTCCGTTAAGAGGCAGGTCAGCTGTGATTCACCCACTATCACACATGATTGGGCTGGTTTTGAATTCAACATAGATTTTAAACACCATGAAAATAAAGCATGAGGATTTCTCACCATTTAAAATTATGAAACAGATATCATAAAGTAGATAATAAAGGGGGCAAAGGAGCTTTCTTCATCAAGTTGTGAAAAAGTACTCTACTTTATCTGCATTTGAAAGGAAGTTTGCTTAGAAGGATTGATGTGGACTTCAGAGATTCAGGAACACAGAGCCCCAATTATGCCTCTAGATAAAAAGGGTTAGTGAACTTTGTAGTATGTTACTGTATGAAAGTGTTAGGTCAGCTGGAAGGGAAATATGGGGAATATATTACTAAGTGAAGTGGTTACATGTAATTATCAAGCATAGTCAGCCAGAAGCCAAAAATAAAGAGTAAAGAGTGGAATTCTGTTCTCTAAACACATCTTAAGAATAGTAATCTCAATTTGAATGGAGACAGAAAGCTAAACAAAAATAAATCTCTTAGGCATTGAAAGGAGGTGAAGAGAAAGTACATGACCAGAACAGGGAGCTCTGAATTGCACTAGGCCCCAGCACTTTAGAAATAAAGGAGAGGATCGTTTGAAGCCAGGCTGGGAAGAGTTAAAGGACAGTTTAGAAGCCCCTTTCCCCAATCTGAAAGTATTCTTCATAAAAGTGCAATCAAAATGCAAACTGTTTAAAAGGTGAGAATAAAATGCTAACGAAATAGTAAAAATAGTGTGAGTTATAGTTAGGTGAAGTCCCCGGTGACTGGAAAAAGGGAAACATTGCACTCATTTTTAAAAAGGGTAGAAAGGACAACCCTGGGAACTACCGACCTGTCAGCCTCACCTCTGTGCCTGGGAAGATCATGGAACAGATCCTCCTGCAAACTATGCTAAGGAGTACAAGGAGATAATTCAAGACAGCCAGCGTGGCTTCACCAAGGGCGAGTCCTGCCTGACCGACCTATTGGCCTTCTACGATGAAGCAGCTACATTGGAGGACAAGGGAAGAGCTATGGATGTCATCTGTGTGGACTTCTGTAAGACCATTGACACAGTCCCCCACAACATCCTTCTCTCTAAATTGGAGAGAGAGGGATTTAATGACTGTTCAATGAATGAGGAACTGGCTGGATGGTTAGATCCAGAGGGTGGTGGTCAATGGTTCAATGTCCAGATGGAGATCAGTGACAAGTGGTGTTCCTTGAGAGTCCCTATTGGGACCAGTACTATTTAATTTCTTCATCAATGACATTGCAGTATTGAGTGCACCCTCAGCAAGTTTGCAGATGACACCAGCTGAGTGGTGCAGTTGACACACCTGAGGCACAGGATGCCATCTAGAGGGATCTGGACAAGCTTGAGAAGTGGGCCCGTGTGAACCTCATGAGGTTCAACCAGTCCAAGTGCAAGGTCCTGCACATGGGTCAGGGCAACCCCTGGGACCAGTACAGGCTGGAGGATGACAGAATTGAGAGCAGTTGAGAAGGACTTAGTGGTACTGGTGGGCAAAATGCTGGACATGACCCGGCAATGTGAGCTCACAGCCCAGAAAGCCAACCACATCCTGGGCTGCATCTAAAGAAGCGTGACCAGCAGGTCGAGGGAGGTGATTCTGCCCCTCTACTCCATTCTCATGAAACCCCACCTGGAGTACTGCGTCCAGCTCTGGAGCCCTCACTACAAGAAAGACATGGACCTGTTGGAATGGGTCCAGAGGAGGGCCATGAAAATTATCAGAGGTGTGGAACACTTCTCCTATGAAGACAGGCTGAGAGAGTTTGGCTTATTTGGCCTGGAGAAGAGAAGGCTCCAGGCAGACCTTATTGCAGCCTTTCAATACTTAAAGGGGTCTTACAAGAAAGATGGGGACAGACATTTTAGCAAGGTCTGTTGTGATAGGACAAGGGGTAATGGTTTTAAACTAAAAGATTCAGACTAGATATTAGGAAGACATTTTTTACAATGAGGGTCGTGAAACACTGGAACAGGTTGCCCAGAGAGGTGGTAGATGCCCCATCCCTGGAAGCATTCAAGGTCAGGTTGGACAGGGCTCTGAGCAACCTGATCTAGCTGAAGATGTCCCTGCTCATTGCAGGGCAGTTGAACAAGATGACTGTTAAAGGTCCCTTCCAACCCGAACTATTCTATGATTCTATTCAGCTATTAATTCATAATGTTAGGAGGAAAAATGCAGAGTTGTCAAAATAAATACAATTAATGCATTTTTTTATTAAATTCAGGAAATAGGGACTCCATATCTCATGCAGATAGAAAGTATTGTATATCTTGAGGTGTTTTAAAAGGGTGGCTGAGTTGCATTGTCATCATACTGCAGCTGGAGAGGCAGAAACAGACCACAGCTCCATGGTGAAGCTTAAGTAGTCTGAGTGAAACTAACTGATTTTCTCCACCAAAAGGGATGTTCCATCCTGATCAACCCATGGCTTATCATCTTACCCGATACTTTGGTGCTCCTCTGTGTTGAGCATGGCTGTGTCATGAAACTGAATGCCGGACAGTAAGCATGTTGGCCAAACCTACTCTGCAGGGCTGGAAGGGAAATGTAGGTCCCTGAAGGCTAGTCTGTCTCTCTTGCACTGCAAACTGTAGCTCCATCACTTACCTATACATGGATCTCAGCCCCACTGGCTGCAAAACAGATGCGTAGGCATTGGAAAGGAGGAATGCAACAGTCTCTCTTCTCTTCCCACTTCTTTCTCAAGCCCTTCGCTCGGTTGGAGGAAAGATGCAGGAGCAATTAGTCCTGGAAACCCAGGTGGATCCTGGTCCTGTGCACGTAGACATCCATCTGGGAAGCAGCTGGAAAGTCTGAGCCCCCTAGCAGGGATCCACAATGTGTAAAACCTTCAGTTTACATAGGTAGATTTCTAATGTCTTCCAGGAAATATCAGGATGACTTTGCTGTGGAACTGCAGGAAAAGTAAAACAGGTAGAAATGCATTGAATTCAGCGTATCCATTAAATGTGCATGATTTTTTTCAGGACATCTTTGGGGGAGAAAAGCTATCCTGATTTTTTAGCAACTCTAATTAAAGGTTTCCACAAAGAGAGGAGGAATTTTCCAAGAGAAAAAACTTATTTTGTCCTGGTTTTCTAACTGGCTCTAAAAAAATATTAACAAAGCTTTTAGGGTTGAAGACAGTGTAGACAACACTAACTTGTTAGAAAAAGTCTTAGCAGTGTATAAGGTGCCTTTTTTTTGTAAAAACAGATATATACATGGTGAATATCTCCCTGCAGTTACTAAGGCAGAACCAGACCCACAGAGTGCATCACGGAAGTGAAGTTCCAGCACAAGGGAAACCACATAATTTTGATACCAGCTTCAGTGCGGCCGGATTTTTCCTCAGACTGGTGGTAGCTCAGGTCAGGCATTGGTGGCACCACAGAATTGCTGTGCATGTGCCAACCCATTCAGACCTGACTTCTGAGAAGCACTTGAACATGTCCTTGCATGGCAGTAAGCCAGTAGTGATCCTGCTACGTTATTTGCTATACAGACCTGCACAGCAAATGACTGTCCCTGCCTCAAGGCTTTTAAAGCTGAGATCCTGTGAAGATTTACATACACAGTTTGCTTCACGCACTGCAAAACATCCCAGGAAAATTAGAGAAACAGCATACTGAAAGTGTTTCATACAATTTTGGATTAGCCTTGAGCTCTCTCAGGAGACCGCATAGACCATATGAGCCTGTCAGTGATTATCATTTACTCGACTGTAGAAATTATTCTTTCTTGTCAGCCCATCAGTGCAGCAGAGCTGAAATTAAGTTTCTATTCTAGCTCTATTTTCATTGGTAATTTTCTTTTAGTCAGCACTTGCTTTGCTTTCAGTCAACTGGGAATTTTATTTCTCCCCACTAAATATTAAGGAAAATTACTTCAATTTCTCATCAGGATTTAAAAAAAAAAAAAAGCACCAATAAAAGAGCTTTCTACTTGTTCCAAGAAATGGCACAACTCTAGCTTGACATACAGTGCTTGCAATTTTTAATGTTGAATTTATTTGCTGAAACAGCATTTTGGTTGGGGGGAGGCTAATAACTGCCCTTTAGTCATGTCTGTTGCACCTAGCTTTGCAGAACAGGTGATCTCGAGGAGCTGGAAGAATGTCCAACCCTTATTGGGTAGGGTGACCATTTCTGCTGAGGATGATGTGTAACTTTATCAGTCAGTCTGGAGCTGATTTTCACTCTCTCCAGGCTCTATCCAGGACTTAGTGACCACAAGATTACTCCCTAAATCCTGTGTTAAAGATGTGCTACAAATAGAGGCCCAATCACCTCCTCTGCGCCCACTATGATGACACAAACCATTTTTTTTTTCATCATTGTGGTGTCTTTCAAGTAAATGAGTTGCCAGGGACATGGAAGCAGCAGGAGCATGTTCAAGCTCCAGACCAGGAGGATTCTTGAATGAGTGCTTAACTTGAAGCAGATGGACAGTACCACAGCTGAACCAGATCTCCACTTTGAGGCTGAGATCTAGTCAAACATCCTGTTGTGCAAAAACCAAGAACAATCAAAGGAAGCTGAACCCTCCATTGCTCTATGTGGTTAATACTGAATACATGTAATACCATTTAGGAGGGAAGTTCCTGGGGAGACAGTTCTTCCCCAAGGATTTCCCCCCATCACGTCAAGCCAAAGACCTGGTACCGAGCCATCATTAGCAAGCCAGGACCTGGCACCAAACCATTAGCAATCCAGGTCCATGCACTAAAGCTACTCCACCCTATTTCTTTGCCTTGCAATGGTGGACAGGGCTCCTACTGAGTTGCCATGACTATCTGCAACTACTTTAAACCAAAGCCTCATTTTTTAAACCTCAGAGGCATTTGCTAGAATGAACCATGAGCTTTCACACTTCATGGTGAGATTCCAGACGGAAAAGCCTAATTCTAACATACGAAGTCAAAGCAGAAGGACCTGTGGACCTTATCTAGCCTCCCTTCAGCCAGCCATGGACACTTATCCCATAGCTGGAAAATGCAAGAAGGTTGAAAGCAGGACTTCCATGAATCTCCCTGGCCTCTTCATCTCCACAGCTGAGTCATAGTCGAGCTAGCTGCTGCTAGCTTATTCTCCCCAGGCGACGGCATCGGCTTTTATCAGTGACAGAAGCCATCCAGAGGCTTATCTCATCAGTTTTCTTGAAACTGTGCACAAAGGGTCGGAGCTACTTTCCTGACTCAGACTGCACAGGTTTGCAGCCCAAGTGTGTACACATGCACAGGCAAGATCTGCACAAGATATTGAGAGGGATTTTAGGGAGCACTCCACATTGACTCCAGTCTTCTTTCTCTGCAGATATAGGGATTTGGGATTTATTGTTCTTTGCCCCTACTCCTCTTCTGATCCATAAAGACACTCTGACCAGAAAATGGCATCATGATTTCTGTGGGTGCATCCTAAAGCACAGGACCATACTTTTTGTAGGCTGGTCTCTTCCCCCTTATCCATCTTCACGAGATTCAGGCCACTTTAGTGGGCTTCAGGCCTCACTAGGTGCCCCAATATCTGTTAGATGTTATGAACACTCTGCCGCTGGGTCCTCCTGCTCAATAGGTGCCAACATCACAGGCCAGTAGCAGGGCAATGTATATACTCCATACAAAGCACGCAGGCTGGTACCAAGCATTCAGTGCCATGGTGAGCTAGCTCTTACAGCTCTGCACAGAAGGCAGGAGCGCCATACGCTCAAATAAAACCAGCTAGGTTCTGCACAGGAAGCAATCTTGCCCAGTTCTACTAAAAGGAATAAGGGAGGTACCAGGTTTTTCTAGAATCTAACTTCCTGGTCCTATATGACTGATTTATAAATACCAGACAGTTCAGTATAGAGCATTAAGAAAAGTTACAGATAGCATTTTTAATCCAGTTAGAGAATGTTTGTTTCCTCTGCTCTCTTCTTGCTTGTGGCTCTTTCCATTGTCAAGCAATATGACATCAAAGCAAGAGTGATCAGTAGCTAGATGTGTCAGGCTGTCTCTGGACAGGTACAGCAATGAGATGGAGTGACATTCATGCAACTGAAGGGGACAGAAAATGTTTTAATATCAACAATACAGAGACTGTGTTCTAAAGATAGCAAGATTTTAGGGAGAAATGGCATCAAAGACAACAGCATTTCCTAACTGTCTAAAAATTTAATAAAATATTTTCAGCTCAGTACCAAGTCTTGTGAGATATATCCTGGTCATTCTCAAGTCAGATGATCAGATAGATGGGGAAGTGAGGGCAGGAAGAGGTTGCATCATTTCTACAAATATCTGACAATGAGTAACTCGTTAAAACTGAACCTTTTCATTACTGTGGTGGGTTGACCCTGGCTGGAGGCCAGGTGCCCACCAGAGCCGCACTATCACTGCCCTCCTTCACTAGTCAGGGGAGAAAAAAGTATAATGAAAAGCTTGTGGGTTGAGATAAGGACAGGGAGAGATCACTCACTAATTATCGTCACGAGCAAAACAGACTGAACTTAGAGAGGGAATTCATCTAATTTATTACTAAGCAAAACAGAGTAGAGGAATGAGAAATAAAATCAACTCTTAAAACACCTCCCCCCACCCCTCCCATCTTCCCCGGGCTCAACTTCACTCCCGGCTTCAACCTCCTCCCCGCTCAGCAGCACAGGGGGATGGGGAATGGGGGTTACGGTCAGTTCATCACACGTTGTCTCTGCCGCTTCTTCATCCTCAGGGGGAGGACTCCTCTCATCGTTCCCCTGCTCCAGCATGGAGTCCCTGTCATGGGAGACAGTCCTTCACAAACTGCTCCAACGTGAGTCTCTCCCACAGGCTACAGTCCTTCAGGAGCAAACTGCTCCAGCGTGGGTCCCCCACGAGGTCACAAGTCCTGCCAGCAAACCTGCCCTGGCGTGGGCTCCTCTTTCCATGGGTCCACAGGTCCTGCCAGGAGCTTGCTCCAGTGTGGGTTTCCCACGGATCCACAGCCTCCTTCAGGTGCCTCCAGCTGCTCCGGCATGGGGTCCTCCACGGGCTGCAGGTGGAATCTCTACACCCCCTCATCCTTCCTCCATGGGCTGCAGGGGGACAGCCTGCTTCACCATGGTCTTCACCACGGGCTGCAGGGGGATCTCTGCTCCGGCGCCTGGAGCATCTCCTCCCCCTCCATCTGCACTGACCTTGGTGTCTGCAGAGTTTCTTATATCTTTTCACTCCTCTCTCTGGCTGCAAAAGCTCTCTCTAACTGTTTTTTTTTTCTTCTTAAATATGTTTATCACGGAGGCGCTGATTGGCTCGGCCTTGGCCAGCGGTGGGTCTGTCTTGGAGCTGGCTGGCATTGGCTCTGTCAGACACAGGGGAAGCGTCTAGCAGCTTCTCACAGAAGCCACCCCTGTAGCCCTCCCAACTACCAAAACCTTGCCACGCAAACCCAACACAATTACCTATCCTGCAAATTTGGGCCTCTAAAAGCCATATATAGGCTGGAATAGGGAACCAGACCGGATGGTTCCGTACTCTAGACTGTATACAGCTTCTGCCTGAATGAGAATCCAGGCAAATGCATCATAGCAGAATTTCAGTTCCTAATAGGAAAGGGGAATAACCCCGACATACCCCTCCTGCATTTTGGGTCTAGTGTGCAAGAGTTTTTCTGCATGTAACAAAACCTGTGGCACCAGCACGTGGCTTTATTCACCACCTCTTTTACCCTCTGACTGCTGTGCACACTGGTTCAGCAGTCTTGCTGCATCTGCTGTGCCTCCAGCATTTGCATTGCCTTCTTATCTTTCACATAACCCACATGATTGCTTTCCTGGACCTAGCTGTCAAAGGAGAAGTTTTCTGCCTGTTTGCACTTAGCATACCCCCAAGATGCTCTCCTAATAAGGGCTTCTTTCTCCCAACCTCTTGCTCTTTCATCCTGCCTGGCAACACTTCCAGAATGCCAACTCATGCCTGGCAGGGCTTGTGAATTTGGGCTCAGTGTCTTGCACACACAGCAAAATCAATTCTAGTCCCAGGCTGGCGGCTATGGGCCCCTGAAGTGACTACTCACTGGTAGGGTTTAGCTGCAGACTGCCTAAACTGCAGTGGATACTGGAGCATCAGTTATGTGTCCTTACCATATGCTTACATCAAGTCAACCTTTCCATCTAAGATAATCACTTTTAAAAAACCTCATCACTGAAAGGTTAGACTTCTGATGAGGGGTGGCAGGTAGGGCACAGAGGATGAGGCCAGTGCCTTGGGAGCAGAGCAGGGAAGATGCCACCACTCTGATTTTGATGGTGAATCCTAGGTGTGTCAGAATAGCAAAAGGTGATTGTGTGTCCCCTCATCCCCCCATGACGAATTCATCTGCAAGGTGGCGATGCTAGAACCACAAGGGCTAATTCAGCAGTAACAATTCCAAGGCTGTGCTAAAAATCATCCTGCAAGGAAACTCCCTCCACTCTATCAGGATCGGCTAATATGTAATATGCCTTTAGTGGAGACCATGACGAGGCTCAGTTTTGCCAGGACATGTTCTTCCTGTGCTGGCACAGGACAAGTTCCAGGATGGTTCTAAAAATGGCTTGCAGGCTGTAACCGTAAACGCAGGGAGGAGATCACACTTCCTCATGAAGCGTGCCCCTGGGGCCTCCATAAATTACAGAGAGACCCTCAGTAAAGGCTGAAGGGCTGGCTATTTGGAGCCTGGGCTGGTGTTGATTCATGACACTTGCTTGGAAGTGATTTTTCGGCGTGTTTGCGTCAGACAGCAGCAGCACGTGGGCCCTTGCAGATATTAAAAGCACCACAGGACCTCTCCTAAGCAAACAGGGGTGTTAATCCTTGGCCAAACCCCAGCAGAGGAAACGGAATAATTTACACTCCACTTCCTGGGATTCTCCCCATCGCTCCTGGGGACACAGTTATACCTTGTCACTTCCTGCCTGTGGGTCAAGTTTCCCTGGCTTTAATGCACCCTTCTCGCTCCCCAACACCTACCCAGAGGTCAGTTTCTTGCTGGACTACAGCAGATTTCCATGGGCCTGTTCACTCTGATCACCTTCAAGAAAACTTGCAATATAAGGTTGGAGACTTAGTGTGGGTTTGCGCCTTCTCTGCTAATAGTACAGCAGTGCCTGTACACCCCAGATCAGGCTCTGGTCTCCAAAAGCATTTTCATAATTACTTAGACCACCTGTCTGTCCTCACACAGCTGTTCTGGCTTCTGAAGGCAGGTCTTGCTGCAGGTAGTGGAAAGCTGAGGCAACGAGTATTTGCAAACTACCTGATGTGTCACAACAGTCTAACTAGCCTTTGGGATTGGTCACCTTGCTCTAACCAACAGACCACACCCTGTGAAAGAAATTGGATCATATTTTTATGTGTTTTCAGAAAATTTGAGGGATGCAGCTCAACACACTGGTGTTCAAGTTTGCTTGAAAGCCACAGGAGTTTAGGATTCTTGATATACAGTGGGATGAATATGCCATTCCAAGTAGTGTTGTGCTGAGATAACAAAGTTAGTTCAAAGGCTGGTAGGGCTGCAAAGCTCAATACAGGGACCAGGTTGTGTATTGTGTCCATGTGGCACTGTGCTGAAGCAGCTATGCTACTTCTGGACCTGTCTCTATGATCCATGCGAGGCTTTGTTGGCCAGGATCATGGAGCCATGCTGAATGAGGATGAAAAGTGCCTGCAAGGTAAAACATTGCAATCAAGGACGCCAATACATCTATGGCAGCCACCACTGTCACAAACATTCTTATTCAGTGTTGGCAAAAGCAGAACCAAGAGTTGATGACTAAGACTTTCTTACGGCAGGTTTCTTACAGACCTAACAGAGACAAGCTACCCTCAAAACTGGGGAGCCCGACAGAAAGGATAGGAAAGTTTCCTCGGAGCTTTAGGATTTCCTTGGAGCTTTAGGATCCAAGACCTGCCTCTTATTTATATGATAACATTGTTTCTGTAGTAAACTCACTAAAATACTAGCAAGAGAGAGAATGTTCTGGTTACAGCCGATAGTAAGAAATATGCAGAAACTACCTGTACTAGCTTCCTCTTGTGTTCCAGTAAACAAGATATATTTACTCACCTAACTACCTTGAAAGCCTATGCATCTAGACATTTGCCTTTCACCCTAGCTGCATCACCAGCTGTGATAGATCACCTCTCCCTGCAGATATTGTACTTGAAATCAACATTGCTGAATTATTGCCTGATCCAAATCTATATTGAGGTCTTTCTCACAAACACAGTAGCTTCAGCTTAAATTAAGATGTCCTTTTGCACTGATTACACAAAGACATGAGGATAGCACAGTCTTAGAAAGCTGGTTTTTTGCTTGGCTTAAATAAAATGAGTAAATCCAGGAAAGTAAATCCATTTAGTCTGAGTTGAACACCCTTCTGTTTCTTCATACAGAAATTCCCACTGCTATATTCAGTATTCTGGCTGTGTTATGCCTAGTTTTCACTGTGAATTAGCTCCTGCCCCTAAAGGCCTCTCCACCCTGAAAGAAGATGGGCCAATGCTACTGGAAATCTAATGGCAATTGCACTTTCTCAGCAGTTCATGGAACATTGTGCACTGGCACAGCAGAAGGCAGGTGAATCCCTGCATGTCTCCAGTTTTCCTGAGCCTTTTCCTAAAGGCACTGAAGAAAACTGCTGCTTTCAAAGTCCTTGAGGACAGAAGGCTGCCCCTCTCTGCCTACTACGTCCCTTTCTGTGATGACTGCTTCAAAGCAAGGATTGTGGATTTCTGTGTTCATTCAGTTGAAACATTGTGCAGAGCTGCTTGCAGCTTGCACGTTCACTTTCTCTGACGCTGGATTTCACTACTGAGCAGAGAACCTTTTACCATCCCTGGTTCCAATTCAGAGAATATATCCTTGCAGCAAAGTTAGACAATTTTTTTTTCCCTCAGAGATATCGTGAAACTTCCTTCCCACCTCATAAGAAAACTCTGCCATGATCTAAGCAGTTCTTCAAGCAAACCTAGCCAGGAAGAGGAGATGGCAGGCCTGTTGGAGCTCATGTAGTTTTCACTAGAGCTAATAATGCCCGTTTCATTTAGCAAGGACAAGGACTGAGAAGAAATTCCTCTGGTTTAAGGAGTAAATCTTTGGCTGAGAGGAATCATCTTATGGCACTGTCTCTGTGCTGTGTACAAAGAAGCCCAGACACTCATAGCAGCTCACACAAGAAGGTTGACTTTCAGTTGGTAAAAGCTAGGCAAGACAAACTCTCTGTCTTATGTCACTAAATATTCCAGTGTCTTCCCAGCATTCCCCCAGGGAACTGACATTTTTTAACAGCAAAATCATTAGGTGATAACTATAGTACCAAAAAGTTTCCCACCTTGCACCCCTACAAGCATGAATAACACAGATGAGAGCAGCAGAGATCAGTCACCACAGAAACCTCTGGAGACGTGGGACATCCATGCTCTAGTGGTCAGCTCAGTGGTAATAGGGCTTTTCTTCAGCTAAAGTCACCATGCTGTTCCATGTGCACATTTGCATGTCTTCTAGCCATAAAGCCTCTGCTAATTCTGAGGCATGGTTACCTTAAAGGTAGTCTGTTAATACCAACAGTGAGAACATAGGATCTCAGGTAGGGTCTTGCTATGCAACTGGTTATGCACAGCCTAGGTTGACCCTGGCACCAAAATCCCAAACTATCTCTGCTGTGGCAGCAGAAGGCAGAAGATCCCTCCAAAATGGCATTGGTATCTCACGTAACATGTGCTCTAAGTCCAAATTCACTTTTGGATCAGCATGGTTTTAGATGCTTTGCACTGTTCTTCTCAGTGTCTGTGTTCTTCCTAAAGAGTAGATTATTGTTGCCGGAGAAAATCCCAAGAACTCTCACAAAGCCAAGGTTGACTTCCACAGGCAGCAAACTGTCTCAGCAGTAATGTTGCTGATCTTCATTTCCAGTGCTGCATGCTCAAAACAGTGAGTAGGATTTAGACCGGACAGACACTGGAAAATTCCCTCTGTGTCTATCAGTACATCTAAAGAATGAATCATTCAACTTTAGGGGCTGGTTTTGGGTCTGGCCTCCAAAAATTCCCCCCCAAATGAAGCACAGTGAGAGCCATCTCTGAGGCCTGGATGACAATCTTCCATTTGTTATTTCCACCTAGCCAGTTGCTGGACATTTTATCATTACTTAATTGTTAGATCAGTTTGAGGCATCATTTCAAAACCCATCCGGTCCATCGCACTGCTGTTCGTTACCAACAGACTGCAAGCATCTGGAGCACATTTCCCCAGTGGGAAGGGAAATGTTCTTGCTGGCTTTTCATTTAGTTTATACCTCATAATTACTTAGGTCTGAAACAAAACTGACCAAATCTTTGCTTGTGTTTCAAGTTTAATAGATTGTAACAGGTTGTTACTACTGCTGATTATTCATTTCCAGTTCTGTTCCTCTTTTATTTTTATGTGATTTATTAGACCTGAGCCGGGCACGCTTTCAGGTGCTTTTCACCTTTGTCAGGTACAAGTCAAACAGTCCCCAGGCATAAAGGGCAGTAGCAAACTGAACATGTCTCAGAGTTTTTCTGGGAGAAAATGCTGGAATGCATTGATGCTTTGTTCCCAAGGACAGCATTCCAAACCCACCTCATGCACTAAGTGGTATTGCCTAGTGCGTTGGCCTATGAAGCTGTCTTAGATCTAGATGACCTCATATCAACTTTCCAGTGCTTCATTTTTCCATGGTTGTTAAATGTGGGTTGTTGTTAATCACAGAATCATAGAATCTTTAAGGTTGGAAAAGACGTCTAGGATCATCAAGTCCAACCGTCAACCCAACACCACCATGTCTACTAGACCATCTCCCAAAGTGCCATGTCTACATGCTTTTTGAACATCTCCAGGGATGGTGACTCAACCACCTCTCTGGGGAGCCTCTTCCAATGTCTGACCACCCTTTCAGTGAAGAAATTTTTCCTAATATCCAACCTAAACCTCCCCTGGAGCAATTGGAGGCCGCTTCTTCTTGTCCTATCACTTGTTGCTTGGGAGAAGAGACCAACACCCACCTCACCACAACCTCTTTTCAGGTAGTTGTAGAGAGCGAGGAGGTCTCTCCTCAGCCTCCTCTTCTCCAGACTAAACAACCCCAGTTCCCTCAGTGGCTCTTCATAAGCCTTGTGCTCCAGACCCTTCACCAGCTTCGTTGCCCTTCTCTGGACATGCTCCAGCACCTCAATGTCCTTCTTGTAGTGAGGGGCCCAAAACTGAACACAGGACTCAAGGTGCAGCCTCACCAGAGCTGAGTACAGGGTCACAATCACTTCCCTAGTCCTGCTGGCCACACTATTTCTGGTACAAGCCAGGATGCTGTTGGCCTTCTTGGCCACCCAGGCACACTGCTGGATCATATTCAGCCGGCTGTCAACCAACACCCCCAGGTCCTTTTCCACCAGGCAGCTTTCCAGCCACTCTTCCCCAGGCCTGTAGCACTGCCTGGGGTTGTTGTGACCCAAGTGCAGGACCCAGAACTGAGCCTTGTTGAACCTCATACAGTTGGCCTTGGCCCATTGATCCAGCCTGTCCAGATCCCTCTGCAGAGCCTTCCTACCCTTCAAGCAGATCGACAGTCCCTCCCAACTTAGTGTCATCTGCAAACTTACTGAGGGTGCATTCAATCCCCTCATCCAGATCATTAATAAAGATACTAAACAAGACCGGCCCCAAGACTGAGCCTTACGGAACACCACTTGTGACCGGCCACCAACTGGATTTAACTCCATTCACCACTACTCTCTGTGCTTGGCCTTTCAGCCAGTTTCTTACCCAGCGAAGAGTGCACCTGTCTAAGCCAATGTTAATGTGCTTCCATGTCCCCAACAGAGAGCAGCTGCACAAAAGTAAGCATTGCTACTAATACGGTATTATGGCTAAGGCATTTCACTGCCATGTGCCACTGAGCTGGTGGACTCTGCTTGTAATACCTGCGTGGACAGCATGCTCACATCAGACTTGTCTGAAGAGATCCCCTCATTCACTGTCACAGAATCATAGACTGGCTGAAGTTGAAAGGACCTCTGAAGGTCATCTGGTCCAACTCCCCTGGTCCAGCAGAGACACTTACCCAGGACCAGGCTTTCGAATATCTCCAGGGAGGGAGATCCACCACCTCCCTGGGCAACTTGTGCCAGTGCTCTGTCACCCTCACAGTGAAAAAGTGTTTCCTGATGTTCAGAGCGAGCTTCCTGTGCCCTGTACCCACTGTCTCTGGTCCTGTCACTCGGCACCACTGAAAAGAGACTAGCTCCAACTTATTTGCACCCTCCCTTCACATATTTGTATACATAGATGAGATCCACACTTTTCTCCCCATTTGTGTTTTTCTGTTGGGTTTTTTTGATGCAGAAAGACCTTTCCTCCAAAGGACACTTCACACTCCAGCTTACATACAAATAAACCAGCTCATGCATACTTACCTGAGCCACATCCTTTGATGAGAAGATTTCCTTTCCCATGTAGACACCTGTGATCTCATGCAGGGGATGACTACAGAAGAGGGGATTCATTTGCTAAGCCAGCCAGCTGCTGAATGACTGCTCTGCTCCTACCAGGATTAAAAGGCAGTCTGCAAAGCACTTACCCAGACATCACAGTCATACTGGGAAGTTTGAACTACTGTGCTAACAAGCTATCCTCAAGTTGCAGAGGGAAGATCATTAAAGGGGTGATGGCTCTGATTTTAAACTGTGTGGCAGATCCCTTCTGTTGGCTATAATAGCCACAGAGTCCCACAAGGCTGTTAAAGCAAGCCTTCATCTCCCTCTGTCTCAGAAATGTTGGGGTTTTACCAATACTGCCTGTGCAGAAAGAATGCATTCCCATTGCTCTCAGAACTGCATAAAGAACTAGAGCATGACATGATCTCAGCAGAGGATTTGGTTGCTGGCTCTTCAGACATGGCACACCAACAGCAGTCAGAGTCAGAAAGATGTCTGTATAAAGCTCTCATCTTCTAACTTACTAGCTGCTACCTGTAACATGTCTGGGTGACCACATCTGCCTGAAGACCTCACAGCAATACACTGCTATCGCTTCCCACAGCGATGCAGAAGCAATGTGGAGGTAAGTGAGACAGATTTTTATTTTGTCCTCTCAGGCACTGTTAGGAGACGAGCTACTGAAGTGAGAATGGCTGAATCCTTCACTATTTGCTGGAAGGGCAGAGATAAGCCCCAAGTCCAGGCTGACTTTGCAGTACCGAGTGATATAGTGGTTGCTATGACAAATATACAAAGTCATAAACCAGGCCGCATCACCTTGCACATCACATTAAAAAACTAACAGCGAGAGTCTTCTTAATCATCGTCATGCATGTCTGCACTTCCAGAGGCCACTAAAGAAGCAGCCAGAAGAGCAAGAGTATTTCCAATGAAGAGTGCAAAAACTGCACATGCATGTTACCTGGGGAAGTGGGCAGCAGGAAGCAATGAGGAGTGAGGGTGACCAGTAAATGCCATTAGGGATTAGCAAGACAGCAAATACGACTTCAGCTTCAAATGAGAAACTCTGGTATCACAACTGTGATTCAACATGATTTAAAAGTCAAAGAAGAAGACACCCAAAAGTGTTCAAATCTCTGTTACAGAAACGCACCAAAACACTCCCCAGTATGCCTGCTGAGATCCCAAAGCAGTTTCTGGAAGATTTCATTACATGTTTCATTTATGCTTTTGGTGATGGTAATCACAAATACAGTTATTTTTGGCAGGGACAGCTGTGTTCCCACCTTTTTGAAACGTGGGCTTTCACTCTCCTATCCATATTCAACACCATAACTGCACCATGTAAGAAAAACAACTGCAAAAACGTGAGCGGAGGAACAAAAATGTAGAGCTAAAAGGAAGGAGGGGTGAGGGGGAACAACTCTCACTGTGCTATGCAGTTTCTGTTTTCCTACTGGTTGCTTACACAGCCCAATCAAGTGCAAGTCAATCAACTGACATCTGATGTGTTTTGCAGATGGATCATCAACGATGCATATCTGACGCACAGATGTTTCAACTTGGATTTGCTAGCTATCCAGCAATCAGACAGAATCCTGATGCTGATCACTCGCAGATGTTGCAAAAAGAAAGAAATTTCTCCATCCACTGCAAATAAATTTATACCTTTTACTTTTGGCCAGCCACAGCATCAGTGTCCTATGGAAAGCAAAGTGGGACTCTCAGTTAGGATGGTGGAGTTTTGCAATTGGCTGCACGGTAGATGTTGCTCCTTTGAAAGGAAAATCCCTGAAGCCATTTCTGAAGCATGGGGAACTTTGTTTTAGCTGTTCAAAAGATACCTTTGACTATTACCCACACTGAGGGCTGTATTTGAAATCAAAGTCACAGCTGCTAAACTGGCTTTTTCATTCAGTGAAGAGATTCAACTAGCCCGTTGGAGAGCATGTACAAGGGTCTGTGTAGTCAAGGGGCAGCTACACTAAAGGCTGCAGCTGGGGTGACACACACCACTGGCCTGGCAGTGGTACTAAAAGCATTAAACTCTTTAGCTTAGCATTGACAGTATCTGCACCATCAGTTCTGGTTCCTGAAAAATCATGGGACAGGCCTAAAAATATCAGATAGAAAAATAAATAGATGTGGAATCTGTTTTGTATGTTTTTGAGTACTTGATGAATCCATTTTTCACATTCTTGTTTGTAATCACAGGTGTTAACAGTGCCTGCTTTGTGAAAACTGTAGTTGTCACCAAGGACTATGTGACTCTGGGCTTGGGAAGACAATATGTAGAATAAGTACACAAAGTCCTATTTACCTCCATGGGAGCTATCAAATCCTGCACCAAAAAACTTCTGAAGGCAAAAAATCTCATGAAAACTATTTGTCTGTGGCAGGGAACAATGATACTCACTAGCTGCAGGGACACTGACCATCTCAGGAGCCTCATACAGCATGCCTCCTGCCATTTGTGCTCTCCAAGTGGTAGGTGGCTGACCTTCCCCACACCCATGACACTCACATAGCAGACTCAGATGTAAACTCAACTCTTGCCCTTCCTGGCTTGCAAGGGTCAAAAGCAGGCCACTTTGGTCCTCACTGAAATAGCCAGTGTGTCGTTCAGAGAAGTGATCCATCTTGCCCTTTCTCCTTCAAACATGCAGTACATCCATTTCAGACAGATACCTCTCAAAGGTATACGTACCCTTCTTGACACAACTGGGCATAGCCAAAGGCCACCATCAGCCGAAGTGAAGCTAATCTTCAGCCCTGCACAACCTGCATTCATGCTACCATGCAGAAATTAAACCATTTCAGAGAACTGTTGGATAATCTCCTTTTGGCAAGGACCAAGTAATCTGATCTCTTTTTCCTGGAATTTTCAATAAGCATTTGAACATTTGTTGACCATCAGACTTCACCTGTTCATCACAGAGATGTCACAGAGGACAAGCTGAAGCACTCAAACTCCTTCCATATGGAATATACTCAGTGCATGGTGGTGGGCAACCAGGTCTCTGCCATTTGGTCCTTTACTGATTTCCATTTAGTGCTGCCCTCACTGCCAAAGAAGGAGGATGGGAAAGATCCTTGAAGTCATTTTGCAGTTATGAGAGGGAGTTACTGCATCTTTACAGCTGTGTCTGCCTCCCTCTTGCCCCCACTGGAGGGCATGAAGGACCACCAGCTGACCTGAAGATGGGGGAGGTGGCAGAGACATTGGTGCATGGACAGAGCTACAGGGAGACAGAAATAAGCACTCAGTGGAAGAAGAGAGGCTTCACATGGAGGTGGAGTTTCATAGCCAGGTATCTTCACAGCCAAAGGATGCCATAAGCCACTGCATTTGAAATAAAGCTTATTTGCCACTTGAACACAATACTTACAAATTGGTCCCATGATGCTTCCAGCCTGAGTTCAAGTTCCAAGGCACCCATCTCACCCAATTCTGCCAGAAATCACATCCCAGGGTCTCCAGGGTGCTCTGAGCATGGCCAGCTGGGGAATGGGCAGGACTGCACGGGGCTCCACCAAAAGATGTCATATGGAGAAGAAGGAGCAGGGAAGGGTTTAAGCTGGGATCTCCCTACTGCTTTTTAAATTATGCAGACACTTACTGTGCAGAGGTACCAGAAGGCACAGCATAATTTACAGGTACAGCATGGAAATGTTGCTAGTCTGACACAGCTTCACGTAGGCTTGGTGAACAGTGTTTCTGGTTCCAGGAAAGTGTACTTGGGGAGGCACAGCAGATACATGTCACCAGCCTCCCTTCCCCTCTGTTGTACCACATCAAGTATGTAGAGTTACTCACCAGCCGAAGGGAGAACACTTCCGAGGTGTGTATTAGATTACTGTCAGCCTACTGCTCCTTTGATCATGCAATTCCTGCATGACTTTTTCTGTGCGACTCAGATATAGTGTTTATGTTGTCGTTGCACTCTCTCTTCATCATGTTTTCCCCAAAGTGGTGCCAGCAGTGAGCTGGTTCCAGAGAAGCCTTGTCTGTCAGAGAGGGCACAGGTGCCACCCAGAGTCAGCAGTAGCAGCAGGGAGTGTGTGCAACCTGTGCTGTCATTTGCCACGATAAAGCATGTTGTTGAAACAGGGTCGTGCACTCAGCTCTCTGCTTGATATTCCTTATGTCACCAGATGAGGGGGCTCCTGTGGCAAAAAGCCTGGTCTGTGCACGTGTCAGCAGCTCCTGGTGACCCCCATGCGTGGCAGAGCGGAGCTCACTCTCCAACAAGGCCACCTTCAGCAAAAGCCTTCATGAAAGCAGCGTTAAGAGTCACATCTCAGGCAGAGTCAGGAGAGGTAAGGGAGATGAATACTGTGTTCCCAGAGCCAGCAAAGGCATATGGTCCGCATGGCCTGGGGAGATGCAGAGTTAATCATTCGAGTTAGGGCACATGGGCTTTGTTAGCACATGCTTATAACCAGGCTGCTGCTGAAAAGCACTGTTGCTTCCACACTGCCAGGGCTTCAATACGCATGCAAAATTCAGCCTATACTGGGCTGAATTGGGTCATTGGCCCAAAAGCAGTTGAAACCGGTACAAGTCTCTCCGTTGCTCCTAATAACCTATACCATCTTTTTCAGAGCTGATCCACTGCCCGCTAGCAACATATAGTAAAAGTTGTTCCTCACAGAGGGGAAGGAGGAGGGAATATCCCCCTCTGCCCCTAGCAAATCATCCAGGGATACATAGGAACAAGCCAATGTCAGCAGGTAAGTATTACCACTGCCTCTGTGAGGCAACTCAGATAAGTCCAGATCTACTCTTCTTGGATCACAAAAAGAGGAGAAAAAAAATCTCAGCTGCTTATTCCATCTGGTGCTAGAGAAGGGTTTGACTTCTCCCCTCCCAAAGCACTATTTCAAGGGCTATTTGTAAAGAAAGCTCCATGGTTATAAATCTCTCTGGAGCCACTTGCACGCACAGCCTTCATGTTAATGTACCATGACAATCTTTTCCCTTTCCTTTTAGCAAACGAAGGGTGAAGGTGTATAAACCAGAGTTTCTGAGGTCACTGGCACACAGGGCAAGTGATATGACATATGCTTTACATTGCTTTAAGCTCCAGCTCTGAAGCCTGTGGGGACATTCTTGTTCCGTGCTGGGCTCCCTCCCCTCTAAGTCTTCTTACTCTCCTTTGAGTGGGATGGTGGACTCTGGTGCAAATCAGGAGCAACTTTGTTAGAGCCGGTGAAAGTATTTTAATGAATGTTGAAAGCCATGTAAATAAGAATGGTATCAGGCCTCACAGTTCTAAAATAAAACACTTCTAGCAGAAAAAAAAATATTTTTTTTCCTGACACTACTTATCCTCTTGAAAGAAAGCACACAAATTATTCAGACATGTTTTCACTTAAAATTCTATCTAAAGAGGCTTTGTGACACACAGACTGACATCATGGTTAAGCAGGAAATAATTTTAAGTGTCACGTCCCCACTTCCCAGACTTCTCACCCCCTTAACTTCCTCTCACCCCTGTCTCCTCTCCCTCTTACGCATGATTTTCAGAAGAGCAGTATATTTCTGCTTTGTAAGACTGGAAGCATTACATTTCTTCTCAAAATCAAGAATTTTTCCCAGGTCTTTCTTTCAAAGGGGCACTTAAACCCTCTCAAAGTCGAGGATCAAGAACAGGAAGAACATTAAAGGGGTTTACATGCACGGGAGTATGCGTTTGGATGCTCCTAAGGGGAGGGGTCGAGGCTACAAGTCTCAGTATTTTTGAGGAAAACCAGTCTTAGGTATAAACCAGTCTTAGGTATAAAAATTCCTAAAGCTCTCAGAATGGCCTGGCAGCACGGGAATTCCCATTAAGCAGCCATTCACATCAAACAGTTGCAAAAGAGATCCAAAGGCAATTTTCCTACAGATGCTTGTGGCTTCTTCCAGAAACAGTAGTGTTTCAGGCTGGGATTTTGAGGTAAGACATTTTGAAAGGGCTTTTTTCCCACATATACATAAAAAAGTCACAAGAATGAAGATTTACAGACCAGGAGACAGCTCAGGTTTTATCTTGGCCATTGAATGTGTGAAGCTTGTCTCAGAATAAAGAAGACCTCTTGGAGTCAGAGAAATTTAATGTGGTTTTTCATTTTCTTTTTCCTACCCAAACACAAAACAGCCTTTTTGACATCAGGGACCTATTTCAGGCACAGGTAAGAGCAGGAAGGATAGACAGCTGGATTAAAAAAATGCCGAGCCTAACAAACCGTGCAAAACAGAGAGGAGGATGAATGGTCCATTTTTAAACAAGAGCGCATTGATGAGGAAATCCAGCTTCAAGGTCCTGCTCTGGCAAAGGGACACTGAACATGGCAAGAAGCTCACACATCCCAGTTCACAGCAGAGCATCTTGGAAAGGTCTGCTCTCAAGTCCCCCCCATTAACAGGACTGTATTTCACTTAAACATAAGTTTGCTAAGCTAGAGTTTGGAGAGATCCTTCATACCTCCATGCTGTATCTGCCTTGCAGATCCAGTCAGGATCCAAACCATATATTAATCTGTTGTTCTGAAAATGTCTCAGGTCTATTTGGCAGGGCATTTAAGCATTTGTGTGGCCTTGATGAATTCCTGTGCCTAGGCCAGCCTGATTAGTTTGTGACTTTTTATAGAGAGCAAAACAGAGGGCTGCAGCTTTAATACAACATATACTTCATCTAAAATCACTTATGGAGAATGCATTTAAAATATTAGGAATTAATTGTTTTCTTGTTTGTTAGACAAAAGCTGGTAGCAATACATGGAGGAGGGAGGGAGGCGCCGAATATTACAAAAAGAGAAAGTTCAGAAGGGATTTTTCTAAGATATTTATCATAATTCTCCCATAGAAATCAGAGATTAAACTCCCACTGAATTAAATGGAGACAGACTGAGGCCAGCAGCAAATGGTTTGTTCAAGTTTCTATCTACCTAGGGATCTGACAAAATGCCAGTGTGCTGCAGCAAAGCCTGACTCAATGTTTGGCTATGTGTATTATGGACTAGAAAACATGTATCTCATTGAACTGCAAAGAGAAGTTGCTGCTCAGAAGGACACTGGGGCTGCTGAGCAGTCTGAACCAATCTGTTTCATAACCAAAACTGTGGCCACATCCAATAACTCAGGTGTTTGGACAGGGAGACTCCAAAAAGGTTTCTCCCCAGGCTCCAGGGTCCAGAGCTCCCTTTGGACGCATTAGGCGCTGAGGCAGAGGTTAGTGACAAAATGATACCCTGTTTTATAAGGGTGTTCTACCAAGCTTTTTGGAAAACACTTTCAGTAAAAACACAACAGAGAATCTGTCCAAAAGCTCTTTTGCAAACTCAATGCTTTCCCCTGCTATCAGCCCTCCACAACACCCTGCATCTATTTGTCACAGCTGCAGGGCATTTAATCTCCACTCTGCCACAGCAGCATGAGTATTTTCTCCCCCCAGGTCGAAAAGCCAGAAGCAGTTCTTTCTGGCCTTTTCATGGGCTCTTGCATCAGTAATTTGTGGTAGGGAGATGCCTCACCAGAGTCCCACAGAAATTTCTATGCAGACAGACTGAATTCAGATCCTGACTCTTTCGCCTCCTGCCCATGACCATCCTGCTGCACAGGTGCCAGATAAAGCCTGGAAGAGAGTCTGACTGATGCACTAGATTAGATTCCATGGTCTTGTCTGTGAATCAAACAGCAGCAAAAATCCTGATTCCCAGTAGATGGCACCACCTGTTCCACTGAATTTTTTTATGGTTAGTGCGACAGCAGCTCACAGGCAATGGAGCCTGCAGAGCAAGAGCTTAGTGGTCATAGAAACCATCAGCTCTGGCCTTTACTGGAGACTGGCATGACAGCACAGCAAACCAGGATCAGCACAGGCATACCACACCTTTGACAGAATGAAGATGCAACAGCTTTTAAAACAGCATAGCCATGAAGAAGGTAACAGCATGTAAAAGCAGATGTATTCTGTGTACCACAGGGATGGCTGCGTGGGCAGGGCTCTGTCCTGTGCTCTTCAAACCCCCTCCTGGCAGATCAGTTCCTTGCCTGGGGACACCATGGGCTACATTGCCCTTGCCCATGGGAGGATGAGAGTATGGCCCCGGATAGCACGCTCCATAACAGAATTTCCTCACCTGCAAGGTGGTAGAGAAACATGTGAAGCCAGCAAGCCACCAGCAGCTCTCTCTCTCACCACCTGGAAGTCCAGTGCCTCTTCAGGGCCAACAGCTCCCGTATTACTTGGGGAGGTGTTGAGTTAATAGACACACACGCACATATAAAAACTGTAATGGTTATTTTCCATACGGATTTAAAAATTCGGCATAGTCATTGTATCAATTTATTCAGGAGATTGACAGTTGTCTAAACACACAGAAGGCTGAGAAAGATGGTTTTTCTCTCAGAGAATAAATTATTTCCTGCTAATTAATTACAGTGGAAATGGGAACATGCACTATTGCCTAAGCAGAGAAAAGCCAGGCTAAGGGTATCTGGAAGGCTGGTATTGTTAAGATGTGGTGTCCCAGGGGACTAGGACACCATTTCCAGCTAAGACACACGTCCTGTGTGACCTTGGGCAATGCACACAGCCTCTCTGAGGCTTATGTCAGTGCCATTTTACACCGCAGGGGTCAGAGGTGGGGGCACATGACATGTCACAGCCTCTGCTGATTTGCACGTGCTGTGTCTAGTGCCTCCCAAACAATTGCGACAGTCTGGCCTTAGCTCCCCTTTTCCAAACCAGGCCTGAAACTGTGAATGGCTGCAGCCCGTCTTCTTGACAGTACCGGTCAAAACATGGCTCTTCTCTTGACACAAAAGTCATTTCAGAATCTCTGTCCCCATATTTAAAATGCCACTCAGGAATATTCTTTAAGGGTCTAACAAGTCCCCTTATCAGCTGGTTTGAGCTATGAAGGGAAAAATCTAATCTAATTTAGCAGTGGTAATTTGTGACCAAAGAATGATGCAGCATGGAGGACAAGAAGGTCCAGCTACGAGAAGGGGTTAAACTGGCTGGAAGCAGGAAGGCCAGAGACAGAAGGACTCCTTGCAAGGGAGTGAAGTTTCCTTTGGTAATGAGCTAAGAAACAGCCTCAGCATTGTCTCGTTGCCATCCTGGAATGGGAGCACTCCCTGAGCTCAGGCCCAAGCTCAGGGGCCACCTTTGGGCAGCAGAGCTGGGCTGGGAGATGGACCTAGAGCTGAGCTAAGGTGCCCCATGTGACTGCTCTCAGGATTGGTGCTGGTGCAAGTCGATACAAGGAATCTGCTTGTGGTGCGTTTTTGTAAACTCCGTGTAGAATTGCTCATTGCTATAGGACTCTGCCTAGTGCATTGTTCATTAAAATTTTCTTTCATATTTATGCACAAACGTATTTAATTTGCCTTGAAGGGTACCAAAAAAATTCCCCAACATCTACCATGATAATTCCTCTTCCAATGAGTTATCTGATCCTAGCTTATCAGCAATAAAGGGCAAACTCACAAGTCTGATGCCAAGTTCTGGTCATACGCACAAAACATACTACCAACTAGTTAGCTTCACCAACTGGGAAGGAAGAGAGTTACTTGCCCTTTCCTGAGTGGAAAGAGCTCACATCTCGTGTGATGGTGTGGAGGACCATTGATAACCTCTCTAAGTACAGAGGAGGGTTTTACCAAGTCCAGTTCTCATCTGACCTTCTCTCTTGCACTTGGAAACTTTACCCTAAGGAAGCTTTAATGAAACTTTACTCTAAGGAAGTTTTAATAACAGAATGTGAGTGGCCTATGACATTAATTAATTCTCCTTCCTACCTGTGGTGATCACCAGGCCTCCAAGCACATAGTCAAGACTTGCCAATACCACACTGGGCAGCAGAGATGATATGTTTGCTCTACCTCCTTGCCTGTTAAACAGCCAGAAAAATTTCATCCAGCAATAGCATTTTCCTTAGAGGCTAGATTATAGCTGATTTTTTTAAAGAACTGTCTAATCTCATTTTAAAGCCCTCGAGTGCTGGTGAGTCCCAAACCTGCTCTGCTGCACTATTCAATTACCCTCACAGCCAGGTGCCTGCTGAGACCAGTGCCTGCTCCCTGTGTGCTGAGGGAAGGCTCCTGGCTGGAGGTGGACTTCTGGAAGAAAATCTCATTTTCAGGGGACAACAAATCAATAACATGCTTTAGAAAGATAACCTGGCTTCAGCTGCATCATTTTTGCCAACATCTTTGGAGCAGTTGCTGGGCTCTCCTGCTTTGTTTCTGACAATGGAAGCTGTATTTGCATCGACAGCCTGCATTTGTTTTTAGTGAATATTTGCAGGATGTCTCTGTTTTACTCTGAATCTCTACGACGGATCCAGCAGTTAATTCTCTATTTTCATTGCTTGCATGGAGGCAGCTGAATGTCTGCTGGAGCTAAGACTGCAATTTATGCAGTCTTGGCTTCCCAGAAGGTCAGGCTGCTATACTTTTTCCCCTGCCCTTCTCCCAGTCTACAAACAGTGCTTTTCAGTCCCTGTCCTTCTAGGTTTGGATTTAACTCCACCCAGGGACTGATGTCTTTTCCACCTACAGTAGCTTCTGCCAACTCCCACAGTTACTCATAAACCTTTTTATAGGTCTCTCCTTCAACTGGCAAGGCAGACACCATTGCTCTCAGTGGGAGCCCACCTACCTCATCCAGCTACTAGACCAGGATCAAAACCATCATTTGGATGAGCCATAGTAGGCCTGAGCCCAGCTCTCCTCTAGGGGGACACAATGACATCCATCAGCCTGCAGATCCTGCTTGATCTTAGGGTACATTCTGTAAGCAGGATAGCTCTTACTGCTGAGCCCTGATGGGAAAAGATGAGAGGCAGCAGGACAGTAAAAAGTAAAAGCTGGGGACAAAATAGCATTGCTCCCATTATCTCCTGCCTTCTAAGTTTGTGCATCCTTTCAGCAGCAGCAAGCAGAGCCAGAGTTTTCCCAGACCTGTGTATCTCAAAAGGCAGATATAACCCCCTTCCACGTTATGGGAAGCCTGCAGTGGCCTGTTATTTCCATCCTAGCACACCTCTGCCCTTTTGTGTCACAGCTATGCCAAGCCCATCTTTGCATACAGACCCTAGTCATGCTCCCTTTCAGGGTGGTCTACCCTGTTGTGTCTAGGGCATCTGCATTGCAATACCGACCCAAGGGTTTTCTGATGAGTGAACAACCCTCTGGTAACTGCTGAAGTTCAGCCTGGTCATTTTTTGCATGCTAAGTTTCAATGGGCATTGCCATTTTTGGCTCCTCAGCTCGTCCCTTGCTTTGTTCAGGTTATGTCACTGTTCACAGGCTTCACCCTAAGGACTCGTTATTCCCTCATTCATTTGCAGCTTCCCACATGGCAATAAACCTCATGCTTTCTCCTTCTGTGTCCAATGTCATTGTCTGCTCAATGGCAATGAGGATCTTCTCACCTCCATTTTGTCTATACCTTTATACCTTTCTCTCTGACAGAATTTATGCTGTAGCACAAGCCTCCCCTCTCCTAACTGCTTAATAGCTATGCACCAGATGACAAGACAGAGCCAGCCCTTTGATTCCTTTAGATCATGTCTGATTACTTTCTCAGAAGATGAGTAAGTAACATGTACTCTGGAGGACAGGTCAGAGCAACCTGGCTTCAGTAAAAAGAGGTCATTTCTAGTAAAGCAAATGAATGTTTTATTTTTTGGTTCTAGCATTTGATGGGCCTTCTACCATGCAATGAGGATGCAGAGCAGAGAATAAACTTAATTCTTTCAAAAAGCTACAGCAACAAAATATCCAAGAGAAGGGGAAAATGGAAAAAAAAAACCTATCAAAATGGTCAGTTCAATCTTGGGAGGGGACAGGAAGCAGTAAAACAGCAACAAGGAAGAACACACCCTTACCAGCATAAACCAAAACCAAAACCGAAACCAAAAACAACCACCCAAAACCACAATAAAGCAAAGCAAAACAAAGCAAATACCAGTCTAAGCCCTCCATTGTTTCTTGCATGGGATAAGGTTCCAGTCAAAGTAGAGTTCAGCACCATGAAAAAAAAAAAAAAAGGAAAATACGGAAAAATTCTGTCAAGGAGTCTGCCATCTAAAGCACAGGACCAGTGGAGGATTTTTATCTATGTTTCGCAGACAAGAAACTGAAGCATCGGGCAACAACGTGGTTTGACCAAGATGATGCAGAGAAAACATCTACAGTTGCGAAATAAGTCATTTAGATGTTGGCTCAAAATGGCATTTTGAGATAAGGAGAAGGTTTGAGAATCATGGAGCTATGCCAGTGGAGACTATGAGAATAACTACAAAAATCCAGCCTACAACATGTCTCCCTAACACTGTTTTCAGCTAATGCAGATGTTAAGATCCCATTCTTTCCTAATACCAAGACAGTGCAGGCTTATAGTGACACTTCCTTTCTCTGGAGACGCTTTGAAATTACTGAGCCATCTGTCTGCTGCCATCTGTTGTTGCTTTGGAAATGAATTTGTCAGGTCAGTTGGAAACAGGTTTCAAATAAACCACTGCTCTGAAAGATAATGCACAATTGCGGTTGGTGGTGTCACCCTCCCATCGCGGTGCATCTGCCTCCCAGGAATTCCCAGCTGGTGCCTGCTTCTTCTGTGGGGAAAGCGTTCTCCTTCTCCAGCAGGACCACTGCTTCTTGTGCACATGTCCCCCTTGCAGTGGGGCTGCTTGGCCCATGGGCACACTTTACATCCCACCCACATGCACTTCCCTGTGGCCTTCTTCCCACCGTCCACCCAGAGACTACAAATGAGCACATCTCATACTCCGACTTTGTGTGCAAAGCCAGGTGGGTCCCTCCAGCTCTTCACTGGAGAAGAGGCAGCCATACTGCAGGGCCAGAGCGTGAGTCTGCAGCCAGCGTGGCCAGAGGACAGGCCCGGGGCGCTGTGCAGTGGGGCACAGGCCAGCCGGCATGCACAGGTACCTGCGCTGTGAGCAGCCAGTGCTCAGTCCCGTGGAGTGCTTCTGGGGAGAGAAGAGTTGAGGCCTCTGGTGGGACCAGCCATGTCCCTTCCTCCCCAGCCCCTAATTACAAAATCACTCTGCAAACCCTCCATCACTATTGCACTCAGTGGCTCCTCTCGTGTTGTCTCTCTTCCCCAGGTCTGCAAGCCTTTTCCTCGGGGAAGATGGAAAAAGGGTGATTTTACAGCACATGCTACTGTTCCAGGCAAACACCTTGTCTGGTGCTTGGGCACTGGAGTCTCTCCAGCTGCTGGAGAAAAGAAAGGTGCATGGAAAAGCAAGAGGAGGCATGGGACCTGCCTTTTCCTGCAGTGTATGTAGCCTTGCACTTGTAGCCAAGTCACAGTGTCCTCTCTGCCCATGAGGGCACTCTCGGGACAGGGATTCAGCCCCTGTGGGACAGTGTAGGTGCATTAAGTGTCTGGCTACCCATGTAAAGAAGCAGCAATATATTTAGATAACCTGGGGCTCAGAGAGGACGTGAAAAACTGCTTGGGAAGATGTGTAGACTGGAATGGGTTCCCTCAAGGCTTCATGCTGTCTCACAGCACTTCCAGAAACACTCATGCTATCTCAGGTATTGTGTGTACCTAACTTGGAGTCGAGCTCTGCACACCCTTGCTACGTAAAACTACCTACACCACTCAAATTCACTTGCTGGTGAGTGGCAGGACCAATTCGTGTCCAATACGGCATAAGGAATGTGGAATCGTGTGAGCTAAGCC
Organism: Grus americana; assembly: GCF_028858705.1. Taxonomy (NCBI): domain Eukaryota; kingdom Metazoa; phylum Chordata; class Aves; order Gruiformes; family Gruidae; genus Grus; species Grus americana. The sequence continues at coordinate 53,450,038 of NC_072891.1, forward strand.
CTGAAGAAGACACCCCTTTCCTGTATTTGTAGGGCCATAACAAATGTTTTTTCTATATACACATCCTTTGCAAAGGTGTCCCATAGCTACTTTATCTCTTCTCATATGGTGGTTAGATTCACAAAAATCGTCAGCAGACAGGGAAAATTTCTGTATTCCCTCTGGGCACAGATCAGACTACACAGAAAATCTGAATTTGAAGGTAGTTTTAGGTACAGTTTTAAGCAGACTGCAGCAGGTAAACAGCCACCTCATGGGAAATGGGTAACTGCTGGTCCTTTCTCACCAGTTGAATTTCTTCACTGTTACCCAACAAAAATCCAGTGCACTTGGGCTCCACTACCCTGGCTGTGAAGGAAAAGAAGGAGGAGCAGCTCTCTGTGCCAGCGGTCCACCTGTTCTTCCCCACTTGCAGCGAGGAGACAGGAATCTTCCCTTAATTGCATTTGCTTGGATGCAGGATCTGAGCAGAAAAGGCAGTGAGGCTGATCAAGGTGGGGACATATTACTGTTTTGCACAGGAATCAAGTCCTAGGCACAATCCTGCCATGCCACAAATGCAAAAGAGCCATCTGAGGTGATCATATAAAAATATTAACTGCATATTTGCTGCAGAGGAGAGCAGACTGGAGCAGATGATTCCCAGTGAATAATGTGAGCAGAATATTTTCTGGAGGGCCACACCACTTGACCTGCAGCCCGCTTCCCCAACACTGGCAGGCAGGATTCCCAAGGGAGAGGTGTTTTTCCACAGGCAACACTGTCTTTTATGCAGAGCTAGAACAATTTAAAACTGCACTTCTGTGCCTTAATTTACACTTATAAATCAGAACACTCCACTTCCCCCAAGCACACACTGAACAGATGAGCTGGCTATGGGCAGAGCAGGAAGGGACCTGAGCAGTGAATAATGGAGAAAGACAGTGCTTGGCCAGGATCCTGCTGGGTGAGAGGAGCCATGTCAGTTTGCTCCAGTGGAGAGCCTAGGCTACGTTCTTCAGAAGTTGCAAGCAACTTGGAAAACTAAAATCCCAGTTTGAAGATGACAGGGGCACCCAAGTCCTTGAAGCTGACGCCCCAGAAAGCTACACATGCTGGAGCCTCATGCCCACCTCCAGCCTTCAGTGCCAGAGTCCACCAATGCGGGTCCCACTGGCCTCGGCAACGGAACCAAGTTGCTCAGCATTGCACGGTGTGGCCAGGCACTGGGGTGCACAGGTGCCCCCAGCTGATAGCCCTGGGTGGGATGGAGATCAGTTTTCAAAATTGTCACCTATGCTATTTCAAGAAGAGGTAAAAATTGCTGGGAGTGCCTTGTTCGGCGTGGTCATCTCCGGTTCTGTGCAAGTCAGGGCCACTCAGGAGGATGCTCTGTCCATAATGGTGGAGACCACAAACACGTGCATTTGCTTTTTTCTGTTTCCAAAGGGAAGGACCTAGACTAGAGGGGAGGGGACTCACAGCAAAACCAGAGGGGACTCACAGCAAAAACCAGAATAGTAAAAAGTGCCCAGGTACTTTTTAAGTCAGATTGTAATGCTACCCAGTGCTCTCTGCTTGCTGGTTTGCACCGTCCACCCGCATGCCAGCCCTCAAGGATGCCGTAGCTGCACACCCTGCTCTCTACAGGAGTTACGTGGGTGTTCGGCTTAGTGCTGAAGAGCCACAGGCCACTACACTCCCTCATTGTCTGACTTTGGGAAAGAAAACCAATTTGACTTCTGAAATAGTAGGTAGGTGAAGTTAAATAGATTCCAGTAGGTAGAACAGCTTATGCTGCTGTTACCCAGAAGAGAGTGGGTATTTACAAAGCAAAATGGGAATGCTATCTAGCTGAAGGCATTTCATGATACAAAGAGCTGCATTGCTCGCTTGTGTATACTGATGAAGCTCTGTGGGAGAGAGTGAAACAGCGTCAGTTTTACACTCACTGCCAATACAGATGAGCACCTCTCTGCCTCCAACTTTATTACCTATCTCATCCTTTTAAGCAAAATAGTTTCCTCCCCCTGCAAAACATCCCTGTTTTGTTGCTGAATTGTTCTGTATCCTCTGTGACTTGCCATGGCTTCTTTTCTTCAACAGATATGACTCAGTTGCTTCCCTTTCTTACTCCCTTAGCAGTTGGCAAACCCATACTTAATTTGCTATCGACACAACATGCCAATAATTTTTGATGCTTTGCTGCTTCCAAACAAATATCCTGCCCTGCTAAGTATCACCGAATGTCTTTCTTTTTACTGAGTCTGATCTTTTGTTTGTATTCTCCCCTGAGATACTTTTTAGAACATCTTCTTTACAAGCCATTCGGTGTGTGGAAAATCTGTCTTCCAGAGAAAGGCTTAAGAAGCTCTTGCTGTTTAGCTTACACAAGAGAAGACAGAGTGACTCAGTCGCAGTCATGGGCTACATACTTTGGGACCAGACTTCCAGAATCTGAGGTCTTGTTACGGCGGCCTGGTGAACAACATCTCTATGTTTGCCTTCAATGGCATTCATTTCCCTGGCTATGGACACCCAACCGCGCAAAATCCATTGTCCCTACACTCAGAGCTTTCTATCCTGTATCAGACGGTAAGCAAAAAGGCAATTTTCATTGACTAGGCGGTAGCTAAAGAGTCCCTCACCCAAATGTGAATGAGGCTGGCTGGCAGCATCAATAGGGCCAGAGCAAGTATCCCAGCTCTCAAAGAGTTACCCATCTGCAGTGACAAACTTCAGGAGGAATTTCAACTGAGACATGCTTTATGGTAGTTTTTTCTGTTCCACAATTTGCAATGTCAATTGAAAGCCAGAGATGACAGCGATCTTGGGCTGAACAGCTCAGAAGTATAATTGGATATGAAATGAGAATTGGTTTTGATGTAAAAGGATATCTCAGCTGCATGCCCTCATATACTTACTGTGCTCTCACCCTCTCCCCAGATCTCTTTATTGTTGCCTTTTATGGAGGAGCTGAATCAGAACTCCATCTTCTTTATTGTGTCTGGGCACTGATTGCTTTGATCATGTTGAAGTGCAGTATTGCACTAATGATCGCTAAACCCCACCTTTGATGTTGGTTGTGAATGTGCTGCTTTGCCAGTGGAGAGAACGTAAATGCTTTTGTTTTCTGATTATTGTCTGTCATGTTTAGAAACAACAACAGCAAGACAGGGGAAGAAAGTGTGAATACTTAATGGAATGAAAAATTCCGCTGCTGCCCAGCTCCCAGCATCGACTGTCAAGTGGTTTCTGCAGAGGAGAGGCTGAATGCTTGGCTCTGTGCTGAATTGCGGGGGAAAGGCTCAACCGAGCTGTGTGCAGCATTGTCCCGGGGAGCATGGCCAGCACACTGGCGTGGATGACCACTGCAAAGGCAAAGTGCAGCAATTCCACTGGGGAGGGATGCACTCAGCTGGCTGCACCCTATCGCGGGGCACTGACGGGTGTGGAAAGAACCAGGAGCTATGGGTCTTACCCCACTGCTCCCCAGCACAGCTATGCATTGCCTGGCCATGGTCCAGCCCTTTCCAAACTGTCTGTTTTGCTGTAATTTGTCTTGGCATTTACACTATGCTTAGCCCCATTGTATCCAACTGCTTTACAGTACAAGAAAGTCCACTCTGTGGCTAGATCTGTCACCAATGAAAACCAACATTGTTACAAGAGTACTCATTGCTTCCATGTACTTAAATAATCCTGATGGATGGAGCTCCAGAAGACATAGCAGCACAGCCCTTGGGTCCTGCAGGGCCAGCAAAGTCTATGTGCTGTGAATGGCTTACCTGTTGTAGCTCTTTCCTTTGGTTATTAGCCCTGTAGTCTACTGATCACATTTACAACAGCTGATGTCTGGCCCGAGCCTTTGTTACTTCCATGCCCTATGCTCCTGGAGCATTTGTAGGTTGTTCACAGATGGCTACAAGGAGAAATGGTATTTTGGATGATGTTTGGTGACTGAGAGCTCATGTTCTATGCAGTGTGGTCTGAGCCTTTCCCGCAACCCTTGCCAGCTAAGCAAGCTCAACTTCTCACCAAACCATAAAACCCCTTGGTTTGGAAAGTAAGGGCCCCTCTTCCTGCTTGTACCAGGAGCCTTCTCCATCATCTTGTTGCCGTAGATTTACTTATGTTGCCAGGATCATGTGAACTGTCACATCCATATCAGATAGGTCTTTCAAGTTAACTGAAATTCAGACTTTCCCTGCCACTGCCCAGCTGTTTCACGCATTGCAGGAAGAATGTTTGTCAGAGAATCCAATGTGGTCAGGACGCAGCAGTCAGTCACCCTAAAGAAAGCAGAGCCTTGTCATATGAAAGTGCAGTGAGGCAACAGTAACAACCAAGTGAGAGATCTAGTCTGCCTGACAGCTCCATTACATGCTGTAGTAAATCCTTTCAATAATTTTAAATGTGCTTCACCTCATTTGGTTATTTCATTTTCCTGAGTCCTGTCATATCAGATGCACCAACTTTCAGATTTGCCATCTCAAATAACTTCTTTCAAAGCCATCTTGATGAAGGACAGTACTGCTGTTCCCGTGTGCCTATAAAAATTCAATCCTAGAAAATTGTTAACATTTTGCTAAAGATATCTTTAGGGAGTCATTGGCAATGGCTGGGGTTTTTTCCATCTCTTTTAAGGATGGTAGTTTCACTTCACTGATATATTTACGGCATCAAATATCAAGAATGGTTTCTGTGTTGTCCTTTCCCTAGGGTGACACTTAGAATGTACTTCAAACCAATGTTACATGTGTGATGTGCTCTTATCACAGCAGCCCAAACCTTTCAGGCAGAACATTTCCATAACATTGTTATACCAGTTATCAAAAACTAAGTATTTCCAGAAGACAAACACTGATTTCAGTGACACTAAATCATGCAGAATCCCAGACTGGCTGAGGTTGGAAGGCATCTCTGGCGGTCACCTTGTCCAACCCCCTGCTCAAGCAGGGCCACCTAGAATCAGTTGCCCAGGACCATGTCCAGGCAGCTTTTGAATATCTCCAAGGACGCAGACTCCACCACCTCTCTGGGCAACCTGAGCCAGTGCTCAGTCATCCTCACACTGAGAAAGTGTTTCCTGATGTTTAGACGGAACCTCCCATGTTTCAATTTGTGCCCACTGCCTCTGGTCCTGTCACTGGGCACCACTGGAAAGAACCTGGCTCTGATGTCTTTGCAGCTGCTCTTCGGGACTTTATATAAAATGATGAGATGTTACCTGGTCCTTCTTTTCTCCAGGCTGAGCAGTCCCATCTTTCTCAGCCTGTCCTCACAGGAGAACTGCCACAGTCCCTTAAACATCTTGGTCCCCCTTTTCTGGACTCTCTCCAGTATGTCTGTATCTCCCTTGTTCTGGGGAACCCAGAACTGCACCCAGCACCCCAGGTGTGTCCTCACCAGTGCTGAGGAGAGGGGAAGGATGCCTTCCCTCAACCTGCTGGCAGCAGTGCTTCCAATGCAGCCCAGGACATCATCAGCCTTTTTTGTGGCAAGGGCCTGTTGCTGGCTCGTGTTCAACTTGGTGCCTGCCAGGACCCCCAGTCTTTTTTCTGCAAATCTGCTTTTGAGCCGGTTGGCCCCCAAACTGTCCTGGTGCACAGTTATACCCTATATAGGTATGAAGCAAACCAGGCACTTGCAATAACAATATCTACTTTTAAGACACACTGCAGGACTAGGTCCCTAGCAGGTGTCTATTAGAAGAGCTAACAGCAGCTGCAAGGCTGTGGGGGAGAGCTTCTGAGTCCACTTTTCTTGGGAAACCACCATGTCTCAATGCACAAATGAAGGATCATGGACATTCTGTAGAGCAGCGTGATCTTGGGTGTTTGTTAGCATCTTGACTGGGATTTTTGGATCCAGCGTGGAGCTGCACCATACACCTAGACACTTCAGCTGGCCATCCTGCCTGCCTGAGGACACTACAAACTTTTCAGATCCCCACATGGCCAAACTATGTTCCTGACATTGTTTGGCTATCATGGTGGAGTCCAGAAGACCTCTGAGTCCTATCTCTAGGGAGAAGATGCAGGGAACTGTGCTTTTCAGTGGTTCTTGCAAGACTCAGAGCTGCTTATTCTGTGCGGATACTTACAGAAATGTAAGTTTAACATATCTCAGAGCTTGGCAAGATTGCTTCAAATTCTGGACAAGCAAATTTGAATCCTGAGACTGGCCAGTCACTTTGGGCAAGGATACACATCCCTTATCCAGGTGTCCTTCATTCCAGGAACCACCCTCAGAGATCCACTTGCTCCTCATCTTCCTTATCTCCAAGAGCTAGCAACCTTACAAGCATCCTGGCTCTTATGGTTCACAATCTTTCCCAGCAGACTGCAAATGTGCTGCACCTCAGACCACTAACTGCTACCCTAGGCTGCTAGTTTTATATCACAGAGCAGAGTGGAGGCTAAATGGTAGAAAAGGGAATGCCACATACTAGGAAGAGGTCGGAGTTGTTTAGTCCCTGCAGGTGCTGACATATAGGCTCCCTGGCTCTTCTCTTTCCAAGGGACTGCTGCTGCCCCAGGCTGTGTCCATTGTAGTCCTACAAACCTTGGGCTTCGTCATGGAAATTCCAGCTTTCCAGGGTGGCTGGAAGGCCACAAATGACATACTGATGCAAAGATGAACAGGTCGGGCCCAGATGTTGTACCCCCAGTGTGCTGCGTGTCTCTCCCTTGTGTCCTTATATAAGCAACACTCCTCACTTCACTCCCTGAAGTTTTCAAATCTCTGTTACTCCATGCCAGCCATTCCTAACACAGCACATAGGGCACAGTGTCCCTTCATCCTCCTATTCAAAGGTGTCCCTAACAATGTGAGGGGACTGCTTTGGAGATGCATGCCTTTTCAAGGAGAAAGAGTCCAAAAAGGAGAGCTGGAAGGAAAAACATGGCAGACTTTTATTTGGTACAGGAAAGTGGCTCAATACAACTTCAGTGTCCATGTTTCTGTTAGTATCATCATGCACTGTGAGGGCCTGGCATAAACAGAAGTACAAGAGGACATGTGATGACTCTGAAGTTAGGAATTCATCTGCAAGCACATGGTAAGAAAACAACCATTTTATGCATGAAACATAAGACACAATTGTCTATGAAGGAGGCTGGTCAGAAGGACCAAGTATGGAGGTATGGCCTTGAGGCAGGAAAGAATAGGGCTTCCAACAACTGGGGCAGCTCATCACCTTTGTGCTGCAGAGACTCAAATTTACCACAGGCACATCAACAAGGTTGAAAGTTGATGGATGCCCTAGAAAAATTATCTGCTGCATGGAAAGGGTTGAGATGTGAAAACTGCATAAAACAGATACAAATTTAGCATGCTCAAAGCTGCATAGTGTGCTTAAAAGTTTAAGGCATTTTTGTATAGACTTAGCTAATGTCATTCTACAAATAGGAGGGGTGGGCTACTGGAATTTATTCCAATTTCTATCCCAAGAGAAAGCATTGCCATTAAAGCTCCAGCTACAGGCATGGCTTTTGCTCAGTAGAGATGACTATAAGTCAGATGTTTTCACAGTCCTCAGCAACAGATGCATTTGTAGAGAAGCTGCAGCTTAGGGAATATTCCTTTATCTTCATATACGGGGGGGCTTAAGTACAAAAGAAGTACTTGTGAAGCATGGAGTATAATCTTTACTGTGAGGGGAAGATTATCTCCCATCTGGCAAAAGCACAGATAGAATACGATTTACCAAAGGTCACAAAAAATAAGTAGTATAAACAGTATACCAAAGGAAGAAAAGTGATCTTGATTTCCAGAGACAGTCTTCCCCAGTGAAACCATTAGAAAATTCATATTGCTTTTCCAGTATTGTGCAGAAAGAACCTGTAACCTCTCTTAACAAGTGCAAAAGGTTACAAGAGAAAAGAGCGGAGAGCAATTCAGGGAGCACCATTGCCAGAAGAATGCCATTCAGCTGTAAAGGCTTCTAGCAAGAGCTCTGAGAACAATTAGAAGTTGAGAAGCATTAAAATAAGAGACTCCTGGGGCATGAAGGGAGGGAGAGATTGATCAACAGCCTCAAAGTGCATCCATGGGAAATCTGATCATAGCAAGCTCTCTGAGCTGGCAAAGGCGTAAGCTCAGAGGCCTCTTGGGCAGAGTCTGGAAGCTGAATTGAGAAAAATTTGAACCAGAAATGTGGTGTAAGCTTTTCAGTGGGATGGTCCAGAAAAGTGTGCTCTTATTTAAGCAAAGGTGTTGAACTTCAGGCAGGAGTGAATACAGGTAAATACTATGGCTCGCTATGCCAAACATAAAATTAGGTGACCACTTTTGACTACTCAAACTAGAGAGCATATATTTGCAGCTCTTTTTCTTCCTGAAGGCTGAGGTGTTGTCATGGTTTAGCCCCAGCCAGCAGCGGAGCACCACGAGGCTCACCCCTCCCCACTCGTTCCTTCCCCCCTCCCCGGCTTGGTGGGATGGGGAGGAGAATCGGAAGAAAAAGGTAAAACTCATGGGTTGGGATAAGGTCAGTTTACTGGGTCAGCAAAGGGAGAGGGAAATAACAACAACAACAGTATTTATCACAGAATATACAAAGCAGGTGATACACAATGCAATTTGCTCACCCAGTTGGACACCCAGCCTGTCATATGGTATGGAATATCCCTTTGGCTAGTTTGCATCACCTGTCCTGGCTGTGCTCCCTCCCAGCTCCTTGTGAAAATTCACTCTATCTCAGCCTAAAACCAGGACAGGGGTAAAGCTGGTATTCTGACCACAGTTTTTCAGTTCAAGTGTTCCTTGATAACACCAGACTTCTACTAATGCTTAAGTTTTCCCCCTGTTTTGAACTGGGTTCGGACTATTTACTTGTGGGATGGAAGTAACAGTATAATAATGGTTTTGTTTCCCAGTAAAACTCTGGGAAATGAGATCCCTTATTGGCTGTTTCTGGAACGGCCAATCTTATACCAACATCCCTAATGAGTCTTGGTGCACAAAAAGCCATTTTACAGGATCTAGATTTCCCATTGAAACATTTCGCCAGATCAAATTTTCAACTTTTTTTGTTTCATCTTTTATGTCTTCCCTGCCTCCTCCAATGAATTTTGTCAGAATTGCTTAGTTTTGATTAACTGGCATTTTCAGCTAGAGCAGCCAGATCTGTTCAAGACCATTCATGGATAATCTAAGGTGAAATCTAAGGCAAAAGAGCAAGCAGGTAACCCCAGTCAATATTACCAGTAGGAATTCAAAGTGTGTGGAAGCCCAAGGAGATGTTCTGGAGCCCAAGAACTCTCTGCAGTATTATGAAGTTATAGAGGAAGTGACTGAGCCATACAGGCCAGTCCTGCTTATCTCGGGACAAATTGCATAGAATGGATATTTAGAAGAAAACTGTTATGAGCTGATGGTAACTTGTTGAAAGAGCTTATCCCACTGACTGTCCCATGGTGTATTACCAGTGGTTTTCTAATGCACTTGCTGCCAAGACTGGGGGAAAAGCAGAAAGCCAGATGACTCCGAATTTCTTGTTTGTCTGCAATGGTGCCTTTCTCATTTCCAGAGTTTTGTCACTATGTGCTGTGTGATATACAACCATCACCATTTAGAAAGACAAGAAGTCACATCGGCTAACATGAAGAATGTTAACATCTTCTCTTCATATAAGCAGGTCAGAGTCCTTTCTCAGAGACATCTTGCACCTCTGTATGCAATGATACCTAATAAATGCAGAAGAAATGGACTAAAACATCCACAGGCAGAGTGGAAGCTCCAGAAGTGCATGGGACAGGACCTCAAATCACTGTGTTGGCCTGCCATGCATCCTTAATCTTGTATGTGAAACTGATGCATTGTATGTGGCCTAGAAGATCTGACTTGAGATGCATCTGATACTTGCGATGTATCTGATATATATGTGTGCTTGTGAAGATCTTACTTGTGATGTATTTGATACACTGCCTTAGCTCATGGGCTTACCGCTCAGCTAATCAGCTGCTGCTAAGTCACATGCGAAAACGTGGAGGGAAGAAGTGGTATGCATGTATGCATGACACAGCTGGAGTAGCAATCTGCTAACCATCCTTACCAGCCTCTGCCAGGCATGCTGAGTGACACCACAGATTTTACAGTTCATCGCTGCACTGGGACAACCATACGGTTTTCATTGTAAAGAAGTTTTGCACAAAAAAATCACATCTCACATTGTGCTACTAAGCCCCTTGAGCATTACCAGCTACGATTCTGAGGTCTGAAATAAGGTTTGGAGCAGGAAACATGCAAAACTGTATGGATTGCAACAGTGTCTTCAAGCAATTAATACTGGCCAAAGCTCAGGTTTTCATTGCTTCCAATGCTCCAGGCACTGTCCTCATGCACAACATGAACATTCCCTGTGCCAAATCACTTGGTCGACACAGGAATGGACATTATCAGGGCATCTAGGGTAGAGCTCCAGCGTATTGTTTTGCAGGCTAACACATGGCATGCTTGCTCAGTGAGCAATCAAGTTCCATCTTAACAATACAGAAATGTCTTATCCTCCTTCCTGCCACTATGCCCTTTCATCCAAGACCAGAAGCCTTTCCACTGTTGCCCTTTGTGTATCCTAGGACAGTCTATACCGTTTTTACTGGTGGTAATGTTTGGCTTGAACAGCTCTTTCTCCTCTGCATATTTCCCAGCACGTTTACTGCTAAACATGTTTTCTCCAAGACTTCATTTTGCTGGGTAAGGCAAGCCAACCGCTCCTTGATACTTCCACCAAAACTGTTGCAGAGGGGGTCAGCTTTCCCAAATGCTGGCAGTTGTACATAGTTTTCTGGAGGGTGCTTCATCTGTCCCTTGTATAATAGCATAAATATTCCTCTAACTTGCCTGGAAATTATGCCACTGGCGGACAACACATTCAGCAGAATATATTGAAGTGACATGCACAATACAAAATGTGTAAGAGTTGATAAGCTCTTCTGACTCCATGGCATTGTGTACTCAGTCATGTCTCCCAGGAGGCTTTAACCTCCAGATTTCACATCTGCAGGGCTGACACTGGGCAAGTTTCTCTGTGCTGCAGCATGACAGAGCCCTAACACCCTTTCACGCTATTGCTTTTCCCTCCTCTTCCACACATATGCACCTGACTCCACTGGCACTGAATCTGCCACATCTCCCCAAGTCCCTGGAAGTTAGAGAGCTCATGCAAAGGCTCCCCAAAAGTGAGGAAGAAGGAAGAGTTTCAGTGAGGAGTCTGAGTGATTTGAGACTAGGAACTGCTGAAGATTCTGCTCATCTCAGCCCATGGAGTAGCTCAGTGCTGGGAAAAATTGATTCTAATGTCTGAAAAGCGATATCATACTATCACCAATAAGTCTGATGAAATTACGTAAAAAGTCTTTATTCTCAGCAGGAGAAACGATATCATTGCACAGAGTGGGCTACATGAAGTGATGAATTTTGAGGATGGCTCATTCACTGAGCCAGACACCAGGGAAGGCAGCTTCAGCTCCCTCTTCCTTCAGAAGTGTCAAGAAGTCCAAACTGTGTTCAGTTCCCACCCATAAACTGGAAGTGACAGCATAGACCCACCTCCCTGCAAGAATAGGAGTACAGAAGCATCAAGGTCTCCTTTGATATTACAGAAAGGAGAAGGGGAAATCAAAGAACCTTTGGTAAGGTTTAAAATGATCCCCCATCCCTGCTCTTTGGAATCATGAGGAGCCAGTCTGTTGGCTGTATTACACACAAGGTCTGAACCAAAACCTTCTGAGAAATTCAAAGCAGCAGAGCTCTGGTTTCTTTTGAAGAACAAAATACCTTTGTTTCCTCCTGTATACCAGTGAAAAAACACTTGATTTTTGGCTTCATGGCTCAGTTTTACTGGTGCCACAAGGGTGATGCACTCCTAAACTCCATGGCTGTTAGCTTGTGCTATCCATATCTGCTTTTAGAAATGGCCAACTGATTTCTTTGAAAAAAACCCTAAGTTTAGTCTTTGCCTGCAAAAGTATCAGAGCTTCTATTTGCACTCGAGGTAAGTAGTAGCTAGCTGTCTTCCCACTGTTGAAAAGTCCCAAACCACTAGGAAGGCTGGTAATTCAGCCTTCAAGTTTTAAAGCACACCATGTCCACATGACCATATCATCTTTAAGTTGACCTCCAGTTCCACTTTAAATTTATCAGCCTTATTTACTCTTTTAAACGGCTTCAGAAAGGAGTGGAGTGTGAGGTGCTGTCAATAGCGCTTAATAACTTGTTGGCATGTTGCTGTTCATATCAACATCTGGCTGATGTGTCATCTGTTAACCCAATACCAGATGTTGTTCAGCCTAGTTTAGCTGTAGCAGAGATGTAATGCAAATGTCTTGTACTGTGGGTCCTGCTGCTCAAAGCTAGCAAGCCATTGATAAATGCAGCAGCTACCTTGTCAGTTGCTGGCCTCCTTGACTGATAGAAATATTTTGTTACATCTCCAAAAATAAAACTAAGTAACATGGTGTGCTGGCATAAGGCTACGCAGATGGTTTCAAACACAAATCAAGGCTCACCAGAAGTAAAAAAGACAGAAACAATTGTGTGGACCCCAATGCCCAGTAAACATGTTCCAGAGAATGGGTTTTGCCACTTTGTGCTAAGATCACCACCTGCACACATGCATGAGTACAAGCGTATTTCCAAGCACAGAGAAAATGACTGGGGGATGGGTGTGAGGGGAAAACCAAGTTACAAACATTTGGGCAGAGAGAGTATGTGTTTCAGCAAAAAAAATGGGTGATTCAGCATTTCACAGCTTTTCTTCAGAGCCCTCAGAGCCCACTGATGGTACTGTACTAATTGGAGAAAGTTGACAAGTTTTGCCTGTGTTGTGTCTCGTGCCAGACAGCCGGACTGCAGAGTGGTCGGTCCAGAAGAGATGAGGTCAGTGAGCAAGCACTCCCTAATATGGGGAACCTGCAGCAGTTAACATCTTTTTAAGGTGCTGAGGTGTGTTTCAGGCAAAAGACAATGTGCTCTGAAGATGCTCAGGGTACCCATAGGTCCTGTGTTTTCAAGGGCCTGTAAGGTTTCAGTCTGTCATTTTCTCATGCACATTGTCTACTTTATCAGATGGCAGCCAGGGAAATGTGGTAAGACTGTTTAGATCGGTTTAAGTTTTCCAAGCATGCAGTAATTGTTCTTAAGTATTTATTCTGGGACAACACACACCCAGCAATCAAAATTTCCTACTGCTTCTGCACAGGTGGTCACCATAATAAAGCCTTTGTTATTTGTAAACCTACCTGCTTCAAACCCATCAACATTTAAAGTCTTCAAAGAATCCCACTGCACAGAGAGAAGCTTTCATTCCTCCTGATGCAAAGAACTGCCACATCTACCTCCACAAGGGCCAAAAAGCAAGACTGAAATGGTAGACTCAAGCAGCACAGCAATGAGACATCGTTACATGGAACAGGCTAAACCTCAGGTTCTGGGAAAAACAAGATTTCCCTAGTCCACAGGACATCACCTGAAGTTGTACTAAAGCTTGAGGCATCAAAATCAAAAGTCCAGAAGCTCTGCTCTGAAATCCCTATTTAGATATTCAACGTGAAGTACCGGTAGCAGCTGGAAAGCTCTGCAGTTGGCCTAATTTTGCAACAGCACTTGGCAAGCTCTTCTTCTATGCTCTCAGAGCCATGGACACCAGATCTCAGGGGGAAGTCCCGTACCAGCTGAGGGCTGGGAGCCCGGGCTGGACCCCAAAAGCACCAAGAGCTGCTCGTCCTAGAGGAGGCCAGGCTCTCTGCCGTGGGATCTGGAGAGGGGGCTTGCCAGTGGGGGACGGTGACGGCTGTAAAACTAAACCAACAGTGCCCTCGAGTGTTGGAAATAAAAATCACAGCTCAGTTGGGTATGTTCCACCTCTTCCTGCTCACTGCTCCAGACGCCCATTTCGGCTGGGTCATGGCTGCACCAGAAAGCCAAAAATCAATGCTCTTTCGACCCTGTGTGAGCATAGAAACAAAAAGTCATATATGGACTTCCTACCCATATTTGAACCAAAACCCAAATTTGTCTTCCTTAGCCCAGGAAGATGTCCTGTGGGCTTCTCATAGACTGGTATATCAGTTTACATATGAGGTGGGTTGTCCCTCACCTGGGGGTCAGCAGGGACCACCCTGACAAAACCTTTATAAGCACTGTTAAAATCTTTCTTTGTTTTAATGTTGGCTTGCAGTGGCAGCATGGCACAGCAGAGCTAAAGAGAACTGCGTTGTACAAACCAAGAACAGTAGAGGAAATTCATTGTCAAGATGATATTGCCAAGGGGAAATAAAAACAAAAAAAAGAGGTTGTTTTTTTTTTTTTTAATGCAGGAAAACAGAAACAAAGGTTCATCAGAGCCTTTGTAATGGACTGTGTAGTCTTTTCTTTTTTTTACATGCACCTTTAATACTCAGTCTAAGTTGCCACCTGCATGTCCCAGTGAGCTTGGGCATAAACTGGGAGATCCCAGGTGAGTAACAAATTACAAGAAGGAAGAAATTGTTATAAATTACACAAGTTTCTATATACTCTTCTTTTTATCTTTTTTTTTTTTAATTTAAAAAAAAAACAACCCCTAAATCTTAACTGCCCTGTACAACTCTCATACATTTGTGTATCTGTGCAGCGGGGATACAGTTGGTTGGCTTCCAGCTCACGGAGATGGCCATATGGCAACTCAGGCTAAGAGTGAAAGGAAGCATGTAGGAAAAAGTTACAAGGTCTTTTATACATGCTCATGGCCATTTTTTTTTCTTCTTCCAGCATGTGACAGCTAAATATTTTTGCCTTGAGAGTTTTATCTTGACAATAAATAACCTGTGCTGTTCTTGATTTTTACTTTTCTTCTCTTAAATCTTTGTTACAGTGTACAAGCATGTGCATGCACACATGTACACTCTTTCTTTCACATATTTCCTATTAAATTTTCTTCTGAGAGCTTCACCAGCTAAAAAGCATTAATGTTGCCTCTGCACCATGCATTTTCACATTTATTTTAAGCTTATCTAGAAAGTCATCAGCTGGACTTGACCCATAAAGCATTCAAAGCACAGCTGAAAGGCAAAGATGATTCACACACCTTCCACGAACTAGAGTCTAGGATCAGCCAGAGATAGGCCGAGGTGTTTAAAGCCCGGAATCATATTCAAACATTACCAGCATTAATGAATCTTTCTTCAGGGCAGCTGTTCACCTGTCTGAAAAAGCATCAGAAGTCAAGATTTTCTCAAAAACTTGAGATGAGATTTTCTCAACTCCCTTCACTATCCAGTGACAGCAAACAAAATAGCAGAGACATCAGGAAGCTCTGTGCTTCCCCCACTGAGAAGGAACTTCCTTCTTCTCTTTGCTTTTTAGCTGGAAATGAAACACAGTGACACGCACTGAAGTGGTTGCCCGTGTGCCAGAGACAGCCCTAGTCCATGGGTTATGTCTTACAAAAATTAGACTCTTGAATCAGCCAGCAGAAGACGGTGTGCAGAGCTGAGAACAAGGAAGATGAGGAAAGAGAAGAAAGGCAGTCTGAATAAAACTTTAAGTGGCAGCTCTGTTAAGCAAAACTCCATGCAAGTAGGCAAAAAAGAGCAAAACTCCAACTCAACATGAAGGATCCCAAAACATTAATGGACTAGTGACTCTTTCTGCATCTACCACCAACAAAATATCCATGGGTGGGGGCTGTATTTATCCTTGACTGTCTGGAGTGCTGGGTTCTCAAAGGGCAGATGCCATCCATTTTGTTTCATTTCATAGCTAAAAACAGGGTATCATTAAATTTTCTAATTTCTGTGATGGTTTAGCCTAGATTCCTGCAGAAAACAAGCTGAAAAATTTCACCTAGACAAGTGTTCTCTCAATATATAACATGTGCTTCACTTGAGTGTACTTTAAGAGGTAACATCTGCTCTTATTTTAAAAAATTATTTTCTGTTGTTATGGCAGCTATGACTGCTCATTTAACCACCGTCTCCACAGGAAAAAAAAAAAAAAGACAATTAGTCTGTCTGTGTTTAATCACTAAATGGCCTATTTTTTTCTGTTATCATGCTGCAACACAAAGACAACTTCACAATACCCATATTCAGTTACTGCAGATTACCAGCTTTTCTATAGTCTCTGCTCTGTCACGTTAATGTTCACTAGATGAGGCATAGTATCTCACAAGCAATTAAAAGTATCATTCACGGGAAAAACTATCATCTGGGGATGAAATAGCAGGTCAGACACGCAACTGCAGCACTCCATTTGTTCTCGTCAGTGCTTTTTAAATTCCATCTTCTCTGAAGAGCTTTTAGAACATAGTCATCAACATTATTAAAGAGTGGGGTTTTCAAAAGAGCTCAGTATGGTCCTAATTCTCCTCCTACTGATCTCAAGGGTAACAGACTCTGTGGTTTCAGTGGCAGGAGGGTAAAGAAAGTGTCTGCGCTTCTGAAATTCTGATATTCTCTCAAGAGAAAAAATGAAAACTCCAGGGATATGAAGTCTCTGTTGTTTAGTAGTGAAACAACACAGGGTACAGCAATGCAAGGATATTCACCCTGGTCCCCCAGGAACACAGCCCAAGCCAGGCCTGGAACATCCATGCGCTGGAGCAAAGCATCTGCTCTGTGCTGTCCCAGTTGTCTATGGCTGGCTGTAGTCCCTTCTGCTGAGAGCTTCCCACAAAGTGCAAATCAGATTTTCCCAAGCCCTAACAGATTTAGGAGCACAAATTCCCCATGAATCTATAGGTAAGATTTAAAACACATCTGTAGCAAATTTGCAGGGCTAAGCTAACTAACTTTTCAAGGTGTCAGTGATATCAAATAAAAAAGGAAAATCTGAAAAAGAAGTAGAAATCTTAAAAATGGACTGTGTGTATCTCTGGAGACATACCCTAGTCTGCTTTTTCTGGCAGAAACACAGACCTCATCCACCACTTTGCTGTTGCAGAGCCACTTGTGTCTTAGCTGCCTAGGTAATATCATAATTTATATGGAAATGCTGCACTGTTCTCTGCTGGACCAGGCAGAGGACTGTGGAGATAGCCTGATGAATAAACACAGGCACGTATGTGGAGCGCATGGTGGGAGGAAGGAGGAACTGAGATCACTGAATAGGTGAGAGGCATCAGAAAGTCTCACCAAAGCACAGCAGTAAATATGTGCATAACCATTGCAGAGACCCTGGCCATAGAATGTGGAGAAGGGAAGGCCATGGTGTCAGTCACAGAGCCAGGGACATGAGGAGGGAACATACAGCCATTGGGATGAAGAGGCTAGGTCGTCCTAGCACAGCTGAGGAACCCTGCAGGGAGGAAAAGAGAATGCTGCCAAGCCAGTCACGAGGCAGTATGGGAACCAGCTTCGCTGTGGTGGCACTTCAGTTGATAAAAAGACAGTCAGTAGTGCATAATGGCACCATCTTCCCTGCCTTTACAAGCATGAAGTGCAGAAGCATCTAGACTTGGACATTCAAAGCAATCCAACACTTTTCTGGGCACCACCGCTGATATTTTGGCAGCTGGTATCACATTCCTGCCTGCAGTGTTGTGCTGACCTCCTCATTTTCTAAAGTAATCCTAATACTACTAGTCATATCCATCCCTTTTCAAAACAAATTCCTTTTTAAACTTTTTTTCTTCTGCCCTGTTTTTCTAGTGTTTACAATGTGGCGCAAGGATTTCTAAAAGCAGGAGCATAAAGCCCAAACTCACAACTGTGAGAGGTTTCAGGTTCAGTTGATGATGAGGTTTAGCAACCTGTGCTGATAAAGTAGGTCAGAAAAATTACTTTAAAGTTCCAGTTAGCAGCAAGTATCAAAAGAATGCCCTTGGGTCCATGTTGAACAAACTCAAAGGAAAGTAGAAAGCCACACCACCTGTGGCATACAGAAAAGTTCACTGGGACTAGGTCATCAGTCATCTCATTGTGTGTTTTGTTACTAAGATATAACCAAGGGATGGGTGAAACCAGCCAATCTTTCTTGCCATCCTCAGTCAAACAACTCTTACTTCAAAGACACAACTTTTGAAGTTTGACATGTAAATCAAAAGTGTAACAACTGGGAAAGTTATCCATTCATTTATTGCTGTGAATGCTAAAACACATTTTTCAGAATAAGTCAACCAAATTATTAAGGCTGCAAAGCCTCCCACAGCTGCTGAAAGTTTCTTGGTCCTTGGCAATGAGAAGCACAATAACAGTAACACTGAAAGAAAAGGTAGTCACAAAACTTGATCTAATACATGCTTTGGAATTGAAGAAACAGTTGAAGATATCAAAAGGATATACTCAGTGCATTGCTTCCAACAGGAAGATAATACAAGCAAGTCCAGGATTTGCACAGTTAGTGTAACTGGGAAAAAAGCACCAGGGAAAAGAGCTTTGCGGGCACATTGGAAAGTGAGTTAGGGAAGGCTTCAATATGTTGATGCTACTCATACACATCAATTATTAAGTTTTACTGGTTTAGACAATGTTTTGTAAATGCCTGACTTTAATAAAGCACACCCAATATAGACATGCATGTATTTATCTTCGGACAGTGAAAAGGGGAGCAAACAAGTGAAGTTAGTTTATTCCTACTGAGGAGCAGGGGATGTTGGGCAGAAAACCACATTTTTCCTCAACTGCAAGCAGTAAGTTTTAGAACAGGGTGGTTTGGTTTTATTTTCTCAGACACTCTAAAAGCCATGTGTCACCTGGAAATGCAAGTGCAGGACTGCTTTCCTTCCTGAGATTCCCCATGCTTAATTGTCTGGAATGAACAGAACAGCTTTCAGCAAACTTGTCAAAACTGAGGTTTTCCTCAACATCCTCCAACTCCGTGTTTCTCAGGTAAGAGAAGATCCTGACACACTGGAAACCCAAGACCAGTTTGTGGCTGAAAATGAGCTGTCAGATCCTGAACTTTGCAACAGGGAAAATAAAGGGATGCTTGTCAGAGACCAAATGTCAGTTTCACCAGCGCTTTCCTGAAATAAGCAACAGGAATGGCTACCTATGAAGACCATTAGTGGAGATGACAGTTCTGGCGCCAGCCTGACAGCTGAGCAATTACTTCAGTGATCCAGTGATGGGCAATTCAATCTTGAATTCACAATTCATGCTTCTCTGAATATAAACTTTCAGCCACGGTATCTCAATGGAGAAGAAATATTGTCCTATCCTTGATCCTGAAGACAATCTATGACAGAAACAGACTTTGAGGGACCTCAGAGAATTTCAGAAGAGCAATCTCAGCCATTTCTCTGGAAGTGATGAACCAAATCCGAAAATACCAGTTTGTAACAACTCTTTATAATGTTTTAAATTCAGAGTAATCACTGAGAATTTATATCATCAAGAATCATAGAATCATAAAGTTGTTTTGGTTGGAAAAGACCTTTAAGATCATCAGGTCCAATTGTTAACCTAGCACTGCCAAGTCCAAGACATTGAAGTTGGCTACACATTGGTCAAAATATGTGTAATTTCAAAAAATGTTAACTTCCACTGGAAAGTGAGAGGTACGCAAAACAAAAGAGAAAAAAAGAAAACTGACTTAAAGGATTTTGACACCTCCCTCCAACTGAAATAAATGCATGCTAATTCTCCAGCTGTCCTATATTCCTTTGAAAATCTAAGCCATAAATACTTTGACTCGTGTCCTCACAACATGATTAGATCCCACAATATCCTGCAGCAAAGAGAACCACAGGCTCTGTCCCCCATAAGCAGTTTTGAAGGTGCTCCAGTGGGCCTCCCTTGTCTGATTTGGAAGGAAAAGGGTGACAGTATGTGCAGCCTGAATCTGATTAATTGTTATATGTTATATTATTATGTCCTTTCTTAATTTTTCTTATTTTTTCAGCTTTAAGATTTTCAAATTTTCATCCCATATAATTTTTTATGCTATTTCCAAACTTGTGTATAAATTGGAATAGCAGATACAAGAAGCAGACTGACAAGCCAGCCCTTCAGCAACATAAAATAAGCAGCTGATGAGCACAAAACGAGTAAAGAGAGGCAGCTTTGCAGGAAGAGAGACAAATGGAAGATAAAGACAATGCCAAAGTTATGAAGAGCAGAAGCTAAGAGGATGTTTACTGTTGGGAAAGGTGACAAAGAAGTTTGTGTTTTCTCTGTTTGGCCCATGCCTTTGAGACTTTTCTGGTGGATCAGACATTTCACAACCTCCTTCCCATTCCTCATGGCCAAATTGCAGGGAGCAAGGGGGAGGGAGAGGTGTGTCCCCAAACCTTTCTCCATGTTTGCAGTGCACTAAGAGAAGGTGAGATCCACAATGGCAGCCCAAGGAAGCCAGTACAAAACTACGAAGGCAGTTGGTGAAATCTGCAGATCTGTTGACAGCAGGTCATGTAACATACTCTCTCTACTATTGCTATCCCCCCACCCCATTTGTACTACCTGGCAAGTATTGCCACTGCCTCTACTTTAGTGTACCCTTTCAATGTACCAGAATGATTTTTCCTGAACCTTTTCTCTCCAGTCAGATTTTCATTCCTCTTTTCTTGTTATTTTCTGAATTTCCTCAATTTGTGCTTCTGAACCTTCAGCACAGCCTATTACAAGGAGACATTCAATGGAGCAAATAGTTTAGCTGGTGGAAATCAGCCTGTCTTCTGATTTGTACCTCCTGGAGACCAAAATACCATGTAGTATTTTACATTCGCTTCCATTATTCCGTATCACTAATATACATTTTTCCTCATTACTTCAAGAAACTTTAAATGTTTCAGAACTGACAAAGAATTACATGGGGCTTAGCCGCATAGTTAAATCACTGTGTTGATTCAAAAAGGCCATTAAAAGCCTACAAGAAGATTAACTGAACTCTTTTAAGCTTTTGCAAAATAAACTATTCATCTCCCCACAGCTCAATTCATCCAGATATAAGCCCTGGAAAAACAATTCACAGTATTTTGAAATCACAGTATGCCAATAACCTGTGCATGATGGAGTGAAATGGTGAACAAACTTTTATAAGCACACATATTTATGAAAACATAATTGTAGAGCACTATTAATGAAGGGTCAAAGAGATCAAAAGAAGTGGGAGGGGGAAAAAAGCTTCACCTCTCCCTTTTGTTTCTTAGAGGGGGAAAAACAGTGAGGCAGCAGGGTACTTCACCACAGCAGAAAGCAGGGTCTGACACTCAGCAGGCGTACAAGCTCTGGCAGGCTACTCTTTTGCTACAGTATTGTTCTGTTTTTATAAATAATGATCATACAGCAGCACTCCAGGTGATTAGCCCAACACGCAGATAGTCGTCTGGCTTATGTCAGACAAATGTTTCTACCCACCACTCCCCTCACCTGGGAAGCCCCCTTTGTTTTATCAGACTGCATCTGCAATTGACATAAACTGAAGTCAGTGCTTTTGTTGAGCCAATTCTTACCTTTGTGATTCATTGTCTGGGCTTTATGGTGGGAAAAACAACCCAGCTCACTGAGGTGCAGGGAGGGGGGCTTTTTAGGGACAGCTGAGGCTTTTCAAAACATTCAAGGGACGAAGAGGGAAAAATGGGAGAGTGGACTTCAAAAATGCCTTTTGCAAAATATTCCCTGATTTTTGGCTGGGAGCAACAGATAAGAATAACGGTAACATAACCAGAGCTGCAGTGGAGAGTGTAATAAGAAGAGAAATTAAATATTGATCATGCCTTGTGCCAACGAGAGAAACAAAGAGTGAGAGGAAAGAAATCGAGTGACGAGGGGACATTTTCTACACAGCTAAAATCCTCCTGTAGCTGCAATGGGAGGCTCAAAAGCAGCTTCTCATTCAGAGTGGGGATGCAGGTGGGATTGCCTATCAATCTCACGCTGTTCAGAGCCAGGGGCGCAACAGCTTTGCTGGACTGGATTAGACCAGCCGTCCCATCATCGCTGCTTTTGACTCCTGACACACTTGTTATCTTATTGTGAGAGGACAGAGGCCTTGAACAAGTCATGTCAAGAGTGTACGAGGGAAACTTCCTTTCTGACCCCTAAAATGGTATGCAGTGCATGGTGTGATTACTGTCTTGGCTTCTGCATATAGCTGTTGGACTGCACGTGCCCCAAAGCCCACCTCAGCGCACGCAGTCCTGTCTGTTCCTGTGGACAGTGACAGTCTGCCAGACTGGCAGCAGGATTAGGGAGATGAAAGGAAAAAAACCTAGAAAATTCTGCATGCGCTTCCCTGAAACCTTTTGGAAAACTCTCCTTCTTCCCAGTGGGACACTAATGAGCAGAAAGGGCTGCTGAACCTTTAACAAAGCTTCAGAGCTATCAACTTTTTAAGATATGTACCTCAAGCAGTAAAGAGAGGGGACAAAACTTGGTGAGAGTGTATTCGACAAGTCACAAGCCCCTTGGTCTCTGGCTTATGTCCACATCGAGATACATTTCCTGTGCTATGGGGAGAGAGAGTGCCTGGGGCTGTGTGCCCAGCTGATGTAAACTGACATGGCTCCGCTCACTTCAGCAGCGCTGCCCCAGCACCTGCAGCAGATCTGGTCCACGACCAGCACCACCAGCATGGGACTGGGACTAGGTTCAAGCAGGGTTTAACACCATTGCTTCTCCAGAGCTGCTCAGCTGACTGCAGGGGAACGGGACTGATTTGTAGTAGCTGAGGACATGATCTACTCCTTAAGGGAGCTCCTTAAAGCACAGAGAGTCTTGTGAGGCAGTTTATTGCCTCTGCCCAATCTGCACTCCAGCTGTGCATATAAGCACATGTTTGTATACGGGTAGAAAGACAGATAGGAAATTTTACGAAATAATACATCTGCTAAAACACAATTTTGCCCTAGTTCAAGCTTATGAGAGCTGGCCAGGAGCTGAACTCAAAGTAATGGGATCTCGAATCCCATGTGAAGACCTTAGGATGGCACAAAACTTGTGTCTCATTGATCTGACTAACTTTACTGCTGTTTGGACTGAGCAGAGATTTCTGAGGATCTTTGGTGAATGTCCCTATTGATTAAGTGGAAGAAGTGAAAGACACATTCAAGCAGTAAAACTTGACACTGTGTACTGTGTAAAACACTCTGTAACGATATTATACTGTGTTCTTATCAAAAGCAGGCAGTTCTTTCTCAGGATTTTATGTCACTGGCTTCAGCATATTCATAATATTTCAAATAAATAGACAATGTCCACAGCAACCTTCTTGAGGGACTGGGCTGTAAATGTAGCAAGATGAAAGGACTAAATTAGGGTAGGTTTCCAGCCTTTCTGCTTCCAATGACCTGAGACAATTGCTTCTGAACCTTGCTGGATTTAGTGGTTCCTCCTGAGCCAAGAGGCAATGCCAGTCTTCCTACCCCTTGGCCAGGGTTTCCTAAACCATAAGCACTTTGGGGAGCTTGATGGAGAAAACCAGTTTGGGAAGAAGGAAAGCCACAACTTTCCCCCACTCCTGATGCAGGCATAGAGTCTCAGAAGGTGCTAAGATCTCCAGAGAATGGGATTGGAGAGCACACTGGTAGACAGTAAGCATAACTATCTGTTACATGACAGGAGAGACACAGTCCAGTGGGATACCGTGATGCTCACAGCCTGACTTCCAGTTTCCCCAGAGCATCGTGCTGCTGCTGCTGCTGCTGAACATCGTGCTGGCAGGATGCTTCAGCTCTGCTCCCAGAAACACACACTGAGAGTCATACCTGCTCAATGAGATGCAGACTTAAGTTTCACAGCAGGGCTTGATGTCAGTCTGCCAATGTCAGCCTCTCATGTGGATCCAGACTCCATCCCTCATCTGTGCGGCTTCTTGCCTCCTCTCAAGCAGGGGCTGCTTGTGCTTGGTGTCTGACAGGTATGGGGCAACCTAAGCTGTGGGAAGGATAGCTGTGCTCACCACAGAGAAAGCCCGCAGATGTATTTAAATCAGAGCCAGGAGACTTGACCCATCAGACAACCCTCTGTCATCTATCTCCAGACACAACAAGCTGCATTTCTTTTCCTCTCTCCAGCCTCACAGGGTAGGGCCGAAGAAGAAATGACAGTGTTTCTCTGTTCTTTGGTTCATGGCTGGTGATGGCACCTTCCTGTCTTGGTCACTGTGATTTCACTCTCCCTCCTGCAAGGTCACCTCTGTATGAGCTGGAAACCATTTTGCTACCTGTGAGACATCTAGGCCAGTCCTTCCAAGGCTCTTTCCAAAGACTGGCTCCACCCTGTAGTTCCTTCTTCTGGAGCTCGTAGAACTTACAGTCCAAACAGCTTCAACAGCCCACTGGCATCCACTGTTCACCATATCCCTTGTGGGGCTTCTCCTCGTGACTGCAATGGCTTTCTCTGTTGGAAGCAGGATTTCAGTTGCTGTATTGATGTGCCCTTGTGGTGGTGTTTCTCCTTAGCTGTTTCACTGCTAATCAACCAGCTGGGCTGCCCTATGAATATACCATTGACGAACTAACTGGTGGCCACATTCTCAGGGCTCTGAAAATTCCCCTGGGGCTGTGTTTCCAGTTGGAAACACAGAGAATTTACTTTCCAGGAGCTGCCAGAGTTAACTGTACCACATGGCAGTCTTTTTCCTTGAAGGTAACTGACTTCATTCCAGATTTTTCCTGGGAGTAGAAAGGAAGCTTTTTACAAAGTCTGTTTTGTTTTCTAGCCACAGTAGTAATGGCTGGCTGTTGCATCTCTCTTTGGAGCTGTCCTGCAAGTCAAGTGCCTCAGGAGTTTTCTAAGATGCTTTTGATGTTCTTTCTAGTCTTTAAAAAAAAGCTTTTAAATATGCACTATCAGTCCCTATAAAGGCTGTTTCATTTTTACTGCACTATACTATCTCTGCAGTGACGTTGTTAATCTGACAGTTCACCTTCTGCCCCAGCATGTCTCAAAGAAAGAGGTGCGAAATTTGGTCTTTGGCGACTTAAAACCCCTTTGTGACTAAGGAGTACAATGTCTCCTGCAGTTCCCCGTTTAGAGGAAAGCACAGTCATCTTGATTCACTGTCACTGACATCAGGTATCCCAAGGTTACAGCTTTCAGGCATGGACAATTGTTGCTTGGATCAATATCAATGCCAGCACTGGATACAGAGAAACGAATCACAGCTCAAAAACACGACTTGGGGAATGGCAGCTTCAGCTCAGTTAGCTTATGTATAGGCCATGAAGGAACAAGATCTCCAGGGCATCTTGCACAGGCTCTGACTACCAGTCAGCTCTTGAGGAGATGACCTCTCTCTTTCGGCTGGGCGAGATGCCTAGGAGTGGATTTCCTCCACCATTGCTCTAGCCCAGTAAGAACCAAAGACTACAGAGCAAAGCAGCTTCCTAGTTAACATTCAGACACATTTTCCCTGCTCAGAAAAACATGTCAAACACTATCAGAAAGAAGTACTCAAACTGAATACAGCTTCCTATTGATGAAAGCTTTGTATGACACCATGAACCCTGAATGTCCTGCAGATCCTCCAAAAGGGCTCCCAAGGGTACTTGGTATTGTATAGAGGTAGTAAGCTGTACATCTGGGATGATGAAAGATCAGGAAAATGTGAAGAAAGAATACTTTGAAACACATAACATCATTTGTCACCATTTTAAAAGATGTCTTTATCTTTCTAAAGCACTTTTAAATATTTTCTTTTCAAGACATTCTATACAGAGCATTCGTTCTTCTCCATATAGATGAATTCATACCCATAAAAACATATTTCTCCATGATTAATTTCTATGCAATAGTGATGGATAGCAAATTTCAAAATGTTTGAATGAAGGACAACATAAAAATGTCATTACTGGTACTGAGCATTGCCAATACAGGTAAATTGTATGTAATTTTAACATCTGTAGTTGTTCCAGCTAATGACTGTGATAGAGTGGTAAAAGCACAGGGATACTATACTCCATGCTTTAAGACTTTAGCCAATCTCACTGTAAGTGGTTAGAATGAACCTTGCGCTAGGTAGATTATCCAAGAGTGTCACAGTGTGAAGCCCCTGCACGTTTCATCACGGCTTACAGCAGTGACAGCTGTCGCAATGCAAATCCAAGGCAATCTGGACTGTCTGTCGACAGTAAGCATGGAAATTTCTGCTTTCTAGAGCCCTGACAGTGCTCTGCAGCAGTCTCATACGACTGTTCTGCATTGCTTAGCACAAAGCACTGAGAAAGCAGCCATCTGCCATACCTGTAACTGCAGTTTCTGAGACCACTGTGTGTGCAAATGGGAGAAGAATGATGTTTGCCCAGTCCTGCAACCGCACCATGATGCCTTCAGTCTACTCACAGAATGAAATATCATATCCAAAGTTAAGTTGTGGTTATGGTACGTATGTCATGCTGTCGATGCATGACAGGAAAAGGCACCAGGACCCCCTTTGGATTTCTTCTTATATCTTTCCATCCAAACAGGCAGTGTGGGTGTGGAGGCTTACCTACGTAGTCCTCTGGAAAGACCAACCTCTTCCCTTCTGTCAGTCAAACCATTTACTAGATGCCTTTCTGGAAACAAGGCAGGAAGTTTAAGGAATTGTAGGGACGCTGTGTGGGTTCTTAATTCCTGCCCCTCCCCATTTTACCCTGTTTGAAATTACATGCTAAACTCAGCTTGAAGATGTGAGGGTTGAGCTTTTGTTCCTACAAATATCAGGGTTCCATTGAGTTTTCTATTTGCAAACATAAAACAACACACACTTATAATGAACCATTTCTAGGTATAAGCGAGTTGTTTTTATATGTTTACAGACAGTCCATAGACTTGTTACACCTCCATTTGTAGTGAATTGTTTTGGCATGCATCACTCAGTTAAAAATATTACCAAATATTCCTTTAGAAAAAGCTACAAATACATGAAATAATCAGGATGGAATCCTCTAAAGCTGAAGTACATATAGGGAAGGGATGGTAAATAATTCTTGCACCTTCTCTTGACATCATGCATTGCATCACTTATACAATTTTTGGTCTCCCCAGGTGGCTTAGGATAAGCCAATTATTGTGCTGTTGATAAAGTGCTGGCATATCCCTTACTTCTTAGATATATGCTGGAGGAATTTTGCAAATTGAAGAAAAAACCTAGAAAGAGTGGGCTGCAATGAGTACGGTACCAGTGTAACGTCTGCGGCTGACCCACTCCGAGGAAGGGGAGGTGTTCCTGTTGCTCTCACTCCTGCTGTTGGCTGAAATCAGTGTGCTAACAACAGCAAAGCAAGGCAGAAACGGTGAACCTGCACCCAAAACCCGCTGGCCTCAGGAGTCACAAAAGTGTACGTTTGTGGTTTTGGGTGAATTGTAAGCACAAAGAAAACCGCACCATTCACTTTGCTCTTCTGCCTCTATAAATAAAGAGCCATGAAGAAATCTGGAATCTGAGTCCTTGCACTCTCTCTGGCACAGGGGTGTGTCCGCTAGGACATCACGCAGGCACTGGGTGACAACGCAGGAGGAAGCCCCGAAGTAACAGCCATGCATGGCGCCAGATGCCAGACAGGGGCATTGAAATCCATGTTAGACAGGTATCATCCTTAACTTCTGCCACCTGGTGTTGGGGGTGTGTGTGGGGGGGTGGTGTGTGTGTTCCTGGACACCTCCACGCTTGCACCAGGCTGCCAGCAGCAGCGCAGGGACTGGTGAGGCTAAGTGGTCGCAGAGGGGGAGAAAGTCCTTCCAGGCAGCCTCAGCAGTGCCCGTATAGCAGCAACAGAAAGGAAATGATGGCTATTCACAAATGACACGCAATCACAGGAAAGTTGGGTCAATCAAATGCATTTTGTATTTAGCTCTGTGCATGGTGGGGTTGATATCCAGCTCCCACTGCTTCTCCCGGCTGCTATCCCTGATTCTTGGAAGGAGTGCCTGCCCCTTCAGCAAAGGTTTTATTATACTCCTCAGGGAGCTGAACGAACCTCACAAAGTCCTTTGACAATGAGGAAACAGACCTTGGACAGTGCATTCACTGTGTTGTTGGTGCATCAAGACATCGGCAGCATGTTATTAGCATCCAGGTCAGTCTGGCCATGGGTAGTGGTTACACTCACTGCGTCTGCTGCATCCCTTAGCAAGGATCAGCCCACACAATCCTAAGGCTAGAGTTTTGCTGCAGCTTCCTCTCTCTAATCAACTGCCCCCTCAGACTGAAACTTGCTTTCCCACTTGTTAGTCCTTGGGAAAAAGTAGACTGCTACCTCCCTTTTGGGAGGCGGGGGGGGGGTGGGGGGCGGGGAGCTGAAAGGGATGAGGGGGTGTTTACATTGTTCCCTCCTTAGAAGGAAAGGAACCTGGGTTGTGTTGTGTGATCAAACTGTGTCTGGACAGCACTCTATTTATAATTAAAACGAAGAGTGAGCAAATGCCAGCTCCCCAGTCAATGGCTCAGTCTGTGCATGGAGATGCCATCCAAGAACCCTTCCCCAGAAGTGTGAAGAATACTACGTTTGTTTAGCGGGAGCCTCTGCAATACTTTGCAAGCCTGGGGAAGAGGATGCAATGGCAAGCAGAGTGACAGGTTTGTGGGCCTCTGGCTCCATCTTTCCATTTTAAATTTCTCAGTTATGATGAGATCTTACTAAATGTATTTCACCCCCAAAAAAATGTGGGCTTTTGTTTTGTCTTGAACAAAGTCTTTTAATTTTGTAATAGCACGTAGAGAGCTAGTTGCACAAAAGTTCTTTAAGGGCCTAAGTTCAAGAATTACTGCTTTCTGCAGGTGATATGTCATTAACTGTGGGAAAATCACTTTGGCCTAGCACCTCAAAACATTTTACAAAGACAAGAAATTGAATGACGTGGCAAATATGCTTTACATTTCTGGGAAGGTTTGGCTAGAATTGGCAATTCAGTGCACTCAGCTGAACTGATTGAACTAATAAAACTTATGTCATGGGTGTATCGGGAGGCTGTAAACATACACAGAAGAAGACAAAGCACCAAGCTCCTCCCTGACCTGTCTCTCAGTGAAGATCAGCCAGTCAGCAGGGAGAATCAGTGGGTAGAGAATGATGTTTATTGGATCTCTCAACAGCTTGCAGTATAAATATGTAAAGGGCACAGTAGGAGCCAAAGATGTGGAGAGGCATGTGAAACAACTAAAATCGTTCAATAAAACAGTGCCAGTGTCAACAGCAAAAGTCATAACCCCTATGCCTCGCTCAACCAAACTGCCAAGTCCTGTAAATCCTTGCACTGCCCACCAGCTTTTCTTGTACCTATCTGAATGCAGAAGCAGTTTGAACTGCAATATATCTTTCAGTTTGAAAGAGTATCTTGATAGAAATCTCCTTGTAGAAATATGTGAAAGAGTTTTATTTTTACTTCCAAGTACCAACACCTAGTTAGAAACATATGTTGTTTGCTTAATACATATGTTTTCTGCTACATGCATTTTGACTGGAGAGTTGTTTAGGTAGGAGCTGTTCCATGGCTAGTCTGCAGGCACCTACTTCCCAATCAGGTGCAATCTGCTCAGGCAAGTTCTAGGACTTTTATATTTTTCCTGAGAAATAAGGCAAGTCACCACAATCATTTAGAGTCTCTTCAATACGGAACTTGACTTGAAATCAGAGAGTCCTCCTTTCCAAGGAAAGATGTTTCTGACTCAGGCTTACCATTCACTCGCTCTCTGCAGGTCTGACCTACCTATTCTTAAAATATGCAATCAGCTCTCTGAGGCAAACCACTTAGATCACCATGAAAGCCTATTACTGCTGTGAAAATAGAGACATGCCTGTTGTGACTGTTGATTGAAATGGGAAGATTTCATTTTCATAATTTATTACATCTATTATTTAGCTCACATTAGAGTTTTCTCTTTCAGCACAAAAAATGTGCTGTTGATCAAACTCACAATTTATGTTTGAAAACTAAAAATACATCATCTTTTATAGGTGTGAGCATTAGCATAGTGAACACAGATGGCTAATACAGGAGCCTTGCTTACCCTGACCACAGGGGACTCACCCAGCCTTAGGAAGCACTCACCCAGTGCTTCTCTTGGTCTCCTCATGAGCTAAAGTTCTCTTGAAAACTGTGTTTTCTCTGCACTTCTGAAGTGCAGTCCGAGCTTCTACACTTTCCAGGGGTCCTGAGAGCTTGCTGTGACTGAATGGTTAGGAAACCAAGAGATGGAAGTCCCTGACCTCATCCTTCCACCTGCTTTGCACTGAAGAACAGACTAGGTGTTCCTTGAATTAAATCACTGACGGTTCTTGCAAAGCCCTCCACTGTTTTCTTGCATGGATGTAAAACAAAAACAATCTGGGTGAAAGGCTGGTGGAAGTTTAACATGATCACAGGTTAAACTCTTAAAAAAAGGAGATCACAGGGGGTTTGGCAGTGACAGATTTTATTTGTTTTTTCAAACACCTTTATTCATTTTTTTCCTTGTGTTTCCCAGCTGCTGGCTCTCATTGCCGTCTCCAGATACTGTTGTGTCTTTGGAGATCAGCTGGATGGATTCTCCTTTCAATAAACTGATCTCTAGCTGAAGTACACAAAATTGAAATCTCACAGCACATATTTCAGAAGCATTTTATCTTCCTCTGTGTTATTCTTTGAAAAATCCATGCTTATGATTGACTGTAGTAGCAGTCATTATAATCTGAATTAAAAAACCCTAAACTGTAGTATTTGCTAATCTTTAAGTGCATGGACAAATTCAGCATACATGTATGTTTATGAACTGCAACCTCCACACACGGGATTAATGCAGCCCTTCTTTACTTATAGAAATGGCTGTGAATATCTTTTCTTGTACAGAAAAGCAGAACTTGAAATGCATATACATGATGCTATACAGACAGAAAGGGAAAAAACTGAAAAATGGATGACATTCACTGCTATTGCCAAATAATCCATCAACATTTTCTTCTGATAAAAGATTAGGCAGAATACCTAGCAATTTGGACAAATCTGGTGTAAAAATGCAAAACAATCTCCCCCTCCTGTACATCAATAAGTGCTCAAAACCGGCATTGTATGTATATTAAGGAAGACATGCAGTGGTGTCATATCTTCCTATTTTAAATGCTAGTAGCACTTTTACCAGCCACTCAGAAACTACAGTTGTAGCACTGGATGTTGGACTTTTCTCTGATTCTGAAGGTTTGTTGTGGGTTTCACAGTTTCTATTTTCTGTGATTCTGTAGTTTTGTTAAAGATCTCCTAGAGCCGTAAAAATGTCTTAAGGTGTTAGACTGCTCCTTTTTAGATGTAAAAAGACCCAGATATAGTAGGATGGTTCTTAATTCATTTCCAAAGCATTTCAATAGGAATAATTGCACTGACTTCCTTGGAATTCTTCCTGGTTTGCACAGCTGTGAATGTGAGAAGGACCAGACCCTGCTTTTTAATTACTATTTCAATTATCCATCCAATTTGCTCATGTAATCAATCATTTGAGATTGTCCTGGGGAGACTTAGAGATGAAAGTCACAATGGAAATCAAAGGAAGAGGCATGCACTTATCATAAAGCAGTGCCTTCAGATTGCGGTCCGCCAGCATTTAGAGTGCCATCTCCTGGACCTTCCTGATGCAGCATCCTCTACACGAAACCTACCAGAAGAGATGCATGAGCTGATGAGAAACAGCATCTAATCATACTTCTGAGACTCAACACCTATTATCTAAGGAGAAGAACTCTCTTTGCTTCACTCTCTGTCCACAAACTTGTCTTCTACACAGAAATCTCTGTTCTGTACCTGGGCCCAGATGTAGCATGGTGGTGGTGGGGATGCATGACTCAGTACTGCCTGTTTCTCTGTTATGTGATGGATGGCATCACCCATCTGAGCCAAAGCACTCGGTGCAAAAGGAGCTTGGATGTGCTCTCAGTTGCAGCAAGTACATTGTGTCTGCAGGAAAGCAGATACAGAGAAGGAGAAAGGCAATGACTTGGATGGGAGCAAAATCTAATATTTGACTACTGCTTCCATTAAAGCAGAGAGCAAGTGCCCTGAAGGCAGGTCACACTGTCAGGTGTGAAGATTAACCTTTGTCATTCTAGGTGTTTGTCCTTCTGTGACAAGGAGAGGCTGGTGCTGGGACAGTAGAGTCTGTCATTGGGAGTTTCATAACTTGCTGCCACAGAGTCTCTGCAAGGATGGGTTTTCAATGGAAGTGTCTTAGGTGCTGCAGGATATCTAAGGCTTGAAGTTCCCTCTGGAGGTAATTCAATTTCTTTGCCAAGGAATATAAATTCAACTTCATCATCTGTTTTTCTAACCCTTTTCCAGAAACTTCCAAGGAAGTGGCCAGTATTCTTTTTTTTTTTTTTTAATGAAAAATCCTGAGTCCCTTTTGTTTTCTGTATCACTTATCTCCCTGGTACCTCTTCTGTAGATTCAGTCCAATTCTTCTTCTTTCATGATGTGCAGAGGCCAAGCCTTGAAATTATAATCCAGCTAAAGGTGAGTAGAAAGGACCTCTGCTGTCTTACACACAACACTCCTTCTACTTGTGTTGCTGGCAAGGGAGCTTGGTACTGCTACAAGAAAAACATCTACCTGCTATGTTATTTTGTTCTGTGTGGTAACTCTGAAAGTCCTATCACAGTCCTGCTCAGGACCTAGCTGTTCTTCATTTTCTATTTGTGCGTACATTCCTTCTTTGTGCAGGAGTGATTCCTAATAAGGAATGTAGGAACAAAATACTGAAAGAAAGGCAACACACCCCATGAAATCAGCTCTGCCTCAGATAGAGTACACATGTCATTGCCATGCACTTGCCTCTGCCTTGAAGGCAGAGACTCCTCCATGCACCACAGCAGCCCCCTGTTCTCATGTAACCTTCAGAGAGTAACTCAAGAGAGGTGAATGCCCCTCTGCTGGCAGCTGCTGATTTCACTGCTTCCCAAATTATCTCTCCTCAGACTGTCCAAAGCAAATGGAGGCAAATTGTGCATTGTCTTTGAAGGCCTGGAAGAGCCACACATTCAAAATGATAACAAATCTTGAGACGATTACCAAGAAAATGACAAATTAGTTGCTAAATGACACATCCATTGCATTTGGGTTCTCCATCATGCTCTGCAGTCAAAAAGTACTTGAATTGCTAGTGCAGAGTAACACCTTCCCTTTGGTCTGTTTCCTAGAAATTAATGCAGCCAACTGATGAATCAGGTGCCACTTAGCATGGCAAGAGATAACATAATCTATGTAATAACAATAATTCCTAAAGCAGGATCAGAGTTGTTATAGTACTGAAGTAGCCACACTGCTGCTGTTATGGTAATTGACTGCTTTTGTTAACTATCAGATGTACATTGTTCTTTCCTAGTTGTTTCCAAAACAGTAATTGAGTTCTTATTAGCAGTGTTCAGGTATGGTGAAAAACTGATCTCTGAGCTTGCATGTAATTTCATTGACATGTAATCCAAATTTCTGAAATTGAAAAAGATGAAGCACTTACTTACTTTTTTCCATTAATTATTTTCAGGCCAACTGGAAAACTGAATATTTGACCTGAGGTTTATCAGAAGGAATGGCACAAGGACAAAGCCCAGCATTTGCAATGAAGACAAATATTCACTGTTGAACTGGTATTTTCTACACCTTCTGTGCGATCCTTAAGGAGATGTTGTTGAGAAGTGGATTAACTTAAATCTGAAGAAAGCACTCTTTGGAGATGTCTCCTTACAGAAGTTGATGCTCAGAAATATAAATTTGCAACTCTTTGGTGACCCAGAAATATGAAGTTGCAGCTCTTTGGTGACCTACAAGAGCATGAAACATTACTACTTGTCCTAAACAGGAGGTAGTCTCAGTTTCAAACTCTGTAAGACAAAGCTGTACTTCACATGCACAAAGAACAACTACAGGGGGAAACAGAGTGGAGAGCCGGCTGCAAACCATTTTCCTCCTACAGACAAACCAAGCCCTTTGTCTGGAATGACAGAGTCTTTATGGGGAATTATTGTGCTATAGCAGCTCATTCCAAGCTATATTTGGCACTTCTCATAGAGGTATTGAAGAACCTGAAAGGAAATGCATAGACCTATTGCCTTGGAGAACAATATCAATGCAAGGTTAATACTAACATTTATCCAAAATATAAGTTCTGCTAAAATAGTGCAACGAGTATCTTGCATAGTTTTCTAAAGAAATAATTACACAGAAAGAGCACAGAAAACAAAAATCTTCATGCCAATAAAGTTTTCAGAATGTCACTGTGACTCATATCATCTTTTACAGCATGAACGGAGGGCTGGCCACCCCCTGCAGATAGTGGAACAGAAAGACCCTACAAATCACATAAAAGCATAAGAGTCTTTTGCAAAGAGAAAGAGTAAAAACTGTTCTTGTTATCCATGGTGGATAGAACAAAGTCATAGGTTTAATATTTCAGCAGGAAAACCTTTATTAGACACTAGAAAAACATTCTTATTAGGAGTTGATGTAGGGTCCTTGAGAACAGGTTATGCATAAATTTACATCTTCATTTTTGTCAGCATAAATGTAACTAGGTTTGATTATGAGCTATCATACAGGGAGATCTAGATGACTACTCAGGGCCCATCCAGCCCTCTAGTTCTACGACATGAAGGGGCACTTGCCTTTGGTTCAGCCCCAAGGAACTTCTGAGCTGCTCAACAATTGTTGCTGTGTTCACTGCTCATCCCCAGCCCTCTCTCCAGGGTATAATGTGATATGACAAGTGATGGCGGTGCGAGGAAATGAAACGCACCACCTTGTTTCACACGCTGTCTCATGACAGAAAGCATAAACCTGCCAGAGCTATGGGGCACTGTGCTCCCATGGTACTTGCTGTGCTACGCTTCCTCGTATGAGCTTGTATACTCTGGTCTACTTTTCCTTGCATTAGCTGTAATTCTGCCTTGACAGAATTTCTGTGGAGTTGGCAAGGGACAAGGCAGGCAGCATTTGGCATGGAGGAGCCCTGCAGTGAGGCAGTGGTGCCTAGAGAGGTGTCCAGATGGTGCTGGAGCCTAATTGCACACTGTTAGCTGGTAGTGGCAGAGGTCCACAGAGCCTTTTCACATGCACAGCAAACCAAGTTCTTGAGGAGCTGTTGGTGCAGTAGTTGAGTGTTAGATAGGTGCTGCACTGTGGTGGGAAATGGACAACCAGTAGCATGGTGTCGCAGGTGGCAAGTAATTGGGTGTATGTGTATAAGGGGGTGTGTGTGAAAGACTGTAATTGGTCTTTCGAACACTCAGGCAGAAGCCAGAGAGTTGCTAGCCACCACCAGGACAGACTGATTGTAAACTGGGTAGCAGCTGGACTAAAGAAAGTCTAAGGACTAAAGAAAGTCTAAAGACTAAAGCCCATTACAAGTCATCCAATGAATGGAGAACTATCAGACAGGACCACCAGTAAGGAGGCTTATCATATATTGTGCTCCTGCAGGTGGGCAGTTTGAATTGGGAAAACCAGGTGCCAGGGTCTCCAGCAAGGAGAGCTGTTGCCAAAAAAAGAAATGATCCCCAAAAGAGGTGGTCTTGGAAAGAGGATGGGAGCTGGGAAAAGAGGAAGGTAGAGATCCTGTCTGAAGGATCTGATCCTGCCTGGAGGATCTGGAGATGCTGAAAGTGGTGGAGGATCCTGGACATCAGGGAGACAGTTGGAAACAAATGCAGGGAGATGACCAGGGACCTTGGCTGCTGATTCCCAAGTTGGGTAATTGTGAGCAGCAGCACAGCACAATCCAACATGACTTTCTGGCATCCTGGACCAGTAGTAACCTTGCTGCAGGGAGGGGAGTTGAGACTTCACAAATGTAATGCCAGGAGAGCAAGTAATGACTGCGTGAGATATGAGATACAGGTAAAAGCTCTGATCTCCATGGTTTTTAAATAAACCCTAGCATCCAGATCCACTACAGGTCGTCATTCACTCTGTCTCACTTGTGACACATAACACCACAGCAGACCCACTGCACCTCTGCTGAGGGCAATTCCCAGTTGCAATAAGGGAAACCTGAAGTTATGCACCGCAGTCGAAGGCTTGACACTGGAGTAGGTGCCTTGCTGGCTGCGCATTGCTCCCCTGCAGTCTAGGCTCTCCAGTGACAAATTCCAGATCGCTCCTTTTATTCCAGTTTCCTGGTGGAATAAGAGTATCATCATGAAAGAAATGAAGAAGTGTTTTGTGTGCTTCCAGTGGTCTTGTGAATCTGAAGTACAACCACAGGAATACACTCCTGTCTCGTACAGGGAAGAACATGCTTTGCTTCTGTAAGCATTTTAGGATATTATCAGTGTAATTCCCCGCACAGTAGGAAGATAACCGTACATGCCTCAAAGTGCTTAAAACCATCACTCAGATGAAAGATAGTAAATAGCTAGTTTTCTTTGCCCTGTGATTGGAAGTGAAGCAGTTTGCTTTCCCAGCTTCACAGCACCTTGTGTTTGGCAGAATATGACACATGCTTGCTGCACTAAATGGCCACAAGGTAAGTAACTTGGACAGAAGCTCAACAGGCACAATTGCTTTACAGTCTCATAACACACCTGGTAAAAGCCAGAACATTATGGAGTCTGAAAGGCTACCTGGAAAGCAACAGATATTACCAGAAAACTATACAGGATTTTGACTTTATGATTTGTATTATTTACAGTTTACCTAAAATGAGACACTTCATGTACCTCAAACCACTGCATTTCATGGGAGTGTGACATAAACCTTGACACACAGCAAGGTGTGATTGGTGGTTTTAAGGACTCATTTCTTGACTGCGTTATGAGGAGAGGAGAGGAGATGGATAGCAGGTTAATATGGTATGAGAAAGCTTAATGTTAATGCATTTCTTATCAAAGACAGGATGCTCATCCTGTCTATATCTGACTGTAGTGCATTGTAGTGAGATGTAATCAACAGAATGTCTCAAATGTACCCTAAGATCCCATACTCAGAAGTAATTACTAAGACTTCCTCATCACAAATGAAAGGCCAACATTAATGCTCTGCTTTGAAACCAAAGTACAATGTATGTGACATTCTGAAGCGGTATTTGTTTATGCTTCTTAGCAGCCAAATGACTCTTCGGACAGTAAGAATAATGTATCCACCCTTCTGGGAGAAATGTTACACTAGGACAAGGTTGAGACACTAAAGTAAGAATAAAAGAGCCCCACAGAAAAGAGAATCAAAGGCAGTATAATACTCCCCTCTGCAGTTTTTGAAGCAAGGACTGCTTTTAAGCCACAGAGGCAATAATAGCTCTACGGACAATAACAGCATAAAATAGCTAGCAACTTCTAAATAGAAAACTGCATCTGTTCTTACTTGGTCATGTCTCTGATGAAGGCAACACCACTTGCCTGACTTGTCATTTAAGGGCAGTGCTGCTGAGGGGGGTCTGCCAGGCTTCTTACAGCACCCTGACTGGTAAAGAGCTTTTACATTTCTGCTCTGACACTCCTACATGTTCCTGCAAGGCCTCTCTAGAGGACCTCATGTCTGTGTCTCACTCGCTTCACGAAGTAGGCATCAGTGAAATTAGAATGATCCATTGAATGTGTTTGACATCTTCAGAAATAGTGGAAAGGCCTGCCATTGCATCCTCTGCTCTTAAAGTGCATCCTTTGGGAAGGGCTTTCTTGGAGGCAGCAGGGCAGAGTAAGTTTTGCCCCTTGCTGGTGCTGAATGCTTTGGTGTGCAGCACAAACACAGCTGCATGGGACAACACAGAAAGTGTATCAGTTTTCCAAGCACTAAAGTGCTTCAACTTTTTGCTTACACAGCTGATTTTAGCAGAAAGCCCAGAAACAACAATTAATTTTTTATTTTTTTTTAAATCTTGAATGTAAGACAGTTACATTTTAAACACAGTGGAAGATTTCTGTGGAGCTGCTATTCCAGGGGGAGACTGTGCAGCCTATGATAAAAATACCGTCTCTCAATCCCT
Organism: Grus americana; assembly: GCF_028858705.1. Classification (NCBI taxonomy): domain Eukaryota; kingdom Metazoa; phylum Chordata; class Aves; order Gruiformes; family Gruidae; genus Grus; species Grus americana. The sequence goes on from NC_072891.1 coordinate 53,487,802, forward strand.
GTGTACTTGAAAATCTTGATTATCCAAACCCTGGCTAACTGGAGCCCCCAGGCTGCTGAGGAAAAACACAAACAAATCCTAAAATAAAATTTATTTAAAAAACAAAACAAAAATACCCCACCAACCAAAAAAACCAACAAAACCCCCTTTTCACTGCAGTTCCAAGACTGTCTGAGCTTTGTCTTGTAGTGTTTGCAGACTCAGCAAGCTCATGTTTCTCTGAGTCATGAGAATCTGAAATAAATTTTGCATTCAGATAATTAAAGTTACATTGTATAACTGAACCACTTATAGACCAAAGAAGGGAGGAAAGGGAAAATTGCTTCAACACAGTAATGCAGAGAGAAAATTCTTCACCTATTGACCTTTTATAGTCCTTTTTAAAAAATGAAGTCACTTATGAGCAAGGTGCAGAGAAGCACAAGCAACTGTATTGTTTGTATACCTAAATACAGAATTGATAAACCTTTGTCTTCAACATTTTATTTGAGGATAACAACATACATTTGCTAAGAAACAAAAGAAGCAATTTCTCATGCAATGACCTTGTGCCGAATGCTCAGCTACAGCAAGGATCTTGTTCTAATACCCAAGTTAAATCACTCTAAGGTATGAACACAGCATACAAAATGCAGCTCAGGCTCAAGTTTCTACAAGGCTCTTCCTTGCTCTCAGTATCATGCACACACACACACACATACAAAAAAAAGTCCAGAAGAGGACTTTCAAAGCTTCCAAATGGCTTAAAGGCGGCCAAGAAAGGGAGACATTGTCTGGAAGGAATACAGAGAGGACTTGCATCGTAGCAACCCTCTGGTGCCATCAGGGTGGCTACTCCACAGCAGACCTGGCTGCAGATGGATGGTATTGCAGACAGTGCAAAGCTCTTCAGACAGGCCTTGCTCTGAGGACACCCTCAGACACACTCCTGCTCTTCTCTGCTATCAGTGATCACACAGGCCATCCTGCTGACCTCAACAGTGCTGCCCGCAGGAGCTGAGGATCTGCAGGACGAGATACCATTGTCCTCCAATGGCAGTGACATTCTCTGTTTACAAGACTGATGAGGAGAAATGCAGGTCTTCAGCCATGTACAGTTCTTCCACCAGCACCAAAGGAAGCTGGTGTGGCCAGCTTGAAACTTGTGTCTCTTGAAACTGAAAGGAAATTAGTGGAAGTATCTGAAAACTGCACAGCTTTGAAAGCTCTGCTGGCATTTTTTAATGGCAGTGGCCACCTGGAATGGCACTGCTCACATGTGGGCTGATACCAGTGCGACAGAGCAGGGCTGTGTCCCTGACGATGAGTCCCACTTTGCTTTGCAAGTCCAGTTCTATTTCTGTTGAAAAGCTAGACTGACCTGAGCCAGAAAACTCACTGCAGATGCTATTCTACAAGTGAGGCACATAGGGAATCCAGAGCTGTTGAGCCTGAAGACCACTCAGCGGCTGATAAGGCAATAATCGTGATGCAGCTGGTGGGTGGCCAGGTTCTTCCTCATGCCATGTTAATGGCCAAAGAGACCCCAGAAGAAGGTTTCAGGAAGAAGAAGATCTACATCCCCAAGGTGGAGGGACAGAGAATGTATAAGGGGTATTTTTCAGGCTGAAATTATGTCCTGGATTTAGATTCACAGGAGCATAAGATTAAGAGAAGGAAGTGGAGACTGAAGGAGGATTTAGTACCTTGCACAGAGTTGTAACTGCCTAATGCCCTTGCAAATAATTTAAGCAACAATAGATGTAAGCTACATTCCTTGTTTCCTGAGACTGTTGCCAAGGAGGTGGAAAATTTGAGGAAATAATTTCCGTGTCTGTAGGGGACAGGAGAGAGGTTGCCTTTCTGGACTTGCGCTGTGGTGAAAGAGGGTGACCGGATTGGGGTGTACAGTGCTGGGTGCACACCAGTGCTTGCATACTTGGGGTGTACACTGCTGGCTGGGTCTTTCCAAGGCCTTGCGCAAGCAAAGAATCTGATAGTGTCTGGGGAAAAAACACTGGCAGGAAAATGGCTTCTGTCCGGAAAAGGGACCAAACATTGGCTGTGGCAGTCAGATTTGCAGACCAGTGCTGAAATAACTTTAGAGCAAATGAGAGCTACGATGAGCCAGCACACTATGCTGTTCTGGTTTTTGCAGGGCTCTGATTTACTGGTGCTTTCTGTGGGCAAGAAATTTCATTTATGACACTGCTAGCCTTCTCTTTCATACTCTTTAGTCTGAGGGCTGTAATATTCGGTGGAGCCCGCACTGGCATGCTGTTCCCCAGGCAATACATGCCTCCAGACACAGCTCTCAGCTGGTGGAGAGCAGTTCATCAGCCTCAGACAGGGAGAGAGGTCTGCTGCTGCCACACTCACACTGGCAGGAGGTGCAGCAGGTCTCAGCAGAGCCTCTGCAGACCAGATCCCTCTTCTAGACTGGCACAGGCACACACGGCAGTGAGCAAACGGGGCTGAAAATCCTGGCGTTGTGAAACCAGCTGGATCCTGGGCATTATCTGACCAGCATGCCCCCCTCCTCCCCCGCTTCATTCTTTGACAGTTCAAGCAAACTACTGAACGCAAATCTACTTGACCCTTTTTCAGATACAAGTACCAGCTCATGTGATCTCCTTAGATGCTAAACTGCTATTGCAAATGAAGTTCAGTCAAGCAGGACTCCTTTCCCAAAGACCTGTCAAAGGCCCTCTTCATCCCCAGGTCAAGTGCTCCAACTACCTCTCATTGCAAGCTCTGCACAGGCAATATGTATGTACTAAAACCAGAAATGAGTCACACCACCCCCTCACATCCTTCTCCCCACATTCATTGATGAGGCTCTTCACATTCTATCCTTCATTTCAGAGATGCTGAAATGGGCAAAGATAGAGGAAACTACTAAGGGTTTGAGGATGTCACCCTTGCAGTGGACACCAGCACAGAGCTTGTATCCCACCCCAATCCCAGCCAAGCCAGTAAAGGCCTACTTTTTGGACATTGTCCAAGGAAGGCACTCACTGGACCATTGAAAAGATTCTGGCTCTGTTTTCTTTACTCCCTGCATCAGGTATTGTGTACACAAGATCCTCCTGAACCTTCTCTTCTCCAAGCTAAACATCCCAGCTCTGACAGCTTCTCCTTGTATATCGGGTGGTCCAGCACTTCAGTCATTTTTGTGGCTCCTCAGAGGACTCACTCCAGTATGCCCATCTCTTCCTTCTACTGGGTAGCCAAACAATGGGCACAGCACTCCAGGTGTGTCTCACCAGAGGTGAGTAGAGAGGAACTATGACCTCCCATGACCCACTGACAGCACTATGCTTAACGGAGCCCAGGATGTCACTGGCCACCTTTCCCGTACAGAGACATTGTTGTCTGATGTGTGATGTCCACCAGGACTCCCAGATATTTCTCTGACAAGCCACTTTCCAGTCAGCCAACCCCTAGTCTGTCCTGGTGCATGTGGTTATTCCTTCACAGGTGCAAGACTCGGATCTTCCTCTTGTCAAGCTGCATGAAATTCCTGTCAGCTCATTTCTCCAGTCTGTCAAGGTCCCTCTGAATAGCAGCACAGCCCTCTGGTGTACCAGCCACTCCTCCCAGTTTCTGATGTTTCAACCATCCCTCCCACTTCTTACAGACAGTGTACTCTGTACTGTTCTCTGTACCATTGTCCAGGTCATTAATGAACATGTTAAATGGTATTGGCCTCAGTTTCAGTCCCTGGGGTCAGCCGCTAGTGCCTAGCCTCCAGCTGGACTTTGAATCACTGATCACAATCCTTTGAGCCTGGCAGCTCAGCCAGTTGTCATTCCACCTCACTGACCACTTACCTACTCCATACTTTACCAGTTTGTCAATGAAGATATGGGAAACAGTGCAGAAGGCCTCGTAAAACTCTATAGAAAAAACATCCCCTGCTTTGCCCTCATGAATGGTCTCCTTTTTAATCACAGAAGGCTGTGAAGTGGGTGAGATATGATTTCACCTTTGTAAGTCCATGCTGATCACTCTGCATTACCGTTTGGTAATGGTTTCCAGGATTAGATGCTGCATCATCTTACCAGCAATAAATGTGAGGCTGATACGCCTGTAGTTCACTGATCCTCCTTCTTGCCCTTGAAGACATTGGTTTTCTTCCAGTCCTCAGGAACCTCCCCCAGTACCATGGCCTTTCAGAGATAATCAACAGTGACCTCACATGACATCGTCTAGCTCCCTCAGCATCTATGGGTGCATCTCATCAGGGCCAATGGACTTGTGCATTTCCAGTCTGTTTACATATTCCCTAACCTGATCCTCCTCCACCAAGGATAAACCATCCTTGCACTGCATATACCCACTGGTTTCAGGGACCTGGAATTGCTGAAGGCCAGTCATACCAGTCAAGACCAAGGCAAAGCAGATGTTCAGTATCTCAGCCTTCTTCCTGGCCATTAAGAGTATGTCCCCATTCCAACTCACTGGTGTGTCTAAATCTTTCATAGTTGTCCCTTTGCTGCTGATGCACTTGTAAAATGTTCCCTTTTACCTCTCATTTCCCTTGCCAGATTCACCTCCATGTGAGCTTTCTACATGTTCCCACAGTGGCCCAAGTCACATGCCCCTGCTTCCACCTCCCATATGCTTTCTTTTTATGGTTAAGCTTTGCAAGTAGCTCTTTGTTCATCCATGCACGTCCCAGGATCAAAATGAATACTCTGAATAGACTTGTCCATGCTAACCAGTTCTGTTTTGGTTTGCTTTTAACACAGCTTGCTTTGCAAGCAAGAAAAGTGTGAGGTTACTGTGTAGTCTTGTGTTGTACCTGTCGTGTAACACAGAGCTGGGGATCTCCTGGGAGTGGAGCTGTGACCTCCGTCAGCTAGGGTGAGCAGGGAATCCTTCTTCTGAGTTGGTACCTCAACCAACAGAGCCACTGCCATGCCACGGGCACATCCTCTGCACAGAGTTGTTAAATAACAAATGGGAAACAAATTACCAGGTATTTCTACTGTGATTCATTTGGAGTGAGAGCAAGTAAATGAACCAGGAGACTCAAAGGCCTTTAGCTGAGGACAAATGACTCCCAGCTTTTTTCACTGTTTTCCAAAACAGTGTTTATCTGCACTTGAACTCTGCAACTTAAAATGGCACTGTGGGCAGGAAGGGAAAAAAGAAGTACAAATAACCTTCAATCAGTCAAGAACCTGCCTTCCTACCTTGCGTTTATCATTTTCCCAGCAGTTTCCTCATGTTTTTTTCCCAGTGAGAACAGAGCTTCACTTACAAGGGACTCACCCTCAGAGATTAAACAATGGAAGCACTACAACCACATTATTAGTAACCTGTGTACAAACTGATTAAGAAATTCCCAGCTCATCTGGCCTGTGTTTTGTCATTGCTTATTTAACATGATAGAGAGGCAGTGTCTCAGCCATCAGGGGATTTTCTCTAGTCATGGCTGACTCCTGTATCTTCAGCACTGCTGTTCTGGAAGAGTCAAGGCATGTGCTGGTGGCAGTGAAAGGCTTTTTTTCTGCCCTTCTGTGACCTATTCAATGAGGTCAAAATCTATGCCATACTCTGGATATAGTCACTGCCACCCAGACCAGAGATCAGCATTATAATTGCCTGTCAATACTATGATAGTTATCTGATTTTAATACTTATTAACTAAAATGTCTTCTGCTGTAAAGCTAAAGTTTTTTTGCTGTGCTCCAACCAGTGCTGATAATGGCTTACTCTTTTACGGTACAGCTCATTCGCTATTCACTTTCTGTAGCACCGCCAAAAGGGCTTCTTGCATTTAATTAGTTCAGAGAAGGTGGCAAGAGAGTACAAGGAACTGAGCTGCTGAACTGAAATGTAGGCTGTGAGTTAGGGACAAACCAGAAGGTAAACTGTGGCAAAATGACATCTCTCGGGCATTTGCTTTTCCCAAATGCTACAGAAACAATGTCTGGACTCGGATGCAGTACAACGGTGCAGCCACGTGGCAGAAACCCACAACTCTATGTACAAAAGCCCACAGACAGAAATCTGCACAAGCCATAGCCTGTCCTGCCTCACTGCAGGAGATGCAGCTAATGGGTCATATTGAAATGAAAAGCTCTGCCCTCTCTGCTCTCACCTGCACTTGCAATACGCCGAGTGCAGAGCCAAGCACCGATGACTGCAGCTGTCAAGGAGCAGGGGGCACCACTGATGGATGCTGTATCATCACCTGATTATTGATCACTATCAAAATCAACACATTCCTTCTTTACCCTTCACTTCCTTTCATCCTTTTTATTTTACCTGTAATCCTGGGATCTCTGTGTGATGTGGTTATGGAGAACTGGGTCCAAATCAAAGGCCTCAAAGAAAGTGGAGGGATATTGAAAGAGAGCAAGGTCTAATATCTCAAGCAAAAGGCTGTTTCCAGGGACAAAGGGCAGCAGCAGGATGTGTGGATGCAGCTCACATCCACAGGTGGGCAGCCACTGAGGTGAAGATCAATAATAGAGCTAAAGGTACAGCTTAGACCAGCATTGTGATGGGCTTTAAAAAGAGCAGCCTTATCCTACGAATAGTCTAGGTTGGATGTCTGTAAAGCAATGGAGTTGCAGTGAGCCCATCTTACAAGGGGCTGAGCATCATACAGGTTTTTGTACTGGAAACATGGCTAAGGGCTCATTGAGGCTGACAAAAAGCAAATCCATTGCCTTCAGTGAGTTCTCAAATCTGAGTTCTAGGTGCCTGAGACAGTGAGGTCTTTTCCCAATGAAGTAACCAAGATGATTACAGCAGCAGACAGACAAGATTTTTGCAGAAGAACCTGCCAGATCTTTCAGGCTTTTTATGATTTGCTGTCATACTGTCTCAGGGAAGACAAAGTGATGCTGACTGTCTAATGCCATTGATGTATGTCTTGTCAATGGGCCCCTGCGGGCGATCCCTTTCAGAGGTCCAGTCAAAAGTCCATGCCTCAGCACAGAGAGTAGACCCCAGGAGTTTAGCATACATGGAAAAGGCAGGAGGTGGCCAGACTAGGAGCAAGGGAGAAGCAGCCATCTCAATTGACAGCAGTGAAGGAAGGGAGGGAGATGAACAGAGCCTGTTACAAGCAATTCACTCTACTCCTTAATCCTGTGTTAAATGCAGAGAGGCTGAGCAAGTGCAGTGGTCAGACTGGTCAGTACAGATAGCTTCACATTGGTTGTGTGGGACAAGCTTGTGCTCGTCCCACATCTGCTACAACTTTGAAAGAAATTTTGGGAATTGTATTAGTGAGAAAAACTCCTAATGGGAGGCCAGGGCCACAGTCAGCAGCATAGGTGAGGAAGAGGGATCAGCCAGAGCAGAGCAAGACCCATGCCACAGGCAAAAAGTGAAGGCTCATAGCAGAGCAGAGGGGATGTTTCCTCACCCCATGAAGTTCATCTTGTCAGGAGTGTAGGTCTGGGACCATGGCATAACTCAGTTTCTGGGGAAACCTGTCCTAAAGAGAATCTGCAGGAGATGATAACTGTCTTGAGATTTTACACCCTTTTTATGAATCCACTGATGTTCAGTCTGATTTTTGCAGGTAGGACACTGCTACAGTCCCCTCTACACATCCGACAGAATAAAAGCATCATGAAAAGCTGGAGCTGAAGTAGAGTGCATGTCTGATTTACACTCCAGAGGCAGTGCAGTGGTGTCCAGGTTGGTGTCATCTCATTCCATGTCTTCTATCAGAACACATTCTGAGCCAGAATGAGGTCATGGCTCTTCTGTAAGCAACCATGATGATGATAAGTTGTTAGCACAGTTAAGTAGTAGTGAAGAACCTCTGAAATGTGTTTAATGCAAAGATGAGCTGCTTTTCTCTCCCATTTTACTTGGTTGGGTTTTCCTTCTTATGGCAAAGCACAGCCGTATCTTGCACTATAGAAAAAAATAAAAACAGACAATCAACTTAAAAATAGAAACTGCTGTCCTACTCTTTTAGGGGAATTTTGCCCAGAATGTACTATTTTAGTATTGATTTTTTTATATTTTTGATAGCTTAGGATATATGATTTTGAAGCTTTTTATTTTTGTCTCATATATTCAGCAGTGATGGTAGAGATGAATCATTCTACCCACTGGTAATTCTTTGTCTTCAATCACAGAAGCATTTTGTACCTGTGGTGGTTACTACTTTCTTGTACAAGAATCAGAACTCAGAACTCAGAACCTGCTAAATGCACAAAGAGCTGCGAAGTTGCCTTGTACGACCCAGCACAAAGCAAAAACCTCTCCCAATTCCTGTGTTCCTTTATGGGAAACCAAATTTAATTCTAGAGCATATTTGGATAACATTGAGAACAGTACAGCTGATCAGAACCTCTAGAAAGCAAAATCAGAATATAAACAGCAATGAACCAAGTTTCACAACAGATTACAAAGAAACACAAATATCTGATGCTCGACAGAAGCATAAAAGAACTACAAGCTGAGGCTGTCTTTTCAAACAATCAGTTCGTCAGGCCAGAAAAGGCAGTGTCTGGAATTGGTCCCACATCACTAGTCTTCTGCCAGGGTCGAGGTCAGCTCCGGGTGCAGGGAAATAATTGGGATTAGATCACTTAGCAGAGTACCAGGGGAGGACCTGCACAGCATGCCGTGTTCCTGACACAGACTACAGCCCCAGCTTCCCCAGTAAGGGGGCGGGGGCGGGGGTGGGGGTGGGGGTGATGGCTATTCTTTACCACAGCACCCCTGACCTGGATGGTGAATTGTCTCGTGACATTTGTGCTTAAATAGTTTTGTGTCCCATCACAGTGATGCACTCAGCCAGTTTTGAAAACATATGTCTCATGGAGAAAGCCTTTCCTGAAGTATTTTTTTAGAATTTAGCTGAATTTGTCATTATTTTCTCTCTCCCTGCTTCTGTTTTTGTTTTGACCAAAAGTAAATTTTATGATTAGAATCAATGTAAGCCGTCAGCTACGAACTCTGCCAAAAACCTTCATGTGGTGAGCATCACACCTTGTGCAACAAAATGATGTACAACAGACCTGCTGCCTGATTGTCTGCTTGCTATTACAAGCCTCCCCACACACAGATCTTCCTGGACAACCAACCAGTTCATACAGTTATCACAGTTTGGGCTGGGAGGAATTGTCAAAGGAAAATAATCAGAAACCAGAGCTGTGGATAACCGGCGTGACAGTGCACTGAGTGCAGACTGCAGTCATACCACATCACCAGGAAAAACCCTCAGGCTGCCATCCAGAGTCTCCTCTGCAGTGACGTAGCCAAGATAACCCAAGACAACATATCCACAGGATAAATCCTGTATCAGTCCATCACATCCCCATACAGGATTCACCTCTTCATGGACTGATGGGACAAGGAGGAAAGCAGAACATCATCCGCACATTTGGTACGATATCTATGGGGAGTGCTGTCTGTAAAACACCTTCATTGTCATGTCCCCTGCCTAGGGATCCGAATAATACACTTGAAATAATTTAAGTACATTTAACGAGTGAATTGAACTTAATTAGGATTATTTAACACTAAAAAATATAACACAGCTGAAATCTTTGCCTCAAGACTTTTATGTAGCTCTGAAAGGCTATACCCAGCTGAGACCACATTACTTCATTGGAATGGACTACCCTTGTGGTTACCATGGAGGAGGGAACTCTGTGATGTGCCTGGTCTGTGAGCTGAAGCAGAAAGACCCTGGTTGAAACCATAGGGGAAGCAGCGAGGAGCCAGCTTTCCTGCTTTACATGAAGCTGCTTGGACTCCCATCACCAGCAACGAGGCCCAGGGGAGCTCCCTGAGGAACCCTGCAACCATCTCAGAGCAGCCATCCCTGTCAGACCACTTCCACCATCCACTGTGAATGGACTAATGAGGGCACCTCAGCAACAGCACAGGTCTGGGTTTGTTATTTAAGAAGAAGATATAGAAAGGTGTCAGTAAGGAGAAAATTGCTTACTTGTCTTGTTCAGGACTGTGAAAAGCCCAGACAAGAAAATGCAGTGAGTGACCCCAGGGCCTGGACTGTGCAAATTTAATGATCCAGTCCATCCAGGTCAGGCAGAGGCAAGGAATTTTGCAAACAGGGACTCCAAATGGCACCTTTATTTCAGTAAGATGAAACGAGCCTTTTCTAAGTGAATGCCGGCTTGCTGTGGAGAAGCAGCTAGTTGGCTGACTTGTTTCTTGGGTCATGCAGGCCCTCTGGAAAGGCAGTGCAAAGCAGCAGGGGTGTTGACACCTGAAGGGTAGGAGAACCACAGCTGTGGTCCTGCAGACAAGCCCTTGGCTGGTGCATGCTGCCCTGAGGCCCTACAAAGGTGAGCTCAGTCTTGCTGTGGGAGATAGGCAGTATCTCCTCTGGGCAGCAGTCATGGCCACCTTCCACAGCTCAGACAAGAAGGGGATGCAGGGCTGAGCCCTTCTGGCCAGGCAAAGTCAACCCAAGAAACTGCTTGAGCAGATCTTTCTGGTGATCTTGATGTCTGTGGTTTTATCCTGCACTTCTATTTACAATATGTCTGCCAGAGGGAGAAGAGAAGGTTGTCTTACGTCCCTCAATTTTAAAATCTCTTGCAGAAGGCAATCCTCCTCCTCCTTCCTTCTGTGCCTGTCATGTTTGTCACCTTCATTACCTGCACCCCTCCTTTTTATGGCATTAGCAAGTCAAAGTCACCAGATCAACATGAATATGAGCCTATGGGGTTTGTGTCTGAATTTTCAGATTGTTTATTATTCTGTTCCTGACACACCTGACATGGATCAATCTTTTTTTTTTTTTTCTGTTTCTGCAAAATGGTCTATCTGCGATGCAAACTATTTTCTTTTTTCTTCTCTCCCTGGGCAGGAGCAGTGGTTGTATCTAACTCAGAACCCATCAGTATGTTCAGGTTGCTTCAATTGTTGCTTTCATTGTGTACCGTCAATTTGCAATGCACTTTCCTAAATTGAATTTCAACTACCTTTGGGTTGCGCAATAATCAGTTTTGCTAGGGGCTTTCTGATGTTTCTCATAATGCTCTCCAGGCCTCAGTAATCTAAATCATTCTGTACCATCAGGAAATTTGCCATCTAACTAGTCCCCTCCCTCTTCTAGGTCATTACTGAACATGCTGAGGCACATCTGCCCTAGTGCTTCTCCTTAGGGTACCTCGCTATCGACTGCTTTATGTGCTGAAAACTAGCTGGTCTTGTCTGCTTTTTGCTTCCTGCCTTTTAACTACTTTTTAATCTCTGACAAAACTGAAGACACCTCACCTCCACTCCCCTAATAGCCCTGACCAAAGTCTTCTGAAATCCTGATTAAACATCAGTGCTGCTTCTCCTTTCCCCCATGGTGTGTTACCTCCCCCAAAGGACCAGCCCATTTCTGCCTGGCTCTGCATGCACTTCTAGATGCTTTCTAACTCTGCCTTTACAGTTTTCATTTCCCTTCTTCCTGGTAGGAAATGCAGCACACACTGTTTAATGCTGGGCATCCTTTTTAACAAGCACGTGCACTGTTCATCACCTCTGTGTTTTGAGGCAGAAAAGACCACTCTTTTATTAACGGCTTGATGTGACAAGATGTTACATGCAGATGTATGATTTATGAGGTTGTAAAGCATCAAAAAGGTAACAAGTAGAGGGGCCCCTTACCTCTAATAATTTAATTACCCCAAGTAATTCCACAGCCTTGAATGTTCAGGAACTCCTGAGACTTGGTTTATATTAAAATTGGTCAAGCATTCAAAAAATCAGTCCAGTGGTATTTCCACATTTAAAAGCCTCAAATCTGATTTGTGAGGCTTGGTGGGGCTCTGCAGCAATACTCAGGTAAGCGGGAGGGGAAGGGCTTTTTCAGAAGTGGTTTTTCATTCTGGAGCAGGTGGAGTTTCAGGGACAAGAAGGTCTGCCATCCCAGGTCACAGCACAGGGAGGTGGCGACAGGGCTCGGCGTGCAGGGGACGGGGCAGACCCGAAGCCTCCACAGCAGTAGGGCTGTGCGAGGGGCCCAGGAGTCTTACCCCACCACCACCACCCCCCGCTGCCTCCTGCCTACTGCTGACTTTCTGCAGGGGCAAGCAGCTTTCTCTCTCTATCTCTGCTTCAGTTCCCTGGATGGAACGTGAAGATCACAACATTCCTTCTGTCTTGCCTGCTCAGATTGTACAATTCTGATCTCTTCCAACACCTTCTGGTGCTGCTACAGCTTCAGGTGGGCTACAGCCAGTACAAGATGATACTTTTTTTTTTTTTTTTTTTTAGTATATGTAATTCCTGCCTCAATAGTCTCATTTTAGTAATTTATTACTATTGAATGTCTTACATTTTTTGAGACCATTGCCTCTATAGCTCATGCTTACTAGCTATAGCTGTAAGAAAAAATAAACTCAGAATACTTATTTTCCAATAACTTCTGCCTTTAAGGCCAAGGCTAAAATATCATTTAGCATCCCTGCAATGTGACTGACCATTTCACACTCTAATGGTCTAGTACAGACTCTGACTGTCTTGCAAACTTCATATTTCTGATACACTTCAAATAATTTATTATTGCCCTTGGTATCCCTTGCTACTTGCTCTTCAAATTTCCTTTTATCCTGCTTCCACTCTGGCAGGTAAGATATAAGAAGATTAGTTTCCAGTCCATTAGCATTACAAGAGCTGGATTTCCATTTCTTAAACAATATTTTTGGTATGAATATAATCCTACTCTTTGCCATTTAACTAGAGTGCTTTCTGTTTCCTCTTTTCGCTTCTGAGTGATACATCCTTCTTGCGACTTTCTGTGTTAAAGACAGGTGTGTGCTGTAGCCTAATGTGTGTATATCAATGCAGGTTATATATAATATTCAAAAGTGTTTTACACGCAAAATCCATTTTCTCCTGTCTCAAAAACTGTTCTGGAATACTGCAGAAAAAGGTGCTGCATTGCATATTCGGTAGGAAATTTCAGAAATTTCCTGAAACATGCATCACCCGGTGCAGACAGTGCCTTTAAATACCTTTCCCCTTGAGAAATCTTGACTACCTTGGATCCCAAACAAAATACTTATGCATCAGGCTACATGCAGAATTTTCTCACCACAAAATGATGAGCCCCAAATCTAGGCATGCATCCAGGACTAGTCATGCAGCTCCTGCTGGAGCAAAGTATAGGATGCGAGAAAGGGTGCCTTGCTACCCATGCACGAACAGTAATGCCAGGACATATGAGCAGGGCAGAAAGGCTGAAGCAGTCACTCTGATAACATGACTGCATTTGCCAATCATCAGGCTAGAAGTTCCTGCAGATTCAGCGTCCAGTCCAAATTGTCCCATGCTGATGTCATCTCTTGTCCCATGGAGATTTTTATGTAGGCAGAGTGAGGAAGTATAGGGGCAAGTAAGCCAAGGTCCTGCGATGTCACCAGCTGCAGCCAGGTTAAATGAAAGGCTGACCTACAACTTAAAGGGCTACCAGGGTCAGTAAGTGTGGTTTCCAGCATGGCCTCTGGGAACAGCTTCTCAAACTAACTCACTTCAAGCAATCAAAGTGCAGAAACTTAGCAAAGAAAGAAATAAGAGGGACCAGGGACTTCACTCATTTCTGCTTGCATGAACTGCGCTCATCTCAGCTATAGTTCAGCCCAATATGCAGGCACTTGCAGAAAACATAGGCATGGATCCCATGATGTTATCAGGACCATTTTTTTAGGTTCCAATGTACATTTGTTTGCTTTTGTGACCTAAAGAAACACAGCCTTCAAAAAACCCTTAGCAAAGCAGCTCTCCCAGCAATCCACTTCCCTGATGGGTATGGCAGCAAACATCACCGTTTCTTTTTCACCTGTAGCTCATTACCAGTCTCGTCAGAGAGCTATGTTCCACTGAAATGGGATGCAAAAAATTACGAGTGACTCTTTTTGATCATAAAAAATAGAGCTAGGAGTTTAAAACAATCTTATTTTCCTGGTGATCAAAGACTAAGAATCAGAGAATTTTGGTCTGGTTTTTGAGACCAGTCTGCATCATAAATGTTGAGTTTGTGGTAGACTCCTCAGTTTACATCACGTACAGAGAAGCCCAGGTGGGTAAACAAATTCCAGAAATTCACCTTTCTTAGGCATCCAAGATAGTTTGCTATGAATTCAGTGTCAGCTCTGAAAAATGCTACCATTTCTCACCAGAGAAAGTAATTTAACTAGCCATCCTTCTGAATTTCTAATTATGAGGGAGAAACTAGCTATGTCTTACAAAAACGTCTCTGTACTGATTATTGCATACATTCTACAAGTGTTCATTCCTTTCTGAAGCTTTTGAACACAGCAAATTTTCTCTTCCCTCAGCTCTCCATAATGCTGCTATTGCCTTTAGATGCACTACATTGCTCTGTCTTGAAAGCTGCTAGAAGCTGCCAGACCATGTTAACCTTAGTGATAGAACTTTGCAGCAGCAAATAGCTAATTTTAAACAGAAACTGTAAGGCCAATTGTATTTTTCAGTTTATAAATGGCAAGGAATTGCTTTTTGCCATTTTGTAGTCCAGACTGCAGGCTGAGAAAAATATCCCTGGGACTCCAATATCAGAAGCAGTGCAGATCTAAGTGGGGGGTGGGAGGTGATGGTATCTGATTGCAGACCAAGCCTTATGAATCTCAATCATTAACAATTAAAATCATACACACCAAGGTGTCTTTCCCACGTTGGGCTATCATGTTCTATCAGCCAACAGTGTCAGCCTGCTCTGCAGCCCCAAAGCTAAGTGCGGCAAAGGCTTGTTTGCTGGTGATGCAAGGCCATGAGAGTGAAAAGAGTGAGCCTTCCCCCTTTGGCTATCAAAGGAAAACAGAGGGAAGTGCAGAAGGGCAGCTGCAGGTGCCTTTCTAAGAAGGATGAGGAACAAAATCACAAAGATGAAGCAGCCAAGCTCACTTGGGATTATGTGCTTGGATTGCACATCCCTGCATTTTGCATACCCAAGCAGAGCAAATTGTGTTCAAAACTCTCCTCATTCAAACACTGCTCTGTAAATCAGGCCTCTGGGAGGTTGTGCTGAATGCTCCAGGTTTGTGGATGTCTCTGGAAGTCTGGGTGTGCACTGATGTGGCTCCAGCTCCCATCATGGGCTGCACAGCCCAGCCACATCATAGTGCATAGTGCTGGCCCCACATGCCTTCCCATACTGCAGGAGTGGCAAGGATGCCTTGACCTCCTTCAAAGGGTCTGGCCAGTGCCAGTGGTTTGCACCCTGTGCCTCACTACAGTCCTGCAGTGCAAAAATTATGGATTCCAGGTAAGCATTTTTCCTTCATTTCCCCATGGTTTCTATGGAAACCAATCCCACAGCCCTTCCCGAGTGAAAGCAGAAACCGCAGTAGCGCTCTTAAGTGGGAGATATGCCCATTTTCTGTATTGGCCAAACGTTTACTCCACTTACGTTACAATAGCTTCAAGACACACAAAGTGCTACGTGCTTTGGGAGATCCTGCCCCTTAGTCCAGTGGGGTTGTCTCTGCCTTATCAGACTGCGTTCTTCAAGCAATAGTTTGTCACACCTGCCAAATTTTACTTTTGAAACTAATTTATGTACATGACAATGTTCAATTCAGCCCTGTAGTTCAGCAGCACATGGTGATAGAGATCTCCTGGCACAAGATCCCTATAGTTCCCACATGCATTAATTTATTCATAGGAAATGCAAAGATGGAATTTTTGTAAGAATAAAAAGTCATTCCTAAGTACTTAGTCATTGATGAATATTTATAAATGATGAAAAAACCTTCATTAAAAAGGTAGGCTGCAACCTTTAATGATGACAGGCTAGAGATGTTAGAAATCTCTAATCACAAGCAGAGATTTTCTCTGAAATGCTGCTTGCACAACACACCTGACAAAGCAGTCAGCAAACTGCAGGAAGGGGAATGACACCTGGGGCACTCTGTTCCTCACAGGGCCTTTGGAGCAGCCTTGCCACATCCTCTGCACCCACATCTGACCGCATCCCTCACTCACACCCACCTCCCACCTGGCTTGCTCTGTCCTGTGTGGCTTCAAACTCAGCTGCAGCAGAACGTCTTCGCTGTTGAGACAGACGGAGTAAAACGTACCTAGTACGCTCTGAACAGGATGTGCCCAGCGTAGCTTTCCATGAAAAGAGTATTCAAGGCAATAGAGGGAAGTATGCTGTAAAAGTCAGCTTGCTTTGTCAAGCTCCAGCCAACACAGGCAGCAAAAGGCTTCCTGCTCCCTGGTATTCAGCAAGCACACTCAGGCAGCAACTGATCCAGCAGCTGTTTGACGATGCTGAAAAGGCTCCTGCTGACTTCATGCAACAGCTGACTCATGCCTGAGTAAAGACTGGTGGGAAATGGTCAGCTGCAGGGATCCTTTCCCTTAATCAGAAGGATTTTCTGCATGGAGAATGGGAGGAATAAGTAAGTCAAGCCCTTTCCATCCCAAGGAGTGCTTTTGGTCAACACAATTATAATTAGCTGGAAATAAACTGGAGTATAAAGGGACTGTAGCTTCAACAAGTGAAAAATATTTTAATCCCTCTTCTGTAAGAAATAGGGGATCTTATAAGTCGAATAAACTGGAGGATCTTAGAAACATTTAAGTGCAACAAGGCCTGTAGCTCAGGACAGTATTCTTCCCATAAACACCAACATAGTGACAGAGAAGTGAAGAGGTCATTGTCCTTTTTGCAGCAACATGGCCAATCTACCAAAGCGTATACTGGTGTTTTGTGGGCAGCAGAGCAGTTGCAAAGCTGACAGCATCCCCAAAATGTAAGAGAGGAAAAGGCCTTCTCAAAGCCTAAGGAGGGCAGACTTCTCTGCACAGGCTCTGCTTGGTAATGTGCTGCTGAGGTTCATGCCATTTACCAGGGCAGATGCTTTTTACAGCAGAAAGCAGGACAGTGAAACACAAAGAACTGGGAGTGCAATACAAACCACACTGCATGAGCCTACCAGCATTGGAGGGACAGAGACAAAATCTCTGCTCATAGATTTCTGAGGTACATTCTGGAAATGAATTTAGAAATATAATGTCCTAAAATGACAGACCCAGTCACAAAACATCTGCCTGAAGAGGCAATACATCTGCCATTTGTCTGTTAGTCCCCAAAGTGAGGTGAGGCTGGGACCCATCTGTTAGGTTGTTTCTAAAAGACACGTGAGATACTGACAGCTGCTCATAGCTTTCATGTGGATACTGAGACCATGTCTTCTGAAATGTTCAAGAAGTAAATACAAATGTGTAGTTGACATAAAGGGCATCCAGCAATAAAAGCAGAATGGCCTCCAAACAGAAAGCAGTTACAAAAACTGATGTTTTCTCATTCAGCTATGAGGTCTCCAGGGAATCTGAACTCCTGCGAGGAGCTCATGACACTTCCATGCCAAGAGGCTGTTCCAGTCACTTCAGCTAACCTTCCATGTCACACCAATCAGGGAACCTTACTGCTGCTCCATGTCACCTGGACAACCTCAGGTGACAGTCACTGGCTGAGACAGACCTGTAAGCCAAAACACTTTTGTTTCCTGTCTGTATCTGTTGCGCAGGCTAAGTTAACAGCACCACGGGTGGAGCTAGAGATGAGACTAGAAGTCATCCTGCTGACCTACTGTTGGGACCATATCACTCACTCAGCCGGAGATAACAGGTGGATTTCAGGGCTTCATATTTTGGGAGGAGTCAGTAGGCATCTAGTGTCTCTGTTTGGAAATTACACCCTTTGCTAATACTCTCTCTCCATGACAATCTCATTAAATCTTCCTTCAGTGACCAACATACCCTATTTTTGGTTTCTCCTAAACTCCAACCTCCCCTTCTTGTTTGCTGGCCTGTGCCAAAAGCAATTGCCTCTGCACATCCATTCCCTTGGCTGCTTACCTAATTACCATCTCACTCCTTGTTCCTGGAGCTACCTCCTGAGCCCCTTGTCATTCTCTATTTACTTCCTTGATATGTCTGAGTCTCTGCTGCCGAACCCTGTGGTACACACCTATTTGCAAGTCTGTGATAAGGGCAGCTCAGGGCTTCTTTTGTCCAAGCTTTCCTGCAAAGAGTCTGCCCTCCCTCACTTCATAGTCCTCCTAAATAGCAGCATCAGCCCTATTATTTACAATGACTCAAGATGATTTGCCCTCTTTTCCTAATATGTGTTGACATATCCACCTGTTCCTTCATGTGGGGACTGTCCTTCTTGGAGATCTCCAAGTGCTTTGCATAGGCTATGCATAAACTGAAATAAATGTAGTTTGTTAAAACAATGATAATCTAAGATAAGGATTGACATTTCCAGATTTCCCTAAACTAGGAAGGACCCTGAACTGCGGATTTCAAAGCTCCCACAAGCTGTGTCTGTCTACCTGCCAGGCTACTTATGCTATTTTATTACAGCATGTTTATGCAACTAACACGGCAAATATGATTTGCATTCCCACTGCCCCAATAACATAACAAATTCTAGCTGCAGTAGCATTTTTATTCCAACAGTAAAGATCTTTTCCCCCTAAAATGGAATATACCCACCTTCGTAGAATGCCACGGTAAGCTTGCCAATCTTTTGTTTGTTCATTCCCTTGGGGACCAAGCTGTGCCTAATGTTTCAATTACCTTTCTTCTGCTGCAGAGATGATTGGATTTGGAGTTTCAAGGGACTGTGAAAATACCAGATATCTAGACAGAAAACCAATACCTCAGGAGCCAACAATTTGCTGGGCATATCTTACAGCACTTAAACAACTTAACTCTTGGCAGTTAATGGCCCTAATGGTATATTTATTAGACAAGTAAAGGAAAGAAAAGAAAATGACATGAAAGTTTAATGAAGACACTAATAAAAGACACATGAAAATGCTGAATTCTCTTTTCTGCTCAGGAAATACTAAGTGGCTCTTGTCAACCACATGTATATCTGATAAGTGAGTTCAGTTAATCAATAGACTTTATTGCATTTCCTAGCATAAAGAAGTTCTTACTCTAAAATAAGGAGGATCTAATTAATCTAAACATACCAAGTATAAGAGTGTGATGCATTTGTTTGCTGGAATAATGCATCTAGCTCAAAGACTAATTTATAACTGAATACTGAAATGATAGTGCCTGCACTTTTATAAAAAATAGATTATTTTTTTCTTGTGCGAACAGTGAAATAAGCCTTCAATTGAAGAGAATTATTCCTGTTCCCCGCCGATTGATTCACCAGAGCTGTTGCCTCTAGTGGTAGTAATGTGAATTTCAGCTCGGCAAAGCCACGTCCTTGCTCTAAACTGACTTCTTATGCTCTGTGTGGTATCTGGATGATTTCCTCTCTCGGACGAAAATCCAAAGTAGAATAAGGAAGGCAAGCAGCTTATAGAAGTGTTTTCTTCTTGCCATCAGCTAACTGACACCAGTTTATAATCTCCCGACGGTCAAATGCTGAGTACCAGTCCCCAGCATGCTTATGGAAAACACACATGTCTAAAGTCCGATCATCATTTTTTGAATAGGGCACAGGACATTGTAGATACAGAGGCCAGTTCATACCAGCTGGTATGAAGCTGGTATGACTGGTCACTGCTGAGCCTGACAGCTGTCTGGTTTTTGCAGTTCTGAGAGGGGCTACTCGTGATTTGGAGTGTCTTGAAATTCTCTTCTCACGTATGTGTCTAATATTCGGTTCCCAGGTGGTAACCAACCCAGACCACAGCTTCCCAGGCCTCAGCTCCAAATCACTGCCAGGCTAACCAAAAGTGGAAATTTGATGTGCTAGCCAGAACATGTGGTATCAGCTCACTCTAGCTGCAGAAGGACAGAACCAAGAAGCCTTCTGGCACAAAAACCAACCTGGCAAAATATTTGGGATAGACTTGAACTGACAGAGTGATTTTACAGGCGTCATGTGGCTGTGACATCTTTTAATTTGACAGTAGTGGACTTACTTAAACCCAAATTCCCTACACTGTAAGACAACAGCTGTCAGGTACCATCCAACAGCGCTTTTTTGACCAAAATAATTAGTCAGATTTCAAGTGCTAGTGTCCAACATCTCCAGCTACGTGAAGCCTTCACTCTGACCATAGCTGCCTTGGGGTTGCCACCCTAAACCTGGAAGCTCAGCTGCTCTCTCTCACAGGTGACAGTGTCAGGTTAGGACATCAAAAGGAATATCTGTGTCTAAAGATGCAAAGAAGCAGTAGCACAAAATGAATGATAAAATACAACATGTACTTTCTTTATTCACTGCCAAACCAGAGAAATCAGCAGTTTCAGTTCCAAAATCCTCTTAGAGGGCCAAGTTCTAGGATTTGCAAAGACTTGCATTTTACTCTATTATTTATTCTCATTACCTCTCTAACTGAAGAATGGCTGGTATACATGGTGGTGATCATTCACATCTTCAGAAATGTCATATTACTTTTGGAAGAGGAGAAAAAGTATTAGCAGAGAAGGTATAGCACAAAAAGGCTTCACATTTGACCAAGAGGAAGGTAAGGAATACGAGATGTGCACAGAGCCCTGATCAGCCTCACAGGGCTGAGTTTGTCAGGTGTCTGTCAGGCTTTGCAGCTCACCCCCAACAGCAAATAAGCACAGAACAAAACATTAGCATTTTGCCTTTCACCACAGGGCAGTCTTATTCATCACAGACCCTTCCCAAGCTGGGGACAGCTGCAAAGTGTGGAGGGCAGATGAGTGGATGGCTAATGAATCCTGAGGATCAGACCCTCCAATACACAATTCAAATCCACATCATGGGATAAAAGTTATTCTGTTACACGTACTAACTCAGTTTATATGATACAAGCTATATTCAGCTCCATAAATGACAGCAATATCTGGCAATCCTGCTGTGCTACTTAGAAGATTTTATCCCATCCTTCATGGAAATATTGATGAGTAAACAAATTCTTTATTCTTACTTCTGCTTTTGGAAGCTAGGATTTTAAAGTACACTGAACAACACAATTTGTACACACCCCAAGCAGACAGATGGCTTAATAAAATATGGGCAGTTCAATTGCCTGTGATGGGAAAAATATCTAGCTTCTGAAAAAATACGTACCTGCATGATTCACTTATTAGCTGCAAGAAAAGGTGCTCTCTGGCTCTCTACTAAAGTTAACGAGCCTTTCTCCATATTAATATCTTCTTCACTGATTGCAGTCCAAGAGGCTACCTGCCATGGTAACTAACTTAATCGGGGTTTTGTATTTTTTTATATAATGTGCTGTATTAAAGAATGAAAAACAGCACAGTCTAATAGCCTTACAAGGGAACAGGATCATTTGAAAAACGGTTATCAGATTAACAGTTCAGCAAACACGCTAAAGCAACCCTCCCAGCAGACAGGGAGGAGTGACACAGCCCCTCCATGCAGCTCCTCAGTTATGCAAATGAGGCTGAAAGGGATGATTTGCATAATGACTGGAGAAGCTCCTCCATAAGGGCTGAGTCCTCGCGGTGCCTTACTAAACAGCTTGGGATCTAGGTAAGGGGATGCCTCTTCCAACAAGACCTCGTCTCCCCACCCCAGGTTTTACTCGGCTGGGGCTCACAGGCACCTCTGTGCAGGCTCACATTTTTCACGCTCAGTCCTGTTCCACGGTAAATTTTTTATGAAAGTTTGAGCTGAAGCAGCGCAGACATTTTGCATACAAGACAAGTAGATAAAATACACTTTCCCACAATAAAAAATGAATGCTACCTGCTCTGAAAAGCTTCCATTCAAAACATATGGCACCAGGAAAGTGAAATTTAACAGCAAAAGAAGACTGATTGTGATAAAATGCCTCATGGAGGCAGATGGTGCACATGCTGTGCTCATCAAAGTTGGGAAGGGCATCGCTAAGGGCTGGTGGGAGATGTGCCGAACCGAGCTTAGCTGTGGGCTAAACCACCAGCTGCCCTTGGCCTTGCAGGCTTCCCTTCGAGGGGTGGCTCCTGTTGGGACGGTGATCCCTCCCGCATGAAGAAATGCTCTTACCAAGCAATTTTAATGGACACTCCCTCAATCACTTCTAACTGTGGAATTAACAAGCTTTATTGTTTTGACAAAACAAGGTCCCCAAAATCTGAAATGTTTAAACATGGAAATTATTTCCATCTCTTTCCCCTGTTTCTCAAAAATTGCACTTCAGTGCTTTGCCTGTGCCTTCTTCTCTCAGCTCCTGCCTGATTATTTAGATTGCAAAACCTCTGGAGAAGGGATTGTCTCTTATAACAGGTGTCAGCAGTGCCTAACACAATGGAGTTTTTATTTTAGATACTCCTGGGCACTAATTAAAATAATTAATAATAGCACAGTTAGGCAATTCCATGGGATATCCCCATTGTACTAAAATATCTAAGCAGCAAAAGGAAGATCTCAAAGTCAGTAAAGAGCCACATTGGTGCTAGATGTCAAACATGAACCATTTTCCCATGTGATGCTATGATGAACTGTTCTGCTGTTTATTCAGCTACCATTTTTGAACCGCAAAATACAGACATTCCCAAGCACTCAATAATCAGATCAGACATTCTGCTCCCTCACCCAGTCAATCCCACTTGACTTAAGCTCCCAGGATTTGTTAACACATCCATTTTGAAGGTGCTGCCACCATTGAAAGTGCATGTATTCGGAGACAGATGAATGGGGTCCTAGTCAAATTAAAAAATTTCCTCCCAGGAGAGTTCATTTCTGCACCAGTTTTTGATTTTCTGGTTGAGTGATTGACAGCAAAAATTGCACATCCCATTAAGATGTGAAAAGTCAATAAAAATCTGTTTAAAAATTTCTGATTATTTGCTTCATAGAAGTGGTTCTGCTCACTCGAGAATGAATGCAGCTTGACTCCCATCAGTGCTGTTTGCAGCGTAGATCTACTAGCACTGAGCAGAGGCTGATCTCACAGCGCTGCTGCCCTCCCCTCGCTTGGCACACAAACGGGGACCCTCTCTCCTCTCTTTTCTACCTGGATTTTCCATAATATTTTTGCACTTAGCATCCTCCAAAACCCTGGTCCTCTGCCAAATCTAGGTGAAAGTAGCTGGTTCAAACAAGGAGGTTGGAGAGAGGTTGTGACAGGCAGAAAAAAATGTCACTGCACGTGGGACAGGAGCATTGCAAAAATATCCCACGTCTTTGTGTACATAACAGGCACAGCTTTCACTTTGCCATGAGGAGTGGAAAAGAAGGAAATATACTGGTTCTTTTCCTGTGAATAGGGACAACCTGTGCTGAGCCAGTGGGTGCACCCGCAAGCAGGTCAGAGATGCATCCGCCCCCGTGAGCAGCAGCACACTCTCTCCTCACACCATAGCATGTGCCACTGGTGGCCCTCAGAAGCCGTAACCCCGAGCAAGACTGCCTTGTTGTGTTATAGCCACACACAATGGGAAACCCAAACCTGTTACAGTCCCTGTCTGTGACCGAGGGGTGAATGAGATGGCACCCACCTGGGCCCTTTTGTCTGCCCCTATATCACAGTGCAGCACCAGAAGAAAGGGAAGAACTGCAGAACCACCATGCATCCAGGATCTCCCATAGCTCCACTGACACAGACAAGGGACATAGCAAGTCATTTATTTGTGCACATGAGTAAGGAGTTACATATGCATTTTGAAAACTCTTTCTTATTGCTTCCATAGTGCCTGCATCCATCTCCTTTCATAATACTCCATCATCATTGTACTTTCCCCTCCAAAAGCTGCCAAAAGCATCCTGGTACTGAACTGCTCAGAAATATATGTGCTGTTACATCATTCATACATACCAGCCTCCACTCTGATTCTTCATGCATGGAGACTGCTGCTGGATTGTATTGTATTTTCTGTTGGACCTGTAACAGAGGGAGCCAGAGTTCTTCTCTTTAGAGTTTGCAAACAAATTGAAACCTGCTAGGTATTAGTATATCCTACCAAATTGCAATGCCACAAAAGATTCTTTCATGTTTGCTTTAGGTTGAGATCATTGCTGACTACTATCCTGATTGCTACCCTACCAGCGCATATACACTGATCTCATCAGTAGTCCATTGTTGCCAAATCACCATACTTACAAGTTGTATAATATTTGGAATAGATTTTTTTTTTTATCTGTTCTAGCCCCAGAGACTGGATTCAGGGGAAAAACAATGTTTTCATGAGGGGAAAGATGAGCCAGCAGTGTGCCCAGTGGCCAAGAAGGCCAACAGCACCCTGGCTTCTGTCAGAAACGGTGTGGCCAGCAGGAGTAGGGAAGTGATTGTCCCCCTGTACTTGGCACTGCTGAGGCTGCACCTCAAATACATTGTTCAGTTTTGGGCCCCTCAGTACAAGACATTGAGGTGCTGGAGCATATTCAGAGAAGGGCAACAAAGCTGGTAAAGGGTCTAGAGCATGAGTCTGATGAGGAGCGGCTGAGGGAACTGGGTTTGTTTAGCCTGGAGGAAAGGAGGCTGAGGGGAGACCTTATCGCTCTCTACAGCTACCTGAAAGGAGGTTGTAGCCAGGTGGGTGTTGGTCTCTTCTCCCAAGTAACAAGTGATAGGACAAGAGGAAATGGCCTCAAGTTGCACCAGGGGAGGTTTAGATTGAATATTAGGAAAAAATCTCTTCACCAAAAGGGTTGTCAAGCATTGGAACAGGCTGCCCAGGGAAGTGGTTGAGTCACCATCCCTGGAGGTATTTAAAAGGCACGTAGATGTGGTGCTTAGGGACATGGTTTAGTGGTTGGACTTGGCAGTGTTAGGTTAACAGTTGCACTTGATGCTCTTAAGGGTCTTTTCCAACCAAAATGATTCTATGATTCTCAGTTCAAGGGAAAGAAGCTTCAAAATGTGAGGTTACTACAGAGTCAGACACCAGAAAGCAAATCATAGAAACATAAAACATATTGATTTTTTTTTTAAATCCCATTATTTGAAAGCTGATTTCCTAGATTTTTGGCATGTAACTCATGGTCTTTCAAATACTCATCACTCAAGTACCAGTGGTTCACTTCCTTATTAATAATAGGCTGATGGATGTAGAGAGGGACACTGAAGGAATGGAAAAGCAGCAGGTCAACGAGAAAGAGCAAATACATGCTCTGCCTGGTGGGACTACATACTCTCCTGAGCTCTCTAAGTGCTCCATCTTCTGCTGAAATCCCTCCTCAAGGTTTCTGCAGGTCCCTTGCAAAAGCATCTCAGAGGCTTTCTGCAACAGCCTCACAGGATAAAGAGCCCAGGGGTGCTTGTAGATACACAAAGCCATGAAGGAGGCAAGATGCATTATTACTCTTGACACTAGTCACTCGTGACACCTAACCCTGTTCTTCAGCCTCCAATCAGGGAATAGATTTTTTTTCACTTCCTATTTGGCCATGATTGAAGGAAACAGATGCTCTCCTCCTCCCATACAGACATGAGAGAGCTATTCTGTTCCCTAGATTCAGCTCTTGCCTTGATGCCTTCCTCTCCAGACACAGGGTCAGAGTTGTTGAGGCTACAGGGAGAGTTGCCTTCCTCTCCAGGCAGGAGGCTGCTACGTGGAAAAGCCACAGTGAGGCCATGGTGTCCTGGCATCAGGGCAAGGGAGGGTCGGGAGCTGGGAGATCACTGTGCTAAGCCTGAAAATCTTCATTAGAAGTTTGCTCAAATCAGGAGCACACATGGAACAGGAACAAGATTCAAAGCAAATCCATACTCACATCTAAGCTTGGATGACACTGTGTATGCGCAGCACTTTCCAGGATTAATCCCTTGGTGTCTGAGCCTGAACCAAGGCTTCTGTTCTCTCAGGGCCCCAGTCCTCAAGGTGCTAAGGCCAGCGACAGCTGTGGGTGTAGGTTCGTAAATCATGCACACAGCCCTCTGCCCTCCAAAATGGTCTGTCCGTGCCACGGTCCACATGCACACACAACTGAGAGACTCCTCTGCTCTGATGAGCCTCAAGAGTATGCAATTTCTTCCTGGCTCCCGGGGCTGGAATGAGGTGAACACTGTGTTTCTTGCTCCATGGACCTTGATAGCTCCAAAACTACCACTGATCTTTATTTGCTGATCGTATATTTTTAAGATTGTATCTTGATGACAGAGAACAGGGAGCCAGGCTTCAGGAGAAATAATGATGTGATTGTAAAAGTTTTCAAAAGAGGACACGCATTTAGAGAGAAAGCTGAGCCAGCTACATGTCTGTCGATTTAGGTGTATTGTATGCACCACAAATTACACAACAAACATAAACACAGGGCTTGTTTCAGTCTCCGTTACAGAGGTACACCATGATTCTAATCAAGTTTCAAAAAAAACAGCATCAAAAAAATCTTGTCATTTCTTGTGGGTGGTGGCAATGTACCCAGAAAACATACTTCTCTGCTGCAGTCACAGTTGTGTTTTTAGAAAGGCTTGAGCCCACTCATTATCCTTGAAAATAGCTTGGGGCAAGGGGAAGGGGAGAGCTGGCGGTGGTGTGTCAGCAGAAATAATGTCTACACCAATGTCTACAAGATGATGGTACCTCCTGGTCTCTTCCCAGCTCCCCAAGTAAAATAAGAAGTTGCTAAAAGCCCAGACAAACCTCCAAAAGCATGCCTCATTCATGTGTTGAAAAGGATCTATAGCCTGGTCAGAAACAAAACCTTTGCTTTCTTGCACTGTTCAGGAGAAGACAGCAAGGACAGCTGGAGATGGACGCACCGAGACCAATAGTATACCTGAAGGAAAGGCTCACAAGGCATTGCTCTCCTAAGGAAAAATTCCACCCTGAGAGAGATTCTCCTCCATCCCCCAGGAGCAACAGTGTGTCTGAAAGGAGGCTGAGACCCATCAAGGCTTTCTGCAGTCTCACACTCTGCTTGGAGGTAATCTTTTCCTCTCCTTCTCCTGGTTCCCTTTTTTCCTTTTATTTCCTTCCTGTAAGTCTCTAATAATAAAAGCGTGGCATAGGAAGGTCTTCCGTTTGCTACCTTCTTTGATGATGTGTGACATCCAGCTACAGATGTCAGAGGATGTTAACAGGAGGATGGAGGACAGTGGAGGGATGACCAGAATGGACACTACAAAGGAAGAGCAATGAAGAGAGGCAAAGTATTAGAATAAAAGTGATGCCAAAGTACCACTAGCAATGAGATATGGAAGTCAAAGAGCTCATGGAGTGAAAGGTATGCTCACAAGAAACCTCAGTGTGCTGGGAGAGTGATTAAGAACACCCTGCCCCCACCCCCCAGGGCAATGAGACCTTTAAGGGACACCTGGGGGAAGGTGAGTGTAGAGGCAGTAGGGTACAATATTTACTAGTGCCAAATCTCGTGCTGGACACTACTCCTCTGTAACGGAAGGGACATGTAGCCACTGGCATGATCTGTGCCCTTCCCCATCATCCGCCTAGAGAGGAAAGTTTATTCATAAACAGCCACATGCTCTAAGCAGTCCAGTACAGCAGAAGCTTTTGGGAGAGGGAAGCAGAAAATAAAGTTCTCTCTCCCAGAGGTCTTTGGAAATCAGGCCATATGCAAACAATTCTGAGGATACAAGCATGGCTTTCACTTTAAACAAGCTCATATTTCATAGGAGAACAGGAAAAAACAGTGGAAATAAGCTACCTGAGATGCTGGGCACCACTGGTGAACATATTCTGGGTTTCTGTTCCTTCATCCTTGTACTTTACCAGCTCTCATGTGGCTGTGAAGGGAAGAGGGATGGGCCAGGAGACAAAGAGAGGCGTGGGAGCCACTGTGCAAGGCACCCACTGGCACGCTGTGAGACACGCACTGGTGGAGCTGCCACTGGTGCTACATGGTGCTACATGGGATAACCGGGGCTGCTGAACCCAGCAGGTGAGTACGGGGAAGACGTTTTCTTTCCTCTACTCCTGGCAGTTCTTAGTGTGGGAGACCTATCATGTGAAGAAACAGAGCCAAGTGGTTTAGTCAGACTCACGATTAAGTGAATGTTGTCTACTTTTTTTACCCTTTGACTTACGTCTGTTTTGCCTGAACACAAATCACATATTGTGAATCATCAGCCAGCCTCTATGCATCCTTTTGGGGGATAAGAATATTCCAAGGAACAAGGAGAGAGGATTGAGATACAAGGGGAGACTCACTACCTCCAGCACAAGGAGGCAGATTCTTGTTTACACTTGGGTTCAGAAAATGCCAATATTTTTCCAGGATTTCATTGCAAAAGTCTTGGCCACCACATTCACTCTGCAGGCTTTGAGGACTAGATGACTGGAATAACAATCATGACTGTTAATGCTCTCGCTGCGTGCGTCATCGACATTAGAATGGACACATTCAGAGCCAGTATCACTCTTCTTGTCATCTGAAGCCCTATCCTAATGCTAGGTGATTTTTCAGTATCTCTGCAAGATTTTCAAGCTCTCAGCTTGGAAAAAAAAATCATCTCTCAGAAAGAAAAGCAATCTAGTCTATGTTACACAGCATTTCCTTGTCTTCACTCTCTTCTCAAAACCTTACAGATATTTCTTTAAATATGATTCTAAGATGAGCCTATTAACAGCATGTGTCCCTTGCCTGCCCTCCCATGATGTCCCAATAGCACGTCCAGACTGGGTGAAATAACAAGAACTTGTGTTTGTGAAAGGCTCCCAGCAGGGTTTTACAGATTTACCCAGAATGAGATGGAGGTAATGTTTACCTGAAAGACAGCATTTCCCCTTGACTTTTCCCCACAGCCCTGGGGTTAAGGACTAGATATTGCTATACCTCCATTGCAGTTTCAGCATTTCCAGTGTGCTGCCTGGCCTCTCCCTGACCCAGCACATCTTTGCTGGCGATAAGACTCCATCTAGAGGGTCTGTAATGATTTAATGAGGGGATCCAAACCTCTGTTCAAAAGTCCCTGAGCTACACATTACTGGAAGCTGGGAACCTGTGCCAAGGTCACCATTACCCTACACTTGCACTGTGCTTCTCTTTCCTAGGCATCAGTTATGTTCTCTGCATAAGAGAGGACAGAGGATTGAGGGGCTCTTTGTGTCACCCAGTGCAGCTGTTCTCATTACATTTGCACGCAGTATAGTGTCTGGATATCATAGAATCATAGAATAGTTTGGGTTGGAAGGGACCCCAAAGATCATCTAGTTCCAACCCCCCTGCCATGGGCAGGGACACCCTCCACTAGACCATGTTGCCCAAAGCCCCATCCAACCTGATCTTGAACACTTCCAGGGATGGGGCATCCACAACTTCTCTGGGCAACCTGTTCCAGTGCCTCACCACCCTCACAGAGAAGAATTTCTTCCTAACAGCTAATCTAAATCTACCCTCCTTTGGCTTAAGGCTTGTCCTGTCACTATATGTCCTTGTAAACAGTCCCTCTCCAGCTATTTTGTATCTCTAATTTACAATAATATTGTGGATATCAGTAGCACCATATATACTTGTTGGGCAGTAATGACTTGAGTTTAGCTGAAATATAAAACAAAATATGTTGATTCTGACCCAGATGCATCAGGAGTGTGAAAGACATTTGCAATCACAGATAGTAAATATAAATGTTGACTTAAGCCGTAGCCCTGTTTTCAGAATCTGGGCTTACAAAAATCTTAACTTTGCCTCCTAGCAACACTAAGAAAACTTACATTAAAGTTCTTTGTATTTTATACACCCACTCGTCCACTTGCCTAATAAACAAGCAGTACAGACAGATCACAAAGAGCATGTGCAGGGCAGCAGGCCCACATGTTGCATTGTGACGAGAATATGGTATTAAGCTCTAGTGTAGATTGTAAGATGAATCAAAAAGTTTTGACCCTTGGATAACCAATAAAAGTAGGGAGGATAGGTGTTACATGCCATGAGGCCTCCTCCCTACATTTTCTAAGCAGAAGACCAAATAGTATCATAATTGCAATAATGACTTTGTTTAAATCTATAGGATGTCCCATTTTCAGGCTGTATTAGCGTATTATAAATCACAGCTAGATGTATCAGTTGTCAGCCTTTCCTGGCTGGCAGCAGGAAAACTCTGATTATCAGATAGCATCTGCAAGTTTATGGGTTACTTCAGAGCCTGAGTACCCTTTTTTTTTCATTAACAAAAACCTTGGGTGGGCATGAAGAGTGGAGAGGGATCCCACTAGAGTCAAGGTGAGGAGAAAAGTCATTTGAAACACCGCTGTCACTATTGCTAAAATAAAAGGAAACACAAGGCCATGATGATAAGCAATGGGATGCCGCCCACAGAGATATTAACTACAGAAAGGATGCACTTGTAACAAAATGCCTCCCTAATCCAAAGCTCAGGGTCATAAGAAATCACAGAATCACAGAATCACAGAATCACAGAATGGTAGGGGTTGGAAGGCACCTCTGGAGATCATCTAGTCCAACCCCCCTGCTAAGGCAGATTCACCTCAAGCAGGCTGCACAGGATTGTGTCCAGGCAGGTTTTGAATCTCCAGAGAAGGAGACTCCACAACCTCTCTGGGCAGAAATCAGTCATTAACAGCCAACTAGGCAACATGCAGTAGCCCATTTTATGCAAGCTATGGCTAAACAAAATCTTTCAGTTTTTTGTTCTGTTTTGGGTTTGGTGGTTTTTTTACACAGTTAAATCTTGGGGGCTAAATCTGGTTTTAGTTAATTACAGTTAAAATTTAATACAGTTAAATCTTTTCTCATGGGGTTCTAAACAGAATACAGAGTTATCATAGGGAGATGTAATCACCACTGGAAGTGCCAAACTGCCTGGCCAGATCATCTGCCAGGAAAAGCAACAACCTTCACAGCGTATGCTCTGCCTGGAATAGCTTTCACACCAGCACAGAGGAATTCCCAGCTTCTGCAAAGCCCTAAAAAATGCACGACAACTTCTTCCAGCTCCTATGCTGACAAAACAGTTAGGCATGCAACTCATTTTTAAATGAGCTCATCCACCTAATTACAAGTGAAGCAGACCTCTGTTACCAGTTGCTGATGCCTGCCTCAGAAGCAAAAATGCTGTGAGGGCCAGAGCAAAACCACACACAGTGGCAAGGCTTTTCCAAAGCTGAAAGTATCTGTATAGGTTAGAGCATCACCAGCTGCCCCAGATCATGCTGTTTGCTACACGCACAGACAAGGAATAAGCATGCATAGAAATTGTTCTGGCCCCAGATCATAGAGTGGGGTCCTCTAAAACCTAATAATGGGAACTGATGGTATCCCCAGGTCTCCTCAGCTTGCAGTCCCACCAACAAACACAGAACCACATACCCCCATGAAAGAAGTTAAATGCGGTAGCTTTTTGGGAGTAGTGTGCTACATTTTCCCCAGGGATGTCGGAGGAGAGTGGAAAACAGCACAGTGTTGACATAGCTCAGGCAGACATAATGTGTGCTGCTCAGTGCAATACAATAAGGTGCTTGAATTCTGCAGGGAGGATGGAGGTGAAGGGAAAGGAAGGCAGAGAATCTCACTTTTGAAGTGTTCCTGAAAATTATAATTATGACCATGTAATTTGTTTAAATAAATGTCTTTGAAAAATATAGCAGCCTCTTAGTCATATAGGTACTTATATTCCTTTCGTAGAAGGTGTCTGGAGACATTGCAGAGCATGCGCAGAGAAGTCAGAGATGCATAGTTTTCACAGAGATCCTGCCATCAGCCTCCATCCACACAGACAGAGAATGAGGGCACCCCACTGATGCACTGCAATCTCATGAGGGGAGGAGGCAATCACTTCCCAAAAAGAGAAGCCTAAGTCTAAGCAATAGCCCTGCTGCCATGGACTCCCAGCAGCACTCAGACAGTTTGAAGAGGAAAATTTGAAATAGAATAGTGGATATTTTAATCTGTGGCTATCATATGCTCCCAGCTTTTCTAATTAAAAATCTCTGTCTCCAAGTCTATTTTATACAATTGAAGACTGTGGCAGATAATGCAGCTACCACTTAGAGTACTTATGCTGATAATAGTAGTACTCAGAGATGTCAGCTGAATAAACAAAATTATCCTGTTATCAACAGCTAACCCTTTGGCCAAGACAAGCAGGAATGACTTTAGTAACAGCACATCACTATTATTGCCAGCATTGTATCACTGAAGCCTGTAACTGCAACACAAAGATTTTGTCCCAAGCGAGACTGCTATTACAAAATGAGCAGGGAAAAAGAGCTCATTTGGGACAAATCTGTTGCCCCAGGGCAACTGGGCATGTGTGACTCCATGGTGTGTCCCCAGACGTGGAAAGCTGTACATTAGCTGCCCGTGTCACTGCGCAGCTAACCACGTGCTGGTATTCCCAGCGTTAGCAATGAGAAGAGCTCAGGGGAGGAGTCCTGGGGACATTGCCTCGCAGCCTCCATGGAGCACATACCACAGCCTCACAGACTTCTCAGTGTTAGAAGATACCTTTAGTCCAAAACTAGTAAGAACTGGGGTTTTCACAGTAGTTAATTACCTATCCTGACAAACCCTGCAACCTGGACCCGTGTGCTGCTCCCTTCCCCGCTCCTGACCCACCCATGCTACCCAGGCAGCAGAGCCAGGGACCGGAGGAAACTTCCCTGGCTCCCAGGCAGCACATGGGCCATCCGTGATCTTGCAGACCATTTGGAGGGAAGGGGAGAGGGAGAGGGAATGGTATGGGCAAACGAAAAAAAACCCAGCTGGGTGGCTCTTGGGCATCACCAGCATGAGGGGCTCAAGAAAGAAACTGTTGTCTAGTAGCCCTGCACTCTGGACCAAAGAGAAGGAGAGGGCAGAGAAAGGGGGTTGATGCCATGGGGACACTGGGGACATATGTAGCCTTTGCCTCATCGCCTGTTGCTTCATGCAGGGCAGGAAGTTTACTACGAGCACTCAGCCCAGCCCGCATCAGTAATCAGTGCTTAACCTCCACCTCTATGCCTCCAGCAGAGCGCTTAAACTCAGCCCTGAAAAAGACTAAAACACCCACAAGCAATCTCCTGTGCTTCCTTGGACAGCAGAGCACTGTCCTCCTGGGTGCAGTTCCACCTCTCAGAAGACGCTATCTAGAGCCAAATAATTACAGTAAGCAGAGTAGAGACAAAATATAATTGGGGGGGAGGGAGAGAGATAAATCACGAGGTAACTCCACCAAATGGCTAGAATATATTTGCAGAATATATGGTAGCGTAGTGTATTATTTGAATAATACTGATAGCATTATTATAGACTAAATCATAATCCATATGCATCAGGGGAGAGAGTTATGGTTACTGCAAATTCACCTGCTTAATACTTTATTACAGGTTAAAATGATAAATTATCCATTTCTCAGTAGCAATCAGTCCTTCTGTCAACCTTGAAATTGTCATACAGAGAAAGAATTTGCTTTTACAGAAAATGTAAATGTTATTGAGTTATTTCATAGTACAACACTTTCTCAGCCTTACCAATAAATGCATCAGGATGAAAACAAATTGTTTCTGCAGAGATTACTCTTAAAACAAGCAAGGGTCAGGCCAGATGCTCAACCCTGCTCCATCTTCTTTGTGTGTGTCTGTTGTGCGTGAGCTTTCAACAAAGCACTAAAGAGTCCCCTGCCAAGGCCTACCTCCAGTTTTGGATCCACCTTTCCCAAACTGCCTTCCTCCATCCTTCTCATCACAGATGCCCTGTGTCAAGGTCATGAGGAACAACCAGGACGTCCCCAGAAAACCAGTGTGTTGCAAAGCTTAAGATGATGTTGCAAATTCATCTTTCAATATCTTTTTAGTGGTTTGTTGTCTCTAAAAGCTGCCCCACTGTGCTGAGCTACTCCATGTGTCTTGCACACCCGTCTTTTGCCAACAACCTCACCAGCTCTGCCCTGGGTGCTGGAAGAGCCTCCACCCCGCTGCAGAGGAGCACGAGCAGGCAACGCAAGAGCAAGGAGCACACCCAGTGAGCAGCCTTCCAGCTCCAGGTGTGCCTCTGCAGGGCCCATCATCCCCTGAGGGCAAACAGGGCACGGGCTCTCAGATATTCAAGGTTGTTGCACGGGTTCCTCTGGCATTGTGCCCCCTCCCCTGCCCTAAGCCACATCAATAACCACAAATAACAATCATGACAGTGTTCAAATGCAAATCTGGCATCATCTATTTCTGAGACGACAGTCAAACTGAGGGCTGGATCCCTCCAAAGAAGAGATCTCATCATAGCTAAGCTATAACATTTCCATCAGCTGTTTTAAACCCTTCCAGAGAGATGCTTCCAGCTCTGAGACACTAAGCCATCCCACTAGAGTTCCCTGGAGCACGCAGCCCTGGAGCAGCTCCCAGAGCGGCTCCCGCTCCAACCACGGTGAGGCTGCTCTCTGCTTCAGAGTGAACTGGAGCTGACCACTGGAGAACCCACACAGAGCAGCCGTGGCATCTGGGCTGCAGAAAGCAACCTGTACACCCACCCAGCTTGCATTGCAGCTCCAACCCAGGAGCTGTGCAACCTCTTCTCCTGAATTTTCATTTGCTCCATTTCACATTGCTGCATATCCTACAAACAACTGACATTTCTGAATCACTCAGAAATGAAAGAAGAGAAGTTCTGGTTTTCCAAAGGGACAGCACAGCCTTCAAGGCACTGCTGAACTCTGCTGTCTGAAGAAAGCGTGATTTAAAACACAGTACTTCCCTTTGATGATTACCGACTTAGACGTCACATTAATCAGAGCTTTGTGAATGGTTTATGTGCAACCCTATGCACCTCTACTTAAAAGCAGAGAAATCAAGGATGTTTAACAGCTCCTGATATGGTCTTTTTAAACTTCAGAAGGGATAAGCTATTTATAAAGTGCCACTGAGAGGAGTATCCAGCCTAATTCTATATTTATTTGAATAGTTTGCCTTTAAAAAAAAAGTGCCAATGTTTTGTCTTATGTGCAGATAGAATTTACTGCAATGCTAATCTGCATGCAGACCTCAAACAGAGTCAGTGGCCATGTCAGCTTCCTTTGCAGCCAATGA
This sequence comes from Grus americana, assembly GCF_028858705.1. Lineage (NCBI taxonomy): Eukaryota > Metazoa > Chordata > Aves > Gruiformes > Gruidae > Grus > Grus americana. The sequence goes on from NC_072891.1 coordinate 53,522,578, forward strand.
CAGTAAAAGCACATTTTCATTCACCCTACAGAGACTGTGAAGAAAATCCAGACCATTAAAAAACTCATATAACCTGAAGCAGGCAAATTCCACCTGCCATTTCCATGGGTGGGAGAATTCCCAAAAGCTGTGGAGAACATAACCTGCCAAGCAGCTCCCCTGGTCAGTCTGAGCTCAAGTGCCGCTGTAGCCACCAGGGAAGAAAAGACTTTCTCTGAGAAGCTGACCCATTTCGCCCAAGGGAATGTCTGGGCTAGGAAAATATCACTCCAGCTTTCACTAGAGGTTCCCTAACATAAGGTAGCTGTAAGAACAGAGATAGCACCTTTTTACAAAATGAAGAGTTAAAATGCATTTGCTAGAAAACTGTATTGCCCCACCAATCCAGACAAACGTCCTATGTCTAAGGAAGAAACTGGGATTGAGATGCTTTGGCAAATAGCACTCTCTGTCTAAGGAAGCAAGGTCCAAAAATAGTACTGCACACAGCTGCAGCTGTTTCTGGCTGCGGCAGCTCTGAACGTGAACATTGGCTTGCCCAGCTGTGCAGACCTTTAGCAATTCATGTTCTGTAACTAACTGGTGCTCTTCAGTTTTCTGTGCAGTGCTTGCACTGTTTTCTTTCCCTGGAAATGGTTGTTGTGTCCTAACTGAGGCTCTTCTCTCTGCTTTTTCAGATATTGAATATCTACTGTTCCCTTCCTTTTCCATCTTCAAGAAAACTGCCTTGCATTGCTGCTGGCTCTTTTCTAGTTCAGCTGAACAAAGCTGAATTAAAAATCAGAATAACAATGCAAAGTCTTAAAAAATCTGCAACCTTTCTATTATTTTTTTCTTGCAGTAGAAAAGTAACTTTTTTAAATGGAAGAGACGAAAAAACTCTTTTGTGCAAATATGGACCTCTAGTAAGTGTGATATCCCAAGCCTAAATCTTTGTAATATAGTAGCACAATTACTTTCAAGAGGAAAAGATGAATCTCTTTCAGGAGGGTTATTGGAGAAAGAAAGAAAAAAACGAGGTGAAACCAGCTAGAACAGTTTATCTATTTAACATAAAATGACTTAGAGTTTCAGCAATTTTTTCAGTAACTAGAAGAGAAATATTAAATTTAAAAAGGAAAATGTGTCAATGAATAAAAGAGAACTGAATGAGTTTAAAATAGCATGAAAAATCATTTTCAAAGGACACCAAAACTAGAGGTATTCCGGATGCTTCACACAGTGTTGCTACAAGCAAATAAAAGAAACAGATTTCCATCACAAAAGGAATAGCCATATTGTTTCTTTTGATGAGGTCTTCTGGAACTATATTGATAAATGAAAAAACTGTCAAATGCAAATGGTAGCTGGGTGCCTGAACTGTACAGCCTTCACAGGGACAGAGTCTCAAATGGTATTTCTGCTTTTGAAAGATAGATAGCAATAGCAAGTAATTATTCTGTGTAACTACCTATCACCCTAGAATAAAAATGCATTATAGAGGTGCACAGACATGGAAAGAGACCAGAGGACTTGAAAATACCATCATAGGAAGATAACCAGAGCTATACCAGGGCTACTAAAACTCACCAAGGTCAACGACTGGTCAGTAAATGAATGCAACCTTAGGATCGGAGTAAAGTCAGCTTCAGATGTAGAAAAGAGAGCAAGGAACAGGCAGTCAATATATAAAAGTCACCATAAATGGTGAAATCAGATATATATATTGGAAAAAATTAACTGTACATAATTTGAAATATAAATGTTAGCATCATTTAATGGGCTAATAATCATTAGTTGAGTAGACTTTAAGTCTTTTTTAGACTTACAATAAATTTTTGTTTTCTGTTCCTTTGGACCATATAAACATCACAAGTTAGGGCAATAAATTGGTAGGTGATTTGACAACTTAGTGTGCAATTTGGATGGAACAATTTGGTGGAAAAAATGTGTGAATGACACTGTTTAAATGTAGTTTAACAGCCTGAATCCATTGCAAACTTCAGCTTCAGTGACAGCAAGACCCATGCAGCTCCAGTAAGAGTTTCACCCAGCTCCAAGATCCTGAAATTTTAGTGTAAGCAGCAAGGCTCAGAGCAACTTTAGTAAGTATATCTAGGATAGCAGCCATGCTGAGCACCTCACAAGCACTCTGGGAACAACACTGAAAGATCCTCCAACAGTTCCCTTGGTCTCACAGCTAACTACAGCAAATAGGAAACTAGGAGACTGCAGAGGTCTTCCTCAGCTTCACATCCCTTACACACAAGCACAGGCATTGTGCAAAGGAATCAGAGTCATGGGATGTGCCGTGTACACGTAAGGTTTCCCAGCACTGTAGACCAGTCAGTAGACCTGCAGAACAAGGCTTAAAGGTGACTCTTTTCTCCTCCTTCTCAAACATCCTGCAGGAGTCAAACAGAACCTGAAAAACCTGTATGTGGAGAATCAGAGCTCTTCCACCCAGAACGTACCACCACTTGGAAACTCGACAATTCCCTCCATACATCCAGAGCTAGGAAGTCTAGCAAATGAAGCCCTAGAGAAAAGAAGCAGTGCAGGCAATTAGAATAAAGTCATTTAATGACTTTTTAATAGAGTAGGAAGAGAAGCAACACTAGATTAATGTGATGGAAGAACACAGAATTTGGAAAGTTTAGACCTGTACATTTGTGGTTCACAAAGTAAACAGAAAATGTCTTGTTTCCGAGTGACAGGCTTACTTGAAAGAAGGGAGCTGAACAGAAACCAGAACAATTACAACAATCTGAATGTGTTCAACATCAATGTCCTGCACTCTTGACCAGTTGCAGACAACGTGTGGTGGGTTGAGCCTGGCTGGAGGCCAGGTGCCCACCAGAGCCGCGCTCTCACTCCCCTCATTCACTAGACAGGGGAGAAAAGGCATAACGAAATGCTTGCAGGTCGAGATAAGGACAGGGAGAGATCACTCACTAATTGTTGTCACGAGCAAAACAGACCAAACTTAGAGAAGGGAATTCATCTGATTTATTACTAGGCAAAACAGAGTAGAGGAATGAGAAAATAAAATCAACTCTTAAAACACCTCCCCCCACCCCTCCCATCTTCCCGGGCTCAACTTCACTCCCGGCTTCAACCTTCCCCCCCCTGAGCGGCACAGGGGGACGGGGAGTGGGGGTTACGGTCAGTTCATCACATGTTGTTTCTGCCTCTTCTTCATCCTCAGGGGGAGGACTCCTCTCATCGTTCCCCTGCTCCAGCATGGAGTCCCTCTCACGGGGTGCAGACCTTCAGGAGCAAACTGCCCCAGTGTGGGGTCCCCCACAAGGTCACAAGTCCTGCCAGCAAACCTGCCCTGGCATGGGCTCCCCTCTTCACGGGTCCACCGGTCCGGACAGGAACTTGCTCCAACGTGGGCTTCCCACGGGCCACAGCCTCCTTCAGGTGCCTCCAGATGCTCCGGCATGGGGTCCTCCACGGGCTGCAGGTGGAATCTCTACACCCCCTCATCCTTCCGCCATGGGCTGCAGGGGGACAGCCTGCTTCACCATGGTCTTCACCACGGGCTGCAGGGGGGATCTCTGCTCCGGCGCCTGGAGCACCTCCTGCCCCTCCTTCTGCACTGACCTTGGTGTCTGCAGAGTTTCTTACATCTTCTCACTCCTCTCTCCGGCTGCAAAAGCTCTCCCTCTCTAAGTGTTTTTCTGCTTCTTAAATATGTTATCACAGAGGCGCTGATTGGCTTGGCCTTGGCCAGCGGCAGGCCCGTCTTAGAGCCGGCTGGCATTGGCTCTATCAGACACAGGGGGAGCTTCTAGCAGCTTCCCACAGAAGCCACCCCTGTAGCCCCCCTGCTACCAAAACCTTGCCATGCAAACCCAACACACAATGCCAGATGCAATGCCATATAACAGCAAACGGGAGGCTGATCACTAGTATGTGGCTTCCTGCTGAACATCACAGGGAGAAATTCTCTGACAGAACAAGCTGCTACAGACACTTGTGGTGAGCTTGGCTGCATCATGCCTTGACCACTTGCCATGCCAACCAACTGAAGTCTGTAGGATGGCCCACAGGTAGGACTCAGGGAAGAATTCAGCTGCAGGCAGTCAACACAGTGACTGGTCTCTGCAAACTGACCTATGGCTTGGGTTTCTGTATGTGGTTGGATCTTCTTTGCACTTGAAAACTGCAAAGAACAGAAGACATATTTATCGGAGAGGTGGGCAAGGGAACATAAGATGAAGCATTCCAGTAAAATAATTTATTTTGGCTGAACCAGTGTTGCTGCTAAAGGTGTTTCTATCTCCATGCTCAAGGATCTGAAGAATTAGTATCTGCCCATCTCACTTGTACATCTGCCATCCTTCCCATCTGCCTCTCCTCTAGGTGCCCACAGCTATTTCCAATGTGCTCAGAGCCAACTATGTGCCTTAACTTATGCAGAGTCACTTCTGAAGGACCACTTAGAGTGATGCCAGAGCTGATCTGAATTTCACCCACTCAGTTTGAGATGAAATGCTGGTGTTTGCTGGTTCTTTCAGGAAAAAGCACCATGACACAGGAGACTTCCATTGTCTGTTCTTGGTGACACCTAATGGCTGCAGCTGCTATTCTTTCTACAAGGAGGCCCCCAGAGAATCAGGTTCTCCTGACCCATCTGGACAGCTGAAGCTATATTTTAAATGACTAATCTATGTGCATTCCAAATGCGTTCTGTGACTAATCTGATAATACTATAAAGCCTTATTCCACTTCAACTGTACAGGTGTCAGGGGACTTAGAATGGGTATGGTAATACCAGACTTCAGAAGGTAACCACTAGCAACACGAATGCAGAACAAGGTTATATAATATATCCTCACACTGCTCTCCCCCAGCATCAACTTTTTCACCATAAGGGAAAGTGTGTGGGGAGGGCAAAAGGGCGGCAGAGACAATCCCAAGGATGACAGAGTTTGTCTGAGATCTCAGTCTTGGTTAGTAGCAAGGGAACTGGGTACCTATCATGCAGAGAGAAAACTAGAAACAATGCTCTGCAAGGGACTTGGCAGAGATAACTGATGTCTGTCTGCATCCTGAGATGTCTGGTTAAGAGCCAGCTCTGAGCTCAAAGCCTTGCTGCTATATTAGCACCACCATGAATCTAGGCTACCTGTCTCTGTGCCTTCCCAAGAGGCCTGAACTCAGGCAGAGAGACCTATCATCTGCTCCCCATGTAGAGAGATCCCAAGTCATCTCACAGCGCTGTCGACTCATGTTACATGAATGCTTTCACCCTGGGTGCTGTTTAAATAGTTCTGTTTAAGTATAGCTCCAGTTAAGTTGTTTTCTTCCTCTTTATCTTTTTCTCTACCAGTTCAGAAAGAAGGGAAAGGCTTGGTAATGTTCACAATCAATAAAAAATTAAAAGGAAATATGTACAAGATAGTCAGGAGAGTAGAAAATGGGACCTGAGTTGCAAACAGAAAAAAAAGAGCAGATCTGTACATGCAGGCCATAAACCTCATATTAGTTTTCATTTCCTCAAATGATCACTAAGGTCACTACTGAATAATATGCCATTATTAGAAATTGCATCTGTAAGCCTTTCTTAGAGATCTAAATCACTTGAAAAGTATTCTCCCACCATCTCTCCCGTGCTGCAAACATCCACCTCTATTTCTGCAGATAACCTCTGTAACATGAGGGTAATAGGTTATCTGTGCACATGGTATATCTTTGAGGAAGGCACAGGGAGACAGAAAAAGGAGGGGGAGAGGACCAGTAGCAGATTTAATACAAATCCACAACTTACACAAAATAGTGAAGCAGCCAAGGCACAAGTGCTATACCAACATGATCTCTTAGTACAGCATTTCCTCCAGGCTAATTAGTTTTGCCACAGCACTTAGTCATCAGCTGTGGCAGGGCTGTCTGTACACACCTTAAAGAAATACCTAACAGCTGAGAGTTCACCCATGTAAGGCCTTCCTCAACACATGATAAGCACTGAGCGGCAATCTGACATCTTTTGTAAACCTTGACCTCATTTATCATCTCTTACAAGAGTTAAAGCATAACCCTGGTCACCTCTCTCACTCGTGCATGGCTGGTGTTTCTACTAGGGGAGGTGGGAGTGCATCGCACTGGAAGCATCCTTTCAAACGACCCGGCTGTGGGAAGGATGCGGCTTCTGGAGCTGGTCCAGCCCATTGCAGGGGCAGTGCCCCAGGTGCAGGTGAGAAGCAGTGACAGCTGAACACACGGCCACCGCTGCCCAGGTTTCACCCTGCCGCTGCCGTGCTGGTTGAGCGAGCCCCACACAGTGAGGCTGCAAAGACCACAACCGCAGAGGACCAGCACCAGCCGCTCTGGTGCCAGCCCAGCCATTCCGAGCGTGTTGCACCGTGCTCCCCACGCTGCCCCCAGCCTCAGCCGGAGATCTCACAGCTGTTGGGGCATGAAGGCAAACCCGCTGGGAAAGCAGGATCACTCCCTACGCAACAGCTTTTCCCAAAATGAGCACATGCACCTTTGCTTCCCGCAAACTTTATTCTTCACTATTCAGTTGATTCAACTACATTTCTTCAAAATAGAGCCAGATCCAATACAGAACAAGGATTCTGTTACTGCTAAAAGCCTTTGGCTGGTTTTCTTACGTATACAGCTGAGGTCATTGAGGTCAGAGAGGCAGGACAGGATCAGCAAAGTGTGTGTGCAAAGCTGTACACTGGTACCACTTTCTCTTGCCACAGTTAATGTTTCCCTTCCTCCCCGCCTGCCGAAAGGCACTTGTACCTCTCTAGTTTGTGAGTGCTACTTCTGGTTTTGCACACTGAGCAGAAACCCTGGGTTTGGTGTTTTCAACCCATTAGGTCCCACTGTCAGGATTGCCTCAAGAATCAATGAAGGCGCAATACTCTGCTGCTGCCACTCACTTTCTCCGCAACTGGGAAGCAGGTGAGGACATGGTTATGCTCTGCTTCCCACCCTGTGTCCTGCAAAGGGAACAGTCCACATCATTCTGCAGCCTGGTGCAGTGGGATGGCATGTTGCTCTCCAGCAGACCTGCTCAAGCAGCAGTGACCTGAGTCTGAACCGCCTCCCTGCCTGCGCTTCACTGTGTTCCCACCCTGCTGCCTACAAGCTGTAGCGTACGTACGGCTGGGTGCTCCGTCCTGGCGCTGAGGTGGGGGGCCTCAATCACGGTTTCCTTGTGCACAGAGCTGTACACAGGTGACAGCACCAGCTCACTGTTTCTTCTTAGTTTGCAGGTAAATACTAAGCAGGGGATGGGAAGGAGAGGGGGAGCTATGACCAGGGCTAGAAGAGGTATATTACATTTCAGTCACAAACAAAGCATTAGTAAAAGCTTAGTGCAGCAATAGACCCACATTTAATTAGTATATTATTATCATACTGACAATATTCATACTATGCACCATGCAATTCCAACATTTGGTTTTAAAAGAAAATAGATGGAGAGAGGGCGCAAGGCATATAACCAGTTGTGCACCCCAAAGGTAAAGTGGTTCATCCCAGACTTATTCAGGCAGCCACTACAGTTCTTGAGCGGCAGCAGAGAACTGGAGAAAGGGGATCAATGCTTTTACCTGGGTGATAAAAGCCTGAAAGTTAAGTAAATAGAAGAAAATTTTCAAGCAGTGGTGGTGTTTTTTCCCACACAGTGGATGAGGAAGCTTTTGAAGTCTATCAACACACACTATCAGCACAGCAGCTAGAAGACAAATATATTTTGCTGGACACTTTAAAAATATTTAGAAAACCCTGTAACCCTAAAATGAACATTGTATTTGAGCAGCACCAATTTTGGCCTCATCATGTTGGAACAAATGGGATTGACAAGTATACAGCCAAACTGAGACAGAATGAGCAGCAGCAAGAGTCTGAGATTACTGAAAATGATATGCTTAGAGACAAAATTGTGTTCCATGTGACTGACAAAAGGCTGGGAGAGAGGTTATTAAGGGAGACGGATTTGTGCTTGCAAAAAAGCAATAGACATCTGCCAGGTCTTGGAAGGCACACAATGCTAAAAGCGATAATGTCTGGGCAAAGTATTGAAAAGTCTGTATAAACTGTCAGCTGAAGCAGCATGAAAAGTAGCAGATAGAGAGCTCAGCCATGAACAAGACATGCAAATCAGCAATAGAGACACAGATGAGAGCGGCCTTTGTGCTGCTGAAAATGACTCTGCATGGACACGACACAAGATGTTAAGGCTGGAGCTGTCTTCACCCAACAAACAACTTTGCTAAAATTCACAAGGACCCAATGTCTCTGCCAAGGCCATAACTGCCAAGCGCGGAAGCAAAAAGATATGTCAGCTTTCGAAAGCAAAAAGCCATTCCTGGTGATGGAGTCAACACCAAGTAATACCTGATTTTGTAAAAAGAGCCAGGGAACTGACCATGAGAGTCAGATCCTAGTTCATCCAGAAGTTAGGAAACACAGACACCAATATTACTAATTCTTGCAGAGAGCCATTGCGCAGAATCCCAAAGAAAAACAGAGCTGCACCACGTACCATCTGCAATCACAGGAAAAGGCGTAGTGGTGAGACTATAGGGAATAGAAATCATTGTATCTGTAATCTGACAGAATAACTGAAATATTCATGTGGGAACATTACTGTTTTATGAACCCTGTGCATTGCACAAAGATCCATATGTAACTCTTCCAGAACTGGGAGACTGGGGACAGAGGAGACCCAGCTGCTCTGAAACAGGGTGCCAAGCAAGCTTTTTTTTTTTTCCATCTCTTTAACAATGACTCCTACCTTCTCTTCTGCTGCTGCTGCTGTTCTCAGCCTGGAATTAGCCTCACTCGGGAGCTAGCCAGAGTGACAGCTGGCAATGCAAAACCTCCCTCGAGCACAAGGAGCACAACGCAATGCCACCCTTCGCAGTGTTGCTCAGGCACAGCAGAAGGCCAAGCTCTGCCACTCGGCCTGAGGCTAGGCAGGAAAAGGGAATGAAAACCTGGAGGAGGAATCAAATACCAAGGAATAACCTGCTGCCTGTAGGCCTCCTTGCCCCAGCAGAGGAACACAGGGTGAGTGGTGCAGGTAAGTCCCAAAGGCAGTGACCTGGACAAGAGATTGACAAAGTCATAGTCCACTCCTGCCAGGCAGCATGGACTTGCTGCCTGTTTACCCTGCCACTTTTGTCTTCTCATAGCTGCTCACCCCAGCTCCTCTGCAAGGAGTTTCACACATATATATTTACTATAGCAAAAAGGCGTTAGAGATTTCTGAGCCAGGCGGTGCTGCATCAGGGACCAGCCCATTTAAAGCTCCAAGGTCAGGCGGACTCGAGGAACGGGGTGCACAGCCCAGAAAATGTCAATGGCACCATGCCTGAGACATCCACCTAAGGAAACACAGTTTCTCTTGGGACTGGGGCTGCTGAGCTACACTCTGGGGTTTGGCTTTGCTCATCTAGTTAAAATCAATAACCTTTGCATTAGCAGTTTTCTGTAAGCAGTGAACTGCCTGGATGCTGCTGGGAAGTTGCAGAACTCTGCTGGGTGTTTTAACTACATGCTTCTGCATTTGTAACTGTGAAGACAGAAGATCCCAGGGAGGAGGTTCCTGCTGTGATCAGATGGCACAGATGTGCCAGTGTACAGCTATCGTTGTGCTACAGATGTAAACCAACCTCATGGCCCTTGGCTACACAGCCACTGCCAGCCTTCAGGCAGGAGCTGCTGCGCTGGTGGATTGCCATGCTTCTGCTTCCCGAGAAACGTGCTGAAAGAGGCTGACAGGACTCTTATCTTGTTTTCAACCCAGGCCTGTTTACCTAGGTAATGGAGGAAGGGGTAGTACACAAATTCATTCTCCAATCTGCCAAGTATCCTGTCATCCTCCCTGGTGTGCCTGCTTCACAGCCCAGACTCCTTCTTAATCCTCATCCCTTGGCACTGCAATCAATTAACGGCCTGGAATCGCAACAGGCTGTGGAAACACTGTCTCCAGTGGCAGATTACAAAACTTAGATCTGCAAACAGACAGGTGCATGACCGTGAGAATCAGGTGTATTTTTAAAACTATATCATCCTTAATGTATGGATTTTCTCAGGCTTAAAACATAATCAGTCGTAAACCTTCCTCTGGCAAGCGGTGGGTACTTATTTTCACACATATTTGCTCTCTGAATGGAATTTTTATTTCAAGGAGGATTTTTCCATTCGTATTGTTAATTGCTCCCATTTAATAACTGATGCTTCCCCTAAAAATCTGTTAGATTTGTCTGCAACATCTGTACCATACACAAAAGTGGTCCAGAAGGCTATAGGCTGCACTATACCAAAGGGCTGTTATTTAGATGCATTTAAGATTTTCTGCATCAGGCTGAGCAAGTACAATTTAGCCTGGAGAGTGCTATGTTTGGCAAATCTATTGCACATTGTTATTAAGGAGCAAAATTAAATCTAAAATAGAAACCTCAACACCCCACTTTATATATAGCTACCACAATACTTTCCAAAGACCCTTTCACAATGAAACTGGTACCAGGCAATGGGGCATTATTTGCTATCTATCTGCAAGGCCAAATAACAACCATCTAGTTTAACCCCCTCCATGAGGCTGGGACAGCTTTCCCAGCCAGCATCCCCACTTCAAGCATGTAGCATACAGCATCTCTTCTGGACACTGTCCATTTCAGCTGAAAGCTCCAGCAGAGAAAGACGACAATCATTCTAGGTAAGATACTGCCAAAAGAGCACGTGGGGATCATGTGATGCTGCAGACCACCTAGATGGGATAAAAGAGAGCAACTGTGAGCTGCCAGTCTGCTTCCTCAGCCAGAAAGGACAGACACTACAGGGACAGGCTGCCTCCGTGAGGTGTTGTCTTGGTCTTCTGCCTCTAGCTAACTGAAGCAGCCCCTTCCTCCTCGCAGGGAGCCTTCTCTCTGCAAGCCTGATGGCAACACCCTGGATGTCCCTGGGTGAGGGAGGACCACTGCCTGCCAGCCATCTATGGTGCCCGCTGACTCTGCTTTGTCGATCATCCAGGGCTCAGCTGCAGCTGTGGATGCAGTCTCACAGGTCCTGCTGGAGGCCAGCAGCTCTTGGGTGAACCTGGACGTGTAAATCATGGCTGACATGCACTTATAGGAAGGTCGTTTAAACCTAAGCAGATTTCTTCAGAAAGGCAGGGTATAAAGGACCTGTCTGTCCCTGTCTCTGTATACTGACACAAAAACGCAGCATGAATGCGAAAATTCCTCTGCTGCTATAGCTGATGAGTCCTTCTGCTGCCTCTCATAAGAGGAATGTTCTTCGTTTCCTATCCACCCTTTTTCTTGGCACTTGAACTGTCAAGAAATTAATTCTCCTCCCCTGTCCTATATACAGTGTCCCTCTCAGCCTGGTATTCACAAGTACCCTATGCATTTTCATCAATGCTGGAAATATGTCTATCCTGCAGGTGTATTCAGCAAAGAGGCAAAAGGTACCACAGGTTCTTTAATATGACCTTGGCTTCCTATAAACTAAAAGATTTCTATTTCCTCTGCTGTCACAGAAGCACAGACGTATTTTATTAACCATCTATTGATACATATTTAGCAAACATTGATCAATATCTGGTGTCTTGAGAAAAATCCATTCTCAAAAGCTTTTAGCTTCTGAACTCATCTCCTGTTTGCCAGTCTGTGTAATCAATAGGCATATTTGCTAGGAAACAGGAAAGTATTGACTTGCTAGTGAGTGTATGAAGTAACTCAAGTGATTACTATTATATATCACTTAGTAATTGTTACAGGAGCCTTTCTGCTGGGAGGCAGCACATGTCAAAGTTTTGTAGGATGGATTTGTAAAGGAAAAGAAATCAAAGATACAGAATTTGTGTAATATCATATAACTCATTTTATTTCTGTCAGGATACTAGTATATTCCTTACACAGTAAGAATGCTTCTCACAAATCATAACCGAAACTATAGTACCTGGTTTCCCGGAATTGATGCTAAACATAGAAAAAAGCACAGAGAAAACTAGAACCAGGAAAACTGCAGATATATTTCAGAGAAGTTGCTACATCAAAAATTTAAGAATAAAAGTGTTCCTTTGAGGGCTGTACCCTGCTTCCACACTGAGAAGAACTTAAGCCTATATATAACAGCATCTCCTGGGAAGTTTCACAATAACTGTAAATCCTCTTCTGTAAACCTAATGTGTTGACTGCCATGAATTTACTGCAAACTCCAGAGACATTGTGCTGCTTGGCAATGTATCTAGAACATCCCTCACACAAACATAAAACTAAAGGACAAGGCTTGCACCAGGTTTGCTGACTTTCTTTCTTCCTCCCTCCAATCATAGGGAACACAGACCTCCAGTGACTTGCAGAGTAGCCTCTCATCCATGCTCTGTGAGGTGGTGGGTTGCAAATGTGCCACCACTCTATTCTGACACCATTGCAGCACTTCTGCATCCAGCCTTACTCCTTTTTCTTCGGAGGCCAGCAGCAAACAGGGGCCTGGTTTACCTAGTAGCACCTGCTTGGACACAGGTTGCCCGGTGCTGTATGTGACATGTATCAGCCATCACTGGGAAAGCAGGCACAAGCACGATCTCAAAACAGGGATCCAGCTGTCTGACAGGGAGAGCTGTGGCTCTGGCTGCAGCAGGCTAAGGCATTCCCACCACCGCTGCACACTGGAAGCCGCTATGGAGTCAGCAGAAGACAATGTTGCTTGTGTCTCAGTGCCCAGTTTGCCGTCCTGCATTTTAAAGTCCCCATGACAGTGGGCTGGTGCTAAAGACCACCGTCCTGCACTGGAGCGGGGAAGGCAATAACCACGGACAGCTGACAGCTATCAGAGCAGTGAGATCTGAAACACCACAGGGGTTTGCTGTCTCATTGTGATTCTCAGTCTGGAAACGGACACATGCAAAATATGTACCACACCATGTGCTTACCAGCAGGGCAAAGATGAAGGCTGGTGAAGCAACAAAACTTGTTGGCCGACTTGGGGCTGGATGCCAAGTGATACAGCGGAGAAGTTGGTGCTTGTGGCAGCATTTACACTCAGCCCCACGGGTGCTCTGTGGTTGTCTCATGAATTAGCATTTTGCTTGACCTCCTGGCAGTAGGACAGAGCTGTATGCAGACTTATTTATGCAGCCCTGCAGTCAGCTCTGTACCCAACAGCACAGTCTGCAAGGGAGGCATAGTCTGAAACGGGCCGAAGCGAAGGCCCTGGGTGACAAACGTGCTGCAGTCAGCTTCACGATATTTTGTTTCTCTCCTGCTCTGAGACAAATCTGCCATCCTATGAACAAGAGTTAAATTAAAGGCTGTCATGCATTGCTGTTTCACATGATGCCTGTATTTGTCCGTTCCAGATATGCTCCTTCCAAATTAGCAAAGACTCATCAAGCAGGAGCTTGTTGAGCTTGGACACAGTGGCTGCTCCCTCCCGCCTGGGAATGCCCCAGAGCCCTGCCTTGGGCCAAGCTGACCGTGGACAGCCTGCTATTCATACCATCCTGCTACCACACAGCACCCTGCCAGGGAAAGAAAAGCACCGGAGAGCACTGAGTAACTGAGTCAGCAAAAATTGGTAGCAGATTTGTAATAACTTATTTAACCTTTTTTAAAAAAAAATTATTTGCTCAACTGCTGGAGCTGAGGGAATCATCTAATTGTGTAAATTTCTCACTATGTTTTTACTGTGTAACTACTTCAAACACGTTACATCACACACGTACACATACATACATGTGTACCCGAACATCCACACATACATAAATTGTTTCCAGCTGTTCTCCCATTCAGATTTAAACTCTTCTCCAAGAAGTCCCCATTATTACCCTTTTTCTGATGCTTAAACATCTTCGATTCTTCTTGTCATAACATCAGTTTTCATATGAACAGAAGGATTGCTGCCGGCAAACAAAACCAACACCGATTAGTCCAGTACCTCATTCAGGCAGTTATCAGCAGGATAACAATAAGCCCACCTCGGAGAGGCAAGGAAAAAAATTTTTTATCTCACAAGTCTGATCCTCACCTTCAAACCTCCATCTGCAATAACCATCAGGTCAGGTATTTTGCAAATTCATTCCAGAGATCCAGGAAGGAAAGGGTTATTTTCCTTCTGAAGAAGTTTACTGGCAAATTGAGCCCCTCCATACTCCCACTTGCAACTGCCAGAGCTGCAGACACACAGTGATGTGGGAAGGGTGGACAGAGGCAGGACTCAACAGTTCACTTCTCTGCTGCGGCAGCTGTGCACTGAATCCCATTTCCACTAGGGCTGAGGGCGCTCGGGCTCCCTCTGCACCTACGGCCAAGGTCATCTGCCCTGCTGGGCACCCCTCGTTCACCTCCTGACTGTCAGGTTGTTAAACAAAGCCTAGCATGAGGCAGCCGAATCCAATTTCACCCCTCAGCTAGGGCTGTGTTCAGGGGTGTGGGAGGCAGAGATCAGTCTCTTTAGTTACCTGTTCCACTCAGCTCCCCAGCATCCTCAGGGGTGTGGGAGATGCCCGTGCCTCTCCTGCCAGCGGAGCCCCAGAGCAATTTGCAGCGGATTGCTTTGTTCTACTCCTGTTGGTGTACAGCTGCCAGCTGACACATGGAAGACACAGATGACTTGAGAAAACAGCTCCTCTCCTGACTCACAGGGAGGAAAGATGCCATAGTGACAGTCAGTTGCAGATATGAGAAACTGAAAATTAAAAAAAAAAAAAAAGAAAGAAAGAAAAAGACACCCCAGCACTGCAGGGTGATATTCTAATGATATGAAATGGATGTGTCAAAAATAGAATACTCCCACTTAAAAGGAATATCTTTTAAAGAAATAAATGTTCTTTGCAGAAGATGAAAGGCTGCATGGAGTAACACATGGGAAGGCAAATAAATGAGTAATGGTTCCAGGGAAGGTAACCACTGTAGTGTGAAGAGCATTTCCAGTTCCCTGTGCTGCAGTTGTACAACTCCTTAGTACAGAACACGTGTATTATGCACATTTTAATTTCTTTGCCAGGCCTTGCACTTTCTAGGGAGACCAAGTCTTTGGAGCTGGACTGTGACATGAAGCAGCTGGTCGCTCAGACTCAATGACATACTGAGTGCACACAAGCAGCTCTGTGGGCATGCCCCACGTCCAGACACCCATAAAACTGGACAAATGAGTGAGGCTTGGCAAAAAATAGATCTCAAGTTAAAAGGCATAAACTATTGTCTGATGTAAACAGGTAGCACCGAGAAGTTTAAAGACCCTAAGCCACATCAGCAGAAGTGTATCCTGAAAGGAGGCGAAAAAATTTTAGGACTCACAACAGATAAAATTATACATAAGCTCTTAGTGTAACATGATGATATTAAGCAAGTAAATGAGTTTCCAGGTGTATGAATGAGGGAATAGGATTTAGCACTGAGGTCTTTCCAGCTCTCTAAACAGAACTGATGAGTTCAATATCAGAATCACATAAATTGTTCAAATGCCTATGCTTTTAAAGGGATGTTAAAAATAGATTGCCCTATACTTTTAAAGGGGTGTTAAAAATAAATTGGGGACTGTCATGAGAAAAAACTGAGGCTTGAGGACAGCCTTATTGTGTGAGTCAAGAAGCCTGAGCTGCTTAACTTATCCCAAAAAAAAATTTAAAAAAAAATCCAGAAGATAGAGGGGTGACTTGATTACAGAGCACAGGCAGATTCACAGAGAGAAAATCACAAATATTAAAGGGATTCTTAACATGGATAAAAAAGACATGCATAAACTCACTGGCTGGGAGTTAATGCCAGACAAATTAGAAACAAGGAGCAATTTGTTACAGCAAGGATGATTAACCATTAGGACAAGCCATTACTGAAAGCAGTGGATTCTTTTTTTGCTTCAAATTCAGAAAGAATATTTTCTTGGCAGGGAAGCTTATTCCACAAGGTTATGGTCCTATATACCTCAGTAACAGATGAAAGCATATCATCTCCACTGCAGCAGCTTGGGCTGGATGTCTCTTCTGGCCTTCATATCTGGTCTTCTCAGGAATGAATTGTAAAATATCTGACCCAATGGTTACTGCAAATAGAGTTTTGAAGGCAAGGATCAGACTTGCGAGATAATTTTTATCTCACAATGGCCTTTAAACTGGCTAGTAATGACAATCCAGCATATTAAAACCATATCTCCAAACTCAAAATAAATTCCTTTTTTATTGCTAAAGAATGCAACTGGATCAACATGAAAGTGATGCAATGCCCCAGCTGAATGCAGTGTTAGCTGGAGTGGGTATCATTTCTTAAGCCCTTCTCCAGTGACCTGCCGCACCAGGAATATTATTCTTAGCATTTGCCTAAAGAGCAAAATAACTGCAAACAAAAATGTGCATCTTCTAGATAGAATCAACAAATGTCAGTGACAGAAACCTTATAAACAAAAGCATAGGAAATGTCATATATTTATAAACACACAAAGGACCAACTTTTCTACCAGATTTCTCTTACATATAAAGCAATTTGTATAAAGATTGATAAGAAAACAAGTCAAACCTTATTTTTAAACACCTAAATGAACTCCATTTCTGACAATGTTGTGTGCTGCAGTATATTCCCTAAATTACCTAATTTGAAGTTCACATCAGTCAACTGTCTGCTTCCTAAATTCAGGCTGGTTTTGTAGCAAGCAACAAGACAACCTGAGCAGTTATACCAAGTACAGAGACAGAGCTTCTTCTAGCAGCAAACACAAATCATCTAAGCAGATTATTTGCTTGGTCATCCAAAAGCATCTGCAGTGACAATAATGGAGCAGCTGCCCCAACATTCTTGAGAGAACAACCATATGTCTCTGGGAAATCCTTATACGATGTGTATTGGATGCCCTTCACAACAGCGCTTTCAGCCTACCAAGGATGGCACCAAACTGCAATGATAGGACAGTCTCTAGTTGCACAGAAATCAATATTGATTCCTTGCAGCACTAATTACTAGCCATATCACACCACTGATGTTTTCTAGGGTGCAATGTATGGTGTCTTTGGTTTGGCAATCCCATCCTACAGCCAGCAAAGCTCCTTGGGATGCCCTGGGATTAGCACATTCCACCCATGAGAGGATCATCGTGAGCTGCTCTGCCACTGCCAGACTGCCTGCGACTGGCCATCTGAGCACAAAATGGGAAGGAAATTTATTACTGCTGAACCCCGTCACTTGGTGAGTTTGGCTGGGCAACAGTAACTTTGTTTCTGGCAATCCAGTGTACGTGTTTCTGTGGAAACAGGAACCAGCAGAATGCATGCTCGTAGCCACTGGTTTGCTCTGGTCTCCATGGAAACAATCATTGCATGGGTGAAAAAAAGAGTAATGATTGCAAAGTAATGACTTACTGGATGCTTCTCTCTGCCTTAATTTTCCTTTTGTCGTCCTTATTGTTATGATAAAAAGAGGGCATATATGATGATGTCTCAAATCCTTGACATGACAAAGATCAGGGTCAGAAATCATGGGGTGAAGCTCCCAAGAGCTCAGGCAGCCCACCACCAGACCCCTGAGACACATCTGGGACATATTCTGCAAAGGAAGGTGGGACAAAGACCCACCCAGCTTGCACAGATAGCCTTGTTACCTCCAAACACAACCTATCCCAGACTCCCAGGCTACCAGGATGGGGGAAAGCAACGCACCTTAGTGGACTGACAGTCACTCACGTGCCTGGTGAGGCAGCCTGGTGGTGGTAGGTGTCTTGGCAGGGGGAGGAGACCCCCATGTGGGTCTCGAGGCACACATAACACTTTCCCAATCCCCTCAGCTCCTAAGTTTTCTCCTCAGAGCACACCAGATTTTTTTCCTTCCTTTACCTTTTGTGTCTTATAGAGGTGCAGCAGTATCACAATATTAATCCCACACAACTGCCTCACTTTCCATGACACGACCTCCAGAGCAATACCATTGCTGCAACACAATAGAGATGCACCCTGTGAAAATCAGCTGAGGATTTTCACGCAGTCTGCATGTGACCTGAAGTTTTCATATATTTTTCCCTTCTCCTTTAAGGACCTTCATAGTGAACTTCTGCATTTGCACTCCCTTTTCTTTCCTCCCTAGGGCTGCTAGCATCTTTGGCCCACATACACCTTTGCAAGGAAAACCCACGTGGGCACCTTTTTTGGTCAGCAACCACTGTTCAGGATTGCTGGTTATTGTTTCACCTCAGCTTGCCTTCCGCAGATATCTTCATCTCCCACTTCCTTCTGGTAATACACAGAGAGATATCCCACCAAGTAGTGGTGCACAAAAAAGCCTGCACTGACACTGCTCTCCAGCATGTCTCAACAAACAGATGGAGATGTGCTACCATGTCCTCAGGATGTCAAAGCCCCGTCCAGTCCCTATCTTTTGGGGTGCAATGGCATCACCTTTTAGTCACCATGTCCTTGTGCAAAAAAGGTTGGAAATGGTGTCATTGACCATACAAGGGAAAAGACGGTCAAGACAAGATGCAATGCAACCAAGAAAGACAGGCAGTATGGTGAGGGTGTAGCCTAATAGAGATGAGATCTTGTGCCCACATAGGCATAGTAGTACATAGAGGCTGGTTAAACCCTGGAAAGTTGAATACATGGTTCATGTCCTTAATTGTTTACCTGACCTTGACCTGTAAAGGCACATTCCAGGAAGCATCCTTCCTGGAGCAGCCCTTGCCACAGTTTCCCCATTTGCTCCTTTGCTTTCAGGGCAATAGATTATGAATTGCTCTGGTGTGGTTGGTGTGACTGCAGGCACAAGTGCTTCTCACTTTTGTGGTTATTGAAGACCTGCAGTCCTCCAAAGTGCTCCACTGCCTACTCCTGCCACACACTCATGTGTTGAGACATTCCCTCCCAGCTGGTGCACACACTTGCTTCTTCAGGGACAAAGGCCTTTTGTGCTCAAGCTGACTACCTGAGAGTATTCACATGGCTGTTCATCTCCACACAACAATCATATGAACAAGGTTCCTTTCTGCTCAGGCAATCTAGCTAAACAAAACTCACTGCTAGTAATTACCTGACTATAAACACATGGCAGGAAATAATTGAGCCATTTACATGAGGAGCTCAAAATGCCTTTGGAGTCTCAGACTAGCAAAATGGAAGGTCATAACATTCATACTGCTTTATAATTGTTCCATGACTGCCACAAAATCAGACCTACCCCCTTTTCAATGGGATTTAGGGACTTGTGGCAGGAAGATATCTACTGTTCCCAATGGCTGTGAAACTCTGGAAGCTGTCATTTTTTTATTGTACAACAGCAATGCCTAGAAGCCCAAGAGTTAAATACTCCCACACCCTTCTTGCCCCCATCCCAGCATAGTGCTATATGCACAAAGTGGATCCTTCCCCAGAGAGCTCACATTCTGATTAGCAGTACGGGACAGAAATAAGAAAATACTGGTGCTAAACATTTGCTAAGGGAGGAAGTAAAAGCAAGTGCAACAATAAAATTTCATGTCAGAAATCTGATCTTTTAGGGGAAAGCTGTATTTTATCCTCTGGTTAAAAATCCATATTGTACCTCCAGAATGGAAAGCCAGGACAAAGGTGGCAAAAGTAATTTTAAGTACACAATCATAATTAAATGCTGAAATATTGATTTTTTTTTTCCCCTACCTTTTAGTAGACCAAAAGGGACACCTGTCTCACTCTAGCTGTCATAAAAGCAAAACAGAAAAATTAAAAGTCCAATAGATGAATGGGCAGAGAAAGTGCCAACAGCATCACGGTCATAAAAACAATGACCTAACAAATACTTTCAGGTTGTTCCTGTCAATCTTTCTGTGACTGTGTCTTCTGTTTAAGATCAACCAACTGTCCCTCCTTGTCTGGGAGACACCCAGAGTTACAAAGAACCTCATCCAAGAAAAGGTTTATTTTGCAACTCAGTATTACGGTTGTTAAAAATGTTCTGCCGTGAAAAACAGCTTCAGAAACAGGGATCCTGTGAGGTCCAAATAAATGTAAGATGAAGATCAAGTAGGTCAAGACATAATAAACGCATTAGCAGAACAGCTGGGAAAGGTGGAATGAGAAAGTTAAGATGAATGAAAATGTCGCTACCCGGACACAAAGACCCTGAGCAATTGCCCAACCAAAGCAGCTCGCTTTTATAGTAAAAATGTATCTGAAATACTGAGAACTTCATAAATCCCTGTTAGACTTCAGGTTAGCTGCTACACCCTGGAATTACATCTAACACTACAACAAAGTTAAAGCAGATTGGAAAGGGACATCTGCAGGCTGAGTCTCTACAGGGTAGTAACTCTATGTGTTGGTATTTCCCCTCGAAGTATGTGTATTCTTTGTACAAATGACAAGTGAACTGTGATAGTAACAAGCTGTAAACAGCATATGGAAATTTGTCTCCAAATCACATGTCACATCAGAGCCTTAGCAAGTCACTCCACTTTCAAAAGAAAAATCTATGAAAACACAATCTGCATAACACTGGCAATGTCAGATTTTTGCTTTCTCCTTTACCCTGACTGAAAGCAGATAATGGAAGATGCTCAGGTGGAAGATTCACATGACCCATGTTCTGCACTGCCTGCAAAGCTGTGTTCAAATATCACTTTTCTAATGTGGCTGTCCATCACAGAAGAGCTTGGACACTGTGAGGAGGCTGGACTGCACAAGATGAGTGCCACCTCATTTGCTTTACAAGGAGCCTGCAGGCTAATTTTACTGAGGTTCACACAGTAGGAATCAGCATGCCTGCTCCTTTCTGCAGCTGCACACTGCCCTTGGTGGGGAACTGCTAATCCTCTCCAAAAGGCAGGAGGAAACACAGGCTCTCCTGCAGCACATGGATGGTACTGTGGTCCTGACACACGGTGATGCCTGCCTCTCAAGCAAGGAAGAAGGGTATGCATGTCTGACCTCTGCAAGCGTCCAGAAACACTGCCCTCACCAAGGTCATCTTTGTGGTATCCTCAGTATTGCCAACTACTCAGATCCACCACCACCACAAGAAAAGATGTCATATAACCATTATCCTCACTCTTGCGTTTGAAAGCAGGAGAAAACACAAATCACAGTCCTCAGCCTAGCTTCTAAAATGGCTATGCTTCCTTATGCCTTTGCCAAAGCATGTGTAATACTTCCAGTTGCAAAGTCAGTCATATGCAAGTAGCCGTGACTCAACCTGGCTACTTGGTTATGGACTTTGCTTCCCTTCCACTTACACACTGTTGTGGTTTAACCCCAGCAGGTAACTGAGCACCACGCAGCTGCTCGCTCACTCCTGCCCCCACAAGGGGATGGGGAGGAGAATGGAAGAACAAACCTCCTGGGTTGAGATAAAGACAGTTTAATAGGATAACAAAGGCAGATGATGATGATGGTAATTATGATGATAAAGACTATGATAATAATTATAATGATGATAATAATAGTAATAATAATGATGGTAATTATAATAATAATAATGCACATATATATAATATAAAAAACAAGTGATGCACAAATACAATTTCCCACCACCCGTGGAAAAAAAACAACCAGATGTCCAGTTTGTTTCCAAGCAGCGATCCCGCCTTCCGGCTAGCTTCCCCAGTTATATCTGGACCATGATGTTATATGGCAGGGAATATCCCTTTGGCCACTCTGGGCCAGCTGTCCTGGCTGTGCTCTCCCAGCTTCTTGTGCACCTGGCAGGGTGTGGAAAGCTGAAAAGTCCTTGACTTAGTCTAGACACAACAACTACCTAGCAACAACTAAAAACGTCAGTGTGTTATCAACATTATTCTCATCCTAAATCCAAAACACAGCACTATACCAGCTACTAGAAAGAAAATTAACTTTACCCCAGCCAAAACCAGGACACCCTCCCCAGCCATAGGAACAAGCATCCTTTCCTTTTTACAGTTCCCATTTCCTTCCCATTTTCACCCCAGCTTCAAATTTCCCTCCAGTACAAAAAGAACAGAAAGAAAATTAACAACCATAACTACCATAAGAAATATCTGTCTTTATGTACCAACTTATCTACTCATTTTTCTGCTAAGACTTCTGTGAAGTGCACAGCTCTTTACATGTAAGACTAGAACAATGTTTTTACAGCAGCTGCCACTTTTCTACCTGTTGGAAACATGTAAATCTGAGCAGAGGGCAAGAGTTATAATTACAGTCTGTGGGTAATTTTAATCTTCTATTCCTATACTTTCAGAGCACGTAATTTCTATTTATCTGAACTTCAAAATGATTGCTTCAAATCTTTGAATTATGCTTTCCCAAATAGAACAAAAGACATTTTGTTTCTCCTTAACTTTTGTCCTCCCATTGCTGTGAGAGACAGCATCTCTCCTACATCCTTCAGGCTTCCTGCCTTGCCTGGGTCCCTGCCATGGAGGGATGCCCAGCTCCCGAGGAAGGCATATCTTGCTGCTGTGTCCCTGTGAATGTTTCCCCACAGAGTTCTGCCACTTTCTTAAAAATCTGGACACTGGAGAGGTTCTTCACATCACTATAGCGACTTTTATAGCTCTCACCAAAACCCCCCTAAGTCTCAGACAGCTAACAAGGATGACAATGCCACCTTTCTGTCCTTCCTTGCTGGGCAGGAATAAAATAACCTGCCCTGCTGCACTCAGCCCTTCTTCCAGATTCAACTCTTCTCTTTCTGTCTTGCCTCTTCCCTCCAGGATTACTTGCACCCTCCCACTTTTCCATGCCAGGTTCCTCACAGCACCTCACCCTCCCTAAGCTTGGAGCAGATGCCTTTTTGCCTGTGGGCATCCCTTCAACACAGCTGAAAATGGATGCTTCACTTCAGGATACAAGTGGAGAAGAGCAGCCATTTGGCTTGGCTCTGTCTTACAGGCATCTACAGAAGGTGACAGATTTTGAATGAGGGCAGATTTGTGAGGCGGCAGCCTCCCATCCCATCCTTCCTGAGGAAGTTTTGAAAGCACACCCCCAAACTGCACAGGTTGCAATGAAATTATTCCGACTGGCAGTACTGGTCTGACCCAGTTCCCACCAAACTCAGGCAAGGGTGAACTTATGCAGCATGATGCAGCAGCATACAGAGAAACCTGAGACAACAGAAGTACAGGAGACACCTTGGTTTGGTGCTTCATATTGGTTAATCCATCCTACTTTTTGGCTAGACTAGTTAGCCTCAAATAGATTGCTGTACTAACGCACCTGCATAACATCTCTGAACCTGAGATAATGTTAATGCCTCTTCATTGCACCAAGGTAGGCAAATCCCAAAATACTGCCAGTGGGGCCTGAAAATACAGAAAAGTCTCCCAAAAGGAAAAGCACAGTTTACAGAAGAAAAATAAAACTTTCCATAAGAGACATAGGCATCTTAATTATGCACTGGTCTTGTAAGCAAAGGTAGGATGAAGGCGATAAAAGAAGGCACGCAGATGCAATAGGTAGTCCTCATTAAGCTGACACCAAATATCTCTCATGTAATCACTGCTTTCCTGCAGATTCTACCAAAAAAGTGCACTTTCAAAATAGATGGAATGCACACACATGTGTGTGGAAACTGTTGGTCTGGCTAAGCACAAGGCACTACTTTTAGCGCTGAAAAGAAGACTCACTCAGATATACCTCTATGGAGTCAGGAAGGGTGACATGCTTCCCATAACTTACAGACATCATGGGAGTAAAAACTCAGCAGGGACCCATGAGCTGGTCGCAGGACCCATGGGTGGAGGAGCAGCTGGATAGTGGTATCATCAATCCAAGTTTGCATGACAAGAACTCATTTTAAATTCCTCATGATGCTAATTGCAAGCTGCTACCTCTGAGATCCTGGTACATGTTCTTGACAAAGTCCTTGCATGCACAGAGCAGCTGGTACCATTAGCATGTACAACAGCTCACAATTCATGCTCGATGGCCTGCCTGGCTGTGTTACTGTCAGTAACCAACCAGAGACCCAGCTGCAAAGCATTTTAGCCTCCGCCTCCAAAGGCAACTGCAGAACACTGGCCTAGCCAGTCTTCTGTCCCAGAAGTGTGCTGGAAAGCTTGCTGCCCTTGTGGGAAGCAACAGCAGAAGTGCCTTCCAGCGTCCCTCTTGCTGTGGCAGATACAGCTGCATTGCATGTTGTTTGGACTAAATCCTACCCCAACCTCTCCACATTGAAAAGGCTCTCATGCCCTCCTTTTTGTGTACCCTATCATTACTTATTACCTGGTACTTGTTTCTCTACTATTTTGGAGTGCTTCTAAGATTGTAAAGCAGTATATTTCACAGTCCCCTCTTATAAAACATCATGTTGTTTCATCATGGGCAGCACCAGCTTCAGATGTTGCTTTCAGTAAATACACAAATTATTTGGAAAATTACTTCTGATTTGGGTATAACAACAGGAATGGGTAGGACACCTCCCTTCCTTCTCTATCTTCTTCCAGGTTGAGATGTAAATGGGATTTTGCTGTAGGAGAAATTTCAGAAAAAGCCTCTCCATCCCTGATCAAAGAAGGCTTCTCAGCTGCCATTCTCCTTATTTCACTGATGGCTGACATATTTCTGAAAAGGCAGGACTGAATGTGCTGATATTACCAAGCCACTCAAAACACTACAGAATTTTTGCACCTCTATTTCTGTCTCAGGGTTACGACTGTGAGATATTTTTCAGGGTTTTATGCCTAATAAAATGTAGCTGTCTCTCACCGGATTCTGTCACTTTAAATTACTCAGGAAAACTACAGAATGTGTCTTTTCTTTCCTCAAAGAAGTCGCTAAAAATCACTTAGTTCAGGTTTAAAATAAACTCTCTCTTGCTCACCCTCCCTCCCACAGCCAGCAGAAGAAAAGAATCTCCACACGTCCTTCCAAAACTCAAATGTTGCTAAATTACTCTTATTTCTGATCCTCAGGGTCTCACCCTTGCATGAACATGAGCAACATCCCTGTAAGCAGCTGGCACTCAGGTAAAACGTGGTCCCAGTGAGCAGCCTGCCTGGGATGTCCCTGCATGACTGTGCTCCCACCAAGTCAGGGAAGACATCTCAGGAGAGTTCCTGGTGCTCAACAAGCATGCACAAGTGGGACACAAAGATCAGGTCAGGCTGCCAAGCAGAGTAAGAGTGTGAGATGGAAGAAGTTGTTTGGCCCCCTGCTCTGCTCTTCAGCAAATCTGATCATACTCGCCACATACAACAGACAAAATCCTCTCTCTCACCGTTGGTGGAGTGATAAGGGGGAGGGTAAGTGTTGGTCCATCTGACTCTCCTGCTGGCTGCCCCTATAGCATTCTGCCTAATGCCAGAGGCATGCAGCTGTGCAGCAAACAGCTGCCACTTGCTGGCACTCTTCCTGCTGCATCCCCTTAGTGGGCAGCTCTGCCCTCATCGCCCCTTTCTAAAACAGCGCAATCTTTCCCATAATCAAAAAAAGCTACAGCCTGGCCTGGACTATTGGCCTACTCCATTTTTTAGGAGGTCATTGCCATGCTTTCCTTTATCCTGTTCCTGTCACGCCTGCCCTTGAAAGGACATACATGCCAGGGTTGGTTTTCACCCTGTTAGCACTTGTAGCCAGCACTGCATTTCCCAATGAGTTCAATTTTCACTTACGTTTGTAAAGTACGGGGTCCCCAAAATCTCAGCATCTGGAAACAGTTGGGCATCTGAGGTCACTGGTGAAATTTCTCTCTCAATATGCAAACATAATCTGGGATATGTCATTGAGATAACGTCCTAGAAAGTTCATTAGCTTTCGCATGAGAATAGCAGCCAGCAATGACTACATTTCAAAAGCTATTAACAGGAGGTCTGTGCAGCCATCACCATACATGCACACCTGGATCTCAGAAATGAAGGATGAAAGCTGTTCCATACCATGGTGCTAGACCATCTCTCTCATGATCCAACAAATCTTTTCACTTGTATCTTTGAAGCCTGAAGTGTGGTTAAATAGGAGAGGTGTGCAGGAAGGAGGAAGCAGAAGCACAGCATCCAAGTAAACCATGCCTTGAAAGGAAGATACGAGTAACTGAAATATGATGAGCAGGGATTTGATGTCATGAATGGCATGGCCTGCAGATGGTGGGGTGGGGAGATGACTAACAATTGGGTGGGCTTGGGTAGGTGGATCTTACAGTAGCTGACATTAGAAATGAACAAGGAATTTAGTGGGAGAGACTGAGAAGAAAGACCAGATTTTAAAATTCGATAGAGAAAGAAGAAGAAAAAATAGGTTAGGAAAAAGGTGTCTTAGGAAAAATAAATATAATAGTAAAAGAAAATGAATCATGTATCAGAAAAACAAGCTAGTATTTCAGCTAACTTCAGATAAGGGACTTATAGCATTAAATTAAATTAAATTAAATTAAATTAAATTAAATTAAATTAAAGCAGTGTCTTATGTTGCAAGCAGGGCTAATTTGAACAGGTCAAGCTCTCCACACAAGAAAAATACAACTTACTTAAGTCAACAAGGACAAATCACCATTATTCATAATTCCTGCATTTCTACTCTTCAGGTTCCAATTGCAGCCACACTTTGCTGTCTACACAACCAGCCAAACTGTGTGGTCAAGCTGTGTGTTAGTCCTGACACTCCAGAAGGTGTTGGAAAAGTTTTTTGTGGAAGTATAAGCTCAGCCAGGCTGGAATTTCTTCTTTTTTCACTCTTTTTTTCTGATCCACAAATGACTGCCTTCTTCCCAGTTGTTTTCTACACATCACATGGCTTCTTGTGGTTTTCTGTTATGGGTTAAGAACAAATGGGAAAACAAATCTGAATTGGAAATTATACTTGCCGCTAGCAGTTTTGATTTGCCTAAATCCATGACATTGGTCTTAGGATGAGGTCGAGGGGCAGTCCCACTGTTACGGGACTACCTTGGGAAGGTTGTGGTGTGCATAAGTAATACACGCAGTAACACAGCCACAAGAACACCAAGCCCCATGGTAGAATAAGCAACATCCAAACCACGCCTGACAAATACTCCTTCGGTTTGCTTGTACAGAGCATCCAGTGAGTCAGGGTCCGCCACCTCCTCAGGACACTCGTTTAATGACTGCTTCAATTATAGTGTGTAATGATGGCAGAACTATGAAAAGGCTTTCAACATGTAATCTGTGTATCTCTCCCTACAAATTAAACTAACTACTTTTTGTCCTGCTCTGCTTGGATACAAAGGACAGTTGATGATCACCCTCTTCAGAACAATCCTTTAATACTTCTGAAGATTTACCAAGTTCTGTTCAACCACTTCTTTTTCTAGATCAAACTCAAGTACTTCAGCCTTTCTTGAGAGATCATGTTTTCTAAGTTTTTTATTATTCTCCTCTTGGCTCTCTAATATTTGTTTGTGTCTTTTTAAAGCATGGTATACAAATTCAAAAGTTACTGTAATACAGCCTTACCAACCTTATTCTCAGAAGAACTGTCTCTTTTGTCTCACAGACTCTGCTCCTAGTAACAAATTCAAGAACAAAATTTGGCTTTTTCACAACAATACTTCTAATGATTTCAATCCAAAGCCCTAGTATCTCCTCATCCTTTTCCACAGTGCTTTTGTGTGACCTCTTATTCTTCTGATGTCGTTGTGCATTTGGTTTCTCTCTCATTACTGAATTTCATTTTTCTGATTCAGACCATTTTTCCAGTTCATTAAGAACAACTTGATGCATATGAGAAAGAAATAAAGACATTGACATAACAATGGGGTTTTTTACCAAAATGTGAATCTGTTCTTGAACAATAAGTTCCTTATCTAAGTTAGGGAAGTAAACACAAGAAAAAATTGAGATAGTTAAAGAGGAGGTTTTTTAATGTAAACATGCTCCCAGCTTCCTTTCCTACCACATCTATCTCAGAAAAAGTTCACATTTGTTCCAAAACCCAACAACGTTTCAAAAGTCAGTCTGAGGAAGGAAAACGAACAGAAAAATCTCACAACTAGGTCCTCATTGTTGTCCCACCAGAAAAACAAAGTTACAAACAAATTAAAACAGGTGCTTATAGAGGAATATGCTGACCAGCCTTAGTGGCCTTACTACCACGTCATGGCCTGCTCTCATAGCAGCTTAAAGCGTCACCAAATAGTGAAATTTGACATAAGTGGTGAGAGGCATACCTCACCCTGCCAAATTTAGACCCATATAACAGAAGACAGGGATGTTAAGCGCAGCAAATGAAATATCACCTGGATCTATTGGATTTTGAGACGATTGGAGTGTATTTTCCCTCTACGCATCATTTGTAGGTACAGCAGCCTGAGTCTAAGTGACTTTGTAAAAATAAATGAACCACCTAAGACTAACAGTCAACATGGAAAACTTCAAACAGTTAGATTTTTTAGCAGAGTTCAGATCAATAAGAAACTAGTTTCGGGAACAGAAGATGCCGGTTAGTACTAAGAGAAACAATCTGTGCTATTGGTCCTATGGGAAGAGAGTACTTCTGACCACTCACAGAAGGCAGAAAATACCTTGAAAAGGCTGGAGAAGACTGAGGAGGTCCAACTTATCAAGTGTCGGGGGGAACTTTCCTATTGTGACTTTAATATGTGAACTTGGATCACATCTGGAGGCAATTCCTCATCCATGTAAGTGGCTTCATTGTTGGGGCTATGATCATCTGCATAAGGTTTATTTATACTGGTTCTGGAGAAGCAGAACCACACCAGTAGTTGCACTGGAACTTCTGTTACCTTACAGATGGGATAATAAATCCTGCTGTTACATTGCCCAATGTGGCAGCTGAGCTCCAGCCTTGGAGAGGAAGACGAAGACAGGAAAGCCAGGTTAGCCACTGCCATTTGCCAGCTGGGGAACTGCAGCATGGAGATCAGCCATGTCCTCTGGGCTATCCCTGGGGAGAGAACAGATCTGATTCCCAGGTCATGACTTCTGATTTGCCCAGCAGCAGCAAACTCTGTGGGTCTCAATCTGGATTGAGAAGGGACAGTGCACATCAAAAATCAGCACCTTTTCCTTTCAGGAAAAGCATGCTAGATCTTCAGCTTGTGCAAATCAAAATGACTCTCCAGGGGAAACAGTTTCAGCCTGTGTCAGCTGAGGAGCTGGCACTACGTTTCTTCTAAAACATTAATTTCATTGCATCATTTAACAATAGTCCATTTTTTCTGCCATACTGCAGTGTCATGAGATGGTTGTCTTAGCAACTGAAATCACTCTTAACTAAAGTTCCCTTTCCTTAACATTAAAGTTATCAACTGACCCCAAGTCTTATCAAATCGAAGTACAGTGGTGTTACAGTATAGTGTGGGAGAAAGATTTCGGACAAGCTAATTCCAAAACCTATGCAGTTCAGAATACATTGCCTCTTTTAACAATTACAGCATAAAGCTCATTCTCTTTTCAGACATTTTTCCAATGATTCTCATCAGTCAGAAAGGCCTTTTGCTGAATCAACCAAAGTTTGCACAACATGTGATAGCACATCATATCATGTTTAATATCAAAACTCCATCTCCATTTACCAGGACACCAGTATTGCCAATACAGAGCAAGTAAATAACTTCAGTACAAATTAAATTGTATCCTGCATACTTGCTTTCTTTGCATATTCTAAACAAACAATTTATTGGCAGGAACATAAAAGGAGTTAGCCAGATCTATGTGAAAATTGAAGAACATACACTGAGAGTTCAGCATGAATGACAAATGTTTGTTCTACATTTCCAATTTAGAGAATAAAAAGGAACAGGAACATGTGGTGTCCCACATGTGACTACTCCAAATTAACCAGTACACATCAAATGTAAACTTTAACGCCAAATACTTACAATGAGCAATTTGTAACTCAAAAAGCATCCCAGAATCATGGCAAGTAACCATAAACAATAAAACCTAAATAAAAGAATTGCATCTTTTATAAGCAATCAAATGGAAAAAAAAAAAAAAGTGTTCCTAAAAATTGCTTGCCCAGTTTTTTATCTTTACCCTTTCCTCTCTGGGAAGTCCTGACACATTTTCCTGTAGCCATTTGCCACTTTCAGTAAATACCTATAAATACTGAAGATAACAAAAACCTAAAAGAAATATATGGTTTAGAAACTGGTACACATTCCCTCCACTTTAGAGATTCAATTTCTGCATAAAGGGACAAGTGTACATGCAGATATTGCCAGCAAATTATTGTAGTGCCTGCTCAGGGAATAAGAGATGAGTTATACCTTCATCAAGTTTTGCAGAAAGAGGTCAATTTGCAGCTTTTGTGCTGACTGGAAGCCTGAATCTGCACTGTGGTGGTGCTGGAGCTAAGTTAATGTCCTGTGCCTATGCAGTGACCCTTCCCTAGGTAGATATTTGTCTAGCCACAGTGATACAGCTTCTGCACTGGATTTGGCTCAGAGCACAGAATGAGTGACCATGTACCTGCTTCCAGAATACCATGTAGACTTACCTTCAAAAATGAATCAGTAACAATTTTTTTAAATTTTATTTTAAACAGCAAAAATGTTTTATGAGAATATATTTCAGGCATAGTTGTATTCCCAGTAAAAAATCACATCAAACCATCATGTGTCTGGAGGCTATTTCAGGAGGTAGATAACCTCCTCGGATTTGTTTTTCTTCATTTTGGAAGGATTACCTACAGATAGTATTTTGCTAACTGTGATCAGTCCTTGTCAGTCCGCAAGCCTGCTGATGCTGTATGAACGCCCTTTCTGGTATCTCCTTATGCACATAGCAGGACTGCCATCAGGGGGCATATGGGCTGTGTAGAAGACTCCTAACTACACCCCTAAGCACTCAGGAGAAGCCATACACCTGCAGTACAACGATGGTATGACCATGTCAGAAATTAAGAAATGCTACATGTCAGATCCCTAGAGATTCACAATGTTGGAAGAGACCTCTGGAGGTCTTCAGTACAACACCCTGGTTTTGAAAATCTCCGTGGTGGTATTGTCCTCATCCCTCTGGTCCCTGTCCCAGGGCAATACTGCTTTCAGGTGAAGAATTTTTTTTTCACTGTTCAGTCAGAAATTTCCCTTGCTGCAACTTGTTCCCATTGCTTCTTGTCCCATCAGTCTGCACCTCTGAGAAGAGCTTGTCTCTCTCTCCTCTGAAATCTTCCAGTGGGCAGTGTAAGACAGGAATTAGAATCACAGAATCATGGAATCATAGAATCATTTAGATTGGAAAAGACCCTGAAGATCACTGGGTCCAACCCCATACCTAACACCACAAAGTCCACCACTAAACCATGTCCCTAAATGCCATGTCTACATTTCTCTTAAATACCTCCAGGGCTGGTGACTCAACCACTTCCCTGGGCAGCCTGTTCCAGTGCTTGACAACCCTTTTGGTGAAGAGATTTTTTCTAATAACCAATCTAAACCTCCCCTGGCACAACTTGAGGCCATTTCCTGTCATCCTATCACTTGTTACTTGGGAGAAGAGACCAACACCCACCTGGCTACAACCTCCTTTCAGGTAGCTGTAAAGAGCAAGAAGGCCTCCCCTCAGCCTCCTTTCCTCCAGGCTAAACAAACCCAGTTCCCTCAGCCGCTCCTCATCAGACTCATGCTCTAGACCCTTCACCAGCTTTGTTGCCCTTCTCTGAACATGCTCCAGCAGCTCAATGTCTTTCTTGTACTGAGGGGCCCAAAACTGAACACAGGACTCGAGGTGTGGCCTCACCAGAGCTGAGTACAGGGGCACAATCACTTCCCTGCTCCTGCTGGCCACACTGTTTCCGGTACAAGCAGGATGCTGTTGGCCTTCTTGGCCACCTGGGCACACTGCTGGCTCATATCCATCCACTGCTGGCTATCAACCAACACCCCCAAAATTAGACCACTTCTTAGCATTTTCTCTTCCAAGCTAAACAAACCCATCTTCTCCCAACAGATACCATGTTCTCTGCCAACCTCCCCAACCTAATCCCTAGCTTCTGCTGGACTCACTCCAGTTTCTCAATATTTCACTTGCACCAGAGAGCCCCAAATTTTACACAATATTGCAGATGAGGCATCAAATATGCTGAGTGCAGAGGAATAATTACTTTCATCCATTCACTGACTATATTTTCATAACGCAGCCCAATATGTGGTTATCCTAATTGCTACAATGGCACACTGCTGACTCTTGTTCAGCTTCCTGTCCACCATTGAGTTCCTTTTTGCAAAGATGCTCTGTACCCACTTGGCCCCCAGTCTCTGTTTTTTGCTTCTGGTTATTCCATCCTATGGGGAGAACTTCACATTCTCATTTGATGAACTTCTTGAGGTCCTGTCAGCTCATTTCTCCAGATTAAAAAGTCCTCTGAATGGCAACCCTGCCCTCCAGTGTATCAATGATGTGCTGTCATCGCTAATTTGTCACCCACAAAAGACATAAAGTGCACTTCATCCCATCATGCACCATCATTGGTGAAAATGTCTGTTCTGGTATTGACTCCAGAGAAACACCACTCCCTCAAACCATTAACATATGGGATCCCATAAGTGCATCTGCAAATGGCCCCACAGAGTCATTCCTCTTCATCTCCACTAGGACAGGCAGATAGAAGATGTAAAGACACCAATCTGTTGTCAGCTCTCTTCAGGTCAGTGAAGGGAATCAGCAGATTTCAGTTACACGAGACATGACAGCCTGTTTGTGTACTGAGAACCAAAGGCTGTTAGTGCCAGGATCTGGCTTTGGCACTACAGCAGTTCATGAGGCTAGCATCTCACCTCAGATTACACACATTTATTCTCTGCTGATTCACACTATTCTGTATGTGTATTTAAGAACAGATTGTGGTCTCGCACGAACCGTGTAGAGTTAATCACTGTGAACATGTAAGGTGCAAAAGGATGCATTCAAAGGATATGTTGCTTCATTTCCAGTAGGACAGATACGGTTTGTGTTTCTGCTGTGCCCTGAAAGAGAAAGGTAAGGTCAATATGCAAAAGTTTTATCTGGCACTCTATAGCCATTTTAAGAGTACTTTAGTGTGTGTGTTTTCTCTGCTGAAATATTCATTACTTGGGCAACATGCTTGTGATAGCTTAACTAAATAGGTGAAAAAAGGTGCTGTTAGAACGGTTGCTCTGGGTTTCCTGGGACTTTCTAATGACTTAGCATTTACTGACATCAGAACTGTGCCACTGCCTTTGGTGGCTGCTTTATCAAAAATTGTAACACTGGGAAAAGAAGTTATATATTCATTATTTCACAGACAGCCCCCTGTAATCTGATTATGACAAAGAGATGTCCCAGATAGCTGCTTTGGTGATGGATTTGCTTGGAATGCCTGACGATAACTACTTAGACTTTGGTCTCCCAGGCGTGGAAGAATAACCCCGTGGCAACAATTTTGGTAACCTGCTCCACAACAGGCAGCTCATATGACCACAGGCTCATTTATCACTCAGGCACTCTGTATCCCCGTCCCATACAGCATCCTGTGCAGCATAGCCCAGGAAGTAGACAGCTGCCCAGGGTGGCACTTGTGACAATAACAACTGTTGAGGGCAGCCAAATGCAGCAGAAAGTGCCTGGGGAATTCTCCTCCCCATTTTTTTTCCCTACTGCTGCCATCTGTAGCTCCATCCAGTAGCAAGGCTGAGCATGCAGTCTTATTAGGCACACGTGGGTGGCCACATGGAGAGCAATGCCAGGCATGGTACCATGCTTGGTACTCCTCTCCAGAAGGTGAGGACTGACATTCACTAGTAGACCTACCCATACCTTCATTCTCATGGTTCACAGACAACCTCACATTCACAGGTCCCTCAAACCCTGGATGAGACCTTAAGAGCATCCCGAGTTCAAGGACTTCTTACCCAGTCATCAGCTCCAACATGAGTCTCTTCCAGAGCAGTCTTCTGCTCATGGGCAAGTCCAGCCCGGAGTTCACTATCAGATCGCTCACGCACACAGCATAGGTGTGCACACACACGCACAGAGAACTGAGGTCCCCTAAGAAAGGTAGCACACGCACTGGTCTCTCCCAGCCACACTCACTTCAGATGCCTGGGCCCCTATCACCTGCAGTCCCTTCTCAGTTTGCTGGCAGCTAGATCCCCACAAACACACACTGAATAGAGAGTGACATGGTGGAAGAAAATAGGAAGAGGTGGTTTAGTACCAAGGCAGGACAGGCTGCAGTGGCCAGGTGCAGGACTCAGCCACACAAGGACAGTGTTTTACACTGTGACCAGCTTCTGCTACCCGTTCCACCCACCCTTCCCCGCACTTCTTCCTCCAGGATCCACCATAATCCACCCCGCCTCCTGTCTTTAGACCTTCCTTTGAACATCCCATGTTAAGTAACGTGCATTTCCACAGTAAACTTGAAAAATCTCATAGTAAGTTTTACACGATCCTACGACACCCAAGAGCATCCCACAGCAAGTCTTCTCTTCCCCTTGAGACCCACGGTAGCCTCATTTCTTCTCTTACTATCTCTCCTGGCTGACCTTCGCCAAGGCTTTGAGTAGCTCCTGCCCACCAGCTAGTGAGCAACCTGCACTCTGGCCTTCAGTATTGTCTCTTTTACCTGCTGCTTGTTAGGGTGTGCGTATCTAAGTGTGGTTGATTACTTTCCCCATCTCTTGTCTTTGATTTTATACTGAATAGCCATTATCAGGATATGCTCACAAACCAGATGCCCTTATATACCCTTCCACATATTCTTACACAGACATTTTTACATGACACTAAAAGAGTTCAGGTTATGTAAAGGGAGAGAAACACAAACAAAAAAAAAAAAAAGAGGAAATATTTCACAGATGTCTACAGACAGCAACATACAATGCCTTCTATACGTATTTTCAGGGCTGCAACATTTTTTTGGAGCAAGGAGGCAACATTAAGAAAAGCAATACAGAAAATGCTTTCAGGCATCAACAATGGAGTGTTAGTAGAGATGACATCATTCTTATGAACCCTTTATCTAACCCAGGACACCACAGGGTCTGGAACCATAAAACCATGAACAGTCTCAGAGCATGCAACCTGCTGGGTCAGCCCTTTGGTTACACGTCCAGCTTGGATGGCCATGAGAAGCAGGGCTCAACTTTCAGTGAGGTTCAGGGCTATTCAAGGAGGAGGACAGCACATGTCTGGATGCAAGTTCAGCATGTACCTGTCTCAGCAAGCACATCCAATAGAACTAAAAAGGTATCTCTCTCAGCTCTTACATGATTCTCCGGGAGCTCTGGTGGAGTGGGGCTCAGGTGTTTATGCTTTGATGTCCCATCATAGCACAAATGTGCAACTGGAGACAGGGAAAAGCAGAGGCCCAAATAGCCAAAATATATTTCAGTGAAGGTTTGAGGCACACACTGACCAGAGAAACCACTGCTTTGAAGAGATACTGACACGTGCCCTTGCAAAAGGAGGCTGAGTGCTTCAAGGGAAGTGACAAGCCACTCAGTGGATGACAGGAAAATTAAGAGCTAGAAACAGGTCTTGCTGCTTTGTGAAACAGATTTTTTATCAATTTTTTTTTACCCAAAGTGCTCTATTTATCAGAATGAAATTATGATAAAGTGAAAAATTGTTGATACCAATTTTGCTGCAGACTGAGTTAGAAAAAATAGCAAAGAAACCTGAGAGCTTTCACAGATTCTTCTTACACTATAGCTATTTGTTTCAAAAAAATCATCATTTTCATACAAGTATCATTAAATAGTCTTCCTGGCAACTAGTAAAAATCTCTGCTATTCAGAGATGCTCTACTGACAACTTCCAACACTCTTTCCAAAAGAAATACAGCACAAACACGGAGCCCGATCCAAGTCTGCATTATTTCTTCACTCCTTTTCAGCATTCTTGACTACCTCTGCCCTAAGATAAAGGAAAAGTAACTGCATTTCTCACAAAAGTATTGGAAGGACAGACATTTCCTTCACCTCTAACAGTGTTTTAGCTTTTCTGAAAAAGCAGCATGACAATACACCATCACATTTTCCAGGAAAAGACAAAAAAAACATATAAAAGCAAGTACAAAGTCCTCAAAGGGGGCATTGCAGCAGTTTTTCTGGGTAGTGGATGACACGACTTCTTATCCCAGAGTAAAGCGTAGACAATTCACAATAAAGCTGGAAGCACAAAACATCTGTAACTGAAGACAGATCTCCTTGAAAATCACACTGCAGAGGTTAAAACTGCCATTGCAAATTCAGCTCTGTATTTATCTTGTCCAAATGAGCTGTAATGCTAGTGATCCTCACAAAGCATGTTGCAGTCACAAGCTGCTCAACCCTCATGGCCTTGTCCTGCATAAGCGTCCACATCTGTGCTGTTCACAGAGGAGGTATACAAAGTACAAAAAGTGCTCATTGAATAAAGACTCACAGAATAAAAATGATGATGCTTTTCTCCACAGATCTCTGTGCAGTGACAATATCAAGAGGCTTGTACTGCCTATTGCTAAACATGCAACTCCATGAAGCTTTGCGATGCTTTGGAGAGGTGAATGACTATGATGTGAAAACAGTTGAAGAGTGCTGTTTTTTCACTCTTGACCAGTTCCAGGTAACAGAATCCACGGAAAAATTATCTACAGCACCGGGACAAACCAAATTTCCCACTCAGGATGAAGGTGAGGAGTATTCAGTGGATATTTTTCTCTTTAAACTAATTCTTGTGCCAAACG
Source organism: Grus americana (assembly GCF_028858705.1). NCBI lineage: Eukaryota > Metazoa > Chordata > Aves > Gruiformes > Gruidae > Grus > Grus americana. The sequence continues at coordinate 53,559,083 of NC_072891.1, forward strand.
AAAGAATTTTAGAAGACCCCAGGAGAAGTGGAAGGGAAGGGATCAGAAAACCAGCGAGAGTGAGCCTCACAGAGGGGAAGGACTGTGTTGTCTGAGCATCCCTGGCCATTTGCATATCTTTAGGGTTTGTAAAAACATTCACTACAGCAGGGAAGAGGTACAGTCATTCTACTGTGGAAAGTATAATCACCAAGGTGTGCAGAGGTTGTTACTTGGTAAGATGGGAGATGCACCTGGTACATTTCCTTCCCAGCCCCAAATGAGATCACCAGCCTGAAGTGTGGACCAGCTTTAAAGCCAGCTGGTGCAACTATGCTGCAAAAAGGCTATGGCAGGGATATTTCGCAAAAGGTATGACTTGCCCGTGGTTTGTTTTGTTAGGAAAACAGCACTCCCTGTTACACCCAAGAATCGTAGTCCAAGCATTGTAAACCTACACAAACCAGCTAAGACAGCAAGGCTGGCAGAAGACAGACACACACCCTCCTCACATTCTGCCACACCTGGATTAAACCTCCAGTGTTCACTGGATTTCATGTTGGATGTTCACGTCCTGTGTGATTGTGGCATTCATTATCAGGGCGAGCAGTGCAAGGCGTTCACCCACCACACCAGGCTCCTCAGAATGAATGACTGACTCTGATGAGAGAAAAAAAAAATTGAGAAAAAAAATGCCAGGGAGAGGAAGTTGCTCTTCATGTCTTTCAGGGCTTGCAAAACATCGTTATGTAGTCAATCAACAGGAGGAGAGAGGCCATGGTGTAGCTATTCAGCTAGAATGACAGCTGCCTCCTTAGAACATTTTCTCTCAAAACCCGTTTTCACCTCTGAGATGTTAATTATATATCAAAGGACAGTGACTCTATATGTCCCCTACGTGTTGTTGATGGTGTTTCTTCCCTGCCTTGTCTCCTTAGCAAAAAAAGGCAGAGAGAAGGAGGAAGCATAAGCAAAGTTGTCCCAGGGCACCTGGTGCTCCCAGCAAGCTGGAAGACAGTAAAGGACTTGTTCAGCAGAATAACAGCAGTTTGAGTGCGGCCCTGCAGCACAGTCACTGAGAAGGTGGGAGAGTGGTGTTGCTCTTATGGCTGTAAATGCAGCAGTTGTCCTTGCAGAAAAGCTCTGCTATTGGGTGAAGGAGTCATATCCAACACACTCTGACCAAATTTTCCTGACATTGCTGAAACGTAAGATGGTCCCTGATGGTGAGAAATGTCTTCTGAACAACAGAAACACATATGCAAACATGGTGGCTTGTGAGTAATTATTCCCAGGAGTTCCCATGAGAAACTCTGAGTGCAGCTGAGAACTTATTTCTTGTTAGGGACAAAGACATATGTGCCCTTCCCCGCTCTCACCAATGTGCACACAAAGACATCATGTTAACAGTGCCTTTTCCATGCGAAAGGAGAGCTGAGACTGTTTACCATTGTGCATCACTCAACATCTTGCTTATTAGCAAACACACTCTCTCCAATTTGTCTTTTTGTTTTGCTTTTTAATGTACACATCTCCCAGCCCCTCCTTTTTTTCTTCATTTCTAAACAAACAATAGCTTTTGAAGACAGAAGGAGAACAGCTGCAGTTACGTGCTTACTTTTAATTATATAGAGGCTATATTCTTACTTAATGTAAAAGTATGAGCCATTGTTCTCAAAATCTGTTACAATTCCCCAAATACCTTAATTATAGTTTACCACATTCACACCAGGAACAGTCATTACTTCTCAGAGGCATTTTTGAAAGCTAATCCTTTAACCTGTATCTCTTATGAGGAAAGGAAAATGCCTGCTGTTTTCTTGCACTTGCCTTTAATTATGTATGATAAGAACATATGAAATCATATGGAAACATTTACCAGCCTTTTTCCACAGAAGTTGCCTGGATTCTAAGATTTACACTCTGTTTGCCATCAACAAAGGAGGATTTTATCAAACAAGTCCCCTCCAAGATGCAGTAGGATCCATAAGGAGAGGAGAAAAAAGAGTTCACAAATCCCTCCATACCGTGTCCATACAATCTGGGAGAAGGTAGAGGATAAAAGACTGGACCTTCTGGCAGAGAAAGATCGTGCAATTTGACCCCAGATGCAGCAAATCCTTGTTTTATATGTGAGGTCAGTTTCAGCATCCCTCCTGCTGAAAGCTAAAAAAGGGGTTCATTTTACCAGGAATGCTACTGGTCTGCAGAAGTCATTGTGCTTTCTGTTACTTGTAATTGCAGGAGTGACCTGAGTTAGGCAGTGTGCAACCAAACAATCCTACATGGCTAGCATGGGACCGTGCACCAGCCACGCCGTGATCATCAACAGCTCTTTCAGCCTCGCTGGTAATGAATACGGCAGAAGGTCAGTGCACTCTCTCCCTCTCTTTATCTGTCTCAGATTTTAATGCTCCTTCCCTTTGCAATGAGTTAAGTAACAGGGCTTCACTTTAATGTATGACATAATGCCACATGTGTGCCAGTAGCATTTGCTCTGCATACAGCAGAAAGTGTTCAGGGCTCTGGAGTGGCAGAAATAAGGAAGCAGAGCTGAGCAGGACTCTTTCTTGCTGGTATTAACAGCACGCTAGAAGCAGTTCTCCACAGCTGTGAGGGAACTGGTGGTGAAGCAAACTACATACACAAAGCATCTTCAAGAGCTGTGCATACTCATGCTCAAATGAGCCTTAACAATCTTACCAGAAAAGGTGTGGCAGATTAACTGGCTGTGGGCAGCATGTGATTTCTGAAAGTTCATAACCCCATCCAATTAAAAACAGCACTTCTGCAGAAAGTCTCCAAAGGCAGGGCTCCTCGGTGAAGCTGATTACCAGCCTCCTACCCTGGCTGTTTATTCCAGGGACCTATTAACAAGCACAGGAGGATTTTTTTCTGCAGTTGCAGAAAACAGATTTTGTCATTCTTGTTGGAGTTGGAAAAAGGCAAGCTATGCTGAGACTGGAGTCACCCAGACAAATCGCAAAAGTTTGGGGAGGTGATGAAGGAGAAGGCTGGCAGCAGAGAGTAAGTGTGAGTTCAGGGCATCTTTATTAGACCAGGCCACTATCAGCCCTATCAAAATACTACCTCTAATTTCATTATATGAAACAGTGGAGCTATTCCTTAATTGCAAAACAGGCACTGTTTCAGATAGCAGGTTTTCTCCAAATAAACTGGAGGATCAGGTGTACTCACTAAATGTGCATGTGGGTGGAAATCCAAAAGTTCTGCCACTTTGTATGACGGGATCCGGGCCATGTGGTCCAGACATGGTCAGAAAACAACCCTACCTTGCCACTTCCTTCTTGGATACTCAAGCCCACAAGCAGCCTCTGTGGCGCTGTCGTGGTGACAAGCTCCCATGGCATGACAGAAAGATGTTGCTTCTCTGTCAGGTTTGGTTACAGCTTGCCCAAGGATGGATGTTGCTGGGATGCACCTATTATTTTGGTGGTTGCTCATTGTTGATAGGACAAAAGCCTGACCTGTTCAGCAGCAAATGTACCTCCAAGAAACTCCTGCTGGAAATCAGTGTCATCCTGCAATAACAGCTTGCAGGGAAGCTCTGACCCCGCCGCAACTATCACAAGCACAGTGGTGATGACAAAGGTGAGGGCAGCGCTCCCTCACTGCAGACTACCAGCCTCACACTCCCAGGGCCTGGGAACAATTATTCACTGATGTCTTTAGCAATATGTTTTATTGCAGGGGAAGACATGTTAAAGACAAGTTATCTCATCTTTTCCTTTTCTTTCTCTCAGGAAATTGTGTTCTTTCAACATTTTCTGATTGCAGACTTTCTCACCTTTAATTGCTCTTTATTCTCCTGTGGACTCTCTAGTTTGTTCCTCATTTCCTAAAAGGAGACCTCATCAGTGCTGAGTACAGGACAATAATTCTGATTCTCCCCTTCTACTCGCTCTCATGAGACCCCACCTGGAGTCCTGCATCCAGCTCTGGGGTCCCCAGTGCAAAAAGGACAGATAAAAACAGTCCTCTATTTTAAGCAGTTCTCCATTTATCAAGATCTCACACCTGCCTGATTTGGTGCTTGCGGCTTGGAGTTTGGGGGTTTTTGTTTAACATTCTTCTCTGAAGCAACTGAATTAGATACCTTACTGCTGCCATCTCCAATGTCCATATGGAAGGGAATCATTCTGGTGGGAGATACATAGAATTGCATTTTGGTCATGTCGTGTTTGACAACACAAGAAGATGTCAGAAAGAAAAAACAAAATGCCTGCATGCATGGAGAGGTACTTGGAGGAAAGTAGAATACAAAGCAACTGATTAAAGTAGAAAGGTAGGAGAGAGTTATCAGCAAAATGAAAACCCATGCCTTGCTTAAAGATAAATCTATGCCAACAGAGGATGGAGAGAGAGGTGAAAGTCCCATGAACATTCAGAGGAGGAAGGACAGAAGAGGACAAGACAAAGAAAGGAACAGCTTGAGACGCAGGTAGAGTATTCAGGAGAGGACAAAGTCCCAGGCAGTAGAAATCTTAGTGAAGACGGAAAGGCCAGGCACTGAGCATGTCTGGATACCTGAGCACTTCTGCTGTGTGTGTCTACACAGATGATGAACTTCTCTGAAAGTCTGGGCACTTAAGTGTTAAGCCATTCATTTCCTCCCTCCATACATACCTTCCCTACATTTGCTCCCACAAGCAAAAGACTGCTAGTATCAGGAAGCTCCAACCAATGTCATTAACCTCTGTCAAAAAACATTTCCTTTCCTTGGGGATGTAATCTGTGAGCATCAAGGTTGAGGAGAGTTTAACTGAGTCCTACCTGTGAATCTCTTGTACTCTTGGTTTGTGTGGGAGTCTCACAATCACGTCAGTTCCATTTTTAGGGTTTCTATATCTTCTGCATGTCATGCTGTTGCTCGATAATTGTCAGTGTGTAGTTTTGTCAGGAAATAATACTGTTTATTCTCTGAGAGACTTTGCATGTTCTTCTTTATATTTTATAAGCTTCCATTCTGAGTCACTAGTACCTAAGGGACAAAGGCAAAGGGAATAACATGAGGAAAAAATACAGACAGTTGCTTGACGTTACATTTAGTTAGCAGAATGAATTACTTTCAGCAATTTAAGGCTACATTCTTTGTTTTGTGAACCTGTTAAAAGTTTTTTTTCAGGGCTGCTGAGAAAAATAGAAGATATTTTCACACATATACCTAACTTCCTTTCTGTAACAGGGGACAGTTCAATGCCAAACAGAAACAACAGAGCAGATGTTGGAGAAGCAGTGCAATGACTTGAAAATATTTATGCACACTTGACAACACTAGGCCACAAACTAGCAACTACAAAGACTAGTACAGAGTGAAAGGTGTTGTGTGAGGACAAGGACTGAACAGTTTCTGTGGCATTTCCAATAAGGCTTCCCACAGGCTGGCCAACTTTAAACTGAAGGACTTGGGGAGTGGGGTCCAAAGTGTCAATACTCATGCTATCATATCCAAGTGGGGAATAAGCCAGGCCAGCCAAAGCAGCAACAAATGTTCCTTAGCTCCCTCCCAAGATGAGAACCAGAAAGCCAACCACCTCAAGTGTGTGTATGGCTATGGTGGATCTTCTTTCACCCCTCCAGGGAAACCTCCATGTTCGATTAACTCTCTGAAATGCCTGTACACCAACACACGCAGCATGAGGAATAAATAGGAGGAACTAGAGATCTGTGTGTAGTTGCAGGGCCATGATCTCATTGCAATGACAGAGACATGGTGGGATAGTTCACATGACTGGAATGCTGTCATGGATTGCTACATACTTCTTAGGAAAGAGGCTAGGAAGGCGAGGTGGAAGAATTGCTCTTTATGTGAGAGAGCAACTGCAATGTATCAAGCTCTGCCCAGGGGTGGATGAAGAACGAGTCGAGAGCTTATGGGTAAGAATTAAGGAGCAGGCTAATATGGGTGACACTGTTGTGGGTGTTTACTTCAGGCCACCTGATCGGGAAGTCAATGCCTTCTACAGACAGCTGGAAATAGCCTCACGATCATAGGCCCTGGTTCTCACGCAGGACTTCAACTACCCTGATATTTGCTGGAAAAGCAACATGGCCAGGCACGCACAGTCCAGGAGGCTCCTGCAGAGCATTGATGACAACTTTTTGACACAGGTGGTGGAGGAGCCCACGAGGAGAGGGGTGCTGCTGCACATTGTACTAACAAACAATGATTGGTTGAGGATGCGAAGAGTGGGGGCAACCTTGGCTGCAGTAACTGTGAGATGGTGGAGTTCAGGATCCTGCCTGGAAGAAGCAGGGCAGTAAGTAGGATTACAACGCTAGACTTCAGGAGAGCTAACTTTGGCCTTTTCAAAGATCTGCTTGGGAGAATCCCATGGGTTAGGGCTCTAGAAGATAGGGGGGTCCAAGAGAGCTGGTCAATATTCAAGCACTGCTTCCTCCTAGTTCAAGACCGGTGCGTCCTTAAGAGTAAGAAATCAAGCAAAGGAGGAAGGAGACCTGCATGGATGAGCAAGGAGCTCCTGGAGAAACTCAAAGGGAAGAAGAAAGTTTGCAGAATGTGGAAAAAGGGACTGGCCACTTGGGAGGAATATAGGAATGTAATCAGAGTATGTAGAGATGCAACAAGGAAGGCTAGGGCCCACCTGGAATTAAATCTGGCCAGGGATGTCAAGGACAACAAGAAGGGCTTTTTCAAGTACATCAGCAGCAAAAGAAAGACTAGGGAAAACGTGGGCCCACTGCTGAATGAGGTGGGTGCCCTGGTGACAGAGGATACAGAGAAGGTAGAGTTACTGAATGTCTTCTTTGCTTCAGTCTTTACTGCTAAGGCCAGCCCTCAGGAATCGCAGACCTTGGAGGTAGGAGGGGAAGTCTGGAGAAAGGAAGACCTTCTCTTGGTTGAGGAGGATAGGGTTAGAGAATGTTTAGGCAAACTCGACATCTACAAATCCATGGGCCCTGATGGGATGCCCCCACAAGTGCTCTGGAAGCTGGCAGATCTTGTTGCTATGCCACTCTCCATCATCTTTGAAAAGTCATGGAGAACACAAGAGGTGCCTGAGGACTGGAGGAAAGCCAGTGTCACTCCAGTCCAGTGGTCAACATGGATTCACCAAGGGGAAATCATGCCTGACCAAACCAATAGCCTTCTATGATGGCATGACTGGCTGCGTGGGTGAGGGGAGAGCAGTAGATGTTGTCTACCTTGACTTCAGCAAGGCTTTTGACACTGTCTCCCATAACATCCTTAAAGGTAAGCTTAGGAAGTGTGGGTTAGATGAGTGGACAGTGGGGTGGATTGACAACTGGCCGAATGGCAGGGCTCAAGAGCGTTGTGAGAAGCAGCACAGAGTCTAGTTGGAGGCCTGTAGCTAGCGGTGTGCCTCAGAGGTCAGTACTGGGTCCAGTCTTGATCAACATATTCATCAATGACCTGGACGAGGGGACAGAGTGCACCCTCAGCAAGTTTGCTGGTGATACAAAACTGGGAGGAGTGGCCAATACACCAGAAGGCTGCACTGGCATTCAGTGACATCTGGACAAGCTGGAGAGTTGGGCAGAGAGGAACCTAATGAAGTTCAACAAGGACAAGTGTAGGGTCCTACTCCTAGGGAGGAATAACCCCAAGCACTAGTACAGGTTAGGGGCTGACCTGGTGGGAAGCAGCTCTGCAGAGAAGGACCTGGGACTCCTGGTGGACAACAAGCTCTCCATGAACTAGCAATGTGCCCTTGTGGCCAAGAAGGCCAATGGTATCCTGGGGTGCATTGAGAAGAGCATGGCCACCAGGTCGAGGGAGGTTATCCTCCCCATCTGCTCTGCCCTGCCCTGGTGAGGCCACATCTGGAATTCTGTGTCCAGTTCTGGGCTCCCCAGTTCCAGAAAGACAGGGAACTATTGGAGAGAGTCCAGTGGAGGGCTACACAGATGATTAGGGGACTGGAGCATCTCTCTTTTAAGGAAGGGTTGAGAGAACTGGGCCATTTAGCCTGGAGAAGAGAAGACCAAGAGGGGTCTTATCAATACTCATAAATATCTAAAGGGTGGATGTCAAGAGGAAGGGGCCAGACTCTTTTCAGTGATGCCCAGTGACAGGGCAAGGGGTAACGGGTACAAACTGGAACACAGAAAATTCTGTCTGAGTATGAGGAAAAACTTCTTTACTCTGAGCACCGGAACAGATTGCCCAGAGAGGCTATGGAATCTCCTTCTCTGGAGATACTCAAAACCTGCTTGGACATGATCCTGTGCAACTTGCTTGAGGTGATCCTGCTTTAGCAGAGGGGTTGGACTAGATGATCTGCAGATGTCCCTTCCAACCCCTACCATTCTGTGATTCTGTGATTCCCACAGTCCTGCTATTGATGAGGTTCAGGCATGGGCAAGTAGGTAAAAATGTTTCTTTGCATACTAAGGGGAAGTGAAGCCCTCCCAGGAGGGTGATATACCCAAACCTTACAGTGGGTTTCAGAGCCATGGTCAATGTCACATGCCAAACTGTGATTGAGCAGAAGTAACACAGCCAAACATCGTTGCTCAACTCGTCTGCATGATGTAAGCAAAAGCATGGCTTTATCTGATACAGCATCTCTTTCAGCACTACCTCTGACTGGGACTCTTAGTGTTTCTGTTTCTTAGATGCTTCACTGGCCAATGAGCTTCTCTTTAGTTACCACATGTAAGACTAAACATGATCAGATCAGATTCTGTATCAGGATCTCCTGCATATCTCAAGTTGCTTAGTATTTCACACTTAACCTCATACTGAGCCCTCCAAACTATTTTGACTCTAAGCACTTGCCCTGGTTCTGGCAAGGATAGAGTTAATTTCACAAGAAGCCAGGACAGGTGACCCAGGGGGCTAGTCCATACCATGTGACGTCATGCTCACCATAAAAGGGGGCTGGGGGGGGGGGGCAGCATGGCTCCGGGAGGGGTTGAGCATCTGGTCGGTCATGGGATCGGTAAATTGCTTTCTGTTATCACCCATTGTGAATATCTGTTATCAGTACTGTTGTTGATTGTTTCCCTCTCCCTTGCCGTCCCAGTAAACTGCCCTTATCCCAACCCTCGAGGCTTTGCCGTTGTTTTTTCCATTCTCCTCCCCCGTTCTCCTCCCCATCCTGCCGGGGGAGGGGTGAGCGAGCAGCCGCGTGGGGCTCAGCTGCTGGCTGGGCCTAAACCACGTCAGCACTTTTTCCAGAAAAGCCTCCCATCTTCACACAAAGACAGCACAAGAGAGACACCATTTCTTTCACAGCTTTCTTCCAATGTGGTTAAAATCACATATGCCTCTCTTCTAGCCTGAAATTCCAATCTGACTTCTAACTATTACTTCCCTGTATGCCTTTCTTTTCCACATCAAAAACACCATTCTGGTACTTGTGCTGTAATGTCATTTGTGGGGAGGGGACAAATGACATCTCTTGAATGCTTTCCAAGCTCGCTTGCACAGGGACCATAGGGCAAGATGACCTGAATTAATGCTTGAAGTGACGTTCCTTTTGAAAATCAGCAATCAGTGTGAAAGGCACTTCAATTAAGTTTTGCTTCACTTTCTGGGGGAAGGAACTATTTTATAATGAAGTAAGGTCACAGTCTGAATACGGACCTGTAAAAAGCAACCCAGCAGAGCTCAGCCTTTCTAAAATTCGTACCTGCAGCCAATTCAAACAACATTTCCAAACACTGCAACAAAGGAAAGGCCTAATTTATGCGTTTTAAGACAGTTTTTGCCTCTCTCCTAAGCCCCCTGCGTCCCACACCATTATCTCTATTCTGCAGTATTTCCTGTGGTCATGGACAAATGCTGTGTTCCTGTATTGAATTTTCAGCACCACATTTCTAGTCTTCATTTTTCAATTGCATATATCTCCAAAGACAACATTAGATCCACCTGCTGTGGCATCAACTGTATGTTCGTATTTCAGCTGTTTTATCTACTCTGATCCCAAACTACTTCCCAGGCTGCAGTCCCACACTCTGCAGGTCAGGCCACCATTCCCTGTACGTACATGCTCAGCCTGGCACTGAACAGTACCAACCCATTTGTCTTCAAATGGCTTGCTGAATAATCCTGATTGCTCCTTTTGTACAGCAGGGTTTTTTGCCCCTGGTTTTGCAGCCGTTATGCCTGACATTGTGTCAACTTTATTTTTCAGTGAGTTTGTATTTTCCTTCATATATTAGGAAAGATACAGAATAGGATCAAATTTTATAGAACACACTGAAATGACCCGTATTTATAACTTCCCTTAGAAACTACTAGCCAATTCTTAGTGTCCCCCTTCAGTGTTGAATAGCACATATTTCTGTATCAGAGATAGTGGTATAAGATAAAAATCATTACAAAGAATCTTATACCTCCACAGCTGCCTTCATCAACCAAAATTATAATCTCAAGGAATTAAATAAATTCTGTTTGACAAGTCCTATTTTGCATAAAACTGTTGACTGACATTAATTATATTCCTGCCCTTTATTTCTCTACTAATTGAATCCTGTATCAATTTTTCCATTATTTTGCTCAGGAGTGATGTCAGGTACACTGACCTATAATTTTCTTGGTCATCTTGTTTACCTCCTAATAGCCAGATTCCAGTCTTCAGATATTTCATCAGTGTTCCATGTATTTTAATAGACATTTTTTTAGACTATCAATACAATTTTTTTAGGGTTTTTTTTCAGTGAGGGAGGGTGAGTTGCTTCTTTCTTTCTTTTGACAGCATGCGAGCAAATTACTTAGACTGCTGATTGAAAATCCCAGTAGATTTATCTTTGGCTTCCAGTAGAGCAGGCAGCATCTCATGCTGCTGCTTCTTCCAAGCACAGAAGATAGAAATAACTGGAATACTTTTACCTCTCCTGCATTACCAACATCTTTACCACTCCCATGTAGGAACTTATTTGCGTTATATGCCACAAACTGTCTTGGTCCACCTAAGCATGAAATTTATTCTGATGACCCTGGCCTTCCTAATAAACATTTTTATCCCTCAAAATAATCCACTTACACAGTGTTGCCTATCTTCCTCCCTCTCCCATCTGTTTTTTATCTTCTGTCTTATCTTCATCTGCAGCCCTCACTCATAGCCATTAAGAAAGACTTTTACACAAACCATCCTGGATTCACAGCTTTGAGGGCCAGCAAATACGTTTTACTGCGATCGCCACACACTCATTAACAGCTCTCTCCCCATTCTTGTGCTGATCTCTAGTCCTGGATGGTTCTTAAATTTGGTTTGCTCTTTCCCCTCTTACCTACTAGCAGGAATATACTTTCCATGCAGAGTTACTGTCTTTGCTTTTCGCAGTGTTTCTCCCTCACTCCGTAAAAAGCCACACTCTCCCCTGACACATGCACAGCTGCAGCACCCTCTCCCTTATGTCTGTTCTGGCATTTCCTTGCTCTGTCTCCCTCTCCATTCCCAGACTCAGTATCAGCCTCACATATGATTTCAGACGCCCGCTCACCCTCTCTGTTGTTTCATTCACACTCTCTGCTGCCCCACAGAGATGCTGTGACGCAGGGAGACATTATTTCTACGTGCAGCAAATCACAAGCATGGTGCACTCCTCTGCTCATCTCATTGAAAACAATAAGGCTGGCAACCTAGTGTCTTTGCAAGTGCTTTGCAGCTGATGTGAAAGAGCTATTCCAAAAGTGTCTTTGAGGAAGCACAAGATGGCTCAATTTAATTTTACTGGCATTGATGTTATTGCTCTATGAAATGAATGAAAACTATTTTAGGAGCTTTCCGTGTTTTCCCAAAGTTTAAGAATGAGGTGTGGAATATGGCTGTTTCAGAAAGAGGAGGTTTGGGAGACACTGTGCAAGAACATGATAAATGGCACCTAAAGATAGTCTGTGAAGATATAAATATCACATTTGGAGGCTTTTTTTTAAAAATTATTCCCAACATTGACTTACAGATATAACTCCCAAGGCTTTGATTGCTGCTGTGGAGACACATTTTGGTGATGAAACCAGTATAAAATATGTATGTATAATTTTTAAATCTAGATTTTAAACTTCCTAGTATAGAAAATTCATGTTCTCAGAGGATTCAGCATTGAGCCTTATGACTTGCTTGATGTAACTCATCTGAACTCTTAGCTGACTTTGAGCTTGGCTCTCAGTTCTGTAAGGACTATGGAGACCTTTCATGAGATCTTTTGAGAGATCATGTAAGTAATTAAAAGTCATAACCATTTCTTTCTGCTTTTCTTGGAAATTACCAACCTTCCAGCAGCTTTGGCTCACCACTAAAATTCACACTCCCAAGATCCCATTCCTAGCAACTGGGTTTTACTAATTTCTTATCTCTGGACCTTCACATCTTTGCATACATAAGCCTTCCTCGTTCTGGTAAGAGCCAACTGTGATTCGTATCTCAGTGCAGCTCCTACAGACTCTGCCTGGTAGATTTTGTGTCATGAGATAGAAAGGTAGTTGTGCAGACAGCATAAAGCAGGGGGAACTGGTTCAGCCCACCACACAGATCCTGTTCACAGGTCTCGAGGAACTGGCCCATTGTGCTGGTTTACTTTTAAAGCCTGTTCTCTCAATGCCTTAATCCTTCTGTTAAGAAAAAGTGATACTTTCTGCTTGCAAAGGGAACAGCATAAACGGTCATGCCCCATCAGAGACGTGCAGGGTGTCCACTACTGACCCATGTGACATCTTTGTTACAGGCCTGTTTCAGGCAAAAATGAGAGACTATGGCTTGTAGCAAGAGCCCAAAGATTTTCAGCTGACACCACCAGAGCAGGTAGAGCTGGAACATGGATGAGAGTAAAACAGCAACCCTGGTAGTGACTTGCAAGTGCATACTGCAGTATTTAATTCTCTGACATTATGTCTGAAGGTTGTCCTGAACAGTGACATTCATCTCCACACAAACCGCCTTTCCAGAGGTTACAGGGCACTTGCAACACCTGTGGTTTATGTGATGGCAGTGCCTTGCAATGGAGTGCCTCACAGCGATGGCTGAGCCAGCTGCAGAAACAGGCACACGTGCTGCTGTGCCAGTGATCCCCTTGCTCTAAGGAGACCTTCTCAGCAAATCCTAATTATTTTGGGTGTATTCTGCACCCATGTGACTGCTTCTCTTCCAGAAGTCAACAGACGTCCCACCATGCACAGCGACAAGCAGCGTGCTGCCTGCAGATGACCTCCCTTGGGGAGCTCCGTGCAAGGCAGCACTGCAGAGCCTGCGCTGATCAGTAGGCTTCACCTGGAGGGTTTCAGCAGAGACCAAACAATGTGAAAGGCAGGCCTCTGTGTTAGAGGATAACAGGTCTTGTATCAATAAATAGTCCTGGCAGATGGTGTTTCTGACAGCCACGCTAACAGCTCAGGGAAGCACATCCCGGTCTGGAATATGGGGAAGAAATTGCAAAGATCCTGGTTAAGTGTTTTTAAAAGGCAAGTGCCAGTACCAAAATGCACCAGGTCTGCTGCAGAACAAGCAGTGAAATCGCCTTCTGTCGCTGGAGTCATGCTACAGTAAATCCAGCCCCAGGACCTCGGGGGCGTCTGCATGGTCCAGTCTGTTTGGGGACTTCCACAGAGTCTCAGATCTCTTTTTCTCTGATTACAAGAACCTCTTCAGCGAGATTCTCTAAGGTCATTTTTCAAATAACTGTCATTCTGGTTAGCTCCTGTGGCAGCAACTGGGCGAAAAGATGACCCCCACCCCTGGCAGTTCTCAGCTTCATTTTAGCTAAGAAGCTGTTACATCTCTCACTGGCTCGCTTCTATTTCTAACCTGTCCAGTGCTGCATTATGTCAAAGGCTATTATTTATTCAGGAGAACTAGAAGGTGCCAGTTTTGTGGCAGGAATCAATAGATGCCTTTTCTATAATGACAAACTTTTTTTTTTCTTTTTAAGGTCTCATTTCTGAGCACTTAGAAAATCATTTCTAGTGCTGCACCATTAGGGATTGTTAAAAACATCAAAGCACTACTAAATGATCTATTAAAAAACACTATTGTTGCAATTGCTATTATGCTAATCTATGTATGATCTTGTTACTTTACAGAGTCACAAACTCCCAAAGCTAGAGAAAGCTAACAGCATTAAGACAAGGAAAATAGATCTTCATGGAAAATTGGTTACCTGTTAGTATAGATAGTTTTATTTTTCTTTCTGTATCTTAACTTTGCAGGCCAATGGCTTCTTTTGCTTAGCTGCTTCTGGGAAACAAGAAAACAACATGCAGCACAGTCAGTTATACACAGCTGCAGATCTCACTTTCCCCTCAAAAAGAGCAACCACTACAAAAATTGCTCCACACAAAACAGCCACCTTGTCCCTTGGCCAAGTAAAGCAAAACATCTACAACAACTACTACTATTACTCCTCTTCCTTCTCCTCCTGCTCCTTCTCCTCTAATAAAAAGTGTCTTACACTGGTGGAATCAGGCAAGAGAGGGTAAAGTGCAGTTTATTTTGGGGGGGGGGGGGGAGAAGAAAACAAACCAAAACCCACAAAAGAAGACCAAAGAGAGAGGGACTAATCTTGCATTTTTGGAACCCAGTGCAATACAAATCCAATCAAACCATTCAGCAAACCTGGGAAAACCAGGGGCATCCTTGGATCTCCTTGAAAATCTTAAGGATTCTCAAAAATGAGTGAACAAGCTCAGAAGTCAGAGCAGCATCAGCTACACAAAAGTACAGGTATATACTTTTACTATCCTTTCTCCAAAGAGAATAACAGAAAGAAAACGGGGAAAAAAACAGATAGTCACCACAAGGGCAAGGGAGTAAGTGTTTACCCTCTGCTAATTGAGTCTTTTCTATTAGGTATTTTCCAGTAGAATACACATTAAAAATCCTTGCAAACCACACAATAACAAGGACAGCTTTTTTAATTCCAGGGGTATGGAGACACCCCAGAGGAAGCTCAGCAGTTCCTTAGACAGGCTGCTATCTATACTCAGAGATAGACTGCCAATAAATATTGTGAAGGCGGAAAATCCAGAGTACACAATTTCTCTTGTACCAGGCAGAGTTGGCAGCAGAACCTAGGAATAAGGCAGCAAATAAGAGAAGCTTCAGGCTAGTGTCTGCTTTTCTCTGGGTCTGTGAAAGCACTCTGCATGTAACTGAGAGTGAATCAAAGCTGTCCAGTCATTACTGCTCCCTTCGGTATATGAACCTGCAAGCCAAAGAGAGCAAGAGTTGTTTTGTCTCCAATACAGAATGAAAATAAGGAGAAACTCGAATGTGAACGTGCATGAGCTGGCACTCTGAGGGTGTGCAAGGAGGAAAAGGAGGGAAATAGGCACTGATTTGCGTTTGAAAGTTGCCTGTAGCATTGCTCAGACAGTGAGAAGATTGGCTCCCCTGGGAACTCCATTCAGAAAGGGGCAGGATGGAGGGCCAATATTCTATACAGTGCAACAGCAAAACCAACTAGAACCGCTCTCAGGAGAAAAAGAAGAAAAAAAGGGTTGCTGTCAAGAAAACAAGCAAACACACAAACCTCCAGGTTCTTCCAGAACTGCAAACCTTTGCAGATTAAAAAGAGTCTCTGGGGAAACCCCACACATCGTGAGGCACCTGTATGGACTCCTGGGAGAATGGCAGCTCTTGCCCAGGAAGCAGGGCCACGCACCCACAGCTTTGTCAGCAGGGTGCAGGACAGCTGGGCTTCATGAGCAGCAACCCAGAGCAAGGATGCTTATCTGAGAGGGACACTGATGTTAGATGTGCTGCCCAGGTATAGGCAGACACGAGGCTGTTGCCTGGTCTTCCATGAGAGCTCTCAGGGAGACGCAGCTCGTGGTGCTGTAGTCAAGTACAGGTGAGATGAACCCCAAACCTGCAATCTCCCTGCTGCCCCCCTTACAATTCTTCTCCGGAGTGAAGGACAGCAGGACATACAGTGACTGTTTTCTTCCTGGCCCCACAACGGCAGCCCAGTCCTGGCCCACTGCAAATAGGTAAATACCTTGTCATCTATCAGTCTGGGATTACGGCTTCAAAAAGAAACTTAACTTGGGAATTAAAGGCTGTGATTCCTTAACTATAGGAATGATTACTGTCAGGGGTTTACAGGAGATGATTGTTATAGGTCAGACTTAACCTTTGCTTTACCTGTTTCTCAGCACCTAGCAATAACATTGCATTAGTGTATTCTGGTATTTAATTGCAGAACTTATTTTATGCCTATACTAATTATACAATATTTTTACTAATTTATCTTACAATGAAATGCAATCATTTCTTGTAATATTCCTCCCACTACTTAACCTACTTAACAAATTTCAACTCCCTGCAATATAATGCATATAAAATTGATTTTAATTTCAAAAGCAGTGAAAGCATTTTTATTATTTGCATTTTTGTTGCAGACATTTTAGATATTTTTCACATACTGGAAATCAATAATGCATGGTCTGAGATCAAATACAAAGCTATCATCCTCCAGACTGAGCAGTTTTGCTTTTAAATTCTTAAAATGTAATATCAAGGGAGATAATCAGTTTTTAAAAAAGATACAGAAAGAGTCTTTTGTTTCTAATGTGTTATTTGATCCAAATCTTTATTTAAAAAATAAATTGGCCAGCTGCAGTACGTATTCTTAAGTATTAAGCAGCCAAATGTCCAGTGATTTCTAATGCTTAAGAATGTGTACCACACCTGCAACATGCAGGGTTTTAGGGGATAAAAAATTGAAGTGCTTTACTTCCTACAGCTGAGGATAAATATTGCAATACTCCATAGCTGAAATGCAGGAGCCAACACTGGAATTGTAATAGTGTATAGGAGGTTGAACAGGGAATAGGATCTACCATGACAGGTGCAATACTCACTCATACATTTCTGCAACAAATATATGGACCAGACAGAAGGTGAAAAGAAAAAAAAGATGAGGTATTTAAGAACATCTGCTGATGGGCAGTAAAGCCAAGTAAAATGTTTAGGTTGCTGAAAACCCTGACCCGTGTCTAGTCTACTAAATAACATCAGCAATAAACTGCTTGTTCCCTGTATGGAACCAGGCTGGAGTACAAGGGAAAAGAGCCAGGAAAAATATTTTGCAGTCTTGGTCTGCATACCTGTTTTACTGGGTTTGCGTGGCAAGGGTTTGGTAGTGGGGGTGGGGTGGGGGGGCTACAGGGGTGGCTTCTGTGAGAAGCTGCTAGAAGCTTCCCCTGTGTCTGATAGAGCCAATGCCAGCCGGCTCCAAGACGGACCCACTGCTGGCCAAGACCAAGCCCATCAGCGCCTCTGTGATAACATATTTAAGAAGGGAAAAAAGTTAGGGAGAGAGCTTTTGCAGCCAGAAAGAGGAGTGAGAAGATGTAAGAAACTCTGCAGACACCAAGGTCAGTGCAGAAGGAGGGGCAGGAGGTGCTCCAGGCGCCGGAGCAGAGATTCCCCTGCAGCCCATAGTGAAGACCATGGTGAAGCAGGCTGTGCCCCTGCAGCCCATGGCGGAAGGATGAGGGGGTGTAGAGATTCCACCTGCAGCCCGTGGAGGACCCCACGCCGGAGCAGGTGGAGGCACCTGAAGGAGGCTGTGGCCCGTGGGAAGCCCACACTGGAGCAGGCTCCTGGCAGGACCTGTGGATCCGTGGAGAGAGAAACCCACGCCAGGGCAGGTTTGCTGGCAGGACTTGTGACCGTGTGAGGGACCCCACGCTGGAGCAGTTTGCTCCTGAAAGTCTGCACCCCGTGGGAGAGACCACACTGGAGCAGTTCGTGAAGGAGTGTAGTCCGTGGGAGAGACTCACATTGGAGAAGTTGGTGGAGGACTGTCTCCCGTGAGAGGCACCCCAGGCTGGAGCAGGGGCAGAGTGTGAGGAGTCCTCCCCCTGAGGAGGAAGGAGCAGCAGAGACAACGTGTGATGAACTGACCATAACCCCCATTCCCTGTCCCCCTGTGCTGCTGAGCGGGGAGTGGAGGTTGAAGCCGGGAGTGAAGTTGAGCCCAAGAAGATGGGAGGGGTGGGGGGAGGTGTTTTTAAGATTTGATTTTCTTTCTCATTGCTCTACTATGTTTTGCCTGGTAATAAATTAGATTAATTTCCTCTCTCAGTTCAGTCTGTTTTGCCCATGACGATAACTGGTGAGTGATCTCTCCCTGTCCTTATCTCGACCCACAAGTGTTTCGTTATACCTTTTCTCCCCTGTCTAGTGAAGGAGGGGGAGTGGTAGAGCGGCTCTGGTGGGCACTTGGCCTCCGACAGAGTCAACCCACCACACCTGTGCACTCGCTGATCATGCGCTTGCTACGCACCAAGCTGCTATTAGCAGAAGTGCTCAGTCCAGCCCTGCTCCTGATTCTTTTCTTATTTGAATTAAATAAGCATCCTAAGAATGGACAGGACATGCATCCTTGCCCCTACCTTCAAAGAGGGAAGGACATGCAACCTCCAGCAACAAGTGTGGGGAAAACCGAGCTGATGCACTTTTCTACAAGTGACACCTACCACCATCTTGCCTTGGGCAATAAGTTAGCCTAACATCCTCAGACGTATACAAAGGGCTCAGAAAACAAATGTTATCTGGATCACTGGTGGACTTTTGAGCCCACAGCTGAGATGAGGTTTCTAATCATGGGCTGTCTGCCTCTGTAAAAACAGAGCAGATCTACTCAAAATTCTCCTCTGCTGGATTCAGTGTTTTTAATTTTAAATGTGATCTGACAAAAAAAAAAAAAATCTGGACTTGCACTTGGGAATGTTTTCAGAAGGTTTTGCTTGTTTGATCAGCACAAGCTTCAGCCAAGCGAGTTAGTACTTGGTTTATCCTGTTGTTTTTCACACTTCACAGGTTTTTCCAATTGCACACTTTCCTTGCTTACTGCTGAAGGGAGAGGTCCCCACTCTGCCTTCAAGGGAAAGGAGCCCCTTGATGGGAAAGCAAGCCGCAGAATTGTCATGGGTGAACAGAGAACAGGGTGGGCACAGGGCACGTTGTCTGGCACACAGGGAATTCACTTTGGTAGCCAGACCTGATAGTTTAAGTGGACTCCCAAGCCCAGCTGGACATCCTCTGAGAGTTGCCTCCAAGTCGCCACCTTACTATTGCTAGCTTCATCATGTTCAAAAATAAACATTATTTAGTGCTTATCCAAGATTTTTGTATTTCTTTTCTTCAGTTTCACAACTTGCCAACTGGGGAAGAAAAGGAAAGTCAGGATGACAAAATCTTCATTCTAAACCTGACCAATTTCATCACAGATGTGAGGACTTTTCACCTTCCAGCCACACAGAAAGTAAGAGTTCTTAGCCGTGATCAGAGAAGAGCTGGGAGCTCTCTAGGGTCCAGCTAGGCAGGGTCTGCTGTTTCCCTGTTGACAAGGCAGAAAGTCTCTATGCAGGATCGTGCCTCTTCTTCTGATAGATGCCATTTACTGAACGGGGAGCAACAGAAATCCCACAAAAAGGGCCAGCAGGTCAAGCCCAAGAGCAGGCTAAAATTTTGAAAGCAGTAGGGTTTGCTGCATCAAGTCCTTGGGATAGACCGCCTGGAGATGAATTTGCACCTTGCACCTTGATGATCAGAGCTGCAGCCTGAAGTATTCAGGTGGCAGTCCTTGAAAGAGTACTAGGATAAACCCTAACGGTGAGCAGTAACAGGAGGAGGTTACCTGCTGTGCATGACACCAGAGTAATGCATCCCAGCCACTAACCCCTGCAAAAGCACTGGCCTTCCCGGGGGGTTGGCAGTGCCCCCAGCAGCACCAGTTCCTCAAGTCTGTGGAGAGGAAACCTCCAGTGCTTTACGTTACTAAAACAAAGGGAGGAAAATCAGAGAAGCGTGAGCGCTTAGGAGAGAAATCCCCTTCTCCTCCAACACCAAGCCCATGACCTTTAACAAAGTCGTACAAATCTGGGGAGACATAGCCACGATTTTTAACCATGGGGATGTGTAACTTGTAACCTCCATCCTCCTAGTCTCAGAATAGGGGGCCAAAGAGCTGAATAGCGACTATTGAGTCATTAGGATGTTTCTCTGTAGGCCTGCTTTCTTATATTTTTCTAAATTTTTCAGTTTTTGCTCATGACTGCTTTACAGTTTACTTGGTGTTCTGTAAAAAAATGATCCTCTCTCACTAACAGCTAGCAAGAAGGAGCTTCTAGCAATGAGGATTTAGCAATTAATTAATCAACGACTATCTAAAGGCTTTCACAAGATCAAGCTAATACTCTCTTAGTTTCTTTTTGTAAATCCTTACCTTGATTCTAATTTATTTCTTCAACAATGTTTTTATTAGTTCTGTGTTTGACTTCCTACAGCAAAACCATATAAACTACAATCATACAAGGACTTACCATAGGCTGAGTTATAAGAAAGTATGGCTTTACTGGTCCTTTCAGTTAATCATTAATCAAATGCCTTAGTGAGCTGGAGAAAGTATCACATAAAAGACCATAAAAAATGTGTGTTCAAGGGGTTGGGAGGAGTTTCATTTTTAGAGATACGTAGCTTTTTGTATAACAAACAAAGAAACTAATTCTATGACAGGTCTTAAGTGCCTTGAACTTTTTTCCAACAAATCATATTTCTGCAAGCTTATTGTGCACTGTACTTGATGGAAACGAGGCTTTGGTGAATAATACTGTAATGGCAGATATTTTTTGCGTTTACTTGTCAGAAAGCTAGCAGCTGTATGAAAACAAAACCCGCCTAATTGGAAGTCTTCATGTAACCGCATTGAAAGCCTTTCACAAGTCCCGAGCCACGGCACTGACAGAGAAGAAAAACTGCATTTTCCCTGAAAGGCTTTACAGTCCCACTGAGGGGCTGGTACCTGAGGGGTCCGTATACAGTATGCAGCCACCTGAGACTTCAGGAGGCAGCTGTCTGGCAGGCAGGCAGGGCAGGCATGTGCACCACCATCCCCTCACCCACCTCATCCCGCATGGGAGAGACACCAGCCCCTTCCCTCTCCCACATCCCTCTTCCCATCCACCCGCCCTCCAGAATGACTCACAGCTGAAGAGCTCAGGCAGGGTCATAATAAAGCCATCTGAAAATTACTTTTGGGTGGGAATCTCTAAAGCTTAGGGTTTAATAGTTCTCATGATTTATTTTTTTTTTAATGAAAACTCCAAACTTAAATAAATTAGTAAAATGTCAGTGGAAACCATTGCTGCGAAGGGCTTCAGTCCTCGACATTTTTAATATCCAAAACTGGAGTACTTTAAAAATATTTTATCTCTTTTTTTGAATCAAAACTGCTTATCCAACATTGGAAGGGACTTCTGTTTCATAAGAAATGAAGATACCATGGCAACCATAACAGTTGTTTGCATTTTGGCTAAGAAACCAATTTTGCACTGAACAAAACAAGTCCTGGTGGAGGGTTTTCACGTCATTTTAAGCAGGTAAAGTCTTCCTACCTAGGGCCATGTGAAACACGTTGCACACTTAATTGTGTGTCCCAGCCAACTAGATGGACAAATAACCATCATAGCTAGAGAACAGTAAAACTCACACAAAAATAATTGTGAGATTTCTTTGCCCCTGGATGTTGGGAGAATGAAAGAGCTAGGTGCTTACTAAACTATAGCTGTTACTCAGCCTCGTCTCTAAATGGCAATTGCTTCTCATGTTTTGTATTATGAATGGAAAATAATAAAATAGGGCTTGCTGTATGCAACTGCTGGGTGGTATTTATTTATAGCTCTACTGGGGATAGTGTGACTGGCTGGGCAATGCAGTATTAATCATCTTTCCAGCGAGGAGCAGGAAGGTATTCTTAGAATAAGAATTAGGCATTACGAACCATATTCTATCTATTTGGGAAAATCATACACTGGGCAGCATGGAGCAGGGGGAGGACTGTGCACAGCACATCCTAGAGGGAGCATGTGCTGCAGAGGAGGATAGACACGCTCCTCTCAGCTAGTCAGCCCTGTGGGGTGCTGCAGAGGGCACAGCAGCGCAGGAAGACCTGAGCATTGCTTTCTTCCCATGCACTGCCTTCCTGTGTTGGAAATGGCCACGGAGCAAAGGCGAAGCAGTATCCCTGCCTTACAGGAAACAGAGAAGAACCCTGCTCCACAGAAAGGCCAAGTGTGGTGTTGGCTGAGGCACTAGTGTCGTGTGGTCACCTGGGGTTAGAAGACATTACAGCTACGAAATGGGAGCTAAAGCACTGAACATGCCTGCAAATGGGTCTTGAAGTACTAGAAGCTCTGCAGCACAAAAATAAAAAAAAGAAAAGAAGCCATCACATAAAGCTAAACAGAAAAAGAGCAGTCCAGACACAGGTGAAACTCACGAGAGCTGGGCAGGGAAAAGCAGCAGATCAAATGGCAGCCTGGGTAGTCTGGTGCTCTGCAGCCACAATGCCCAGAGCCAGAAAAGAACAGAGCAATGCAGCAGGGATAACTGAAACCAGCTCCACGAAGCAGTGATTGCCTGAAGGTGAGGCACAGCCAGAGCAGGGAGAAAAAATGACCACAGCTCCCACCAGGAAACCCTGCCCCTCCTGAAAGCAGGGGTGCTGGCTGGGGCTGGTGGCTCTACACAGCTCTGCAAGGATGGCAACCTAGGAGCAACGCTGAAAACCACAGGGACCAGTATTCCAGCAGCACCTGGCTGTGCTACAGGATGTCCACTAAGACTGCAAGAACACCCGTATTATCGCTACAGGCTGAGCAAAGTAGCGAGGACAAAGAGAGAGGAGGTCAGGCACATACGACAGATCAGAACCACGATGTTCGATATCCTATTCCCTGACCGTTGTCCCTGTAAATAGAAGAGCTACTATTTAGCTGCCAAAATGTTAGTTAAGTTGACTAACTTTCAAACTCTGCAAAAGCACGTTTTGGACTGATATTCCTTTGAAGTGAGTATATTTCCAGGCTAGCTTTTCATTGCAGTATCTTAGCACCAGGGAAAGAAACGCCTATTGTGTGTGTCTCATTTTTCTTTAGGAACTACAAAGCAAATAGGGTGCTGGCTGAGTGCACCTCCACAAAGTAAACCAGCTTTACATCTCAACTCTTCCTGTCATCGAGCGAGCCCCAGTGCCAGATTTCCAAAAACAGATACTGCTCACTCTCCCACAAGACATTCCCCTGTGCAAAAACAGAATTATGATTTAACTAGCTTTACATACTCACAGTGAGTGAGACGTGCCTGGAATATGAAGAGATGGCAGATGCCACCTCCGCAGAAGCCAGGAGGGACAACACATAGGGCTTACATGTCAAAGCTGCACATAGGCATGCCTCCTTTAAACAAAGAAATATTGCATGTGGAAATGCAGAGCAGCCACTGCACCTCCCAGTTGCTGTTTTGTACTGCTTTCAGGAACTAGTTTACATCAGCACGGAAGTGCTGATGTGCAAATGCTACTGGGCAGACTCTGCAAGTGTGACGATCTGTAACTTACAGTCCCAAAATTTTGCAAGTGAACAGTATCTGTTACAGAAACAGGGTTGTGTTCTTAATTGGTCAAATGGGTTTATAGTGTGGATACTGAAGCCATCAACTTGAAATGAAATCCAAAGGAGAGAGAGTTCAAAGAACGGAGATGGGTTGCAACGCGTCACAGACAGGCTGAGTCAGTAATGAGGGCACTGAGACACAGGAGAGGTCACCAGTAAGGTGTCCCTGCAGCTCTCACAGATTATAATTGCACTGCACAGGCTTCTCACTCCTGCTGTACAGATCTGTGTGCTTCAGCTCTGCAGCTGGGAGGTTTGAAAGAAGACTCAGGAACAGTGCCCAGCCACTTTAGGCTCCTGACATGTTTGGGGTCCTTCTGAGAGCTTCAACCCAAGTAACTCATTGGCAGAGAGGGAAGCTGAGGACCAAGTCTACCTGGTCAGATCTCCAACTTCATGAGCGTCCAGCCCTGATTTCTTAATTTGATACTTGATCAGCAGATCTTAGGGCATGCTCATGTCAGGCCTTCAAAGACTGCTTCTGCCCTGGTCCCCATGCTCCACACATGGCTGTCCTCTTGCGGGGCACCAGGGAAGAGCCAGCTCCCATCCCAGCAACCACAGCAGCCTGTCTGCAGAAAATGCAGCATAAGCCTGAAACCCAAATTCCCTCTGACAAATATTCACCTCATTTATCAAGTGCTGGCCTACCTCAGCTCCCTCCCTGTTCTCACCCCCACTATTACAGGAGACTGCAGCATATCCACAGCCCTGCCACCCACCATTGCCCTTTGAAAGTCAGTGTCCTCCTGGCTCGTGCCTCTCTGTGCATGGTTGGCAAGTCAGGCAAACTCTTCTCCTGCCTCAGACACCATTTCAAAGCCATAGTGTGGCCAGGAGCCTAAAGCAGGGCTCAATTTTTCAAGGCAAATTATGGAATGGTGTACCTGCAAAGCTGTGCTGAGCCTGCCCTCTAGGACCATGATGCGGGCTGGAGGCTCTTGGGTGTCCCCTAGACAGCTGCTGAAGGTCTTCCCTGGGGTTAATTAGTCCCAGCAAAGAACCAGACCCCAAATGTTAGACTTGATTGGCAAGCGAGCATGAAATGAGCGGAAAGGGAGAGCCAACGGAAGGATACAAGCAATAGGAATATAATTATGCAGTGATTCATCTTGGGCATGCTTGCACACTGGGAGGAGGGGGGCAGGAAAATGGGGAACTGAGCCTTTTTTTTAAATTTTTTTGGACAGGAGTGAAATACTGCAGAAGATAATTTGGAGAAGTGATTCAAAGGAAACATAGGTGGATACACTGCAAGGATCAAGGAAAGTGAAACAACCCTTTGATTCTACATGAAGGATACAGAACTGTGCTTCTACAGTGTGCAGTGAACGCATTACGGAGATCACAGATTAAGGGGGTTAGCAGGCATTTGCAATCCTATCCTGAGCAGCTGCTTCTCTCCCTTTGTAGCATTAACCTTCATGAAACATAGAAGCATTCACCAATGTGAAGGAAAAACTGTGGGATGAGAATTTTCATAGGCAGCCCACCAGTAGCCTATAAATATATTTGAGTAGTGGCAGAGGCAGATTTTAAGCACACACAAAAGATTGCATTTGGGAGATCTTTAAAGCATTGCAGAGCAGGTGAACTGCTTTGAAACCTTAAATTGTCATTTTGAATTCAATGCTCATACCTACTGTATTTATCAAGGCAAATTACAGGCAGTTGTTAGTGGCAGCTGGGGAAAGTGATACAGAGAATACTGCCTATGAACTCTGTGTGATCACCCCAGTGGAGTATAAGTGATCAGGACTCAGGAGCAGTGGTTATTCTACAAGTCCATCACTCAGCTCCAGCAACCGGACTGCCAATGGGCAAAGCATCAGGTTTGCCTTCTCTCCGAGAGCCCCAAGCTCACTGCGCTGGCCATCCTTCTGTCATGACCTCCTGCTCCACCCGGTGCAGATCGCTCTCAAGAGTTTGCAGGGGACACAGAGATGCCCTCAAAGCAACAGGCTTCCCCGTTCAGTTCCATCCAGCAAGGTCATACCACACACTGAGGGAAGTCACACAGACAAACACTTTGGCAGCCCTGCACAGGCGCTTACCGGGATGGCTAGTGGTCTTCACATCTGTACAGATGGCCGAAAAGTACACCCCCTTTTTGGAAAATGTAGATAAAATTTACAGCCAGATCTGACAGCAACACGTCTGGAACCACGTGCATGTCGGCCAGTTGCCTAGTGCATGGCTCTTCTACGTTTAAGCCTTCTAAAAAACAATCACGGTGAATAGATGGTAAATGAATAAAGGTTGATTTTTTATGCCTGTGCCAAATTAATTATAAATGAGCAGCAAAATAAATCCAAAGGGCTATCATCCCATCTACCAATCAATAACTTGAAAGTATAAATATACTAGAATGATATACAGTGCCTGTGGCACACACACAAACCCAGTGAGCTAAAAAAGGAAGGAAAACATTTCCAGTCTTCATCTGGAGAGATGCCACAGATTTCATGAGGCTAAGCTGAAGGGGAAGAGCTTTTGTAACTACATGATTTTTACAGGCAGAGCGCCCTGTCTTGTGTTTTGTCAGCAATCTACCTAGGGGTAAGTATTTTCACTTAGCCACTAAGCAACATTGCTAGTCATGTGTATGCACACATATATCAAAATTAATGACCCAAGCAGTCTTAATGACTTCAGCAAGGGCAGGAGGCTTATTTTCAAATACATAGTAACATGTTTGCTTGGATAAGAGCCTAACTTAGCAGAGACAGGCAAGCCCAAAGATGAGACGCTGCATACATCAGTTTACAGCAAAATGCTAATGCAAGGTGGCTAAACCAGGTTGTGCAGAAAGAGATAACCAGGTAAACATCTTTTGCACAGTGATACAGCAAGAGCTGCAATCTGCAAACAATTTTTGTGTCTCCTAATCCAGTCCAAGAAACATTTGAGAAGTGTGAAAGAAATGGTACCAAGACAGCAACACCATTCCTGCTCAGTGCCAAACTACCACACTTCTGTCTTGGTAGAAAAGAATGCCAGATCAGGAAGAATCTTTGGCTGTTGCAGAAGCAATCCCTGTGGCACCCAGAGTTGACTTCGCCTTCCTCTGAAATGACTGGGCAGCTGTCAAATGCACTCCCACGTACAAGTCAGCGCAACTGCTGGACTCCTCACAGAGTCCACGTTGCTCAGGCCAGACCCATGAGACCCAGTGGCTGGCAGCTCCTCATAAAATCTTCTGACGAATTTACCACCATCCTTGTTTTCCAGAGGGAAACAACTGGCAGAGATTTCATATTGTGCTTTCATTTGCTAATGAGCTGTACAGATTAAGCAAAGACAGACATACCACATCATCCATTGCAGACCCTCGCAAAACACAAGGCTTGAGGATGTTTTCAAGAGTCCCAGAAGGCTCGTCTTTGCTTTGTTTTTAATTTTTGTCTCTTTATTCTGTGCTCCAGCTCTAAGGAGTTCTCTTTATTTATGGATCAGTTTTTCCTTCTGAAAGCCCAGCAGGGTTTTAGCAGACCAAGTGTGAACACACATTTTAGTGTTCTCCATAATAAATGCAGAAAATTCATGAGCTCAGAGCTGTCTGTGGTAAACCTGAAGTCTGTAACTCAGCCACAGGCTCCTCCACCTCTGCCTTGAAGACAGACAAGCTGCAATCACACCCCTTAGCCAGGATCTCAGCCTTTACAATTTCATAGGTTCCACATCACCCAGTCCTCACAGACCCTCATCACTTATTTGTTCCCTCCAGCCTCTTAATAGGATTTTAGAAGTTTGTCGCCAAGCCCTGAAGGCAGCAGTTGAACTGGAGTAGGTACAGACAGTGCCTACTTTCTCCTCCTTCCAAGACACAGTGGTTTTGCTCAGGCAGTGCAGGGAGTACAGCATAGTCATTGCTAATTCAGCATTGACAACAGTGCCTTGCTCACTCCTCCAGCTCCATGCTTCCCACATTGTTCTCACCCACAGAGAACGTATGTGTGCCCCATTTCAGATTACTTTATATTTTCCCTATTTCAATGTCACTCCTTAAATTTTTGTTCCTTTTTATTTTTTCCCCCCAGATTTTGCAATATTCACATGATGCTATTTCCCTATCCTAGTTACTCTTCACATCCTCGCTCTAGACTGGACCATTAACATCATCCACATAAAGAGCTCTGCTCCCTTTCCAGGTCATCAGTAATGACAGCAGCATCAGCGATCAAACACATGAGGTAGCCCTATCATATAGGTGCACTTGAACTGCTCATTTAAGAACCGCAGGTTGGTCAATGCTGCATCAAACAGAAAGGCATTTGTGTAAGGAAACCCAAATCCACCTTCCTCCCTGCCTTACTTTCTCCTTCGCTCTTCTCTTCCTTTCCCTTTCTCACTCCTTCCTCTCCTCTCTCCGTTTTCCACACTGCCTTTTTAAGTCTTGCTTTGTACATCCTTCCATTGCTGCTATGGGATCCCACTTGTACTTCCCTTCCTACACACAGCTTGGACCTCATTTGTTACACTTCTTTCATCTGTGTCAGTCTACCAGTATGTCACAGGAGTGGGGCTTTCATCTCAGTGGTGCCAAACAAACAAACAAATACATAAATAACAGGCCAGAGCTTCATCAGCTGTAGCGCAGCACAGAAGTCATGGAATCACAGAATCGTAGAATCATAGAATGGTTTGGGTTGGAAGGGACCTTAAAGATCATCTAGTACCAACCCCCCTGCCATGGCCAGGGACATCCTCCCCTAGACCACATTGCCCAAAGCCCCATCCAACCTGGCCTTGAACACTTCCAGGGATGGGGCATCCACAACCTCTCTGGGCAACCTGTGCCAGTGCCTCACCACTCTAACAGTAAAGAATATCATTCTAACATCTAATCTAAATCGACCTTCCTTCAGCTTAAACCCATTACCCCTTGTCCTGTCACTACACTCCCTGATAAACAGTCCCTCTCCATCTTTCCTGTAGAGCCCTTCAGGTACTGGAAGGCCGCAATTAGATCTCCCCGGAGCCTTCTCTTCTCCAGGCTGAACAATCCCAACTCTCTCAGCCTGTCCTCATAGGAAAGGTGCTCCAGCCCTCTGATCAGCTTCGTGGCCCTCTTCTGGACTCTGTCCAACAGCTCCATGTCTCTCCTGTACTGGGGCCCCCAGAGCTGGACGCAGTACTCCAGGTGGGGTCTCGCCAGAGCAGAGTAGAGGGGCAGGATCACCTCCCTCGACCTGCTGGTCACACTTCTTTTGATGCAGCCCAGGACACAGTTGGCTTTCTGGGCTGCAGGCGCACACTGCTGGCTTGTGTTGAGCTTCTCATCCACCAACACCCCCAAGTCCTTCTCCTCAGGGCTGATCTCAATCCATTCTCCACCCAGCCTGTAGTTGTGCTTGGGATTGCCCCGACTCATGTGCAGGACCTTGCACTTGGCCTTGTTGAACTTCATGAGGTTCACGTGGGCCCACCTCTCCAGCCTGTCAAGGTCCCTCTGCATGGCATCCCTTCCCTCCAGCATGTCGACCACACCACACAGCTTGATGTCATCAGCAAACTTGCTGAGGGTGCACTCGATCCCGCTGTCCACGTCACCAACAAAGATGTGAAACAGTGCTGGTCACAATACCGACCCCTGAGGAACCCCACTTGTGGTGGGTTGACCCTGGCTGGGTGCCAGGTGCCCACCAGAGCCGCTCTATCACTGCCCTCATTCACTAGACAGGGGAGAAAAAGTATAACAAAAAACTTATGGGTCAAGATAAGGACAGGGAGAGATCATTCACTAATTATCATCACGGGCAAAACAGACTGAACTGAGAGAGGAAATTCATCTGATTTATTACCAAGCAAAACACAGTAGAGCAATGAGAAATAAAATCAAATCTTAAAAACACCTCCCCCCACCCCTCCCATCTTCCTGGGCTCAACTTCACTCCCGGCTTCAACCTCCGCCCCCCTCAGCGACACAGGGGGACGGGGAATGGGGGTTACGGTCAGTTCATCACACGTTGTCTCTGCTGCTTCTTCATCCTCAGGGGGAGGACTCCTTTCGTCGTTCCCCTGCTCCAGCATGGAGTCCCTCTCATGGGAGACAGTCCTTCACTAACTGCTCCAGCGTGGGTCTCTCCCATGGGGTACAGACTTTCAGGAGCAAACTGCTCCAGCATGGGGTCCCCACGGGGTCACAAGTCCTGCCAGCAAACCTGCTCTGGCGTGGGCTTCTCTCTCCATGGATCCACAGGTCCTGCCAGGAGCCTGCTCCAGTGTGGGCTTCCCACGGGCCACAGCCTCCTTCGGGTGCCTCCAGCTGCTCCGGCGTGGGGTCCTCCACGGGCTGCAGGTGGAATCTCTACACCCCCTCATCCTTCCGCCATGGGCTGCAGGGGGACAGCCTGCCTCACCATGGTCTTCTCCACGGGCTGCAGGGGAATTTCTGCTCCGGCGCCTGGAGCACCTCCTCCCCCTCCTTCTGCACTGACCTTGGTGTCTGCAGAGTTTCTTACATCTTCTCACTCCTCTCTCCGGCTGCAAAAGCTCTCCCTCTCTAAGTGTTTTTCTTCTTCTTAAATATGTTATCACAGAGGCGGTGATTGGCTTGGCCTTGGCCAGCAGCGGGTCCGTCTTGGAGCCGGCTGGCATTGGCTCTGTCAGACACAGGGGAAGCTTCTAGCAGCTTCTCACAGAAGCCACCCCTGTAGCCCCACCCCCTACCCCCACTACCAAAACCTTGCCACTCAAACCCAACACACCACTCATCACTGATCTCCACTTGAACATTGAGCTGTTGACCACAACTCTTTGAATGCGACCATCCAGCCAATTCCTTATCCACTGAGTAGTCCATCCATCAAATCCATGTTTCTCCAATTTAGAGACAAGGATGTCGTGTGGGACAGTGTCAAATGCTTTGCACAAGTCCAGGTAGATGACATCTGTCACTCTTCCCTTGTCCACCAACGCTGTAACCCCATCATAGAAGGCCACCACATTTGTCAGGCATGATTTGCCCTTAGTGAAGCCGTGTTGGCTGTCACCAGTCACCTCCGTATTTTCCATGTGCCTCAGCATTGTTTCTAGGAGGATCTGGTCTATGATCTTGCCAGGCATGGAGGTGAGACTGACCGTCCTGTAGTTCCCTGGGTCTTCCTTTTTTCCCCTTCTTAAAAATTGGGGTTATATTTCCCCTTTTCTAGTCAGTGGGACCTTCGCTGGACTGCCAGGACTTCTCAAGTACGATGGAGAGTGGCCTGGCCACTTCATCCACCAGTTCTCTCAGAACCTGCAGATGCATCTCATCAGGTCCCATGGACTTGTGCACCTTCAGGTTCCCTAGGTGGTCTTGAACCCAATCTTCTCCTACAGTGGGTGGTTTTTCATTCTCCTAGTCCCTGCCTTTGCCTTCTGTGACCTGGGCACTGTGGCTCAACCACTTGCCAGAAGGCAAAGAAGTCATTGAGTACCTCAGCCTTCTCCATATCCTGGGTAACCAGGTTGCCCATTTCACTCCGGAGGGGACCCACATTTTCCCTAGTCTTCCTTTTATCACTGACATACCTAGAGAATCCTTTTTTGTTGTCCTTAACATCCCTGGCCAGATTTAATTCTATCAGGGCTTTGGCTTTCCTAACCTGATCCCTGGCAGCTTGGACAGTTTCTCTGTATTCCTCCCAGACTACCTGTCCTTGCTTCCACCCTATGTAGGCTTCTTTTTTGTGTTTGACTTTGCCCAGGAACTCCTTGTTCATCCATGGGGGCCTCTTGGTGGTTTTGCCTGACTTCCTTTTTGTTGGGATGCATTGCTCCTGAGCTTGGAGGAGGTGACCCTTGAATATTAGCCAGCTGTCTTGGGCCCCTCTCCCTTCCAGGGCTTTGTCCCATGGTATTCTACCAAGCAGGTCCGTGAAGAGGCCAAGTCTGCTTTCCTGAAGTCCAGAGTAGTGAGTTGCTGTGCACCCTCCTTGCTGCCCTGAGGATCTTGAACTCCACCATTTCATGGTCACTGCAGCCAAGGCTGTCCTTGAGCTTCACATCCCCCTACCAGGCCCTCCTTGTTGGTGAGAACAAGGTCCAGCATGGCACCTCTCCTCGTTGGCTCCTCTGTCACTTGGAGGAGAAAGTTGTCATCAACACATTCCAGGAACTTCCTGGATTGCTTGTGCCCTGCTCTGTTGCTCCTCCAACAGATGATGGAGTGGTTGAAGTCCCCCATAAGGACCAGGGCCTGTGAACGTGAGGCTGCTCCTATCTGCCTATAGAGGGTCTCATCTGCTTGGTCTCCCTGTTCAGGTGGCCTTTAGCAGAGCCCCGCTATGATGTCCCCTGTCCCTGCCCTCCCTTTAATTCTGACCCATAAGCTCTTGGTCGGCTCCTCATCCATCCCCAGGGTGGAGCTCCAGGCACTCCAGCTGGTCATTGACATAGAGGGTGACACCCCCTCCTCATCTGCCCTGCCTGTCCTTCCTAAAGAGCCTGTACCCTTCCATCCCAACACTCCAGTCATAGGAGCTATCCCACCACACAGAGCGTGGACTTGCTTCCATTCACTCCTCTTTTTGAGGGTGCTGCCTTCTGCCTGGCAAGGGGGTGATACAGGGTCCCCTTCACCTTGGTTTTGGTCTGTTAGCTGTCCCTGTTTCTGTCTCAGGGAGGGCAGAGCTTGGCTTTACCAGTCTATCTCTCTCTGAGCCAAGTCCTTTAACTTCACCACAGCTGTACTGATTTATGGCAGCTGAGAGTCTGACTTACTGCTACTCATTTCATGGAGGCATTATTCATCACTCAACACCAACCGCCTGGATCAACCTCCCCGACAGACTGTTATCACCACACAACTAGCTGATCATACCAGTTAACCTGCATTTGTCTTAGTGGGTCAGAAATGTCAAACAGATACGTTGTCCTCGGGATTCTTCATGGGCTGTAGCCCAGCCACCTCCAGCCACCTTCTTCAGCACCTCTGTGAAGGAAGGAAACGAGTCAGTGGGGGTCTTTAAATCTATGTGAAAAGGTAATATGACCATTTCATAGCTATAATATTAAAAAGCAAAAGCAGAAATAATGTGCCAGTTGGAAAAAACATTCTTATATAAATTTTTATGCTGCAGGAGAAAAAAAACCCCCACAATTCTTGCATTTGTGTGTGCTTGCACATGTGTACATGTGTATTCACATAAACATTCTTGCACACTCACTGGAGTTTAAAATTCACCAACTTTGCCAAAGAAAGGCACCCAGCAAGATCAGGTCCATAAAAATTTCTCTTTCACATGAAACAGTGATTTATGAAGGTAGACACCTCATAGGACGCATAAGAAATAAGTGATAATGAAAAAGAGCATCTATCAATTGTCCTTGGCTGGACACTGGGGTGAACCAAGTGTCATCCCATCTCCCAGAGAACACTGAAAGAATAAAAAGAAACAGTCAAGACACTGACAAGATTAGATTACCTTAGTAAGGTGGGAGAAAAAATAATCAAACTAACAAACACCATGTTACAAATGATCCGGGAAAGCAAGTCAGCAGTATGCTGTCCTGCTTCTCTCAGGGTAGAGGATCAAAATGACATTCAGTGAAGTTAAGTCTGAAATTCAGCTAGGCTAGTCAGATTTAGCATAATTAAGGTAACATCTTAATTGAGGGGAGACAGAGGAAAACTTCTTTATTAGTGAGCTGGAGAAGGTGACGGAGCAGACTCTTGTCAAGTTTTCAGCTGACACCAAATTGCAGGAAGCAGTCAATACAGCACAGCCCAACAGCACCTCATGTCCTATGGGGAAGGGATCAAAGAGATGGGGCCAGGAGCTAGTCTTGGGAGGATGAGGGACAATGGGCAAAAGCTGAACAAGAGTGCTTCAGATTAGGTGTAGGCAGTTTTTCCCTGCATGGATGCCCATCAGTGGAGCCAGGACCCAAGGAGGATGTGCAATCTTAGTCCTTGGAGTTTTTCAAGACCTGACTGGACAAAGGTTAGGTCTCTTCCAAACTGAAGTATCCTTCAATCATATTATTCTTAAGGATCTTAAGTTGTGTGTAAAGAAGATTGAGTCTGGTTACAGGGACGCTCAAGACCTGGATGTCTGCAGGGCCAGTGTCATTGTAGCCCCTCTGCTGCTGAGGACACACTCCAAAGGCAAGAACCCTAACAGACCTCACTTGGCTGCACCTCTTCTCGTATTATAATGCTGGGTAGCCACCACTGGACCCTTAGGGTGGGAATGCCTTGCCAATGCCCTCTGTGTGTCCTGAGAACCTAAGCACCATTAGCACCATTAGCACCATGCTGCACCCTGGAGCAAGACATACATGAAAGCCTTTTGAACACTGCAGTCACATTCTTGAATTTAGGAAGAAAGCGCTGTGTTTCTTCCTTCCCTAATGAAGCCACAGTCATATGTTCTATTGCTTGGCAATTGACAGAAATTGTGGTTGCTGAGCTGAAACCCAAGAAGAACAACGGCTGACAAGGTCAATTTCCAAGTAAGAGACCTCATCACATATATGAACAAAAAAAGTCACCCTTGCTTTTACAGCCTGTTTGTTCATTGTAGGTGATTTAAAATAATAGCTGTGTTCCAAAGCACATTCAGTGTTCCAAGGGAGCAAATGCACCTGAAATGGGAAAAGAGCAGTCAAGAGACAAACAGGAATAGAGCAAGCACCTGCAAACACAAAGGAACACTGTCTTGGTACAGATCTAATGGGTTCCAGCTGTCAAAATGTTTTCTCATAACATCATAATCCTGCAAGTCCATCCTCAGCACTGCTTGCCATTGCCAGAAAACATCCAGATTCTTTCTTTTTCCCCTTTAAACATAGCTAGTATGTTGCAAGGGAAATGTTTTTGCATAGGTAGTACAGTGTTTTAAAGAAGCTGCTTTAGTAAAGCCTTGGTGCCCCCTCGCAGTGGGGCTTCTCAGAAGTTTACGGATCACTCACATAGATCTAAAACATTAGAATAGCATGGAGTGCTTTTGTTCCACCCGGGAAGGCTTCAAAAGCTTTCTGCAAGGCCTTTGCCAGGTAACAAACACTGCCCTGAGGTTCAGGTGAACTTGCATTCCCAAACCACAGAGCAGCCTTGGCCAAACTCCTTGGGATTACACTGCCAAGCTGGATGCTTCGGGCTGTCTTCTGCTACACACGTCACAGGCTGGATCTGGGACTCCTGTTCTCACCAAGTTTGTTCTACCCATATTTGCTTTTTGGAGAACAGAAATGCTATCTTATAGGGATGTGAAGCCTGTGAAAATTAAATTTACTCACAATGTTAATCATGTTTGTTACTAATTCCTGGTCCTGTAGAGCTGAAGCATCTATGGAAGATTTAGCCAGGTTCTGTTCCGCTCAACCTGAATGCCTGAAGCATTGTTAATGAAGTTGCAGGGTTAATCCCAGTAGATGTAACTGCAAAAACACATTAAAACTGTACATGGAATTTAACACACAGGGCCTTTTATAGCAAAATGACATGCAAAACTGGATCATGGTTTGACTTGCAGATCCCACCTTGCATTTGACTGGCTCAGGGGAGCGCTTTCTGTTTGATAGCTAAGCTCATTTGCTCTGACAGTCACTGAATAACAGTCAGGGCATTGTTCATCCTTCTCCCCAAATGTTTCTGTAATTCTCAGGCTTACTTACACTTTAGACAATCCTTTGTGCCCTAATAGAATCTGTCACAGTGTTTCCTTGTTATCTGAATTAGTATGAACCATGTTTAGAATGAGACACCGACGAGTGACGTTTAGGCAGCACATGAACTGGATCTGCACACAATTAAGGTGACTTAAAGACCATGGCAGTTCTGTACCCATTGTGCAGCTGGCTGTAACACTGAGACTTTCTTCAATGACAGAATCCCAGAATGGCTGAGGTTGGGAGGGACCTCTGGAGATATCTATTCCAAACCCTCTGATCAGAGTGGGGTTACCTACAGCAAGTTGCTCAGGATATCATCCAGTCAGCGTTTGAGTATGTCCAAGGATGAAGACTCCACAACCTCTCTGGTCATCCTGTGCCAGTGTTCAACCACTGTAACAGTAAAAAAACAAAACAAAACAAAACAAAAACAAAAAAACCCAAACAAAAAAACCCCAACACCCAAACAAAAAATCCCCAAAAAATCAACCAAAACCCCCTTTGTGCCCATTTGCCACTTGTCCTTTCATTGGGTACCCCTGAAAAGATTTTGGCTTCATCTTCTTTATTCCTTCCCAGCAGGTGTTCATACACAGTGATGAAATTCCCCCTGATCCTTCTCTTCTGCAGGTTAAAAAGTCTCAGCTGCCTTAGCCTCTCCTCTTATGTCAGATACTCCAGCTTCTCCATCCTCTTTGTGGCCTTATGTCCATGTCTGTCTTGTACTGGGGAGCCCAGAGTTGGAGCTAGCACTGTAAATATGTCTCAGCAGTGCTGAGCTGAGTGGAAGGATCACCTCCCTTGATCTGCTGGCAACATTCTCCCTAATTCAGCCCAGGATGCTGTTGTCCTACTTTTCCACAAGAGCACACTGCTGACAGATGACAGAAGATTAGAGCTCCATTTTGCACTTATTCCAACTTCATGCCGGTGTTAACTCCAGTGATTTCAGTGAAACTATGCCAGCCTAACCCTGGAGACATGCACTGATGAACTGCAGCCTTTAAGCCTTAATCTACTTCATTAAGCTTAGCTTTACAATGCAAACGGTCCCTACATTTCAAACTTATGCCAGACTGCTGGAAAAGGAGCATTCCCAGATGGGAATATATCGTGTCACTTCTCGCAGATGGCTACATCAGTGCCCAAGAAGCGAACAAACAGGACAGTTCAACTGGTGCTCGTGCATGCTTACACTCATCAGAGTTGGCCTTCAACCTTCTTCAGCACCAACACTAGAGGGGCAGACTCATCTCACATCTCTTTCTCATCATCCTGGATTGTGGCAGGGTAGCACGGCAAAGTGATCAGTACTTAATAATTCTATTAAGTGGATCTGTTAGGTCAGACTTCTTTTGTAGGAGAAAGCTTCAACAATTTATATGGGTCATTTAGCTCCTGGGTGGATATTTCTGTTGCATTGTAAGACCTTTTTCGATTCAGCTAAATCAATCCACCAAATCTAAATCAGTTTAAATTCACTCTACCAGTTGAAAACAGGGCACTTACATCAAACAGAAAAATCCTTCATTAGTGGTATAAATTATCCCATGTAAGAAGGAAACAGTGCTTTCTCAGTGTCAGTTGACTGAGGGATGCCTAACATGTGCTGAGACAGAGTATGAGGCTTCTGAAGTGTAACAGTTGCAGAAGTGATGGCTCTCAAGCCACAGCAGAGTCACTCTGATGAGTCGTGGTGTGGGAGAAGGTCCCTTCTTTTGACATCTTCCCACTGAGCAATAGATGCACCTGTTTTTCTCTCTTCAAACAAGTGTAAATCAGAGCTGTACCAGATGTTTTTGTTGAATAGGCTGCAAGAGCTGCACTGAGTCAGCAGTCCCAGCACACCCCACCAAAATTTCACTGAAAGTTTTAGCTGGATGCTCAGCAATAAAACACATGTAACCACTTAGCAGGAAGAAGAATAGGTGATTGGGGATTTGGCTTGGCTTCTGTTCCTTTCGTTGAACATGCTTTTCCACTTTCTTCTGCAAATAAGTACAACAAAGTTCTGCCAGACTGCCCCCCTATGACACACTTATGACTAATCTGGTAACAAGACCACCATTTTAATTCACTTTTCAGCTAAGGCTACTTTTAGCACTTCTCTTGTGCACAGCTGCTGATACAGATGAGACCTACCCACTCATGGGACTCTGGCATTATCTAGGTGACTGCAGACCCCTCCATAGCAAGCAGGTGAGCAGCCACATCCAGCGAGAAGTGAGGAGCCACTGCCTCCTCAACAGTGCAAAAGCACATCAGTCCTAAATTCATGGTAGGGGAGGACCTGCCATTCTCCATCTTGCAGAACACACTGAGAGTCAGCCTCCGCCCTGAAGTTCCAGCCAAAAAAAACAGGAGAAAGAACCCATATCTGGCTTCCATGTCCTTTAAAAAGAAGCCAAACTCCATCCAAGGTCATACAGACAATCTACAGCAAAGCCAGGAATGAAGTCCAGACCTATTCAGTTCCACTGTAGTTCCTCAGCCACTGGTGTTTTACTAATTTACTTTATGTGTGAGCGTTCAGAAAAGCAGGGCACTGTCTGCCAGTGCATACTAACCATGGTGGGACGCCCATGGTAGTGCAGCAGTCTGCCTCATAATAGCACAGAAATGACCAGACCTGTCCTCCTCATGGGTTCATGAACAGGAATAAATGGACATAAAATTAATTTAAGATTATTATTTTTTTTCCCCACATCCATCACATTTTACCCAACTGTGAATGATCAGCAACTTGCTCAGTTTAAATTAGTGCATTTCAAGAATTCAGATTGACAGTATTCCTTTTGGGACAGCAAAGAGAAAACATCCTGCAGATAATTGGTGTTATACCCACGAGAAAAGAGCTTCTGCATGATTGCTCAGTAGCTCCAGGAACGATGCCTAATCTATTGCTTGGTCTATCTGGTTTTGCCAACACCTAAATGGACACAGATGCATTCTGTTGGCTCTTAGAATTGTATCCTTCAGATCTGGCTTCTGCAAAGGCTGTGCCATCCAGCAAGAAAGTGAAAGGAGAGCAAGTGTTACATCACAGATTAAAATATTTAGTTAAGAAAGAATGCCCTGCAAAAAGCTAATAAAGAATAATGTCTCACACTTGCTACCACTACCTCTGGGGCACATCTCACAAACTGCTAGTATTAAACATCAATAAATCAAGATGTGTATGTTGCATCAATTGTCTGCAAACCCCTATTATCTATAGAAAGAGAATGCCTTAGATTTGCAAACCTGAATGTTTTCCAGATAAATTCCATTTTCTAGTATCAAGTTACATATTCTTATTATGGTAAGATTTTTGTTTAAGAGCTTTAATTTACTGCCTTTATTAACTTCTGTATCACTAAAAATCTCCTGCTTCCTAAGAAGCATATTTATTTCTAGAGAATGCAAATTCACTAAAATAATTGTTTTAGTTGGTGGAAGTTGTTAGTTACCATGACATTCTGCAAAATGCAGTTGTAATATCTCACTGCCAAGATATTCAACCTGGCCTTTAAACCATGGGAAACTGTTGATATTGACAGTGCAAAACATGTTTTGGGGACAGCTGGGTTTTTAGGACGTTAAGTAGCTTTGTGATTTGCCAAGGCTAAACTCAAAGCAATCATCTATTTCTTTTCTTTTTTTCACTAATAAAACCCGAAACAAACAAACCCAAAATAAACCCAAAACAACAAAAACCCCTTACATTTATTGAATAAAAGATACTTCCCCCATTTCCTTATAATGAAATTATTGTCCAAAGTGACTCTTAAAAGACTGTCAGATCCTGAGAGACTAGCAGATGTAATGAACTTTTTGTGTTTTAAAACACAGCTGCATTTCTAATGACATCTTAAAATCCAGCATACATTACCACATTTTCCCTGTCTGCTGATGTCCACCTTCTTCTGCACCTGAAAAAAAATTCTGCACTGAACTAATTTCAACAGCACTTGACAGTAGGCAAAAGATAGCAAAAATTGTAATTTTCGAGAAGTTTCAGAAATATCAGACAGACAGAAGACAGAGATCCTGTCAGTACCTCACTAAAGAGGAAAATACAATATAAGCTTGATCCTTGTTAGATACGGAAGAATTCAAGCAAGAAAAGACAGCCCATGCCCCACCAGACACCACAGAGTATCCACCTCCCTCTGTCTCCTTTGTAAAGCAGATTCTGTGATGGCAAATAAGACAGAAAGGAAAGCTAATCTTTTTCGATATGCGGGGCAGCCAAAATCACTCGCTTATGTGTGGTTTACCCCCTTTGTTGTAAGGAGCAAGACTGAGCTTATACTAGTATGATTTAGATTTTTTTTAAAAAGTCAACTGATCACTCAGCTGTGGTGAACCACATGAACCACTCATCATTCACTTTACCACTTTACCACATTCCCTTTTTTTTTTTTAAAATCATATTAGATAACTTCACAAATGCACAATAAGCATGGTCTGGCAATCCATCTGAAAAGAATCAGCCTAAATTAACCCTACAATCACTCTGCAATAAAATAGCAGGGATCCAGGAAGTCAGAGACATACCTGTGAAGCAAACAGGCCATTTCATGGGGATGTCCTGGACCACTGCTTTATGACTTACATGGCAAATGCAGTCTCCAGAAAAACAAAACAAAACAAAACAAAACAACAAAACAAAACAAAACTGTTTCTGCAATGGAAATGCAGAAATGGTCTGTTATACCATGACGTGTTATGTACAGATGTGTTATCCTCCAGTCATCTAAGACTGTGGCAGCCCTACTGCTTTTTAGCTGCTGGGACTGCAAAGAAGAAAATTTTGTAGTGGAAAGAAGGAAAGTGTGTAAGGCAGAATGTGTGCAGGTTCACAAGAGCAATATTGCATGAAATAAATACAGTAAAAGTTATTCATTGTCAATAGTAACAAGAGGACAACAGCCTGATATATACTAGTAAACAGAAAAAATAGCCATGACAACATAACTTTCTCCTACACATCCCCTCTCACGCTCAGCCTGAGCTGCCAAATGCCCATCACCGTGACCTTGAGACAGCCAGTGAAACCCCCAGTGCACAGACACGCAAATACACGAGAGGTCTTAATGCAAAGTAGTTAAGCATTAGTAAAAAGCAAGTATCTGTTGAACCTTGTTAAAAAATACAGCAAGATCTTACAGAAAATCAGAGCCACTGCGTGGCTGCAGCTGGGAGGCAACTCTTCAGACCACCTAGTCCAAACCCCTCTCCAAAGCAGGGTCAGCTAGAGCAGGTTTCTCAGGGCTGCGTACGGTTGGGCTCCCTCTGAATGGCAGCACAGTTCCCTGATGTACCAGCCACTCCTCCCTGTTCTGAATAATCTGCAGTGTGCTGAAGATGCCCTCTGTCCCTCATCCAAGGCAATCCAAGGCATTAATGGAGAGGTAGGACAGCATTGGCCCTGGTATCCATCCTGGGATACTGCTCTGGTGACTGGCCTCTACTCTCCAAGCCCAACCAATATATGCGGTTTGACACCATCACTGAGTGGCAACGGGGAGGCAAGGAAATTTAATGGAGGGTGCTGGAAGATGAGGCTTTGTATTTCAGATGAGCTGACTGAAACTCCACACACACCTGCACATCGAGAAAGGACATGCAGTCGTGAGGAGAGCTGGGTGAAGTGTCCTCTGAGGCTGCATCCTTCCCCGTGGTGGGACAGGCCCATTTCTCCAAAGGGTAAACTCAGCCAACACTGATTTTCTGGCTTTAAAACCACTTCTCTTTGGATAGCTGTGTTTTTACTGCAGTCAAAGAGCACACAGTGGACACAATAGCCTAAATTTTATTCAAGATATTTTAGGACATAGAGTGGCATTACAGAAAGAAAAGTAAGAAGTGACTAATCAAGGACTTTGTAATAATCCCTCAACTTGTCAGCCTGTGATTGACCTTGAAAAGCTGATTGTTGGAAAAACAGGCAGTACAGGCAATGAAGAGCATGTCCTTCATCAAAAGCATTTCTTGTTCCCAAACAGTGATGGACAAGTAAAGGAAAAGTTTTCTTCAAAATAGAAAAATAAAAGTGTTCGGTCAGTCTTTTCTTGGAAAAGTGTATAAAAAATGATGAAAAAAAAGACAAATGAAAGAGAGATGAAGGTACCAATTTCTGTATTACACCAGCAACTCCTAATACAAGCTGGGCAAATTCTTTAAGTTTTAGGATAAACTTCCAACATAGTCCATCCAAATTAATTCTGTACTTAAAGGATAACGGTTATTTAACTCAAAGAAAGAGCTGTTTAAAAGAAGAAAATCCCATTATCATCTACTTGGAAGAAAAAAAAAATAATTCTGCAGCCTCTGAAGTCTGGATTCACAACATGAAGTAGTTCCCTAAAATTGGTCCCTAAAATGCAAGTTTATAGCTTGAGGATCAGAAACACAAAGAAATCAGAGTTAAATCCCTTTTACTCATGAAAAGGTGGTTTTCAAAATCTTTAACCATATGTTAATGTGTGCATAAAATACCAAAGTATGAGTTAATGTATCCAAAAGAACTACCTAAGAATTAGCACTTAAACAAATTGAGACAGTGATCTCAGTAGGATTGGCAGGTAACTAACATAAGGGATTTTGAATTAACGCAACGTTTCTAGTATATAAAAGAATGATATTAAATATAGGGCCCAAATGCAGTCATTTCAGAAAAATAGCTGGATGCTGAAATGACAAGACATATTTCAGGGAGAGACCACTCAGATTCCAAGTTGTAAAGATTCACACTGATGCACTGAATTTTAAGTAATTTAGTTAAAAGTACTCTTGTTCAACTTGTACGGATTAGAGACACACTTCATGCTAGATTTTTCTGAGAAAAAGAGAAGACAAATAGAAATATATCTGAAGGAATGATGAGGTAATAAAATTAACCCAGATCACTAAGGACCACTTCTTTAGCTCTGCAAATAGGCAGAGCTACATGTGTTTCCAAAGCACATGGTTATCCTGTAGAAGGTTTCTGCTAGCTTAGCTTTTCCTGAAGTCACTTTCTAGGGAAAATAAGGGGGTATTTTATGGGCATAGTATGGAAAAGTTTACTTGAAGTGAAATCCTACGCATAAAATTAGTCACAGTAAAAAAAAAAGAAATGGAGAACTACTTATCAATCAGTAAACACAATAATTTTTTAATTATTTTTCATTACTTCTGTGGTTCAGATTCAAAATTCCATTTCTTTCAGGAAGCAGAGATTAAAACTGACCTTTGTGTCTCTTCCTCCTACTACTGTGCTTAAAATAGCTGGCTATTTCATGAAAAGCCACCACACACAATCTCCTTCCACTGTTGCTCCAGCTCTCAGGTGCCAGTTGTTAGTCAGATTACTTGATTCTCAAAGCAGAAGAAAGATCATTGTCCTTTTTCCAACACTAGTTATAAAGAAAATTCTTTTTCAGTTCTGTTTAATGTGCACAAGGGAAATTGTAGTTATACGCATATACTGTGCAGGTGCAAATCAGGCATATTCGTAACTTCTGCCACCATAGGCCAAATCCCACTGACTGAATGGAAACCAGTGGAAGTGGGTTGAGTTTATAGACCATTGAACTAAGGGATCTGCTGAATTGTATTCTGGAAATGAATTTTGCAAAAATCACTCAAATATTTCTTATGCCTTCTGTTCTTAACTATATTTTAAATCAAACCCATTTTTTGGTAAATATAAATCATTACCTAGTAAAGGTCCATTTGTAGATTGCATGAATAGTAGCAACATTTGCTATGGAAAAACAGTTCTTTTATGAAAATGTCAATCTGCATAAGAACCAGAGCTTTCAGATCTGGTAAAAGAGGTAGTTCTTCAAGAAAATATTTC
The DNA here is from genome assembly GCF_028858705.1 of Grus americana. Lineage (NCBI taxonomy): Eukaryota > Metazoa > Chordata > Aves > Gruiformes > Gruidae > Grus > Grus americana. Next base: position 53,601,901 of record NC_072891.1, read on the forward strand.
TTCAGAGCAGTGTTCTATGTTCCTTTTTCATCAGAAATGTATTAAAACAAAAACCCATAAAAGCAAAAAAAACCCCCATAACCTATTAGAAAAGTAGAATGCAGGTCCAGACCCAATTTGCTTCAGCCTCCATACAATACCTAGAAGTAAAAATTGCTTACATTTTGCTTACGTTCACTCCCTTCTCTCCAGGGAATAAGGGAGACATTTAATTTTATCCTAGAGAAAACACATACTTCTTGACTACAGCAGATACACTTTATAATAGTCTCTAGTTCTCAACACTATAATTTTTCCTCATAGAAAACAGCAACAAAAAAAAACCCCAAACCCTGAGAAAAAGACATCAATTCATCTAGAAGCATGCAAAATGTAAACATATCCTCAAGACAAATAAAAGTGGGACAATACATCAGGCATTAATAATTTATTCCTTTCCGAATAATTCTAGTTATTTATTTTAGTCTATAGATAAAATAGATATTTTTCTCCTCTAGGAGAATACAAAATAATATTGCAGGGAGATGACAGAAGAGCAATGCCTAAATCACTTACATGAAACATTATGTACAAATATTCATTGCTATTAAGGTGACATTGAAATACCAGCCCTGTGTCAGTCCAGATAATATAACGGGAAATGGCACTAAACAATTATACAGAAGTCTGACTGGAACTCCATTATGAAAGCCCAAGCTCCTTTCCATACCATGCAGGTGATTGCTTACAACAAGCACAAAACAAATCGGAAAAGTAAATCTTTAAATCTTTTTTTACATCCTTTTGCACAGATTTAAATGACATCACGAGGGGCAAAGCAGGGCAGAATGAGCTTAGCTGAAGACATTAAGAAACCCAGGAAAGTATTTCAAAGCTGCTGTTTAGCAATCTCAGCACACCTCATTTGTCAAGGCACATCATGCTATGACACAAAATGCAACACTGCTTAGTAAGATCACACCTCTGAATATCTCCATTGTCAAATCATTTCCTAAATTTAGCTTGGTCATCTTTAATAACTTTGCATATTTTATTAAGCCACATAAAACTCCCCTCTTCTGCAGTTTAGATAACAATAATGATGTTCTGAGGTTCATTTCAGGTGGCTGCAGGAATCTTGGAAGTCCAACAGGAGAAAATTCAGTCTTGTTTCTGGGATGGAATAACCCAATGCAACAATACAGTCTGGGGCTGACTGCCAGAGAAGCAGTTATGCAGAAAAAGATCTCATGGTCCTTGTGGACAGCAAGTGAAACACGAATCAGCAGTGTGTCCTTGCAGCAAAAAGGGACAACTGCATCCAGGGCTGTATTGGTACCCGTGTAGCTGGCAGGTCCAGGAGAGTGGTCCTTCCCCTCTATTTGGCACTTACAATACTGCACCTGGAGTGCTGTGTCTAGTTCTGGTCTCCCCAGTACAAACAGGACATTGACAGACTGAAGTCCACTGGAAGCCATCAGGATGGTCAGGAGTCAGAGCACATGATGTACAAGAAGAGGTTGAGGAAGCAGGAACAGTTCATCTTGCAGAAGAGAAGGGGAAAAGGGACACCTTTTTGTTCACCACACCTGCCTGATCAGAGGATATAAAGCCAGAACCTTCTCAGACATGCACAGCAACAGGACTAGAAGCAGTGGGCACAAGTTAGAACATGGGAAATTCTGATAAGGTAATAGGAGATACTTTTTCCCGTGAAGGTGGTTAAATACTGACATCAGTTGCCCAGAGATGTTGTCAGATCTTCATCCATGGAGGTGGTCGAGAATTAACTGGGCATGGCCCTGAGCAACTGATCCAACTATACCTGCTTTGATCAAGGGGCAGGACTAAAAGATCCCTGGGGATCCCTTCCAACTTACGCTATTCTATGACTTTGTAGCTTTAATAAAAGATGTTTCAAAGGTTACGAAGTCAAAAAATTGAGAAAGGGGTGAAACTCCTGGATTTAGGAACAGAACTCAGTTTTTGATTGCAGTTTTTGAAAAAAAAACAAACTCAGAACAGCCTGCTGCTCCAAATATATCTTCAATTCAGTTTGGAGCTTGTGAACAGTTTCTTCAACAGAGGATACAAAACAAAGCAAAGCAAATCTTTTAGGGGTTCATATTAGAAGTATTAGACTGAAACAGTGCAAATACATATCTGGATAAGAATTTAAGGAGATACCACTATCTACATGCAGTTTCTAATGCATTCAAAATGTCAAACTAAAGCATGTCCTAGACAGCACAGCTCCTGGGTGCAATGTAAACACATACAAACACTACAGGATGGTACCAGTCCAGCCAGCCAGACTGGGACTCACCTGTCTGCACCTGCCCATATGCATTCTTGGGAAACTTCTCCTAGCTGAAGGAACAGGCTTTGATGAGAGAGGTATTAACAGAAAGCTTTTGACCTTCAGGATTAATCACTTTAGAGTCCTACCAAAGTCTTGCTCCGGCTCCACCAAGGTAAATAACATGTCAAGTAGCTCTGCATACTAAGATAGTCCTAACCAAATGAAGGACTAGGGTGATCCCACTTACTTCACTGAGGATCCTCTTTGTGCAGAATTCTGTGCACAGGCTCTGACACGACATAACCAGTATTTGAAACTATATGCAGTATTTGAAACTGTAACTTGGCAGTGCTTCTACCATGGAGCCTCAAAGAGCCAAATGGTTCTGGAGACTTTCTGCTGCCCTTGCAAAGGCCACCTTCCAGGTGAGCAGGCAGACCCGCTGCTCACTTAGACGATGCCACAGTAACACTCCTCTCTCTATCCAGCTGTCTGAGAGAAGAAATAGTTCAATAGATCGTCCCTACACTGTTTTACCTGGGCTACAACCATGAGTTCACTGCTTTCTGTGTCCAGGACTTAGTACCTCCTGAGCCTTTCTGTGGATCTGTAGAGGCACAAGTCTGATGCTGTTTGTAACCATGCAGAGTATGCTGCCTGCCAACCTAACATCCCTTGATCATCTGAAGCATTAACGTAGTACTGAGGAATGGTCTCAATCTTTATTCCTAGGTGTTCACTTCTGAAAGCAGTTCATCCACAGTTAAAAGCCAAGGTGCAATGCATTGACCAGCCCTGCACTGACCAGACTCTGCTGCCACCTAACTCGGTTCTCCCATGAACCTCAATGGTAACAAAGTTTGACTAAGGAGGGAGCACTGAAACCTACAGCATTTGCCTGTCTGCCATGACCAGACCTCCTTGAGCGAGCACAGGCTTATCCTGCACAGTGGTGTTTCTTTCTGTTGCTTGGCAAGAAAATTAAAAAGTTGTGAATTTCATCAGTGTCACTGCCATAAACCTTTACTAAAAATCACAATATCTGCAAATAATATCTGTAGCCCTGGTTAATCTGAACCTGGGCCTTGTTCATTAAAATGACATAACAAATACAAATTTTTCTTCCTCCTGAACGGTCATTTAAGATTTATACATTTCTGTCTGCTTGTGTGACCTTCTTAATAAACAGGGAGGTCCTCCTCTGCCACTCATAAATTATCCATCAGATGTTTTAACTATTCAGTAACGCTAATATGTGAATGATAAAATAATAATGCTTTGAATAATAATTATAACCATGCATGCATAATAAAAACCTTTCTGAAGATTTTGGAGAGCATTCCCCTCCATAAATGAAAACTTTTTCATATTGTGATTTTCAATAACCAACTTTATAAATAAAATCATCTTTTACTTAGGTGTCAGAGAACACAGGGATGGAAGCAGTGATGGAGGTGAAAGAGACTGATTCCATCAACCACTTTTGTGAGATATGCTCTATTTTGGAACTGAGGAAGAGCAATTGTACAATGCAGTACAGAAGAATTACATGGGATACAGTTACTATTAATACAAAGCTACAGTCTATATCAACAGAAATTATACCACCTAAGCCTTGTATTTGGGGTCTAATTCAGACCACAGCTACAGCTGTAACTTCAGCCAAGTTCTGGTGATGTGTCCTGAGGCAGAGACTGGCTCAAATCTTTCAGTTGTCTTTTATTTCCACTTCATGACTCAAGGATAAATGATAATGTTTTGTTTCATGTTATGACTTCCATTCATGTGAGAAATTATTTGAAGGTTATTGATTTTCTTGTTTTCTCACCAGAAATAAAATTGTATTTCACCTTTGTTTTTATACAAAACAAAGATTTTGTGATTTGATTCCAATAATTTAGGGGTGGGGCTTGGATACACCTATCTCAGCATATACAATGACATTTTTAATACTACGCCTATCTCTTTAAAGTATCTGACAGACTTCTTTGCCTTCTTTTTCCTCTTTGCAGAGCTCAGATTCAAAATTTCCCCACGTACTGTTCTTAAAACATTTTTATGCTTCAACAGAATGCATCAGACAGGAAAGTTAAAAGAAAATCTGCAATGCATTTGTTACTTGTCCTCTTCTTAAAAACTCTTCACAGACTTCTGATTTTTGCCCTTGTTTCTTTTGTTCTCAGATGGAATAATTTATTAACATTTGTCATCATTGTAACATATGCATACCCACTCTGAAAAAAGATGTTATAATTTCTGTTGAGAAAAATTAGGCATTAGAAAGCTTTCAGATTTTCATATTTATAGGCAACTATGCCCACATCATTTCCAAAGCTTTTTTGGAAACTTTCTAAGGAAGAAGAATTTGGGAGTAAATAATTCTGTTAGGGCTAATTCAATAGTGGCATAGCAGAACTGTCAATATGAAAAAGATGACACAATGTGGACCTTTGCATTAAATTTATCCTTGCAATACAGGGGAAAATTGTTAATGGACAGAAAATAGGCAGTTTGCAGTAGGCTCAACATTATCCGTTCTTGCAATATTGTGTGAGGAGTCAGCAGGAAAAATGCTTAGCATTCTCTGGAAACAGTTTCAGACCTTTTCCAGTGCAGTGTCCTTACTCTCATCTCCTGTGATACAGTGACCCTCCGAGCAAAATCGCTGAGTGTCACTTGGCAGATAGTTCTTGCTGTTCATCCATGGACACTCCTTACTAAATCCTGTCCCAGAGGAACAAAATCCAGCTTCTAATTTCAGGAAGACACCATGCTGGGAGCTGGGGACTATGCTAAGAAAGCTCACTGTATATTTACCTTTCTCCCAGGTATTCACCAGTGGCCCACTGATGGGTTGGAGGCACTTTAAATACCTTTCAATGTTATGTTCCTCTGAGTCTATGTTTTAGGTTTTAGGCAGTAAAACCTCCCATTTCCATCCTAAGATGAAGCAGCGTGGGACAGAGAACAGAAGCTGGTTGCACTGGGGCAAGGAAAAATCTGAAATTTGTAATCTGTTTCCATCCCAATGCACAGCACAGTCCCAGAACACCAGCACTCCCAGCACAAGGCTTTTCCACATGAAACATGGTTCAGTGCAATGAATATTTTTCAGCGTGATTTGTACTTGTAATGTGAATGAAAAACACCAGAAGGATGGATCTGTTTTGAATGGAAAAACAGCACCTTTTGACCACAGTTCTCATTTTGTCAGCACTCTCCTTTGGAGGACAAGCTGACATGATTGCATGAAATGTTTTGGTTTTCACAGAACTGGATCACCTGCAAATATGAGACACCTCTTTACTTGGATTCTTCCAAGAGCTTTTGATTCTTATCTTGCATCAGATCCTCACAAAAGCTAGCCTGAGAAATCCACGAGGGACAGAACCAGCTGGAGCAGTACAGAGCATGAATGGACTTCTCTCTTGGGCTGCCAGTGGAGCTCCAAGAAAACCAGTAACATTCTACTTGTTTGTATCTGGAGATGCTAAAGCAGCCAGAAAGGAACATTTTCTCAGTCAGGAAAAAGGGAAAAACAACCACTCATTTGTACATTCAGTACAATCATTTCTAACTGAAGAATAAACATATGGACCATAACAGAGGTCCTGAGTACCCCACCATGAGCTGTGACCACAAGCATAAGAAGACAGCAAGCATGATGTGATATTCTCTTAGTAGCTTCCCAAGCCAGAGATGGTGAGCTGTTGCACAGTCTTCAGTGGAACTTTTCCCCATGACTCTATCCAGCTGTTTTATAAGCCTGTATAAAACATACAGTGTGCACAACACCCAGTGACAAAGACTTCCATGGGTGTGAGCTCCTTGGAGAGACATATTTTCCTGTTTGGTCTGAGCCACTACTAGCTAGTGTCATTGCAAGCCCTCTAGTCTTTGGACTAGAAGAAGGAGTGAGTTTCCTCTTCTCTTTCCTGCATGCCATTTATTGTTTCATAGACCTTTGTGTACTTCCCAGGTTTTCAACTCTGAAGAAGCCAAGCTAGTAGAAGCTATTCCTTACTTTATGCATACTAACACCTTCTGTAGCTTTTCGTCTTTAACCATAACCACTATAAGATTTGGGAAATCATCAATGGCATGTAATTTAACAAAAATAAATGCCAGATTCTACACCTGGGATGGAGGAACACCACACACAAGTATAAATTGGGAGAGGAGTGGTTGGAGGGCCGCCCTGCAGAAAGGGATCTGGGGGTGCTGGTCAACAGCAGCTCAATATGGGTCAGCAGTGTGTCCTGGCCGCCACGAGGGCAATCCGCATCCTGGGGGGCACCAAACGCAGCATAGCCAGCTGGTCAAAAGAAGGGATTATCCCGCTGTATTCAGCGTTGGTGTGGCTTCACCTTGGATACTGTGTGCGGTTCTGGGCCCCACAATTCAAGAAGGATGTTAAGGTATGTGAGTGTGTCCAGAGGAGGGCAACAGAGCTGGTGGAAGGGCTGGAAGGCATGTCCTGTGTGGAGTGGCTGAGGACACGGGGTTTGTCTAGAAACCAGCAGGCTGAGGGGCGACCTCGTTGCTCTCTGCAGCTTCCTGAGGAGGGGACGTGGAGAGGGAGGTGCTGATCTCTTCTCCCTGGGACCAGGGACAGGCTGTGTGGGAACGGTTCAAAGTTCTGTCAGAGGTGGTTGTGACTGGACATGAGGAAACACTTTTTTACCAAGAGGGAGGTCAAACACAGAACAAGCTTCCTGGAGAGGTGGTCAATGCCCCATGCCTGTCAGAGTTTAAAAGGCATTTGGACAATGATAGCATGCTTTAACTTTTGGTCAGCCTGGATGTGGTCAGGCAGTTGGACTAGATGATTGCTGTAGGTCCCTTCCACTGAACTATTCTATTACCAATCAGGACCTGTGCACAGTGGAGACTACCTGGGGAGCACCACGGAATTGTGCAGTCGAATAACAGTGTCCTTCATTTTGTTTCTTGCTCCTTTCCTAGCACTACCCAGTGCTATGTTGTTCTGTGCCCTTGCTTGTTTGCTTACTGCTACTGTACATTGAGCTCACATTTCCATAGCTCCACTCTAACCCCAAGATCTCGCACCTCTGTAGAAAGAGTCAACCCAGAGCCCTGTATGTGTAAAGCTAGGATTGTTCTTCCCATGTGTATTCTTTTACATTTGCCTACACAGAATTTCAGCTGCCTGTTTATTCTCCACTCAGTCTCATGAGATCCTTGTTTGATATAGTCCTCGTATTTAAAACCTTGAATAAGGTTAGTATTGTCAGCAAACGTTTCTCCTCACTATTCACTTCCTTTACCATAACAGTTATAAATATGTTTAACAGCACAGGCCCTTGTCTGATGCCACGGGTGACCTCTTCCTACACTGAAATCCCAAAATCGACCATTTATTATTCTCTTCTGTTACCCAGTATAGTTGCTTACAGATCCACAGAGCACATGAGGAAAAAGTAGAAGTGCTACATCTTACACTTATGCTGTAAAATTTACAACTCCCCTACTGACTCACATATCTGGTTTTGCTTCTTACTTCACATTATATTAATGCAATGAGAGGCCCAGATGTAGTCACTAGCTAAGACACTGATTGGGTTAGGATGCACTAACTCAGGTTAAAAACATGGCTAACTTCACAACTTCAGCTCTGGCAGTTGAAGTAAGTGTTGTCACTTTATGTTGTCCTCTGAAAAACATTCAGTATTACTAAAGGATTCTTAATGCCTGAGCTGGCAGAATTGCTGCAGTCACTTAAATGAACAACATGCATTTTTCTATATAAAAATAACTGGAGTTTTTTTGCAAAATGAAACACTAGAGTTGCATACAAATATCTAAATAAAAACCATCAGACTTCAGCTCATGTGCCTCCCACTATAAAGCAGAAAACTCATCTACATAAAATTGCAGAGGCCTGCTCAAGAAAGCAGAGCAATCACATAAGTACATCTTAAAGTACAGTTTGAAAAATGATTCAGCTACCGAGAAGAATGACTGTCCATGACACTTAGTGACACTTCTGTCACTAATATCTTGTGTGCATACATTCACATAGAGTAGCACTTGCCTGGCATGAACTTACACTCCTGTCTAGGACTAAGGCTTGTAGCAAAGATAAACTCAGAAGGTAAAAGAGCAAAAAAACCCCAACCCCCCCAAAAAAGGCACAGAAGTCAAACAAGTAAACAAAAATGCAATAGAGACCTGGAACAGTTTCTAGTTGTTACCAAGCAAGCCTGGAAAACATACACTAATATCTGGAGTGGAGCTGAAGAAGAGTCATGTGCCTGAAAACTCGCATATTACCCAGCTATGTACTGTGCTTTATCCATTACACTGGCTAATACAGTAAAACTTAGTATTCATGCCCAAATTCTTGCCTGGCGTCCTCAGACCATCACAGCTACAACACCAGGAAGACAGAAGCTGCCCATTTTAGCCCAGTGAAGCAGGACATCGCGAAGCCGCCTCACTTTCCTCAGAAGCAGGACCTGACGAGTCTGTGGCAAGTCCAAAGAATGAAAATTGCGCTGCTACAAACTGCTTTGAACTCTTTGTTAAACCAACCAAGGTCAGCTCGATTACCAGATAGGCAAATATAGTCTCCAGTAAGCAAGGGAAAACATCCCTCTAGTGAATCTGTGTCACAAGCTATGCTGAACTCTGCTCACACTTGCTTTAACTAACGAGGCTTTTTAGAGCATCAGTTTATTATCCAGTCAGTATATGTCTGTACCGATTCCCCTGATTACTGGCACCAGGAACCTAGCACACCACCTTCCTATTAAGAAAACTTCCAAAACGGATGGAATTGACCTTTTCTTCTCATAGGACACCACAACACAGCCTCCACCAGCAACACCAGTTGTCACCAGTCTGCACCTGACCTCTTCCTGTCTCACCCCTCTTGAACAACCCCCATCGGCACTCTAGCACTCTAGCAAGGATCTGCATCACCCACATAGTCTTCTGACACTGGTGACCTAGCTTTGCACAGCTGGGGTTGGGTCCTCAGCAGTTTCAAAGGCACAACTTAATGAAAAACAAACAGCAGAATTGCCAGAGCCCAGCATCTCTCCCGAATCCCAAGCACCACCTGAGAAATCCCATTGGCAAACATATTCCACAGTGACCCAGCCCTTCCCCAGTGCATTTTCCTCCCTAATCTTCTTGTACCAGTACAGACAATCTAGCACTTTCATTGTAATTACTTTCCTTGGCAAGGGAGTACTCGGGCCGTAAGACACCAGATGGATGCCACCAAAGAGCAGCACCCATTCTTTCACAGACTCTGTGCTCCAGTGTGCCTGACAGCTGGCAAGTGATTTTCATACCAACGCAGTCCACAGGCATTAACGCAGTGTGGACATCAACATCCCCCGCACACAGTGACTACAGGCTGGAGTCTTGGCCTGTCATCTCCAGCCTGTGTGCCCTTGCACTGGGCAGTATTTCAGTCAGGGTGGCTGGACTCAGAACAGTTATTCCCAAGCACTGCCTTCAGCATCAAAACATGATCTTCACTTCATCTCTACGTCTCTTAACTTCGTTGCAAATCTAGAAGTGGCAGGATTTTTCCCATGTGTCTGGAAAAAAATGAGGTCTACAGGCTCAAAATCTACTATGCAGCACAAGTGAAAATGACTGATGTGATACAAGTTTTTATATATGACTAAACCAAAACAAACAGGGTAAAGGCCTCACCTAGGAGAAATCTAATTGATTATACAGTGACTTAACAATTCGAAGACCAGCACAGATTTATTCTCCTCCTGTCACTCATTTCCCATGGGTCTTTGGACAAATAACCTTTCTAGCTGTCACACAGGTGAAATGGATGGTATTTACAAGCCCAAGTACTCAGGTTGCTCTAGCGTAGAAAGACAAGTTTCTGGTGGTGCTCCATAACAATGGCAGTGTTCAAAAACTGTGAAACCAAAGAGCAGAAATGACCACAATCCACCAGGAAAGGGACTTTAGGTAGTGACAAACCAATACGTTCCTTATCCCCTTCTTCCATTCAAATAAATGAATGAATAGAGAAAGCATAACACCTCCCCACAACTACATGGAATTAGGTGGAGGGAGACAAAAAGTGACATAGATGCGGCTGTAAGTCTGCACAGAAGCTATCAAAGCACAGAAAGTACCAAAAAGCCAGACAGCTATGTGCTCCTCACTACCTAGGAAATTCACTCATACCCCTCTTGAAATGTGACAAGAATTGCTCCCTGCCTTGTAGGTCTTGCCCCAGAGACATGGCCCTGCAAGAAAAGTGGCTGGTCGTGGCTGCTGCTCTTCCTGTGCCTGCTTCCATCCACCCACCAGGACCACTGCAGCCTTCAGGTGAACTTAGTCAAGGGCTTCCCCTAAGGCACCACATTCCCCATGGGACTCCTTGCCCTAAAACAGAGTGCTCTCCCATGAACTTGAAGGTGTTGCAAATAACTGCCTTTATTGCCAACTCTGAAAACGCACTTCATACATTTAAGACTGGTCTTAGGAATGTTGGTGGCTTCATCCTCACATCTCTTCTCACACACACACACAGGCCACTCATGTATTGCTCATCCCTGCCAAGGGATGACCTTTAGGACAAGGTCATCCCTGCCAAGGGATGACCTTTTGGACAAGGTCAGAGAAATTTTTCCCAGTTTTTATAAATATGGATGTCTGCCCATAACAATGAGTGAAAGTTGTCTGCTGGGACCATGGAAAATTCCCAGCATGACAGGAAAGGCTATGGCGAGGGGAGAGGGAGGATTTCCCTAAAATCAGCCTCTTAAAACAAAGATACGTAATACAACCTATCAAAGAGAATGTGAACATTACCCTGATTTGGAAGTAAAGTTCATCACTAAACAAATAAAATCAAGTGGGATATAACAGGAAGGTGCCAAGAAGGAAAATAAGCTGGGTTCATGATGATATGTCCTTATCAGGGCTTCCCAAATGCGCAGGCGAGATTGTCTATTCTCTTGTGCCCATTGTGTTTGCTTAGAGTCATGCCTTACATGCCATGTAATTCTACCGAAAGCCCTGCTGTCCAAAAGCATGTTTCTCTTAAGCCCTCAGCCTTTTCTGTTTGAGAGGTGTGTTTTCCCCTGCACTTTCATGATCTCATCCCCCACAGAGAGACAAAAACCAATGCAACTGACCCTCCAGAGCAGCACGAACGCACAGCTTGCGTGTTACTGGCTTAGGGGTTGTACTGCAAGCAAAGGCTATGAACAGTGCTCTTCTGCTCAAACTGAACAGGAAGGCAGCAGGCTGCCATCCCACTGAATTCCCAAAAGCTTGTGCTCCCCTGCATTTCCTGCAAGAGGGACTCAGAGTGAAGCTGGTGAAGGAAAAACCTGCCTATATCCCCACTTCATGGCCTTAATGGAGTAGGTGAAGAAAAACTGACTGGAGAGTGTGGACACAAAAATATACAACAGAGAAGCAATGCAGTAAACCAAGGTGGCAGCAAAAATCACCATGAATAGATACATCAGAAGGGCTGCCAGTGAAATACATCCTGATTTCTTTCAGTGGCTCTGACAGTTGTGCTTCATAAAACCCCATGAAACAAAATCCTGCAGTCCCTGTTTAGCTTTTGTGGAAGCAAACTTCCCATTGACGTCAAAGACCACGTTACCTCATAAAGGACTGCAGGGCTACTTGCAGAGACATCACTCATTATTCACTGCGACTACATGCTTTCTGTAGGACTAACGCATCTTCATTCTTCCCTCACGCTCTCCTGTGGAAATTAAGAACAGGCTCTGGTGATGTAAGCCCAACTGTGAAATCAGTCCAGAGGTCAGGCTGCTGCACACTGCTATGCTACATTATACAGACACATACAAATAAACACTCCTTACCCTGTGATGTAGCGAGAATACATTTAATATCCAGTTACTGTGCCAGTTTCTCTTCTGTATGTGATAAGGTTTCATGCAGAGTCAGTAAACTATCCTAAAGTGGAGAGCTGCTCACATTACCAGTCCTGTCGGTGTGGGATGACTACAGTGGCTGCAGGTTGCAGGTTTCTGTTCCTTTCCCTCTGCCAGCTGACAAGGGTGGCTGAATGGGTTGTGTGCATGCTCTCCAGCTGCCACAGTTTACATTAAGCTAACATTAAGAAAGAAGTACCCACAGGGTGTCTGCAGGACCCTTAAGCTGGGGTGAAACTGCTGCCAGAGAAGGGAGGCAAAAAGCAAAGGGGAAAATAACCTTGGGCCAGATGAAAACATGAAGCTTAGTGCTAAAGAATTACTGTGTGCCAGATTCAGTGAATTAGTTGTCAGCAGAGTACTGCAAGAGGCCATGCGGCCAAGAAATTTCAAGCACTAGATCAAGTGCTTGATCAAATAAACAAAGGCCACATGAAAATGGTCTTATGTATAGGGTTTGATATGTCAGCAGGGCTAACACAGTATTCAAGAATAAATTACAATGCATGCCAAAAATGGAGATGGGGGCAGAGTTCGGTGTAAGCAAAACCAGACTCTAAGTTTTCCAGAATATTTGGCCAGACCTTTATACCGTAATCTGTCTCTGAGCAAGCAAATGGATTTACATAAGCCAAAAAATTATTACTGAATGTAAGCAAGAATGACAGAATCTAGCTTGAAGTTGTACTCGTCAGAGATAGGAAATGCATTTTACATCATAGTCCTGGTTTAATACTCCAGCATTTTTGTCACAGACTATTCAGCAGAAGTTACTAAGATAAAGAGGTGAGAAGTAATTGGATCTTTCATTTAGATTTACCACTTACAACTTGCTCTTACTGCTAACTTTCTCTGTCTGGCTAGAATTTGCAATTATACAGCTGGAATCAACCCAGTGCATCCAGAGGTGTTAGGTGTTAGATCTTGGTTTGGCAATTCAGGTCAATTTGCCGTCAGAACTTTTGTGCCATTATTTTATTGTATCCACCAGCGTGTGAGAAGGAAGGAGGTGCACACACAGCACCCTGGTGGACCCTGGAGTCCAGCGCAGCAACCCAAGACCTTAATCCACTACTATTGCCCTACATGCTTTGGCATTTCTGGGGAAAGTATAGGCCAGTTGAAAAAGTTCTGCAGATGACTCCCTTTCCGCACTTCATATTGTTTGACTCATCTGCACTACGCCACAGTGACACGCATAGCACAAATCCACAGAGTGACAAGGTATAGCTACTGCATTCATAAAATTGGACTAAAGTACATATCACCACATTCTCTATTAATTATTATCCAATCACAAAAATAAAAACAAAGCTGAGTTCTCCTTCCCCGTTTTAAAAGAGTCCTTCTGTAACTGCAGCAACTGTACCTTATCCTGGAAAGGCAGGGGCTCAGATTTGGGGCTCTGCCAGGATCTGCCTGAGGAAAGCATCCCTTCACACAGCGGCATATTTCAGCTCTTCCTGCAAGCTCTCTGATCTGAAAGGTGGGTCCGCTGGCTATTTCACAGCTGGCCCTGGTTGCCAGCTGTATTCTCGGCTACATGGCTGATTCCATGTCCACTGAAAACCTTTCCTTCTGCTTCAAGAGAACTAAAACTTGGCAGGTTACAAATTTCACTGAAGTATTTCAATGATTTTCCTTGCTGGCCCTCAAAATCCATTTTCTTTGAATAGCCTTTGCCAATGACTGACAACAATTGCTCTATCTTTTTTATCTTTGCAGCAGCCTTTTATGTATGGGTAAACATAGTTAGCTTGTCTTTCTCCTCTGACTGAACACATCTGACTGCCCAAGCCGTTCTCTTATTTCACAGACTCCTCTCATTTTTGCAGCTCCCTTCTGAAGGACCCCCAGATTGCTCCTCTCTACAATGAACAGGGACCTGAGAACTGCACTAGGGGTTTGCCCTATGGAAGGTTTGCTTGTCCTGCTCTTTACTTTCCTCTCGGCACACCCTGATTTTCCTTTCACCTTCTGGGCAGTGATGTCATGGTGTTCCCCCTTTTTTCTTCTGCAGATGCACCCACTGCTGCAGATCCTTACCACAGCCTGCATATCCAATTTCCTGGGCCTGCTCTGGAGAGCACTGCTGCCTGCCTTCCCCTTCTGCATGACCTGGTCTGCTTTTGCACACAAAGCAAGGAATCATCAAAGGTGGGGTGGGAGGTGGGGTGCGATTTCCACTGTTTTCCAATAGTCTCCAAATTGAAAAAGATCAAACACTATCTGCAGCTCAGAGTCCAGGACAGCCATCAAGGCACTCTGCCATTACTGACCCTACAGCCCCAGGTCCAGACCCGCTTCTCTCTCTGACCAGCACCAGCTTCTGAGCACCTTCATGAGCCCGGGAAAACAGACCTAGCAAGCAGCTCATTCTGAATATAAATGGGAGAACAAGCGCTGAGCCCAGGTACCTTCTCTTTCCACATGTAGAAAGCCAGTCTTCCAGCACCTTCTGTTCACCACTAAATACTAAAACAGATGCCTGTCACTCTCAGTGGCAACATTACTTAGCCAAACTGCCTGCCTTTCCCCACCCCATCCCCCCCTCTGCAGCCTGAACTTACCTCAGTATAGTACAGGGTTTTTTCCTCTTTTTATCACAGCCCTTGTTTACCTCTCATTTCAGTTCCTAATCCTACTTGGATTCCCACTAGGGAACAAAATCTGAGATGGAAAAGGTCATAGTACATCACTTATGGAGATGCCTTTCCCTGGCCGGTGTCCAGCATTGTAGCTCTAAGCTGTGCTGGACACTCCCTGGACCGTGACACAGACGTGGGGTCTGGGCAAAAAGGACCAATTGGATCATTGAAAAAAACCCTAGTATTATTCCTCCATATTTGCACTGGCCTCCAAATGGACAGCATTCCCCCTGCAAGTTGAGCACACTCATCTATCAGAGGGTTTAACTCAATAAACTGCTACCACAGTGCCTGTGTGAATGAGTATAATTAATAAAAGAAATGAGCTTCACAGGGCTGCTAGTATATTCTTTTACTGAAAGGGAAACAAAACTAAAAATGTTTTTGGGAATGCCTGCTCTGCTCCATAAAGTTGCTCGTCCACCCCAGCTTTTGAAGAGAGGCAGTTCTGGAGATGAGATATCACCGCTCTGCACATCATCACTATTGTGGCAGGATGGCTCTGGCAACACAGAGGGAGCAAGTGTGATGTTTTGACATTTGTGTGACTGCGGGATTTCATCTAAAGGAAATAACAGCACATCTGTAGAGCCTGTCAATGCTAAATACTTACAAATGGGCACAGTGTGAGGCAAACAACAGGGGAAAAGATGCCATCTCTTTTATAAACTCAGTCTCCACTGCTGGAGTTCACTGGAGAGGAAACAGCACATAGAATATCAGCTATTTAATAAACCACCACAGAGATCTCCCCGCCAGGAGACAGAGCAAGGGAAGATCCACATGCAACAGACATTAGCCCTGTTCTTTGCTCAAGGCAAAAATCTGATGCTGCGGTGATGGACACACTAACAGGACAGAACCAGATGTCCTGCTATGGGAACAAACACAGGTCTTGAGCTGCACCCAAACAAAAGCATCAGCACCCCAACACCCACCCTATAACCTTTTTGAAAGGTAAAAAGCAAATACACAACCAGCCTCTATTTGCCCTGCAGGAAAACTATGCGCTTCCTTCACCCACATGCAGATGCTGCATCTCCAGCTGTCTGCATTAGTTGGATGGGAACAAGACACCAACTAATGGGAGACTAGCATCCAAGACAGTCGTGATAGTTTTGCTGGCTCAGTTACCATGCCACCTTCATCAGTGCCCCAGACCACTGGTGGCTATTGTCTTCTTGCCCCATTAATGCCATGACTTGTTTCTTTCATTCCCCTTCCTCCTCCCTCAAAATTACCCTTACAGATACGCCCCACCTCTGCATCCCCTGCAGCACAGACCGAGGAGGATGGTAGGTATTTGCTGGGTGCAGAATATCAACAGAGGAAGCTGTTGACTTCCCC
Organism: Grus americana; assembly: GCF_028858705.1. Classification (NCBI taxonomy): domain Eukaryota; kingdom Metazoa; phylum Chordata; class Aves; order Gruiformes; family Gruidae; genus Grus; species Grus americana. Next base: position 53,618,103 of record NC_072891.1, read on the forward strand.
GAAGCCTTGACAGAGCTGGGAGCACACACCTTCAGTCCTGCAGCAGCATCTGTTGCACTTCACTATTAGGAAACTCAGAGTTTTACTGAAACCAGAGGTCTGCTCAGCCCAGCTGGACACACGGGAAGCAAACACCACTGCAAGCTCCTTCTTCTTCCACCTGCCGAAGCTATGGGGGCTTTCCTCCAGCATAAAGGTGCATATCTAAAACGCTGCTCTAAACTCTGCAACAGAGATATTCCCAGAGCGAAGCCTGAGGTTACCTCCCTTGTTGAACAACCTCTCCAAAACCAGGTATGCTTCAGCATTTACGAGTCCCACCTGGAAGCCCTTTAGCGCCGCTTTCACCCAACCTCATTCAGGGACTTGGTCTGGTTCAGGTTGTCCTCATATGAACGGGCTCTGTTAAATCCCTTTTCCTTCTGCCTATGTATGCAGCATGCAAGGACATTCATACCTCATGTACCAATACCGAACGCCACCAAAGTAAATTAAAACAATAAATATGGTATGATGAAAGAGCTAATTTCAAGACTTCTATTAGAGTGCATGATGTTAATCTTGAGTCCTCTTTTTTGAAACCTTTTTTCCTCTCCCCTACTTCAAGTGCATGGTGTCCCTGACACAGCCACAAGAGAAATTATTTGACTTCTGCAGACTGCATTGCTAATGAGAAAATTGTTTGGTTTTATTGCAACTTGATGTATATAAATATTCACAGCAGGATAAAACTCTTGGAAAAAAGTCTCATTTTCAAAGTGTCCTGGGACACAGCAGGGAGCAACAAACAAATTAATTCATAAAAAACTTGACATTTGGAAAACATTTTTACAAGAATGCATCTCTAGTAACAATTCCAGTGTAACAGAAAAAAATTTTAAAAAACAAAATGTGAGACCACGCAGGCATTCCCATTTTTCTTCTAAGGGAATTAAGGCACAGAAAAAGTACCAGCATGTGCGAAGCTCCTTCCCAACATAGAAGGATGGTTCCTGTAGTCAGAAAGTTGCACTTTAAGAACAGAGGTTAGAGAAGGGAAAGGAGAGGAAATGTTTCGAGCATCCAGCAGCCCTAATTAACTATGTATGTCCAGAGGCCTGGCAGACGGGTTCAGAGAGGCTGAATCACATTTAGGGGTTTCATGGAAAAAGACAAGAGGTGACTCTTTGAGGAACTGACAAAACAGACCCAGGCATCAAAGCACAGCAAAATGCACAATGGCATGGAGTAGAGGATAAACGAGAAAAGGCAGAGATACGTACAGCTTTAGTTCTGTGTAATAGCAACGATAAGACTGAAAACAGTCACATCATGAGGGTTTTAATGACTGCAATCTATAAGGATCTACCCTAGTCTATTTCAATACACTCTAAATCTGAGCAGTACTTCCTGAGTTAGACTTTTCCCATATTTTTGGTAACTTTTAGAAAGTGGGAATTATGCCATGCACAAATTAGCAGTTTTCTCCCTGAGATTTGGATGCGCAAGCAATATGGCTGTGTTCATCGAGCACTCTGCACCACTGCAGTCCCTAAAAGCTTCAGAGAGATTTTGATACCATCTCACTGGATGTAGCAAAGCAGTGGATTTGGCAAACGGAGTGTGCATGAAGTTTAGCTAGTCTAAAAATATACGGCAACGCACTTGAACAAAAATAGTTCAAACTTTTACATAAGCTGATGGACTGCAAGTGAACCTTTATATTCCACCAAGGGAAAGCCCTCTGAGTCACTACACGTAACTCAACAAAGTCAGATGCCCTGAAGCAGGTGAAGCAGCTACAGCATGCACATGCACTACAAACCATGCCACCAAAATGATCCTAGACAACTGGATACTTTCTTTTATGTGTAATGAATAACAGTCTGGGGCCAATGCGTGGAGGCAGGCCCCCACACAGCTTCTTCCTTCATAGACCAATGTGGAGCTTTTCCAGGAGAACCTGGAGCAGCAATTAGGGGCTGTTTGTCTCAGCTTAGCTTTTCAGCTCTTCACGTGGAGAGACAATGCACTGAAAATTGCAATAAGCTGCAAGCTCAGACATCACTCTGCTCCAAATGCTGTTGCTTTCAGCCTGCCTTCAAAAGCAGAGCGGGGTGTGGGGGAGGAAGGGATCACATTTTTCCCCTCTTTTCTGAAAGCCTACATACAATGGGAAAGGGATGAGACTGCGAAAATGCAGAGCACCTTGTGGGAGCCCTGCTCTGACGTCTAACAATTGCTCAGGTGTAGACTTTCTGCTGCCCTCCAGTGCCCTGTCCCCCAAGGCTGAGTTACACGGCAGATGAAATTAATGGATAATAAGGAATGAGGGGTCCTATATTGGAGACATGTCCATTTGTGCATCAGGACAGCCTTTCGAGCGCAAAGCTGTAAGGTGGGACTACTTCCAGCACAGGGAGCCATGGGAGAGATACCCTTTAGTAATAGCACAGCACAGACACCTCTCTTTTCCTTCCCCATCCTGTACCAGGCACAACACACTATGTATTTTGTTGTCTGCAACACGGAGCTTCCCAAGACAGGCCAAAAATTGAAGTACCATGAACAAGGGAGTTGCAGGAGAGCCAGAAAGGAAGCATGAAGTAGCAGTCAAACATCCAAGTCTTGTGCACACCACAATGCACAACAGATCTGAGCAACATGTTCCAGAAATGTCAGCCCAGAGCCATTCCTGAGCTTGCCCATGCAGTTGTGCATTTAACATGCAGTTTAGCAGTCTACCTGTGCAATTTGCTATCTCTGTCCCTTTTGACAGCTGAAATGCTTTTAGCACTGCCTCTATTTGTGTTCTGGTTTAAAACAAACAACTTTTGCTGCCCTATAAGACTAAGCTATTAGTGACCTTTGTAGCCACACATACCTTGGTAATTAGAAGGTTTTTAAAGAAGTGCTGCACCAGTTTCCACAGGATACTATGTTAAGGACCATGTGAAGATTCCCAGCTGATGGAATGCCCATGGTCAGGACAATTCCTCTTCCATCCACACCAAGCCCACAGCAGAGCAGGGACTTTTCATTCCTTGAAATATCAAACACCAGCTATAATCGAAAAGAACAGCAGTGTGCCAGCCTCTCACAAAATCACACTAAAGAAGCACCTTGGCAGGACTAGCTCTACCTGAATGACCTATAAGAGATACTTGCCCAATCTGTTATTGAACACTTCTAATAATGTCATTTCCATGCCCTGTCAAGCTATGTGTTCCCTAGTTCAGTATGAAGGCAGTTAGAAAGTTTTACCTTAAACCTGTGACTACAAATCTTGCTAACAGATATGACAACAGGTTACTAATTTCTTCAGTATGGTAGTCTTTGCCAAGTACAGTGCAAATCCCAGTGCCTCTGTGATCCATTTGTCTAAAACAGTTGGAGATTTCAGCAGACTAGCATCAACACATCTTACGGTAGTCAGCCTATCTTTCAATCTGCGGGCTATGACAAGGATAAGGTCAGCATGGAAACTGACCCCCCATTCCCACCATCGCATGGACTCTTTCAGGCCAGGCAAAGGCACAGCAACTGCTGTGATAAGAGCACTTCATTCCCCAAACTCTCCATGAGCTGTTTATCAACGGCTCTAAACTATATTCCTTTGAAAGCCATGAAAACAATCCCTCACCTGCCTTCACACACGTATACCCACACCCTCACAGAGGCTAATTGTATCTGTTGTTTCAGCATTTTTGAAAAAATGTTGCAGGAGATAACACTGCTGGTAGCATCACCAAGCGATGGGATTTTCTGACTTGCAGACATCAAGGTTTCACATAGTCCAGACTTTGGGAAGAATACAGCTAGGCCAGTACCAAGGTTGTTTGAAAACCCCACGTTACAAAATCAATATTTAACAGATTGGATTTCCTAGGGAGTCTTCAGAGACAAGTGTCTGACATTTGAGTAGCCCTGGGTCAATATTAATTGCACGTAACTTCTCATCTGCATTTACTGCCACGTTTCCACAATTAAATTATAAAAACTAAATGAAATCTCTAAGCTTCGTAGCTAAATCTGCATGCTAAGTTAATTAACACTGTAATGGAAACCATATAAAAACTAAGGCCTGTCTGATCCAAGGCCCATTAAAATCAGTGACAGCTTGATTATAACCTGAAGCAAATTAATACCTATGCAGCCTTGAAAAACTGGGGAGTGATGAACAGTTTTATAGATGTCAAGAAGCTGTTTTGTATGGAAGCCAAATGAGAGACCCTTTCGTGCCAACGTCAGCATTTCTGGTGCCAATTGTGCGTGCATTTTCTGGTTTTCATGAACTGGACATGAGGTAGACCTTGCAATATACATTAACGGTCTTGCTGTTTCCAGTTGTTCTTTAGGAGGCAATATGCTAAGAAATGTGGTAGCCAGCATCTAGAGGACCTGCAGCCACCTTCAAATGCTAGGCTGAGCTGAAAAGGAAAATGCCGGTTCCATCATCGGAGATGCGGGGTGCTGGGCTCCAGAGGATGCCACAATATGCCACAGTATGCTCCTCACGCATAAATTGCATTAGCATCTTTCTGTTATTGCCAAACTGCATTTGTCTTTCAATCAATCACCTGTTTTATAAAACTTCTTAATGCATGACACTTCAAAGCACTTTCTGACAAGAACAACAAAAGCCACAACAAAATTAAAACTAAAAGGAAAAAGTAGGATGAAGCAGACTTTAAAAAGAATAAAAGGCAAAATTTCGGCTTACTGTTTAAATAAGCACGGTGAAGTGTTATTCACCATACATGCTGCTTAGGCCTTTGTCAAACATAGCATGTACTCATCTAACTAGCTTTGGCAAGGTAAGGAGTCTGTAAACCAGGGACTGAGATGCCATTGTGGTCAGCAGCTCCGCAGAAGTGTCATGTGAAGAGCACCAAAGATGCGCTATAAGGATCCTGCACTCAGAAGGAAAGAGTCCTCCAGGCTGCAAGTTAATTATGCAGACAACTGAACAACAAATGATTGGATTCAAAAGCACAGCACTGAAATAAAAAAGGGACACCTGGAATATGCATGAGTTTGTATAACTTGAACCTGCAAATGTGGGTTTGTTAGTCACAAAACCTATTAAAGCCAGCTTCAGAATATTGCAGGAGAAGTGTTGCAAAACTTAATATGGTTAATTGGAGTTAATTATACCTAATTATGTATGTGCCATATTGCAGAGAGTTATCTCAAAACAAGTATCTTTAATAGCTACAAACAGCACGTATAATATACAGCACTTAGTTGAAGATTTAAAGAAAAAACATATTCAATATGCACGAAAGAAAAAGCAGACAGTGCCAACTGCTGAACAGCAGCAACTGCTCACACCAACCCTCTGAGAGCACCTCTGAGGGGGTGCACCCAACTCTCCTTTCCCCCCACACTCACTCGCTGAAAGACACCCAGCACCTTCCTCCTTGTAGCCGTGTCCCACAGAAAGCACAGGGGACTGACCACCTGGCTCTTCCTCCAGAGGAGCAAACCCTCTTCACAGACAGGCACTCCGGGATCTGCAGTCCTCACAGGGTAAAAGAAAATGTCACTGTCGGTGAGATTAAGTGGGCAAAGAGGCCAAGAAAGAGTATCCCGTCTCTGTCAGTCCTGCTCTAGGTCACCAAGGGAGACGTGACTGATGACCTAATGGTCAGGTCCAGGCGCCTCGCAAAACCGCTGCCTGATGTGCTGCATCAGGTAAAGGACGCATTTGAGCGCAGCCACCTGGCCTGGGACTGCCAAGGAGGCTGTCTCAGGCTCAGAGAAGGCAGTGGTTGTTAGGGAGGACTTAAGAGAAGAAAAGAACTAAAAATCAAACCCATTTCCCAAAGACATTGTTTCTCAAAATGGTAACGGTGGGATACAGAATAGGATTCTGATTTAGCGGGAGCCTCATCAGGGGAAAGGGGAATCAGCCCACACCCCCCATAAAGAGTTGGAGATAACTGAGTCTTTTCAGGATTTTCAGCCCACCTTGCTGTGCCTAGAGAGCTTGCTTGAGACAAATTAGCTCAGCACGTCCCCAAGAAGCTGGTAAGGGCTGCAGGCTACTTCAGAGCCCCTTACAGCAGTCTGTATTGATGTAGTGCCAACATCTCCTATGTTTAAGCGTTCAACTACCTGTGACTCCAATAAGAAATGGGCTTCATGCTGGGTTTCATGCACTTAAAACCACTCCTTCTCCTCCAAGGCACAGTCAGTGTACGTGATAGACTCATATCAATCCGTCTTCCCTGGCTGTCAGCTCCAAGACTGCAGCCGGGTTTTCTCCTGCCCAAGAAAAAATAATTATCTATATGGCATTCCAGTTTTGAAACCCACAACTTTGCCCAGGATTATTGCCATCAGAGAAGATGACTGCTTACCAAATGATAGCAAGGATAGTTCACTCACAACACAGACCCATGTTGAAAGACATTAGGATTAGATATTGGGAAAGAACTGAAATTCAAGCACACTGGGATATTGCCTAACCAGTTTTTATTGATCTATATGAGCTTCTTTTCCCCATTCTAGTTCAAAGTTTAATATCACCATCTCACCAAGAATAAACAGCTTGAACGTCCTTCAAGTAATAGGAAATAGCAATTCCAAATCTTCTTTCTAAGGGTTGACAGCGTATAGCTACGTTTTTGCCATAAATGTTGATATCTTGAGCTCTGGCACAAGACAGCCAGTAATAATAACCCAGTGTTAACAGAAAAAAAAAAAAAAGGCAAGACTTTCACTTGTTTTTCACACTCTTCTGTTCTCTAAGGTAAGCCACAAAAGAGGTTCTGGGACTTGAGATACCACAATGAGATAGTAACTGAAGCAAAAAAAAAAAAATATTGGCTTGACAACTGAGTGAGGAATTTAAATAGTCAATAGGCAGGAATGAAGGGATCCGGCAAACAGAAAATAATAAGTTGTAAGTGCAGTGGGAGGTTCTTCCATGCTTTTGAAGATGAAGGCAGGAAAGAAAAGTCTGAAATTATGACAGTGATAGGAAGACCTGAAAAAATTGTAGACATCAACAGCAGATGAGAAGGATGAGGCATGCTGAGCATCCTTTACAGCCTTCTTGCGGGGAAAAAAAAATTAAGAAAAGCACTCTGCATTCAAATAGGAATATGCAGCCATAGCAGAAGCAAAGAAAGGAAGGGAGAAGATGCATGAAGATATACAAGATATACAAGGTAGCTCTTTAGCTCTGGTCAATGCACAGGGCAAAAAAAGGTGCAGCAAAGAAATGCTCCCAGTAGAGGAATAAAACTAGAGTTGAGATACTGTTTGCACCCAGATAATGAGGAGAATTGAGAAGGAGATGGGATGGCAAGAAAGAAAGGAACAGCAAGCCTCACAGGAGAAAGAAGGAGAAAGAGAGGCTGCATGAAGGAGAAAAAAAACCCAAAACAAACCAAAACCAAACAATATGGAAAAGGCAGAAGAATGATAAGGGAGAGAACTGGAAATCCACCCCTAAACCAGGATGGGGCAGATTTACATGATAGAGCATTCTGTAAAAAAGAAAAAAAAAAGAAAAAAAAAGTAAAAAAAAGTGAAAAAAGTAAAAAAAAAAAGTAAAAAAAAAAAGAAAAAAGTAAAAAAAAAGTAAGATCTATCACCAGAGAAAAAAGTCCTGAACACAGGAGCACTGGCAGTCAGCCCAGAGCAAGCCATGATGCAGAGAAGAGAGTGAAATGAAGCACATGGAAACAGAAGAGCAAGAATGGAAGAAAATCTCACCCACAAATATGGCCAAGAGTTGGAGAGCAAAGTAAGAATTACCAAAAGTCAAGCACAACTACACTGCACAAAGGATTAACAAGAAAAAGAGCTTGCCAGTTATGTAAATAGGAAGATAAGGAAATAAAATCTTGAGGTTCTAGGCAGTAAACAGAAGAGAGAGGGAAAAAAAAAAAAAGAAAAAGTAGTTTGAAGCATCCTGTGTGAACACTCTGCGAAGCTTTCCATAAAGATGGTACCATGTCTAGAGCAAAGGCAGGGCGGCCCATGGAAATGAAAGCACTGAAGACAAGGAAGCTGTCTCACTCAAAGTGGAGCCTAAATTCACAAAGCTTCACAAACTCAAACTGAGATGCATGGACAGCTCCAACCTACTGTTACAGGAGGACCAGCAGAGGCAAGCCTGCAGGGCAGGGATAATCATCATATAACAAAAATTTGGAATATGGTGGAGAAAACCAAATTTAAACATCCATTTACTCCTTCTGAAATACAGTAAGAAGAAGTTTGGGTACATTATTTAAATCTATACCAGGAACCAGACCAAGTTTGGGGGGGGAAGGGGGAGGGTAATAAAAGACACATTTTAAAATAAGCAGAGATAAAACACAGCACAGGCCCCCCCGAGTTTGAACACTGCAGTCTCCTTTGGTGGTATCCCTATCTGTCTCTCCCTCTAGACTTCAGTGAAGCATGTGAAATGGCATTATGTGGAAAGCTAACTTAAGCCAGCAGAAATGGGTACAAGAGATGAAAAGAGAGGAAGGAGCTTGCTAAGAGGGAGACGGCAGCAGGTTGTAGAGTGAACTGAGTGAAGGTAACAAATAGGGTTCTTTGAGGAGCAGAAAGCACAACAAGGTTGACGAGGTACCGTCAACACAGAGGAGGTTCAAAGCATCAGAAAGGCAAAAGCTGAATTACCTTGAGGACTGGAATAACAGAAATTGAGGGAAAAAAAATCAGCCAAACAAGGGGAAAGGTCATCAGTCCCACCAACTGGCAGCCCCACAGCTGGGAACAACAGTGGAGGAGAATGAATGAGGTGCACTAGGTACGGATGTAGCCTCCCGCAGGAAGGATCTGGGTAAAAAGCAATCACAAACTCTAGGATAATTGGGGAAGGCCTTTTCACTGCAGATGAGGAAGCCCTAATACCATCATCTAAGGTGTTCTGGTTTCAGCTGGGATAGAGTTAATTTGCACCAGAAGCTGGGATGGTACACAGCCTGGACAGGTGACCCAAACTAGCCAAAGGGGTATTCCATACCATATGATGTCATGCTCAGCATAAAAGGGGCTAGTTGGGGAGGGGTGGCATGGCTCTGGGATGGGCTGAGTGTGGGCTGAGTGTCCGGTGTGTCATCGTGTCAGTAAATTGTATTGTGTATCACCTGTTTTGTATATTCTGTGATAAATACTGTTGTTGTTGTTGTTATTTTCCTCTCCCTTTGCTGTCCCAGTAAACTGTCCTTATCCCAACCCATGAGTTTTACCTTTTTATTCTGATTCTCCTCCCCATCCCACCGGGGATGGAGGGGTGAGTGAGCAGCAGTGTGGTGGTCAGCTGCTGGCTGGGGTTAAACCATGATACAAGGCCTTGGTAAGACCAGGAAAGATGCACACACTGTCCTGCTTATGTGCTTAAGGATGAACTGAAACTGCAGAGTATAAAGAGTTTTTAATTTAAAAAAAAAAAAGAGGAGAAGATGAGAAAGAGGAGGAGGAAGAGGAGGAAGAGGAGGAAGAGGAGGAAGAGGAGGAAGAGGAAGAAGAAGAAGAAGAAGAAGAAGAAGAAGAAGAAGAAGAAGAAGAAGAAGAAGAAGAAGAAGAAGAAAAGGAGGAGGAGGAGGAGGCGGCGGAGGAGGAGGAGGAAAAGATTTGGCCTTTTTAGTCTAGCAAAGTGAAAGCTCAGAGAGGGTATGTGTTCTGTATATAAATACATCCAGAGAGTAAACATCACCGAAGGAGAAGAGCCATTTAAGTTAAAGGACAATGTTGGCACAGAACAAATGTGTGCAAGCTGGCCACAAAATACATTTAGCACTGAGACAGTAGGGAGGTTTCTAACAATCAGAGCCATCAGGCTCTGCGCAGCCTTCCAATAGGCAGCCAAAGACTTCAAGAGAAAAGTGGGAGAGTGGGAGTTGTTCATGGGTGCCTTGATAGGGACATAATGTGTGCAGGACCAGCAGCCTTCATGGGTTGACTTATGGAGCTCCTTGTGTTCCATTTTTTGCTAACAATTTCTGCCCTTATTTAACCTCAAAATATTTTCAGTGGTGCTGTATACTCTTATACAGTGAATTTAAGTCCCCTGACAAAAGGTTACCTTTCACCAACCCCTTAAAAGCAATCTACAAATGTCCCAGGAACTCAAAAAAATGCCCAGTACTGCCCCATCATCACCCCAAAATAACACACACACCAGGCAAGTCAGGATCTGAAACACATGGCAGGCTGCGATACTGGCTCCATGAAGGAGTAAGGAATGCAGGTCTGGCAGGAGCTGAATTAAAGACTACACCCAAAACAGCCCTGTGATGTACACATGGAGGTGCAGAGCTGCTGGAACCATGCTGGCTTGGCCAGCATACAGCACTCCACTGGTGGCTCACCCTGAGGACTCTGGTAGTCAGGCAGGGGCTGAGAAGGAGGCAATCTGGTAGTGAACAAGAAACACCAAGGGCAGTGCTGTGTCTTCAATGAACCTGGCCCTCCTTGGTGAGTCAAGTCCCCCCAGCAGATGCTGCCATGGGCAAAAAGAACAGCATGTCTCCTGCCCCTTTAACCACTGCTCCTTCAGCTCTGCTGACTTCATTGCTCACCACTCACTAACCTCCACCTCTAAGTCATCTCGACTGGCATGAAAAAGTATGCACTTTGAAATAACAAGCTAGGGAAAGATCAGACAAGCAGCTAAGCTAGGGACAGAGACCTCTCAGAGGGACAAGGTGTGACAGGCAGCTAGGACAACAGCTTTGTAACCAAGCCAGAGCAGGAGCCATGGCTCACCACTCTGAGCCCTCAGGCAGCAGGGTGGTACTTCCCAAGCTGCAGATCTGTGTAGGAGAAATCTCCCACCATGAAGGCAGGCTCACCGTGGCCTTTGCTTTCAAAGACCAAGACGGATTATTCCTTGTCCCAACATGCAGCCAAAGGAAGAAGTCATGATGCAAGTGAGCTACACCTTCCCACCACATCTTTTTTGTACAGGCCAGCCCTGGGCAGAGGAACAATTCCCGTATTATTGGGATCAGAAGGGATCCCAAGATGCACTTTCCCAGTATCACAACTCTAGCTTGAGTGGGGACCTGCTCTCCCCTTCCACTCCTCTCTTGCAATTTCTTTCTGTAGAAAATGTAAGGTTGTTGAGGCTACAAAAGAGACACCCAAAAAGGGACCAGAGTTTAGCAGGGCATTAGGACAGCAGTTAGGAAAGCATCAGATATGTTTTCTGCAAATTAGTCATAATCGAACAAGTCTGTGAAATAAGCAAAGGAAAGATGTCCTTGTTTAAGTAATTTATCACATAATTTCAAATAACCGATTTTACAAATGCCACAGCAAATATCTGAACTCTCATCAGAATACCTTGTGCCCTATTTCATAGCCCTGTAAACAAAGAATATTCCTCACATAATTACCACTTGACTGAAAAGATTTACTGCACAGAGTATCGTATCCTGGAGCATTTAAACTAAAATGGTAATAAAGACTCTTCATGGGGCCCTGAACAGGTCGTCTTAGATGCCCCAGCATCACCTGAAGCCAGGACAAGGGAACAGAGCCAAGAAACAAGTATGTTCTGAAAAACTGGTTGCAGTGCTCAGATTAACCAAACACTGGCAAATGCTGTTGATGCAGGATACATAGAGTGAACAAAGCCTAGTGCCAGTCCTAGAGTCCAGTCTGACCCCAGACGTGTCCCTGCGTTGAGCAGGTCAGACTTAGACACCTCCCAAGGTCCCTTCCAACCTAAATTACCACATGACACTATAGTGCAAATGACCTTGTTGTGTCAGTACCCCTAATTTCTCAAACTCTTCTTCCCTTAATCCAAAACTCCTAGGGCCAACAGCTGCCAAAACAACTACACACCTCCAGGTTCCAGCATAGGGTTTGTTTTCTGTATTTTAACTACTTACATTTTCTTCCCAACCTCTCTGCTTCCTATTTTAAATGTCACCCATCAAGCAGCATGTCTAGACCTTGCAGGCATTTTCATCAGTGTCCAGCCACCAGTTAGCTCCAAACTTGTACCCTGATGTAGGGCCTTTCCCAACATGTGTCCTCTTAAAGTGTTTTCCATACATTCCCTACGGAGATGAGTCTTCCATTTAAAATACTGTGAAAGTAGGAGAATAGCATGCCTCAAGCACACAGAAACATCCTGGTGGACCTTGCAAATGGAAGAAAAGAAGGACCAGAAAGAAACCTAATAGATTTCAAATTTCTGATTTCTAATGCATTCTTAATAACCTTGTGTAAAGCAATTTTTGTAAAACGATTTTATCGTCCATAATGTTGACTATAGAAATAGGAAAAAAAATGTAGTAGTAGGCAGCAGAAGAAGTTATGGGAGGTTACACAGCCATCATGACTGAATAGTCAAAGCTATGACACCCATTTATCAAACTGGCATTGAAATAACAACACATACATCTTACCACAAATGCAGTGTGGGAGGAGAGGCAGACAATAAAATAATGCAATGCCTTGCACTTCGGTGGCATAAGCTGAAAATCCTCACATATTTTACAAACACATGATTTAGCTTCCAGCCTGGAGAGCAAACAATTAATAGCTCTGTTGTCCATTGTGCCACTGAGTTACCACAAAGAGGCTGATCTGCACATTACTGCAAATGTCCAGCTCTGTGCACACTGAGCAAAGCAAGCCTGCATTGCTTCTCATGACAGTGCCCACTCCCAACCAGCACCCAGCAAGCACAGTCCCTCAGCTCCCCTGTGAGCTAAACAAACCTTGGACTAAAGTTCCTCACCCCCTTTGAAGGCAGAATCTGGCCATAAATGACTCCCCCTGTAAGAAACAGAAAGCTTATTCTACGGTCATAGAGCGTTGGGAACACACGTCCCAGGCTAGTGTTGTCCCACAAAACCTTGCACACCTGTTCTGAAGTCCATCAAAATAACCCTTGAAAACACCTTTGATAAATTTTGATTTGGGCAATTAAAAATGAAAATCTGACAAACAAAGCTGGAAGATAAAACCAACACCCAGAGACACAAACCATGTGGCACCTACCATACTTTATAGACAGTAGCTATCGTACAGTTCCATCAGGTCCTGACTTTGCGATTAACTGAGGCTGACAGACCAACTCACTTGCAGTGACCAATTCAGGTGATGGACTAAGGTGGCCCAGTGGCTCGCAGTTCTGTCATAATGTGTTGCACACAGATGCTCTTTTTTCAGCAGGCAGACCTGGCTGACCAATCAGACATGCATGTATCAACTATGAATATGCAGATGGGCATCCTCACCTTGATCAGAAGGGGCTACCTGCTAGGAGTGAGGTGATCAGCAGTGCCCTTTGGGATCCATAGAATTCTCCAGTGACTTTTGTTTAGTCTGGTAGGTCAGTCATTTTTTACAGTAATTCTAATTCAATCATCTACAAATTATTCAATGTGAGATATAGATGCGATAGAATATTTTCGCAGAATCACAGAATGATTTGTGTTGGAAGGGACCTCAAAGATCACCTAGTTCCAAACCCCCTGCCATGGCCAGGGACACCCTCCACTAGACCAGGATGCCCAAAGCCCCATCCAACCTGGTCTTGAACACTTCCAGGGATGGGGCATCCACAACCTCTCTGGGCAACCTGTTCCAGTGCCTCGCCACCCTCACAGTGAAGAATTTCTTCCTTATATCTAATCTAAATCTACCCTCTTTTAAAGAGTTTTACAGAGTCTTATGTCTATTATTATTAATGTACCAAATTATTACTGTGTTTTCAGACATTTTATCCACAGACAGTTGAATTTCAACATGCAAGATATGCTAATGACCTTACTCTGTTGATAAGTGTGCATGCGTGTTTATAAAGTATCCTCTTACTGAAAATGTGCCACAGTGCAAAGCACTAAATAACCATAAAAAAATGTGCTAACTCAGTGACATTGAAACACAGGAGATTTATGAATAATAAATAACATGTGGGGAAGCATGTTGGTAATGAAACTTCTAGCCTTGCATATTGAACATGGTGCTTGGAAGCAAGTCGGTTTGGGGAGAAACGGGTAATATTTGGAAAAGGTTAACAGCAGCAAGTTGCTCCACAGGAGGAACAAAAAGGTGCAGCAGAATTGCTAGTTACATTATTAAACTTGTATGTCAGTCTGGCTTCTCACAATGCACAACTTTTAGGGTGCTATGCAAGATCAGATTCCTGTCACAAACATGGGGAAGGAAGGGTCCTTTACTTAGAAAATTACATTCATAATGAGGTAGACTGAAAAGCTGAGACAGCTGCAGGAACATGTGAAAGACCATGCTCAAGAAGCCTTGCTGCCCACTTCTGGCAGCTGCCAAAACAGAAAGCAGGAAACATCAAGAAACTCTGCACAATAAAGGAACAATCTGCCCTCAGTGGAAGGTTTGCTTTTCCTACCCTAGCCATTATCAGTTAAAGGCTGATTAATAATTTGATGTATAAAGGCTGAGTTCCCTTCTTAATTTTGTATTTATTTAGTGTTAAGTGAATGTTCTCACTATTCATAATAGTTAATCCTTTTTTGAACCCTGTTAAACTCTTGACAGTAACAATGAAATGATACAAATCCCACATTTCCCTCACATGTAAGTAAGTTTATGTAGTGTGTCAGGGAGTAAGGCACTTTGCTCATTCTACATGTAATTAGTTCAATAAGTGTTTACTTCCCACTAGCTACAGCTCCTTTCCCTCCCCACCCACATGCAGCGTGCCTCCTGGGGCCCTCTGGATTGGCAGCTGGATTGAGAGTTTACATGTGCTTTCCAATGTTTAGAGTTCAACAGAGACCTCAGGAAATAAGTGCTGTATTTTGTAAAATGCTGTGTGCCCTCTATCCATTTACTTTTTAGGAATCATAAGGACACAGGGTGAGTTCTTTTAAAAACATCCGAAGACCTGATCTTCCCCAGCAGTCTAGGCACTCAGCACAAGCAGAGTGAAGGTCCCAGATCCCACAACAAAATCTTCAAGTGGCCGTAGATCAGCAGACCTGCACGCCCCAATCCTCAGGAGCCAGGGACTGCCTGGGAAGGGAAAGAGCTGATGATGATTGCAGGTGGCATGCCCAGCCATCCTCTCCTGAAGGGACTCAAGAAGGTTGGTCCCACCCCCACAGCCAGGGCTATAATCAGGCAAGGGGATCAGGTAGCCACAGGTCAGCCAGCTCTGGACTACCAGGATTGACCTCCTGACACAAAGTGCTCCATGGGCCCTTTGTGAACAGGAGGGAGGGGGCAAAATTCCCTTGTCTGTGTGGCCCCAAGGGGCAGGAGGAAATGTTCCGTTGGACCCCCTGATACTTTTCAAGGGTGCCACTGGGGAGGGCTGGACTCCAGGCACAGCAGCTTCCCACCAAGGGGCCTTGGAGGGCCACAGGGCCGAAAAACCTCTCTCCAGGAGGAGCAGCTCCTGCCACGCAGCTGCCCGGCCCAGCCCAGGACTGCAGCAGGGTGTCGGTGCTGCCCAGGGAGGTGCTGACAGGACCTGCCCTGACGTGACAGGGGGAGTGGGGTCGCATCCCTGGAGAAAGCTAAACACCAGATCACGCCCCACACACACCTCCCGCCACCAACAGGTGCATTGGCTCTCTTGGAAAGGGAAGAGGAAATGGCTTGGAAAACGGCTTGCTCTCCCTCGCTTGCTCCCCTGAATGCTAATCAGCAGCGCCGGCTAAAAATACACAGCAAGGCTGGCGTGTGCGCACAGAAGGGGAAAATGGGGGAACTGGAGGTTCCAGCTTCCCGGAATGAAAAGGGACAGGCAAGGAACAGCCTTCCCCAAAGCCCCCGCTCTCTGTCCGGCGGCCGGCACAGATACGGCCCCCTTATTCCCCAGCTCCGAGGCTGAGGTTCCCAGCTATCCTTCGGGAGGCCATCGTAGGTGCTCCCCGCGGAGCCGCCGGGCCACCTTGTACCGGACGGGAGCATCCCGGGGGCACTGGTGCGGGCAGTCGGCTCCCGACCCCCGCCGCCCACGGAGCAGCGTACGTGGCCCGGCGGGGAGCAATGCCACCGGGGTTCGCTGGCAGAGCACAAAACAAAGAAGGGTGCCGGGGACTGCTGCCTTCGCGGGCGCGGATGGTTTGTGCCGGGCAGCGCGGAGCCGAGGGCTGGGTCCGCTGCATCAGAGCCGCCGACACACCGCAACGGAGCCCTAGGGACGCACGGCGGCCCGCCGGCCTCCTGCAACAGCAAGCGCTAAAAAATAAAATTACGAGAGACAGCGAGGACGCGAGCACGGAGACAAGCAGCAGCCCCCCACATCGGAACCGGCGGGGGGGTGGGGGGTTGCGCAGAAACCCCCGCCGCCCCCTGCCCTAGCTGCGCATCCCTCGCCGCGCTCCCCGGCGGGGAGCCGGACGGAGGGCGGGCGGAGGCCCCCCCGCGCCCCCATGCCACTCCGGGGGGAGAGCGGGGAGGCCGGCCTCCCCTCCACCGGGCTGAGGCGGGGGTCGCACTTTCCCTCGCCACCTGCGGCGGGCCGCCTCCCCGTCCCCCCGCCCGCCGCGGCTCCCATCCATAATTAATCGCCTCCCCGCAGCCGCCGCGATAAGAGAGGGCGGGCGGGGACGAGGAGGCGGCGGCGTCCGGGAGGCGGGGGGGGGAGCGTGTGCGCTCGCCGCGCCCGGCTCACTGCGGCCGGCGGCTGCCTGCCGTGCAGAGGGGAGCGGAGCTCAGCCGCCCCGTCGGGGAGCGCCGCGCTCGCATGGCCGCGCCGCTCCGCGCCGCCGCCGCCGCGGGGCCAAGAGGGGCCGCGGTAGGAGGATGAGGCGGACGGCGGGGCGGCGGCGGCGGCGGCGGCGCGGAGGATGAAGTGGAGCGTGCGGGGAGCCTGCGCCGCGCTCTCCAGCTGCCTCCTGCTCGCCTGCGCCCTCAGCGCCGCCGCCGTGGGCCTCAAGTGCTTCTCGCTGGGCTCCGAGCTCAAGGGCGAGCCCTTCCGCCTGGGCACCGCCGCCGGCGCCTTCTACTCGGGGCTGCTGCTGGCCGCCGGCCTCTCGCTGCTCGCCGCTGCACTGCTCTGCTGCCGCCCGCCCGACGAGGCGCCCGCGGTTCCGGCGGCGGCTCCGGCCCCGGCGGCGGCTCCGGCTCCAGCCCCCGCGGCGGCTCCGGCTCCGGCTCCGGCTCCGGTCCCGGCCTTGGCCTCGACCTCGGCCTCGGCCTCGGCCCCGGCTCCGGCCCCTGCCCCGGCTCCAGCCCCGGCTCCGGCCCCGACCGGGGATTCGGTCCCGGCGGGTGGCGGCCCTGGCGGGGGGCAGGCGGCGGCCGCGCCGTCGGGGCCGGTGGAGAAGGCAACGCCCGGGGGGCGGCAGAACTTCTTGCTGCTGGGGGTGCTGGTGTTCATGCTGGGCGTGCTGAGCGCCTTCGCCGGCGCCGTCATCGACGGCGACACCGTGTCGCTGGTGGAGAGGAAGTACTCGCACTACTGCCTGCTGCAGCCCGGCGGCGTGGCCCGCCCGCGGAGCAGCCCCGCGGCCCTCGACAGCTCCGCCGCAGCGCTCCGCTGCCAGAAGCTGCGGGACTACCAGCGCGGCTTGGTGCTCTCCACCGTCTTCAACGCGCTGGAGTGCCTCCTGGGTCTGGTCAACCTGCTCCTCGTCAAGAATTACAAGGCCTCGCAGCAGCGCGGGCGGCGCCGCCGGCGGCGGCGAGGGGCGACAGCCGCGGCGGCGGCGAGCGGGCGGCGGCGGCGGCGGCGGGGCACCGACGAGCGGCGAGCGCCGAGCCACAGCCAGGGCTCTCTGTTCTCCGGCGGCGAGCCCGAGCTCAGCCCCGGGGATTGCCCCTTCCAGGCCGTCTCCTACATCAACGTGGGTGTCTTCCACGTCTTCGACGAGGCGGGCGTGGAGGTGCACTGTGGCGGGCATCCCTCCGTCGAACTGCCCGGCTACTCGCCCATGGACCCCGAGCTCAACGCCTCCTACCCCTACTGCTACCCACTGCCCAGCGAGCAGCCCCCCGCCTACGAGGAGATCTACCCCGGGGAGCCCTCCGCTCAGGGCACCTAGCGCCGACCGCAGGCGGTACGCCCAGCTCCCCGCCCGGCCCTCGGCTCGCCCTGACAGCCGGGAGCGGGACGAGCGGCGGGAGCGGGACGAGCGGTGGGCGCGGGAGCGGGCCCGGCAGCGCCCCGCAGCCGCGGGACCCGGGGACAGCCCTCGCTCGCACCACCGACGGGATGGAGCCGCGGGCGCAGCGGGCCGCGGGCAGGTGCCGCCGTGCGTCTGGCTCTGCGGAAGCTTTTCTTTCCTCCCTCCCTGCTTTCCCCTTACTTTACCCCTTCCCTCCCTCACACTGACCCTCCGTCCGTCCCTCTGTCCGCCGGCGGCTGAATTTTCCAAAGGCTGCGCAAGAAACGCCTAAGGGTTGGTTCCTCCCGCCGCCTCTCCTCCGTAGCCAAGTTTAGTTCCCTTCAAGTGATTCATCAGTCTCCAGCTTTAGCAGTCCAGAGTTACCCATTTATGATAACCAGCCAGTGTAAGGAAAAAGTGTCATGAAGCTTCTTTACCTCTCAAAAGAGCTAAATTTCTAAACAACGCAGAGACATTTGTGTCACGTTTACTAGAGGTGTATTGGGGATCTTTAACGTTTACACAACTCCTTGGGAGAATTGAGTTCTGTTTTAAGATTTAGTGAGTTAAAACATTCGTTGGTCTTGTAAGATGCACATTGAGAAAAACCTGCACTTTGAAAAAGAAACAGGAAAAAAATCAACAATGTTTTTGTACACTAACGTGCCTGCTTTTGTTGATAACTTCTTACTGTAAAAGCTTTCAGAAGTCTATAGTGAAAATGTTTGGTAAATTCACTGCAGTTTAAAATTGATGAGTAGTTCCTTTACTAAAACAACTGAGATGTTGCTAGGATATGGCAGTTAAAAGGAAGTCCAAATGTCATACACATTCCTTTTTGTAAACAGGTTCTGTGTTTTTAAAGCAAGGCAGGATTTCTTTTTGTTTTTACACAGGTGAAGGGTTTAATTCTATTTTGTACAACTACATGGTTTACCTTGTAAAGAGTTCCATTTTACCTGTTACAATTCATCAATCTGGTAAGCTTGAATATTAAAGTTTTATTTGAAATATATATATATTGAAAAACAGCCTTAACTGGTGCAGTGGTCACAGTTTTAAAGGAAAAAAAAAAAGATAAACCATCTTGGAAGACATCTTCCAAATGTGTTTTCAAAACAGTATTTATACTCCTATTACAAAGCAAGAATTTTCTTTTTTGTTTAATAAAAGACGCCACTTTAATTCCTGAAGAGGGGGGAAATAATGGGACTGTATGCTGTTCAAAGAGAAAAACTGCTAAATCCTCCTTTTGGATTCTGCTGTGGAATGCCAGTACCAGATAGTGTAAGAAAGTGCTAATTAAAGAGAAGCAGATATGCATATTTTATTACATCATTTGAGAACAGGTAAAGGCTTAATTTCTATGTTGCACAAAGAACCAAAAAGCAACTCTTCAAATTGCATTTGGTTCAGTACCCTCTCCCCCAGTTACTATATACTGAAATGAAATATTACAAAATAACCTTTCTGTTAATCCTGTGTTTGGAGCCTGCTGCATAATGCCAGTGTATCAGCTACCCAGAGAGAGAGAGAGAGAGTTAAGGGAATGCAAAGTTACCCTGTATTTCTGTGGTCGATGGAAAATTATTTTTAAATTTTTAGCTGCAGAGAGACTGACGTAATTTACAGCCTTAGAACTGGAGAGAGAAGATTTTAGCCTAAAAATATTCAAATCTCTCTGCACAGTTTTGTTTTCTGAAGTGTTTTGACTTGCACACTTTGTATAATCTAAAATGCAGAATGCCTTAGAAGTCTTAAAATTGCAAACTGATGTCTGCGAAGCTCACAATTAAAGCTCTAATCTAGAGAAGACAGCAAATTTGCCAAGTCGTTCTAAATAGCAGAAATTTAAAATACAGCTCTTTTTGGCCAGCAGATTTCCTTGTGCGGAATGCCAGCCTAAAACATATGCCCTAGCTAAGTCCCATTTTAGTACAGAAGAGTGGTTTTATGCTGGCTCTCTGCAGATGCACATCCTTAACCCCTTACAGGGAAGTGACTAGAAAGTCCTGTAGTCTTTACCTATAATACTAATTTAGGCACAAAACCAAACCTGTAACATACTGTGTTGCTCATACAGCCGAGATTTTGCAGAATAAGTAACTAAAGCAAGGAGGCAATTCCTTATGTAGGTCTCCAATTAGATGAGTTTATGAGACAGCATAGTACCCTGTACTGAATTAAATGGGAACTGCTAGGCTGCAGAGTGATTTTGAAAAAACAGACCAGCTAGGTGCCTAAATACAGATGCAGAAGTGTAGTAATAGTTGTTGGCTTTTAAAAAATTGGCTATATACATTGTAGTTCATGGAAGTTGTATCTTAGTTTTACTTAAGGAATTGATTTTTGACATAAAAAGACAGTATTTTAGGAATTATGAACTAGACAATTCTGAAACTCCAGATGTTCCAAAGATCAGTGCTCAGGGAAATAAATGGAAAGTCAAGAAAGCTACCTATTATAGTCAATTGTTTAAATGTAAACAATTTTAAACTATGAATTTTTAAGCTTGTTAAATTCATAACTTTTTTTTTGTGTGTGTGTGTACATGCGTGTGTGTGTGTGTGTTTTATTTAAGTCTGTTCAGAATGCCATTGAATTAGGATATTTATTTGTGGCTCAGTTTTAGTTCCCAAATTTCTACTTTTCTTCATTTGGGCTTTTATCCCCTGTAATAGTTTAATTTAGTGGTGGACAGATTGCCAGAATAATGTCCAAGTCGGACTCCCACAGAAGCCAGTAGGCGTCATTTCATTGACTTCAGTGGGTCTGAGCACAAATGATAATGTAACAGCTACTCTAAATAATCTTTAAAGTAATATTGATCTTCTGGCATGACAGGATGCAGCAGTGGCGTATTATTTCTCAGTTATTTATTGTTTGTATGGACAGCAGTATTAAGGGAGGTCACCTAAGGTATTATACACATTTTTTAAAAAACAGGAAAAAAAATTGGCAGGCAAATTGACCAAACAAGCCATGTTTTCTTAAAGATGGTATACAAGTGGTTCAGGTATCCAGTGACAAACTTTTCTGATAAAACACCACACATATTTATTTCTCAGTGAGAAGAAACTTATAGATATAGGTTACAAGATGAAGCTTCACAAGCATGATTGCAGTGTTGTGAAGCCATTTTTAGTAAGCCTGAATCATCACTCTGTCTTCTGAGCAATAATGTTAGAGTGTATAAACTGTACTGTGCTGAAATTGAAAATAGGCTGGTGTGGGAAGCATTGGAGCGTAGGTTAATTACCTGAGAGGACTCATACTGTCCCTCTGTTTTCCATTCCCCGTCACGTGATTGTCGAGGCGAATGCAAGCCTGATCGATTCATGTCACTGGAGGATGTTAACTGCAAGGCTTTTGCCTTGAGTAACAAAACCAGGAAGAACGGAAGAGAAACATTGTGTATGTGCTATCAAATCTCCATTTTGCTTAGCTGAAGTAACAAGACTGCTTTTTTGCCTCGCGGCTTGTTTTAATTTGCTCATAGCTTTACTCACATCTGTTCAAAGGGAGGGAAGAACAGACGCAATACTGCTGTTTTGGTCACAGTGGAGTACTGATTTGGTAGCAGACTGCTCCCAGCTTTCCTGTTCCTTTTGCAGGTAGTAGCAGCTAGTCAAGGGATGTAATGGTGGAAAATCAAGTCTCCAGTCTTTGATGCGACAGGATTTGCCTTGATGTGGAAAAAATGTATTCCCACCAGCCTATTAGCAATTCACATGAATTATTTTCACACTCCAACATCCTTGCTTAAATCTGTTACTTATACTTTGCATTGTAATTGACAGACAGAATATACGTGAATCGAAAAACAGGAAAAAATGACATTAGAGGGAAATTGTATTAAAGTAGTACAGATTTTGCTGAAAAGTTTGATTTCACTGTAGGACTTCTTTGGTTCACCAAAAAGCGCTATGGTGGCTGGTGTAACTTAGATATATTTCAGACATACTGTTTAATCATCAGAAAAGGTTTCTGAATGTTCACATGAGAACAGCAATTTGTTTCTGCTTTTGGACATAGTACATATGAAAACCTTTTCTTCATTTTGCCATTTAATCCAAAATTGATCCTCAAGAAAATGTGAGTAATTGATCTTGTAATTTTAGGATCAATAAAATATGTTTTAAAGCACAGCATATGCTATAAGGAAAGCCTAATGCTCTTCATTTCATATTCTTCATTGTCTTAGATGGATGTCTAATAATACAACTGAAACTAGGGATTTAATTACCACTTTCATGACAAAAAACATGTTTTTCAGGGACTTACAACTTGTACAAGTGGAACCCTGACATAAAATTCCAGATTTTACCATGAAGTCAAGTCTGTTTCTGTAAGTCAGATATTTCTCAGTTACAGGATGTTCCACTATCTTAGATAAATTCCATTGGTAAAAATCTAGATCTGTTAATTTCATATGATGGCACTCTTTCAGTGTGCTAAAGCTACCTCTCCTTAACACAGGCTCATATTTCCAATTAAAATGCTTAAGGATGAGTAAGATTGAATTCCTCGTGGTCAATGTCCAGTTTTTAAATTTCTTAATTATCTCTCAGTACTTAATGGCTTGTGACTAGTGCTTAGCATGTATTCCAGAATCAGTAATAGCTGATCTAATAACAGTTTAGCAGATAAAAGATGGTCCCCAGGAAGCCCACAGGCTAACGTAATGCTGGGGGAAAATCTTCAAATACATGTTGCAACAATTCGGTGTACGGCATGTTCTACCCAAAAGGAGGCACTGCCCAAACAAAGCAACTAGAAAAAAATCTGAGTTGGGTGCAGGAGATTTGTAGGTTCTTTCTATTACAGTTTCTATTACAGTTCTGAAACTCTTCCACTGTGTACCTTTCTAAGAGTGAAATCCACAAATTGGTGTTCTCAAAATTTGATTCAAATACCTGCCTCGCTTTCCACTGGCTGGCTGTGCTATGTACTTTTGACCCAATGTTCAGGCACCTGGTGAAGTTCTGCTGAAGTTTATGGGTAAGTCACCCTACTGTTATCCTAGATAATCTGAGACTGAAGATCAAGTCATTTAAGAAGCCATAAGACTCTCTTAAGAAAGGCGTATTTTCCTTTACAGAGGAAAAGAAATCCTGATGCCCTCTTTCGTTCCTTCTTCAGACCCAGCTGCCTTAAACTTCAGTGAGTTTACCCTGAGGTAGGAGTGGAGATGACATTGCAGACCGCTACTCCTACACTCATTGGGGTTTAGATCTCTGGAAGACCTCCATAAGCTTTATGGTAGGAAACACTTCTAGTGAAGAACACACGCAAAATGGCTCTGACTCATCACCAGATCACAGAAAATTCTGTATGTCCTGAGTGAAACTATCCAGTAGATGCATCCCAGTAGCAATAAAACCTAGCAGAAGTTCCCAGTGTTTCACTTCTGGCTTTCTACTCCTGGCATGGTTCTGCCTAATGGGGATGCGAGGAAGTTCATTTCATGGTTTCTGCAAATGAATCATTTGTTTCACTACAGCAAGTAGGGGATTAAACACCTACT
This sequence comes from Grus americana, assembly GCF_028858705.1. Taxonomy (NCBI): domain Eukaryota; kingdom Metazoa; phylum Chordata; class Aves; order Gruiformes; family Gruidae; genus Grus; species Grus americana. The sequence continues at coordinate 53,641,644 of NC_072891.1, forward strand.
AAATACCATGAGCATCCTCACCAGTTGGTCTCCTTTGTGGCCATTGTTAACAGAGGATAAAGTGAAGTGTGGGAGGAGAGAAAGCTTATCGTGATCCTCTTAATGGCTTCGGAGGACTAAACGTTCCAAAGCATTCATTGGTTTTATATTAAGACATTGGATTTGGGGATGGAAGAATACCTATAATATCTACAAGGATTATTTTCCAGGGATGTATTTTTGGAAATCTAATACTTGGGTTTAGAGAAGGTTCATTCAGAATTTGCTTTTTTTCCCAGGTTCTACATTTTAAATGAAAGCTCATCTCACTAAAATACTCAGTGAAATCTCCAGACATTTAAATTATTAAATTTAGGGAGATTGAGTAGAGCTGTCCTATGAATTACTGAGTGCCACCAATTCCTGTAGAGGTCATATCAGGAATTTGGTGTATGGCGTGGAAGGTGCCTTATATGCCAGCATCCAAATTTTGGCATTTCCTTGCAAATGAAGGAGGCAACAGCACAAAGTTGTGCTACAGAAAGGAAAGCTCCAGATGACAATATCCAGTCCCAGGCAACCAGGCAGTCATGGATTTTGGATGAGCTATGTATGGTCACAAGGTGTAGGTAATTACCACGCATTTGTGCCCTCACAAAGCTACCATAAGGGGTTGTCAGTGGTGGATCTGAGTAGAGGCTCATCTTACTAGCTCTAGGCCAAATGGCTTCTAGGAACATGGAAAAGTCCTACCAAAGGAAGCTCATGCTTGCACTGGAAAGGAGAAAGCCATTGAGAAATTTCTACTTTGTTGCATTTTGGAGTATCTGCCTCTTCCTGAATGGCCCAGAAGCTACCAGCGTGTGTAGAGCATCTAAATTAGACTCCTTGGAAAACAGAGGAAAAGGAAATGCAAGTGTTGAAAACTACTCAATCTATTCAAAATTTTTTGATGTATAATTAAGAGCTGTGTTAATTCCAGGAGCAGTAACTCCTGACCTGAGCAGTCAAAATTATTAGTAACCAAAAAAATTACTACCGCCAAAATAAGACTGGGAGATTGAGAAAATCATATACTGCTTTCTGACTTGTCCCTTGCTCTAAATCAAAAGGAAAGAAATTCAGATACAGTTCTTTGAGAAACTGTTGCTAAGAAATATGGTTTGTTATGCTGAATGGAACAGAAGGGTGCTTCTCCAACAAACGGGGAGGAGATAGCTGCACAGAAACGCATTTGGCTGGCAGAGACTTCCTCATCAGTAAAGTCCTTGGAGAGCTACCAGAAAATATCGAAAGGCACCATCATCATCCAGGCTTACCTGGACCATTGTTTAGTGTGTTGAGCTTCGTGTTCCCATATGCAGTGGACCTGTCTTGTCTCGCCAGTGGGAACAAGCTGCTCGCTGTCTCGTGTGACACCATGAGGTCAGAACCTGCTGGATACACGCAGGGAGCTCCCGAACCCCTGGAAATGGGCTGTGGCACCATTCTGTGCCTGTCTTGAGAGAAGGTAAGGCAGGACATGCTGCAGCCCAGGTGAAAACACTGTCCTTTGTTACAGGATGAGGAAGGCAGGTTGCTGTCATGATGCCACATTACACAGTGGTCTTGGGTGTGGAGGGGCCTAGGCTGCATGTGGGGAACTGCTCCTGGGCCACTTTCGCTAAAGGAAAATGCCCAAGTCAAGTGGAATGGGGAGATGAGGACTGTATTCCCCCTTGATCAAAATGGAAGTGATCAAATTGCAGACCTTCACAACAGAGGTGTTAAGGTCTGTCTTAGGTTCAATTTTCATCCTCTGCTCCCCCTAGCAGCTGCTGCAAAGGAAAAGTGTGCACACAGGCTCCCGGTGGCAAAGTGCACGCTCTCTACTGCCCCTGTGCTTAGGGGGAGAGTCTGCCAATGGTGTACTGAATTATTCAATCAGCTGTTGAGGCAATAAATAGAAATGAGCAACAAGATAAGAAAAACCTTTGCCTGTGTCCTGTGGTTGGCACGTTACAAGAGCTGTATGATGATCTGTGCTGTCCTTAACTGAAGGCTGTGGCAGCTCTTATCTGCTTCAGGTCTCAAGCTCCAGACCTCTAAGAATGAGGATTCCTGTTGGAAGTTTTCCTGGACCAATTTATCTCAAAAGTCTAAAAGCAACCCTGGCCCTCTTTCAGTAAATGCATCTCGGCATCCAAGCATGAAAAGAAAAAAGCATAAACAGGGCAGAACTGTTCATTCATTCATAGTTCATTAATTTTTCATCAAGGGCAGCAAAAAGACAAACATTAGTGTTAAAATCTCAGATCCAGAGAATTGCTTCATTGTAAGAGGTTTTGAAGCTGACTGATAAGGAAGCAGCAGAAGGTATTTACAGCAAAGGAAAATGAGTATTTCACAATTCTGCTGTCACACTGTTCATAATGTGCAGCAAAGGCTAACAATAACAGGAATTTCAACTTGCCTTACACATGCAGCTGGAAATGCTTCAAATCTCCAGATGAGTACTCAAAAACTATTTTATACATGACTAGACTAGACTTGCAGTCCAGTACCTACTGTGTTCGTAGCCACATATTGGGAGTTTTTAGTCTTGTGTGTCCATGGCTAAAATGTGCGTGCTGGCTGTGGACAGATGGCCATCTTCATTAGCGAGGTCACTGCCACTGGTGAGGCAAGCTCACCCATTCTGTTTGGCACTGCAGCAGACCAGGAGAGCACCCCCACTCAGCCACCAAATCTCAGCAGAAGTGCAGGCATTTCCAGCATCATGGACCCACACCTGATTCGTCCTCAATCACACTCCGTGGGGGGAGACCCAGTAAAACCTGCACGTCTGTGGACAGGAAGGTACTGCTGCAGTTTTGCACAGGTCTCACAAGGAAAAGAGGCAAAAGGGGGGACGGTGTGATCTTCAGCTGCTCGCCTTTTACCCTCAAGGCCAGTGAGATACTCAATAGCACAGGGCCTCAGTGCACCATGGGGCGCAGCACACCACGAGGTGAGGTGCCACAAGAAATGCCTTTCTTCCTTGAAAGAGTTATCAGTGTCGCAAAACCACACAGAAGAGAGACTAAAGCATTGACGTCCCTAACTTAGAGAACCGCATAGTTTGGGACAGAGAGGGCCATGGCACTGTGCTGTCATCCCCAGCCCCTACAGCTCTTCAGCTGATGCACACTCATACGTGGGGAAGTAGGGGGAGTGGAGTGACAGTCATCCATTTAACCAGTTAAATTAAGCACTGATGGACCCACCAAGGGGCAGAGAGGGAGTTAAAACACACAGAGGCAACCTCATCCCCACCCTGCCCTGGGCATACACCAGGAGAACTTTGATAGGTAGGGACTTTGTGGGGAAAAGTTTTAATTGCATCAAGTGGAAAGAAAACCCCTCTTTGCAGTGCAAATGTCCAGGTATTTCCAGAAAAAAAATGGTCATCTTGTTACACAGCAAAAATGGAAATCCACAAGAAATTCCCAAGAGAGGTAGTTCAAGTGGAGAAATCCAACTAAAACCCACACAAACAGAGTAGAAGCCGATCTCTTAAAATTTCACACCTCTTATTTCTTTTGGAACAGTCATGTCAATTTGTTCTTTATATTTTCAGCTCCAGCTCTCAGGCAAGATAGAAGCTGGTAGGAGGCAGACACTGATAAAGGCTCTACTGGCAAAGTGTCAGGTAAAGAGAAACCATTTTTACATTTCTGCTCTGACAAGAGAGGACAATATATTCTAGCCTGGAAGCTTAGATGGCAGAAGCAGCAGTGATTAATTGCTCTAATTAGGGCTCCAAATAGGAAAGAGCGAGTTTCCTGAGCTATTGCATGCTAAATTTCCTCACTTCTATGAATAACTGTATTGCTCAGAGGAGATGGGCATCAAAGTGCATCTCTAGAACAAACATTTACCCACTTCAACTTAGAAATACCACTAGAACCTCAACACAAATAACTAATGCAAAGAGACAACAGGCTATTTCAGCACCTGGGAGGCAGCATAATAGCCCAGTTCAGCTGCTTCCCCAAGGAGCTCAATAAATCCTTGCGTAAGCAACTGCACTGAAAATGGCTGTGTTGCTGGTCTACCACACCACCACTTGCTGATTTCAGTGAACCACCAATTTCTGTTGGCCACTTCAGCACTAACAGGAGACTTCTCAGCAGCAGGGCTTGTACCTTGATCCTTTTGTGTTTTTCACTGAGGCTTGTTCCTTTCCATCTCCACCTGCCTTTCAGCCAGCACTGGCCTTTCTGCCACCAATGAATAAATGTTAGGTCCTGATTCTGACCTCTCCAATGAGGACAAATGGAAATAAAACCACTGCAGTCAATGGAATTACACCCAAAACTGCCTCATTTCATGAGAAGGAGAGCAGAGCATATAAAGTGCTGACTGTCAGCTTTGCCAAATGCCTTATGGGAAATTCTGAATACATTTCTTCAAAAAAAGGCTGTAAGATGTTTAGCAAAAACAAAACATTTTATCTGGAATATATCCTACCCAGTCCGGGAGTCAGCCAACTTTAGCAATGCTCTTCTGTCATATGCAGAAAAAGCTTTTGCTTCAGCTGAGTCAAGCTGCCTCTTATTGACAATCAGATGTACTGGCACAGAGCATCTAATCTGGATTGTGGCCATCTGTGAGTAGCTAGAAGCACACAAATAATAAGGGTTCATCACTGCACACTGATTTATATGAGGAGGGCAGTGAGATGCATATGTCCATTATTTTTTTGGTGTTTGTTTGAACTGCTTACTTGCCAGACTAATAAAAAGCACTAATAGAGGCCACCAGGAGAGGAGGTGCTTAGCAGACGTGCATGCCAGCAGCACTTCACATTCAGTCAGAACAAGACTCTTTTCACTGTCTGTGTGTGTCAGAGGAGTCTCTACAGCACTACTTTGCCAGCAAGCAGGCCATCAGAGCTGCAGAGGATTGCAGGCTGGTCTTAGAAATGTTCCTGCTGGTGAAGCAAAGTAGAGCAGGAATACACAAACCAAGCTCCACTGCTGATTGTATCCTCTCATTTGTATGCTCAACACTCTTCCAGTAATGAATCATCAGCCCAGGTTCTGCTCAGCTCATCATGGCTGCAAATGCTGCAATAGCACTACACTGGGAGGGACACAGATTCATCCCCAAATGACCAAGCACAGAGGATGCTGGATGCCCATGGATCTGGCAAAATTTTACCCTGCTGATGTGCAAGATGGCATAGTACACAAATACCCATAGCAGAGTTGAATAAAGGAGAGATACTTACACCATGACAAGGTGTCTGCAGTGCAGTGTGCATCAGTGGTAAAGCAAATTTTATTCCCCTTTAATCAGAGTGCTCTAGAGAACAGCAAAATCGCCCAGCTATGGCCATACCTCCTTTAGTCAGGAAAGCTCTTCATGTCAAGACAGACAAAGGCAATGCATCCCATGGGGGAAGGGAGTGCTCCATCTCTTTCCAATCATCAGAACAATCTACGGAAAAAACCACAACATTTTGGACAAAATGTCTCATACATACCCCAAGCAGAAAGGCAAACTCTGTTCCAGGTGTCTGCAGCTCTTACCTGAACAAGGTGCCTAGAAGTTACACCCTGATGAGCAATAGAAAGAAACTGCCAGTCCCACGGACACCTGGGACGAGCTATGAACTCTTTCCCAGCAATCCCATGTCTGGAAGAAGACATGCTTGTGCCTGCCAAGAACAGAGCTTACATGTGGAGATAACAGTGCAACATAGCGTTTTTTCAAGACCATGAGTGTTGTGGTTCAACCTCAGCCAGAAACTAAGCACCACACAGCTGCTCGCTCACTCCCCCCGCCGATGGGATGGGGGAGAGAATCAGAAGAGTGAAAGTGAGAGAACTCGTGGGCTGAGATAAAGACAATTTAATAGGTAAAGCAAAAGCCTTGCATGCAAGGAAAGCAAAGCAAGGAATTCATTCACCACTTCCCATGGGCAGGCAGGTGTTCAGCCATCTCCAGGAAAGCAGGGATCCATCATGCATAACGGTTACTTGGGAAGACAAACACCATCACTGCAAACGTCCCTTCCTTCCTCCTTCTTCCCCCAGTTTTTTATATGCTGAGCATGACATCATATGGTATGGAATATCCCTTTGGTCAGTTGGGGTCAGCTGTCCTGGCTGTGTCCCCTCCCACCTCCTTGTGCACCCTCAGCCTACTCACTCATGGGGTGGTGTGAGAAGCAGAAAAGGCCTTGGCTCTGTGTAAGCACTGCTCAGCAGTGATGAAAACATCCCTGTATTATCAGCACTGTGTTCAGCACAAATCCAAAACACAGCCCCATACTAGCTACTATGAAGAAAATTATCCCAGCCAAAACCAGGACAATGAGGAAAGACTGAGATAATTTGTTCACAGCTCAGTTTTGGTTACAGGTGTTTAGGTGCCAGTCCAGCCAAACGAAACAAAGCACAGTGCTGGAAGAAGTGGAGGGGCACAACCAGCTCTCAGATGCTGCATTCTTCTGCATTTGAAAACATGCAAAATGTACCTTGTCATGGTGCCTTACAGGGGAACTGCGTCATATGAACAAATCCCAGATGCAGAGGAAATTAAAGATACACTGATGACCTATATAATAAAGGGGGGGACGTACCTAAGCACAATTTCAAAATTAACAATCTAAAATCAAACTTGTAAGATGACATTTACACATAGAGCCATTTGTCTCCAGTGTCAGTAGTCTTTCAATTCCTAAAGGACTTCAGTACCTGCTCGTTGCAGAGGGCTGCATATTGTCTTTGAAAGCTTTGCGATCAAGGAAATTTGGGTTCCTTTATAAAGCCAATCCTAAGGAAACAGAGAGGGTGCAGTTTCATATTTTCTCATAATGATCCACTTATAGCAGTAAGAGAAACAATGGCAAGATCTGGTATGCCATCTTCAGAAATAAGCTTACACTAGATTTGGATGAAGGGATGGTTAAATGGAGACAGAAAAGGAGGGAAGGAGCTTGAAAAGGTAGGGTTTTATGAGAGCAGGGAGAATGGGGGGGGTCACAACAGCTTTTCTCTATAAGATATACAGACAGGCCATGCAGCTCAGGTAATGACTGGAGAAGAATTTCCTCGTGGAGCAACCACATGGTCCCTTAGACCAAGAATGCTTTTTCATCTTTTTTTGGTTCCAGAAACTGTAGCCTTTGCCATTTTTGCTGCCTGAGACTACTGTGGAAGGAGGTAGCATCTCTCCATTCCATTACAGCTAGGACAGATAGCACCCATGGGCCAATAGCCCTGCACAAACGCACTTGCTCCAGGAATTAGGACACTCTTTTCCTGCTGCATTGTTGCTTGGGAGGTCCTGAGGTTCCCCTGGATACTGTGCAAGGGATAATAAAATGCTCCCATCTGCCTGAACTGAACAGTAACTGCTATCAGCAGGTGCCTCCTCTTCTTTTGGCTTTGTTTGCTTTACCCTTGATTTGTTCCAAAAACAAGGATATTGCCTATGTTGGCATAGGCAAGAGAACATTAAACACATGCGCATTAAGCCTTGTTTAACTGAAGCTGTTGTGCGTCAGGAGCTTAGTCTGAGCCTGCTGGGAAAGGCAGGGATGTCTTCAAGGCTGTGATCAAATACTTACATCAAGCCCAGGTCCTCCATGCTTGCATAACATAGCTGCATTTCCAGGGTGCACCCACAGCACCTCCTTGCCTCTTAGTCACTCTCTTTGCTTGCCTGTGGTATCTGCTGCCTTCCACCTCAAAATGCATGTAGTGAATTAGTGTTTGAGATGAAGCCAAAGAGCTAAATGTCTTCTTGTGAACCACTGTGACCCATGTGCTGCCCGTGAGGACTCAGGCTGAAATAGGCTCTGGGGAACAGCAAGCCTGAAGCAGAAGAGGAAAGGCCAAATTGGCTGGAATTATGAAGAAATACCAGAAAAGAGAAAGTGCTCCAGATACATCTGTGACTCCTCTGCCAGCAAAAATTGAAGAAGATGGTTTCATCTGTTGGATTTCTAAATGAGCCAAGACTCAAACACACAGCATCACTGAAGTCTTGTTCATGTACCTTTCAACTTCCTGGAAATCTCCGTGTTTTTTCTGTACCCCTAATACAACATGTTCAAATCACACCACAGATCTTATCTGCAGAAACTGCACAATGGAAAAAGCTGCAAGACCAGAACAGAAGGTACCGACAGCCACTGTATCAGATCTAGCTAAGATCAGGTCATCATGTCAGCTTGAATAATAAAAATATGTCTGTCCAAGGCTCTCAGCACCCCAACACATCACAGGTATACTGAAGGCTCAACAATATTAAAATAATTGTACTAGCAGGTTCCAAAAGCTGCTTGATACTCTTTCATTGCTCCTACAGCCACCCCTAGCCCTTTCTTGAAGGCAGATAAGCACATCTCCAGGCATTCAATGGGAGGCATACTGCTTACCCTCAAAGCATACCCGGTGAAAATTAATTTCCTGGCTCCCTTCCAGGAGAAGTGAACTTCCTGGAGTCCCCAAGATCAGCCTCCTCTTCTGTGCAGAAGGGAGAGGAGTGCCAGGTCACAGCTCCCAGCAGGTCCTGAGCAGTGAGATACCACCTGAAGCCTAGTGGTGTCTCTCAGCAATAAAAGGCAGCTGCTACAGCAAGATCACGTTTCATTTGAGCTCAGCAGGGAGCACATTAGAGTGGTGAGGCACTGGAACAGGTTGCCCAGAGAAGCTGTGGATGCCCCATCCCTGGAAGTGTTCAAGGCCAGGTTGGATGGGGCTTTGGGCAACGTGGTCTAGTGGAGGGTGTCCCTGCCTGCAGCAGGGGGGTTGGAACTAGATGATCTTTGAGGTCCCTTCCAACCCAAACCATTCTATGATTCTATGGGGTGCTACCCTTCCTGCTCTGGGGCCAGCAGGCAACCAGCAGCTCTGAGCTGAGCAGGAGCCATCTGCCCACTGCACTCCGGTCCGTGCAGGCTGTGGCAGTGTATTCACCAGCAGAAAAACCCAGAGCAGCAACTGGGCTAAATTGCCCAAATCCAGCCCAACAGAGTTATTCAAAACCAAAGCCTGCCTGAACTGGCTTTTCCTGCAGCCCCTATCAGGACTGGGCTTATGCACAGAAAGCCAATATCTTTGCTTCCAAGCTTTCCTCCTTTCCCAACAACCTTTTTGTTGAGATCAGCAGTCAGGGCAGTAACAGCAGCATGAAGGGAGATATGTGCAAACAAGTTGGGAGAAACATACCAAGAAATGCCCAGAAAGCATCCCAGAAATTGTCCAGGTGTGACTCTATTCATTGCATCTTTCCTGCCTGCCTTCTGACCTTACTCTCTGCTCAAATGACCCACAGTCCTGCCCTGAGCAAACTCAAGAGAGAACTGTGCAGGGATTTTTGCATGGGAGGAGAAGGTACCGCCAGCAGCATCCCATCTTGCTAGTATCTGCTGCAGGAGCTGGGGCACATGATCCTCACACGTGCTCTGTCCTGGGACAAGGACATGAGGAGCTGAGAGAAACTGAAGGATGAGACTGCACATGGAGCTTAATACAACATTCATCAGAGACTGCACATGGAGTCATCAGCAACCCGAGGCCAAGGTGATTAAAGGTGGATTAAAAATGGCACTGTGCCATCAATATTTTGCATCTGCAAGGCACCTGGGGCAGGAAAGAATTCACCAGACCTATGCACAGTTAGCCAGACACATCATACAAATTTCTGCCTCCTACATGTCAGAGAGAAACTAGCACTGAGTGCTCCCACTGTCCCCAATTCCTCAACACACTGATCTGAGACACTTAGACAAACTAATTACCCAAAGACAATGGCACACAATATCTTTAAAGTGCCTAAACTGATTTCAGAACAGACACAGACCTAACACTAATCTTTGCCAGAGCTTCTCACTTCCATACAGAAGTGAAAGGGAAGAAAGGTGCCCAGAAGATCGCTGCTGCTGCTGCCTGTAACTCAGCGCCAGCTTATCCTCCTTCCTTCCAGCCAGCTTCCTCACAGTGAGTTTGTTCTCCTCACCATAAGCCATGCATACCCACAAGTGTAAACTAAGCAAGGACAGCAGATAGAGCAGGACAAGATGGCTTATTTTGTGGTCACGGATGTCCTGTGATGCTGATAGGTTCCTTTTTTATTAGTCTCTGTTGCTTTAGGTTATGGCCGCCACATTCATGCCACTCTTAATCTGTAGGGGATGAACCAGCTCTGCCTCTTCCTAGGGCACCACTGGCAGTGGTGCAACAAGCTATGCTGTTGCCTGCATTTGGCAAACAACACAGCCCCAGCGTTTCACCAACCACAGGCTGAGCTGTGAGAGATTATCTCAATGGGCAGACTCAAGAATCCCATGCTTTGTGGTCCCTTTGCACCCACAAGTGGATAATTACTGAAAAACTGCACCTGATGACCATATTCTGCATAAAAGATATGATCCTGGCACTGGTGAATTAATTGCTACGTTTCATCTCCTCTTCTCTTCACAGACCCCTGGAGGACAAAAAGGTGATGTCAGTTCACCTATTTCTTCTTCAAACACCATCTCCAGGGTTGTGATGGGAGAAAAAAGGTTACAGTAAATTAAAAAAAAATCTGCACAATGAACTGATTTTTTATACTTCCCCACAGACCACCTCTGATGAAAATGGCTCCTCAGAATACATCACCCAGATTTCCCTGTAGAGAAGGAAACTCAGGCAGATCTTCGAAAGTGTGACTAACACTCATGTCAGCACTGCCCTGATCCTCTCTCTTCCTTTATCACCCTCAGCCTTACACATCATCTCCTGTCCTACCTGCTCAGCGAGGCACACCCTTCATCTGTATTTCCAAGATGATGCCTTCCCACAAGTCCAGGAATACGCGGTGTTAATTCCTCGACATGGACCAGGGGAAATCAGTAGTATATATACAGCATCACCTAACTTAAGCATGTGAGCTAGAAGCGTGTACTCTGCTTAGACAGAGATAAAGGCTCTTTCAAAGCACAAAGCAAAGCAGGAACCTAATTTAGCTACACTGAGTTGCCCTCTGGAAAAGCACAAGGTTCTTGCTGATAAATTAGGAAGATTATCTCCCTACATAGCTGAGGATTTACCAAAGATACCCAAAACGATGTGTCATGCAAGCTGACAGGCACAGGGACCTCACCAAGTGCTGAAATGGAGACTGGCTGCTCTGCACAAGGTTGATGGGGAGCTTGGCTGCAGGATGGGACACACCCCTGCCCAGGCATAGCCGTGGTCTCCCAGCAGTGGAGAGGGGAGGGCCACTCGCAGCCCTTGATGCCTTCCAGTCCCCTGGGATGGCCAGCAGCATGCAAGTGCCCATCCATGGCTGGTCCCTTAGCATTTTCATTTTCCTGAACTTCAGTTCAGCGGAGGTCTGCGTTGCAGCATGTGCCATCATGCAGTGCTTGGAAATCAGTCGTACCTGCAGGCAAAGCACAGCCCTGCTCCTGCTTGGCAGCTTCTCAGAGGGTGACTTCCATTACTGCCTGACCCCCGCGGGCAGGGAAGTGGATCAGTTCAACTGCTTGGCTAAAAATAGGAGGAGAGACTTCCCGCTCTCCACACTACTTCAAGCCACTTCCACAGTTGTCTGCCTGTTTCCTTCCACAGCCTTTCCCAGCTCCTTTGACCCTACATTTCATAGCCAGCCTCTTCACCTCTTCTCTGTGATGCCATTTCAGCCTTTGCTGTCTTCCCTTGCTCCTGCACCTGCAAGTTCCCTTTCCCCCATCAGGATTCATACTGGCATGTTTAGGGCATCACAGATGCAGGTAGAGGGTACATGAAACCATCATTTCAAGTACAGCCTCGCTGCTACCATGCCTTCTGATGGCAACAGCTGGCAGGAACCTAAGTCTGGTGTAGGCATCCGGGCCGGTGGTTGCCAGCCTCTGCAAAGCCACAGAGCAAATGACGTGTGATGGAGCATGAGCCCGCACACAGCAACTGCCTCCCTGTGGCCAGCACAACATCAGGCTAGTATGCTGCCTGCATGTTGGAGAGGAAGGCTGAGGGGGATGGAGCAAACTCAGGCTCAGTTTACAGTAGCTGTACATGAACAAATTTTGCTTAAATTCTTGGATTTGCTCCACATTAAAAGTAATCCAAATGAGATCAGAATCTGGCCCTATTTTCAGGTTTTGCCCCTTGTGTTATTACATCATCACTTCCAAAAGTCTTTAATTGCACTTGTAAACACAGCGTTTGTGATACTAGAAAACTCCAGTGGTGTATGCAGCTAAAATCCTTTGGCCAGAATCGGCTGCTCCACAGGAAGATGCAAAAGCCTTGGGCATTGGGTTATTACCAAGTAACCTGCTTGTAGGTTGTTCCTTCTCAGCCTCCACTGGGGCTGAAGGTTGATCTACACCTGAAAGCATTCATAGAGCACTGAATGTGCTGATTATTTTCTTATAATTTCTCTTTGTAATTTAAGGAGAATACTCATTTTGGTCCTGTTTACAAAAGTTGTGGGCTAAATGCTAATGAACATTTGGGAATGCAATCATCAGCCTAGCACGTGCCCTGCTTGCCAGCTTTGTGCCAGGGTGGCACAAAGGAGTCATCGTGGCATTTCACTGTTATTAGAGTTCCTAACATTAAAATTCATAAGTAGAGAGATACCTTCAGGAGCCATTTGTATTCTGGTGCCAAAGCTGCCACATCATGCTTATATAAGAGGTGGAGTGCTGACCACTTTTACGGAAATTAATCCGTTCTTCTAATGTTTTTCAAAACACAATACTGTCAGAACTGTGCTATACAAAAAAAAAATAATCACAAGTTTATTATAGTAACATTGCCATAATAGATTATTCTACTGAAAATATGAATCACTGTGTATTTATTCTAGATGAATATAGCAGAATCTGTCCCACTCCCCTGCAAAAAATGCAGTGAGAAGCAGAATTTACACTAGCAGAAGCAAAGCATCCCTGGTGTAGGAGATGTGTAATTACATTGAAAATGTATCTCCCAAACGGAAAAAATATCCTACAACTTATCATTAGGTAATTCCAGATACTGTCATGAGACATGTGTTATCTACCCAGTGACTAAATGTCATTTATCCCTCCCTGAGGTGTGAGGGTAGAGCTGCGTTTTAGAGTAGCTTAATAGGTTACCACCTCTGAGGAGAAAATTAAAGGCTATCCCTGTGTAGGCCGAACAGTACTGACTCATTAAGGCAATTTTCCAGATTCTCCCATACAAACTCTCTCTCGCACAGCCTCACGGCCGTACGCAGGCTGCTGCCTGGACTCATGCTAAACATGTAACTATGCAACGGGTTTTTACTGTTTTTGGAAGGAAGGGGGTTTTCTGAGTGAGGGAGGAGCTATTGGCCGCTTTGCTTTTAGTTCTTGTGAGAATCAAGGTAAATGAAAATAGGAACTACAAATATGGTACCCAAATGCTTCATGTTGTTGCAGAAAAAGCACAGTGCTCACAGCGAGCAACGCCGGTGTGGCACTCTTGCTGGGATAGCGGTAGTCACAGCCTACTCCCAGGCCCTGTTTTGTCCTCGTTTCTCTAATACCCTGCATCGTGTTGCATCAGGTGGGACAGCCGGGGCAGTGCAGGAAACTGGGCAAACAGAAAAAAAAGAGTAATGTCCTCTTCTAACTGGAAAATCAGTAAAATCCAACTAAGGCTTCTCTTGAACAGTCAGAGGTTTAGTAAGTAATCAGAGGAGTCCCGTCAGCTAGAAAACTACCGCGTTACGAAGCAAAGGAGATTGCAAGGAAAAGGTGGACAACCCCAAGCAAGGCAAAGGAGGCTGGAACGCCGTGGTAATGGCACAAGCGGGCTTTCTCTCCCGCTTTGGACATGCCCTTGCAGCAACTCTGCAGTTGCGAGCTGACTGTCTACTGCCACCACAGCCAGCACAACCTGGGACACTTCAGGTCTTTGGCAGGTGAAAGCCAGAATTCTGCTTTGGGAAAGTTGTCAAACATCACTCCAAGCTCTTAGTTTAACAACTGGGAGCCTGGGTAAAAGATCAAATTAATTAAGTACACTAATTAGCCTGAGGCTTTTTTTTATTTGTTTAAACCTAACAAAATGTTTTGGGAATTTGCAGTATGATACCTACCGTGAAAAAGAAGGATTTTTACTGGCACCTCTATAAATCCTGGGATTTTGTCAAGAGATTAAGTGTTTCTTTTGATAGTTTGAAATTCAGGAATCACACAGGTTTAACTTTTGATCTCAAAGTTTCTAGCCCTTCTGCTGCACATCAAAATTTGAAAATCTCTTCGCCTGTCCTCTCCCTGTCCCCAACCTCCCACCTCCCCAAGAAAGAAAAAAAAAAAATATTTTGGGATCACTTTAACAATACTTCTAGATGGAAAATTTATTAAAAAATGTTGCTACTGCTAAACTTACATCCCTTGATAATAATCTAAGCTATTAAAAGAGATTTTTCCTTACATGAAAGAGACTGGAGCATTTAAATTAGCCTTAAAATATTAGATTGAGATAATTTTCTCTAATTAACCATTCCAATTTCTTCCTAAATGACTTCCCCCACTAAGTCAAAGATATTTCCCTTCCTAATTCTGCTACTACTGTGTCTAAAATAAGTCTACGCTCAGTTTTACATTGCATTTTCTGCTACGGTGGATCTAATAAAGCACCTGATTTACAGAAAAGAAACACACAGCGCTTTCAGGCTACTGGGAGAGATTGTCCAATCCATTGGATTCAGGGAGTAATTAAAATTTACTCTTTCACCTCCAGCTCACGGTGAACCAGGGACATTTTGCAAGCTCCCTTCTCAAAGGTCAGCAAAGAGAGCCATGACTGGAAGTCACAAAGAGATGCTTGAAGTGCCGTGCTATGCGGATCAGAGATCAGGAGCTGGGAAAGTGGGTGGAAAATGCACTCACACAAGGTGACCTGCCGGCTGGTGCCACAGTGGTGGCCATAAGGGGCAGAGGGACCAGAGGCAGGTGGTGGGGCCGGGGAAAGGACAGGTCCACTGCGTGAGGACAGGTGACAGGGACTTCAGCTGAGGAGGGACAGCTGCAGGAGGTGAGGACAGTTGTGGAGCAACAGTCAGGAAATCACTAATCTCACATCACAGACCAAGAGCCATCATTCAACTCCAAAGCGGCCTATCCCCAAAACAGGAAAAAGTCTTTTTCTCCACATAACTTAGCTTTCAGAAGGGTCAAGACCAGGATTTTAGGTGATTTGCCAAACTGTCACCAAATATTATCTCCCATATTGTGCTTGTCCACTAGAGCATTTGTCACTGGTCACGGTCAGAGACTGGATACTGGAGTGGGGTGGTCTGTGGTCCCATCAAGACTTCCTCCACTTATGTTTATAGACTTCACCTGCAAAAGGGGGGGTATTAGCCTCAGGGGGAAGATAATCTCCCTCATCTTGCCAAGCAGAGGTTTTCAACAGCCCATTAATCATGAAAGCACTTTATTCAGTCTTATACACCTTCTTCCCAAGCAGGTCTGCTGTGTTTCTCCCCATGGAGGGTTTTCCAGGACAGAAATCATAGACATGCATGTCCAGCTCACTGCACAGCACAATCGTAAAATTGCAGAATGGTTTGGGTTGGAAGGGACCTCAAAGATCATCCAGTTCCAGCCCCCCTGCCACAGCCAGAGACACCCTCCACTAGACCAGGTTGCTGAAAACCCCATCCAACCTGGCCTTGAACACTTCCAGGGATGGGGCATCCACAACCTCTCTGGGCAACCTGTTCCAGTGCCTCACCACTCTAACAGTAAAGCATTTCTTTCTAACATCTAATCTAAATCTACCCTCCTTCAGTTTAAACCCATTACCCCTTGTCCTATCACTACCTGCCCTTGTAAACAGTCCTTCTCCATCTTTCCTGTAGGCCCCCTTTAGGTACTCAAAGGCTGCTGTAAGGTCTCCCCGGAGTCTTCTCTTCTCCAGGCTGAACAACCCCAACTCTCCACATGAGAGGTGCTCCAGCCCTCTGATCAGCTTCATAGCTCTCCTCTGGACTCGCTCCAACAGCTCCATGCCTTTCTTGCACTGGGGACCCCAGAGCTGGATGCAGTACTCCAGGTGGGGTCTCACAAGAGAGGAGTAGAGGGGCAGAATCACCTCCCTCGACCTGCTGGTCACACCTCTTTTGATGCAGCCCAGGACATGGCTGGATTTCTGGGCTGTGAGTGCACATTGCCGGCTCATGTTGAGCTTTTCATCAATCAGCACCCCCAAGTCCTTCTCCTCAGGGCTGATCTCAATCCATTCTCCACCCAGCCTGTAGATGTGCTTGGGATTGCACCGACCCACGTGCAGAGCCTTGCACTCACCCTTGTTGAACTTCATGTGATTCGCATGGGCCCACCTCTCCAGCCTGTCAAGGTCTCTCTGGATGGCATCCCTTCCCTCCAGCGTGTCAACCACACCACACAGCTTGGTGTCATCACTAAACTTGCTGAGGGTGCACTTGATCCCACTGTCCATGTCGCTGACAAAGATTTTAAAAACAATGCCAGTTCTGATACCAACCCCATGCGTTACTGGTCTTCACTTGGGTACAGCACAAGTCCCATCACAGACAAGCCTGTTCAATGACCCTCTGGCATCCTGAGTGCACGAGCTTCTCTGTATCATGTACAAAAAATTCAACACGTCTGTTTCAGTGTGTAGCACACAGGTCACCTGCACAGGACACACCCATTCATCTGCAGTGCATGGACTCTAAATTTACACATAACAGCTCTGACCAGGCCACTGAACATCTGGAATCACAGGTAAACTTCCAAAGACAACAGATTTCAGCCAAACATCATTTCTAGCAAAGGCAGCATATCAGGAAGAGCTGGAAGCATAACAGTTTTATGAGCCCTGAGTCAGCCCATCCTATCAGAACTGAAATCTCCTACTCATTATAAAATCAGTTTTCCTTACAAAAAAACCAAGCGGTTTTGGCTTTTATTACACAATTTTATATAGAGGAGAAGAATGATCCCATCTCTCTTTCCCTTCACCCTCTCCTGCTCAGGTACTAGCTCTCTGTTTTTCCTAGCTTTCTCTTACCACTGGCCTATCCTCCCGTGCCTCGTTCAAAGCCAATGGAGTCACTAAAACTTTTCCTGCTGATTCAAGCCCTGAGCACACATGCAGTCTCCAGAGAATTTGTCAGGAAAGCATTTGCCTTTATCTAGTCCAAAGCCATTTAGATTGCAAACTCAGCAGAGGCCTCTGGAGTCAATAAAAGGAAGCTGCAAGTGTCCCCCGAGGCTCGCTTTGTACCAGCACTTGCTGCCTCCTCCCTGCCTGCTGTGGAAGGACAGACATGAGCAGGCCCATGGGGAAAGTAGGCTGCCACCATGGGAAACACCAGGAGTGAAGACAAAGAAAGGCAATTGCAAGAGCTGCAGCCAGGCTCCCCGCAGCCAAAACCCCAAGAGAAACCTGGAAAACAGGGAATGTGTTTTCCCCCAAAACACGAGGTTGGCACACACAGCTGTGGGGACGCTGCAGGTGCACGTGCAGAGGGGACATCGCCCACTTCTGCAGCTTCTAGTCCAAAATGTTTATGATGGAGAGTTAGACTGCTGGTTAGAAGAGCATTACAGATAGGGTAATAAAATGCCCCTTCTTGTTATCTCAGTGGAATGTGTTAAGAAAGGGAAGAAAATTGGGTATAAAAGCAATTCGTATTATGCATGCAGTACTACCCAGGGGAGGAAAGGTTGAATCCAACTAATTTTTAAAGCCTTTCCCTTGCAAGCAGAAAATGCGCTCTTTAGAGGACTTCAGCGTTGCAGTACATATTTCACCATGATTTGCTATGAACAAATACTGTGTGTTACTGAGTAGTTGAGCAGAGCAGCTCACAGAAAATCTCTGTGCTTTCCCTTTTCATTCAAGAAGTCATACTGTCTCTCAGAGACAGTATCAGCTACTTCCATAGCTAGAAGAGAAAACCGTGTAGCTGTCTGAGCACTAGAGTTAATCCTTGGGATAACCAAGAAAATTTGGCCATTCAGCTAGCAAGGAAAACCCTACTGAGCTTCTGTGGAAGGTCTTATAAAACATTAATGTAGCCAGACATAGCAATAGCAGTGAAGTAGTACTTCAATGTAGCAGTAGGCAAAGCGATGTCAACGGCCCAAGCCTAGGCTCTGTCTGTTTCACTCCCAGGCTCTGATCCCAGACTGGTAGCAATGATTTCATGCAATCCAACTCTCTCTTGGAAGAAACCTCTGCAAAGCTGACAGGATGATTTTTCCATAACCTTGACAGACAGATAGACACTCTTGGGTGCCTTGTGCCAAGGACAGCTCCCTGTGGTCATCTTATAGACCTACACCCCAAAAGGTAACCCTGTTTCAGGGGCACACAGTGCATGGGATCCAGAGGACATGAGAGTCATCGGCCACAAAATGTGGATATGCTAATCCCAAGCAGGAGAGACACAAGTCCCTCCACCTCAGATGCTTGAGATGCTGGGTTTTTTCTGCAGACCACCTAGAGTGGTGGCAACACAGACAGCCCAAATATAGGTGCTACCAAAGCTAGGCTTTGACTTTACACTGGTAATTACATGTGCCTTGCCCTTGCTTCTTGTGTCCTTGGCCTTCCTTTCCTAGGCTAAGGAGGTACTACCTGCATGGCCTCTCCCTCACAAAGGAGCAAGGAGGAAAGGGGGGATCTGGCATCCAGTTGTGGCCCCTTCCCATCCCTCCCTCCCTCCCTCCCTTGCTGGACCACTCCAAGAAGAGACCGTTCTGCTCCCACCAGCATAAGCCAAAGCAGAACAGACTTGTCTTGCACTGGGATCAGCCAGGTTTTGGGCCCAAGGGGGAGTAGCAAAGGGTTATGCTGAGATAAAGCACTGAAAGGACATGGTGCTGGAGTCCCAATTTGCAGGTGGTCCCTTCCCTAGTATCCAAGAGGCTGGGCATCCTGAGGGCCTGGCAGCAGAAAGGCAGCACCTTCACCTCAGACCTGTGGCTGAGCAACCCATGCCAAGGCAGTGCTTCCTGCAGCGCCAATGTCATGGAGGGTGCCAGGATCCAGCCTGCCCTGAGCCTCCGGAGTGCAGAAAGCAAGATCTGAGCTGAGCCAGTGGAGGAGACGAGTTGCTGCTGTGTTCCTGGGTGATTCCTCCACTGTGGAGGATGCAACACCTGCAAGTCATTGTGGGGAAGAAGAGTGAGCCCCATTGGGGCCATCCACAGAGCTGCATGGCCCTGGGGGTTAAAGCAAGCCCACACTGCCCTGCCAGCCTTCCCTCAGGTGAACTGCAAGGTAGGGAGGGATTGCACCTCTGCTAACTTGCCCTTCCAGCTGGCAGGAGTGCTGAGGTTCAAGGTAAACCTGTGGAGCAAGACTGAGACCCCACCACAGCCCTCAATTAACCCAGCTGGTAAAAGCTACCCTTCGCTTCTGCTTTGAATTTGTTTTGGTTTAACCTGCAGCACCTTGCTCTTGTTATCCATCTGCCTGCTTGACCGAATAGCCCCCAGTCATCACATTCCTGTTCCCAGCAGGTACTTACAGATGTGGATCAACTCAGTGCCTGGATGATAAGTCAAATAAATTGAACTCCCAACCCTCTCATTACAAAAGCAAGTTTTCTGGTCTCCTAATTGTTCTCATTGCTCTTCTCAGAGCTTCCTCCAAATTAGCAGTGTGTTTCTAAGCTGCAGGCTCAGGGCTGGACACAGCATTTCTGCTGCGGTCACTCCAGTAGCAAGCACAGAGATGACACTGTTGCTCCACTTCCACTCTGATGCTGCTGTTTGTGTCCCAGCCTTGCTCTGGGACACTCCTCCGTGTGAATGTCCAGTATAAGCAGTCACACTGAATAGGGACTGCATTCTTCACTGCCAGCTGAAAGATCTTTGTTTGGCCAAATGGTTTGTCTGCAACTAGCTCAAATGGGTTCCAGGTTATTTCATAGAGAAGTGAACTATCTCAGTAATTATTTCCTTTTCTACCTTTGCATTGTAACTTCTTTTAAGCTCCCCTAATGCCTCTATCCAATCCAGCAGCATGCCTCCCAGTTATCTGGTTCTTTACAGTGGACAGCAGGATTTCCTCTGTTCCTAACAACAAGGGCAAATTTATCCAGCGACGGGTGATGAGTTGGCACACATCCCAAACCATGTCAGAAAACTTTGTCCCATTAGCTGTCAGGCTGAGAGGGGCTCCTGGGGCAATGTCACCAGCAAGCCCATGTTTTGGCTGGCTGAAATATGCCAAACTGGCCAGAAGAACCCCTTGGAGGAGACAGACTCTCCAGGTCAGAGTGGGATTTCAGCATCCAGCTCTGCACCTTGTTTAACAAAAGCCAAAAGCAACAAAGATGGGCAGCGTGCCGTGGTCATGGCCTCACCACCACAGAGGAGCAGCACTGCAGGTAGGATCAATGGTCCTGTCCCCTTGCCATGTCTATTGTGCCGTGCTGCAGCCATTCTCTGAGCAGTGACACAGCCCAGCAATTTCAATCATCGTGCAAGTGTGGATGTCCACACAAGGACACAGCATCCCCCCAGCTCCCACCTCATTTTATTTTGCTGCATCATGGCCAATGAACACTCCTGCTGTCAGTTCCTTGAGCACCTGAGGCAACCAGGATTTAACCAAGGCGGCAGGCTGCTGGTCTCTAAATCTGTGCTGTTCCTTCACCCAGCATTTATCTGCAGCAGCATCACAATCACTGCTGCAAAGTTCAGGGTGGCCTCTTGCAGAGTGGGAGGAGAAGGTGGATTATCATTCCGTCTCGGTTCCCAGCTGCTGGAACAAATCTTGAAGGAATTTCCAGCTGTTTGTGAGTTTAATGTGTGAAAAAGCCTGCCCCAGCTCTGCCCCATGCTGAGCATTTTGCCCATATTTGCATCCTACCAAAAGGAACAGAAGGGGGCCTCCATGTCAGTGAAGCTGTGCTTGGAAAGCTGGCCTGAGCCACCTGGCCTGTCTTCAGGGTGTGTTAACAAAAAAAAGACCACGCGGTGATTCCAACCAGGGCTAAAGCTCCCACTACATGGGTGCAGACCCCAGATGACTTTCCCTGAAGGGCTCAAATCCAAGTACTGTCTCACTTTTCTTCCTTACCATGTATTTTCTCCAGGGTAGTCATTTGAGCAGTTACTACAAAATTAAAGATTTTGCTTACCGCAAGTGGGAGCCCAAAATTTTCTGAGGCATTGGGGTGCCAAGGGCACTAGGAAACATTTTTAGGCAAACACTTGTTTAGCATCTTTTCATTTAGGTGACCTTTTGATGAAAAGTTCCACAGAGGTGTATTTAAACACATTGTCAAGGTCCATTTAACATAGTCCAGCTAAGGCAGGAGCACAATGGCTTTCAATGTGATTTGAATTATTTTTACCACCTTTCCGGCAGGTGCCAACAACCAGTGCTTTTGTTAGTTAACAAATTTCTGCCGTATGAAGATTTCAAACTAGAAAAGTATTTTAACACCCACTAGAACCCATTTGGCTCTATTACGCAAAACCCTTTGAAAAACTGAGCATTTCCTTTGATGAACATGGAGGCACTGTTGCAGGGCACCAAACACAACACAAAGGAGCTTGAAGGCTGAGGCAATTTTGTGTAAGGAAAAAATCCCAAGTGCAGACATTACCCTTTTTTTCGAACAGCATAGCTGTTAGCACACTGCATAAGGAAGAGAAATCATTAAATTCAGTAGACTAGGGGTCATGTTTTAGAATGTGTGTTTGTGTTGAATTCAGTAGCAACTTCAGTAATAAGGTGGACTTAGAAAGTTGCAGCAGCCCAAGCAGTGGACAGAAACCCATGTCCTACAGGATTGCGCACTTACGGAGATATCTGCCTAAACTGCTGGCTCAAAGCAGCAGGACAAGCAAAAAGAAGAAGCATGACATTTTTACCATGCTGTGGCTTAAGCCAAACTTTTTGTCTTGCACCATCTGCTATTTTTTGGGGAGGGAATTAACATCTTTATGAACACACATTACAGAAAAAGTGCCAGAAACAGAAATGTGCTCACAAAAACAGAGGAAGGTCCATTTTGGATGCTGCAGGGCTGGCCCTGGGACTTAGGAGGGGAAATGGGAATGAGTTTTATGATCCTTACAGGTTGCCCCTACCCTGCGGTACTTCTTTCTTTTCAGCATAGAATAGTATTTTCAAAAATACACTTGCAAACTGCTGCTTCTCCAGCCTGTAACACAACTACCCCTTGCCGACCTCCTGACATTGCTTCAGCCCACCTTACTACGCTGGTCTGAGGTGCAGGTCCCTCCTCCTTCCGCCATCCTCTCTGCACCCTGGCTTTGCCCCTGGGGGGAGGCAGGCAAATAGTTATCTGCCAGCCCCCCCCCTCCCCATCACTGTTACACTTTCCACAGGGTCATGCTATTGCCACCGCCTCATGACTGCAGATTGAAAAAGCATCTCAAAGCCTGAAGGTGTTAGTGCAGTCGCTACCCAGAGCTCCCATCCCAGATCGGCTGGGGATCCTGAAACTCCATGGGGCTTCCAGAGAGAAGCAAATATTAACGCTCCCAAAATCACAAGGGTCCCAAGGGGCAGCAGGATGACCAAAGTCGTGCCTGACAGAAGCTCGCTCCTGTGCATACCAGTCCGGTGTCACGTGGCTTTCCCTGGTACGTGACTCTCCAGCCAAAATGAGGATGCAGAGAAGAGATTGTTCTGTCTGCTGTGGCAGCAGTGGCTATTTTCCCATTGAAAAGAAAATTTCTTCCTATGTACAGAAAAAGGAAACAATAAAACCGTGTGTACAATAACAAATAACAATATTATTCGCTGTAAATTGGCTGAGATTAGTAGCTTGGTATGAAGTTCTCAGATCGCAGAAACTGACTCTTAGAGTGAATAGCTTTTAAATCAATTATATATGGATGGATATTAATAAAGCTATAGCAATGGGCTGAAAGA
The DNA here is from genome assembly GCF_028858705.1 of Grus americana. Classification (NCBI taxonomy): domain Eukaryota; kingdom Metazoa; phylum Chordata; class Aves; order Gruiformes; family Gruidae; genus Grus; species Grus americana. Next base: position 53,664,503 of record NC_072891.1, read on the forward strand.
GTGCACACACAAACACTTAATCCTAATTCAGAACACACACATGCTGCCAGCTCTCTCTATTTCCTACTCTATGTCTTTTGATTGCAAAAGCCACATTATGATCTCTTCCAACTCTAGGTATCTTAATTTGGAAATAATCGCTTCAAAATATGTTAACGCTTTAAGCATCCCACACAGAACTGATTGCTCTGAGATCTCCATTATTCTTTTTAGCATAGTGAATGCACACTTAATATTTCCTAATAGTTACTAAGAAGCTTAAGGCAGAAAAGGCTTCTAAAATAACTCATGCTATTTTAAGAGGATCCAATTTAAACAAGTGCCAGCTAAAATATTTCTGGATTGAAAAGTTTTCTGTAGTAACTTGCAAATGCAAAATCAGTCATCAGGACAGTTCTAGCTACCATCTCTCTTGTCACAGATCTATACTTCTGTCCAGTTAAAAATTCCTAGTTTGAAAATAGGAAGGTGTGGGCTGAGCACTGATTTTTATCCAAACATTTTAAAAACATGTTCATGTTTTTAAACCACAGCTTACAGGCAAGGTCAAAGAATTAGTCTATCCAGGAGTTAGTAGAAGGCTTCCTCCAGCAGCTGCTGGGGGAAATGGAGCTATAGCTTCTGAACACAGGATTGCTGGTCAGCATCCTGCCAGTGCAAGTTCAGGCCTATCATGGTCAAACTCAGCCTTCTCCGTGGACCTCACAGACCCCGGGTAAGGTTGCAGCATCCCAGATAAGTGCATTTGCAAGTTCAATACTGGAAGACCCAATGCACCTACTCTTTTTCATTCTGGCTCCTCTTTTAAATTCCCACTGCAAAGCACACAAAAGCTTCTTTGTAGTGAAAAAGGAGGAAAATGTGGACCTGGACACAAAAAGAAGGTGAAAACTTGATGTCAGGCGTGCAGATGACAAATCTGTTGGGTTGTTTTGTTGTTTTGTTTCCAAACAGTGCATTTGAAAGTAAGGCTGCAGATCTCAGCCTCTATGTGTGTTCTTGAGCACCTGCCTTTCAGCAGGTGGTTTCCAGACTCCAGGCTCTCACCACAGCTTCCTGTAACACTGTGTCCACTGAAGTCAAAGAGTCTGTGATAAAGAAGTATGGACGTCCAGATATGAAAGGTATGAATCATATGCTTAAATGCTCAGGCAGGCAGGGAAAGGTGGCACATCCTCTTCGGACGCACTGCCACCACAGGCTCTCCTGCCCGTGCTGCTGCTGGTCTGGGCCAGGGACACAGCAGCCCTTGCACAGCATGTCCAGGTCCCGGGCCACAGGCATGTGCTTCTGAACAACTTGGGGGTCAGGTCCCCTCACACACCAGCTTGCCCTGTCCCTGCACTACTCCCCAAACTCCTCTGCCCCTTTTTTCATAGCTTAATCTTTCTATTTAGCTGCTTTACTCCCAGCACCAAATATTGGTCCCCCTGGGGCAGAGGATGAACTTTGCAAGTGGAAGCAGCAGATTGAATTGCCTTTGTCAAGAAGCAAACAGGGAATAACAGCTGCTTTAGCCCCAAAGAAGTGGCTGTCAAGAAGCAGCAGTCCCTTTCTGGAGAAGCCAAGGCTGTACAGGTCTCCAGTGCAACATTAGCTGTCATAGAGCAGAGCCCAGCACACAGGAAGATTTGAATCACACCTTGATGCTAGAAACTCAGCAAGATCAATCCCACTAGGGATGGAGGAGCCACAGCAGAGCAGCAGAACACTGAATTTCGAGCTTGCACCCACACGCATCACTTGTTCTTCTGGCTCAGCTGGACAGACAGAGCACAAGCTACCACGGAAGTTCATACATTGCTGCTTTAAATAGCAGCTAATCCCCAAAGTCCACAAACTCAACAGAAAGCTGCCTGAGGAAAAGCATTCAACAGCCTGCAAATCCCAAATTAATTCATTCTGATCGCTGCTGCCAAATTATCTCAAGTGGATTAATGGCAGCAGATAGCAGACAACTAAATGTAAGGGCTGGTTTTCAGTTTGTCATTCAGTTCACCAGAAGACATCTCAGTATGAGCTCCATGCAGGGAGCTCCGGCTACTCAGACCCTGAAGCAGCCTTTGTCAGACAGGAGGCCAGGGGCAGGGGCCCCGATTCAGCAATGTGTGTGGGCATGTGCCCCCTTTCAAGAACACAATGAAAACCCACTGAAATCAGCCTGTGGAGAGACCTCACTGACCCAGAGCAGTTTTACACCCCACTCCAGCAGATGCTGCAGCTGCTCACCCTTGTGTAGTTGCAGTGCGGCTGCCCCAGCATAAGCACCAAAACCTGGCCTTGGCCATCCACATCTGCAGAGGCTGGCCTTCTCACCAAGGATCTCAGAAGGTCCCATGACCTGCCTGCCACGTTCAAGCTAAATTGCACAGCACTATGTGAGGTCCCTGGGATAGATCGTCGTGAAACGTAAGCAACAGTGACCTCCAGGCAGCATCACAGATAGGAGGTTTCTATCTTCCCTCACAACCCACCTATGCCAAAACTTCCCACTCTCAAAAATAAAATCTCCCAAACCAACACTTACTCACCTGGGAAAACAGTAGTGGCTTTCTGTAGTGCAGAAGCCAGCTGCAGAAATTAAGAGCTCCCCATCTGCCATTTCAGTTGGGAAGTCTTGTCCCTTGGCACCCGTGGAGTCCTCGAGGCAATGTCCCCATTGACTCACCTCATTGACTGATCTCCAGAGAGCAGCATGCCCAGCAGCCCCCTGCCCACTAGACTAGATGCTGGAGGTCTGTGTGCACCTTCAGATAGCTTTGTTTTTAACAGGCCACAAGCCTGTTGTAGCTCTGTGCTGCTTTTCTTTCAGGCTTTCCCTCCAGACCAGACATAACCCTGCTCACTCCACACAGAGAAAAATTTTTGTCTTTTCTTCACAAATTGTATTTGAGGTCATGAAAACACCTGGTCTTGAGGTCAGGAAAGTCCTCAGCAGTTGGAAGAAACCATTGAAATGTCACCTGTCACACACCAGAGGAGCAGACACACCAGAGGAATCCCTCATGTCTAGACACTTACATGAACATGGACGTTCACAAGTCTGGACGGGACTGCTGAGCCCTACCTCAAGGGACACCAGTCTTGAAGGACACCAGTCGAAAGCTCCCCGCAGAGCTGCAGGGATTGCAGAGCCCTTCTCTCCTGCATGTCAAATGGGAGGGAGATGTTTTCAGTGCTTTGTCCAGCCCATCTGCGGTGAAGCAAGCTGGCTTCTACCACAAGCCCTTGCAGAAGGCCACACATCAGGAGACATCATTAGTCAGGGTTTCTGGAAGGTTGCACACCTTTTCCTTTGGCTTCCCCCCCCACACTTTTACCACTGGTGCTTCCCTCACATGGATGTCCGTTGTGTACACATGCATACAAGAACTTGCCTGATTTTTACCTTAGCTAACAAAATTTGTTCTCTCCCCGTGCAAGCCTTGCCTCATTTCTCTCAATCACAGGACAAGAAGTCATGTCCTTTCCAGATCTGACCTGCAAAGACTGTCCCTGTGCACATGGACGTCTTGCCTGGATTCCTGCAGATCACACTACGAGTTGTGCTGAGGACAACTCTCCTTGATTTCCCACGAAGCTCTTCAGCTTGCATAAGACATGTAAATATTTATAGCATGCAGAAGAAGACAGCTTACTAACTGGTGGGGAGGGACCTCAGCTCCAATGGACACTCAGCTGCTTCATACGAAGGAGAAAAGAGTCAACAGAAGACGGTAAAAACATATACCAGTGATGCTGGGGTAAGTACTCCTGAGTGCCTGGGAGCTGGAGGGTGTCACACAACTGTCCCCTTTTCTTCTTCATGTTGAGTGCTCCAATCAGAGGGGTCTGGAGAAAGAGCTACCATTGCCACTTCTCAGCCCCTTTTTGTGACTCATCTCCAAGTTCTCCACTTCACCTCCAACCATAAAATCAATGTGGCAAATTCAGCCTGAATTGGGGAAGCTGAGCATGGCTAGAAGCTCATTTTCCTGTGAATACATTACTCAGACATGGCAGAAGAGAGTATAGGCTAACTCTTCACTTTCTATCCTCATGCCTCTTCCTGCAGGACCAGAGCCTGGACTAGCTATGGTTGCCTGGCAGCAGCATGCCACCAGCCTCATCAGTTACCAAACTCAAATATTGAGTTTTCCTGAGTGTTGTCTCACGTGACAGACCATAGTTGTGAAGAAACATGCAGAAGAGGCTGAGTATGATCTCTGTCATTTAATTTACTGGAACAGGATCCCAGACATTCCCCCCACACCCCAGGTGTGTACATACCAAGGCAGTAATTGCCATGTGGAGGTAGAGGCACAAGAGTACTATCTAAAAGTGCTTTTCCCTCTCTTGAAACCTAGCTGGGTTTCTTTCACCATAGCTATGTGAAATGCAGGAGATGGACAAACATATACACAGAAAGGCATGCACAAAGATGTGAGATGCACCCTGAAAGAGGCACAGGACAGTGGTATTTCCACAAGCTGGCTTGTGTGCAGCTGAGTAGCGCAGGGACTCAGCAGCTGCAGTAGATATAGCAAGAGAGAGTAGAAGATGTATGGGAGGTAGAAGGGTTGTCAAATAAATAGGCAAAACAAGCAAATAAACATGCTGTCTTCCACTTGCAGAGATCTTGCATATTCTTGCAAGAGGCCATGTCCAGAAAAGAAGGGGTTTCCCAGGTATAATACACCTTTGTAGATTGCTATGGTTTTTCTTTCACCAGCAAAACCTTCTCTTTTTAAAGCAAAGAATTTCCCAGCCACTTTCAAGTATTTCAGCTTTGTTCTTCTTAAAACAAGCTTCCCTCCTCCTTTCACAAACTGTGCGAGGGCCTTTCCTCAGACGTTACCTTCAGGGTGCAAGCAACTCAGGGAAGTAAGGGCCATGAAAGGATTGTTTTCTAAAACTTTCATACATGAAAAAGGAAATTGTTTTGTACTATCAACTCTAGCAATGCTCAGGGCATTATGTCTATGGATATTTGTATATTACATTTACAGCTTTCCCAACCCCTCCCTGTTTTTCATAGAATCATAGGAAGATTTAGGCTGTAAGGGACCTTTAAAGATCATGTAGTCCAACATACCTACAATGAGAAGGGACATCTTCAACTCGATCAGGTTGCTCAGAGCTCCATCCAATCTGACCTTGAAAGTTTCTTGGAATGGAGCATCTACTGCCTCTCTGGGCAACCTGTTCCAGTGCCTCACCACCCTCATTGTGAGATTTCTTCCTTATATCTAGTCTGGATCTACCCTCTTTCAGTTTAAACCCATTACCCCTTGTCCTATCACTACACCCCCTGATAAACAGTCCCTCACCAGCTTTCCTGTAGGACCCCTTCAGGTACCGGAAGGCTGTAATTAGATCTCCCCAGAGCCTTCTCTTCTCCAGGCTGAACAACCTCAACTCTCTCAGCCTATCTTCATAGAAAAGGTGTTCCATCCCTCTGATCATTTTTGTAGCCCTCCTCTGGACCCTCTCCAACAGGTCCATGTTCTTCTTGTATAGTTTTTCTACCTCCACTACATCAAGAAACAGTGGTCTGAACACATCTGTAGCTGTGAGGATGACCATGACAGGATCCCATGAAGTGCTGGGTAGTCAGCAACCCAGGCTAAAGATTAATAGGCAACACAAAACACTATGGGATCACAGCACCCTAAGCTTGTAATGTGAGGTGCCGCTCATGAGAAAACATGCAATGTAGAACAGAATGAATGTTCCTCAAAATAGAGAGGAAGCGTGCTCAGTCAAAGCAGGCAGTTTGAGTTGGTAACTCTTATAAATGTTACTGCTCTTCAAACTGATCTAATTTTCCAGCACCGCTCATCCCGTCTAGCCTATCTTTCCAACCCTCCTTTTACTTTCTTGGTATTTCAGTTCAGGAACACAGTCGAGTGAAGCCAGTCAGAACAACCCCTCTACAAACACCTTGAAAACAGATTTCAACATAACTTTTTCATGTTACCACCAGTAAGTTGAAGGATCACTGCCTGACAGTGTATACACACATTTCCCAGTCTTCCTTTCTTTTTCCTCAGTTTGTCTTCCTGGTGTTTTCTATGACCCATCTGGCTACTTCCATCTGATTCCAAACACTCCATCCACATCGCTTTTCTACCTCCACCTGTCCTCACCAGTCCTTCTTCTTCTCTCCTGCCAAGCCTCTCCCTCCAATGACCAGTACTGCTCAAGGATGAGATGCTGTGTGCTTCTGCTGGTTTCAGTCTGCTAAAGGTGGACCCCAGCCTTGAACGCAAGAGTGGTTGGATGTCTGTGTCGTCCCTTGAGAGGGCTTTCTCCACATGCTTCAGCATTTGCAGGATTGGGATCTTTGATTCTCAGACCCTTGAGTCAGAGAATGCATCATTCTCTTTGCATGATCAACAGTACTTAAGGCAATTACACTCAGAAAATAATACTTAATATGCATATGCCTACATAAAAGCAGCATGACACTGACATTTCAAATGCAGAATTAAACTGATTTGGCTTTTATTTTCTAAGAGTACTTAAGACATTTTAAACAATACAGCATCAGACAAGCAAAAGATTTCAATTATGGGAACTGGAAATGATTTGCAAGCTAGGGCTCTCTTGGCAGTGTGAGCAAAACTCCCCTGATTTCAGTGGGAATGGAGCAAGGACATTAAACAATAATGTTAAAAAGCCCATTCTGGGCAAACAGCATCTTTAGAGGTTTTTTGGGGGATGATACATATAACAAAATCTAATTGATCTGATTAAAAGAGTCCAGCATTTTGAGTTAAGCATCCAACAGCAGGTGAAACACTTCCAGAGAAGTGACACTTGCTCTGTATTCAGATAAGGCATTTTCAAACCATTGCATATAAAAATACGAACTAATTATAATCTTTGCATCAAAGAGGAAAACTGCCCAATCTCTGTGCTTTTGTTTCAGCTAATCTACGTTCACTGCATTCTTCATGCAAATGAACACATTTGTTGCAAATGGACTAAAATTACTTTGCTAATTATCTAGCATTTTATCACCAGAATTTCAGGATTTAAATAGCTAGTTTGTGCTATACCTGTCTGCTAGCTATGGTATAGTACATGGTATCATAGAGTCATAGAATGGTTTGGCTTGGAAGGGACCTTAAAGATCATCTAGTTCCAAACCCCCTGCCATGGGCAGGGACACCCTCCACTAGACCAGGTTGCCCAAAGCCTCATCCAACCTGGCCTTGAACACTTCCAGGGATGGGGCATCCACAACTTCTCTGGGCAACCTGTGCCAGTACCTCACCACCCTCACAGTAAAACATTTCTTCCTAATATCTAATCTAAATCTACTGTCCTTTAGCTTAAACCCATTACCTCTTGTCCTTTCACTACACTCCCTGATAAACAGTCCCTCTCCAGCTTTCCTGTAGGCCCCCTTCAGGTACTGGAAGGCCACAATTAGATCTCCCCAGAGCCTTCTCTTCTCCAGGCTGAACAATCCCAACTCTCTCAGCCTGTCCTCACAGGAGAGGTGCTGACAAAGATGTCAAACACTGCTGGTCCCAATACCAACCCCCGAGGAATGCCACTCATCTCTGATCTCCACTTGGACATTGAGCCGTAGACCACAACTCTTTAAATGTGACCATCCAGCCAGTATACTTTTGGTATCATTGTGTTGGCTCTACCAAATTCACCATAGGTCAAGTGAGCAAGGTCTATACAGAGCTTTTTCAGGGGATGCAGAAGACTGATCTTTCTTTAACTGTGTGTCTGTGCTGATCTGCAAACTAGGAGAGTACTGTGTGTCCTTTCTGGTAGCAGACAGCCCCCAGGTGCTTCCCCACACCATTTTGTGGAGGGGAAGAAGCTTTCACCCCCAAGTCATAGTCCAAGTCACAGGCAGGCTGTGTGGCATTTCTGGCTCCCTTTCTGTTGAGGTGAGAGTCTGATGCAGCCAGTTTCACATACACTGACAGATGCCACAATGTGGAGAAGGATGGAAAGGGTGTCTCATTTCTACCCTGCAATTGTACCCAGGAGCCAAACCAGACAACAGCTGTCTGGACTTCACCACAAGGATGCTAAGGCAGATCTGCAGGTGTTGACCATGGTCTGAGGTCAGAAGCCTACGTCAAAAGCCCAGTAATACTCTACTAATGAGGCACATTTTCCAGGTGTCTCCAGCTACTATGAATAAGAAAGAACTTGTAGGAACTTCTTCAGTATGCATTTAAAGAAAGCTATTCCAGGACCAGGGGAAATAGCAAAGCCTGCTTTCAACATCCATCCTTTGCCCAAAGCATACCTGCATGGACTGGTCAGACAGGTGTTTTTACGTGGACTGGACACTAGCTAAGTCCTGACTGCCCAGTTTTTAGTGGAGGCATGCCCTGAGATTCTTGTCCATGACACATTGCTGATGCTTAGCAGAGAGATGTGGGAACTCAGGTTATCCTAAGACCTCTGCCTTGCTCCATGTTTGGTTGAAACAGGTCAGCAGTATGAATATGGTCACAGATATTTTGTTTCCTTACGTCCCCTTTCTCTCCAACCAGTAAAAGTCTCTCCAAGTAGGATGTTGAGATGAAAACATACTGGAAGTCAGCTGTTGTGAGCTTATGTGTAGGTGAACCATTGGTCCCAGTCAGAGAACTGTCTTGATTTTGTGGGCTTTTTTTCCCTGGGGTTTTCATAAAATGGCTTCATTTTGGCCTGCTCAGAGATGCTGCAGGTGTTACAAGGGCAGATGGGATCTCTCCCCCTGGCCCTGCCCACCCTGCAGAAACTACCCCACAACAGGAAAATTCCTGCCACTTGCCTCCCATAACTCTTATTTTGTTTTGCCCCTGTACCTCCCTCACACCACTCTGCCTTCCCTGAAGTGCTCTTCCCATCCCACCTGGGACTCAGCCCTCTACTGAAAGCCTCAGGAAGGAGCCCCAGTGCCCTCACAGGACTTCCCCAGACACCCCTCCGCACACCCAGACCTGAAGACCATGGAGCTTCTAACCACCCCACAGGGACCTGCTTCTGGGAAGCCAAATAGGCGAGTGAGAGGAGAGTGACTCTCCACATATTAACCTTTAACATGCTTCACACATGAGGCTGTGCTGTGTAAACCAAAGCTGTCTCCCATGCTGCTGTTCACTGAAGGATTTATCACATGCAGGCATCTTGGTGCAAGTGCCTACACGAAGTGCTGTGGTCTCCTCGGCACTACGCACGTGTTCACCTCCCGTGGCGTATCTCCACAGGCTAGCCCAGTAAGTTTATGGGAAAGCGGGAGGGAAGCCTAGGATTTCTGTGCTGCAGCATACTGCTAGCAGGATTAAATAGGCAACACTGGACACTTTCTGTCAACACCCACAGTAGGTATGTGTGAACACCAGTGAACTGCAAACTGAACTCACCTGTAAGATAAGAGGTCTGCACACCAGCAACCAGAGCATGGCTGCAAACCTCTGGGGTTCTCCTGTCTGGGCGCCAGCAGCAGGGGGGGCCAATGGAATTTTTGCCAGGTGTTGGATAAACTATCTACGCAAATACCTGTGTAGGTATATGTGTGTGTTCCTTGAATACTGATCAGCTGGGCAGCAGGATCAGGCTGTCAGTGCTGCTCACCATCCCCCTTGCTGCCCACTGGAGCTCCAGAGCTGTTCCCCAGCCCATGGGCCCCATCCTGCACCACTACCAGTCTCTTGCCCTGAGCCAGGGTAGAACTCGGTATTTGCCCAGGCTGTACTTCATTTCTCCAGTCTTCCAAGGTGCCTCCAAAGGGTAGCCCTCCCCTCCAGTTGGTACCATCTCCAGACTTACCCTGGTCTTGCCATCCTTTCATCCAGCTAAGAAAGATCTTAAATTGCCTTGCCCTAGCATTGCCCCCCAGGGACACCACTGGTCACCAGCCAACCATGGGACCTCAGACCACTGAAGACAACCCTCAGAGCCCAGTGATCCAGTCCACCTTCAAGCCCACTGATACATAGTTCACCATTTGGGCAGCAAGTACACCATGCTGAAGGCCTTGCTAAAGTCAAGTTGTCCAATATCCAGTGTTCTTCCTTTCTCCACAGAGTCTGTCATCTCTTCAGAAAAGGCATTCAGGCACCAATGGGCCAGGCACAAGTTGTCCTGGTGAATCCCTCTTAGTCATTTCCCCTCCATCCAGTTCCTGGGAAACAGTCTCTCTCTCCATCATCTTTCTGGGGACTGAGGAGAGGTGATGGCATAATTCCCTAGACCTTCCTTGCACTTCTGGAAGATGGTGCAATGCTAGCCTCATCAACATCCCCCCATCACAGCCTTTCACAGTTAGACAGAGTAGCCTAGAATGAGATCAGCCAGCTCCCTCTCCTGCCCCACTGATCAGTGGGACCATAGTTTTTTTCCCCTCCCTGTGCTGCTGAAACATTCAGGGAAGCCTTTGTTATTCAGAAGCCCTTCACGGCAACTTGCATCTGTGACCCCTGTTCCTGTGACTGTGCAGTTGTGGAGATAAATCTTGTTTAACTTGCAAATACTTTACATGACGAATTCAAAAAACTGCCCTGACCTTTACAGACAGCACCATAGAGGAGCAGTGGCTTAGCATGCATTCATAGACTCATAGAACCATAGAATCATAGAATAATTTGGGTTAGAAGGGACCTCAAAGATCATCTAGTTCCAACCCCTTGCCATGGCCAGGGACACCCTCCACTAGACCACGTTGCCCAAAGCCCCATCCAACCTGGCCTTAAACACTTCCAGGGATGGGGCATCCACAACTTCTCTGGGCAACCTGTTCCAGTGCCTCACCACCCTCACAGTAAAGAATTTCTTCCGAACATCTAATCTAAATCGACCCTCCTTCAGCTTGAACCCATTACCCCTTGTCCTATCACTACCCGCCCTTGTAAACAGTCTCTCTCCACCTTTCCTGTAGGCCCCTTCAGGTACTGAAAGCTGCAATTAGATCTCCCCGGAGTCTTCTCTTCTCCAGGCTGAACAATCCCAACTCTCTCAGCCTGTCCTCACAGGAGAGGTGCTCCAGCCCTCTGATCAACTTTGTGGCCCTCCTCTGGACTCGTTCCAACAGCTCCATGTCTCTCCTGTACTGGGAACCCCAGAGCTGGACACAGTTCTCCAGGTGGGGTCTCACAAGAGCAGTGTAGAGGGGCAGGATCACCTCCCTCGACCTGCTGGTCACACCTCTTTTGATGCAGCCCAGGGCACGGTTGGCTTTCTGGGCTGCAAGCGCACACTGCCGGCTTGTGTTGAGCTTCTCATCCACCAACACCCCCAAGGCCTTCTCCTCAGGGCTGATCTCAATCCATTCTCCACCCAGCCTGTAGTTGTGCTTGGGATTGCGCCGACCCACGTGCAGAGCCTTGCACTTGACCTCATTGAATTTCATGTGGTTTGCACAGACCCACCTCTCCAGCCTGTCAAGGTCCCTCTGGATGGCATCCCCTCCCTCCAGCATTTGACCACACTACACAGCTTGACGTTGTCAGCAAACTTGCTGAGGGTGCGCTCGATCCCACTGTCCACGTCACCAACAAAGATGTGAAACAGTGCTGGTCCCAATACCGACCCCCGAGGAACCCCACTTGTCACTGGCCTCCACTTGAACATCGAGCTGTTGACCACAACTCTTTGAGTGCGACCATCCAGCCAACTCCTTATCCACTGAGTGGTCCATCCATCAAATCCCTGTCTCTCCAATTTAGGGATAAGGATGTCGTGCGGGACAGTGTCAAATGCTTTGCACAAGTCCAGGTAGATGACATCTGTCACTCTTCCCTTGTCCACCAATGCTGTAACCCCACTGCAGAAGGCCACCAAATTTGTTAGACATGATTTGGCCTTAGTGAAACCACGTTGGCTGTCACCAATCACCTCCTTATTTTCGATGTGCTTGAACATAGTCTCCAGGAGGATCTGCTCCATGACCTTGCTGGGCACAGAGGTGAGACTGCCTGGCCTCTAGATACCCTGGTCTTCATTTTTTCCCTTTTTAAAAATTGGGGTGATGATTCCCCTTTTGCAGTCAGCAGGAACTTCACCAGACTGCCAGGACTTCTCAAACATGATGGCGAGTGGCCTGGCCACTTCATCCACCAGTTCCCTCAGGACCTGCGGAAGAGTCTCATCAGGTCCCATGGACTTGTGCACCTTCAAGTTCCTTAAATATTCTCGAACCTGAGCTTCTGCTACGGTGGGTGGTCCTTCATTCTCCCAGTCCCTGCCTTTTCCTTCTCAGGTTTGGGTGGCATGGCTTGAGCCCTTGCCGGTGAAGACTGAGGCAAAAAAGTCATTGAGTACCTCAGCCTTCTCCATATCCCAGGTAACCAGGTCTCCTGTTTCATTCCAGAGTGGGCCCACATTTTCCCTCATCTTCCTTTTGTCACTGACATACCTATAGAAGCTTTTCTTGTTGCTCTTTACGTCCCTGGCCAGATTTAATTCTATCAGGGCTTTAGCTTTCCTAACCTGATCCCTGGCAGCTTGGACAATTTCTCTGTATTCCTCCCAGACTACCTGCCCTTGCTTCCACCCTCTGTAGGCTTCCGTTTTGTGTTTGACTATGCCCAGGAGCTCCTTGTTCATCCACGCAGGCCTCCTGGCGTTTTTGCCTGACTTCCTCTTTGCTGGGATGCATCGCTCCTGAGCTTGGAGTAGGTGACCCGTGAATACTAGCCAGCTGTCTTGGGCCCCTCTTCCCTCCAGGGCTTTGTCTCAAGGTATTCTACCAAGCAGGTCCCTGAAGAGGCCAAAGTCTGCTCTCCTGAAGTCCAGGGTAGTGAGCTTGCTGTGTGCCCTCCTCGCTGCCCTGAGGATCTTGAATTCCACTATTTCATGGTCACTGCAGCCAAGGCTGCCCTTGAGCTTCACATTGCCCACCAGCCCCTCCTTGTTGGTGAGAACAAGGTCCAGCATGGCACCTCTCCTTGTTGGCTCCTCTATCACATGGAGAAGGAAGCATTCCACCAATGCATTCCAGGAACCTCCTGGATTGCTTACACTCTGCTGTGTTGAAGTCCCCCCATGAGTACCAGAGCTTGTGAACTGAGACTGCTCCTATCAGTCTATAGAGGGCGTTATCTGCTCAGTCTTCCTGGTCAGGTAGGCTGTCGCAGACCCCCACTATAATGTCCCCTGTCCCTGCCCTCCCTTTAATTCTGACCCATAGGCTCTCAGTCGGCTCCTCATCCATCCCCAGGTGGAGCTCCATGCACTCCAGCTGGTCACTGACATGGAGGGTGACACCCCCTCCTTGTCTCCCCTGCCTGTCCTTCCTAAAGAGCCCGTGTCCTTCCATCCCAATGCTCCAGTCATAGCAGCCATCCTACCACATCTCCATGATGCCAATGAGATCATAGCCCTGCAGGCATGAGCACATCTCTAACTCCTCTTGTTTGTTCCCCATGCTACGTGTGTTTGCATAGAGGTATTTCAGTTGGGCCCCCATTGAGGCTGGCTGGCTGACTGGCTGGAATTCCTTTGAGGTGTTTCACCTGTGTTTCCCTGTCGGTTCCTATTATCTCAGGAGCCCCTCACTCATCTCCTCTAAGCTTCAAGTGTGCTGCAGTGTCCTGCACATCTCTGAGCAACAGGCTGAGGGCTCTCACTGGCACCCCATCTCTCCAACCTTGGCATGTCATTCCACAACTTGTTGCAGGCAAGCCTGATGTTATTCCCCCTGATGTTATTTAAAGCCTAGTTTAAAGCTCTGTCAATGAGCCCCGCAAGCTCCTGGGCAAAGACTCTCTTTCCCCTTTGAGAGAGGTGAATCCCATCTGACTGACACCAGCAAGCCTGATGCTGTGTAGGTCACCTCTTTATCAAAAAACCCAAAATTGTGGTGGGGATACCAGCCACAGAGCCATGTATTGATAGTCTGATTCCATCTGTTTCTCCCAATGTCAGTGCCCGCAACTGGAAGGAGAGGGGAAAAATAACCTGTGCACCAGATTCCCTCACCAACCAAGGCCCTGAAGTCTCTTTTGTCGCTCTTGGACTATGTGTTGCAGCTTCATCACCACCCACAGGGAGGAGCAGTAGTGGGTAACAGTCAGAGGGCCGTACCAGGCTGGGGAGTTTCCTAGTGATGTCCTTAACGCAGGGCCCAGGGAGGCAGCAGACTTCCCCAAGAGGAGGGTCTGCCTGGCATACCAGACCCTCGGTTCCCCTCAGAAGGGAGTCACCTACAACTATAATCTGCCTTTCCTTCCTTGTGGAGGTGGTCATGATACAGGAGGAGGGCCTTTCTGACCTTGGTGACAGCCCTGGTGTAGATAGACCATCATCCACATCATCCATTGACTGGCCTTCCACATCCAGAGCCTCATACCTGTTGTACAGAGGCACCTGGGAAAGTGATGTGGGCAAGAAGGAGGTTCGCCTGCCACCCCAAGCATGGACTTGCCTCCATTCACTCCTTTCCTTTAAACTACTGCCTTCATCCTGGCAGGGGGAGGATACAGGGCCCCTTCATATTGGGTTTTGTCTGGTGGCCATCCCTGTTTCTGTATCAGGGAAGGCTGAGAACGCTCCACCAGTCTATCTCTCTCTCACCCTCCCTGATGCTCCTTAACCTGTCCACTTCCTCTCATAGCTTTGTCACCAGGCTGAACAGATTGTCCACCTGGTCACCCCTCACACAGCCATTCTCACCACTGCCATCCATTCCCAGTGACAGGCTCTGGCACTCCCTGCAGCCTGAGACCTGGGGGGCTGCATGTTTTCCTGGGAGCTCTGTCTGGGTTGCCACATCCATTCTGTCGAGCGCAGAGGACAGAGCTTTCTGCCAGGTGGGTACCACAGCTAAGCTCCTTCCAAGAGGGTGGTGACCATCAACTGAACTTGCCTCTTGAGCTGGTAGGGTGACTAGGCTCTTCCTGCACACCCTCCCTGCGCAAACTGCTGCGCCATGCACTGCTTGCCCGCTCCGTTCGCAGTCTCCTGGTTGCTGACGCTCCCCAAGCTTTTTATAGGTGTGGGGTGGCAACCATGGCTCTGGCAATGCCTGGCCATGTCAGCATCTCCTGCAAGAGCTGCCAGGTCTCTCCACTCCCCTGGTGTTTCCCAGCCTCAGGAAAACTCCCTGTGTGCCACGACCTGCCACGCCGCTGCGGATCAGGCCAGCAGCAGAGCAGCTCCCCTCAGCAACTGCTGGACACAGCACAAGTCCCAGCACAAACAAGCCTGTGCTATGACCCTCTGGCATCCTGAGCACATGACCTTCTCTGCATCATGTACAAAAAGTTCAACACATCCATTTCAGTGTGTAGCACACAGGTCACCTGCACAGGACACACCAGTTCATCTGCAGTGCATGGACTCTACATCTATCAGAGGAAGCTATAGTCCACTGTTAACTGGCAGAACCTGGCTCTGACCTGCAGCAAAGGTGTTGAGTGGAAAAATTTACCATGTGTCAAAACTTTGCCCAAACACAACATCCCTGCTCAGAATGCATTCAAGAAGCAGTCTGTGCCTGTGCACATGGTTCTCCTGAGGAAGCTGCAGCCCAGGCTAATACCATGCTGGAGCAGGGACCACAGAGGACTTGGACAGAAGGAACTGGTATGCTCAGAGTGGCAGAAACCATCCCACGTACCATTCCTGCGTCCCACATTGTTTGTCTTCTTCTCTGAGGGTTTGGGGTACCTGAATGTGACAAGGGGTATTGGGATGAGGAGGGAAGACGAGCAGCTAACTACTGAGATGAGAATTTGCATTCAGGCATTTGCTTTCTCTGTACACTCAGATCAACTGCCAAAACTTCGTGCTGATTTAAAATGAAATGGTTTTTACATAATTCCCCAGTTCAAGTCTGTTTGCCTGCAGCAAGAACCAACTATTTCTTCACTGCCTCAGCTTTACATTGCTGTATCCCAAAAGCTGATGAAGTTAAAATGTTATTTCATTTGCCTACACCCAAAGAAAAAGGGTGAAAAAGAATAAAAATGGCAGTTTGAACTTGAAAGCACCATGTTTCCTTGAGGTATCACCAAACTCGTGTTAGACCGCATCTCTGTCTTGAGCCAAGTTCGTCCTTCTTCCTTCCTTTCCTAGTCTTGAAGACCTAAATAACAGAGTTTTCCCAAGCCATTTATTTTCTCTTGGATTCACTCTGGACATCTTTCAACTTCAGAGGAGAAAGGGGACACTATGATTTTTTAACTAAGTAATCTGAAGAAACACAACCTTAATACACACACAATAGTTTTGATCCCACTCTTTGATAAAATGTCCAAGGGGTACACTAGATGCAAAAAATATCAGAAGGAAGGAATAAGAGACCTTGAGAATTTCACGTCACATTCTTTTAGGATTCTGTACCCCAGACGCAACTTCCCCTCCACCCCTTCCAGTAGCACCCTTTCTATCTGAGTCAAATCTCTTATAAACATATTCTGTATGAACATTAGGGAGGATTGCTTAGGAATTAACCAAGTAAGTAAACAGAGATGATGTCGATAACCCCCATATAGTTGCTAGGCAACAGGTAAGGAGAAAAAATACTGAGAATGATGAAAATGGTAAATGTGTACACCATTCACAAATACAAACTGGTTTAAATATTCCATAATTTGCAGTGAAAAAACAATTTATTAAAAGTATTTAACTTTAAAACTTCCAACAGGTGACAGTGAATGACATTAAGATCCAGCAGTCTCTTCTCCAGGTGAACAGCAATACATGGCCAGGATACTGAAAAGTTTGTTGGTTTACAGTTGAAAAAAATTTCATTGTGAGTGATCAAGATTACCTAATATTAATGTATAAACCCTAAAGGCCTACTTCTTGAGATTTGCTCTATCTGAAACCTGAGATGAAAAGTGTATCAGTGGTCCTAACAAATGTGGTGTCAGCTACATAGCGCTTAAAAGCTTTTTATTTTCAGATTTATAACAAAAGTTAAAAGTTCCCTGTATGCTTCCCTTCTGCTACACCTCTAATATATTTAGATTAAATCCTATTGGCTGCTAACATGGACAAAAATACGAGGCAAGAAAACCCATATAAAGAATACTGATACGCAGAATACTCATCAATGTATATCTTCCTGACATAAACAAGGAAAACAACATTGTTAGGAATTAATTATAGCGCATTCATAGTGAAGTGGGTAGACAGGTCACTAGGGGGGAGGTGATGCAAATACACTTTTTATTTTGCTGGTAACTTAGCCCATTAAATTATTTTCCTGCTCAGGGCTCATAACTCTCTACCCTAGCGTGGAAAACATGATCGAATGTTCAGCGCAGCTGCCACCAACCTGATTTAACATTTATACATTAATAAAAAGAAACACAACATTTGAGCAGTTCATGGAGTCCACAGAAGATTCATTACTTTGTTAGTCCATTAGTGTTTCTTATCCAGTGCCTGAAGTGCAGATCGAAATCCAATCCATTACAGATAGTGATTGCAGTCATCTTACAAAGAAAATACTGCCTTTAAATAGAAATGCTGCCTATGCAAAATAAACAAACAAATCTCTTACCTAAGATATTTGTACAATAATTTGATAATTTAATAATAATTTCAATGCACAGGCTAGAAACAAAACAGAAAAACCCCCAAGGCTAATGAATATAAGATCTTGTGAACAGCAACATCCGGCATATCTTTAGGATTCTGTAGTCTAAGAAGGTAAAAAAATTGTATGTGCAAAAGACTTTTTCAGTGCCCCTGAAGCACTGGTCTGTATTTATATTAAGATGTACATTTTTAAATTCATTTCATGTAATATTGCCATTCTGTTATTTGGAGAACGCTATAATGACAGCTACAGAACAAAAGTTATCCATGAAAAAAGAGTTTATTTCAATTCAACATTTTTAAAGCAAACTCAGTTTTAAAACAGGACAGGCCCTTCAAATCCTGATCTTGACTAAAATAAACAAGGTTAATCTTCAAATTCTGCACAATTTAAAGTCATTATTTTCCTTTCTTCCATTCCAGCGACACACTGGACATTACAACACAGAACTGCATACTGCGCACTTATTTTCAGTCTTGCACTTTGTGAGAGTGGTTCTGATCCATGGCTGTGAAGAACAGGCAGATAGCGGCTGTGATGAACACATGCACTCCCTCATAAAGTAGTTTCGGCGAGAAGACGCTCCATATGAACAGGTGGTAACGCAGACCGGTTATGAAAACAATGTAGATGGCAACTGGAATTGAATGCATTAGAGCATAGCAGAAACAGCCATGACCCACTGCTGCTGAATTCCTGGTAACAAAAACAGAGGAGTTCATTCTCAGGCAAACTTAGTAAAGACATCTGAGTTCCTCCACTCTTTGGCTTTATTTCACAACACAAAGAACACTCACAGATCTCCACTTTGTGTTAGAAAACATTATTGGTGCAACAATTTAACTAATAAAGCTTGTCCTTATCACCTCTATAAAACCTATGATGTGTAAGTATGTTAAGCGTAAGCATAGCAACTGTCACCGTAATAAAGGCATCCAGGAGTTCACCTCAAACTGAGAAGTTTCTGTGCTTTAATATACTTTGTTCTAATTGTTAAAGTCTCCATTAAGCAGTTTCAAGATAGCTTTGTCTGTTGGCCTTCCAGTGCCTTTCCACAGAATCTGGATGGTAAGAGGCAGAGAAGAAAGACTTCAGCACTCTTCACAAAGCTGCCTAACCTGTACAATGGATAATCAGCTGGAGTCTGCTCCCCTTGTAAAGGGCATAAAACCTGCCAGAGTACACTGCTGCCCACAGCCAGTAACATGGTACAAAGTGACATGAAAATTGTGCTATTAGAAAACTTCGCAAAGCTAGTGAACATAACGTTCTCCAGAGAATACCATATTCTTCGGCTTACAAGAGCATTACATTGCACTGCTGTCACAGCAGCTTAGCTCAGCTGGGCCCACTGTATTGCAAGAAACCTCTGCCCCGTATCTAATCTATGTGGTCCAAATCTGCCACACCGAGGTATTCTGGTGGGTGACAGGAGTCAGAAGAAAATGGAAGTGAAAGGGTTTTCTGCACTTTGATTGCTCTCCCTCCCCTGAGATGCCAACTCACAGCAATGATGCTGGGTTGGCACGTGCCCACTTTCCCCAAACCACGTCTGCAGAAACTAACTTGCACAGATGCTTACCTGTACAGACAAGAGGAAGGAATAAAGCTATTTCACTGGAATAATAAGCAGAACATTTTCCTCTCCCCATCAAAATATTTTACATCATCCATTCCCGAAAGAACACATTGGTAAAAAGCAGAAATTATTTACACTGAAATCCTGATCTGAGGATCTGTTCTGCTCCTCTTGGTTTTTAATTCTGATCTTGTTCCAAGTAATAAAAATTTGACTAGCACTTCTGTGAGATGTAAATTAGTCACTTATGACTAAGTAAGCTACAGAATGCAGTATTTTACATAAGCCATTAACTTATTATTCTTTAAGTCAAAATAATTAGGATACAGTCCTGTTTTCCAACAAAGTCAAGAGCAAAATTCCCAAAGCTTTCAGTGGAAGGAAGAACAGGTCATGAAAGCAGAGTTGAAAAATCAGCTAAGAACAGCAGGTGCGAATGACTGCAAAACATCGTTCAGTTCACAAAAAACTATTTCCCTCGCTGCTTAGCCAAGGAAACTGTGACTTGGGAGTGAACTAGGCTGCTCTCTGCTTCTGCGTAACTATCTTAGTCTTCAGTGAGCTTGTGTAAATAACCAGCTTTATGTTTAATAACTGATTTTGTTGACATGGATTAAACAAACTGCAGTTCACTCAGTCTTAGCTGTTTTCATGCTGATACGACTAAAAACAGTATTTGTAGTAGTTAGATGATATAACTGAATAAACACAGGAAATGGGTTTCGAGTCGGATAGGCAAACGGGCAGTTTTTAAACAATTTTCTGGAGTAAAAAAATGCACTTGATAGACCAGCTAGATGAAGGCTATCAGTGGCTGTGGCTATCACACTTATTAAGTTCAGTGATGGGATTTTCAAGGGAATCGTAAAGAGAAAAATGAGAGTGTTCACAAACTTAAACATGCAGGTCTTTCAAGAGCTCTGCATTTTAAATTTAAATTTCAGTTCATACCTTTTTCCCTAGTTTGTGCTCACCTAACAACACATTTAGTAACCTATACTGAGAAAGCTCCTAATCGTAAATTAATGGTGTTAAAAATTTTAAAAATGGCTACTTTTTTAATTATGAAAAAAATGGTTGGAAGATTATTTTGAATCAAATCTCTGTTTGCTCACTTCTTTGGCTCAAAAAATTAAGTAGACATAATATTTTAAATTCTTGGATTTTATACTGGAATGAGAGCACACAGTAATCTTTACTACTAACATTTAAATTCTGCATTTTCATATTATAATTACTAGCAAAGAAACCCCAAGTCAATATGTAAATGGTATAACTCTTTCTGTATTCTGATATAGTAAAAACGATGAACCATTTTCTGCCTATATAATACCTTTACTTTCAAAAGGTCTCAGCACTCACTTCATCTCTCAACAAAACATAGACACCTACCTGCAGAAGGAAATCTTGGGCAGTTTCACAGTATAATGCAGCAGTGCAATTTAGAGAAGGCAACAGAAGCACGCTGTATCCACAAAGTTAAACTGTTAGTGGGGTTCAAGAGCAGGATAATTCGGTTTACTTTGGAGCTGGCATAAGAGTTCACACACGTGTTGTTGCGGAAACAGCACTGGAATGACTGAGCACAAGCAGTTAGACCTCTCTGATGCTAAGGCAACGACCCACTTCTTTAAGCACAGCACCATTCTTTCCTCTTGCTTCTGCCAGGCACCCAATTTGCTGAATAGCTAAGAATAATGACTTTGTGCTCTCCTTCTGCTCATTCTGCACAGAGTGACCACAGGGTACAGGGCTTTGCCAGGCCACAAGGAACACAGTGGCCAGGGATCAGGCTGCTGCTGCTAACGTGACCACGAAAATCCAGGTGGTTCAGCTAGTTCCAAAAGAAGTCACCAGGCGAGTACAGAAAGCTGGCTGTGGTGTACCACTCAGGTACCCTACCATTTATGAGCTGGATCAGCCAGTAATGAATAACCTTGCAACCCCTCAGTGCTGTTTCAATGAAAACAACAGAAGACTACAGGACATATCAAAAGCATCAAGCTGTAACTGCTCCATACTGAACTGCCTCTGCAGCAGTTAATGCCTTTTCTTATTTAAAGGAGAACAGGAATAGAGGGATGTAAACTGTACACACTACCTCCATGTTCTGACAGATCCAGCCCAATATTAAGGCCTCAGCATAATGCAGGAGTTAAAAAAAAAAAAAAAAAGGTACCCAGCCTCTAATACTGAGCTCTTTTAGCAAGTTAGCTTCTGGGGACTTTAATGAGAAATCCCAATGTGTTAAGGATGGCAAAGCATATCCAAACTTCATGCGAGATTGATGCTGAAGATTGCTAGATCCAGAAAAAAACAATGCCTTCAGAGACATTTGAAGCAAAGAACACTATAGATTCACAACACTGTACACGCCATACATAGACTGCAAACATTAAGTGTAGTCTAGAGCACATACTGGCCTTCAACAAAACCCCTCTCTTTTAATTGAATATTTAACACATAGAAAAATCTGGCCAAGAAATTGTGCTATTAATAGGTTTTCTGCTTCCTTGGATCTCCTAAATCCTAATTGCCAATGTTTTGTCAACAAATCTTTCACCTCTCAATCTGTCTCTAAGGTGCTATTAAAATGGGTAATACAAGATTTGTAAAATGAAAGAATTAGGATGCCAAAAATATGAAAGAAAACCAACTCTTTTATTGTGAAAGCATGTCTCCCAGTTATATAGAATACTTGGCAGATGGTTTCACACGTTTTGTAGTTTAAAAATTAAGCAAAAAAACCTCCACAGACAGCCCTACAAATACCTCCACAAGGAATTTTAAAATACACTGCTTTACATTGTTTCAACCCTTGTTCTAACCCACCACATTAAATAAACATTTTAGAAATATGCAAGCATATGAGTGGGGAATACCCCGGGACTGTAATTTTTCTGGGATTGGGGAAGGGGGTCATGTCTGGAGGGTTTCAGTATGAAATGTGCTGAATCTGTTCAATTAAAGATATCCTCCAGCATTTCTACCCTTCTAGCTCCTCTTTTCTAACTGAATATCACTGCCTAAATTACCTCTTATTTGGGATACTGAATTTGCATATTTGAAGGCAATTTTACTGTATTAACATTTTTTACTGTATTAGTGGCACTTGTCTTTCTAGGCTTTCTGCAGTTTCAGTTTGCAAGATCTCCCTGTTTAGTGCTCTCTGAAGAACAGTTGGCACTTTGTTAATCTGTCCGGTGTATATTAATAAAGGGTTGCAGTCAGAATCAAACCCTGTACCACTCTAAGTGTCTGTCTGTGACATCTTAGACTATCTGCGATCTATAAGAAATTCCTCTGATCTAAGCAAATATCAATTAGTTTAGCAGCAAGAACAAATTTGCTATGTCTCTCCCACATGCCCTACTCTCACCTAGTATAATTCTTACAGTGCTATCTTAGATTATAGCATATAATCCTGCATTATCATGGAAAAACACTTTATATTTTTAGCAGATCCAAGGGAATCAAGAGTCCTTTAGAAATTTACATCATCAACTCTGGTACAGACTATCAATCAGAACAGCATTAATTCTATAGAGTCACAATTTTTGACAGCAAACCCTATCAATGGGCAGATGTCAAAAAGGGCAGTTGCCAGCAAGCTAAAAAGATTATCAAGTATATTTTACAACCACGGAAATGAAGGAACTGGGGGATGACCATTGATTTTCCTGTGCATCCTCTTTTCCAGTAAGAAAGGTGGAGAAGCTACAACTAGCTGAAC
The DNA here is from genome assembly GCF_028858705.1 of Grus americana. Lineage (NCBI taxonomy): Eukaryota > Metazoa > Chordata > Aves > Gruiformes > Gruidae > Grus > Grus americana. Next base: position 53,687,312 of record NC_072891.1, read on the forward strand.
AAGGTCAAGCACCTGTGGCAGTATGTTACAGTGGACTGAGGTTATGTATGGACTGCAGTACAGGGCTCAGCAGGTTCTCAGAAAGACTGAGCTCTAAAAGGCTATTAAGACCCGAAACTTCAATTCTCTTCATTTCAGCATCAAAAGCAAGAAAAATAGGATCATATCGATGGTTTTGCCTGTTTTCACTGCTGGCATAATCAGTTGTGCTGGGAGCTTCCTGTCAGAAAGAGAGGTAGTGTCAGTCACCTAGCAAAGGTAACTTTTCTCATTGGCATCCACTACTTGCTAACCTGCTTAGAACAGAGTTCTATCTAAAACACATAGCATGTATCAATTAAGTTTCAGGTTCCTTTTTCCCTTCTTCAGTCAGGCTTGGCCCCTGATAATAGTTCCTAGACTGGATACTTACCAAAGATTTGTATTAGATTGCAAGTAGGAATCAAATTATGCTGGCATTGGGCCAGAAGGTCTGAACAGCCACTCTGAATGGCTATGGTCATCAATTAACTGCTATGGCAAGAAATCAACTGTAGATTTAGTAAAGACTTCTAAAAATCTTGGCAACCTAATTGGAAAGACGTCCACTAGATCCAATTCATCCCCTGCATATGCTCTTCTACCTGAACACTGATCCTGTGGCAATCAGCTTACAAAGGACTGGAAACTCTCTGCTTTTCAGCTTCACTTGATCAGTCCTCACCTTCCCCTACAGAAATGAGAAAACACTTCACAAGCTCAAACATCCGTTTCTATTTCAGGACTGCAGGCAAAGAGATAGCTAAACTGTACTCTCAGCAACATGGTCATGTAATTTCTAGGTTTCTTCACCACAAAGAAGGTATTCCTTTTCAGTAGGTATCCCTGACTCGGGAAACCAGCTTTCTCCATGTAAGCTACAATGGATATTGAGGAGTTCCAGCCATTCTTCAAAGACAGGATTTGCATGAATTTGAGCTGCTTGATATGTTTTTCCTCACTACTTCTGTGGCAGGCCATACTGGTATATATGCAGTGACTGTTCCTGCCTGTTATCACTGTCTCAAGCTTTCCCATAAGTCTGTGTTCAGGTTAATCCTTAGCACGTTTTAGTCTGCTCAGCTCCAAGAAAACAAAAAAAGTAAAATCAGTCTATTCCTGTTGACACAGGCCCAGACTTTACAGCAACAAGAGATAACCAAATCACTGACATTTCTAACAAGCAAAACACAAATCATAATTATTTCAAAGCCCAGCATTAGTCAATTTTCTGCAAGTATTCTTCCAAAATCCACTTAGCACTTCTGATGACTTCTGGCAGAAAAAAGCCTGAAGAATTTCACATCAGCATCACACACGCATGGAATAACAAGGAAACTTATAGTTTGATTTTCTGTTAAGGTGCATCTACAGGCTTTCCTGCCCACCTTTGTAAACAAATAGCTCTTCGTTGTCTTAGCTAAAGATATAAAGAAAAATTGCATCCGACAACTGTTCTGGACAGGAAGGCTCTACAGAGACTTAAAATAGACTGTTACCATGTTATTTAATTAAATTCAAACTTATTGGTTTAGAATATAGCAGTCTAACTGAACAGTGTCACAAGGCATTTCTAGAGATGTGAGGCAGAAATTAGTTAACTAATGGGTAGGAAATTAAGTATTGGTAGGAAACTGGCCAACAAGGCCACACTCAGCAGGTGGTGATCAATGGTTTTTACTTAGGTTGGCAGCCTGTCACAAGTAGGGTCCCCCAGGGATTGACAGTGGGCCCAAATCTGTTCAACATCTTCATAAATGATCTGGATGATAAGATTGAAAGCACCCTCACCAAGTTTGCTGATGACACTAATCTGGGTGGTGACGTAGACATGTCAGAAGGGAAAGCCATCTTACTGAGAGACCTGGACAGGCTGGAAGAGTGGACTTGCAAGAACTGTATGAATTTTAACAAACACAAGTATGAAGTCCTGCACCTGGGACAGAATAACCAAAGGCCCAGTATAGGCTAGGATCTATGAAGCTGGGGAGCAGCCTTGCTGAAAGGGACCTGGGGATGCTGGTGGACAACCAGCTGAACGTGAGCCAGCAGAGCGCTGCAGCAGCAACAAAGATAAATCAGGTCCTGGGCTGAGTCCGCAGGGACATTACTAGCAGACACAGAGATGTGATCATCCCACTCTTCTCAGTGCTTGTCAGGCCACACCTCCAGTACTGTGTTCAGTTCTGGTCCCCACAATTCCAAAAATATGCAGACAGACTGCAGAGGGTCCAAAGGAGCACCAGAGATGATCAAAGGGCTGGAGAACCTGCCCTACAAGGTAAGACTGTAGGAGCTTGGTCTCTTCTCCCTGGAGAAGAGAAGCCTCAGAGATAACTCACTACAGCATTCCAGTACTTAAAGCATGGCTACAAAGAGGGCAGAGGTGCTCTCTTCACTAGGTACCACACAGAGAAGACAAGAGGCCATGGGTACAAGTTGCACTGGGAGAGGTTTCATCTCAGTATAAGAAAGGCATTTTTTTACAGTGAAAACAATCAATCACTAGAACAATCTCCCCAGGGATGTGGTAGAGTCCCCATCAATGGAGGATTTCAAGACGCAACTGGACAGGATACTAGATGATCTCAGTGAGGCTCCCTTTTCCATGAAAGGCTGGACCAAATGATCTTTCGAGGTCATCTCCAACCTAGGATGTGCTATGCTTCTGTGAAGCAATGCTCGCTCTTTTGTACTGAGACCAGAGCCAGTTCTTTCTTGTATTTTTCCATTACAGTAACTATTTTTAAACTTGTGACTTAACTAAAGTAACAGCTCTCTCCTCAAATTACTCCTGCCACCCCAATAACATACACGTTTGAGAAGAACTTGTGCACTTCAAGAAAAGGTGTGAGAAGACAGAAAAATCTTGGATAAATGCAGAAGGACAGTATCCTATGTACAGTCCTATCCACAGCTACCAGAAACAAGAAGTTAGCTTATGCTGGCCACAGAACAGCGGACAGAAAATTAATGGTGAAAAAGAAAAAGAAAAAAAAAACAACAAAAAACCTGCAAGTAAGAACAGTAAGACAATGCCATTAACAGCAAAAAGGTTACATCTAGAAACATTTCTAGTTTGTAAGCAAAAGTCTACAAATATGGTCCTCACTTTCCAGAAGTGTCCCATTGAACGGCCCTGCTCCTGCTTGAGCAGTAATGTAAACCACTGAGAACCCAGCATCATCATGCAGCCCTTACTAATTGTAAAGAAGAAAGTAAGAGAAAGGCAGTGTGAATGAGAAGACAGGGTGTGACTACAGGGAACAAGCAGGGCAGAAAAAGGGAGAGAGAGAAGGGCAGAGACAGGAAGAGAGAAAACACAGGAGAAAGAGGGAGAGATGGATAGAGATGGAGACACAGAGAGAGGGGGAAAGAGAGCACATGGGGAGAGGAAGAAAGAGAAAGGGAGAGAAAGGGAGAGACAAAAGGAGAGAAACAGAGCAAGAAAGAAAGGGGAGGGGTAAGAGCCAAAAAGGGAGAGACATGGAGAGATAGAAAGGAAGCCTGAAGAGAGAGACACACACAAAGGAAGGAAGGGAGAGGAGGGGCAGGAAAGAACAGGAAAAAGAAAAAGGCAGGGGGCTTTATGGAGAAAGGAGTGTGAAAGGGAAGAGGAGAAAAGAGGAAAGAGAGATTAAGGGTGTGGAGGGAAAAAGAGAGAAAAGGGGCGACAGAGTGACAGGGAAGGGAAAAGACAGAAGGGGATGGGGGGAGAGAGAGAGCAATGGGGAGAGAGAGTCAAAGAGACTGAGAGAGAAATTGAAAGAGATAAAGAGAGATTGACCAAAAAGGCAAGGAAAAGGGAAAAGGAGAAAGAGAAGGATGAGAAAGAGAGAAAAGGAGAAAGGGGAGGAGGGAGAAAGGGGGAAGACAGAAAGACAATGGTATGGAAAGAGAGCACAAGAAAGGGCAAGAGATCAAGAAAGGGGGGTAGAGTAGAGAAAGAACAAAGAGTACAGAGAAAGAGGGACAGAGAAGGGGGGAAAATGAGGAACAGAAAATTGACAAAGGCATAAGAGAGGAAAAGTGAGGGGGAGGGAGAGAGGGGAAAGCAAGAGAATGAGAGAGGAAAGGAGACAAAGAGGGCTAGTAATAGGGAGACATGAAAAGAGAGGGAATGGGGACAGGGTGAGAGAGACAAGGGGAGTGAGAAAGAAAAAGAGACAAGGGGAAGAGAGAGAAAAACAGAGTACGAAAAAGAGTGGGAAGGAGGAAAAGACAAAGGTGGAAAGAGAACGTGCATGAAGGAAACTGCATGTGCAAGGGAAACAGAGGGAAAGGGGAGAAGCTGGGCAAGTGAGAGCAGGAGGGGGAAGAGGGTTGGAGAGAGAAGGAGGGAAAAGAGCACACGTTGGCATGAGAGAGAGATGAGGTGGAGACAGAGACCAAGAAAGAAGGGAGCCCAGAGTAAGGGGAGAGAAGGAAAGAGTTAGGAAGGCAGAGAAAGAAAGTGAAAAGAACAAAAAAGAGTACAATGGGAGAGACAAGGACTGAGCAGAGGGTGGTGAGAGAGATGAGGGGACTGAGTGGGAATGAGAAGAGAGAACAGGATTGAGAGAGAGGAGAATACAGAAGAAGAGACAAAGGTGGAGTGAGACAGGAAAGGCAGAATGAAAGAGCAAGCGAGACAAAAATATAGGCAAAGGGAAAGAGAGCGAGAGGAGAGAGACTTGGAAAGGAACATGCAGGATAGAGAGACTTGAGTGAGAGGCAAGGAGACAGAAATAGAAGCAAAGAAAGCCAGAGCATGATTGAGAGAGAAAAAAGAGCAGAGAGAAAAGAGTGAGAGGGAAATAAAGCAAGTCAGGCAGAGGGAAAGAAAAGCAAAGGTAAGACAGCAAGCAAGAAGGAAAGAAGGAGAGAGTAAGAGCAAGCATGGACAGAGATTGACAGGGAGTGAACAAGAGAGAAAGATGCAGAAGCACAGAGGCAGACAGAAAGAGTGAGCATGAGGTAAAGACATCAAAAGGGACGCAGCAGGACAGATTCAGAATGACAAGGGAAGAAAGGGACTGCAGCAGGGATAGAGCGCGAGAATGAGAGGGCAGCAGGTGAGTGAAGAGAGTGAGCAAGGATGCAAAAGGCAGAGGTAAGGGCATTGAGGGATAGGGGAAAAGAGTAAGGAGGGAAGAGAACAGGAGAAAAGACAAAGGGGAAGTGTGACTTGGAAAGACTGATTAGGAGAGAAAGGGAAAGAAAATAATGGTGAGGGAAAGACAGGAACAGGTAAAGAGAGGCAGAGGTAAAAAGAGGAAAACACAGTGAATGGGAAAGAGCAAATGAGAGGGAAAGAGCACAAGCGAGCAGATGAGAGTGGCAGAGGGAACAACTGTGAGGAAAGGGAAGAGCAAGAGGAACAAAGAGCAACAGAGAGAGGAGAAGGGAAGATGACTAGCAGGAGAGAAGGAGCAAGAGAACAAGCAGTTTGCACAACAGTTTCTGGGTCGTCCTTTGGGAGCTTCTGGTAACAGGGTGCAGGAACACTGGGGGACTCCTGGGAATCCTCTGAGAAATTTGATGGTACATGCTTCTGCAAGGTAAGGACAAGGTAAGAGGAGCCACAGGGCTGTGGGCCTGAGGAAGCTTCAGCGGTTTCTGATGTGTTCAGCCAGCTGCCCTTGGCCCAGGGTGCCTGAAGCCTTTGTTACAGCTGCTGCCTGGTAAGAAAAGGTCAGGCACCTGTTTAACTGTAGGCCTAGAGCACAGCTAAGAGACAGCAATTTGTGCAGAAGCATTTGATGAATGGATCCTCATCTCAGTTCAGGCTAGCCTAAACATTCTCATCATGGTGGTGATGCACTAGAGCACATTCTCCAGCAGCTGTTGGAGCAGCTGTCCCAGACTGAGTTTTGGATAGCATATGCAGGCCTGCAAATCCCCAGCTGCAGGGATTGCACAGGGCCTCTCTGTAAGGCTTGCAGAGATGGTCGTCTTTCCTGCAGCAGATACGCTGTTGTTGAAGAGCTGTGTCACTAAGTCAAGGATTTATGGAAGTGAGCAGGCTTTGCAGCATCAGAGGGGATGAAAGAGAGACATGATCTTCTCAGAGACCCTATAGTTTCAAGGGCCCTCAACCCCAACTGCAGTGCAGACACAGGAAAACTCTGTCCCCAGCAGAATGGTAAGTGAAAACTCATGGAAGGCCAAGACTGAAAGACAGTGACTTCTGGCACCAAGAGGAAGGCTGCTGCTCCACCTGAAGGCTTTCAACTATGGAACAGGTTCACTGTCTTCAAAGCTGAGGAGGATCTGGGTGTGCTTTCGAGAGAGGTCATAAGTAAGGATTAAAGAACAGAGCAGTACAGTTGACATTGTAATGGATGTCTGTTATAGGCTTCCTGACAAGGAAGAACAAGTAGATGATACCTTCAGCAGATAGCTATAAGTAGCCTCATGTTTGCAGGCTGTGGTCCTCACAACATACTTCAACCACCCCAACATCTGCTGGAGGGAAAACACAGCAGGGCCTAAGCAATCCAGGAGGTTCCTGGAGAGCATCAATGACAACATCCTGACCCAATTGACCAAGAAGCCTATGACAAGAGGTGCTCTGCTGGACCTCATATTCACAACCAGGGAAGGACTTGTTGGGGTTGTGAAATTCAAAGGCAGCCTTGGCCGCAGTGACCATGAGATGGGGACTCCTGAGAGGAGAGAAGAGGGCAAAAAAGCAAGAGCACCACCCTTGACTTCAGGAAAACAGATTTTGGCCTCTCCATGGATCTGCTTCAAAATCCTATGGGATTTCAGCCAGTTTTCTTGGATGTCTTTTCCCTCCAGGCTGATATTTGAGGATCACCTCCTACAAGCCTAAGAGCAGTTCATCCCAGTGAGCAGGAATTCAAGCACAAATGCCTGGAGGCCTGCATGGATGAACAAGGACCTCCTGGCAAAAGTCAAACATGAAAAGGAAGCATACAGAAGGTGGAAGCAGGGACAGATAACCTGGAAGGAATAGAGAGACATGGTCCAAGCATACAGAGATGTAGTTAGATGGATTCACCACAGGGAAGTCATACTTGACGAACCTGATAATCTTCCACAATGAAACGGTTGACTTGGTAGATGAGGGGAGAGCAGTGGATATAGGTTATCTAGACTTCAGTAAGGCTTTTGACACTGTCTCCCATAAGATCTTCATAGAGACATAGTAAGTGTGGGCTGGAAAAGCAGACAGTGAGGGGGGATTGAAAATTGGCTTAATGGCCAAGCCCAGAGGGTGGTGAACAGTGGTACAAAGTCTAGGTGGAGGCCAGTGACTAGCGCTGTAAGGATCAACACAGGGTACAATACTGATGAACATTTTTGTTAATGACCTGAATGATGGGGCAGAGTGCGCCCTCAGCAGTTTGTTAATAATACAAAACCAGGAGGAGAGGCTGGTACACCAGGAGGCTGCACTGGCATTCAGAGGGACCTCAACAGGCTGGAGAAACGGGCTAGCAGGAACCTCAAGAAGTTCAAAGGGTAGTGCAAAATCCTGCACCTGGGGAAGAACAACCCCATGCACCACTACATGCTTGGGCCACCCAGCTGGAAAGCAGCTTTGCAAAAAAGGACCTGGGGATCCTGGTAGACACCAAGTTGTCATGAACCAGCAACATGCTCTTGCGGCAGAGGCCAATGGTATCCTGGGCTGCATTAGAAGCAGTGTTGACAGCAGGTTGAGGAAGGCGATCCTTGCCCTCTATCCAGCACTGGTAAGGCCACACCTGGAATGCTGCGTCCAGTTCTGGGTTCTCCGCTACAGGAGAGATATAGAGCTACTAGAGAGTCCATGAAGGGCTATTAAGATGATGGACTAGGGCATTTCTCCGCTGAGGAAAGGCTGAGAAAGCTATGATTGTTTAGCCTTGAGAAGAGGAGGATCTTATCAAAGTATATAAATACGTGAAGGGAGGCTGCAAAGAAGATGGAGCCAGTGACTGATGCCCACTGACAGGACAAGAGGCAATGTGCACAAACACAGGAGGCTCCCTCTGAACATCAGAAAACACCTTTTTACTGAAGGATGACTGAGTACTGGCACAGGTTGCCCAGACAGTTTGTGGAGTGTCCATCGTTGGAGATATTCAAAGCCCTCTGAACCTCGGCAAGAGGTTCCAGGTAGCCCTGCTAGAGCAGGGGGACTGGACAAGATGACCTCCAGAGGTCCTTTCTAACCTCAACCATTCTGTGATTCTGTGAAGCAGGTTTGAGAATGAAAGGAAAGGAACAAGAGGGAAAGAGGGGGTCAGGGCAGAGAGGCAGAGGGAAAGAAAGCAATTGAGAGAGAAAGAGGCAGAAGGAAAGAGCACAAGGGAAAGGGATTGTGTGTCAAAAGAAGCAATCAAGATTGAAAGACAGGAGCAGGAAAAGGTAGCTAGAGGGGGAAGGAGTGAGCCAGAATGGAAGACAGGCTGAAGAAAGAGCAAGCAAGAGATGAAAAGTGATCAGGACAGGGAGGAAAAGAGAGACAGAAAGGGAAAGAGATAGAAGGAAAGAGTGCAGGAGTGGAGGAAAGACAGCAATTGAGCAGGAAAGAGATAATAAGAGAAAGAGGCCAAGCAAGTGGGAAGGTTAAAATGGATGTGAAAGAAAATCAGGGGGAAAGATGGTGAGAAAGTGAGAAAGCAAGAGGTATAGAGACTGAAGGAAAGAGACAAAGCGAACACAAGGGAAGAGTGAGAGGTAAAACAAAGGGAGCAAGAGAGAATGAGATGCAGGCAAGAACAGCACACGCAAAAAACTGCATGAGAAGGAAAGTACAAGCAAGGGATAAAGCATGTGCAAGAGAGGGAGATTTGAACAAGGGAGAAAGAGTGTGTGACAGAATATGTACAGGAGAAAGAAGGAAAGCTCAAGAGATCAAAGAAGAGGGGAAAAAGCAAAAGAAAGAAAGCAGGAGAGCAAGATGAAAGGAGTTAAAGACTGAGAGGGAGAGAGTGAGCAAGAGAGAAATTGCAATAACAACAAAAGCACATATAAGTGTGGAAAACCATGCACAGGAGCAGGGGGAGGTGCATGCAAGAGAAGGGACTCACAAAGAGAGGAAAAGTCCATGAGAGCGAGATGGAAAGCTTGTGAGAGAAAAGGCACAGACAAGAAGGGGAGAGCCTGTGTATAAGGGGGAGCATGCAAGAGGGGGAAAGCATAACAGAGAAGGCAAGTGTGTGAGACTGAGAGCAACAGAGAACAATTGTGTGTTCACGAGAGAAGGAAAGAATGCTCAAGATAGGGAAAAAAAGGGAAAAGCAAGACAGAGGGAGGAAGCACATCTGCACATGGGAGAGGGAAAACACAAGACAGAGGTAAAGGCCACAACAGAGGGAGAAAAAGCACGTGACAGGGAGGGAAAGCAAAATTGCACATGAGGGAAAAGAGAAACTGGAGCAGAACATACAAGAGAGAGGGGACATGCCTGAGAAGACATGAACACACATGCAAGGAACTGTGGCAGAAAGAAAGAAGGAAAGTCTGTCACTGACAGACAGACAGAAACCACAAGATAGAGAGGGGAAGCAACAAGACAGTATCAAAGAGGGAAGGGGTGTGCAAGAGAACACACATGCAAGACAGAAAAGGAAAGTGTGCAAGAGAGAGAAAGCATTGGGGGGGGGGAGTAGGAAAGAGAGAGAAAGATAGAAAGCACATCAATGAGAAATGAAAAGCACAAGAGGCAGAGGAAAAGCACAAGACAGTAAGAAGGAAAAAGCATGCAAGAGAGGGAAAGAGAGTGCAAGGGGGAGAGAGATGGAAATGCCCCTCAAAAAGGGAAAGAGGACAACACCACTCAAGAGTGAGCAAGCAAGGAAAAACATGAACAGGTGAGATAAGTAAAGCATGCAGTTCAGAGGGAAACCATGAGAGAGGGACAGTGTGAGCAATGAAGAGACATCATGAGTGGGGGGCACACATAAGGGAGGTAAAGCTCAAGACTCCAAGAATGATGAAAGAGCAAAAGAGCACCAAGAAAAGAATGACAGAGTGAAAAGTGCACAAGAGAGAAAACTTGTGTGAGAAGGAAAGCAAAAGAGAGAGAGACATAAGAAAAAAGGCACATGAGATTGGGAAAGTATGGAAGACAAAAAGCACAGGAGAGGGAAAGGTGCAAGCATGAGAGTGGAAAAGCATGCAAGAGAAGGCGGGAAAGTTTGAGAAATTAAGACGGGGAAGGAGCAAGAGAGAAGGAACGAGATGGTGAGAGTAAAACAGAGAGGGAAACTGCAAGGGAGAGGGAAAGTGCATGAGACAGGAAAAACACACATGAGAGGAAAAGCACACAGTAAAAAAAGTGTGAGAGCAGGAAAACCTGCAAAAGCATGAGAGCAAGAAAGATTGAGAGAGCAAACGCACAAGAGAGGAAAAGGACATGAAAGAGCAGAAGTACATGGTGGGGTGGGCATGCAGGTGAGAAACCACATGTAAGAGGGAAAGAACATGTGGGAGAGAGAGTGAGCATGTATATGCAAGAAAGAGGAAAAGCATGAGTGAGCATGAGAGGAAACATGTGGCAGCATACTCACAACAAAGGGAAAACGTGTGCAAGGAAGTATGTGAGAGATGAAAAGCCCAAGAACAGGAAAGCACATGTGAGATAGAGACGAAGTGCACAAAACAGCAGAAGATTGTGTGCGAGAGAGAAAGCATGAGTGGCAAAGGGAGAGAGGGGAGGTGTACACATGACAGAAGAAGGCCATATGCTAGACAGAGAGGAAAACATGCTAGAGAGAAAGGGAGAATGTGCAAGACAGAGGGAAAGCATGAGAGAGGTGAAGAACAAAAAAGAGGTAGAGAAAAACTGAGAGAGAAAGAGAGGGAAAGCATGTCTGCAAGAGTGTCGAACAGCATTGCAAAGCATGAGACAGCGTGTGGGAAAGTGCTGCAAGACAGAGGGGAAGAGTGCATGACAAGGAAAACAAGAGAAAAAAACTGAATGCAAGGAAAAGAAGCCCCAGAACTCAAGAAAAAGGCAAACACAGAAAAGTAAGACAGCATGAGGGAACAAGCAAAGGAGTAAGACGGAAAGCATAAGATGGAGTGAAAAAGCGTGCAAAGAGGAAAAGCGCACATTAGAATTCTTAAGAGCTAAAGCACAAGAGCGAGTGTGTACTGGGTCTGTCTGGGATGGAGTTAACTTTATTCATAGCAGCTTGTATGCTGCTGTGTTTTGGATTTGTGATGAAAAGAGTGTTGATAACACACCGATGTTTTAGTTATTGCTGAACACTGTTTGCATATCATCAAGGCCTTCTCAGTTTCTCAAGCTGCTCGCCCAGTAAGTTGTCTGGGGGTGTGCAAGAAGTTGGAAGGGGACACAGCCAGGACAGCTGACCCCAACCGACCAATGGGATATCCTGTATGATGCGCTCAGCAATAACAGCTGGGGGGGAAAAGGAGGAAGGGGGAATGCTTCTGGTTACGCTGTGTCTTCCCAAGTAACCATTATGCATGCTGAGGCCCTGCTTTCCAGGAAAGTGGCTAAACAAACCTCTGCCTACCGATGGGAAGCAGTGAACAAATTCCTTATTTTGCTTTGCTTGCACACGCAGCTTTGCTTCACTTACTAACCTGTCTCTATCTCAATCCTTCAGTATCCTCACGTTTGCCCTTCTGATTCTCTCTCCCATTCCACTGGGAGGGGAGCAAACAAATGGCTGTGTCATACTTAACTGTGGACTGGGGTTAACCCACAACAGAGGGAAAGTGCATGAGAGAGGGAGAGCCTACACACAACAGAAAAGGATGAGAGAGTCTGAAACATGCAAGAGAGAGAAAGTACAAGCAAGAAAGAAAGCATACAACAGATATGGAAATGGCATGCACGAGAGAGTATGAACACACATTGGGGGGACAGCATGCGAGAAAGAGGAAGAATCAAAGAAAAAGCATGAGAAAGTGTGACAGAGGGAAGGAAAGAGTGCACAAGAGGTGAAATTGCATGACAGAGACACAAAAAGCCCCAGACAGCTAGAAGCAGTGTGCAAGAGAGAGAACATGCACAAGAGAGAGGGTAAGCCCTCACATGCAAGAAAGAGGAAAAGGGCACAACAGAGGGGAAGCACAAGAAGGAGAAAAGGGAAAAGTGCATGCAAGAGAATGGGACAGTGTACATGTGCAAGAGAGAGCAAATGCCCAAGATTAACGGAAAGAATATACAAGAGAGGGACACTAGACAGAATCTATAAGGAAAGCAGACACATGAGAGGTAAAACAGAGCATGCGTGAGAGAGGAGGAAGTCATGCAAGATAAAGTGTCTGCAAGCGGTAAACATGAGATACAAGGAAAGCCTGATACAGAGGAAGTGTGCAAGATAGGAGGGAAAAGTGAGAGTGTTAGCAAAATAAAGTGCAAGGGAGACAGAACACAAGAAAAAGAGAGAAAAGCACATGTAAGATATGTGAAGTGCCGAGGAAAGTGCAGACAGCAGGAAAACAGGCAAGGGAGAAAAGGAAAGCATGATGAGAGAGAGAGAAAGCACTTGTGATAAAGCATGTGACAAAGAAAGGGTAAAGCATGTGCTTAAGAGAAAGAAAGCAAAGGAGAAAGACAGGAAAAGTGCAGCCATGAGAGAGGGATGATGAAAGAGAGAGAGGAAGTGCACCAGGGAGGAAGGGAAAGCACACACAATAAAGGAACAGTGTATGACAGAGAAGTAATGCAGAAGAGAGAGAGGGAAAGAGAAATCAAAGAACTGAAAAGCGTGAAGAGTGTCCAAGGGTGAGAGGGACAGATGTATGAGACAGAGGTAAAGCATGTAAGAGAGGGAAGGAAACCTTGCATGATAGGCACGAAGAGAAAGCATGCAAGAGGGAGGGAAAGAGTATGAGAGTGCCAAGTTCAACCAAGAAGGGAAGTATTTGAGAGGGAGAGTAGGCACAAGAGGGGAACATATGTTAAACGAGAGAGCTCAAGAGAGCATGAGAGTGAGAAACATTCACAGTAAAGATAGAGAAAGCTTGAGCAAACAAGAGGGAAAGTGCATATGAGAAAGTGAAAAAGCATATGAGAGAGAGGGGAAACATACATGATAAAGTAGGAAACTGTGACTGAAAGTCCATGAGGGAAAGACAAAAGCATAAGAGCGGGAAAGCATGCTGGAGACAGAAAGTAAATGAGGGAAGTGCACATATGAGAAAGCGAGAGAGAAAAAGAAAGGGAGCATGCACAAGAGAGCGGAAAGGTGCAACAGCGAGGGAGCAGAGCAGAGCAAGGGAAAGGTGTCAGAGAAGGGAAAGGTGTCAGAGAAGGGAAAGGCATGCTAAAAAAGATGGAAAAACAAGAGATGTTCATTAGAGATGGAATGCGCACATGAAAGAGGGAAAGCATTTGACAGAACAGGAAAGTGCCACAAGTGAGAAAGAAAGCATGCAAGACAGCACAAGGGAGGGAGGAAAAGGGCTGCAAGAGGGACGGTAAGTGCCCAAAACAGTGAAAGTACAAACAAGAAACACAGAGGAAAAGCACAACCAATAGAGGGAAGATGCAAGAGTGTGAGAGTGGGAAAGCATGTAAGAGAGGGAAAGCACATGCAAAAGAGAGGAAACACATAACAGAGAGAGAAGGAAAGCATGCATGCAAGAGAGGGAAGACTTCAGAGATGAGGAAAAAACAATAGAATGTGAGGGAAAAGAGAGGGAAAGTGTATCCACACACAAGAGGGAAAAGTTAACAAGAGCAAGCAAGGAAAACTGGCATAGACAAAAGGAAAAGCACATGCAACAAACTAAAAGCATGCATGAGAGGGAAAGCACACTAGAAATTAAGAACATGCATGGAAAGGAAAGTGCGAGAAAAGGAGAGGGAGGGAAAGTGTGATAGAGGAACAGAGAGCATGAGCAAGAGAGAAGAGTGGAAGTGAAAGAGCAAGTGAAGGGGGGGAAGAGAGAGCGTGCATGAGGGAGGAAACATACAAGCAGGAGAGACTGGGAGACTGTTCAACAGAAAGAGAAACAACATGTGGTAAAGGGAAAATGAAGTACAGAAGAGAAACAAAATGTGTGAGAACCTAGAAGAAAAGGAAAAATGAGAGAGGGAATGCGCACATAAGAGAGGAAAAGGGTGCAGTAGAGATAGGAAAGAGCATATGCAGAAGACTAGGAGACACAGAAAGCATGCTAGAACGGGAAGCCATGTGAGGAAAGCATGAGAAAGCATGCAAGAAGATAAAAGAGGGGGAAGTGTGTGAAAGATAAAGGGGAAGCAAGAACAAGAGAGGGAAAGCACGAGCAAGAGGAAAAGTATACGAGGTGGGTGTGAGAAACAAAAAGTGCACGAGAGAGAGGGAGTGGGTGAGAGATACAGAGGAAAAAGCATGTGCACCAGAAAGAAGGAATTCATAGAATCATAGAATCACAGAATGATTTGGGTTGGAAGGGACCTTAAAGATCATCTAGTTCCAACCGCCCTGCCATGGGCAGCAACACCCTCCACTAGACCACATTGCCCAAAGCCCCATCCAACCTGGCCTTAAACACTTCCAGGGATGGGGCATCCACGACCTCTCTGGGCAACCTGTTCCAGTGCCTCACCACTCTAACAGTAAAGAATTTCTTCCTAACATCTAACCTAAATCTACCCTCCTTCAGCTTAAACCCATTACTCCTTGTCCTATCACTACCCGCCCTTGTAAACAGTCTCTCTCCACCTTTCCTGTAGGCCCCCTTCAGGTACTGGAAGCTGCAATTAGATCTCGCCGGAGTCTTCTCTTCTCCAGGCTGAACAACCCCAACTCTCTCAGCATGTCCTCATAGAAGAGGTGCTCCAGCCCTCTGATCAACTTTGTGGCCCTCCTCTGGACTCGTTCCAACAGCTCCATGTCTCTCCTGTACTGGGGCCCCCAGAGCTGGACGCAGTACTCCAGGTGGGCTCTCACAAGAGCAGAGTAGAGGGGCAGGATCACCTCCCTCGACCTGCTGGTCACACTTCTTTTGATGCAGCCCAGGACACGGTTGGCTTTCTGGGCTGCAAGCGCACATTGCCGGCTCATGTTGAGCTTCTCATCCACCAGCACCCCCAAGTCCTTCTCCTCAGGGCTGATCTCAATCCATTCTCCACCCAGCCTGTAGTTGTGCTTGAGATTGCCCTGACCCACGTGCAGGGCCTTGCACTTGGCCTTGTTGAACTTCATGAGGTTTACATGGGCCCACCTCTCCAGCCTGTCAAGGTCCCTCTGGATGGCATCCCTTTCCTCCAGCATGTCGACCACACCACACAGCTTGATGTCGTCATCAAATTTGCTGAGGGTGCACTTGATCACACTGTCCACATCACCGACAAAGATGTGAAACAGTGCTGGTCCCAGTACCGACCCCTGAGGAACACCACTCACAACTCATATGTGAGGAATGGAGGGAGAGAGAAACCATACAGGTGAATGAGAGGGAAAGCACATGCAGTAGAGGTAAAGTGCACATAGGAGAAGCACATGCAAGACAGGGAAAGTGCATGCATGTAAGAGAGAAGGAAAGCAGACATGCAGGGGTAGGAAAGCACACCTGTGGAGAGGGAAAGCACAAGAAAGAAGGCAGAAAAAAGGTAAAGTGCATGAGATTGATGGCACAAATGAGAGGGATAGTGTCTGAGAGTGAAAGCATACAAGTCAGGGCAAATGTGACAGGTTGCAGAAGTGAGAGAGGGCAAGTGCGCAAGAGAGCTCAAGCATGCCAGGTTGTACATAACAGCAAGTGCAAGAGAAGAAAAGCATGAGATGGAGAAACTGAGACAGAAAGGATATAACAGGGTGGCTATGAGTCAAAAAGCTTGTAAGGCACAGGGGGAAAGTTTATTTAAGGGAGGCAAAGAGTGTGCAACGGAAGTCAAGACCATGTAGTAGAGGCAACGAGCATGCCAGAGACACAATGTATGTGCAAGACAGGGAGAGTGCTCGTGAGAGACACAAAGCGTCCAAGAAAGGAAGGTATGCAAAAGAGAGAGTATGAGAGAGACAAGAGAAAGAAAGAGTGGCAGATGAGAGACAAAAAGTGTAAATGTGTGGAAATTATGAGAAAGGGGAAGGGGCAGTGAAAGAGAGAGATAAGGAGATGTAGGGACAAGGAGACAGAGGGGTGGGGAGCAAGATAGCAAGAATGAAAGGAACAATGAGGCAGGGGGAGAGCAGTGAGAGGGAAAGAGAGGAAGGTACGGGGGCGGAGGGGGGGAGGCATGGAGATAAAGACCAGGAGGGACAGTGGGAGGGAAGGAGTGAGGGAGATAGACAGCAAGAGTAGGGAGGGACAGAAAGTGAGAGAGGGGGAAGAAGGTACACAGAGAGAGGACGGAACAGCAAGGGCAAGGAGAGAGACAGACAAAGGGACAGAGAGGGGGCAACAGTGACAAAGACAGGGGCCATGAGACAGAGAGAGGCAGAGGGGCAGCAAAAGAGACAGAGGAGCTAGAGAGATGGAAGGACAGTGCAGGGAGGAAGGGCAGTGAGATAGATGAGGACAGGGAGACTTGGAGGGGAGAGAATGGGGTGGGGTGGAGAGAGAGATGGGGACAGAAAGGGTACGCAGTCAGTGGGAGGGCAACCAAAGAGAGAGGGAAGGTGAGAACAGGGGCAGGGGGGAGGGACTGATGGGGGGACCAGAGGGCCAGCCAGGATAGGAGGGGAGGGACAGCCAGGGAGAGAGGGAGAGAAGGACAAGGTGGGCAGTGAGAGGGAAGAGTGAGGGGTGGAGGTAGTGCAAGAGAGAGGGAGGGACCATGACAGAGAAAAACGGGGAGGCGGGAAGGGGGGAGGTTTTCAGCATGTGAGGGTGACAGAAACTGTGCATGACAGCAAGTGCAAAAGTCTGTGAGAAAGAGAGGGAAAGGCTGTCTGCGAGGGAGGAAAACGGAGGGAGAAGGAATGGGGGAGACAGAGGGGAAGCAAGAGAGAGGG
The DNA here is from genome assembly GCF_028858705.1 of Grus americana. Lineage (NCBI taxonomy): Eukaryota > Metazoa > Chordata > Aves > Gruiformes > Gruidae > Grus > Grus americana. The sequence continues at coordinate 53,704,195 of NC_072891.1, forward strand.
AGTTTTGGGGACACGAAATGGGGGGGGTGCTTGAGAAGGAAAGTGAAGGGCACAGCAAGACAAATAAAATGAGGGACTGAAAGGGATGGACAGAGAGAGAGAGGAGAGAAGACTAGCAAGTAAGACAGTGAGATGATGAGTGCTAGTGAGCAAGAGACAGAGAAAGCGCAAGAGAAACTGAAAGAATGTGCAAGAGGTAAAGAGCAAATGAGAGATGCAAAAGCATGCACAAAGAGGGGAAAACTGCAAGAGAGCAAAGGAGCAGAGAATGAGAGAGGGAAGAGCATGAGAAAGATGTGAGTGAGGGAACGTGTGTGAAAGAAGTGGAAAGCATGCAAGAGAGCTGAAAAGCAGAGAGGGGTGGAAGGCTCAGGGCTGGAAGAGTGAGAGGGGGAAGGACCGAAGGGTTAGGGTGAGAAAGCTCATTAGAGAGAAAAAAGCACATTCGAGGGAATGGGGGGGGGAGAGGCTTCAGACAGTGGAGAGAGAGAGAGAGAGAGAGGAAACTTGGGGGGGGTAAGACTGAGGGAGACAGCAACTAAAGGAGGTGCCAGAGAAAGCACATGCAAGAGAGGCAAGGCGTGACAGAGAGATGGCGCATGGGAGGGAGGAGGAAAAGGGGGCAGCAGAGAGGGGCAAAGCATGTGATTGAGGGGGAAAGTGTGAGAGAACGGGAAACCAACAGAGAGGAGCTTCGTCTGAGAGAGAGGTAACACAAGGCAGAGGGAAAGCAAGAGGGAGAGAGGTGGAAATGAGGTACAGACAGGGAAAGATGGGAATAAGGGGGGAAGAGAAAGAGGGAGGGGAACAGGAAGAGAGGGAAAACAAGAGAAAGTGAAAGCAAGGAGGATAACGAGATCAAAAGACACAGCATGAGAGAGGGAAGAAAAGAACACAAAAAACTGACAGCGGGAGTGAGAGAGAACATGTAAGCATGAGAGAAGAAAACTGCCTGGGAGAGCATGCAAGAGAGGGGGAGAGCAGAAGGGCAAAGTGACACAGAGAGAGGGGGATATGCAAGAGAAAGAAGATGCACACAAGAGAGCGAAAGCACACAACAGCTATATGGAAAGCAAGAGACGGGGGCTAAGTGTGTTCAGGAGAGAGGGAATGCACATTCAAGAGAGAGGGCATGAACATCAAAGACAGCATATGACAGGGAAACATGCAGCGGGAGAGAGAAAGCTAGAGAAAGCAGGAGGGATAGCAAGTGGGAGAGGGACAGAGAGCGAGAGAGAGAGGTAGCAAGCTAGAAGGGGAGAGCATTAGCAAGAGACTGAAAGCATGAGTGAGTGGGAAAGAGCGTGCAAGAAAGAGGAAAAATGTGAGAAAGGTGAGAAAGCATGCGAGAGGAGCTTAGCAAGAGAGGAATAAACACAAGAGAAAAAGGGAAACAGTGAAGCACAGGGGAAAGAAAAATCATGCAAAGGCAGCAAAGGGTGTGAGAGAGCGAGCACACTGCATGTCTGAGAGGAAAAGCACGTGACGGGCAAACCGCATGACAGCAAAAGGAAAGATGTGTGCAAGAGAGGGAAAGAGCATGAGGTGGGGATGGGGCAAGGGTGAGAAAGAGCAAGGGGGGAAGCACGAGAGAGGCAAACAATGTGACACACAGGAGAAGCGCACAGTGGGGAGAGGCAGGGTAGGTGAGAGAGAGGCGAACCCTGTGACGGCGAGGGAGAAAGTGTGTGATGGGGAGAGGGAAAGTGACAGAGATGAGCGGGGTGGGAGCTGAGGGAAGAGAGAGGGAAGGGGGAACTAAGGACAACAAGAAAGGGAACGAAATGAGAGAGGGAAAGCAAGATAAAAAGAGAGAAAGCAACAGAGACAGCAGGAGAGGGAGGGAGGAATGCCACTGGTAAAAGACAGAAAGCATGAGTGTGATGGGAAGTGCAAACAAGAAAGGAAATTGTGTGAAGGAGAAAGTGTGCAAGAGAGGAAGAGAGACACAGAAAGGAGGGATAAGAAGACAGATGACTTAAGAGACAGGGAGCAGTGCAAGAGAATGAAACCAGCAAGGAAAAGCACACGAGAGATAAGGAAAGCATGAGAGAGAAGGAAAATTCATGTGAGAGGGAAAGCACATGAGAGAGAGAACACATGCAAGAGGGAGGCTGAGAGAGAGACAGGCACAGGGCACACCAGAAAAAGGAAAAGGGCGCAGGAAGTGAGAGGGAAGGAAAGTGCATAAGAGAGGGAAAGCGTGCTAGAGTGGGAGGGAGAAAGCACATGAGAGGTAAACCATGCATGAGAGAGAGATCGAGGCAAAGTAGGTGACAGGCAGAGGCAAGCGACACAGCAGAGAGGCAAAGCAGGTGAAAGAGGCAAACCACGTGAGGCATGGCAGTAGGAAACTGTGTGAGGGAGAGAAGGAAAGCAATATGGAGGACATATGTCTGAAAGAGACAGGAAGAGTGTGAGAGAAAAAAGTAGGAGAGGTGGAGAAGCGGGAATGAGGCAAAGCAACAGAAAGGCAAAGCAAGACAGGGATAGCAGGAGATGGAGTGAGGAAAAACAGAAGTAAATGTGCAAGCAAGACGAAAAGTGTAATCAAGAGGGCAGAATTGTGTGAGAGAGGCAGGAAGCACATGAGAGAGGGGGAATGCGGATAAAGAAGTTGAAAGTGATAGACATTGAGAGAGTGAAGCACCTGAGAAAGAATAAACATGCAAGACAGTGGAAGTGCATGACAGAGATGGCAAACGAGATAGAGGCAACGTGCATGTAATAGGGAAAGCACTAGAAAGAGGGATGTAAAGCATATCTGAGAAAGAGGAGTAACACATGACAGAGATGCAAAGCAGGAGAGAGAGAGATGCAAATGGAATGACAGAGACGTGAAGTGTCTGAGAGAGGGAACATAAGGGGGGCAGGGAAGGGAGATAACGGGGCGGGGGGGTAGGGAGAGAGATGGAGAGAGCTAAAAAGAGAGAGGGAAACAGAGAGGGTGGCAAGAGATATAGGTGAGTAGCACAAGAGAGAGAAGAGAAGCACAAGAAAGAGACTGAAAGCATGAGTGAGGAGGAAATCACATCAGAGAGAGGGCAAGGATACCAGAGAGTGCAACAGCATGTGAGAGAGGCAAAGTAAATCCACAAGAGCAGGTGAGCGTCTGAAAGAGGCAAAGCATGTGCAAAAGAGAGGCAGAGCGCGTGCAAGAGATGAAGCATGCCTGCCGGGCTGATCAAGACAGGGGGAAAGCTTGAGAGAGATATCTGTGGGGAGCGCGGAGAAAAAGCACATCAGAGAGGGAAAACATGGCTGAGGCAATGGGAAAGCAAGAGAGAGAAACAGGGAGGGATAGCAAGGGAAAAAGAGGGATACTGAGAGAGAAGTAGGGATAGCAAGCAATAGAGCAAGCCACAGAAGTAGGAAAAGCACAAGCAAGAGGGAAAGTGAATGCAAGAAAGTAGAAAAATATGTCAGATGGAAAAGCACAGGAGGGAGGGGAAAGCATGAGAGAGCAAGCTAGAAAGTGAGAGTGATGAGAGGGAACTGCAAGAGAAAGTGAAAGCACACAAGAGAGGCAAAGCATATGAGCGAGGAATAAAGAACATGAAAGAAACAGTGAGAGAGAGGAAAAAATGTAAGACAAAAGGGAAGGCACGTGAGAGGGAAAGTGAAAGAGGAAAGTGAGAAACAGCAAAAGCAAGGAGGGTGAAGAGAGAAAAAAAAAAGCAAGAAGGGCACCCGAGAGAGGGAAGGCCAAGAGAGACGAAAGCAGGTGACAGAGAAACTATGCGAGAGAGGAAAAATTATACAGAGGAAAAGTGTGTCAGAGAGAGAGGGCAAGTGAGAGGGGTAGTGAGAAGGGGAGGTGAAACCAAAAGGAATAGAGAGGGAAAACAGAAGAAAAGTAAATTGAGAGGGAGAGAGAGGGAAGGGGGGGGGGGGGGAGAGATGGAGAGAGAGTAAAAGACTGAAGGGGGAAGCAAAAGAAAGAGAAGGAGACAGATAGTAAGGGACAGCAAGGGCTAGCACAAGAAAGGGAGGAAAATCACAAGGGACAGGAAGCATGAGCAAAAGGAAAACTGCAAGGAGGAGAGATGAAAACTGTGCAACAGGGAGAAAGCATGCAAGATGAGGAAAAAGAGAATGAGAAAGCAACACAGAGAAGGGGAAAGCAAAAGAGTGAGAGACACAAGAGAAAAAAGCACACAAGAGACAAAAGGAAAGCATAAGAGAGTCAAAGTGTGCATGAGAGAGCAAAAATGCATCAGAGAGAGAGGGGTAGTGGGGGACATACTGTGCCATAGAGAGAGAGAAATAATAAGCCACAGAGAGAAGAAAGCATGAGAGACTGAAAGCATAAATGTGGGAAAGTGCATGCAAGAAAGGAAATATTTCAGAGATGGGAATGCATGCAGGGAATGAGGAAAACAAAAGAGTGGTGAAGTGAAAGAGGGAGAGGGAAAGTGAGGCAGAACAAGAGAGGGAAGTGCAAAAGACAGAAAAACAAGGAGGGGGGAGAGTGTGTCCAAGCAAGGGGCGGGGGGGTGAGAGAGGGAAAGTGCATTGGAGAGAGAGGAAAAAATCCCACTCTTAGAGAGGCAAATCACACAAGAAAGAGGCAAACCATATGTGAGGTGAAGCAATACAAAGGAAAAGTGTGTAAGAGAGGTACAGCATGAGATAGAAAGGGACAGCACAAGAAAGAGGGAGGAAAACCACAAGGAAGAGTGAGCTGGAAAGTGTGCATGGAAAAGAGGAGACAAAGCATGCAAGACAAGGAGAAAGCAAGAGACCATGAGAGAGAAGAAACACGCTAGAGGGTGTGCTAGTGAGTGTGAGCGTACAAGGGAGACAAGGAAAGCAAGAGAGAGGAGAAGCACATGCAACAGGGAAAGCTTACCAGAGAGTGGAAAAGCATGTCCAAGAGAAAGGTAAAGCACATTCAAAAGAGAGGGAAAACATGTCTGAGACAAATGGAGAGTTCAGGGAAGGAAAGGAAGAGAGGGAGAAAAGGAGCAATCGAGAGTGAAATAGTGAACCACAGAGTGAAAGCACAAGCAAGAAACAGCAAGCATGAGAGGGAAAGTGCACACAAGAAAGAGGAAAACTGTCAGAGATGGAATAGCATGTGAGACACAAAGGCAGTCAAGGGGGGCGGAAGGTGGGTGAAGACAGAAAAGCAGGCAAAACAAGGTGGGTGGGAAGGGAGGGGAGAGAGAGAGGAAAAGGGAACAAGAAAGATGAGAGGGAGAGGGAAAGCAAGAGAAAAGGGAAACATGAGAGACAGACGGCAACAGATAGCAAGGAATAGCACAAGAGAGAGGGGAGGGAAGAAAAGTACAAGTAAAAGAAAGCACAAGTGGGAAGGTGTAAGCAAAAGAGGAAAACTACAAAAGCAGGAACATGTTAGAGAAAGAGAGAAAACAGCTGAGAGAGAAGGAAAGCACATCTGAGAAAAAAGGAAAATTTGGAGGGGGAGAGAGAAATACATAAGGAAAGTAAGACAAAGAGAAAGCAATAAGGAGACAGGGGTAGGGAACAAAGAAATAGAAAAAAACCATGCAAGAGCATGAATGCTCACAAGAACATGAGAGATAAAGAAACCAAGAGAGAAGCCAAGCTTGTGTGAGAGGCAAAGTATGTCAGAGAGAGGCAAAGTGTGTTTAAGATTGTGAGAGAGGGGAAGGGCCTGTGAAAGAGAAAGCTGATCAGAATGAGAGGGTATGCACATCTGAAAGAGAGAGTTTCTGAGAGAAGGAAACGTTGGGGGGATGGAGGGAACTGAGACAGCGAGAAAGCACACTGCAGTGAGGGAAAGCATGTCTGAGGGAGAGAGACAAATGGAAGGACAGAGAGATGGAGTACAGAGAAAGCCCAAGACAGGCAGAGACAAAGAGGCAGAAGCCAAACAGAGGGAAGGAATGTAAGAGTGAGATTTCGGAGAATTTGTGAGGGAGGAAAAAAGCATACCTGAGACAAAGGAAAAGCCCGCGATGGATACCAAGTGCGAGAAAGAGGGATAGGGAGTTGCAGATAAATAGCAAACAGTGGAGATAAGGAATAAGTAAGGGACTGAAAGCATGAGCAAGAGGGAAAGCGCATGCAAGAATGTGTCAGAGATGGAAAAGCACTTAAGAGATGGAGAAAGTGAGACAGGCAAAGCAAGGGAGAAAGAAAAAGGCAAGCATAAGAGGAAAAAATCACGTGAGAAGCAAAGTGTGTGAGGGAAAGAGGCAAAGCATGTCTGGAAGGGAAGGAAAGCTGGCGGGGCAGGGACACAACTGAGAGAGGAAAAGCACTCTTCTGAGGGAGAGGGAAAGATGGAGACAGAGTAAAGGAAACCAAGAAAGCAAAGAAGAGAGGACAGAGAGAGCTGGAGACAGACATAGATAGGGGAGGGGGGGGGAGAAAGAGATGAAGAGTGAGATGGAAAGTTCGAGAGAGAGGGGGAAATGGTTGGGGGGTGTGATTGAGAGGGAGGGATAGCAAGTGAGTGAGATATATAGCAAGAGAGAGAGCAGGATAGCAAGCGGGGGGGGGTAGTGAGAGACTGAAAGGTTGAGTGACACAGAGTGCAAATAAGAGCGAAAAACTGAAAGATGAAAATGCATGAGAGGGCAGGAAAGAATGTTGGACAGGAAAGCAAGAGAGAATAAGACAGCAAAGTGCCTAAATTGACACAACAGCAGCAAAGCACATAAGACAAAGCAGCAAAGCACACATGAGAGAAGGAGAAAAGAGTGGCAAAGCATGTACATGAGAGGCAAAGGTTGCATGCATGAGAGGTAAAGCATGAGCGCAAGAGACTGAGAAGTATGAGAGACAGAGAAGAAAGCATACATGCATGCAAGAGAGAAAGGCAAAGTGCATACGTGTGAGAGAGGCAAAGCACATGAAAGGTAAAGCACATGTGAGAGGCTAAGTCTGCGAGAGAGAGGCAAGATGCACACAAGAGACACAACATGCACAACGGAGAAAAATATATGTGAGGAGGAAAGTGTGCAAGGGGGGGAAGTGCATGCAAGAAGGGGAAGCACGTGAGTGAAGGGAAGCGCACACAAGAGGTAAAGTGTGCGCAAGGGGCAAAGTGACAGAATGAGATAGAGAAGTAGGGAAGTAGAAGAAAAAAGCACATGATAGAGGCACAGCACGTAAAACAGGTGAAAGGCAGGAGAGGGAAAACATGCAACAGAAAGCAAGCATCAGGGGGCAGGGAAAGTGTAAGAGAGGGAACATACATGCAAGAGGCATAGCACATAGAATAATTTAGGTTGGAAAAGACCCTGAAGATCATCAAGTCCAACCGTTAACCTAACATTGCCAAATCCACTACTAAACCATGTCCCTGAGCACCACATCTACACATCTTTTAAATACCTCCAGGGATGGTGACTCAACCACCTCCCTGGGCAGCCTGTTCCAGTGCTTGACAACCCTTTCGGTGAAGAAATTTTTCCTAGTAGCCAACCTAAACCTCCCCTGGCACAACCTGAGGCCATATCCTCTCATCCTATCATTGGTTACTTGAGAGAAGAGACTGACAGCCACCTCACTACAAGCTCCTTTCAGGTAGTTGTAGAGAGCCATAAGGAATCAGAAATAGTGTGGCCAGCAGGCTCAGTGTGGCTCAGCCTCCTTTTCTCCAGACTAAACAACCCCAGTTCCCTCAGCCACTCCTCTTAAGACTTGTGCTCTAGACCCTTCACCAGCTTTGTTGCCCTTCTCTGGACACGCTCCAGCACCTCAATGTCTTTCTTGTAGTGAGGGGCCCAAAACTGAACAAGGTACTTGAGGTGCAGCCTCACCACTGCTGAGTACAGGGGGACGATCACTTCCCTAGTCCTGCTGGCCACACTATTTCTGATACAAGCCAGGATGCTGTTGGCCTTCTTGGCCACCTGGGCACACTGCTGGATCATATTCAGCCAGCTGTCAACCAACACCCCCAGGTCCTTTTCCGTCAGGCAGCTTTCCAGCCACTCTTCCCCAAGCCTGTAGCGCTGCCTGGGGTTGTTGTGACCCAGGTGCAGGACCCAGCACTGAGCCTTGTCGGACCTCATACAGTTGGCCTCAGCCCATCAATCCAGCCTGTCCAGATCCCTCTGCAGAGCCTTCCTACCCTCAGGCAGATCAACACTCTCACCCAACTTGGTGTTGCCTGCAAACTGACTGAGGGTGCACTTGATCCCCTTGTCCAGATTGTTGATAAAGACAGACATGAGGGAAAGGGAAAGACAAAGCATATCAGAGAGAAAGGCAAAAGGCACACAGGAAAAGGGTGTCAGAGTGAGGAAAATATGGATGCAGCGAGAAAGACAGAAAGAGATTGGAAGCCTCAGAGTGAAAGGGAATGTGAGAGGGGGAGAGAGGGGGAAAGGGACAACAGAGAAAGGGAAGAGAAACAAATGGAGATAATGAGGGGGGGAGAGAGGAGGGAAAGCCAATGTGTGTGAGGAGGGACTCAAGAAAGCTTGAAAGACAGAGGCAAAGTGCATCCAAAAGACAGGAAATGCCCAAGAGGGGAAATGCAAATCTAAGAGGGAGGGAAAGCAGCTCCGAGAGAAGAAGAAAGCAAGGTATGGTTGGGAGAAGCTCTACAGATTGAGAGGAAAAACCACAGATAGAAGGGACAGAGAGCAAATGATAAGGAGAAAGCACAAGTAAAAGACTGCAAGCTTAGAAGAGGGAAAGTGCATGCAAGAAAGGAAAATGTCAGAGAGAGGAAAGCATACAAAGGAGAGGGAAACCAAGAGGCAAACACGGAATGAGGGAAGGAAGTGCAAGAGAAGGAAAAGGCATGTGAGAGAGGGAATGTGGGAAAGAGGAGGAGGACCCAGGTAAGAGAGCGAAAGTGCAATCAATTTAAATTTGTAAGAATTTGAGCGCGTGAGAGATGGGAGAAGTGCGAGACATGGGAAAGCAAAAAGAAAGGAGAAAATATAGAGAGACGAAAGGAAGATAGAAAAAGGAAAAGCAAGAGGCAGAAGGATGCATAAATCAAAGACACACAAGAAAACAAAAGTGCACAATAGAGAAAGCATGCAATGGAGAGACAAAGCACATTCAAGTGAGAAAAGGAGAGTATGCATGAGAAGAAGCGTGCAAGCGAGAGGGAGAGAGTGCATTTGCAAGGAGCAGAGCGCATGTGTGAAAGGGAGAAGCATGCAAGAGGGGAACACACAAAGGAGGGGAGGACCACGCAAAAGAGACGGAAGTGTGCCAGCCAGGGGAAGAACACAAAGGAAAGGGAAGGAGGCAAGAGGGAGAGAGGCAGGTGAGAGAAGGTGGAAGCACACATGAGAAGGGGAGAAGTAGCATGAGAGATGGTGGAAGCGTGTTTGAGAGGGGGAGAAGCATGTCAGAGAGGTGAAGTGCATGTGAGGGAGGGAGGAAGTGCACACAAGGCAGGGAGAATGCGTGCGTGAGAAGGAGAAAGCATGACAGGGAGGGGGAGCAAGTGTGTGCAAGAGAGGGGAAAAAGCATGATGAGGCATTGTCAGGGGGGAAGTGTGAGGGAGGAAGCACCTGAGAAGGAAAGTGCCTGGGGAAGCATGAGGGGAGAAGCATGCCTGCAAAGGGGCGGAAGCATGAGAGGGACAGAAATGCTTGGAGGAGGAGAGCCTGAGAGTGGGGAAGCCCATGAGAGAGAGGTGAACATGTGCAAGGAGGGGAAGGACGTGCACAAGAGGTGGGAAGAGCCTGCACATGAAAGAGACGGGGAACATCCACATGTGAGAGGTGGTGAAATCCCAGACATGAGAGATGTGGGAAGTGCACAAGGAGGGGAAGCATCTGTGAGAGGATGGGAAAGCGAGAGAGAGAGGAATAGCTTTGGGAGGGTGGAAGACAGGTGTATAGCAAGACAGAGACACAGAGAGAGAGACAACGATAGCAAGAAAGAAGCATGAGCAAAGTTGTGAGAACCCTGTGTAAAACCACATTTGGGGTGCCCCAATTTGGCTGGGACACCTCATGTGCATCAATAAATATTTTCTCTTGTAATTCTATACTTTGCATCCTTGCCTCTCTCCTCAGTCAGCATGGGCCAGTTGCAATCTTTTGTGACAAGACAGAAAATGCACAAGAGAGAAGGCAAGTGTGAGAGGGAGGAGAGAGGCAAAGTGCATCAAAGAAGTGTAAAGTGTGTCTAAGAGAGAAAGGAAGCTTGGGGGGTGGGGGGTGAGGGGATAGCAAGAAAAAGAGGGATGGGGAGAATACCAAGCAAGGTAAAGAGAGAGATACCAAGTGAGTGAGAGAGAGGGATAGCAAGCAAGCGAGAGTGGGAGACAGTGAGTAAGAGACAGAGGAAGCACTAGGAAAGTGTAACCTCATTTTATAGCAGCACCAAGCTTCAGGGTCCTTCCTCTACTAACAGATGTGTGAACTAATCAGAGAAATCTTCTTAAATGTCACTATAGACAAACCTAATCCCTTTCATTAGAATTTACTAAAATGCCTTTTGTTGCACCCCAGTACCTATAATTTTTGAAAATAACATGCCAGATTACCACTTCCATCCTGCAACTCTGATGCAAGTTAGCTTTCCTCTGTTAAGTTCCAACAGCCATGGTTCAGTAACAATAGGAAGGACTACCAGAAGTTTATTTACAAACACAAAACGTAAGCAACCTTTATTCCATTATTTTTTTCATATATTCAGAGGCTTCCAAAGTCTTTCTAGAGTCCTGCTAACAGATCCTGTCTCGACTGTTATTATTCTTTGAAGAAATTCTGTTTGCTTACCACTGGACCCCAAAATTTCTGCCTGAAATTTATGTCCCCTAAGCTATTCATGCCCAATGTCATTAATGTTGGTTCTCCTAATAGATTCAATAAGCTTATGTGTGTATTAAATTTAATGAACTCTTTTGTGTAAGCAGCATTTGTAAATCTAGTCATACAAGATTGCAGAAAAATATTGTCTCACAATGCAGAGGTTCTAAACAAGAATAAGTCAAATACTGCACGCTTTTGTACAGCAAAGTGATACTGCATACCTGTACTCTAGGTAGAGTAAGAAGCTTGTAGCTCTACAGATACACTGAGAACTCGAAGGCTCTACAGCCAACTCAGCTACGTGCTTTTGAGCACACTTCTGTAAGTCAGATGAACACCAGAAAAGCAAGAGGAGAAAGACAATGTAACCACAAAAAACTCAAATTAGAGCTTGGACAGAAGTAGTAATTTCAGAACCCTTTCCTTTCAGTTCAAGATTACCCACAAAAAAAAGGTGATAGACTACTTAAAAAATAAAAAGCATATCTGACATGCTTACTTAGAGTGGCCTCTAACAAAGCCAGCACTTCTGCTGATGAGAACAATCTCACAGCAATGGCAGTACGCAGCATCAATAAGACCATTAAAAAGCTGTGCAGACACCTCTACTATGCATTTGGGCAGTAACTACCACACTGAAACACAAGCTCTCAATTAGTGTCATCAGTCATTACTAGAAAAAAATCCTCATGTTGGTTATGCCAACTCTACTAAAAATTAAATCATAATTTTTTAAGTTCCAAATTTGTTCAGATGCTTTCATCTATCTACACAAAGCAAAAATAACATAACCCACCCCAAAACTGTGTATTTGTAAATTCTGTGCACACAACTTTCCTTAACATTTACATAGAAAGTGTTTCAGCTCCTAAAACACAGCTGCATAGCTGGTCCATGGAGTAAGAGGATGACATTTATTTTGCAAATGGCTTTGAAGCAACTTGTCATTTGTTTATAACACAGAGGCAACTGCAGGCAACCTGAGTTTGCTGATCTCTTTTCACTATTAAGAAAATACTTTTCAATACTAAGAGCCATGGCTGCCAGAAGGAAACCTCATAGGAAAAGTCAATGTCTCACCAGCTTGACAAAGGAATGAATGAAGAGGTATCCATCACAGAGCACTAATGATGTCTAAGAGAAATCTCCAGCCATCACTGCAATGATGCATGTCAGGAGGTATCTAAGTGAGTAATATACTCTTCTGGCTTGTGGCAATAAAACCCCATTCCAATTTTATCAAATCACTAGCAGATTTCCATACAAATCAATGAACAAGTAGATACCTTCTATATATTTTATTTATTTTTTTATTTAGAGAATGGGACTGCTGGCAAACACAATAGATAACAGCTGTTACCATTTTAGGTAATTCAGCAGCAGTATATTCTTAGTTGAAAACATTTTTTCAGCTTTAAATATCCTAAAGAAGAGAGAATGGAGTGAAACCAGAAGAATTAAAAACTACTTACGTAAAATACTGAAGGGTTTGGGGAATAATGTTTGGATTGCCCCTTTGTCTTGAAGGAGGCCTGCACTTTCTACCTGGGACTCATTAAAAAAAAAAATCATATATTGAAACACTCACTGCATGTCCAGCTTATGTCAGAAAGTAAAAGGATTAATGTATTAACATGGATTGTGAATGGGGACTCCATGAATCAAACATATTAGCTTGAAGATGGCAAAAGCTGATGTTAACTGCTGAAATTCCTTTAACTAGCATGCCTTCCTAATTCTGTTTACATAAGCATTATAAAAGAATTCACAGCAAAACTTAAGTTTGCTCCACTGGCATTCTACATTAACAAAGTCATGGCATAACATTAAAAGTTTTGCAACTATTAGCACCTTCCCTTTGGGCATAACTTCCATTTTCAATACCTGAAAGCCATTTGCTAACAGGAAAGCAGTGTTATAACTTTCGAATCCCTAAGGAAGAAAAGCCAATAAGCTTGCAGCCTTCTAGTGCTAGGAAACATCCACCAGTTCGCCCTGATAGGTGACTCATTAAACCAATTAAAATGCAGATTCTAATGTGCAAGTAATCTGAAAACTATCACAATGCCTAGCTAAAGACTGGTAATTACACAACACTGTGAGCATCACCCATATGACAATTTTGTTTGGGTAGGAGCTTGAAAACCGAATCCATCTGGAGTGCACTGCACAGTGAGGTCGTCTAAAATAGGTCAGATATCCAACAACATGGCACTTTTCCTGGTCCTAAGGATCCCAAAATCCGAAGTTCTACTTCAGATCAGAGCAATACAGTGGTCACTGTAAAATCTACCCTTTACATGAATAAGGTGCTCCCTGGAATTTATGCAAATCACACAGAGAATATTTAGTTAAGTTTAGGCATCAGTTTAATCAGTACTCCCTGTCTCAAAAATAGTTTCAGGAATTATTGCACAGTTTCCATGGAGACTGAAGCCAAAGAGTTCTTACTATTTCTGTCTGTGAAAATCCCATCACATTTAAGCTGCCAAGTTTCTTAGGAGAGCCTGAAGGACTAAAAGTGGCAGTAATATCCATGTGACTGTCTATCACATGCCACTTAATTATTTTAGAAACATATTTACCTTTCCATATGAGGAAAATATTTTATAGTTCCACGTGTTTCATCAGATGGAAGCAAATTGTTTAAGGAGTTCCAACTACATTTCCACAGCAAATGTACTATTTCAAAAACCTCCTTATTTTCTATTCCATCACACCATATTGGCCTGAAGATACCGGGGCTACATGTATCTAATGAACTTTCACCTCACAAGCAGGCTTTTAACACTATCTCCCGTAACACCCTCACAGGCAAAATGATGCAGTCCAGGATAGGAAAGTGGACAGTGAGATGGACTGAAACTGGCTCAGCTTCCAGGCTCACAGGGTTGTCATCAGCAGCATGAAGTCCACCTGGAGGCCAGTCACTAGTGATCAACCCCAGGGCTTGACACTGGGGCTGATACTGCTTAACATCTTCATTAATGACCCAGACAACAGGGCAGAGTGCCCCCTTGGCAAGTCTGCACACCACACAGAACTGGGAGGAGTGGTTGATACAGTAGATAGGTCTGCTGCTACTCAGAGGCTCTGCAACAAACTGGAGAAGTGGGCTGACAAGAAACTCAAGAAGTTTAACAAAGGGAGATGCCAAATCTTGCACCTGGGGAAGAATAAACCCATGAGCCAGGACAGGCTTGGGGTGGACCATCTGGAAAGCAGCTTGGCAGAGAAGGACATACGTTGTTCCTAGCGGACAAGTTGAACATGAGCAAGCAATGTTCCCTTGATCCAACCCAGGGCTGTAGTGGGAAAAGTAGAGCCATCAGGTTGAGGAAGGTGATCCTTCCTCTCTGCTGAGCAGTGATGAGATCACATCTGGGGTTCTGGATCTAGTTCTGGGCTCCCCAGTACAAGACAGACATGGATGTACTGGAGGAAGTCAGCTGAAAGGTCACAAAGATCACGAAGGGACTGGAGCATCTGACATAAAATGAGACACTGAGAAAGCTGAAGACGTACCCAGACCCTTTTCAGTGGTTCCCAGTGAAAGGATGAAAGGCAATGGACACAAACTGACAGAGAACAAATTCCACTTAAACATCAGAAGACAACTGTTACACTGCGAGTATTGTCACACACTGGAACAGGTTGCCCAAGGAGACCCGGGAGTGCCCATTCCTGGGCATACTCAAAACCAACTGGACATAGCCTTGAGGAACCTGCTCTGGACAAGAGGGTTAGACTCCAGACTCAAGTGTTCTGTGATTTCATAAATGCAAAGTGCAGAGAGAAAGAAGGGTATGCATGTGTACTTGCACCTAGGAAGTGATGCCCTGGTGGAGCTCAGCTTCTAAGAACTCCAGCAAGAAGCTCTGGTAAGCCAACCCAACTGATGCAGCTATAAATTACATGGGCTATGCTAAGTGGCTGGAATAAAAAAACCACAGCTAGCACTGAAGTCACACTTCCCTGCCCAGGTCAACTTCCTCAGATGCAACAGCTCTAAAACAGACTGCAGGATGCCAGGGACTTGGCTAAGAATGGCACTGCTGAGCAGTTTTGGGCACATCCATTCAGCTGAGATGGTACCAAGGTGGGTCATGAATCCTGATGACATCCTGTGGCAATCTAATGAGACCCACTCAGCATACTGCAAAAAAACCAGGGCGGATGGATTCTTTTAGATCTTCCTATCTGTAGGAAGTGGGGAAAGGATCTTTATCATGCACTCAGGACCACATAAAAAAAGGAAAGGGTTTGAATTTCACTGACCAAGGCACATTGCTTATAAAAGTTAATAAGAAGCCTTTGTAAAGAACATTCTAAAGCATACAGCAGTATTTGAAAATGCTCAGTCTCCCATACATTTAAGAAAACACATGAAGCAGCTGACACCTGCCTTCTGCAGTTTCAGCTTGGCTCTAAGTAATAACGACAAAATAATGAGCCAACCATTTGGCCAGCAACAGCAAAACAAAAGAGTAAAATAAAAAGTGTACAGACCAAGTTACGAGCACTATAACGTACCAATTTAAACAAGTCCCAGTAGCTACAGAGATTCCAATCCAGGCTTATTCACTGTTTCGCAGAGGAAACAACCTTACCAGTTGACCCAAATGAACCTTAAAATGGCTACAGACACAGGCTGCTTGATGGAATCTACTTACATAAGTGATGTGGGTATTACAGGTCACAGCTACTCACTTGAGAGCAGTTTAAACCAGCACTGTACCTGGCAACACTACTTAGCTGAGCTTTTAATCTGCAAAAATTCAACCAAGAAAACATCAGAACAACAACCAACACTACTACAGAAGCACATTATTTGAAACAATACTAAACAAGTACAGGTCCTCAAAGATTTTGTTAGAGAAAGTTTTTTATTATTTTGTTAGAAGAGCTTTCAAAAACATGCTATAATTTTCTCTTCATTGTATGTTAGTGTTCATCACAGTCTGCAGTCTAGGGTTTAAACAACATTAAAACTTCAGCTCTTTAAAAACACTACAGCAGCTCTTATTCTCTCCCTCTCCCGCCCCAGACAATGGCACTAAGGTGGTTTACTCCACTCTGCTTGGACTCCAAGCACAAGCAAAAAGCTCCAGTTCCAAAGCACCTACAGTGTAATAATAAAGAATGGAAAGTGGGACTGCTAAAAAAAACAGCATGGGAACATTGATATGACCAGTGAAACTGTCTAGCACTATTTTAAAGAAAGCATGGCAGAAGTATAAAGCAATTGGGAAAAACAGTAGATTGATAGAATCTAATACCTAAGGTCATGGGTCACATATTTACTAGAAGACAAGAGGCAGGGTTTTTTATGTGTACATGGTAACTCTTTAAAAAGAGAGTCAAAAGAATGGAGAAAACTTGAAGAGCTAGGAAGATGTATTGATGGAGAAAAGCAGTAACTAAAGCTAAACTGAGAAGCATTTGAAACAGAGTTAGAACTGAGTTTTGTGTCAAGACACCAAGTAGTAAGGAAAATTCAGGAAAGAGGTTTCTGCGGTTATACAAATCCAGACATCAATAATTACTGTATTCCACATCTGCTACTCCAGAAGCAAAAACCCACCAGAATTAACAGAGAAAAGGCTGGTTTTCAGAGGCATTATACATAAAGACCAGTACTTAGATAGTATCAATCAATATAAGACCAAAGATGACTTCAAGGTAGTTGGCCTCAGAATAAGAGGTAATGTTCTACAGTGAGTCTCAATCTACACTAAGGAGTGCATTACTAGAGTGATACAATGGCCCAGCAGTGGTCTGCATAATTCCGCTGCAATAAAGTAGACGTATCTTTAGACAGCAATATGGCAGACAGGCAAATCAGTGAATAAGGTGAATAATAACTATACTTGTTAAAGGGGCTTGTTAATACAGAGCAACGGACACAATGACTGTGCAGGAATTTAGCCTGTTAGAACAGGTCCTTCCTGGCTCAAAAACCTCCACTGGTCTACACAGCTAGGGATCCCATCTCCTTATGCCTTTGACAAACACACATGTGCCAACACAAGTTCACAGTGTAGGTATAGCCCAAAACAAACAAGTGAAAGGAGAAGAGAGAAGCCAGAAAACAAAAAGCACCAACAGGATGAGACCAGGTGACACACTGTAGATAAAGGAAAGTCAGAGGTTTACAGAGGATGAGAATGCATAAGACAAAGAGTTGTAAGAAACTGAATACTGTCTAAAATCCCACCTGCCAAGCCTGCTGCAACATTTTGTTCTCCATTAAAAAAAATAAAAAGTGTACATTTAAATTCTACATATAACAGAGAAAAGACTCTGGGTTGGTAAGAATTTAGTCACTGTCAAATGTTATTTCTGTGAAAATGTATAAAGTTTTTGCATTTGTGCATTGATATTATATGAGATGGAATTTACAATTCCTCTCCGTATTTTAACATACTGCATCTCGGTTTGAATGCCCTGCATGAGGAGTTAAATGCAATATCAGAGAGTCCAACTGGATTTTACATGCAGACTCATAAGTTATGTATGCACTTTCCAACTATGTCCTCTTAAAATTCCAGATGCACTAATTCATTTTACATTAACCTATCTGCTACACAAGATATCCAGAAGTACAAATATTTTAGCTACAAATGACTGCAATAACCAGTAACATACAATAAAATAAATCTGTTTTATTTATATAATGTTGTATGTCACTATTGCAAACAAGGAGAGACATTCAAAGAACAGCATGTTAGTTAAGTTTCAATTTATTCTATTACTTTAAAAAGTCCTCAGGTGTCCTACTTAATAGGTTCCAAGAAGAATGTTTTTAGGCGGCACATGCTGTTACAACAAAATGTAATAAAATTTTAAGTAATTTAGCACAGCAAACTGAGAACTTATTAAGAAACAAAATTAGTAAAACATACATGTATATTCCCAGTGCAAAACTTCTGCAGAGAAAATGAAACTGGAAGAGTGAGGTGATACAAACTTGTATCAAAAAAAGAGCATGCATTTTCTTAATAGCAAACTAACTTCCAAGGAAAAAAATTATGTAAATAAAACTATTTGTTTGAAAAGGTATACACTACATGGATGGTGCTTATATCTGCAGCACACAGAGGAGCATCACTTTAGTTCCAAACATGATTACCTGCTAACTTCAGAACTCAAGTAGCACAGCAGATGAAGGGCCCAAAGCAAAGGTCCTGAATATGTTGCAAATGCTGTAAGGAAGATAGCTGGTATCTCAACATAGCCTTCTAGTCCCACAAAACCTGCTGAAACATCCACAGTAGCAATGCCATTTGAATTTCCCTGAAAATAGGAATAAAAAAGTAAAGATTCCAATATCGCCAAAGAAACATTTAGAATACATTAGAATAATATTAATTATTGCACCAGTTAAAGACTTACTTTTTAAGCCACTTTACAATACAGTCATATTCTTTATGTGGGAATTTCAATAAAGCATCTTACCAAAGAAGAGCTTCTATTTAGGATTTACAGATTAATGAAGGCATAAACAGCATGATCTTTTGGTTGTCTTATTTTGTCTGCAAATTTACATGCCTGTTGTTTAATAAATTACATCCAAAAAACCAGTTTAAAGCAAGCAGCTACACTTGTTGATTTCAGTCACAGTAATGAAAAAAATGCAGTTTTCAGCACACATGGTTCACACCCAAGATTTTAAGCCTGTTGCTTAAAATTACACCAGGAAATAAATCTTTCTTGCCCTTTGAGCCAGCAGGGCTCTAATTTAGAGCTGTAGTGGAACTTCACACCATCCACCTGCCTGCCCCATGACACAAGTTGCTACAGGTAACCAGATTAAGACAGGCAAATTCAGAGAGGTTTCTGCTTCCCAAGTCTCTATATCACAATAGATTGCATTGAAATAGATGAAAAGTCAGTCTAGATAGCCTGAAACATCAATAAAAGGCATTTAAAATGTAGATAGAGAAAAACACACCAAACATACAGCAATGAAACTATCAAAATCTGACCAGGACTTGCATGATTTACCTAGTTTTCTTTTTCAGTGAGTAAGACCACTAAATAACAAGGGATAATATAAAACTGAAGGAAGTATTTTCCACTGACAATGCTCGAGTATTTAACTTCACTCAAATACCTAAAGCAACAAACACAGCCCATGATTAAGGCAGAATATTTCTTAGCTTAGCAGGTCACAGATCGGTTTCCTCAGACTAACGCTAAAGCTCTTGGATATTCTTACCATACCCGGAGAAGCTGTTCGGTTTCTACAGCACCAGTATTCTAACAGCTATCAATCTCTCTTTTCCCCCCTACAGAATCCCAGAACAACCCAAATATTAGAGCTGTGTCACCACTGGTAGCCTCAGACCCAGTCCCAGCAGAGCACATGAGGAGTGGTGGCTCCCCCTTTCCCTCCAACCTGATCTCCTTTCACCTTAGTGACTGCAGTCTTCTTAAACTGCAAGTTACCCCAGTGAGAAAGTGCTATTGTCAAATACATACCTGGGTTGCCCACGAAATCCAGAGCACACAGGGTGTATTGGGTTTGCGCGGCAAGGTTTTGGTAGTGGCAGAGGCTACAGGGGTGGCTTCTGTGAAAAGCTGCTAGAAGCTTGCCCCATATCCAATAAAGCCAATGCCAGACAGCTCCAAGACGGAGCTGCTGCTGGACCAAGGCTGAGCCCATTAGCAATGGTGGTAGCACCTCTGGGATAACATAGTTAAGAAGGGGGGGAAAAAAACACCAGGGGCAATTGCAGCCAGACAGAGGAGTGAGAAAATGTGAGAGGAACAACTCTGCAGACACCAAGGTCAGTGCAGAAGGAGGGGCAGGAGGTGCTCCAGGCACTGGAGCAGAGATTCCCCTGCGGCCCATGGAGAAGACCATGGTGAGGCAGGCTGTCCCCCTGCAGCCCATGGAGGTCCATGGTGGAGCAGATATCCACCTGCAGCCCATGGAGGACCCCATGCCAGAGCAGGTGGGTACACCTGAAGGAGGCTGTGACCCTGTGGGAAGCCCATGCTGGCAGGACCTGTGGCCCTGTGGAGAGAGGAGCCCATGCCAGAGCCGGCTTGCTGGCAGGACTTGTGACCCCGTGGGGGACCCACACTGGAGCAGTTCATGAAGAACTGCAGGCCACGGGAAGGACTCACGTTGGAGATGTTGGTGGAGGACTGTGTCCTGTGGGAGGGACCCCAGGCTGGAGCAGGACAAGAGTGTGAGGAGTCCTCCCCCTGAGGAGGAAGGAGCAGCAGAGACAACATGTGATGAACTGACCGTAACCCTCATTCCCTGTCCCCCTGTGCCGCTGCAGGGGAGGAGGTAGAGAAATGGGGAGTGAAGCTGAGCCCAGGAAGAAGGGAGGGGTGGGGGTTAGCGATTTTCACATTTAGTTCTTATTTCTTATCATCCTACTCTGATTTGATTGGTAATAAATGAAATTAATTTTCCCCAAGTCGAGTCTGTTTTGCCTGTGACAGTAATTGGTGAATAATCTCTCCCTGTCCTTATCTCGACCCACGAGCCTTTAATTATATTTTCGCTATTTTCTCTCCCCTGTGCAGCTGAGGAGGGCAGTGATAGGGCAGCTTTGGGGGGCACCTGGCCTCCAGCCAAGGTCAAACCACCATCACGAAAAATAGGTAACTTTTTCAGGTACATCAGTAACTAGGCACCAGGGACAGCAAAAACGCTGTTCCTGAAACAGCTCCATGTTGACAGAACCATCCAGAGCTCATTATCAGTAGTCACTGAATATGTCAGTGAATCCTACCAAGATATCCCTAGAACGTAAGGGGAGCCTGAAGCTGTAAAAGGGCAATAAGGTGTGGATTTTACTGAGACATCATACAGCAGAAAAAAATCTTGATTTATGACTGTCAGTCTTCCTCATTTTGACCTTCTCCATTCACCACTGTAGTAATTTATTGTTACGCTGCACCAGTGTTATTATTGTTATGCATTTAGCGTAATGTTCAGCAATGACAGGAGCCAAGCAAAGAATAACTAATGATGAGCAGCTAAAGAAAAAGCATATCTGTGCCCTAGAACCTTGAAGATGAGACTGGAAAAGCAAGCTGTAAAAAAAGGTTCCTCCTCAGGTTTGAGGGGTACAGACTGAGGACATGGCAACAGCAGAAAGGTCAGGTGCAGCACTGTGGGAGCAGGGCAGGGTGCTGCTTCTCAACAAGCAGAGGTTTGACAGGGACCAATAGGGAGAGAACCTGCTCTCTTTTCCCCCAATTTCTGTCCACAGCAACAGGTCTCTTACCCACACATCTACTTATTTTTTCTCCCCTCCTTCTCCTCTGTATGATGCGTGCAGAATAGAAAAGCTAAGGCATCATGCAATCCTGCTCATCTCATGAAGAGCTGAAAAGTCTCTCTCACACTTTTTGCTCCACTTTCACATACACATGGTTGATCCTTGGCATCTCAGGGCAACTCCACATCCCACTGCGTGTGAGAAGGAGCAAGAATAAATGCACTGGTCATGCGCAACAGGGCAAAAAGATGTACTCTCCTCTGGAAGACTGTGAGGGCAGAGGAAAGAACCAGGAAGAAGGAACAGCGCTTTCCACCAACTCCCTCTGGTTCCTTTCACATGGGGCTCACTCCAGCTATCTTTGACTTTGTTTAAAGTGATGTAGCTGTTGAACGAGGAGAGCAAGGATGCACGCACTTGGATCCACACACGTACAACTCCAACCACACTGGATGTGAAGTATCCAAACACCCCACCTTCACCAAGAACCTGCTGAGCCTCATGGATGGCTCCACAGCTACTATTGGAAGAGCCCTGTTGAGCAGCAAGAAGCATTTTTTCTTCATGTTAGCTATCTTTTTCCAAGACTAATTCATATATTTGAACTGAATTTTTGTAGCTTATAACTTCTAATACTCCACACAATACATAAATAACTGACAATTCAGAGTGTCTACTTTTATTTTAAGTATCACTCAAGTATTTCAAACAGTGCAATAGCTTATTATGGTAAGGGCAGAAAGTGACAGGAGGCACTATTGCATAAAAACATTCCATTATAATCCGTCACAATTTAGCACAATGAAGCACAAATATAAAAACACTGGCTAGATAAACTACTCAGCACATTTGTTACAGCAACAGAGGAGAATCCTTCCACAGGCAGTAATGAAAACAATCTTAAACTCTCTTCGAAGCTGCAATGATTTTTCTGCAAACTTTTCGGATACCACATCACTCACTGAATTTGTGCTATTACCTGCAGTATCTCAACGACTCTCACTTAATTGAGAAGTGCAGAGGTGTGAGACAAAACTGACATGCTTCTGGCTTGTTTAATGACTGATTTAATACAGCAGACTGGTACTACACTTCCACTGGGTCCTTCACATAATTGTGTGCCTTCCTAGTAACTGGAATTCTCTAAACAAGCATAGAATGAGGAATTTATTTTAATTATTTGAAGCAAATAATTTAAGGTGAAAAAATTAAGTAATTGGAAAAGGTTGGCCAGAAGGGTTCTTCTGTCTCAAACCCAGGAGGTTTCAAGGCCCTGAACAACCTGGTCTGACCTCACAGCTGACACTGCTTTGAGAATGGGTTTGAACTGTGGGCCTTCTGAAGTTCTCTCCAATTTAAATTATCCCACAATGCTTTCAAATCATAACAAAAGAAAGCTATAATCCACTTTAAAATGTCACTCAGTCCATCTCTCTACCTAAAGACAAGATGAATTAGATATAAATGATTCTGAAAATATACAATCCTATTTTGTCCTCCTCCAGTCATAAAAAATACCAGAAAGTATAAAGAAGTCCTAAAGGTTTTGAGATCGTATTTTATTTCTCCTCTTCTGCAGATGTACTGCTCTAAGGATGGGAACAAAAAACCACAAGACAAATAAATACATGGAATTTTTGTTCATTTATGAGCTTTTATCCAAAGTAAATAAAATATTTTAAGAAATATTTACAGCAACATAAATTTTTAGGAGCTGCTATAGTTAAGAGAAACAACCAAGGTATTTATTTCTATTCTCACTGCAATTGAAGGACCAGTAGCAATAATAAAGATATAATATACTTCTGGGAAGTAACTATGAGATGTGGACAACTCAGAGATTAGGAGAAAACAATCAATCATTCAAGCTTGTTGAAAATTTCATCAAGAGGTTCTCAAGCTTGCAGTAAAATCCTGACAAATAAGTAGTATTCTGACTAAATGTATTAATTCCATATCTGTTTGACAATACTGGAGTATTTTTAACTTTGCTTGTCTTCATCGATTTACACAAAGCAATAAATAAAGCGAAGATCCTAACTACTAAAACAAGACTAAAAAATGAAGTGGTTTTACCCAGCTCCATATAAATAACACAGGACTTTATCCAGCTACCCTCTGAAAACCTCCAAGCATGAAGAATGCACAACCTGTGTGAGCAACCTTCTCCACTGCTTACTATTCACAAAAATCTTGCTAAAGGGTTGTAAAAACCAAGTTAATTGTGTACTCTTCCCATGTAGGCTACAACTGTTTAATAAATTTGCCTTTTGAATTCACATTGTCAGAGAGCAGCAAGGACTAATTGGTTCTGGATGGGAAGGTAAGCTGGGAAATGAACGTGAAAACAAGGGAGGTGAGCCCAGTAGGTCAGGAGGACTGGGAGTGCTCAGCTGCACGTCCAGGTCAGGAGTGGATCCAGACACAGCGATCAGGGCCAGACGCAGTCCAGGGACCACACAGCAAGTCTGTAGTGACAAGGCAGGTCCAAGATTAGGCCAGGAAACCCAGACAGCAGGTCCAGGTCCAGATCAAGACCAAGAAGGTAAGAAGACAGGCACAGACATGCCTGCTTATGTAGCTGTGACATAGCACAGGCAGTAAAGCATCAGATTAAAAGCAGCTCCCAAAGGAAAGGAGTGCCAGGCCCTTCCTTCAAGCTTTTCTCCCAACAGCTCCTCTCAGTGAAGATGACCTTGAACTGCGCTAAACTAAGGCATTTGTGCTCAAGGCATTTGTTTTTAACCTGTACTTAATTTGTTGTTTGAGGTTTTTTCTACTTCTACTTAAGATTAAAATACTAGCTTCCACACTCAGGCACTTAAATTTTTCCCTCACTTTCATCAACTATACTAACTGATTAATGAAAAACAGTATCTGTTCTATGAACCTTGTTTACTCTGTACACTTAGGTTTTTCACAGCTATACTTCCATAAAGTCTTTAAGGATGCTACAGTCTTTTTTTCGAAAGAACCTTGCCTCATTCATTAAATATGCTACCCTGAACAAGGCTATTTTTACCCACTGTCATATTCAAAAGACCATCACTTACATTCCACACTTAATGAGAGAGAGTTACTGCTTTTGTCATTATGTACCCACTTGCCTACCAAGATTTAATAAAGGCTGAGCAACACAGGGAAGAAGTCTCATTCTCCTCATAATCACACCAAGGCGTGTGTAAAAAGTAGTTCTCCAAATCTCTCTCCTATTTCCAGATGGAAGGGGTTTATATTTAGTTTATATTTCTCTTCTCCTGCCTCATTTAGCTAGCACAGTTTAAATTTAGTATCCAATCTGATCTACATCAACAACAAATTTCAGTGTTTTTCAATTTCTGTATTTCAACCATAAACCTGCTATCATTTTTGTATGCCACATTAGATCTTTATGCTTGTCTGGAAATTAAAAACCTATCACCACTCTGAACACAGTCAGTTTAATAGTTCACAAACTTGAAGAAAAAGTCAGGGAAGACATTTAAATCTATGCCAGCATTGCATATCATGCCTAATAATACAGTTGTGCTTCCTTCACATCTCTCCCCTATGCATTCAAGCATAGACTTTGCTCACTCCAGAGGTAGTAAACGAATCACCAGCTGGTACCAAGGCAAGCTGAACAGAGGTCAATACTGAAGTTACTCAATGGATTTCTCCAGCAGAAACAGCCCAGTTGTACTTCCTTAATGTTTATTCAGTATTTGAGAACAAATGATACATACTCTGCCTGAAATACAACCCTTTTCTAAGTCAGTCAAAATGTAAGACCTCAGCGTTGATGGTGATGGCCAAGACAGGTAGTTGCTAAATCTGAGACAACTGCAGTTTACTCAGTAAGAATTGCGTATCTTCACTGGAAGGCATAGAAGTAAGGAGGAGATCTGAAAACTGTCACCAAGCAAAGACTTTCCTGTTTTTCCCACAAATAAAGCAAAAAGATTAAATGGTTTATTCAAACAATTAAAATCTGTTACTAAACCAGAAAGCTACATCATGAAAAGTATGGGTACTTTCAGAGTTCCATCTTTTATCACTCAGGTAAGGAAGAGCTGGAAAGTATACACAACCACCCAAAAATCATCTACGGCTTCTACTGAGGTCACTCATCTATGATACTGTTTGGGAGGGGGGTGTCCTTGTGCAGGGGTGGGGGCTAGATCTTTTTCAAATCAGTTATACAAAATGGCATAGAAATTGGTGAGTGTTCATCTGTTGTGTATCTGGTGTGGATCCTGCATCTATACTTCGGTGACTGCCAGTTAATTAAATGCCATTAATATAAGATTGCCAGTTAATTATGTGTCACTAATAAATCAATAAAACACTTCAATCCTAATATTAAGCTACACAAACTGAGCAGTTTTTTTCCTTGCAGGTCATTCATGCTCTAGACTCTGAACTCAAAGGAAATGGAAGACACTTAAATATATTAAATAATAAAAATATTTAAAAAAATAGTTAATGAAGAAGTAGGTTTTATAGGTTGTCAGGTTTTTAATTTTCCCCAGCAGTGCAGATCAGAATGCTACATACTGAGCAAACCTACATACGAAGAGCATGAAATTAAACATAATTTCTGGAAGAAGTTTCTTCCATCCTTGGATCTAGAGTCCCAGACAGGAAAACCTATTCTCAGAACAAATTGGGAGAAATTTACCAATTCAAAAGAGATCATTAATTTGTAGCCTCTGTAATTTTATGAGCTACTGGCTTGACCATTCTACCTTTCTACACTAACATTTTGCACATCAGATAATTGCTTTCAATTGTGAATGGCAAAAAAAAAACCCCCTCTTAGCCTTGTATGATTCAATTTGTTCCTTTCCATACCTGCAGAACAGTTCTTTCATCAGAGAATAAAAGAACAAAGCTAACATTTGAAGAGTGGTATTTTGGTCAAACTCTTAATCTCCATCCTAGAAAGGGCATCTAATGCAAATGTACTTACAGCATTTTTAAAAGAGAACTGAAAACTTGTTCTCTAAGTAGTGGGGGGTGGAGGAAAATTCCATCTGTCTTGACTCTTAAAAGCAATTTTTCCCTTAGCAGAATTGATTTCTCTATTTTTGAAACATCTCTAGGATCTTTTGAAAATAGAAAAAAATAGAGAAATAGAAAAAAATAGAGAAATAGGCTACAATCAAAACTGTTCCTTCTAAAGTCCTTCCTGTTGTATTACAACTCAGGGGGGCTGGAAGTAGATGATCTTTAAGGTCCCTTCCGACCCAAACCATTCTATGATTCTATGATGATTCTACGCTGAATAGACACACACCTTGGTTTTCCAGGTAGGCAGCCAAAAAAAATCTGCAGAAGATGGTAGGCAAGTTCTTCAGAAATAGATACATTTTTTTAAAGGGCCCTGTACTAAAGAGAGTAAGAATTTGTCAAAATTTTTGCTAAGCCATTGCTAAATTCTGAAGAATCTCTTCGTATTGGGTTTGCGTGGCAAGGTTTTGGTAGCAGCAGGGGCTACAGGGGTGGCTTCTGTGAGAAGCTGCTAGAAGCTTCCCCCATGTCCAATAGAGGCAATGCCAGATGGCTCCAAGACAGACCTGCCGCTGGCCAAGTCCAAGCCCACCAGCAACGGCGGTCGTGCCTCTGGGTACTAAGGGGAAAAGAAGCGGGGTGGCAGGGAAGGGGGTGTGTGTGGGGTGGAACAGTGGTTTTTGCAGCCAGAGAGATGAGTGAGAAGATGTGAGAAAAACAACTCTGCAGACACCAAGGTCAGTGAAGAAGGAGGGGCAGGAGGTGCTCCAGGCACTGGAGCAGAGATTCCCCTGCGGCCCATGGAGAAGACCGTGGTAGAGCAGATATCCACCTGCAGCCCGTGCAGGACCCCATGCCAGAGCAGGTGGGTACACCTGAAGGAGGCTGTGACCCCGTGGGAAGCCCATGCTGGAGCAGGCCACAGGCAGGACCTGTAGCCCCATGGAGAGAGGAGCCCACACCAGGGCAGGTTTGCTGGCAGGACTTGTGACCCCGTGGGGGACCCACACTGGAGCAGTTCATGAAGAACTGCAGGCCACGGGAAGGACTCACGTTGGAGATGTTGGTGGAGGACTGTGTCCTGTGGAAGGGACCCCAGGCTGAAGCAGGGCAAGAGTGTGAGGAGTCCTCCCCCTGAGGAGGAAGGAGCAGCAGAGACAACATGTGATGAACTGACCGTAACCCTCATTCCCTGTCCCCCTGTGCCGCTGCAGGGGAGGAGGTAGAGAAATGGGGAGTGAAGCTGAGCCCAGGAAGAAGGGAGGGGTGGGAGGAAGTGTTTTAAGATCTGGTTTTATTTCTCATTACTCTGTTGTGCTTAGTAATAAATTAATTTGTTTCTAAGTTGAGTCTGTTTTGCCCCTGACAGTAACTGGGCAACGATCTCTCCCTGCCCTTATCTCAACCCACGAGCCTTTCTTTATATTTTCTCTCCCCTGTCCGGTCAAGGAGGGGGAGTGATAGAGCGGCTTTGATGGGCACCTGGCCTCCAGCCCTGGTCAACCCACCACACTCTTCAAAGCTGGAGTTCACAGACATGTGATGGGACACAAAAAGGCAGCTCCTTCTCTCGATCTGCTCTATTTTGTATCTCGGACTTAATAGTAAACCAGCATGGGAAATAACACGGAGGGGGAAAAGCTTTGGTCTGCTTCTACCAGAAGTTTTAATAAGTACCTATCACCCTTCATTTTTCAGATCTTAGAGTGACAGGAGATGCACAAAGACCAATCAAGCAATCTGGCTCTCAACAAAGCAATGGAGAGTTTCTCCTTTCTGAGCTTTGGATGCTGTGATTCAACAACTTGTCTATAGGCAGGAGACTCCCTTGTCAGAGCTAATTTTTAACATATCCTCAAGTTTGCTGAAATCTGTATCATGCTGAAAGTTATTGTTTCCAAAGGAAACATATCAAGAAGAAATGTCAAAATTGCCTGTGGGGTGACGGGGCCTGGGTGAATGGCCTGAAAATGCAGGATATCCAATAGCACAATGTGCAGCCAATTAAAATGGAAATCACTTCTTCCATTCTTTAAACCCAAAACCCTCTTCAATTGCAAGGGTAGTTCAAAGTGCAAAAAATTAGTCATTAAAATGAAAAAGAAAAATTTTAAAGCATATTTCTATCTTCCACTAACACCAGTATAAAGCCACTAAAAAACCCTGACAGGTGCTATCAGATCTAACTTACCTTTTACTGGTCTTGAATAGATTTTTATTGGTATGGAAGAAACCTTTGACATAGCATAGTCAAACTGAAAGAGGTATCATGCTCCTGATAGCCTCTGATAGCTTATTTCTGAAGCAACAGAACACGTTTTCTGAAGTTCATGGAAATTCTTCCAGAAAAGTTATTCCCAAACGTTTGTAGCATTCACATCAGAGAAGACACAAAATTTAACTTACTCAATTACACTTCCACAGCAAATGTATTATTTTAGAAAGTCCTTACTTTCTATTCCATCACACCAGATTGGCCTAAAGATACCGGGGCTACATGTATCTAATGCACTTTCAACTCACAAGGAGGCTTTTAACACCATCTCCCGTAACACCTCACAGGCAAACTGATGCAGTCCAGACTAGCAAAGTGGACTGTGAGGTAGACTGAAAACTGGCTCAGCTACTGGGCTCATGGAGTTGTGATCAGGAAGTTCTGTTTAAACATCAGAAAAAGCTTTTTTACTGGCTAGGGTGGTCAAGCACTCGGACTGACTGCCCAGAGAGGCTGCAGAGCCTTCATGCTTGCAGGTATTTAAAATCAGACTAGACACAGTCCAGACCAACCTGATCTGGTTGACCTACCACTGGATGGGGAGGAGGTTAGACTGAATGATCTCCAGAGGCACGTTCCAGCCTCAAA
This sequence comes from Grus americana, assembly GCF_028858705.1. Taxonomy (NCBI): domain Eukaryota; kingdom Metazoa; phylum Chordata; class Aves; order Gruiformes; family Gruidae; genus Grus; species Grus americana. The sequence continues at coordinate 53,733,025 of NC_072891.1, forward strand.
TCTTCTGTGCTTTGGTGGTTCTGCAAAATTCTCAGCCATCTTTACCAAGAATTCATCATCACTGAAAATGGGTGCTTTATGAAAACATTCAAATCATTCTTTATTAGTCCCTTTTCCATAACTAGAATTTTCTTGCCAGCTTACCCACCATTAAATTTCCAGCAGCTGCTTTTGTTTGGTGCCTCTGTACTGAGAGGGCCCTGTCTTCAGCCTCTTGCCAACCCCACAAAGGGCTGCTCTCGGAGGGCCATAATCAGAGCTGACTGTCTGAACAATAACATTCAAGACATGCAAAAGCCATTCAACCAAGAAATGTTATGTCCTCTGAGCAGGAAAACTGGGTAGGAAAGGATGAATTATGATGGTCTTATCCCCATCATCAATGCCCTATCCCTGACTTGTAGTCTCAGAGCAAAGTCAAGCCAACCCTTAGTCAGTACTAACAGGATCAGAAACACATTAGGAAGCGCCCTAAGTTTGACCACAGTTTTAACATCCTCTGCCATGCCTCAAAAGTAAAGCCAACGCAGACCTCACCTTGAAATTTTGCAACGCATCAAGAAGCCTCTCCTCCTAAACCAGAAACAACCTGATTCCCAACTTAACAAATGCCCTCTTAAGACAGTCTGCTACACTAAGTTTCCAACATTATTAGAAGTGGAAAGAACCTCTCCAGCTTCAATGCTAAGGAAAGTTTTTGTGGAATTCCAACCTTATTTGCAATGCAGAGAACTATGTTATTGAAATTAGTAAGGCTCCTCAGGAAAGAAGATACCATTCGATATAATAAGAATGGTAATTAGTTCTGATTCTCAGAAGAGATATTAACTTGTCACAGAACTTCCCTTCAGTCTTAAACTGTATGTAGACCTATTGTGATTCTACCAAAGGTTTTGTAAGCCTCAAGAATCAGGGACAAAAAGCCTTTTATTGGTACTAATCAACTGAGCTGAAATTTTTAAATTTGTCATCACCAGAACAGTACTTAGGAGGCCCAGTAACAGACCAAAGTCACCCCTGGTATAGGTATCCCATATATTTAGCATTTTCGGAAATCTCTTTTGCAGATAAGTTATCAAGGTATGCCTCTTTCCCTGATTCTGAAAACAAAACATTAATAATACAGTTAGAAACTAAACCCTTCTGAGAACTCAGTAAACTCTTCCTCTCTGAGATTTAGTTGGCATTTTACTCATAATGGACAATATTTCTTGCAAAAACTATTCCCCCTCCCACCTCTGTAGCAGGAAGAGTATTCAGCTTACCTGAAAATAGAAGAAAGCTTGGCCAAACCAGTAGTGCATGATAGTGATCTGTGCTGCATCAAATTTCAAAGGTCTCCAGATATATTTTGTCATCATTGTCTGAATCAGCAGACAAAACACCAAGACTGGTAAATTGTGAGGTCTAAATAGAAGGGCTGCTAGTAGTACCAATCCACTATACACCTCCCATAATCCTGTACTCTTCATGTGGGAGTCTGTAGAAATAACCTGTGACTTTAGTAAATCTTTAGTGCCAGTGAAGACTATGCCAAGAACAAAGACATAAACAAAACGAGCTTCAGTAATCCCCCTAAAGAGGAAATTAGAAAAAAAAAAAAAAGGTAATAATAATTAATAAATAAATAAAACAGAAAGATGAGCTACTTACTAGTATCTGTTTCACAGATCAAAAAGTTCTTTCAAGAGAGGTGCAAGGCCAAACAGGTTAAATTCTAAGGCTAGCAGTGGCCAATCTCATGAGAGAGCTTTCTCAAATACAAAAACTCTAAAAATAGTTCATACTTAAATTACAACACCTCCAAATCAACTTTAGCAAAGAAAACAGTTTGTGCTAAAAACTAATCCAAAATACAAAAATAAAATTCTATGTCAATTAATGTAACCAAAATAAATGTACATTATCACTCTTCAAAGTCTAGATCCACAAATAGAGTTATATAAATATGCCATTTATATAGCATAATGAATTCCCCCAAAAACACTCCTTAGAGTGATATAGAAACTTTATTTCAGGAATTAAATTTACTTTAAAATTAGTATTCCCTTTAAGGTGATCAGTGATTTTTTACAACTCATTCACACAAACATATATTTCTTTTTAGCCAACCCAAAAGACAGTGATAGTATTGGAAGATCCTTGTTTCAGTCTGAAATTTCTGCATACTTCAGACATTTTCTCACCTTACACAGCTGCACAGATATACAGATATGCTGGTTTATACCAGCAGGTTTTTTCCTGGTAACTACACATTTTTCAAATCCCTAAGTAATCCCATTACAAAAAAATGAATGTTTTAAGTAGAAAGTGTAATTACCATCTACTGCTGTGTTCATTACACCTATGAATTCGTTGGCCTTTTCAAATCCAGTGAAAGCTGGCTTCTGCAGAAAGCACAGCATCTTGTCCAAAAAGCTGACAAGGACCTTAAAAACTGTGACCTGCTATTCAAGAAGTGCAAGGCCCAAGGAACAAAGAAAGTGAAAGCAGATATCCATCAGAAAGCAGTGATATGTGTACTGGGCAAAAAAAGGCCACAAATCATGTTAATGTACGATAATCCATAATAATAATCCAATGAACTCACCAAATGAGTGTATTAAAAATTTTGTGGTTATAAATCTTATTTTTTCATTGCAAAAGATAAAAATACACACATCTACACACTTTATCCATAATTTAATATACATTATCCTTAGGGATTATCAGTCCCTTTATACATGAGTGGTGAACAAACATAGTTTCCTACAAAGTTACTATAATTCACTTACAAGTGATGATTCTTGAGTCATTTGGACTTAATAATATATGGAGGATTAGACTGTGACACTGAAAATAATAAAAGCATACTTACACTTGGTGTAACTAGTGCAACTAGCTGACCACAGAAAACACCACTAGTCAAAATTTCTAAAAATAAATTTCTCCTTTTAAATGTACATATTTTTTCTGGTTTTGGAAGGTCACTTTCCTTCTCAAACAATTACTAACAAATAAGCTTGAATTCAATCTTTCTTTTCCACATGCAGGACAAAGAACCAAAAAGCAAGACAACAAATAATAAGAAACAGTATTTACATGTTCAGTTTTCTTTTTGCACCCACAGAACCAAGAAAAAAAAGACAAAACCACCACATGATAGTGATATGGTCTTCCTAACCATGAATACAGTGCTCTGTTCTGTGGTTTAACTTTCAAAGGTTCAAACTCATACCTAATAGTCTATGCAAAGAGGCGTTACTATTTTATTTCCTTAAATTGCAAGCCTTTGTAAATCCCTGTAAGGCCCATTGGCTTTTTCCTTTATGGAAAAAAACAAAACAAAACAAAACAAAAACCCAGCAGTAAAGTTTAGAGAGTTCCTGTGTTTTTGGCTAATGCAGAAATTCAGTGTCCTATTTCAGTATCTTTGGTAATTCTGATGTAATTATTACCACGAAATATTCAAATATATTCAAGTGACTTAGAAGTAAAACTATAAGAAATAGCTTTGGACATCTGTCACTATTAAAGTGAAGTGTTAAGTGAAAACTGAAATTAACCAGTTGATGGAAATTCAGATAACAAAAAAATTTCTCAGCAAATGCACTACTATTGTTTTGTCTGTGTCAGTATGGTATATGTTCATCTTTTTCATTGCACAAAGTATCATTTTTAAAATAAACTCTGAGGAAAATGGAAGGCCAAATTACTTCCCTGCATTTTTTAATGTAGAGGTTATCTTAGTAAAGCCACAGAAAATGACACACATTTCAATTGCCTCTTCTTCCTCATCCACCTCACAGCAGCTGTCACATTCAGAGAGAACACTTATCTTCAGTAAAGGGTACAGAAAGGGGGTGTTTCAGAGCAAAGATCCTCCATCTTATAGAAGAAAGCATTAGGCACGTAAAATGCAGTCTGCCTACAACTTTTTCTCACGTTACACAAAACTACCTCTACCTTGCACCTGGATCTGGAGCTATTCCATGTCAAGAATATACTAAAGATACCTCTAGACACATTTAAAAGAAACTCCTGGGTTTGTTCCTGGCAACATTTTAAATAGGCTTTTACCATTTATCACCTCAGCCATCTAATAAAGATGAGCTAGCATCACTATGTCAACACATCAGCTAACATCTGAAATGTACTAACATGTGTCTACCATCTTTTTTGACATGCTGTATTAGGAGCCTTGCCAAAGATAACATGTTTGAGTAGTTAGCGATCTTGGGCAAACTATGTCTGCTATATTAGGCCTTGTACTTTAGGCTTGAGAAGCCCACATGTTAGCATGAGTAGCTGCTGCAAGGGACCATGCTGGAACCCCTGTGCTGGCCTGTGTTACCTGCTGGTGGGTGTCATGACAGAGATAACATTCTGATCTGGCACGAGTGGACACATGGGTTTGTTTTGGTTTCTTTGCGGGTTTGTTGGTTTTTTTTTTTTTTACACAAAATAAAAGGCATCATGGTATGGAAGGGAGGCAGAACCTCTTCACAGAGGGCAGCTGTGTGCCACAGCGTGCCATGGGAAGATTCTTCAGGGCTTTGACTGATGCTGCATGAAAGCAGGGTTCCCAGCATCTGAACACCATATCATTCTTATGTTGGGGGCCTCAGAGCTGCACGCAGTACTCCAGGTGGGATCTCTACAAGAGTGGAGTAGAGGGGCAGGATCACCTCCCTCGACCTGCTGATCACACCTCTTTTGATGCAGCCCAGGGCACGGTTGGCTTTCGGGCTGCAAGCGCACACTGCCAGCTCATGTTGAGCTTTTCATCAATCAGCACCCCCAAGGCCTTCTCCTCAGGGCTGATCTCAATCCATTCTCCACCCAGCCTGTAGTTGTGCTTGGGATTGCGCCGACCCACGTGCAGAGCCTTGCACTTGACCTCATTGAATTTCATGTGGTTTGCACAGACCCACCTCTCCAGCCTGTCAAGGTCCCTCTGGATGGCATCCCCTCCCTCCAGCATGTTGACCACACTACACAGCTTGACGTCGTCAGCAAACTTGCTGAGGGTGCGCTCGATCCCACTGTCCACGTCACCAACAAAGATGTGAAACAGTGCTGGTCCCAATACCGACCCCCGAGGAACCCCACTTGTCACTGGCCTCCACTTGAACATCGAGCTGTTGACCACAACTCTTTGAGTGCGACCATCCAGCCAACTCCTTATCCACTGAGTGGTCCATCCATCAAATCCCTGTCTCTCCAATTTAGGGATAAGGATGTCGTGCGGGACAGTGTCAAATGCTTTGCACAAGTCCAGGTAGATGACATCTGTCACTCTTCCCTTGTCCACCAATGCTGTAACCCCACTGCAGAAGGCCACCAAATTTGTTAGACATGATTTGGCCTTAGTGAAACCACGTTGGCTGTCACCAATCACCTCCTTATTTTCGATGTGCTTGAACATAGTCTCCAGGAGGATCTGCTCCATGACCTTGCTGGGCACAGAGGTGAGACTGCCTGGCCTCTAGATACCCTGGTCTTCATTTTTTCCCTTTTTAAAAATTGGGGTGATGATTCCCCTTTTGCAGTCAGCAGGAACTTCACCAGACTGCCAGGACTTCTCAAACATGATGGCGAGTGGCCTGGCCACTTCATCCACCAGTTCCCTCAGGACCTGCGGAAGAGTCTCATCAGGTCCCATGGACTTGTGCACCTTCAAGTTCCTTAAATATTCTCGAACCTGAGCTTCTGCTACGGTGGGTGGTCCTTCATTCTCCCAGTCCCTGCCTTTTCCTTCTCAGGTTTGGGTGGCATGGCTTGAGCCCTTGCCGGTGAAGACTGAGGCAAAAAAGTCATTGAGTACCTCAGCCTTCTCCATATCCCAGGTAACCAGGTCTCCTGTTTCATTCCAGAGTGGGCCCACATTTTCCCTCATCTTCCTTTTGTCACTGACATACCTATAGAAGCTTTTCTTGTTGCTCTTTACGTCCCTGGCCAGATTTAATTCTATCAGGGCTTTAGCTTTCCTAACCTGATCCCTGGCAGCTTGGACAATTTCTCTGTATTCCTCCCAGACTACCTGCCCTTGCTTCCACCCTCTGTAGGCTTCCGTTTTGTGTTTGACTATGCCCAGGAGCTCCTTGTTCATCCACGCAGGCCTCCTGGCGTTTTTGCCTGACTTCCTCTTTGCTGGGATGCATCGCTCCTGAGCTTGGAGTAGGTGACCCGTGAATACTAGCCAGCTGTCTTGGGCCCCTCTTCCCTCCAGGGCTTTGTCTCAAGGTATTCTACCAAGCAGGTCCCTGAAGAGGCCAAAGTCTGCTCTCCTGAAGTCCAGGGTAGTGAGCTTGCTGTGTGCCCTCCTCGCTGCCCTGAGGATCTTGAATTCCACTATTTCATGGTCACTGCAGCCAAGGCTGCCCTTGAGCTTCACATTGCCCACCAGCCCCTCCTTGTTGGTGAGAACAAGGTCCAGCATGGCACCTGTCCTCGTTGGCTCCTCTGTCACTTGGAGAAGGAAGTTATCGCTGACACATTCCAACTCGGGTTGTTATACAGGGAGCACGTCAGGCTGCCTTCCTCAGCTCCAGCATCTCTCCTGATGTGGGGGGGTCTTTCCTTTTCAGTCTGCAGAGTGGTGAAGCAGTTCTGCATGTCAGGCTTCAGGGGAAGTCTCTTCCTCCTGCTGGTCCTTGCAGTCTCAAGCTTCCATTCTTCTGCATTACTGGACCCCCTTCCTTCTCTGTGTACTGGTGGGGGAGTTTGTAGCTGTTTGGCTATGGGCTGTGGGTCCACTGCAGAGTGCACTTGCAAACATCTATCTAACTCCTTCTCATCCTCCCTGATGTTTCATAGCCTCCTGCAGCTCAGCCACCTGCTGCAGGAGGTACTCCACCTGGGCACACCTTTTGCAGGCAGGCCTGCCACCCATCCCTGCCCCAGGAGAAAGGTCTGGGCACATCCTGCAGCCTGAGGTCTGCACTGCAGCCTCTCCCTTCAGCAGCTCCATCTGGGTGGAGACATCGGCCACTGCTGGGGTAGATGGTGCAGACCCCCCAGCCCGAGCTGCAACCTTTGCTCTCAGATGAGTGCCCATCATTCTGCCTTGAGGGTCAGGTAGGATGGGTGCCATTGACCTGTCACAGAATGCCACCCCGTTGGTGGGTTATGTGAACTTCAAGACTCCCACTCAGCCAGTGGAATGCCCCTCCTTCGAAGAGGCACCCTCCCTGTGTGCCCTCCCTCACAAACTGCTGTGCCAACTGCCACGCCATGCTCTGTCTGCTCGCTGCGTTCACAGCACTCCTGGTGGCCAGTGCTGTCTGGTCTGCCTTATGTAGGTGTGGAGTGGCAACCGTGGCTCTGCCTGGGCAATGCCCGGGCCTCATCAGCATCTCCTGCGAGAGCTGCTGGCTCCTGGCAGGTCTCTCTGCTTCCCCTGGTGTCTCCTGGCCTCAGGAAAACCCTGTGTGGCAAGACCTGCTGCTCCGCTGTGGGCTGGGCCAGCTCCAGGGCAGCTCCCCTCACTGGCTTTCAGTATCTCTTCCTGACAGATCTTACTGAGATCCGGAAAGAGTCCTGTACCACACTTCCCGCCTATATGTCTAGATATACATACATAAAAATATTTTTTCTAAAACATGCCTTGTTAGAAAATTTGATCTATATTTCCTAAGATCTTCTCCTGCAGGTTTTTTTCCATCTCTGCACATCTTGTAAATCTCTGGCCCCTGACGAAGAAGCTCACACAGAAACCATTTGTATCTACATCAAAGTGAGCGTAAGAGAAAGTTTGTTACATCTTTACATGCTTTACAACTTCTCTTCCATGATCCCTTCCTCCTCATCAAATGTCCTAACTGACTCGGGAAGTTTTCCACAGCTCTCTGACATTTAGAAAAACTTGAGGCTGCAGAGCCAGGTACAATCCAAAAGTAAAAAGAATCATAAGAAAACTAAAGCCACTTAGCTACATTCCAAAAGTAGCTATTGGTGAAAGAGCTAATAGCTTCCTTACAGTTACAGACTAGTTCTATAAGAAACTTAACATCCACATAAAAATCCTTAGTATGCATTGTGCAGCACAGCCTAGACCTCAAGAAGGATTTGGTTACATCTTGAAAGGTCATATATTACAGAACACTCACCTGCAAAAGAAAGATAGGGAAAAGCGACTCTCCCAATTACCGCCAAAGCATTTTTCAAAACTAGGAAGTAGCTAAATGAGCTTAGCATGCACTCTGCTAAAGGTGGCAAGTACATCTAAAACAAGAGGAGATGGTGCATTTGGAGTTTCTTTGTAGCAAAAATACAGAGTATCACTATTAGATTTTCCTCATATTAATTCTTATCTGACCAGTTTCTGATCTGTCACAGTCAAAAGACATTTCATGGGGCTCAAAATTAGGCACACATCCCAAAACCAGAGTGCTGCCCACCTACAAAATAGAGTTTTATTCATAAAAATGTGATTCCAGCCTAGATATAATGTCCCCTCCCACCTCATCCCCTGATATCCAAAGTGTTAACACCTCTCTAGAAATAGATTTACATATCTGTTGATTAACTTACTTTGAAATATCTTTGCTGTCATGTTGCCATGGAAATATGACATTCCCAATAGATGCCCGGTAACTGTAGATTCCCAGGAGCCCAAGTGCCATAGCAATTTTTGAAGCCAGCGAGCATCTTCTTTGAACCAGAAAGAAGATCATAAGTAGGGAGACTGCAGCCAAGAAGGAGAGTTCAGATTTATGTTCAGAGCTGGAAAAAAACCCACAAAAAACCCCTTCAAATCACTGTAATTACTGCTAAACGCATTTGATAAAGCCTTAGCTACAGCACTGTATTTCCAAATTAATCACTGCACTGACATGTTACAAACTTTCCAAGAGGTATGGTAAAACAGTTTAGTATTTTTAGAAAAACAGGTTTATTAATGAGGTTTTCTATTCAAGCATGCATGTTTAAAAGTGTAATTACTGTGTTCCACCATAGGCAAGCTATTTTGTTAATTATGTAAAAACTGAGCTGCATATTGCATAACGGCAAAGGGTCTAATGCTTTTAAACTAGGCATTTGTAATTTATACATTTTGAAACAGTATATTTTGCTTATACTACAGCATTTCATTTTCTAGCATACAGCAGAAAATATTCTTGCACTACAGAATTAGAACTATTCTCCCTTTTTAAATAACTGCATATGTATTTGATTTGTTTAATTTTCGACATACAAAACATTACCTACCCAAAATAACCAGAAATATACTTGCATAGTTTAAAACATACACACGCAAACACATTAGCACAATGATTCTCTTATGCAACTGCAGAACCTTGCACTGGATCAATACATACAAGAGATAAAGACACAGAATTTGCATCATGGCCAAGAAGATTACAGATACAGTTTGTATGTTCCCCCGCATCCTAAATAGGTAACACTCATTCCAGAATCAAGGGTGTTTCACTGAGCATCTTGCCAACAGTATGTATTTAAATCTTCACTGATATCAATTAGCATTGCAAAATGTAATGGGGTAAAGATCTGCACTGAACCCCTACCATAGCTAGCTATGCAATTTTAGAAAGTCCACTGTAATCCAAGAATTGCTAACCCTTGCCTACTGCAAATATTCCCAGTATCCCAAATGACCCAGAACAGCTAATTTTGTTAGATTTACCTTCTGTTAAGAACACCACCTAGAGTGTGAAAGCCAAGGGCTCCATCTTCTGTCTTCCACACTTCAAAATGCCATGACAAAAGATCACTAACTTCAGCAAACTGACAATGAGCCTGGGCTGTTATCTGCATTAACTCTTACCATGCTTACGAAACTCAAGTTTTATATTTGATTTAATCAGAATTCTAGTACTTCAAACAGGTTTACTTTCCTATTCTGTAGTATATGCTTTATCAGGAGTTTGACCCAATAGCTGTTTCAGCTGTTGTGCTTGGAAAGTCACAGAGGAAAGGATACGGGGCAGAAGAATTGCCCTGTTAATTCTGCCTGCGGGACCCAGTCAAGCACTTTATACAAGTTAACAAGACTGCCAAGAGACACAGTATTCTCTGCAGGCCAGTAAGGTGAGAGAAATAAGAACTAGAACACTACTGGAGAGAAAATGTAGTCTTGATGTTTCTCCTCACCATTGTTCTTCCTCTGCAGGAGGAGGCAGTAGAAACAGTGAAGGGATTGCTGCAGCCACCTGTGAAGACAGTGCATGCACCATCTCTCATGATCAACACATGAAGAACTAATTTAGTAGCCACTGTACCTTTCAAATGAACCTTTGTAGAAAATTTCAGAAACTTTCAGGCCATATTTTCCTTGGCTGCATAATAAATTAGCACATATTTTGGAAGGGATTGTAGTTGCTCAACACAGAGTCCAGCCATTTAGCAAAGTTCTAAATGATTTTGAAATTCTACTCAGAAATTCAAGCATGAAATTGCTACTCTGATCTCAGCTGAAATGTAGCGGGTTTTGCGCAAACGACAAGATTGAAAGTGAAGAACCAATAGTTTCCTGAGAGAGAACCTGGGGAAGGGGAATGGGAAAAAAAAAGAGCTTCGGTACATGTTCTTACTATAACATCTATGGTCTACACTGTCATACTTCTGGTATCAGAATGAAGACTGAATACATTTCCTTCCACTGCTTTGACCTCACCTCACTACTGCAAATACAAGTAGAGTGAAAGGAATTATAAATGTGCACGATTCATATTTTATGTGGATAAAGCCTTTTTTAATTGTTTACTTTCATTCTACTATGTACAATAGAATACATAGGAGTCACATGGTATGCTAGCTTTGGGGGAAGGGCACTTGGGGATGGTTAAGTACATTATTAAAATAAAATATTATCATCTTCCCATGCTGCTGCTTCTCATCACTTCTCTTCAAGCTGACACTGCCATTGACAGCTTCGCCCCTTCCACAGTGAGCCACGAAGCAGCACTGGCACCTTCCAAGTATCAGTTCTGACCAAGATTAACAGCCAAATGAAGCTACCTGAATACCAACTAATTAAATAGAAAACCTGACTTCCAGGCAAATTTAGGGATTGCATGTTCTCTTCCACTTAATCTACTGTCTGATTTTCTTTTGCCCCCTTTCCCACCAAAGCCTTTTTTTTTGCCCTTGTAGCAGGTTTCACAGAGTCTCTCTGCAAATAACAAAGAACATTTTCCTTATTTCAGCGCTGTTGAATGCACTCCTAATAGCCAAATTCAACACACTAGAAATAGATTGATTTTCTATGGTTTGCTGCTTACGTTTTTCCATGCACAAACCTACACAATAGTCTCTTTGTCTCAAATGCTGAGCTCCTTAAGCACTGTCCAGATAAGCAAAATATTAGTCAGAGCATGAGCACAGATGTCTAAAAAGTCAATGCAAGGGATAAAAAGAAGAGGGTAGTTTGTTCATCAGTTTGTCTTAAAGACAAATTAGAAGGCTGCCTAGAAAAAACCTGAGCAGCTTTAACTCAAACTGAGAAGGGTACACATGATCTACGTAAGGTTCTAATTTCTTATTACTAAAAAATGTGCTATTAAGATATAACTATGCAAATTAAACACATACTAAAAATAGAGTAACAATCAACATTACAGACTAGCAATGCATTTTGGGAAGAGGAATAAGTGCTTTATGCAACTCAGCTTATCACCAACTTTTAATTTATGCTATAAGGAAAACACATCATCTCAATCCTGATCAAAACAGTAGGGAAACAGACATCTCTACCACTCTGTTCTCTTGTGAAGGAGAAGCAACAAAGACATTAAAACCTCCAACCAAAGAAAAGGCAAGCATGCTTGCCAAATAAGAATTCACAGATACTCTACAAAACCACGGGATGTACAAAGATTTAGTTGCATTGTTGCCTCATCTTTCCAAAGCTCGTCCAGTGAAACATCTCAGACCCAAGAACTCACCTACATCCCATCACTCAAGTCCAAAAACTGTGCACTTCAAACGCTGCTATTTGGGCAATCTTTTAACTCTATAAAGCAAGTGAAGTATATGTCAGCATGGTGACATATATTGTATTCTCCTGTTAGGCTAAAAACTTCTCCATTGACTCTTAAGACTCAGGATGTAGCCCCACAGCAGCCCAAGCCAACCTGTGCCAGGGCTGCCAAGGTTCTGCTCTTTCGGCTGCTCCCTAAACATGGCAGAAGTAGCTCCACCAGTGAAAGGGAGAAGGCAGAACTGTGGCACCCCAACGACACATTGTCTTAGCCTGCCACAGCACAGCACTCCACAATCTTTTTAAAGCCCCCAAAAGCAGAAGTTTGTGAATCATTACTTCTTTCTCAATCAGATTTGAAAGGGAAGTGGGTTTTTGTAATGAATGCTTGATAGTGGCAGAAAGAAAAAATGTTTATGTCCACAGCACTTCAAAAGATGCAGATACTACCACATTTGTTTCTACAGGAATTTCAACAGCAGCAGTGGTGGCTTGCAAACTCTTCCTGCATTCCTGTTACTAAGCCAGCCCAAGTGCCTGTGAAGCTGGACGGTAAACCAGAGTGGGAAGAGATCCATCTGAAAGCCAAGAGTTTTCCACCCTGTCTTGGGTTATTTTCCCAGCCACATCTATTGAACAATTTAGTTCTCCACACTGACAAAGCAACAGCTGTGCTGGTGTAATACAGAACCAGTAAGGGGAGGAGGAAGACAGCAGGTACCTTGCCTTGTAAGGCAAGAACTCCTTTAATATACCATGATAGTCAAACAAGCAATTGTAGCCTAAGACTAGAGCTGTAGGACCTTTTCTCCTCTACTTGCTTCAAGACTCAAGCAAATACGCTCAATGTGAAGCTATAATTTGGTGGGGAAGCACATGGAGCAATTCACCTGTAAAATTCTGAAGTTTTGATATGATATCTAGCTGCTGTACTTCAGCCCTACTGAAGGGGGATGCAAACAGCTTTAATAATAGGGTTGCAATGGCTTTATGAAGGGGAAGTAATACTTAATCAACCTAACAGACTTCTGTGATGAGATGGCTAGCTTGGTGGAAGAGCAGAGAGCAGGCAATGTTTTTTATCTTGGCTTTAGCAAGGCTTTTAATACCATCTCCTGTAACATCCTTACAGGCAAAATGATGCAGTCCAGGATAGGAAAGTGGACAGTGAGATGGATTGAAAACTGGCTCACAGGGTTGTCATCAGCAGCATGAAGTCCACCTGGAGGCCAGTCACTAGTGATCAACCCCAGGGCTTGACACTGGGGGCTGATACTGCTTAACATCTTCATTAATGACCCAGACAACAGGGCAGAGTGCCCCCTCGGCAAGTCTGCACACGATACAGAATTGGGAGCAGTGGTTGATACAGCAGATGGGTCTGCTGCTACTCAGAGGCACTTCAGCAAGCTGGAGAAATGGTTCACCTTATTAAATCCAACAAGGGGAAGAGGCAAGTCCTGCACCTTGGAACAAACAGCTACACAAATCAAGACAGATAGAGGACTGATCATCTTTTTAGAGATGGCTCTGAGCATCCTGGTGAACACTGAGTTGCCCATTAGCCAGCAATGTATCCTTGAGCAAAGACGACCAACAGCATTTGGGGTTGCATTATGAAATTATTATCAGCAGGTTGAAGAAGGTGTTTCTTCCCCTGTACTCAGCCCTGTCTCCAGGTATGGGTTAACCAATACAGGGAAAAACATGGACATATTGGAGCAAGCACAGCAAAGGACTAGGAAAATGATGATAGGATTGGAGCATCTGTCATACAAGGAGAAACTCAAAGCACTGGGACTGTTTAGCCTCAAGAAGAGAAGGCTCAGTATGGATCTTACCAGCCTCATTGGAGGTGGAGAATTATAGAATGGTTTGGGTTGTAAGAGACCTCAAAGATCATCTAGTTCCAACCCCCTGCCACGGGAAGGGACACCCTCCACTAGACCAGGATGCCCAAAGCCCCATCCAGCCTGGTCTTGAACACTTCCAGGGACGGGGCCTCCACAAATTCTCTGGGCAACCTGGTCGAGTGCCTCACCACTCTTAACAGTGAAGAATTTCTTTCTAACATCTGATCTAAATCTACCCTCCTTTAGCTTAAACCCATTACCCCTTGTCCTGTCACTACACTCCCTCATAAACAGTCCCTCTCCAGCTTTGCTGCAGGCCCCTTCAGGTACTGGAAGGCTGTAATTAGATCTCCCCAGAGTCTTCTCTTCTCCAGGCTGAACAACCCCAACTCTCTCAGCCTGTCCTCATAGGAGAGGTGCTCCAGCCCTCTGATCAACTTCATGGCCCTCCTCTGGACTCGCTCCAACAGCTTTCTTGTACTGGGGCCCCCAGAGCTGGACGCAGCACTCCAGGTGGGGTCTCAGAAGAGCGGAGTAGAGGGGCAGGATCACCTCCCTTGACCTGCTGGTCACACTTCTTTTGATGCAGCCCAGGACATGGTTGGCTTTCTGGGCTGCAAGTGCACACTGCCAGCTCATGTTGATCTCATGTTGAGCATATCCTTCTCTCTGGTGCCCAGCAAAAGGACAAGAGGCAAAGGACAGAAATTGAAACAGAGGAAATTCTGTTTAAACAGAAGGAAATTTGGAGGGGTGGGGAGCAGAAGAAAACAGGTTGCCCAGAATAGTTATGGAGTCTCCATGCTTGGAGACATCAAAGACCCAGCTGGACAAGGATCTGAGCAATCTGTTCCAGATCACTCTGCTCTAAGTAGGGGGATTGAACCAAATAGTTTCCAGAGGTCCCCTCCAACCTGAACCATCCTGTGATTCTGTTTTCAATATATGGATATGAATTCTGCAAAACATGCCAATTCCAATTCACCGGAGAAAAAAAAAAAAAAAGAAACACAAAAATAGCCTCCTTCCTCCCTTCTCCCCCCTTCCTCCCCAACAGAAAAAAAAAGACTAAGCCAGAACAGGTGTAAACCACCTTGGTTTACCCAAATGGGTTGCTTGAAAGCTCCTGAGAAGCAATAGTGTTAGAGCTGGACATACAGGATTTCCCAGCTTTTGTTATAAATCAGGAAGCCCTAGAAGCACACCTGCTGTAGCTGCAGACTACATTCTACCTGTGCTACCTCCCTCAGTCCCCACAGCCCAATGGTGTAACAGGTTTTCTGCTCTATAGGCATACCTAGCACCAGGAAATCAGAGGTGGGAACACACTTAATTGAGAGAGGAACTTTGGAAGTAAAGTCCAGGCATGCAGACACAATTTTTAGAAGGCTCCTAACATTTCCAAGGTCAGTAAACTTTCCTGGGGGACAATATGAGCAAAAGCACATCTCGGAAACAAATGCAGTTTTTCAGCTGCAAGAATATCAAGTCCTTGTTTCATGGCATTGTAGCACTAGTACACTCAAAAGAAAAAGGCTGACAGTCTGAAGAAGACATCTGGTTTACTTATTGGGCAAATAAATCTTTGGAAGATGCTCAGGATTAATTATAAAAATCCTCCCAGTCACACCAAATCACACATAATCCTGCTCACACACTGGCTTAGCTCATAATGAAGGAGTTCTCTATCATGTGTACTTAACGCTGGGAATATGGCATTCCTTCCTCAATTCCTGACCTCATCTCAAGAGGAGGAATGTATGGCAAAAGCTTTGGTATAGAACAACTGCTATAATGCGATAAACTCCCTCATAATTCATGTCTTTCAGCACTCATGCCTGTCACAGCAATTAGCATTTTATCTGTGAGGCTGCCAATAAGTAACAAGTCTCATAGTAGTTCATTTGCTCATGTTGCTATTAATGAATGATGAATGACATTTCATCCACGTGTTGTAAGATACTGGCAAGAAATCTCTTTATCTTACACAGCACAGCCTCCCCATCTGCTGTCTGCAAAACATTGACTAGTCAGTCACAAGGTGTTGCTTCTCCATCCACCAGCTGAAGTACAGAAGACAGTTCAAATATCAAGTACTTTTTAGCACTGAATAATGGCTGTAGTTCTTCACAATACTAAAAGGTAGCAGACCTTCTCCAGTGTACTTCAAGCTGTAAAAAAATCCCTTTCTTGTTTATCATACTGCACTTGAAAAATTCCTTCAGTTTTCCACCCACACGTTAAATGTCTGTGATAGACAAGGAAGAATTCTATATGCAGCATCTTCTCCTGCAACTTCATGAAGTTTGGAATTGAGCAGAACGTTCTGCCTTAATTTCAAGGGTTTAATTCTATTAAGTGATTTGTAATTTCCCAAACCAGACACTGTTGACTTTCACATGGAAAATATTTACTTTTTGCCTCTGATAAACCTATCATGTATAATTGGCATTAATTACATAAGTCATGGTGCAGGGCAAAGATATAAACTACTGATAGTACACAAGGAATTACTCCTGCATTAAATAGCAGTGAAAAATTCCTTATGTTACTTCACTGTTTACCCACTTTGCATGTTTACAGCACTTTCTAAACAGAGACTGTATAGAAATGTATACATATTTCACCAAATGAAACATACATTAATTTTTACTAAGACAGAAAGTATAACAATAAATCAGATACCCACCTTGTCAGCCAGTGTCCAAAGTCTGGCCGATGAGCCCACTGGACGCCTGTCTGATTCAAGGATCGAAGCAGCCGACAGCAAATGAGTATGATCCATGGACTCGCTAAACTTATCCACTTATCCGATCCTTTTATGAATTCAGCTGAAGAGGTGGCCTTGCCCAATTTTGAATTATCTGCTGCTGGAATGTCTATATTCTTGCACTCAGAGGCTTCTCTGATACCATCAAAATTTTGTTTCACAGTGGTGCTATGTTGAGGGTCACATTCTTTCAGAAGAAAATTATTTCTACAAAGTTCCTGACACAGCACCAAACAAAGCGTATTGATAAGAAAATACCAGGTTTGATGTTCCTCTTCTATAAAACTGCTTGCCCCCAAACTCAAAACATGGCCAATTGTTCCAGCTAGAATCAGCACATCTATTTCTGACCAGCTAGAACTGGACAGAACTGGATTCTGCAAAAAAAAAAGTATATAAAAATTGTTGAAAGTGTATAAAAATTTCACTTGTTTAAACATTCATAGTGTGCTTACAGCAATTTCCTCTAAGAAAACAAAATAAACAGAGAGACAAGTTATTCCTATCTTGACAAATCCCAAAAAAATTTCAAAGAATCATTTTTGTGTAGCCTATTAAGCTAGCATTACAACATAATCATACTGTTTAAAATGACATTCTGTTTAAGGGAAAAAACTTCTCTATCAATAATCATCACAACTGTACAGATTAAGATTCCCTACCAGCATGTGACAGAAGGTTTGAAACAACCTCACTGCACATTTGTAGAAGTAAAAATAGAAATCCTGCAGAAATCAAATGAGATACAGATAATAGGTAATTTTCTAATAGTTTAAATCTATGCTACCCTCAACTCAGTACAATGACATCCTTCACTACGCAAATTAACAAAAGTTACTTGCAGACAGTCTGATGGCACCCCTCAACCTTACTTAGCTTGAAATGTGTCTTTCATCAGAAAATCTACTTTAAACCTTATCCATCTATTATCTACTTTACACACTGTTCCTATCTAAAACCATAATATTCTTTGCCTAATGCCTCCATTAGTTCGATCTCCTGTTCACAGCAGCTACTTGCAATTGCCTCATTGTCACACCCCTCGACGATATGGCTAAAAAAAGAGTGTAAGGGCATGTGGGAGGTGAGAGCATCTGGTTCATTGACATTATCAGGTAAAGGACCTTTTCCGCTCACAGGGAATACGAAGTAACAGGGAAAGCCATAAAAAGACCACAAAGAGACACAAACCTGATAAGTAAGCACTAAGGGAGATCATAAAGATGACCAAAACTCTTCAGCCATTAATTGACAGGCCATTAAGAAACCACAGGCATAGCTCTGAAAAGCATCAGCCTGGACTTTGTAACAGATAAGGGGGAAGCGATGGAACATGAGTATTATGGATATCTGAGGGCGCCTGTGGATCTACGCAAACTCATTAAGCAATACTTCAGGAAAGTGTCAAAGGTGGGGGAAAGGGGGTGGGGAGGAACAGGCTGGAGGCAGGGGGCAAAGTGAGAGGAGGAAGGATAAAGGGGCCAGAGTCACATAAAGCAGGCACCAGTCAGCGTTTCTCTGACTGAGCCCTGTGCCTGATCACTGCTTTCTATCCTGTCTTATTAAATCCTCTCCTGTCTTTCTGTGCAACTCCACTCTCTGTCCCACCTGTGGGTGCTGCAAGGTCTCACTGCAAGTAACTGGGGACAAGCTTGCATGCCAGCAACTTGAGACAGAGTGAGTAAAAGCAAATGCCAGCACCTCAAGCGGGAATAGAGGTCTTTGGACCCACACACCTGTAGTGCCAGGGCCTGCAGAGCATGAGGGTCCACATGCCAGAGACCAAAGTGGGAACCACAGGCCGTGGGGACTGTGTGCCCAAGGTGCGCCAGCAGCTGGAGGTATCAGAGTGCAAGAGAGGTTAGGGTGTCAGCAACGGGAAAAGCAACTATGCATCACCAAGCCTGTAGGTCTGCATCAGAAACTGGAGGCCCCAGAGTGCATGCCTATGTGTGAGAGGTCAAAAGGGCACTGACTGGAGGGACCTCTGTCTGTTTAACTTCTCAAAGCCTGAGCCAGAGGTGGGGACAGGAGCCCAGGCTGGGCATGCACAGCTAGGCTCCAGCAGCAAGGCCAGGACAGATGCCCCAGCCCTGGAGGGCACTGGAGCCAGCAAAGGCTTCCTAACATACCTTAACACATGGTGTTACATACTTGCGAAGCATTTTGGGAAAGGCACTGTCAAAAATCATCCTTTACCATTTTATTTTCTCATTATTTTTTCCTCTATTAGAGAATATGAAAGACTATCTCTTAAATTGCTATTTTAAACACCTGATAAATAACAACTTAAAAGCCAAATCAAAACTACTGCATGCCATTTTTACTTCAGAACAAAGAGCTCTGAAACTACTTTCACGTTAGTTTCTCTAACTGCACATTTCAACCGCATCATCCTCCTACATTTGACCTTCTGAACAAACTTTAAAAAAACGCCTTGAATATTCATACAGATAAATCTCACAGAGAACATACGCACATTGAAAGATGCACAGTGCATTATGATTCCTGAACTGTTTAAATCATTTGTAAGAATAATATAGAAACTCACTTATCTTAGAGCAGGTAACAATAAAGTGGGTGTACACAATGCAAATATTCCTGAGCATCTTAGATGCAAGTCTCACTTATGCTTAAGATTTACTGACAGCAGCATATGTATTTTTGTTCAATAAGCGAGATCATGTAGTATGGAGAGGACAACAAACACACTTGATGCAAGAAGCTAGTTAACACTATCCGGAATTTTGCTTTGAGGAAAACAACTTCTGCAAAATCAAGATTTCATAAGATCTATGGGAAAGAATGCAGAAGGTATAGTTCAAGTTATCACTTATTCACATCACCTCCTTTTCTTGTGTTGTTAAAGAAATATATTACACAAAGGTCACTTCACTTAAAAAAACCCCCACCAAACACACAAACAAAACCAACAAAAAATTCCCATGAGGTTACACACAACAATATAACAATATCAGGGGAAGAAACCACTAAAACCTTAGCACAAGAAGAGTCATAATGTGTAAAACTGCCCAGGCCCAACCTAAATTTACTAGCATTTGAAATTTCTGTGGTGTTCTAAAGACCACTCCTGTTTGGTTTAGTATTCTACTCTGCAAATCAAATACCATAAGATACATTCTGGAACAAAAGGATAAGGTAGAGATGTAGTCCGTGCAGAGACCAAAGACCATGAAATTCACAAAGCTGAAAGAAGAACAGTACATTACTAAACTACAGAAAGTTTAAATTCCAGTAATTCCATCATGCTGACCTTAAAGCTCTTGGCTAACTAAATAATGAGGGAGCATGTAAACACTGTTTGCAGAGACAAAGGAATCTGAGATCCTCAACAAATGGGAATGAACCAGTCTTCAACACAATTGGTCTTCTTTATAAGACATAACATAAAATCTATATAAGGATTGCTCTCTTGTATCTGGTTGTTGTCAGCACTGATATGAAAACTGAAGATGTGAGGTATTACCAATGGCGAACATGCAAAAGCCTCATGAAAATGATGGCATTAGTGTGAAATGTCCCAGTGTCAGAAATCTGTATTTCTTGTCTGCTTGTCTGATTCTCACAACTCCAGTGAAAAAAGAAAAAAAATACTGCTATATTTACATCAAAGGGTTAAAGTCCAATGGCATTTATTGATAAACCACATTTCAGACCAGAGTTAGTCACGATGTAAAATGAAAAATTATCCTGCAAATTATAATCTCCCGAGCCATCATGATCTAAGAAATACTGAAAATAGCTTCATCAAGTTTTTCTAAATTTATTGGTAATCCCTCACATATGAACTGTGTCTTAATTACTTTTTAGATCTGGTTTACAGAGACAGAAATGTAGGTCCTACTCTGATATTCACAGCTCTGTCTTTCTAGCTGCTGAACACCTCCAACCCTCAGGAACTCAGTAGGCACTCCAGATACTAAAAGACTTGCACGACTTGCACCAACATCTGGGCAAACAAACTTAAAACAGAATCTTTGGTTAAGAAATTTATAATGCCAGGCTTTCAATTTAAGCCTATAATCTGCCAAAGCCAAGGTAGCTTTAACATTTGATGTATCAGCATTAGTAATTAAGTAATACAGAAACTGACCTCTTTGGCCTATCGTTGAACATACCTTGCTAGCTTGCAGAAGTGCCAGTACATAAACAGTGGAATATATGCATCTCTGCCCGTTAAACTTACATTTCCTTCACTCTGAAATAAAACCTCCTGTAGTCTACCTTCTGGGTCCAATTCCACTTATGTGACTTCTTTACAGTTGAGAGTAAAGCTCTTTTTCACAAAAATTAACCATCCATGGTTAATGCCTAAGGAATTTTACAATCACTTTTCAGATGAGAAACATTTTATTTTTCATGTCCACCATCACCCAAAATTTAAATACTTATCATTCTGTTCCCTGCACCCAGTCTTGATTCCCAATGATGGTAACCTCCCTATGACAGAGTACAACAGTACTACACTTGCTCCTGCATTTTCACAGCAGTTTGAGATAATTTTTGAAAGCTACCCAGTAAAGGTACTATCCAATCACCTTTTATTTTTTAACAATTAAAAAAAAATATTTAGGTACAATTGCATAAAAATGTTTTATTGTTCAATTCAGTAAAGAATATCACACAGAAGAGGAAAAACAAAAATATTTTAACGTGAACAAGGTATTTTAAAATAAACAGGAAGAGGGACATTTTGTTTACATAACTAAAAAAACCTATAATTCTGCACAATGAAAATTCTCAAAAACATATTTGACAGGCTTTAACTTTTGTGTTCTCTTTTCAAAAAATACTGGTATTGATTTCTATCAGAAATAGGAAAAAAAATATACATCTAGTAGTAGTAAATAGTGTACTTAAGTCAACTACCAAGCAATTAGAGTGAAGCTATGAACAAGAAGCTAAAATTTTTGACGATTTTCTGGAATTCATAAAGGGCTGCAGAACTATTTAAAGCC
This sequence comes from Grus americana, assembly GCF_028858705.1. Lineage (NCBI taxonomy): Eukaryota > Metazoa > Chordata > Aves > Gruiformes > Gruidae > Grus > Grus americana. The sequence continues at coordinate 53,754,550 of NC_072891.1, forward strand.
TGAAGTGTCATTAAAAGAAGGGACTGGTGCTGCTAGAAACATAGTAATCAGAACCTATAAATAACAGTCAGGAAGCAGATGCTAACACTGCCTGCAATGGTCTTCAGAAAATTCATGAACTTGGTAATCAGTTTCTATATTCAGCCATAGTGGAAAAAAAGCATTACAAATGGGAAGCACTTCAGAGAAATCTTTAGATGTGAACGGAAACAATTTGAAGGAAAAAAGCTCTGAAGCCATTAGCAGGAGAGCTTATCTTAATTACTTTTAAAATACCTACATTTTATCATATAGCATGAGACTAGAACAGGTTTTTAGCTTTTTTAACTGGCAAGACCCTGATTCAGGATTCTACTCCTGCCATCAGAAGAGCAGGGCTTCAGAGCTTCTTCAGAAGTGGAGCCCATACGCAGATTCGCACTGTGGAGATGCACAAGGTCAGAGACACTTGAATTCAGACAGCATAAGTAATAGTCCTAACACAGAAGTCCCTTCCAGACCAACACACAGCATATACAGAAAACCAGCTTCTTCCCCAAAGTCTAGGTATTCTACTGGAAAAGGGGATGGAAGGTGGGACATGAATGTTTGTGAATTATAGTGTTTGTGCCCCAGTTACCAGTAAATAACCTCTCACATCCACACTGCAATCAACACCAGATTATCCACTGCTCCTTTCACATTCTCCAGGCTTTATCTTTGTATAAGCAGCCACCTGCAAAAAAACCCCACCACACCATTCTGCAACAGCCCTGAGACTGGTAAAAATGTAAATCAAATCCAGATCACTTCTTTTATACGTGTCTGGAATGGAGGTAGTTACTAACTAAACCTACAAAATATTTCAAGCTTGCTTTGGAACTTGACTAGAGACAGCAAAGCCTATCTGACTGATGAGATGAGATACATATCCAGCAACCCAGTCACCTATGGAATAGCATTGAAGATGGGATGATGAAAATGGATTTCTACAGGTCTGGATACAAAGTCACGTCTGCCTCAACCAGAATTACTATTGCCTACACTTCATAAGACATACTTCAGCTTCCCACATTTTCAGATATGTCTCAGGTAGGATATGAGCACAGACAGACCTGAGGTGGAGAATCCAGTATTTTTTATTTCTATCTGTCCCACCACTGGAAAAACAAACACATACAAACCTTTGGGAAAACATTGCTGAAAACATCCTCATTCATGTATTATCAACTTGAAGCAGATGATCTGATCATCTGCTGGTATGTCCCAGCTAGGTAAAACTCCAGAAAACATGTATGCACCAATTTCAGATACTCCCCCACCCTTCTAGTTCAACCAGGAAATGCTTGAACTGATAACTGTAGATATTTTCAAAGGTGACGTGAAAATAAGCATTTTCACATCCAAGAGACACTGACCGATCCCTGTCCTAAAATGACACAAGTGTTATTGCCAGTGACACCAAGTTTCACTTGTAAATAAAAAGGGGTTTTTTCTACTTCTTGAATTCCAGATGGTCTCATAATTGGTACCAAAGAGGAAAAGGAGATAAGCTGCTGCTGAAGCATCCTTCTTCAAGCAACAGAGGATTGAATCTAAAGCCCCAACATCAACCAGGGAGAAAGCTCCAGCTGCTGTGGTCTCATACGCAGAATGTGGTGTGCTGGAGGAAAAGATATGAAACTGGACACAGTATCCTGGATATAATTTCTAATCAGTTTGCCTGGATTTGCTCAGTTTGTCCTCATAGGCAGATGTACAGACACAGCAGGAGTAGGGAAGGAAGGCAACTGAAATAGAAGGGATAGATAAAGAGTTCTCACACATACTTCTGTCCATGCTCCCTAGGCATAACTGACCAGGTGGAATCATCAGAAATGGCCAAAAGATTATGGGTATGGAAATGGCAATTCCTCATCTAAAGTTCCTAAGAAAGATTAATTCTAAAAGTGAACCAGCATGGATTATATGGGTGCTTCTTTTTATGTGTTTGTTCCTTGAGGAATTATTTGCCTCCATCAGGGACCTAGCAATTAATTCCTTTCATAAGAAAAGCATTTCCACCCAACTCAGGTTTTGAATACCAGGAGACATTTTGCAACTGCTGCTGTGATCACTGACAGACCAGCTGTATTAGCAATATATAAGCCATCTGCAGGAAGTTGATCACCCCAGCACAGCAGCTGTCTCTCACCAACAAGCATGAAAACATGCCAAGAACAAACAGGAATGAAACCCTAAGACTCAGGCCAAACTAAAAAGGCAGAGTTTGTACCTATCAACCAATACTTGGTAACAGCCTATTCTAAATTTAGTAATAGCCAAGGAATAGCAGCATTTTCATAGATTCCAATCTGATCTAGTAGGAGAGCATTTTTCCTAGGTCATATAAAGTTACTTTAAAGTTACTCCTACAGTAGTGGGTGTCACAAGGAATTAACTCATCTTTAGCCATATAACAAAGATTTCTGGTTACAGATAGACTGAATTGCTTTGAGACTATCAACCTGGAGGAGAAAGCTATAATCCACTGTCATTGCTCTCAACTCTGTTGTAGTGGAATGTCTGTAAATTATAAGCAGGTCTAGACAGTCATATTTTTTTAGATTATTACTGTTTGCTAGAATTAGAAAAACTGGTAACAATTAAGATGAAAAATGAGCTTGTCTTCCGTAGTTGTATTTGTTTATCATTGTACAGCAAGTAAATGTTAAGTTTCTACAGAATACATTGGATTGTTAATTATTATTTCAAGACCATATTCTTTTACTTTTTCTAAGAATAATTTCTACCTTGTTTACAATAAAATACAGAAAGCTGATGAAGACCCTAAGTAGAATAACTCAGAAATGGCAGAAGCGAACCGAGTCCATTTACAGACCAGCATGTCCCTAAGTACCAACAGTGTTAACAAACTGTACAACTAGACATCTCATTCCGTAGATTTCTCCATTCACATTGAGTAATTTTACTTTTTTCTTTTATTTGCCTTTAAAAAAAAAAAAAACCACACAGGCAACACTAGCTTTGGCAGCAAAACATTAACACTACTTTGACACAAAAATTTTCAGCACCAAAAGCAAACTGTGATTTACCCTTACAAAGACTCCTCTGTTAGCAGCTATACCCAAGATTAAACATCTTTCCCTGATTTCATTAGGCACACACTGTTAGCTGATCTTTTACTCTATTTTAGTCTATCTAAATGATCAACAGACACATCTAAATCTTATGTGGCTGATAAATATAAACATAAGAACAAAACACCATGTTCTATCAAAAATTCCCTTTTTAATCACTTTCAATACTCTTAAATGAATTGCACTGAAGAAAATTGAAAAGGGGGGGGGGGGGCGAAAAAAAGCTGTCTTCAGGGGAGAAGGGTATTTCTTTTAGTCCAAGGCTTCTCTCAGAAAAGCAGCATTTCCAAGAAGGAATAACACAAATTCAGAAATTACAGAAACAAAATTACAAACTGCTATAGTTTGAATAATAAAAATCAGCAGTCTTACTTCATTGTCCCACACCACAAAAAAAGGCACTAAAATCCCAAACGTGATTCAAAGAAACCCACACTGACAAAGGACTGTACCGCACAGAGGTTGCACCATTGAATAGAGCACTAAGAGCATTGAAGTTACTGAATTTCAGAAACCTTTGAAAGATATGACTAATGAGCATCAGAAAAAACAGCTAGAAGCTGATTCTATGGTGTGACTGACAGTTCTTGGTATACTAAGTTTCACAGTGAAAGAAAAGTAAGACATTGCAAATTCTATTTCCTTGGAATTACCTGAATTCTATTCAATACAACAATAAAACTCATCAAGTACTTTACAGAAGGTAACTACTCACACAACTGAGAACGTTTCTGAGCATTCCAAGATCGTAACAAACTCAATTTCTTAAACTTAAAAAGTTTAACTTGAAAAGTAGAAGAGACAGATAGATTTTGCTCCCTCTGTTACAGTTTCAAAACTATTTTTAAAAAAGCATTAAGAATATCAATATAAGAACGGGTACTGGCAAAGTATTTTCTTAATAGTCTTAAAGCATTCATGTCTGTGGTATTTGGAAAAGGACAAATCATCACTGGTGCATGCTGTTGCAAAATACCATACATCTTCTTTTAACTGCAATTGTGAAACATCACTGTGTAACAACATAAAATTAGCACGGACTGTAACTGTTTCTGATCTCATAAAATCAACTGCAAAATAATTTACACTAATGAGAACATTTTTCAAAGTAATGTGAAAATAAGCACCTCTACGATCTTCATTACAGCAATCGGTATCATGCCACAGCGAACACACCACATTTCGATTACTATTTTAAATTATTCAAATTACATTACAAATAACAATTTCTTTAAGTATTCACACAGAAAATTTTTATAAAACTTTATCTGAAAGTGTGCCATAAAAAGCAAAACATTTTGAACCATAATTAACGAATGCTCTCACCTTCAGTCGAAGTCTGGAATTCTCAAAGATCTTTGCAATGGCAGATAAAATACCGCACATGAGTGCAGAAATCAGCATCATCACTCCAACTGCTGTTAACCAGGACATACTGCAGAAATAGCATAAACTTTCTGCCGATGTGCATACAATGACGTGAACTGCACACAGCATCAGACACATCAAGTAAAACAGCAGAGAGAATAGTGGAGGGGAAAGGGGCACTTCAAATTCTGCCTGGCTGCTCAGGGCTTTTGGAACACTGAGCAAAAGCAGCAGCAGAACCTAGAAAAAATTAGATAATTAATACTTAAAGAATTTGGGTTAGCTAAAACACACAGACAGAATTCACACCAAAAAATCATACTGTTAGTATTAAAAAAAAAAAAATCCAAACTATTAAGAACTATGCTGGATTTTTTGACCCCAGTAAGGTATTACCACATAAATGGGAAAATTAAAGATTGTGTTAAGGGCTTGGACACACAAGTTGCAGAGTTTAATAAATTACCGTGTACCACCCCACCTGTGGTAACTGATCATATCTGTGAACTTCATTCTCTGCAAAAGTAAGAGTTTTAACTCCACAATATCAAAATAGTTCTTAAGTGAACAAATTCGATCCATTATTTGTCACCTGTAAATTCCTAAAGCTACATACACACTCTGCCAATGGCCATTTATCTCACAACGTGTGATATACACATACACAGAGATCCTGCTGAGTTAAATAGCCTCCCAGACCAGGGAAAGTTCTCATACTATTACACGAGTGTATGCTGCATTTCAGGCTTATGAATTCTCCCAGTATTTATTTCTTGTACCTCTCCTTACCTCAATTTGATTTATTGGTTTTACTTTTGCTTTGCTGTAACCTGCACACAGATCAGGCAGAATTCCAACTTTCCTCTCAAGTAACTGTAGCAGTGGAGATGAATAATATCACGAATAATTTCTGCTACCCATGTACAAACCTTTACAAGTAAAGGGAAAATTCAGCCACACGCTAAAATGTTTTGTAAGGGGCACAGATGGAGCTAGGACTAGACTGAGCTCAATCAGCTTTAGCTAGGGCAAGCTTAAAATAAATCAAGACAAAACCAACTTTATCAGACCATTGCCAACCTGTAATCTTTCACTGTCACTTGTGCAGACCTCTGCCTAAAAGTTTTCCCACGATACAGTGAGGTATAGAAAAGGACACTAAAAAAATCCAATGCATTGCACTAGTCTTCCTCCTTCTTCATATTCTACTTCATGCAGTTCACTTGGTTATGAAAATATGAGGTTTCACAGTATTAAACCAGCTTAAGTCTTAACCTTTTAACATAGCACTTACAATTAAAACAAAGACAGCACTTATGATAGGCAAATGCTCAAACTGTAGTTATCTACAGATTTAAATTTTTTTTTTTGAGCAAATGCATTGTTAACAATTCATGTCCCAGAAATATTCTTCTCATGTGAAATACAGGATAAATGGCATTTATAGCATAGCATAGTTTGAAGTAACCTGTGAGTTTCCTTACCCTTATTTATTCAGTGAGGGTGGAAACTACATATAAAGACAAAAAGACTTTGGAAAGCAAGGCAGTTTGTGGAGTACTACACTGGAGAAAAGAAAAAAACTCCAGCAGTTTTGCAACAACTCTTACAATGATGCTGAGCAAGCTCTTGTCAACCAACATTTTCATGGTTAATAGCTGCCTGTTTCTTTTGATGAAGGCCCATTGAGTAAAATACCTGAGATCTGTTTCGTAGAAACAGTAAGCACCTACAACTGCATTCCAGAAAAAAAAGAAATCATCCAATGCTTCAGGTCCAAAGTAATTGTCAAGAGCTTGAATGCATAAGTTCCCAAAACAGAACAAAAAAAGAAATATAAGCGCTTCAGCTTTCTGCTGAGCTTTATTTGCCTCCAGATTTGCCATCTGTAGAGCAGGAACAGAACCTACCATCTCATCTCCCAAGGGCACTGTGTAACTAATTCCTGTGACGGAGTAAGCAGAGTGATAAACCCCACTGAGCAGTCATTTCAGATGTACTCAGTACACAGAGAATAGTCTTGTACAGCACCACACACGTGCAAGGACTAAATTAAGCTTGTAGTAGGTATTTCCACCCTAGGGAACAACGCTTATTCTTACAAAAGTTGACACTCATGTCATCTAAAAGGTCAGTGCAAGCTTTTGTACATAAAAGTTCAGTATCCAGGCATGGTATCCCTTCAGCATAGTTCTGAAAGCATTACCACAGAGAATATTTCCAGCATTTGAGATTTGCCCAAAACATCAATTGCAGAGAACCACTTAAATTTCTGGACATGGGATATCTTATCTTTATTCCTACATGAGATATGAAGTAGCAACCCAGCACCTTACAGTAAGTATTTATTTCAGGGCTTTACACCTATCAGCATGAAGAATAATTCCTGAAATTGTGAAAATTGCCCACACAAGGTATTGCCTGTTCTGAGCAGCTACGCTCACTGTTAGATACAGAGGAACAGGTAGGAACAAACTTGCCAGCCTTTTTTTTTTTTTTTTTTAATGTAGTAAGGCTGCTCGAAAAGTAGAAGGCTAACTAATATGGCAGTAATTCAAGCTGTAGCACATCTGCAGATCTACTGTAACTAGTTACACCAAAACATAAGTAGCTCATATCAAAAGCTCTCTTGAATAATTTTAAAGGCTAAGTTATACTTTTAAAAGACTTAACCTCATCCAAGCAGAAAGTAAGCCAACTCTAAGAGTTCACACTCGGTAATTCTAGAGACCAGTAAAAGTATATGCTAAATAGTCACAAACCAGAAAATTTTATGTTTGTGCACTTAGCTTTTTCACAGAAAGATGTATTTTTGTACCTCCATAATGATCACAGTCCCCACCATCATTGAATACATGTCATATTGTGCCACTTGTTTGCTTAGTGAAGAACTCAGAGTCTTCAGGGCCTCCAAATATTGCTTCAGGACCTTTTTGCCAAGGTTTAAGAGTATTTCTGAATTATTCCCCTCTAAATATAGTTTGATCCAATTACCATGGGACTTTTCTGCTATCTTAAAATGTTCATATCCAGGATCTAAGGAGGGAAAAAAAAAAAAAAAAAGAAAAGCAGTAAGAGGACCCATGAACAAAGAAGGGTAAATTAGACATGTGATCACATTTTTGTATTTGCTTGTGTAGTATAAAAAAATTGCTATGGCAGTTGAAACATTTTTCACATTTAGAAAGTTACATTATCTTCCTGCAGCAAGATCATAATGAGCCAGTTACTCAGAATAAAAGCAATTAGTCCCTAACCTGATAAAATGTCAAGACCTCTAAAAGTGACAAACATATTAAAACATCCATTTACTCTTACAAAAGGTTTCCAGGACAAACTTATTCAAATGATTTAAATCTTGAAAAAAGTCATGTTCTCCACTGGAGCCACTCGTTATCCAGGTCATATTGTACAAGCCAAGCGGGAAATGATCTAATAGCTGATCTCTAGAGGAAACATCAAAGGACACACAAACCATATTAGGAGTCTTGATTTTGCTGCAAAGCTAATGAGCGTCAGGTGGTAACACAGAGTTAAACACACAGGATGTGAGATTTTGAAGCAGTAATATAAAAGTTAACAGCTGAAGTGAACAGTTTGGCTTTAGGCATTTGGACTATCTGAAGCTGATGCAAAGCAATCGTCAGCAGAGAAACTTAGTTATAGTGTAAGGACAGCCCACAGTCTAACTTGATGAAAAAAGAGAAAACCTGATGCTGCCACCAACCAATGGAAGGAAGACTGTTGTGGCAGAAGGTGATTTCATGATGTCCTATCTACATCTAAAAAAATTCTGACCTGAAGAAAAATAAACAAAAACCAAACCAAAACCAAACTAATAATGAATTAAGAAAAACTCATAAAAAACCCCAACCTCCAGGACACAGATGTGTTGTCTATACCTAGGTGATATATTAATCAAAACTACATTTCTACAAGAAAATACGTTTAAAGGGGACTGCAGGTGAACACATGTGAACAACACATAGAAGACTGTGGTCTGCTTTCAGAAATGGGGATGAGGACAACACTAGCATTAGACTACGTCTCTGAAGGAGTAATGTTAATTCAACTCCTTACATTTCATAAATAAGGAACCACTGAATTCTGCAGTTTCAGGTTTTAATGTGAGTATGCTTTCTAATATAGGTACAGAGACATCATTGCTTCTTTTCTTTCTGTCTTACACTGTAGAAACACGTCTGCATTACTCTCTTCTCTCTAAATCTATTTTAAAAGCTTGAGTGAGGGCAACAGGACACACAGGAAAGAAGCAAACAGTTAAATCCTACATTTTAGAAATCCTTTACAAATACATCAGCAGTAGCTTTTCTCCTACATGTATTTCCCCTCACTGGTTATTCCACAGAATCCTTACTTTACACCAACTGTTCTGGTTGAAACCTGGCAAAGGGTAGGTGTGGAGAGGCAAGAATTCAAGTCGATTCAAAGGACACATGAAAGTACTCTACTATTTTATCCTCCCATCAACTACTGTTGATTTTCATCATCAACCTTCCCATTACTAAACATTTACACAAAAAGCTGCAGCATGAAAAGCTGAGTCTTGACAGCCTTTTTACTTCCCAAAAAAGATATATTCAGCAGTGACAATAACCAGAGTCTGGAGGCGAAAACAGATGAGCATCATTTTGTTCACACATTAAAAAAAAGTAAACACTCACTACAAGCATAAAGGTTAAAGAAATTAAACCAATTTCTGCAAAAATTATTATTATAGAGCATTCTATTCACATAATGAAGGTTTAATTTCAAAAGCATTTATTTAAAATACATCAATTAAGTTAGTTTCAGTGCTTTATTGTAAATGTGGCAAATGGTGTTGTCTCTGAAAGCACTTAAGACATATTTTCCCTCTTCAATTTATAGGTGTACCACCCCATACTACAACATGTCATATGATATTTAAAATACTTGTCATTGACTATAGTATATAATCACCACATAAATCCAGTTGACAACAAAAGGAAAGGAAGAGTATAATTTTCAGAAACTTCTATCTCACTGGACATTATACTATGTGTAAACATTTACATATATCCATATTTTTTGCTAGAAATAAATGTTTAGTTTCACTTCACATTAATAATCCTTGCTATTTCCCTGCAATTTCACTTGAAAGTTAATGACAACTTAAGGGCCAAAAGGCCAATTTGGAAATTTTTATATAATAAGCCTATCACTGTCTTCCCATCTTGCAATCCTTACCTTCTTAGCTAAAAGTAAGGCAAAACATTTGCTGTACAGTTTCAGAAGACAAGGGTTAAAGCAATGACCAAAGTAAGTTTGATGTCATGAAGACTTAAGTTACAGCTTGTTTTTAGTCCTCGTAGACCAACAGTGTGTCAGACTTGGAAAAAAAGCAGCATGTTCTTTGTTAATTCTTTTCAGCAAACATACATTGTTAAACTCGGAAACATTTTTAATTTTATTTCAAGTAGAAGAAGATGAATGAAGTATTTCTATTCACAAGTCTCGTACAGTTTTGAAAGAATTCTGCTTACCATTTGTAAGCCTCTTATCACTACAAGGCACTTTGTGATCTACTACAGGCTGAATTGAAAATGAGAATTTCAGAAAGCAATGTTTAACTCAGAATGTCCAGTCTGGTCTCCCAAAACTTCCAACAGACTCCAAAGCATGCTGATCCTACTATGCAGGAGGCTTGCAGATACCTGCTGGAAAGTACAAGTCAGCCAGCAGCAAACACTTGTATATCGAGATAGTTGGCAGTGCTCACGGAGACTTTAATTTCCCTACCATAGTTCTTTGAACAGTGAATTCCCTAGAAAGTTCCTCTTCCAGTATATTTGAAATAAGAGTTAAATATTCTTACTTCTGAGGAAATCCAGAAATGATCATCTAAAATGAGTTTTAATGAAACAGAGATTTGACATGACACTATTTCATTAAACAGAACATCGAGATGAGTCCAGGTTGTATTTTGAAATCTAAATAAATTCTCTCTACATCTGCTGCTGCTGTTCTGCTCCCTTTTCATGTTTTTTGCCCAGTCTCCCTCTTCATTCCTTTCAGCATTTTTATTTCGCTCTCATCTACCTCTTTCCATGCTACTTCCCACCAAACCCATTCTGTCCATGTTGTGAAAGATGACTGTTCTAGTCAAACCCACATTTATATCTCTGATATATATTAAGTGAATGATTTAAAGATCCCGCAGAAAGGAATAAAGGACCACGGTTACCCAATTTCCTTTGAGAACTCCAACAATATGTGTTCAATGGCACAGCTGTATTCCGTAAGTACAAAATAATAAGGGTCACAGACTGTCAATTGTTGGAGAAGCATTTTGGTAACTGGTGAGTAACATTTGCAAGTCACTCCTGCATGGGATACTCACAAGACAAGTTAAATTTGAGGCAAAATTCAAAGCAAGCTTGCCCAGTTACAGGTTTTCCAAAGAACTGGCAATGGTTTACTTGCATAGCATTATACTAGCATTTTCTGCTTCAGCCTTCCTCCAACATTATCACAAACAAATGGCTATGATTCCCAAGCATCTGTCTGATAAAAATTTTACTTAGTTCCAGACACATGCAGCAATCATTTAAAAAAAAAATAAAATATAAAAATAAGAAAAAAAAAGATAATATAAAAGCGACTTCTCCAGTTTCAGTATATAAGTTTCCCAGTAACAATCAAATTATTTCAATCAACGCATGCCTCTAATACAAGTACAGGATTAATTACAAATTGAAAAGTGGACACTCATTTTAATAATAACATCCAACTTGCTCTCAAGCACAACTCTTCATTCCACTGTGAAGTGCCACTCAAAGAACCAATTCTAGTTCATCATTCAAATGAATGTTCAGACGTCCAGAACACGAGGGAATCATTACCAGATACCTACAGCTGCCTACCTTACACTGAGGTATGAACTCGCTCAGAAACCCGAAGTGTGTTTCTAGATAATCTTCCTTTCAGCTTCTTCATTTTTGCCAGCTATTTTTACTCTCCTTTTCCAAACTTTTTTTTACCTGCATGTGTCCATTTCTATCAAAAGAAAACCTAATGCCTCACATTAGCATTTATTAGCATCTTTCAAAGTCTTTTTCAAAATAATCAAGCCCTTAGTCGAGCTTCAAGTTTCTCATTTCAAATTCAATTTACCTTAAGATAGGTTTAACCATGAAGATTCCTTTGTACCTCAATAATCAAAACCCAAGTCCCATGATATGCTATACCACCTCTTGGTTTGAAAATGCATGTTTGCATGAAAAAACATTGAAAAAAAAAAAAGAAAAAAGTTACTGAGCTGCCTCCATTCTGCTCTTTATTAAATAGATATACTTAAAATACATTTGAAGACAAAGATATTTTTGTGTACTGTTGCAGTTTGTTCTTAACATTGGAGTGGCTGAATCCAGGCAACTCCATAGCTTCTTCGTGAAATAGCATGTAAAAATCATTCTGCCTTTTCATCTGACTGCGATTCTGTGATTCATCTCAACTGACACCTGACTTCATCTTTTTGCATTAAAAAGGAAATAAACATTGTCCAAAAATGAATGTATACATTATGCTATAGCTTAAAACGGGTGAATCTTTTCTTACCATGACTCAGTTATCATGTTCAAGGTACTAACAGCTGGTGCCCTATCTCTGTGCTGCAAATTATAATACTCTCCACAGGAATTCCATCTTTTCCCCTTCAGAAGAACCTACTCTTTATGAGCTGAAAATAATAATAATTAAAAAAAAAAAAAGCAGAAAGGCTTAGGCTATGCCTGAAAGTGTATTTCACTTTAAACTAAAGCTTCAGTCAGAGGCATTTCTCTCAGTAGTCAACTGAAATTTTATGATCTATCAGTTGTTACTAGCTGAGAATCGGCACTGGGAAGTTCAAGCCTGCAGTAGCAAATGTGAGATGTATAATTGGGTTATCTTCTGAGGTTCCTTTCCCTCAAAAAAAAACCAAACTGGCAGCACACATTGTCCGTGGAATTCAGAAATGGTATGGACCAAGACTTGTCAGCACAACTCTGATGAGTGTCCAGATGATCCACAAATAAGAACCAAAGGCACAGAGCAGGGTGAGGTAGAGAAGATTGCTCAGAACTGTGTCCAGTCAGGTCTTGAATGTCTCCAGGTATGGAGACTCCACCACCTCTCTGAGCAACACATTCCAGTGTTTGACAACCCCTATATATATATACACATAAAAGTTTTCTTTTATTTAAACAAAACTTCCTGTATATCAATTGTAGTGCCCACTCCCCCTTCTCTATTCACCAGGCACTACCAAGACGACCCTGGTTTAATCATCTTTATTCCTTGCCATCACGTATTATCTACATTGATAAGATCCCTGCTGAGTCTTCTCCTGTACAAGCTGAACAGTCCTAGCACCCTCAGCCTCTCCATGTATGACAGATGTTCCAGTCCCTTCATCGCCTTCATGGCCGTTCGCTGCACTCACTACATTATATCCATACCTCTCTTGTACTGGGGAGCCCAGATTTGGGCCCAGGACCTCAGATGTGGTCTCACCACAGGTAAGGAAAGAGGAAGGATTGACCTGCTGATGACTGTCCTCTTAATGCAGCCTTGGATGCTTTTGGCCTTCCTTCCACAGGGGTATATTGCTAGCTGATGTTCAACTTGGTGTCCCCAAAGACCCCTTGTCCTTCTCCACCAAGTTGCTTTCCAGTCAGTCAGTATCCGATCTGCACTGGTGCATGGCATTATTTCTTCCCAGGTATAGGATTCAGCATTTCCCTTCGCTGAATCTTAAGAGGTTCCTGTCTGCCCATTTCTCCAGGCTGTCAAGGTGCCTCTGAGCAGCAGCAGAGCCACCTACTACATCAACCACTCCTCCTAGTTTTGTGTTGTGTGCAGACTTGCTGAGGGGGCACTCTGTCCCATGGCCCAGGTTAAGCTGAAGGAGGGCAGAGATAGATTAGATATTAGGACAAAAATTCTTTAATGTGAGAGTGGTGAGGCACTGGAACAGGTTGCCCAGAGAAGCTGTGGAGGCCCCATCCCTGCAAGTGTTGAAGGCCAGGCTGGATGGGGATTTGGGCAACCTATTCTAGTGGAGGGTGTCCCTGGCCAGGGCAGGGGGGCTGGAACTGGATGATCTTTAAGGTCCCTTCCAATCCAAACCATTCTATGATTCTACGATAAATGAAGATGTTAAAACAGTATTGGCCTTTGCCAAGCCCCACGGTGACTGGCCTCCAGGTCGACCTTGTGCTGCTAATCACAACTGTGTCAGCCCAGCAGCTGAGCCACTTTTCAGTCCACTTCACTGTTCAGTTATCTAGCCTGAACTGCAACAGGATGGTTGAAGCAGCATATGAGCACCACGGATGGTGAACATGGGGCTTCCTCAAGTTGCCTGAAGACCTACTAGTTCTTCCCAATCAGACTGTCTGTAGCAGACACCCATAACAATATTGCCCATGTTGGTCTGTCCACTACTCCTGACCCAGAAGTTCTCAACTGTTTCATCATCCACCCCCAGACAGAGCTCCATGCACTGCCACTGCTTTCTCACATAAAGGGCAACTCTCCCTCCTCACCATCCCAACTTACAATCATAGAACGGTTCAGGTTGGAAGGAAGATACCTTTAATGATCCACTAGTCCATCCCTGCCACCATGGGCAGGGACACCTTTGACGAGATCACCACTCGTTACTGGTTTCCACTTGGATGTTGAGCCATTGAGTATAACTCTTGGACACAGCCAGTTTCTTCTGACTCCATTTATCAAGCCCATATGTCTCTAATACAGCAGCAAGAATGGCGGGGGGGTGGGGTGGGGTGGGCGTATCAAAGACCTTACAGACGTCTAGGTAGATGACATCCATAGCTTTTCTCTTGTTCCACTGATGCAGTTACTCCGTTGCAGATGGCCGCTAGATTAGTCAGTAACAATTTGCCCTTGGTGAAGCAATGTTGGCCATCTCTAATCGCCTCCTTGTCTTCCCTGTGTTTTGATATGCATTCCAGGAGGATCTGTTCCATGATCTTACCAAGCATAGAGGTGAGGCTGACTGGTCAGTACTTTCCAGGGTCCTCCTTTTTACCCTTTCAAAAATGGGGATCCTTCCTGAAGATGAATCTGATTACTAAATATAGTGGCTACTTTGCAAGATAATCCCTTTCCTATAGGAATCATGACAGATATGCATACATATGTATGTGCCTGTAGTGAGATAGGTGGGATGGTATTTAGAAGCAACCCAAAAGGGCCATTCATGCATGCTTTTAAACTACATGCAGCATTAGCCACTGAGTTAGTGACATTTTCTTTAGTATTTCTAGGGCCTGAAGTATCCACATCAATCAAACAACACTAAACAAACAGCATGTTTCTTTTCCCTGTCAACCTTAATTGTCCCGACCAAAGCGTTAAGCTACAGCCTTGCACATCTAGGACACTAAAAACAAGACCCTCTAAGAAGTTTACAGCAACAGAGAGAATTCACCTAAAGTAATGGTAACCTACCATTACTTGGATCTAGTTCCATGTTATTGACACTTTCCATTACTGAAAGAAGAGAAGCTCATCATGGATGCTTTGCCTCCCAATCCCTTTCCAGTAGGGTAGCACCTCTAATAACAGTTTACAGTCAGAAGCAAGTAGCATAAAAATTTCCCACATTTCCATTCTCAGCAATTTTGATTTCACTTCTCAGATGAAAGCTACAAGTTGAAATTAAGCTGTTCTCAGACAAAAATAAAATGAAAGTGAAGACATAAACAAGAAGCTGGTAGAAATGTCAGTCTGTTTCACCAGTGCTTGCAGAAATACTGTTAGATGGAGCTTTGTGTTGGAATTTTCAGTAACACAGCCATATCCTGAACTTCACCAACAGGGCAAGTTTCCTCACTTGACTCAAATGGGTTAAGTGAGGAAATCTGTGCAGAAAAAAAAAATACCAGAATAGATGGAGCATGGGTCCTGCTATAGACATGTTGCTACCCTAAGCAGCCTTTGTTTTCTTAGACTCTTGGACAGGGTTTACATATGATTAGAAGCCATGATGTTGACAGACAATTAATTCTTGACCTAAAATGATCATCTTGCTAAACTTTATGTTGTTACCCACTTTAATTATTCATAGCTATAAAATGGCTCTGCATTCTCATCCAGTTATTTTAATGATTCAACAGATTATAAATCAAATGACAAGGGCTTCAAGCTTCACAGTCACTTTAAGGCAACATCTTCTAATGTTCATGGTAAAATATTCTCCTTCATCCTCTGACTCAATTTTTTTCACATAATTATCATATTAACTTGCTTACTTATATTGCAGTTCATATCATGCTTCCTAACAAAATACTAATTTAAAAAAAAAATTGCTAGGTTTGGTTTATTTTTCCACTTGTTTTTCATTCTTTCCTCCAAATACATGCACACATATATATGCACACCTATGTGTATTTTTAATAAGCAACTTTGCAGTTCTCTAGGTTCTCACTCCAAGCAAATTCACACATAAGAATGAAATAAAAAGATAACTTACCCTAAATTATTTCCCAGCTTTACTTGAAGCATCTTTTTATTTAAACAAGAAAATTCACTCCTTTGTGCTATTCCTCCAAATAACTCTGAATCAATATATATGTAGGATACCTCACAAATAGCAGGTATGAAACCACTGAGATTTAACTACACTGGCAGTTTTACTTTAATCTTACTCTTTCATCATCATTGCTGCTCTTTTGCCTACTAGGAATAGTACTGGTCATTAAAAAAAACTTTATTCAGAGGCAGTGTGCCACAGCAAGTTACAGTAAAGCCTGAATTCAGTATCATTTCTCTGAACATTGCCCTCAACAGAATGGCTGATTTGCAGTGCCATGCTAAAAGCCCAAACTGTGTTATAAACAACCTCCTTTCATACATGTAACTTTTTTTTTAGCTGATTTACCTTTTTCATATGCAGGTGTATTCTCTTGCAGCAGCCTGCTAAGCTGGAACCCATTCAAGTGTACAAAACGTAGTTGTTCTCTCATTGTCTTGCCTCCTACAACTGGCAATATAAGATTCCCAACACTGTTTCTTGAAATTGGTAGACCAAGACCTACTGCCAGCGTGCTAGCTAAATCAGTTTGTTGCACAAGTTCAGGTTGGGTTAAAGGACCTAGAATAAATAAAAAAAGGAAAAGAAAAGAAAAAAAAAGAGAGAGGAAAAAAAGTATTTCAATAACAAGCCCATTCTATTTCTCCAGAGACAGCTGGCATCTTGTTAGTTTCAAAATGTTTTCATTGGTGTTAGGTCAGCTATTTCAAGTGATCTAAAACATGAATGTTATACAAGTACAAGGAAGAAAAGAGATGGTCCAGGAGATCACCTTAATAGCAAGTCACAGCCTACATCCTAAGAGGGTTTGATAACTTTTACATGAGAAAGAATAGAAAGCACTACAATAGACTAATTTAATGCATGAATGAAGAAGCTGACAGCATTCTACAAGCTTCTCAATATAATGACAACAGCTCAAGATTTAATTAATATCAGGTTGCTACGCAAACAGAATTGGAGGTCAGGTAAAGAATCTTGAGGCCCGAATCCATGGTTCTGTGCAGGCAACCCCAGTGATTTTTAAAGGATTCTCTGCAGGATCCCATTACCTTACTGCAGTTATTAGGATTAGCCTTCAGTCCCACAGCCATCTACACACATGAACGATTTCACTAACATAAGTGACCTTTTGTTTAAGATTGCCTTGTCAATTGTTTCTTTGTGTGCTTTGCTAGTTACATAACAGTGTTTTTCTATTATGCTGTTACTTCATTCTCTTTGTAACTCCAGGCATTGGGTGTTTGGACTGAAGTACAGTACAGAAAGAATTCTATATATAGTGTTTATTAGTCTCAAGGCTCCCTTCAAGAGCATTAAAACTTCTCTCATTTCTCATCTAGCTCTGATTAATCCCATACTTGTATAGAATGCCATCTATAATCCCTAAAGCCTCTTTGCATGAGTGCCTGTATGTCAGCAGTTTTCAGATTTCATCTTTAAAGGCAAGTTCTTAACTGGTTAAAAAAAGCCAAACTACCAAATGCATTTAGCCAATCATGGGTGACACATCTCTGTAGAAGGCTACACAAGTAATATTCTGACAGCATACTAAATTCAAAAGCCCACAAGATTACTATTTTAAGGTCTACCAAATTAACCACAGTACATTTTGTTTACAGTAGGATCATAAGGAGTAGTCGACAGAATTCTGATTACTGTAGCAATGCAAAGCTAGCTCCTGGATATTTACATGGGCATCATTAGAAATCACAAACTTGGTCCCAAAAGACAGGTGAATAGATATATTTCACTGTATTGTAAAAGCTGCATTTTTGGTTTAAACCTAACAGAAACTAATCCCAATGAATAAGAGATTGCATTTACAGAATCTACGCTCATGTGGCCTGGTTGTCCACACATACCAGTGACATTTATAAAGCAAAAACTTACCTGAGAGCTTTGGTCAGCTCTTGACTTTGCTTTGGTTTTATATATAAACTGAAGAGTTCAATGACTCCTCCAGCAATGCTTTCTAATGCAACTGGATAACAGCTTTATAAATGACAAATAGATAAATCTGCTTCCACTGTGCTGCAAGAACCTCCAGCAAGATAAACAAGGCAAGTTTCTCCAAACAGGCTTTAAAAGTAAGGAAATCAGATGGAAATGAGCAAGAGGCAGAATGAAAGGCAGAAGAAAGAATTATTTTGAGAAAATATTCACTCCAGGTATAACTACATTTCACCGATTCACTCAGTCAAGGAGTTTAAGCAAGACTGTACAGATTAGATTACAGATTCTCTACCGCACCATTCCCGTCTTGACTCTTACCTTAAGCTGTATTATACAAGTAGAAAATGAGTTTCAGAAACAAATTCACATCAATGATTTAAAACTAACTGCCCAGCCAATACAGCAAATATACTCAGGCTCCAAATTCTTTCCTTAACACTTAGCAATCAATAGTGATTTTTCCACTGCGGTCACCTCTCATCCCTTCACAAGAGCAATTCTTCCTCTTTCCTGTTACTCTCAGCATGAGAAACTGTCATTCATTCCCCTATCCTGGCTGTCTGAGGGACAAGAATGGAGGCCAGGGAAATATTCTGGCCAAGAAAGACAAAACTTAAAACTCACTTCAAATAGGATTTTACTTCTAATTCTATCCATTTACCAGCATCCCAGGATCCTGACAACAGATCTCATTAGCTCTCAACACTCAAGTAGGACGGAAGTGCAAAAGGTTATCATCTGAGAAATACCCAATTCTCTCAGTGGTTACAAAACTTAAGTCATGGTTTCACCATGACATAGATGCAAAATGTAGCTAAAACCAGAGTTGTAGCTCACGCAGAACGGCTCTTGCCAGATACCTGTAGAACAAATCACAGCACTTTTCGGGAAGAATTCTAGAGCCAATATAAATTAGAGATGGCAATGTGTTCTAGAAGAGGTCAAGTTTCTTTGACTCTTACCACTTCTCTTTTCAAAAGCAGAGCTGATAAACAGCAGCGGTGTGTGCACTTCTCCTTCTGAAGAACCACCATGACTACCTGTTTCAGACATTCCGTGATCCCCACAAACAACTAGCAAATTGGGCGGAGAAGCTTCTTCCTGCAAGTCACAGAAATAAATTTAAGTTACAGTACAAACAAGATGTGTATATATAATGCTTCACTATCTTTATCATTTTCACACATTAGTATTTCTCAAAATAAATTCCATTTTTTAAACTGACTCACAACACCTAGGGTGGATTACAAGAGATGTCTGCAACTAAGTGTTATGCAGTAATATTCATTTTTAATAGTTAAGGCACACATACGTATCTCACATACTTGTCAGTATGTTGCAAAAAACCCAAAAAAGCTTTAAAAAAATCCTCTCATTTACAGAGTCACAAGAAACTGACTGAAGGATTAAATAAAGGTCATCATACTGTGGGGAGAAAATCAGGAGTCCAGGAGCAGTAGCATTAACTGAGAAGTATTCCCTCCTCCATTTCTTCAGCTTCACTGAGTTCTTAATATAAATGCTAAATTATTAATAGTGTAAATATTAATATAATAGAAATTTAATATAAAAAGATAATCCTCTTTCTAATAGTATCTAGTCTCTCAAGTGCTTTTGGGGTAGAAATCTGACATGACTAGTGTCAAATGATGTTCTTCTGAACAAAAAGAAACAGAAGTATAAGTGAGACCTGTCCAACAATATTGAGCTAACAAATCAAAGACAGCAGAAAATAAATATTGTCATTACATAACAATGCAGCTTTTTGTCATCTCTAGTTATTACCAGTACCTGTCATATCTAAAATTAAAGTGCTTTCATTATTTCTGTATTCTAAAGCTGAGATAAAAGCTTGCATATAGCTGGCAAAAGCAAAACATACTAATGAACTGCAGCAAAACTACAGCAACGTTCATGAGACTATAACTTTCACAAGCAGGATTTAACCTCTCTTTTCATACAATAGTATCCATTAGTCTAAAAACACTACTGAAATTTTATGAGCAGCTATTCTGAATTGCAGTTGCCAAAAGCAAACAAGAAAAAAGCTTCAGGCCCCTTGGAATTAGGACTTGGTATTTCAATGTCCAGACTACTTAGATAAATTACCAAATCTGAATCTGTTTTTAGATTTGGAAATACAGAATGTTATTTATGTGCTACATCTAGCATAAGAAAAACACTGTTTATAACCATTATTTCCATTTGAATCTTTTCGATATCTAAGAATTAGCTATGCCTTCACAATTGCAGAAATCAAAGCCATGGCTATACATGCCCATTACTCCTTCTGCTGAATTTCATTACTAGAAAGGACACCAACCACCGTTTTAATTCATGAGTGATAAGAGAATTTTGGCATGCATTCCTCTCCTCTTCCTGCACACCAACAGGAAGTTATTTCCCACAGCTGTTCAGAAGAGACTGTTAACAGATGTTACTAAGGGCAGCCAGTAAATCCTTAAAAATGCTACGCTATATGGTTAACTGGGGAATGGCCAGGGAATGTAAAAGACAGAAGAATACCCTCTTTGGTCTAGGAATAAACAAGCTACCACCCACAAATAAGGAAGCATTCTGAAGTTAGTCCACAACTAACAGACATTGATCCAAAAAGGAGCTATGTTACCTTTGAAAGAAGAGAAATATGAATCTTCTTCAGAATGTTATCCATTTCACGAAGTTTTGGTCCCACTAATGGGCTGTTTGGCCCAGTCATATGTCCAATATGGTCCAACCCCAGGTAATGTAGTATTAGGAGATCCCAGTCTTCTCTCTTTAATACTCTGTCCAAATGCCTGGTAACGTTATCATCAACCTCAGAAATAAAAGGAAAACAATTAAAAGGTAAAAATATTTCCCTCTTGTAAAAAACATAGAAAAATTAGATTGCACTACCCATGAAAAATCTGTAGAAGCTGATAAGAATTACACTTACTCACAGTGTTAACAATAAAAAAAAAAGAAAAAAGAAAAAAGAAAAATCAGATTGATTAGTTCAATGCCAGACAGTCCAAAAAAAAAAAAATCTATCTTACTAGACAGATTCTTCACCCCATTTCACTCTTTTCTGGTTATGAGGCATCAGATTACGTACAAACAGAGAAAATGGTTGCCATGCTTCCACAGATACTTTTGAAAACTGTTTCAAGACATTTTCAGTCACTTTCATCCTTCACACTTCTAATTTGTCATTTCACAAGAAGTAGGTACAGGGAAAAAACTCCTTGGTGCTTGGAAGCACAGGGGGAAAAAACCCCACTCCTGCTTTTTCAACTCGATTATTGCAACTGTGCAAACACAAAAAGATTGTACTTGCTGTGAGAAAAAGAACTGACAACATAGCAAGGAAGAAAAACTATTTGAAAAGTGCTATCTGGGGCCTAACTCACGTGTTCCCCTGCTTAGGTTGACAAGCTATTTTTAGTTGCATATATTTCTCCCTGAATATTACAAATCCTTTACAAATTTCACATGCAACACAGCTTTGTTGACTCTGGATATAACTAACTAAAAAATTATAAAAAGCTGTCTGTGTAACGGACTACATTCAGAAAGTATAAAGACTGCATAAAGAGCATATATGCATGAGAGCCATACAATTGCAGAAGCAGCAGCATGTTTGCATTTTTCCACTCCATGTTGAAACTTCTGCAAGTCTTATTAGAGTAACCAATTAGACGTGTCTTCCAATTCACATGTTAGACCTATCTAATTTCCTTAAACATACTAAAATACTTACGTCAGTAGCAGCAGGTCAAAAGCCCAAGCTTTCACAAATCATAAAGGTTCAAAATATGAGCTAAAATTGCCGAACCATTTACTCTTTTAGTGTGCATAGAATAAGAATTTTCTTAATTTGCTTCATTTACCTTTTATGCTCCCTCTTTGATAACATACTGAAACACTACTCACATTGCAACCACAAAAGCGATACACTACAGAAAGCATGCCTCTAAGAGACCAAGATTACATATTAATAGGCCATTTAAAGATGGCACATACTAACATAAATGTGATAGCAAACTGGAAACATGGATAGCAGAATTTTTAAACAAAGCAAGTAGTCTAACTTCCTACAGCAACATGTTTTGTGAGAATATCATACATTTAGGAAAGTTAAACGGTAACACACTGTTTGTTACTATATCATCGAAACACTTTCCACAGCATACATATGAGGGACTGAAATGCTTAACTCCACATTGAGAATACTGAAAACACATATCCAATTTTTATTTAATTGCCAGGTTTGTATTTCAGAACAAGGACAGTTTTATTAATTCATTCTTAGAAGTTGCCACTATGTGTTTATACTCACATTATTTAACTTGGGATTACGTAAAGTCTCTCACCTCTGTAAAGTCTGACACGAAAAAGGATGTTGTTCCATCATATTCCATGAAATGCTTTGGAAACAATTTAACCCAAGTGTCATCACCATAAAAGATTATTCTTTTCCCAGCTGTTTTTGCCTGCCATATCAGATTGTCATCCAACAGAGCTGGAGAATTGAGGTTCACAATAACATCAATGAAACCAGGTATGCTACCTGTCATCAAAGCCTACATAAAACAGGAAAAGAGACATATTAACAGAAACTAAAATGTCTTTCAGTACTCAGCAGACAGTATTAGCGTAAAGGAAGCACTGAAGCAGAGGGTAGAGAAATTACACTTTCAATAAAAAAACATAATAAAGTAAAAGAACACATGAGCTGCCATGCCACACTACCTGCCACAACATAGTGCTAGGTCATGTCAGAGATAATAGCTGCTTTACAGAAAGGTAAAAATACTATTTGCTTAATTAGTGGACAGCAAAACAACTTTGTATGCCAGTTGAAATTTGCTTTATTTACTCATCATAAAATCACCAAAAAGACAGTTTAGGAGACCTAAGTAAACTGACTTAACACAACAATAGCAATGGTAGCACATTCAATACAGTGATTAAGAATCTTCTGGAAAATGCAATGAAGTCTACCTATCAAGAGTTACCAGGCTATTTCCCCCTCACTCGCTCACCAGCCTTCTGGCTGACCTGTCAAAGCTCGCTCACTCAGTTTCTTCCATGAAAGAAATGTCACTTGGATCCACCACTGAGAAGCCTTGATGATCAAATATTTTGATTACACAGCCACAGTTCATCTTTTAGTTACCTAGAACTTGGCACAATTTTCTTTTTAAGCTATGCAAAAACTTCCCTATGACAAATTTACACTAAACTGGATTTCCTATCAGAAGTTACAATAACACAGAGAAATACCAACAAAAATGTTCTTGGATAGAAGACAACTGGAAAAATTGACAACTGAGAGGCTACTGCCTTCCTGTGATTACAAATTAAAAAGATTATGTTGATCATTTAATCCTGCACTAGGGCCTTAACTGCCCCTAAGTGATTCTCACAGACCTTCCCACCACAAAGCTACCAAATAAAGCAATAAAACAAGGCTAAGTAACTTAAGTAGGAGCTGCCACCTCTTCCTCTTACTCAGCCTTCAATCCCTGACCTGCCCTTTCCTGCACCTCAGGGCCATGGAAAATCAGGACTCTATCACATGCACTACCACAGCAAAGCGAGTCTCAGCCACAAATTGCAGTAACACAGAAAACCTGTCCTTTATGCCAACTCTGAGCTTATGAAACAACCCAGCCTTCAAAATTTTCTCAAATGAAACAACCCTAAGTGGAAAAAAAACCACTTGCCTTAATTCGAGGCATAGTCACAGTGGGTGGCTTCGCTTCAGCAATGAAACTGTAGGATGTCCCTTTTTCAACAACTTGTGTAGTATATGGCATGAACTGTTTACCTTTGGATCCAAACACAAAGTCATCTCTCAAAGCATCTATCAGCACAATGACAACTTTTTTGAAAAGTGGTGGTGGAATTTTGGTCCAGTTAGAAATCTTTCCTAAACAACAAAAAAAAGGGTATATAAAAGTCATCAACAAATTTTAACAATGGCTAGACAGAAGTTAAAGGCCAACTTCACCACAGAAATAAGTGCTTCCAACTTCTTCCTTAACTTTACATTCAGAAGCGAGAAGTTGCAAACAATAGCAAACATGAGAAGTAATCAGAGGAAGCTGAGTTTTCAGGTCATCCAGCACAGGAATGGCACAACAACAAAAAATCCAATAGAGCATCTAGGAAGGAAAACAAAATGTGAATGGAATGCATGATGTGAAATTGGGAGAACTACAGAAAAGCTACAAAATGGAGAATGTTCAAAGGAAGAAGAAGGGATAGCTGCTGCCTTCTCTGTGGTTAATTTACTAAAGCTGAACTACATATATCTGACAGACAACTTTTGTTAGAAACAAGATGCAGCATTCACCTGTGCTAATACCCAATTTTGCACATCAGAACATGTCTCAAACAATGCCTCTCAATTAAATCCCACCATAAGACAACAGGAAAATTACAAAGAAATAGACAGTTTCACTGAAATTTGAAGGGAAAGATTTGTGCACACTTGCGCCCTTCAAGGTAGAAGACTGAATGCCAGGACAGTTTGGTGATGGCAGCTGCAGGGCCAAAATCCAATTCCAGAATCCCCTGAACATGCTACATGGGCAGGCACAGCAAAATGCTGTTGTGCATCAGGGAGCGGACAGTGTCAGGCCTTCAAGCCCACCTCCTTCTCTTGTATGGACTTAATGCCGGCCACAGTAACTCTTCATTTGTATTGCGCTTGGTCCACACAGTGACATTTAGCTTTCACAGCAGCAGTTTTTGGCCCAACCTCTACAGGTCCCATATCTCTACCAGGAAAAAACACAGAAGGACAAAATGGAAGCAGAATGGATCCTACCCACAGATCGCTATTCAGACCACATTGTGGTGAATCAACTTCTCAGTACATGCATTATATAAATTTAGGGGTTTTACACTCCTTTAGGGTAAAATGTTTTTGAATAAGTGGTTGACAATTTTGAAAGGTCACAGATGATGTTACGTCTAACAAAAGAGCCTCAGAAAAACACCTCTGAAACTGTATTTTTTGCTACATAGATAAGCATCAATAAACTGACATTCAGAGACCCCTTACTGCTAGTGATTTTTCCAGATAAGGAAATTGGGGAGGGGGGCACAGCAGGGAGAAGAAGGAAATCTCAACAGCAACAAAATGCTAACTGCCAGCAACCCTGATTAAAATGATAATGTTGTTTTTCCAGGACTTGAATTATCAACTTAGCAGGCATGCTTTGGCTCCCAATGAAAACCGAAAAGGCACAACTGGATGTACTGTATTGTTAGTTAAGTCTTTCTCATAACTTACTCCTCTTCACTGGCTTAGGGAAACAAAACTTGCTGGACAACAAAAATGTTCAGATCACAAACAGACCCTACTCAGAAATCCCTCCTACAGTGTTATTCATCAGTAAATCAAAGTATTGCGAAGTGCAAAGGAATTAGGTGTTGATTACAAGCCATCTGAAAATACTGATTGTAAGACAGCTAAAGCAACAGCTTGTGCAACTTCTGGCATGCAGCATGCTTATTTATCCCTGCTATGGTTATTTAGAAAACAGTTACTTTAAATGAAGCTGAACTTCTGTAAGCAGTGAACAAAACCACAGGTTCTACCAAAAACTTGCCACAATGATGTGCTGCAAGGATTCGCTATTATACAAGCAGCTACACAATTTTATCAGTCATCCCACAGGCAAGACAGCATTAATTCAATGGCGGTCTGGGCTCACAAAGTGAAACATTCAGGAAATACAGAAGCCCCGAATAAATATTCTTTTCTGAATACATCTAAAGTAGGCTGAAAGCCTGTACCACGGTTTCGTAAGCAATCCCCTGCCTTTAGAGCTTACCATCCAGACCAAGAGATCTCTCTGAGAGTAAATTGTAACCCAAGAACTACAGAAAGGAAGTATTCTTCAACTGTCACTCCATTTTTGCCTACCTATACCTAGGATTACTAGTGACATGCCTAAATTTAAACTGTTTGTAGAGCCCTGTGGTACACATTTATACTTTTCAACTCAAACCAGTCTTTTCAAAACCCAACTGTCTGACATTTCCCTCCCACCCCAACAGTCTCCCTCTATGTTAATCTCCTGCTATTAATCACATGTGAATGCAACATTTCACTCACAGCAGCCTATCAAACATCTCTGACAGTCTTGGTAATCTCCACCTAAAAAGCAACCTGCAATTTGGTAGCATCCGCTCAGGTCTGTTACCAGATTAGATTCTTTCAGCCTTCCTGCTTAACTGATATCAGCACACCACACTCTAAATTACACAACCTTCTCTTCCCTCCACTGTTTCTTGCAATTTAAGTAAGCCTGTCCCAACATGCATGACATCATATACTTTGGAAAAATCATCAATAACAAGCAGCTAAAGACCCAGTTGGGCAGTTACAGTCCTGTTCCACCAAGTTAACCACTAGATGTCCTGAGTAAGAGCTTTGTATGAGCAAAATACTACTCAATTTAGCTGTCCACTGAACCTGAAGTTTCACCCCACAAGCTCCAAGCACTGGTGAAGAACACTCCTTCAAGTACACATTCCTCTTCTTCACATTACTTTTAATAGAACTTGTGACTGGACATATAAGACTGCTACGTATCAGCACATCCTCTACAAACTCTTCATTAAAAAGTTGCTCAAAACCTTTGGTTTCAATTTCAGCTAAGGGATACAGCAGGACCTGTAGAGACCACGATTTCAGAGGAAGAGTAATGGACAGTAACATTGTGTATTTTGCAACCTGACTGGACTGTGAATCAACTGCAGTTGATTTCCTCACCACTTAAGTGTTAGTCTCACTAAAGTGGCATTCAGACTCTCACCCAGCACTGTGAGCATCACAAAAACAATGATTCTCCAGCACATCAGAACCAGTAAGTTAACAGAGCAAGCATGTGAAGTAATATAACTGAAATGGAGTTATTTAATGCAAACAACTTATCATGAAAGAGTATGGCTGCATCAGAGATAGGGAAAGGGGAATAAAACAACATAAAAGCATACCCCCAAAAATGTGACAGATGATGCATCAGGTCTTTTGTGACCGTGAGCAGACACTGCTGGCAGTGATCGATAACTACACACAAAATTAGTTAAGTTCTAAACTATTTCGGAAACAGGTCTGGAAACACAATGGCGCTACAGAAAGCCGTCCTGCAGCACGGAGGGGCCTCACGGCACAGGGCTCGCACCGGCTGCTCCTGCCTCTGCAATCTCACAACCCAAGAGACACAACACAAACCGGCGGCAGCAGACGCAATGGTGAGGGGCAAGGCGCCCAGCTCCGAGGGGCTCCGCCGTCCCGGCCCTCTCCCTGCCGGCTCTGGCCGAAGAGCGGGGCACAGCCGTGGCCAGCAAGGCCGGGCCGGGTCGGGAGGTTACCGCGGCAACCGTTGCCCGGGGCAGCGGGCGGGGGTGGGAGTGCGGTTGCCCTGGTGACCGGGAGCCGCCAGTGCTGGGCCGCGGGGGAGGGTTGCCACGGCGACCAGGGAGGGGCGGGCTGCTCGGGTTACCTGGGCCGGGCGGGGCCGGTTCGGCGGGAGGGTCGCCGCGGGACTCTCTGCGGGGCAGGGACCTGACGGGCACCGGGAAGAAGCCGCGGAGGAACAGCGCGACCCCCAGGGCCTCCACCAGGAGGCAGGAGGAGGCGAAGACACCCGAGCGCAGCCGCATCCTCCCACTGCGGCGCCGACCTCTGCCAGGCCCCACTCCTCCGGCTCTCCGAGGCAGCACCTGCGGCGCCCCGCCCCTTCCCTCTCTCCCCACCCCTGCCCATCTGCCGACCAACCAGCAGCCACAGTAAGTCTCCACCGAGGTCTACTATTGGCTAGCGGCCACCCAACCTCTCCACGAGAGGTGTGACCCCCAAACCGGAAGTAGATTCCGGCACTCTCACCCATGGTGAGCCGGGGGCGGGGCGGGTGGGAAAGTGAGGTGCATGGTAGTCCCTGCTTTGTCCGAGGGCTCGGCCGAGCCCCGCGTCCTCCGGCGCTCGGGCAGGTGGCGAAAGGCCGTAGCATTCAGAGATTGCATCAGCAGGCTGTGTCGGGCCGGTGAGCCGTCCTGGTGAGCTGCCGGGCCCTGCGGCCTTCCGCGGCCCTGCGGCGGTGAGGTGAGGCCAGGCCGCCCCGCCTCGGAGCTGTGATGCTGAGGAAGAAGTGGCGAGATGTCAGGGCCTCAGCTTCCCAAGAGTAACCTGTGTTGAGAGCTGATGTTTACTCCGGAAACTAGCATTGCTGTGAGCTGCTTCCTCTAAAACACAGGTTTGAAGCCTGAGGTGTAACAACAGCGAGATTTTATGTAAAGCTGCAACGAAGGGTGCATGGCAGGTGAGGAGGGAAACTTGAGTCAGTGACTGTTGCAGGTGTTTGAAGAGCAGAATCTATTTTCCCTTTTTAATGATGCTGAATAGTAGCAGTCTTTTAACCCTTCCTTTCCATTGGAAAGGTAATAGACTGTAGCAGGTGGATCACGGCAAATGAAGGAGGAGAAATGAGGTTTTAAAAGGCTTTATTTTTCTGGAAAAGGAAACAAAAGTTGTTCTGCAAAGTGAAGCCGAGTGATACTGGTCTCACTATGCCCATTGATACAGGAAGATAGCCTCAAAACTCAGAATTTCATTCCCTCAAACAAAACTGCTTCTCAGATGTTCCACCTCTTTGCTAGAAATACATGGTATGGTTTTTTCGCAGCATACATAATGACCTAGCTTTACCTGTGGGCAGCATGTTTTCCTTAATCTGACAAGTACAGTGTCCCCCACCAGCCACGGACTGCTGGTGCTAGTCACCATTCTGGGCTTAGCCCATTGTGGTCTGTTACAAGCTGCAACAGCTTGATGCTGACGTGGCATCTAACCTGTTTATAGCCATCCTCCCACACCTACGTATGTGTTGATGTGGCTCTACAAGCACCATATAACTGGGCTCCAGAGCAGTTTTCCTGCTGGGCCATTTTCCTTGACACAAAGTAAGATGTGTTTTTGTGTAAAGACAGGCCAAATGCCTTGTACCATGCTTTCAAGAGTGTTTTCCCACTTAGGCAGGTCGATTTGTGCTTTTACTGCCAGCTTTTACTGACCAGCTGTTCATACTGGGCTTTGCAACAGCCGTCACTGGGCAAAGCTGCTTTGATGTGAAAAGCATGTGTGAATGGGTTTGGGATAAAAGCTTCATATGACTTCATATCCCTTCAAGTCTTTCTGAGGCCTCCAAATACAGAGAAGAAATCAAGGACCCCATGCCCAGTGAGCTCATGCTGCTTACATGGGGGATTGGGTAATACATCCCTGAGCACAGTGCTATGTTAAGGCCACAAGTAAGTGCTTTTTGTGGTCCCTCTCAGCCACCTCCTGCTTCTACTCAGACTGCTTTTACCATCTCCATTTCGTAAGAAGATGCAAAGCCATTGTGTAAAAAAGAAATTGCATTTTTGTAGATAGAGTTTGGTTGTTTCTTTCCAGAAGCGAGGCTTTTAAGGCTCACAAAAGTTAGTATTTGGTAATTAATTGCAGCTGACTGTGGACAGTGCAATGAAATTGTGCAATGAAAATGTGCAAGGATTTAAATCACTAGGAAAGGGCAAAATGAAACTTCAGGTTTTTACTGCAGGCCATTTTATGTGTGCTTCAAGCTCTAAAATGTCTTTAGGTAACACATCTCAAAGTTACAGTATTTGTATGTCCAGAAAAGCTCTGTTTGTTACTTTATATGTGCACTTTCTACTTTCCTTTAAACCTTGAACTAGTGAGTGAGTCTGTCCAAGCAGAAAATAAGAAAGAGTAACTCCATTAACAAATTGTCCTGGTTTCAGCTGACATAGAGTTAATTTTCTTCATAGTAGCTAGTATGAGGCTGTGTTTTAGATTCGTGCTGGAAACAGTGTTGATGATACAGAGATGTTTTTGTTATATAGAGATGTTTTTGTTACTGCTGAGCAGTGCTTACACAGAGCCAAGGCCTCTTCTGCTTCTCACACCACCCCACCAGTGAGCAGGCTGGGGGTGCACAAGAAGTTGGGAGGGGACACAGCCAGGACAGCTGACCCCAACTGACCAAAGGGATATTCCTTAACATATGACGTCATGCTCAGCATCTAAGGTGTTTGGAGAAGAGGAAGAATGGGGTTTGGGGTGAGGTGGCAGCGTTCAGAGTGATGGTGTTTGTCTTCCCAAGTAACCGTTAGGCCTGATGGAGCCCTGCTTTCCTGGAGATGGCTGAACACCTGCCTGCCCATGGGTAGTGGTGAATGAATTCCTTGTTTTGCTTTGCTTATGCGTGTGGCTTTTGCTTTACTTATTAAACTGTCTTTATCTCAGCCCATGAGTTTTCTCACTTTCACTCTTCTGATTCTCTCCCCCATCCCACTGGGGCAAGGAAGTGGCTGCGTGGTGTTTAATTGCTGGCCGGGGCTAAAACATAACACAAATATAAAGCACCCTAACGTAGGCAGTGTTTATAAATCACAAAACAGCAACTAAGAAATTTCTCCCTTTTATTTTCTGGGAAAATATTCAGCACTTTCCTTTTCAGGAATAAGGTGAAAATTCTCAAAACACTGCAACTTTCTCCGTAGTTCATACCTTCAAATTCCCACCTAAGATCATAATTTCTGTGTTCATGCAGAAGGATGATTTCTGTCCACAGACATAAATACACTAGCTGGCATGTGGTTCTCACTTCCCAGGATCTATCTCTGGGCATTTTCTGAGCTGCATCATAATTTTGCCCCCATCACCATTTGGCAAATTCTTGCAGCCATGTGCTTTCAAGTTCATTATTTCACTTCACTACAGGCATCAAATACCTAGGAAAAAAATCTGAGTGCTGCACAAGACTTTAGATCTGACAGTAATTATCTATGAGTCTATGAGTATATTATAGCATAATATACTCACAATTGCTGCTGTGCATTTCTGTGGACATATTAGAAGTGCATAGCAGATTTGTGCCCTGTGAGAGTTGGTCATTTCATGAGAATTTGGAGGGAATGATTGTGTGGTCCCCAGTTTTTAAGCACACGACCAGTGCTGTGTGCACCCATTTATGCCAAGAGGCACTGCCTAAGGTTAAATGTTTATGTCAGAGTGTCAGGAAAGGTTGTGCAGCAACGTGCAATTCATGCCACTCAGAAGGTTGTCATTTCATCAGAGCCAGCAAGCGTTTTAGAGCACAGTGCAGCTCCTCCACCTGGGAGATGAATCTGCATCTTTCTCTGCCAGAGCAACATGTTGCTACTGCCGCCGTTGTGAAGAGCCACTCAAGCAAACTTACATCTCCCTGTCTTGAGGAAGAGAAGGAAATTTAAGGCGCTGTTCCCAGCCCTCACTAGAGGCATTGCCCCAAACCTGCTGAGAGGTCGGCAGACAGAAACCAAGCCTTGTCTTCACCAGGCCTACCACTGGTTCCATTAAACCAGTAGGAATGCATTTTGGTGAAGTTCTTTGCAACTAACACTTAAAGCAGCCAGGTGATGTTGTTGATCTCTCTGGCATCCATCAAGGCTTTTCTTTACCAGGGCAACAGTTAAAAAGCAGATAAGACAAAAAGTCGGTGTGTCCCATGAGGGAGGGGCACACCACCTTCCAACAGTCTCTGTGTCCTCTGCCAGCACTTAATGAAATGTTGCACCTGTTAGTACCCAGCATGTCTGCTTCCCCAGCTCCTTTTCACCTGATTCTTTCACTTATGTTTCACATTTTGACTGGAAAAAGGCACAATCTTCTTCTCTCCTCTAGTTTCAAATACAGCCAATATGCAGCCAGTTTCCTCAGTTTCATCTTCTTTTTTCCCCTTTTTTTACTTAACCTTATTTTGACTGGTTCCCTTGTAGTCTTGCTCTCAGGTCTCTCTACCTACTATTAACAACTTCTGGGGATCTTCAGCTTACCACCTTTCTGTTTGAACTGCCTCAGGTATTATCCTTCTCTGGTTCTAATTCAGCAAGATTTTCCATGTGAGTGTCTGTCTGTGTTTATGTGAAACCTGCATATTTTTTCCAAACTTGACAAGGTCAGGTATGTGAACATCTCATGCTGGTGGCTTAAACAAGCATCCTTTTTCTGTAATCAGAGTAATACTTCTTAAACCTGTCCCTAATACATTCAGTACTGCACTGGGGAACATACAAGAGGAGCAGGGCAGTGGCAAAATTGACTGGTGTAAATAAAAGCCACTGTTTTTACATATAAAGGGTGTGTAGCGTATCAGATAAGTGAAACTGTAATAAAAAACCAAAAACTTTCCAAGGTGATCTGACACTTTGAAAACACTACTATGTAGTTAGAAATTGAGAAGGACATGTAGTAATTTTTTCTCTCCTATCACTTCTCCATTCTTCAGTACCTGGCAATTTGAATGTATGTCAGGTCTCTGCTGTTTTTAAGCCATGGTAAAACATCAGAAAAGGTTATCAAAGACTGTCTACTGAAGTGTGAATCTCCCTCCTCCATTCTGGTGCACTGCAAAGCCTCCAGAGACTTGTAGTTGCTGAGGCAAAAGACAATGCAGAAGCACTGTCATTGTAAACCCTGCTTCTCAAATCCAAGACCGAATAGGAATTTCTGCACATACAGGAGAATTAAATAGCAAAAATATATTAAAAAATAATTGAATAGCTTTATCCACATCAAATAATTGATAGTCTGTCTTTACACACACACATGCACGTGCGCACACACACACAGAGGTTTAGATACTTTGGTGACCATGCTTGCAGAGCTTATGGGATTTGAGATTGAGGCAGCCAGGGATCACTGAAGAAGATAACCCTTGATAACCCCTGAGGTGATGAGCTGTAGGAAGTCGAAGTCTGTTTTGTTTCTGTAGACAGCAGAGTTGCTCCTTGCTGCAGTATGAAATTACTTGCTTTCAAAGGGGAAGCAAAGCTGCAGAGCAAGAACTAATTGAGGCTGCTTGTTAGTTTCCCCCAGAGCCCTGCATTCAAAGCTTATACGGCTTAGTAGCGATATCACTGTCCCCTTTTCTGTACACAGGGTTTGTACAGAGATGTAAACAGTCATTCCTGCTTAAGAAAGCCCGGCTTTAGAACTGCATTTGTGCTCCCATTCCAGCAAGTTCTCTGAGAGCTGCAAATATTGGCTGGGATCGCTGAGCCTGATCCCCACGTGTGCTGCTGGTAAGAACAGACCTCAGGATGCTCTGACCCAATGTTAGTTTTTCATCCCGTCTAAATGGGCTGGATAAAACACGAATGAAAAAGAATAAGTCTTCAAGGAAAAATTCCAAAACCACTTAAGTAAATGGACTGATTCTGGTGCTATAAATGTCTGAAACCCCACCAACATCTGCAGATTCTACCAGCTAGAGTAATGCCAGCCATCTAGCCTTCAGGGCAGGCACTGAGAGGAGCCAAATCAAGGCACAGCTGAAGCAGCAGCTTTGCTTTACACACAAAAACTGGACAAAATCCCTCCTCCCTCTAATTTTGCCCCTTTATCTTACCGTCTCCTTTAATGCCATTTCCTTTCCTACTCTACTTCCTAAGGAAAAAGCTTGTGCAGCCATGCTTTGTTTGACAGTCTCTCTCTCCTGCTCTTTCTGACAGCCTTAGCTCATTTCTGCAGAGACAGTGAACAAGGGTTCTGGTGATAATAGGTTCTTGCAGGTTTAATGAGAACCTGGAAACAGCAAACAGATTCTGTCAGTGCCCCCACCAAGAAAGCCCTTTGTGGTGTAAGCTGACCCCTAAAGCAGGTGCCAAAGAATCCACAGAGCAGTGGGAGCAAAGGGGCATGATATAAATGTCCCAACCAGAACATGTGCAACAACCACATTTGCATCTTGGTCACTGGGGTGACCCCACAGCTGCCAGGAACAGGATTGCCCCTTTTCCTGCTTAGCTACTCCCTCTCCATGACATTAGTATGTTTGTGCCCACCATGCAAGTGATGACTTCAGCCCCCTCCAGCCCTCCTTGTTTGCCTGATCTGCCTAGTGCTATAGGGCTTTCTTTAGTCACACGGTCTTTGTCCTACTGAGAGTTTCTCATGGTGCAGAAGTCCTCTTTTCCTGGGTCCCTATGAATAGCAGTGATAAACAATTACAATACAGAAGTAGGAAATGTAGTTACATTCTTCCATGTCATATAAATTTACTGAAATAACCTTCCTAAGCAAGAAATCCTAACCAAGTTTGGTGGGGTTTTTTATGTTCATAGCCTTCTTGTCCCACATGTCTCCTTTCTCTGAGCCCAATTCTTCATTTTAAAATTAACTAACTTCAAGATTCACCTGCAGGTGCCAGATGCTCAGTAACACTGTCTTTAATTTACTTTAAGCCTAGATATTTATTAATAGCTAAACACCACATGCTTTATGTTAAAAAATACCAATGTGTAATGTAAGCACTTCTTGTTTTAGAAAACAGCTTCTTCTCTGACACTTCTTACCACGAATACTTGTTTCCAGGAGAGAGGTCTTTATGTGTTGCTTTTCACTGCTGGCAAATGCTATGCTGTACCAAGCTAGCATCATAAAGCTGTTTATCTTAATGCTCAGGTGCTGTTCAACTGTTTAGCTTAGGAAAGAAGAAAATGAGAAAGGCTAGCAAGCATTAAGAGTGCAGGCTGTTTGCCCATTTGCTAACTGAAGTGTGCACTTTGTCAAATCTGATGCTGAATAGCCAGGCCATCACCAAGGGAAAAGCTAAACCTATACAAGGGTCATTAATAAGATGTATCAGTGGCTGCAGAGAGGTCAGGAAACGCTGCTTGTTACTGTGCAGGCACAGGAAAGAAGGTCTCAGGTGCAACTTATTAAAAGCAAAAGTGTTTTTGAGGGGGGAAGAAACAGTAACTTAGCTGTCTTTAGTCACCTAAGGTAATGAATCAGCATCCTCAAGCTGTGGCATCAGTAAATTCTCAAAGAGGTTTTCAAGAGCTTATATTTTCAGGATCAATCTCTTCCAATACCCTGTAGCTAGAACTTCTTGCTTTGATAGCTTCATCACCAATTAACAGCCTGCCAGGCAGATGTTCCCGCGTCCTCCCCTGTGGGGAAGGGCTAGCTGCTTCTGCATGGGCCAGAGTCATTCTGCGTCGTACCTTGGCCCGCTCTCCTCCATGCCCCAAATCCACTAGAGCTCCAAGACCATTGCTGTGGGGGTTTTCCCAGGTTGCTTTAGCAAGGGCCAAGTGCTGTGTTTTCTGTGGGGTGAAGCTGAGAGTCAGTTGTTGCATGCCTTGGGAAGGACCATGGGGTAGCAGAGGGAACTCAGCCTGCCTGGATGGTCGCAGGGAGCCAAGCCTGGTGCAGTGTCACACAATGGAAGCTGGTCCCTGAAACAGATTCTCTGCATCACAGCATTTGAGTTACCTGCTTCACTTCCAGAGGGAACATGGTGACAAATCAAAATACATGTAAATGTCTGGGACCAAGACCCAGAAGGTGGGTGTTTTGTCAGTGTGGACATTCCTGAGCATGTTACCTGGGCAAGGAAGCTCCCTGGGTTTTGTCCCTGTGTCTGCACCTGCTCACTGCAGCCGGGCCAGGAAAATGGTGACTTGCCAAGCAGAAGAACAAAACTATCTAGGCTTTCTACAGTTTCGTTTCTTGAGTTGGCTGGACCTCTTGCTTCCCCTGCCATGGAGGCATTTATGAAGTCTCTTAGATTCTTAAGGTCTAATGAGACAGAAGTTTGCTTTACTGCTTCCAGCCTTTCATAGGTCCTCCCCACTTTACTCAGCCACCTGTCTCCTCAAGTCATGCAGCGTTGCTGCTTCTCTACCATGTTTCTTTGTACTCGACAAGGGGATTAAAACATTAAAATGGACTGACACTGACATATAGAGACACTATGAGCCCATAAGTCCTATTTCTAGAGAAAATTGTGCAAGGAGTCCTTACATCCAGTTACAGGCTGTTAAGCTCATCTGCACTAGTAAACTGACGAAATTTCCTTGTCTGAGCTTTCTTTTAATTTCCAAAACAGCTTTTGGCACATCCATCAAGTGAAACGAGACTAAAGCAAGATCTCTCCCTTATTTTAGCTATTCTCAGTGCCTATTTTCTCAAAGTGTAGATGGAGAATGAGGCTTAGATTACAGCAACACTGAAATTGGCTGAGCTTTTGGAAGATTTTCGAAGGCCACCAGTGTTCCTGATAGCAGGGGAAAAAAAGAATATTTTCTGTCCATTTCAATGACTTTTGAAAGCTTTCAATGAGCACAAGAATTACTGTAACTAAGAATCAAGAACCATCAAGAAAATGAGATTTCTCTATAGCCCTGAGTAAGAATGGTTTTCCACTCCTTGGATGCCTCTAGTGTTAAGACAGGCAGCTGAGTATTCTCTTTTATTGAAACAGAAGTCTTCCGTTACTGACTCCATTTTAAACTGCAGCAGACTGAAGTGTGAGTTTAATTATCAGCATATCCAGAACACCAAAACCACAGAGTATGATAGCTGCAACAGGAGGTCAGGATTTTTTTCTTTATTTTTCTCTCTGTTTTGTGTGCGTTTTTACTTGTAAGAGTGATTAAACTCAATCCCAAAAAGTTGTCTGACACAGCTCTACAAGGAAGACCTGATTATGACAAATCACATCTCTTTTTTTCCAACCAAAATGGCACAGGAAAGTAGATGAAGAGGGCACCCCTCAGTCACTGAAACCACCCCTTTCCCATCATCTTGTATGCTGTCTTCCATAAACTATAAAACTTCATCTTGCTGTTGTTCAAGCTTCTTAGGCTCTTCCAAAAAGATGACTTGCAGTTGCTAGAAAGCTGCTAATTTCCACCCTCAATGTATTGAAGATCCCTTGTTCATGTGCCAGCACTGCGTGTCATCCAGCTTAGCTCCTCTGAATCCCAGCTGGTTTTCCATCCTGATGACTTTGTAGAGGACACTGTCATTGCACCTCGGCCCCTTTTGGCTGTGCTGCACCTGCCAAGATTATTATTATTTGTCACACCAGGCCTTGTTCCAATATTGCACGTGGCCAGCGCTGCACACAGTGTTTCAAAGCAGGCCTCAATACGTTACTTGTGACTCTGAGAGTCTCTTTCCTCTCTGCTGACAATGGCCGTGACATAGCTGAAGAGCTTCTCCACAGTTGTGCCCCACCCATAGTCTGATCATCTTGTAACTGGCACACCCTCACGTTTCATTTCTCCTACATCGCCTTTGATGTATTTCCAGGTGGTAACAAAGATTCTGGCTGCTGGTTCTCAAAAGCATAATCTTACCAAGTTAGGTTACTGAAACTCATGCTGTATCATCACTCCCATCTCCTTAAATATTCCAGTTCCAATTCTTGTGCCAAAAATCATTAGTAAAAATGTAAACAAGTTATGACCTATAGGACATCGCAGATCAGTCCTGTCTCTGAATGGGCTATTGCAGTCAGCACCTACTGCCTCTGTCCTTCCTTCTCTAAATCCCCTATTCCTCTGCATCCCAAACCGAGTAACAGTAAGTCTGGGTTTCTCATTTTGTTGTTTTAACATGACTTTATTGAACATACAGTTTCTTTCTTTCTGAACCTCACCATTTCCCTTAGTAGGTGAGGAACATAATCCTCTCCACCTGAGAACAGGTTTCACTGCTGCTATGCTTCTCTCCCTGAACATTTCTGTCCGTCGTGTTATCCTGTTTTCATCTGGTCCTGTATCCCCTTCCTGAGTACTGAATGCAACAACAAAAATAATTCTTTGTTTTTTCCACAAACTGGAGCAGTAGCAATCTTGGTAGTTATTAACAGCTTAGAGGTCTCCTATTAGCTTGCGACACTATCTGGAGAAAAATGTATCAAAGTTGTCTTGATTTTCTTTAAGTAGTTGTAGTATGACTTAACAATGGAAGCAGTCATTAAAAAAAGATATGAAAAAAGGAAAAGAAACACAAACATCCTTGACAGTAGAAGTATGGAAATTTAAAGCTGCAAAGAAAGATACTAGGTTGTGAGTGTGATGCTTCAGGATATACCATTTATACATGTACAGTATTGTCTCGCTATCAGCTTCTTGCTGCCTGCAATACTTGAAGAATATTCAAAGGTGAGAGAGGAGAAGATATGTCATGGGAAGAAGGGGTTTGGGGAGAGCAGAGCATTGTGAAACACTGACAGTCAAAAAGAACGAAGCCATTTCTATGGACAAGGCTACACAAACACGAAGAAATAATCAATCCCATCACCAAGCCATGGTTCCTAGGAAGCAGCCTTTCCTACTATATGGAAGAATACAGCATTTCTTCAAAGACTCTATGCTGCCTATGAACTTTAAAAAAAAAAAAAAAAAAAAAAAAGGCAAACGGGAAAAAACCACATAAAATGGCCAAACAGTGCCATCTGGGGACTACTGCTGTAAGAATAGGATGAAAAAAAGGCAGTAAAGTTAACCAAGGACCTGCTTTTTCCACTCAGAATGAGCAACACTTTATTCCGGGGGAGGTTTCGATTATTTGGATGGGGTACTCCAAGCCTCCAGGAAAAGGACTGCTCCAGGAAAGGAATAGCAACACACCTCTAATGCAGGGGCAGTAGTAAAGCAGCAGCTCTGTTACATTTTCTCAATACAAAGAATTTTTTCATTTGAAGTTTGTAGAGAACAGGAGACTACATGGAAAACAAGGAAAGGACAATATGATATAGCACCAAGGGAGAAATGCTTTCAGACCTTCCTGTTTTATTATGCTACCAAACAGGAGTTTATTTTACAAAGCTTCCAGGGCACAGTGTTCCCACATTTAAACCAAATATTTTCAAATGAGTCCCTGAGATTTTGCTTAAGGACTGCAGTGAAATGGCAGCAGCTGACAGGTCCCTTTTTTGATGAGAGCAAGATTCTGCTAGAAATCCCGCACTATTTTATCACTGCTGGGAGTTGCTGCAATGAAGGTGGTCCACTTCTTGGATAAGGCACAGGTGTCTACAGGTTTCTCATGCTATATAGAGATGGGACACAGTGAGCACCACCAGGTAGCTGTTTATACAAGCAGTGCAAATAAGCTTGTTTTCCAGGCTGGCACAGCTGATACAACTGGGAGCAAAGATCTCTTGGAAGGACAGTTGCATTGTTTCAGAACTGGCATGGGGCAAAGGAGGGTGCAGGAGCAAAGCACCTGGTAGTGCCTTCAGTCAGCCACAGATCCAGTCTGGGCTCTTGCAGGAATGCAAGCTTGATGATTGCCTGGACAATGCAAGGAAGGTTTGCAGGCCTTGCAGCAGAACGTAGAAACCCCAGAGATGGACCAGATCTGCTAGGCTGAGTATTGTGCAAACACAACAGAAAGTGGCTGCTTTTATCCCAAAGTTGTACATGCAAAAAGAAGTAGGAAAGTAACAAACGCAGTAAGTTTTTGCATTTCTTTCAGAGGCCCTAGATTTCTTTGAAGGATTATGAGCTGGACTCAATGATCTTAAAGGTCTCTTCCAATCTAAATGATTCTACTATGTTAAGACTTTCAGCCTAAGCTGGATCATAGAGAAAAGAGGAACCAGAGAACACAGTCTTCAGCAAGAAGCTGCAGAAGTAACATGGATTTTTTTGTTGTTGTTTACTCTCTAGTAGTTCAAACTGACTACAAGATAGAGAGCCAGGCTAGTTCTTGTAAAACCAAAGTAACAAGACTAGGCTACATCAGAAGTCTGTGCAATGTTTGGCTACCCATCTGTGGTATCTTAACATCTTCAAGCTTTCAAAATGTTCAGTACAAGTATTCCCTTCTGCTATATTTATAGAATTTATATCACATGTTATTTACTCTGTTTAATATTTATATTGCATTCATTTCAATTCATCTGCTGCAATACACAGTTCATTTTCAGCACATTACTTCTAATTTCAGTTCCCTTGCAAAGTCCGCCTTCTCTTGAGCTAACCCTTGGAACTTATCTCTCATCTAGAGACCAGGGGCTGGGAAATCTGCTTAAATAACAGCACGTGCTCTGCGTCCTCATCAACCTGCCTGACATTTAGGGTCACCACAGAGCTGATGTTATTCCTGCTGAGTTTGGAGAGAGAACAGTAGGCACCAGCTTCCTTCCCTCTAATCTACACAAGGAAAGCAGAACAAGTCACCCAACCATTACTGCTGGAGAGAACCCCATTTCTCCGCCTTCCCACTCAGTCCGAACAAACAAACATAAGTAACATTTTGGCCATCTTTCTGTTGTGGCCACACTGGCCATGGTGCAGCTCTGAAGATATCATGAGCCTAACTGAGCCTTTTTGTTAGAACAGGCACTAGACAACCTTTTCTTGAGGAAACTCATTGTCAGTGAAACAGAAATGAAGGCATAGTAAATTAACTCCCTCCAACTCGCAGCATTTTTCAGGTAGGGCTGGCAGTTCCTGGCAAGCATGTGTCCTCGCAGCACAGTAATTCCCCTCAGCTGCAGTCAGAGCCTCCCTACATCCCTGGGGAAAGTTTCTCTGCACATCCTCTCTAAGGCACAGCTGTGGCTCTATTCATGGGTGCTCTCAGGCCCACGCCTGAGCTCTCTTGCACAGTCTGTCGCTCTCCCTTCTTGCACCCAGCTCCCTGGACAGCTTGACTCTCCCTGCAGTGTGTTTGGCTGTTGCAACATAGATGCTGCAACCTCTGTTTTCACAAAACAGTGTTCTTCAAAAGGTGTGTTACACAGACAAGATAGATGCTTTATGCCAACTGGCAAAAGATGTCTTTTACTGGTAGAGCTCTGCTTGCTGGAGTTGCAAAGTCCATGTAATGCAGGTATACCAGGGGAACTAGAATAACAAAGTTTTAGGTGGGGCCCACTATAGAGTGTCAAAAAATCACCATCTGTTTCATTCAGTTCTTCAGATGCAAAAGAAGTACGTATTCAGTGCCTTTAGGAATTCAGTCACTGACTTTTACGAATGCCTTTTCTGAAGGGATTATCATATCATTAAACCAGCATAACTTCCAAATCCAGTTACTGTTAGAACTGACACTAGCTGTGGAGAGGGAGGAAGACAGGATGCTGCTGTTAGAGCAGGATCTGTTTGGAGGGGTGAGGGGTGGTTGCTCAGAGGCCAGACTGGCACAGGTTTCTCTGACTTTTTGTGAGGCATTTGACTTATTTCTGCATGACGCGTTAAACAAGAGGCATCCTTACTAAGGTTGTTTGCAAAATGCAGGAAGCAGCAGTGACTGGAATCGGGAGGTTTTTCTCCTTGGCAGAGCCCTCAGAAACGTGTTTCCAGGGGAGGCATTGGTGTGCTTTCTCCTGGGCGCTGGAAGTCCCCATGGTGGTGGGACAGCGAGTGGCACATATGCTGCTGCCGCCAAAGGGGTTTGTCCAAGGGAGCTCCTTCAGCTCCAGGGCAGGGAGTGCAGAGCCCCTCACCTGCATGGGGCTTCCTCCAGCCCCCACAAAGCCCCTCAAAAGGGCACATGCAGACCCCCCCCCCCACTCATGATTCATAACAGCTGTACAGGCACTCCATGACAACACACCCATGGGTCCCTCTCTGAGCCCCACTGCTCAGGAGAGGGTGAGGTGGGCACCACTTGAGGACACTGCTTGTGCTAATTGCTCAGCAGCCTTTATCATCCATTTAAAGCCAATTTCCTCCCCAGGGCTTCAGAGGTAAGAGAGCTCAGTTCATGCCTGGGTTTCAGGTGGTACAAGAACATCCCTTTTAACTGTGTAGGTGTGGACAGCCCTCACCAAAGATGACGTGAGGTTGCCAGTGGCTGCCTTAGCCTGGGACCCAACCTCATGGTTCACTGGTGGGACTTGGTGCCAGGCCAGGGCTCCGCCGCTGGAGGTCCCAGGTTCCTGTGCAGGGTCGAGGGCTTGCACGTGGTGGTGGAAGTGGTTTTGATGCCCAAATGTACAAGGGGCTGAGACTCTTCAGAAACTTGTCTTCCCCAGATGGCCCATGGGTCAGCACCAGTCAGCTGAAGGGAAATGTGGAAGGAAAGGTGGGGAGAAGGCAGCATTTTTGGGAGCCCATTGCTAAGGTGACTGCACGTTCAAGCCAGTAGCTCTGTGCACTAGTGACTAGATTGCGGGGTTACAGCTGAAAGCCAAGCAGACACCTCTGAGCCACACACCACATGGTAATGTGGAGTCTGGTACAGGCTGTATCAGCACCAGCAAGTTTTTCCACTTTGCAGCTGAGTCTGCCTGCCTGATTCACCAGTATGTTGGGAGCAGCAAGGACAGCTACACAGCTGTAGCTTTCTGCTGAGCGCAGTGGCAGACCAAGGTGCAGCCATTTGTGGAGATGAGGACCTGTGCCATTTTCATTTTGAGAGCATCCCACATGCTGACAGTAAGTGTCCTCCCAGGACTGAACTGAAGCCATTATTGGGAGGAACTACAGTGATAAGGCTAACATTTCCTTTCACAAGCCAAGAGCTTATCATCATTTATTTATAGGTGGCTTCTGTTTGCTCAATGCTGTATTGCTGGTAACCAGATGACATTTATTAAAGAGACTTGGCCGTTGTGATTTAAAAAAAAAAAAAGTTTCTTCTGCCTTTACCTGTCACCTGTCCCATGTGAGAAGGCATGTCCTGGACAGGCTGGGATGGCAAAAATGATCTGCTATTTTCAGAGGAAGATTTGACCATCTACATTTCATGAAAAACTAAAATTATTTCGGAAATTAAGGACTGCTAAAGAATTTTCATTTCTGCTTCCAAAAAGAATAAAACCTGCATTTATACCCAGTAAGGCAATCAGATTCCTTTACCAATGGTGGTGGGATGTATTTCCATTGGAAGAAAGTGGAGTGTACGGATACTGGCAGATACATCCCTGCCCATTTCTAGGCTATCAGGAAGCAGAGCACAGTGTTTCCAGCACAGAAAAAGCTGCTTCCCAGGGTTTCTGTGAACAAGTCTCAGTTCAAGCTGCAGTCCTGCTGACTTGACAGCAGAGGGGTGTTCACGACGGGGAGCTGCTGTGTGGTGCTCAAAGGGTCAGAACTAAGGCTGAACAAATACTTAAGAGTCTCCTGTGCCTGGTTTTGCAACTTACTCTTGCTTTGAAGGGAGTTCTCTGAAATACTTACAGGATCCCCCAGGGGGGTCCCTCCAGGTGAGAGCTGCCAAATGCCAGGGTTCAAAATGCCTGAAACCCTTGGTCAGGCAAAAAGCGTGGTTTCCAAATTAATTGTCAAGCAGTTCCTTTTTTTTTTTTTTTTCTGAAAGTTGTTTTATTTGATTAAGGTTCAGTCACTCTTGCAGTATCTCATACGCTAAGTGCTCAAACACTAACATGGACCAGAGACATGACAATAGCTTTTGCATTCCTAAGACAATTTCTGTGAGTCTGCCGAGGAACTACTGTGTCTCACAGCACTGCAGTTTGTCTTTATCTCATCTTCTCACCACCCTGTATTTCCAAGAAAAAACAGAACAAAACTAAACTAAACCAAACCAAAGAAACTTGTGATGCAGTCACAAGGGGGAAATTGTCCAGGTCATCAGTAACACTGCATTTGGGTTGCCAAAGCTGAGGGAATGATGTTCCCACATCCCAGGGGTGCATTCTCCATCCCAGAGTTGTGGTTCATGCACTTCTGTGCATTGTAACAGAGGTGCTTAAGGAAGGATTGGTGGTTACCCTGGAGGTCAGTTTCCTTCTGAGATCCTGTGGTAGCGATAGCTGCAGGTTGTCAGCTACCAAGGCATATTTCAAGGCAGGTTTGTGTTTTTCTGCAGCTATACTGCCTGAGGATGCACAGGGAGCCTTTGCACCTCCCTCCCTCCCAGTGGCTGTTTGTTGGTCAGTTCTCTGTTGCAGGTGTACCTGGGATGGGAGACTGTCGTGTAGGGTACTGTCTTCCTACATCAAGACCAGGCCAGGAACTTGTGTGATTTTTGTTT
Organism: Grus americana; assembly: GCF_028858705.1. Classification (NCBI taxonomy): domain Eukaryota; kingdom Metazoa; phylum Chordata; class Aves; order Gruiformes; family Gruidae; genus Grus; species Grus americana. Next base: position 53,798,378 of record NC_072891.1, read on the forward strand.
CTGTGTGACTAAGTCCTACCCAGAAACCTACTGAAAAGAGGGAGAAACAAGGCTTCTTTATTCCCATTAGCAGGAAGGAGATTTTGTAAGCTACTAGGTAACAGGTGTGAGGGGGTGGTGAGGAGTTACTGCCTTCATAAGTTTTCTTTTTAACAGCTGTTTGGCTTGTAGTGTTGCTTGGAACAACTGAACATGAGTATTAGCTCTGCTCCCTGGGGCTCCCAGTGATTAATCCACATACGGAGATCCAAAGCAGAGCTAGAGATTTGTCTAACAGCTTTAAGCTTTTCTTATATGATGAATAGAAACTTCAAGGCAGTTTGTCTCAGGGTCTATTATGCTATCAGTACAGCTCTAGACCATTTGAGACCTGCAAACAGGCCCCCACAGAAAGCATCAGAACATCAACTGGCCGCAGTGCTTAATGGGAGCTTGGAAGAAAGCTGCCAAGTTCAAAAGGAGCAAGCCCCCACAAGTATGTTTGCTGGTCCATGCTGTCCAGCTCTCCACTGGTGTCATTTAGAGAATCCCTTCCCAAGAGGAACCTGGTTGTGTTTGATGGAGGCAGCAGCTTCCCACACCTTGAGCATCACCTCAGACACTGTGTTTGTGCCTGCTCCCCTGCCATTCTGCAGCTGTATTGTAGGCATGTGGTGAGAAACATACCACACTGGGTTAGCCAAAGGAAACAGTCTCCTGTTTGGCTGTAAAGCAAATCCAAATCCCTGGATCAAACACTCTCATCAAGCAGGGAGGAGAAGGAAGCAGCAGGTTTCCCCAGAGGTTTTTGCTCCACCAGCCTGGGGAAAAAACCTCTAGCAGGAACCAGTTCCCAGAGGTAGAGGAGCAGGGTCACATGCACCTGAAAGAGAAACGCCACTCTGTGATGTTAATTAGTGTCATACTCACCAATGATCCCCTGCCATCCTCCCCAGCTGAGCTAGATTGAGATGCAGCTCATGGAGGAAGGGTATGCAGCTCCCACACCTTGGGGTGTGCTGAGACTCGAAGAGCCACAGCTTCAGCCCAGAGGCTGGCGGTGGAGCACTTTGGACACGACCAGGCACGAGAGGCCCCTTTTCCTAACTCTGAGAGCATTTGGAAGAGGAGAATTGACCCCCAGATCTGGAAGGTTTTCTTTAGAAGACTTTCTTAGTGCTGAAGTCAGTAACTTCGCTTTCCCAGCAACACCCCTGTGGGCTGCCCCAGCAAATGACGCCCCAGGCAGTTTGCAAGGCGGGAGGAAGCTGTTGCTGCCTGCAGCACCCAGGACTCAGACAAGTGAGCCAATACCTCAGCTTCAGTCCCAGCTCCGGGGTGACACGTTGTCCAAGGAGTTGAAGACGGAGCCGAAGCCCACCTGGGATGCTCACAGCTCCGTCCAACCTGGACAATGTGAGGGAGGAGGTGCTGTGCCCAGTCTCCGGAGGAGTCTCACAAGATGAACTGGGGACATCAGGATACTACAGGAGCTTCAATTAGAAGGCAGTCACAAGGCAACGGAGTCATGTCTGTTTCTCATGAGTCGCACCCTCCCCTGTCCTTCTTGCCCTCCCTGCAAGGCGACGGCAGGGATGACTTGGGTGGTTGCTCTCTGTGTCTCCTCTCTTCCTTCTGTGACAAAGGGGAATGGAGTGCTGCTAAGCCATAGATGGTGCTAGGACATGGCCTTGCAGGGGACTCTGCCAGCTCTTCAGGACAGATTGTGATGGAGGAAGAAGATGGAAATTTCCAGGCCTCTGTGAGGGCTGGCTGGGTTTCACAGGCCGTTCAGACATGTTAGAAGTGAACTTCTAGGGAGGGGACCTTTGGAGACCTTCGGGGGAAAAGAGTGTTGCCAGGCCAGCAGTTACCCAGGAACTGGATCAGTAATGGCATAGAGGACAGAGATTGTATGGATAACCATATCAGAAATACCAGACTTGGGTATGGATGTAGCAAAACTGGAACCAGTGGAGAATCAGTAATTTGGAGTGATCTGTTTATTTGGGAAGGGATTGAGCTGAGAAAGGGAAGGACAAGGGCAGCAAATAGGAGGATCAAGTAACAGGATACTAAGGTATACAGTCAGGCTGTCCAAGGACAACTGCCACACAGCCCTGCACCTGACCACTACAGCCTGGGGCAGAAAAATAAACCAAACCTTTCTCGTCATACCACATGTGACTGACTGCAGCCAGGAGGGTGAGGAGGAGTGCAGGGAGCACAGGCTGGCTAGCAAGGGAGAACCCAGGACAGACCGATCAAGCATGCCCATGACCAGGCCCATTCCAGACCTGATGGCCTCAACATCTTCCTAACACCTACCAAACTCTTAATGTTGTAGTCTTAAATCTCCACTTTTTCTTGTGGACACTTCTGCATATGGGTGCACACGTTTCCCACCTCCCTGTACATGCCTAACCCCCTGGCAGCTTCAAATGCATGTGCAGGGAAGCTGGGAGACCTTCAGGGTGTCAAAGATCTCTGGTTAGGTTGATCGTGTCAAATGCTGCAGTGATGTAAAACCATTCCTCTCAGTTGCAACTTCAAACTGAAACTCATAAAAATGAGTTAGAAGAAAAATAGTCGCTGTTATCAAATGCATCAGGAAAGCTGAAACACAGAGAGAAGAGGTCTGCTTGCATTAACCAGGAACAGAAAGAGCAGATGACCAAAAGGAAACCTGGAGCCAAAGCCAGTTGATGAAAGAGGAGACTGATTATAAAGCCTTTCTTGGATGTCCAGTTTTCAGCTGGGATAGCGTTAATTTTCGCAAGAAGCTGGGAGGCAACACAGCCAGGACATTTGACCCAAACTAGCCAGAGGGGCATTGATACCGTGACATGTGCTCAGTATATAAGGGGAGCCTGGGGCGGGGGTGGGTAGTGCATGAGTGGCTTCCTGGTGCTTAGCTGCCAGCTGGGGCTAAACCACGACATTGGATCAGAATGCAAACTGAAGTGTGAACAGCAGTAAGCACCTCTTTAAGTCAGCCTTCAAATGTTCCTACTTTCATACACAATTAGCCTCACTAGAGCAGTAAGAACTGCCTGAAGTCCCCTTAATGTAATCATTGCTTGTGGAAAATTTCCTCTTGCATCTTTGTTACAGTTTTTCCCACAACATTTTTCTCTGAATAGGTGATCATTTCAGTCAGAGAGTGGGAGGAAACATCTGGGCCCATCTGGCTCAATTAAAGTGCATTGTTCCAAAAGCATAACCCATCATTTTCTGTTCATCTTGTTGTATTTTCACTTTTGTCTGAAATTAGGACATACTTGGAAACGCTAATTATTTCATGAACCATCTAACATCAGACTTAAAACATCTTTTTCTGTTGTTGTTGTTATGCAGAACCCTTACTTTTGATTCTTTTGTCCACCGATACCAACGTAACAGTGTTCAGCTTATCTCATTTCACAGCCACTAAAGCCTTCCTAGCAGTAAAACTGGCAATGCGTATGGCAACGTGCTCTGCATATCCAACGCGCCTGGCTGCTAGCAAATTCTCTGTGTGCTCCGGCATACAGACAGCAAGCAAGGAGGAGGCAGATTGTGCTGTGCAGATGACAGAAAGGAGATGCTGCCAGCTGGTTCTTACCACCCAGAAGTCCTGGTTGATGGGTTGCATCACCCCACAGCTCTGCATCATTTGCAACCCAGCAAGCCTTGCACCCAGACTGCGGCAGGACTCCAAAGCACATAAGTAAAACCTGTTCTGGGGCCAAAGCGCAGTCAGTGCTAGGCACAGACCTCACAATCTCAGGCCCAGCTGCCAGGCAGCTCCTCAGGCAGAGGGTGGGAAGCTTTAAAAGGTGCTGTGCCCTGCGGCTCAGAACATCCTCAGATGGGGGAACAGGAGGGGAGCCTGTGGGAAACACCTTCCCCTTTGCAGCACCAAGGAAGGACTGAACAGCAGAGCATCTTGCACTGTTGTATTAGGCAGCGATGTGTCTGTTGCAGAAGGGCACGTAGAATACTTAAGAAGTGTAAACTTCATGAAGTTCAATGAGGCCAAGTGCAAGGTCCTGCACAATGGGTCAGGGCAATCCCAAGCACAACTACAGGCTGGACAGAGAATGGATTGAGAGCAGCCCTGAGGAGAAGGACTTGGGGGTGTTGATTGACGAGAAGCTCAACATGAGCTGGCAGTGTGCGCTTGCAGCCCAGAAAGCCAACCGTGTCCTGGGCTGCATCAAAAGAAGTGTGACCAGCACGTCGAGGGAGGTGATCCTGCCCCTCTACGCTGCTCTTGTGAGAGCCCACCTGGAGTGCTGCGTCCAGCTCTGGGGGCCCCAGTACAAGTGAGACATGGAGCTGTTGGAGAGAGTGCAGAGGAGGGCCACGAAGCTGATCAGAGGGCTGGAGCACCTCTCCTGTGAGGACATGCTGAAGGAGTTGGGATTGTGCAGCCTGGAGAAGAGAAGGCACCAGGGAGATCTAATTGCGGCCTTCCAGTACCTAAAGGGCCCTGCAGCAAAGCTGGAGAGGGACTGTTTATCAGGGAGTGTAGTGACAGGACAAGGGGTAATGGGTTTAAGCTGAAGGAGGGTAGATTTAGATTAGATGTTAGGAAGACATTCTTTACTGTGAGGGTGGTGAGGCACTGGCACAGGTTGCCCAGAGAGGTTGTGGAGGCCCCATCCCTGGAAGTGTTCAAGGCCAGGCTGGATGAGGCTTTGGGCAATGTGGTCTAGTGGAGGGTGTCCCTTCCTGTGGCAGGGGGTTGGAACTAGATGATCTTTGAGGTCCCTTCCAACCCAAACCATTCTGTGATTCTATGAAGTGCAACTTTGGACCATAAGGAGAATATCATGTCCCATGCTTTGTAGCTGCTGTGACAGGAAGAGGAGCAGGGGCAGGGATCATGTCCCTCTTCAAGACATTTGGGACAGCATTTACAGGACACACAGCAATGGGCTGGTTCCTCTGATCTCCTGCCCAAGCACGAAGTATGGTAGGGAAAAGCAGCAGGAGCAGGACAGCATGCGCCTCCAGAAGGCATGCCAGAGGGCACCCAATTCCTTTTACTCAGTCCCTTGCCCCATGGCCCAAAAGGGTATGGTGCCATGACATGAGCCACTGGAGAAGGGCAGATCTCTTCTGTGATACTGAATAATTAAACCTGCATTTGCATGATTGGCAGCTGCAATACTTCAGGCTCCCACCACCACAGACAGCATATCAGGGAGATTTCCCGAAACCCCAAGGTCTGATCTGCCTTGGAGCCACAACAGCAAATGCACCAAGACCCTGTTCCAGGGGCCCAGATACCACAAAGCAGGTGGATCTAGGAGGTGTCCTTGGGGCAGCAGCGTGCAGATTCCCAGGTGTCATGTGCCAAGTTTCCAAAACGTCTGCCCTGAAATCAGAGGTCCAAGACGGCAGCAGGTACCCAGGATCCCAGAGCCACCCTGCTCCCTGCAGCAGCCCGTGCAAGCTCTGGAGCAAGCTCCTGCAAACAGTCCTCCCTGCAGTGATGCCGAGCCAGCTCCCTTGTCAGATTTCAGTGTTAAGTGTGCAGCAGCAGAATCAGTTCTGCCTAGCAAGGTATTTCTGCCAGGCAGCACACCGCAATCACCCGTCTGTGTAGCTGCAAGCTGCTCATGCAAAGCCCCATGGTTCAACTGGCCAGCAGTGGCTCCCACCATGCAGGATGCACCCAATCCTGGTGACTATGCAAACCGTGACATCATTGCCAGTAGAGAGGAGGGAATTGGCTCATACCATCTCATCCTTCACATCCCCAGGGCTGAAAGCAGGAAAGATGCTAAGTGGATGTGTTATTTGCTAGAGATCAATTACGGACCAATGTAAACAGCTGATCTCCTACTGAATTCACTTCTTTATTATACAATTTATTAAAGGATTATTCAGACAGCTCAGCTGGATCTTACTAGTGCTTCGATATTTACTCTGCCCTTTAGCAAGAAGCAGAACTGCAAAGCGTAAGTTTCTTACTAAACTCTCCTGCTGGGAAGACAGCATGTTGCTAATGCTGCAGAAACCCTATTTCTCCTCCTCCGCGAAGGCTGATGGCCTCCCACAGACCCACCCGTGGGCCCGGCTTGGGGGCACAGCCCAGCACCCATGTATCACCAAGGCGCATCTGCCCCATGCCAGGTGTCCAATTGCACAGGCTGGTCTTCTCTGCAGAAACCTGAGTTGTAGCTAAAAATCTATGTGGAGGTATGACTGCAGTTATGGCAAGGGAACCACTTCAGCTTTTCAAAAATATCCTAGCGAGAAAAATAAGCACCGCTATTTCAGATGACTCCAACACTGGAGTTGCAGGGAGGTTGATAAGCAGATAATTCTGTGCAAGCTGCATATCTGAAAACAAGGCTCTGCCTCAGCACACGTTTGCCAAGAGTGCCAGGTTGCTTTCTTGTTCATGCTCATTGCTCCAAAACTGAACAGCCTCAGTGTTGATAACTGAATGTGTAAAACAAAGGCAAACCTTATCTCAGACACAGTCAAACATCTGAATATAGGAAATACACAGGCCTGTAGGACCCATACTAACAGTACCAAACCTGAGATGTTTTAGAAGCTATCGAAATACTGAGAAGTAATGACCTCCCATTGCAAAGTGCATGGTATTGTTGGTTGTTTGAAGGACTTCATTCCTCCTAACACTTAGAAATTCCTTACAGGAATTATCTTACAGGTGGGTGTTTGATTGCCACAAACATATGACTGGCACACAAGAATTTCTGAAATTTCAGGTCTTAAGCCTTGGAATTGCCTTGTGTCACCTAGAAACTGTAGCCTTGTAGCACAGTCATATTCATATCAGGTCTCAAGCTTTATAACATTAATTCGCTACACTAGACCTCAAGTCTTGTCAGACCTTGAACTTGATGTCAGCCATCTCTGTAAAATTAGTTAAGATGCATCACCTGCACCTTACCATAGGATTAGACACATATTGTCTAGCTTGTCCTAGCTGCAGCAGCAAAATTGTCTAATGGCCAGTGTGTGCTCTTGTCCTGTAAGCTTTGAGCTTTTTTTTTTTTTTTTGGCACTATTGCCTAATTCCTTTAGCGTAAGTTTTGTTTAGTTTGTGCAGTCATCTGGTTCTCCCTTCCTAAGAAATCATGTTGTATACAAAGAAACAGCAAACCTGAGTCATCATGGCATAACTAACCCTGTGGACCCACAGGAGAGGAGAAAGTATAACCTATTAGCACACGTGGGTTTGAAACATACAAAGATCATCCTACATGTACCCAAGAACAAGAAGGAAGAAATTGCCCGCTATTAACAGAGCATTTCACCTGGCAAAGGACACAGGATGCCAATGAGCAATGCACAGGAAGGACTAAGGCAAGATGTTGACGAAGTAACTAGTGCTAGAAGTAAAACATTGTACTTTTTAGGGTGAACTTTTCGCTCTTTTCCTTTTCTCACGTTGGAGCAGGCAGCTCAGAAGCCAAGCTGTGCCCACAGATGAAGCCAGGACACATCCTGGGCTCCGAGCAAACACGTGCCTTTGGGTTCACACAGGGACCGGCAGCAGCGCTGCTGCCATCTAGGCAGCCACCAGCATCCTTTATAATGTTCCTCCAGCCACACGCACCCTCCCCAATCTCTCCTGCACTGCCTCCAGGAAATTTTCATTCATAAGACTCAAGCCATTTCTGAGAGAAGGGTACAAGAAAAATATTTGGTTGAAGTCTACAACTTCCTGGGACAAAGCACAGGGGTGGGTCTGGCAGGAGGACACAGGTGGAAGCAGCAGATGGATGTGTGCCTTCTGTGCGTTGCCCTCTTGGGATCATTAAAAATGATGCAGCCTTTGTCCAGTTAAGGGATGCACATGTGTCCCAGTGTTCTGCAGACCTGGAGCTTAATTTCACATTCCTGGATAAGTGCATGGTCTTTTACCATCTCCTGTTTATGCTTTTACACAAACAACAAATACTTGAGCTAGAAAGCCTTTGGGAAATACATTTGCATGTCAGTCTATCTATAGAAAACAATAAGTATTAAATGCCATCATGGATTACAGCAATAGATCTTCCAGCCTATGCTAATCTTCCAGCAGGTGCTGATCTTCCAGCATCAGGAGTAATCTTTTAATATTATTTGCATAGTGCTGAAATTAAAGAACTGCATTTATCATTTCTCGGTTGAAGGAGACACATTACACTTGACAGCAACAGAATTAGAAGTTGAAGTTTATCTAATTTTATTTACTGTATACAAGATGCTGGATCAGATTAAAGATGCACTTTCCAACCATTCCTTGGTAAAATTCAAACTTCACTTTTAAGGTCTTGTTGGTATCAACTCCTTGTGAATTGCTGTCACTTAGGCTGAATTTTATACCTTCCTGCATGAAGGTAAATAAATGTAGATCAAATTTTCTTTGAAGCTGCTGGCATCTTTCTTCAGACAGGAAACTTCCCAGGGTAGAACTTAATTCAGCACCTGAGTTTTAAGTATTTAACATTCTGATCAGATGAATTTTGTGGCATTCCTAGTGGGGCATAGGAATGCTGGTGAGAGATTGGTCTTTTCTATAAGAGCAGGTGTTGAGGTGCCACCCCTGAAACTAGAGCTTGACAGTGCAAGCAGCATCCTTTGCAGCCACCCAGGAACTGATGATGATGGCTCAACAACCCCCACCATGGGTGAAGCAGCCTGGGCTGAACAGTCAGTACAGCCTCATTTACTGGGGGCTTGGAGCAAGTATTGGGACCATATAGCAGATTGCACTGCCACAAGTTTTGGCTGCTTATCTACTCACTCTTCCTCCTCCCATTGCAAGCAACTATGTCCCAGTATCTGCACTCTGAATACTTGTGTGTCTATACTGAGGTCACATCTACATGCCACAGCTGAGCACGTGCAATGCACAGACCTGTGATCTACTTCCTCCTCGGCCCTTTGCTTTCCTATGTTGTTTTCAGTCATTCCCCACCCCCAGTTCAGAGACTCCTGTGGTGCACGTCTCCTCTTCCCCTTTTCTCCAGCTCCAAGATGACAACAGCAAGGTAGATTACTTCCTCCTGCTTCAAGTTGTGGATCACCCACTGTCATGGGGTAGCAGTTCAAAACCAGCAGAGGCAGAGCCTGTGGATTCCTGGAGGGGGAAAGCAGGCAGCAGTGCCCCAGCTTGAAACAGGAGCAGCTGCACAGCACTTTCCCCAGCAGAGCTCAGGGAGATGACCTGGGTGCCTCTGCTGCTCTTCCAGCCCCACAGACAGCTGTGAGCCCTGCCTCAGGCATCATCAGCTCTATGAATTCAGACACCCAAAAGCAGCCCCTTTTCTGCAGCATTCACATACAAAATACACAAAAAGATGCAAAATGTGTGGCACAGGTTTGGTTAAAACAACCCTGTGCAGTACAAGTGTGAAATGGTTACGAACATAATCTTCTGCCAGCAGATGGCAATCAAAGCAAAGAAACATAATTACTTCTGATAAATAATTCCACTAGCAGTTATATGCATTTTATTCAAGCAAGCAATGCAGCTGCCACCCACCCTGAGGCGTGCATGGGAGAGGGCTGAGTGCTCCTCACCCCACAGCTCCTGCCCCCTCCTCCTCAGCAAGGAGAGCAGCTGCCTTTCCTCCTGGCAGAGCTGTGCCGGCCACAGCCCGGCCTGCCATTGGAAGGGCTGGCTCAGGGCAGCCACCTCCCCATCACCTCCCTCTCCTGGCAGGATGGAGAGGATTACCACAACCCCCAGGCCAGGACAGGCTGAGAGGAGCTGCCTGCGTTAGGAAAAGCAGAGCACGGAACAGAGTCCCTTCTGCCTCTGCCCCTTCACTGAATTCCTAAGAAGAGCTGATAGTCCTAGGAAATCCTGAAACACCCTTTTTTTACATCTGGAAATGGTAACCAATTGCAGCTCAAGGCTCCTTGGGAGGTGTGCTCCTCATGATGCCCCCCACACAGGAGAAGTAGAGGTGTGAAAGCAGCCTGTGCCTTGCACACATGGGGAAGCAGCTGCAGCAGGTGGGCACAGAAGCAGATGAGCACATGCAGTATTCTGCACAGTGTTGCTGCTGCCGCCTTCTTTTATCCCCCATTTGCTCTTCCTAGTTTGTTTGCCCTGCTTGATACTGAACTTCAGGCCATCCTTTAACACATTCTGCCTACCTGTTGTAATTACTTACTGACACCTGCCAGCTTGACACTGCAGGATTTCAGTCTGCTGTGGATTGTACTCCTAACTCAATCTTTCCAAATAGATGCCAGAGTAGCCAGAGGCTTTATACATGGCAAAGAAAGATGCAACTCACTAACATTATCCTTTTTTGCTGCAGCAGTAAGGGATTGGAAGTAGGTATCAATACATTTTTCAGCAGTTTTGCACATTAAGAGTAAGCAGATTAACAGCAGTAGTGGCATGTGCTGTATGGGACAGAAGGAGAAAGATTATTTGGTCAGAAAATGCTAGAAAACCTATCTTAATATTCAGTTCTCATAAACCCATCAGACTATTCAAAGTAGTAAGCAGAATATGAAAAACATTACCAATGCCAAAGGCCCTTCCCTGACAGAACTTTGCTTTGCTTGCTTCTCAGCTGCTGATGCTTCTTTCCCATCCCATGCTTATCCCACCCATACTCCTTTAGTCATGCCCACCCGTTCTACCATGTTCTGTTTCCCACCCTTCTCCCTGGGGATCCCCTGTGGTAATGCTATACTGCTATGCTTTTATTTTTTTTAAAGAAACTCTCAATGTCACCAAGTGGCTTGTTCCCAACTGCAAAAGACCCTGCTTCCTCCACTCTTGTTTGAAAGCATGGAGTCCAAAGATGCTTCTGGGCACCTAGTTAGCACTATCCCAGCAGCGACTCCCCCCTTTTCCAGCATTCCCTCAGAGATTCCCCACATCTGCAGTCCTTCATCACCATATGTCCCACTCCCCCACCCTCCCTACAGGCTGCTCATTCCTCCCTCCTGCCTCAGTCTTGTCCCCTTGTTCCTGCTCCCTTTGATTCCCGTCACACATCTATACGAGAGCTTCCCTTGGGCACAGGATGGCATTGTGTTGCACCAAGTCCTCTACAAGAACCCCTCTCAGCCTGACACAGGCAGCAGTTTAAGCAATTCAGCTGCCAAACCACAGAGCACACTGCAGGGACTCTTCTCCAACCAAAGAGACACTTCTGAAGAGATACTTGGTTTCTAAGAGGTTCAGTCAACCTCAACATACTAATGAGAACCATTTCTCTAACACTTGCATCTTGTTCTGAAAGAGGCAGTGGAAATACTTTGGGAATTCAGGTCATTTCCCCCTTGCTAAAGAAAGAAACACGCGAAGTTGTTTTGTTTGTTTTAATTGATCACTGGTTAAGTTGTAATACATTTCAAAGCAAAATATTCTGTTCAAGGACATTGTGCCAAACATTAAATCTACTTTTAAACAAGGCTTAATTTGACTATATTACCTTTATATACATACAGGTATAATTTTCATTTCACTAGTAGCAAAATTACTCAGTACATTGCATTTCCTGAAAGATGGCAAAAAATAGGACTTGAATATCTGTTCTGTCCTTCCACACATCCCAAACCAGAAAAGTCACAGGTATAGAAAGTCTAATCACAACTACAGGTAAATACAATAAGGACCTCAGAGCAAGTGAAGTCCTTACCAGAAATGAGAATCACTTCTAGAAGTCTACATTGCAAATATACAGTACATTCCACTAAAGACAGTTCTGGGAGTTCTCACAATGCCTCTTAATCCTCTTTTGGTAATAAAAGTTTCTATGATAATGTATCCTTCATAAAAATGATTGAATTTGTATTTTTGGAGCATATGTTGGAAACGTAATGCAGTCTAAACTGCAGTCTACAAGCAGCTCACCCAAACAGAGAGCAAGCAAGCATTGCAAGATTCATCAAGATGAGAACCACAGCTCAGCTGAGTCACCCTGTAGTCCTAGTTACTGGGCATCTGGTAGCTAGAGGTACCCTGCACCAGGGACAGACTCAAGGGGTGGGAAATTATACATTCCTTCTACAGCTTTCACGGGTCAATCACCTGCAAGTTCTTGACAGAAAGTGTCAACTGACTGAAAGCACAGGCAACTGTACAAGACTAATTTGAACTTATTTACAAAGCACTCGTTATATTGCAATTGTTAAGACAATTAAGGACACTGCTAAGGAACAAGGTTTCTACATGTATGCGACCCCTGAAACATTCCTGCATTCCAGCCAATGACTACACAAAGATACAGCCACTGCTGGGGAAACACTGGCCTTGGGAAGCGGAACGGTGCACGTAGCCCAGCATTCCCAACAGCAGCTCAGATTTCAGTTAGGCTCAAACTCTGCTTTGGTTTGTCCAAAACATGATTCCTGTGCATGCAGCTTTGAGATGTAGTCTGCATTCAGGAAGGAACTGTTATTCTGTGCTTGGCAAGACAACATTGGAGGAACTTTCTAGAATTAGCAAGAAAATGGAGGTAAACAAGGCCTTTTTCTTGAGCACTAGTTACCCTCACAGGTGCCAGGCCAAGGACTTTGCCACTGTTCCAAGGAAGTGTACTTCAGCAAGTACAGAATGGAAAACCTACAACAATGCTGATGAAGGAAGGTACGATTGATTAGCAATCTGAACTTGGTACCCAAGTGACAACACAGAGGAACTTTTCCTCCCAGGCTTGATGTCTGGGAATCACTACCCACTAACAATATTGAGCATAACTCTATAATTTAATATGTATGTAAGTGCTTAACTGCTTATTTCCTTTCTCTTCCCTGCTGTTAAGTTCAAGGAAATCTGACAGCACCAGATAACACCAAACAAGCATGCCCACGGTTAAAGACATCAACTAATTTCCCCCAGCATGGTCAAAACACATCACTCTCCTCCATTTGGCATGTTCTAGCCACATAGACTCTTAACACCAATTCTTCTTACAGAAAGTTAAGTTGCCTGACTCTCCAGATCTAACAGCACTGTAACATAAGCAACTTAATTCAGAAATAACTAGTGGAAACCTGCCCTATCATTTTATAAGCCCTGCTTTATAGCAACTTCTGCAAAAAGAAGTCACGCACTTGGTACTGCCGCTTGTCTATAGCCAGTCAGTAGCACTTCTAAAAGGGCTGGAAAAGCTGGCTACAAACTGTGTTCTTTCTACTAGTCTAGACCTGGTTTTATCAGAGGTAGGTAGGAATAAGTTAATGAAGAGATAATTGTAAAACATTTGAGATGTAGGTTAGATTCTGGATGTGCTTCTCTACTCTTCCCTTAATCTATGTTGCATTGTTTTTCTTTGCTCTTGCAATAACTATGTCAAGCTACTCACTTTTAAGAGCTGGATCCTGGTAGGCTGCAAAGGCAGCATGGTATTAGTCAGTTGCCATTAACAGACAAAGGAACAACAGAGATTCATGGCAAGAGTCAAGCAGATGCTTCACAACAGAACTTCAAGTGCCACATGTGAAGTCTGATAGACACATCAACCTACTGGCAACACACACCTCAACCTCAAGCTTTGCAGTCAGCAGAAGCAGATATAAAGTCTAACTTTCAGGACATGATTTCACTTCAACATTTCAAAATTTAACTGTGCAATAATAAGCATGAATGGAAAATATACATTTTAAGCCTAGAGAGAATTCACAGTATCCAATCAAGTCTAAGCTTAATCAATTTTTCTGTAGCCTATTCTAAAACCTTTTCAGCTTGTGGACATTGAGACTGTAACTACAGTAATAGCTTGAGTGTAGCCCTATCCCATACAGCAGACAACCAATTAATGAAATAGAGCATGAGAAAAGGTTGAAAAGCCCTCATTCCCAGTTTTTTTTACCATTTTTTATTACTGTTTTTTAGGATGAATCAAAACAGAACTTCTGGACTTTTCCTTCCAAATGACCCTTTCCTTTAAAGCAACATTAAGACTCAATATGTTTATATAAAATTTACTTTAACTTCCTTCTTCCCAGATTCCTGTAACTAAAAAAATGTAATATAGAAGCCTTACACTATGAAACACATGTAGTAGTCCTTGTGCTGCTTTATCTTCTAAAGAAAACAAAACTTTAGTTCACTATGTTCATCACGTGAATTTTTAAAGTTTGCTTATGTAGCCTTACTGAAATCCAACTTTTGCACATTCTTGTATGCTTTGTTGCATTTGTTGTTAAATGAACAAAACAAAACAGTTTCATTGTCAAGATTTGAGAGTTTACCAAATTGAGCCTTTCCTAGATTCCTAGCACCAAAATTCAACTACATAGAAAGGAGCACAATAGAGGAATCAGACAGTTCCCACACTTTGGACCAGAGTTGAGTAAGCCATAAAATAAGTTGAGGGGTCTTGGCAGCCTGACTGAAGTTTCAATAACTTTCAAATGGCTTTTGGAAGAATCCACAGCCAAACTTCATGATTTTCCATAATTTTAAAAAGGGGGAATCAATTTCAACAGATCTTCAGTTCCAGATAACATGAATGCAAGTGTTTTTCCCTGCTCACTTGAAATCACATAAAAAGTTCTTCTCCACTGTTAAAGAAAGTTTTGCAAACAAGAGCAGACAAATAGAAATGTAGACATAATCCAGAAAATGCTACCAAACACACAAAGTAGAGAGGAAGATATTTTCCTCCCAGTTTTCAGTTTTAATTTTTTTATACACATATTTCAAGAACAGAGCAATTAAAAGTGTGTGTCTCAAAATTAAGTTGCCTGTATGTGCTGAATGGAATATGGGTTTTTAAAGTAGTTCTTCCTTACTAAAAGCAGCTCCCTCAGAAATGCTTTCTCTCTCAGCTGTATATAGGAGTATAGTTGATGACAGTCATTAAGTATCTGTGTACGTCTTTCTAAACCTATTGCTAGATATCATTTGCCCTGGAACTGTAAAAAAAACATGCAGGTCTCCAACAAACCTATCCTACCAGCAGAAGCCTTTAATTCCATGGATGCAGACTATGAACACAAAGAATTAGCAGTGTCCCAAGGAAAAAAGATTAGCTCTTACTCTAAATCAGACAGCAGGTTACCTGTTTTTATGAAGAAATCTACTGATATTTAAAAATGCTTCAAAGCAGTAACTGAAATACAACTGCAGCTATGAATAACATATAGCCTTCCTGATCCGTAACTGATCCTGGCTTCCATCTTAAAAAAAATCACAGTAGCTAAATATATGTGAATATATACAAACAAAACCTTTTATCAGAGGTTAGTTAATAAGTAACTGTGTTAGATCTGAGCTTAGAGACTATACACTGCAACCTGTGGTCACAAGTCTCTAAACCCTTCAGCTCACAAACTAGTGTGGCAGTGGAAAACCTCACCCACCACACTGTTCCGGTGGCATCAGAATCTCAAGTTTTCTGTTCACATGTTGCTCAGCTGAACAGTTACCTCTGATAAAGGTACAGCATCCCCCTCAGTTAAGCATGCAAAAATGTATAAAATAGCAAGATGATCAAAATATCCCCTTGAATGCCGAACCATACTGTTTCAAGAGAGTGCTGCCAAAGCTTTAATACCACAACACTAGTTTTCAACATTTTCAAACTTAATAACAAAATGCAATTTTCATATTACACAGAGTATAACAGTCACGGGTCATTTGCATTCATTCACCTCAGTACCAGTGAAAAACTGCCTTCTGAATAGGGATGAGAAAACACGGCAAGTTTTGTTATCAAGGTGTGTCTCCACTCATCTTGCACTAGCCAGTGCACAGAGAGTAGGTGAGCAGAAATGCAAGTCTACCAATACACCCCATGTTTTCACATACACCGATGTCATGCATCTCAAAAATACAGAAGTTCAGACATGCAGCGAAATGTGTTAAAGCACTTTAAATGCTCTCCAGATGGTAACGAGTAATGCAGTCCTTACTCAGACAAATCAGAGCAAAATGTTTTGTGCTTACACTTCAAGTTTCATAATAACATTATTTCTATCAGAGTATCTGAAGTCCAATGGAAGGAATGTTTCACTGGAAATGGAAGTAAAATACACCATTTAAAGAACTAGGAAAATAAGCACTGGTCAGAGTACTGCCTTCCACAGGTTCATAATAAATAACAAAACAGCAGGAACATGCAGACCTTAAAGTCAGATTTGTTTCTAGATTTATGCTATGTAAAAAAGTTAAAAATCAAGAACAACCCTGGCTGACTTGCCCACATTTGGGGTCTTTTTGGCTAACAACTGTTAATTTATTGTAAGGAGCACAGGTATTGTCAGAAAATATTATTTACAGAATGATTATCAGATGGATTACATAAAATACAGATGAAAATATACACCTTCAGGTTTGAGATAAGTCAAGCAAATTGACTGCTGGTAACTAAAGCACTTTGAATAAGGCAACAGGCACTAAACATCAAAATTGAATTACGAAACTACTGAAAGTAACAGACAAATTAGGGAAGGTAGGAGTAAAGCAGAGACCAATGAAATTGGAATGATTAATAATTAATACTAGTATACCAGAAATCACAGAGCTTCATTAAAATTCTATTTCACTTCATTCTATTTTCATATATAAAACTGAAAGGACACCTTTACTTCCAGACTCTGATTTCTTCAAGTACTGAGCAGCTGTTTTCTTAATGCATCTATGTAATGCTTTGTACTCTACATATTACAAAATATATCACCACATTTAAGTGCACGATTAGAAACTGTGCTGAAATTATGGAAGAGCTTCATAAATCATAGGTGCAATAAAGTCACAACAACGCTCAGGTCCAGTTTTTAGAAGTAGTTCTGTAAGAAGTGAAGTTTTAGAAAAGAGACTTGGATCCCTGGTTTTCAAACTCTGACCATGCATCATTTAATTCCATGAAGATCATTTTGGCATACTGCTCGTAAGGTTGTCCTGTGGCCTGAAAACAACCAGAACATGTTAGAAGCATAAAAATATTAGGAATTATGTGACTTGGGGGAAGATCTCACCCATTTTATATTTACTATCTTACTCAACAACTTTAGATTGCTATGTGAATTTAATTTTGCAGACACACAGCCCTCTCCGATCTTATCCAAAGTTTGCCACAAGTATTCTAAACAAATCCTTGCTTTCCTTATATTACTTCAAACTTCTAGTGCAATTCGTCAATAACTGAAATGTAGCTAAAAACAGTTTTTCAAGCTGTTCTTTTCATAAATAGTTTTAGTTAGTATTAATGATCAAATCTGGTCATTTTTGGACCTGCTTCCGACAGACCTCAGAGTAGTGTACAAGAATAAAATGTAAGCACTGTTTAAGACAACTCCTTTTGGATGGCATTTCCTGGAGAAAAGTCTGTTGCTGATTGTGAACGATGTTAAGATTCAACATTAATGACATAGCACTTCCTGTGTGTTTTCCTCCAAACTCAAATGGAGATAGTTTGCTCCTGATTCCCTGCCTATTTCACAGCAGCCCTGCCTCTAGGCCAACCTAATGCCAGTGGTTAGTAAAGATCCAGTCCCACAAGATGAGTGATTTTAACAGGTTCTTTCTAACACGAAAGGAAAGCCCCAGAGCCTTCTCCAAGTATCCTTCTTCTCCTGCTACTTAGCTTATGCCAGCTGCATTACTTTATAGACCTTTTTAGGGACTGCTTTAACTCAAAGTGGCAGAAAAGAAACCAAGAAAGAAAAAAAATGCCTCAAAAAGACCCATGTTCTGATACTGATGCACTACGGGGCTTACAGAAAGCACCAAGACACTACCACAAAGGTGGAGGAAACCACATGAGAACAGCAAAGGACAGGGAGAAGAACAGGGAGAAGAAAAGAACAAACAGTGTCTTGTTTCTCTGTTATGGATACAAGACAACAGAACTTAGACTACTGCTCACTGAACCACCAGTGAAGGCAAGCCTGGAAATTCAAATTGGGTATATTTCAATGCTTGTCTTTATATTTAAAGACTCAGAACAAGAAATTACCTTCATACACTGGGAGACTAAAACAGCAATGGAATGTATTAAATATTTTCAAAGACAACTGGAATGTCATATTCATCAAGTAGTTTTCAACTGCTAATGTGTTTACTTAGTAAAGTTTACTTTTTCTAGTTCCTAGTAAAGTTGTTTGGTAAAGGGGGTTCAGCAGGTTTTCCCCACCAGTTTTGCTGTGGCAGCCTCTAAGTTTTCATATACTGGTGACTAGTCCTAAAAGACCTGACTTATCAGCTGGTAGAAATAAACCACGTTCTACTAATCAGCACTAAACCTGCCAGAAGTCAGTCAGAACCCAGCATAACTGAGACTCTGGTGCTCGGTACAACTTTCATGAGATCTTTCATTTGTTAACATTTGTCTGTTGGATTCTGTGCTGCATCAGGATGACAAGAAAAGTCCTGTGCTACCTGAATGCAGTAGGACATCACATTCAGAAGACAATGGAAGCAAAGTAAAGAACATCTAGTGTGCTGATCAAGAGGCGAGGCTGCAGCATCTGTCAGTGGCTAGTATGGTGTGGCAAAAGTAGTTTGTATTCCTTCTAAAGGAAGGATCAGAGGAACACACTCACCTTATCTGGATGAACTACAAGCACTGCTTTCCTGTAGTACTTCTTTACTTGTTCAGGAGTTACTAGATCTGCCATGCTGACTGGTTTCCACTTATTTTCCCCTTCCCAAAGCACTGTGTGAAGAGTGGATATTAATGCTCTGATATTTCTCTCCTTTCCTTCAATCCATTCAAGAATCTGGGAAAAACAGAAAATATAGAACTGAATGCAGCACAGTAAGCATTCTCCATCTAAAGACATAACCTTTACTCTGTACAGGACAAGACCAAGACCCAAATTCAGTTGTCCTGGTGCATTCACTCCCCCAGGTCCAACTGTCATACTACATTCTTCTTTCTGCTGCCCAAAAGTGGCATTTGCCACTAGGGAGTTGCTCATTTTTAGTAGTTTATTGCAGAAATTCAGTCATTGCAAGAGGAACTGTCAAGATAGTTACGTATATCCCCATGAAAGTGGATTAGAACAGCAATATTCAACCCACTGATATAGTGATACAGTGTCTTCATTAAACACTATGTAATATGAAAATCTGCCGTCTATCAGCAAGTATGCTAAATAAAAATGTGTATTTATTTCCATATATGGTGATTTGTCTTAAAAGCTACCCATGCAAGCTGTGCACACTCTCTTCAGGTAATACACTTTGTGAAAACAAGTTTGAGCATCCCACCAAAGTTTTTCTAAGTCTTCTAAAGCACCATAAAGACTACAAAACTGAAAGAACCTTAATATGTGATGTTATCAATGAGTAATACATCAAAAAAATCTTAAGAGCTAATCAGGTAACACCCCACAGACTAATTCTGTGGCCTATCTCCAGAACTGCATCTTTCAGTAATTTCTTATAACAGCAGTAGCATTTATTAACCAGTAAATGCAAGTAAGCAGTCACCCTGAAGACAGTTATTCTCACATGCCTGTTTTTTAAAGCGTAGTTTTGTATTAGTCAAATTCATTTTTTCTAAGGGGACCCTTGGGAACATGAGAGAGAAAACTGCTCTGGCTTTCAAGAAATGGACTCTGACAAGAAAACAGGTTCTTAAATTCTCCAAGTTTAGCTAAATGAAACAGGATCTTGCATTCCATCCTCACACTTTTTGTGCTATTGTCACTGCAGCTTCATTGCCAATTGATTCTTGTCCATGCTAATTAACTTCTACATCATATGATTTAAATACAGATAAAATTTCACTCTATCAGTTTACTCTGTTAGTCA
This sequence comes from Grus americana, assembly GCF_028858705.1. Classification (NCBI taxonomy): domain Eukaryota; kingdom Metazoa; phylum Chordata; class Aves; order Gruiformes; family Gruidae; genus Grus; species Grus americana. The sequence goes on from NC_072891.1 coordinate 53,818,050, forward strand.
TTGTATCCTTCTGCTCTATTATCAGCAGTTCTAAGCATAAGCTTAGATTTACACAAATCAAAATCACTGTTAAACAAACCTTCAGTTTCAATGGGTCCATATCTTTAGACATTTCTTGTTTTCTCATCTCAGCAATGGTCTTTGGTCCCTTTTTATCAGATTTAGCTGAAAACCCTTGATTAGATAAAAGATCCTCAAAGTCATTTTCTGAAACTTTTGGCTTTTGACCTAAGAAAGGAGAAAAATATTAAATGAAAAGTTACATAGAATACATTAATGGGGGAAATCTATTGCACTTAGATACACCTGCATGACATTTCTCCCTACCATGATAAATATCCCTCAGAGGCTAACTCCATAAGACTAACAGAACGATAGGAATAAAAGGGATTGCTTTCAATCCAGTGGAATGGATAGTCTCATGTGCATATGTGACTAAATACTTGGATATCGTCTTTTTAAAAAATGGATTAGGTTCAAGGCAGCACACATCTATGTATTCATGATTTTGGAAATGGTTTCATTTTTCCACTACTAAGTAATTCTAACTGCTGTGCAGCAGTTTTTCAAGTGACCATATATTCAATACTCTCATCAAAAGTATGTAATCAATATTTTAGTATGTTGAAACTTATGCAGAATAAAGAAGGAATAAAATATCAACATGAGTAGTCATTATAGAACCAAAAAATTCTAGAGAATTACAGAATAACCGAATTCTGAAGAGGCCTCCGGATATCATATAGTCCAATCCCCACTCAAAACAGGGACTTCTAGATAAATTTCTCAGGTCCTTGCCCAGTTGAGGTCCACCTGTTTTCAAGGATGAGGATTCACAACATCCCTTGTCCTGTTTCAGCATTTCATCATGCTAATTGAAATTTTTTTCCCTGTTCTCAAAGCAGACTTTCCTGTGCTGCAGGTTATGCCCACTGCTTCTCCATCCTGTCACCTCTTTCCAGATACAGATCAACAGAATCTTTTCAACTTACAGAAGTACCTGCGGTTCACTTACATGCCAATTAAAGGGAGGCATAATCCTAATACCAACACACCTGGGAAAATAAAATTTTCCAAGAAGGTTAATGTAGAAGGGCCCCTGCCCAACCCTATACCTCTAGGTTTGCCTATTCAGTTGGAACATCTTAAGGTTCCAAGACTGATTGCAAGTCTGGTTCCAAGAACAATTCCACCTGCTCCTGTCCCCATCCCTGTTTGAAACAGAAGAATTTCATCTATGTTTCTTAAGGCTAGCTACTATTCTTCAGCTAGGAAAAATGTTGCGTCCTTTTACCTGTGTATCGCAAGTGGACTAGCATGAAGCAATGTTATCAACCATCTCTCTCTGCATAGATCAAATTTACCTAACCCAGTGATATAAGACCAGTACCCATGTGGGTCATGAACATAGCCTTGAGACTTTGTGCCCAAATTTGCAAGTCTTTGGGCTATGGTAAGCTCGTCTCTGTGATATTCTAGTGTAGCTTTGCAAAAACAGGACACCAGATTTGCCAAGCTCTTTTCAGATTTCTACAGCCTAAACATAAATAAAAAGATGAAGGCACAAGAGTTTCTGCAGCTAACAGAACATCTCACTAACTTCATACAGGCCATTATAAATAATGCCTTCAGAAAACTTACCAAAGCTTGGGGTTCTGACTCCTCTTTCTTCTCGTCCTCCAATAACACTGAAGTTTACTGTGTAATTAGGTTTAGCTGCTGTGCTGGATTTAGTCTGGGACTGCCATGAAGTACTTTGTGGTTTTGTGGATTTCTGCCACTGATTTCCTGACTTCTGAGATGGAGTCATCTTCTGACCAAAGCCACTACTCGGGAGTCCACCACTGGAGGAACCTAACAATAAATACTAAATTAGGTGACAGATATGAAGCTGAACAACTGTTTCATACAAGTAAGACAGTTTGGTCTTGACATCTAAACACATAGTTTACAGTGATACCACTATACAAGAGAAAGTGTAACAGAAAAGACTGTGTAAAATGAAGAGTCTCATTAACAAGTAATTTAGATGGCAGGATCTAGAGCCATCTACTGAAAGTCTTCCAGTTCTTAACTGTCAGTTTTAGCATAAACATTTGCTCTTGTCTGATCAGCCAGGTATGTGTAAGGCCAGAAAATAGTTCTGCCTCCCAATTCTTTACACTTCAACATCTGTCAATACGCAGAGGACACTTAAAAACTAATTATATGATCAAGAAAATGTAATATATTGAGAATATTTTCAAATGAGTGCTTTCAAAGTCTCTAGTGATTTCTTGCACTACTGTTTAAGAAAAGAAGCTTATTCTACAAAAGCATTAGCAGAAAACACTGCACATGAGTAAAAAAAGCACTGAAGTCTGCAGGAGATACTGTTGTAATCACCCTGGTGTGATCTATAGGCCCCTCTGTCTATCAACACAATATTGATTCAATTTTTAGTATCCCATTTCCCTTCGTTAGCTTCACCTGCTGCTCACTTCGGGAAGAACACACAGGGCCTTTTCTCCACTCTACAATACTCACTGTAAACAATTTGAGCAGAATAAAGCTCCAACCTTTTAAATTCATTATTCAGTTTGTCTCACTGATGAGAATAAATCTGAATTTTTTTATTCTAAACCAAGCCACCATTAAATTGTCCTTGACTGACATCCTTTGGAGAGATTCCTAGAAACTCAGTTCCCTTGACAAGTTGCATATACCCATCACTGGGGAAAAAAATAACATGACAACTCAATTTAGACACAGCTAGATTTTTTGGAAAGCATCTTATACCACACTTATGGCATCCTAAAACAGATTGAGACCTCTTTATGTTGGAAGAATTCCCTAAAGATGACAGAACACAAATTCAAAACTAGTGGTCAAATATAGTTACACACCTGATGCCAGCCAGGAAGTATAACTTGAATGAAATACTGACACTTCAAAACCAGAAATTTTTATCAGTCAATCTTGAACAACAAATTTATGATCCCATCTCATTATTTCTTGGAGGAAGGTGAATTAGTCTTTGTATTTCCACATGTTTTTAATTAGCTGGTGATGGTTAGAAACTTTCAGCTCAGACATATTCCAAGCCAGTTTAAACATACTTGTTCTTGTTTCTATTTTTTCCCCTTTTTATTCACACTAAAGCCTCAGGAAAAACACCTAAGTCTGTCTGGGTATACACGACAAAGTAAACTCTTGTTTTCTCTTTCAAAACTGATTCCCTACACCTCAGCTCTCCTGATACCTCTTTTGTAGCTGCTGCTCTAGTTATGACTGCTTACACAAGAGGATGTCTCCCCAAGGCCATGTAGAAGATACTGTACCTCTAAATACAACACCTGATAAAATGTAGGATTGCACTGTTTTTTCATGAAAGCACCCAATTGCATGGTCAACTCAGTCTTCAGTCACTTCTAACTTGTGAAATTTATAGAAAAAAAAAATCTTTTACTAATCAGAGTACATGACCTTGCACACTGAAAAATAATCTCATTCTACTACTCTTTCAAAGCATTCTACATTCATTATTTCAGTCACAAGGCCACCAATTCTTCCTGTAGGACAAGCCATTGCCTCACTATCAGCAGGAACTTTTCAACACCACACTCCTACTTTCTAGATCATTCCTAAAAACGAAGAGTGCGAGAACAACTAACACAGAACACTTGGTATCCTACCACTACCCTAATACACTACACTACTAACTACCTTTAGCTATTGTTTCTTTTCTGTTTATATAGCATTGCTAATTGAGTAGCTTTCACTCTCATAATTCTTCTTCCAGAATAATGACTTGTATGTGAAGGCCAAAGCACGCCTATGAAAAATACAACACCAAGTGTAAACTCCAGTTCTTGTAACTCCCTGAAAATTCAGTTCGAGCCTGAGAAGGTTAACTAACACAGTGACTTTTTTCCTACTGAAAGTTAGCTGAAAGACTAATGAATTGATCTAAATCCTACTAAAATCAGTACAATTTCTTCCACTGGTTCAGTGTGTGCTATGCCTGCATCTGCGAGTCAAAGATAAATTGATTTTTTTACTGTCACGCTATCTATAGATTTGACAAGTCCATATTAACCTGAACTATTAAGCTAGAAAAATTTTGTAAATTATTTACTGCAGAGTAGCCTTTTGGTACTGCTTCAACACAAGAACTTTGCACATAATTATGCACAGGCAACAGAAAGAAGCCAAACATTGTACATATACTGTGTTTATAAACAATAATTCCACCAAGAAGATACTCAATTCAATACACAATGCTAACTGCCAACACAACAGGATAAAACCTCTGTCAGCTCCAAGTGAAGGGAAAAGCACATTTCTGCAACTCAGCAACTACAGGTTGTTCTTTGGACAGTCCTATTCTACAGACTCTCGGCAGCTAGTCACAACAGCTATAAATCAGCCATTTGCTATGGCAGTGTGGTCCTGAAATGCAAGGACCTCATCTCTTTTTATTGCCCTTAGTTCTTCTGCTGTTTGAGAATGCTGCAGTGCTAATTCCTGAGTTTGGGGTGAATATAACATGCTGGGACAAGTGTAACTCTGCCCTGTGTCATCTTCCACAACTTCTTGTGCACACCATTGCAAACTGACAAACGTTTGTAATACTCATGGTACTGGTATACAAGTATGAGCCTGATTTGTGCTCCTCTTACAAACATGACAGATTTGAGTAGAGGAGTTATGAAGGCCTGTTGAATTCAGAGAAAAGTACTGAATTCAAAGGAAAACAACTGTCACTTTGGACCTAACAGGGAATTTAATCCAGCTTTTGTTTTATATCCTTCACAGCACAGTATCAATGCTAGATAAGAAACCTCATGCTCAGTTACTGAATCAGCAACCCCTGGTTTCTGTTACCTTCTCAACTAGATTCTGAAGCATTAAGTATTACACTGTTTCTAAATTACAGCTGTGGTTATCTTCTGAAATATTATACCAGATGTTTCACACAATCTCTATAAAGATTTGATCTTTCCTTGTTACTTGTCTGTTCTCAGCAACTGCCTCAAGCTGGTTGTTAACAATTAAAAGGTAACACTTTCCTTTTATAAACGTTATCAGTTGCATTTATTGGTATAAGAAGCAAATTAAACTGTAGAGGCACTAAGTATAGACTCTTAAAAGATCTTACCTGGAAGACTAGATCCAAGATTGGCAAGATCAGCAAAGGGATCGAAGTTCTGAGATTTAGCCTGGCTGAGGGACACACCTGAAGACACACTGGACTGGCTCCCTGTGGTAAAAGCTTGACCTGTGTAATAAGAAAATGTATCATGTACTTGGTGTATTTGGAAATTGAGAGAATGAATAAAAATTTATTTCAACAACACCTTGTGTAAACCTCCCCAGCATTCTGCTCCATAACATCTTTTACCATGACAAGAATCAATATTACTACAGACAGTTAACACTATTTGGTTCCTCTGCCTTGAACTTATTCTGAAAAACTACACAAGTGCCTTACTAAAGGGGCATTTAAGCACAACAGCATGGAGTCCTTTAAGGAACAAATCAAAAAGGCATAAACATATGTTCAGTTTCATGTGATTAAACTGACCAGGCTTGGAGTATTCCTTATTCCCTCTAATTAAAGAATTTCATTTCATAATACCTTCAAAAAGGGATTTCAACTGTGCTGACGCTACATTGCTGGTTGCTGAGGAATCTGCCCAAGAATCCCATCCACCTAAGAGATCCGGGTGGCTAGTAGAAGACGATATTTTAGGTGGCTCTGATGTCAAATTCCCTACAGAAGAAAAAAATCATTTGATTATTCTTTTAATAAAAGCATAATGACAACAGATATTTTGCCAATACCAACAGAACTGTGTATCACATTGTCAGTTACAATGACCAAACACATAGCTTAAATTTCTCCGTAAGAGTCATACAGTCTTCAACAGGACTCAGAAGGGTTTTACCACTGGAATTCCTTCATTTGTATTTGAAACATCCCATGCACTTCAGAGACCTTCTCCTGGACCTGCTTATTCTTATGCTATATTTTTTCTAGTTGTACCACTTGGGCATTACAATAGATTTTCAACATCAAAAAATAGCATTACCAATGTGATACTCTAACTTCTACACATTTTGAAGAGGTATGATGAGACCACATGCTCAATCCTTTATTTTTGTAACCTGGCACACTGTAGTTCATACAGACAGATTACATTAAAGGAGCAGAACATCTAAAGAAAGGGTAAAACATGAAGCATAGCTAAACATTCTGAAAGTTGAAGCAATTGAGATTGTGGGCAAGCAGATCCATATTTGCTTGTCCCTTAAGTTCTTCTTTAATGCACATATTTATAATCCTTAGCCATACAACAGTAAGCCACTGGAGGTCAGGCATAGTTCTTTACTAACACTGCTCAAATCAAGCTAAGATGTAAGAATAATTAGATCACACTTTCCAGCTTCCCACAATAAGAGACCTGAGTTTTACTATATCCTACACACAGCTTCACATTAGCTTTTCTTTATTTAACTTGTCATCTCTTCCGGAAATCCTTTAATCACAGAGGACAACAGGATTTTCTGTGAACCAAGAGGCTGGTTTAACATGATGCAAGAGTTTTTTTAACCTTGTCTAAAGCCTGAGAACACAGTCATCAGGGAAACTAAATTCTACTCAGGGGAAGACTACACTGGTCACTCAGGTTTCTTTCAATCACCTTCCACATCTCCTGTCATCTTTTGATCATTCTCACAGAGGGAAATACATTCCAGACTCGACTTGCATTAGATATGACCTGTCACTTGCATATCCAATTCGGTTCTCAGAAACACTCACTGAACAGATACCTACTAAAGAAAAATGGACACTCCTCCAGCTACTGACAATAGCTTGTTTTTGCAAGTGTGACCACTTAAAAGCAAGTTATCAATTCTGAAGTGAACAGTCATCCCACCTACTAGCTTCTCTGCCAAATTACTACAGCTTTAATTAAATTACCTTGTTAATATATTGCCATTTTAGCAGTAACTGTTCAACATTTTCACATTACAGGACAGAATACCTTAACAGACCAGATATTCTAAGAACTACTTTTCCTACAAATTGAAATTACATTTTAAAATACCTATGACTTTAAATTTCAAGCCACATTGAAAAATACAAGCCTAAAATTCTAGTTATTGAACCTGTGTACATTGAAACAGCTTTTCTCCTGTATCTACAGGGGTTTGGTAATCGTTTACTACCAAAGAAAGCTTATCCATCACTAAAAATGAATTTGAGACACTTATTACTGCTCCAGCAGTAGATTCAAGTAGATTCACCATATCTCATTGCTGCAGGTTATTTTGAATCAATGCTGACATTACTACTACTTTATTTTTAGTGAGTTTAAAATTGTTTCTTACATTAAGGACCTCATGTTTGCACTTTCTTCTGTTCTCTCAACACAACTCTTCCAAATATGTCATTTAAGAACAAGCTCTCACTTACCCTTTCTTCTCCAGTTACTAGTTATTATGTTTTTACTCACATTCACTCATTCATATTAAAAGCATTAGAACTACTAATATTCCTAACTTACTTGCTAAAATTGATACCACTGACTGGATGGAATGCTAAAGGCTCAAGTACATACTTCATCTAAACACATAGAAAAGCTGTCATTTGCAAGGTAAACTTAAATGAGCATGAAATGTTATCCCAATTCCTCTATTTCCATAGGGTTTTTAAAGCCTGCATAGCAACAGAGAAATATTGGGAAATCACTATGTAACAGTAGACTGAAGAGAAGATGGGTACTTTTCATGTATCTTTTCCCTACATTGACAGAAAGGTCCAGAAATTACATTAAAATAGCAGGTACATTAATGCATTTATTAAGGTGCAAGTGTTACCAACCAAAATCAGAAAGAGTAAACATAAAACAATAAGCATTGAAATCAGGTGTCAAAATATTTTTTTCTTCTGTGCTTGCTCAAATATTACTAACAGCTGAACATTGATAGTGGTCTCCTTGAGGTTGCAGGTAAACATTTAGAGGGCAGAAATTCACATTTATGTACTTTTTCAACTTAAACTTAGTACATAAAAGGGTTCTCTGTCACACAGGGATTGGACCACCTCTGGTATGAGGACAGGCTGAGGATGCTGGTATTGTTTAACCTGGAAAAGAGAAGGACGGGGGGTGGGCAGTTTTATCAATTTGTATAAATACTTAATGGGAAGAAATAAAGACAACTGAGCCAGACCCTTCTCAGTACTGCCCAGTGGAAGGGCAAGAGGAAGTGGGCACAAACTGAAACACAGGAAAACCTCACTTAAACAAAAGGTGTTTTTTTTCTGTAAAAGTAGTCAAACACTGGCACTGGTTGCCCATAAAAGTTGTGGAGTCTGCATCCACAGAAATAAAAAAAATCAGTAAGGACGTGGCCCTGAGCAGCCTGCTTTGAACAGGTCAGCCAGACAATCTCCAGAGGTCCCTGCCTCTGGAGTGAGACAGATTTTGGCTGAGATAATGCTCCACAGGGTCAGTATTGATCAAGTCGTCTACTGAACAGAAAAAATCATCATCTGTTGGTAACCTCATGCAATGACAACAATAGCATCATAACTAAAAGTGGCACAAGACTGGCAACTATGCAAATATAGGACTAAACTGCACAGCTGTTACTGTATCTATAGGACAGAACAAAAATGTTGCAAAGGAAGCAGCAAGTGGGATGATCTCAGCAGAATCAGCCACAGCTGGAATATAACTCCTAAACACATGGCAGAGGGCAATCAGCTGGCTAGCCTTTTATTTCAGGGAGGAAGCCTTCTCATCCCAGCCAGTCAAATACTGCATCTTTTTTACCCAGTTTCTCTGTAGCTAACACTCAGGCTGCATGACCCAGAGGCAGGGTCAACTACACTGACAGTCCAACAAGGAGAGGCAACTCCGAGCGGCATGCAATAAGATATGGGAAGAAAACACTCCCAGATTCAGGGTGAGGAATGTGACACCACCATTCCTGACTGCCTCCAATTTAAAAGTGGGGGTCTGCAGGAGTGTGGCCTCTGTGAGGAGAGGCCTGGGTTGCTCCATGCTGGACACGGCTAGCTCCAACAGACCCACCACAGGACACAGATGAGTGCCTCAGCCAAGATGGTGGCACCTCTGGGAAAACATATGTAAGAAAGGCTATAAAACACACTGCACAGCAGCTGTGAGGAGTGATAGAAGTGTGAGATAAACAGCCCTGCAGACACCAAGGTCAGTTGAGAAGGGGGAGGAGGTGCTCCAGGTGCCAGAGCAGAGATTCCCCTGCAGCCCGTGGAGAAGACCACAGTGGAGCAAATATCCACGCTGCAGCCTGTGGAGGACCCCATGCAGGTGGACATGCCCTGGAGGAAGCTGCAGACCATGGAGTGGAGCCCACATGGCAGCAGGCTCCTGGAAGGAAAAGGGAGGATACGTTCAGAGCGATGGCATTTGTCTTCCCAAGTAACTGTTACACATGATGGATCCCTGCTTTCCTCGAGATGGCTGAACGCCTGCCTGCCCATGGGAAGTGGTGAATGGATTCCTTGTTTTGCTTTGCTTGCATGCACAGCTTTTGCTTTACCTATTAAACTGTCTTTATCTCAAGCCACAAGTTTTCTCACTTTTACTCTTCTGATTTTCTCCCCCATCCTGACAGGGGGGAGTGAGCAAGCAGCTGCATGGTGCTCAGCTGCCAGCTGGGGTTAAACCACAACACCTACAGAAACCCAGTCCTGAAAGACTGTATCCCATGGGAAAGACCCAGCAGGAACAGGGGAACAGTGTGAGGATGAAGCAGCAGCAGAGAAGAGCTGTTACAGACTGACCACAACTTCCATCTGTATGGAGAGGGCCTATGCTTTTCTTTGAAAATCAGATTTAAAAAGCAACACTCCTGGCTCTACCATTTTTGCAAGGGTATGTTTCTCATTAAAGAATGAACATTCTTAGAAGCTCTACTTAGTAACACTTTGGAAATAATGTGCTTAGGATGGAGATACAGGAAGACGGAACATATCACAAAGCTTTGTTTTAAAACCTATTCATCTTTAAACAAAAATGCATGAGGAAAAGGCTTCACCAAGAATACATCAGAGAAATTAAATGAAACAAATAAGATTAGAGTATTACATAATGTCTCTGTAAGAATATTAGCAGAATGCATTCAGGTCAAGAAGGTCCAAGTTAGCCTCAGCTTGCACTTTAAGAATGGGCTGTACTATAACTTGACTTGCTCATTTCTTTTCCAAGGCTTCCAGAAAAATCTTTAACATCTGAATACAATCAGAATAGCATTCTGACATCTAGAAAATAAGTTTGCAGGTGTTTGTGTAGCCTCAGTTCTAAGAGCTCTCACAGGAAACTCCAGCTCCTAACAGAAGGTTAGCAATGCTAGAACTCCTTTCATCATAAATATTAGCAAGGGTTTCCTGTAAAATGTCATGCTATTTTGTGCATTTTGTATCTGCATTCCCAGAACAGAGAGCTAGTTAAAACAGCAGTCACAACAAGTGGATCTATTAAGACACTAATCCACCTTGACTAAGCTGAAAGACAAATGCACAGAGCAGCAGCAACTGTTGAGAAACAGAACCAGAAGCACACTTACCTAAATTTAAGAAATCTGAGCTGGAAGAAGGCGGAAGTGAACTGTGCATGGAAGGAAATGTACTAGCTGTAGATGTTGAGCTTGGAGTAAGAAAGTCCCCAAAGAGGTCTGGACCAGACAGGGCTTGATTCTCTGAGCTTGATGACATTGTGAATGGGTCAAAAGGATCAGCTAAAAAAGAAGCAGAAAACAAAGTTACTACGACAAGTTTTAGAATAAACAAAGTTGAAAAAGCCTTACTCTTCTGGAGGCACAAACAAAAAGTAGTGTTCATGTCGGTAACTGTGGCAGCCTTCTGGGAATTTTTCATGGCAAAGAGTCACTATCTGTCCCTTCCTCTAGATATGTCTACTTTCCAGTTGGTACAAAAAGTATTTCAGCCAAACACAATATGAATAGCTATGTCTTCAAACCCAAATCCTTAGCAAGACTACATACATTCAACAACATTGTTAATTTCATCCATGTAAGAAATTAAATTTGAATTATCATCTCAAACATAAGAATTACATTTGTTAAATACTCTATAATGCCAAAACTCCAAAGAATTTAAACAAAACAGCCTATTAAAGTACTAAAAAGAATATCAAGTAAAACATTTATACTACCACTTTGACTCGAAGGCATTGGTAACTCTGGAGCAGAAAGCACGTCAACTCAAGAATGAAAACCAACAAAAGCAAGGCTTTCAACAGGTCTCTAGTGATCACAATGAAGAAAAAACTAATTGGAAGAGTATTTATAGTCAGCATGGGGTAACGTGACAGCTAGAATCACAGCTCAAGATCTTTGCATTTCTACTGCCCTCTAGGGTCAAAATCCTCAAGAACCCAGGGACTCCTGCCAGATTCACTCAGAAGCTGAAGAGAAGGAATAATCTTGCTAGTGCCCTAGCACATCCTGAGGTAATCACCACATTGTACGGGACTAACACATCAAAAAACAAACCTTGGAACGTGATCAAGCTATCTTACATTGCACATACACAAAACCTCAACCACAAGATTGACATGCAAAGTGAAATACAACAATGACCAAATATTCTCACTTCTGCAGTGATCTTTCTTTTATCCAATTCAAAGGTAGAATGAGATACATACATGACTACTGCTCAGATGTTTTATGGAGCAGAGGTAAGAAATGTATAGCTAAAAAAATAAAGTAATAAAGCTTGTCTTTTCTAGACTTCTGCCTATGTACAAATGGTAAATTAAGTGATTCCTCATTGACCACAGTACAAATGGTAAATTAAGTGATTCCTCATTGACCACAGTAACAAAGTTCAATACTGAACTACTTCAAAAGAAATAAATACTGAAATCACCTCAATGCTCTACAAAAATACTTTGCAGCTGTATGTAGATTAAAGCTTTTAGTCCAAATGAATTATCTTGGTGCAAATAAGCAAAACCTTGTAACATTTTTCTGGATTATTTGACTAATTTTCCCCAAAATCGTGTTATAAGGCAGAGAACTGCTATTCCCAGAAGTGTGTCATATGACTGAAGAGCTAACTATGCAATGGTAAGAGGAATGGAACCTCTAAACTAAAACACCTTGTTTTAAACACCAAATAGGTACCAGCATGTAACATTCTCTTGCAGGACACAGACCTGCCAACAACATCAATAAAACCAGCAAGTACACAAACACACCTTTTAGCAGTACCATTATCCTACTGGTTTGAACAGTAATATACAGGATTTCCTGTTGCTTAGCAATCTTAGATGATAAAACCTCAAAAATCCCACACAGACATTTGACCTAAGCAGCACAGCTCTGTACCACATCTAATGCTATTGCTTTATGCAAAATGCAAGAAAGCAGTAAGTTATTACAATTCTATGCCTTAACAAAAGTAGTTAGTCACATGTGGATTTAGAAAAGGATCTAGCACATAACATTTGTATGGGAAAGCTCTGGATTGTTCAAGAGTACCGAATCTCCTTTAAATTCAAAGTTTGATACTTCTCTGTTTACATGGTTTAAAGCTAATAGGGTATTGGCAACATAACAAATACCTGGATAATATACAGCAATTTCTCTCCTTCATGCAGTAAACACACCTATTCTATGCAGATTTTTGCTATAGACCAGTGTCTTCAGTGCACAGATCAACAGATGGTACTCACTTTGTAAGCAGAATGCAACCAGCAGTTTTTATCTGCTGGTCAGCCAAAGACTACTGATGTTAAATTCACATACCTGAAGACATGGCTGCTGCTGAAGACGTACCCTGATTAGCAGCTGGACACTGAGACTGACTGCTGAAAAAGAAATCTGTCCCTTGTCCAAGAAGATCTCCGGTGGGCTCTTCTGAAATCTGTGATGAATTACCCACAAACAGATTGTTCAACAAGTCCGCATTACTTGATGAAGAGTTTGTTTCTGATATAGGTTGTTTCTGTTCTGGTGAAATATCGGAGTCTAGTCCCAGTAAGTCTACATTCTCTTCAGGAAGAGATTTTTCTAACAGTGCAGATGGAGTTTCAAAATTGGCTTCAAAAAGCAACTCTCCTTCTGGAGTGGAGTCTTTTTCATCAACATTTACTGCACTTTCTTCACCTGGAAATGTAGGGAACTCCTCATCTGAAGGATCGCTCTCGTCCCTGTCATCAGATAGTTGAACACGATCATTTTTAGATGAACTGTCCTCTATTCCACTTTCCGGACTTTTTCCTTCTTGAATAAAAAGAAATAACAGCTCGTCAGGATTCTTCTGCCAACTAGGATAAGATAGACTTATATGGTGAGATCATAGGAAATCAATCCTTAATTAATCAAAGGTCACAAAAGAATTGATGACAAGAGCTGTTGTCCACCACCTCTTTGTACAGGGCAAGCAAAGGGGCAGCTCACTACCATACTTGCCACTTTACAAGGGCAGGTATTATTATTTTTTCAAAATGGGACTGACTTGAACATTCACCTCAGGACATCGTACCACTTATGGCTTAGAAGATCACTCAGTAACTGCTGCTCCGCACAATGATAGCATTCAGTGTCAGTAACTGCTTATGCTGTCATTTTTACCAGCAAAGCAGAACCCAGAAAAAGGACTTACACATGCACTAAAGTTACATTTTCTCAGTCCATACATACTGATCTGGACCCACTGGCTAGTCTACTTTGTTTCTTCTGTTCCTCAGCCAGCCCAAATGGGGCTGTGGGGATGCAAAGGCTTCCTTGCAAGCCTTTAAGGTTATGATTTTTGCTGAAAAAGAAAAATTCAGCTCAGCACTTAAGTTACACACAATACCAAACCCCATTCCTTGATGTTTATCCAAATGAAGCCGAATGACCACCTGTTAACCTGCAGAGCTCACATTTTAAATAGCTTTTTCTCATGTTCTGGTGAACTAGTGACTTTTGCTGCATAAGAAGGCTTAAGCACTCATTGGAAGGCGTACAAGACAACAACTATACAACAAATAGTTACTTCGGAGGGAAACCTATACCTTTCCAGTCCAGAGAATGAAAGAAGTTATTTGCATCAGTACTACTGCTGTGTGGGGATTCAGTCTCAGTAGGTGCACTTTCTGAAGACTGCTCCAGCTGAGATGCTTCTGCTTCATACTGTGCAGTTGAACCTGGTTGTCTAGGCAGCTCTGGTTTCCCTGTAAGATAGATTTTAAACCAGAACCCTTAGACAGAAACTTCCAAAACTCAATCTTGGTCATAGCAGCTGGTATTTCACTTGCAGACTGACTGCTATAGCAAGACAACTGTCACAAAGTATCTCTTACTCTGCAAAGGCAAATTCCTGAAATTAGCATTATTAACTTTGTTTCAACTACAAAGGCTGTTAAGACCCTATATTCAACTATAACATTAAATTAAAATCAGACTCATGGCAAAACACTCAAGCATTCAATTTCATTTTCCTACAAATGTAAATAAACTCCTCACTTGTACCAACCATCCCCTAAAACAGGAAAGAGCCATGAGCAACATCTGCAATAAGGAACAGTACATCAGAAAAGAGCAAATGCAGCTATAGAAAAAAACACAGAGTATAAAGCCAGATAAGAACATGGAATTGTTAACAAACATCTCAAAGGAGTTATGTAATACACTGTGGGCTCTGATTAACTGCTCCTTACATTTCTTATTTTACTGAGATCAGGTATTAAGTGACTCTTGTGTAAGACTGAATTGGGCTGAATTACCTACTGCTAAATCATGTCTCAAAAAGGAGGCTTCCTCAATGCAAATAAGATGACTCCCTACATGAAGTGTTCATCTACTGTTTGAAAAGAATGGGATGAATGCTTGGGAGAAAGCTGTTTGTCTAAATCTAAATACTGGTAGACCACTTTTTCACACTCCTTCCACATACTCAGTTGCAGTTTAGAGATGCAGAAAAAATAATCTGCCTTAGAAAACACATATGAAAGATCATGATTAATGGCATAATGCAAATTCAATTTTAATAAGACAAGTTTTATAAAACCAGTTCACAGCACTTGCTCTTGTCCTATTTCCTTCCCACCAGTTTTAAGAAATATTTTCAATGGAATTTGAAACCCTTCCATTTATCAATCAGAAAATGAAAGTGACTTAAACTAAGAGTAATTTTTACAGATCCTCATTATCAATGAAACATCTTAATGAGCTGAGAGTTGTGTTCACAGTAGGATCTTTAAAATCTGTATAAACTAAATAGAAAATTACCTAAATGATAATACAAACCAAACATATCCTGCTAAAAAAAAGACAGCAGCAACTACCTTGTATCAGAAGAAATGTAATTACAATGTACCATATTAAGAATAGAGAGTAAGACCTCATGTATGGTGTCTAAAAATCACCACAATAATCTCCATCATGCTTTTTATCCTGGAAGCACAGAGAAGGCTTAAGAGCCTTAGTGAAAATGTCAAAGCTAATTACTGATACCAGGAGAAGAAAGATACTGAACAGCATTAACTGGAATTAATGCTGGCATATACAGATGAAGCACGGAATATAGTATTAAAAAAGTTAAACATCTGCTGGACCATATTAGGAAAAGTTGAGAAATTGAATTACAACATTGCTTGGCTACGCATAAGGACCTCGATAAAAACATTTTTAGTTAAGAACATTTGTGAGGAATGCATAGATGATTTTAAGTGAAATTACAGTGGTGCCAGTTTAGCCAAATACAGTTCTTTCAAGACATTTTGCCTACAAATCCTGGCTCTCAATTCCATTCGCTAAAATCCCTGCAAATAGCATATTCATAGCTTTAAAGCAAGCAAATGTAATAACAGCAGAGTTGAGAAGGGTAATTATAATCCCCCATAGAATGCAAAATTTTAAGTGATATTTACCAAAAAACACCTTTTAAATTTCTTTCACTTAAAGCAATGTCAGAAATTAAACACAAGTCTCAAACACTAAGTACATGAGAAACTTTATCATGTTCTCTAGTTTTTCAAGAGATTCATTACCAAATTTTGATAAAATCTCTTGTTGTTCCTCTCGCGTGGAGAAAAGGATCTTGGGATTCAGTCCCTTTATATTCATGTTATCCCATGGTGGCTGTTCACAGCTAGGTCTGTCTCTGGGCTCCACCTCTACTTCCAGATTGACTTGAAACAAATCAGGGTATTTTTCTTGTATGTCGCAGGCATCCAGATCATACCTGCAAAGATGCACACAAGTAGAATCTTGATACTGATGGCTAACTAGGTTAAATTCACTGCAGTCCAAGACATAACTTTAAAGCAATTAGTATAAGGCTTAAAACATGCTGTATTTGTTTACTTTTTCCATATATTTAAAACAGGTGGTATTTTGATACAGAATTTTTTTGCATCATGAACAAAACCTTCAGTTTCCTTGAGGTAAGAAAAATAAAAGAATCATCTTATTGCAATCTAAGTCATCCTCTTCCTACACCGACCATATTTCCTCCCCCCACCATATGTTGGTTCAGCAGGTTAAGCAGTTTCAAAGAAAACTTCTTCCAGTCTCCTACAAAAGGGTGTCAACGTACTTGGCAAATTTCACTGTGGTGGCATTTCGGGGCACAAAACCTGTGTGGAACTGAATCTGAAACATCTTCATTGAAGCCATCTGTTGAAAATCAGAAATACAGGGAAACTGCATGAATCCACATGAACAGTATGCACAGTGTTCTGCTTTTGATATAATGTAAAATATTTTAAGAATTAAAATATTTTGAAGTGTTTTTCTGCTACAGTTTCAGTTAATTCCATATATATTTTATCTTGAGAGATTTAAATGCAGTTTAAGACAGAACCCAGCTAAATCTATTACTATCAGAAACAAACCAAAAGACCTTGAACAAGATACCCCTCATCACTAACCTCAGACTATCAAAGTCTGTTAAATATTTCCAGACCCTGTTCTAAAGGCTGAAACTGTATGACACTTCGTACTTTTCTGAATAACATACACTCAGAAAAACTCATTGTGCAATACACTAATCAAGAAGTATGTGTCATCTATAAAGGAGTCCATCCAGAACAGTTTTAAATGTAGCACATTTAAAAGGACACTTCAAAAGACATGGAAAGAGTTCTTTTTCCTGTGCAACTTCAAGTCAACCATTCATCCCAGAGAGAATTACAGGGCTTTTCCAAACCGATTCCTTATAACTGTTCAACATTCCTAATTGAAAAACTACTTTCCCATGCCTGACCAGCATGTGAGAATCCAGAAAATGCTACTATAGAACATTCCTATAGCTCCTGGTCTTACACAGATCCAAATTACAGAAAACTCATACATCCACAATGTATTAGTTCCCCAGCTTTACTTACAACACATGTTGAATAATCTTGCCAATCCTTACAAAGGAAGTCATACAGTAATAGTCCAGTAAATATGATATAATAAAATTGAATGATGAAAGCTTTCCTTGTAAAGGAGCATTTATTGAACATCATAACCAGACGTCAAGTAACAGGCAGAGCATTGCCAGTAGGTTGAGGGAGGTGATCTTTCCCCTCTATCCAGCACTGGTGAGGCCACATATGAAGTCCTGTGCCCATTGCTGGGCTCCTCAGTACAAGAGACACATGGACACACTGGAGAGAGTTTCTCTGATTCATCCATACATCCCTGCCCGGAACTACATATAAAAACCTGATCACCCTATTAAATCAGGTTTCTTAATCCCTTGCTATGTGCGACACTTCCTAGAAGATAACTAAATCCTCTCAAGTTAATTGCGAGCAAGTGGGAGACATTCACAAAGCCTAGCTCTAGGCACTTCACAGCAATATTGAAGTGTGGCAGTAAGAGTTCTGCAGAGACCCTCAGGGGCCATTTTACAGTACATAAAGCTAAGGATACCTTGAATATTGTTCCATCAAAGCTGCAAACCAGGATCATCACAAACACTTTTGATGTATGTTACAGCAGACGGATGAGGAAATTGCAATCTTTTCCAGTTTGTGAATAAATGCCAGAGAAACCATACCAAAGAAACCCTACCATCAGTGAAACCGAGATTGCACAAGGAGTATAGCTAACCTCGGCTGATTTTTCCCCAGTTGTATGCCTTCTTCACTGATGACCTTGAACCAAATACTAGTTATTTTTGTGAGTTAGAGACTCATTTCACTGAGCTTTCAGTTTGAGGATGTTCTGGCAGATCTGGCCCCATATCAATCTGGGGACATTAAGAAAGTCTTGAACCTCTGCAACATGAGAAGATTTGATACTCACCTTCCTACACACAAAGTAGAAGAAAACATGGAGAAAACTATTTCAGTAATAATAGATATGTATGAATATGCTTGTTTGCCCCAAATGTATGGAACCTGAAAAACCTCTGAATCAATTTTCACAATGCTCCAAGCTATCCTAAACTTTGCACTACCCCTTCCTAACTTTTACATGGATCTCCAAGTTTAATTTGGGTTACTCATCTGGAGAAAAAAATCCCATGCTTTTTAGAAATTTGAAGACAGGATTCATTAGCAAGTTTTTTGTGATCTTGCATCCATAGTTGAATTAAAAACTAAACGTGCATTCTTCCTAGAAGAGCAAAAAACAGTGAGAAAATGGGCTATAAAAACTCAACCTGGCCTTAGAAATAGGGTACAAAACCACATGGATTTTTCTAGCCTGTTTTGTACAGGCAGTCCCTGGAATTTCACTCTTCTATTGAGTGATTTTCCTTTGGTTGCAGTTTATTTGTACGGAAGTTCTAGCTTGTTGTGCAACTTAACACACAACAATCACTGCCTCAAAAAACCGGCTAGAGGCTTTCCATGCAAATACAGTGACTATCCTTACTGGAGTACTTTCCAGAAATGCTTACCAAAGCAACAACATGCAGAGCAGTAAGAATGGACATACTTAGGCTTGAAAAGGCTAAATTCCCAAGTACATGAAAATCTTATGCATTTCTTTGAACAAAGAATAGCAAGTAAAGCTATGTACTCAATAAGATCACAAATACAAGTACGACAAAACTACAATAAGAAAAAGCAAATCTTCCATGTAGGCCATTAAATATATCATTACCTTGGCTTGTAGTCGGCCTCCTAGTGTTGACCTGGCATGATAGATCACAATGAGAACATCTCCCTGGACCGTTATACCTAGTGGAATTACTGCTTTCCCATCTTCAATTCTAAACTCCCTGAAGAAAAAACATAACCACAGTTATTTTTGTTTAAAAAAATTAGTGTATAACCTTATGTTTAGTGTGGTTTCTCCAAGGCCTTCAATATCAACCCATAAAAATCTGCTTCAAGTTCTAATGGAAAAGAAATTCACCCTAAATGATTAAAATTTAAAAGCTTCTCAAAACTACAAGTTTAACAGTTGACTACAGCAGAGCAAGAACAACAGACATATTTAGACCCATAGTTCTCAAATCAAATATGGGAGAAACATGTCTTCAAGGAGCTGCTGGGAAATGCAAGAGACAGGGTATTATGAAGAAAGCTGTTTGAAAGAAAGAAGAAACTGTGCAAAGTGCAGAGAGAAATTGTACTTGCACTGCTGTGATATGTTAGGACTCCCACTGAGTGACAGTGGTAGAGAAAGGGGGGAAAATGTTACTATAACACCTCACAGCTCTTTCTGTTCTGGGTCTCTTCAAACTGACTAAACTCCTTACAGGGCTTATAGGAAAGGTAGATCAAAGTATTTATAGGAAAGCTAGAAGGACTTTGGTATTCTCTCGTCTTTCGACTGACTACCTACACCTAGTACTGCTAGTACCATTTGCAATTCCTGCGCTGTACTACACCAGCAGGCACCAGAGCTGTACAGGGGCTAATAAGCACCCCCCTTACAGCCACTGTGCCTGGGGGATCCTTACTGTTACCATGACTGAGACATGATGTAGTTCAGTACATACACACCAGGGACTGATCTTCCTTGTTTATACCACATGGAGTGAGAGGAAAGAGGGTCTTGCTCATCAGTGCCTCCCAGTGCCCACTGTGTCAACCCCACCATCACCCCCACTTTCTGCAAGAACAGATCCAAGCTACTCTTATAACCACGTTGTCTCTTCCTCGTGATTTACCTTTCAAGATCAGCTAAAAGGGGACACAGGAGCTGTTCCATACATTGAAGAAGCTTTCTGCTCAACTGGCATATGCAAAATCATGCTTTCTCCTTACAGTAAAGACTTCATATGTAAATTAGTCTAGAAAAATATAATGTGCTGTTTCAGAGCACTTCAGAGCACTTACTTCATTTTGTCATATTCCTGGGAGGTAGTGGTTACTCTATCATCTCCCACATAAACTTCACAAAAAGGCCTGCAGCCATTACGCTGCTTACTGAAAAGAGGAACTGGAGTCATGACGATTGATCTGACAAGGATGGGCTTGCTGTGAGGAATAATGGGTTCTTCAGCCATCATGTCACACATGTATTCAATGTACCTGCCAAAACCAAAAGATACTCGTTTAACCAGAAAACCAAATTCTAGAAATGGGTGAACACCTAGGTAAGTTACTTCTGTTCATATCCAGCCACTGAGCAGTGACAGATGAAAACAAAACACTAGCAACATTTAACAGCACTTCCAGCAAACAGATTTTCAAATCTGATAGAATTTCACAAAAGGAAAACGAAATAGAAACATGGAGAAATTTGATCCCTAGCCAGCCTCTCAATTTAAGGACAGCAACACAATTTCTGTGCCAAAGCCTGACAGCTGCATTACAACAGAAAAATATATAGATCAGAAAATTGAATACAGCACTGCATATTAACTCATCTGCAGTCATGTCCCACCTTCTACACACGTCCAGACATTGACTTAGGTCTGTAGCTTTACACATATTCACTTGTGAAACAAACTAGCCACTCTTTCAAAGGCCTTAAAACACTGAACTAAAACTATTCATTTTGTATCTTACACATAATGGATCAAAATTGCACAACAAGTCTGAAGCTAGTAACTCAGAGCTTCCTAAAGGATTTAAACTTATCCTCATTAACATAAGTTATCTTGTAGAGGACCCATTAAATATACTCAAATCTCTACAACAGCATAATCTGTCATTTATACTTAACTAATCCTTACTTCTCACCTTTCTAAATCTAATCCTTTTTGTAGCAAACACCCTTACTACCAGTGTCACTTGCTACTGAGACTTTATTGTTATAAGGTCTATCAAATTAAATCAAATATTCAGTTTAAAACATTTGCCAAAGTATATGTAAGTTACCTCAGCATGCACTCCTTTAAAAAGCAGGAGGCATTCTAACCTAATCAGAAAAGATTGACAGAAATTATTGGTCTTTCCACAGAACTTGCAGTGTTCTGACACAGTAAAAGCTACTGTAATAAACTAGTAAACATGGAATAAGTCTTACATATGTGGAAGAGGATTTTATACTTAAAAGAGCATTCAAAAGCACTGCATACCCTTGTTTTCATTCCTAAACATTTCTTCACTACAGCTCACACTTGTCTCACTTTTGACAAGAACATCGTGAGTAACTTAAGGGCTCTCAAAATTCAGAACTACTTTCTCTACTCTGACACACCCATTTTTCTAATTATTTTGCTGTTCAAACACAGACACTACTGAAATAACTGATCTTCCTAAAAAGCATCCTGTAAAAATAGTAGTATATTCACAATTGCATTACTACTTGCTTCAACAGTATCCTACACACAGACCAATACCATACCTTTTATGAGAAGGCCAAATGCCAGGAGGACAGCGTTTCATACTGAACATATAAACTGCAGCTTCAGCAGTAGTGAAGAGACGACAGAAACACAGAAAAGAACAAACTACAACAGCAGATGCTGCTCTTCCATCCTACAAAGAAAAATTGTAACTTTGTTATTAAGCCTAGTGTAAAAAGTATGACAGAAGTTACTGAAGAAAATGCTTTCTCCTCATTTAATATAGTGAAGTCCAAGGTCTAGTGTGATCATTAGATTTGAAGTTTGTATCTGTGAAATGTTTCCATTGGTTTTCCACACCATACAAAAAATACTACATATTATCTGCTAGCTCAAATGTGAGTAACTTTTAGCTTAACACTGTTTGAAATTTTCAATTGATGTTTATTACCCTACTATCGCTAATACCCATTTTTGAGTGTTTCCTGGCTGCTACCCGAAACCCCAGTTCAGTGCTATTTTTTGGCTGATAATCATGGACTACTACTACAACAGAAGTCCCGAGATTCAGAAGAACTAAGCCACACTAAACTATTTAGTCTTCTGACTGAAACTGCCTGAGATTAATAGCTTGCCATTAAAACACTAAAATTCTTTCTGCATGGACCACAGCTACACATATCCCAGGTTCATCCCTGCATTATAAAAGTCTAAAGATTCTGAAGAGGTAATGGTTGACAGAACAGGATTTCTCTAGGTTTTTTGCTAGCAACATGGAACAGATTTTTTTGTAGTCATTTGGCATACAAGTGCAGAAGTGGGGAAGAAGGAAATGTTTTTCCCCAACTTGTTTTGACAGGCATTTCCTTCAAAGCCAGGCTTCTACTCTAACCATTACCTAGGTCAATGAAAAGAAGGTCTGCCAGCACCATAAAAGCCAGATCTTTAAAGAGCAGTTCAACAAATCAATATTATTACTGCTGGCATAACTAGCAAGCCCAATGATTTCCAGAAGTCACTAAATTTGTCTATGATTCTATGGGCTGGACCCTGCCTTTCAGTTAAATTTCACACAGGTGTAACAAAAACATGGTCCCTACCCTGAGACACCTACACTCAGGACAACACATTAATGAATGCAAAGGAAGAAAGAAACAACACTGATGAGCACGACAAGCACTGACCTATGTACACTTGCATTACAAAGCCTCTTCCAAATCAAAGCACCGCACCATGGAGAGAAAAATCGTTGCACAAAGTAGTGAGCAAGTCACCACAAACCCTTTGCAACTGTGCCATGAAGTCAGAGGATAACTTTACAAGACTTTAAAGTCCGCTTTACAACCAGAAATACAATATTCAAAATAAAGAATATCTTATTCATTAGTAAATAAATATGATGACAGAACGTTGCACTTCAGAAAAGCTTGAAAAGTTGCAGAATGGGAGCAACAGAAACACTCCCATACAGAGAAAGGACAGTATGAATTTAAATTTTCCCCTTTGCAAGGATGAATGATCTTGGCTACAAAAATAAACAATCCTCAGGCATAAACAATCATTAAGGGACCAATGAAAAACAATTATTGGAAAAAGCTAGATTGTGAGCATAAGTTTCGTCCAAAGCCTCACAAAACTAGATAGAGGAATTTTCTGTCTAAACTATTGTGAAAAGGAATAGCTTTCATAAAACAAATTAAACATATCTTTTCATAGTGTGTGTATAATTATCTTAACTTGGTTCATCTGAACACAGGTATCTGAAGGAACACTTATGCATGCTTAAAGAGCTGCCTCATATCCAGTTGGCAAGTCTCTTTGCCATTAAGTTCCACCAAGATGATCTTGTACTCATCGAATCACAGAATGGGTTGGGTTGGAAAGGACCTCAAAGATCATCTAGTTCCAAACCCCCTGCCATGGCCAGGGACACCCTCCACTAGACCACATTGCCCAAAGCCCCATCCAACCCGGCCTTGAACACTTCCAGGGATGGGGCATTCACAACCTCTCTGGGCAACCTGTGCCAGTGCCTCACCACCCTCACAGTGAAGAATTTCTTCCTAACATCTCATCTAAAGCGACCCTCTTTCAGCTTAAACCCATTACCCCTTGTCCTGTCACTACACTCCCTGATAAACAGTCCTTCTCCAGCTTTCCTGTAGGCCCCCTTCAGGTACTGGTGAGCCGCAATTAGGTCTCCCTGGAGCCTTCTTTTCTGCAGGCTGAACAACCCCAACTCTCTCAGCCTGTCCTCATAGGAGAGGTGCTCCAGCCCTCTGACCATCTTTGTGGCTGGCTCACACCTTAAACTATGCAAGTTTTCAAGGATGACCATCACTGCATGGCCCCAAACAATTACATAGAGCAAAATGTTACTGCAAATGTCCAGGAATTACTCCAGCCTCCAGTATATGTGCTACAGTCTTGCAGTATCAACAGAATAGGATGCTTGTTAAAAACGCATCCCAGCCATTGCCAGTCCAGAAAGACTTAACTGTAGCTGAAGCAGGGAGCTGCCATTTAAAGCTTGTTTTCAACCTTTTTCTCATCTCACATACAGTATAAAAATTTAACAATTCACTGCATTATTCCAAACCTCTACAGTAAAGATCACAAGACAGGAAGCCCTACCTGGTACTGAATCCCAGCCACCTAGAAGCAATTCCACCTTTACAATAAGCAGTTCTTATGTTTTGTTATCCAAGAAAGTGTATTAATTAAAACATTCTATCTCTATCAGATAAAGCATTCTTTTCAACTTAGATTTCCCAGCTTTTAAATCTACAATATCTAAAAAAAAATCCAGCTATATGTCCAAGACACATATTGCAGCTATCATGCATTTCTTGTCATTCTGGTCTCTTTACATCACAACTGCCATATATATATATAGAAGCTTTCCCTCACATCCGAGGAAAAAGAATGAGTTAAGTACCTTAAAGGAAACACTTCAAGGGAAAGATGTTACATAAATTGGTGCTAATTCATCACATCTGCTTCTTACCTACTTGACCAGCAATCATGTGATACTGAGGCAGTATAAGTATCACATTAATACAGAATTAGGTTCCTAACCTCACAGCAGCACTGAAAATCCAATCAGTTTTCAGGAGCTAACATTAACTGATCTTTTTCCTTGCAAAACTCTGTTTAAGTACATTTTTGCCAGATTAGCCCTCTTTTAGGGTCTAACAGTGGTATTTCATATAGACTACTATACCATATCAAAGGACTAGTTATGAATGCTTTCCAGCAGCATCATAAGTATCATAACAACTGTCACGTTTCTCTTACTACTGCACAGGGAAATAAGAATGTCAGAATTTCACATGAATTTCTCTTACACAAATATAACAGCAAACTCATGTTTTAGATCTTGAACATAGTAACTATTCTGTAAATCAATTCTCCCCCCGCCATATTTGACATGATGTGGCTCTATCGAGAGTTTTATTGCTTTTGGGGGATATATCAAAGTTAACAATACATTAGGAACAGTGGAAGTTACACAGCAATCTGCTGCCAGAAAAAGCAAGTTCCACTGAAAGTCTCATAGTCAGTTTCTGCAATTCTGCAGATACAGATTACATTCTAAATGGACAGTAGTGGGAAATGCAGATACATCCATGTGTCACTCAAAAAACATGAACAAAAATAGAGCAAACACTGAAATAGTAGAGCAGATTCTTTCTTCCAAAGGCTACTTTGCCTTAACCCCTCCTATATACTGCCTTCCATGCTACATGCAAGTAAGCAGGGGCTATATTATCCTCCTAATTTGCTTAAGGAAAAAATCTATGCAAATAACTTTCCTGAAGACCTAGCAGGATGGAATTGACTCCACATCTCACAGTAAAGAATACCAGTAATGTTCACAAACTGAATGGATACTAGCATCCTTATTCACAATTTAAAGCTAGATTGAGCAATGTGCTTCAGATTTAAACCAATTTCTTACAAGGCAGTGCACAATGCAAACATTCTTCTGGTCTTGTTTCAGCCATAAATGCATGTTCTTGCATATGCTATAAAGATTCTGAAGATTTGGTGCTCGTCTTGCTGGCCAGCCACATTCAGAAACCTGCAACAAGAGAGATAGCAGAGGTGAGAAACAAGATTAGAGTTGCATACATATACACAGCTTGTGCTATGCAAATAAGAGGCAATTTTACACTTTAACACCACCTTCAGGTAGAAATTATCAGGACACTCAAGAAAAGTAGTCTCACACAGAGTAAGCACCACTTTATAGTATGAAGTGCAATAAAATAACTCAGATTACTATCTGAAATTTTCTTAGAGCAAGTTAGAAAGTAAAACAGGTTTCAGCTTTATTTGTGTACAGATTCTTAAGCAAAAAACCCCAGAGATTGGTTTGCTTTTATCTGTCCTTTATTCAAAGGGCCTCAGCAGTTAAATAGTATTCCTTCTGCAGTAAGTGCTACAAAATACTACCAAATAGTCAGCCTCACTGCTGACAGTCTATAGTCTTAAAATCAGCTGTCCAGTAAGAATGCTGGTCCTTGAGCATTTGCAAAACTTAAATAGATGTTCTGCAAGAACAAGAAACAACTTACGAAGCAAGCTTTTTCTATTTCTTTTTAGCCAGGAACACAATTGTTGAATGTGGAAGACCAAGTTTAGCTATCAGCAACATGTTTTCTTACCCAGACAAAAAGGTTCAAGGGTTACTCTGAGATGAATTACCTGAACTGAGTATCACAAAAAAAATCTTAATGAGATTGGGTTTTTGCCAAGCTCAGGAAAAAGTGCTGAAAGTCTGACAGTCTTCTACAGCTTTTCGCTGTATTCTAGTATTTTAATTAAAAAGGAGGGCAGTTTCAGAAAGTTTTACTTTGCAAGAGATTTAAACTGAACATTCTTTTGTTAGTAAGGCTTACATGAAATCACCACTGAATGAGTAAAAGCTAAGGCAAGCACTCCTTTATATTCCTGTTCACCACAGGATTCAATGTGGGCTTTAGTACATATCAAATATTAAAGTGGCAGTGAAAGAGTCATATTGCAGCATTACAGCTACAACCCACAAAATGGTCTAGAAAAGCAGGTGTTTATAAAAAAGCAAAAAGAACTGACTTATCAGGTTTATCATTTACTTTCTGCTCAAACACTAGTTTTTGCATATCACACAATATTACCTTCTTCCACTTTGGCTATATTTTAAGCTCAAAGTGTTCTGACCATTAGCAGAATGGAGAGTGCACAACCTCTGTGAGCAATCTATTCCAAGTGGGACTCAAAACTAGCAGAGAAGACTTCAAAACTACCATTAACTAAGGTTAAAGAAATCTGTAAAAGTTCCACACAGATAATATACAGCAAGAAAGCAAGAACATATAATTTCATAAATACCTACTAAGCAAAGTGATAGAATTAAGAATTTCAGAAGCTCTTCTCTGATCAAGTTTAAGGCTTGCCATAATTATCTTTTGCAGGCACTAAAGAAAAACTAAGCTTCCCTAGCTTCCCATATGGCTGCTCTCACACAGCACTGAATAATGAAGTTAAGTCAGTCAGTATTACTCATTGTGCACCTGGATTTCAATGACAGACAGGGACAATTCCCCCAATACATTTAAAGAGTCTGTTTTCCAAGTAAAATAGCTGCCTTTTTTTGTTTTTAAACAGAACACAATGTTTTGTAGAAACTGCTGACATGCTCCCAGCCAAAGTGGGCAGGAACCTACAACGTTTTGACAAATTGTATCTACTATTACTTCCCAGCAAAACAAAGACCCTAAGACAAAACTGATGTCAAAAAGATCAATGCAGACCAGAGGAGTTCCAGATCACTGGTAGATTTAGCTGTGCTCATATTACCATTCATAGTACCAATACATGAGGAATATCAATGTACAGGCACCTCAGACTTGCATAACCAAAAAACCATCCCCAGAGTAAGCAATTTCCCAGTCACAGAATTTATCATTCCATAAACAGAAATTGATAGCTGGCAGGATGAGGAGTAAATCAGTTCACTTGCCAGTCTCAGCGGCCTTTCGAGCAATCTAGCACTAAAAAAGCATTGCTGAAGATTTTGCTTTGAGGTACCTGCTCCAAATAATCATGCAGGAGGTTTCCTGCATAATTAGGCTTTGCCCTTCCATGTTGAACAGCCTCTGCATGAACCTCATACAGAAACAAATGCCTGCACCCAAAGATGCAGTAATTATTTTTTCAGGTCTGAAAATACTTTGTCTTGTCTACAAGTTTACAAAGAAACAAAAGGAAGGAAGAAACAAGCACTAGACAGAATGCATTAAACATACTTCAGTCTGACAGTTTAAGTGAACTTGGGTAACTGAAGTAATGCTAAGGATGGCTCTGCAGGATAAAGCCCAAAATGGGTTTCCTGTAACAAATCATGCTTCTAGACTCTCCTTTGGGAAGTCAATATTGTGGGGAAGGGGCATAACCACTACAGACTGTTTAGGTGAGGTCTAATGTGGCCAGTGCTAGACAACTCACAACACACTAACAGTCTCCACTGTTGAGATACTTACAGGACAGTTGTGTGTATTTAGGAGTCCAGTATCTCAGCACCTAATAAGGTGTCCTCACTATCTTGTTACTGAATTAGGCAAATGTCTTCATTTTAGTATCAGAGACAGAGCCAGAAAGGCTAACAGAGGCTTAGCTAAGCTATACCAGTATTTCGGGCAGTAGCAACGAGCTGTCAGCTAGGGCTGGGACATATGGGAGTCAAATGCTATGTAGTGGGACAAGGAGAAAATCGAATGAACAGATTGTGCAAATCAGACACCAAAGGAGTATTACCTTTGATCAAGGAAAACCTCCAAATGTAGGAAAGACTGACGTTTTAGTAAGATTTTCAATTAAGTATTCTCCATTTAAATCTGAAACATGTAAGGTACCTGTACATGTTTTCAAAGATATCACTAGCCTAGGAAACACAGACTTTGATCAGCAAGATTAAAGATTAGTCTTTAATCGGTTAAGTTTGGATTGAAGGCAAAGACAAGCAGAATATATGTTATTCTTTGACCTTATGTTTATACTTATTCTTTTGTGATCTTTTTGATTATACAGCCTACTTTAACATATTTCAAAATAAAAAGTTGAAGTTCTAATCAAGACTGTATTGAAAGACCTCTTACAGAAATACACAAAAAACTACACACACCCTATTATGGAATCTTGAAGGTCTGTATGTTCTTGGAGAGAGATTGTAGACAGCATAGTGGCCAGGATGTTTAGAGTCCAAACATAACCGCACATCTTCTATGTTATTTTTGATGGCAGATTCTACGCCTTCAGCTGGAAAGGACATAACTGAAGACAGAACAAACACCAGGTGAAGTATTCACATTTTTCATATATTAAGAACAATCAGAAGTTATTCTTAAAAGACATAGCTATCATACCAGCAATTCTGGAAGTGATGTATGATATATCCAAGTCTCCTTTTGCATAACTGAAACAGAACACATTGGAGTTAATACTGGGAAATAGAACCATTCAAGCCATAAGTCTAAAATCCAAGTCTCAGACTACACCCATCACCATGGAGAGTGTTTCATTTCTTCCATTTGAGGCTTGTCACCTCACACTTCAAGGTTTTCAGAATAGGTGTTGTATTTGAACAATTACTCATTTACATCAGTTGCAACAATCATCTCTGGGGATTTTGTACAGGTGCCTTCAATGTTTAACTCGCTCTAGCCTCTGCTCTTGCTGATACACATTCATTGTAGGTATCAGTTTGAAAGCCTAGAGGATGCATGAACATCTTTAATGGAGGACATCATAATGCTTAAAACAAAGACCATTTGTTGAAACATTTTAAATGATGTAACTCTGACATGTTACTATCTGGCATAGATGGTCATGCTGCCCAATTTTGGGATTCCATATGAATAGAGGGCACCCAAGTCTGTCCTCATTTAAATCATTACTCCAAAAATTCTCTTCCAAAACTCCGATAGTGAGCAAGGCATTAATCATTACTCATTTCTTTCTCATAGTTGTGCACAGTTTTAAAGAGCAGCCTGTTTGAAAAATAATCTCCCAGTGAATTTTTGTTTAGGTCCATTCCCTTCATCTCTACCTAATCACCCACATTATGCCAATAATTTACTATTTTATGACCACAGTTTGGTTGGGGTTTTTTTTGTTTGTTTCTAGGGTATCTGCTATGTAGCAGGACAAAAGAGTTTGAGAAAAAGACTGAAGAGCCCCAGTGCAGGCCAACACCCTTGAGCATAACCACATAGGTCTGCACTCCTGATTGGCAAAATAAGAAACCTCACCTACAAAATTTGGTTTAGACATGCCTAACTTAAATAAGTCAGTAGCATATTACCTCCAGAATATCAAAATGTCATCACAACACTATGATGCATATTTAAGGAATGCAGAGGCACTATCAAAGCAATGTTCTTCTGTCACTACAAATTTCAAGACACTGCTTGAAAAAACAGACCTAGTACACTGGACTCAGTTTGAAACATCAAAAGAGAACATTATGCTTTGATTTCTTACTGCTTGCCAGTAAACAGGGAGGGATTGATCAAAAGATTATTGAATTTACAAGGATTGGGAAGAGGATTTTAGATAAGGCAAAAAAACCTGTTCTGAAAGCAAGGACATTAAACAGTATTTATGCAGAATGGCATAATCAGTGTCCTAACAATGATAATGACCCAATGTCTCAAGAGAAATTGAAATCACTACAAGGAAGTTTGAGAGTCTGACTGGACAAAGCACTAAAACAACCTCAGCCTTGAAAAATCTTGCAGAAGGTAGACAAAAATGGCCAAATAAACACCATTTCAAAATTCTTTCCACCTTTGGAAGGACTTATGTAGCTCAAGTGGTTACACTGTTGCAGGCAAAGTAAGGCAGAAATTTACATTCAGCACTAATCATGATTTTTTTCAGTAAAAAGTCCTTTATATATATCATTGAGAAGCATCAAGTGTTATTTGTTGCTTACACCCACCAGCTTCAAGTCAGAAAACATTCTGACCATTCTAATGTAACAACTTTTTTGATATCAAGATAAAGAACCACCTAATAGAATAGTCTGAGAACAAAGAACCACTCTCTTCAATGTTGTAACACTGAGGTTAAGCAGCAACTTGAAACAGAAGCACAGAACTATTAAGAGCAAAAAAAACTACAGTCCTCACACCCACTCCTTTGGGAACACTTTCAGATATTGACGACTTAGTAGCAACACCACTCAATTCAGCTTTACTTTTTACATTTGTCTAAATTAAAATGCAACATTATTAGGAGCATGGATCTTACCCCACACACATTGCCAAAAAAGTGTAGCATGGTAGGCCAAACAACAGAGCACAGCACACTCAAGCTTGCTGCTTTGCAGGAAAAAAATCTGTATGCCTTTAACAACTGAAAAAGCTTCAAAATGTTTGTGCTGTCTTAATAAAATGTAACTGCTAAACTGCAAAATCAACACAAGTCTCCTAAAACATGTGACTTTATCCTTGAATTCCTTGAACTTTATTCTGAAGTTTTCAAATCAGACTAACATAAGGTACTTTGTTTTTAGTGGAGCATTTCATATCATACTGGTAACTGAGATTGCTTTAAATGGCAGGAAGGTGAAAAAATGCATATTCTTCACACTGGTAAGCATTCATACATATTTGAAGATATAACCCTGTAACTACACATCAGGAATAAGGTCTTCCCTTTCATATTAACAGCAGAAATTTCATTTACATAACGATGTTGCTGGCAGGTGGTAAGAGTAGGAGCACATGCAAACAAGTCAAGAGACTGCATGGAGGGCTTCTGGCTTGGGATCCATATGGAAAACTCAGTGTGCTTTTTAAGGCTGTGATTAAGCTAAACAGGAAAATATGTTATGACACTAATATTTAGTCACTTTTCTGATGATACCAGGCTTCTTCAAGGCTTTTTAGTGAGAAGTCTAGTGGGAAATGTAGCCAACAAGATATGAATTCTCATTTTTGCAGAATAAGTACTTAAACAAAATCAGAAGTTTTAATTAACATTAAAGACTTCACTGTATAAGTGGTTGGCATTGTCAATCTTGCCAGAGAACAGCTGCACTTAAAGACTATAATTAATATTAAACAAAAGATCACTTCAAAGTTAAAATCCATTAACAATAAATTCACAAAATAAACTAGATAGCATACAGCACAATTCTACAATACTGCAGTTACCTTGTGTTACTAACAGCTGAAGATGGGAAAATAATAACAAACTAACCAGCACAGCTACAATATGAGCACAAAACCCATTTATCTTCAGTAAATAATTGTCTGACACTAAAGCAATCTTCCTCCAGACATCTGTATACTCACAAGTGTAGAAAAATATCCATTCATTAGCTAAGCAACACAATTTTTGCAGCTTATTTTTTTAAAAGCCAGAAAGAAATGTAGCACTGAAATTCACATCAATCTCTTCCCACTTGGTTTTGCTTCATAAAACTGAATTAATCATTCAACTACCTAGTGCAACACAAAGATCCATGAAATAAAACATTAATGCAGCATCAAACCAGAAACAAAATTACCTTAGAAGCAAAGAAAGCTAGCAATAAAAGGTAAATAATTATGATCTAGTCATCTAGGGAACAATCTCTTCAGTGAAATAGGCTGTTCTGACAAAGCAAAACAAGATTGATCCTAAGTTTTGCATGCCATTTTCAATACCAGTGAAGACTGGTTACTTAAAACTTTTATATATGGTTTTTGGCAGGGCATCTGTAACCTGTATGGATGTAGGTCCCAATAAGCATAAAAGCTGGTCAAGGGCACAGCAGCGTCACAAGCTGACCAGAGGTATGTTGAGGCTGCGTGGCTGCAGAGTGAGTTATCAGGCCCACACCGGTACATCTGCGGGAACAAAGTTCCCTTTGCTGCAGACACTGCTCTGCCATATCAGGCCCCTTCACAGAGCAGTGCCTATCTGGTCCAAGTGTGTATACGCCCTCATACTTTCTTTTAGGTCAGTTTGTATCAACAGAGCACTGAACCTCTGTTGCTCTGTGTTCTCTCTCATGTAGCTGTAAACTGCTTCTGCCTGACCTGAACGTGCAATGGAGATGGTGACACTTGCAAGTGAGGTGGCCTGAGGGACAATCAATATGGCCTTCATTCACTCACCTGTTCCTAGTAGCCTGTGACATGTGTTTTAATTCTCAGACTATCACTTATTAGGATAAACAAGAGACCAAAATTTGAATTAAGATAAAGGCAGCTATAGGAGAGAAGAAAAAATTAACTTTGTAGCAACTCCAAAACACTAACTCTTCCACTGTGTGGATCCAGTGAGAAAGAAGTCTGTCTGCAGATAAAGGACATAATTCCACAATTTGAAAAAGCAATGCTAAGTAGGAAGGACAGAGCCTACCTAATGAGATGACAGACTCCAATGCAAGTAGTGCTTAAGTGTGGTGAGGGAAATGTATGACAAGGAAGAGAGATTTTAGTTTGTCCAGAATGTCTGCTTCTTGTGTTGGCTGAAGAGTTTTGGAAAGGCAGTCAAGGATGCAACAGTAGAAGAGGTACTATCACATGCCTGATAGTATCAGCTGTAGCCACAACACAAGTTTGTAAGGGCAGGAAATGACCATGACAAATAGATACGTCCTATAGAAGATGCAAAAAAAAGAAAAGCATTAAAACTTCAGCTTGGTTGAAGCATACATAGTTTAAGAATGCACAAGCCCAGTGCACAGTGAATGTTAAATGCTAAAGAACCTGAGACTACCTTAAGG
Organism: Grus americana; assembly: GCF_028858705.1. NCBI lineage: Eukaryota > Metazoa > Chordata > Aves > Gruiformes > Gruidae > Grus > Grus americana. Next base: position 53,851,487 of record NC_072891.1, read on the forward strand.
CCTGCAAAATATTAAGTATTGCTCACATTGATTCAGTTTTGCTATTTCAGCAAACTGTTAAACAGTTAAGGTTCAAAATACATGACAGACTTATCAAGGAATGTAAATTACAGCACTAAGGGCCACTAAAGAATATCAGCAAATTACAAGTGGAAAGAGTTTTTCTTCCAGTATTGATTAATATTACCGTGAAAAGAAGTATTGAAGTAACTGGTTTTCACTAGCATAATTATGTACTTGGTACATTCCCTTCTTTTCTTCCACTCCCCAGCCAATGACCAAATTCGCTTAGGTAACACAAGACAACAGGCAGTTCTATGAAGACAGAAGGTCCACCACAAAACCAAGATTTATGTTAGTGCAGAGTTTAAAAGTCTGACAGTCTCACATGCTCTGTCAGAGGTGATGTGCACAAGTGACCTAAATATAAACCTTTATTCAATTAGCCTAGCCAAAACATCTGGGAGGGACTGATCTCATGATGAAGCTGAGGACTTAACGTACACTGTCTGACAATCCTCTGTCAATCCATCACAGCCCATGCAAGTCCTGTATTCCTCATTAGCTGGAAAAGGCCTGTGGCTCATTGATCTAATTTGGATATTACAATAAAGTAAAAAGCTTTGACTAATATTTAGTAAGTTCCACAAGACATGCACTAAAATGTCTCCAACAGCATCACATTCCTGACAGAGGCTTAAATGCTACCACAAAGTAAATAGTCATGACAAAGTTTGAAGCAGTTTAGAGGACTCCAACAGTTCCTTATGTCCCACAAAGGATCCTGCCATGGGGCTCTGTGCAGGACTTGACCCTTACATTCCATCTCAATCATACCTCTTTTTTGTCAAGAAAGGGATTCTAACTAAAGCGACAAATGTGTAGTTCAGCCACAGAACACTAACTAGCAATTCAGAAGTAGCATAGTAAACTCTAAGAATAAGATAGATGCAAGACTTATTTTGGGCAGTCATCATAATCCTAACAAACAATTGTAGAGAAGAGCATATGAACTGAATAGTGTCTTTTCAGACAGCAAGTACTCACTGTCATATACTTCAGAAGCTGCCAAATGAGCTTTGCAGACACACTTGGATGTACAGTTCCTGTTTTATTCCCTGCACACTACACTTACTATGGAAGCAAAGGAAGTCTCACAAAGCAAACACACACACATCTGACAGGTAAGAGAAATAAAAATAGGGTGCAGGTACAGCATAAGCCATGACACATTAAAACATCAATTTTAGACAGTCCTAATCCACCACTAGAAGAGGGGAAAATGGCACAAGATATAATTCAAAAAAGTAATTAAAGTTCCAGTAGCCTTTAAGGAAGAAACCGCTTGCATGAGCAGGAAGAGGAAACTTCTTCAAACTGACAGAAGCACAACAATTTGGAAAGTCATGTGGAGACAAAAGCACAAGAAAGTGAAGTACTTCAGAAGCATTGAGTGTACAATCAAAATCTAGTGTCAGAGTAAGAGCTAGTACAGGAATACAGGCATGGGAACATAGGGCTTATAAACTTTCTCAAAGGTAGAGAAGAACAAAGGAAGAAAAGAAATTTCTCTGCTGTGAGACTTAAATTCTGCTAGTTTTGCTTAGATTTAAGACAAGAAATCAAGTACCTTTGAGTTTATAAATAGTAGAGCTGCCAAAGGCAAGGAATCTGCTGAATATTTCCACGTTTTACCACACAGTAAGTTTCATTTGACAAGATACCATGATAAATGAACAGAAGTAGGACTGAAGAGGAAGGAGGAAGAAGATCAGTTCCACAGAAGGTAGCAGGTACAAGGAGATAAAGAACAGAGGCCTGCAAGACAGCAGATGTTAAAGAAATAAAATGCAGAGCAGTTGCTTAAAAGTTGTAGCTTATGTTACTTCATACATTGAATTCCTACAGTTCTGCTAAGCTGCTAACAAGTCACCATTTTTCATCATGCAACAGTCCATTCCCCAGTACACCTCCCTGTCTTCTCTTGAGTCTATGTGGTCTCCCCAAGGTGAAAAGTCTGATGCTACTGTGGCAACTGCTTCTGTAGAAAGCTTAAGGACAAACCAAAGCTGCATAGCTTTTGCAACCTTTAAAAAATAAAGGACCTGGCCTTTTTCAGCCACACACAGGAAGTTTAAACAGATTAAGTGTAAGAGAAAATAGCTAAAAATGCACTTGAAGTAGCTACAGAGGTGCAAGATCTACAAATCTAACTTATGTGATCATTACAAACACTTTAAAGCAGCACTGTGCACAGATTACACTGGGTGACAAAAAAATATGTTGCAAGCAATAAACTTCACAAGCCATAGCGCAGTATCGCAATTAAAGGGCCACAAACCCTACAGTGAAGAACAAGGTTCAGTATTCCTCAGGAGGCTCTAGTTCAGTCATGGTATTCAGTAGTGACTTACCTGTTTCTTCCTAGAATTAAGAAAAAAAACTTTTACATTGCATAAAATTTTATTATGACTTAAAGATGTATGAATCAGATTGATTAATATTGATCATATAGAGACACTAGAAACATTTGGAATCTGATTAGAAAAAAGTAATCACACACTAGTATCTGAGAACACATACATCAAAAAAGGAGAGTATTCCTCCATGTAAGGGAGGACAAAGGAGACAAACAGTGCAGATCCTCTCACTTTGCTTTGAGGTTATAGGGTTCCACCTGAAAACTAAACTGAAGAGCTCATACACTGTTTCCCTGTAGTTTTTTTTTCCACCTGCATTTCCTTTATTTGTACCTTATACCACTTTTTTCTTCTTCCTCTCTTATTCATGGAGGCCCTATCTACCAATTCCATTCATTCATTCAGAACCATGATAGTCCTATTCCGTAACACTCCGCCCTGCTCCAGCCCCCACCTGCTCATCTCTCCCAAGCTTTCACTATCTAAAAAACAGCAGGGAAAGTAGTACTTATGAATAGGCTTTTGTCCCCAACATTCTCATTTCTAGTGTACGATTGCTAAAGTAACTTTTGTATTAATATCACTCAAAATCTCAGGGCTAGCTACCAGCTATTAGAACTCATACTTGGAAAAGTATACTGAATTTGATCATTTCTGGAGTAAGCTCCTGACCCTTCATTTAAAACTCTTACCAGCACAATTTTTTTTGTTTTGTTTTTTTTTTACTCACTTGGCCACAGACTGGATAACTTTAGAAGATGTATCCTTAATATTAGTGAAAAATCGCTCTGTTCCACCCCTCAGAATATCAAAGAACCCTCCATAAGTCTGGTCACATTCCGCAACGGTCAGGCCTAGAGTAGTTGAATAAAAATAATTGTACTTTAAGTCATATCCTGGAATGGGCTCCATACTAAAGCAAGTTGCCTACAAAGCTGGAAGTGAATTGCTGTAAGGCTCACAGTTCTAGCGTTCTACTTAACTATGACCTACGCAAAAAACAGCACTTCCTGCAGTCAGGAGGTACTAGCAAACTACTTAACACATTGTTTAATTGACTGTTTGCATTTAAGAGTAAACAAAGTAAAAAACTTCTGAAAGTGAAGCACTTATTTCATATTGCCAGTGCAGCGAAACACTGTCTTTTTTTAGTATCAGTCTCTAAGTGCAGCAAATCTACTTAAGCAACCCCAGTAGAGACATTTAATGCAGGGCTTCAAAAGCAGTTGGTATAATTAGGTTACTTTTTAAACACAACATCCTAGGAAAACATCCCTATTAATATGATTGTATACAGCAAACAGTACTCATTCTTGCACAATACAGATGTCCAGGCAGCCTTTTGATTATAAACCTATTAGGAAGCTGGATTCTTCCACAGAAATTGACATACAGATAACATTACTGCAATAAATATTACCTCATTTCAAGTTTTTTCTGGAACATTAACACCCTTTATCTCACTGGCAATTCAGTATAAGTAATATCAAGCAAGAAATATCAAGCTGGAAGGAAAATTGAATACAGTATGAAATATTCTCTTGATATCTTCTACATTAATTGAAATGTTCCATATTCACATATGATGAGTGCAGAAATTGCTTTTTAATAAGAAATTACATGCAAATAAGCTTCTCATTTTCTTTATTAAGTGCAAGTATTTTCAACTGAATGAACTCTTGAATATCTATTTTTACAGAATGGGTATGTCAGCTTTTAACTGTCATTTTGGACATGTGTTTCAGTTGACTCAATTTAGTACTGCTAGTCCAACTACTGTTTTTCCTCAGATGGTACCACAACTCCTTCTCCTCCCCACTAATGTCCTGTTGTACAACTATCTCCTGAAGTCCTCCCTGACCAGTCTCCCGTAACTAGCCAGGTTCAACAGCTATTTCCAATAGTACTGACTGGTTAGCCAATAAACTGAGCTTAGGCTGCTTTTTCCCTTTGAGGCTGTCAGATATGAGTCTTTTGGAAGTGACAAAACAACTTTAGACTACGATCACTGTCAGATGCACTTCAAATTATCATGGGGGGGTCAAAAGTCTTTTGGTAGGGGGGCAGGACAGGAGGAGGGAGAGGAGGACCCCAGATGTTTATGGAAGTATTTCTCATACAGACTTTTCACAGGCTAAATAAATACATGTGAGGTCAGTGACTCCTTAGCATTAATGAACTACTGTGGTCCATAGTCAAAACCCCTGCAATAGCTTCTGCGTTTCTTTATTGGACTACCTCAACTGTTAATACACCAACAAGCCCATCTCAGTATAAAGTTATACTAAAAGCCACAGAATGGCTGCTATCTTTTCAAGTTGTAACATATGTGATGTTCTTCTTGCAAAGCAACAACAACCATCACTTTCTTACACCAAAGATTCAGTATTGTGCACAAACTCAGGATACATACTGATCTCAGCAACTTCCGCCACAAAGTAACATGTTTGCAAGTTAAAATACAGCACTTCTGAGAAGATTTTTAACAGTTTAAATTTAAACTCCTCTTAAATGCTCCTTACACAAGACAAATATAATTGCCTCATTGAATGAGAAAGTTTTGGGTTTAAAATAAGCCATTTTTATGCATTTGTCATAACCTGAATACTTTCTCTACAGCTCTTGTTCTTAAGAACATTATTGCTTACTGTATCGAGTTTCATCAAGTTTTAGTTCACTTATTTCAACTCTCCCACCTCTACAGGTCAATAATGCATTTTAGTTTCAATTATTTTACATAGGAAACTGAATTTTATCTCAGCCAGCAATGAAGTCGAGAAATTCACATTCGCATGTATCAACATAGAACCAAATCCTGTGAAAAATAAAAGGGTAGAAACAGTGATATAAATGCAAGATAGCTAGTACTTGTGCAAGATGTCTAAAACCCCCAAGTGATTTTTTTTCACATAGAAGATATGCAATTGGCTTTACACTAAGATGATGTCTCTTTCTGCACTTACCTGCATTGTACATATTGTTGAGCTGTCCTGCAGGCTTGGAGCTCTGTGAAACAGAGGATACATATGTCCGAGGCTGAGCATTGTTTCCATAGCCTCCATTTTGTTCCAGGAGCTGTGGCAATTAAAACTCACTATGAATATTTTCTTGCCAATTTAGCCAACCTGTTATGCTTTGTAAATTACTTTTACTTGGTGAGAACAAGCAAGCTGAACCTCAGGAGAAAACCAGGAGGTTAAGATACACTAATTGATTCACTTGCAGTATTGTGCAATTAAGCATCAAACAGAAGATAACTAAACGGGTTTCAAGTTAGTGTAGGCAGACCCTTCATATACTAGATTTTTTCTGTGCAAGTTAATTACAATTAAATGCAGCATGTCAGAGTACTTGCATACTAAAGAATGACCCAAGACCATGAAAAGTTTTTCAACAAGCAGTAAGAACTACAATTAGTTTCCTTTAATGTCATGCAAGCTCTGTGCTTTGAAAGGTGTATTTCTGAAGATCCTACAATTGATACAGATCAATTCAATTGAATTTCCAAACAAGTTAGTGTGACTAAGGAACAGAGGACCTGCTCTGACATCTGTTACTAAACTCACACTCACTGGATAAAGAGTGGAGAGAGAGGAGACCTAATCAATAATACTCCTTGAGACGTCTTTACCTCTGTGATGGGGGATTTCGGATTCACATTCCTAGCTGCTGCAATCTCCTGCAGTTGATTCACAAGTTCAGTGATTGACAATCTCTCTTCTGGGTTCACCCTCAAGGTAGAGCCTAAAAAAAGGAAATTCAGACAATGTAACAGATACCCATCACAGCTTTTCTCCCAGTAGAGATGAATAATTTCTTCAGTGCATTCCAATGCAATAATCAAACACATGAACGGAGAGAAGCCACTGCTAAATCCACATCCAATTATCATTGTCATAACAGGCATCCACAAAAAACACCATTGAGGGTTAAGAATATTTCAAAGAATATACTTTAGGATCAGTTAATGAATAACCTCAGAAGTAACTTTATATCTAATACTGTTGGAGACACATTTCTGGTACTGTTAAAGTTTCCAGAAATCTATTTGAAGTTTAAAGAAAATAGAATGTCTAAAGCAAATTCAAAGAAACCAAATCAAAACACTAGTTGTTCCTATGGACTAATTCAGATCCTAAGCAAGACAGACAACAGCACTAAAACCCAAGTTTCATTTAAAATTTCCAAGTTTTTTTGATGATGGATTAAAATTTTTAATGAAACAAGAAGGTGTTGCAGTTAACCTTTTTCAACATCACATGTAAATAACATTTAACTATCGGTAACACAACAGTGTCAATAAGAAGATGTATCCATAAAGACACCAAATTAAGAAACATCGTAAACTTACGAATGAGATCATGAAACACAGAATAGCGGGTGTCATTTTGTGGGATGACATATTTTCCATTAACTATGCGAAGCTTAGCTCCATCTTCAAATGGATGTTGTCTAAAGCACAGCAAGTACAGGATACAGCCCAGAGCCTAAGTAGAGATAAAGGGAGAAACATTTCATAGAATCATTTAGGCTGGAAAAGACCCTTAAGATCACAGAGTCCAACCATTAACCGAATACTGCCAAGTCCACCACTAAACCATATCCCTAAGCACCACATCTACGTGCTTTTTAAATACCTCCAGGGATGGTGACTCAACCACTTCCCTGGGCAGCCTGTTTCAGTGCTTGACAACCCTTTTGGTGAAGAAACTTTGCCTAATATGCAGTCTAAACCTCTCCTGGTGCAACTTGAGACCACTTCCTCTCGTCCTATCACTTGTTACTTGGGAGAAGAGACCAACACCCACCTGGCTACAACCTCCTTTCAGGCAGCTGTAGAGAGTGATAAGGTCTCCCCAAAGCCACAGTCAAAGGGAGCTCTGCGTCCTTTTTCACTGGGTACCCTGGGCCTGAGATCCTGGCACTAGCCCTAGTGGTGTAGCAGTCATGCCAGTGGGCAGAATGCTGGTGGTGGCCAACATTGTCAGCCCAAGATGGGCATCTCCTGGCCATCAGGGAGGCATGGAATGGACAGCCTTGGTGTGAGGCTGGGAGAGCCTCAGGCAGGGAGGCAGGGGCTGCTCATGGCAATAGAGGGTGACTGCTTCACTTCGTGGTTCTCCTGTCTTGACAACTGCAGCCCCAGACAGGGACATGAGCAGATCATGGCACACTTCCTCCTAGGCCACTCAAAGGAGTGTTGCAATTTTATACAAGGATATTGACCCAAGGATACAGAAACACCTTATCCTATACACCTTCTCTCATACCCTGTGATAGATAGTATCATGGTCCTGCTGGAAGGTCCCCACAGCTGTGGACAAAAGGAGCTCTGCAGCACACACCTTCTTTGTGTGAAACTTACAGAATGAGAAAAGTTTATAAATACAAAGTTTCTGATTCATGAACCCATTTGGTGGTAGTTCTTTTTTGTGCTGTCTTTAATTGGGCAATATTTAAAGCAGAATTTTAGACTATGAAATTTATTAAGTTGCCTAATACTGCTTGCAAATCACAGGTATCAATCATCAGCTGCTGACTCATGCAACTCTATATATATTCCAAGTGCTTTAGAAATTAGCTTCACACTCTTTTAGAAATAGTCTTGAGGACAGAACACTTAGTGAAACATTCACTTGTTTAGCATATCAATTAGAGAGCTCCAAGCAGCAATACTGCTACTAAATAGGTTTCTGGGGTTTGTTTACCTTTCATAGAAGTTTTCAGGTTCAGGGATTCTCCTATTCCTGTCTTTTTAAAAATCATTACAATAAATCCATTTTATAAATTTTACAGTATAAAAAATGAGTAGTCTTGCAACACAGAACATGTTCAAGAAAAGGATTTTTCTTACAAAAAGGCTGAGAAGTTTTATTTCATATCTTCATTTCTGAATAGTCCAGGTGTTATGGATTAGCTAGAATAATTTCATCTGTTACTTAATTAAATGTAAGTTGATATACATATTTTCATATAAGTTAACATATAACTGGCAAAGTTATGCCAGTTCCATCTGGCCAATAAAAGTCTGGTAATACAGCAACTAAAACCTCCAAGAAAGTGTTTGCACAACAGACTGGAAGATTCCTCCTCAAAGTTTCTTCTGAACTCCAGCTTAGTTGCTTGAGCATATGGGCTTTTATAGCCCCCACAAATAAAACAAGCCAATGAAGACATCAGCTAAAAAATCTGCTCACTGCTTCTGGCCCTCTGTGTGCACTGTTTCCAACTGTCCTTGGTTGTTAATTTATCCCAGTTTCAAAGATTTGAATGTTGTTAAATGTTAGAGATTTAGTTACTCCAAAACACTGAGTCTCTCAGTTTAAGGCCAGAAATAAACTGCATATTAATTATGTATTATTGTACAGCAAGTACATTTTTGTTAGTCTGTTGACTAAAAGCTCTGTGATGTACGCACTGAAGCATCATATAGTCCACATTAATTAATCCAGCAGAGGTATACAGAAAATACCACCTACTCTGCCACAGAAATGCCTGTTCACAAAGAAGTAAGGCAGATCATGATTTAGTTGGAGGAACGAAACTACTCCCTGCATAGTCCGAGACACCAAGCACATCAGAAGACAGTATCCACCGCCAAAGGCAATCAGCTGAACGCACAGGAAGTGAAGAGACCACTCAGATTTGAACTCTGCTTTGCTAAAGAATGTTTTTCATTGCCTCTGCTTTATCTGTAACTTAGGATTGTAATAGTGATATATTCTGAATATTTTAAACACCGATTGTGATTCAATTTGGCTAAAAGGCTATTCCAGTTGCAGGAAGGCAATTCCTCAAAGCCAACACCATCCACATAGCCTCAGCATGGATACACGTAACAGAAGAGCCCATTTCCCTGAGATGTTGCCCCACAGCTGCAGACAGTCCCTCTACAGAAGCTGCCTGGGTCAGTTTGAGCGCTCACATGCCAGCAGGTGAAAGAGTAGCATGACAAAGTGACCAAAAATAACTATGAACAACTTTTTGACCAGTTGCCGTGCCTTTACCAGCAGCTAATTTAACTTTTCCTTAAGGCAACAGTGAGGGTTTGGGGAGTTGTGGTAGGGGAGTGTTTGGGGCAGGATTGTTTGAAATAAATCAAAATACTGTTATTTTTTCACTGACCAGCTTCAGGGAATAAGCAGCATATTTAAAACAATGTGAAGTTTTACAGTATAGCTGCAGGATGACACACAGGTATTACACCAAAGTACTTTCTGACTAGAATTAAACTACATGAAATCTAAAAAGATCATTCAGCTCCCACAGAATTAAAGATGTGCAAGACTCTCGCACTGACTAGAAACATTTTTTACCAGATACTGGTAAGGGGAAATCTAACTTTGAAATTTTGTTCCTTAAACATATTCCAAAGCTCACTCTTTCGCTTTTTCACACATTTATAAGAGGGGAAGTGTATGAAGGGCCTTCCAAGCCAAAAGATAATTTCAATTGAGAAAAATCTTTAAGACAAGGTAAAGCCTATTATTTCAGTGCAATTCACCTGAATTTCAGTTCAGGAAATCACATTAATTTGGAAAACAGGAACTAAAGGTATTTGAGTTTAGCGTTCATTTTCTGAAGATCTCTAGAACTAGGTAGGAAATGTACAGAAAGCATTCCTATTTTGGAATCTATGTGGTTGATAACTAATGTTTTATCTATGCTGCTGTTTTAAGTAAGACATTTCTAGCTCCTTTACACTTTTAAACTCATACAGTGGCAAGCACACAGACCACAAGCACCCTGCCCACCTTCTTAGGAAAACCGCTTTGTTTATCCTAACCACAAACTACAAGATCAGTTATGCTTCCTGAGACAGTGCCATATTCTACTGCCAAATACTTTGTTTGTTTCACTGAACCCAGAGTGTAAAGGAAAAAACACAGAACAACATGTTCCAATGAAGGCATAGTAAATGGAACAGATCTTCCAAAGACACAGCAGGAGACAACTACCATGTTAATACTAACAGATACAGAATTATTCTAAACAAAAAATAAATTGTAAATGCTCTTTTGACTGAGGCTTTTGTTAAATGCGTTTCTAGCTTTGTATTTAACTGGATGTAATCTTGGCTCAGGCTGCCAGTATTTAACTCCTGTGAAGTAACCAGATAGTCAAAAACTGTATTTTTCCTGGTATTTCTCACATGCCATAAGAAAATCGCCAACAGCTGCAGAAGCTGAATAAAAGCTTCCACAATATCTTGTACTTAATTTAGGAAACCGAATGTTCTGTGATTACAAATAAAAACTTTTAAAGCACCAGTATTACATTTTCTCCAATTTTCTTTTGACATAGTGCCAATACAGATAACAGCTGAACAGCTTGACACCTGCCACTGTAAAAAACATACAATAAACTAAGTCCCTAAGCACAATGTCACTGGACTGTATCCCAGTACTGCAAAAGGTAAAACTGAGGATTTAATATTTACCTTTAATTCTGGCTGCAGATTTTTTAGTGAATGTTAACAGTTTACCATCCTTTTTACAAGAAGCATGAATGGTGTCTAGATCATTCTCATCTTTGCTGTCAGCATTTTATCTAGATGCAATACCTAGATGTACCCATTCTGAATTCAGCAATAGGCTGTCCCAGGATTACATGCATGGCGAAGCATGAAAGGCAAGACTTTGCATCTAAGGACTGTAAGTGTTCTGGCTCTATGGTAGTAAACTCCAACTAGGCAACAGTTCTACTGAATGACAAAGTTCAGCGTTGCCTCTCAGTGGAAGCCAAACTACATCTGGGAGAAAACCTCAAATACTACATTTCATTCTTTTAACATTTAGATACACAGTTCATCCTATTTAAGTTTATTCTGACATAAGACTATCCTGTGATCATTTTTGGTGCTTTTATTTATTTAATCAACTAATTAACATGAAGACTGCAAAATCAATTTCACTATGACATAGGCAGCTCTGATACAGCAAGAGAAAAATTTCTTACCCAAATGTCCTGTTTTTCACCAATTGGAAAATTTGAATACAAGTCTACCATTTCTGGTGTCCTGTACATTGGTGTTGTATTCCTTGTGATCTGCAAAAGACAGAATTTCTTGAAACAGAACTTGAATAATAAGCTCTAACAGCTTTCAACCAAGGAAATGTCTCTCCACAAAGAACAGATAGCATTCTCACTTTGAAAATTAATTTCAGAAATACTTGTCAAGGTAGAAGCCATCAATTGAATCCTGCAATAGTCACAACAGCTTTGATATAAGGCCGGATAAAGACAGTAGTACTCAAATAACATTGTAATATTCAAGAGTCCTTCCAAACTGCAAAACACGTAAAGTAAAATGACTGTTTTACATAAGGCAAAGACAGATATGGGCATAAATACAGAAAATCAACAGTAAACCAAGAAATGAATTCATGCTCGAGTATGTATTTCTCACTTCCTCATGACACTTAATGACAGTGCAGACACATCCCAAGAGTTATGCTCACAAAGATCCCTGAAGAGACCTTTTCTACCGTCTTTTTGCATAGCCTATACAACACAGTGGTACAACATCATCTTTTCTTCTCCAAAAATCAATGGATTGCTCTCCAAGGATGCTGGACTCCAAAACAGGAGGCATTTACAGAGATTCATGATATCAGAAGTTGCACAAATGAACTTTAAGTGTCATTATTTCTCCATGCTTAAAAGTCCAAGTCCAGCTAATATACTACATTAGATTCACCAGCATTACCCTCAACTCTAAATTAAAAACAAATGCACTTTGCAAAAAACACACTGCATGCTTAAGACTGTCACTGAGGTCCCAGAGGCACTGCAATACTGCCTATTTAAATTCTGCTGAGCAGACTTGCTGTTTCTTATATATCATTGAACTGAGAAAAAACAGTTGAGAAGGTGGGAATCACTTTGGCATAACCAGTTTTTCACTTCCTGTTCAGAGTACAATTAGAAGAAGCTCTAGTAATCACTTCTATTTTCACATCAGATTGCAGAATGGAGACTGCTCAAGTTGAAGCAGTGTTTATACATACAGTTACAGAACACAAGCTATGATTATAACTGCAGACAGTGTCTGAACTCTGGCAACACAAATATAAAACACCAAAGCTTTACAAACATCTCTACAACTGAAACAATCTTCAGTTGTCTTAGAAGTCCCACAAATCAATGTTGGATTAGTAGTAACAGTTCAAATGAATCTACTGTTGATATTGAGATTAATCACATTAAAATACTCTCACCTCTTCTTCAACCAGTGCTCTCTTCTGTGCAGACCAGTTGTAGTCAGGATAGTAAGCTATAGTTGTAGCACTACCAAAGTCACAAAGTTTAATCGTCCCCTGGTTACTAATAAGCAAGTTTTCGACCTTCAAAAAAAAGAGGCAGAATAATAAACACATCTTTTTTTCTGTACACTAACACACATGCTTTTAAACATCAACCCACTTGTGCATATATATAAAAAATACTCACTATAGCCCAGAATGTTGTTTACAGGAGCACAAAGATTTCAGACAGTACTGTAGACGTATATGGTAGGAATACAGCAAATTTTTAAAAGGAAGAACCAAAACCACTATAAGCAAGAAACACTCAAGTGAGCAGGAAATAAACCCCAGGAAAGGAGCACTAAGGAAATTATTTTAAGAGGACAGTTTTTCAGAGGACCACTTGCAGAAGTAATATCTTGGAATCCAAATGTTTACATACATAAAACTGAACACTGAGCTTAATTGCAGTGAAGTGGAGGTTACAACTGCCACAGACACAAACCAGGAAGGTACTCGTAGAGAAACAGGCTGCTGGGCGACACGCAGAAAGAGGCAGCCATGACCCTGTGCAGACACAGAAACCAGCTATTTGAGGACCCTGTGCTCCCTGAATAGTTCATCATCATCCCTCCCTCTTCTACTTCACAAAATCCAACCTTCCTGAATTGCTAAATGAAATGGGAATGAAACTTAAGGGTATTGGGCAGACGTATTGTGGAGTCATAACCACAAGAGGGCTGAAAACGAAAATTTGTATCTCTGTATGAAGTCAGGAAAAGGTGTAAAAGTTGAGGCATATTAGTAACATGACAATGACACACTTCAGGTAACTAGGCTTGTCTTCCCTTTCCCTTCAAAACCACATCATCTCTGGACTTCCTTCCATAAAACCTCAGTTTTCAGAACATCCTACCAGCCTCCCTTACACATGCCCCTTCCAACTTCTTCTACCATAAAATTAATTTTGACTACCCTGCATGAAGACACACACTCTTATGCTGGTTTCAGCAGGGATAGAATTAATTTTATTCCTAGCAGCTGGCATAGTGCTGTGTTTTGGATTTAGGATGAGAATAATGTTGATAACACACTCGTGTTTTTAGTTGTTGCCAACCAGTCAAGGACTTCTCAACTTCTCACACTACCCTGCCAACAAAAAGGCAGAAGGTGCACAAGAAGCTAAGAGGGGACACAGCCAGGACAGCTCACCCAAACTGGCCAAAGGGATATTCCATACCATATGGCATTATGCTCCATGTAAAACTGGGGGTTGGGCATCGACTTCAGGTGGTGAGAAATTGTGCTGTTCATCACTTGTTTTATATATTCTTTTATTATCATTATCTTCCTTTTCTGCTCTATCAACAGTCTTTACCTCAAACCACAAGTTGTACTTTTTTCTTTCTTTTTCAGTTCCACAGGAGGGGAGGAAAGGTCAGGCAGCAAGCGAACAGCTGCATGGTTTTTTCACTGCCAGCCAGGTTAAACCACAACAGCTCTGTTAATGACGTGGTTAGAGCATCAATCTCAATGAGCAGACTGAATTCCTTTCTCTGTTGGATAACCTTTGCTTTTCTCCATGTACTACAGTGGTGGGCATTCAACATCAAATTAAATTTATACACTAAAAATTGTCACAGTAAGACCAGAGATCAAGCTTCTGTGAACATATTCATTTTTGTGCTTTGGTAAAGGTTGCTAATAAGGTAAAACATTACAGCTGATTACTCGTATTTTAACAGGCTCTATGACCTGTGTTATGCAAAGTAGCTGTGCACTGCATGGCAAATCCGGATCAAATTCAGATAATTAAAATATCCAAGAAGCACTGATATTTTAACAATTTGCCCTCTAGCTTAGTGTTTTTACAACTCTGTAATTAGCTGGGTTCCTACAGTGCTGTACACACATACTGTAAGTGCGAACTTCACTCAAAGAGGTTCAGGAATAAAGAATACACTACGCTGAAAAGAGAAGGAAGCCACAGGAGGACAGAAACAGCCACCACTACGAAGGTGAACTTGTTTTTAAGCTGCACTGTAGAAGTTAATGAATCCTTACATTTTTAGCCAAAATAATTGAGAAAAATGTTGGGACTCCACCCCACTACACCCCTCCCCAAAAGCTACACTAGCATTCGAGATTGGCTCAAAACTTTGACCTACAGTTCTTTATGCTGCTGACCTAAGTTCAGTCTTCTGGAAAGCTTAACACAGTTAAGTGTTCCCTGTTGGGCTCCTGACTGTAGTAAGGTCTCTGCCTATTGTAGCACAACTATCATCTAATCTTGCTTTGTAGCCCCTGTAACATGAAGCCAACAGGAAACCAAATTCCTGCCTTTTTCCATATTTTCTCTCGGGAACTTACATTACTTGATAAAAAAACAGACCTTGAATGACAGCATTAGCTCAACTTCTATGGAGCTGGGAACATAAGAAATTGTATATTTATTTGTAAATATGTTTTTTACCCCTTTTTCAGAGAAGAGATGCACCTTTTCTATAAGCTTTTCTAGGGGCTGGTGTATAGAAATTTCTGTGAAGAATAAGAGATTTTATTCTGAAAATAATACCAAGAAAGTTCTACCCACCTTGCTTAAAATTTATTTGACATGATCTAGAAGCCCGCCCAATGGTACTAAGAAAAAAAACCAGGAGTGCTCATCACAACTATTTTTATATTAAGGGGCTATACTAGTGGCTAACATCAAAGCTTTGAACAAGTGTTGAAAACACTTAGCACACTTTTAAAGTCTTCCTTTCCCCAAAGTAATCAAGTACATAGAGGAATAAATTTTCCTTTTTTTTATATTCAGCTGATACCACATCAAGCAGGAAACAGACATATGCATGAAATTCAGATACTGTTTCAGGAATAAGAATCTTGTCTTATCTTGTTTATGTTTATGAAGACCACCTCCTTCCACTAAGTTCAAATGTATTTGTAGTACAGCAGAATCTCACTGATTATTAAGGCTCCTTTGTCTAAGGTATAGCACAATGTAAAGCTGAACCTCTGCCTTCAAAACACAAAATTCAAACACAGGTGAAGTCCTTTCAAATCTTCAAACTTTCTAAGACACTTTCTACACCATAACCCTATAGCATCTTGGTAATGGTGAACAGAATGAAAAATTAAGAAGCAGAATCTATCATGAATTATGCCTAGCAAATTTTAAAATTCAACTTAAAAACAAGCCTTAAAATGCAATGCAAGTTGTTAGTTCTAAAACAGTTTACTACACATTGTCAAAGGCTACGTAACCTTTCACAGGGAATCCAACATTACCTTCTCTTCTCCTTCAAAGCTTTACCTCGTTTATGTAGAAAACCTGCTCACCCCAAAATGGCAATGCCAAGTCATAACCAGTTATTTTATCAAAAGCAAACTACTTAAAGACTAACTTCATCAGCAAACCATGATAAACTATTCTGTCAGCTTGTTCAGATAGAGAACAAGTAGTACTAACACCACAAGCACAAGGAAAAGACATTGTTTGAAGAGATGCAAGTATTTCAGCGATAACCTTCACTGACATCCAGCAGCCTTGGCAAGGCAATACACGTAAGCACTGTGCTTAAGAGTGTCCACTACATTTGATCAACACCCTTAACACTGATTCAGCCTGAAAGGCTCCTTTGCAGTTTAAAAATTCAGCCTTTAAACATTGTAACACACCTTTAAATCTCTATGGATAATAGGAGGCTTCTGCTTATGCATATGTTGCACTGCTCTGCAGGTCTGATAAAAAATCTTCAAAACTGTGTCACAGGAGACAGGTCCTTTGGATTCTATTTTCTTTAAGAATTCCACTAGCTGTCCTGCAGGAAATCAGAGAAATTCACATCAGCACACACAAACCACAACAAATTCTGAAAGCCTGGCATGAATGGACAAACATTTTTCTCATCAAGGAAGATTTACAGTCTTGAGTGGTAACATTAGATGGATATTCTGAAAATGGCAAATCTACACTGACCGCAGTGCCAAAGGAAATGGTGCTCTAAGGAACTATTCCTTCTCTTCCTTCCTCTGACTAGTCTCAAACATCAAGAATTTAATTATTATCCCATATTTAAGATGAGGTTGAACTACAGTCTCAAAGAACATGATCCTTATCCTATAAAAGATGAGGTCCACTGAACTATGCTATCTTTAAGAGGCTTTCAAAGCTTCTAAGCTGTGAAGCAACCTGTGCAAAACAGCTATCAGAAGCAAAATGCATTGCTGGGGGAAAAAATGTTTACCTTTACACAGCTCTGTAAGCAGAAGAAACTCTCCCTGTCCTGTGTCTGATTCTTCTTTTCCTATAGATGCAGCAGAACAGAACTGGACAATGTTGGGATGACCTGAAAGTTTTTTCTGGAGATAACATGTTCAAGGAAGACAACTGCTATGTTTACTGATACCATTGTATACAGCAGTTCACAGACATCTAATTTGAAATGTTAGCTTAAAACCACAGAAAGCACTACAGCTGCAATTAAAATACTAAAAATAACAGGGAAATCCAGGCCTTGCTTGAAAAAAGAGACTTTAAGGGGAGCCACTGAAGGTAGTAATAAAAAGCCAAAATAAAACATTAAGAAATCCTTCTCGTTAAGGCTCTGAGGAAACTGGACTTCATAACAGGCCTGCCTACTTCTTTTTGACTTTTGACAATGACTGCAAGGCATTAGCACAAGTACCAGACAGACCTTTTAATTACCAGCTGTTTCTCTAGTTAGCTGATCAAGAAAGGGCTGTTGTATCAACACCTGTCTTTCCAAAGGAAGTATTAAGTATGTTATGTTTTAATTTACTTTAAATAAAATTCAAAGCAAATAAAAGCTCTAAAAGACTGAGGAACTTATCCTCCCATCATTACTAATAATTCTTCATATTAAATGCTTTGTCAGGTTTCACTTCCAGTTCAAAAATTCAAGGTATAATTTTTGAACTATGTAAAGGGGAATAAAATGTAAGTAATCTCAACTCCTGCCAGTGGAAGTTACATTGCATTATGCCTGTTAGTGTTGTGCCTGATGTGCATCACCTTGGTCATATACTGAGACATGCCTAGTGTTGTGCCTGACGTACATCACCTTGGTCATATACTGAGACATGCCTACGAGACAAACACACACTATTTACAAGATGCATTCATCAAGTCTAAAAAGAAAAAAGCAAAGACATTGTAAGTACAAAGCTATTAAAAAGGGCAAGTTGGATCCATCACCTTAGAATGAATACAAAGTACTATTTTATATCTTATGTATCTCTTCACATACTTTTACTCAGACCTGCAGTAATTAATTTCATTTTACAGTTACATCTTGGAAAGTCAGCATGAGTTAACCCTTGTTCATGTTGTGCATGTGTTATAATGAGCCTGAGCTGTGAAAAAAATCCAAAGAACATTCAGTTCTTTACTTGTGGCAAGATGTAGTCAGATTAGCTAGAAAAATGTGTAGTGCTATGGTAGTCCCTTCTTTGCAAGGGTACTTCTAGTGAATTATGTTTAGTGTAAGATTTTGTCAAACATTTCAGTAATCATAAAAAGAAATATTTGAGCAGCTTAAATTAAGATCAACAGTTTTGCCTGGTAACTCAAAATGAAGCTGAATACTCAGAGCGGTAAACAAAACAGCATACCACAGCTACTCACTGACTCTTGAAACAAACTATGGTTCTTAGAGCAGATGCTGGGGAACAAATATTGAGTTTACTAAAGTCAAGGATTGAAAACACTGATATTACATCATATCACACTATCTAACATCACTGAAGATGAAAAGGACAGCAACAACACTGAAAAACATCTGCTTCTTGTTTCTGATGCATGTATTCTACTGAAATTCATTAATATTAAATATTACTTTTCAAAGCCAGACACATCTAAGGCAGAAATTAAGAAACATTGAGAGTAAAAGCAAAGTTTTGAGTAGTCAAAAAGGCAATGGTCTAGTGCAAGTGAGGGAACTCTAAAGATCTAAGTATCATCTGAATAGTCAAAAGGTCTCTTGACGATAGTCACAGGACTGCAAGAAAGCTCAAATAAGAATTTCAATTCTTGCTAGACAAAGCATATGACAAAGTCTATACTAGCTAAAAAGGTTATCTGCACACATTAAATTCCTGCAATTTTTGAAAAACTGAACATGCTGGATGTTGGTGCCAGATTTATGACAAATCAGGAACCCAGACCTTCCTCAGAATGTCAGTTCTCTTAAGCAGTGTATGGCATGGAAAGGACTGAATCTGTAGAGCAGTCCTCTCAGAAATGTTTGATATCAGGCAATTAAATCAAAACATTAAAATATGTTCCAGAAAAGGATACCATAAAACAAACTTCCTGAATGATGGCTTTGTTCTTTTCTTCTTCATTAGATAACAATCGCTGTCAGAAAATAGAGTAATTACAACAGTTATTAAAACTTAGAGAAAACCAGTGCACAGTTGTTCCCCCCCACACACCCCCCCACACCCCCCCCCCGCAGAACACAAAGGATAAGCAACAGTCAAAAACATAAGGAACTGTGATGGGATACAAAGCAGGCTTATTGTACATTTGGACATACTACCATAAATATAGCATCCAGTTTTACAGCTACCTGTACCATTCATGTTTAGTGATAACTGAACAGTTGTAAACTTTGACACTTGTAAAGTAACTGCTCTGACAGTCTTCTGTTGTATAACACACTAAAGTCTCCTGGCTACACCACTGTGTACTGACAAGTAAAGATTCATCTTCTGCCTCCAATCTTTAGGAACAACCTTCAACCCACTCCAACGAAAACTTCTCCAAATTATGTAGTTCAACTTTTTCAATGGTACCTGAGTAATCAACAGCAAAATCAAGCATTACTATTACTTGGATTTGGAGTCAAGATTTGACTACAATCAGAGCATTTGCTACAAAAGTAGAGTAACGGTTCACCTTTTATTTTTAAATGGGGCTACTTCTAGATGACATTTTGAACGTATACTATATGGATTTGGTCAGATGTTTTGTTACTGTAGGAAGTGGTATGAAAAGGGAAAAAACAGACCAAGTAATTACTGGTGATGTAACACCATCTTACCTCTCCCACCTCTCATGCTACTACCCTTTTCACTTTCTCTCCATGATAGATGTCTTCATACTGAGACAGCCACAGAACACACCTACTCCAAAAACGAAGCCATTTTGTGATGAACACAAGTGGCATGACTTCTTTTTTTGCAGCAAAATATGACAAAGTAAATCACTTTATTGTCCTTTCCATAATACTTCAGTTTTTCAGCTGTTACATGAGTATAATAAGCCTTCAGAAAACAAGAGGGTCTCTGAAAAGTGCTAGGCTGAATGTTCAATCAATGAGTCAAAGTGTGAAGTATTATTTTTAATGTTGATGAAACTTAACTCTGGAAGTACAAAGGTAGGCTAACCAGTAGCCTACATCTGCTTCTGAGGAGTGAAAAATACTCCTGTACCCCACTTTAGGTAACAAGGAAAGATTCCTTTTACCCATGCAGCAAAATGCTTGGGGAAAGATCATTAATTTCTAGACCAAATGAAGACAAACAGCAGTACTACCTAATACAGCAACTCCCATTTTTGACAGGAACAGGAATAATTGTTTTAAATACAGGTAGAGTATGCTACGAACACCACTATCCTTGTGGATTTTTCCAAAAGACTTGTTCAGTGGCACACATCAAGAATTAACTGTCACGCTAAAGCAGCAAGCAAAAAGACAGACCTTGTAAAGGTCTTTATACCTTTAAAGCATAATCTTTCCCACTTCCAAGATCTTGAGCTTCATAGACAAAAGCAAAACCACCTAAAAGAACAAGGAACACTAAGTCAGTTTTAACTTCAACATTCGGTTAAATCATTCTTTTTAGTCTAACAGAGCTAATGCATGAATTTAGATGCTTTTCTGAATGTAAGAAGTATTATATTTTCAGTGGCTTGCCGAGAGTACGAGTAACCTCCATACGAGAGCTAAAATATTCTCTTCCTTTCTTTTACACATGCCAGAACAACACTGACTGTTACTTTCCTCCATTTTGTCAGTCTGCATATACAAATTTCTTATGAAGCTTTTTTAATGCAGGTCCTTATGAAATCAAGATTCAGTACAGTCAGTATTGCCTAAAGATTTTCATTAAAAACTACTTCTTGGTTTTACACTGTTAGGCTTCCTATAAAAACAGCAATAATCAAGGGAAATAAAATGTTAAATACACACCTCCTCATACTTTTAGGATAATTGCCATGCTTCAGGCTTCATATTAAAAGCAGAAAGCATTTTCAAGCACTGAAGCACACACTTCCCATAAGGGTGATGCTGTTACTAAACTGTAATTTGTCATTCCAAACACTATTTTTCTTCCAACTCCTTTTGTCAGAATATCTATTTCAAACGCTACCAATTTGCTCAAGAACAGCATGCAAATTTCTGTAAAGTAAAAAAAGACTGAGAAAAAGTTATGAGTCTGCTAATTTTCCTCAATTGCTAATTATGTTAATTTAACTGTATCAAAATAACATATTTGTACAGTTCTACTCAATTTAAAGATCCTGGTATCACTTCTATTTCTTATGGGAATGTCATCCTCATAGTTATACCAACAGTGTGGTTGCATATATGCGCTCTGTCTGTTGCAGAATGTCTATAGTAGATTAACGGCCAAAGTGACAAACTTCAATGATTTACCTTTCTATTCCTTTAATTTAAATTCTATTTCCATTGAACTACACAGCAATGTTCTCTAGCAATAATTTGGAGAATAAGCACAGAAGATGTCAGTGAACTACAAAATTTTACTAATCAAAAAGGCTGAGACAATAGATGAACTTAAGAATGAACCAGCTACAGACAAGAAACAAGTCACTAACAAAGATGCAGGATCCAAATCAGTCCCATTAGAACCCAATACCTTCTCTGTGGATAAGGAATATTAACATGAGGCTCAAGCGAACACAGTATTTGCTTTCTGCAATTCAATCCAATACAAGGCTTTTCAAGAAGTGCTCTCAAAAGTTTTACATGGCAATTGACCATCACAGTGTTCAAAGCTCCTGAATGGTACTGCCCACACATCTTGTTACTTTGGCAGTAGCATCCACAACATGAAACAAATGAATGACAGGCTCCTGGATATTGTCTTTGCTTTTGCTATCAAAATGGTAATTATACACAACACCAGCAAAACCAAGATCCCAGCTGCAGGGAGAACAAGCAAAAGAGTAACTAGCACACCACAGAAGAGGTGAAGTATTGATGAGAACACTGACAATGACAGACAGCGAGGGCTGCACTTCAGTCCCACCATACATTACTTATGCATGCATTGTGCTTAGCCATTTACCTTGATTAATTCTGTAAAATGAGGTATGGTAATTCCCACAAAAGGAAGTTCCCATAGCTCTTCTAAAACCCCCAGTGCAACTATTCTGATCAGCAATTACAATCAGCATTTTGGGCACTGATGGGACAGAGGCTAGAGACAGAAGGAAGTCCACACTTAACACCACCCTATAGTATTACCTAAAGACACTTTGCTCCTTTGCAAATGAGCACATAAGCAGGGAAAACATGGGTCTGGGCAGTGCTGATCAGTTATGACTACTGTTTATAGATTCCATAGAGCTAGTGAAACAAGCAAAATTATATGTGAGTCATCCTTCCACTGAAGCTAGGTTCTGGGAAACGATGGGTTTTGACTGCTTTTCCCAACCAGTTCCCTATTCATATCCAGAGGTGTGCCCCAGGTTTCAGAGCCCACTGTCCCAGCGAGTTGCAAGCCCCTACACTGTCATCAGCCACTGCCTCTGTCTTTGTCCTACACAGATCCCACAGACCTTCTACACAGTGCAAGTACCACTGGCCCTACAGAAGAAAGTCTTTACATTCATGTTGATAAACATTTTTTATTTTAATCTAACAACCCTGCAAGCTGCATCTAGAAAATACATGCTTTGGTGTACAAAATTAGGGGCTTCAGGTCAGCACAAATTTCCAGTACACAAAATTACTGCACAGTTAGTTTTCCGGAAGGCACTCGAGATCAAAGTGGTGACAGAGGCACCCCAGATTACAGAACAGTTACTCTGCAAGCTCAGCTACGTACACTGCCAAAGATTCTACCAGGGCTGGAATGTGGCACACCCCGCATTTCAAGCACGCACCTTGCTAGTACCTCTACAAACATCCACAGACCTACATACATGCACTCCAAAATATAAGTATGCTTCATTCAAATGCAAATGCCTTTCCAGATGTTATACAGGTGAAAACACCTATGCATCAGAATTACATGATCAATTCAATCCACCAGCACATGGCTGATTAACAACCAAGCTGATGCAAACTCTGAAGAAGGTCCCTAGAAGCATTGCTACCTTTCCAACTATTTCAACTGGTCTGACAAGCTTTCCTACAAGCTCTTCTTCCATTATAAAAATGCTTACAATATAAACCACATTGCACATTATCACTAAGCTTAATTCTGTTGACACTGAGGACCACACAGGAGTAAAAGGACTTAGTTTACCTGACTAAAAAAAAGACTATAGTAAGCCCTAAAAAGATACATTTTAAATTTTCACAGAAGTGCTGATCATCATGCAGCCCTCCCAAAACTCTATAGATACATTCACAGCTGCCCTGAAATTTTCTCAGTTTGCAAATTACCCTGAAATTCATGCCTAAAACTCAACCACATTTATGAAAACTACACAAGTTCATTTCTTGATGGAAAAGCCTGGGTTTTTAACACTCAGAATCACAAGGTTACAACCACCTTAGAAAGACTTCTGAAGTTTAAGTTAGTTTTATTGCACTTAAATGTATCTCATTTTCAACAAAAAAAAATAATTTCAGTCCTCTTAATTGCTAGCTAGGAATCTGAAGAAGTTTTATATTCAGCTTCATAACTACTTCAAAACATATACTGGTTGTAAGTTTCAATACTCACTAAAAATCATAAATGTTCATTTTGGACTAGCAGTGCCAGTGAACATTTTGAGCAATGCCAGCCATTTAAAAATTATAAATTCTTGTTACCAACAGAAGTCAATATAAGCTATGTTTAGTTTAAAAACACAGCTATTTAAGTGATGCATAATTGACCTTATCTGGAAATCTGGTGAAATCTGCATACAAAGTGTCCAAACTAAGATTTTGCTGAGGTCAAATTTAAAGCTGGCCAGACTCAACTTGTGTATTAGCAAAATACTTGGTTTAATTACTACATTTTTCATAGCATGGGTTAGCAAAAGGAAAAGTAATGGAGTTGTCTTTAAGGCCACTTCAATGGTGGCATGGCTCACCAGAGTTCCTAGCAGCAGTTACGCAGTAGGACCTCACAATTCGTACAAAGGTATTAGAATACCAAGCTGAAGGGAGAAACATCATTAAAACAGCGAGAGCTTGAGACCACACAAGTAGCTTACAAGATGCACTTTTACTTCACCAATTGCACCTTAAAATCAAGTACCGAAATGCTAAACACAGAGTTAAGTTCATTAAACTTTTCAGAACTTCAAACAAAAGCCAGTAGTATTTAAATTGCTATTTCACTGCACCCATTTTAATAGACAATTTCACTGCTATGGCCTCTAACTTCATCCTTTATAGGTATACCCCTGTCACAACATCAGTTTTATCTAAGTTTCTCATTCTGTCATTTCATTGTTTCACCTCAACACAATTCAGTTCCATACCACTTTGCTCATTCCAGGTAATGATCAGTTCAGTACTACTGCAGCACTACAGCTCATACCAATTTTAAATCTATGGATTTTCTGGGATACCAAAGGAGGTACAGTAAGTTGTGAAGGTACTTTTAATTTACATTTCTTAAAACCATCTGTTGGTGAAAACAATTCTTTCACAAAAGCCAAATTAGTCCTACTGATTCATTATTAAAAGCAGTTTCATTTAGGGTTTGATGCTGGCTTCCTTGTAGAGCTAGTCTATTAAAACCATTTTAACATACCCTGAATAGGGACAACTTTACTGGCAAAACTTCTCCTTTGCCATAACAGTTTTCTCCAGCCCCTCTGACCAATGTAGTTTGGAATATAATTTGCAAAAATGAAAAAACCCAACCCAGTTTCACCTGTTTAACTATAACCACACCAAAGATTTCACAGTCAACACAGCCAGTGTTGACCAACATGTCAGTCAAGGATCACACCCTTATATCAACATACCTGTATGAGCAAACACCTCTATAGTAGACCCAACTGCGGCAAACAAGGAAACAAAGCTAAGACTAGAAGGACTGCTTTGGTTTCTTTCCTAAGGGGGTAGAAAGAATGTAGTTTTACTTGGAGTGTTTTCACTTGTTATTTTCACTCATGTAAATATCTGTAGGTGGTTTTAAGTCAGTTTTCTGAAGGTTTTTATACCAGCAAAATCATCTTAGTATTTCCCCACACAGGTTACCAGTGTGTGTATATATATATATACACACACACACACCCATCCAAGCTCTTGCCCTGAGAGAAGTTTTTCATTGCTGAAGCATTTCATAATCTTCTTTTCAGAACACGGCCCAAGCTCTCAAAAATGGTCGCAGATTATTATTTTCTGCCACAAAAATTACAGCAGAAGAAAACTGGTTTTCTTTCTCTTCTGTAGACACAAACTTACACATAAGAGGTTCACTACAGAGCACCACACCAACTTATGGAGTACTACAGTCCTGGAATCACACTTGCCACACAGCAGACTTAGAGAAAGATGCTAGAGCACAAAGCTTACCAGCCTCACCTTCCCGGCCCACACTGAGGCCATGTGACGACTTCCTTTGCATTAGGAACTAACCCCACCTCATTTGCTTTAACAGTGCGCACTCACCACTCACCCTTACACCACCACAGCCCACAAGCATTGCTCCATCATTCTCTTACAAAGATTAGAAGACCCTTTCTTTTCCAACCAAAAGATTTGCCTTCTCCCTCAAGTTAACCCTAGGCATCACATAATATCAAGTAAGTTCACTGCACTAAAACCAAATTGGACTTAAAACCAGGGGTTTTTAATCCTGTTCCAGTTTTTCCCCATCTTCACTGATTCTTTTCAGACAAACTACTTCAGTGAAATGACAGTTTTCCTACTTGTCAGCTAGTGAAGCATCAAAATAGGGACATCAACCACAACATAAAACTGCTTGCTACTGTAACACATTGTTTCATTACACACTTAACTAGTCATGAGAAAGGGATGGTGTGAATAACTTCCTGTTTATAACTACTTGATATGACTTGTCCACTCCCCTCCCAAATACTGACCAAATTTGCTTCCATACCAATTTTGAGTTGCTCATGTTTCAATTATAACTTGAACACCATAATTCTAGCCAGGACTACAAGATGCAGTGCATCTTACCTGAAAGCAGACAGACACTTTTCCACCAGAGTACAAGCAACATCCTTACTCAAAACAAAGTATGCTCTGTCACTGTTCCCAAGCATTGATAAGCATATTTTTTCAACTCCAGTCATGCCTTTGTGTCAGTTGCAAAGTTCTAGTGACAAGAGGAAATTGCCTCAAAAATTACACATGCCTCAAACTCAAAGATCTGGACTTTCCCACAACTCTGAGAAGTGGAGAGGTAGAACACCTTGAAACTTTCAGAGCTCCCCTGCAAGCAGGAACTACTATACCCATGAAACACTAGCTTTAAAAAAACAGCACTGTTCTGCTTCACATTAAAAAACTTCTCTATATCCACAGTAAAGGGAATGCAGACTGGCAAGCTGCCAGGTCAGGGTGCTTCAGTTCTTTAGAGATTGTCATCTTTTTTTCCCACTTCTGAGAAGCCTCCCTCACACATGGTTTGCAGAGTAACTGTCAGTTCATCCTTTACATCACAGGCTGTTGCAACTTCTTTGACTTGATGCGAGCTCTCCTCCCTTCGTAGTAACTCCAAACATCTGTCAGCAAATCAAACTAACAACGTTCACAGAAACTTGATTGTTAAGTGTTCATTGTGCCTCTGCTGCCCAGAGTTTTATGAAATACATCCATCCAAAAATCAGCATTTAATTACAATACCACAACCCTGTGAATCCAAGAGTTGCAGAGACCATAAAATTGCACCTCTAAGCTTGGTAAACTGTATTACTGCCTGTTCACATTCAAAATATTGAAGAAGCCTTGAAGTCTAAAGCAGAATTTTTTTGATACATTAAACAGACACAAGTTTCATTTTGTCAGAATGTGGCTCATAACAAGTCACCTACATGGCTTCGATTCATGACAGCTTTTTAAAAATAAAAAAATTAAGGTCTGTAGCCCATTGCTACTTTTCTAAGGAATGATTCTTACACAATGGTGAGAGTTTTAGACTCAGATCAAACAGTTTGAATAACATTTTTGTCATCATGTTTCTCTTCTGTGGTCTTTTGCCCATGCTTGCTGCTCAAAGGAAGCATAAGAAATCAATACACATGAAAAATGGTTGTTAAATGTGTGCTACAGAACTTGCTTGTTTCCTGCTTTTTACAACACCATACACCTGGTTTATTCTCAGTTGTTCAGCCTCATATGTGAAAAAAAAAGTTGGAAAGTTGGAAAGTGTACATGGATAGTTAAGCAGAGAGGAACCAGGAGTAATACTTCTTTCAGGGGAGTTTTAGGGAATTTCCTTCCATATATCTCAATCCTGATTTTCAATGGCTTTTTTCAGCATACAGAAAGTTTACCTTAACCACTGGAACTTCATTATAATGGCAGTACAATTGGACAAAGTGGCACATCACAAGGATGACTCATTTTGTCTTATTTGCAAAATACTATTGTATTGAGAGGAAATTTCTCTATTAAAAAAGAATAAAGTACTAGTATTAACATTAGCCCATAGCAAAAGCCCTGAAGACTTGATGGTGCAGGAAACTGAAAGTCACAGTCCTCACCTCCACGGGAGGAAGAAAAATCCATGTCTATTCTCAGAGTGGTTCTTTCTAAACCAAGGGACAAGAACCTGTAAAGCAATGCAGTGGTAAGGAAAACCCATTATCTGGAAGACAAAACAAGGCTAAATGGACTCTGAATGTACTATAAACTTGTAATTTATTCAAAGTCTCAAGGAAAGTGATACTGAAATGGCACAGAAGTTCCACTATTTTGTCTACAACCCTGCAGTGTCTGAAAAGCAGCTTTCTGGAACTTCTCTCAGCTATCCCATACATAAATCAGCATTAAAAAGTCAATGCATTTCATGAGATCGAACTGATATTCGAAGAGCTAGCAAGCACCCCACAATTATCTGCTCATTACAGTATTAACATGAACAGTGAAATCTCTATCTTTGACTGTTCACTTGAGGATATCAATTCCCTGATTCTTCTGCAGGAGAACCTCACACACACTGAAACACTAATTTCATCACTTATCCTCAGCTTTTGCTGCATATTTGTCAGGCCAAAGAGTACCTGGCTAAAGCAGTAACACAAGTGTCAAATACATTACAATTAGCATACATGAGCAGGCAGCACATTTCTCAATATACTCTGAAGGATGAATGATCCTCGTTCCATGCCATCACTGCCTTCCACTGACAAGACCCTGAGTTGCTTTCTATAAATCCTTTAAGTTGAACGAAGATACTACTGCCTCATTTCACATAAAATCAAAGTCCTAGCCCATACTTCACAGAACAGGAATTACATACTCAAGAATTGAAGAGAAAGCCATAGCATACTCCAAAGTTAATCAGTCCACAGTTGAATTAGTGGTTGAGAAAGATGAAAACAGTAATTTTAAACAGTAATGATGGCATAAAGAGACTTTCCTGATGCAATTATCTTTAGTTAGTATGATCTCTGTTCCAGAAAATTTAATAAAGCTAAAATAGGATACTCACTGATAATTTCATATTTACTACTCAACCTACAAACCTCAACAGCAGCACTCAAGAAGCAAATTAAAGTCTCACTGGCAGTGGAGTATTTGTAGGGATATTGCATTATGCATTGAGTGGCAGCAGGAACTACTAGTGAAGTTGTCAACTGATATTTAACAAACTAAAACCCCTTTAAAACATTACCTAATCTAACCAAACACATAACATAAAACTTGCAGAAGATCCCTTTATCATTTCAACCTTATAAGAGTATCAGGTTTTGTTCCACAGATGACCATAAAGATGAAGTTCTATTATAGAGATACTTCTATGAAAATAGAGAAGTTCTCTATTCTATTTTTACTTTGTCAACATGAGATATGAAATAATTTATGAACTGCTGTAACTCTTTCTGCTACCCCATCAATGCAACAGCTAACTAGCTTTTACAACAAAGGCTCAATGGAAACATTCAAGAAAGAATATGATTATATTTAAAGACTGAATTTTTAAGCACATAAGCAGTTTTGTCAATATCCTACTTAGCTATCAAATCATCATCCTGCCTTTCATTTGTGCTCTGAAAGGTGGCAATATTTTATTAAACATTCATTCAGCACACAGCAAACAGGCCTCTCCAATTAGCTAGATCCCAAAGCTGTTGCAACTGTACAATGTACAATTTATGGTTCTCAAAAAATTCAACTTTGTCGTTTTGGACTCTGACAGCACATGTCAGAAGACATGCTATTCTCATATCAGTTTACCCTCTCATTGGAGTAGCATTGCTAGACAGAATTGAGGAATAACTTTCTGTAATTCATTGACCATCTTTGGCATCAGCAGTCTCTCTCAATGACTACTGTGACAGCACAGTGACCAGGTTCTATTCCTCCTACAGTATAGGTGGAGATAAAAAAAATTCCCATCTTTACTTGTCTATCATCTTTAAGTGTCACCATTAGCAGGTAAAAACACATAAAATCGGAATAGACATTTTGTCCAACACAGGCAAAAATGAAAGCCAGCAGCATCTAGCATTTGAAAAACAACTTTGTGAGGTTGTCTGTGCAGCTTTCAGGAGCCAGAAACAAGAAAATTCTGAAAACTACTGTTCAGCCTGCTGTGATCACACGCTCTCCCCACTCTCTCCCAAGGTCAAACATGCAGGCTACATTGATCACTGAATGAGTAACGAACACCTCAGTCCCTCGACTATCTGGTACAGACTGAGACAGGAATCCTGACACTCCTGAACAAAAGGGAAGGACACTCCAGGATGTCAACTGAAGAAGCAAAAGTCATAAAAACACACACACTGTTCACATGAACAACAAGAGACCTGACAGACTACAGTTTAAGCCACCCTCACCTAACCCTATAAAAAATAAACGTTAGTAAGCATTTGCAGAACTCTTATCACAGGCAGCTGGACTACACATATGCAGACACCCATGTTGTGATGGAGACAAGTACAGAATACTCAGACTGGCAAGTGACTTAACGGCCATACAAAAGAATGCCCTCTGTCAAGAGTGAGAGATATAGTTACATTTACTAATATTTACTAATTAGGTATGCAATCAATTACTATTTTACTTAATTAGAAGCATGATGCAGTCTGTGCCCTTAACCAGAGGACCCAAAAGAACCATGACAGTTGATGAGGACAGCATCATAGGATGGGCAAGTAGGGATTAAACATAAAGGACCCGACCCACTTCCTCTAAAGTTTAACTGCAGTGAGCTACTGATATGCCCAAGCAGAAAATACAGGAGACCATGCTCCAGGAGCACTCAGTCCATCCTGTGACACACTTAGGCTGTTAGTGCATTTGGAGGTAGTATCAGTGCTAGAGATCACTGCCACCCTATTCCCCGCCCCCCCTCGGTTGCTCTCAGCTTCCTGCAGCAGCAAACCACGTTTTCAGTTAGCCTGGTCCCACCCCTAGCATGGCACCTCTTCAAAGTGAACAGGAAAACACATCCAAATGAACCGTGCAGCTAATGATTCTGCTTACAGCACGGCCAAACATGAGTTTGCACCAACACAGACGGGCAGCACACCGCAGAGCTGGGAAGAGTTGAAGGGTGTGAGAACTGAACTTATGCTGCCATATGATACTGGTAATGCTAATCCACAGAGTCTGTTCACACCAACTAAAAACAAAGCAGACCACATGATCTTACAGAAAGGGCTACCTCTCTGCATTGGCAGATCACACACAGTACAACATGGATTTGAAATCTAAATTCAGAAAGTAGCACTTTATTTTTAATAGGGAATTTGGCATGAAAGGATTTGTTCAGAAAAAAACAGATTCTGCATTTGTAAGCATGGAAGGGAATGCTTATAAACCAGTTATGCAAGCATGTATCAGAAGGTCCCAAATGCAGGTTCAGAGCTCAAAGACAAATTCAATTTCAGCAACAAAATACATGATATGCGAAAGACAGAAACATTCCAAATTCCAGTCCGAAGACAGCAGGAGAGGCTACGACTTCTATATTTTATACAGATATATTTTATCATTAAACTGAGTATTCCCTAAGGGTTCTTTTAGCCAACTTTCAGCTAGAAAGTCTTATTTTTTAGCAAAAGCAAGCAATTAGGCTCTATTTCAATTAGTGAAATACAGAGAAAACAACACGAAATAAAACCATAATACTGAGACAAACATGGAACATGAAGCAGTGGTTACAGATAAATTCTCAAGAAACCTAGACTTAAAGCGTGTCCTCATTTGCTTTAAATCATCGAACCTGGCCTGTTTCCCCTGACATTTTAGAAAGCCTGTGTCAGATCCTGGGAAACAGCAGGCTGCTGCCAAAGTACAGTATGCAATACTCGTTTCAGAACCAAGAGCTAAACAGCAGATACATCTCAAACATAGTTTCCTGTCCTTCCTTTCCTTTGTTGTTCTCTGGAAACTGCTGTGGTCATTCCCGGCAGGAACGTCACACTATCGGCAGCAACAGCCAGTTCATTTCACATTCACCTTGCAGTCACACCATACTGAGCACTTGCATTTCACTCAAGTCTTGATCTCTTGTAAAGAAGCCATAAGTAGAGGTTGAAGGCAGAACAGGTCTTGACATCTAGTATGGTTTTAAATGCAACTTACTAACTAAAAAACTGCCAGGTTTTGCTCGAGATCATATGCCAAAAGTGCTTACACATTAAAGTAACAACTTACTTGCCCTTAAGAAGATAAAACAGTGAAGACCAACGTCCCATTGTTTTACACAAGGAATTTTGTGTTTTACACAGGGAATTGTAAGTAAGTAGCTAGTCTTGAAGAATCAAATTCTTCTTCCATGCTGGTCACTAAGATTTCAACAAAAAACTACTCAGAAAAAAAAATCAATATATCTATTTATAAAACTACTGAAGACAATTACAAGAAGCAACTACAGAAAATATCTTTAATAATGAAAAGGACCTCTGAATAGAGCTTTGGGGTATTTAACCTAAGCAACATCAACCACCTGTACAAAGTTAAACAACCACATAAATGCATTAATACAGACAAACTCACATTTTAGTCTTTTGAGACAAGCTTTCAATATCTCTTCTGCTTGAAGAAATAAAGTAATTCCTCCAACCACAACAAAATCCAAATTTCTGCTAATTTCTACATAATTTGCATACACCAAACATAGCACCTATTTTAAAACAGACTAGCAAGTTGTGCGCCAAAATGCCTACCCAAAAATTCACTGAAACTGAAAACTGCCCAGGCATACTCCCAGTACACATTTAATTCCTGTAGTCCCACAAAGCCTTTATGTTGAATGAGATCAGCGTCCTGATTTGTGTTTAAAGTTAACATATTTTGCTGCATTTCACAGTTTTCCAAACAACCCAAAACAGCACAGGCAAACTTGCAGCTTTGGTGTAATATTATACATTGTCCCTTTTTAAAAAAATATAATGCAATGCAGTATTTCCATGAGGTCCTAGGTAGATTATAAACTCCTTTGAGATCTGTGTTACACAGTGACAGTATTCCAAATCATAAAGCAAGCGAAGAAGTAGCCACACAGCATACACTAGCTCTCTACGCAGATGTATTCCTGAAGTGGGCTAACAACAGTAACTCCGAGCACCCGTGACCCCTCATTAAAGCAGCAAGGAAGCAGCAACAAGCCCTTCGGAGAGGCCGGCTGCCCGCCCAGCAGGAAGCCACCGGCACTGGACGGGCACCGCCGCCCGTTCGCCCCACAAGGCCTCCTCTCGCAGGGCGCGGGGGGAACTGCCAAAAAGGAAGCCCCTCCCGGCCAAGAAAGGGGAGACGGGGTAAGGGGTAGCGGGAGCCCCGGTACCCGAGAAGCCCAGCCCCGCAGCAGCGGGGTCCGCCCCGCACGGCTCGACCTCGACCCCGGCCTGCCGCCGCCGCCCGCGCTTACCCTCCGCGATGACCCGCTTGATACGCAGTTTCATGTCGCCCATTTCCACCGTCTGCCCCACAAAATCGTTCTGGTCGCGGCTGGCGGCCCCCAGAGAACCGGGGCCCGCCAGGAAGTCCAGGGCAGACTGAAAGAGCGACATGGCCCCGGCCGGCGCTGCCCGGCAGCCGGGCGACGAGGAGGGGGACGGCGGTGGCGGCCGAGGCGGCGGGGGGCAGGGGAGAGGAGGGCGGCGGGCGGAAGAGGGACGAGGAGGCTCCACCAAGCTACCGACCGCAGCGGCGACACTCCGTCTCGTCAGACGCTGCTCCCTCCGCTCCGAGCTACTTCCGGGAGCGCTGCGTCATTTATGACCTCACGGTGCCACCTCCTCCTTGCCCACCCCTCTGCCTGTCGCCGCAGCCAGCCGGGGCGCCGGACAGACGGCTCCGCCCCGCCCCCCGGGGAAAGCCCCCCCCCTGGCGCCCGCGGGGCGGGGCGGAGCGGGGCGGAGCTCGCCTTTGCGCCCGGCAGGCGGCGCTGGCGGTGGGCAGCAGCGGCGGCCGGCACGGCGGGGTTGGGGGGGGGTGGGAGCAGGGGCGGGGAGCAGGGACATCATCCACTAGGCAGCAGCTGACGCACCCCCACGGCCCCAGTTAACACTCAGCAGCTCGGCAGTCACCGGGAGGTGACGTTCCGGGGATCGATAAGTCAGGCCTGCAGAGGTGGCACTTGGGCAGCACGTGCGCTTTTCCCCCAGGGAATTGCTGTAATCCTCTCACTTCATCAGCCCCCGGGATCTTCCACCTCCCTCGATTTTCCCTGCAACCCTGACACATCAACTCCTGCCCTTCCTGTGTCCCCGCCGCCTGAACCTGCATACACCAGGGAACGTGGCGGTGTTGCCTTTTCAATGTGTTGCAGCACGGCAGGTACAAGAATATTGGTAATAATATGAATAGTATGGCTATAATCCCCGTAGAGCATTAGCCTGCATGCTTAGGTGTGAGGTTGACTTCGTGTGCTTGCACCAGCGTGTCACTTAACTGGTAAGGCCTATCTGCTGCATGCGGCTCTATGACCTGGGAGAAGAGATCACTACAAGCAAGGCTGTCTCAAAACCTTTTGTTGCAGAAGGAATACCGCTAGCCAGGACTTTGCTCCAAAAAGTCACATCTCTTCACTATTGCAGTCTGCTTGCTGACAGCAGCCATCACTTGGAGATGATCCCAGACATCCCCAAATTCCATGAGATTTCAGGTGGCCATGCTTACTTTCTCCTGCACAGATGAGTAGTTAAATATTTTAAAGTTGCACTTCTCAAGCAACTTCCATAAACTAAGAACTTGCTGTTCTTTACGCTACTGTGGAAATTACGAGGGCATGGCATCCTGTGCTTCCTTCACTGTTCTGTAGTGCCTTACCAGTCAAGCAGTGTGGTCTTAAAGGCTGGTAGATTTGTACAGAGATCCCATTTTTTTATATCTCTTATTAAAAAAAAAAGTTTAAATTATCAAAGTTAGATTATATGGAGAACTTCCTTCTATCTGTTAACAGAGGTCAACTGCTATTTTTCTCTTTCAGTTCTCCCTATAAGAGAACCTCTTTTGCTATCATAAATTACACCATTCAAGAACAGCAGACTCTCTATTCACAGCAGGAGCATCCTCCCTGCAATCCCATTTTGGTTTCTGACTTTGCCAATATTTTTTTTCAGGCAAAGGCTGGAATTATTTAGGACAAACACTGCTGGTTAGGCTTGCCACACCATACTGTAATGCTCATTGTCCCTTGTCCTATCATTCACCTGCATATTCCTCTTCAAAGACTCAATCATACAAGGCCACTGGAAAAGGAACAGGATCTTTTATAAGGAACCACACAAGTAATCCTTCTGTGTTTGAAGGTCTGGGTTTTATGTTAGCAACTTCTCATTCCCAAAAGGAGGACTGTCGCAGACGGAATATGAGTCAACTAAAACTCACACTTCAGCTTAAATAAAGACTGAGGTTTCTGCCATATCTTCAGTAATAGATTGAATGACCTGGGCTAAAATGACCCCTTTTTTGGGTTTGGGATTTTTGTTGGGTTTTGTTTGCTAACCAGATTTAACACGGCCAGTTCCCAGACTGTTTCACTGCTAAGCCCCACATTTACCTCAGCGCAGAAGAAACTTCCCAAGGGCTAGAAGAAACAGCTGAGGATGACAAGGCAGTGCACATTTTTAATGTATAAAAATTAGCAAATAAAATTCCATCATTGAAAACATTATATTTAAAACTTCGCAGTTTTACTACTTATGCAAGAGAGATTTGACTGTTGAGAAAGAATCTTGGCACAAATAATAGAAAATTTCAGTGCAAAAATCATATGCAGATAGGCACCAAGTGTCAGGTCTGGTACTAAAAGCTCAGCCTACAGATTTGTACAATTCCTCTGGTTGCTTGAAATTGCTCAAATAGGACAATCATAGCTTGCAGTGGGAGTTTGTCCTAAGAAAGACTGCAGGAGCAGTAACTATCTGTTACACATGAAGGAAGTATAAGAAAAAATGTAGGATAAGAAGCAGGAATGTTACATTTGAAAAAATCGGGATGGATTTGGCATTCCAACTACTGCAGGTATGCTAGAAGAGCCTTGATATAAATGCAGCTTTTCTGGCCAAGAGGCTTAAAAGAATGCCTGGGTAATATTTTACTGATCTGCCTTTTTAAATATCCAGAACTACACTGGAGAGGTCAAGCAGATCACTAAGTACAATGCGGTTTGAAATGTGTGCAGCTGTCTAGAAGGCTCTCCATTACTGGGGTGGACCTTTTTATTTAATGCCGAGACAAAAGTATGGTAAAATGCTCCAATTTTTAACAGTACTTGGCCAAAAAGAGCAATGTATTCTTTTTATTTGTGCAGCTTGAGTGGCCTATGGATTTATTTTTTTAAAGTTGTTAAAAGCTGTAAAGCTTATCCATTTATATGCTGGCATCATCCCTGTTGAAAAGCAGAGGAAAACAAAGTTGTGCCATCTGTTACTAATTTGCATCCCAGTTCTGACAGCCACATTGCACTGCTGCAGGATGGTTGAGCTCCTGATGAAAAAGCTCTGCTCCAGCCTTCCCTCCAGTCCTCTGCCTTCTACAGCGTCACTCAGAATGAGCCAAGAATCATTCTGGCCAAAAATCTTGGGTGGGGAAGGTGGTAAAGAAGGGATTTCCTTTTGTATTATAAGGTCAAGGCAAGGCAGAGCTATAACCTGGGGAATTATTAAATGAAAAGTTCATTCTGTCTATTAGCATGTAGTAAAGGTACGCACTTTAATTTCCATTCCAGTAATTGCTTTCAGCTCCTTAGGAATTAAATGAATTAAATAGTAATGAATTAGCATTCTACTTTGCATTTCTCTCTGTAGCATTTATTTGAAATACAGCTAGGAAAATGGCATATATAATAATGTCTGCATGGCTCTAGATAGGGTTTATTAGGTTCAGCACAGCTGAAAATCTGTTTCAGAAGTACATCTTGGAAGATCAAATACATCTCCAAGGTTTGTATTTTTTAGTGCAGCTGCTCTTATCATGTACTCTGAAAGCATGAGTCACAAAGCTAATACTGACAAAAAGCAAACAGAACAGGTTTGACCTCTCTTAATTTAATGTTTTGTGTGCAGAGACCCTTCACGTCTTCTGAGACCAGAAAGATACAAAAGGCGCTTTCAGAGCCAAGCTGGCACTTCTGTTTCATTAATTTTCTTCCCTAATTGGCTAGACGGGGTTTGAGTGAAACTGTGCCCTTTTGAAAGATTCAGGTTTAATCCTGCCTCACACAATCCAGCAAGAATCATCAGCTTTTGGAATTGCCCATCCAAATTCACTATTTGAAAAAATTGTTTTCTAGAACAATCACTAATACTTCTACATGTTACAGTGTACAGTACACCCAAGTAGTTTTCTGCAATACAGATTTTTCATTCGTGTAGCTTTTTGTATTAGCTGAATAGTGGTATAGCCTGCTATTTTGGATGAAATCACAAAACACAATGCATAAACTATTGTGTTGTTCTTCTGCTGTGCAATTATAATTTTTTTCTTGCACACATTATAAGCCAATGTATTTTGGGAGATTTTTATAACATATTGTAACCCCATATTTCAAAGAAGAGCCAGTGTGATATTAAAATAATGAGTTTAATAAAGCAATAGTTGCAACATTTGGAAATAAAAATATTTTGATTGATCCCTCTATGTAGGCTACATTATAATTTAGCTCAACTTTCAGCAATAACTGCCATCTTAATGCTTATGTCTGATTTGGGCACCCTTTTTATTTTTGAGGTTCCAGTTTAAGTGATTCATTTCTAGAATGATAATGGGAAAACATGCCAGTCATTTGAGAAAAATTACTTCACTGATTTTGTGGAGCAATAGTTTGGTCTGTCCAGATTAGACACTACAAATTTAGCAGAAGTAGCTTTTCTCTGTTTGCTTGTTTCAAACAAGGCATATGTCTTTTGCTGTTCTTGAGGAAAATTTTACATAGGGCAAATTAGCTACCCTATGTAAATAAAATTAATTCACTAGTTATTAGAAAACTCACTAAAATTTGTAGACAGGCCTTCTGGGGGTTGGACGTGTACTGTACCTGTTCCAATCTGTGGTTACGGATTTCTTCTGCAGCTGGTCCTCCTGGCTGCTTTGAAACACAAATCAACAACAAGGGGAAATAAAGGTTTGCGCTCTGGAGACAGAGGCTATCCAACTCCTTGAAGAAAAAGTCTGTATCTTTGATCTCAAGCTGTGTGGTACGGTCAACACGCTGGAGGGAAGGGATGCCATCCAGAGGGACCTGGACAGGCTTGAGAAGTGGGCCTATGTGAGAAGTTCAACAAGGTCAAGTGCAAAGCCCTGCACGTGAGTCGGTGCAATCCCAAGCACAACTACAGGCTGGGCGAGGAATGGATTGAGAGCAGCCCTGAGGAGAAGGACTTGGGGGTATTGATTGATGAGAAGCTCAACGTGAGCTGGCAGTGTGCGCTTGCAGCCCAGAAAGCCAACCGTGTCCTGGGCTGCATCAAAAGACGTGTGACCAGCAGGTCGAGGGAGGTGATCCTGCCCCTCTACTCTGCTCTTGTGAGACCCCACCTGGAGTACAGCATCCAGCTCTGGGGGCCCCAGTACAGGAGAGAGATGGAGCTGTTGGAGAGAGTCCAGAGGAGGGCCACAAAGCTGATCAGAGGGCTGGAGCACCTCTCCTATGAGGACAGGCTGAGAGAGCTGGGGTTGTTCAGCCTGGAGAAAAGAAGGCTCCGGGAAGACCTAACTGCGGCCTTCCAGTACCTAAAGGGGGCCTACAGGAAAGCTGGAGAGGGACTGTTTATCAGGGAGTGTAGTGAAAGGACAAGGGGTAATGGGTTTAAGCTGAAGGAGGGTAGATTTAGATTAGATGTTAGGAAGACATTCTTTACTGTGAGGGTGATGAGGCACTGGAACAGGTTGCCCAGAGAAGTTGTGGAGGCCCCATCCCTGGAAGAGTTCAAGGCCAGGTTGGATGGGGCTTTGGGCAACCTGGTCTAGTGGAGGGTGTCCCTGCCCGTAGCAGGGGGGTTGGAACTAGATGATCTTTGAGGTCCTTTCCAACCCAAACCATTCCATGATTCTCCTTCCAGGAAGCCAGAGACCAAGGTGAAATGAAGTGTTGCAGAAATGTGTTCTCACTGTCTGAAATACACTGTGGTCCAATTTGCCTCATGTAGGCTCCAGCTGTCTAACAGGCCTAAGCTCTGCTTTTTTCTCTTTCTTTTTTATTTACAATGAACAGTGATTAAGAGACACTTCCATTGAACAAATCATTTCCTCGTTAAATTAAACAAGAGACTTTATCAAAATGGTCTTCTGTGACAAACAGCTTCTTACCAAAGCACTATTCAACTTTGGAAACATGAAATATTATGACATTAAAATTGATACTAGCTGTAATTGAAACAGCTGTACAATTGAGACTATATGCCCATTTACTGAAATCTCTTTCAAAAGGTCATTATAGTCAATTTACTGTATAGTGATCTCTGCAATCCCTTGCCATTTAAACATTGTACATGGCCACATGCATACCAAACTGGATTAGTTTCAGGCAAAGTCAGAGTCCAGGGTCCTGTGATAAAAAGGAAAACTTCTCATTAAATAAAAAACTGAAAAAAAAGTCCACAAAAGAATTGCAGCTTTTATTCCAGGAACAAATTTGAGGTTTTTATGGAAGAAAAAAACAAAAAGCCTTTTTTTGTAGGTCACAAGACAGCCTGCAGCACTACTGTGCTAGATCAGGTTAACTGTACCAGGCTGGGTAAGGTGTACAATGACCTCACTTCAGCTCTGGGCTATCAAAGGAGCAGTGGATTGATCAGCCTTTACATGAAAGGAAG
This sequence comes from Grus americana, assembly GCF_028858705.1. Classification (NCBI taxonomy): domain Eukaryota; kingdom Metazoa; phylum Chordata; class Aves; order Gruiformes; family Gruidae; genus Grus; species Grus americana. Next base: position 53,890,786 of record NC_072891.1, read on the forward strand.
CAGCTTTTTAAAATGTGCTTGAGACTAATATTATATTCAACTATTTGCACTTGATTAGACTTGCCACTGAAGCCTATATTTTTCCCTTATTGGGGATGGGGTAGTCATATTGCTTAGTTGTCTATTAAAATTCCTTGATATTAAGAGTAAGCAGTTAGAGCATTCCAACATTCTGTCTTAGTTTACAATTTGATGATAAATTTGCTTGCCAGAATTGCTACTTTCTGTATACAAGCCTTTTCATTCTCTCTAGTCTTTGAAGAAACGCTAAATGATTTTGAATTTTCTCTCTCCATTTTGTGCTTTCAGCCAGAGAAGTCAAAGAAACGTAATGTCCTCTGAATGTTTTTTGCAAAATTTTTTTACATTTCAGAAGTGGCAAAATGAAACTTAATTGAAACTTTGTACAGCCAATTCCAATTCATGCAGACATGGAAAAATTCAGTTTGAGAAGGAGGAAGTGAGTAAAAGAATTAGAACATAGGAGTTCATCGGTTTTTACAGATACGCCTACAAAACTATAATGTTAAAAGCAAACAGATAACACTACCTCATAGCTAAGTATATTTAGGGTTACAATGAACAATGTTCCGAAATGGGTGTTTTTACTAATTTGCTTGGACTAGAAGGACCATAACCAAAGCTGTAGTTGTGGAAGTCCTGGCCCAAAGAATTATGGCAATTTGTGCTCTTACTGCTTTCCTCTCTCAGGGAGCTGTTGTAAGTTACCTCACCACCTTCATCCACTTCACCACAAAGTAAGCAGTAGTAGGCTCCCTGGCAGAACAGGAATGACTTCAACTTCCACAACCATCTGTGCACTTAATATTTGATTGCAGCCAAAGGGCCTAAATTGTTCACAGGTTACCAAAGACAAAGCTGAAGAGTATGTTAGATAGAGCAGCATGCATTAAAAGTGTAAGGCCACAATGAAAGTTAGAGATTAAGTACAAATAATTATTAGTAAATCTATTAACTACAGAATGTCATTTAAAACAGAGTAGATACAGTCTTTTCTTGAACAGCTTGAAATTTTACCTGATCATTAAATCACCTGTCAATTACATGAAACATTCTGAAAAGCTTAATACACAAGCTTTTTGGGTATTTCCCATGTAAATTCTTCTCTCCCGAAGTGCCCATAACATGCTGTTTTTTGATAGATCGGCTTCTTCAAATCCAGCTCCCTTAATTAAAAAAAAAAAAAAAAAGAAAAAGAGAAAAGCAAGTGTTACACTTAACTCTACTCCAGTGTATTTATATCAGTGGGATAACCAGTGTTATCCCTGGAAGAAAGACAGTAAAACCTAGGTGTTGTTCCCTTGCCCAATCACGCGGATTTACAGCAGGAAAGATAGTGAGATGATGGTTTCAATTTTAAAATGACTAGAAACTGCCAGCTTTCTTCAAATGTATCAGAGATGTGGTAAGTATGCAGTTAGGCTTTATAAAGCATTACAATGCAGAAGCATTACAATTGGAATAAAGTTCAGCTATACCTGTGCAAGCATCAATGTGTTTTCTGTTATTGCAAGTGTAATATAGAATATTTTCTAATGCTACTGTGCCAGAAAGACAATGGTGATCTCAAAAGAAGCAGCCAAAGATGATGATCTAGTAGACTGAGTAACTGTGGACGTTTAACTGCTTATATAGATGCACAAATTCACTCTTTAGAATAGTGCTTAACACTGATTATGACTAGATAAATAATGAAGGTGCAAGTCATGATTATTGCTTTTTAGCCTCATAATATAGCAGATTGCAGCTCTGCTAAATGGTTAGCCACAGGGATCTACATAGAAGTTTCTTTTCATTTCATGAAAGGCCTGAAACATTTTCTTCTGCTTGGGCTTTCTTCTATTTGGTATTATGTTGTTTAATTACCTTTGAAAGCACATTTAAAATAGATGATTCGTATTGTAAGCTGCTGGAGAGAAAATTGGTGGAGGAATGGCAAAGTAAGGAAAGAAACTCAAACACTAACAGGATAATGAATGTTTCAGATGGTGAAGGGATTACACATTCTTGCACTTACGGGGTCATTTATGATGTACAGCAGCTAAGTCCTGTTTCAGGTAATATTTTGTGCAACATGATCACATGCTCTAATGGCTACTACAGTCATTCAGGCATCACACTAATACAAAAGCCATCGAAATGTGAGTTCTGACTAAATGAAAAGTAAGACATCATGAAGTACTTTGGTGCACAGTTGATTAGAATGGATAGCCAGCGCCATTTACAGGATTTTTAAAATTGTGAGGTAATGTTTAACAATTATATATTCACTAAACAATACTCATGTTTTTGCCTGCTTTCCTCCCTTCTTACTGCCTTCACCACTTCCAAGGGTATGATAATGTATTGTAAAAACGTAGCATTTTTGAGCACGCTAAATCAAGGGAAGTGTCTGGGAACCACCACACAAATTACTGATGGCAATGAACTGCCATAATGACAAAGGCAAAGAAGAGTTTTGATTATACTTGTGAACTGATAACACTTTGAAAATATTACCTAGCAACAGAACTTGCCAGAACGCCTTGCATTATCTCAGACTATTAAAAATATGTCAGCTCTACTCTCAGCATATATGTTCAGGGAACATTCTGAAAAACTGCAAAAGGCTAGGTACATCAGCAAAATGTTGATATAGCTTGTCAGAATGTCTTTCCTTTTTTTAAGGAAAAAAAGAGACTTCGTATTCCCTAACACATTGACATTTCTCCCCTCAGAGTCAAATACACTCAAGATTCCTCTGGAATATAGAGACTAGAGTGATATTAACAGCTCTGGATTTCAAAGATAAGTGAATAATTAAAAACATTTTCCTCAAACAGTGAGGTCGCTAATACATATGTTTTAGCATTTTTGAACAGAGGTTTTAAAACCCACATTGCTCTAAGTGACAAACTGGTTTCTCTGTGCATGGAGTCCATTTCTTGCTGCTATCTCAGGCTTGAGCTCTCTTGTCAATTTCACAGAGCTTAATAAAGGGTGAACTCACTGTGGCTGCTCCCTTAAAAAAAGGAAAGAGATAGTGTTTCTCTCCATTAGTTGCATATTTCATGAAATTTTTAAGAAGTCCAGCCTGTCAAGTTCTGCAGGACTGAGAAGATGAGCCTGTACCTTTAGGTCTTAGGAAGCTGCACTACAAATGGGCAACAAGCTCTACCTCCTAAAATTTCACATAAAGACTGATATGAGTTAGTCACAAAAGGAAGAAAAAGGACAAATGCTAGGGTCAAATTATAGCTCCCTGGAATGTAGGTGAGTAATTGCAGATAAGGACAGGTCTGATCTGCTTCTTTCCTCCAGCCCTTTCTTCTCTCAAAGGGTAATTCCCATGCTTCTTTAAGTGTAAGGATAGTGTTTGTCAAAAAGACTTGTTTTTCAGGTCCAGAAATATTCCAGAAAGAAATAGAGTTGTGTTGGCTGCAAGAGGCAATGCAAGTAGGTTTGGGTTTTCTTATCCTCTCTGGCTTTTCTTATCCTCTGACTGCACGGTAGCCTCAATGATGCTTCTAATCACAACTGAATTTTCACTTTGAGACAGCTCATCTCACGGCAGGATTTTTTTCCTTGTTCTGTTTTTACAATGCATGCAGTATTTCAATGGCTTACCAAATCTTAAGACAGCATTTAAGAAACTTGAATTTCTTTTTAACTAAGTTTAGTTGACTTCAAACAGGCTGCATGAGACTGCATGACAACTAGAGCCAGACTGTCAGTGTTCAGTTTTTCTGATGCAGTAGGTAAGTTACACTTAACATCTCATGAAGGAGGTAGTCACTGAAGGGTGTTTTTTTCTCTTCTGAGCTAATGGCCAATATCCTCAGAACAGCAACAGCAAATACCTTACTGCCACTATTGTGGCAGGGTGACAGCTTCTGTGCACCAGCAAGGGCAAATTACAGCACATAATGTCCCACTCACTTCAATAGGATTGCTTGTGAAGTGAGAACACCAGAGCCTTTCCATCTTGAACCTTTCCATCTTGTGGCAGATGTCTCACAAGTTGTTGCCACCTAAAGATCAAAGGCAGGGAAGCCATACTTCCGCTGGTACTTCTTTCAGAAAGAGCCAGTATTTCTGGTGCCCTAAGGCAGGGACTGGGAGCTAACACACCCTGTAAACAGACTGGAAAGCCTAACTACATCTAATGTTAAATTTTAGTTCTACTTTACCAACCACACTACCACCTGGCTAAGGAACTGCAACGCAGCACACTACCAGGGTTGCTGAGAGATATAACATGGTATCGTTTAGACCAGTTTTACTTATTCAGTACATTTTGTGACCAGATTTATGAATTGGCCCTTGTACGTTGTACTGGGTGCATGGGTGAGGGAAGAGCAGAAATGACAGCAATTATAGATTTATGATGAAGGTGACTTTCATGAGGTTAGGAGCCAGAAACTTTAAACTGTTAGAGAGAGCATTAAAAATATGATTCCCTTCAGTACATACTAATAGCACACAAACCTTATGATAGCTCCAAGGCGTAGATCAAAGTTTTTCTGCACAATCTCAAGCAGTTCTTCTTCAGATCTGTCTGACGTTCCATAATGAAACACTGAGATCGCAAGAGGATGACTCAGACCGATAGCATATGATAGCTGTAAAACACATGCATACAACCCAAACACAGTTAAAACAGTCCTTCCTACTTTTTGCTTAAGAGAAAGAAAAGGCTTATCTTATGTGTCAGGGAAAGATTTTACGCAGACCTTTTCTGCATAAAGAAAGCTGGGAGACATGTTTTTGCTATTTCTCTTTTATGTTAGAAAATTATCTGTTTTCCTCAGAGAATGATCAGCCTGGTGAAATGTCAGATCTAAGTGACATCCCTTAAAAGCAAAAGAGGTACATTCTAATCATCCTCAGATTCTGCCATTCTGTATCTTTCAGCCTCAGCTAGATACAAGGATTTCGTGCCCTCCAGAATGGAAACTGAGATCTACAAACATGTCTGGGGTTTTTTGCTGAGGCAGAGAAAGGTTTATCTAGGACAAGATGAGAAAAAGCTCCATGTTCCTAAAGCACTCACAGACTTTTTTCCCCCAGAGTGAGTTATTTCCATGCGCTCCCTCAAACTTCATCCAGTATTTCCACAAACTTTTTAAAACATAGCTATCACAAGTAAACAACGTAACCCAGGAAGCATTCCCTGTGATTTCACTTCATTCAAAGGAGGACAGAGGAGCTCTACAGCTCCTTTCTGACATCCTAGAATCACATTAGCTTCTTTTTACCACAGCACTGCACGGCAGAGCACTGACAGGTTCTCCTGAAATGTATTTGCTTTTATCATTCATTCCCTTTCCAAAATACAGTCCTGCTACAGTATAGGCTAACGTACACTTTATTTTCTTCCATCATGGTGTATTTGGACGAAAATAAGTTTTGCTTGAATGTCACTAGGCGACACAAACCCTTCTGTGGCTTTCACCAGTCTTCCTCATTGTGTCTGCTTTCTACAGATTTCAAGAACAGTCCAATGGCTCAGTTCTATCTATATACTTCTTAGTAACCAAGAATTTATTTTTGTTAGAAACTGCCCTAATCATGACTGTCTTCCCCTTAGCTAATTTGAGATCATGCTAAGTCTGTTTTTCATCAACCAATAAGCGGACAGTTCTATGTCATGCTAAATAAATAAATAAATAAATAAATGGTACTTGTGATAGCATACAGCTAATTAGTCCATGGTTCCCTCCGTTATCCATTTTGCTCTTTCATGGAAAGGGTAGTTAGCATGGAAACAATATCCATAGCACAGCCAGCTCAATTGTCAGCCTCAGTGGAAGCTGGCAAGGTCTCAGTGTAGCACACAGGCACTAATGGGCTGAAAACACTTCGGCATTTCCCCTTGACACATTTTTCCTTTTGTTAATCTTTAATCCAGGCTTCTGTGACTTCACAGGACATTTGCTTTTCTGTTCTCCTGTCCTCCTCTCTCCTCCCATATTACCTTCATTGCTAATATATGACATTGCCATAGTTTGCTGTTAACAAAATCAATCTTGCCTTGTCTAGAGTCAGGCCCAGGCATTTAAGGAGGGTCTCTGGGAATTACTGGAATAACAACATTCCACCTAACTCGAGAATTAAGACAGTGATGTATATGTTCAAAAATGCCACTCAAAATGCACATACCAAGAAATCAGAAGTTTGTTTTCTGTCCCCTCAGAAAAAAAAATCAACAATTTGCTAACCATCACTATTTGTGCTTGGCTTATTCATTATCTCCCTTTTCCTTGACTAATTCCAAACTTTAAGTTTAATCAGGTATCAAACACATGCACAATATCTACAGGAAGGGGCCTTGTTCCTAATTGGGAAGTCTGGATACTATGTCATTGAGCATAACCACATCCAGTGGGCCTCTCTTCTGGTCTCTGGAGAAAATAAAAGGTTCTAAACACACCTGTGCAGCAAAGGATCAGGCAGATGCTTTTTTACTGTAGTATTTTGTTGCACTGGGTTACATAGCAGCTACTCAGAATAAGTATGTGTATAGACTAGTATTGCAAACTGCCTAGACAAACCTCAATTGTTTAGCATTCACGCTGCGTTCATGTTGGTGAAACTGTCCAGGGATCAATAAAACACCTCTTTTGACTTCTTAGACTTAGTAGTTCCAAAAACTCATGCACAAGAAAGGAAGCGCATATAAGACTAACATATAAGACTAACAAAAGTTGTTCTTGTTTTAAACTCTCAAAAACAATTGAATTTTGCTTTTAGTCACACCTCAAACCATAGCAGTATACTAGGAACACACAGTAGAGACTCATGGTAACTTAAAGGCAGTTTCAAATACAACTTAAAATGGTTTAAGTTACAACTTACATGACCCTATAGTACAGCAAGTTGCACAACTACGTCTAGACACTGCTAACATAACTGTCTGTAATGTGCTGTGCAGCCCAGGTTGGAGTGCTGGGCATGCGTGTGTGTGCAGAGGATCACTAGAGTTGCTGGAAGTAAAGGCAAGGATGATGCAAACAAGTACCTAGACCAGGGATGGCAAGAGTTGGAGAAAGAATACTTCTGAGAACACACTCCTTTTTTCAGGACCATCCTGGCCTGTCTTTTTAGCTTCCCTCATAGGGCTCCTTAAAAACGCACCCCCAAGAGGAACTTCGTAGAGCCCCATTCTAGTATCAGAAATGCTTTTCTGAAACTGGACCCAGGCTGTGATGGTACTATGCATTCTGAGGGGGTGACCACACGAGACAGAATTTCCGTTATGGTGTATTACTTTCACAGTTGCTCTTACCTGGATTAATACTCTTTTACAGAGACCGGCTTTCACCAGAGATTTTGCAATCCAGCGAGCTGCATATGCTGCAGAACGATCAACTTTGGAGGGATCTTTTCCAGAGAATGCACCTCCACCATGGGCTCCCCAGCCTCCATAGCTATCAACAATGATTTTCCTGCCAGTCAGTCCAGCATCACTCTACAGGACAAAAAATTGAATATATTCATAAGACACAACAGTTTATCCAATCCCATACTAGGTTATTTGGTACAGCTTTGTTTTGTATTTGCCACAGATATGATTCATTGTTCACAGTGTTCACCTTCACATGCAATTGTTGGATGAATGAGGTCTACATGACTGAAGCATTTTTCAGAGATGTACTAAGCTGACTGTGCTCCAGTCACTTTTGAAGACTGATAAGAATGTGGCACAACTGTAAACATCATAAAAAGTGTGCTCCCTTCAAATCAGCAATCATGAAATACTGTCTCTGGATTACTGGCCAATGACTTCACTCAGTAACACTTGATGGAGGCCAAGAATTTTGAGGGACAAAAGCCTTCCTGAAAAATAGATCACATATGACCTAAAAGGTTAACAAGCTTCACTTAGATACACATAATAAAGGGGAAGCAGGGACTTCACAGAGTTGCAGCTCAGTGCTCAGACTACTGAGAAATTCTAGCTGATTTCACCTTAATGGTCCACTAGTGGCACGAGGACCACTTGGTACTACTCTTCTTTCTTCTGCCTGCCTGCCTGTGTCCCCAATAATGGAGTCCCACCCTCGTGCACGGACGTTTGTCTGCTTCCTACAACTTGATGAGCTGATCCAACTTGTTCAACCAGCAGAGAATTACTGCCTTTCTGTCAGATTAGCAAAGCTGGTGACTGCAAGCTGATAAATGAACTCCAGAGTATTGAGAAACTCCATCCTGAAAGAGGATAAACTGCATTAATCCACTAATTTTAAATCCCCAAATAAGTAATATGGGAGTAAAACTGACATTTATTCTTCAATGAAGGTGGTCTCCCACCCAAAGCACACTTGGTAGTTTTAATCCTTCACTGAAATCTTTATACAAATTTTTTTTACAAAACTAGACAGTTGTGTGTAACAAATTTTTTTCAATTTCATAGCAATGACCTGCTTACCTAGTACCAGCACCTGGAAAGCAGAATACATGTCAAACTCTAATGAGTATTGAGACTGTTGTGGTTTAACCCAGCAGGCCGCTAAAACTCACAGCCGTTTGCTCACTCTGCCCCTCCCAGTGGGATGAAGCAGAGAATTGAAAATGGGGGGGGAATCATTGGTTGATATAAAGACAGTTTAATAGGACAAACAAGAAGATTAATAATAATAACAATAATAACAATAGAATATACAAAACAAGTGATAAACAGCACAATTTCTTACCACCTGAAGTAAATGCCCCGCAAGACCCTGAGCTGCCCTGCCTTCCAGCTGACCCCCCCAAGTTATATACAAAGCATGATGTCATATGGTACGGAGTATCCCTTTGGCCAGTTTGGGTGAGCTGTCCTGGCTGTGTCCTCTCCCAGCTTCTTGGGTGCCCCCTGCCTTCTCATTGGCAGGGCAGTATGAGAAGCTGAAAAGTCCTTGACTGCTTGGCAACAACTAAAAACATCAGTGTGTTATCAACATTATTCTCATCCTAAATCCAAAACACAGCACTATACCAGCTACTAGAAAGAAAATTAACTGTATCCCTGCTGAAACCAGGACAGAGACTTAATACATTAAGGTCTTCCTTGAAATTTGTTCAGCTTTCTGAATAATTTCAATGTAGAAGATCAGATCTGTAGTTATTTCTGGGTTTGATTTTTACTGTGAAAATGAAGAGATACTTCCAGTTAGGCATTTTAGTGTATAACTTAAAGGCTGGCTTTTGATCATTTAAAATACTTTCTGGAAGAAAGACAAAGATCCAACAATCTGCATTTGGCTGTCCAAGCAGGTACATCTTCAGTTTAGATGCCAGCTGTCCCGTAGGAAAACTCCAGTAGAAATGACTGAGGCTTCCTTAAAAATGTATAGACTTTCTTGGTTAAAGGTATACCAGTTCATTGCAAATGTTCAATAGAACATTTAGAAGCATGTGGCAAAGTAGAATCCAGGTCTCTTTAGGCTGTCCTCTTTCAAAGTACCATACCTTAGGACCACCTTCTACAAACTTTTCACTTGGAAGTAGATGATAAATTGTGCCCTCATCAAGATACTTCTCTGGAATGACTTCTTTAACAACTTTCTCCATTAGCTCCTTCTGTATTTGTTGTAGAGGCATGTCTGGGGCGTGTTGTACTGAAATCACAAGTGTGTGCACTCGGATGGGCTCCACTGCACCATTAGTCTCCTTGTATTCCATTGTGACCTAGAGAGAAGAGAAAAAAAAAAAAAAGCAGAGTGAACACAAGGCCAAGAGCACCAGTCTGAAAAATTAAAATTAACCTCACACTTATTTTCTGCAGCAAAAATTAAACAGATGAAGGGAAATGGGATGAAAAATGATGGATTGTTGCCTAGGCTTAAAATCACTGTAAGAAACAAAATAAAAATACAGATAGTACTGAAGGACCATTACCAAAATAGTTGGCTAGAGGATATTACATGTATCAGCACAGAGAAGCAAAATAACAACAAGAAAGCTACAGAAGCCTAAGATTTTACTGGCAGATGCTAAAATTGTTCACGGTTTGGCATTTAACATAACTTCGAACAGTGAAACACCAAAGTAAAGGCAAAATAACTTTTGGAGGACGCTGCTAAAATGAGGAACTGCAGATCATGACGTGACAGGCTGTATCCTTTGCCACCTATTGCACGGCTTTTATGTACATGCAAATATATACTGGTGTTGCTCCATCCATACATTGCATCCATGTATTGGCTTTCTTACAGACTAAGAAGACCTCTCTACTTTCCCACCCTTCAAAAATGCTTGGATAGGTACATCATAAAAACCAGTGTATTCACCTGTTCTATGCACTGCTGACAAAAGGTAGGGACACAGTCCCTGTTGCACTGCAACAACTGCAGCAGTGTAACTAAATGCAGCTCATCCTCACTAAGCAACAGAAATTCAGACAAAAACACCTTGCTGTCTTGGAAATCACACATGTATAGCTTTCCTTTCCTCTCCTGCACATTTCACAGCCTGGAAGACAGAGAACTTACTGCCTTTGAGACTGCCAAAGTGCATTGCTCTTACAGTAGGCTCAGTGACTCATCCACTCAGCTCTGCAACACAGCTGTCAGGGGCTCTGACCACTGATCAAACATAGTATATATGAGGTTTGAAACAAAACATCCCTGTTTTAACCGAGAAACCATAGCACTATCCCAGTTCATGCTTCTAGAATGTTGATATTTATTCAGAAAAAAACCAGCTGATTGTCAGTAACTTGTTAATCTTCTTAATCTCCAGGGGAAAAGAAAAGAAATACAAGTGTGATTTTGAAGAAGCCTGCTAAGACACTGATAGAATAGTTTAAACAAACCATGTGTGCTATATACAAATGTACCATATGAAACTCACACCACCTTGAAATGTGAAAATGACAACAGCATTTTTACTAAACATGAATTCTGATTTAGCAGCAGACAGGGTAAATGATTTCTATTGTTCCTCACCATTACAGTTTATGCATCTATGTTACAAACCTGTGTTTTGCCATCTGGTCTAACCCAGGGCCATGTTCCATTCCGTTCCAGAGCCTTTATTCTTGCAGTCAGTTTGTGTGCCAGGAGGACTGTTAAGGGCATACATTCTTCAGTTTCATCAGTGGCATAGCCAAACATCAAACCCTGCATTGAGAAAGATAGAACTGCACTGAAAAACAGGTAAGCCACTCATTTCCATGTTCTCTTTCCATTTCTGCACCTGTCTTTCCCACATAGTACTTTAAAACCACCCAAGGCTAGAAAGAGACAGCAAGAACATGCAAGGTGAATACACTTTGTCATATAACCAGCCTCAAATAACATTTATGTATCTGCATGGACAAGAATCAGAGCTACAGCAGGGTCTGGTTCCCAAGAATGACTCTGCCTTAAGCGTCCATAAGAATCCACTGCAAAGGCTTAATAGACAAAAAAGCTCATAAAGACTGCTCAGTCTTCTCCCCACACATGACAACTAAAATAACAGAGCATGTGATGCCTAAGAAGTAAAACCAGGCTACCCAAATGACTTGAAAGACCAGAAACTGACAGCTACTGATAAATACACACACACATATATGTATATATATACACTTTAATTTTAGTTCTATCCAGTAAGGCCACTGGGTATAGAAAAAGCCACTGGGAAAAAATATTGAAGGCTGTATTACTTTTTTGCACTACTGGTGATTAAGAGAGTGGACAGTGTTTAGCTGCTAATTCTTATACTTTGCACAATAGCTTTTAAGGAAATGCTCTGGTCCAACACAATTCTAACTGTTTGTGCATCAACTAAATCTGAGTAAGTGCCTGGAATTAAGTCCCATTACCTGATCCCCTGCTCCAATGTCATCGTCACTCTTGCCATGGGAGACAGCATGCTTGATCTCTTTACACTGTTGTTCTAAGGCTACTAAAACTGTGCAAGTCTTATAGTCCAGTCCTAGTGAAGGGAGTTTTGTAAAGTTAGGTCATACATTCTTGAGAGTTCACAAATTGCTAGAGAAGTTTTTAGGGATTATCTAGTTACCTTGACTAAAACTTTTAAAACTCTAATCATGTAAGCTTTCTAAGGTTTTGTATTGCTAATAGAAGCAGACAACCAGGACATTTATGTAACAGTCTCAGGATGAGGGCAGGTTAGTGGTACTAGTTGAAACTTGAGCTCTTGAAACTGAGAGGATAAGTATAATCCTACAAGCTACTCCACCAAAGCTTATTACATTGCTTATCATGATTAGGGTTCAAACCACTTAGGTATTAAAGCTGGGAGAGGAGAGTGGAAAAAGTTACCAGAAACTAGTAGTCAGTTTTTCTTGTAGTAGGTTCCAGGGTTCGATAGAATTAGAGAAAAGCTGTATAGGTCATGCATGAAAAGAGAAGACTGAAGGGGAATAGTCACATAAGGGGTTCAACTGCTGAAAGGAAGCTACTTTGGGAAATATGGTAAGAATACATAAAGAATTCCTTTGGGTGTGAACTTCAAGTTTCATAGGTGTAGGCACCCCAAGGACAAGGAACATCAGTGTTAAAGATTTCACCGTAGACACCTGCAGATGTAACCACCCTCTGACATTTGTGCAAACATTACTGCTTCTGCATCAGAGAAGCAAGAGGTACCTGGCACTTTAAAGAATAAGCCTTTTTCAAGTATGCCAACTTAAAATAGCTTCTTCAATAGCAGGCACTGAAAAGTCCATTTCAACATCTGTGCAGTTTTCTACTAGGCCTAGATACACATTTAATTTTATTTTCCGGAAGATCACAAAAACATGCATACTTTGGTCAGATGCAGAACAGACCCAAGAATGAACATATGAAGAATCTCACTCACCTTTGGAAGACTCATCATACCCTATCCTCTCAAGGGTCTTTCTTACAATTTGTTGGTAATCTACTACAGCTCGGGATGTGATCTCTCCACAAAGCAAAATCATTCCAGTTTTTGCTACACACTCTGCAGGAAAAAGATAAACCATCAGAATTTTACTGCTGCTATTTTACAGTTAAACAGGGAGATTCTGAAGATGGTTCTATGAACAAAGAATTACTCATAGGGGAAACTACTAAAAAAGCTTTAGCATACATACAGGTCTGTGTGCAATCACTCTTCTTTTCAGCTGTTACGAACATTAAAATGCCTGCATGGGGAGGGGTGATCTTACCCAATTGTCCTATCTCCACGGTGGCCAGCAGCAAATGTCTACAAGAACAGATCAAGTATACATTGCTATTTCTGCAAATACTTTCCTGGTCTCCAAGAATTTCAGCTCAGGATCTTCCTGAAGCTAAAGGGACATCATATATTAACATGACATTACCAGTCTTTGATAGATCTTTGTTACAGGAATTCACCCAGTTGCCCTTGGAAACCATGAAAACTTAGCATCTAAAGTATCCTGGACCTAGAAGCAATGCAACTTCATTACAAATTTTGTGCAGAATAATTTCATATTTTATTTCATTGTTTGTTTCAAGCATCCACCTGGCCTCCAAACTCTTCTGGTTTGTGTTAATACATGTACCAAACAATCATGAAAAATTCACCACATCAGCAGAACCTATCAACTGTATAGCTCTATTTCATATCTAATTAAATCCTCTCTTTTCCAGACTGAGGAGGCTTAGGCTATTCACTGAAAGATGTTGTGCAGCTATGATCATATTTGTTACTCTTGCCATACAATCTTACTATAGCCTTTTTTGGGATGGGGAAAGAGAAACAAATTGCCTACAGTATTCAAGACAGGTAACCATGGATTTATATGACCTAATGATGTTCTCAGCTCACTCCATTCCTCTCCCAGCAAGCGTTAACAGTCAGCTTGGGTTTTTACTGCTAGAGAGCACCAACTCTTTTCACAGAAACATATGTCTATTACAATCCCAAGATCTTTCTTCTGAATGCTTGCAGTGAACTGCAAACCTTACTTTCTCTACATGGAGATACAATTGCCTTGCCCCTTGCATTAGCCTACACTGAATTTCATCCATCACTTTTATCATCCAGTCACCATCTCATTTGAATAACTTTGTTTGATTTCAGGATTAAGTATTGCAGGCAGAAATACGCTATAAAATTGCACGACTATGGACTGCAGCATCACATAAAGATAATCAAGCTAGCTTTAATTGGCAGCTTAGCTTAGATAATCCAGACAAGCAGTTGAGAACCTAGCACAGGGCAAGCTTTCTCTGGTTGTCTGCAAGAGGAATTAGTCTATATTGAACTATTAAGCTACATCCTAGCTGGCATGGTATCTCTGAATTACACTGTGGACACAGTGAGAGTCCATAATAATACAGTAGCCCTAAATGTATACAGCACATCAACCCCAGGTAGTGATACCACTACAGTGCAGGGTATCCTTGTACCATTATTTTCACACTCAGTCTTGTGCCCCTGCTCTACTGACCAGCAGTGCTCTTCCTGTCTACTGCACCCTAGCAGACCACCTACACGTGCAAAGGAAGCATGTATGGTGCTTTGAATCCTGCAGTGGGGGAAGAGACCCTATATTACAGGTGTGAGGCAGAGAAGAATGGCTCTCAGCTTTTCCAGTGTGGTTGCTACAAAAAGGGGACGCCTCTGTGGAAGAACACAAAATTAGGGAAACTGGGGCTTAGAGAGATGGAAGAATAAGGCTGCAGTCACCACCAACAGTCCCTAGAAACTCTCCCAGGCCCATTACAGCCAAGCAAAGCTTGATGGTGATGCAAGACTTCATGGCACGATGATGCTTTCCCAGGATGCGACAGGATGCGGCTTTCCCACAATGTGGCTATCAGGAAAAGAAAGATTCATCTTGCTGCCTTTGACTGCTTTCCATCCTGACTGAAATTTAATTCAACCAAAAGAAAACATAGCTCAGGAGCTTCACTATAGCTGCAACTTTTAAGTAAGCCCAAGCAACACCCCCATCTGCTCTACCCAAGAGAAAGTTACCATATAAGGTTTTGGGCTCTTCACTGGGAGGTGATTTCTTACATGTTGAAGTATCCTCAAAAGAATATTTTGAACAACATTAGCAGGTAGACACTTCCACCTTTGTTTTTGTACTCTCTTCGTTTACGGTTAGGTAATTTTCTCTCTTGACTCTCACTTGTTGGGCACACTGGGAAGGACTTTTTTTCAAGAAAATATTTGGCTTCACTTAATTGGAGAGGAAGTAGAATACTTATTCTGCCTTCTGCTTTATTCTACTTACATCCAGTACTCTCTTGCTTGACTTTACTGCTACCCTGTTTGTTGGTAGCACAAGGACAGCCCAGCTCTGTCCTGCTGAAATGAGCTAACGCCAGTGTAATAATTCAGAACTTCATATGCAAAACTTGCTGATCCTAAAAGTCCAAGCAGCAAATAAAACTCAGAGAACCACAGATACATTTTTCTACTGGTAGGTAGACTCTAATTTCAACATCTCCATAAACTACTGTCGTGGTTTAGGCCCAGCCCCCAGCTAAGCACCACGTGGCCACTTGCTCACTCCTCTCTGTGCCCACCCTCCGAGGGATGGGGAAGTGGATCAGAAGAAAAAGGCAAAACTTGTCAGTGGGGATAAGCACAGCTTACTAGGGCATCAATGGAAGAGGGAAATAACAACAACAGTAGTAATAAAAGAATATACAAAGTGGGTGCCACACAATGCAATTTGCTCACTGCCCAGAACCCGATGCCCAGGCTATCCCCGAGCCGTCATCCCTCCTCCCTGGCCAGCTCCCCCCTTTAATACTGAGCATGGTTGTATGGAATATCCCTTTGGCTGTTTCAGGTCAGCTGTCCTGGCTGTGTCCCCTCTCAGCTTCTTGTGAAAATTAACTCTATCCCAGCCAAAAAACAGGACAACTACATTTCATAGTTTTGTAAAATACAGTGTTACAGTGACTTAGTACTTACATAACACTTTGATTTTTTTTTTCCTGAAACTTTGAGGCACGGCCTGTACAACTAAGCAGAAATTCAAATTTTCATCCAGTAAACCCTGAATTGAATGCCATAACTGCTTTCTGTTCTCCAGCCCCCTACATTTTTAGCAAACTCTGTCTGGTCAACCAATTTATCTTTTCCAGACTTACGCTTTAGTGTTACACTCAAGTTTTCTGACTCCAGTCAGCAGTTTTGATACTTTTTTTCCCAACAGATTACAGAAATCAGAGATTTATCTATGTAATCATGTCACATGACAGTCTTCTTTTTCTAGTGAGAGAAACTGATCATGTTTCTCACATCTCTTATGACACATTTTTCAGTCCTTGTAATTTTTGCAGCATTTCTCTGTTAGCATCTCCAGCTTTTCAGCAGTTTTGGAAGCATAACTGCCTGCAACACTGAAATACATGTTCCATCGAGTCTAATACATATGCTAAACCCTCCCCCTACGTCTTCTCACTACTCACATCTACACATCAAGGATCTGATGAGATTTTTCAGACAAAGCATCATATTAGATCACTGTATTTGTGGGATGCAGCTAGTCCTCTGTGCTGTAACTATGGCCTCGATAGCTTGTTCTAACAAAATGACTGCATTCAGAGAGCTCTTTGGAAGCATCCCTTTTCTGTGTCCATTCCTGACTGGCAACCCAGCTCATTCCAATTTGATGATATGTTCTTAGCCTCTGGAAGACATGATGTTGCTAGTGACAATGTCTGTGTAGAATACAGGGTGGTCCTAACAGAAAGTCCCAAGAAAAAGGCAAGCCACTTTGATCAGAATCACATTCAAATGAACTGTGCACTTACCAAGAGCATCACCTTGCTTCTGTAAAGGCACAGTAAATATATATTTAGCACTTCTGGATTTTGAGTTTTAGTAACATGTCTTACTCACCCCATGAAGAAATGCATCTTGACATATACCTTTCCCCAGTTCTCTTTTTCCCTAATATTCTTAAATTCCTCATTGTCATTAGCCCTGTCAATCATAGTTTTCCCTGATACCACTAGCTTCTCCTGATCTATTTCTTACATTTCATAATTTTTAATTTGTACTGCAGTACTATGTATTTCCTTTTTTCTGTTCATTTTTTGCAGATTTTTTCCTGCCTTCCCTTCTCCTCTGAGTCAATATGCCAGAGTTGCCTTCTTGACTGACTGCCAGACAATTGTTGACTGCCAGACAGCTATTGCAAGAATTTTGGATCATGGAATGTTATATCAACAAGGATTACTTGTCGTACTTCATTAATCTGTCTTTCTATCTGTATTGTACTTACCACAGGCAACCTTGGCATCTGGATCAATACTGAGATGAGCATCTAGAACAGCATCACTTATCTGATCACACATCTTATCTAGAAGATAAAAATAAGACAGATATAACATTTCTTTTTGTCATAAAGACAAAAAAGTGATTTCTTAATAAAATTTCATTTCCACTGGGCAAGAGACTTCTCTTTATAGAGCATCTGCCAAGAGGCAATTTTAGCAACTTATACTCTGAGAGGTATGTCTTACCCTGTTTTCACTCCTTTCCTGAAGTCAATCCTAACTGACATTTTACTATCATCTGCACAAGCCAGCAGCCTCCCAGGTGAGAGGACAATGAAAAAGACCTGCAAAGGCATCCTGAAATATTAGTTTCAGGAGAACAGAAGACACAAGAAGTAACTTTGGAAGAAATATTTAAGCTAAGGCCTTTCTGTAGGGCTTTTGCATTCTTCCCCTCTTTATTTTAAACTTTGTATTGCATTTTCTGTGTAAATTACCTATTTTGATCTACATCTTATAACTATAAGAGGTCTGCACTTAAGGCAGTGCTTATCCCTTCACTACCTCCAGTGGGGACCTCTGAGATCTCATGGGTCAACTTTTTTGGATGACAAGAGCCATTGCCCTCCCTGCAAACAGGTACATTAGATTGAAGTTCACTCCCACAATTATCCACAACTATCCAGCTCATTTGAGTTTAGAAAAGCATCTGCAAACATTCTCTCAGGAACAAGCACTGGCCACTCACAAGTTTCCACAGTTATATTTCTGAGTCTTGGTCTTTTTCTTAAGGACAAAAGCACTGGAGAAAAAAGTTTTTACCTGTTCTGTCTTTAGTACCTATGACTTATTGTCCAAGTAAGACCTGAGTATGCCAAACGCATTTGGTTTGTTAAAAGTTAATGAACAATTTAGGGGACAAATTGAGATTTTTTTGTCTTATCGGGGTAACTGAACCAGGTAAAAGCAATCCATATTATTTCTTCAAAAGTACAGCTTTGAAAGGTTGCAGAAACAACAAAGGTTCTGCAGAAACAACATGAGCAACACACATTAATCTTCACCTACCATCATTACTAAAAAAGGTATCCAAAATATGTTCAGCCACACAACTACACAGCTGGATCTACAACACTATCAGTATGAATGAGCCAGATGCCTGTATCATTTGCAACAACCTATGTAATTATTTATGTAATTGCCAGTCTAAAATAACTTCTCTCGCAGGAGTGACTACCATTACATATGTGCATAGGCTTGAGGGCCCAAAAAGGAAGATAATAAAGAAGCGTATCTGAACGTCCACCTTAAGCTACCTATTTACTTTTAAAGATAATCTGCTCTGGAAGCAAGCAAACATCAGAATGAAATTATAAGGTAAGAGTAGAGTTATTCTGTGCCCCAAAAGATCTGTAATTCAATGCAAAGTTTAAATGCAAATTGAATTTAATATGAGAACTTTAGAGTAATATCTTCCAGTATAATCTAAAAGCAAGGAAAAGTGAAACATGCTAGCCTGTAGCTTTGAATGGGTGAGCCATTGCGCCATCAATACTCAAACACAAACTAAAACCAGGCTAAAAGCAAAGCACAAGAGCTGAAAATTTTATTGCCCCTTTTACTCACTCAGGCTACAGTGATCTCAGTGTTGCGTGAGATTTGCTTCTGGAGGTGCATAGGTCTTTTCTTCACTGGCATGATTTTCAGAATCTGAATCAGCAATTTCAGTACCTTTATGTTTCGTTTCTATAGTGTTCTCCCCAATCAAGCTGAAGCTAATTTAACTGTACATTACGTAAGCATTTGCAAACTAAGTCCAATAATTTAGAGTCTCAGAAAAAAAAGCAAAACAGCAAAAAAAAAGCCAACTTAATAGCTGTAAAGCCTGTCTTCAGCTATTTGTACTGCATTGATCCCCAGCTCAAGCATTATCTTACTGAAATTTCTTACTAGTGTATTTACTCAGAGAATCAGAATCCTGCTCAGTTACTTAACTTATATTGCACCTTCACTGATAAAAATTGACCACAGTTTGAAGACACAAGGACATAGGATGAAAGACAGAAGCATCATGTGGTCATAATTTCACACCCAGAAACAATTTGTGCAATCAAGTAGAATATCAGTAATGCCAAGTTCCAAAGTTTGTCATCCGGCTAGTTTGTCAACAACCCTGAGGCAAACGGAGTCCTGAAGATTGCGAAATGGATTCACACCAGAGGATCCGATGCTCAAGCAGGAATGGCATAACCTGGAACAACTGATAAGTTTTATTGCCTTCAGCTATTTGCAACATTGCAACATAAGATGCAGTTTTTTAAAGCAAAGAAGTGGCTGTGGTGCTTCAAGATACGATGCTACATGCTGCAGGGATCTTGCAGCTATTGGACGGTTCACTAGGGGCTGGGTAGACAGATTAATATAACTGGTCTCATACAGTGCCCTTCCCACCTAAAGAGTAAGAATCCTGAGAATACAGATACACAAGAAAAACTCAGCTGCAAACCTTCAGTGTTTGACATCACCCTCATTTTCTCACTATTAGGCTTTTTGTCTTTCCTTCTACTATGGAAAAAATAAGACATAATGTTATTTTTAGTCTTAACGTTAACATTAACATGCTTCTCCATAAAAGGAATGGTTGCTACCTTTACTGTAAATTTGAGTCACTAGCATGTCTGCTGGAGATCCAAACTTCCTCCAGCCATCAGTTAACATAGCTTCTAGATATATATTTGTGTAAGTAAAGCTGTGTGAAAAATAGCTCAATTTAATGAACAGCGATTAGAGCTGAAGCATTGCCTTGCAGTCCCAGACCTGGAAAATACAATGACTTTGTACAACCTACAGCATATGTAAACTTGTGTTAGGGAGAGCAATGTGGCAAAAGAGGCATATGTAGTATTACAGCAGTATCTGGAATGCAGCTCTGATGAAAATCAATGCTTACTATTCCAAACATTTCAGAAATTCAGAGTTTAATGATCACCTATAATAAACATTTGCATAAAGTAGTATTTTTTCATTACAGAACTAAAAATGAAATTGTAATTCCAGTATATGTGGCAGCTCCAAGTCTACCTGTAGAAGACTCCCTCCACACTTTTTTCTCTCAAGCAAAAGTTTAAAGTTTTCTATACCAGGTTATATTGCATACTAAACAAATAAGACAAATTCTTGTCAAGAAAAGACGCTACTCTGAAGTCTATTCAAAATAATTGGTTCTTCCTTTTCTCCACTGGGGGAGATATGACTGAACTTTCATCAGATAGCATTCCTCAGTGCAAGTACTAATAAAAGCAAAGATTCAATCAGCATTTTTACTTACCAGAATGTCCTTCAGCAACAGATTCTGAGGTAAAAAGAAATCGTTTTTCTTTTTTTGAAGTATGAATTGACATGTCTTGGTATCTTTAGTGAGTCTGCAAATGAGAGACCCAAACTGGACTACAGAACAAGCACAGGCAGAAGGTGAAGTGGAAAGGTTAATGTATCTATGCAAACAGCTGATGTAATTGCTTCTGCGTATTTGTTCCTCAGAAGTCCAATAGATTAAGACTGATCTGTGTGGATTTTACAATGCACTGCTACAGAAACTTTCATAAGACTTTTTTGTTTGGTTAACCTTGGTCCTGCTAAACTCTGCAGAAGTGTAATCGTTATGTGAAATGTGAACACAGCCAAGCCGGAGTTCAGTGCTTTTGCACACATCTCCAAGCCTCCTTTCTTACTCTTTCTTCTACGTGCTAAC
This sequence comes from Grus americana, assembly GCF_028858705.1. Classification (NCBI taxonomy): domain Eukaryota; kingdom Metazoa; phylum Chordata; class Aves; order Gruiformes; family Gruidae; genus Grus; species Grus americana. The sequence goes on from NC_072891.1 coordinate 53,911,708, forward strand.
TAAAAAGCAGTCCAAGATAGTAACACAGCACAGAGATTTTATCTGCATTTGTAAGGGCAAATGATGCTTTCACCTAGGCATAATATCCATACATTGTACTCAGCCGCAGCAGTGAACTGTGCAGAAATGTGTCTCTATGTGAGAACAGATGCTTATAACAGCTCCAGGTGGTAAGCTGTGCTCTTCCTCCCGAATACTATTTGTGTCAGTGGCTAAGTGAAGAGCTGTAGAGCAACCAACAGCATGGTCTGTGGAAACAGCAATAGTGGGTTGATTGTAAGTTACTTTGAATTCTGAGACTAAAGGCTATGCTTTAGCTCAGTAAATCTTAAACTTGTCAATGGTCAGGCTCTCACAATTATTTTTACTGAGCCCTTTTCTCCTACCGTTTGCCTTGATGAAGAGATAGTCACAGGAAACAGCTGGACTCAGGTATCTAAACTCTGCAAAGAAGCGCTGTCCCTTTGGAAGCACTGTTTGCCTTTGGCTTATTTCAGAACACAGTGCAACAGCACACCAGAGCACCTGAGTACAGCACACTGTGGCAAAGCAACAAGAGGTGCACCTGGCCTTAAAACCCCTTGGCCTGCTGAGCAGGTCTACACTGTGCAATACGCTATGTTGAGCTCAGGTTCTCTAAATCAGCAGTCATTTCTGAAAATCTTGCTCCATAACCTAAGCATGTTAAACAGTAACAAGAGTGGTACTGAGACACAGGTACAACTTCAGCTACAGCTTAAGGCTTTACCACAGGCCATCACGAGCAAACCATATCCCCTACCAGGCCACCACCAAACATCTCACAAGAGATCTGTGTGTCCATTCTGCAAAGAAGTCTTCACTGCTGGGAAGCAGCATACCTTCACTTCAGGACACTTCCCAGTAGTGAGTATATGAGGTAACAAAAGCAGTAACGAAGGCAAAGCACTTAGCAAATGAGTCAAAGCCAGCACTCAAAAAAATAAAGAAAAATTTTATTTCCACTCCAAGAATAACTGGAGAAGGCACTGCCTACCTGTGGTGACTCAAGTGGTAGCTAGTGTACTGGAACAGGCCAGTCCCCCTCAGTGAAAACCACCACCCAACAGAGCGATACACGAAGAGGTGACTTGGTTGGAGGAAAGAGACCATCTGCACCTCTTTGCGTTTTCCCTTTTTTTTATATCTATCCCCGGAACAAAAGTTCTTAGCACATAACACCAAAAAACACCAGTTCTCAGAGGACAATGATTGCTTAAGTGTGTGTGAAGGAAAGCGATAAAGAGGAAGACTTTAAACCACAGTTAATGATTATCAGAACTGCCCTATGAAATCCATTAACTGGACTATTTCATTGCCTTTCTTTAGCTTCAGAAGGTATTATGATACAATACAAAATTCAACTAGGCATACAGAGATTTGTGTACCTGGTGGTATTTAAATTCTGTGAGCTGAAGTTACATGTTCCATAAAACACTTCATACAAAGCATAGAACAACATTCATATGAAGAATTTCAGTCTCCTCCATCATGAATTCATATTACGCTACATTCTAAAATTCTTGTGCTTTGTTTACATTGTGTCTTATACTCTAGTCTCATTCAACATATGCTGCTCAGCATGTTTCATAATGTAGGGTATACAAATACTCCAACCCCAGCCTTGAATGTAAAATCAAAAAATAATTTAAAAAAAAAAATACAAAGAACAGTCAAGCTTTGTAAGTGAGAAACAAAAAAAAAAAAATGGGGGCAAGAGACACCAGTGCAGAGGCGAGAGGTGCCAAGGCAGGAGAGACATGAAGGCAGGAAGACACTGGAGAGAAAGAAGGCACAAAAGTAGTTGCCTGAGCAGGACTAGAGCAGAGAGACACCCACACAGGGGCAGAAGACACAGGGCAGGTATGCCTCCAAGGGGTCTGCAGACGACAGAGTAGCCCTTGCCAGAGGAGTGGAGACAGAAACCTGGAGGAGCAAGGGAAAAGCAATCACAACACACTGAGCCCAATCTCATGCTCCCTGTGGCTTCACCCAAAGGACTGAGGCCAGGCATTGGGGAGGAGAGATGTTCAGAGGGAAGTTTGGGTGTTTTCCCTAAGTGATCTTTTGTCTTCTTTATTCTTCAGTACTAGAATCAGTAATTAAACATTTGTTAATTGGCAATAAATTAAGTCAAATTCCCTGCAACAAAACCGTTGTGTTGCCTGTGGGGCTGCGTTTTACAAGGCAGCTGTCCCAGCCAAGATTCATCTATCATTGGTGAATTTGTTCAAGGAGTATCAATTGCTTCTGTAAAGGTCATGTTTTTCCTTTGCTTCTTTTGCCGATGTTTCTTGACCAAGCGTGAAAAACACCATCAGCATCAACAGATTCAGAAAGCTGCTATGGAAAATGGAGAGATGAACTGGAAGACCTTTTAAAAATGGGATCACTTCAGCAGCTGAAGTTTCAATATTGCTCTGCATCCCAGGACCTCATGAAAAAACTACTGTTGGAGCCTCAGAACTGTACCTGTCCCAACTGAAGTCCATGCATATTCTGCTTAGATTTCGCACACCAATTCAGTATTTCAGCCAAAGGCTTGCTTCTTTTTGTTTTACAATTTTTTTTTGCCACAGTACTGCTATTTTCTCTCATCATCCATAAAATACTTTAGTTCAATTTGCTATGAAAACAGATTGAGATCTCACAGTTGAAGTGGCTCTTGTATCTCAGTCACTTCTGCAATTAGTTCAACAATGTGTGCTCCAGCTCAGAACACTCACGTCAGCCCCAAATGAAAATTTCGTTCATTAACATAACCTGCCTCAGGAAACTTCTGCTGAACAAATACTGCCCTTAAGGGCAAATGTATTCAGGCCCTTCTCTCTAACCTGTTTCTGGCACTCCACCAAGATCTCCCAAGGTGATTCCCCAGCCTGGTCTTTGCTGATGCCCATTGCTAGTGCCTGACAAGAGTCTCCCCATACGCATGTTAAAAGGCTACTTGGCTGCTGCTTTTTTCCAGGTGAGGCCTCCCAGCTTTTCAGCACTTTCTTCCAGCCGCTTCTTGCTTCTGAGTGCAGCCAAGATTCCTGGCTTTTCTCACGTTCTTCTTTCTATGAAGACCACTGCAAGTTTGAGGCATATCACACTCTCAGGCTGACTGGTTCTGGCATATAGGCAGGTCTACAGCATTCACCCACTTGCCTGCAGACCCCAACTAGTTTAAGAGCTGACTTCAACCAGACATAGAAACACCTCTTCAGCAGAGTCTGGGGCACAGCTGAGTGATTTCCACAGGTTCTTCCAACTACTGGCTAGATTGTATTGTATTATTTCCAGCTCCTATTTATAAATTTCAGAGATTTCCACAGCAGCTCTAGCATATCTCCATGACTCTTCCTTCACAAAAGTCTATTACAAATTCATTCAAATTTGTACTACGTACTCAGCTGGTATTTCTGATCTGTACTTCTAGCTTTAGTTGATACAGGAACAGAGGAAAATCAGCTACCATTTACTGGAGGCAGCGTCTTGTACTACAAGAAAGCAGTATCCTGATGTTTTTCTTGGATATCTAATTCCCATCAGTAAGCTGAGCCAACTGTTTGTGAATTAAACTGCATTCTCAATGTATTTTCAGATTGGAATTTCTCCAAACCCAGAACACTTTCACCGCATCACAGTATGTTTTTGCAATTTGAGTTCTTCATATGAAATTTGAATTCTTGGCGGCTTCTCTGGGTTTCTCTTATGACATCCATTATTTATTGAATAACCTTTCTAGAAAGTGAAAATAAAAAGTTTATGATGACAAAGACACTGTCAGACAAAAATCTATCACAAATTCAGGTATGTTTCCTTTGAAGACCCTGATTGTCTTTCAGTTACAGCAAAAGCTTTAAAATTGCAAATATTTCTCTGCAATAAAACCACTTTCTAAGTGTTTGAATCGCTTCAGTTAGAGCACAACTTGACTGGAAACTAAAAGCCCTATATATTCCAAGCAGACTAGCATTATGGTATGAACTTAATGTGCCAACAGGATAGAAACCTGAACATAAACCAAAAGCCTTCAGTTCACAGCTCCAAAGGACAGAAGGTGGCACATAAAATAAACAGCAAATGGTTTGAAGTGATGGGACAAAGCTGGTTAGGCTGGTAAAACAAAACAAAACCCGGGGTGGGGGGAGAAGTTACTTTGGAATTCAGATATGGATTTTAAAATACAATTTATAAACAAAGCTGAGTATCTCCAGACACTACAGCCTCTGGTAAGTGTAACCTTTGGTGTATACACGTTAGCTGTAACGAGCTTTGGTGGCGTGTAGCACATCAATGCATCATTTATAACACTTTCTTCCCCCTGAGCCCACTAACTCGTGTCACCTGCATCACCCATCAACTTTAAGATTTCAAGACACCAACACAGACATTCCCAGATGTGAGGAAAATCACCCTTAGTTATTTCCAACAGCAGCACGAATTACCCCCGGGAACACCCCGCCTTCTCCCCGCCCGGGAGACCCGTCAGGCCTCCCCTCCTGCGGAGGCCGGCGCCTCACAGAAGGCCGCGGGAGGGGCACCACCGCTCCCGCCCCGCCCAACGACTGCCGCCGCTGGAGCCGCGGGCGGAGCGCAGCGGGGCCATGTCGGCTCCACGGGCCGCGGCGCCGGACGCTGGCGCCGGGGCGGCGGAACGGGAGCCGGTGCGCGGCCGGGGGCTGGAGCTGGAGCTGGGGAGCAGCACGCAGACGTCGCACCGACTGCTGGCTTACAGCGACGCGCTGCTCTCCATCATCGCCACGGTGATGGTGAGCGCCCGGCCCAGCTGCGGCGCGGGGCCTGTCCGACCTGGCCCCGCCGTGGAACCCGGGTCGGCGGCGTTGTGCGAGGCTCGGGGCGGGCTGACGCCGCGGGGCGGGGGCGGCAGGGCCGCCAAGCCCGGGGGCCGCCGTCGGGCGGCGTGAGGGGAAAACCCCGAGCAGCCTCAGGTTGTCCGGGGCTCTGCGGGTTGCGTCCGTGCCCTATCCGTGCGCTTCTCAGCCTGGCGAGCTGCCTCCCAGCCCGGGCGCTTTCGAGGAGCCGTGTTCGCCTGTCCCGCCCATCCCCAAGCCCCATTCCTGCAGCGATACAGCGAAATGTGGGCGCCGGTCCCGGAGCCTGGGAGCCGGAGAGCGCGGCGGGGAGTCCCCGGGCAGCGGTGCGCGGTCGCGGGGCGGGGGTGACAGCGTTGTTCCTGCGCGCCCGAAAGGGATTCCGACTTCCAGAACGGCAAGCTGTTAGCAGCTGCGTGATCCACGAGTATTTGCGGCCACCTGAAGGTTTTTTTTAGATTTCAATAAAGCTCTCAATAAGGAAAAGAATGCCATGTACTAATAAGGTTTTGTTATTTCAGATTTTGCCTGTGGCTCACACAAAAATACATCCTGATCAGGTATCATATGTCTTTTGGTTTGTTGTTTCTTGTCTTTGCAAGTACCTGTAACATCCTAATTTAGCACCCCCGCTTCGTTTCAAGTTCCAGACTTTCAAAAAGCTCAAACCATTATGTAACATTAAAACCAACAGACATTTCCCCTAGAGGAGGAACTGTTGAACTTGGGGTGAAGAATATAAGTACTAAAAATCTGTGTAATCTGCAGAAATTGCGATATAAAACCTGAATGAGCTGTATACTGTAGGCCATAGATTTTAAATGGTTACTTTTGTATGAAAAATTAATTGCCCATCTGACCAAAACATCCTTCAGAAAGCATCTGCTATTTTTGGTAATACATCATCACTTAGAGAAGCTACTTACATATTGCAAGCTGAATGCTGGTTTAAAACTCAGATTAATAATAAATGTTACCAGAATAAGCAAAGGTGGAAAAAGAAGACTACAGAAAATAAACTAATTCTGAAAGAAACAGGAATGTTAGGAGACATAAATTAATCATTTGAGCAAGTTTACAGGTTTGGGGTTTTTTTTTATCATGACTTATCTTTCTGCTCTTTAAAACTGACCTAGATGCAAACATTTTGTCTCAGTTTAGGAAACTCAAGTACGATCCACAACATGGCAGATATGCTGCATGAATCTATTAAAGCCATTGTGGTGGTACATGCAAAATTTGCTGTGGTTAAGTCCTTCCCTACCTCATTGTTAACAGTCATCACATGAAAACTTGTGTGAAGTTTCTGCTCCAGAAGTCAGTGCTAAGAACATAAAAGAGGCATTTTGTGGCCAGCCCTCCTCTAAAATGCATGATCACAGTAACGGTGATGAGAGAGTGCATAAATGAATCACAAGGTGAGCAGAGCATTGGGAAGCCCTTTTACAGATTGAAGACGTGTTGGTACATCATATGCCACTAACTACATATTTCAGCATACTTACAAGTGTCTAATAAACCAGTTCCTCTGCATGGTAGTAGAAAGATTGCTGGAACAGAACTGCATTCTTGGCAGGCATTTCAAAAAATCTGTTACATGCATGTCCTTCCTCATTTTCAGATACTGCTACTAATTTCACAATGTAACCTTTAACTTTTGCTTTCCTTTGTCTCTGGGTGTCATTTTCAGAAACTAGGTGAAAGCGTTCAGCAACTTCTTCTAGCAAAAATTGCAGTGTACTTGATGACCTTCTTAATAGTTACAGTGGCATGGGCAGCTCATGTAAGGTAGGAACACAGTGTTTAACTCCAAAGTTTAAGAAGAATTGTTTGAAAGGACAGGAGGTAACCATGTGTGTGATACATTTCTGTCTTACTGATATATTTCTGAATTGTCTTTTGTTGGATAATATAAAAATTCATTGTAAAGAAATGCTACCCTAAGCAGTGAATAACTGTACTTTTACACCACTGACACAGGGATACAGAGAAAAACAAGCATTATATATCTTTCAAATTAGTTACATATATTATCTTCATTTTACTTCATATTCTAGATGGAATTAAACTTCTAATTATGCTGAAAAAGCACGACTGTGTAACTTGTCTGCTACACAAATAGAGGAACTGAAATAGTACAGCTGGCCTAAAACTTGTCTCTCTGTCCTAAGCAGTGCTTCTCACAAAATTAACTGTAATGTTGCAGATGCTGCATTTTGTAGAGCTGTGGATACCACCACCTGCCTCTGTTTTGGTAGTTAAAAAGAAATTGACAAGCAGGCATGGTACTGGAATCAGGGCAGGGTTTTTTTGAATTTTGAAATTTACAATTGTTACTATATTCTTTCCTTAAAAAAGTGGATTGACTGCATTCTAATAGAGATGTGCAACCTGTAATTCAGTACTGGTACTTCAGGGCTTTTATCACATTTATTTTATTGTATACGTAAATGCTGAGGCATAGTCTTTGAATAGTTTGGGGTTTTGTGGAGGGTGATTGGTTCCATTGTTTCTAAGTGACACTTCTGTGGATGAGGAATTTCAGTAACAAGGTGTGGGGCAGTTTGGAAGAAAGGCTTATTTTCTTTGCATTATAATAACTACATTGTATCTTCAGGAGAAATAATTTTAAGCCTTAAAATTCTGAAAATACTCTGGCCCTAACAACATGAACTTGCCTCTGTTCTCCCAAGTAAAACTCAGAGAAAATCAGAATAATAGCTCTTCTCAATGGCATATGAAACAAAGAAAAATCTGAGACTCTGGATGGACTCTGAACATCTGGATCTGCAACAGAAGATCTGAGCCGTGCTACTGCATGGCTCAGATCTCTATACAACATTGCTTCATCTGACAAGCTAAAAGTCAGTCTTGTGCCTATGTTTTTATTTTGATATCAGAGTATCAGTTGGACTTTTTCATGTTCTTGTGTGAGCAGTGAACAGTGCCTGCTGGTGAAAGTCTGCCTTTGTTCACGCTTCAGAAGCATTTGCTTGAGCAGTGAGCACAGGCTGTCAGCCTCCAGTTAGTTCTGGGCCTTGCCTGTGTTTAAGTAAATAGGTGATTAATTGACAACTAATAATAGTTGTCCTGTGGCTGCCAAGCCTTGTGTGGCTCACTAGCAGTTTGCTGGCTGTCCTGTGCCAGGTATGTCAGGTGGCAAAAGATAGAGCTGTTCTGGAACAAAACTGCTGTGGGAGAAAGCAAACCAGTGGCCTGCCAGGTGACCTGGCTGTATTTCATCCTATAGTGAAGTGGCAAGTCCTCCAGAGAATTGTCATCAACTCCTGCTCTGGAATCACCCCCATATCTGCCATTTTCCAAGGAATGATATCCATTTGTAGCTCACTGCCTTGTTAGGTTTTTGGTATGTGACTCGATGGGTCAGAACTGACATCTGGATCACTTCTTCACCGATTAATTGGCTCGTAACAATGGTGAAATTTACTTTGAACTAAATATATAATTACAGGTGTAGAGGAACAATAGAGTGGGGAAAAAAAAAAGCCTGTTTGCTACATCATATGCCACTTATCCTTCAAACAGAAATGAGATTCTTAATAACTGCTCCATGATTGAACTTGACCGTTTGTATCCTGCTTGCAGATTTTTCTAACAAATTACTTCCACGTTTGAGTTAATGAGTTTTAGTAGCATCTCGACTACTTGTATAAATTCTGGAGCAAGGGAAATCAGGTTCCCCTATAATATCATAAATGTACAATTTGTATACAGTGTTGTAAAACATATTGCGGGAGCTGGCTTGTTCATATCTTGCCTTGCCTTGACAGGTTGTTTCAGGTGATAGAGCTTATAGATGATGTCCTCGCTCTTCTAAATCTGGTGAGTCTTGGCAGACACGCTGCAAGTTTATCTAGCAAGTACAGGTCACTTTTTCTTAGGTTACTTTTTCTTAAGTCTGTATGTATATGTCCAGACGTTTCATTTAAAGACCGTAACTTTGCCAAATTTCCAAGTCGGGAAAATACAAAGAGCTTGAATTCCTCCTTGCCAGAGTGACTGATGGATAACTAACTTGCTTTTAACTTCCACGTTTTATTTGAAGCCAAAAGAAGCTCCACAACAGGTTAGTCTGAAGTTCATCTGAGGGAACTGAAGAGGCACCTATGGCAAAAGCTTTTGATTCTGTTCATCTGTGTCCAGCTGAAGTATCTGTCCTCCAGGCTTAATAAAATGAAATGCTATGTCTTTTGTGGCAAAAAATCTTAGTGGTAGGTTTGAATTACATTTATGTTTTCAGTCATTTCTCTGTTTAAGTTCCTCAGAAATTCATTCTGAAGCTTATCTGAAACAGCGGATTATATCATCTTTCAAAAACTACCACTGAGAGACCAGTCTCTGAATCAGTGTTTTGAGCTTTACACTTGTCTAAATAATCACTCTTAAAAATTTGTTTATGTATGTTTTTTGATGAGCCACCCTGTAATATCTTCGTTACTAACAGTTATAATGGGATGCTGCGATGGTGAACATATAGAGCTTTGGTTTTTGCTATATTGTTTAAAATTCTGTTCTCTGACAATGCACAACCACACAATTTAATTTAATTTAGTTAATAATAATACTGAGTTTAAACTCCATGGGATAACACTACAGGAAATTATTTTAGAGGACTAACTTAAGGCATGTAATTCTTATCTAATGTAGCTTTCAAAGCAATGCATTTCTTTGTGCTTGAGGTGTTATGTTTTCTTTTAATTTGTCCTTTTTGTATATGAAATATTTGTGATCAGAGATTAATGTTTTTGGTGAATCAGAAACACCTCTTTAGGAGTTGTGGTACTTTTGGCATCACTACTTTAGAAATAAGTCTGCTAAGAATCATAGCAAAACTTTTACCTGTGGTATTGGTAACAAAGCTGTAGTGTTTTCTAAAATAAGCCTGTATAGTTTGCATAGCAAACATGGAAGATGTGTAGAGAACTAGCCATTTGTTACAGTCAAAGCTCAGCAACTTCAGAAATGTGGGTTTTTTTCATGATGCCGCATTAGCATTGGATCTGTTTGTGTTGCGGTCTCTGGACGCATCTTTAATGAGGGAATTGCTTGCTTTGTATTTTGCCTAGTGTTTCAGTACACTTTTTTTCCTTTTTAGGCTTGTATGATGATCATAACTTTCTTGCCATACACAGTAAGTACTTTTCTAAAATTTGACGTATTTTTAAATTACAGGTTTTCTTCCTTTATTTATTTGGAAAGACTTTACCAAAGTATTTAGAACCCAGGAAAGTGTTACTATAGTATAAACCCCGAATCCCTTGTAATAGTTAAGCCTTATTTTTTTTAAATTCATGAGGCCATGTTATAACTTTCAATTACTGCATGTTATAGACCTGGCAGAAAATGGGTGTTTTAGAAGAAAAATTATAATCATGGAAAGTCATAGTTTCCCATGATTTCTTTTAAAAATGCAGCTGTACTGAAAAAGGTCAAAGTTACCTGATGAGACTTTTGCATTTTCTAAGGGAACTAAAGCTACATTTCAAACTCCTCTTTAGATGACAGAACATTTCCCTTTTGTAACCTAGACAGAGTTTTTGGTATCACATTTGACTTACTCAGTAGGGTTGATTCTGGCAGCCAATCATTCATTTTTTAAATCTGCAGATTTGATATTCTGCACAATTTCTGGTGGATGACCTTTAAACCTAGCAAGAATATTTGCAGATGAACACCATATTAGCAGAACAAAACAGTTGCTTAAAATGCATCTTGACTTTTATTGTATGCATAGAACAGATTTATATGACAGGCACCTGTTTGTTTGTGGATATATCTGTGTTATGTATTAATCTGCATAGAATAAGGCCGTGGTCAGTAAAACAATCTTTTTCAGCAAGAACACATACCATTTACTTTGCCTTGAAGCTGAAATAACTTTTGGAAAGTTGTCAATGTTACCCTAACACTACTCCTTGCTTCCCCCACACACCCCCAATGAGGCTGCAGAAGATAATACAACAGGGAGCCATGGAGGGTAGAGAAATTAAAAGATTCAAAAAGGTATCCTCATACTAAGAATTTTCACAGCTATGAAATTCTTATCCACTGAAAACACTGTTAAACTTTATGCTCAGCTACAAGCCAGTCTGTAGTCATTATGGAGACAAAGTGTCAGAGAGTTTATGGTTTTGCAGTATCAACGTGAGAGCAAAGAAATTGCATTTGGTGGAATTATGTTGAAATGCAAAGTATTATTTAGATTTTCGAATTTCATTATCGAATGAAGAGTGCTTCCATTTCTCTACTGTTGTTCCTACATTGCTTCGTAATTAAATATTTGATCTAGTTGCATTTTTTTCTAGTTTTCCTTAATGGCCGCCTTTCCAGATGTACCTTTTGGCATTTTCCTGTTCAGTGCCTGTGCTGTTGTCATTGGCCTTATACAGGTATTGGAGCTATCTGTTTACATTTTCACTTTTAAATAGATTGTCTTGGGTAGAACAAATATTAACATTTCTTAGCTATGGGTATAAATTGCTAAATGTATTTTTTGTTTGTATAGCATTCTTTTCCAAAGTTGTGCCTGTTGTGATAATATAGTACCTGTATATAAGATGAAAGTTTGCATTGCCACTGTCCTGTGAAGCTGATTTATGGAACTAAATCTGCTGATCTCAAAGTCCACAGAATAGTAAACCCTTTTCCACTCTCTAAAAATGCCTTGGGGAAATAGCAATTGGCTTTTCCTGCCAAGTTTCTTTCTGAGCTGTGCAGAGATGGCTAAGTGAACATGGGCTTTCAGCCTCAGTCCAGTGGCACTGGTTTTCTCCTGGTGCAGTGTCTTGTTGCTTTCTGTTCATAATTGTGGAGGTCTTCATTCCTCTTCATATAAGATCCATGGTCATGACAAGGTCTGCAGAGGAGATTAAAATCTTGATATGCCGTGTATTGTGAAATCTCAGAGTTTCTAAGACCAGCCCTCCATGTGGGAATGAAAAATAAGGTTGAATGTGTTTTGGAATTTGTTGATTTATAGTTTTACAGTTTTATATTTGAAATGCTGCACATACTTCTGTGTAATAACTTCAGTAATGCTCTTCTCCTTGCAGGCTGTGATAGTAGCATATGGATTCTATCACCCACACTTACTGAATCAACAGATACAGTTGTCTGAAAATCAGAATTTCTATAAAAGACATATCTTAAAGATTATCCTAAGAGGACCAATTTTATGCTTTTTAGCAGCCATCTTTTCTTTTTTCTTTATTCCTTTGGTAAGTTCTCCCAGTTAACCAAAAACTTTGATGCAGCGGGTTATATTAGTTATATTTAGGACTGTGTATTAAAATAACAATGTCCATGTCAAATATGCAGACTTTCTCAGTTGCCAGTTCTGTGGTGTTGTAATCATGGCTGCAATGCACACAGACCAATCATAATTTGATTCATGAGTTTGCATAATTTTGAAAGAATATTCTGAAAGAATATTCTGAAAGAATATTTGCTTTACTTGCTCTGCCTGATTTTTTTTAAATGCTTCTTTTAATTAGAAGCAAGTCTTCTAAACTGTAACTTAGCATCTTGCTCAATCATAGGAAGGTTACATGAAATAAACACATTGCACAAACTGAAGACAAGTGAATATAATCACTGCACTAACTCAGGGTGTAAGAGCAAACAGAATAAGCAGACCAGTTAGCCAACCTGCATCTCAAAACAAATGTTTTTGCCTAAGGGCTGCTCTTAGCCTTTTTCTCTGCCATCTTTATTAAATGGCAATGCGTTGCTCCAACTTATTAATAGCTTTTATCTTTCTCAGAACACCTGCTTGGAATTGAAATCTAGTTTTCAGATGTATCCTGAGCTTTCTTTCCTCTGTCTTTTTCTATAGGATAAGGTGGATTTAACTGAATTTTGAGAAAGATTCTATGGGAATTAGCAGTGTTTAAATAATCCCCAAATTTGGGAGGAAACAGGTTGCTGTCAATAAAAGGGACAGTTATGAGTCCAAACATGAAAAGGCCTAATTTTAACTGAAAATACGTTTTCCTCTTACACCCTTACTTCCCTCTTCTCCCTCACCTCGTTCATTAGTGTATTTTCTTTTAATGTTAATAGCAGTCAAAGTAGTCTCCAAGTTGCTCTTTCACTTAGACCTGTGCAAAGCCTGTGAACCACTTACCACCCACTGAGGTGTCTTTGGGACACAAGTAGTAGAATTACAGGATCACAGAGTATCTCGAGTGGGAAGGGACCCATAAGGATCACATGGGACAGTTCTCCCAACTTCCAAAGAAGTCATTACTGCATTTTTGTTAGCAGAATTATTTCCCTTCTTGTTCTAGCTTGCTTCATTACTGATAATCAATTAGCTATCAAAAGCAGTATTAAATTGCACATGCAATATTCAGGAGGTGCGTGTGCATTTCAGGTGAGCCTTTTTCATGTCATAAAGTCAAGATTTGTTTTTCTCAATGTGATTATACCTAAAGATTGAGAGTAATCGTTTCATATTCAGCTTGGAAGGTAATTTATATTATAATAATTTAAACTGTATTCATTTTCCCCTCCATAGTCTTATGTACTTCTTGGACTCGTAATCGTTTTTCCCCATCTCACTCGATTCATTATGTGGTGTAAAACGAAGATTGTTGGTGAGTAATAATATTCATAGGAGTATGTTCAGATATGTTAGGAGGTTGTCAACATGTTTTCCAAACAGCCTGGAATGAAGTAATTTTAGTTCTACTTCCATGTTCAGTCTTGGAACGCAGTAATTTTGGGGTTTATTGCTGTGCTTCCAAACAGTTTCTCCCTCGCTCCCTTGTTTCCCTTAATTTATGCCTAGATTTGTGTAAAGTACAACACATTCAAAGATCATTTCTGAATTCAAAACCTCTCTGGTTTGTCCTGAATATTCACACGCGCGCACACACACACGAGTAATGGCTGCAGGCCATCTATCCCTTTTCCCTCCTAAAAAGGGAGCATGGGGATTGAAGAATATAGGAAGCAAGTGCTATGCTTGTATCACTTTCTTCTCAGCAATACTGTATGGTCCCACATTTTCAAACTGGCAAGCAGAGCACCTATAAATCAAACTTTTTCAGGGTGATTAACTGTTTAGGGTGTTACAGCTCATTAATCTAACTGCTGTGGTCTAAAGGTGTGCCTTCACAAGTGGTTTAAGTCAGCCTAAATCCATGCTTCCTTCCACCACCCTCCTTGCTTATGTTCTCTCTGCCCCCCTTTGTCAGCACTAACAATTCCACAACCACAGCAACAGCCAGAACGGCTTTTAAACTCTGCTGAGGAGGAGGTTGCCATTGCCAAAATAAAGGAGAAGGTGGTATTGTGCAACCTACTCAGCCAAAAGCTGGAGTTTCCCTCTTTGAGAGCAATATAAACTGACCATAAAAAGAGTGAATAGATCATGTGTTTGGAGTTGGCACTCACAAGGTGACTCACAGGAGTAACACCTTCGTGCTTCTCCCGCTGCTGTTCAGCCTAGTACAAGTCCATCTGTGTACACCACAAATGGGAACATACTTTTGACTCCACCACGTGGCAGCAGTAATGGCTGGGGAGGCAGAAATGCTTTGAGACAGCTAAAGCCAGACTCTCAGAGCCAGAGAATAAACACATACAAATATTGCCTGTGCAAATATTGCCTGTGCAAATATTGTCTGTGCTTACTGTGACGGGGGCGCTGCGGTTTGCAGTCAGGTCATGTCTGTGTATGTCTCACCCGGTCAGATGGCTGACATAAATTATTGCTGTATTGACTGAGTTGTGACTACACTTGGTTTTCATTCAGTTTCTCTCCTTCCTCTGGAAGCTGTAAGCTTTTTGTTTGTCCAGTCTGTAATCCTGAAGTGGTACAGCTTGGCTAGCTGGGCAGTTCAGAGTCCAGTCTTTAGGGAGGTGTTTGACATTTCCTATAAGAGCTCTAGAGCCCCACCTTTTGACCAAAGACTGGATTTATTTTAAAGCAGACCATTTGATGTCCCAGAGCAGCCCCTGTGCTCCAGTAAGTTTCTTCTCCCATGCGGTATAAGTTCTCTACACTGTTTTAGAGGACCCATAGCTATTAGGGCTTCCCAAGGCACAGCATCTGATTTGTTTAGCTCAAATGTTTTGTTCAGTTACAGCTTTGAGTCATCACTCACTTGGTAGAAATGGTCTGCCATACAGTTTAAAGGACAGGGGTTTTTTGTGTCTGCAGCACTTGTTGTCCTGAAAGCAACATGAACTTCAGGGAGAGGCAGAGCTGCCAAAAAAAGTGGAGTGACTGACCTGTGTGGATGAACAACACTCTTCTTTCCACAGAAAGATTTTTGCAGGTGGTGAGAATGGGAAAGGTCATATACTACCTGATTCTGTTTTTCATTAGCAGGCCAGAGAGATGAAGAGGAGGCACACCATAGCTTAGAAACCTTCACTTTTTACCTCAGTGAGCCTTTGAGTAAGGAACGGGTAGAAGCATTCAGTGATGGAGTCTATGCTATTGTAGCAACCCTGCTCATTTTGGATATATGGTAAGGCTTTGTGTTGCCTCTTATACTTTGTGTTGTTAAATGTAATACTAGCTTTTGTCTGCATGTAATATTTGAGGAAATAAAATGAACAAAACATTGTCTTTGCCTTCTAAAACCTGCAGTGTATGATTTTCTGGAAAGATAACAGAACACAAAAGATATTTCTAATGCCCACATTTCAGCAGTAGTGATCATCAGTCTATTTAATGTGTGTTGGGGTGGGGACTCTTGAAGAACAAAGCTTCCTTTATGCTTAGTCATGTTTTCAGATAAAAGGCTTTTATCAACAAAAGCTGTTCAGTCACTGTGGCAACTTTATTACATTAACCTAAAGGAACGTCAACTTACTTTTAGATTTCCTTTCAGATCTAATTTATTTGTAGAGCTGTTATTTGAAATGCTGCTTTTAAGTTACAAATTAGAGAACTACAGAATGGATGCCTGTTGTTCCCTACTTGCTCAGAGTAAAGTGACAT
Organism: Grus americana; assembly: GCF_028858705.1. Classification (NCBI taxonomy): domain Eukaryota; kingdom Metazoa; phylum Chordata; class Aves; order Gruiformes; family Gruidae; genus Grus; species Grus americana. The sequence continues at coordinate 53,927,524 of NC_072891.1, forward strand.
AGTTCAGTGCTGCAGGTGTTTTTGTAACATTAACACGCAAAGTAAAGTAAGTTTTCTCTCCACAGTGAAGATAACGTCCCTGATCCCAGAGAAGTTGAGGAGAAGTTCCATGGCAGCCTTCTTGAAGCTTTAAGTGAATATGGGCCAAACTACCTTGCCTACTTTGGCTCATTTGTAACAATTGGTCTCCTGTGGTTTGTCCATCACTCACTTTTCCTTTATGTAACAAAAGCTACACGATTAATGGGACTGCTTAATATACTTTCATTGGCTTTCATTGGTGGACTTCCGCTAGCTTACCAGCTGACCAGTGAATTTGCAGAGAGGTCTCACAATGAAATAGAAGCCATTCAGGTCAGCTGTGTTATCACTTTCTTTGCCAGCATATTTCAGTTTGCAATATGGACTACAGCCCTCCTCCATGAAAGGGAAACTTTGCATCCTTTTGCTAGATATGGTGGCAAGGAGCATGCCTTCATGTTTGCCAAGCTGGCTCTCTACCCTTGTGTAAGCCTTGGGGCCTTTTTTCTAACATGCTTGTTAAGTGAATTTAGCACAACAATTTTCCATCTTATGCAGATTGTAATCCCATTTGCTTTTCTTGCCTTGCGCATTTTTGTTAGAATTTCTTTAACTGTCATAAAGTCCGTGATGTCTCTCTCCAGACGGAAGGCTGTATTGTTAGAAGAAGAGGAGGCATGTTTGTCTCCTAGTGAAACACTGTCCTAAATTTCTGTGCAGTGCATGTGAAGTTATTAACTTCGGTTCTTCTAACTCTCATTATCTTCATGTGTGGATTATATTGATCTAAACCAAAGCCCGTGTTGGCCATAACTGGGGCATATTTAAGTTTTAGCTGGTCATGCTTAAGACGTTTTCTCCAAAACCTATAATTGAAAAAATTGGGTAAATAGAGGAGACAAAGAAAAGCATGTTTCCCTTCCTTTAGAGGTACCCTTTTGGAAAAAATGCTGCTTGACATGTAACTGCAGTGATAATCGATTAAGAAGTGCATGAACAGATGCCCAGCAAAATGCCCTTTTCTCTGACATACGGCAGTGGTTATGGCAGCCAAACATACGTATAGAAGCTGGTTGTGCTGCTATAAGCCAGGGAGTGAGGCTTGGAAGACATGGAAACCTCTGAATTTCTGGATGGTGCATCATGGTAAAATGTTTGTGCATACGGGTTGTTGGTTCTTCCCTCCCCCTCTCCCCACCCTACCCCCCCACCCCCCGCATTTTTTTAATAGTTACAAGGTCTCTGCTGCATAGTCACAAACTTGTGATAGCATTTTGAAAACTACTTGTGCTTGGCTCTGAGCATGAGTTTAGATGGGACTTGCAATCGTGACTCATATGCAGTCTTCCAGGCTACCTGAACACAAGTTCTTCAGGCATAACAAATGAAGACTGATGTGGCTATGTATCCAAGATTTGAACTAGCTTTGGTATCTCCCAGGGGAGAGATTCAAAGACCTGTGGGACTAGAGGTAAATTTGTTTTCAGTTCTGAAGCAGCTGCTCATCTGAAAGGAAAGGTTTTGGTTTCTCAGGCTTCTTGTGTCTGTTTTCATGCCTATTGAAAGGAACATCCTTCTGTTATTCTGAAGGTATAACGTCATATTCAGAGAGAGTATGAGACTTTTCTTCCATGTATAAGAGTTCCCCATTAGGAGAAGGAGTTTTTCCCTAAGTAGAGGCTAACTAAGAGATCCCACAGATTTCTGAGTCTCAGCAAGACAGCAAAAGAAACTAATCCTGTAGAAATGCCACTCCATGGCACGTTGAATTTTTTTATGCGTATGTGCAGTTTGATAAGCTTTATGCTTATCAAATGTTACCCTGCAGAGAGCTGTACAGAAGGAGTGGGCAAAGTCATTTAGCCTCTGGCTGCCCTGGAAACCATTACACTTCTTTTTGGCAGAGCCATTAGTTTGTATCTTGAAGTGTCTTAGTGCCTGATAACTTTAATGCCATGTTTAAAGGCATTTGAGGGATTTTGTTGTTCCTCTTCAAAAAAAAATTAAAAAATACTGTGGCAAAGAATGCCTCAAGTAATTGTTAGTGAAAACAAATTCAGGTATCTCATCACAGTTTAGATCAGTCTTGAAAGCACTTGTGCTTTTTATTTGAAGCACCTTGGTACCAATGTGTAATTGTTAGTATTACGTACTTCTTGTGAGAAAGTATGTTCAGATGTTTTATACCTGGTTGAGGTTAAATGACTCGCAGTAGGATTCTGCATTGTGTTGTGTATCACTGTTTTTTTCTGATATTTAATAAAAGCACTTTTGGTTCTATATGGTTTTGTTTCTAATGTGCAGCAGGCACATAATAAACAATGAATATGTGTATTTGTAATAAATTTCAGTCAGTCAGGAGAAGCTTCTAGCCCCTTATTACTGTTCTGCAGATGAAACTTAAATCTGATGTCTACAATTAAAATTATGTTGGACATCTTTTTTTTTCCTTCAGAATCATCAAGGTCCCTTCTAACCTCAACCATTCTGTGATTTTGTGTGAAACATCCAAAAGCTTCTAATGTAATATAAAGAAATGTTGATTCTAGTTCTGTTCAGTCAAAGAAAATGAGACCTGAAACTGAATCTGATGGAGTTTCTTCCCAGTATTTCCAGGGGTGCTTTGAAGAGCAGTGAATTGCAACGTATAAATAGAAGGAACCGTATTGGCTAACTAATGCATTTTTCCTTTTTTATTTTTTACCTCACTTGCCAGGAAGTAATTTGTTCTCCAGAAAGAAGAGATTTTTTTGCTTGTAGTCGAGATACCATTATTCAAACCAAATTTAGTCATATCTCAGAACCTAAACTTGAAGGCAAACTTGACCTGAGGTTTCATATGAACAAGTTGGTTTAGGATCATTCTGATAGTTTTGGTAAGTTCTGGAGAAACAAACAGCATTTCAAAACAAGGCATTAATTTGAATTGTGTGATTCTCAGGTAGAAAGAACATTCCCAAATCTAACTGTAACTAGCTGTTCTTTACAGAATTACTAATGACCACAGGTTTTTGTCTCTAGAAAAGTTAAAGTGAAACACAATGATTTTAATAATCCCAGAATCACAGAATGGCTGATGTTGGAAGGGATCTCTGGAGACTGTCTAGTCTAACCCTCCTGTTTAAAATAGGGTCAGCTAGAGCTGGTTGGTAAGGACTGTGTCCAGTCAAGACACAGCATCTGCACAGAGAGAATCACCACAACCACTCAACAGGTCAACCTGTTTGAGTGTTCAGTCGCCCTTACAGTGGAAAAAAGGGGTTCTTTTTTCTTTTTTCTTCCATTTAAAAGGAATTTCCTGTATTTTAGTTTGTGCCCATTGCTTCTCATCCTGTCACTGGGCACCACTGAGAAGAGCCTGGTTCAGTCTTTGCTCCTCCCCATCAAGTACTCACAAACATTGCTAAGATCCCCCCTGATTCTTCTCTTGCAAGCTGCATAGTCGCAGCTCTCTCAGTCTCCCTTGTATGAGAGATGCTCCAGTCCTTGTGTCGTGTCCATCACCCTTTGGTGGACTTGCCTTAAAATGTCTACACCTCTCCTGTACTGGGGAGGGGAGAGCTGGACACAGCACACTGGAAATGCTCTCACCAATCACCCTTCACCTGCCAGTGGCACTTTTCCCAAGTACAGGAGGCTGCTGGCCTTCTTTGCCAGAATAGCTTTAATTAAACAAAATCTCCTGAAAGTGAAGTAAAACGGCAGTAAAACATTGCAGTAAATCGTCCCTTCTGATGACACTGAAATTTTTTGCCTCTGGTACTGGTACTGCCAGTTACGAACAACTGCCTCCTAAACTGAATAGGTCAGGTTGAACAAAATGTGGTCATGGATGAGAAGGTATTTGAGAAGTCCATTGTCTCTCAGTTCACAATTGTGATTCCATAATGACAGCTGTTTGTTCAGACTGCTTGGCCTTGTTAACGGATTCATGTTCAAGATTAATCCATTCAAGACATTAAAAGATGGTAACAGCTACTTACAGGCAGCACTGCCATCTCTGCTTTGCATAACAAATAGTGCTAGCTTAACAATTCTGTTAAAGACTGCTGAAGGATGCAGTTTCAGCTTGGAGCCTTCAGAATAATGATGAGCATACAGAGCTCTTAGTTTACTTCCAAAGAGGAACAGTCATAGCTAGAGTTCTTTGCAGAGACAGGATTTGTGTTTAATCACTATAAACATTGTAAATGGTTTATGACTTTTTTTCCATTTTACTTGAAAACAACTGAGTTAGTGCACATAATGCTCTTGCAACGTATTGGGAAGCTGTTTCTTAAAATGACTCAAACTTCTATGAAGTTTGAAGCAGACACAGACAAAGCTATTGCTCGACATCTGATAAACCAAGAGCAGCTCTTGCAATTGGATTTTTCAGTAAAATAAATTCAGTAACCAGAATTTTGGACTTGCTCAGTTTAATTTTTCAGTGTGAGGGTACTTAAACAGCAGGTGCAAAGCTTAAATTCATGGTAGGAACTTGGTTTGCAGCCCTCAGCTTGGGAACCTCTGTGATTACTCAGGACAGTGTCAGGTAACTGTGACCTATTTGCTTGCTACTACTGAATGGGGCAAAAAGGTAAATGTTTTTGTGGTGAGCAGAAAGCACACATCTCTCTTAATGCTTGTAATTTGAGATGTTGTTGCAGGTAACTACATGATGCCATTTACTTCTTTTCTCCTTGTGTGATGGTGTAGCACCACGACTTGTAGTCCCAAGTTGCCTGCTACATCAGACCAGAACATCTTTTCTATCTGTGTATCATCAAAAGAAATGAAGAGCAGTGGTGATATTTTCTCAGAGCTTTAGTGCTTTCTGTTTAAGCATCCAGCATAGGCATGTCATTCAATTAATTGATCAAAATCATTAAAACATTGAGCATTTTGTTGCTTTGAATACATCAAGCTCAGTAACTCAGTAAAGCAATTCTGCAAACCAAAAGCTCAAAAAATGAGTTAGTGCTAAGTCATAAAGGCACTGGCTGAAGAGCAGAATCTGCTGTTACTCATGTACTCCTTCTGCAGAATTAATTTTAGAAAGATGTATAACCTGCTTCTTTTTTTCTCACCCTGTCTTGGGAGTTTGGAACTTTTAGCATATGAAACTTATTTCCTTTTTTAAAAGTTAATTTGTATTTAGTGCCCACATTCATGTGAGTCACAAAACGAAGTTAGCACTAAATTTCTTAGTCTAGGTCATCAGAAGGCGTTTCAGGCTGGTGGTACCCTGTGGCTGATTAGGTGGCTGATTAAAGTCAGCTGTATTTGAAAATGAGTGATGCTGTAATTCAAGACCATAGCAGTTTCTAACTTTTTCCTTTGTAGTAGTAAGTTGAAAAACACTTCTGGCTAATGTATGATCTAACTTGAATTACCTGCTTTTAAAACTGGTACAGTAGCATCTGCAGAAATGCCAGACTGGGTTCTAGTTCTCCAAGTGCTGGTCTCCAACTCAGTGTGTGTTCTCTTCACAGACCAACATAAAGAATCCTAGTTATACAACTGCTGCTTTGTGTTTGTGAGATTTATAACATTTAATTAATATCATGCCACTGTTGGGCATTTAAGGATTTTAAAAATCTTACCTGGACATGCATTGGACAAAAGTGGCTGAATAGACAATCATTGTGCCACTAGTAACTTCACTAGTGTTACTGACTTGGCATTGAGCTTTGTGATGAATTATTATGGCATTAACAACTGCTGTTGGTGTTTGGAACTAAAGTGATATCCACCCAGCAGTGACCTCTCATTTGTAATGCTCCAACTGTCTCTCAGAGTTCTTGCTACTGCAAGTAAATAAAAAAGAAGAAATGTAAGAAAAGCGATAGGTTACATACATTCCATCCATGAAAGGACTTTCAGGTCTTACTGATATAGGACATACAACAATGATTAAAAAAACTTCATGATACTACAAATGAATGGAATACTGAGAATCTTCCCTAAAGAGAAAAACATTTCAGATCTCTTTTAGTGACAGAATTTCAATTACCTGTGGCTTGCTTAGCAGAAAATAGCACAGGCAATTTGCTTCCAGGGAGTTTAATAATCATATCCTTAGGCTTTCACTGTGCATGTTTAACTTTAGGCAAAGATTTGAAAATGATGGCACTAATGAGCAGTCAGCCAAGATTCAGACTCCTTGATTTTATGACAGATTATGAAACACAGTCCAGATTTCTTAGTTGCCTGGCACACCACAACATGATTTTGTAATGGTTCAAGAACCAGTCACAGGTGTATACTTCATAGTCTCTGCTAAAGTGGCCTTTGCCCTCTGGGTCAAACACGTAAAACTGCATGCTGTTAATGCAGTTTCTCGGGGATCGGTGCCTGCAGAAAGCAGTTTGTCCGCAGGGCACGAGTGGTGACGTGTCAACCCACGCCATAAGCGTGCGGGTCCCCGTCACTGCAGGGAGAGCCGTGTGACGGGCTGCTGCGTGCCCCCGCTCCTCGCACTCCGCGTTGCGGCACGGCGGGATGACAACGCTAAGGGTCCCAATGTCATTCCCGTAAGCTCAGAGTAAAAGCCGAGTCCGCTCCTCCCCGCGGCGGCCGAGGGATGGGCCGCGCGGACGGCTCCTCCATTTTCTGTCACAGGGGAGTGAGCACGGTCCATCTTGTGACGTCGATGGCTCCGCACTCCTGGGTGACGCGTGATCAGACGCTAAAATCTGGCGCTGGACCGTCAAAGCATTTTACAAAACGAAATGATTATCACCTCTACCTGCCGCTCTGACGCAAGACGTGTTTCGGTTACCCCGACGCCGGTGGGCGGAGCTCTCCTTTCCTTCCGCCCCGCCGCCGCTCTGTGGGCGTCACTTCCATCCGCCGTGCCACCGCCGCCAGGATGATTCCGCCGGTGCAGGTCTCGCCGCTCATCAAGGTGAGGGCGGCGGGCGGCTGCTCCGGCGGCGCGGGGGTGTTCCGCTACGCTCCGGGGCGGGGGGGGGGGGGCGGCCGGCAGGTGGTCTGGATGGGCACGGACGGACGGACGGACGGACGGACAGACGGGCGGGCGGGCGGGAGGCAGGCAGGCAGGCGGCGGCGGGCCGGGCCTGGCGGTGCGTGTGAGCTGAGCGAAGGGCGCGTCCTTGTCTCTGCCTCCCGCAGTTCACCCGGTACTCGGCCCTGCTGGTGGGGATGATCTATGGCAAGAAGCGATACGGTGAGTGCGGCGCCCCGGGCGGCCTCTCCCCCTCCCCCGCGCGGCCCGCAAGGGCACCTTGAAGCGGCCGGAGCGGGCCGCGCAGCTGCGGGCCCGGCCGCCATTTCCCCCCTCCCCGTTGCAGCCCTCAGGGGCGGGCTCTTACCGGTTTGAAGGCGCAGATTCGTATGAAATGTGCCTTTGTACTAGAGAGACTGCTTTTTCTTCCTTTCTGAGCGAGCTAGCTCGTGCAGAGCTTTCTGCCGGGTTCTAGAAATTGTGTTTTAAAGCAAGTTTGTTAATGACAGACTACCTAAAGCCTATTGCTGAAGAAGAGAGAAGAATAGAGGCTGAAGAGAAAAAGAAACGTGAAGAACTTGAGCGGATTGCAAAAGAGCTTGCAGAAGGTAGTCCCTCAACTTAACATATTCATCCCATGCCAAAGCCTGCGCATGCACACGGGCTTGCAGGTGGACTGCTGTTTTACTACAGTCTTTTTAGGGGAATTCAGGCTTGCAGCCAGTGGGCTGCAGACCCGTGTGGATTCACGGACCAGTGGTTAGGGTTACGTGAAGGATAAATAGTGCTGCTGTTTGCCAAGCTTTTCAGAATGTAAGCATCAGTAGAGGAAGAGTTCAAAACACTTTTGCAGCTGAGCAGGACTTGTTAAATGTCTATCTGAATTTCCACTGAGAAAATAAGCTGTTAAAAGCTACTGGTTATTCTGTGAGGAATAACTGAAATTGTGTATTAAGTGTACTCAGATGTCCCTTATTCAGCTGCATGCAGCAAACTTATGATCCCTTTTCTCCATACAATACAGAAGTGTCACAAATGATCAAAACCAGAAGTTACAGAAAACTGCTTGTGATTGCACCTCAAACTTTTAAATGGTATTGCTAGCATAGTGTTAAAGGTTATCTTCATTTGTTGTACGTCTCATGTGAAGAGAATATGCAGAAGCCAGTTAACTGGGATTAGTGCTGTTGCTTTTTTTCTCATTCCCTTCCACCCTATAATATTCCTGCTGCAGCATGCTTTCCACCATCCTTAGGATTATTTCTTGGGTCCCCTGTGCATTTCTAACAGGATTCCCCCCACCCCTGCCTTACAGGGGAGTGTGCTCTCTAGCTTGAATTGACCTAGGTTTTTTAGGTGGACCAGCAGTTAGGAAGAACTTTAAGAAAATTGATTTATAACTGAAGCTGTACTTGGTGCAGCTATACACTTGGTAACTATTTCCCCGGGAAACAGTGACATTTATGTTATCCTAAACAAGACTAATGTTCAACAAAACCCTATAAAATTAAATTAACTACACATACATAAAATCAAATATGCAAGTTGGTGAGTTGTATTGCTTACTAGAGAGACAGCTATTTTGTACAGCTGTTTTACTGTCTTAAATACGTAGTCTCCATTGGCCGTGCACTAAATAAATGAGTCTTTTAGATGTTTTCTAGTTTGGCTGAAACCTTTTGTATTTTTGGAGATAATGGGCAGTGGTTTTGGTGTAGTTTTCCAGTTAAAAAAGCAGTTATTAAAACTTCATTCATTTGTTGAAGATTGTTCTTTAAAGAGGAATAACTGGATGTATCTGTAATGATAGCTTTTTCTGGGCTTATTTGAATTGTCAGTTCAGAAAACTGCCATTTACTAATGTGTAAGCCAAAAAAGTGCCTTGATTCCAAAGCAATGAAATACAGTTCTGTTGAATAAGCAGAAGGTGGAATCATAACAACTGGCTAGAAAGAAATGGCATACTTAAAGGTAGCCTTTGATCCCACTAAGGCTTTGCATATTTTAGTACTGCATGGGAGTAACTAGTAGTCCTAACTATGTTTGTTTTTTCTTCTCTTCTAGCAAGTGAAGAATCTATACTGAAATGAACAAAAGATTGGATCTTAATTTCACACATGGAAATACATGGCTAGGCTCTGAACTGTTCAGTAGTTGGTGGACTTTGCATGCTATTCTATCAATAAAATGCTTACAACGCTTTGATTGGTATTTTTTGAGTGAATTGCACAGAACAGCAGCAGAAATATTTACAGAATGTGACAGGAAGCATTTGTCACAAGCTGGCCAGTGCTGCAGCTGAAACACCAGTTGTATTCCTCCAGCAACGGCCAGTCCACTACACCTATTACGCATAGGTGATGTTTGTGATCAGAAAATACATACAATTCAATATGTATGGGCAGGTGGGGGAGGCTGGCATGGCACTGTCTGCCTGGACCTATTTATTAAATGGCTTCTCCAGGGAGTTGCTGTCATCTTTTTTCAGCTTTGCTATCACAATGGATTATTGCACAATTCTTGTGTTTGACAGTGCAGTCAAATTTGATTGTGACTTTGTCAAGCCGTGCTGAGATCTGACAAGTTAGTGCTGACTCACTAGTCAGTTGTTTCTAAACCTTTTCAGATTTAACAAATGGTGTTTCCCCAAAACTAAGAACAAGTTGCAGTCTAATTGTAGTCTGTCTCTTTTGCAAAAAGTGACTGGCTATGCCGGGGACTGATGTTTAAAAAATTAGTGGCCTTTAATGTGAAATTAAGTCTGCTTTTAGCATGTAAACTGCTAAGGCATCTCCTCAGCTGTACAGACCTCATATGTCCCAGAAGAAGGTAAAAAGCCTATCCCTGTAGATTGTGGTCTCTAGTGACTTGTTCTGTGTTCTTGGTTTTTCTCACTGTAAGTAAGACTAGTAACTCAAAAGATTCAGGGGATCTGGCTTCTTTGGGCAATGGCTAGCTTCCTTTTTCTGACATTGCGGATTAGACAGCTGAGGCAGTGATTTCAGCTCTAAATCTTTCTAAGTGATAGCAAACTTTCAGGAAACATTGTCGTACGTTTTGTTAAACTAGTTGCTCTTTATAAATACACAGTCTCTTTTAGATTACTTTGGTACACATGTTCTTCAATAATAAAGCAGTCCTATGGAGTATAGGGAAATAAAACTGGATTTGAATTGAGAGTGTAACATATCTAATAACTAATAAGGGAAAAAGGGCTGAGATGTGATGTTTTCAAGGAGAAAAAAGGAACAGGAAAATCAGCTATATGTTGTCTTGATTGGTTTTTTAGTTATTTCTTGGTTTGAAATGATTAGGGATGCTAATGAAAGCAAACATCTAGACTGCCAGTTAGTTTAAAATGTTATTTCTGTAAAACTGAAATAATGCATCGTATCCTGGCCTCTCAGGATAACAGGATGTGTTGCATACTTAAAAGCTAATATTCCAAAAGCCTTTTATGTTTAGGGGCTGTAAATTAGATCTGAAGTGCTGGAAAAAAATTTTTTTAAAGCACTGTTGCTCATGTGGTGATAGTCTGTAAGCTGTCAAATGATGGTTATGTGAAATAAGTGCTACTGAAAACCCACTGAAACTCAACACTTGGGATTGAGCTGCGACTCAGTGCTTGAGCAAAATGTGATGATAACAGGATCCTTATTTACTTCAAGCTGAAATACCTTTACTGCTGTCCCATTAAGAGCCGGCCGTACAGGTAGGTACTGCTTTTATCTTTGGGTTGCTGGAGCTGGCCCCAGTTTCTGGAACAGCTATGGCCTGCTGCTCACCAGAGGGCTGGATGTGGTCACCTTCACCTGCTCCTACTCTCCCACCTCGTTAAAGTGCAGAGTGTACCAGAGAGGAGGGTGGGGGGTTCATCCCTCCCCTCCTTTTACTTCACTGAGGTATCTGTTTATGCCAGCACTGATTCAGTACCCCTGAGGACACTGTGGCTGCTCCCAGCAGAGCTGAGCCTGTCCTTCCTGGTACGCACATGTGGGGCTTTTCATAGGGTAGCATCCCAGCCTGTGCCAAGGGGTAAGGGGTCTCCCTAGAGGACACTTCACAGTGGCCATACACGGAGATTTCTGCATCGCTAGCTGCCTGGAGTTTTGCTGTCTTGCCTAGCTCTAGGGCCACAAATGACTTGATCTGAACTCTCCTGTTGGCTTTTGCATACTGTCTTTGTTACCTTCCTGGGTTCTAAATACGAAGGGGGTGGGTTCTTCCTTTGCAGTCAAGGATGTCTGTCAGATCTGCAGGGATTAGGGTACAAGAATCCACCACACAGGATGATGCAGAAGAGCCACCCTTTCCATACAGTTCTCAAAACGTGGCTGCAGGGCCAGGCGAGAAAGCTGTCCTTGTAATACCTCTTACATTGGGATGAATTCCCCTGGGGGTGGGAAAGGCACCGCAAGCCTCATTACAGCCATCCCATTACTCCTCTGCCACCCCTTTCTGTCCAGGCAATAGTTGAAATTACTCTGAAATTACGTTGCAATGACATCGCTTTTCTGTCAGGCCTGGGAAGATGCTGGAAAAATCTGTATCTTGGCCCTTCCCTTCTCCATGCCCAGTAAATCTGGGCAGCCAGCTCTCAGCTGCCGAGGGTGAGCAGCGTGGGTAGGAAGCGTGCAGGGTTTCGCATGCAGCTAACTGGCTAATGCCTCCAGTGGGAAGCAAGCTGCAACTGGTGTGGTTGCGGTGGTGCAACAAGATTTAGAAGCATCTGTTAGTAAGGGATTGCTGACCAGAAAGGACAGTGGTCCCAGTCTTTTGGCAAAGCGGCGATGTGGTTAGGTGGTACCATTTTGCAAACGAAAATAATTAATTTCATCACCTGACCTGCGTAGTACACGGAAGTCGGTGCTCCCCTCAGACACTCAGCGTGTTAGGCATTGGGAGTGAGCGCCACAGTGAGGAGCAGAAGGGAAGGGCAGGCTGCCTGGAGCTCAGGGCTATACGTGCTGTGGCTGGAGATGATCCGTGCATCAGGCGAGAAGGCTGCAGGAGCAGCAGACAGAGCATCTCATCAGAGTGTCTCCCCAGGCGTGGGGAGGGAAGGGTTTCCTCCCTCCACCTGCCCCTCTCCGGGGCATTGCATTGTGCCATCAATGCTTTCCCTGGATGAGCCAGCCCAGGAGGCGAGGGGTTGGGGCCTTTCCCAGAGTACCATGGATGAGCAACAAGTGCTACCCTGCACTTTACGGTTCGATAATCTCATACTGCAGCTGAATGTTGTCTCGCTGGTGCTTTCACCCCACCTTGCACCTCCTTTCAGCTTCACCAGTGCAGATGTGCTGCTTGCCTACGGACCTGCAAGGATCTCTTCTGCCTCCTGTCACAGGTCTTTCCCCTCGAAGGCGAGGTTACCGATGACTGTCCAGCAGGGATGCAACTGCTGTGCAGAAGACAAGCAAGAACTCTGCAGCCCCTGAGATTAAGGTGCAGGGAAAAAGTTTTACCTACAGACTGTATCCTATCAGAAATAGATATAGTGCAAGGGGAAAATAAAGGAAAATTGAAGGTCTTGGCTAGCTGTTTCTCTTACTGCCCTCTGATAGCTGCATGTGACTTCCCACAGTGACATGAGAGACAGCTGCAGAGCAAATAGGACACACGACACTGAGGTGAAATGGTCCAACCAAGGGTCACAGGTGGCAGAGCTGTGTGCCCTGCTTAGGTTGCCTGAGGTGTCGCGAGCAGACGGGGAGCGGCAGGAGGGGAACATGGGAGCTGGAGGGGGAGACGGGGACACTTGCCCTGTCCCCACCAGCGAGGCACAGCTTCCTGTGGCACATGGACATGAGGTCCCTGCTGCAGTGGGGGTCCCAGGCTGCCCAAGCACCACCGTTGCAGAAAGGAGCCTCAGAGACACTCCTGCCCCCACAGAAATGGGTCACCTTTGAGAAACTGCCTCCTCCACTGGCACACCACCCTGCATGTCCATGGACACCCCTCCACGTGTATGCGTGGTCCCCCTCAGAAATACACGGCAGTATGCCCACCCTGATGCTGTGTGGGGTGAGCTGCACCCCCAGGTGCGTGCGGGCTGATGGGGCACTTTGTATACTGTATGATGAAAACCTCCTACGTGGTTCTGAATGAAACTGAGACATACAGTGTGAAGTCATTACTAGTGGCATATTTAGCTTTCATGCAAGTGGACAGGTTTCTGTATTTTCTTGAAAGACAACTTGCTGCTCACAGAATTGCTGCGTAGTGATAGAAGATTACATCTTACTTGCTACACTGAGACACGGATAAACGATCACCAGGTACTACCATAGTTTTCCTTTTACTTGCAGTAATTTTGTAATGCAAAATGAGATACTGAAGGGTAAAAGCACTGAAGGTAGCAGGAGTAATAGAAGAAGAAGAAAAAAATCCCCAGCAAAACAGATCTCCAAACACTTTAAAAAAAAAAAAAAGAGAGAGAGAGGAGCAGAGAAGGGTGTCTACTGCTACAAGAGTGTAACTGAGTGTTCTAATACAGTTGCATGAATAAACACGAAAACTAACTTTTATCTGAAATAAAAGAGTACAAGTCATCAGTCTTTCAAAGTCTGGAGGAGAATCTAAAAACCATACATCTCAGAACAGGATGAGGAAAGGAAGGAGGGGTGGTACTGATCGGAAGAGGAATGTGTTAAATATCATTGGCATTATGAGGCAAAACAGAACAAATTTAGGAGATGCCACGATTCAGGTTTCTTGGGTAACTGCAACTGCAGCTGTAATGGGTAGTGATAACACTGTCTTCTTACAATTCTGTTACAGAGCAAAGCCTCGGTTAGCGCACAGTGTGGATCCTGCTTGTGAAGATGGCAGCTACTGAGTGTTGCATGAATGGCTCCATGCTTTAGAGCAGCTACCTATACAAATTCTTGAAGAAAGTGCAGAACTATTATCTCTGTGAGTATTTCTTGGATTTACATGGAATTGTAACTTTTTTAGAGCAGTTCTAAGGTTTATTATGGTCAGTTTTCATGTTTTATCCCTACCCACAGATTTCTTTCTGATATCCTAGCAGATACAGGCTTAGATATAATAAATTTGGCTCTTCTTCAGTTTTCCTACTCTGAGGGCTATGGTTGCATACATTGTCAATTGCATGGGGTTGTATGGAGCAGGGTGTGAATTCAACTGGCCCATCAGCTTTGGGGTAAGAAGTGTTTCAGTGCAGGAAAAATGCTCTTCCATAGCCATGCAACCTGATTTATTGGACCACATGTTGTTCTGACTCGCCATATGCCATCTGACATCAGGTGCATTAAATGGAGCAAGAGACAGGCCAGAACTGGCTCCTCACCGTCCAGAAGAGATGCAATTAAGGCAAACGAGATCTAGCCCTTCCCTGGTTGGTCATAAACCTAATTAAAGTGGCAGAACAGTCCAATCAGGAATGTATTTGTATGCCATGATTACTTTTTTGTTTTTTTTTTAAAAGCATGGGCATTGTCATTTTGGGTGGCATATATTGCATTGATAATAGGTCTAAAGTATGCTACAGGTTTTGGAAGCTGGAGCTGTTCCACCATTACAGGTTATTCCATCTGCCATATAAAAAGAAACACAGAATTAGAGGTACAGTCATAAATGTCCTTCTCAGTCATTACAAGAGTTTTTTAGCACTTTTAAGTTATCCAGTGATCAATGTAGGTCATACCTATAGTACCCATATCTAGAGCTGTCTGCTGTGCAAAGTAATTGTACATGTAAGGCTGCTTGGAAAAAGTTTTTTAGAGTTAGTAGAAACCTTTCTCACTCAGATACCAATTACTTAGTCAGGAAATAATTCTTCAGAAATTTTCCAAATCATACTAAAACACTTACTTTTGATATTTTAAGCTAATTACTATGAATTAAGCTGAGATTAGACATCTAGATAGCTCTAATAATTTCTAAACTGTCATTTGAGGAATGTCCACCCCATGGACTGTTGGGATTTTGGTCCAGTTTGGAACAAAAGGAGACTTCAGATACAGTCTCTGTGGGGTGGAGGCACTAACTTCTGATGGATGTTTGCTCATACACTTGGGAGAGGCAAGGAGACCCTTCTGCTTCCACCTTTCTGAGAGTCAAACAAATCCTCAGGCTATCAAACAAGCTTTCACCCAATGCTCGCTGCAGCTGATGGATTTCAGTGCTACACAGGCTGAGCCCACAGAAGAAGAAAAATGGATTTCACCAAAAAAAATTGCTACTAGCTACTACTACTACTACTACTACTACTACTGCTACTACTTGCTTCTCGGTGGTACCTAATCTGGTCTAGAAATGCGATGAACTGTAATTCCTCAAGTGTTCTCCCTAGGAGTGTGTTAATTTTTCTTAACTCCTTCTGCTTCATGACCTGTGGCACAGCACATCGGCCACAGCCCCTGTGTACAAAGGGATGTCTCCCTGCTCTTTTCCAGGGACATACATACACTGTGAAGGACTTTCTGCTGTCCCCAGCTGCATGACTGCTTGTGCTGAATGTAGTCTCACTAATTTCTCAGGCACTAGCCCTGGGGCATTTGAGCAGGTGGCCTTTTTGACAGCCTGTCATGGTGTCAGGTTTGAAGACAAGGTGCCTTCAACCTTGCCAGTGGAGTAAGAATGAGGAAACTTGTTCTGGGCATCTGACTCTTTGCCATGTCAGCAAAGCTTGCTGCAGATCTGGGAGAGTATCACATAAGTATGTTTTTGAGTTAGGAATAAAAATATAAGTATTGTTTCTGACCTTTCTTTGCAGCCATCTTCTCTTCCTCTTTTTTCTTCTCTTCCTCCAGAGCTTTCATTTTTGCGTCATACTCATCAGCACGGGTCTTCCACTCATTTCTGTTGTTCAGCAGCCCATCGAGCATAGGCTGAATTTCCTCATGGAAACGGGAAAATTCCTGACCAAAACACACCCATCATCACAACACAGCACAGAGGCAGTGCTTGTCCATCATACCCTTGGATGGACCCCAACACCTCGCCTCCCTGGCCGGCTCATGCAGCGAAAGCATTAATGGCACAAAGAGGGACCACACTGCAGTGTCCTGGAGAGGGGCAGCTGTTGTCTCCTCTACCTGTCCTTCTCCCCATGTGTTGCTGCATTGGGACTCACTCATCTGGGATTTGAACCCCTGTTGAGAAGGATGGGGTGTGCAAGGGTGTGCTTTGCTTACCTTATAGACAAACGTGCACACAAAGTCGATGAAACCCACTTGAAGCTTTGGAAGCTCAGCAGCTTTCCTCCGGTCCATCATGGGCTGTGGGAGGACACAAGTTCACCATGATTTATGAGAACACTTCATTGAAAAACACTTCTCTTTTTTTTCCGCAAAACTGCCTTGTTGTGCCAGCCTGGCAGTTCTGCCATGCCATCCATGAAGGCTGTCCGTCACAGCCCTCTTCCTCCGCTGCACAGAGTGAAATGGGCTTGCTTCCTTTGCCATTTTAGCAGAAATTTTAGACAGCTTTTTCAGTTCCTATGGATGGGGAGGAGGACAGAGAGTTTTTCCCTTGCGCCTCTCAACCGGACACCTGAGAGAAGGTTCATTTTATAAAGTGCTGAAGAGGTTTTCATATCTCTAAAACGTAACTTAACATGAAATTCTTATAAGGCGTTGTTGCTTGCTGTATCATTTGTGATGCCTCTGTGGGTAGAGGATGTGTATGAAAGTCTACTTAAAGAAAACCGAAACCACATAGGTGGAAGTCACATCAAGGAATGACT
Source organism: Grus americana (assembly GCF_028858705.1). Lineage (NCBI taxonomy): Eukaryota > Metazoa > Chordata > Aves > Gruiformes > Gruidae > Grus > Grus americana. The sequence continues at coordinate 53,944,206 of NC_072891.1, forward strand.
CTTGGCTCTTTCAATGTGAATTTTAAGTATTTGTTATTATAGCAGAAAAAAAAAATTGTTAAGAAACACTACGCTAGTGCACTTCCATTTGCCAGAAATAATCTCTGGACTCTACGAAGTTTGTGTTTGTAGTTTTTATCTTTATTGGAAACTCTGTTTTCCTCTAAGACATAGGTATTTCATTTTCCTTTTTCCTTTTACGGACCAGCAAATTCTCCGAGGAGACAGTCACTCCTTGCTGGTTCACATCTAGTGGGACCCATCTAACTACATCGAGATCTGGACAAGAGGCTCTGTCACAGACGGTCTTCCCTAGCTGAGTACCTACTTTTCTAATGGATTTTGTCAGGCATGGTGATTTCAGGAAGACTCACAGCACTCTAAGAGCAGCATTACTTCTAGTAAGTCTTTGCTGAGACTTGCTGTCTGAACTGAACTGTCTGGCTCTCACATGGTACTTACAATAGGCTGTTGCTGAAGGACGCTTATTTCTAAGTCTCCTTGCTCCCAGAACTCAGCTGCCACCAGGAGAGCTACCTACATTGCGAAGGAGGGAAAAAAGAAAATTTAGCACTGACTTCGGCTTTCTAACTTGATGAGCTTTAGGTCTCCACTATGAAGCAAATCTCACTTCTAGCCCTTCTGTTGTTTCATGTCCAACCCAGCCCCAGCCTTCTGCTGGGAAGAGCAGAAGTGGCAATGGGGTTGTACCCGTGTAATGACAGCTCAAACAACCTTATTGCACTGGAGCTCTTTAGTCCACTGCTCATCTATTAAGAAACATTTCCAGGGTGTCCCCCTCAAGGATTTGCCTCTTGGTCACAGGTATGGCTGTCTATTACAACTGTCTCAGTTGTCCTTTCTCCACACTGAACAGGAAGGTGGGATTGATTTCTTTTATGATCCTTTAAATTTTAATGTTTCTTACTTAGCAATTGTTCAAGTACAGTTCAGGAAGGAACTCCTAAAGGAAATCAAACAACTGAGCAAAGAGTAGGTATTGCTGTATAAAAAACAACTTGTATGTTACATGCAAAACCCCCTCACTGTAACCCAAGAAGCTATATACTTGTGGGTTTTCTTTTCTTTTTTGGTAAACATGAATTTTCTACAGAATTTTCAACTACAATCTTAAAGATTGATTTATCCATCAAAACCATAGTTATTCTCAAGTCCTTTTGGTAGCTTTGGTAGGAGACTTTGATTCAGCTTCTAGGCAGCTCAGGAAATTTCATTACTTTGAAGTATAAGCTAGAGAAGTTTAACAGTATATCAAGCATCTGACCTTACTCTGGACTTCCCAAGGCTTTGTGATTGCTGACAAATCACAGGCAGTCATCATCATGGCCCTAAAAACAGGAAAGAAATTAGCTTATTCTCTACAGCCTGCACTGTACCTCTTGCAGGCTCCCCAGCACTGTGTCAGGTATCCCCCAGTCCCTGCTGAAGTGATAGTTGAAGAAAGATGGGCTGCTGTAACAGCCTTGGCTCTGACTGGGACACTCATCAAGGATTGCTCTCTTGGTTAAAATGGAATAATGCTAGGGAACTGCTTGCTTCTGGCACTAGGATATTTGCTGCTTTAGTCGCTGCTGGGCTGAACTTTATGACTTTGAAGTAACATCTTTGGCTCCCTCACGGAGGTGTAGCAGTGCAGACTGCAGTGAGGTTGTGGGTGCACTTCATCGCCAGTGCAAAGCATCCTGTAAAGCATCACAACAACAGCATTGTGCAACTCAGATTGGTTGGCACTGGGAAGAACAACTAATGAATTGGATTCCCGTAGATCTGCCATTGCAGTCTGCCCTAGCTTGTGGCCTACAGGGTGGTCTGGTAGGAGTACACGGCCAGAAGCAATCCTGCATCTCGTTAGGAGTATATGACCAGGACACTCCAAAACCAGTCACTCACCTGTATGAATAACCACTTTAAACTTTTTTCCCTGCTTCTCCAGATCAGATTTGAGTGGACAGTAACATATCACGTACTGATTTTGCGCTAAGTGCAACGCAAGGCATGTTCTGGAGCTCTCACCAGGATGGCAGAGGTGACCGTATCATTAACCTTTCCAGAGGTGATTACTCACATGACAACCTCTTTCTTTGTCGTCTCCAGAGACAGGTATTCAGTCCAGGCAGTCATGCTATCATACGTCTTGGACTCATCAACAATCTTCTGGAACATTGTTCTCTTTCTTTGAGGGGGAAAAAAAAAAAAGAAAAAGAAAAAAAAAAGCTCCAAAATGAGGAAACAAATGTGTTAAAAACAGATGGTTGATCGCATTGATAACCCTTCCAGAAAGGTTTCCAGTAGTTGCTGTTTTGGCATTTAAGTCCTCAAGGAAGCCCCCAACAAAACCAAGCACCATCACCTGCTTCTCTTAAGTAGAAGAAACTATTGTAAATTACTTAAAAATAAGTATAGGGGTGACACATGAGCAGGAACTTGAAACTATGTCTTACTGCAAGTTATGTCAGCTGAGAAATGCTTCCATGTTTGTTGGCAGCACAAGAAGGCTTTTTGCCTGAATGTTAAGCAAACTGGAAACCTAGAGCTGGCTGGAGTATTTGTAAAGATACCTGGGTTTATATACTTAGTTTCACCTTGTTTACCTTATTTATATATGTAAATATATGCAGCATAGTCTGGGGAGGGTTTATACACAACACACCCATGTTTCAAGTGGTGTGAAATCTGGAAAAATCTGCTGTTACAGTGGTAGCAGAGAAGAAATATAGCCCAGATCCACAAAGCAATTTGCATACATGTTCTGTCCATATCATTTTGCCCTGGGTCTGATCTCAATGAAGCCTTTGCTTGCAGACCATGGACCAAGGAGGGCAAAGACTAGCTTGTTCCCACAAGGTAAGGAAGTGGTGGTATCTGCTCCCATATAGACACCCTACCTCTGGAGTAAGAGGACTGGGTATTGCACCCTCCCTCATATTCCTTTTTTGTGGACTGCTTATATTTTGCATAATCATTCTTCAGTGCAAAACACAGCAGCAGTCTCTGGTCTCAGCACTGTATTTTGAAAGCACATTTTGAAAGCTCCTTGCTAATTAGGAAGTCATATGTTGTTGACTTCCAGTCTTATGTCCCATGAAGTCAGCACATGCACCTCCAAGATGTTTGGCATTTTTGGCTTTTGGGTGTGAAATAGACTATGAACTGGATATTCACCTAAAATGGGCCACTTGTTATTTGGGTTGTGCTGCACTCCCAGGGAAGTTGATGTAGCCCTGGCCAAGACACTTGCAACTTATGAGTATTTTTAGTGCTGAAGTGCTGGGTGGAAAAAGATAAATCAGACATCTCTTTCAATTAGATCATATAGCACTGCCTTATTGGAAATAGAGGGTTAAAAAGTCATATATGTGATCTAATAAGTAAAAGTTCAAAATTCTTTTGAACAGTTTTTCTCCATGCCAGCTCTGATGTCAATATTAAAAGCAGCCTCGTGGAGGCAGTGTTTGTGAAGAGGATTGCTGCACCAGGGGCTCTCAGAGCATCATGTTGTGCCGTTGTAAAGTACCAGCTGCTTTCTGCCCTTCACATACAGTGTAACGTGACTGACTTACTTGAAGTAGAGTGCCAGGTCTGTTGCTATAATGGCAATTTCCATCAGGTGAATCATGTGCTCATGCTGTCTGCGGTTGAGGTTCTGACATATATTCAGCGACTGAAAAGCAAAGGAAAGGGAGCTGCGAAATCCAAGCACTGTGGTGTTGTGAGTTACTGGCCATCTGCCTTTCTCAAACGTGCTCACTTTTTTTTTTTTTTTTTTTTTTTAATAGCTTCAGCTTGCTCCCCTAAGGTGCAAGGGCTGTGAGCCCCGTTCACTGTATGTTGGTGCCTAGCCTCCCATTCTGTTCACTGAACAGGGTCAGTGCCCTGAAGCTTGTCACACAGCGTGTGCCCAAACCCTGGCCCCTGGCCCCAGTGCGAATTTGCCTGAAATGAAAAGTTAGCTGGGGGAGTTTGTCAGCCTTGGGCCTGTCAGAGGGGCTACAGGAGGACAATCCTGTATTTAATATATTCCTATGAGTTCAACAATATAACTTCTGAAGAAACCAAGTCATTCATTTAGGAAGCCTATGTGTTTTGGTCCTGGGTGAGTGTAGAGTATGTGAGGAGTGAGGCAACTGTAGTTCCTCAGATATCCAATCCAGAGAAAGGTCTTGTGCTAAGCTGACAGCTTTGTTGTTGCTGAAAATCTTCCCTGAGAGTAAATTATTCATGTTCTTACACTGGAGTTCATTACCAACCTCTTCAGAAAGCAAGAATTTTCCAAATTCCAAGTGATGTCTCTCTAAAATTGAGGATCCATGAAGTTTAGCTAAAGGATTTTGAGATCTGGTTGTGTAAAGGAAAAAGTTAAAGATGTTAGCGCAGCACTTAAAAATAAAAGAAAGTGTCCCATTTTATATTTATTTTTTTCATACACACAAGTTCAACTCATTTTAAAAGGTTTAGGAGTATTATTTTTAATAGCTAATGACTTCAGTCTAATAAAAGACTTTTTGCACTGCTTGTAACTATTTGACACCATATAAAACATTCTTCCGACTACAAATGTCACCCAAAACATTGTTTATGACTAGACTGTTATTGCTCATGTTGTAAACTTGTTTAATTCCTGAATAACTATATGTTGATATCTGGTAATAGGAACAGAAAAACCAGCAGTCTTTGGACACTTTCCTTGCTGAAAAGCAAGACCTTCTTGTATGCAAAACACCAGCCAGCTTCACTTCACTATGTTGAACTCCTATTTTTCCAAATCTCCAGAAAAGAGTAAGACAGTACATCCAGCAAGCCAGACCAGTGTGATCTGACACTACTTTAAGTGAGCAACACAGACTTAACTGGTCAATGAAATCAAGCAACTGTTTTTGTGTAGCTAGTAACCACCTACTGAGAACAGCACCCTCATACTCTCAGGTGCTTTGTTTCTGCAGGTGGTGAGGTCAGTACCATGCATGGTGCTTTCTCCATAGATACCTTCCATCAAAAAGCAGGCTTCTTATGTCCAGGATGCTCCTTGTGGCATCCTGAGTCTCCTATGATGCTCAGGCCACTAAAGGCCTGCGCTGCACTTGTTCCACCCTGTAATGGTAACATAAAGTTCAACCAAAGGAGGTTTCGTAGGGGGTAACAAAAGCCCCGGAGAGCACTGTAAAATTTCAGTTTCCCCACTGGCCAAAGCATAAGCCCAAGTGCTGTAGCAAGCTGAAAAGCAAGGTTATTTGCAAAAGAAGGACATTACTCCTTGTCTATAAAACAAACAGAGCTGCACAGGAGTTTGGTGTGAGCACAGCTTGATCCAACTCCACACGAGAGCAACAGTAAACAGTTCGAAATGGTAGGAAAGTGCTTACTTCATTTGGTAAAGGTTGTTGGTTCCCCTGTGGTCAATATCATGGCACAGAGCAGCAGTTACCATTGCAAGGGCTTCGAGGTCGGTGTAGTAACGCTTCAGTTTGCCAGTCTGGAGGGTAAAAATTTGCATGTCATCTGTTAGTATCTCTTATGGGAAAACGTACTCAGCTGTGACTGCTCTGTGCTGGGAATCTCCTCATTGAAACAGTCCAGAACTGAAAATACTTGTGAAGCTAAATGCAATACACGGTTCACTGAGGTTAAAATGGGGAAGCAGCTGGAAATGAATAATTTCAGACTCAGGTAGGCATGCGTGTTGTGCATATGTGCTCGATGCCCTCCTGCTATAGCAGCCTTGTGCCCTAGGGACACCAAGGTTCTCACAAGCACCCCTCCAGTCACGGGACACAAAGTACTTTGCAAAGGGTCTCTGCAACTTTCTGAGCAATGGGATGTCCAAGCTGAATCGCCCAGAGGATTGCCTGGGGCTGGTAGACATAATTCTTCTGCCAGCTGTGCGGGCCATAGTGTCTGCACTGGGTCCTGGTGCTAGTCCATCCCTGGTGTGGAGCACCAGACTGACACCTGTTTTTCTTCCTGGGGGACCGGTTGCCCTTAGATCCTGTGAGAAGTGTCACTTGCCACATTCACACTAGCAATAGACTTACACCTGTGCCCGTCCTGCCTGGAAATGGAAATCGTGAGGTGGTCTCCATCCCAGCCAGCTAACTTCAGTCTGGCTCTTACTGTCACAAACTACTGGAGGAAGGGAAGTCCTGTACTATCTCTCCCATACCCTGCAGAATGATTTAATCTGGAGGTTATTCAACGTCATACACATCTGTAGCTATGAGAATTAAAGCACTTCATTCATTAGGCAATATCAGCCATGGCTTTAAGTGTAATGCAAGCACTGTCACTTAAGGCAAATGGAGACCTCATTTAGCAGGACCTGTGCTAGGAGTGACAAACTCTTCCCCTACACCAGGATTCAAAGGGAGCCCTGCACATCTCCAGGGCACAACTGAAGACTTCCTGTAAATAAAGTTGTGCCACAGATTAACTGGGGTGGTGTTACCTTACCATCAGGAGCGTGAACATGGTCTGTGCAACGTTGAAGCCATGGCGCCAGTTGTGGTAAGTTATCTTCCGGTAGCCTTTGCTGACGGAGTACACAAACCTTACCAGAACCTGCAAATTGGGGAAGAGAACGTTAGTTTGTGTGATGAAGCTGCTGCTTGTTGCTCTTGCAATAAAGACCACATACAGAAATCATGGGTGAGGTTCAGACCAGCTTTACAGAGGTGGCCACAGAAAGGAATCAGAAGCTGTAACATCATCAGGCTTCCCTGATGGTGTTGTTATAGTAAAGCCTATTGGAGAGCTAAAGGGGACACTAAAATACAGCTCTTTGCTTTCTAATATTTGTCTTTTTTTTTTTTTTTAAGAAAAATAAAATCACAGAGATGGGGGGGGGGGTACAAGCAACAACAGTGTCTAGAGGAAAAGAAATTTTATCCTACTGTTTCTGAATTTATTGAATTTCTGTGTTTCTCTATGTTGTTACTCGTAAGATTTGTCCCTCCCATGTCTTGAAATTTACTGATATCTCTCTTCAAGAGATATGGCTCTGTAAATGTAAAGATGGGTGGTGTTTATATCACCTAAACAAACACCACATAGGGCATTAAATAACAAGTTGGGGGGGTTTTCCCCCTCTGCATTCTACTTCTCCACATGTACTACCTCTTGTAGCTATATAGGTTTTCTCATTAGAGAGCAAATTAATCATGGATGAGTATTCATTTTTTAAAATGTCAACTGCTCGGAGTGGCAGCCAAGAATGACTACTTTTCACACTTGTATCAAGGGTTAGTCTTTTCCAGAGTAGCTATTATGAATACTTTTTGACATTGACATGCTGTAACTAAGAAGGACAGAAGTAATTCCCATTCAGCGCCCTGCACTTCCCTCTTACTTACTCCCCAGCCTGCCTTTCCAGGGGGAAAACTCTTCCTGCAGTTACCTCCAGATCCCACTAGATGGAAATAAACCTCATATGAAGTGCTGAGAAATCCCTTCGGGAGCAACAGAGCTGCTGAAATGCCAATTTCACAAATCCCACAGGGGCTTGAGTTACGGCAAAAGCCGTGAACTCGCACATCGGGGGCTACGGGGTCCCTGTTCTCACGGGGCCACCCCGCTCCTGTCACCAGCGGTCAGGAAGCTGGGCACCACCGCACCCGGTGAAGGCACGTCCGTGTTTGCAGGGGGAAGAAAAGCAGAGGAACCTGCCAGTGTGAGTTTTAGCATTTGTTGGCTGAAAGCTATAGGAAACTATAGCAAACAAAACATGCACACAAGTACGCGCTGCCCTGTGTTGCACCTGGAAACTGTGCTTTTACACTGTGAGTGGCATTATCACGGCAAGCGCGAGCAATGTTTTGCGTGGTGCAGCCCCCATCTATATAGACCCGATAGCAAACCCACACCTGTAGCAGACAGCGCAAAGCAGAAGAGTACAGCTTCATGCTCCAAACCCATGCGTAGTGACCAGGGGCTTTGAGAGGGGGTTCCCTGCTTTTACTGGGGCTCAGGGGCTCAGGATGCACGCCCCTTTCCTTGCAAGCCTCTGTGAACCCAGACCTCTGCCCGCCCCATGAGCTGCACAGGGCACATGCGGGGACATCAGCCAGGTGACGAGTCTGCTGGCCATCCAAGATGGGAGTCCTTGGGTGTTGCCAGCTCCTACCTCCTGTGGGATCTGGAACTTTTTCACAACGCCAAGCTCGTAGTACATCTGAATGCCACACTTCACCAGCTCTAGTTCGGTGCAGTCAAAATCAGAGAACCTGAACTCATAGATTTCAAACTTGGTGGGCCCCGGGAGTTCTTCTTTCTGTAAGAGAGGTGGGACAGTTTATTGCTGTGCTACTTATGCCATCCCTAGAAACACCTGGAATGGGTTTTGCTTAATAAAAAATTGTCAGTCTGATACTGCTGGGAACTTTTCCTTTTAGAATATAACACATAAATAGACTGAAATGCAGCTTGACGTTATAAATCTGTTAGTGGGGTAACGAAGAGGGCGTTTTTAGTCAAGTGCAAGAAACATTGCTTGTTTCCTGCTAAGCACTTTTCTTGATACAGTTTGTCCAAACTTCACAGGTCTTACAGGGGAAGACTTACAGCCCTTCATATTTACTCCGGAGAACAACATGCGTGACAAGTCAAGGTGGCTGATGTGTTTCCAGTTGGAGTTTGAACCCCTTGAGATAAAGCAGCAGAGAGCAGGTACTCCCCAGGAGCTGGGGAAGGCATTCGCTGCACCTGATAATAATAACCTCACACTCACACAGCAGAGGAGGGCAGGGTGTGCTCTGCTTCACCCTTCACCAGCTGCCCTGTCGATGCGTATCAGTGTACAAACACTGGGAGCTCTTCCTGCATCCACGTGGGCAATACTTGTTTGTCAGGGCTGCCCATTCCCGTGGTACATTGCTCTTACCAGGATGCTTGCCAGCTCCTCTTCCTCACACTCACTTGGCTCCTTCCCCAGCTTTTCTCGTGTTGGCTGCAAAGAGCATGGACATGTTAAACTGATGACTGAACCCCAATGGACTTTGCACTGTGTAGCTTTGGGGCAATCTAGGGCAGCTCTCATATGCAAATTGTGTTTTCTTCCTGGACCTTACTTTTATTTCTGGTCTTTCAACCCATTCTTCCTAGTAAAAATGTTGTCCCTCTCCCTGATTTTGGTTTGTGTTTCTCCCACTTGCAAATGTCTCCCTAGAGCCAGTGTCCCAGCTGCATCCTCTAACTCCACATCCTCTGCAACAAGGAGGTTTTGGGGAATAAATCAGCTACTCTTCCACCCCTACAGCCCTGCCCTGTGTGAGCCCACCTCCAGGGCTGGCTTTGCTGAGGAAATCAGAAAGGACACAGGATGGCAGTGTGCCGAGGTGGAGGGCAGGACTCAGAGTTAAAACCAAGACTTGTTCTGCTACTGTGCAGTAACTGGGGTCCCAGGTGCTGCCTCCACACCATGGTGGCTGGAAGCATTTCCATGGGATGGGAGACCTGTGTCCATGCCCTAAGTCGGGGGCCAGGCCAGTACACTTGTGGGTGTGCTGCATGTTGCGAGGCATTACCAGAATTTCCTGGATTTCATCCCTGTCACATTTCACATGGTAGAGCACCATATCCTGAGCAATATCCTTCCGATTCTCCAGCTTGTTCATCTTATCATATGTGTCTGTGTTGAGTACCGACCAGCCCAGGAACTGTGTCAAGGACTTGGTGAGAGGAAAAGAAGGAAATGGTGAAATAACTAAAACATGTGCTCCTCAAAGACACAGAAATATAACACCGCATGATATAGTTTTAGAGAAACACAAGCTTCACTGTGGCCACAAGTCTAGCAATGAGCAACTGTGTGCTTGCTCCCAACCACTTCTTGCTCCTCAGCACAGCAGCTCCCCAGCTGCTGAATCTGCCTAGGCCTCCAGAGCATCCATGCTGTGGAGGTTGGAGGACCCTCTGTGCAGCTCAGCATATGGAAAGCTACTTCTGTGTTGTTGTAAGTGTCTCCATGCCTGTGGTAAGGTTGGTGCCACAATGGTGACAGCAAGTCAGGAACTCTTGTATCAAGGGAGAGCAAGGTGGTCTCATTACCTTTCAGATATGTTTACTCACACCCTGTGTTTGCTCTCAGCTTGTTTGCTGTCCAGTGGCCAATTCAAACCCACTATTTTTTTTGCAGTCTTTTTGTTTGGTAAGAAAAGCCTATTTCAGGAAATGTTCTGATTGATAACATACCAAGACCTGAACGCCTCTATTGGATTGAAACTAGCACAGGAGCGTTTCTAAGCAGCAAAGTCTTTAATTACAGGTGCTGTTGGTAGATTCAATAGCCGGCCACCCTTTGTATCTATCTTAGCCACACAGACAATTTCTGTATAATTTCTTGAGGGAGTTGCCCAGGCAGTGCAAGCCAGCTGTCATGTATGTGAACACTGGTCAGAATGGTCATGTTAGTACATTGTAGCTGCTCATGGCTAGTTGTCCAATCCAAGAACGCTGAAACAAAATGATGAGAACACAGCTGGGTTTCCAAGACTGAAAAAACCCTAGTATTTCATATAGTTCCTTTCAAAACTTTCAAGCTGATGCATAACACCTCTGTAAGAAACAAAGAAACTTACTTAACTGCAAAACACTGGGGGATGATGTACAATGAGCAACAGTGACCTCTCTCAAACATATGAACTATTTCCAGCCACAGCAAGGAACTATACCTCCATGAGGGTCTCATCCTGTTCGTCAAATGGTTTCCCATCTTTTCTGTTATAAAATGTGACAACCCCAACAATTTCTTCCTTTTTGTTCACTATTGGCATGGAGAGAACATTTTTGATAGTCCATCCTGATTCATCTAGAGGACCTTCCTTGAAGCAACAGCAAGCAGAAAGATATCATGTACTTAACGTGTTTTCTAAATACACCAGCACTTTCATTTTACATCAAGACTACAGGCTAAAGAAACATTTATATGCCTCATATTGACTCTAAATTACATTTCTGCAAGCAAAGTAGAATCCTGGATGGGACTGGAAGTTTTCACGGTACCTGAAAGTTAAACATCTCATCTGCAGCTGCATTCATAATGTTGCAAATCTAGGGGATCACACAAAAGAAATAGTTTTACAATATGGGCAGTGAGAAGTTTAAATACTAAAACAAAAACCTGAATTGATGAGAAAGCAGCATTAGTATGACTTCATCTCAGAAAGCCTTGATGAAGCCTAAATTAAGTACTTACAAATCCACTTTCAGCCACATAGGTTGGCAGTCCAGTAACTAGTGCCCAGTGGTCTGGACTAGGATTTCTGAAGGAAAGAAAAATGCATAAGGAAAATTAAGGATATACATTTACTGAAGAATGATCATAAAGCTGAAATGTATCCAGCTGACTGCACAATCCACATTTACATGTTTCACCCTCAGTTACTAAGCAGTCCTGTTACTTTCAAAGGACCCATGTGTGCAAGCCAAAAAATTTTCACGTAAGAAAATACTTTTCCTTCAAGGATTCAATATAGAGTAACTCATAAAATATCATCACCTGCATAGACTTTAGGAAAAAAATTGTTCCTGGGAGTGGGGACTATGTTTCAGACCTTCAGCCCAGAGAAAGATAAGAGCTCCTGGCTAAGGGTGTCTGCCAGCCTGAACTTTTGAAGACTGCTGTGCCTAAGCAATGGGGGCCTTTCTTGCAGCACTTACACTGATACAAGGTGGTGTGACCACAGCTGGGCAAAACCCCTGTTATGTCAGGTGTGTCCAAGGTGCCCAAGGCTCTTCTGAAAAATTCAGTGGAATGAGAGGGTGGTTTTCAGAAAGAGGGTGTCTCAGTGTGGTGTCAAGAAAGGAAGAAAAGCCAGGGATAACCCTGAGGTGTGGTCAATGACTGGAGGATAAGATAGCAAGGAAGCTGAAGGACAGACAGGGGAGCAGGAGTGACCATGAGAAACTGGGAGGGTATAAAGGGGTGAGGGGCAGGGCTGGGTCAGTGGGTGCCTCAATACAAAGGCAACCTGGACAGAGTGACCCACTGACCCAGGGAAGGTGCCAAGGAGGAGTAAAGCCTCAGCCTGGCAAGGCAAGTGGCAAAACTGCAGGCGGTCAAGGCAGTCCACTCATGCATCTAAAAAGAATCATTGGTTGCAGTGACTTTTAGAGCCTGACTTGCAAGCCAGGATCCCAATGCCCTGGAGGAAATCTTTGTCCCACAGAAATGTAAGTCAAAGCACCAACTTCAATTCTGGCTCTCTTACCCAGTCTTCTATTGGTCCTTTGCATATCTCCTCATGAGTGCCTGTAAATCATGGGGAACCTTGGGTTTAGCTACACTCTGTGTCAGTACCTAGCATACAGAAACTGGGCACTTACGGGATGACTTTAATGTCTTCCTTTCCATGTAATATATAATCAATGACCTTGTAAAAGACTATTTCCTACAAATAGAAATAAGAGTGGTGTTAGAATTAATGGTGGGGCAATCCAGCCAGACAGGAGAGAGTTTAAGAAATCTGGCTTTCACATACCCTGCCATCTGGGGTGCGAGGTCCTGAGTAGGGGGGAACTTCTCCCAGCAGGACTGGCCACAGGTCAAAAAATTCCTGGTTTTAAAATGAAAGAGGTATTTTTAGAGTAGAAAAGTGCATTCTGCCTTGAGCCACAAAGTAACTACTGCTCTACCATGCTGGTTTCGGTACTGTGTAAACAAGGCATGAAATAATAAGACTAGTTCGATACTAGGCAGCAGAATGATATCTCTAAATCAGGAAGTGTCAGGTGCATTATATGGCTGTATATAGTCATCTACTGCCTATATACAGGATGCTGCTTCACTCAGTGAACAGCATGGGCTGACAATATTTTATGTGTTCTTCATTTTCCAAAGTGTGATCATAGGGCTGATCTACTACTTGCTAGCTTGCTAAAGTGATTTGATTTTTTTTTCCCCCCCTTAGGCTACATTACAATGCTGATCAAGGTATCTTTAGCACACTAATGATCTTTTAATACACCTCTTCACAAGACAGCATGCTATAAAGGCTCTGCGAACATGGTGGAGATCCAAGTCCATGGTAGCCTTGGTCAGGCCAACCATGGAATAAAGCAGAGCTCCTATAACAAGGCTGCTGTGTAACTCTTACATAAAGCTTACCAAAGCTGCAAACTATCAGACAAAATCAGAGCTGCAGAAGTAACAGCTTCTGTCAGTTTGCATTTTTATGAAGCCAAATTTCACCTAAAAGCCTGGATAACATACACATGGATGAGTTACTGGGGAAGGTGGCTGCTTCGCTGCTAGGGGTTTCCACAGGTATCTCACTATACTTCTGATATCCACAGACTTTGTGAGGCTGTGCTTATGTTGCAGGCTTTAACCAGGATTGCCATGGTCAGACACATTTGCCCTTCCTTTGTCATCCCAGCCTCAGGCTCCTTCAACATTTCCATTCTAGTGATAAGCTTTTTCCTTTCCCTCTCTTTTCTTTATCCCATGCTTTTCATTTGCACAATGGAATAAAAAAAAAAAAGTCAACCAAAGCAGGAATAATGACTCAAAGCTAGCTTGCACTTCGTCTGTCCCAGTAAAATTTATCTCCACATATCACCCCTCAGTGGATAGCAGTTATGCAGAAAGATGTACAACACACATGTGAACACTCACCTTCTGCTTTGTCATGTCCAGGAGACCTACTGAGTACCGGTCACAGTTCAGGTATGCTCTCACCGTGTAAAAAGCCTTGTGGAACTGCCTCTCAATGTCTGTCAGTTCCTCAAAAACCTTATTAGCTGACCACAACAGCACCTGCAGGATAAAATCTAAATGTAGGCACAGCCCCTCCCTGAGAGCTGGGCTTCCCAAATTTGTTTGGAGTAACAAGGAAACAACTGAGTTTTTATACTACAGTTCCTGAAAAGTGCAATAGCAACCTATACTGCAAAATGTAAAAGCATTGCTTATTCACACTGGGAATTGCTAGGGAAAGATGCACTGAGGAAGAGTCAGGTCATCGTGGAGTGCTATGTACAAGTTCAGTCTCACAAATACAGCACAAAAAAGTAGTAGTGCCAGATCAAGAGATGGTCCCACATACATTTTATACCCATAAGTAAAAACTTGCATCCAAAACCAGTTAACACCAAAAGTGTTGCAAATTCCAGAGGCTGCAGTTGGAAATACCTGAATTAACACTTTCCTCAAAGTCTTTGCACAGCTGCTTTGCATGCACATCAGCTGATGATCCTTGTCCTGTCCAGTGCTCTGCAGATGTACGCTTAAGCAAGCTGTTGCTATTAGGCTCCTTCATTTGTAAAAAAGGATGTTATGCAGCGAAGTAGGCAAGTATTTCTGGTGGCACAAGGAGGGTCTTTGTGGGCCTAAGGGAGAACTTAATTTTCTCTGAAATGGTAAGGAAGCCACCTATGCAGTTGCCTAGCTTATCTAGTGCATAAGTGCCTATATCTACGTATGTGTGCTTTGCTTTCTGAGCCCAGGAGACATCAGGAGCAGTGCTTCAGAAGCACAGAGAGCTGCTACCTGAAGCCGACTGGACCTGTGCTTTGAATAAGAAGTCCTGTTAAATGGCCACAATCAGGAAAAATGTGTGTCACCTCTTCACTGGGCACTAGTAGATATTTCTGACAATTCTGAGCTGCATTGTTGTCTGTTTCTAAGCTGTAAATTGGGACTACTCTGCCACTCTTATAAAGTCTGATGTGTTCAATGTCACTGGCCTCTGAGCATCCCTCAGATAGGATAGTGTTATACAAACCATTAGAGGAAAATGAGCAATGGCTTATTTTTGGCATTTTACAGCATGCAGTAAGTAATGCTGAAAGCCAGAAGCCCAGTGACGAGGACTGAAAGAAACACCTGAGGAATGGCCAGTTCATGGAATAATGCAAAGAAATTGGGCAAAATGTGTTATATGGTGTTCTAAGAAGACTCTTACACAGTACCTGAGCACAAGCAGACTGAACTGTCTTTGCACAAGCCATTTACTTACAGTATCTCCCAGTCTTTGCAGTTGGGATTTGCAGTATTATAATCCTAGGCCACCTTTGAGAATGTCATTTGCTCACTCTGTACTTTGGTATTTTTAAGTTGAACACAGTGAACCATATTAACTGTCACACAGAGCTTTGGATCTAGATGGCCAAAGGTCTGACAACTGCACTGTTAATGGAACTAGGAGAGTGTCTTGTGTCTGGTTCTTGACTTACTCCCTTTCTGTGGGACCTGCTGATGCAGCTCAGACCCAGACCAGAGCACCCTATGGGCGACATCAGACCTTCCTCCTCTTGGGCCTCCACTTCATCTTCTAGCTCCTTCCTTACCTTCCCCAGCCCTACTGCTAAGCCCTCAACAGGAATAAACCATAGCTAGTTCTACTTTAGTTGAATTACCCCACGTTGCTATATGCCTGTATCACCTGACCATTGCTTATGTTTTTGATTACTGAAAAAATTACATGAAGAACATGGGATAATGAATTAGTAAGTACAAGCGCTGTCCCAAAGCTTCTAAAATAAACTTTCATTCTGCAACCACTTTGCTGAAAGAGATGTTTATCCCCCATGGGAACCCCTACTGGAGACAAGAGCATGGCATATGCATGAGGCATAGATGCAATTGCACATCCTCAATGACAACCAGTTGTCTGCTGTAGAAAGTGATCGCATGGATTCACACCCATCCCAATAAATTTGAGAGTCCTTTCATAACCCAGGTCATGGAAAAGAATGGTGGCTGAATTGTTTCAACTGAGAATACCCTAAAACCCTCTTCTATGTTCATTTCTACTGAGGGAGGCCAATAAAACAGGCATATAAGAATCATTTTACTGGTGCCAAGAAGAAACTCAATAGCACTTTTTAATAAGCAGATAAGGAAAAAATACCACATTCTGAATTGTTTTGGGCAACCTCTTGGTGCTGCTGGGTGACGTGGTTAAAGACCCCAAGAGTGTTTCACAGCCTGAGTTCAATAAAACATCTGGAGCTCAGTCCTGCTGAAGCTGGTGCCACTGCCTCAGCTCCTGCAGTTTTACCAACAGCAGCAGGAAGAGAGACTAAAGAAGGACTCTGGGGAAGGAACAGTATCTGAAAGTGGATGAGGGCACTTTTTTCCTTCTGCTCTTCAGGCACAAATCTCTGAAGCAGATCAGCTACACCTTTGGAATCAGAAGAATGCACTAATTTGATTTTGAGTTATAGCCTAATCCGCATTTTCACTCTTACCTGGCCTCTTCGAGTCTCACAGTTGTGAAGATAACTCAAGTGATAAATTTTCAAGTTCAAAGAGGCAAAATTCAGGTACTTCAGGAAAAGCTGAAAAGGCAGACAATGAGATTGAGTCAAATGCAGTAGCAGCCTCGTGCGTACTGGATTTCATAACACTCCTTTAGCAACGTCATGGTAATTCCCCTGCATAAATGCTTTGCTTTGCACTGGGTGTAAGATAAGGCTTATCCCACTGTAACTTCCCTGAAAGATTTTTGAGATAAGCATCCACATAATAAGCTTCTTCTGTTAGAGGGTGAGTCCCCTGTAGGGAAATTCATACCAGTGGAGCTTCACTACAGCAGACATTCCTAGTGTAGAAGAGTCTGTGTTACGTGGCAAAAGCAACAACCGCTTGATAGAAACCGAGCTACTGACCACTTACTGTTTCATCAGAGCTGGTGAAGTGTGGGCCGTTCAGCTTATTAATAGCCACAATGACAGCAACTAAATCTTTGCCGTTCAAGATGGGTGTCGCAAGGATGCTTTTCGTAGTGTAGTCGGTGAGCTCATCAACAAATGGACTGAACTGGGCACACTGTTCAATAGAGAATTTACAAATCAAGCATTTTCCACACTGTCTGTAGTCTTAAAACCAAGTCAAAGCACAGCCTCTCAAAGTAAGCTGCCTGAAGAAAGTTTTGCTTAAAAAATTATTGAGGAAGAGAAATTAATTAGCAGAAAATTGGACAACGTACAGGTGATTAAAGCTACCATCAAGAGGACCTACTGTGGCTTCTGACTGCAACACACGCACTTTTTCACTTTTTGCAAAGATCTTGCAAATCATAAGCTTTAACATGTCCAACTCTGTCAGAACAAGGACACTCTCCACTGGTCATTCTCATATCGCTGGCATCCTTCATACTACCTCCTCCATCCTTCCCTCTGACTTCTCGTTAACCCTGCAAAGGGGGTACAGCCAGTTACCAAGCAGCACCGCGTAGCCACAGTTTATAAACCAGTGCTGTTTGGTACAGTCACTGGGAAGTTCACTCACTCTCATTTTTCTTCTGCTTTTGCCCAGGCCCTGAAGCTGCTGTCAGCCTGCAGCCTTCATGAAGCCATCTACCCCTCATTTCTCTTGAAAATATTATCCCAGGCTTTCCCTCCCATGTTGCTGGGCCTTTGTGCATGGGATGGTAGATGATAGGGAAGGCATCCCAACAGAGGATGCAGCTGGCAACAGCGGCATGTGATTTCTTGCACTCTCCCCCTGCCCCTGAGAGAGGCCCACCCCCTTCTGCCCCAGGAGCATTTTGGCAGGGGATGCAATGTGCAGATAGAACTGCTATGGACCGGGCTGCCCAGGGAGTCCTGCCCATGGGGTAATCACCATTCCAGCCACTGGAAGACCACTAGCTTGCTCTAGGGGCAACACAAAGGGAACTCAACCAGTTGTTCCTTATGTGAATGTCACAGTCCCCCATCCCAAAAGAAAACAAAGCTGAGACAGGGTAGTGCAGGGAAGGCAGATGACCCATCATCTTGCCTGCACAGGGCCTTATTGACACCATCATCACTTGGGAGTGCAGGGATGGTCTTGCTGACCCAAGATCTTCTCCCTGCTCCGTTGAATAACTTGTCAGCTTCAATTCCTTCTAGTTGGGTTAGAAAAAGTGCCACAGCTCTGATCATATTCAGAAGACTGCACCAGAAAGAATAATTATTCCCTAAGGCAGCTTCTCCCCACGCCTCCCCCACTGCTGACCTTCCCTGCCAATTGGGGTAAACCAAGCATTAAGTCTCTGGATATCCTTCAAAGGAATTGCCTGATGGCAGTGCCTGAAAGCACCAGAGTTGGAGTGCAGCACTTGGCTCACAGCACTGAAATCCTTCCATATTTTTGGAGAAATGTCTGAAGCCAGGAAGCTTCAAAAATTTAAGTCCATTCTGATGTCTTTTTTTTTCCCCCTCCTCAAAAAATGGTTGCAAAGCCAAATCAATGTCTCAATATGTTCTGTGGAGGACAAGGAAGTTCTTGCTGAAGCATTTGGATATGCTTATATTGAGCAACAAATGGATGGATAAACAGATGGTCTCTTTGTAACTAGCAAACAATAGCTAGAGTAATCCCAAATGCCATATGTGGGTCACATGGATTTTAGTTTTATACCTATGATTAGAACAAGCGGATTGTTATTGCTGCCATTCAGAGTTATATGATTCAACCCAGGAGTATGGGGGGGTAAATATTGTCATGAAGGCATAAAAATAAAACATTAAAATTCCTTGGATCCCTCCTGGTATTGCAGTGTGCAGTGTTTGCTGAAAGCGGTTTTTTGGTCAAAGTTTATCTCTTGCTGCTTGTGATGAAGATCACTCATATACAGGTTAACTAACCCACCTGCTCTAAGGGCCACTCCCTCTGGTTGATAAAAATGCCTCTACAAGCCCTTGGCCCAAGCTTCATCAGACAGCAAACATTTTCAAATGTCATTCATGGTGCAAAACCCTTTCTGGACTTGCTGTAAAGGAATTCTCTCTCTTTGCCAATTACTCATGGAATATAAATGTGTGTGGAAAATTCCATGTGTTCAGCGCAGATCTGGCTGTACCTCTCTCTTCTCTGCTGGACTAGATGTGATTTTTATTTTTTTTTAATTAGACAGGCAAGGTGTGACAGTGTACTTGTCTGCAGGCATTAACACCTACTGTAATTAATGTGCTTAGCTTTACCTCACTCCATAAATGAAACTGGAAGTAACTTACAGACTTATTACTGGTGCTTTGGTTTCCACTACACAGCTATTACACTGCAAGAGGTTTGACCAAGCAATGAGATTCCCTGCTACCTCTTGACCCCTTTGTACTAGTAAGCATGTGAGCTTTTCTTCTACCATTTGAATGAATAAATGGACAACCTACCTCACTGACATCCTTGATATTCATGGTTTTCTTGGTTTGCGCAACGTAGCCCACAATGCCTATGTCCAATGGATAGACAATCTCGCAGTCTGGGGAGACAAGACATTCCTCCAGGGTGCTTCCCTCTTGGATGTTGAAAAGCCTTGTTGCTAGTTCAGGCGTGCCATTTCTCTGCCTGTACATGAAGAGACTACAGCGGTCAGCATGAATAAGGGACCTGATTCTTCTCAAGGTCTTGAAAACCACTTTCTCCATGTTGATGCTTTCTTGCATGTCTTGGATCAACTCAAAAAGGATGTCACTCTCATTGCTATCCCAGGACTCTGTTCTCAGTTTCTTCTCAAAGTACTGCTTGGCAAAAGCAGGGTTGCCATCAAGAAACTTCTCCACATCGTCTTCACTAATGCTCATTGTGAATGCCCTCGGTCTTGTGGTAGGTAGTGGTCCAAGGATGTAGTCTATGCAAACAGCACTCTAATTTCTGCTGTAGTTACTAAATTTTTGTAGTAGAAGGCGTTGCTTCTAGAATGACCAAGGGGGAGGTAACACTGCAAAGAGAGCTTGTCATCAGGAAGAGGTATTCCTTTATAGCGCTGAAGGTGAGTCTGTGGGAGGACAGATCTTCTCAACCAAACAGATTAGATGACCTCTACAAGAGCTTTGGGTCAACTTTCTTCTTCTTAATCTAAATGCAAACAAAAACTAAGTACTCACAATGTCTGAAAACACTCTCCTTTCTCTTGATGAGCAGAACAGTTACTGGAGCAATTATATTGAGGCAGCAGCAACAGGGAAGAACTGCATCTCCTAACATTGAAATAAGCTCTTTAAAGTCTAATTAAATATATACTGCTTGGGCCTAATCCTTGGCTAACAAGGTGAGCATCTTATTATTTCTGCTCTCCCAGCTCCCTGCAGTAGTAGGAAGTGCATTCTTCACAAAAGAGCACAGTGGTCAGAAATAAAATAGTGAGGTAATGCTGCTCTTTCATGGCTCCCTCTACTGCTGCATGGTTCTTTATTTGCTGCTGTAAGGGCTGTTCTCAAATGGAGGCACCAATTCTGAATGCTTTAGTCCAGGATTTGAATTGAACTTGCACAGTCTGTGTCCCCTTCTTCTTGCTAGTAAGAATCAGGAGAGAAAAATATGTCTCTTAGTGACATCCCTTTAGGAAGGAATCTGGAGAGCTTCAGGTTGGAGTGGCTGGATTCAAACACTCTGAGGAATCATGGGAAGCCTTGCAGAAAACCAAACCAAACCAAACCAAACCAAACCAACAAACAAAATCAAACAAAACAAACCAAACCCACACCAAAATAGCCAGGAAGGTAGAAGAATTTCCCTCATCTCTATGAGTGGAGAAAGGATGGGAAATATGGCTATGAGGGACAGAAATTGTTTCACATCAATGAAGCCACCATGCCATGCAAACAGCAGGTGAGGGTCAGCATCACACTGGGAAGCAAAATGCTATGGCAGCTACTATTCTTCAGAGGAACTAAACTATACACAAGAGTTTTCATCAGTGAGGAACAGGGGGAACCATAAGTCCCATCCGCCATGTTGCTGGAAGATAACCAAGACTCACTTGCTAAAGGAGTAAAGGTGCAGGCTCCCCTTTCCCGTGAGCATTGGCACTACTGCCAGGAGTAGTGCAAACCAGCCCAAATGTGACTGTGGGTGCCTAGGAGAAGGGTGACAAGAGAAGAAGCTGTAGTAGCAGTGTTAGAAATACTTATGCAGGTGGGTCTGGAGCTCAGGAGGGGTACAGGGGAGGAAGGCTTTGACTCCCATCCAGCAGGGTGGACAGAACAGATAGCTGCTGATCCATCCCTGTTCACCCCTGAAACAGGAGGTGAACACCCTTACACAAAGCCATGGGAGTATAGGGGAAGGGAGTTAGAAAAATCCTTTCAGAAGATTGTAGGTAAAACAGTGGAAACAAAGATCTACAAGTTTATTACTTATAATTCCATTTTCTCCTATTCCCTCCTTCAGTTCCCTGGATCACTGGAGATGCAGAAGGAAAGTTGATGGGTCAACTGATTGAATGTCTTAGATGCCTTCATACTAGTGTGGCAGAGACTTGCTCTGGTAATTCTCGAAGTCAGGATATTAAAATAGAATTATTGCTCAAGAAGACTTGGAGGAGGTGATGTGTGCCAGGGGTACATACACTGCCTCCAACGTCCATGTTCTAACGGAGGGACTAGTATGGTGGGTGTCTGCTCCAAGTCTCCAGAATGGGGGTGGATGAAGCCTTTTTGTGAGCAGCAAGCAGGACTGTCCCAAGCATAGGACTTGGTGGCAGTGGGAAATTTTACTTACCTGACATGTGTAGGTATGGCAACAGTTCAGGTTGCAGGCTGTTCAGCAAGTTCTTGCATGTTGCAGCTGTCTGGGTACAAATGATGGCAGAAAGAGCAAGAGGAAATTTTCTTTGGATTTGACTGGACCAAGGGAAACTAGCTGAGAACTTGAAGGTGGGAGACAACTTAGGCGAGTGAGACCATGAAATAAGAGTTTGAAATTGGAAAAAACAGGCCATTTTGTAAATTATGTGCTCTTGTTAATCTTAAGCAAGAGAAAAACAGACCAAAAGTATGTAAGCATGGCCAAATTATTGAAGATTAGTATAAAAATACCATGAACCCGTAAAAATGGAAAGTCAGAAAGGTCAAGATCCAAAATGAGATTAAATTAGGAACATGAAGGACAATGAGCATTTTCTGTTGTCATAATGGCAAGAGTAGGAACATCAAGGAAATTATTGAAGGACTGAAGTGCTTAGAGGGTTGCACAAAGTAACCTCCAAGCTGTTTATGGCTTTTTATGACAATTAGCGGAGAGTCTTCTGAGGTTCTGAAATGCTGGGAAAAGGAAGATGTAATGATTCTTTCAGCAAAACCGGAAAAAAGAAGAATTGGAGAATTCTACAACAGACTGCTTTGAATCTAGCTTCTAAGAATGTATAGGAACAAACATGTTTCTGTAAACAACTAGAGGAGAAAAGTAACAGCCAGTGTGGTTTTTTCAAGAGCAAACTGTGTCATACCAGCATAATTTCCTCTACGCCAGAGCAAGAAGTCTGTGGACAGAAGGAAAGTAACGACTGTCACAGCTCTTGACTCATGAGGAAATGACATATGGGATATTCTGTCTCTTAAGGTGAGGGCTTAGATGAAATAATAGTTAAAAGGTGGTGGCAAATCTATTTGGAAGATGCCAAGTTGTTGTTAGTAGCTCACTAATGAAATGTAAGAACTTCTTGAGTAGATTCTCTGCGGAGGTTGTCTTAGATGTAGACCATCTCATTATTTCCACTGATGGGTGGACAATTGCATATTAAGTCAGAGTATGAGCTGCAGTCAGGTGTCCGTAAATGTGTTTGAGCACCATCTTAAAACTGAATTGCAGACAGGTGTGTACAGGAGAGGACTAGAACTCACCAAGGGTGTGTGGAAAGCCCTTCTTATGTAGAGAACAGTCACCAGGTGAATTCATGGGGATGAGTCGCTATCTGGGCTTATCACAGGCTGAACATGTGTCAACACTACCAGGCAGAACGAGGAACCTTCTATTACATAACAGATTATGCCACACTGTACTAAACAGACGTGTCACCTGGAAGATAGTGGGGAAAATGTCACCTCCGAGGAAAAACTGAGGTTTGTCATGTCTCTTTTGAGTCACCTTTTTTTTGTAAACATAGCAGCCCCCAATTGTATAAAAGGCTACTGCTAAGAAAAAGGGAACAGTCTGTTCTCCAAAGTCATGTAGGACAGGAGATTTCAGATCTGCACTGAAAGGGCCTCCACAACAGTGGGAAGAGATGGTTCTCACCTTATCTTAGATAGCCCTAGAAACAGAGACGCCATCCTTTTTCCCTGTGATCACCTTTTGTCAGAAATGATGCACATGTAATTACACCAGCCTGCTGGAAGTGGTATGGACAAACAACTTGTGGAGGGAAACATGTTTTTCTGTGGGTCCAGCCTCCCACAGTCCACGGCCTCTCAGGCCAATTATATGGGAGGAAATCATTGCTTGGACACCAGGAAAAACTTCATTTGCAGCAGTGTAGACCTGCCAGATGGGAGTAATTTTATTGGTGATTAATGTATGATGGAAGCTGGAGGCATCCTTCTGCCTTCCAAGGCCTCCACCACTGTATCAACCTAGGCTTTCTAGTGTGCTGTAAAGTACGAGCCTTGTTTCATCCCACAATGATGGGGAGAAAAAAAGGACTGGGTAAAGTAAAACCAATTAAAAGAATCGCCAGGGGATGAATGCGTTCTGGATTCTGGTATCCCAAAGGAATGATGTTTCCTATCGCCTGGACTTTGAAGAAGGTCTGAAGTGTAGCTCCTCTTATGATCTAGCATACTGTGGCCTGTCAGTTTTTCTGATCTAGTGGAATTTCCTTGTGCCAGGAGGCCAGATTTGTGAAAGAAAAGAAGGTCTCCTGGGAGCTTATAACCACTTCCCTGAATTATTTCAATGTCCAGGAATCAGGCTGTGTATGAAATGGATATCACAGCACAGAGCTATATAGTTGGAGGAAGTACTCAGGATGCCCTGTTTCTGAACAGAAGGTCCTTTGGGCTTGGTGACATATGGTGTTTTCCAGGCTGTATGGCTTCACTCTTCTTGTATAAGCTGACATAAACAGGTTTGGTCTCTGTATTAAGGGGTATGCAAATCATTGTACATGCTTTTGGGTTGTGATTTGGGAGCTGAAAAATTGCAAATGGGTGAACTATTCATATTGAATCGAAGTTGGCACTCTTGTGGATCCAAACCTCCCAGATATCTGCACTTTGATATGAAACATTCCGTTCAGTTCAAGATAAATGTTTTTGTTCTGAAACATTTGTAAGAAAAACAAGCAGTGTCCAACAGTGACACTCCAGGGTCAAAATACGAAAGATTCAAGCTCAGTTCTTTCTTCTGCACTCAGGATTTGAAACTTAACAAGATGATTTCCCCTTAACAAGGGGAAAGGATAAAGGTCCTAACATACTGAAGTTTGTAGCTGCAGAAGTGGAGGAACTGAGAAACTGAAACACTGGTTCAGCCAAGCCAGGGCTGTATAACTGCAGTGGAACTGAAACCACGTAGGAATGGCGGGTGGAAATCTAAATCATCTGTGCAAAGGGAGCCAGCAGTGCCAGAGCAAACCCCTTGGAGAAGGGTGGGCTGATGTACCCAGAATTTAAAGCATGGTGCAAAGGCTGCAGGTGTTCCCTAGGCCTTCAGGGAAACTTAGGTGGCACCATGAAAGCCATTGCTGGCATGCCAATGATAACTGAGGTGGATACAGTCTAAGCTTGCAACAGGATAATGCTGTTTGATTGGACTTAGGCAGACAATGGAGGATTTTGGAGGAGGATGAGGTTGCTATTTCAGGAAACTTGCACTAGGCTGTCACACAGCATAATAATATCTGAGCACGTGTGGCTGCACACATTTGTTTTTAATAGCTTTAAAACTGAATTGCAGCGTTGGCATAACACCTCTGTCTCATTGGGTGTTGATGGGTGTCCTTTAAACAGTGTTTCAAATGGAAACCTCAAATGCTTAAGCTGCCCTGAAAGCTTGGCTGATGGCTGGGAAAATGAGCTGGAGTCTCTGGGAATAAAATTCCTCCCCTCCCAACAACTCATATCACAGTCTCTTCCCAGTCCTAGGATAGACACTACGTAAAACTCCAATTGTGAAGTAAAACATACTGCCCCAGAGAAGCAGTACTGTTAGAGCCATTTATGGGACTGTGTCCAAAGCAGATGGTGCAGACACTACCTGCAAAGCAGAAAGGGTGAGGGCAAGCCTTGGGGATGTTAGGTCTGAAGATGCTTTTGCCCCCTCCTTCATGGGACCAATGTTTTCCTCCTAACCAAGAGGCTGTGGGGAGGGGAGCTGCAAGTGATTAATTTGATTAGGCATTATCCCTACAGGATGCTGTATTGACAGCTACACCCGAACCTTTCTGGCCCACTCATCTGTTGGCATAAAGAGATTGCAGCTTATCTGATTTACCAAGTAATATTCTCATGCCACCTGCTTGTATCCAAGAATAAGCTTTCCTGCCTGGAGCCATGGGAGCCCAGCGAGGATCAGAGCCGTGTCCCTCACCCTTCCTGGGCCAGGGTCGTCTTCTGCTCCCAAAGTCCAGCCTGGTCCTCCAGCCGCACACAGACTGTCTCTTGCCACACAGAAGGCTAGCGTGCAAAACCTCAGGGCTGTTGCTCAGCATCCTCCCCTGGCTTTTCCTTCCCCTCCATGGCTCGCTGGGGACCTTTAGATGCACCACAGCATGACCCTGTCACCTGGGCTCTCGGCCCCCGCGCCAGGCACCGCCTGGGCCCCATTCCCACCTGCTGCCCTGGCTGGCAGAGCCACCGGCGGGTGGGAAACTGCCGCAGCCTCCCTGCCGGCACCCTGGGCAAGGCAGATGGAGCTGGACGGGGGGGTGGAGGGCACGCAGGCAAGTCTTGGCGGGGGGGGGTGTACCAAATTGGGAGAGGAGACAGCAGGGCTGCCCTTCAGAGGGACCTATGCAGGCTGGAGAAACAGCTACCAGGAACCTCCTACAGCCCAGCCTGGGCAAGCACTGAGTCCTGCCCCGGGCTGGCAGGAGCCTGGTGGAGGTGCAGGATGGCAGCAACAGGGATGTGTGTCTGCTGCAGTGCATGCCTGAGCACAGCCTGAGCTGCATACCTGTTTTAATGTCACCAGCCTGTTGCACAGAAATACAGCAGTGGAGCACAGCAGCACGACTTAGTGACGATTCTAGGTCTACAGAAAATGCAGCTTGAGCAGTAGCTGGTTACGCTAGAGGTCTGTTTTCTTGCTTACTGGATAGGTGATATCTGAATTCTAGCAGGATTTTTCAACATTTATAATGAAGTATAAATCCCATCCACTACTGTGGACAGAGGAAAGTGTGCTGCTGGCCGTTCAATTACAAAGGGTGAACAATGTGTTTTAGAGTCAAAATTAGTGTCTGGACACCCTTCAGAAAATTTTGCTTGCATTTTGGCCAGAATATTGGCTCCATCTCGTCATGACCAGGGAACATCAGCCCACATCTTATTAATTCTTTTGGAGAATTACTTTAAAATTAGCATACTAATTTAAGTATTGCATTGGTGAATTGCAGGAAACAGTCAGAGATTTGAATCTTAATGGTTCTTGCAGAAAGAAGATGATGCTATGGACACACACATAAATACAAAGTTTTACTTCAGATCAGTAGTGTTTTCTGAGTAAGCCACAATCAATAGGCATGCTGGGTTAGCTTGCCAAAATGCTTTCTAATTTCACAAATTGATAATACTCTGAAAGTACGTCTTCAGGTTAATGTGAGGCTAGCACAGTTAATAATTTTATTTTATTTCTGAAAAAAACCCAACCCAACCTCTCCCTAAATGCAGAATCTTGCAAAATTTTAAAATAAATGCCAAGGGGGGGGGGGGGGTTGTTGTTGTTTTAATAATTGCCAAGTGTTAAGAGAATGGATAAGAGCACCTGTTACATAGGAGGTACTTCACTCAAGGGAATGGTAGGGTGTAAGAGACCGCACTCCGCACTGCCCAGCGCTCCAGGACAAGTCCTGGGTTTCCAAAAGTGGCAGCCCTTCACTTGCACTCTAGCACATAAGTCACTTTGGGATTTGGCAAGTCTGGCTGTTGTTTTTTGAGAGACATCTATGAGAAAAGATATCTTTGCCATGCCAGAATACTAGAAATGTACCTGAGCCTTGAGTAAGTCCACCATACCTGACAGGACCACGTGCCGCCTTCTCTTTATCCTCCTTGTATGCTTTGTAAACATGCACGGATTCTCTTCCTCTTAATTTTCTAGAGAGAAGGCTCAGTTAAAAAAATTATTACAATACAGTAGCAATGGCAATTTCTGCAATAAGACTGCATGAGTTTATTATCTTTCAACTGACAGATTGTATCCAAAGCTCTTAGCACAAATCACTGAACCTTGAGTAAGAAGATTACTTAGTTGATCAAACGTCCTGTGAAGCTGAAGAACAAAAAAGATCAGTAAACTCTTCCCAAACTCTACCATGTGCACTTCCTATGCAACTTCTTCCCCAAATACTCTCGACATGGAATTAAGGAAAACACTATGGTAGGACATATGAAACTTTAATAAGGAAGACTAATAACACAATATGTGTGCTCAGATCTACCCAGAAGTAGTTTTGCTCCTGCAGTGTCAGGGGGAAATGATGAAGAGGAGAGAAGAGGCTCTAAGAAAAGGTTTGCAGGTGTTCATAAAACAAGAGGGCAGCATCCCAGATGAGTGAAGTGATTTGTGGGAAACATGGCCACAATGGGGAATAAAAACCCAAAAAACCTGAACAAACAAACAGAGAACTGGATTGTTTAGCAGAAAAGCAGTGGAGCAGAGGAACTGACTCTAACTTCAAGACTAAAGAAAGAGCAAAAAAGATGATAAAGCAATGAGGAAAAAGAAAAGGACTATTGAGTCCATAAGAAGCTGTGGAAACAGCCAAGGATGGAAACCTGGGAAGGAATATGGAGAGTATGGAGAGTATGGTGATTAAAAAGAGTTGTGATGAGTCAGGAGGGTCATGGGGCAAAAGCCAACAGAAAATGCCCATCCATGCTTCTGGAATTGGTTATTGAGGAAAATACTTGGGCCTCTCATCAGGGAAAGTCCAGGGGACAGAAGCATTTCTGCAAGTCGGGGGGGGAGGGCTGTTGGGTAGGGGGAAATCAAGGCTGAAAGGGTCCCATGGGGAAAAATTTCAGAGTTTTCTTCTGGCTACTCAGATAGGAACAGGTGATGCTGAGTGATTCTCAACACAACTGCTCCAGGACGACTAAACCAGGCTGGGAAGATGCTCAGAGAAATACGTGATCAGGTGAGTTTAGAAAGCAGCTGATGGCACACTGAGATAATGAAGATGGAGGTGGCTCAGGAATAGGCCTTGACAGCATGAGGTGACAGTGCTGAGCACAGGGATGCAATCACTGAAAGTGACTTTAACTGAAAGGACAGACTACTATGAACAACTAGGAAACCAGAAGTGTTAGACTGAGCATAGCCACCATGGGTCAAAAGCTGTCATGCCAAGAAATCATGAGAAGACGCTGGTAGAGACTGTGTAGTCTCAGCGCACACACCATAACAGTGTAAAGAGGGCTACAACATCGGCAGGTACAAGGCTGCAGCAAAGAGGAAGCAAGCAATCGTATTCCAGAGACCAGCAACAGGGTTGGTCATACAAGTGTGTTACTGGTCGTTAACAGGAGTGGCTGTAGCTCTCCGTGGTGGGACTGCAGGCACAGAACTGCCATAAGTCCTTCAGAGGTTTTGATGGTGTTTGGGCACACTGCAGCCTGTCCCCTTCTCCCTCTCTCCTTGTGGGCAGAGGGATGCTTAATGTTAATTTCCTGCTGCAGAGGTTGCTGCAGTTATGGTGTTTTTAACAGGCTTTAGTAACTATCTCAGCTGACAAGAAGCATGCCATGGTGAAAACAGTGAGGTTTCCTATCCATGGAAGATTTATCCTTAGGTCTTGCAGCTTAAAAGAAAATCAGCTGCTTGAAGCATAAAACAAACAAACAAAATCCTCCATGAAAAAAAAAACCTGCAATAATTTTATCATCCTTCATTACTCAGAAAAAACCTTACAGTTCTTTTCCCTTTTCCAAAGCAATATAATGAAGTCCATCCTTTTCTCCCACAGAGGATGCAGAAATATAAAGCTGAAATGCAGTTGTATGTGAAAGCTTGTGGCTTATTCTCTAGCTCTGTGACTCACTAATCAGCCTCACGTTCACAACTGTCCTCTCCTTGGAGTCCACAGAGGTGCTCTGACCTTCGCTCCTTAGTCTGTTTCTGCCTTCTGCTGCAGATGGAAGCTGTGACCTCTACTGCTTACCAAGGCCAGGTGCCTGGCTAACGGCCTTTGGCTGCATGTACATACAAATTCCCCTGGCTTCAGTAATTTGTGCTTCTGGTTTTAGCTTTTAAATCCAAGATCAGGGCTGGCATGGACATCCTGGCTTATGCAGAACTACTCAAGCTCTGTGCCAGCAGTATCACTTTTGTAAAGCACCTTGAGATGTGTGCCATGTAAGGAGCTGTAAATATCCCATTGGAGTAATCTGGAGCAATAATCTGGAGGCAGCACCTGCTGTCTGTAATATGTAATGGAGGACATAACGTTGTGCCGTTACATCGTGCTTTGAAGCAAGTTAGAGCCTGTAGATTTATTCCTGCCTTTTTGGTGTTAAGCTGCTTCTGTTGCATCAACAGAAAAGGAATCAGACTTAGAATACTACACACATGATTTACACCTTCAGGGATATTCACATACCCTCTGTGCCTCTTGTTTTAGGAAGACATCCTGGGAATAGCACCAGGGAATAAATAAGCTCCAGTCTGTTACTTCACTGCAAAATGTGGCAGGGGATACTGGCTGCCTCAAGGGAACAACCCCCTTCCTCCTGCCTTGCCCTGGGGAGAACAGTAGTATCAGGCCATGGAGATACCCTATGGCTGGCTGTCTTCAAGTGCAAAGACCTTAGCCCCAGGCAGCTGAACTCCCCTGATGTTTGCAGCTGCCACCCTCTTTACTCACTTTGAAAAGCCAGGCTCTCCAGGCTTCCTGTGCTGAAAGGCCCTCCAGGAGCTGGTGGGCTGGCAGAAAAAGACAAATATTCTGTCTTTAAACAAATGTTGCAACTAAAATGAACAAACCTGCCAATGCCTGCAAACGGACCAGTTCGGTAGTGGTAAATACTAGATATGTATATAGATATGTCAACAGTATGCCTAGTAGTAAATACTAGAAAACAACCACCAAAATGTCTACCTCTTTATTTGATGGTCAAAAAAGGTCCCTTCTTCATCAGGTTGACTCAGGCGTGGATGGTCTTTTGGTACAGAGTAGCAACAAGCCATTAGGGAAACTGTCACGGTAAAGAAGCTTTCAGCACCCTCCTGTTTTCACTTGCGAACTGGGGGACATGTGTGCCTGTCTGCGTCTGAGAGGTGTTGTGTGCACAGGAGCATGTGAGCCCCTGCTCTACCAATTGTCAGCCAACACGTTTAGCAAGAATGACACTATCATACTTCAGAAGAAGGTGCCTTTCAGTTTATGTCATTTAAAGTTGTGAGGTATTTGAATGGCACCTTGAAAGTCATAAGGCAGTGATTTATGATGCTTTTTTATCTAATGATGTAACACACCCAAGAACCTTACCCTTGAACCACAGAGGAACAAACTTCAAATTATTTCCTCTTCCTCTATATTGCATCACTCTCTTCATTGGGAAAGATCAGCATTTCTGAGCAGAAGTCACAGAATCCGAGAACCTCTTAGCCAACGGCCTTCATGTGGTGTGCCACTATGGGAAAGCCTTACTTCTCCTGCCTCCCACCCTGGTGAGGGAGTAGAGCAGACTGTCGCTGTCCTCTCAGTCCTTGGCAGACCTGGGACAGGAACCCAGGTCCTCCACCAAAGCAGGCACATGTGTGTTGACACCCCAGAAGGAAGCCCTGCATCCTCAGCAGTACAAATTAGATCTAAAGCTAGAGAAGGAAATCCTCCCGACCTACAGTGCAATAAGCACTACAAAAGCTGTCAAGGGCAACTCAAAATGCATCTACATGTAGTTGTTCTCCAGCACTCTGGTAAACAAGCCCACAACTTGATTGCCTGCTGGACAGCAGGGAACTCAATGCCTGATGCAGGAGATCTCACACTGTGCCGTTGGCTGCTGAGCTAGCACAGGTTACTAAATCCAAACCAGCAGTGCAATTGCAGTAATTCCCAGAACAGTTTACCCAATGCTTATTCCAATAATAAGGAGGAAAAAGGAGGGCTGTTAGGGGTAGGAAATCCAAAACTGCTACTGCTATATTTCATAGGATAGGGCAGAAGATAAGATTAATCATCTCATCTGCATACCTGTTTTACAACAGGCCATTAAAACTACCAGTCACTCTTGTGCTGAGTCCAGTACACTGAATATATGTTTTATTTGGTCAGGCCACCTCTTCTATTAAAAAACAGACAGTTTTGATGAGCAGGTATGGAATACACCCTTAGATATCTTCTTTGACAACCAGATCCTGCAGTGCACCTTTGTTTTTATACAATCCGCTTCATGTTACATCACATTTAACAGGCCCAGGAAAATGCTTCAGTGCTTTGATGCCTCCCTTTTTTTTCTATGCCCAGCACAAATTACCATGATACTGTGAAAATGAAGGTTAGTTTGATTTTGTTTTCTTCTTGTCCCAAACAGCAAATAATGCAGTGACAGATGTTATGGTCACCAACCAAAATCTTGTGCTGTGATTAGCTATTATTAGCATGTCTCTAATCCCCAGGGGATTAAGTGGTCACCTAAGCATGGCTTCGAGTGTCACCTGTGTCTCACATGGACATAAACTAATCTGTTTTGTTGGAAACAGATGAAGTGATAAATGTTTCAAAGCCCTTCTAATTTACAGAAAACACTGCAGTTCGTTCGCTCTCAAATTCCTGTGTCAGAGTGGAAAAGCACACTTCTGCACTTGGATTCAGTGTCAGAGGAACATCCTTTGAAAATCTAGTGGGAATCTAGCCCTGAAAAAGCAGTTTAAGAAGTTACTTTTTACGTCATTCTTTAAGTGGCCAAGCATTTTAAAGACATTAAATGGGTTTTCTGTTGATTTTCCTTTCACTTCTAAATTAAGTAAATGCTGCTGTGGAGAAGACGCAAGGGGAGCTGAAGGCAGGCAGTACAGTGTGTGTGCAAGGCCACAGGTAATGAGCTGTGCCTGAATTAACAGAGCTGGTTATCTTCACACTCAGTGCTGTGCAATCCTTTCAAGGACCCTGCTCATCCCTGGAGCATGGTACATATGGTGCTGAAGGATTAGTTCGGCAAATGGCTGTTTGGCATCTTTCTAGAAAATTAGGCCAAGGGGTCCAGGCAGGATGAGGTAGATCCACAGTGCCCAGGATGCGAACCAGCTGGTACCTCATTGCAGCAGCTTGGTGTGTGCCATCTCCCCACATCTCCTAGTCTTGGTGTCCCTGGATAAACCCAGCCAAAATACCAGGGAGAAGAAGGGGCCATTGTGCCTAACACCGGCCAGCTCCAAAGTGCTCCACCTGCCCCAAAGCAAGCCACTTATCAAGAGTCAAGAGCATGGGGTGTGATGTTGTGGCCCCACGGCATGGCTGGGAAAGGCATGGAGGCTGCACCCAGCCTCTCCATCAGGCGGAGGGGGGCATGCTGTGCCACTTGCTCCTGGTCACCCCTGGCCTGGGATGGCTGCTCCCATCTTTCTGTCCCAGTTACCAGCAGGTCAACTTGCCCAGGCTACCTTTGAAGCCATGCAAATGGCGTGAAAAGGATACGCTCAGTCCCTCTGCCAGATGTGTGCGTGCAAAGCATCATTGCCTCCCTATAAAACATAAGGGGAAGATGCACAGAGGCCAAAGCAGAGTTTCCTCTGGCAGCAAGCAAGAACTGTCTTTCCCACATAATGGGCAACCCTAAAATACTGCCTGGAAAGCAACGCAGTTCACACTAGCTACGGGGTGAGGTTGCAAGCTACGGGGTGAGCCTGGGCAAGCGGCTGTAAGCGATCTCTGCAGCAAGCCCAACACATCCAGAAGGCTTTAGCCTTACTCTGAATGTCCAGATTGGGTGGATCAGTACCAGGAGGTTAAGGACTCCCTGCACTTACTCCATAGGAACTATAGTCATCCCTAGTGGGTATGTCCAAGGCTCCCCAGCACCCAGTGGGAGAAGTAACTGCCAGTGCTGGCAACTCCTAGATGAGGGTCTGAAGTCTTCAATCTCCCAGGTGAGCCTGGGTAGAAAGAGTACGTGGGCAGCCTTTGTAGTTGGGGAAATTCTTTGGGCACTTGGGGAAATTGTAAGAATGGCAGGCACAGAGTTTGCTACCAAAATGTTTTTCTAACCATTTCTGCCTTCTCATCTTTTTGTGCTTTATTGCATCCCCATGGGATGCTTCTAGAAAGAACATCTTGGGAAGGAGAGAGCTATAGTATTTGTGTAAAATGTTGACAAGATGAACTGGAAAGAATGTGTATAAAGATATTTCAGTGCACAGGGGAACTGATGACTCCAAGATTTTGATGTGAACATGAAGGCAAAATCTTTATTTTTGCGCTTTTTTTCCCCCCCAGTAGATAATGCATAACATCTTTCTACTCTTGCAAGGATCACCTTAATTTAATGATGCAAATACTGGAAGACCTAATTATATATCTACCCCACGCAAGTCATCAAATATGAACACATGCCTATGCAGATGAGTATGTATAGTCCATGAGTTTCTCTAGTTAATGCTCTGTGCTTATTCTCCTAACACGTGTTAGAAACAGAAAGACTTCAATGAGACAAAGGTGTGGTACAATCACATCAGCAGACTTATTAGCTTTCTGGGCAGCTTTTTCCATTATGTAAAAGCTGTGTTTGTATTAGTATAGCAGTCAGACCCACCAGCATGAGGATTACAGTTGGTTTTTACATAATGGATTATCCAAGATTAAGCGTTTTATTCAGGCACACGAGCAAAAATAACCAATTAGTGACTTCGCAGATTCATTATTTAAAGGCAGCTGGAGGGCAACTGACACAAAACTCCCCCGCTGACTGCAGCCCAAAGACTGAAGCAGAATAGCCTCAGGGATCTCCAACATCTCTACCCCAGCAGGTAGGTCTCTCTTCAGCAGAGGCGGGCCAGATTAGCATCTCGTGCAGCAGGGAAGTGCAGCTTGCATGGCAGCAGCTGGGAACAGAGTAGCTGCTTGGGTGCGTGGAAGTCCTGGGCTGGTAGCTCAGCTTGGATGCTGCAGGTACATTTCAGGCAACTCTGGTTTATCTTGGCATCAGAACAGGTATTCAAGGTCAAATACTCTGCAAGAATGTATATGCAGGTGCTCTCTTCCCAAATGTGACAAACAAATATGCTGGGATACAGATTAGCCCAGATACCTGAGGAGACAAATAAAGCCATGGCCACCTTGTGGCTGTGCTGCAATGGCAGGTCAAGCCTCTAGAAATTGAGTATTATCTGTCATGTTTGTAGAGGGAATGGTCAGACCATACTGAGATGTATTTTGCCATTAGAGTAGGCAGCTAGGAAGAGCCTGTTTTGATGATAACTGGTCACAAAGAACACAGCTTTGCTGGCTTGAAAGTAAAGTGGTCATCCACCATCAAATAATTAGAAACAACATCCTTAAAACCTACAGTGCTTTACCAGAGCTCACCAGAACATTATTCTTCTTGTGAAAACAAAAATTTTTTAAAAATCAAATTTTTATCAGTTCTTACCAACCTTATCCAGAGTCTGGCTTGATTTATAATGTAAAAATATCATGAAACACAATACTTCTACTGACAAGCAAAACACTCTTGCAAAGTAATTGCCATTGATGCTCAGTTTTGGCTGGATTTAGGCACCACAATGACCCAGTGGGTTCTCAGTGGAGGAGCTGGTAGTCTACTCAGCATGGAAAGAAACTAGTTTTAAAATGAGGGGAATGTATCTGTAGGCACAGCACTAGCTACCCACATCTACTGCATGAAATAAAACTCCACGTTTGCTTTTGTCTTGCAGAATGAAATACGCACAGTATGTTTTCCTGGCCTCGATCTTCTCCACTGTTGAATATAGCCTAGCTCAGACCTGTGCAGTGGAGTCTTTCTCTGTGAAAGACAATTTTGATCCAAAAAGGGTAATTATGGTTACTTCAACAGTATATCTGAAGAAGCTTCATATATAAACTGTTTTTCCAGGTTATGGGTTGTGTTAATCTAAAGGGGTTCCTCACCAAGAAGTTAACTTCTTTTGTATGCTGTCTCTCAGGCACTGTTCCTGTAGTTTGCTTTTCTCACTACTGTTTAAGCTTCTGAGCATTATGGTAAAACCAGCCTTGAAAGTCAAGGAAGTTATTCTGTTAGATGCCATCTTCTGTTAGCACAAAGCTTCGTACATTTCTCAGCTTTGAGCAGTCCCATGAATGAAACAATTTAGATCCTCATCAGCGAGAAAGCCCTAACACATGCCCTGGGGGACTTGCATCCCCCACCAGCCATTCTTGGGAGTCATAGCAAGCTGAAAAATTATCTAGTTGGGTATCCTGAACACAGACTGACTCTTGTTTAAACACGGCGTTTAGTCTGCCTGCCTCTGAGAGGGAAATCAGGGCTAACTTGGTGTTGGAAAGGTCCAAACAGGTGTGTCAGTACCTATTTTGACTGCTCCCCAGCAAACATCACTTTCAGCCACAGCTGGGGTGGGGCCAGCAGTTCCTCTATACAAGATTGGCTTTGCTGGAAACAAACCCATGTCTGGGGAGAGCTTTGGGAACATCCCAGTTTTAAAAAGTCAAACTTTTTTCTCAGGCTTCTGTATTCGGGAATTATGGAGTCTGTTTCAGGCTTAAGCACGTAACTTGCAAAACAGATCTCAATAGCTTCACTGAAGAATCAAATTTAACACAGCTAAGTTCTGCTTTTTTCAGTATTTGTACTGATAATGTTAACTTTTGAGGGCATTCCTGTCTGTCAGGACCTGTTTAGATCTTGTTTCCATTTTACTGAAAACTGCTTGTACATTTTCAGAGACCCATTTTTTCCTGGAAATTTTTTTTCCCCTTAATCTCATTTCATTTTTCCCTGCTGCTAGCCTCCCCGACACATCCTTTCCTCTTCATAGTGCAGAGGGCCATCGCTTTCTGCTTTGCTGGGTAGAACCTTTTCACCATCAGAGATCAGCTGTGGCCCCCAGCAGCCACAAGACCGTCTCCAGCCAGCTTTCTGAGGTCTTTGTGGCTGCAATTTGGTATTGCTGATGACATCTTCCACAGAGAAGCAGGGGCCTGAACAGGAACAGGGAAGAACCGGTCTGACTCCCAGCAGGCATCTTGGGATGGGAGAAGCTTTCAGTGTGGGGTCTCTGTGACAGGAACATCTCAGGTGGTCACGAGTACAGGCACACAGAAGTGCGGAGCCGCTAGAACCACTCCTCCTTGTCAGACAGCACAGCAGGACCTGTGTGCTACACACCCACCCAAACTCAGACTTTCTCCATAGGCCAGGCAATGGGTACTTAGAAGGGCACTGTGTTTACAAAAATGCTTTTGTGCTAATCTTGCCATGGTGATTAATCCAGATATTAATAGTGTTTCATGTTAGTATGCAGGAAAATGGTATGCCCTGGCCAAGAAGGATCCAGAAGGCCTTTTCCTTCAGGACAACATCTCTGCTGAATACACCGTGGAGGAAGATGGCACAATGACAGCGTCTTCCAAAGGCCGAGTGAAGCTTTTTGGGTGAGCTCTCGACTTTCAGCTCTAGCTGCTGCCATGAGGTACTAGAGAAGTGGGACATGGATGGTGATCTATCCTGAGCACACAACATGACTGGGTTTTCTTCATCAAAAGGGGAAGTTAAATCAAGGTAATATAGTAGAAGCCAGTGGTTAGATACTTTTGAGTCCTGGGTTATTTCTCAGCCTGGCTCTGGTCTGGGTCCGTTACAAAAGTCAATTATAAAGTGAAGTCTTGAATGATGGAGTGGTTATGTAAATGAATTGCAACCAAGAGAGAGGAGCTCGTGAAGCCTGTGGGGCTGCGAGGGCAGGACAGATCTCATTTCACTCAGAGGTTCAGGGGAAGGAGAGGAGTGTAAGTGAGCAATGACTTTCACAGATCTTTCAACACAGCATTGGACAGACTTCTGAGGAACACATGTGGATAACTGTTGGATGCCATTGTGATGCCTGAATAGAGAGATGGCAGGAAGCTTAAGAGTTTTGCCTGTTGGACATGGCAATATAAGAAATTACAGCATGTAAAGCGATTAGCTTTCTGGGTGTAGAAAAAATCTGGGCCTTCCAGTAGGCTAGCACTAGTTCTGTTGTGCCTGAACTATCAAAAACTGTCTAACTGCATGAATAATAGAGTAGAGCAGGTGGCTATGAACCTTTTAAGTCTTAACAGCACAGCACTCCAGGATATTTTGGGATGGGGCAAATGAAGCTTTGCAGGCATGTCACTCAGTGCAGGTGGGAAGATTCCTGAAAGGACTCTTCAGGAATCAAGTGGGGTCTCAAGGCTGCCAGAAATTTATTTCTGCAGTGGCAGGGTAAAGGGGAAGCACAGCCCATACAAGGAAGGGAATGGAGACCCTTCCACTGTTTCACAAATCTAGGTAATGCCTGACAAACTGTGCTAAGACACAGATGCCAACGATAAAGATAGGCTATTCAGGCACCTGCAGGGTTCCCACAGCCTGTGTGAAGGCCTTTAACTAGCTTGGACAGCACAAGGGCTGTAATTATTTCCGTACTTGTAACAGACATCCCCGTGTCAAAAGAGCTAGGAAGGGTTAGAGAGAGGAGAGCCAACTCCACGCCTCCACCTGGGGACACAGCAAATGAACCCAAATGCAGGTCAGCTCACTCTGCAAACTGCTAGCAGGGAGCCAAGAAATGGCATCCATCCTTTCGCTTGGTGGCTGTCCACTTGTACAGAAATGGGTAAAAAGCCTGCTGAGCTGAAGGAGCAGGAGCGCTGCCCCAGCTGCAGCGTAGTTGCACAACAGAGGCTGGGACCAGACAGCAGCAATGCACTGTCAGTGATGGGGCGGGTGTGTGTCACAGATTTGCCTTACGTAATGACAGTGACTTTGCATTAAGAAAGGCCATGCCCATGCCTGAGGCAGTTGTGCTGAAGCATAGCCGGCTTCCTGTGTGAGGGATAACCATTCGAAGCTCACATGCCACAGGGCCTTACCTTCAGTCTCATGGATCTCGTTGCAGGTTCTGGGTGATCTGTGCTGACATGGCTGCTCAGTATACAGTACCTGACCCAACCACTCCAGCAAAAATGTACATGACCTACCAGGGCCTGGCCAGCTACCTCTCCAGCGGTGGTAAGTGAACATCTCCAGCCCGCCCAGTGTTGATAGCTTACAGCTGCCTAGATTTGTGTGTTTCAGTATAGGAGCAGGAAAAACACTTGAGCTCAGGTTGCTCCAAGTGGAGACAAAGCATTCTTTTTTGGGAGGATGCTTTGTTCAAGCAATGCTTTTTATCTCCACAGAAGGGGCAGGATCCAGAGACTCCACAGACACCCCACCTATGCATCATATATATTAACAGGGAGGATGCAGCTTAGAGGCAATGGGCCACACACAGATTTTGTACAGCTGTTAAATGAAGTGCCCTTACAGAAACTGCTCGTGCTGAACCTCAGTAATGCACCCTGCACACCCCATACATTGTGCCTGAGTCTCCCATAGCTGTGGGACTCCAGCTGTGGCAGTTGGGCAGGACTTGGCCTGCTAATGCGTTAAGAAAGAAGTACATTCACTGAATACTGGCAGGTAAGCCGCATCAAAATACACTTAGTTAAGCAAGGCTGGAAAACAGGAGGCATGTTTTGCTGAGGCTTCTTGTGTAGGAAATGTAATCTGTATGGCCAAAATTTAATCGGTATGCCCCACACCCCCAGGCTTGAGAGAGAAACATAGAGTGACTTTTTTGTAATTGAAAACCCAGAAAGTCCTAGTCCTCCTGGTACTTCTAGCTTAAGAAACCAAAGGTAAAAATGCACTGAGTATCATGGGAAGCAACACAGTCTCAAGATGCCCTGTGTGTCCCAGTTCTTCACTTCATGGTGTGGAGACAAGCTGGATATGGGACATGACTTTAGATCTTCTTGGAGGCTATCCCTGCCATGCGCTGGAGTCAGGCGACCCCCTGTGGGATGACTAGGTCCACCTCTGCTCTGTTTTGCCCACAGCCACAAATGCATGTGTTCTGATGTTTCAGGGGACAACTACTGGGTGATTGACACCGACTACGATAACTATGCCATTACCTATGCCTGCCGCAGTCTAAAGGAGGATGGCTCCTGTGATGATGGCTACTCCCTGATCTTCTCACGCAACCCCCGTGGCCTCCCCCCAGCCATTCAGCGCATTGTGCGTCAGAAGCAGGAAGAAATCTGCATGTCTGGCCAGTTCCAGCCTGTGCTTCAGTCAGGTACTTTGGGTTAATTAGCAAAGTCACAGAGATGATTGTGCTGGCAGCTTGCAGAATAGGTTGCATTTGCTGTAAATGTGACAGAACTGTAGCAAACTAAGGTGTACTCTTTTAGCAACTTTTTTTTTAATGCTGTATCTAATACGAAAATAGCTGCAAAGGAAAAGTCTACGCAAGGGAGAGAAGCTGTTACAGGGTGGTTCTGCAGCCTTAAGTTTGCCCTAATAGGAATCCTGTGTGCTGAAACTGTCACACTACCAAAGGAAGATCAGCTTTGTCACTCTAATAGATAGGAGAGGGATGGGTGTAACAACCTGGTGTTTCTGGACTTGGAAACACCTGTCTTGTCCACCTGGTAACAGCATGTTACCATAGGTCTGTGCACTGTCCTAGGAGAAGCTGCCTCCAGGAAGGAGCACTCTTACTCTTCTTGGCTCCACCATGATTTGTGTCTTGGGCAGTCTGAGGAGCAGAGACAAGGGGCTCTGAGCAGCAGTTCCAGCTGTGTCTGCTGGCAGTGGGAGTCAGCAGTTGTGCCACATACATGTGAACAGAGCATGTCTAAAGCCCATTTTGAGACATTTTTTCTGGAGGCATGGGAGCTGATCTTCTAGCTCATATGCTGTCCATGAGATAGGCAGATAATTTTTTAGGGCTATGCTGGAGGCAGAAATCCCTCTTTGTTGGCAGCCAAGTGTGCACACCTTCACATGCACAATGCCTTGCTTGGAGAATGGCCCTTTACTAAGCGAGGCCTGAGGACCTGGACTGGGGGATTGCCACAGTAACGCACATGTTCTGCACTGCTGGACAAGAAATAGCAGCTAAAACCCTCCAAATGGCACACCATTGTGTGAGCCTGTCCTCCACTACAGAACAGGTTATGGTACTGTTAGGGGCATCCCTGCCCCCTGCCCCTCCGTGTTGCTTACTGTAGCAGAGGGAGGGTATCTGGCTGGTGGGCTCATGCCTATGTGCTCATGTAACCCGAAAACTCATGGCTACCTGGGACTCGCAAAGGCTGCACAAGTGCTATGCCAACAGACACAGAGCAATGCAAACGGCAACTTCTGCAATCTCCCATCCTAATCTTGTACTGTGATTCAGAAGTGCCCTAGGAAGGTTGTAGCTACAGCTTCACTGAAGGCTAAAAAGCTGTTAAAGCACTTTACAAATTCACTTACAAGGACTAAAGTATACTTTTCTTTCTTTCCAGGGGCCTGCTAAAAGTACACTTCTGATCCTATCCTTAAGAACAGAAACCAGACCTCTTGGTCTTGAAGTTGCCACTCAGCTAATAAAAAAAGAAAATCATAGTATGGACTAGCGTGTCTTTCCTGAAAAACACATGAAAATGTTGGGGGTTTTGTAGACTGTGTGCAATACAGTATTCATATATAAATTTTCAAGGGAATACCTAATGTGGCATTGGTCAATAAATGTTTTTAAA
Source organism: Grus americana (assembly GCF_028858705.1). NCBI lineage: Eukaryota > Metazoa > Chordata > Aves > Gruiformes > Gruidae > Grus > Grus americana. Next base: position 53,984,843 of record NC_072891.1, read on the forward strand.
AAAATACACCTCTGGAACTGCTTTTTGCTACCTGCTGTCCTGTCGGGTAGCAGGGAGAGCAGGGCTGCTCACTGAGGGGAGGTGAGATGTCAGCCAGGGGTGGCCCCAACACAATTGAGGCAGTGTCCCTCCCTGGCACCAAGCAGGGCAGCAGGGTAGGGAGGTGGTGACAGGGGCAGGTCCCCTGACAGTGCTGATCATGACAAATGCATGGTCTGGGGTTCACCTGGGAAGTCCAGCCAGGGAGCAAGAGCAACAAGGCACAGGGCAGGGCACACGCATGCCTGTCACGTGGCTCCAGCCAGAAACAGGACTCGAGACTGGGTCAGAGACAGGGCTACGTGCAGCAAGGCTCTTCAACGCTGAGCTGAAGAGAGTTTGTGGACCAGGGGCAAGGGGTACACGGGTGGAGGTCCCAGGTGAGGCTGCGCCAAACAACGAAGGTTTGTGGGTGCCTGCAGTGCCTTGGCGTACACAACGTACCTCTCCCACCAATGTTTCTATTTAAGTTCTGAAGCTCAGAAATCCTCTGGAACAACAACTCTGAGACGAGGCTGATAGTGTGATGCTTGCTGGCTGGTAACTCCTTATAGTTATTTCTGGTACATCTGAATACTCAAAAGTCTGCACGGACTATTTCTAATTAGCCCCTGAATCACAAATGCAATAAAGCAGATGTTCCTTTCAATAACACTGGAATATTGCTTTAAATGAGCAGTTACTTACGTTTCTAATGGTGTAGGCAGTAATTTACTCCCCACTGCCTTCACAATCCAGCCTCCAGTATCTGAGAGGTATAGAAGTGAAAGATAGAGAACCGACAGGTTTTATGGCCAAGAATTTCATAGAAGGAACCAAAAGGAATAGAATACAATAGAATCATTTTGGTTGAAAAAGACTTTTAAGATCATCAAGTCCAACTTGGCACTGCCAAGTCCACCACTAAACCATGTCCCTAAGTGCCACATCTACACATCTTTTAAATACCTCCAGGGATGGTGACTCAACCACTTCCCTGGGCAGCCTGTTCCAATGCTTGATAACTCTTTTGGTGAAGAAATTTCTCCTAATAAGCAGTCTAAACCTCTCCTGGTGCAACGTGAGATCATTCCCTCTTGTCCTATCACTTGTTACTTGGGAGAAGAGACCAACACCCAGCTGGCTACAACCTCATTTCAGGTAGTTGTAGAGAGCAAGAAGGTCTCCCCTCAGCCTCCTTTTCTCCAGGCTAAACCCCACTTCCCTCAACTGCTCCTCATAAGACTTGTGCTCTAGACCCTTCACCACCTTTGTTGCCCTTCTCTGGACACGCTCCAGCACCTCAATGTCCTTGTAGTGAGGGGCCCAAAACTGAACACAGGACTCAAGGTGCGGCCTCACCACTGCTGAGTACAGTCTCCCTAGTCCTGCTGGTGACACTATTTCTGATACAAGCCAGGATGCTGTTGGCCTTCTTGGCCACCTGTGCACACTGCTGGCTCATATTCAGCTGGCTGTCGACCAACACCCCCAGGTCCTTTTCCACCAGGCAGCTTTCCAGCCACTCTTCGCCAAGCCTGTAGCGCTGCATGGGGTTGTTGTGACCCAAGTGCAGGACCCAGCACTGAGCCTTGTTGAACCTCATACAGTTGGTCTTGGCCCATCAATCCGGCCTGTCTAGATCCCTCTCTGTAGAGCCTGCCTACCCTCCAGCACATCAACACTCCCACCCAACTTGGTGTCATCTGCAAACTGACTGAGGGTGCACTCGAATAGTATCTCCCACTGCTCTTAGTAAAATTACATTAACTTTGAATGTTTCCTATGAATAAAACTACCAGTCCGGCACACTCCCAGCACCCTGCTGAACCCTGCAGTTTGTCAGCAACACAGATTTTTCCAAGTCACGATTACCAAGCATAGAGGGAAAACGAAGCTGAACAGCCCCTGCTCCCAAGGCTTGCAAAAGGTGTGTGGCACAAGGTTGATACTGAAGACCTTCAGAGTGCTACACTATAAAACAGCTTCTGCAAGATGCTTGTACAATCTTATCTACAGTATACAATGATTATCTACTGCATCTGTTGAAAGGAGCATAAATACCACTGACTAAAGTCTCTTCTCCAAGGCCAGAGACGTTATCCCAGGGATGCAGGGAAGTCTCTCAAGCTTGTGTTTTCCAGGATTTCCAGGAAGGACTCCTAAGGCTCTCAGCCAGCACTGAATAAAGGTGTTTCTTGCTCTTCTGGTCTAGGGAAAGCTACCCTGACAGGGAACAAGATGGTGAACTACAATCTAAAGCAGAAACAGAAGAGTACCAGCAAGCAATGTAAACGAAACCCCACATAGAGACTATTGAGTGTTGAAAAATATCAGCCTTTTGTGCTGGACTAAGTGCAAGGTCACAGCATTGATTGAATGTTCACCACTTGCCCCCTCTCCCATGAGGAAGTATTGGGGTGGAGATCTGTGAACTTAGGACTTGTATCACCAGTGATTAGACAACGCTAACCCCTAGCTGAAGGAGCCTGGCCTTTGGCCAAGACATTCATACCAATACTACCATCCTAGAGAAGTGGGATTTTTAATGTCTATGGTTATAATAACTCTATGACCAGAGCAGATGGGAGTTCTAGCAAGAATGATCTATATGCGGAACCAAGTGCATCCTTACTGTGCTTGGTATAGTCTGTCCAGATGAGTTAGGCAGTGAAATCCCTCCTCAGCCACACAAGGTTGTGCCTCCAGGTTCGTAGGAGGATATTGGTGATTCTGGGAGAACACACCATGGACTTACACATGCCCCAAGAATCTGTCATGTTCTTACAGGGAACTAAAGGAACATGTTCCCATCAGGACCACATGCAGACCCTCATCATATGATCTTGTGAGTTAATAAACAGATGGGAGTTAGCTCATGCCCATTTACTGCAGGAAATGTGAAAGACAAGGTAGGGTAGGGCAGGCAGCTGCGAGTGTATGCTGATATGATTTACAATTCTCTTGTTATTTCATTGAGTTCAACATAAAACATCTAGTGTATGTCTAGAGGCAGGCACACTTCTGTCTGCTGTTTGAGCTGGCTGATGAAATCCAGTCTATTATTCCTGGGTTTTAGTGTGTGTACAGGTCCCAAGTCATAATTTCTGTCCTGCACAAACTTTCCACTAACAAGGGAAAAGAAAAAGCTGTTTATAAATGAAAAGGACTGTTGTTTTGTCCTCAGAAAGTCCATTAGTGCTGGCAGAAAGGCTATGACTGTGCAACAGCAGGAGGAACCCTGCAACGATATTGTCCTTCACACGCCAGTGAACCTCCTCCCAGCAAGGACACCGCAAGTCCTGAGATCTGACGTTATGATATCATGTTGAGTGAGACCAGTTTTCCCTGGGCTGTGGTAACTGAGGTAATCTATGCATTTAAGTTCCTATTTGAGCCTTGAAATTTCTTATGGTCACAGTCCCTTCATGCTGCAGTTTTCTATGACGTTGGAACTTGCACCAATCAAGCTATCTGGGGGCTCCAGTACAGGAGAGACATGGAGCTGTTGCAGAGAGTCCAGAGGAGGCCACAAAGTTGATCAGAGGGCTGGAGCACCTCTCCTATGAGGACAGGCTGAGGGAGTTGGGATTGTTCAGCCTGGAGAAAAGGCGGCTCCGGGGAGATCTAATTGTGGTCTTCCAGTACCTAAAGGGGTCCTACAGGAAAGCTGGAGAGGGACTGTTTATCAGGGAGTGTAGTGACAGGACAAGGGGTAATGGGTTTAAGCTGAAGGAGGGTCGATTTAGATTAGATGTTCGGAAGAAATTCTTTACTGTGAGGGTGGTGAGGCACTGGAACAGGTTGCCCAGAGAGGTTGTGGAGGCCCCATCCCTGGAAGTGTTCAAGGCCAGGTTGGATGGGGCTTTGGGCAACCTGGTCTAGTGGAGGGTGTCCCTGGCCATGGCAGGGGGTTTGGAACTAGATGATCTTTGAGATCCCTTCCAACCCAAACCATTCTATGATTCTATGAAGTGCAACTTTGGATCATAAGGATAATATCATGTCCCATGCTTTGTAGCTGCTATGATAGGAAGAGGAGCAGGGGCAGAACAGGCTTTAGTTTCCAAGATTAAGTTGTTGACACAAGAGTTTTGAGCAGTTTCCAGAACACAATGATCAGATCCTGTTTTTACAGGGTTCATGTGAAGGATTAAAAACTGGTTTTATTGGGTAGCACAAAATATGGTAACAAATGCAGCATAGACACAATTAGCCAATATAAAACACTCCTTTGAAAGGTTTTTCCCTAGCATTCATTTTAACAGTTGCTAAATTGTTACATAGCTTCAGAAGCTTTTACTTGGATAGTAGGCAAAGAACCTCATCTTGCAGTTGCAGTTAGATTTTCCTGTTTGGATTTATGGCCAGCGAGAGACATATCTGAGTGCTCTGCAGGCTTGCTTTGGTTCTGATGCTACAGAACTACTGAGCACCTGCTACTCCCACTTAGTGCTATGCACATCTGGCACTTCTGAAAACTGAAACGATGAGGGGGAGCTGATCGCTGCCCTATAATGGAGGAGATGGTAGAGTTAAACATGCAATTTTGGAAGTTCTATCAGACAGAGCCAGTGACAGATGGTTACAGAAAACTCAAGTTTCAAGTATTAAATAGCATTTTTCTGTATACATTAAATTATAAAAAAAACAAGGGCAGCCCAAAACTTCCATACTTTGTTGGAAATAAATTCAAGCCTGGAAATAGCAAATTCTCTTCTCTGCTGCAGTTGTTGAGACTTGCTTATTGCTTAAAGGAGTAAGTTTATACCAAAGCAGTAAAAAAGAAGAAACTAGTCTTGCTGTATATTCAAAACTTGGTTCTGAACAGAGAGTGCACCATTTTTAGTCAGCTCTGCTTTCTACGCATATTTGCCACTTAAGGAAAATACCTGAAAAAGCACTGTGCCTTCCACACTTTGGATGATGTTTAGCCCTAAGAGAGGGACTTAGTGACAGACAGGGGTGGCAGTTATAACAACTTTGAAATGTATTCTTACTATCTCCATCCAAGTAGAACTTCTCATTGACTTTTTTGAAACCGAGAAAGTTATCACTTAAGTAGAGTCCAATGGCCCTTTTCTGTTCTGCACAAGCCTTTATGGGTGATGCATTGGCAGATTAGGATGTGAGAAGTGCTCCTTATTCAAATTTCTGTGAGGCAAAAAATATTTCATCTGAATTCTGTGACAAAATGAATCTTTTAAGGCTAACTTTCAGGATAAGTACATGAATAAATGCCCAGAAGGTAAGGAGATACAAGGCCTCATTTCATATATACTAACTTTTTATATATGTTTCTTTTCTGTGCTGTAAAAGTGAGGCCATTTGAGGTAGTTCAGCTCTCTCCTACTGTGCAAACTTGTTTTTTTTGTCTGAGACCTGAATGTTTCATCAAATATGCAGTCTTTGTTGTTATGTTGGTGAGGTGGCTGATGTCAGCAAAGAGCGCACTAGGGGATTTGTTTGTGCGACAAAGTTGCTCCTCTTATGGAAAACACACCAGCTGTTTTCACTGGCATTATCCTTCCCTCTACAAGCATTTTAAAGGCACAGTTCAAACTGTGCCAGTTGTGAAAAGGGGAGAGTAAAAAAACACCCCTGCAATTTCAGGGAACTTTGCCATTACATAAAGTGTTCGGCAGCTGCAAGGGCAGCCAGAGGTGTTCTGCAGCCCATGATCTGGGGCTATCACACACTTGTGCACATGCTATGCAAAGCACAGAAGCTCAAACTGTTCTTGATTAATTTCCTAAGCGGTTGGCAGAGCTGTCCTGTTACATTCAAGAGTGTGCTCTCCTGTAACATGAAAACACAAAAGGCTCTAACTAGCATTTCAGCTTTCTCCTGGCCATCAAACGCCAAGCCTTAGGTCACTTACAGTCTGGGAGGGGTGGCATGCTGGTGAGAGATGTTAGCTGTAAGGGCTGTAGAAGGCCAGGCTAGGTGACAGCAATGGAGAGAAAGAGGGGCTTTCAGGGTTAGAGCCTCCACCACAAAGAGGCAGTGGCTGATGGCCACAGTGCAAACAGGTGACTTGGGCAAAAGCAGAAAGCAGAAAAGGCAGGAAAGTCTGGAGACCAGAGCTTCCTTTGCCTTCTTCCCCTTTGAGGATGAGCTGCTACCCCTTCCTCTGCCTGTGTGAGGGGAGTATCTCTGGCATCCAAATAGCCACAAATGCAGAGAGAGCTGGGTGGAAACCCCTCTGTGATGGGGTGAAGAACCTCATACATCTGAAGACATGGCAAGTGCTCTGAAATAACCCACTGGAGCATGTGTGACTAACCAGTGGAGAAGCAGGAATCCTTCACTTCATGCTCCAGGCGCATCTGGTTGCTGTGCGCTTTTCCATCAAACCATTATGTCAAGACAGCCGGGCAGCTGAGGCAGGCAGTTCACTCTCAGACAGGTTCTCCTTGTGCCTTTGCTGCCATCCTCACTCATACAGTGAAGCGATGCTCCTGTTCCTGCTGCAGTTTGTGACCTCTATAAAGCTCTGGTTATCCTGGCTATTAGCTCAGTGTAAAATAGGGAATAATAAACATTTATTCCCGTAATTCCTAGTTACCAAGCTGAATCCCAGCCCTACAGCAGCCTCTTATAATTGTACCAGTTGGGTTGTCAGTTGTGGCTGTTTGATAATGCTGCCTTTTTTGCTCTGAAGAGTTAATAGGGGCAGTAGCTTATAACTTGCATTCCTAGCCTGCTTCATCAGGTCATTTTGATACTCCCTCCTCAGCCTGGGAGGAGTTTATTTTTCTGGGGAGTTGTCATTTGAAGGGAGCATACACCACTCAGTCACCAAGCCAGGCACCACTCTTCAGAGTCACTTGAAAGCTTCAACGTACTCCACAGGAAGAGAGGACAGGCCTGCCTTCCCCCAATAGTCAATGGCACGCACTCTGTAAAAGCCGGAGACTGAGCTTCCTGCAAATGAAAGGTTAGAAATGGTCACTGTGAAAAGCTGACACCTGTGGTGCTTGGAGGATGTGGAGCAGGCACTACTCCTATAAAACGTAGGTTTGTGGGATGGGCTGGGGAAGTGGTGAAATCAGTTCTGTACCCTATGTAAGTGTGTCTGTGCCTGTCTAGCCAAAAATGATTATAAATTCCTCCTGGCCAAGTACTGGCTTTTTTTCTTTGTTGCACCAAGAACCTCCTCTCTGCTCATTAGGATTTGCAGCTACAAGTACACGTACAGCTACAGGACTGCTGTCCCAGCAGTCCCTTTGGAAGAAAGCTATGGCATCTTCTGCAATCCACAACTAGTAATTTCCTTTTTTTCTGACTTACTTTTCTGCCTGAATTGTGCCGTTTCAACAGGTTATGTGAGGAAAGGATCAACAAAGAAGCAGAACAAGAAGCATGCAGACTGACTGAAAACTCTCTGCTCAACTCAGGAAGCAGCATCACTTGCTCCAAAGGTACGTGAGTTGACGTTCTGTGGCTCTGCTTGTTTTCATCCTTGATCCAGTTCAAAGAACACAGCCTTCACTGGCAGTCTTTAACCTCACACACAACATAAATTCTTTTTTTTCTCATCTATTTACATGATTTTTGTGTGTGTTTAGTATTTTTTTTCTAAAAGAAAAAGAATGCTAGAAATAATGGGTGTGAAGGAAGTACCTAGCAATAAAGGCTGCTGAGATGTGAGTTTTTTTCAAGCAGTTTTTTCTTTTTTGTTTTTGAAACAAACAATTAAATCTGGTAGGTTCCCCAGATGTGCAGTACTAGATGATAATGAATCCTAATTTCAGAGATTTGCCTTAGCCATGATTTACAGAGTTTGCTTGCCTGTGTACCCTTTACATTGCAATAATAGCTCTGAACTTTATTATGCACCCACTGCTGAGATGAGATTGTGGTTCTGGCAAAAACCTCTCTGAATTGCTATTAGTATCACTTGGAAGCAAGGTCTGTCTATGTTTCACACAGCTCTTGTCAGCGCTTATTAGTAATACTTGTTGAACAATCACATTGTGGATTATACCACGTTTGGTTAAAAAAGCCCCAAAAATCACAAAAAAAAATACCCAAAGAAAACATCACTACCTTCTTTCAGTGTTTTTCACCAGGGTATGTTTCTTAGTATCTAGGCAGTACCTGAGGAGAAATGACCACAGGCTCTGGGAGAAGCTTTGCCTGTTGACAAAGACAAAACTCGCTGCCCTTTAATGTGAAACATCTAAAACTTAGGCAGCTAGCCAGAGCTAAAGAGAAAGCTCTAGGAAACAGCAGAGGGGTCTCTCCTTGGCTAGGTGTTCAGATAGCCAGGACAAACTGTCCTACAGGAGGACCTCTTCTGTTCTTACAGGGGAGCACATCAATAACTTAAGATTGCCAAGCCATAAAAGGGTATGGGAATAGGCACGGTGACCCACGACAAGAGCAGAATTACGACCTTGCCCTGGAGAAGCAGCTCAAAACATGATAAATACAAGACAGCCAACCCCTCCGTGAAAGGTGGACATGACCTCCCACTTATTTGTGTGTTGATGCCATATCCTTTGGCAGTCTAACACCTCTATACTCAGTGGTACAAACCAAGTGTGACCAAGGCAGTTTGGTCCTGCTACCCTACCCCATTGCACAAATTTAGGCAAAGGCATGGCGAATACCTGTGAGACTGAGCCCAAACCTCAGACTTGCCTTGCTATGAAGAGCACACCACCAGGCTCTGGTCATGTGGAGCAACTTTTTTTGTTCTCATTTTTGCATGCTTCTATGTCAGCTATGAATAGAGACAAACATGTTGCTTTGCCTTTCAGGGAGCTTGCCAGGCCTGCAGCTTGGTGACTTTGGTTTCTGTGACAAGGAATTTACTCATGGCAATACTCCTAATAATGTCCTCATGACTATTTGTCAATTAGTGCTTGTCCTTGAGAATAAGGCTTTCACTGAGAGCGTAGTCCTAAAGGAAAGGATGTGCTTTTATTTATGATGGAAGTGTATGTGACTAGCAAGCTACGTACCTTCAGTAGTTACTAAATGATGTTTCACACACTCAAGAGTTGCACTGTTAACATGACAGATTACATAATATGCCTATTCTTGCCTTACCTGGACTGTAGACCCAGAGAGTGAATATTGTGTCTTTGGCATTAATCCGCCGGTACGCTTTTCCATCTGGTGAGAACTCCACTTCAAATGTCTTTATACATCTAGAAAAGAAAACCAGACAGCTCAGTAAATACAACTGATAATGCAGTGAGCAATGAAATCCTAATCTCAGGGCCATTTCAACAAAGAAGGACAAAAATAGGGAATACTCAGTTGACTCATTCCTACCAAATGTGGGATGGCATGAATTGTCAGTATTAGGAAGAACCAAGGCTCCAACAGCCCACAGAACACCCAGGCTGACTTGCTATATTTGGTACTTGCAACATCACAAATTGCTAAGCATCTTTTACTCCCAAACCAGGATAACTTTTATCATGGATCTTCCTGCCTGCTGTGCTGAAGGCAAGTCCCTCAAAAATGCCATTGGATGCTGGTGAGCAACAGGCAGATTCCCTTGCTCAGAACACAAATTAGTCAAGGTTGCTCTCCGTAGTTACTGCATGTAGGTCCTACAGGCAATTTGGTCAGACAAATGCACTGCAGCACCTCTCAAGGAGCAAGCAGTCGTTAATTTGTGAACTCATTTCACTTTGTAGGATTGGTGGCAATTCGGGGAGTAATGTGCTGGTAACTCAGTTATATCCATTTTATTTTAAAAGCTACTTACTTTGAATTTACACAGCTATCGTCCCACAACACAATGACCTGCCCCTTTGTGAGAGGGATCAAATGAACACCGGTCACCTGTCCAAAGAGATATGCCCATGTAAGAAAACTGTACAAACCCATCAGCTACGTCAGATTTCTGTGTTCATCTTTCTTTACTAATTATTTGCTTTGATTCTTTCTATTGAGATTGGGGGAAAAAAACAAAATTCCTGGCTCTGTGGCTTTGCAGCCTATGTCTCCAACCTGTCAAACTTGCAGAGGACCTTCAGAGGCTCTGGCCACCACTGTGAACATGGGTGGGACTGAATGAACAGATACAGATGTCTAATCTATGACAGCCATGATTCCATTTTATATTTAGCTATCAATTATTAACTGGAGAGCTGTTGTCAAGCCTGGTAGCACATGATGTGATTTTAAAAAAGATACTGCACTTTCCAGTACCGTATAATTATTCTCCCACCATGGATAAACTTGCATTTATCTCAGTGATGGCTTCTATTACTTGCTGTGGAATGTTTTATCTTGAATTATGCCTTGGAGAGCCTTCTCACCAAAGGATAGAAGAATTGTTTATTTAGTAACGAATAATAGGCCCAAATGCTAGTCCAGCTCTTCTTAGTAAGATGTAAAGCAGGAGGCAGCTTCTAATTTGGTGAGTCTGACAGTAGAATACAACACATACTTGATCAGGAACAGATCTGGGTCTTGCACAAATGTGGATAAGAAAGACTGAGGGAATGGGAAAGTCTTGCTTCAGTGTCAGGATGCCACCTTCAGGAAATGGGAATGGGCCTGTTGCCACTGGGTCCTGTGGAGCCAAAGAGAAACGTGAATAATCTTTCATTACAGCATCTAAAGGCCAACTGTTACATCACTGTAAAGTGACTGTGTATTTGTTTTGGGATTGTAAATTTCCAATAGAGTTGGTACTGGTAAGTGGCTTACAGCCATCAAAGTTCTTCAAGCTGGGAGACTTTTCTCTCTCGCCTGTTTTCTAGCTCTTCAGGAAACAGAAGGTTTGTCTATCTCACAAACTGGCCTGATTACAAATGCCCTTTAGGTGCAGTCTGTCACTTTTAGTAACGTCCCATGGATGCCTTTCACGCTAGTGGTCTTTACAAACCACACCCCTGTCCCTTAGCTATGGATTCCCAGTGTGTAGTGAAAGCTACTGCTAGCCACCACAGCCACTCAGTTGGTCTCCGAGGATGAGGTTTCACCAGATGGCCAACAGTCTCTAAAACCTTGCTGCTGCCCTGTTGAGGGCAGATCCAATGGCTCCTATAGTATCCCACCAGCCTTAGCAACAGTGGGTTGTGGTGACTGGGAAGAGAAGACATAGTACTGCACATCAAAGCTTGAAGGCAATTACTGTCCATGGGCTCCACGGCAGGGGGATAAAGGTGGCCTCCTTTCTCTTAACCCATGGGTCTGAATGCATAGGGAAACTATGGGAGAGGGAGCTAACCTGACAGGCTGCTCACATATTCTCACATACAGTAATTTGGGCATGTCTTTACTCAGTAGGGAGGAGAGGCATCCTCAGAGAGGACTTATTCCTCAGTCCCCTCTGGGGTGCATTCAGAACTGGTGAGGATAAGGGGAAACTGCAGGCCTCTGTGAGCCCCTGAGAGATGCCAAGTGTCTTCTGAACTTGCACTGGTTAGTTTCCACCTCAGGGAGCGGTTTGTTTTCTGTTATTGAGGGGGGCTCATTTCAACTCTCTAATGCAGCAATCTGGCCCTTCTGTAACGCACACAGGGCCATGTGACTTATTTGGGGAGACAGAACAGAAAGGGTCTCAAAGTTCATTGACGTTTCTGAGAGGAGGTAGAACTTGCACTGGAGCAAGTCTGATTCCTTAGTTAAGGGTAGGCCAGTAGCAAAGAAGTTGGTCATTTACATTTAGCCTCTTGTATAACATAAATGCAAAGGTATCAGTTGCGTCAGCTACATTTCTCTGCGTGATTGCAAGTGCATTTTCATACGTATACAAGATGCGCATGACTGTGGGCTAAGGAAATTTTGACTACCCACGCTGATTTCTTGTCTCTTTAGCTGTAGTTAACCAATTCACAAGCACTTCATCCATACAACACTTCAAGCAAACACACGGTCATACCTCAGCATCCCTTATTTGCTGGAACTGTTCTGGGGAAGGGAAGTCAGGGCTTCCTAGCTTTTTCCACTTCAGGTAGGGATTGGTTTGGTTGTTATCCAGGTAATATGTCACATACACCAGCTCTTTAAGAACACAAATAAAAGAGAGTAAACTCTTTACTTGGATTTAAAGATTAACAAGAATAAATTTAGCAGAAGGTGTTTAAGTCTACCTTCTCAAAAATTTTTTCAGCACTTCAGACCCTGGCTTCCACTGGAGAGTCAAGAGGCTAGCACTCTTACAAGGCTCTACGATTTATATTTGCCAAGTTTAAATTTCAAGCTATTACTTCCATAACCAGAATTGAAACCCTCTTATTTTTTGCACAGGTGCTGCACGCATTTGTTGGACAAATGCATAAACTGTGTAATCATGTGGTCATGTTGGCTGTCTTGGACTCATCTCAGTAAGGAAATTGTGGCTTGGCAATATCCAGCCACGGACATTGAGATTAATTGCTTTCCAAAAAGGCAGCACTTGCAGCTGCCTTTAAAGGCAGGGTCAAAGTGCAAGCACTAGGAAAGAACCTTTCCTAGAAGAGTGCCATTATCTCTCAGAAAATCTTAAGAGTGCCCAAAAGAGACAGAGAAACTTAGCCAATGAAATTCACTCTTGCAATGAAAGGCAACTCAGCAGAAGTGTTTCAGCAGATGTTCTGTCCTAAAGATCCTTACGTGAGCTGCCTACATGATGTTTGTTTACCTCTAAGTTTGGGGACGTGGGTGGCATTCACTGTGACGGTGGTGATGTTGGATGAAGTCCTGTTATCCGCACTTGAATACATCAGTAGAGTAGCTTGCCAACTGTCTGAGGGCTGCATCTCACTTGGGGTGTGCACAGATGCCAGGACGCCAATTGTGCTTTCACCTTCACTGCTGTTCACTGCTGCAAAAATCTGCTTTTCTCCTTTAAAAAATGCGACAACTCTGTAAGCATGACTGCTAGTCAGTCCTGTATCAGCTTCTGATACAGGAAGGGTCAAAACATGGGGATCCATAGGCTGAGCTATGTTCTAGCTTATTTAACCAGGCAGATCATTCAGACAGTCTTACTTTATAACAGCAGAGCATGCACATACTACAGCAGTTCTTATGCTTAGCAGTTCAGCTAGCAACATCTAAGCATCCAGCAGTGAATTAGGATCTTCCTTTAGTATGCTGCACAGGTCTTCAAGCTGTGGGGACTTCTTACAGACATTTGCAGCCTGACGTGATGGCACAAGAGGGAAGTACCAGACAACAAAAAAGGAGTGGTTGGCATACGGATGGTACAAAGCAAGCAGTAAATTAAATCAAATTGATAACAGGCTCTCAGGAACATGTCCTGAGCTATTAATTTCTCAGAGGAAATTTTCATTTTTTTAACACAGCCGGTAAACAGAAGGTAGGAGAAATCCTGCTTTTATCAATGGTGAGATGGCTGGAATAATCTTAGGCAGGAAGCTTCTAGGTATAAGAGGTTATTAATGTGCTCTTTAATCAGTGGTTATTATACCTAGCAGTGCCAGCAAGCCCATGACAGTCAGCACTGGTTTCCGCACCATCTGGACATGAGGTGGCTTTGTATTGTTCATCTGAAAACGTGCTGTCAGAGTCCGCTGTGTGAAGTAATGGGGGTAGTAGCTCAAGAAGGCATTGTCATTACTCAGCAGTGTGTAGTTGATGCTGTTGTTGGCTTTGGAAATGAGCAGGTTTTGATGCTGGATGATTACCTGCAAAGTCAGAAAGAAGATGGAACTTCACCCTGGAGAAAATCCAACAAACAAACGATGTCTCTATTTTTTTAAAAATCTTTACAGCATATTGAAAAGAGCTGTCACTCTGCCATTTAGAAAAGTTTGAAGAACTAAACTGTTCCTCACAACTCTTGGAGAAATATTCTTTAGGTGATACATTAATCACTGGAAAATTTGAAGTATCCACATAGTCTTGCAAGTAGAAAGTCTCTGAAGTAACTATTACTAGTACTATGCATAAATTATGAATTTATTTCCTTGGCTACTGTATTACAAGTGATATTTCTCTGCCTTGAATATTAAATTAGTAATCTGGATTTACAATCTGAATTAAATCTAAATGGTTCTCCAATTCTGGAGTTACTTTATACCCATTACACGAGTGTCTGGGAGGTGGTCCTAGATTCTCTTTCTGAATGAGCCATTTTACCCACTTGGTGCCAACATGGAATTAGTTCTCCTGGTATTTCACTGGTTGTTGAGCTGCTTTCCTGCAAAATGTCAGAGGACCGAAGCTCTCTGTTTACCAGATTGTGTCTGAGTATCAGAATCAAACAGAACTTCAGAAGGCTGAAACTGAGAAAGTCTCAGAATTGTGTCCCTGTAGGAACACAGGCCTCCACCTTCTATCTACCCAAGTGTTAATTTTCCATTGGATGTGTCTTTTTTCTCCCTTCGTATCACCATGTTATTATAAACATTGTTGTTTGCTCTCAGAAGCTTCCTGCAATGCAGTCAGTGACTTGTTGCTTTGGTGAAGACTGCTTCTGTATGCAGCCTAAAGGAGCTGGGAGCCTTTGTCTCCACAGGAGCAGCTGATAAGATGTACCTTGTTTCTGGGTGATATACATGCTCCCAGGTTTGGGAATTACTACTTCGCACAGGAGCACCTGGACTCTGGATATGGTATAAGGTAGTGGCTCACATACTATTGCTATGTAGGGGCAAAAGCTGAGCTTGCTCTGAAGCCAGGCTACAATTCCTGCAGGGATGCTCTCTATTCTTCTGCTTTTCTGATGAATAGCAGTAATTACTAGCAGTAATTAAAAAGACCTCATGTACAGTCATTATCCAAAATCAAAGAATGGGCTTATGCTGAGAGCTCAAGGGACTTCTCAATTATATCTGATGTCTCTTAATGAGATAAACTTATGAAGGAGCTGGGAAATAATGTCTCACAGAAGTGAGGTGATAGCTAGCAGTAGTGAGATGATAGCAGCAGTATTACATGGAGAGAGGATGTGTCGGTGTAGTCTTATCAGGTGGATCTAACTGGGGGACGGTATACAATATCTGACGCATTCTCCAACACATGGAAGGCTAGTACCGAGTTGTTTTTTAAAGGAAACATGAAGAAAATTAATACAAACTAAATAAAGCTACTGAAACAGACTATTCAGGGAAACTCCAGCTGTATCAATAAGGAGCTCTCCTTTTGTTGGATATATTATTCCGAGTGGCTGCTTAAAAACTGACTGTAAGTCTACTTTTGCAACTGCATTAAGGCATCAGGAGACTCTACTTTGACAAGACTGTCAATGAACTGAGTTACCTTTACAACCATAGCTGCATATGTCACATCAGCTCGCCACAGTTGTGGAATGGACCATCCAACCATTGGATCTGCTTCATCGTTGTATATGGCAACAGAAGCAAAATTTGGAAACAGCTTCTGAATTTGTTCCACTGCTTCTACTTCTTGTTGCAAGATGTAGAGAGAACTCCCACCTCCCTGCAACAATATTTCATATCTGCCTAGTGAAAGTGAGCAAGCAGTAGTAAACACACAGACATAACATATAGACATAAACATATTCTGAAAACATGTTCCTGGAGTCCCTGGGGAGCTGCAGGCCAGACAGTATTAGTATCTTTACCTAATTCATTACAGGATGTGCTGTTTGCAGGAGCTCCTCCTAGAATATAAAATGGAAAAGAGGTAAAGGAGTTGTTTCCCCCTAGGAATTAGGCAAAGGCAAATTTGCTTTGAGTTGAAGTCTTGCAACTGAACATCTTAAGTTTCTTTGGTTCTAACAAAGTTTCATTAGAATAGGTAGCCATGCTTCCTGCTATAGGCTGGACACTCATCTGGAAATCCACTTCATAAATCAGAATAAAACGTAACTTGAACTGATTAAAAAAATAGCCTTAAACTCAAATCTTGGACTGACCTTCTTATGGAGAGAGATGTAGTCCAGCCTTACACCAGTCTCCCCTGTGAAGAAGTTGGTTCCATTGTAGCAATGACACAGAAGACTCCAGCATATGGGTGACTTGGGTAAGGGGTGGAAGGAATCCCCTGGCCCTCCAAATTTTAGTAGGGGACTGGCGGCTCTTAATCCTTCTGAGCAAGCATCATAATAGTTGAGAAACCCTGAAGTCCAAATAGATGCATACATCAAAGATGATAACTCAAAACAGAATCTTGACCTAAAATTACAGCGAGATGTTATAACTATCATTGCATTTATTGACAGGACCTCACAAACTGGGATTAATCTTTCCTATGCACTGACAACACAAGATGTCAGAACCTCAGTTGCATTCATAAGGTTTTTCTGAAGGTCTTGTGAGAACAGGTTCCCAAAGCATGTGGCTGTCAATGAAGAGTTTTCCTCTTACTCCACCCTTTATCCCCATGCCCCTAGTAACCTCACTTTATATCCAAATAATGAACTATGTCTTCTTAATGTAACTCCTGTTCTGTTTCCCCATTCTACTATCCCTATACTTATACTGATGTCTAAGCAGGGAACAAAACATAGTCAGTACCATGACCTTAGCAAAACAGACTAGGTATATCTTTCACATTCCTTCTCTCTCCTATCTACCTTATTTCTTTGCCAGAATCTCTCCTTTCTTGCTGTCACCCCTCCACCCACCCCGCACACTCGTCTTACTTTACTACACTAGTAAGTGCTCCAAAACATGCTTACCTTTCACTGTCATAGACACATTGTCGAAGTCGTTGTGGTCTGGTTCATTCCATGTTTCAAAATTCCATTTAGCAACATGCTCCAATCCATATCTAGCTGTAGGAGAGGCCTCATTTATTAGTGAGCTGCATATTCAGACAATCCTATCAATTAGCCACTGATCCAGCCAATCCTATCAATTAGGGCTGCTGGTAAGGTTCAGCACCCAGAGCTACAACAAGATATAAATATTACCTATTTTTAATAATGAGGGAAATGTGATTTTGGTAGTTTCAGAATGGTCTCTCATTTTTGATGGAATGCTCAATATTTGAAAAAGATGAAAGGTGAGAGGGAGGTGATGTGAGCTACAGCCTTGTGGTTAAGGAACTCACCTAGCCGTAATTCAGGTTGAGGCTTCTGTCTCATTAGAGATACTTGAAGCTGGCATGTGGGAAGTATTCAGGTTATCGTGTCCTAGTGCAAGTTGGTGGTTTACAACCACAATAACACAACGAAGTTAAAGTCAGTCCTCAGAGGCAGGCCAAATGTGCTACCCAGAACACACTACTCATTCAGAATGTTCATCATGGATCAGCCAAAAAAGGGGCTATTATCCCATTGTCTGTTCCTGCATGGGTTTTTTTCCTGTTCTGCGCTGAAATCCAGGGTCTTGAAATTGGTAACAATACACAGAACTTTTTGAGGTACAGAATAAATAACAGGGCGTTTGGTTTTTTTAAACTTACCTATGTATCTGCTGGCCAGAAGTGTAATTAAGTTTCTCCATCTTACTACTTGTTCTTTATCTTCAAAATCTAAAAAATATCCTGATGGATTCCCCATCAATTCAAATCCTAAAAAAGACACAAAAGATTGGTCTCCTTTTTTTGTGAATGCTATCCTCCTTTTGATTAACAAAGGGGTTATTGCATTATCTGAAACAAACTTGTTAATGAAGAAGCATCATTAAACAGGCTTTGTTTCCTGTTTCTACATGGCCCCACCAGGAATATTTCAGATTTGAGGTTGCTCGCACTTGTTACTTGTCAATGACTATAGTGATCCATAGTAATGCTCACCATCATAAATTCATGGCTCAGAGGGAACTTTAAACAGTGGATGTTTGCAAAAATTCAAGGGAAGCTACACTTTGAGTATCTGCTTCTCTGGCCCTTTCAGGTACAAACTTTCTCCTTTCTCCTCTTCAAGAGATCTCATTTCCCAATTGATACATCTCAAACTGTTATTGAAAGCAATGTAGAACCATTTGTGTTGTCTTAATTGCCCTAATAGTGTTTTGCTCACACTGTTTACATGTACATGGACATGAGGTAAAGGCAAGTAGGAAAATAATTATATTTTATTAAAATCAGCTTTGGCAAAGCTCTCTTAAGAATTTTCTGATGATTGCACACTATGGGCAAACAGATGTAACAAGCTGTGCAGGTAGAGAGCTGCCCTTACCTGGAATTAGCTTATTTTCCCACAGGCGATCCATAAGGTTATCCAAGGCAGTAAAATTGTAGTGAAGCTTCCCATTGAACACTCTGAAGAATACAGGTAATAAAAAGTACAAATGTAAAGATTACAGCAAAGGTAGCAATTGGTTGCAGATAATGGGTCAGATGGCTGCCTTCTTTTGGGTCTCAAAATTTACATGGAACTAGGGTTCTTGGAATTGTATACCAACTTCCTTCCTCTGAAGTAATGGGTGTTCACCATAAGCAAGTCATGTTTCTTGTCCAATCCATGCCCTTTTCCTATTCCAGCAGCAGCAATAGAAGCAATATAATGAACTTGTTTGCTGGATTTTGAGTTAACAGGATATTAAGATTTCTAACTCGTTGTCGAATTGAAATTTACCGAAGATTTTTTTTTTGGCTAACTCATTTTTTCAGTTTCCATTTAATTACCTACTGCTAGGCCAGATGGTTTCCACCTTGTCTCATATGAAGTCTTTTTTAATGTTCTCTTAATTTGCAATATATAATACCACTTTCTTAGTAGTGCTTTCTATGGGTTTAGGTCCAGCTGAGAAATAACTTTGTGTCTTTCAAAGAATACTGAATTTATGCACACAACGTCTGTAATTTTTGCTTCATTGTTAGCATTTGGTTAGTATTTCTCCTGTACTCTCAGGTTCTCAGGCTGCAATCTTTTTATCTGGTTTTGAATACATATGTTCAAAGACTTAGGAGTACCCCCATGGTGCATCCCTTTGTGTCAGTGAATCTTGCAGAAGCACAAGTAGTAAAATTTGGGCATGCACCTGCATGGCAACACTGGAGTTCTTTTACCTTTTACATCTTTTCAGGGGATAAAAACTGGCATTTGTAATTTATCTATGATACATTTGAAGATATGCTTTAAATTCCTGAAAGGCTTTTCTTGCCTGTTATCTAGTGAAAACAAATATAACATAGTATGTGGGTTGGTGTATGACTTCCCATAAGTTCTTAACTTGTGGCCTGATTTAACTGAAATCTGACAGGGTGGGAGAAGTTTTGCCAGTATGAAGTGCCAAATAGGAATTAAAAATGAACTTCTGTTGACAATATTCTGGTAGTGTGACTGCCATTTGGCCCAAGCCACAGCCTTGGCATGGTGCCCAAATTCTGACCTCAGTATGCCCTGAGCAAAAGGCTTTGTAAGCACTTGAGGTAAGTCCAGCCCTGGCCATATAGGAGGGCTGATCAGGGTCTTGCCAGCACCTCTCAAAGCTGATTTCTCCAGCCTTGCCAGAGCACTACACCTAATTTCTCTGGTACAGTGCAGCCTAAGCTCTGCCTCTGCTGTCTTGCCTACTCTTTCCTAGGCACCTTGCCTCTGCTTGGGTGGAAAGCTGTACAAATGAACTGCAGATGCAATGTCCTAGGTATGATGGAAGGGGAGAGACAATCACTTACAGTCCTGTAACGGATCAGTGCTAGCAAGGCATGTTGGGCACATGGGATAAAAAAGTGAGAATGGGGCAGTCAGCAGATCTCTTAAATCAATGCTGGGCTCTGTGCTGAGATTCACAACTTGTTTCTTTCTGTGCCTTCCTATGTGTTTCTGAGCCTCTTAGATGAAGGCCCTTCCTCTGTGCTTTCTTGCCAGGGAAGGTTTCAGTGAAGAACCTGTAATAGCAATCCTGAAGTTCTCAGAGAATTAAGAAAGGCTGATAGAATTGCCTAGTCAATAAAGAAGGGAACTGTGCAACCCAAAGAGGACAAAGTGCCATGAGCATCTCTGATCTAGAAGAGGAAAACAGGACAGGCAAAACAAATGTAACCCATATTCACCTCCACCTGGGATGTAACCAAGCATACAATCTGTCGTGGTTTAGCCCCAGCCATGACAAAATCTTAGCCCCAGCATGGTTACATTCTTTTACCAAAGATCTGAAGCTGTCTTTTCTAAGTATGCCCTACCACCATGACATAAATTGTCATGTCTGCAGCCACTGGTGGGCTTGCAGTTCCTACCAGTCAAATGGTGTGGCTGTTAAACAAGCAAATAGCAGAAATACATTTATTTGCTTTAGTATTTATCAGAACATTTTAAAAGTTATTGTTGAACTAAAGAATGGCCATTTGGAACTAGGGGGCTTTTTTGGCTTAGACAGAGGTTAAAAAGAAAAAAAAGTCTGACAGTCCTATTCCAAAGTTCAAAGACAAATATTTTATTGCAAAAGGTAGCTCTGCTCCCTCAGATCCATTAACTATTTCCAGTTGTACCCTGTGTTCTATTGAAATATTTGCTTACATGCACACTTACAGTCAGTGAGCATAAAATGATTAACTCTACTGTCTTGTAAAAACTTAATAATGCCATTTAGATAATAGCAAAGGAATGAGTGTCTTCCCAACTCCAGTCTAAGGTCTACACAGACCTATATGAAAACATATGGGTAAATAAGGCCTTTTATCTGATCTATGTATACTTAAGATCCCAGCACATCCACATTTTTCCTCCTGTATCACTTAAGTAAAACATTTAAAGCAGAATGCCATTGTTAGCCTATACTGAAATGACAGTACATGAAATACTGTGTTATGTGCAGAGGTGTAAAGGCACTTGTTACATCCTTTGGCTGATCTGTCACTTTATGAGAATCTTTTCTTGCTTGCAAATGGATTAGGCAGTGTGCTCCTATTAATAAAATGATAACTTGACAGATAGGATTGCCACTTTCTCAGATCTCGATCTCATCCTTACCCATACTACTTTTGTGATTTGAAATTGATGCTTTTTTTAGAGCCTATACAGTATCACTGTTGCATGACCACTTGCCATGTCGTGTCCGGAAGCCACACTGACTACCACGTGTGAGGCACAACAGGAACCTCACAAGTCAGTATTATTTACAAACATAGTGCATGAGGAAGTTTGGCTCAACTTTCAGGCTTTTACCAGGAGTGCTATAATTTTACGACACTGAAGACCAGATCAAAACTGTCACAGGCATGTGACAAGGTAAATCCCTGACCCAGGATCAATTCACCTGACATTGTCAAAGTTATTCAAAACCGCTTTGTACATCTGACCTAGGACCTGCTGGTGCGCACCTATGATTTAGCCCTTGGTAGCAAGCTCACAAACTTTTACATTCTTCTTTTTTGTCTGCTCCTCTTCTGATCTCTCTGCCCTTAAATCATGGTTTCTAGACACCACTGTCTTCATTTATGAACACGCAGAAGGCTATGTCCTTGCCATTTCATCTGAGTGCTTGCCAGAGTGGGATTGTTCATTATTTGCTGTTAGGTATTTCTGATGTGGAGTGGTGATCACTCTCCTGTCTGTGCCTGGCTTTCAAATGTTCCTCAACTGGGCTTTTTCTGGGAGACTTGCCAGATAAGGCCTTCTTCATCCTCAGTCATAACAAGCAACTGCACTAAAGCATATTTACTGGCATCCTGGCACAAATGGCCTTACAAGCTCCAGGCTTGAGGCTGCTCTACTCCAGAGGCTGCTGCCTGCTGGTGAGGTCTCTTTCTAGTCTCTGTCATGGCCTCAGTTCCAGACCCATGTATATGTTCTGCCTCTTAAGAGCAACAACTGTGCTGTGAACATGAAGAGTAGTGATGAGTACGGGAGTCCACTGGCTGTCACAAAATCTTGTTGCCCTCTTCCTTGGAAACGCTTGCTTTGTGGGCCATCCTTTTAGTCAAAGGTTACAGGCCCATGTTAACAGCTTTCCACTGCCTCTCTTTTTATGGAGTAAGGTTTTTCCACTATGGAGGGAAATTCTTTTCAGGTGCATAGGCAGCTACTGGATAGCTTGCCAAAGTGTTGTAAGATAATCGTGTTGTGCTTCTTTTCTTATCCACGCCACTTTCAGCCTACTCCCATTGATGAGCTTAAATCTCTTGGGAGGGCAGGGGCAAGCTAGCTTTGGTGGCCAACACCCTACATCATCATAGCCAGATCTGCTCCAGTTGGCACAGCTGTGGATACTGATCCTTAGTGTACAGCCTCCTGTGCCCAGCATCTGCTGCTTCTCTTCTGCCCTGGGTTGATCCTGTCCCAGGATATAGTTGCACACCCTGGAAAGCAAGTACACACACAGACATTGGACTAAATATCTTATCTACAGAGAAGAGAGCAAGAAAAACACAGGCAGGGAGTGTTTCCATTCCGGGTAATCTTCAGTCAAGTATTGAATCTCTGATAACACGTCAAGCTAACTTTATCAAACTTTATTGTAATGTACTAAACAAACTTTCCTGGGATAGGAAGTCTTGTGGCGGACCCCTGTCAGTAGGTCACAGCCTGTTTAGGAACTCAAAAGTAACATGTAGGGTAACCACCAACATTCTATTGAAGAGAGCTTTGTCTGGCCTAGGATTGATACGATCAGGAAATATCCATATACTGGACTAGTGCCTTTCTCATCCTGACGTTCTCACTCAGTTGGTGCGGCCTCCCTTTGCATTTCAGGTGGACACAGTTACCATGCACGTCAGAAGCTAACATGGCACACAGTCACTGTTGTTCTGATAAGTGTAAATATGCATGATAATTAAATTCTCCCTTTCAAGAGTAAATCAAGAGTAAACAGTTCTCGCAGTAGGTGACTTCTATCAGGAGCATCCTTAGGTACAGCGTCCCAAAGAATTGCTTTCTAGAGTCCATGATGCCATTTTAGAGATCATAAAACTCCAGAACAGATACAAATGCCTGTCTAACCTGGAGAGGAGCTCAGTAGCCAAAGCCAAGATGTTCACTGGAAAGATGAAGGAACAAACACCAATAAACTATGCCAGTTCAAACTCTTGCTGCTACCAGGTCCTGCAGAAAGAACTGTCTTCAGAAGTAACTGCCAGAAGAGCAGGCTATTGACGTGACAGTGAAGCATGTAAACTGTGAGCACAGCATCTTCAAGATGAAGGTCAAAAGCTCTGGATGGGAAATGTCAGCAAGTTGATCTTTCAGCTTTTCCAGCAGGGCGACTTGTTGCCCTGCAAGTCCCTCTTACAACACAAAAGGACCTGCCTCCTTGGTTTTTACTTACTTTTGCAACTATGAGGAATGAAATGAAGCCAGTTTAAAGTTCAGGCTGCTACAAAGACCTTGTTTGCTCCAAACCCACCAATTGTCTACATAAGCTTCTTGTTCGGCTCAGTACTTTAAAAACCTCCAGACCTTAAAAGCAGGTCCTAAGGGACTGTGAGCACTATGGAAATGATACCTGAGAGTATATGAAGGGCAGAATAGCCCTCATTACTATTCATCTTTCCAGAGGCTGCCTTCTCAGTAATTATTGCTCCAGGTTTCCTCAATGTCAACCAAAAAACCCCTACTAGATTGGTACTTCAGGTTTAAGCACAAGATCATTAATGACTACCTATGAAATCAGCAGGCTCCTGTGTTATTAATAAACATTTCCCCCTTCTGAATTCAGTGGAAGCTGGGAATACAGTACTCATTCACATCACAGCTGCTTCTACCATGCTCTTGCTCCACTCACTCGTGTTTGCTATGATCATTACAGGTATGGTAAATCGACTCCCTTTCATGAAATCCCCATATCCCAAAATAACCACGATCACTTGACCTTTTGCAGGTTCATTAACACTGATTCTTCCTCATAGGCAATCCCCAGGCAAAACACAGCCTGTGCTTTTCACACATGTGTTACAGACCAAAAACCTCATCAGAGGCTTTTTTAAAGTTGCAAGACCAAAGACTATTGTGCCCATGCTGAAGAACTGGCATATTTTATCACTTCTGGGTTTATTTATTAGCTTTAATACTTCTCTGCATTTGCTTCTCAGCTGTACCATTTTTGCAAGCGGGGACTGAAAATCTGCTTGCTTTAGAATTATAGCACAGCTTCTGCACAGAGGCACAATGCTGAAGACTTCAGTCCATTCTGGGCCCGTACTACACAGAATTCACTCACCCTATAGCGTGAATGAGCCAGCCCAGCAGTACTGGGAGGATGCATTACAAAACCACTCAGCCAAGCAGCATCCAGCCCTTGCTGATGTCACAGCTTGTCACAGTTAATCCATCCACACAGCCAACCAGAATGATACATGCACAAAAAGAAGGACGAATCTTTGTGGTTTAGGAACAAATTGGCTTCAAAGATGCAAAATACAACATCTGTTATTTATTGGAAATCACTGCCTCTTCTACAAGCCAGTCAGGAGGACGTGGATTCAGCTGAATCTTTTTATTTTTTTAAATACATAAAAATAGAATTGACTGCGATTTATACGACATCTTCATTAGCTTCTTTCCTCTTTGAAATCAGCGTTATTTGATCTATACCTTGCAAAGCAACTCACAAAATCCTTGTTGTGATCTGGCTAAAACTCCCATGCACAGAAATGCAAGCAAACAATGAATGCTTTCAAGCTGATGCTAATCACGGCCTATGACTTTCCATTTCTTACTCAGCCTGCTTTTGAGAGCACAGTCTCAGTCCTTCTTTCAGCAATGAGCGTGCTGTGTGTGGGGGGAAGAGAGAGAGGCAGACAAAGCATCAACAGCTTCCTGTGCAGAGGTGAGTTAGCTTGCTAGGAAAATATTGTTAGACTGTTGTGTCTCTTCCTCCCCCCACTTTCCCCCTTTTAAAACAAATTCAAGATGTAAAAGGGCAAACAGGCTATGAAAGCAATTTAGGCAAAAGCATAAGGCATAAGGTATTTTAGTATCTGGCCTCTCCAGACATGCAAACATATCCAATCAGATCAATTAGGCATGGATAATTTAGACTGTTGTGAGATCTTGTTGTGATCCCCTGTTGAGATCTGTTGTGTCTACATTCACTTTCAAAGGGAAGTAATCAAATAATGATAGGGCAAATCCAGTACCAGGAAAAGCTTTTTCACTGATTCTGCACTACAAATTTAAAGGCTCAGTCACCATATGTGAGCTGGGCTGTGAGACGATATCTTTCTTTCTGAGTTTGATGTATGGAGGTAATATCCTCCTGCATAACACATGGTTACAAGTAAACTGTTCATTGTGGGTTTATGCTGCCCTTGATGATGGAGCTCCAAATAATGTCATCTATAAGCAAAAGTTTTGGAAAGGGGGGTAGGGAGATTATATCCTTAATGAAGATTAAAGGGTGACTTTTTAGATGCACAAGGAAGAGGAATGATGACCAACTGCTAAAACTAGATTGCTTCAAGCACGTAATTCCTTTTGGCACTGCCTGGGAAAGCTGTTACTAAACTTTTCTTTCCAAGCAGCAGAACTGTTCTCTGTATGCATCCAGCATTCTAATTCAAACACCCAGTCTAATACTGTACCTTCAGTAATGAGTCTCCATGGTACGTATTTGATTTACTGGTTTCATTTCACAGTACTGTTATTGCCACTCCTTCATTTTCACATCTTTATTTTCTCTTTATGCTCCTTCTATACTTTCGCCTGTTAGCTCTATGTGGAAATATAGTCCAAAAGTATGTGAATCCAACTATAGCACAGGACATAGCTTATTTACTGTTGTGTAATATCACAACAAGGAGTTGGAATGATTGCCCTCCCTGCTACCAAATATGCAACAAGAATCAAATTCAACAGTGCTCTATTTGGTCTGCTCTCTACAACTTGCTGGCACTCAGGTTACTCGTAGGTTCCACTCAGATGCTTTAACTGGACCTGAAATTTTGCATTAATGAACATTGTGCTACTTTTATCAGGTGTTTAACTTCTTCCATCTTTAGATTCTCAAAACTTGTTTGCACTTGGTGAGATCTGTACTGAGGAGTACGTAATGGCACAACTAACAAACAGTCTAAGACAAGAAAAACATGGAGCTAAATACTGAAGGTGTGAACATTTGCAGCTAGACTTCTCAGCTGATGTACTTCTCTAATGTCTAAAGTACAGATAGCACATGGCGTCCAGTGAAGCACAGCTGCTCCTCGATCTGTTTGCATGGCAGATGTACTTTCAGGTGTGTCTTCCTATATCAATCCTTGCCTGCCCACAGGCAACTGTATGTCCAATGTGAATATATCACTTATTTGCAAAACAAAAAATAGAAGAGGTTGTCACTAAATGATACCATGTTCATTTCCTAATATTTTGATGTTTAATAACTTAGATGGTGAAAAGGCACAATGAGTATGTCATCCACTGTATTGCTCTTAATCTTGCAGAATTTTTGTGATGAGTGGTTTCTGAATACTTCAAAACTGACAAATGAGCACTATAACCCAATCTGGAAAAAGCAGCTCTTTAAATGGCATCCCAATGTCTGCTCCTGGTTCCTGAATATATAATATAGCAAAACCTCTTACAATAAAGGAGGTAGAACTAACCAATTGCATTTATAGACAGTTTTCAATGAGATGCAAACTTACATGTCTCTTCAAACTGAGAGCTGATAATTCTATTCCGAACCTGCTTTTGGCATTACAATTTAGGCTAGTGATGTGTTATTAAATATGACAGTGATGGCTCTTCTACTCCATGGTCTTCATGTTCATGTATAACTCTTTTTTCTTCTTTTTTCCTCCATCCCAAAACAACTGCCACTAATATTAAAAATACCTCTCTTTTCAGCATAAAAGTGCATTATATTCTGTGCTTATGAAACATCAAAATTTACCTCACAATACGGTTAAGAAATTCTCTGGGTTTTTTGCACACAGAAATGGATTTTGAATATCCAGTTAAGATTAAGATATGAATGCAGGGAATGGGTGAAGAAGCTTCAGCATTCCCAGGAGACTATCCTTGCTACAGTAAATTTGCCTCAAAGATTTACAAATATCAGTAGTAACGTTCATCCTAAACCAATCAATAAGCAGCCTTTGGTTCCACAGTTCTGGCTGTTCAAGAATGAAAAAAACAGGCAGGTTTGTTTATGAGGCAGACAAGCTCAGACATGTTACACTCAATTGCAGCTGAAGATATGTAAAGTCTTCATAGACGTAACATTTATTAGCCAAGCTGCCTCTATGATGTATTTTAAGAAAAATCCTTTTTCAAAGGACGCAACTTCATGAATGACCATGGACAGCTCAACGCTGTGTGTAAGGACTGTTCCACACGTTGCCTATCCTAATCCCATTTAACACATCAGAGCGTTTTTTTTGTCTAATTGAAGTAAGTATACAAACACCCTGAAACTGTTAAAGCTAAGTCAGGACAGCACTTCTATTTGATCCCCACATAGTGCAGCTGGCTCTATTAAAACAGAATAGCAGGGATGAGTAAGAAGGCAGAGATTACGAGCCCCTATAACGTAATGATTTTAAGCTTATCTTCTACCTGTGATTACACTCTACAGGACAAAGATTTTTCCAAGGGCTACTATTTATTTATGTTATCTCACTCTAAACACCAATGGAGTAATATCATTGGACAGACCCAAACTATATCACAACAGAATTTCTAATCTACTCTTGTAGAAAGCTGTGCTCCTGCAGAACTGTGCTACTGTGTGCTGATAAGAAATCTGTTGTGGAACTACTGCAGCTACTTTCTGCCTTTGGTAAGTGCTAATCAATTCGTTCTATGTTTGTAGTGGGAAACAGAAGGAGGGATGCATAGTAAAGGTCTTACTCAGTTTCAAATATGTAGATTTGCACTGAACTTTGCAGATCTCAGAGTCTCTCCTGCAGCAGGGACTACAAAAGATTATTTTTTTTATAAAAAAGCTAATTAATAACATAATGTCTATCCCTTCCCATAGACACGCCATTTTCAGCTGTGCTGGACACTTGCCACAGCTAGAGAAGGCATGTTAGGTGTAGCACTTAGGGGCTTTTAAAGGAGTGGATGCTTATTTGTACTGCCCCCATCTTTCCTATTAAATAGCAATGAAATGTGTGCTTTTTAGGCACATCACCTGGTCGCTATGGTATAAAGGTAAATTATAGACTAAAAGAGGCTTGTGGGTGTTCTAAGTAACACAGATACTAGGCTTAAGTGTTTTTATAATTCACTGAATTTATTAACTTCAAACACTTGCACAGAAGGAAGAACAAGGCTACTACATTTGCACTATGTACTTTTGAAGATTTGATGTTATTGATTGTAGCCCAGTAAAAAAACTTCTAATCTTCCCTGTATGTCTAATTTAGCATTATTTTTAAGTATATGACCGGGTCACCAGAAATTAATTGTACGTAGTAATGCCATGAATTTTTCTGAAATCTTCTGAAGTCCTCAAGTAAATGAGTCAACAAAGCCAAATATATTCTCTCTATACAAGTTTTATTTCGTAACAACCCTCAGGTAGATTTTGCTTTTAACCTTTCAGAGTTCTTAATCCAGTTAATATCGGGCATTTGTTCATAAATAGTAAGTCACACAAAGGAAAATCAACTGTAAACTCTCAATTACTCGTCAATGGTCATCTTTTTTTTAAATGTAGTTTCTACACTTAAAGATAGGTGTTTAATTGCAGCATGTCTTTTGGTTACTTTGGCCGATTACTATTGTTTCTTAAATACACAATTGAGCATTTGACATGGAAAGACAGTTCTTTTAGAACTTAGTCCTGCTTTGTTAGTGTCAGTGGAACTCATCCAGGATGCCAGGAGCTGCCCACTCAGAAATTATTGTTCGACTGAAGCCTTGATGAATGGCTTCATGCTATGGAGTGTGAACTAGCATCGCCATAATTAAAGCACTGATGAAGCTTCTGCTGTCAGTACTTCTGTATGTTAAGTAAAGCTTGTTCATCATAAAATGTAGTTTCTTCAAAACTAGATTATTTTCACAACTCCTAGAAAGAAAATAAAAGACTGCTTCATTTTGACACTTTTTCCCTCACATGGAATTGTCCTGTCCAGAGATATTTAGCCTCACTTGAATGGTTCTGTGCCTAAATAGTGTTCACATACTTCAAAATTATAATTTGAAATGCCTTTCTTTTAAAATTTCAGAAGGTGTTATTTTTAGGCTAGCTTGAGGCAAAACAAATTTACAATAGACTCTATATGGTAGGTGTCAAGTGATAACCTGAATATCCTGTACTCTTAGGAGCCTGATATTTGGAAAAGTGCTGTTGGAGAGAAATGCAGAGAAGTCTCTTTCAAAAAAAAAAGGTGAAGTAGGGCAAACCCCAATTATTCTGCAGATTTCAGGACTGCAAATACTAGAAGTTGCAGAGTTCCCACATATTGGAAACATGTTGTAAAGAAGAACAGAGTAGGCAAGCTTACTTTGGTCCTGAAGCAAATGGGATGCACATTTTAAGAGGTCATTAGAGAATACGACTCTTGGTTCTAAGAATTAGGTAGTAAAATGGATGAAAGGACAAATCTGAGAGACTGAATTGAAGTCACTTTATCTTCAGGAAAGAAATACCGTAGGCCTGAAAAGAAATTAACAGAAGCAATAAAGCCACTTTCAATTCTGTGGTGCACAAGACCAAAGAGACACACTATTTTACTGCCACCGGTGTGCAAAATTAATTATGCAGATTAAATGCACTACTGCTTCCCTTTTAGTCTCAGAGCTACCTTGGGAATGGCAAAGGGACAGGAATGCTTGACAAGACTGTTTACAGGGAAGGGGCAAGACAGAGAATTTTACTAAGACTTAAATTACCTTCTTTAGTTTTTGAGATTAGAATGTCACAACTATTGTCACTAAGTTCTTGGTAACAGCCAGTACTTTTAAGAATCCATGACTAGTTTAGCATCACAGAGGTGAGATGTGTTTCCCTTCCTGTTCCACCCTCTTGTTGGCGTTTTGACTTTTCATTTCCATAATTTTCATGTTTTCTTTTTATTTTAAAGAGCAGCAAACAACTTTTTGCACTGGGATAAAAGACAAAGTTGGAACCTGTCTCTCTGTAGACATGCTTGTGCACTGCACCTCCCTGCAAGCACTCCTGCTGGCAGGGAAGGAGGAACCAACTATCTCCGTCTATCCAGAAACACAGCGTTTTTCAGGCCTCATACCTCCCGTCTCAGACTCTTACTGCATGCACGTTTGTGTTCTTCCTTGGCTGAGAATCACACACTTCTCATCCCTTAGCTTGTAGGCCATCAGAATGCAGTTCCCGTTGAGTCCTGTCCCTGCGCCCAATTTGTTAATCGACACTGCTTAGTAACCATTAAGCATTATCTATCACCTTTGTTGAGAGGAGGAGATGGATGATTATTTGTCATTTGGATAGGTCTGCACCTATCCAAAGAGCTAAAGTAACAGAGGGGAGACTCACTCATTAAACACCTCGCAAAGAATGAACAGAAAGTCAGTCTTTGTCCTGCTGATCTGCCTACATTTTACAGTCTTCAATTTACACAGAAGCAACAAAGATCTTGTGATCTGAATGCACTGACATGTAGGAATGGAACTCTGACCTCCAGCAGTCCCATCCTATGCATTGAGCAGAACAGTACTTATGCAGGCGTGCAAAATGCACAAATCTCAGGCAAGACTGCAGTTCTATTCTTATACCTTGAATATGTAAAATCAAAAGCTAATGCTATATGAGGATGCATAAACCAGATCGAATCTCAGATGAGAAGCAGCTTCAAAGGTCAGAGATGTGCTAGTCTGAGTTCAGCATAATTTTTGGATCAGCATTAGTTAATTAATAATCTTACACATTATTTAAACTCAAATCCTCAGCGACTGCTGCATATATATCCAAGTTTTCAGAGTGGTACAAGTGACAACACACTATGAAGCAGCAAGCTTAAGATTCCATAACTACCCATTCTTCCCTTGAGGAATATTTAGCTAATAATTATCCTTTATGCAAATAGAGCAATGCCTGACTGAAGACTTTCATTCATTCCAACGTGCAAAAACAGAGCTGAACATTCCTGTCAAAAAGCTATCCAGGTAAGAGATTTGCCTCCCCTCTCACACCTCTGAACTCAGGTTTTATTTGCTCTTGGCCTGTTTTCAAAGGTGCAAAACTGCTGTTTTCAGTTATTTTGCACACTGGTGTTGCTTTTTAAGTTTTGTCATTATTCTGTTCTTCATAAATATTGCTTGTAGATACTGGGGCAAAGGTTTGTAAAGCATGTAGTCAGCTGCAACTGGTATGGAAGTAATCTTTCCTGCAAACCCTGGTCTAAGGGTTCAAGACCAGCCATTTGGCTTGGTTTTATTTGTGCTTAAGAAAACCTTATGAAGCTTATCAAATTATTATTAAAACTGAGTACTTTCTTAGTGATTAAATATGAAACATGGTTTCCAAAATATTGTCCTTATTGTGTGCAGTAAACCCAAGATACTGGGAAAAAACATGAGAATTGGGTATCAATTTGTTTTTCTTTACAATAGCCTAATGTGACTAAACAAAGTCCAGCAAAACCACAGGGCAGAAAACAGAGCTTAGTGTTTAGCTTTGTGACTGATGACTAAGGTCTTGGAAAGCTGTCTTGAAAGATTTTTTTTAAAAAACAGACTTTCACTTCGGACACCTACTTTTCCAAAAGGAAGAGGTCTGATTTTTAGGAATGTTCTTTGACCCCATAGAAAATGTCTTTTTAGTGGTCATGCCCTAGCGTGCCAAAATTTTGACCAGCACATTCTGGAACCACTGAACAAAACCAGTCCCTGGAGAACTCATGAAACAACTTGATCATTTATTTTCAAGATCTGATCATTCCTAAGGATGATCTGATGGGACAGCTGTAACGACAGCTGCTGGCTCACTCTGTGAGTTCTACTGTAGCCTGCTCATCACCTCTGTGATTGTTACATGTCAGTGGCTGTCATCTTACTCACTGAGACACTGGACTGAGAATCTTTGGGAAAATATTAATTGAATCACAGCTGCTCATGAATGCAGGCATTTGAAAAAGAGCCTAATTTGCCTTGGAAATACTAGATCAATTTATAGCTGGAAGTGGAAGTTGTGAATTGGAGATTTTAATTAGAAATACACAAATCTATAAGATTGCTTGACTCTCAGAATAGTATAGCAGTGTTTATGTGCAGAGGACTTAGACTAATGTTCTGGCTTTCCTGACTCATAGAGACCAACACACTGTAATATTTCTCCCTCTTTCACTTTTGGATTAGCATAATGTTGAAACTCAACAAGAAAATGCTTTGAAGCCACAGTATTTTGCCCATATACAGTAAAAAACTAACTAAGCCCATCAAGTTTCACATGATTTTCCAAAAAGCACTGCAATGTTCTTTGCCTAGAGCCTGAAAGCTTGCTAGGTCAGTGTTTAAATAAATGGTTTTGGTTGACGGCACCTTCCTTAAGTCTGCTTCCAAGTACGTCTAGGTCCTGGTGCTCTAAAGTTGAAAATACAATAGCTTATGCAACACAGAGAGAAACATTCTTTTCACTTGTTCTGTCACTTGATCCTTTCTAAAAGTCATAGGTTATGTCAACATTTCTAAGTAATTCTGCACAACAAAAGCAGATTAATAAATCAAAGCAGTAGGTGCTGAAGCTGTACTATATGGTATGGTATTGTATTGCATTGCATTGCATTGCATTATATGCATTTCAGGGGACTGTATTACAGACTAGTCAGGTCCCACAGACTAAATGTCCTCACCACATCTACTCAAAACTGTCCAAAGAACCAATTACTGTCTTGAGTTTTTATGCCACCATAAAGTGTCAAAGTGCACTGGGGCAGAGCTTCTGGGTACTTTCCTCTGAAAAAAATCTGGTTTGCAAGCATAACACGCCTCTGTATGCACCGTAAATGAGGCTAACCAGAGATTTTTTTCAAAACTGTGTTAATGCTCAAAACCAGAACAGTAATGTAGTCATAGCCATTAGAGACCAAGAGAGGTTTCTTACAGGCAGAAAAGGTTGCTGATATGAAAGATGAGTAACATGAACAGTTTAACTCAACACCTACAAGTGTTTTAAATCAAATGCTTAGCTAAACTGATGTCTCATGTTTTTCTGTGATTTATGCAACAAAAATACAAGCAAAGTTCAGATGATAAATAAAAAACTTGCTCTACTCACATTAGTTTTTAGTTGATTTTTCATAGTTTGGATATAGAGAAAACTGCATCACTTGGCTCAAACTATATAAAGGGCTCTATCCTTACTTACACTTGCAATCACTATTTCAGCAAGAGTGAGCGATTCTAGTATAGAGTTGTGATACACTGTCTCACTTCTGTCCCAAATACAGCATTTAAGAGATCTCCTTAGCATAAACAGGCAGGCTCACCCTGCCTACTCCCTCTTGGGCTTTCTAGAGATAGAGCTTCAGATTTTCTGGTGGACAATCAGGATGAGGAGACAAAAGGATGCATTAGAATAAAGTTTTGTTGGGTTGTGCTGTTTCACAAAGAACAAGTCATCCATCGAGAATGGTTATAAGTGTACCAGCAGAAACTGCTTGCCAAGGAATCTGCAAATAGAAATCCTACTGAATATATTGTGATGAATGTTTCTTCCCCTGCAGAGATTTTGTCGGGTCAGTGGCATGGTGAAAAGACAGGAAGAAAGGCAGGATTAAGGCCAACTGGAAAGTCGGCAGTTTGTTTGGCTTGAATGGTTCTTTGCTTTGTTTCTCTTTTTCACAACATGAACTGAGTCACTGCATTTAACCTGAAAGAATGAGTGGTTCAGGCCACTGCCGAAGCAAGAAAAAAAAAAAAAAGAAAGCTTTTAGCGTTTGCTCGTACAGTCAAGGGCAACTTGAAAAAACTTAACTGTGAAGATTCCAAACATCAAAACAGAATTAAAAATAACTAAGACTACTTTTCGTTGTAATGATATGGATGATACATATGTACATGAATGTGCATGCAAGTAACTTTCACTTGTATTAAACAGCTGACAATGTTCCAATACCAAAGTCAAATGCAATGGATAGACATGTTCTATGCTATATGCTGCTTCATCTGTGCATCCTTGCTAAGAACAGCTCTTTCAGCAAGTGATGGGAAGCCTTCACTTGAAAAAATTTCAAACATTATGTTCTGTGAAGCTCTGAGGGGTGAGAGGGAGCCTGAAATAGGGGTTGTCCCTTTTCTTGTAAACCGCTTAGTATGGGCTGAGCTGAAAATGGGTCTGTTTGGTGAACCAGTAAAGTAATCTAGTTACTGACACCCCTAGGGCTCCTGAATATTGTTCAAATATTACCACTGTGGAAGGGCAGTGTTGTATCTCAGTGACAGAATCAGAAGGCTGGAGTCTACTCATGTGCACAGTAGTAGACAGCTCTGCTCTCCACTCTCATGTCTTTTGGAGATGACAAGAGCATTGGAAGGTCCCAGCTCTCTGCTAGGCTACACAAGTGTACAGGGATTAGCACGCAGCCGTGGTGGAATTTAATTTTCTCCAGGTGAAGCTACTAAGTTATTACTGAGCTACAAGCATCACAGTCTCAGAACCTGAGGGTTACACAGTCGAAAAATGTCTTGCTGGTAACAACATCCCTTCCACTATTTGCTATGGCTTTACTATGTTCTAAAAACAACAATTAAATTCTAAACATTAACAGTTTCTGAAAACCAGTAACATCTCGCTTTAAAGCTGAATGTTTTACAGCTAGCATGTTCATTTGATGTGGATTTTGAAAATGTATCTAGCAGGACAAATGGTTATTTACAGGAAGGAAACACTTATTTTCAGAAGAAAAAAGAATTGAAGAAAATTACCACCTGTCAGCATTTGGCTGTGTTTTAGCTTGAATTTATTTATTCAACCATGAAGGTTCTTTTGACCTTTGTTGAAAATGCATCAAAATTGCTGAAAAGATATATGCTTTATCATACTAGCTTTTTTTGTTGTTGTTGGCTTTTACAAAAAGCTACTATTCTGATTACCCAGTGGGGCAGTACAGCCAAGATATATTACTAAATTATCATTCATACAGAAGATCTCTTAACAAATTTCTAGAGAAATTATATTCCAATAATCTTATAAACTGTTATCATCCTTCAGGAAGCTGCACAAGCAATGCATATGTGTGAGTTTTAATGTTTTTTTAATAAACACAAATTTACTTGCAAGTAAACCGTGTGAGTTTAGAGAGAGGCAGACAGCAACTGTGCAATTAAATATATGAGCCTAGTGTACAGAAGCCGATGCAGTATTTTTTATGTAGCGTACCAGAAGCACTCATTGGATATTGAACTGCCCACTAGCTTTTAAGTATGTAGAACAAGGGCACTGTATTTATTTCTTGGCTGTCTGAATTCACTTGGCTGTAAGAAGTGGGTAGCATTCGAACAGGACTTGCTGTCCTTATGCACAAGCTTCTCATTCTCCAAACTAATTTGGGTAAGACAGGAAGTGTTGGTTTTTTTGCATCTTAAAAATGAGTGTCCTTATTATAGTTACTAGCATTCTGTATTTGGTAAACTTTAATCACGTGCTTTTAAGTAACTTCTTTTATCTTTTCTCCCACCTTTGCGTTCTAACAAAGACTAGATCCAACCTATTTCCTCTCCAAGCAGATCTTGCCTAGCATAAGCACACAGTATATTACAGTCTAAAGTAAATTCGGCATCACTGATAAAAAATAGCCATCAATATTTCTAAATAACTACATTAAATTGCAATTAGTTTTCCCTTATGATGGAAATAAACCTTACTCACAAACATGAAGAAACTTATACAATGGGAGCTATAAACTATTTAAGGTAATTGGGATGGATAGAAATCTACTGATTTTTTAAAATGTATTTAAACTACTATGCAGGTCATTTTCAAATTGGACAATCAGTCCACACATCTCTAAAAAGAATCTCTTTTCTGCCTTTTACCAAATTATATACCTGTAACAGTTAAACATCCTGTTTCAAATTGTGGTTAAACTTTGCATGGCCTTAGAAATCACACTGTACCATTTAAAATAATACCTGGGAACTTGTTAATGACTTCTGCACTAGTTACAGATACATATCTTCTTACTGTTTTCAATTTGCTGGCAAAAGGTATTTGTTAAAATCTTGAAAAAAATTTCTAAGCAGGATTGACAGAAGACTTTATAATAAGCCACTCCCTATTTGGAGTGCTATGGATCGAAAGTATACAGGCTGTTGGTAATCTATTCTTTTGCTTATCAATTATACTTCAAGTTGGACTCATAAACCCTTTGTTTCTTCTCAGCTTGGAATTCTACACTTTAACGGGGTGTAACCAAACATTAGCAAAGCAAAATACTCTTAACAAAAAAAAAAACCAAACATGAAATTCACACAGAGAATGATGACTTCTATCACTAGAGCATAAACTTAGTATTAACTGTTAAAATCATTAAAATATACAAACAGAACACTGTGCCAGTAAGCATACTTCAAGTTTTAGGAAACTGATGCGTATGGCTTCTGTCTCTACATACTGACAGAGGAAAGACATTCAGCTGATACACTTTTAGTGTTAAGCATCTGTGTTAAAAAAACTTCATAAATTGCAACCTAACAGCCGTTTTCTTCACATTGCAGGAACACATACATGAAGTAAACACTGGGACAATGGAAAGACCACTTGAGGCTACCAGGATGGAAAACAGCACCTCTTCCTCCTTTCTCATGGAAAGAAAGACTCATGTCAAGATTAATAGGAAAGAAGTCATGCTAGCTAAGCTGAGGAAGAGCTGCTCCTGCACCCCAAAGAAGCTGAAGAACTTTGTCATGGACTTCCTTCCTGTTTTACGATGGCTTCCCAAGTACCAGTGCAAAGAGTACATTTGGGGGGATGTTATGTCTGGGTTAGTGATTGGGATCATTTTGGTGCCCCAAGCAATCGCATACTCACTGCTGGCAGGTCTGAAGCCCATTTACAGTCTTTACACATCATTCTTTGCCAACATAATCTATTTCTTAATGGGCACATCCCGTCACGTCTCAGTTGGCATTTTCAGCTTGATAAGCTTAATGGTAGGACAAGTTGTGGACCGAGAACTTCTCTTGGCTGGGTTTGACTTGAATGATGATGCCCCACCAG
The DNA here is from genome assembly GCF_028858705.1 of Grus americana. Taxonomy (NCBI): domain Eukaryota; kingdom Metazoa; phylum Chordata; class Aves; order Gruiformes; family Gruidae; genus Grus; species Grus americana. The sequence continues at coordinate 54,021,721 of NC_072891.1, forward strand.
CCTTGGGTGACAGCTCTCTGCAGAATGACAGTCAGTCCAACACAACTGCCTTCAACCTTACAATTGCGGGGATGAATGCTGAGTGTGGGAAAGAATGCTACGCTATTGGCATTGCTACAGCCTTGACATTTGTGGCTGGAGTGTATCAGGTAAGTGGTTGCTGACATCCAGAGGCAAGGTATGAAGTTCCTACAGCTTCTTTGCATGACCTAAGCTTTGGTTTGACTCTTTTCCAATGAGGGATACAGCATCAGTTCACTTGAATGACCTTGGACCTTCCTTCTCCAGGAAGCCTAACTGTAGAAAGCATGAGGTAGGTAGTTTTCTTAGCTACTAGCAAGCACAGGTAAAACAAGAGTCTTCTGCAAGATTGTTAACATTGTTTTGATACTCTACTGCCTCTTGGCCTTGCTGCTTTCATGGGACCATGAATTCAATACAGATCTTACCATGAGGGAAATTCCCAGGTAGCTGTGTAGTTGAACAATGAAGAAATAAGTCTGTTTCCCTAGATACTTTAATAAAGGTGCAGACCCACTCACCTACTTCTACACAGGTTTACAATGTGCTGCTCAGTGTTTTGCTAGTGGGTACTATGTTCCACCAAAATGCTGTCCAAAGATAATTCAGCAGCAGAAAGGGCAAGAGGGGAAATAGACTGACTAACCTCCTTTTCAGACAGTGCCGGACTCTTTGAGACTTACCAATGTGCTGCATGTCACAAGGATATCAAGAGAACACAGAAAGAAGCATGATGAACATACTTACCTATTAATTGTGTGGTTTTATATATATATAAAATATATATGCATTAGGACAGAGCTAGCTATCTTCCTGTTTACTACGAAATTTCAGGTCATATTTATGAACAACAAAGTGCCCTTGTGAAGCTATATTTTCCAAAGCCATGAAAGGAAGGAGAAGCAACTGGTTAAGGACAGTATGCTGGGATCTGGGAAAGTTTGTGAGCTCTTCTGCCACTTCTGACAGGCATGCCACAAAGGCTGTCTGTGCTTCAATTTCCCTTCTGTTCACAGGGCTAAAATGAAAAGCTGTTTAATATAACAGTGCCACTAAAATAGGGATCTCAGCTGTCATCATTCAAGTTCTATTTACAAAGCAATGGCTGTAAGTTTTAACTTTATTCATTTTAAGACAGGAAAAAAGAAAATTGGCTTTGGTATAACAGAAGCATTTTTGGATCCACTGTTCTTTTGCATGGGAAATAAAATTCAGACAAGCCACTGCAGTGGAGTCACTTCAGACTAATGTTTGATTGACCCTGTCTCAAACTCCTCATTCACCTCTTGGGTTTGTAGTATCCCACAACAGTAAAAGGAATCATGTTTTAAAAGCAGACTGGAAAAATCAAACGATAATTTCTATTTTAGATTCGAACAGCCAAATGCCATCTGCCTCTAGCTAGTTCTCTCCCATCTGTACTTAATTATTTGCAGCACCATTTAAGGCTCATTATTTTTTTTCTTTCTTTTTTTTTGTGTCTCCTCAGGTTCTAATGGGAATCTTTCGTCTGGGTTTCGTATCTATGTACCTATCCGAGTCTGTACTAGATGGCTTTGCAACTGGTGCTTCCTTAACCATTTTAACAGCTCAAGTGAAGTATCTGATTGGAATAAAAATCCCACGTAGCCAAGGGCATGGGATGCTGGTTATTACCTGGATTAACATTTTCCGGAACATTACTCATGCTAACCTTTGTGATGTCATCACAAGTGCCATTTGTATTGTGGTGCTGGTCACTGCTAAGGAACTGGGAGATCGGTATAAGCATAAGCTGAAATTTCCTCTTCCCACAGAGCTGGTAGTTATTGTAGTGGCAACACTGGTGTCCCACTATGGTAAGTTAAATGAAGTGTATGCATCCAGTGTTTCTGGAGCTATTCCAACAGGATTTATTCCCCCCAAGGTACCACATTTCAACTTAATGCTCCGAGTAGCTGTAGATGCTTTGCCTCTTGCCATTGTCAGCTTTGTCTTCACTGTATCCCTTTCTGAAATGTGTGCAAAGAAATATGCTTACACTATCCGAGCCAATCAGGAAATGTTTGCTGTGGGGTTCTGCAACATCATTCCTTCTTTCTTCCACTCTTTTGCAACCAGTGCAGCTCTGGCAAAAACACTTGTCAAAACATCTACAGGTTGCCAGACTCAGGTCTCTGGAGTAATTAGTGCAATGGTGGTTTTGCTGGTTCTGCTCTTCCTGGCACCTCTCTTTTACTCCTTGCAGAAGTGTGTCCTGGCTTGTATCATCATTGTCAGCCTCCGGGGAGCCCTGAGGAAGTTTCGAGATGTGCCAGCACGGTACCATGTAAATAAGGTGGACACACTTGTTTGGGTTATTACCATGTCTGCCTCTGCCTTGATCAGCACAGAAATAGGGCTGTTGGTTGGTATTGTTTTCTCCATGTTATGCATCATTGTTCGGACACAGAGGCCACACACAGCCCTGCTCGGTCAGATCCAAGACACCACCTTTTATGAGGATGACTTAGAATATGAAAATCTCTCTTCTGTTCCAAAGGTCAAAATATTCCGTTTTGAGGCCCCACTTTACTATGCAAATAGAAACTACTTCCTAAAGTCTCTGTACAGATTGACTAACTTAGATCCTAACCTAGAAGCTGCTAGAAGGAAGAAATATGAGAAGAAGGAAAAGCAGCATCTGAAAAAAGGAGATCACACAACTGCTAATGGACTGGGCATTGGAGAAAACACTCTGCAATTAGTTCCTAAGCAAACTGATTTCCAAACCCTTGTTGTAGATTGCTCTTCCATCCCATTTTTGGACACCACTGGAGTTAACACTCTAAAGGAAATCCTGAAAGACTACAAGGACTTAAACATTTCTGTTCTCCTGGCTTGCTGCAATCCCTCAGTGATAGACTCTCTGAAAAGAGGAGGTTACTTTGGGAAAGATTTTGGAAATATGCAGGAAATGCTGTTCTACAGTATACATAATGCTGTGCAGTTTGCAAAAGACCAAAAGTTTTCTGCAGATTGCTCAGTTTAATCCTGTGTCTTCCTTGACAATTCACTACAAAAGTGACAGATGGGGAGGGGCAGTTTGCAATAATTAAATTATCAGACACACTGTTAGCTGTGTGTACAGCAATGGGCCTACAAGCCATTCTCCCCTGAGGAGCTCTGCTCTTTGTCAGATGCCACATAGAATAGCCACTGAGGATGCAGTCCAGGACCAGGATGGAACAGATTGGATTACTACCCGCACCTTCACTTTAAAATGCAGGTGATGTGCAATAGTGCGGTTTGGGATTGACTTCCCCCTTGTGCCATGATCATGTGTGACCCAACAAACACATCATGAGACTCATGCTGGAAGGTCTGCCCAGTGTCAGCTCACTCTCCCAGTGGTTAAACAGCTGGTTTGTGTCAAGAGGGCTAAGCTGTCTCCATGAAAACGCAACCAATCTAGCATGTCAGACACAAAGGTTTAAATTCTGGCTTGCAAGGCCCTGGCCCTTCCATCATTCTAGGTGTCCTCCTAAACAACTCCCGCTATCTGCATACAAATAAAAGGGATAAAATATTGTGGAATGTAGCGTATCTCTCCATCTTGATTACACAGGCTTAATGACACAACCTGCCACAGAAGTAACCGTGATCCATCACAGGTTCCTCTCAAAACCATCATTTCCAAAAATTACTGCTGGAGTCACCTGTATTACTGGCTTAAATCTGTAGTAATTAGTTACTGAAGGCTGTGATACCCTTAATGATGTTGGAAGAAATATGATTCTGATGCACAATTTTGTAACTAGTAAGAGGATAAACAGGATAAAGAAAAACTAATGGCTTTAACTGGCAGTCACACAGTTACCCAGGTAGTTGTACCATCCTGTGAAAATAAGTTGCCTCTGGTGGGCAGATGCAACTCCAATTCAGGACCATCAAACATAAAACCTCAGAACTGTAATACAGCACAGCATGTTCTTCCTGCAACTGTCTGCCTGGGTACAAAGAGAAACAGGAGAAAAGAGGGTACAGTGGGAAGATAAATCTGTGATCTGCCTAGAAAGGGACTGATGGGTCAGTCAGAACTGCCTGGCTAGTCTTCTCTGATGCAGTGCTAATGAAACTTTACAGTAGCATACCTGGGCCAAGTAAAGGGAGCAAAGTTGTGTATCCCCATATGCTGGAAAAATTCCACCCTGTTTGTACATAGGGGTTTTTTTCTCCTATCATGTTATTCTTTGATTTGAGGTCCACTAAACTATGTTTTCCAGGGCTGGGTCACTTTCTATAATAATTAGCATTAACTGCTGTTCATTTTGCTTTGTGTCAAATGATACCCCTAGAATCAGTTGTGTTGTTAAGTATGCATGTTCTCTCTTTACAAATAAGCATAGATCTAGATTTTGATTGTAACACAGATGGTACTCAGTGTTCTGGCCCATGGCATTGGCAGAATATCCTCCCTCATACTCAAGCTTATAAATACCTGCACGAAAGGTAAGACAGCTGCCCTATCTTTCTCTCCTTAATCATGGCTGGTTCACAGATGGCACCAAGCATGGAAGGAAATTCTATCACAGCTGCACCTCTTACAATTAGCAGACTCTAGATACAGGTTCCATGTGTGCAGAAGCCATTTCTCTGCTGTGCCATTAAAAAAAAATAAAAAAACAGGTCAACACATATGTGACTTGCTTATTTCAACTTTTCAGGTCACTGAATAAAAGAACACTCAAACTGAGGTTCTTCAGGTGCCCCAGAGCCTGTCTGGCTCTCAAGAACAAATATTTTCTTAAAGGAAAAGCAATACATTTCTAAAAGACAAAATAAAAAAGGATTGAGAATAGCACAATATTAGCTAAGTGATTCAATGCTGATGTTTTCATGCACTCATTATCGAAAAGCGTATCAGCTGCACATGTTAGTACTGCCAGAGCAGTAAAACCTGACAGAAACGTCTCTCAAGAGATTAAAGGATTGACCATTGGCAGCATTTTCCTGCCATAAACCAATTTAATTACATTATTCTTTAAATTGCTGACTTGGTATGACTAGCTTATTCGTGTCATAAAAGCAAATGAGCAGAGCCCAAGGACAAAGTATTGCTTTGCTTCTGGTTTTGCTTGTAATCATTCTTTGATCAAAGAATATCACTGTTAAGGTCCTGCCAGGGCCTAGCATGAGGAAGTGGGTTTACATGAGTTACTGCCAGACAATATCAATACAGGCACTCTTAGGCTGTTGTGCCAAAGCAAGCTGTCATTGGAAGTCTAATAAAATTGGTTTGGTACAAAAGAACACAGAGCCTAGCAATCTAGACAACTTTTATTTTCATGGGTCAAGCTACCAGCCTAGAACACAAAGGAAAAAATGCAAAGATACCCTTAACTCTAGACCAGCTGAGAATCAGAAGTCTTTTTTTCATCATATTATTTTTAAGAATGGCACCAAAGGATACCTAAGCAAAGAAACTTGGCTATGCATGAGGGGGGTTAAGCTTTAAGACTTATACTAGGAAGAAACTATTGACCAGAAGAAACCATAGGAACAGTTTTCTGTTTCAGTTTCATTGGCAGAGCTGGCTCACAATCAAGTTGTTGTGTTGGACAACGTCAAGCACAGCAGGGAAACAGCTTACAGTGCTACGATGTAGGGATGCTGGACTGTACATTTTTTCTAAGGAGTATGTAAAAGGTAGCTAAAAAAGCAAGCCTTTTTCTGGCACATTTATGTTTGCTATACTGCATTATACCGAGATTAAGGTTATGATGACTGAAAATGCTAAAAACTGCTGATTCTCTTCTCTCCTACCAGGAATTAGGTACCATGACTTGGAGAGGAGCTGGGGATGGGCTTGTAATTCCAACTAGGTTAATACTAATGTTGAAATAAAATCATTATATGCCTTTTAGGAAATGTTATATCCATCGTGTAGATTGACTATATTTTTGTTCACTGCAGTGCCTTGTATAAATCATGTATCCAACAAACTTTAGTACTGCTACATAAGAATAGGAAAGGGTTCTTAACTTGTGGACTGTGTGGGTCCCATGAAGCTGGGCAAAGAGTTGGGAGTCTTAACCTCAAACTCTCCTGCTGACTAGTGCAGCATGACCAGAATGTGTGGTTTAAGTGTCAAGATGGCTGTATTTACTGGCACTGGTAACTAACAACCTGGGAGCTGTCCAGTCCATGAAAGATGCCTTGGGTTCCCCTGTAACCACGAATATTCCTGTATCATATGACCTAGAGACAAATGTGTGCTTTTGGTTGGAAAATAAAACTAGCAGTTCTTTGAAAACAGTTTACCTTGTGGCATCCTTTCACAAGTAGTAAAATAACAATAATTTCAATAATTTGAAATAAAAAAAATATAAGAGGTGGGTTTGCTGTCCTAGAAAAGGGTTAAAATACAGCGATGCACTCAGCATTGAAGGATTAGAAGACATAATGAGAAAGAGCATTACAGAAGTGAGAAGGGAAAGGTGGCAGTCTTCTGTGTAAGCACATCTGCTTCTTGGGAGGAACATTTATGACACCCTTTTACAGATGGTACAACTGTGAAGAAAAGCAATGCCTGTATCTGTTAGCTTTCCACACTGGCGGTCCCCCCTAGTCCTCTGTTTTCTGTAAGTGCTCTTCTTCAGTCAAGTACCTACCATCACCTTCCAAGAATTCTTCTCTACTCACCAACCCCATGACATAACACAGTTTTGTTGTTACAGGGTTCTCACTCAAAACCTCTTTACGTCCTTCTGGAAATCACTGGTTCACGAAGAGAACTGCATATGCACAGAATTCAGCATCAGGACTGAACTCCTCCTGTTCAGATTTGCATTCTTGCCCCTGTTCCTTCTTTGAATCCCAATGTTTGTCGGCAGGCTCCATGCTCTCTCCCTTTCCAAACCATTGCTGCCGCCCAGTTCACTGGTTGTCTTTCCACAACTTAAGTGTCTTCTTGTCTTTGACAAATGTACATTTTTGCAAAATGAGCAGTTTTAGCTTGGTTCTAAACAGTAGTGAAGTTTCTAATTCTTACAAAGCTGGGATAAATATTGAGGCCAGTGGGTTAGAACCCCACCCTTGAGGTCTGGGGCTTCCTGCTTGACTGCTGTTTCCATGCTCCTACAATTTTGATTGTGTTAAGAAGGTCCCACTTTGAAGGACTCAGTGCCTCACTCCCTACAAAGGCTGAGCAGAATCCGTAACAGACGCATTCGTTTCCCTCAGTCATCTGCAAAGCCCAATCAAAGACATGCCACAGCTGAGACAGGTTGTCAGGAGGGGTTTTGGCTTCAGAGTGTAGATGTGGCTTTCCTTTCAAAGGTACTCACTGGTTTTTCTGTAAGTCAATTGGTTACAGAAACCTGAAAGACCCAAGCCATCTCTCAGCAGAAACCTCTGAGATCTAAGACAAGGACTCCAGCAGTGGTGAGCAGTGACAGTTGTCCTTGCCCCTGCTGAAGCTGGGTCACTGCAAGAGTAAGTATAAAACCCATAGCCCAGTAGGAAAGGGAGGCACAGCACAGGAAAGGGTGTTTACTTGGAAACTTCCACAGGGAAAGATGGGGGGTAGGAGCTGTGTTACCTGCTATATTCACAGATGGACTAACATACAGAGGTACCTCTGGGGTACAGATGCAATACTCATCTGTGTGCAGGACCTCCAAACACCTTCCCAAACAAACCCACATACACAAGCACACTCTAATATCTAGGAAGAAAACCTCTCCTTTCCCTAATGTGCACTCTGAAACACTCTGAAACCCATTACTCCTTAAATCCCAGTACCAGAGTCTCAGCTTTCCTTCCTCTTGTTGCTTCTCCAGACTTAAAACTGGTAAATTCCCATCTTCCTGTGTCTGGGACAGCAGATGCAGTAATGATGTGGATTGTAAATATGGTCAGCTCGGCAGCAGCTTGAGCCAGGCAGAGCTATTACAACTTTTGATGGGGTTTTTATTGTTTGTCTTTCCTCACAGACCAACCACTCCTGTTCTAGGCATCTGTATTTGGTTTTTCCCACTGGGCATATTGGTATGAGTGTGTTTAAGCTGAGTTAAATGGGACCTGAAAGGCAAGGAATTCCAATGCTGTCCTTCTAAAGTCTGACGTGTATTTCCCTAGAACTAGAAATGTTATTATGTATATGAACCTTTTTGGGAGAAGGTATTAACTGGTATTAACTAAAGTCACCCTGTTTTAGTTGTCACTACCTGTCACTTGATATAGTGCACTGATGGACCCAAGTGGAGGGAAGACAGAAGTAGTAATAGAACAGTGGCAGCTTTCATTTGAACCTCTCAGTTAGTCGGGCTTGTTATAATCTTCATGGAACTTTTGTGCTGTATCATGTCTCCTAAACTAAATGACAGAAAAGTAAGCCACCTTTCTAGTCCCTCAGCACTGCTCTTAGAATGGGTAATGGTTAGCAAAGCACGTAACAGGATGGGTGAGAAGTCTTGTTTGGGACAGTATTGCCACCTGAAATGCAAGGAATTCCATCCCATTCCTAGCTTTTGCCAAAGATTCATCTACCTAGAAAGGGAGCGTAACACTGCCCTGACTATTAAAACCAGCCAGGGGGAGCTCTCGGCACGTGTGGACAGCCGGGATGTGGACAGGAACTGAACTCTGGCATCACCAGTTCATCTCAGTATTGGGTAGTTGCTGGTGTTACTGCACTAAGACCAAACCCTGCTGGACTTGAAGGAACGGCAGTGATAACGCCCAGTATGAGTCTTGAAAACAGTCGGAATGACCGTTGCCAGGAATCCAGCTGAGAGGTCTCTCCATAACACTGGGTGTAGATGCCCTGACTGCAAAACAAAACTCTTCCTTGCTTGAGAAAACATCAGAGATGCCTCTAGAGCTCTCTCTTCAAAGTTGTGCCAAGCAGTAATTTAGAAAGGATGCACCCACTGAAAAAAAGCTGCACTAGAAGCTTGTACATGCAATGGTCCAGGAAACCCATTTCTGCTGGCCTGACACCTCTCTGGAGGTCATGGTACAACTGGTAATTAAGATGCTGAGGCATGGACATAGCAGCAGAGGAAACATGGAATGACTGTAGCATATGAACTGACATGGTCCTGGTAAAACTTGACCAGCACACCCACAAGACTCTTCAGATGAAAGCAAACCTTAAACTGCTCCTTAATCTGTTGTAAGGATGTAACGCATGCATGTTAGCCTCATCTTTCTCCATACAAGCTCTCTCTTTCTTAATCTCATACACCCCCAAATTATTCCCCTCCACTGGCACTTACCTGACTTCCAAGGAAGCAAAGACATGCCCAGCTTACAATTATACTAAGACAAATATCAAAGTGAGGACCTGTCAGACACTTTAACGTGTCACATTTTTTCTGGATTTTGACCTGAGGTGTTTGCTTACCTGAGAGCAACTAATTCCAGTAACCAGTGAATTCGAACTTGTTCAATGCCACCATGTGGAACAGAAGAAATGTAGGCAAGGTTCATCTCTTGGTCTTTGCTCAGGTCAAACAGGTCAGCACGGCTGTGAGGTAAAGGAGGGCTTCAGGAAAGCAGGGACAGAAAAGAAACAACACATTGCAACATTAACTAGCAGCTCCACTGGGTATCCAAAGACCGCTATGCTAAATCTCTATACCACCCGCAAGACCCTCCATGGCATGAGGAGCACGGCCTAACATGAAATTTAAGCAAAACGGAGTTGCAAGTTACCTGGGGCTAACTGGCTACACACGTAGTTTGGCAAAGCAGAACACAACTTGGGTGCATCTCACTGGCATGCTCAAAGGAAAGTATTACAAGCAGTCATTGCTGCACAGGTAGCAACCTCAGGCAGCAGTGTCCTGAAGAAGCCATACAATGGCAGTCATCTTGTCTCTGAGTAATTGATGATAAAGGGAGCTCAGTGTCTTTTAGGCTTTGGAGTGGAAGTCAGACTTGCTCAGGTCTGTAGTAAGACAAATACGGGCTTGATCTTTCTGCTGAAGTCCATGCAATGACATCAACTCTTGCTCTGCTGTGGAAGCTACAGTTGTTAGAAGCAGAATTAGACCCTCAGAGCCTCCACATTCTTTGGCCATGTTCTACTCACCCCTAAGCATAAGGAAGTACAGGAGTATTGTGGCTCAAGTTTTCTATGCTTGATGCTGCAAGCAGTTTAACCTGCTCACGGCTGTACAGCAATGATCATGTTAACATGATTTTGGTGTCTACTTATTCCACTGAAATTAACATAACAGTGGGGCAGATTTCTGCTGCCTCTGTCTCCGCAGATAAATAGCTGCAAGATGGAGGGAGATGTCACCCCCACCCTCCACAAGTCAGAAACTTAGAACACTGCCCAGTTCACTGCATTCGGGCATCCTTAGAAATTCTCATTAAGCCTCCTGGTAATGTGCAGATTCTGAGTGCTAAAGCATTTGTATTTCAAGAAAGATAAAACAACATTGTTCCCAAGGTTTGGTAAAAATACTGCCACGTGTCTTCACATTGCAAAGAGAGATGACTTGTGCTCTAACTACAGACTGTATATTAACTGTATAAGTGAAGAAGTAATACAGTTTATGCTTTGCCTACTGTGATCTGTCTCCTCTGCTGGGCAAATCAGCTCTGGGCTGACTGTAACTATGCTGGGAACGTCATATTGTCATTCCCTCTTCCTCTGTTTTCCTCCACAAGTTCATCCTGCCTCAAAGGACCTCACTGAATGAACCTGCTACTGTAGAACCATCTGTGCCCAAAGATGGGAAAACCTGACCCCACCTGGACGAGAACCTGTTGCAATTTTGTCCTAGCTAAGACACTGCCTATTTATTACCTCATCTCCTGCATCCTTATCTGAAACTGCAAGTCTCAACACAGATTACATCCTTGTAGTGCTTCATACAAATCAGCCTGCACATGTGAGCCCCTCTGGCAACTTTATCAGCATAAAGCCACTTAAAAATCATCTCCCTGAAATTGCTTCAAGTCATACAAGTGAGACTGAGAAGTTACCAATCCCACTCTTAATAAAAATGTATCAGCCACTTGAGTATTTTTAATTGTTCCAGTGGATGAGGACAATGTTAACTGTTGCTTTTTGAAGGAGTGCTTTACTACTGCTCTGAGATTCAAACTTGCACCAGTGTACTGCTTCCATTCAAGCAGTGGCAAAGATGGAAGTCAAAGCATAAAGCATTCACATATTTTTGCTTAGTGCACACTGAATAAACACTCTGAAATTCACATTTTTCTAGAGAGAAACATAGAAGAAACCATGACAAGATACAAAAGAAAGCTGGGAAAACAGCAGGTTTTGTTAGTGGTAATGTCAGTATCTGCCCCTTCCTGTTTCTGAGTGGAAAGTGCTTTTCATGTTTGCAGCTTTGCAAAGTTTCCTTCACACAGTTAAAATCATGGGGTTTCTTGTGCTGCAATTTAAATGGGCAAAACACACTGGTTTTAAGGCAGTTTTTCATTAGTGTTTCCTAACATTGCAAGCAAAAATTAAAACTATAAATGAAAAAGAAAATCCAGAAAGCCCAAACATTTCATCAGAATGTACTTTATGTCCTGTTCTGTTTTCCCACCAACATGGAAAACTAATGGAAAATTTTTAAAGTTTTGTCTTAGACTACTTTTATGCATTATACAAAAAAAAGCGCACAAATTCCTTTTCATCCAAAGCACGTGCTGCTGATTCCATCCCTGTTGCGACACTTTTTCCTACAACCGTTATTTAATCCACTGTATGCCTAAGTGAAGGAGGTCACAATCAGTTTAGAGTAAGATATGAACGTGGCTGAGGAACACACTGCCTCTTGCTTTTGAGCCTGCTAGAAGCCCTCACACACCTCCCAAAACTTGAAGGCTGTTCAACCCCAGTTAGCTCAGCAAGACTGGGATTTCTCTGAGAAGCAAAGCACTAACAGGATATGAAGTGGCAGAGCTGGGATTTATGCGTGCTCCCACCCATCCCCCTGACTTAGATCAGCCGGACTCACTGGCCACATCAGGAACACAGTGCATGTTGGCAGTGCCCTGCAAGAAGAACAAAATCCTAGAATGAATTTCCAGGGAAGCTTTGCCTGGGCCTATTTAGGGGCTGTGACAATGAAAAGGAAAGGGAATGAGCTCCGAGTATCAACCTATGTGCTGTTCTGGGGAAGGGGAAGGACTTCATGTGTTCAAGGGCCCCGGAGGCAAGGGAGCAAGCCAGACAGGGGATGTTGACTGGCCCTATCTCGCGATCCGCTTTGTTTGCATTAACTGGCCACGCAGGTAACACCCAACAGGCTAAGCAGCAAAGGTCAGCAAGGTGCTGGGCCCTCCGATCCCACAGCAGCAGGCCCGAAAAAGCCTGGGTTGCTTCAGAAAGGCCACGTCCTCACACCCTGGGGATCCTTTGCTTGATTAGGGCTAAAGGCAGCCGGCTCTTACTGCCGGCCGCAGGGCTGTGTGCGCTTACCAGAAGCCAGTGCTCCTCCAAAAGTGCTCCAGGGGCCGCTCGGCTCGCCGGACATCCACGTACACCACGTACGCCGCGGATCCCGCGCCCAGCTGCACCAGCAGCCAGAGCAGCAGCCCCATGGCGGTACGAGGAGCCGAGCCGAGCCGAGCCGAGCCGGCGCCCGCTACCGACGCACCACGAAGGCGACGTCAGGCGCCCGCCCACGAGGCGACGGGGGTGGTGGCTCCCGCCCCCAGCGGCTCTGGCAGGCCTTGCGCTGAGCGTATGTAATTCGCTTTGGGTAATTCCGGTAGTAACGTCTCCGTCTGAAGGCCAGGCGTCTTGTACGTTTTTGTTGTTGTTCTGACGTAGCTAGTGACCAGGAGTTACTTCGCTGAAGTTGCTGTACGGTGTGCAGTTATTGCTGTTGCGTGTATCTTACCACATGAGGGAAGTATTCTCTTGTGCTATTGTTATGTCCTTGTGCTGTGTGTTGACAAATCTGTAAAAAAGAGGAATATTGTGTAGTAGTGCAGGTGATGAAAACAGCCTTCCCTGAAGGAACATATTAGCAGAATTGAAACTATGTCCTTTTTTTTCGGTCTAAACATATTTAATGATCTCAGAATGGCAAAGAGCTTTAAATGCATTTCATAATAAAGAGGCTGTAGATTGACTTTCTGAATGCTTATTTCCTATGATGTTACCAGAAAGCGGCAAAATAATTCACTCTCTAAGACTTATTTTGAAGTTTTAGAAAGCAGGCATTCTTTATTGCAGTGCTGGGTGCACGGGGGATAACTCCACCTAACGTGCACACCCAAAACTAGCAAGTATTTATACTATGTTACTATACATATTCATTATATTTCCGAGTAGTGCTTACCACATTCATGGATTTTCTAGGAATTCGTTAGCATATGCTAATGTCTTTCATGCGTGTTTGTTGGCACCTCCGGCTGGTCGTTGGGGGTCTTCAGACTCAGTCCTGGTATCACCTATGCCTTATCCCTCAAGGCTGGTTTTGTGATCACCTTGTAACTCTCTTATCTTTGCGCATCTGTTCTTCCAAGGCCGAGCTGTTTAAAATGAGATTGTTCCAGAGCTTCTTATCTTACAACTAATTATTTTCTAAGTTACAATGGTTTCCCTTTTGTTTGGTTACATCTGTTGAGCAATGGCTCTAATTGCTTGAATTCATCTTAATATTTCAGTATTCACAGGTATCAATCATGTATCTGGAGACTGGGTTTTCCATGCGGATGGGACCCTCTTCTTTAGGATCCCTCACTTTTATGTATTACTGCCTTTGGGAATCTTGTCAAGCTTTGCCGGCTAGAAGAAAAATGTGGGGAATTGGGTCTCCCCTCTACATCCCCAAATAACGCAGTAGCATCTCATTTTGTGTTCATTAGTTCTGATGAATTAGGTGGATGGGGTCCTGCAGTCTGATTTCTAATAGAGGCTTTGGATTTAGTTGGGGACATCGCGGGCCCCTGCAACGGTGCCCGCTCCAGGGAACCTGCGGAGAGCTGCCAGGCAAGGAGCTGGGCTGCAGATGATCTCCAACAAGAGAATGAAGTGACAACTGTGTCCATGGAAATCCAGGCTATCAGTCCTAGTGGAGCAACCAAAATTTGCCACCCCAAAAGCTCTGGTATTTCAGCCCCCTTCACCAAAGCTCTCCCTGAAGCAGTTGTGCTGGAGCTAGCTGAGGGGAAGTCAGACAGACATTTACTCCTCAGCTCAAGAATATTGCAACTAGGAGTAGACTCCGCATGAATAAGTTTATGCCATGTGTAATCCTGCTTAAGCCAGGAGGTTCCCTGTCTCAAAGGAGTGACAAGCTGGGACCCATCTCTAAGAAACTGCAAAGTGGCTTGGTTCTGATTGCTGATATGCTATTTGTCTGTTTGCAGCTTCATCTGCCTCTTGAGGCCCTCAGTCCCTGTGGGACTTCATGTGAGCTTACAAGGTTGACAGCCAAAATCAGGCATTACATCCCAGACACTCAGGTGGGAATGGCAATCTGGCATTGTGACTTGACTCTGGCAAGGGGGATTTCCGTAAATTCCCCAGGGCTGCTCATGCTGTGGCTCAGCTGCAGTACTCCAATGCCTTGGAAGACCAGCAAGGCCCAAGCTGAGCTCTAGTGAGGTTTCCATGCAGGATATTTAAGAGATTGCCTTTATCCTTACAGGAAATGCCAGTTTGGCAGCCAGAGCTTCTGTAGGGGGATAATTGTCTCCTTCAGACTCTGTTTTCTGAGAAGACCTGAGGAAGGTGTTAGGCAGTAGAAGTGCAAACTCAAGTGAGATCTGACAACCTGGGGGTCAGGCAGGGAAGTCAGCCCTTTGCTGCTAGCTGCACCCTCAGCTGGGGCAACAGCTGCCTTTGGGGTGAGTGCTGCTGCCTAGGCTTCGGTGAGGGCTGCAAACATTTTGCCAGCTGGAAAGGAGATGGTGCATGGGGGGAAGGACCTCACTGACGCTGCCTCTCTTGTTCGCTTCCCCTCCAGAGGGACAGGTGGGAGGAGATGAACATCTGACTACCAGATGTCATGCTGTAGTTCATTGCTTATTAACAGCAGCCCTACATCTCGCTGCCCTTAAGTGTGGATGGTTCATTGCAGTGCAGGCACGGATACCAGCACCTTCAGCACCTAGCTGCAGTGGGTGTGGAAGTTATCCCTTGCAGAGAAGCCAAAAGCTCAGCCTCCAACCCAAGACCTACCAGCAAATTTCAGCAAAAAGATATTTACAGGGGAGAAACCCCATGAACCCCATGGTTTCCTACCATAGACTGTTCCCATTGACATCAGGAAGGCTTGAGCCCTGGAGACCACCCTGACTTTCCCTCAGAGGCTGCCAAAACAGAGCTGTTGCATTTCAGCTTGGCTGATTGCAAAGTCCCATCTGGAAGGCAAGGTGTCAAACCAAATCTATGTGTCCATTTGGCCAGCAAACCTTGGCCCTTCTCAGACACAGTATCGGGTGTGTTGTAGAAAGTGTTGAAACATAATAGAGCCATGGATACAGACAGCGTTCTGTTAGCATTTTAAAGTGTCTGTAAGAGCTTCAGGAGTGTGACAAGACCATGATCTCCCAAGCATTTTGAAGAAGGTCCTTCTCAGAGATTGGGGTAGAGGCTAAAAAGACTGTCTCCCTTGTTGTCTACAGCTTTCCCCAGAGCATAGGGAAGTGCTACATCTAGCACATCAACCACATCAGACCAGAAGTTGGGAGACAGAAAATAAGACAAAACCCCTGTCAGAGGAGAGATGGAGAACTGGAGGCATCACCCCCAGGTTTCTCTTCCTGTGTTTGAGAAAGCAGCTAACAAGATTTTTCAAGGTACTTGTTCTGAAGAACAGCAGTTCCCAGCAGAAGGACTTTCCCGCTCACTACAGCTGCCCCGGTGCCTCTTGTCAGAGAAAGAAAATGCAGCAGAAAGAGTTACCTGCTCCCTGCGAAGGAGCCTGATATGCCTCTGTTCCCAAAACATCTGGGGAGAGCAGGCGGGGCTGAATGGTTTACTTTTCCCCAACCAAGATAGCCAACTGGACCAATGTGTTCCTGGAAGCATTTGCAGGCCAAATGCCAGGCTACACCAGTGAAACCCAGTGGCTTGCTCTGCAACTCTCCCATGCCTCTTCCAGGGGCAGGGCAAATGCCAGGGTTACCACAGATGACCTCCAGCAAGCAGTTTCCCAGGTGTAAAAGTTTGATTCAGAGCTCAACACCTATGTCCAGCTTGCTATCAGCGTTGTTCTGGAGACTGTCAGGCAGAGCCCTAATAAAGACCCTAGCCAAGGGGAAGCTCCCCTATTGCCTTTGACTTTCTGCTCATCCAAGGGCTGGGAAGTGCCCAGCAGGAGTTTTTCTGTGGAGCGTTTCACTGGGGAGGTTTCCCACCACTGACACTCCCAGCCAAAGGACACTAGGGATTTTACAGCAGCCTCTTCCTGTCTCCCTGCCCAGACCAGGAACTCCTCCTGTCCTGAGGCATTCCTGAGGAGGCACATGGCACAGGAAATGGTGGGAGAATGGAAGGGAAGTACCAGCACTGTGCAATGGCCCTTTCCAGTATGCTGAGGCTGACCCTTCCCAGCCTGAGTGACAGCTCCCTGGCCAGTGTAAAATGCTCCAGTGTCTCAAGCGGGGCAGATGAGAGATGTAAAACCTGTTACTCCTGAGTTGAGTCACTCCTCACAGAAAGGCTGTGCAAACCATTTGGCCCCAGCTGCTCTTCCTGCAGCCTCCCTGCAGATGTTTAGGGAACAGAGGCATAGCAGGCTACTTTAGGCATATCAGGGAGCAGGAAGCTCTTTCTGCTGCACTTTCTTTCTCTGTCAGGAGGTGCCTGCACAATACAAAGAAAACCAGTGTACAGCAAATTTTTTGGGGGAGCTTTTGTGTTCAGATGCTTCCAGCTCCTTCAGTGCTTAATTGAATTGTAACCATGGCCTCAAAGAGCATCCCTGGCAATGCCCACATAGCCATCTAATCATGCCACATGGCAGGAACAAGAATTTTGCTATAACATACGGAACCTAAAACCTAGAAAATCATCCAGAGCATGAGTTCTGTTCTTGGCCCTGAGAGGAAATGACAGACAGATATCTGGGTATTTTTAGTAATAACTTAAAACTAATAATGGTGAGGCATTCCAGATCTTAAGACAACCTTTGCTTTTTGGATAACTTCACATTCCTACATGGTAGCAGCTGGTCTGTGGGCAGATGGACTCAGCTGAACAGTCTTGAATGTCATGTCACATCTAATCCAGTCTAACCAGGGCTTCTGCCAAAAAGGCTGGTCCTGCTCTTCTTCCTTGCCGCTGCTTGCCTGCTCCTGCTGTTTCCCGTGTGTCAGGTCTGACAGCAAGGCAGCTGAAGAGAAGATAATTCAGCTGGCTGACTGGGTGGGAAGCAACTCCTTTGTTGGGTCAGTTTGTTTTCTTGTGGACTGGCAAGCTCCAGAGACATGGCACTGTGTAGTTCTGGCACTTGGTAGTCTGCAACGGAGGAAGCATGGGGACAGAGGTGGGAGAGAAGGAGACCAGCCTTGAGTCAGCTGCCTGCAGTTAGGCTGGACAAGGCACAGGATGAAATTGTGCTCTGACTTGTGCATCTCCATAGCTTCCATAGCATGGGCAGCCTTTCTAAAAAGCTAAGTCTGAAGTGATTCTGTTCCCTGCAGAAGTCCAGCAAGCTGTATACACCCATTTCCACCACCAACTTGCACCTGTGCTCGTAATTGCCTGTAACAAAGGTATCTGTTGATCAGACATATATATTTCACATCAGGAGTCTTATCAGCAGAGCAGCCTGGATCTTAGTGCTGCTTTTCTTATGGAGGGCTTGTTTTTAAAGCTCAGCTTAAGATAATGTTGCAGCTTTCCTCCAGGACCTGGTGGGCTTTTTGAGCCCTGGGATTTCCTTCCTCTTCTTCATTGATTGATACCAGCCCTTGGGATGAGTACTTGAACTGGATGTGGCCTGCAGCTATCTGTTGCCTTTCCCCTCAATGGGACAGTCTTACGCTGCTTCAAAACCTGGTTGCAGACAGACATAATATCTGCTTCCTGGTGGTCATTGCCTTTGGTGGCACTTGCTTTTCTCCGAAGTGGCAGTGATCAGCCCCAGCTAGAAGTGGGATGTGGTGCAGGTACGCTGATGCTCTCCTGAGAGGCACTTAAAAGACTGAAAGTGCCTGAGACATATCATCCTAGAGTTGCGTGGTCACCATTTTGGGATTAGCAAGGGTTGATCAGTTGGGTAGGAGAGAACAGGGTGCTTTATGCCCCTCTGGAGGGTGGAATGTGCCACTTCCTCCCAGCAGACACTGGGAGGAAAAAAATCCCACAGGTTTTTCAGTGTCTGCTTCTTTCCTGGTGCCGCACCATCATTTTTTTTTCTGACTCCTACTTTTGGTCTAGAAATAAAATTCTGACACGATTTGGGAGTGTTTTATGGCTTTTGCAGTGGACTTTCTGGACTTCAGCAGTAAGGTGCAGGTCCTCTGCACTCTGGGGAGATCAGTTGCTAGTATACAGCATCGTCTGGGTAGATGCAAACAGCCAGACTCAGAATGAAGAGAATACTTCTCAAGCCTTCACAAGTGCATTCTTTCTCATTACTTAGTTTACCTATGATGTGATCAAAAGGTCTTGTTATCACCTCTGCAGAATACAGCAAATTTAACAAGTGTTATGGGCATGCTTGCAATTCTAAACATCATCCATGTGCACATCTCTAATATCCCAAAGCTGGATACATTGAAGGACAGGATTTGACATCTCGCTGCACTGATGATACCTGACATTCTACTCTGGCTTTCACCCAAGTGTATATAGCCTAGGGTTGCTCAGTAAATGCTTTCTCATTTTTCCAGGGACGTGGACCTTGTCATCCAGATGTCACCTCCTAACCCACCTTGATTCAGCATGGTGCAAGGGGGTTTCTTTGCTGGAATTCAGCAGTTTACATCTGTTTTTGTCTTCAAATGTAACGTGGTACATACAATTCTATCGTTACAAGTATTAGGCCAAGGGTTTCACATTAACCGGACAGTGTGTTGTCTTGGCCTGAGCTTGTTTTAGCAGTGGTAATGATTGATTGGTGGTCAAGTGACCGTTGCCTAAATTTTTTCAGCTTAGCTTAGTAAGTACCATTGAGGGTAAAATGTGTCAGGGCATAGCTAGGGCCAGCTGCTCCCTGAGGTGGAGGGAGCTGAAGCGGCTAACAGGGCTGGTAGGGGCCTCACCAGCCCCATCCACAGCCCCTGAATCAAGGAGCAGGGCAGGCACTGAAGTGGGAGGTGTGGTCAGCCCAGAGTCCAGATTATCAGATCTGGACCAGGCAAATTCATGGTGACAGGACAGCTCTGAGGTCAAGCTGGGAAGTCGGTCTACAGATCAGGGTCCAGAGCAACAAGGTCCATGGCCAGATGTAGGCAGTGCTGAGACCAGCACTTGTACAAGATAGCTGGGGTGGAGGCTGAAGGCCCCAGGCTGAGTGAAATGGCACTGCTGGCCCATGGGCAGGGGCTGTAGGTGGGAGCCTCAGGGGAGGCTGGTCAGGGCCATGGAGGCCTGTTAGTGCACTCAGGCCCTGAATAAACATCTGTCAAAGCAGACAGTCATTGCATAGTTCCTTCTATTAAATGAAGTTGAGGAAGGTTGTGTTGCGAACAGTGGCAACACTTATGTTTTGTTGGAGAGGACTACTGTGAAGGTGAAATGTTCTTCCTATGCTGGGTTATGTACTTCTTCCTCAGGGGTATTGTGGTACTGGGCTTGATGCTCATGAGTGCTCCCTCTGCACTTAACTTGGGAGGGAAATAAATCCAAAAGATTTTACTGCTGGTTGTAAAGTTGTGGGTTTGCTTCACTGCCCCTGAGCAAACAGCTACCCTGCGTCCAAGTGTCAAAGTTTAGCTGGGAATTAATGAAAACAAAGCAGATTTTATTAACAAAACATACAAAAATAACCCCAAGCAGGGCTCGGGTAACTGCCGTATGATCACCACTCGCCTACCTTTGGTGAAGAAATTGGCATACCAAGGACTCCGTGTGATATCCACTTTCTGCTGAGGGAGAGCTTATGTCCTCCTTGAGTCTTAGGGCTCGGTAGGACAATGGTGGGCTACGTACAAGGGCAGAGAAAAGGGATAAATACTAGGAATTTTATGTATATCAGTCTTAGTCTTATATTCAGGATGTTGATATTACTATAACTGAACTAACAATAGTGATCTCCTGTATTTTAGTTAGACTGTGAAGACCTTAATTAAACTAACAATAAATTCTGAGCTCTGCGTATAATCTCTGTTCCCTTTTGCCCATAGCAAAATTCGGTTTATAATGTAGGGAGAGTGGTGCACAGGTACCAGAAAGAATGGCATTGATGTTAGATAGCAGTTACCTTCTCTACATCTATTACAACTGTGGTCGTGTATAGGAGACACAGCACTATGTTGGCTGGCTGAGAATGATACACATCCTTCCTACCTTGCCTTCTTCTCACAAGCCACCTTATCTCCTCAGTTTCCTCTTTGGCTGCATCGGCTCCTCAGAGCAAAAATCACCATTTATTTGTTTGGCACCCCAAATCAGTCAGTTCTCTTTCAACTGCTTTAGGTCCTCTGGTGGAATGAGGGTTTGCATGTATTTACCTATCGTCAGAGCATGTTCCACCTCTTGCTTTGAGGAAGGGAGGCTGAGTGTGGAGGAAAGACCAGATTTATCCCTCAAACCTCAGCCAGTCTGTGGTACTATCATTGGTCCTAGAACTGGCATCAGCGCACAGGGTGGACCGGGGGTGGGGAGTTGATTTCCACAGCTTGGTCTGCCAAGAGCATACAAAAAGAGCTGGAATGTTGGAAGATTTGTTTAGCGAACTTCTCCAAGTCTCGTGCAAAGGTAAAAGATTTACGTTTTGTTACAATCTCTATTTACAGGGCTTCCTTAGAAGAGCACATTCAGTGTCAGCTCCTGTTTCTTGCTCATGCTGTCCTTGAGCAGCTACAAGGTTTTCCCTCAAATTTGTGATGGTCTAGCACATCTTAGGCAGCTTGTGAACATGTGCAGATGGTTCTCTCACAGGTCAGACATGAAAATTTCCTGGGAGGCCTTCTGGGCAGCGTGGTCTTTTTTGAAACTGCCTCTGCTGGGTGTCACAAAGCTGCAGCTGAAAGCAGGGCTCTGGCCCATTCTTTTTACTTCACTTTTTTGCCCTGCTCAGCAAAGCTTACTCTGTAGTTATGCACACAGCCTTTGTAATGTTGTTGCAGAGTAACCTTGAAGTTAGAAGGGAAAAAACACAACTCTTTCTCACCATCACCTATGCCTTTGGATGGGCAAAAATGTGAATGTCCAAAAGCAGATAGAGGGCCATGTGGCTTCACGAGAGCACAACTGTCAGGAGCTCACTTCTGAATATGGGGAGGAAAATGTGCCTGCCAGGATAGAAGAGAAAGGATTTGTCACTGCGTAAGGACCAGGCAGAACCCCGCTGAATTAGCTTTCATTGGAGACCTTGTGCTAGGGAACAGGGTAATTTTGATAGCAGTGCAGCAGAAGATGGACTCAGAAGTGCCCATCAGAAGTTTTGGATCTTGTTGTAGGAGGAAACCACACCGTTGGAAACTCTCTGATTCTTTACGTGCACTGGGTCTGAACAGGAAGGGGTGATGAATCTGTTTTATCCTCTTTCAGCACCTTTCTTCTGCATGAGTGAGAATTGCTAAAGATCAGAAGGGAAATGTTCAAATTTTATGGTCCAACAGTGGTAATACTGCGTGCTACCATTCAAAGAAAGTTAACCAGTGGACCTTTCACAGCATTGAATTGCACTTCATGGTACTAAACAAGTGGAGGTTGAGTTCAGTTACTTCTAGCTGGGCAAGAGCAAATTCTTGAGTTATGGTTACAGTTTCCAGGTGCTCCCAGTTGCTACAAGATTTTTGTCAGCTTCTGTTTTGCAGCTGATCCAGGAGAGAATATTTATTATTTATGTATCTGTTCTTAATGGGTCAGTTAACTTACCATTTGTCATAATGCTTGGCAAACAGAATCCAACAGACACTTTTTTTTTTTTTGTCAATTAGAACTAAAATTGTCTGTATTCGGTCTGACTGCAAGTTTTAGAAATCTGTGATGCTGGTTAATATCAATGATGGCTCATGGTTTGAACTTTAAGTTCAGTTTAGATACCAGTCAACATATTAATTAATACAGATTTGGAAGCCTACCCCCAAAATGGAAAGGCATAGGATTTACACATTCTCACTTGTTTGTTCCACTGGACATGGATTGTAACTGACATTTTGTGTGGGCTGTGGAGAGGCAGAGACAAAAATAATAACAAATCACAAGTCCGCTAGAAAAATCAGAATGGCTGCTCTTTGAGTACTTTGAAAAGCCTTCATTGGCTCATTTTGTCTAAATAAGTCAACCCAGCTGTACTCAATTAAAATTATATCTCCATTACAAAGCAATTTGCCACTTTTACACCAAGTAGAACCTTAATTTCCATATTAGACCTCCTGTGGCCATCACATGAGCTCATGAAGCAACCCATTAGAAGCTCTTCCAATTAGGAACCGTGTCAATAATTGAGAACACAGGTACTCTCACAGCACTGTGCTTGTGAAGCAGGTAAAGAAAACTAAGGGCATTGGGCCACTACACTTTTCGAAACAAGGAAGAATGTTTTCCTCTGCCATATAATCTTCTAAGCTGTAGGTCTGTATTGCTCATAATCAGTGAAGAAACCAAAATTCAAAAATAAATGCTCTGGCTTTCATTCTATGATTGCTACAACAAACCTATAGTTTGTCTCTAATCCATTTTATATCCATCTTGTATAAGCCCTAATTAATGTTTAATTCCTTACCAAAGTCTTCCATTAGGGATTCACTTTATTTCCGGGAGGCATAGGGCCATCACAACTAACATGTATTATTTGTTTGACAGTTTTATGGTTCAGTTGGAACGATTCGCAGAGCTGTCCATCAGTATCTTCCCCCCAGCTTTGCAGCCTTTCTATTTTAGTCATACTGCAAAACAGAGCAGAGTAACAGGCCACTAAGTGATACTTAGAAACTGAAGGAATAAAGTTCAGAACAGCCACTGGAAATACTTTGCCTAATGATTTATTCATTTGTTTTACTTTGTGTCATGGTTTAACACAGCAGGCAGATAAAACAACCACACAGCTGTTTGCTCACTATTCCTCACCAGTGGGACAGGGGAGAGAATCGAAAAGAAAAAGGTGAAACTCGTGGGTTGAGATGACAGTTTAATAGGACAGAAAAGGAAGATGATGATGATGATGATGATAAAGAATATACAAAATAAGTGATGCACAGCACAATTGCTCACCACCCAGAGCTGATGCTCAGCTAGTTCCTGAGCCACATGTGTCCCGGCCAACTTCCTCAGTTATATACAGAGCATGATGTCATAGGGTATGGAATATCCCTTTGGCCAGTTTGAGTCAGCTGTCCTGGCTGTGTCCCCTCCCAACTTCTTGGGCGCCCCCGACTTTCTCGTTGGCAGGGCAGTGTAAGAAGCTGAAAAGTCCTTGACTTCTTGGCAACAACTAAAAGCATCGGTGTGTTACCAACATTATTCTCATCCTAAATCCAAACCATAGCACTATACCAGGTGCTAGTAAGAAAATTTAAGTCTATCCCAGTTGAAACCAGGACACTTTGGTTAGCAACAGCTTAATGCTAGTGCATTAGAAGAGGAGCTGTAATTCAGAGACATCTGCTCAGCAATGCAGGATTTGCAATACTTTTTGTATCATGGGTTGACACAGTTCTCCCCGCTAAGCAGTATCACTAACTGTCACTTCTCTGAAGCTGAGTGGGGGATGACAAACACCTGTGCTGTCTTAGTGTGGGCTTGACAGTGCATTATGGAAGGCTGGTAAAAGCCTTTTTGCACTTTCCAAGCATTTGGGCATCATCTGGTAGGACAACAGCAGGAGAGAAGGGAAGAGGTGTCAACAACCCCAGCCATTGGGCAGCTCTGCAGGTGCATTGCATTGCAAAAGAGGAACAAGCCTGTGCCCTTACCCCTCCAGGGCTGACCAGTCCCAGGGCAACAGCCTCTTGCCAGCTGCTTCACCATTTGATACAGTGCTCTCTATAGAGGCTTTTTGTAATGGCAGGAGGAGCCTGCTAAAACACAGAGGGCACTTATGTGAAAATAAAAGCTTGGGATTTGCACCTCAGACTTGTATTCATGCTTAGCCTGATACAGAATGAAACAAGTCCTGAAAACTATGTGTGCATAGGGGTACCCAGCCTAAAGCAAGATGGATTTGTTGGGTTGCTTGAAAGATTGTTGCTGTGCTTGCCCACAGGTTTCAGTCCAAGCAGAAGGTGTAAGTTATACTTCCGGGTAGATAATTGATGGGAACAGTTCTCAGGCAAGATTTTTCTATTTGCATAATGGTGGAATGGAAAGTTAACTGAGTACTCATTTTCAAGGAACAAAACTCTTAATACGTGTTAAGACTGGCAGTTTTTGAAGTTCAAACAATATATTAAAACAGAACACAAGGTCATCCAGCTTCAGGGGTTTGCAGATGTTTCCTAAATAGACCTTGTGAATTCTTTGGCACAGTTAGACTTCTCAATTTTACCACTTTCTGAAAATGAACTGGTAGACTCCTCGAACTGGAGCACAAGTGCTTTCCTCCAAAGTCCAAAGCAGCTTTAGCAGCTCAACAGACATGAGTGTTGCTGTCATTTGGGATTTTATGGGTGTATGCTTCAGTGCCATTACATGCTGTGAAGCAGCCTAATCTGGACAGGACAGGATCATCAAAGGGTTTAGATTAGCACAGTGCATCAGTTTCAAGTATGCCTTGCACTCTTACGGCCTTCCCAACCTATCAATATGATTAGTAAAAATTTATACGCATGCGCACACACAAACACACAGATACATATTCCCCTTGTCAGGGGAGTCAGCTCTCAATTTCTTGTCAGTCAGAGGCTGCTGTCTGCAAATGGGTCTCCTTGGAGTGATGACATCCTGTATTACCATTTTTCTACATGATGGCTTCATTTTTCTTCATGGGGCATATTTTACTGCTCCCAGATTTCCATGTTACTCCTCACAGTTTCTATCTGACCAAGTGAGTGAGAAAGGATGCTTTTTTGGGGGGGAAAGGGGGTGCAAAGCAGCAGTGCTGGAATCTCTACTTTCCAAACCATATTCTCTTCTTTGGCTTGTATTTTGCAAACTTCAGCCGCACTGATAAGAATTTCTTCAGAGTCGTTGGAATTTTAGGGTTAAAGGGGTAAGGATGAAACAAATTCTAGAAATTATAGAAACAAAATAGAACTTGGTAATCTCTTTGATAGCTTTTTATGTGACAAATAACAAAGTATTCTGTGGGTACAGGCTACCAAGGCAGTAAAATCTAGAGGTGTTCATCAGACTGGCTTTAAATTTTAATTTTTTTCCCCTCCCAAAATTAATCATTTTCTTTTCAAGAGAAATCACTTTGAAAAACAAAGGATACTTGAAAAATTTCAACTGTCCATAGAGGTGGCCAAGGAAAATCAGGTGTCTTTGCAAAAAATTTATCTCTTTTTTCCATTTTTGCCTTCTTTCAAACTTTGACCTTGTCTGAATTGCAAGGCTTCTAGCCATCTCTAAACCAGGGGGTCCTGTTGGCTGAGACAGAAACATTTTAGTTCTAGCAGATGTTAGCTGTCATTGCTGCTCACTCCTCATGGGCCTACTCAGGGAATTTCACCCTTTGCTCTTCCTTGTCATGCTGCAGCTCATTGACAATGTAAATATGTTAGACAAGCACTGACATGCTCTTGCCTATCTTGGTGCTTATGTTTGACATGGCACCAACTTGCTGTGATGCCAGTGAATCACAGTTGCTGCTCTGTGTCATTTCTTGCTCTTCATTCTGTTTTCCCTTAATGTTTGCATTTGTGGCCCTGCAACTTTACAGCTGAATTTGCACCCCTGAAGCCAAGGGGTGTCCTGCCAATTTATATTTACCTTCTTCACCACTTTTGGTTGAAAACTGCTGCATCTTTTGTAGTATGTATGAATGACAACTGAAATCTGCCTGGCCTGCTGTCACATTCCAGCTCAACACATGCTTCATCTTTGATTGTGACTGCATGTTTACATTCCTCCTTATGCAGGTAATGCAGGCTGTTTTAAGATGCTCTTAATAATGTGCTACTGGATGCTCTGCCATAAAGCAAATCACAGTAGTTAGTTACAGCACTCTGATGCCCAACTGTATTGCTGATTACTGTCATATGTTTTGCACCAATTTTTGCTTCATTAGATATGCACATAGATGAGTCATGATCTCAAATACAATATATGTACAATATTATAGTTACAATGCCTTAAGGCACATAGCACAGAAAGCTAACATAGGACCTGCTGCACAGCCTCTGGAGGTTTGCAAAGGAATTGTCATGTTTTTCCTCACTTCTGCCATCCAGTTTTCTCCTTAAATTGAAGCAAATCCTTCTCATCGTTCATATAAGTCTGCCCTAATTGTTATCCATCTGAACATCTTCCTTGTTACTGCCTGCTTGGCAAATTTTAGGGGATGTTGGGTGGTACAAGCATACAGCAAATGGAGAGTCTGTCCCAGTCTCAGAGTCAGCAAAGCATTGTTATCCTGTTGTACCAGATGAAACAAGAGGAGGAAAAATTGTGGGATCTGTCTGGCCTAACCTAAGCTACCCAGAAGGCAGAGTTAGCTAATCCCTGCAGAACAGGCTCTAAGAGGTCCCTGTTCAAAGTTGAGCTCTGCAGCAGCAAATCTTCTTCCACTGATGATAAAGAAAGCCTCGAAATGGACACCTCATTTCTGGATAGCTAGAGTTAGATAGAATTAATCCCCCATTAAGCAGTTTATCTACTTCTGCCTGAAGCAAAGATAGGAATATCTCAACTCTGCCTAAACCTAACATGGCATCACAAAGAGCGTGGCATGGCAACTGATTACCAAACACTCCTGTCTAATCCCAAGCCTGTGCACAAAACTTGAAGCCTGTCCCCTTCAGACATTGCCTTGCTCATAGTTAATAGTCAGTGGCAATACTTGTGTAACTAAAGCAGATGATGTTTTAAATTAATTTTTCCACTTCTTCCCTCTCTCAGTCACAATGCTCATTATGAGGTTGCTGTTATTCCCCTTTCTTCCTTCCAAATACTCTTTCAGAACACAACAGAAAAGATGGTTTCTGACCATAATGACATAAGGCTTTCTCCTTAAACTTTTTGGCCAGAGGCACAAGAGGTATTGATGTCTCAGCCTGTCCTAGAAATGTCTGAACTCATCAAGTTCACAAAACCATGCATTAAATGAAGTGTACAGATCTCTGTAGCTGTCAGACAGTCGTTTAACAAAAATAAAGCATTGCTACATAAAGAAGAAAGTTAGTCAACTTTGCTGATGTCCTCCATGCCTCCCTCACTAATATGAAGGTGTCCATAGGAGAGAGGGACAAGTCCACCAAACTACCAAAAGCGAGATCCTGACACTTGGCTCTTGTTAACCTGAATGCACCAATTTGTTGCAGAGTTACTGTTTTCTTAGTACGATTGCTCCTTACATAGCAGAGGATAGATTTTTTTTTTCTTTCTTTCTGAATTGCCAGAAGATTTGCATCTTAATTTGTCATCCATTTAAATGGGAATGGGCAGCTAGTCTCCTTTGGCAGCCTTGAAGTGCTCTCCTTCCAGATGCAAACTTAGGCCAGCCCCAAAAGGTTAAAAAAATCATAGCTCAGGCATCCCAAAGAAACGTGTTTCAGGACCACTGGAGCTTTGGGCACTTATACTGCAGTGTCTTTGTTCTTTGTGCCTCTGCAGTTGGTGATTGATTTAAATTCTGTCAATCCCACAGCTGTCTTTCTCAGTACACTTCGTTTGCAAGCCAGCAATTAAGTAATGAATAAAGTGGATTAAAAATCTTTTCAGCTGAAGTCTGGATTTTTGGCTAAGTGGTTCTGTTTGTAGAAGGATGGCATCATTTTCTAAAGGTAGATAAATCCTTTCCCTTCCCTTCATATGAATCAACTGAAAAATTGAAATATTTTACATAGGAGGCATGCCATGATGAGATTTCATGGGAGATGTCACTTGACTGCTTGCTCTTCTGAGGCTGCTGTATGTTACTACAGTCATAGCATGTTCATCTTCTCCTCGCCAGGAGCTCTGTCAGGGAGTTTAGGTTTCGCCAAATACTTCTTTTCCTCATTTTTCTTTTTTTACCTAAAAGGAAATTAAAATGTCATGTGAAAATGTTCATGATTTTCTGACAAACTGTAGAAATGGCTCAGAAAAATAGCTCTGGGCTACTTAAAACAGCACTGCTAAGACATGTTGGCACAATCTGAGTGCAAGTTCTGTGGCACAGTGGAGACTCAGTTTTAGCACTGAGATAATAATTTTGTCTTTCAAAGAGGATGAACTTAATCTGAAACTTGCACCAGTTCCTTCTGCAGTCGAAAAATGTCCCATGAGAAGAATTCTGACCAAAGTTCTCAGCTGATGGGAAGTCCAAGCACACTTGATGTGCTTTATTGCATGTCAAGGATCTGACATCAATGCTGTTCTAAACCTGCATAACTGATAGATTTTCATGGAGTCAAAATTTCTCAGTTCCACATGGAAATTTTACAGAACTATTGAGGTCTGACAGACTAAATTCCTACCTGCTTCCATCATTCGTTTCGCTACAAAATTTCTCAGGATTTTGTGTCTTCAGTTTTTGCCAGAAGAGCTCCAGCTGACCAATTTCCAGTGAAATCTGATGAAAAACAGAAATAGGTGCTTAGTTTCAGATGAAATTATGATTGTGAATATGCCTGATTGTCCAGGAAGTATGCCTTTGTGGTTAGTGCCCTGAAGTCCACATTTTCCTGTTCAATTTTTGTTGACTCCTGTGATTGCTCAGTGCTTTTGATGTTCCGGGTGTTCATGTGACCACTGAGATTTTTTTCCTCTGTGCCTTGTCTCCTATGCCAGTTTAGATACTGACTCCTCTGAAGATCTCTTTAGGAGCAGAACAGGAATAAGGCAGGTTAAGAACTAAAATTAATACCTGCTAATCAGAAGGAATCAAAATTACTCAAAAACCCAGCACAGATAATCCCAAACAAGATAGTTTCTTCAAAAGCCACAGGACACTAAGGATGAGAGCATCTCACAGACTGAAAGAAACAGGATAACTTAATCTTCCTGGTTAAGCTCCCAAGCTCCCTGGCTCATTTTAGCAAAGATGGGAGATAATTTCATAATTTTTTTATGTTTTTGCTTGGCTATTTTCCATTCATTTGCACTGAATATGGCAAATTCCTACACAAACCTTTAGAGCTATGTCTTAAATACATCGAGCATATACTGCAGCACCCATCATGAAGGATACCCTTCTCTGTCTTCAGGAGTCCCCTTTACCATGTGCAAACACCCTTGCAACATCCATAAAAATGTTTTAATGCCCTGGGGCTAGACATGAAGAATTTTTAAGAGAAACATTTGCAAATCATTCCAGTGTTCCAGAGTAAGGACTAAAGTCTTGACAACTTTTAGACAAAGTTTATGGCCTCTTTATGATCCGTGGAAAAGCTGTGTCCTTCAACATTTTCATCACCTGGGAAAGTGTTTCAGATTTCTGGCAGAGGTACCATAGATATTTTTAAAGGGGCATTGGGTTAGTTTTATTACAGGGGAGATCTGAGAAGTGAATGTCAGAATTCCTGCTGATGTGGATTTTTCACCTCATGCATTTACATGTTCTCTCAAATGGAACTTCTTTTTGTATTGGCTGGGGTGCCAGCTGGGAGCTAGACTTTTAGAATACCCAGTGCATCGGTAAGGCTTTCCTCCAATATCAGCAAGGTACAAGGGTTTACTTAAGGGTTTACTTAGGTGTCCAACCTGACAAAAGCTCTTCCCTCACTTAGGTTCCCTTCAATTTCTGTCCTCTGACAGAAAATTAGTGACAGGAATGTCAAGCAGCCTGCTCTAGATATGGTGCATTTCTATCCCAGGTGGAATCTGACATTTAATGAGACATGAATTGATACAGCGTTTATCGCCACGGAGTCAAGTGTTTGTTATTTCTGCTGCACTTGGACATCCAGTGGGCAGGAAGCTCCCAGGAGACACACCTATGTTGAGAAGACTTACCCTGCATCTCTCTCTCCTCTGCTTGTCCAAGTGATTGGTGTTCTTCCTACTCCAGATTTTGGGATAAAAATTGGGAGAGATACTGTATTTTACTTATTTCCTGTCCAAAGGTTTTATTTTCTATATATGTTACTAATGGTTAAAGTGGAAATAGAAAAACTGTTTTTTATTTCAGCCCAGCTTTCTATTCAGACAGTATTTGTCACCACATATTTTTTCTCTCTACTCACTGACCCCTTCAGAGGCCAATTTATAGTGAATTTAAAAGATAATTAAGTTTCTATAAATTTGGTGTGAATCAAAAACTGCACAAAGTGAAGAATCCAAATGAGATTTCCACTTTGCCCCATCTGAAGAAGCAACAGACTGACTATATTCTCATTTGGAAGTAACCACACAGCCATTTAGCACATATACATTAGTCCACTAATCAGTATACACCTAGCTCCCGCCTAACTTCTACACATGCTGCTTTGTATCCCTTAGGAATCTAAAAGGGAGCAGTAGGAATGGTTAAAGCTGTTGAGGTATGGGAAGTTAGAGACAAAAGGTGAATGCATATGAAATAAGGTTTCATTAGTCCTCCAGCTCACTGACCAGCCCATTTCCTTCATGATAACTATGATCTTTTTTTTTCAACTATTAGTATTTTTTTCCACACAAATTAGTTTAAGGCCTCTTTTTTTTTTTTTTTTTTTTAATTCCAGTTTCCAGCCACAAAGTTCCACATGGATTTTGTTATTTCTTTGGAACACACCCATGAATTTGCAAAAACACTTGTTAAGTTTGAAGTCTCAGTCCACTAGAATACTGCCTCAGAGAAGTTATTCAGCCAGGTGTGAAGGTATTCATGAATTGTCAGATCAGCAAGAGCACTGTTTGCTGTGCTTTGTCTGCAAGGCTCTGTTCACATGGTGCTTGAGTTACCTGCTGCTTGCAATGGTCTACTATTTAGTGAACTCGTAAGGGCTAAAACTGGGCATTTGCATTGTCATTTTGAGCAGCCTAAGCTTCAGTTCATTCTTCCAAGAGAGAAATGTGGATGAAGAGGAAATCTGGCTTGATGCCTAGACGCCGACAAAGCCACATTGTCCCCCAACAGTTCTTTTCTGGGGCCATCATACTTCTCCCCACTTCCAAGCAACATTCCCCGCTGTGCTAAACTCTCTAATATTCTTCTTTTCCTTAATCCCTTTTAGGCTAGGAAATTTCAGATCTTCAGTCTGGGACTCTTCAGTGCAGTTACATTCTCTTCACTCTCTTGCTCAGTCTGACCCTGTACCTTTCATTCCAAGATGTCTACCCTTTCCAGTCATCTTACTCATTGCCATCGTATTTTCCCTAACAATATCGCTGCTATATCCATTATCCTCAATACAGGAAGAGGGCATTAGGAAACCCCCCTATACTCACTGAATTCAACAATCCATCATTTCAGGATATTATGTCATAGCATCCCTTTAAGCATTTCCATTTCCAGTTCTGCCTGATTTGTTTTTCTCCCTGCTTATGAGATGCTAAATTTCTTAGAAGTAAAATGTTGGCTATACTAGTATCCCTGGAGACACTGCAGATGTCAATGTAGAATTAGGTGGCTTCCAAGAGATCCTACTCAAACTTGTGTGGTCTTTACATTATTTATGTTATCACAACTATGTGCATAAACAAAGAGATTGTCTGCTGGTCTATCTCCATTATATGCCTTCAGAGTTGCTTCAAAATATGCCTTGATTTTCATTTTGGAATTAGGGAGAAATGGCATCTATGGCAAAGAGGTCAAAAGAAGGTACAGAAACATCTAATCCACCCCTCTGTACAATGTAAAAGTATGTTGGCACCAAAGAAAGGTATTTACGTTAATGAAGTGTGGAAATGTGTATTTTACATGTTGAAAATATACTCCCAGGACTTGTTTCTTTAGTAAGAATGCTAGAAAAGCCACAGGTGATTGGTTTGGGTTTTAGTTCCTTGAAACAGATCAGGTTTTATCAGCCTACCTAAGTCTCTATCAAGTTACAAGAAGAGTTGGTCCAAGCTGGAGGTCACTGAAACTAAAAAAAGTGATGCTCTTTGACCCCATATGTGCAACTGAAGGTGCTTTGAGATGTTGTCATCACTGATGCTTTAGCTTATAAAAGATGGATCTTTGTGTTGTACTCCGGGTGCTGCAGCTGCTTAGCAGGCAGCATCATGGGAACAGGCAGCAGCATTAATGTACTTGGCTACTCAGTGTGTAATGACTGCCTACCTTACCACACTTTATAGGTGGGGCAGCAGGGTGAGTCTGGCAGAAGTATTGTGGTTCAATCTCTTTAAAACAAAAGAAAAAGGAAGAAAGGACCGTATCACAGAGGAAGCTACTGAACTGAAGAAATTCTATGCTCAGTATCTAGAAATGCCCTAATCAATTCAAGTTACAAGGCCTCTTCCCACCCATCATTTAAAATCTGACTAATAAAAAAATGCTTTAATATAAATGATCCTGAAGAATGAACACATTAATGTGCACATTTGCACACAGTAGCTGTTGAAGTTCCATCCTCACTGATTCTTTGTATCTCCTGCACCCTAGAAGCCATTGGTCAGTGCCTAGTGGGTCAGAAAGCAAATGCTGTGGGCACATGAGGACTCAAAGCAGGAGAGAGGCCAAAGCCCAAGGCTTACACATGGGTGAGATCCAGGCTTCGCTGCAGGGAGTGCAGGAGGTGAACCAGCTGCGTGAATGCACTGCTCACCGTGTGAAACTTGACAAGCTGGAGTATACTAACACTTAAGCAAAGGGTAATGACCTGGAAGTGCTTCTGTGACAGCTGAATGTCTGCCAGTGAGGCAGTGGAAACTGGATTCCTAATACCCTTCTGATAAATGCTTTATTAGCCTCGTTTATTGTAGTGATATCCAGGAGTCAAACAAAATGTGGGATCCCAACTGCACTCAGCACTGACACAGGTTAATAGAAACCTTCTGCCCTGATGAGACTGTAATCGGTACCAACAAGACAGGTACAGCATGTGAAAGGTCAGAGCGAACAGTGATACAATGCTTTGTTCTTCAGTGCCCCCAGAAGAGCTGTGTTTCTCCACTTCCCTATGGCTCTCACTCCACGGAAGAAGAATAAAAAAGGGAATGGAGAAGTGCTGCTGTTGGTGTTGCTTCTGTGCAGCTGTAGGAAATTGTAGTGGGTCTCTAAAGAATTTTGAGTTGGCAGGCTGGTGTCACCAGTTGGATTTCCATGTGAAGCATTTATGGAGAAGATACGCCAGATTTCACACAGGTGGAAGCGCATGGCTGTGCACATGTAAGCACGCACAGGAGAGAGGACAACATAATGTATTGAGAGTTGTCTGAGAGTGAGGGCGTTTGTGCACGTGTCTCGGTGTGAACATGGGAACTGCTGCTTTGGCACCTGTGGAAGCCAACAGATGTTTGTGCTTTGTGCTGTGCATTTCAGTGTAGGAAGACTAAGATGTGGCAGGCGGAGCAGGCTTCAGAGGACAAAACATTAATGGAGGAAGAGAAGGGGAAGCACAGAGAGAGGAAGAGAGAGAAAGTGATCTCAGATATGAGGGTAAAGAGGAAAAGGAAGGAAGACTAGAAAAACAGAGGTTGTAGCAGGCATAAAGGGAGGAAAAAGAATAAGAACAAGTAACAGGAACAAAAGGAAATAAGAGAAAGGGGAGAAAATTTACCACTCTTCTCTTCCTCCCCTTTCTCATGATGTCTTGATCCTCTGGTGCTTTGTCCACAAGAGGAAAAGAGGCAGGAAGATGCGTAGAAAGAGAAGAGAGGAGGGAAAAAAAAAAAAAGAGAAGGGAGAAAAAAAGACAGAAGGAAATAGGTTTGGAGGAGAGCAGCAGGTTAGGAGTGGAAGGCTTTATGGTAATTGGGAGTGTTTTCAACATGGGCAGGTTGTAAGGTGAAGGGGAGAGGGAGGAAAAGAAAGTGGATGCAAGGGGGCAGGCAGAGGCTAGATCACTGAGGGGTGACTCAGGCGATTAGGATAATGCCATGATGAAGTGACAAAAGGATACCAGGAGAAGGAGAACTCTAAAAGGTGGCGAAGGTGAGAAGTGGAACTGAGACCTAAAGCCCATCAGATAAGCATTTGCCTACTGAATTGGGGGGAAGGAGGTAGGACTGGGGGAGTGCAGTTCAGAAACAAAGAGCAGGAGTAACCAAGAAAAACAGCTGAGACAAAACCCCTCCTGGGTGATGTCAGAAGGAAGAAAGTAGGGAGTGATGATTTGCTCTGCCTTAATAATAGATGAATACTTATTGGTTGAAGGATAACTCTGGCAGCATAACTAATAAATTCTGAAGTTTTGCCTCCAGAAGATAAAAATCCTTGTGACCATTTCGCCCGACTACTTGTGTGAAAAATGTCTCTTGGTGATTTCCACTTTGAGCCCAGTGCTCACTGAGATAGAGCACTGAGCACTTCTCTCAGAGGGCTGTCCCAGAGATGGCCTCTACCTCCCTACCTAAGGTCTGCAATGCCTTGAATTGTGAAAAACCTGCCTTTATTTCTACTGTCAACTGGAGTTACACCTGACAAGGGATGGCAGCTTAGCTTGAAAGGCCTGGAAGGTGACAGTCTTCAACTGCCATGAATCAGCATTTGAAGGTAAAATGTCTGTGTTCACAAGCAGCTGAGTCCATGCAGCACAGGCATGAAAAAAGCACTAGTCCCAACAACCTCTGCAAGCTAAATGAGTCCTTCATCACTCAGAGCTTGCAATGCAGCTTCACATCCCAGCCTTTAGAGCTTGTCCTTCATTTGCCTGCTCAATTAAAGCATCTCCCACTCTCAGAAATCTCTGTTCTATCTGAGCAGAGGAAGCTTTACCAAGTTCCCTCTTTACCTTAACTTAGCTAATGCACAAGCTATCCAAGGTTGACTACAGACCTGTCAGTAAGATGGTGGGATGTGACTGATACTTTCACTATCCCATTACATTTTCCTTCCTCTGGCATCATTTTTATTAGCAGTAGGTGTCCCATGCCCAGGGAAGTGCTGTGTGTGAATACCCAGACGGATGAGCTGTGGCTGAGTTGATTGCTTCTTTAACAGCTCTCTGCTTGTAAAAGCAGTAAGTAGCAGAGTAGACATAACGTGCAATGCTGCTGAGATCTCAGCCATCTTCACAGCTATTCCAGCGCAGCCTTAACAAGCAAATGCACAGGTAGCCCTGAGCAATACAAGACAAAACAACAACAAGCAGCTCCTACCTCTGCAATGCTTCTGGACCAGTAATGGAAAGGGGAACAGTGTAGACTAAGTAAAACACTATGTTTGGGTTAATGCTTAGGTTATAGTCACGGCGTTTCATTTAGGGTTAAATATACTGCATTGAGCTTCTAAGGAGGACCGTTGATCAATAGCTTTATTTTGTAAGCTCGATTACTTTATATAAAAATGCATGCTTTGCTAACCACTATCCTTGAACAGGAGCTAAAAGACTGATAAAAGGGGAACATCCTGCCCCAGAAGGTGCTGAAAGCTGGATGGTTGCCAAGGAAGCATGAAGTTAACAAAAGTTTGCAGTAACTAGGGGAAAGGTAAAGGTGGCGAGGGGAGATCACAACCACCAACTTAAGTGAAGAACTGTGCAGATTACACACACCACCCTTAAGGAGCATGCGTGCTAATTTAAATATGTTTAAACAATAGCAGATGATATAGTAATTGCTAACCAATGAGTGTAAATTTAAGCAGGTTTTTCTAATCATGTAACAAGATACATATGTTGTAGTTTCTGTGCGTAGTCTGCTAGCTCTGTGGAATTACCACCTAGCACCCATCTCTGCACAGACATGAAATAAATAAATATCTCAGCTCTGTGTGTAAGATTGGCTTATTGCACACCGAGTACCAGACCCCACTGGTGGGACAACACGAGGTGCAAACTCACTTGCCCAGTGGTAGTTAGCAAACAGTCAACAGGGCTGGGAAGTGAACTCCTGCACTGGGTTTAGTGGCTTTTCAGCCAGTGGTCAATGCATGAGTGGCTCACTATGGGAAAGGTGTTTGTCACAGCACTACTGCAGATGAACCCATTGCATTGTCAGAGCCTACAAACAATTCAGATATGGCTGTCCAGCAGTGAACTGCTTGGCTCTAGAGGGAAAAATCAGCCATTCAAACCTAGGCCTGACTCCAAAAGTCAGGACCTGCCATTAACATTGCCGATAGCACCAGGGCATGTGCCTTCAGCCAAAGTTACAGGGCACACAGGCAACCCTCCAAATAGGTCCTGATGGCTTTTTTCACAGTAAACACCATGCAACTTTTACAATGTCAAGCTCCAGTGAAGTGCATCCATGTGCTAGAAACCTTCACAGCGGGCAGATTTTGTGTATCTCTGCAAACTGCTTGTCCTCTTTTGCCTGAGCCACCGCACCTGAAGAAAGGAGGCCAGGGATTTTGCTCTGAGTCGGCACGTTCTTGCAGAGTAAAAGCGCACGTGAAAGGACTAAATCGGCCTCTTCTTCCACACATGGAAGGCAAAGGAAAAGTGAAAGCCTGTCAGTATGTGCTTGCTGTTTGAGCCTGGCAAGTTGACACCTTCCTTGGCCTGTTCATGTTAGATACAATTAGGTACGTTCCCTAGTGGCACTGGAACAGGTTGCCCAGAGAAGCTGTGGATGCCCCATCCCTGGAAGTGTTCAAGGCTGGGTTGGATGGGGCTTTGGGCAACCTGGTCTAGTGGAGGGTGTCCCTGCCCGTAGCAGGGGGGGTTGGAACTAGATGATCTTTGAGGTCCCTTCCAACCCAAAACATTCTGTGATTCTATGATTCTGTGATTCAAAAACTTTTTGCTCCACTTCCAGCTGGCTTCCTTGTCACGGAGGCAAGTACCTCAGCTGGTCTCTCTGGCCTCTCCATCTGGATGCCTCATCAGCTGCTTGTTATGGCCCAGTTTGAACTCCGCCTTCCTCTGCAGCCTTTCCCAAAGGCAGCACCCACTCTACCAGCAGGGCAGGTGTGGCACAATCCCTCCTGCCACCTGCTCACTGAATGATTGGTATTGCCTCCTAGCTAAACCTGCTTCCCCAGACCCTTCCACCCCGTAGCAAAGCAGCTCTTTAAAGGAAGACCTTGCCAGCTGGCCTACTGCTCTCCTCTCCAGAGGGGACACGCACTCATTACCCTCACCTCTGAAGACCTTTCCCAGATGCACGTTTGCAGGTATGTTAACTCTCACACCCGATTACCTGGCCTGTCAGTTTTTTGGAAGAACAAAAAGTTTGGAAATGTCAAAACATTTTCATTTGAGGTCAGTTTGTTTTCAGATTGCATCTGACTATGTTAACATATGTCATCTTTCTACAAGTACTGGACTTTAACAGGAGTGCATATACCATGACTACAGCCAGCCACAGGCATCCTGTGATGCCGCATGGCTGCGTAATTCTATTAGCAACAGTGCACCATGGGCAGCATAAATTCAAGGAGGAAATATGAACTTCACTGGATAAGGTGAGAGAACGGCAGGGTCATGGGCCCGGACTGTTAACATCAGTGTAACAAACATTGCAACTTGGGAAAACCCAACACAAAGCAAAATGGGTTTTGTGGGGTTTTTTTTCCTTGGAAAATGTTGACAAAATGGAAATTTACAAGAAATATCTTTATGCAGAAAGCCACATTTTCATCTTAAAATCATTTGTAAGGAGAATTTATATCTAACTGCAATTTGGAGATGCTTCATAGCCATGCCTTGTGGCCTCTACTTCGTTTACAACCATGTTTAGTTTGCTGCTGCTTTGAGAGTGCAAGATGACTCCCAGCCCCCCAGACACTCTTGTGGTTTGATTTTTTGTTTTCTCCTCTCTGCTCAAGGCTCCAGACTCTAGTGAGCTCTGGAGTAGGGCCTCTGTTAGTAATCCTCCAAGACTGCCTTTTCATCCTTCCAAACTTGCCAAGGGCAACTTTGTCCACTTCAAATATCTTCTGTATAGAGGTAACTCATTCCTAAGTTTCTTTCTTCCAGACAAATTCCCTTCTACCCATATTTTAACAACTTCTGTAGAAGATAAATTGCTTTCTCTAGCCTGAGCTGCAGCACTGCCTCTGTTTTCTGCAGTATGAAGGGCATCCTTTTTCTGTTTATGGCTTTTCTCTTCTCTCCACACTTACACAACAATGTAACTGCCTTGAAATCAGCAGCGTTTCTGTTTTGATCAAATCATTCATCCAGTCACTCAGACTTGTTCATGGTGGATTGAGCGCACATAAAGGAGATTCCCCATCCGAGCTGCATTCTGGGAGGCTGGACGGCACCAAATAACGTGGTGCCTTCCACTCCTCTGCACTTAAACAGGGCCCTCAGTTTCTCAGACCCTTTGCCTATAAATTCTTTTCAGGCATTCCAGTTGCAAGGACATGCATGCTAAACCTTTGAGGCGTGAACGTGCATTAATCTCTATAGGATCAGGATCTCCATTTTTTTCACTTCTGTGATTAAAAGTGACGCTGGGACACAGTGAACTTGGCCTGTTATGTACTTCTGTAATGCTGCCTGATGTTCTTCCTTTATTCTACTGCTCCATTTCCACACCAGCAGGATACTGGCACAGGAATCACTGCACACACACACACAAAAAAAAAGACAGAAAAATTGATGTTTTGAGCTGACTTGTCTGTCAGGAGAAAGAACTTAGCATACTTAGCTGTTCTTTTCAGATGACAATAATAAATCTACTTGCCTTAGATTTATTCACTCAGAGTACTGTCATTTCTATCACATGATGCTGTGCTTATTTCAAGGTTCGGATGGTTTCTGGTAGAGGTGTTAAAACCATACAGCATCCATTTCTCCTGCTGCAGAATTAGTCCTCATCCAAGAAACTGAAGTTGTTTCATCTCTGCATATTCTGACAGACTCAGGTGAGCACCAGGCAATAAGTAAAGCAGCTGCTTTTGGCTGAGTGTTCTTTAAGTAGTGGGTGAAGGGCTGAGTGAATTCCTCCCCCCCGCTCCACGCTGGCTGCCCTGTCTCTTGCCTTCCCTCTCTCTCCTGCATTCATATACATTCCCCCAGAGGCAAGGGTGCGGGTGACTGGAAATATGAAAAGTCACCTGATAGGATGCTGCCCAACTCCCTTCTCTCTGCACAGCATAAGCTCTCCTCGCCTGGTGATAGTGGAAGCAACTCTGCAAGGCTTTGCTCTGCTCAGCAGACTGCAGAGTTTGCTGGAAATGCAAAACTGAAATCCATCTTTGTACCGCCTACTTACCGTCCAGGGGGCTTGTATGTCTTCTTGCCTTCTGTTTCTTTCCCCAAACCTCTCTTCTCAAAAGGAAGCTCTATTCTGCTGCTAGCAATGCATCCTGAGAGGTGGCTATGTTCGTGTTACTCTGCTTTCTGTGTGTGGGCATTCATGTTCACATCCTTGATTAAAGGTAGGCTCTCTTTGATACTAGTGTCTCAAATATTTTCTAGTCACTGTCTCTGCTTCTGTTTTACTGGAATGAATTACATGTAAAGCTTCTGCCGGCTACTTGTAACCTGAACCTGTAACATTTCAACAGTATTTTGAGAGAGCTAAATCAATACTAGTTTTCACACATAAAACTCTTCATTTTGGTTTGATAACTAATTGAGGAACTGTTTCTAGCAAAGAATGAAAATGAAATAGGAGTTGTAGTAATTTTGTTTGGTGCATGAATTTTGCAATTTCTTAAATAATGCAGGCTAAGGATCTGCATGTTTGGTACTCACACCTTGGAAAGTGGGAACTCGATATGTTTTTGTTCACTGTTGTTTGTGATCTATGGTTAAATATGCTGGAGTGATTTCTATGCACAAGTCTCACTGAGCTTCAGCAGGATTTCTGCTTTTAAGTCACTACATCTTTTTTGAAAAACTCACTTCTGGTGATGACTAAGCCACGTATGAATTACAGCGCTCGTGTTAACAGGGCATAGGGCATTGCCTTAAAGCAGCACCAATGGGATGAGAACCTGTAGCTGAAGTATAAAAACGAAAGGCCTAAATACTTGTCTGCTTCTGTTACTTTATTTTCAAGCATGTGTCTGTTAAGAAGCCAGTAGGAAAATTTCAAATTAAACATGATTTTAGACTCACTGTGTTTAGTCAGGAGACTTTGGTAAGAAACTTATGTTCCCACAGTAGGGTACTTCTAGTCACAGTGCTATTGATGAGGAGGAAATCTGAAAAGGAAACGGCAATTTCCTTTTTGAGTGGCACAATACATGATATACAAACATCCAAACTTCGCAGACATGCACGCATCTTCTCTGGATGGTACTAAAAGGATGAAACAAAACATCAAGAAATGGAAGTTTTACTATAATTTTCTTTCATTCACGTAAATCACCAGTAACCAACATTTCAGCTTTTAATTGTGATAATCCCCTGAATCTGAGCATGCTTCGTATCACCTTAGAGGCAGGAATGCAATTTTTTTCAAAAAAGGGGGAAGGACAGCCTAAGCATGCAAACCGTGGTCTGTGCTGAGACTGACCATCTCCCTGTAGGAGATCTGTGCAACCGCAGGCCCTTGTGTTCACTGAAGGAAATGTAAATTGCAAATTTATGTCCTACGCTGTGCCAGAGACCATGCTGCCTTACACAAACCCTTTCTACATTTAAGATTTTTGCAGTCATAAAGGCTTATTGCTTTCCTCACATGTTCTAGGCAGTCTGGGACTAACACAAAAACTTATGACCATGTATCTAAAAGACTAATTTTTCCTCAGTTGTATCAGTAATATCTTTTGGCATTATCATATAGCTTTGATAACACAGCTGTGCTTGATATGAGGAACAAGTTCTAAATCTTTGACTTATAAAGTATTTTGAATTTAAGTGCTGAATTATAGTAGTGCATTGAAATAGCAAGGTTATTCAAGAAAAGTATTTTTCTGAGCTGATGTCACCAGAGTCCACATGATTGAATCTTTCCTTTTGAAATCAAAGTCTGTAGCCTTTAGCATTATGAAAATAACTATTTCAAGATTGGGCTGTATGTAACAGATTAAGAGCATTCTTCTTGACTTTGCAGTGAGGCAGCTCAGTGCCTGTCATAAACCTTGTTCCCACTAAACCATCTGCATTGACTGGGGGTTTCATCTATGATCTGTTTGTTCTCAAAGAATGGCTCTATATTACAAAGATGCATGCTGTTCCATAAGAAATTTTAATATTTTCACTTTTTTTTCTCATAGAACTTAAAAAATAGCTTTCTTCTGAGCAAAAGTTGTCCTATGTAAAGAGCTGAAATAGCAAACATGAGGATAAAATGTAGTTACAGTTTTTAAGACTCGGAGGCATCATTATAATCACCTAATCAGAGTGCCTGGCATCAATTTTGATCCAGTAGTTGCAGCCTCAGTCTTTTAATTTCTGAGTAAGTAGCTATGCCTTTCATAAACTCTCAGTTTTACCATAAAAACTCCCAAAGATGAAATCCACCACATTTGAACTTTTTCTACTTCACACCACCTTTTTCTGCTTTGTTCTGGTATCAGGGTGGGCCCATAGGCTAGATCCTATTTAGGAGACACCTCCGTCCAGGCCATTACCTTACACTTTGAGGGAGCAGTGGGTACCTGTCCTGCAGGAGAATGCTTTCGACTGACAGCGTACTGGCAGCCCTCTTCTCCTGTGTCCTGATACACGGTCACAAGCACAGGATCCAGAAATATAGCATTGGCTAGTATGTTATCCAGCACCTGCTTTCCCTCTTCCTTACCTCTGACATAGCTGTTCTTCATCTTTACCAACACAGATACCACAGCCTGCGAATCAGAGGAACGGTTGTTTCACAAACTCTTCTCCCAGTACAACCAGTTCATCAGGCCAGTGGAAAACGTGTCTGATCCCGTCACAGTGTATTTTGAAGTGGCCATTACCCAGCTTACAAATGTGGTGAGACTCATTACAGAATACTGCTGAGATTTGGGGATGGTTGCAAGCGCACACAAATTGCTAAAGCAGCAGATGTAATTGTTATGATTGCACCTACAACTCTCATAGCTGACGCTGTCATGTATGCATATATGTACACATTGAGACCTTTGCTGTTCTGTCAGCTGAGTCGCTCCAGTTGCTTGAACGAGCAGTTCAAACTATGCAGACTCATTTGCTTACTCTGTAGCATCAAACCCCTCCACCCTGGGCAGCAGCCTCTGGCGCCCAGAGCAGCAGTACCGAATGTTCAAGTCCACTCTGCACAGGGCTGGCCCACTCCAGAGACACCTGGTTGTGTCCTCGTCGTGTAGCAACAATGGCGTGGTTCTTCTGGGGGAGCAGTGTGATTTCACAGTTGCCCTGAGAGATAAAATCTATTTTTTTTTTTTGCATGCTTTTTCATTCTATTTGTTTCAAAAAAAACCTAAGAGATGTTCACCCTGCAGAACGGTGTTTTAAAGCATGGAGCTGGGGATGAATGGTGTGTGTTCTGGGGTGCGCTGTGTACAAGGGTGAGTGTGTCTGAGGTGCAGACCTGCTGGGCAGGGCAGAGACTGAGGAGGAAGGAAAACCTGACCTTAACCCTTGGTGAAGTCTGATCTGTGAAGCAAATTATCCACAGAACAGAGGCTGAGTTTTGATTTTGAGGTACCTAGCTGAGTCCATAATGAAGTGACAGGCAACAGTGAGGAGCAACATTCAACAGCAGCCAGGGATATCAGTTACCTGAGGGTATAAATGAAGGCATTGTAAGTCCTCATGGTGAAGGCAGTTTTCTCCTCTCGGAATTCCTTTGTCAAAGTATTTTGTTTCCATGTAGCTTGGCAGGTTTCAGCAGTTTTGTCTCACATTGCAGCCCCTGGCTCCCAGTGCTGTCTTTGGAGTGAAAAAAGAAACATCAAAAGTAAATCAGTTGAATTTTCTCAAGAAAGAGTCATGATTTTTACAAGAACTTAGATAATTTAACCCATAGACAGGAACCCTACAGGTCTTTCAAAATGATCTTTGTGCTTAATCTCCAGTACGCAATATTGAAAATTCATCAACAACATTTTCTACCTTTGGCTTGTAAATACCTTAAATGCATTGAATCCACATGCTTAAAAGCTAAGAATTACCCAAAGCAATATTCTTGCAGATATTTTTATTGTGAATGTCAGCCTGCATTTATAAATACATGTAATTTGAGTCTTTCCAAATACTTCCAGGCTGAAGGCTTGTTAAAACAGGATCCAATCTTTTAGTTTTGTGTCTCTTGCAGCACCTTCCTGATTCATCGCTGATTGGCAATACCAATAATTGACTGTAAAAAGAAGATCTCAGTACAACAGTGACCTAATTTAGTGCTGGTTTAGTGCATCTGCTCTAGATGTTTGCATAGGAATGCAAGAAGACTGTGGTACAGATGCCATTTTCCTTGAATCTTGACCAGTACTATACTGTGTAAACAGAGCTTTTTAAACAATGAATCCAACAAAACACATAGCCACTAGCAGAACCTTATTCCTGTGGTACTGGTCAGAGCAATTGTAAGTTTTATGTTCTTCAGGTACTCAGGCCCCTGGCACAACAGTGCAACTCTTTGTATGTCTGATATTTGTGGGGTGTAATTTTTCAGTAGAGCTTTAAATTTTTTTCAGTAGAGTGCGCAATATGTAAGCCCCCTGAAAACAGCCAGAAAAAAAACCCTGGTATCAGTTAATGTGGAATTCTAGTTTCTATTTTTAGCAGAATGAGTTTGTGGCCATATCAGGATACTGTAACTGATTTATGAAGATATACATGCCTATGTTTCTTTCTAGGATGAAGTCAATCAGATTATGGAAACAAATTTGTGGCTAAGACACGTAAGTGACTGCTTTGCATTTCTCATGCATTTTGCATTGATGTGATTAAATGTATGTTACCTTGTAAGGTGCATCTATAGAATAGGTACTTATTTTGTAACAAGGATTTTAAAGGAGAAGCTCCATTAACCAAAGCCACATTTGAAAAAGTAATGTCTTTATTCTCATTTCCAAGAAGTAACATCTCCCATCTTTCCTGTGTGGTGTGTTCTCCTCCAGCTTCATGATCATTGGTTTATCTGGTAAATCTAGCTGGATGCACCCATTACAGAGTGATTAAATGTGCATCTCTGCAGTCCTAGCCATCTCCATATTGAAGATTCAAACCAAAACATTTATTAGCAAAACATGCCTCCATTTTTGCATCATGGTTTTAGCATTTACACATAGACAAAGATCCTTAGAGGACCTAAACTGCTGAGAAAAACAAGCCAGCTTTCACGAAAGCCAGTTTCCTTCAGGCACTGATTGTGGTCCACACAAAGCTTTCTGTGAAAGATACTGTACTCACAATCAAGTAGGCTGCGAGAGCATGGAGCATGGCCTCATGGTAGGGCACTAGACAGCAACGCAAGAGAGCTGGTGGGCATCCCTCGCTGCCCCTAGCTTGGTAATTCGCTACCCCTGTGGAACCAATAATGTCCCCTGCCTGTTAGTGTGCGTATGCACCTCCTCTGTCATTAGGACGCTGTTCTTCTTTGAGTCTGGCCTCCTTGAGCCTGCAGGGTGCTCAATTATGGCAGCAGCAGCAAGGCCTGCATTTCCTCTCTGCAGTGGGGAGGTGGACTTGCACAGGTAAGGGTCTATACTGATGCAGCAAGGCAGAGGAGAGATCTCAGCACGTCAACAATGGATAACAATTGACATTCCATGCCCTCACAGAGGAGGGAGTAGCAAATCTGTGAGCAATACTCATATATGTGTCCAGTGTATCTCCAGGTGATGGCCTTGTTCTCTTTCGGACCATTGTCCCCTTCTACACATGCTGCACTTTCAGTCTTTATCTTAGCCTGTCATTTTACAGAA
The DNA here is from genome assembly GCF_028858705.1 of Grus americana. Taxonomy (NCBI): domain Eukaryota; kingdom Metazoa; phylum Chordata; class Aves; order Gruiformes; family Gruidae; genus Grus; species Grus americana. The sequence continues at coordinate 54,066,663 of NC_072891.1, forward strand.
AGATCTGAGAAGCAGGTATTTACTGATAATAAAGGTTTTAAAATCCTTGTCCATTCTTCTTTCAGATTTGGAATGACTACAAGTTGCGATGGGATCCAAGAGAATACGATGGCATTGAATTTGTTCGGGTACCAGCAGATAAAATTTGGAAACCAGATATTGTCTTGTATAATAAGTATGATGAACACTTTTCCATTTTACCCTTTCTCTCAAAAGTATCCTCTTGCAGTATCCATGAAAGACATTTTACTTTCATTGTAATTTTTTTTCTTTGTCTCATTTGTCTTTCTAGTGCTGTGGGAGATTTTCAAGTTGAAGGCAAGACCAAAGCCCTCCTTCGCTATGATGGAATGATCACCTGGACCCCTCCAGCTATTTTTAAAAGCTCCTGTCCTATGGATATTACCTTTTTTCCATTTGATCATCAGAACTGTTCACTGAAATTTGGCTCATGGACCTATGACAAAGCCAAAATTGATCTTCTGATCATTGGATCCAAAGTAGATATGAATGACTTTTGGGAAAATAGCGAATGGGAAATAGTTGATGCTTCTGGCTACAAACATGACATCAAATATAACTGCTGCGAAGAGATCTACACAGACATAACATATTCCTTTTATATTCGAAGGCTGCCAATGTTTTACACCATAAATCTGATCATTCCTTGTCTCTTCATCTCATTCCTGACTGTGTTAGTTTTTTACTTGCCATCTGACTGTGGTGAGAAAGTGACTCTTTGCATCTCTGTGCTCCTTTCTTTGACTGTATTTTTACTGGTGATCACAGAAACAATCCCATCCACCTCTTTAGTAATTCCCCTCGTAGGTGAATATTTACTCTTCACTATGATCTTTGTGACTCTGTCAATTGTCATCACGGTGTTTGTCCTGAATATACATTACAGGACTCCAACCACACACACAATGCCCAAATGGGTAAAAACTGTCTTTCTTAGCCTGCTCCCCAAAATCCTCTTGATGCAGAGGCCACTAGAACAGCAGAAAAAAAGCATCTCCAGAAAAAACAAGAAAGGATCAGGCAATGCGCCAGGCAAGTCAAAGCACAGCAAACACAAAGATGCCAAATTACACAAGGAGCAGCGATGCAGTCAATGTGATAAGGCAACTGAACTCACTACCACCAGAAGAAGACGACTGAGCCATCAGTCACTGAAATGGATGGCAGAGCACATGGAGTACTCCCCTGAAGTGAAGGATGTCATTAGCAACGTTCAGTTCATTGCAGAGAACATGAGATCTCAAAATGAAACCAAAGAGGTAAGAGAGGTAACCACCCAGCTAGGCATGGGGCCATGCAGCAAGTGGAAACGTGATCTAGGAGACCAGCCCAGAGGAACTGCAGTTGTTGTGTCTAGAGAAGGAAATTCTGAGAACCGTGAATGGGTCAGTTTCCTACAGAAAGGGAGGAGATGAATCATCCATTGGGGATGGAACAAGAAAAATGATCTCATCTGTTCTTCCTCTATCCCCAGTGGATAATTTAAGCAGCAAGGCAGTTTTAGATTAGACGCTCACCCTTCAAACGAAGACAAGAGGATCATCAGCCCGTTGTGGCTATGAGGAATGAAATTTGGTCAGCAGTGGTTCAGGCAGAGTTGATCCTGCCATGGAAAGGGAGGTAGACTAGACAGGACCTTTCAAGGTCTCTTCCAAACCTATTTCTGTAGATCCTCAGAAGCAACCCTCTTCCACTGCTCACCAACTGCTCAGCCCTGGTAAGAAGTGACATCGCAATACTAAGCATGCTACTTGCTGAGCAGGGTGCTTTTCTGTGTTAGTAATGGAACAAGCAAACTTGGGAACTGCATTTTAAAGAACAGGGCTTGTCTAGCAGCACAGTAGTTGATCTGAAGAACTATTCTCAGCCAGTGATAAATCTTGTAAAGATCTTCCTTTCAGAATGCTGTTGTTGGTACTTTGTTTCAGTTTGGTATGTTCTAAATTTTTTGCAGTGACTTGACTAATTGTGGCTTCAGCAATACAGTATTTTCATCCATGACAAACATACATTGAAATGAAAGTTGAGTTTTGGGGAAAGACAGCTGAATAAAAACAGACAACAGATGAATAAAGACAGATTAAAAAAAAAAAGAGAGGTTTAAAAATTAGACTTGGGATTTGAACTAATGGTTTTGCTTCTGGAGGTTATAAATCTTTCATCCTAACTCGGATTCTGTCACAGAAAATGATGCACATTGGAATTTAGAGAATTCTGGGGCCACGTCCTCAGGTGTAAGCACAAGCAACTAAAAGCAGCTCCAAGAAAGATTACCATCTGACATCCTGCCACACTCAGGCCTCACAAGGAATAGGCATTCTCTGACACTTCAAGATATTTTTAAAAAGTGTTTAAAACCTAATGAAACATTTATCTTTGATCTGCCATGAAATGTTTGCTTTTGGTTTTGAAGTTTTTTAGACGCTCTATGGTGGCAAAATCCATTTCAAAATTAAATACTGCTGTACTTATATTGAAAAACACAAATACTTTATGAGGGAAATGTTGAGAGGCATTCTTTCTATCAGAATATTTTGTTGAAATCAGCACAAATTCATGCAACTTCTGTGCAACCCAAAAAATACTTTTTTTCCCCCCTTTTTTATGTCCTGCATAATACGTTTCATCTGAAAACAAAGTCCATAACTTTCTGAATAAAGGGCTACAGTTAAGGCTGGGTGACTGAATTCATAGGATGAGTGGGTAATACATGCCAGCCCAAAGCAAAAGACAGGAATCTATCAGCGCAGAGGAGGATGGGGACTGAGCTGAGCCTTGCTTAGTACCTATGCCCTTAACGTTTTGCTTGACCTCAACATTTTATCCGTGCTCTCACTGCCACACCAGCTGCATAAAACATATCCATGTACCATATTAAGCTGATTTCTCCAATGCACTCCATAAAAAAAGAGGCTTTGCATGAAGCAGTCCGAATTACATGCTGCCTTGATTATACAGCGCATGATAAGTCTTCCATTGCCAGTTTGGCTGATTTGCATTTTGCAAATCTTTCCTGCCACATGAAAGTGTATTCTTAGTCTGGTGTGTGCGTCAGCAGCTCTGTGTCTTACCTTTTAAAACTTACTAGGGATGGGAAGCAGGATTTTTCATTTGAGAAAAATACTTTCTTTGCGGAAAAAAAAGGGGTTTGTTCTCAGGCGAACAACTGAGGAAATTATTCAGCAGGCTGCTTCTGCTTCAGCCAGACATACAAAGCCATATGGGTGATATCATGCATTAGTCCTGTATAAATAAAAGCCCTTTAAAACTTGTGGCAACATTTGTCAGCTACAGGCCACCTGACCAGGGAGACCGAGCAGATGAAGCCCTCTATAGGCAGATAGGAGCAGCCTCACGTAAGCCCTGGTCCTTATGGGGGGGACTTCAGCCACCCCAACATCTGTTGGAGAGACAACACAGCAGAACACAAGCAATCCAGGAAGTTCCTGGAATGTGTCGATGACAACTTTCTCCTCCAAGTGACAGAGGAACCAACGAGGAGAGGTGCCATGCTGGACCTTATTCTCACCAACAAGGAGGGCCTGGTAGGGGACGTCAAGCTCAAGGGCAGCCCAGGCTGCAGTGACCACGAAATGCTGGAGTTCAAGAGCCTCAGGGCAGCAAGGAGGGTGCACAGCAACTCACTACCCTGGACTTCAGGAGAGCAGACTTTGGCCTCTTCAGGGACCTGCTTGGTAGAATACCATGGGACAAAGCCCTGGAAGGGAGAGGGGCCCAAGACAGCTGGCTAATATTCAAGGGTCACCTCCTCCAAGCTCAGGAGGGATGCATCCCAACAAAGAGGAAGTCAGGCAAAAACACCAAGAGGCTCCCATGGATGAACAAGGAGCTCCTGGGCATAGTAAAACAAAAAAAGGAAGCCTACAGAGGGTGGAAGCAAGGGCAGGTAGCCTGGGAAGAATACAGAGAAACTGTCTGAGCAGCCAGGGATCAGGTTAGAAAAGCCAAAGCCCTGATAGAATTAAATCTGGCCAGGGATGTCAAGGGCAACAAGAAAAGCATAGGTATGTTAGTGATAAAAGGTGGACGAGGGAAAATGTGGATCCCCTCCAGAAAGAAATGGGCGACCTGGTTACCCAGGATATGGAGAAGGCTGAGGTACTCGATGACTTCTTTGCCTCAGTCTTCGCTGGCAAGTGCTTGAGCCACAGTGCCCCACGTCACAGAAGGCAAAGGCAGGGACTGGGAGAATGCAGTAGGAGAAGATCAGTTTCGAGAATATCTAAGGAACCTGAAGGTGCACAAGTTCATGGGACCTGATGAGATGCATCCGCAGGTCTTGAGGGAACTGGCGGATGAAGTGGCCAGGCCACTCTCCATCATACTTGAGAAGTCCTGGAAGTCCAGCGAAGTTCCCACCGACTGGAAAAGGGGAAACATAGCCCCCATTTTTAAGAAGGGAAAAAAGGAAGACCCAGGGAACTACAGGCTGGTCAGTCTTACCTCCATGCCTGGCAAGATCATGAAGCAGATCCTCCTGGAAAGTGTGCTCCAACTCATGGGAAATAAGGAGGTGATTGGTGACAGCCAACACAGCTTCACTAAGGCCAAATCATGCCTGACAAATTTGGTGGCCTTCTATGATGGGGTTACAGCACTGGTGGACAAGGGAAGAGTGACAGATGTCATCTACCTGGACTTGTGCAAAGCATTTGACACTGTCCCGCACGACATCCTTGTCTCTAAATTGGAGAGACATGGATTCGATGGATGGACCACTCGGTGAATAAAGAATTGGCTGGATGGTTGCACCCAAAGAGCTGTGGTCAATGGCTCAATGTCCAAGTGGAGATCAGTGATGAGTGGCGTTCCTCAGGGGTCGGTACTGGGACCGGCACTGTTCAACATCTTTGTCGGCGACATGGACAATGGGATCGAGTGCACCCTCAGCAAGTTTGCTGATGACACCAAGCTGTGTGGTGTGGTCAACATTCTGGAGGGAAGGGATGCCATCCAGAGGGACCTGGACAGGCTTGAGAAGTGGGCTCGTGCAAACTGCATGAAGTTCAATGAGGCCAAGTGCAAGGTCGTGCACGTGGATCGGTGCAATCCCAAGCACAACTACAGGCTGGGCGAGGAATGGATTGAGAGCAGCCCTGAGGAGAAGGACTTGGGGGTGTTGGTGGAAGAGAAGCTCAACATGAGCCAGCAGCATGCGCTTGCAGCCCAGAAAGCCAACCGTGTCCTGGGCTGCATCAAAAGAGGTGTGACCAGCAGGTCAAGGGAGGTGATCCTGCCCCTCTGCTCTGCTCTTGTGAAACCCCACCTGGAGTACAGCATCCAGCTCTGGGGGCCCCAATACAGGAGAGACATGGAGCTGTTGGAGAGAGTCCAGAGGAGGGCCACAAAGCTGATCAGAGGACTGGAGCACCTCTCCTATGAGGACAGGCTGAGAGAGTTGGGGTTGTTCAACCTGGAGAAAAGAAGGCTCCGGGAAGACCTAACTGCGGCCTTCCAGTACCTAAAGGGGGCCTACAGCAAAGCTGGAGAGGGACTGTTTATGAGGGAGTGTAGTGACAGGACAAGGGGTAATGGGTTTAAGCTGAAGGAGGGTTGCTTTAGATGAGATGTTAGGAAGAAATTCTTTACTGTGAGGGTGGTGAGGCACTGGAACAGGTTGCCCAGAGAAGCTGTAGATGTCCCATCCCTGGAAGTGTTTAAGACCAGGTTGGATGAGGCTTTGGGCAACGTGGTCTAGTGGTGGGTGTCCCTGCCCGTAGCAGGGGGGTTGGAACTAGATGATCTTTGAGGTCCCTTCCAACCCAAACCATTCTGTGATTTACAGCAGCTGGAGTTCCTGCTGCATTTTCTTTCCCAAGAAGTACAGCAGCAGCCTCTTGGAGGAAAACATCAAGAAACTCAGAAACAAGTGGAAGACCCCTTAGCAGAGAACTCTTAATCAATCACTAGTTTTATATGAGTGAATGTTCTTCTGATGTAGTGGTCCTTGTATGCAGATACATTTTAAAGGACAGCGACTTCACTGAACGTGGTTCTGAGGTATGTCTCTCAGACGTACAAAATCCGCTCTGGCCTGCTTAGCAGATGACACTGTGGTTTGATCAGCCAGGGCCCTTGCTTTGCTGTAGTCCATGTGTCCAGCTGTCCAGTTTGCTGAAGTCAATGGGGCTTGATTGGAGTGACAGCGTGGCAAATCAGGCCAGAATAGCAAACTGTCTCTTGTGTGGGCTGTCAGGATAAATCCCTTGACAGGCTCTAGTGATGTGCAGCTATGGTGATTCTGCCTGCTGTTAAGCCACCCCACTCTGCACTCACCACATGATCAGGTGCTATTTGTTAATGTCAGCGTCACAGCCATAGCCGGCCAACAGACTTGAATGTTTAGAAAAATTCAGCAGACTAGAAGAGTGTTGAATGTTCTCGGCTAAAAGTGGTAAATACTATCAGAAAATCAGCCTCTAAAGACACTTGAAAACTATCAGCATGACAAGCAACATTCTTGACTGCATGCATGTTCCTCCTCACATTCAAAAGCACAGGGGACATTTATACTGCATAATGTCAACTCGCAATTGCATGTTACACAACATGTAGCATATCCTTTTTATTTTTTTTTCTCTTGCAGGTGGAAGATGATTGGAAATACGTAGCGATGGTGATAGACAGAGTATTTCTCTGGGTGTTTATAATCCTTTGTTTGTTTGGGACTGCAGGACTCTTTCTCCAGCCACTAATAGCAGATACATAACTTGAGCCACTGCTTTTGTTCTTGTTTCATTTTTGGTTTGGAACTGTCCCCTATATTTCTCTCCTCTTACATAACCCCTCTGCTCATCACCTCCTCAGCACCCAGCCACAGAGGGGAGGAGAAAGAGAAGGAAGGGTCCTCTGGGAAAGCAAACAGCCCAAAACAGAATGAGAAGAGGACTGAAAATGGGAGATGAGCATGTGGTCTTTCTGTGGCGGAACGCCTGGGATCTTTAGAGGGTCTCTTTCCCTCAGTGAGATCAGCAATAACAATCACACTGAGGATCACAGGAGCAGATTGAAGTTACTGAACTTTTCCCTTGGTTTCAATACAGGGGGCTATTAGGACAGTTCAGGCAGTTCTGAGTGCATTGCCCAAAGAGGACTCTACCTGGGTTCATTTTTCTCTCCTGATAGTAATTCTTCCTCAGCTTTGAGTTAATTTACATTTCGTGTCTATTTCTCTCCTTATACAACAGCTAGTCTTTGGTATGGCACTTAGATGAGGTACCACAGTCCTACTGACCCAACCAATGGTCTTTATTGTGTTCTTGTGTCAGTGCAGCCAATAATCAAAATAAAAGTACAATCAAACCAATCTTTTGACACTGCAACATTTTCAATACAATCTAAAATAAGGGGTCCCCATCTTCTGCAAAATATGTACAGAAATGAGGGTCCCAGTTCAACAAAGCACATGTTTACGTTAATGATTGAAGCCAGACAGGTCTTAAGCACTTAATCACAGTTGAAGACAAACTGACTTAATGTTTTGCACTGCACGTAGCTTTGCTGACATAATTTGCAGCATCCTAGAGTCACCAAAGAGGAACAACCTGGATGCCCTATGGAAAACCAGAAGAGACCCGAACTATCTGGGATTACCATGTAAGGCATCCACATTTGAAATCTACATGCTTTTAAAACTTTCAAAAAATAGTTCATCTGCCACTTAGCTTTGCATGTGACCAAAGTCCCCTTTACTTCCTGATACTGATTACCAAGACCTCTGTGAGCTCCAGTAGGGTTTCCAAGACACATTTCTCTCATCAGGTTAACAGCGGTCCCAGTCCACAGGGTCTGCTCTGAAAACTCTTGCTCAGGCTCAAACATAAGCCTAACAAGGAAGGGTTTGTCCCTGAGTAGCTACTTATCACAGACAGAATTGGCTTGACAGCACTGGATTGATCTTTTTCCTGTGTTTTTAAAACCTAAGACCAACTTGGATTACACACGTCCCAGCAGAAGGAGGCTGGCTATCATGAATCCTGTGCAAAGCTGGGCACCTTGGTCCAAATGGCTCTGCAGCAATTTTCCATTTGATGGCTCCAATATCTATAAAGTAGAATTTTCCACTTTGCAAGGACAGAAATGTGTTTGGGTTAGTGCTTAGACACTGTTTAATTTAGGGTTAAGTACACTGCATTGCTTTGCTAAGAACAATCCTTGAAGAGGGGCTGAAAGACTGATTAAAAGGAAACATCCTGCCCCAGAAGGTGCCCAGAGCTGGGTGATTGCCAACCGGGGCCTGAAGTCAACAAAAATCTGCAGTAACTAGGGGGAAAGTAAAGGCGGGGGGGGGGGGGGGGGGGCGGGGGGGGGGGCGGGGGAGTTCAGGAACATCCACCCAGTTAAACGACTATGCAAATTACCCCCCACACACACCCTCAAGGAGCATGTGTGCTACTTTAAATATGCTTGACCAATAGTAGATGATGTGGTAATTACTCACCAATTAGCGTAAATTTAGGCAGGTTTTTCTAATCCTGTATCAAGATACAGATGTTGTAGTTTCTGTGTGTAGTGTGCTAGCTTTGTGGAATTATCACTTAGCACCCATCTGCGCAGGCATGAAATGAATAAAATACCTCTGCTCTATGTGTATATTGGCGTACTGCACACTGGGTAAACGATCCCACATTTCGGGACAAGAGCTCTTCACGGGTCAGCGCAGTGTGTGCAAACCTCTAACTGGAGGGACGCTCCCTTTGGGGCCGAGGTTGCTGCTACCCAATCCTCGTGCCATTCATCCTGAAACACTTTGTAGATGTGCACCTGATGTGGTTTCTATACTATGTGGATAGTTTACCCTCAGGTCCCTTGGCTGTTTAGATTCCTGTTGGGTTTGCGCTGAGGGATTCTTCTCTAACAGGTACCATTCCAATCAAAGCCAATGTCTTCAAGAGTAAAAAGCCCTTCTCTCTTCTCAGAGGCTCGAAATCTAACTGTACAGTGTCAGTGCAGTGTTTTCAGTGTCTGCCATGTACCAGTCTCTGCTCTGAACATCACCAATCCTTGGAAAGTATGACTCCCTGTTTCTGAAGACACTGACCGGCCTTTTACTCTTTTTTGATGCTCCATAATAAAGAGAATTGGACTGAATAAATGTGTATGTCAGAGATAAAGGTGGAATTGCAAGAATAAAACTGTCTTAATCCAGTAGTTGAAATGTGTAAAGTCATGATTTTCTAGAAGAAAACCGTATTTTCTGTAATAATCCCCCTGTATGTTGCATAATTGTGTAGCAATTGACAGACAGATGTATGAACAGGCATGGTTTGTTTTGTCAGCTGTCAATTAAATACCACTGCTGGAAAATACTTTCTCGAAGAATTTGTATTTTTTTAAAACCTCCCTGCTGTACGTGTTTAGAGATGCTACTAGATGACAATTGCTATGCTGGCTCTTTAATTAGAAAGGAGGGGAGGGGAAAGAATGGGAATTTGAAGAGGAGAGCTGCATTCTGAGCCCAAAAGCTTTATTCCTACAGGAAAGACATCTGACTGCCAGCATTCACTGTTGCAGTCTATGACCACACAAGCAATGAAAATATTGTGGCTGAAGGTGTACCACATTGGTGTCTTAGGCATGGCAGCTACAACCCCACAGCCAGTAAGCTGACTTTAGCAAAATCCCTGGCTTTTTGTCAAAGCCTTCACAATTGCACAGCTCCTCATCTCCAGTCAGGAGGCCTCCATGCCCCAGCATCGGCTCCCTTTCTTTGTCATTTACAGTATTATACGTCTCTCTGTCCTGCCTCTGGACCTCAAGCACAGGGTTTGGACAGTTTAACTCATCAGCCTGGTATCCTAGGAAAGTAAGATTTACAAAGTCATGTTCCGTCTCTTTCTGAGTGTACTATTTCCCCTTCCTTCCCCTCACCCAGTAATTATTGGATCCTCTTTTTGCCATTTGCAGCTGTGTTTGACACATTCAAGAGCCTTGCATACTCCTGTCAGCTTTGTGAAAGAAGTTGGCTGATGAGAGCTTGGGGATGGGAGACATGATAAGCATCTCACCTTGGAGAAAGCTGCAGTAGGGACCCTCCTCTGAGCAGACATGGAAGAACCCCCACAAAAGTGACATTTTTGCTTGCCCAGCTCTTCTAGGGAACCTTCTAACTGAAACACCAGGACAAGTTTCAACCAGAGCTGGTGCCATCCCAGACTCTGAGTTCAGTCTCACACCGTGCACAGCCACAGGAAAAGTATCCGTGTTCATCGCAGGGCACACAGAGTGGTGTATCTGCCCTCGCCCCAGCAGCTCCAAAGCCACATCAGCAACGCCCCTTATTATGTGCCCCAGTGATAAGTGTAGCATTGGCAGCAAGAAATCTCCTTTCCTAGAGAGTGTTGGCATCTGTGAACTGATTTTAAAAGCACAGAAGCAATTCAACAGCTTGACCAGCTCATTGCATTCTCTTACTAAGAGAGACCATCCTTCCACTTCCCCCCCCACTAAAAGGCCCAGGGGAGTTTGTCATATTGTCTCTTGGTACATGGATGATAAACATGGTCCTGCCAAGTAGTGCCAAGGCCTTGGAAAAACAGTGCTCAGAAATCAAGGCAGCACACATTGAGGCAGTCATAAGGCAGAGGTTGCTGGGTTTTTTTTAAGACTTGCAATTTGCAATGTTGTCCTCCACAGGCAGAGCACATGGAGCAGAGAGAAGGAGCCCGTCAGAGGACTGTCTGCCCAAATATCCTCCCTTTTGTGTTTTTTAACATCAGGCCAGGCTGTGGGACATGCTGAACGCGTTTGTGGGCCAGCACCAAAAAGATTCAGGGAAGTTCAGAAACAGTGCAAGGAAATAATGAGTAGTGAGACTACAGATGTAGTGGTCCCAGATGCAATGCTAGGAAGACCAGAGGCCAAAAGCCATACCTGTGCGGTGTTCATATGTCTCCCACTCCCAGGACCTGAACCCTGCTGAACTTTACCAGCATAAGCCAGAAAAAGCAGCCTGGCATCAAACACAGCCACGTGAGACACAGCCGTGAGTTTCCTGCGGGTGGGCGACCAAAACATTGCAAGGTGAGGACAGGACCGTCTGCCAGCTGAGCACCTGAAGCACTTACCCAGGAGAGGATTTTGTCATCTGTCATGGCTAAGAGGCAGCCCCCTGGCAGCAGTGCTCAGAGGGAAAACCTATCACTAATTGATTTCAAGAGTCTGAAAGAAGAGCTTCCTGGACGTTTTCCTATGGATATTTCACAGTACTGGCCAGGGGAACAAACTGACTTAAACAATGCAAGAAGAGAGCAGCAGCTGGTAGTAAGAGCAATGTGTAAGATTTTTATACCAGTGTCTTATGTTAAGATATCTATCTGTATATGCTAAATTAAATCTGTCTGTTCTAGGTTCCTGCAGTATAATCACCAGATCCAAACCAGATCCAAACCTCCTCAAACTCACACACAAAGCTGAAAAGTTATGAGGACTTTCCAAGAACATGAAAACCCCTCTGAGTAGATTTGAGACAAGGCTTTTAAAATGGGCTACAACCTAGACTTTGTTGATAACAAAACACAACAAAGCCCAGCATATAAGCACGCTCACCCCAAGAATCATTTACTAAATACATCTTTATTAATAATGATTGCACAAGTGAACAGAACTTTCTGCAGTGACACGACGAGATGGGATGGTACTAACTCACAGAGGTCTGGTGTGCACACATAGTCCAAGCACAAGAATACCTCTGTGTATTTTTAACACCTTCTAACCTGCATCCCTAGGGAGAAAGTTTCAAGGCTAGCTAAAGCTTTAACACCAGATTCACATTTAGATTGCCAAAAATTGCATCTCCAAATCCCTTGTTTGCCTTGAAAACCTCTGCAAGCTCTGAATGGGATTTTCTAAAGCACTCTGTGTTGGCAAAACACTGCTCCAGCAGAAGTGCTGAGAGCTTCACCCATGCACTTTCTGTCAGGTCTCACTTACACTTTCAAAAGCTGTTTCTAATCATGCAGAAGGATCCAATTTAAATGAATCAAAGGAATGAAATTCTGAGGTGCCTGGGAAACATGAACAAGCCCACACCCGAAGATGTATCTTCCTGGTAGCCCACGCCACAGCTCTTGGGAGAAACTCCCCTTCTGCACCCACCAAAAGTTTCGTTTGCTGAAAACGATGTCTGCAGCTTCCCTCCAACAGAGCTATTTAGAAAGATCACTGTTGCCTCACGGAGTAGCACAGCCACCCTTCTCCATGCGATATGCTTCAGGTGACCTTCCACCTCCAGTCTTGTGAACAAGCAGGTGCAGGGATCATAGTTTCTAAGCGCGGAGCATGGGGAAAATCCTTACTTGTTCAGCCTTTTGGTATATCACAGAGCATCAGGCAAAACTGCAAATAATACTGAAAAGTGGGTAACACCTTGTAGCTTCCTGATGTCCAGGAGGAGAGACAAATTGTGTATGCCATAAAGGCTGGTAGCACGTGGGCAGCGTGGTAAGTTCTGCCACTGTTGAGCCGATCCTGCAGCAAGGTGAGGCCACAGAGTCAAGGTTTCGAACATCCCATCCAAAACATATTTGTACTGTTTCTCATGCACGTGCTGTGCAATCGCCAGCTCTGAACATGCACAAAACGATCCGCAGAGACTTTGTGGGTTTTGCTTGGAAATGTAGATAAACTGAGTACTGAATTGTGTTCCTACTGTAACTTCTTTTACAATGTAGCATTTTAACTGATATATCTGCCTTTTAAGAATAATCGTTATGCCAGAAGTACTATTTCCAATTTTAACTAATAATCTTGTCTTTTATTGTTATATAACCAAGCTACTAGTAAAATACTTACAGCCCAATTGTGCAACCCCAGTTAACTTTAGCACTCAGCTGCACAACAAATCCTTCTCTGATCTCAGCCAAATCTATAACTGGTCAAGTTCTATGAAGATAGAAAGCACTAGTCAATGCCTGCTGTTACCATCACCTTCCCTCATTCTTGCTGTTGCTTCCCATCCTGTACAACAGAGACCAAGCTCAACGGCACCACCATCCCTTGGCATTGTACTTGCTTTATGCTACTGTGGCAGCAATTTCTACAAGGTGCTGTTCAGCCACATCTGTAACGCAGGAGTAAAGATGAGAACTGAACCTGTCACTGACACCACCAGAAATAACCACAGGAAGATCCGATCCAGGACTTGAGCTACAAATTTCCAGTCTTGGACAACCTGGGAAGGAGAGAGGGAGAACAAGCAGAGACAGTAATGAGCCCAGTACTTTGTTGATACTGCTATATATATTTCCGCTCAAAAACCTTGTTTTTAAAATTAGAATTTCGTAGTGTGCTATATCCCAAAACTGTCATGGATCACCTTTTTCAGCACCCGTAGCTGCAAGTCACTCAGAATACCAGAACAATTCCACAGTTTCACACACATGGTAATCAGACTTCTTTCAACCTGTGCAAAAGCTTTTGGCTAAGTGCATACATGAAAGTTTACGGACTCAAGCTTGAAGATGGCTTTATAATGAACTGGGTTTCTTTTCACAGAACGCTATTTTCCTTGAAGTGCTAGGACTTGACTCTAGCAAAGCACTTCGACACAGATACTGCTTTCAGTACAAGTGGTCCCATTAGCTTGTGTTCGCTTAAGTGCTCTGCTGGCTCAGATTGTGTGCATTCAGGAGGGGGATTTTGCATTCTGAGTACTGCCACAACACTGCACACACAAAAGCGCTATTTATAAAAGCAATTCAAGGGACTTTTTTTTTTTTTTTAATTTCAGCTTCAAACAGAAGGCGTCAGTCATGGATACTATATGCTCACATACTGCATGTTTGATTTACTGTTCATCTTTCTGCTGAAGTCCCCTCAGCACAGTTTGAACAAAGCCCTGGATTTTGCTAGGAGTGTGCTAACAGAAGTTCCTCCTCTTTCCATATGCTGCTAGGTGCATTGTTCTGCTGTCTTGCCCTCACATGAGGGTGTGTTTAGGCACACAGCAACTTGCCATTTTAACAACCAGCTGGATTGTTGGGAAGAAAGAAAGATGGTATTTAGGGACTAATCTGAACTGGTGTTAGTGAAAATCTAGAAGACCTCCACTCAAAACAGGGCAGCTACGCTGCGTATAGTTGCTGTGAGGCCAGGACTGAGACCAGGCAGCTGCCGTAGACCCTGCCTATAGCTGTTGTCAAACATACACTTTCAGAGCATGTGACAGTTCAAAGGCATTCCAGATTCATGTTTATCACCAACTTAAGCGGGACAAGGTTATTCAAATAATCCCAAAAGAGGAATTCCTCCAGGGGAGGCTGCTGTGGCTTCTTTCATCTGTGAAGAGCAGGGACTTTCACAGCACAATAGGCTTCTCCTTGAAGCAATATATTTTCCAAGGAACCATATTATTTATCAAGCAGAGGAAGCTCCCAGGACATGTCTCAGATGACAGCAAGAGGAAGAGGCAAAGGGCAAGGCATGCAGAAAAGGTAAGAGCTTGGAAGCCATTGCTGTCAAGGAAACTGTGATCCCTCCTTACCCTCCCTTCACCTACCTGTCTGATGAAATGCTCTTTTTTAACGTGCCTGGAAATGTATCGAATGGAGTCGGCTGCCTTTTCAAGAAAGGTGATAACAATTTTCTCTCCATCTTTTGCTTGCTTGTGTTTCTGCTTCCCTGGGAGCTTTGATTTCAAGGTGGTTTCCTTTTCTTCAGTGTCTGAGAAGGAGTAACGATCTACATGGCCCTTCATGCAGAGCAGCCGAGGCAGCTTCTGGAGGAAGAGTCTTTTAACCCAGGGAGCCATGGGATGGTAAGTTGCTGAGGAGCGGTGATGGACGTTGATAACAAACACAGTCACAATGATAGAGAGGGTCACAAAAATCATGATGAACAGCAGATACTCACCGATCAGAGGGATGACTTTGGAAGAAGAAGGGATTATTTCCTCAATCACCAAAAGGAAAACAGTGAGGGAGACTAGAACTGATGTAGACAATGACAGCTTTTCTCCTTCATCTGAAGGCAGGTAAAACACTAGGACAGTTAGAAATGACAATCCCAGGCAAGGGATTATTAAAAAAAGAGTGTAAAACAGCGGAAGGCGTCTCAACACAAAGGAGTAAGTGACAAACGGGTAAGAGTACAGTCCATCCTTCCTGTTGCCTTTCATACCTTTGGCGTTTAAGATCTCCCACTCCCCATTATCAAAGAAGTCTTTCCTGTCTACATTTTCATCCACTAAAATCAAGTCCACCATACTGCCATCATATGTCCACGACCCAAACTTCATGGAGCAGTTCTGCCTGTCAAAGGGGAAGAAGGTCACGTCCATCGTGCAGGAGCTCTTATAACTGGCTGGTGGCGTCCAGGTCACCACTCCATTGTACTTCACTATGACTTTGGTCATCAGGGATCCTTCAAAACGTCCGTCAGCACTGGGAGTTGGACAGGAAGAAAAAGTACCAAGTTCAAGACTCTCTTTGCCCCAGTCCTACCCCCTCACAGCTCTGCTTCACCTGGAGCACAAGGGACACCAACATTCATACTGTCTAAAGAAGCAGGCTCCTGACAGCACACACAACCTTCATGATCACTGACATGCCTTGCCCAAGCTCTGGCCTAAGCCCAGACTGAGGAGCCATGCTACTCACTTTTCAAACAAAACAATGTCGGGCAGCCACAGGGACTCAGAGGGGACACGGATGGCGGTGATCCCACCGTATTCCTCTGGATTCCAGGAGAGCTTGTGGTCGATCCATTCCTGTAACAAGCCAGCAGAGTCCTCTGCCCACTCATACACCACAGCCTCATTCCTCCTCCCACCACATGCCTCAGGGGGACCACATTGTGCAGCACAACGGGCAGAGCTTGGTGTAAGACTGCTCAGCAGCAGAGAGCATGCCAGGCAGGCATGGCTGGGCGATGTTAATCCCCACTAGCACTGCCCCTCCAGCCACACGTGGGCCCCATCAACCCATCCCTTTGCAGGCAACCTCCAGGCAGGCACTCCTGGAGAGCACTGACTCTCACTTCACTCACAGAATGGTAGGGGTTGGAAGGGACCTCTGGAGATCATCTAGTCCAACTCCACTCTTAGAGCAGGATCACTGCCCTGCCCAGCCTACCTGAGGGTAGTCCAGAAGAAAGGAGTTAATTTGCTTGTGTATAGCACCTCTTCTTCCCTCTGAGAGCCAGCCCACGGTGTTTTTGGCTGGCACTGACCCCATGGAAGAGCCAGCTGGCATGGCTACTACTACTACTACAAGTGACAGAGAGGTGGCATTTAGTTACTTTTCAGTGGACACCTGACCTTTTTCAGTGAATGTAATACAACACCTAATATTGTACACCATCCTTGCAAACCAAATCATTGTTCTTGCATCAGAAAGACCTGCATGCTATTGCAGGAAAAATAATATGACACTATTGTAAAGCATTTGGTTACAATCCTGAAGAGATAACACTATAAAAAAGCTAAAGCAAGGGGACTCCTGTCCATTCTCTTCATGCTGAACTCCAGAATATTTTTTCTCTCCTCTTTTAGTTTTTCAGGTGGGGAGATTCTAGCAAAGTGGCTCTAGCAACCTGGAGATTTCCACAGAAATGCAATGGAAAAGCTGCTCTCTGATCCCCATTCGTTATTGATGGGGGTTTTCACTTGCCCACAGGAATAGCAGCCAGAGGAAGCAAGAGCTGTAGACTGTGGTCAATACCAAGAAGCAGAAGATCAACCACTTTCCATTAAGCTCCATCACTAAGAGGTCCCCAGGGATGTGGGGGCTTCAGCCTTCTCTGGGCAATTTCCTCCATGACTTAAGGACGAATGAAAAAGCGATATTCTCCACTTTTTCCCCGACCATATTGTTCCCTTCTTACTCACAGCTATACCTACAGACACTTGTTAGTGCAGTCCTTTACAGTATGACAGCAACCCAGAGCCTCAGTAGACACTGAAACACAGACAGTGAGAAGTGTCTTCCTTGTCCAGGTGCAGGGAAGGGATGGACCCCAAAGTCATGAGCAGGGGGCTGGTAGACCCCTCCTAAAATCTGGCCCAAGGCACAAGCAAAGGAGGCAGTTGCTAGTGGTACCATGGCAGGTTTAATGGCCCCAGTACCTGCACCAGAAGAGATACGGACTCACTCTCTGAGCTGCCCAGATGGCTGGCTTCAGCTATCAGACACAGCCCTCCACCCCTGGCTCCTCCCGCTGCTGAAGGAGGGATGGGATCTGTTCAGGTGCGGAAAGAGAGGAGGGGTCATTGCTGCTCTTAGCCTCAGCAGCAGGGACAGACAACACCACTTTTAGCGTGAACTTTTCTCCATGAATGGGTGTCTACCAGGTGTTTCCAGCAGCTTGGGCTGTTAGATGGGCACAGACCCATAAGTGTCCTGGACACCTCCTGTAATAGGTTCTAGGGGGCTTAGGCTGGAAACATGCCTGTTATGCAAGGGGATATTCAGGACTGTCAGCTCGTAGCCTGCACTAACACAACAGAAGCAAATACCCTGTGAGCCACCTGGAGATGTAATCATCTCTCTGGAGTTGAATTGGAGCAGCCCCTTGGCCTGAGTTATTTGCTGCATCTGCAATACTTCTCCCTCCCCCCTGCCTTGCATTGATTTCTCTCCAAGTTAAAGTGCTCTTTCATGTCTGCAAGGCAAATGGTTGCGTGTCTTCTTACTAGAGCAGAAAATAGATTGTGTGTGGACTTTGAGGATGAGCGGTTTAAAATGGGAATCTCCCTATGGGCTAAGCTGACACGAACTGTAGCAGCAGATGCGAAGGGCCCTTTCCTCTCTTTCCCCTTTCCTGTATGCTGCTACAGACACCCCCATTGCTCTCCCCTTCCTCAAGTTCTGCTGAATTCCCATCTCTGGGCTGTCACTCAGGTGCTTAACCCACAGCAAGCAGACCAAGAAACACTGGACCCAGATTCTCAACCCTTGCTAGTAGACTCCGTATCTTGCCTGAACCCAGATACTTTCTCAGCAACCACTAAAAGCTTTTTTGCACCTCCTGTGTCTGCCTACATGTACATCATCAAGTCCCAACATCTTGAGCATCGGGATTTTTGAAGTAAAAAAAAAAAGAAAAAAAAAAAGATAAAAAAGAAAACCCTTGGATTTAAGATTTGCTCACTTAAGAAAAGCCAGACTCTTGCAGAGAAATGATGACTGTGATTCCCTCTGTACCTCACACACCCAGGGTGAGGACCAGTCTTCCCTGATTCCCCACCTCCTGGAGAAGAACAAGGTCTGTGACATTAGAGTTCTGGTTTGATTTAGTGTTTTTCACTTTTTCTTACCCAAAAGAAAAAATTATTTTAATTCTGCTTAGTTTTATGGACCTTTTTCCAGCTGTTGTCTTATGCACTCTAATAATGCCCCAAGCACTGGCTTGCATGTGGGATGCACACTAAGCCTACAGGAATGCATGACTCCAAAAGCTGGACACCTGGGTCAGGCCACAGGTATCTAGTGGTAAATTTCCCCAGCAAAAGGGGAAACTCCTGTCCTCCCTGCAGCGAGGGGAGGTCTGAGCTTCTCCCTCTTCAAGGGAGACACCATCTTTGCATATAACGTCCACACAGCCTTTAGGGGTCCTGCTCCACCCAGAAGCTCATGCTCACTGCAGCACTTCAGGTACCAGACTGAGAACAAAAACTGAGCTGCATTCCTCCTCCACCAGCCCAGCAACCCCTGGGAACCACTTCCCATGGCAGCATTTCAAGTACGGCTTGGGTTTTATGTCCTCTGCCTAGGATCAGCTGACATGTTGATAGATACTCACATGGCTGAGAGACTTAAAATAATTGCCACAAGGTCAATAAACTGGTGCAATGTAATCTAAACCAAATGCAGCGTTCTTCAGGAGTGAAGAAGAAAGGAGACCTAACAGTTCAACTTGCACCTTCCCCCCATTTGTATAAATTATCGTCACTTTCAGAAGCAAGTTAGAGAGATCTGATTAATTTGTCACAGATTTTAATTTTGCGGGCTAGTATGCTGACCTTTTCTTTCTCTTATGCTGAAGAAAAAACCTATCTGAGGTACCACTCAGCAAGAAAGACAGTACTTGTGCGACCTCCAAATCTGAGACAGGATAATCCCTCAGGGCACACCCAGCATCCCAAGGATAGCTGCTGCAGGATCAGGAGATGTTGCTTCCCTGAAATACAGCTGGCTTGAGAGCAGGGCTGGGGTGCAGGCCAGGAGAAGAGGGTACCCTGTTTCCAGGAGGCCCACCTGCCTGCCTTTCTTCCCCTTTATGCATTTGCTGAAGTGAGAGGAGACAAGTGAAAACTTTGGGCAAGGTAACAGAGCGCTGCTTTTCTTTGGGCATTGGCATCACGAAAGGGGATGGTGGGCAACAGGCTGGGATGGCCGCTCAGCTCAGCAGCCCTGTGCTGAAAGGGGAGGTCTGGTTTGGTCTAATTTACCTGCTTCAGCCACACGTTGGTTGTCATCAGCTGATTCTTCTCATCCTAGGGTGACACAAGGAAAAGAGGATTGTAATACCAAAACACCAGCAGAAACAGACCCTATGACTGCTGAGTTCAACCCTGTGCTGAGCAGAGGAGATCCCTATGGTCCTGTTTTCCCATGGGCCTGGGGTCTTCAGTCACTGTTGTGGGAAGTGAGCTGACTTTCTAGGTGCTGTCCCGGCTCTCACTGGGAGCTCCTGAGGCTGGAAAACAGAGGTCTGGCATTTCACAGCGGCCCGAAGGAATCAGATGCCAAAGAGCAGGAAGGCAGCAGGGCTCAGCGAGCAAGTGGGGTCAGGACACATGGCTGTGGGCTCACGAGATGGCTCATTTCCCCGCACTGCTCAGTCTGGAGTGACTTTGGGAAGAGTCTGCCTTCCACGGCACAAGGTGACGCTGCCAAGGGCTGGGGCGTGCAAGGAGCACGACGTTGTGTGGGTACCTCTGGGCCCTGTGCAAATTCCACTGTCCATTGCAGCAATGGAGGGGAAAGAGAAGGGAAACTTTGCACATGGGCAAAAACATGGGATTGTCTGTCTTGCCTCTCGTGTCTTATCTGAGTGGCCAGCTGGATCAAGATAGGAGCTGCCTTTGTTCTGGATACAAGCTTGCTTAGACTGAACAATGTCCAACCAGCTCTAACCTTCCTCACCCCTGTCCTGTAGCTGCCTTGTCATTAAATTGCAAACATAGGTGTCAAGGACCATCTGGCATGGATTGATCAATATCTGATGGAATGAGTCCTTATTCACTGAGAACAGCAGGGCAAAAAGGACCTTCAGGTTTGCTGCAAGATAAATGAGTCTTATGGCCTGTGCCGTGCATGGGGCAGGAGGTCACATCACCAGCACCGCACCACACTCAGCATTTCATTGCCTGACCATCACTTTGCATTTCATGTGTCAGGATGCAACCGGCACCACCAGACCTCTTAGGTGGATGCATGACTGTCTTTAAAAGAAGGGATGTTTTCCCAAGCCCAGCACAACACTTACCACATCCACAAGCTGTGATATCTTTAATCCAAAAAGGACTTTGATAGTGTCATTGGAGTTTTCCACTGGGCGGACCCATTTCTGATAGCCTTGAAATAAGTGCTTGAGGAGCGCATCCTCATTTTCAGCGACTGAACTGAAGGCAGCCACATCTGGAAAAGAGTGACAGAGGGCGGGGGCATGCCAGAAAGCAGACATGAGGAACAGCACGACCAGAAGTGAGGCAGAGTGATGATGTGAGACAAATTCCCTTCTGGGCAGCTCTTGTCAGTAAAATCTGCAGGAATTCAGATGCACAAACTCTCAGCAGAGCCAGGGTGAGGGGAGGGGAAGGCAAGATAAGAATTATCAGACCAGAGCAGTGATGACTTTGAACTAGGTTTCTGTTTTCTGTGGCCTTTTTGCCTTGAGTCAATGTACTTGCCCAGCCTTTCTGTAGTAAATAGCCAGCCTGATAAATGCCACCCTGAGAAGGAGTTCTGTTTTTTCAGATACCTGTGGTGTACCACAGAGAGCTGGGACCACAGAGGAAATCTGGTCACTGTGGGGCAATCCCTGGCTGGCTGGCTTGCAGCTAGAAATGGCAGCGATACACTGTGGGCATTTCAAGGCCCAGGGATTTCACTTGCACTTGCGTGGTTTCTGTGGACTCTCTGAGACAGAGGCTGCCCTGCACAAGGATCGGGGTGGTGGGATTTCCTTGCTGGACGCTACGGGGTCTGTAAGCCAGATCTCAGGGAGCCTCATGCAGCACTTGGACCTTCTGGGGTTAACCAGGGGATAGCAGCAACATGTTGAAAAAGCTGAGTTCTCCCAGTCAGGGGATGGGTTGGGTGGGCAACAGCATCGGTGGAGTGAAAAGCAAAAGGAGCTCATCTGGCAGCAGGAGGAGCTGGATGATGCAGCCAAGGCCAGGTCTGCCTGCAACCAAGCATGGAACCATCATGGTCTGTACCTGCAAGACTTGGGATTCCCCCGGTCCTTGCCACCATGCTCCCCCTTCCCCCTGCTACCGTGAAAGGGGAACGGCAGTTCAGACCCTCCCTCCAGCCCCAGGGTGAGCAGGACACTTGTGCCTGGATTGCCAGCCATTAGGTGCAGGAGGGGTCTGCAGGGAGAGGTTCACGGCCGAGGGAGGGTGTGAGGACCCTGGCAGGGGGGCACAGCCAAGGGACTCACACACACTGCGCAGCAGAGGTGAGGCAGCCCCAGCCAGTCCCTGTGCCAGGGGAGAGAGGAAAGGGCGCCCGAGCCCAGCAGCCCCTCCAGAGAGAAAACCGAAGGCAGAGGGTAATGCTCTGCCACGTGCATGGAGGAAAAGCAAGGACCACAGACCACTGTCCCTGCCCATGTCCTCTGAGGCTGCACAGCCTTCTCTCCCTCAGTGGTGTCTATGTGAGGCCGTGGTCAGGGGAGACCTGGCAGGAAGCGGCACAGCTGAAGGACTGACTGAAGCAAAAACCCGCCCCCACGACACAGCTTCCCATTGGACAAAATAATTCCCTAATGGAGTCCGGATTCTCTCAGGGTGGCACAAGGTCCAAGCTACACTGCCATCCCCCACTTCCAGCCACAGCAAATGCCCATTCCTCTTTGAGACGCTGTAAACTCTGAAGCCTAATGATTGCCACTCACAGGATAACCATTACTGTGAGATGTTCTAGCACGGTCTGTGCTCATCCTCTGTTGCTGGATGTGCAGCCATGGTGGGGTTACCAAACCCTGGGGAGGTGGAGGCCAGCTGGTCAGAGGGAGCTTTCACGCTTCTTTCCACCAGCTCTGCACCACAGCCAGGGATGGGCTAATGGAGCTGTCAATACAATGTATAGCAGCCTCTGCGACCACCCTGTGTCACGCCACTTTCTCACAATCCTTTGAGGTCTGCTATTGCCGACTGGGAAACCACGAATGCCCCTTCTGCTTGCTCCGGGGTTTATTCTCACACCAGGACAAACCCTAGCTCCACCACAGCAAATGGGGAAAGAGTCTGGGGTCTGACCTAGGAAACTGGATTGCCTGCCCAGACATGCCAGACAGGCATTGCATCTACAGCCAAAGGAAGAGAAAGAACATATTCCTCACCCCCTCACTACCCATAACCTCAGTGGCTCAGTTCCCTGACACATACGAGTCTCTGCAGAGACCCCAATTCCCAGCCCTTTTGCTTTCCCTCTAGGTGAGTGGATGTTAAACACATGAAATTTAGTGGGAAAGCCATTGAAGGAAAAAAAATCCACAACCCCAAACCATGCAGGATCGAAACCAGCTTTTTCTTAATGCTGGAATACATTCCTCCAGATTTATTTGAGTATAACACCCTGCACACACATACGCAGCCACACACCCCATGGGCACAGTATCCGTGGTTGTGTATGAAGTCCCTCACAGGAAAACGGTGCCGTTTCACAGCCCGTACCTTGCGTGGAGTACAAGGGCCCTAATGCTCCAAGAGAGTATAGCAGAGAGGTGGTAAAGCTTATTTCGGGGCAGGATGTGTTGATTCTCAGCTGCTGGGGAAGCCACGGAAAAGTGTGAAAAAGACTTGAGAAGTCTCACAGAGAAGAAAGCCAGAAGGAATAAGACTGGTGCCCTTATAAGACAGCCTCAGTACTTGCAGGGGGACAGTTTAAAAGCAGTTTTTAATTAGAAGGAAAACATATCGAGCAGAAAAAATAGTCTAACAGCTCCTTTAATCGAGCCCCGCCTGGTGATTAAGTTAGATAAAGCCATGGAGAAAACGCTGAACAAAGTAGCACTGCTTTTGAAAAAACAGAGAAGAGACCGTAGGACAGATGCATCGCTGAATTTACCATACGGTGCACAGAGAAGGCAAAAGTTTGGGAGCTCCCTGGCAGGTTACCACACGTACAAGTAACGGAGCACCGTTTGCTCTCTCCCCTCTCCCTCAGGTCCCCGTTTCTCTCTGCGGTCCGTGGCAGGAGCAGTTCCCCACAGGCACAGCAGCAGGAGCGCTGGGGCGAGGGTTCTGCTAAACAAATGTGCAAAACACCCCAAGCAATACAGACAGGACACTTAGCCTTTCATCAGCTTGCCTGAGGCATTTCAGTTTTCCTCCTGGTGATGGAGCTTCTCCCATAACTCCTTTTAGCAGTGAGAGTTGAGTTTTAAGATTTTTTTGTTAACTTCCACCCAGCGACCACCTTCCCCCGCCGCTCCCCCCCCTCCCCCCGTTATTAAAACCCTGTTGCCAAACTGGCTGTAGTTGCAATACAAAGGCAGCAGCTGCTAGAACCCTCTTCTGCTAGTCAGTGTTAAGAGTACCAAGTGAAGCCAGCACCTACCTTGTCCCAGCAAGCAGCAGCTAACTGGCCAGCAAAAAAAAAAATAATCTTGAACATCTGCAGCTCGGCTTGGAAGAAGAAGAAATAGCACTTACCTGAGCGGCTCAGACACAGCGCAAAGAGCACTAGGCAAAGCATGGGCACCACCGTGGCTTTTCCTTTAAATCTAATCTTTTGTTTTCATAAGCAAATCGGTCTTATCCTAGTAGGGGACTAAAACAATCTAGTTAAAGGCAGACAATTGAGTCTGCAAGGCAAGACAGCACCTTTGGAGCCTTATCTTGCCTCATTATGATGCTCGGTAAATCACACTTCATTGATTTTCAGTCAGCTGTCACATCCCGTAAGCCTAAAACAGGGATCTGGGTCCTAAACTCTGACTGATTTGTTTGTGGTGGTGTCTGGGTGGCTATAGCCGCTGCGGTCTAGGAGTAGAAGTGAGGCAAGACTTTTAAGGAGGAGAAATGTCTTTTATTATGCTGCCAGCTACAGCTGGGGAAAAAAACAGCCTGCAGATCAGACCCAAAGATAGATCACATGCCTGAAAGATTGTCTGCTTGCTCCAGCTGTATCAGTTGGTCTAAAAAAAGAGGCAGCCTCCCTATAGACCTAACTTAGCTTATTCATTTTTCATACTACGCTTGCTGTTTTACAGCTATAAAATAGATTTGGGGAGGAAAAAACAGTAAGATATAGGTGGGAAAACAGGGCTGATTTCTAAATTTATATCTCATCACTCATACATAAAACATCACAGAGACAGCACAGAAATGCTTGCACAGTACTGTCTATTGGCACAGCTTAACAGAGCGTGTTGCCCCAGGGCCTTGTGTTTAGCAATGAGAATGGCAGGGCCTGTGATTATTTAGCCAGTTCCTCTGTAGGTGTCACTCCTCCCCAGCAACACCTCGGACAGGGCACCTTTCAGAAGCCGCCAGAAATTGCTGATATCAAAAGGCACGCAGGTTCCTCTTTTCCTGTCCCCCTGCTGCTCCTCTGCCAAGGGATCTCAGGATCTTCTCGTTTTTCTTCCCAAATGAGAGTCACTTTGCCATCTCTCTCCAAAGAGGGGCTTTTCCCCTGAACTGTTTGAGTTCAAGGAAGAGTGGTGCGAAATGCATTTAGTTTGCACCCAAACCTGAAACTCTTCCTGCTTTTATTTATTCTTTCTGTCTATTCTTCCTGTCTCTGTGCTGGCACAGTAATCCCATACATTTGCTGCAAACAAAACCATTCATGGCTATCTTGCCTATCCTTAGCTTGTCTTCATCCACTGATACACATTCATAACCCAGAGGAATTTAATTGCTTGCTGACTTGTACATGGGAGGCCTGGTTTTTTCAGCAACAGCTGGACCTGTTTCTTGCAATGGCCCAGATTTTGGTACAGTCATAAGCTATGTGATTCAGATTTGCCTTATCTAAGGTCCTCACAGAGGATTGATAACTGGCAGCTGTACCCATATCGGATTATTCAGCTTCCTGTAATAAAAAAAATTTTGTTTCAGTGTGGTTCAAAGTCACATTGCTGCTACAAGTAACCTTCCTGTAGTGTCCTACCACCTTTGTCATGATGCTGTGGACTTGCAGCCTGCCTCATCCACAGCTCTGGACCAGGCCACCAGCAGCAGCTCAGTGGGGTTGCCTTTTCTGCTACTGTTCTACACACAGGAAATCTGCAAGGGCCCTCATTAGCTCCTCAGCTCTGCCTCTGTTCACCTGGCAGGGCTGGAGGAGGAGCTGGTTTCCTCTGCACCTTTCCTCATCACAGCTGCAGAGAGCAACTCAAAACCAACAGTGCTATCAAGAGACCGATTGAATGAAGTGTCTGCTTGTCACCAGCTGCTGTCACTACCAGATTGCTCAGTTTACCCATTAGATCCAGACCAGCCATAAGCACATGATTCATGAAGATGCACAGTAAGGGTTCTTTTTTTACGCTGGCATCAAGAGAACAGTGGGCATTTGGCTGGAGTGGTACAGACAGCCCCACAACCTGCCATAAAGTTGAGCATGGACTAAGTACAATTATCCTACCTGATGCAAATTTTTCTGCAACAAAGCTACCCCTTAAAAATGTACTGTGTGCATTACCCTGTGCTTTCCAGCATGTTTATGGTCCTGTACAGGGCTCAGCACCCTCAGACATCATCCATCATCTTTGCTGAACTGCAGCTTCATGACTGCAAGCCCCAGCCTTTGCCTATTGACAACTCTGATAGTAATTACTGCCTGACATCACATCTAGGCACTGCTCTGTTAGAAATGCTGTATCACAGACTGGAGAGAAACTTGTTTTCCTAAGGCTTTAGCCTGCTGCCTTGAGGTAATGAAGTTGATCTATTAGCTGGCTACAGGAGTAGGGTTTGTGCTACTACATAGTAGTTGCTTGGAGGGAAATATGACATATGCTTGTTTTACCATTGCCTCCACCCGCTGCCTTGCTTGTGACAAGAGTTAAGGACTTAGCTTGCCTGGTCTTTGGCTTCCAGAGTTATCTGGCAACCAGAGGAGGGTATTGGAGAAATAAATTCTGTTTGCTGGCTGATGATGCTTTCTGTTTACAAGTCTTTATTCAGCCATGCCCTCCAACATTTTGGGAAGGGAAGTATGCACAAATACTCCATTTTACCAGCTGAGCCATGAAGCATGGGGAGCACCCACCCTGAGATAGCAAATGAATTTCTGGGTAAAAACTGAATCTTCTCTGTTGAGAACCTGCCTTTGCTTTTCCACAGGTTTTGTGGGATTTGTAACTGACATAAAGCTGCAATTCCAGGGTGCAAATAGCCGAGAGCTGCCTGAGTACCAGCAATGCTGGAACTGGGCCTCACCCTCTGGGCAGCTCAGACTCCTGGGGGGAAAAAAAAAGAGAGAGAAATCTACCTAAAAGCACAAAATCTATCAGTTTGAGCCCACATGGTTAATATTAGGAGCAACTGAAAACTTGAGGTTATGATGGAGAATGCCAAGCCGTGTTACCTATGCACGTCACACAGCTGAGCTTGGAAAACACATTTTCCAGGGAGAGGTGGCAGTGCTGGCTGGCGACCAGAGGGTGGGCAGCCTGGGCTGAGGGGAGAAGGATGGTGGGGAGGAAGGACATGGATGGAAGATGCAGCAAACCAGAACCAAGAGGCTCCATTTCCAGAACCAAGAGCTGGACACGGGTTTGCCAGGGTGGTTAGCTCCAAGGAGGAGAAAAGGGAGGTTGCAGAGGTGAGGTTATTGCAGCAGATATGGGGCAGGAGGCTCCTTCCAGGTGGATGTGCCTTCTCCCTCCCCAACCCACCTCAGCCTCCCTGGTCCCTGGGGTTCGTATGCCAGGAGCCAAGGGAGGGCATGCCTGGGGTGCCAGCATTTGGGATGGAGCCAGGCTCCCCAGAGCTCCCAAGGGAGGACTGAGGCGCCTTTGTGCCATCTCACACCACACATGGAGCCATCAGGTGAACACCAGCCACAAAGTGGCAAGGGACACTTTCTGGAGCAAAAGTGGGGTGAGACAGGGCAGCACTATCGGAGCCTCATCTTTGCCCTGGCGCTTCTCCTCCAGTCCTCTCTGCTCTTGGTCCTAACCATCAGCAGACACCTCTCCCCATCAGCAGCTTCTTAAAACATGCATCTTATCTGGACAAGGGATGTTTTTAGCCCAGCTTGCCAGCAACTTTTTGGAGCACCAGGCACTTCCACATGCCAGAGGGCCCAGAGTTTGCAGCCATCTGTCCACCTGCCCACGCACCCTGAAGCCTCTCCTCCAGCTCGCTGTCCCTCTGTCCCCTCCCCAAGCACCTTCCTGCTGTCACTCCTCTTGGCTTGCTTACAGGCCCCACCAAGCACAACCCCATTCAGCCTCTCCCTCCCTGCTATTTGCCCTCCATCCCTTCCTCCTCCTCCATGCACCCTTTGCCCACGGGGAGCTGCACTGCATCCCACGGTCCTTCATCTCTTCCACAGTGCCCCAGCACAGCCGCCACTTTCCTCTTTGTCCTGTTTTCCCCTCTCCCTCCTGTTTTTCCCTCTCTCACGCCGAGAGAAGGTCCTTTTACCCTCTTATATTTCTCCTTTTCAGTTTCTGTTGTGTAGGTTCCCCCCTCCTCTCCCGTGCTGTTTCAGCACCCCTCCCTGGCAGGACGCGGGCAGTGCAGGCAGCACTCTCGCCGGAGCGCCCCAGGGCCGCGCTATGTTCAGGTCTGCGGATAGAACTGGTCCGTCGGATTTGTTTGGGCTACAATGCAGATGACATGCTGTGTCAGCTTTATTTGGGAGCCCAGAGTAACGTGTGTAGTTTTGAAAACTCATGCTTTGATTGATGCATTTGTAGCTGGAAGCCCACATAACATTAATTGGGGCTAAATAACGAGCTCTAAATATATGTCATTTTGCACTTGTGGCACCTGTCAGTGGTAGCAATTACAGCCTGCATCAAGAGATTTAACCTCTTTTACATAGTGGGCAAGGGAAAAAAGGTCTTTGTGTCAGCTAGGGAACAAGCAGCCACTTAGCACAGCAAGCTGCGAAAGGGCTGATGGGAACCCTTGAGGGAGGCTGCCAGAACTGAATTCACTTTCAAACTGCGGTCACACAGTTGTTTCAGCAGTGACCAGGCTCTGCAAGTACAAGGTTTTGCAGAACAAGAGCCGTCCCAGTCCTGGGTTTCCTTGGCGCTTTCCTACCGTGACAAACTGCTACCTGCCCTCCTTCCCATTTCCAGCACATTTACATGAATGCAGACTTGAGATGGCTTTGAGTCTCTGTGCCTTCTGACAGTGTACAGTCCATGCAACTGCCCGCTGCCCATTTCCCTGTAAGAACCTTCCACTGCTCCATTGGGACTGGAGACGTGTAGGGAGATGGACCTTTTGGAGGTGCACAGGCTTTTCACCACTGTATGCACGTTGATATTTCTAATAGATGGTGCATTGCCCTCTGCATTAGACTCATTGTTTTCCTTTCTCAGTTCTAACTTTACAGTGAGGTCTCGTCCAGGATGTGGCACCGTGTCTTGGGGCTCTGTGGTCAGTTCCTGCATTTTGGTGACACTAGCTAGCTCTGAAATACAATAATTTTCACAACTGTTTGGTCTGAGTTGATAACTGTAAACGAAGATCTGGCTCAGCTCTTCAAATTTCTCAGTTTGTCTTTCTATTTTATCAAGCTCATCTCTGCTTTGGTAAACTCTCCTTGCAGCCCAAATTTTATCTGCAGCCTCACAGACTTGCTGCTCAGATGTCAAGGCTTGGAAGACTTCAAGGGTAAAAAAAACTATTAGCAAAGGCTAAGATTTTGCAGGGTGTGAGAGAAAATTCTGTTTTGAAGACAACTGCTCTGGGAATGACAGAAGCACCTGGTTCATGTCTATCTCTGCATAGACCTCTCAGCCTCTCATTTTCAGTGATAACACCCAGTGCCTGGGAGCACTTATCCCAACACATGCAGCGCTCCAAGACAAGAGCGAGTGCCATTGTCCTCTTTTCTGCTTTCTCCTTCTGATTTAATACAGACTTTTTATCCCCAAGGCAATGGTAAAACCCAAAGGGCAATTCCTGCCGCGTCCTATGGCCTCGATAAGCTGCCTGAATCTTGGCAGCAGCTTTGTGCATTTCATCCACTTCTCTTCGGACACGATAGCCTCGCCATGCAGCCTGAATGGTGGTAGCTGACAGACGTTCTTTTTGGAGCCGCTGCCATGCTTTGCTTTGCTGTATCTGGCGTGGGAGGGTGGATTCCCTTGGAGATACCATAGCAAAATCAAATGCTTTGCCAGAAATTGGATGAGGTCTACAAGCTCTGCTCCTGCCTGCGTTTGAAGGCATTTGCTCTTCATAGTCTTTTCCTGAGTTAGCAGAGACAGTTGCTTTGCTGGTCCACATTGTCCACGCACGATTCACAAGGAGGCTTCTTTTTAGCTTTAGAAATGTATCTTGACACAGATAATAATCCTCTATTGTCCAAAAGATGAAAATGTAACATGTTTGCTAGGAATGCTGGGAGGCCCACATTCTTTTGTCTCTTTCTTCATTACATTGCTGGATGTTATTCCAAAGCTGTGGCTTTTTTCATGTTTCGATAAAATCAAATGCAAAAGTTGTTCATTTTACTCTGTTGCTCTATGCCCCTTGCTACCTGCTTGGATTACACACAGACAGTTATTTCCACAATTAACAAGTTCTCCATCATATGCATTTTCAGCATGCATATGAGGAGTTGCATTTCTGTGGAAAAATATTCTACATTCTATACTCTAATCTGCAAGTACACAATAGCCTTATCAGATTGTGCTTCGTGAACACAAACCTCATACTCGAATTTTTGTACATGGTGAGTTGTTCTACTTTTTTTTTTTTTTGAAAGCTATTATTTCTACAGAAAATGCAGCAGCAGCAGCAGCACTTCTCTCAGCTACATTCAGCCTCACAAAACTCAGAGGCTGAGAAACACAGCTCCTCAACATGGGCCACTGAGCTACAGGACAGATGCCTGTGCCTTCATCTTCAGCTTTCAGAAATAAATTGGAAGGGGATGGGAGAAAAAGAAAAAAAAAAAAACAACAAAACCAAACAAGTGTTAAATCCTTGCTTGGGTGCCAAGGTGGCCACTCTCTGGCTGATTCAGACTTGTTCAGACCATTTCCCTTCACCTTGAGGGCTCCTCAGAAACTTTGTCCTGCCAACCAGTCAGCAGCAGCATGCCTTGTCACACCTTACATGCCCTCCCTCTCAAAAACAGAGCCAGAAATGCTAAAAGGCTCCCTGTTTGGCTGACAAACAATGTGAGTGCAGCATGGCCACCTCATTCAGGCACTGCTTTGCTGGGATTTTACATGCCTGACTTTCTAGGTGCCCACCAAATGAAAAGATGCCAAAGTGCTGCAAAGGCAAACCGAGCCTGCTCCACTTAGAAATGCTCCACCTCCAAATGGTGACTGAGTTTGCTTAAGTTAGGAGTCACTGGCAATGCCAAGCATCTTCAGCCACCCAGGATCCAAGCTGTTTAGTCCTCCTGTGAGCAAGACCCCTGATATTTGAGATGCCCCCATCTTTTGCATGATATCAAATGGTTGCAACTCTTGTCCAGGAAAAAGGAGATCTGGGCCCTGGGCTGGACCCAGCCTCGACTCATATTTTGGAGGCTGTGGCATGCCAAGAGCAAAGTCCACACACACAGCTACATTACAACCAAGAATTTTACAAAGTGGGAATGTTAACATAGCAGTCAGGACACTGAGTTGAATGGGGCAGCTCCTATAAAGTGCATGCATTTTACTTCAGATCATCCCTGGTTAAAAAACCAAAACTTCTCTGGCAGCAGCCAGCCAGCAGACCAGACCTTACCTCTGTCACAGTGGTCACCCTAACCAACATCATAAAGCAAACTTCTCTATGGGAAAACAGCAGTGGGGGAGTTTGCAAGAGGTTCTTCATTTAATACGTCCCTCTAACTAACTTCGGTCCTTCCCTAGTCACATCACAGCAGGGCTCAAGTCAGCCCACTGCTGTTCTGAAGACCTACTACCTCCTGATGGTTTGAGCTGGGATGTGAGCCTTCTAGCCAGAGATGCCTGCTTGCCATACCGAGTCTGTTATGTTTGAGTTAATGTCAAATAATTTAAAAAGAATAATATTTATTCCTTCTAGAGGTTTCTTAAGATTAGATAGAAATGTTCACAGGTAGGAACCAAAGAGGTAGAATATGCAGGACCATCATTTTGAACATCTGTGGCATATTTGGGGCTTCCACTTGCTCATGAACAGATAGTATGCTTAAATATAGACCCAGAAACAAGCCTCCACATACAATAACTTCTGGAATTTCCTATCCATAATAACTTATCATATGAAGCCATCATTTCCAGTTCAAAAGGAGATATAGTGCCCTTGAGTGTCTACCTATGTGTTTAAAATTAAGTGTTGTCTATCTCCAGGTATTTGCTTGTTACATTAAAGTTTTTCACAGCTGTTCTCATGAATACGTACAAACAAAACCCAGTTAGACTTCTAAATGGCATAAATGAAACAATGGATATTAGGTGATTTTTCGGTGATTTTTCAGTTTTCATACCAGATGCCTAAGCGTATTGAGTACAGAAGAAATAAAAGCCTTGGACATGCATGCATACTAGTCTATATCCACAACAGAACAGTTCTGAGTAATAGCCATTAGCCTCGGACTATGGAAACACTTGATGTTAAACATGAATGTAAACAAAGCACAGTGTATCGGATGCCTTCACAATTTCCAAGTGAAGTCAGAGTACGTTTTTTATGTAATTTTAAAAATTAACTTTTAGGCAACATACAATTATCACCAAAGGGATGTGAAGGTAATGTTAGCTAGTAGAAATTCCTGTCATTATTTGATGGCATATGTAACCAATGGATATATCTTAAAACTTTGTAAGTTCATTGAATAGTTTAAAGTTTTCAAACAGCAAACTGAGAGGTTCTGAGACCCAAAAAACTATCTCTACTAGATGACATCGTTGATATCTGTCATTTATCTTGCTTCCAACGAGCCAGAGAAGCCGAACATGAAACCTGAATGTACAGCTTCACCTCACTAGAAAGTGTAATTGATGTTACTTATAAAAATATGTAAAAAATAGATTTTGCTTTTCCACCATGCCAGATTATCCTATTTCCTATAACTGTTTTAGTGGCCTAGTCAGAAGAATTAACCTAATTAAAGGTATTTAGGTAACTTCATCTAATAGCAAACAAAGACTGGGTGGGAATAACTCCCTGAATTGAGACCACAGTCCAACAGTTTGTGTGTATTGGGAGGAGGCTGCATGTAGGGGACCACAGCCAAAATGCTCTGCAGACAACTCCCATGGTGGGAAGAGGTCCACCTCTCCAAAAGGAAGGCTGATAAGCACAGAGCCAGACCTTGTCAGGTCAATGGATGAAGGAGAAGACTGCCAGGAGACAACTTGCCATGGATCTTGTAGAGCTTGCACAACAAACACCACCCCCACTAAACTCCACAAAGGCCCCAAAAGGCCTTTTAACTGCCTCAGGCCCTAACAAAACAAACTGGGCTGCTGTCACCCATCTCCACGTTATCGCCCTTATTTGTCTTCACCAAGGCAACTCCTCACATTCACTTCTGAAGCAACGTGCCTGCCTCAAATGACGTTTCAGTCAGCCAACAGACTGGTTTAATAAGGTTTGCAATGTTTTGAGGCTCTCAGCAAGCCCAGAGGGCATGATGCATTAGCTCCAGATGCATTGGATAATCAGCAAAATTGAAAGGAGAAAAAAAAAACCTGCAGGAACGCTTCGGAGTTTAATTTCTCTGTGGGTAATGGGAATGACTGTTTGGCTAGGAATGCTATCAGACACCTTATTAACTCAGGTAAACAACCATTTATCATTGCAGCTGGATTTTACCTTACCGTGATCTCACTGCAGCACAGCAGACTGTCACACTGCTGTGGAGCCCTCTCTCATTGTGACATCATGAGCAAACGCTTAGCAGCTAAAGCCATATATGGCTTCATGATTTTATTGCCAAAGAACGATGCTGCGTAGTCTTGTCTGAGACAATGGTGCTACCCCAGTGCCTCCTCTTCTGCACAAGGCTGATGAGAAAAAACTATGGTGGACTTCCTAACAACACAATACCATTGTCAGCAATACAAAGAAGAAAACCTAGCCCCGTGGGACCCAGCAAGGCTTTGCCCAAAATGTTCAGAGTTCGGCTTTCAGCATTTCAGCACAGGCAGGACTTTAACTGTTGATTTCTGTGGGAGGAAATTTACGCCACTGGTGAAGACATTGCTCAGAAAGCTCTCAGCTCCCCTGAGAATTGCTGAGCTCACTTTTATACCTCTTACGTGTTTTGTCTTACACATAGAAATCAAAACACAAGTAGAATAAAAGTAAAAACTCAGCTTGAAAGCACAGAGAGTAAACCCCATTGAAATAATAAGCAAGCCTCCTCTTTCCTCAGGCCAAATTCATCCATTAACCCAAAGCAGTCTTCAGCTAAGACATGCTTTTCATTCCAATGCTGTTTCCGGCAGTGTTTTGCATTTTCATGTCTGTGGCACGTTTTACAGCAGGAAACAGTAAAAAGTTACCAGTCCATAATAAAAAGTCATTGCCCCGTGTTCCAAATACCCTAGTGCTCAACTGCTGACAAACTCTAACTGAGCAGCTCAGTGTCTCATTACCACGTATAAAAGATCAGAAAAGGCAAATGTGGTAAGGAAGTCAGATGTTTAAATTCTGAAAGTATTAATAGAAAAGACCATATGAATCTTCGGTAAAAGGGAAGAGCGATGCTGTAGAGGAGCAAGGTAAGTCACACAAGAAAAAGAGAAAATGAGATAACATTCAAGATTTGAAAAGATTTCTAGTGGGGGGGAAAGTCATCTACAGTCATATCTCATCACAGAGATGATAAGTGCAGTAGACAGCACGCTCACAAGACTTTGCGGTGATCACACTATGAAAACCAAGCAAGGCCAATGTTATCTACTGCATGTGTAAGCTTATGGTTTCTTCTGTGACTGAAGGGGTAAAAGGTGAAGAAGGCTAGGTTTTGATTTGGTGTAGGAATCCACTCTGTCAGGCAGCAGTGGGAACAACAGGAGAAAGCACCATTGGCAGATATTAGTTTAGTTTAATTACATCTTATCACTGAAGTTATATACATGTCAATTACCTGACAGCTATTAAGCTGGTATGTCATGAAGCAAAAAATGTAAGTCATAACAACCTTAGTAGACAGGCCAAGGGGTAAATGTCAATATTGATGGAAGAATGGTTATCAGAGTGATAATGTTAGATTAATTATAATGTCATCCTAAACTTGCTTGAACATTTGAGTGTAAAAGATATTACATATATATAGTTTTTTAGTTATCTGAAAAGTTACCATCAGGAAATCCGATTTTGTCAGCTGATGGCAGTATCAAAAATATATCTGATACTATAACTGTCATTTGTGTGTGTGTATATTTTAAATAGATTCCTTCCAAATAACTAGACTTCCCCTAGCTGAAATAGCTACATGCATGTTCACTTGGGGACATAGACATGTTTCTTATTATGCACAGCCAGGAGATTTCCACGCTGTAGTATCCGTACTGCAGAACCTGCCCAGTTCCTTGCCATGCTGGACGCAAACTCTGAGCAATTTCAATCCCTTGTCAGTCAAAGAAAAGAAAACTAACAAAAATATTTTTCCTATCTGGACTCAGAAAGAGAGAAATGGCAATAAGAACTGAATGTACAGACTATAGAATTTGAGGTTCTTTTTCTGTCCTTGGACATAACACCACAAATATTCATTCATCTGGCAATGACTCCTGGAGTCCTCCAGATAAACTGCCGCCACAAAATGCCTTGGTAAAACACTGTATCAGCTCAGGACACCTATGAAACAAGCCTGCAAGTGTAGATCAAGCTTACAACATTAGAAATGAAAACAGTTATCAGCAAGGTCAGCCTCTGTGGCCCGAGCTCACATGGCATGTGCTCTAGCAAGAGCAGAAGACTCCACTCCTTGGTGTCTCACAGCCAGCTGGGGAACCACTCCTGCTCCGTTCAGATTTTCCTTTACATACAGATGCCATTCCTCTGGACATGACAGCATCAACATCAGTGACCTGATGAATGAAGAGTCTGATCCTATCAATACAAGAAAAGAAGAAGGGAAAAAACAAACAAACAAACAAACAAAAACCAGAAGAAGAGCAAGAAATCTGGACTGAGCTGTAAAAGCAGGTATCGTGAAGCTTCCTTCTTTGCAGAGCCAGCTGCTTGGTTATTATCCTAAACCTGAAATTACAAGTGGAAGTCTTGGGATTTCTTAAGCCCAGAACAAGATCCCTTCCTCTTAACATAAAAAAGTACTACCCCTGAAAATTCCTTCCTTTCTGAGCCATGGGTCCACACTGCAAAGCACCTGAAGCCAAAAAAGTTTACTTCTTCCTGCAAAACACGTGTGTAAAGACACTCCCGAAAAGAGACAGTGTGGGGATGTGTGACTGACCCCTGCAATGGAAGAAGGCCTAGAGGAGATGGGCAAGAATGATGAGCTTAGGGAAAAATATAAGGAATAACGACAAATTGTTATAAAGAAAGGTGAAATTATCTCAACACAAGGGGAACTGGATGGTAACCTTTGTTTTAGGCATACAGCTGTATCAGTCATTAGATTGCATAAACAGCCTCCCCTGAAATAGTTGAGACTAATCAGAGCTAGCCAAACCAGCATGGGAGGGGAACCTGTATGTGACTCAGCCCAGTATAAAGTATAAAAACTGAACAACTCATAAAATCAGCTTGGAAGAGGGTAACTGGCTTGAGCTGGGTTTAACCCACAACATACTCCTTACCGGCAACTGAGGGGACACAGCGTCCTCAGGCAAGAGACAAGTAATGGGAATTTGTATTGTGACTCCACTGTATATTGCAATTGCTATACTGTGCTTGTACTGTGATTTCAGTATATTGATTTAGCAGAATGATACAGCAAAGTCCTTTGTATGTCTATGAGAACCTGGTCAGAGAGTACTGGATTCTAGCTGGGGAGTTGCAAATGAGCCCAAGACAAAAGAAGAAACTATTACTGAAGGCAAGACTTCCTTCTTTTTCTGGATTACCTGGCCCAGGTGACTGAAGATCTCCCAGTAGGAAACCACGTCTTTCACAGACTCAAAAACTGAGAAGTTGGTTCATCTATAGATGAACAGTATAGCTGCAGACCCTGAGCCTTTAATAGGCTGAAAGAAAATGAGAAGCCTGCCTAATTTGCTCAAGTCCTCCCTGAGTTTAAAAAAAAAAAAAAAAAACAAAAACAAACCACCAACCCCAAAACCAAAAGACTAACCTCATAGTATTCTCCATGCTCCTCCCTAACTGAAAGACCTTTTAATGGACCACTAGAACCAATCAAGATGCAGAGGTGTCGCAAATAGTGATTTTAGGATTCTCCAACTATGCCAGTTTGTCACAAAGAGATTTTACGTAATTTTGAGGTAGCAATAATTTAAGATTTATTAACACTGTTATGGTAAATCACAAGATTAGACTGTATATTTAATGACACTGAATTATCAGCCAATTAAAACCAAAAGTAATTAAATAAAATTTGTTATAACTAAAATTTTGCAACTTAAAGCTTCAAAAATGGCAAGGTTCACACAAGACTTATGACAGAGTTTTCTAAATCAAATCACATACACAGAGATATAGATACAGACACAAATACAGGCACAGACACAAACAGAGATACAGATTCAGGCACAGAGGTTAACCTACAATCAAGATTTTCTCTCTTCACAAGCTGTAGTGAATTACTCACTTTCCTCCTCCGTCAGCGTTTGTCAGCGGATGATCTTTGAACCCTTTTCCTTCATTGGCGTCTATCAACGGACGATCTTTGAATCCTCACAAAACCTACCCTGAGAGGCGTCCCAGCTCAGAGGAGATACTGGTTCACACCCCGCTGCGGTCCCGGAGAGCCCAAAGGGTCTCACGTAGGGTTGATGTTTACAGGATCGTGAGATGATTGACTTTGGTCAGTGTTCTTTTCCATTTGGGTCATTATTCTTGTCAGGTAATTCTGGTACCTTCCAGATTGGGCTACGAGATGGGGCTACGATCCAGGCAGCAGGAGTTCCAGGTACAGTTGGGGAGCGCCTAATTGTCCCAGCTCACTGCACCTGTAACCAAGACAAGAACACAATGTTGGGATCACAAAGTGGACCGAGAGAGCTGCACTACCACAAGAGGACAATCACTTTTTTAGAAGTTCCAGGAACGTGTGAGCCCAGGCTTTATGATCTATTTTCCCTATACAATGGGACGAGGCAGCTACAGGAGGATCACCACATCATTTTGCATGACAGGCAATAAAAGGCTTGATGCTCAATGCTAAATGAACTAATGGTGGCAGGACTGTGGAGAGATTTAATTATTGCAATGATTTAATTACGACAATGTAATGTATCTATTCTCAAGAGACGTTCTTGAAAATTTCCTTTTGAGTAACTGATTTAAATGTTTTCTTTGACATAAGAATATTTAAGATAACTTTCCTTTGGGAACTGTTTCAAGTTATTCATAGTGGATTAAACAACTTTGCAACAATTTTTCTACATGCTTTTAAACTCCTTCAGTCTGTAGAACACTCTAACGCCTTCTGCCCAACTTGCACAATAAAATGCTGCAGTTCCTTCATAACATCTCTACAAAATGACAAAATTTCCATTGAAAGCACTGATCAGGCACAAAGAAAAATCTGCAATAGCAATTACTGTCATCATCATATTTTTGAATCATGTATCCTGTTTTGCTTTTTCACATTTATTAATAAATCATTATCATGGTTACAGTATGGCAAATAATCTGCTGTGCTTAAAACAGCAGGAGTTGTAGACCTGAACTTGCAGTCATGACAGACTGTATGCATCGACGTGCTTTGGTAGATTACGTTTTGGTTGTTAAAATCAGACAATAGCTCAAAACACCCTTTTCCACCCTGCCAAAGCCACCTGATGAAGGTGTAAACTGACAGGAAACAGATAAGCCTATAGACTCAAACCTAAAACAGATCTCAGGAAAGAAACAAAGCAAAAGGGCAACGAGGAATAACTGCCTGGTTCCAGCATGTAATAGGAGAAGTCTTTTGAAATGGACTTAGAAACTGTTGTGGTTTTACTTTTACCCAAGCAACTACTTCACTTCCCTTCTTCCTACATTCAGACTGGGATTTGCTTTATGCTTTCTTCAGCTACAAGAGAACTTCAAAATTCACACGGGGCACTTGTACCCTAAACCCCATGTAGAGCTGAAGGAAAACAAAATCTCAGCAAGACAGATTTCTTGGATATCTCAGTTTCATTAATTTGTTGCCAAAGTTGTTAAGACCATGCTAGTAACAACATAGACAAGATGGCAACTGGAAGCAGGGGAGAAAAAAGGGCAGTGACGAAGGGCTCCCTCAGTGTGACGAGCAGTAATCCAAGTATTTAGCTATTCATTTTTTTCCCCCATAAAACATACCTTTGGGTTTGAACTGCCTCAGTTAGGGAAATCAAATACTTTGCAGAGGTGTAAGGAGAAAAAAAAGTAAACATAACACACAGGTCAGATACACTACCACAGCAAAAGGGAAATTGGAGCAACAGGGGGAAGTGTGTAAGCCAACACTTCTCCTTTTACAATTGGCTCTAATTTCTGCCTGTTGAAGCATCAGCCCATTTCAAAACAAATCTCTCTCTCCAGATTTTAAGGATGGAGCACTTTTGCCAATTTTATTATTTTCTAACTTCCCTGAATTGCTTGCTTTATGAAATAGGCTTCAGTGAAGTGCTGTTACATGCATTTAAAGAAACAACATCTACTCCATGCGCAAATGGACAACTGCATGCCATTCTACATTCCCACCTCCACTTTTTAACTCCCAATCACTTTTTTCAGACATTTACTAAATCACTGCTACGTGCAGGTACCAGTTGTTGCCAATACAAACAGCAAGTGATGCAGCCCATTTTTACAGCTCATCGTGTGAACGTAAACAGATCCTGCTTTACAAAAAAGAGCAAATTTTAACGAATGCACAGGAAATGTATTGTGCTTATTAATTTTACATTAAAAAAGCTAGAATTCCTCATGGGCCTAGCAGAGTCCACACCTAGCCCTAACATTACAGCATCAGGACTTAGGAAGGTGGTTTTGGTTTTTTTAAGAAAAAAATAAAGAGATGCTGCAGGAGAAATTCAAGCCCATTGTCAGAATGGACTGCATCTCTTCCTAGAAAAGTCCTTTGATACTAGGAAAGGAAGCGTCAGCAACTGGGCAGCAGTTTGCTCTTCAACCTAGTACTACAGAAACCCTCAAGACAAGCAATAATCACCCCTCTCAGTGGAAGAAACATTAGTCAGCCATCAAACCAGCTTCACCAACATGAAAAGCTTAAGCACACAACAACTCTACACCAGCCATCAGCATGCCTTAAATTTACCTTGCTGACTTACTTTCGTTGGGCTGCTTCTCTGGAGGGTTATGAAGCTAAAATACCTGAAGGAAAGGCCCAACAAGCACAGCAGCCAGAGTGTAAGGTGGAAGGAGATGGGAATCTTTGGCCAGGGTGGAAGGAAACAGTGCTGAACGTCGAGTATGACGTCACCTTTAAATTTTCAGAAGCAGCTGATGTAATGCAACAGCTCATTGCAGAAGAGGACTTACTTCTCCCTGTCCCCAGATCCTGGCCTTGCCTTCTTCTCATATCAAGTCTGACACTGTTGGTCTACCTCTGCCTCTCCACTATGAGCCAAACCCACTGCTTTACCGAGCTGAACTGCCCCACAGAAGGGCGCAACCAGCACCAGAACCCGTAGAAATAAGAAGGGCGGTAATGGGAGCACACACCCAAACAACGGGGGGAAGAGGGGGACAGCAGGAGCACCCCAACCACAGGGGTGTGGTATCGCAGCAACCCACCGTGCCTCAGGAAGTCACACTTCAAATTCCCGAAGAGTAAGAAGAGAGGGTATTTTGCAGAGAGAACAGAAACAATCTGCTATCTGGCCACACATGCCAACAGCATAGCAACAGTTGTTTAAATGTCTTTCCCTTGTCACTTTTTGAATTTGAGCATTTTCAAGTTTATTTTAAGTATAAAGAGTAACAGCAACCAGACTCAGGAACACTGTGAGAAAAACCCAGCATCTAAACTAGGAAACTACTTTAGAAAAAAAGATAAAAATGTCAAGCTAGTTTTGGCAAAGTCCTGGAAAAAGAGGAGAGCGAGCAGTTAAAAATCTAACACACCATTTGCTTTTTATTTTTAATCAGGTATAATAAATGTACACAAAAGGATGCATCAGCATTTTTGTTTATCTCAAGTATATGAAATGGTGGGGGAAGCAGATACATGGCATGAGTGAGGTCAGAAGTATCGAGACTGGTTTGAAACATTTCAAAATGTCATGCTAACAGGATATTAAGGGAAACTTTTAAAGCCATCATGAACACAGCTTGATTAGTATCAGAGCTAGAATGCACACTACACACAAGTTTGACACAGACTGAGAAAAGTCATTTTCCTCATGTCTAATATATCCAGGAATTTCAGCTGTGAAGGCTACAGTAGGGTTAGCATAATGCCATTTTCTCTGATTTTGAATGAGTTCATTGACTAAACAAATTATTACACAGTAAGTGCAAACTGCTGCATTACTTTGTCATGCTAAATTTCTTTTTAGAAAGAGTCCTAGTAAGGCTGAAGGAGAGGCAGCAGCATTTGAGATATTAAAAACCAGTCTAGCACCAAGCAACTCCCAAAGTCTAATTCCGTAACTGCCCTTTGGTGGATGACTTTTGGGGAGTGGGGGAGGAAAAAAAAAAAAAAAAAGAAACGAACCACCAAAATCACAGTATACTGCACTCAAAGTCACAAATGCCTGACACCCTGGATAGGTAAAAAAAAAAGTCTTAATTTCCTGAAGCTACACACGGTTGAGATGTGAGTAAAGACCAACAATTTCAAAGATTAGGACAATATTCTACCCGTTACAGTGTTTATGGGAATGTCACACTCCAACATACTGGGGACTGTATATTATCAGGGTACTTTTGAAAAGCAGTCACCCTAAACAGTACTCTGCCTTCTTGATCCTGCCAACAGTCCAATAACATATATGTTCAGTGCAGCAATGCACTTCAGGAGTATTTGTAAGTGCTCTCAAAACAAAAGCCTCTTCTGCAGCTCTTGTCAGCTATGCTAATGAATTCTCCTCATCTCCCTCACAAAACACACATGGTGAAAGGTTACTCCAAAATAAGAGGTTCGTTTACATACCTCACCAAAGGGATCCAGGAATTAAGACTTTTTGCAGTGCTTTGAAGGCATAGCAAACTGAGGTTGGAAGACTTCCCAGGCTGAAATTGCATATCTTATCTTTCTCTATCTGCAGCACTTGCAGGTGTTCTTAGCTGGCCTAATTCTGATCCTTCTGAAATCAGTGAAAACTAATTCCCAGAGATCACCAAAGCCAACATTAAATGCCTTTACAAAGCTTTGCACTAAGTGTACAAGAACCTCAACTTCACTTTCAGCCAGATTCAGTTCCCCATCCCATGGAAGCTCGACAGCCATTGTTAAAAAAATAAAAATAATAAAAAAATATTTTAACACATTTTAAATGTATTCAACTTTGCATCCTTTCTTGCTGTAAAGCAATTCATATTTTGTAAACTAAATGCATATTCTAATTCTGAGATACTTGCATTTTCAATACATTAGAAATGTATCAAACTGAAATGACAATGAAGAAAAAATGTGATCTTATTTGTATGACTGCTTATTTACTGTTTTAGATTCTGGAGAGTCTTGAACACAGAATTAGAGAGCATTTAGTTTTTTAACTAAATTTCTTGGCCTAGCAAACTGAAAGCTGATGTTCATGACTTCTAGGCAGGTACTTCTACAACTTCAAAATAGTCATTAGGCAGAATCACATAGCCTTTTCCTGCCAGTATGTCTTTTTCTTTCTGAAACTGAACAATCTCTCTCAGTTTTTCAATTTGTCTTTCCTGACGCCGGCATCGCTGTTGCGCTGTCTTGAGCTTCTTCCGTAGTTTTTCAACTTGTTCCTCCAGCTGCTGAATTCTTTTTCGCTGATGAACTGTATCCTCTACGGTATAGTTGTGATCACAAAAAACAGCAAGATTGCTAGGGGTCTGGAGAGGAGGCATCAATAATCCAATACTTGGATCTACAAACCTGGCATCTATTTGAGATAAATGAAAAGAAGGAGTCGATGGAGGTGGTGGTAGTACTGGAGCTGCTGGTGGTGGTGGTGGTGGTGGTGGCGGCGGTGGTGGTGGTGGAGGAGGCGGTGGTAGTGGATCTTCTGGCTGTTCTACAAACTCTTCAGGCTAGAAACAACAAGGAAAAAAAAAAGTACATTTTCATGTTTAACATTTTTTACAACACAGGCCCCAGAATAACATAAACAACGAGGATTTAAATTAATAGAATAAATTTCAAAGCCTACATTTTCAAAATTGACAAACAATTCTGGGCCTGTTTTGTCTGGCTTCTAAACTGGAGATATTTTTAAGCAGCTTTGTTTTCAGGGCTCTTTGAAAGTCAAGTCCTTGTCTCAAATAACTAAAAAACTGAAGAATGTAGAAATGACTCTCACTTCAAGACTTAGGTCAAGCACATATCCACGATTCACTAAAAAGCAAAAACACAGGCTGCAGTTCCATAAAACGGAGTTCAGCTGACCTGATAACTCATCACTGCCACTCCATTCCCGTTTGTCCCTCCTTCTTTCAGATGCATCTTACCATTATATATTTTGAACCCATCAGCTAATTTAATCACAAACACAGCAGAAGCAGAAAATCTTCTGCTGAGGTAGAACAAGGGTCACCTACTGAGGGAGCTGATGAGCTGGCAGAGCAGAGGTAGACACAGCAAGGCTTGCATCTCAACAGCCGGAAGGGACTGTGTCACTAGTTTCAGGCTGCAGCATAAGCGTTTGGTTTCAGGAGACATGATGAGCCAAAATAAACAGCTCTTCAACAGCAAAGCAGTCCTCCCAGACCTGGTATTTAGCCTTTGCTCAAACACAGCAAGTTGCTAAGATGACAGAAAGCTATTCGCTCTCCCACTATCACTACAGAAATGTTCTGTCCTTTATTAAAAGTCAAAGCAATGCAACAGGAGGTACACCTGCGCTGGTGTGTGGAATGAGGGAGAAAAAGGACTGCATGGCTGGCAGATGGAATGGAGAAGGGAGAAGCACGATTCTTCCTTCTGGCAGCAGCAAAACATCGATTGGCTCAACTCCACATGAAACTGCAGTCTTGATCATACTGCTCTCGATGGGTTCACTTGCATGGTTCAGGACAACACAGATCCCTCACCACTTGAGTATAGGCCAGAGCAGAGAATCAGATTCTTTCTGCCCAAAAAAGGAACGCACTATAATTCAGAAATCATAGAATCATAGAATGGTTTGGGTTGGAAGGGACCTCAAAGATCATCTAGTTCCAACCCCCCTGCTACGGGCAGGGACACCCTCCACTAGACCACGTTGCCTAAAGCCTCATCCAACCTGGTCTTAAACACTTCCAGGGATGGTGCATTCACAACCTCTCTGGGCAACCTGTTCCAGTGCCTCACCACCCTCACAGTAAAGAATTTCTTCCTAACATCTCATCTAAAGCAACCCTCCTTCAGCTTAAACCCATTACCCCTTGTCCTGTCACTACACTCCCTGATAAACAGTCCCTCTCCAGCTTTGCTGTAGGCCCCCTTTAGGTACTGGTAAGCCGCAATTAGATCTCCCTGAAGCCTTCTCTTCTCCAGGCTGAACAACCCCAGCTCTC
Organism: Grus americana; assembly: GCF_028858705.1. NCBI lineage: Eukaryota > Metazoa > Chordata > Aves > Gruiformes > Gruidae > Grus > Grus americana. The sequence goes on from NC_072891.1 coordinate 54,110,794, forward strand.
TCAGCCTGTCCTCATAGGAGAGGTGCTCCAGCCCTCTGATCAGCTTTGTGGCCCTCCTCTGGACTCTCTCCAACAGCTCCATGTCTCTCCTGTACTGGGGCCCCCAGAGCTGGACGCAGCACTCCAGGTGGGCTCTCACAAGAGCAGAGTAGAGGGGCAGGATCACCTCCCTTGACCTGCTGGTCACACGTCTTTTGATGCAGCCCAGGACACGGTTGGCTTTCTGGGCTGCAAGCGCACACTGCTGGCTCATGTTGAGCTTCTCATCAATCAATACCCCAAGTCCTTCTCCTCAGGGCTGCTCTCAATCCATTCTCTGTCCAGCCTGTAGTTGTGCTTGGGATTGCACCGACCCACGTGCAGGACCTTGTACTTGGCCTTGTTGAACTTCATGCGGTTTGCATGGGCCCACCTCTCCAGCCTGTCAAGGTCCCTCTGGATGGCATCCCTTCCCTCCAGCGTGTCGACCACACCACACAGCTTGGTGTCATCGGCAAACTTGCTGAGGGTGCACTCAAAATGCTTCTGTGCAAAAAAGCACTGTTCAAACAAAACAGCTTCCCCATCGCCTGTTAAAAAGAAAGCCTAAGATGTTCTCAGAGGCACTGAAGCAATTTTCTAACTGCCCACCTGTTGACAATATTATTACTACACATAAAAGCAAAAGGAAACAGACAACATTGGCCATAGGAGCAGCTGACAATCCTCATCATCTAAATATCAAGCTCATCAGATCTGAAGGTCATGACATTAACTTCCTTGACTTAATGTACAAACAAGCTAATATTTGAAGTTGGGGAGTCTAGATATCCCTCCTGTACAAAACACATCACGTGGCAGACAGTAACTGAGAAGGCAGTTTTGTGACTGGTGTTGAAGGGAAGTTTCATATGTGCTCAAATATTACTGATGACTTTACGGTACAAACCCAGCCAACTACCACTCTAATTTCTCAATCACAAGAAATTGCTGCTAACAGTGTGCCTACCTAATTCATGCATGAATATTCTAAAGAGTTTGACCGTATCAGCTATCACTTTCAAACTTTTCCACTGAAAAAACTACAAGGCAAAGATGTAATTGGCAAAGAGAAATTCACCCTTGTTGGAAGCACAAGCAAAAATTGGATTCTTGCTGGACAGCTGAATTCACACAGAAGCTTCTATTTGCAGCTTATCCAGCACATGCCACCTTTATAAATACGTTACTATTGTCACAATGTAGCATGGAGAACAAACGGTTGGTATCATCATAATCGCATCATAAGTGAATTCTAGTTACTTCTTACAGTCAATAAATGGTTCTCCTAAGACACAAGTAAAGAAAAAGAAAGTATTTCAAATTACATAATGCAAAAGATAAAAAGCTGTATTTCAAAATCAGGATTCAATTCCGAAACAACCACTACTATTATTTGTTACTACGTTCTTTCTTGAAGATATGTGAAACTCGTCTAAAAGTGCCATGAGACAAACAGGAATAGCACTAAATCCTTCTCCAAAATTAAGAGGTACTTTTTTGTTTTTGTAGATCCAGGCGTGGTAATGAAATAGGGAATGTGGTTCACCACTAATCCTGCTGCACCAATCGCACTTTTGCGGATTACTCTATAGACCCATTCAGCTTTCAGACTGTAAAAAATTTTGCAACTATTTTACACGTGACAAAGTGTGTCATACAGATAGCGCGGAAGTATAATCAAACAAAAAACTTAACACAGCTGTATTTACCTGAGAATCATCTGTCTTTCCTTATATACCTTCCGCTTGTATTCTATTCTCTGTTATTATCCACTTTTCATTTTTCAAATACATTCCCTTTCTACTTCTGCATCAAATCCAATATTGTATATAAAGAGAAAAATCAAACAAGCAAAAGTGCCAGTTTTTGTCTGTGCACTTCATCCCATTACAGCCTTTCACTCCCTAGACCTATCATATCCATTCTCTCTTTTGCCACTTCCTCTACAGCAGAGTGGCAAGACATCTAGTATTTTATATCCAGTATAGGAGTTAAGAATCAATCTTGCCCATTCTTGTCTTGCAGATATTTCATCAAGAAGGAAGAACTCAAAACTGACTAGCATCCCACAGCAAGCTGCTGTAGCAGCACAGTGAAGGGAACAATACATCTCACAGGAGACTACCATCACAAGTTCAGAGACAGAAGTTAGGGACCAGACTGGCTTACGAACACAAAATAACTTCTAAGGCAGGACAGAGATCGTTTCAGCACAGACAGCAGGCACAGCTACTGTTCTGCCCCTCTGCATCTCAGTTTAACTCTGAGAAGCCAAGAGGACACAGCCCTTCAAAGAGGACAGTTAAGTCTCAGAACTAAGGTCCATCACCTCTTCAACATTAGCAGTAGCCACCAGTCAGCATGGGAGAGTACAGTGCAATTTGCAAGTATCATTGAAGGCTCTCTAAAATGCCAAATATGCCACAAACACAGCTGAACAACTTAACTACAGGGCAATACTTTCCTACTTTGCTTCCACTCCATTTAAATCAGCACAAGGTTTTAACCAAAGTTATGCTACTCAGGCTTCTGTGTATGCACGCAAGAGCGGATCAGAGCTACTGCACATCTGTACAATGCCCTACATGCTCCAGAGCCTCATACAGCCTGTGCTCGTCAAAGCAAATGAGAACAGCTGTTGGACATGTTTCAGTCACCACAGCCCTCCATGTGCCTCCAGGTGCACATACCCAACTGGTATCCTTCACTATCTGCATCTTCTCCCAGCTACATCAAGCCCTGCCAGGCTACTACAACCAACACACACGCATTCCAGTATCTTAAACTATGAGTGCTTTGGGTTTACCTTTTCACTGGGTTCAGTATAACAAAATATTGTGGGCACAGCATTTTCTTTCAGAAGCTTGTTGTTGCATTCCCTTTTAAAGCAATCGGGAGTAAAGTGTTCTGAACAAATGCTGCTATACTTGGTTGGCTTGAAGTTTTTCCTTTTAACAGCAGCTTCCCATTTCTTGCAAAGATCAGGTCTTGTAAGAGGAAACCTGTAAATAAGAAGTACTTTCAGCTTTTCTGGAAAGCTTTTTAACACGGGGTCGGGTTACAGCTAAGCACTGCTGTGACTGACTGTATGATCACTTGGTTCTTCCTCTGACGGGCTCATCTTCGGAGCCAAACCCCTCCTGCCAACCCAGACATGGCACGCGGACCGGGCTGGGGGGTCTCTAAAAGCCGGGGGGGGGGGGGGGGGGGTGTCTCCCTCTCTCTGAAAAGGAGCAAAAAGAGCGCTGTCCCTCGGCTTTCCTCAGAGAGACCCCCGGGACAGGGAAGGCGAGGCGCTCGGGCTCCAGCGGGGCTCCCCCCGATCGCGGGGGAGCCGGCGACCGTTGCACCCCGCCCCCCCCCCCCCCCCGACACGCCACGCGCCTGTCCCCCTCTCCTCACAGACCCCACGCGCGCCAAGCGCCGCCGCGCGACCTCTCCCCTCCGAGCGGGCGCGCCACGGCCCCAGCCCCGCCCCCGCCACGGCCCGGCCCCGCCCCGCCACCCGCGCTCACTTGTGGAAAGAGATGGGTTTCTCTTTGTCGTATCGGTTCCGGCAGCGGTACGCGGAACACGACTGCACCATCCTTCCTCCCCAGCGCCCGCCGCGGCCAAGCGTCTGGAAGACGAGCTCGCGGGCGCCGTTAATTCACCGTCAGGCGCCCATCTTTCCCCTCCCCCCGCCCGTGACCCTCTGAGAGGGCCAGGAACGGGACGCGACTTCTCCCAACTCCAAGATGGCGGCGCCAGCTTCAGCGCAACTCTCGCGGTGGTGGCGCCCGCCGCGCTCGCCCATTGGCGGGTGTGCGCGAGGGGGCGGAGCGTCTCGGACGGCCCCTCCAATCGGGCCGCCGCCTGAGAACACGAGGCAAAGTTCCTGCTGCTCCGCCCCTTTCCCCGCGACCGTGCACCGCCCGCCCACCCTTCGGTTCGCCACATCTGGGCAGCGGCGGCTGCGGCGCGTAACTGTCGCCTGGCCCGGCACCGCACCGGGCCTGCCGTGTCCGCCGAGGAGCTCCCGTGGGGCCGAGGCGAGGGACGGGCGGCCCGGCCTGCGGGGACCCGCGAGCCGCGGCGGAGGGGGTCGGGGCCCACCCCGCGCCCATGGCCGCGGAGGCCGGCGGGAGCTGTGCCGGCGCTGCGGCCGTGCCAGCAGTGAGGGAGACCCGTCAGGGGGCTCTTCCGCCCGGGCGATGCCTGCGGCCCCGGCCGGGAATGCTCGCCCCAGCCGGCAGGCAGGGCTTCGGGCGGGCGTGTACGCACGACGCGGTTGTCAGAGGCGCAGGAAGTTGGCTCTGTGAGACCTCTGTGAGGGTGTCCAGGCTCTCCTCGGCGATTAAAGAAAAAAAAAAAAAGAGTGGGGAGAGAAAAAAACACAGAAAGACCACCTTGCCATAACACACATTTGCATTAAGGTTGTGTAAAACAACTCTGTTTCACTCACAGAAACTTTGCTTGCAAGTATATCAGCAAATATCAGATAGCAATCTAAATAAATTCATGTGTTGTTACAAAAGTTAATTTCAAGCAGCTTCTGCATTTTCCATTCCGTAGGCTTACCTTCCAACTCTGCATTAGATCAGCGAGTAAAACCATCCTATATAACTGACCAACAGGTCTTGTCTGAGGACTGACGAAGGGACCTACCCTTAATGTCTTCTGTCATCTATCATGTCATACCTAGAATTTCTGACAGTGACCCCAGAGCCAAGTGAACCTCCCCAGCCTTTTCTCTGCACCCACCCAGGACCTCATTTTCTCGTCAGCCTACTTTCCCTCTCTGCACTTGCTTCGTAAGGGAAAAAGAAGCTGTACCGACTTCAGCTTGGAGGCTGCAGTTTTTCTGCCGAGACAGCCCTCTTTGCCCAGCTGCAGGGAAGGTACCAGTCACTGCCGTTTGCTCACCCAGGAATATGACAGGAAAAGCCCGTGCCGCAAGCAGCCACAGCAATACTTCCATGAAGACGCTTGCATTAGGTGTTTCCAGCACCCGCTGTTGGCTGTGCACTGCTAGCTCCGCACCTCTGCTGCTAGGTCAGCCAAGAGACAAGGAGACAAAAATAAGCTCTTTCTAGCACCACCTTCCTCACCGAGAAAGACATGCTTACTCCTCCTCGATCCATGCAAATGCCTCCATTTCTGGCTTTTGTCTGATGGCTTGCTTCCCGCTGGAGTCCTGCTGCTGCCAGTTTTCTGGGCAGCGATTCTGCCACAGCCTCGGGGAGCAGCAGAGCGGGACTGCTCTGCAGGAAGATGAGCGAGGGGTGGCCAGAGCCAAGGTGTTGTCCCTCACCAGCCTGGGCAGAGTCCTGCAGTGCCTGAGCAGGGCAGGCAGAGCAGGCAATAGTGGTTGGATCCACTGACACACCCAGGCGAGGCGAGGTGATGAGCCAGGTACGAGGTCCAGCCAGAGAGTCCAGACAAGAGCAGCAGGAGATGGTGCCAGGAACAGCACTGGAAACACAGGTCCAAGGTCCACCCAGGAGATGGGGCTGGAGAGAGGAACAGCTGCGACGTAGCTGGGCAGGGACTGAAGGCCCTGGGCTGAGTTGAAATGGGGCTCCTGCCCCATGGGCAGGGTGTGTAGTAGGGGCCCCCAAGGTAGATGAGTCAAGGTCATCAAGGCCTTAGTTAGTGCACTTAGACTCTGGTTCTCCTATGGATCTGAATTGGCATGTCTGGGGCAAAGTCCTTCCTGACTTGACACCGGTGTCTCTGCCTCCCCGTCTCCTGGTTTTGGAGTGAACCTAGGCACAGTGGAGGCGCAGTATGGCCATGCACACGATGAGGCTACAGCAGATCTCAGCAGCATCACTAGACCCTGGGAGAAGAGGCACTTGGTCTTCATGTGCAGGGAGGAAATGTCTGGGGAGAAAGCACGTGGAAAGCACAGAAGGGTGACGCCTCACTGAGGGGATGCTGGTGGATCCCACCATGGATGGGGAGAACTGGTGAATGTATCCATGAGGCCCACAGCCAGCAAGCCAACTTAAAGGAGAGCTTTCAGCAGATCTGCCAGGATCACATTAGTATCCCCAGCAGAAGGGATTTTTAAAAGATGGGGTGAAAAGCAATTTCCTCATCCTGTAAGAATTTTGGAGACTTGGAGGTGGGCAGGGGGAATTGTCTCAACTGAAGATAACATAAATACCAAACCCCAAACTGAAAAACAGTACTTTCATGTTTCAGTAATGTTGAGAAGTTGTCTAAGCTGTTTCAAACCCTTTTTCTAAACTTTTTTTTTTTTCCTCAGAAGAAAAGCTACTGCAATTCCATCTCCTCCTTGCGAGCGGCTTTTGCTGTGACAGGTCGGCATGTTTCCCGGCGGCTGAGCGTTTCCCCGGCAGACTTCCCAGCCCGCGTTGTCGGGAAGCGTTAACCTGTGCCCGCCCATCCCAGACCCAACGCAGGATCACCTGCTCGCAGCAGCCACGACTCGTGGGGCTTTGCTCGCTTTCCTCCTGCAGGACGCGTGCCGTGGCCGGAGCATCCCCGGGTGATGCCCACGGGAAACTCCTCGACCCGGCCAAAGCGCCCGGCAGTGCCTTCTCTCCCGCACCGCAGCCTTGGGGCAAGTTTTCGGGGAGAAGCAGCACGGGTTCCCTACGGGCACCCCACCGGGGCAACTACCGGGACTGCGTCGGGAAGCCTTTTCGCGCAAGCCCGGCGGGCGGGGAAAGGAGCAGGGGGACCGGCGGGCGGCGGTGGGGCGGGCAGTCGGCGGGCCTGGGGCGTGGCGTGGGGCCGGCGGCGCCGGGAGGCGGCTCAGTCCCCGCTGCCAGCCGAGGGCGGCGGGCCCCGCGGAGCAGGCGCCCAGCCCGGCCCGCCCCGCACTGAAGCCGCCGCCGCCGGCCGGCGAGGGCGGCAGCATGAGCGGCGGGCGTAGCGGGCGATCCGCCGTGAAGATGGAGGCGCCGTTTTACCCCGAGGAAGGATTGGAGCTGCTACCCGACTTCGTGCCGCTGCCGGGTTTCGGTACCGCCGGCGGACCCGGAGCCGATGCAGCAGCAGCAGCAGCAGCGGCGGCGACGGGGCAGAAGCTACTGCTGGGTGCCGGGAAGAAGCGGGACCTGGCGACCGCCGCCCCCGCGCCGCTCCCGGGGCCTTTCGCCCTTCGCCCGCCCGCCGGCGCCCGCGGCAGCGCGGCGGCCCTACGCTTGCTACCGCCGCCGCCGGCCGCCGCCGCCGCCCCGCCGCCGCCCGCCGGCTCCGCGGAGCCGGCGGGCGGCGGCGGCGGGGCGGCGGCCCGCGGCGGCCCGGAGGCCGCTCTGGGTTCGGCTGCGGAGCTACCGCTGCTGAAACTACCGCCGGCCGCCGACCTGGAGCAGCTGCTGATCCAGGGGGGCGCGGGGCTGGGGTCCGGCAGCCCGGGGCCGGCGGCGCCCGGGGCGGGGAGCGGCGGGGCAGCGGCGGCGGGGCCGTTTCTCTACCGGCAGCCGGTGACGCAGGAGCAGGAGGGTTTCGCCGACGGTTTCGTTAAGGCCCTGGCCGACCTGCACAAGCAAAACCAGCTCCTGGCGGCGCCGCCGCTCTCCACGCCGGGACCCTGCTGCACCGCCCGCCCGGGGCCGCCTGGAGCCCCCGCCGCCGCCGACCCGCCGGCCGTCTACACCAACTTGAGCGGCTTCAACCCCGCGGGGCCGCTGAGCCCCTCGGGCAGCGCTTACCCCGCCGCCTCCGCCCCGCCGCCGCCGCCGCCGCCGGGCCTGGCCTTCGGGGCGGCGGGTCTGGGGAGCGGTCGGCTGCCGCCGGCGCGGTCCCTGGAGGAGCCGCAGACGGTGCCCGAGGTGCCGCCGTCGGCGGGCGGGGAGGGCGGCAGCAGCGCGCCGACGCCTCCGTCGCTGTCGCCGCTGGACGCGGAGAGCCAGGAGCGGCTGAAGGCGGAGCGCAAGCGGCTGCGGAACCGCATCGCCGCCTCCAAGTGCCGCCGGCGGAAGCTGGAGCGCATCGCCCGGTTGGAGGAGAAGGTGAAGGCGCTCAAGGGGCAGAACGCCGAGCTGGCCGCCACCGCCAACCTCCTCCGCGCCCAGGTCACCCAGCTGCAGGGCCGCGTCCGCAGTCATCTGTCCTCCGGCTGCCACATCAACGCCGCCGGGCATCCTCCCCCTGCCGCCGCCGCCGCTCAGCCCCGGGAGGCGCCCCCCGAAGCGGCCGCCGCGCCGGAGACCAGCGCCTGCTGAGGAGGGACGCCCCGCCGCCAGCCGATCCCATTCCCGCCCGCCGCCGGGGCGGCGCGGAGGGACCGCGGGGCCGAGGTGCTCGCCAGCCGCCGCTCTTCTATTATTATTATTAATTATTATTATTTATTTGCGCCCGGAGAAGGCGGTTGCAGGAGCCGGGTGTTGCTAAGCGTTTCCCGAGGTCTGTCGATGCTGCGCTCAGCAGCGAGGGTCTCCGTGGGTGGTTTCGGGGCAGGTGGTTGTTGGGGGGTTTTTTTCAGTGAAGTACTTGAGGTCTGTAGAGATTTCGGAAATTAAGGAAATTCCTGTTTACAGAAAGATTCAACTTTATTTTCATGGGGGATATAAAAAGTGTGTTTCCTAATACACCTTACTGAACTGTATAGCAATGGATAAGCTTTTCAAACTTAAAAAAAAAAAAAAAGCCAGAATCGTACCCTTTTGAAAAGATGTGCGTGTATATATATTTAAAACATAATACGGCTATGTATATTTTCTTGGTATTGATAAAGAACTTTTTTTAAAATACTGTCTTTCTCTAGAGCTTTAATTTGCCATTGAGACTTAAGACAACTATGTGGATGCTCTTGCACTTAGATGGCTTTGGTTTTAAAATCAAACCCTAGAGGGAAATGATTTTTGTTGTAAATCTTAAGCAGGATGAAACGCATTGCTGACTCAGTCATATCAAAATACTTTTCTAAACCGTACGCTCCATATTTCTTGTGCCAGTGCAAACATGGGGCATTGATAGTTATTTATTGAAACTTGAACACTTTTGGATGTTGCCTAGACCTTATTTTTCTAGATAACATGTTAGTAGTGAAAATGGTTACTTTGGCAAGAAGAGCTTTACTTTTTTTCCTTCACTGTGTACATTCCAGTAGTGTTTGCTCTTTACGTAGTATAGTAACAATTCAGTGCTATACAGAAAAGGGCTCAGATTTGGGGTGGGTTAGCTATAAAGGTGATAATTCCATTGTATTCTGTTTGAATAAATTGCAGAAATATTATGGAGAAGTAGATTTATTATTCAGTAGAAACCTGTATATCTTGCTTCTCGATCTACTTTGTTCTAAAGAAACTTTCTGCAGTATTCTAGAGACAGAAAGAGCACTAGAACGTGAAATGTATTTCTGGTTGGGAAGAATTGGTGTGATTTATTTCTTTGTCAAGATTTTACTAGTAGAAGAGAATAGTGGAGGAACTATTTCCTCTGATTTGACATAATCCTCAATAAGTTTTTGAAAGCTTTAGTTCCCTTGCTCAGTACTACTGCCTACCTTGCTTCTGCTGCACCTGTGTATTTTGAGCGTAGCCGCTATCGCAGCGCTGTCGAGCCCTGTGGCGTGGTGCAGTGGGAAGGGTCTGTCGGAGTGTGACTGTCACCCCACCAGAAGCCCCTCGGTGCGGGGGCTGTGGGCCGGCCCTGCCGCTGTGGGAGGGCAGGGCTTCTCCTGAGCAGATCCAGCTGCAGAGCGGGGCCCGCTCCCCTCTTTGAAACTGTGCTAACCACTCTGCTTGAACTCAGAGGCAAAACTTACATGGGGATATATGTCTGTGCCAGCTGGTAAAAATGGGGGATTGTATGAGGAGCCAGGGGGGCATAGACATCTTTGTATGTACAAGCCATTGCTCGTATCTGTTAAACCCACTCAGGAGCTGTTAAACATCTCTTACTTCTTTTGAAGGCTACACTTGATGCTTTGAAATTCAAGAAGAATGGGATAGACTCACAGTTTTTCGTGCTTTTATTGGGGATACGTGAGCACTATCTGTTCAGAACACTGAGCTGCAGCAGTCAAGTGTGTGAGCTTTTTCTTCTAGTGCATACTCATTCCTGGCACATGTGTCAAATGACATGACAATGCATAGTAATTGTGTTATTGTAGCTGAGATGCTCTGAGGATATTTCTTTTCCTAATGCATATGCAAATTAGATAGAAGCCATATTAATCATTGTATAACTGTTTAATCATGTCACCAGCACCTTTTTCGGTGGTTGAAATGATTGCCTGTAACAGTACCTTCTGCTGTTAGAAATACTAATGAACAGATAAAAAACTATTTTGATCTTAACATGGGTTTGAAGACTTTTTAAAGGCATTCTGAACCAGACAGCATACAATCTATAACACTGCCTGTTATAGAATAACTGGGTGAAAAATAACTGGGGTTTAAGTATGTGGCCAGCATCACCTGTCTGCAAAGATGCTGCAGGACTGGAGAAATTGATAAGGACTTTTCTCCCCCCCTCCCTCCCCTCCACACTTAACACGCTTTCCCTAGTGAGAGAGGTAATGATGCCTGGTAGATATGTTGATATGAGATGCTTAGCTTTACTGTAAGTGTAGTGAGATGGGTTTTTTAAGGAATCCTGGAAAAATGCATTAAAATTACATGGGTGGACACTGCAGTTTCAGTTCTTACATTAGCATATGAGTGTAGGGCTAGGTAAAGATCTTGCAGTAGGACACAGGACAGTGATAAATGCAGCTGTGCAATACTTGTTCTTTACTCATTTTACCATTTCTGGTCAGAATAAATTAGCAATGTCCAAGGAGAAGTGGGGGATCCGTAAGACACAGGAAATGACTGCAATTCCCCTTCCCAGTCAAGGGCAGGGCTGTAACCTGGCAGGGTTATAATGAGCTCACCCTTTTCAGCACGGTAGTGTTAAAGCTGGAAACCACCATGTGTTACCTCTCTCCCATTTGAACTTTCTGCAAGAGCAGTACTGCATCCAGCCTCTCAAAGGTCTCATGTGGTAATTTCTCTGATAGCCTGCTTTATGCTCTAGCTGACATCTGTTAGGTGATAGAAGTGCTGACAGGCCAGCTCTGTTACCCTGATGACTGACAAGAGGTTACTAGTGAGGCCGGCGGATCCAGCTCTCTGCCAGAAGCTACTATTCTGGTAGTCGAGTTGTCTGAAAGAAATGTCTTTTCTGTAGAGTGACAGGTTACCTTCATAAATACCTTCTTTTATCTCATATTTAGGCTAAGACACAGAATCTAACACTGACATGACCAAAATCTGGGAATAATGTGGGGTGGTCTGGGTTTTCTTCCCTATTGATTCTGCTAGAGGTTGCTGCCTGTACAGCAAAGGTATGGGTGGATATCCTAAGCACCTAACAGTTTAAACCGATATAACAAGACTCAGGAGTGCTTGCCTGCTGCAGTAGTCAGGCTTTATTGTCTTCTAAAATGTATCAGTACTTTAACTTTTATGCCTGTAGTCTTCCTATATCTTTAAATATGGCTTCTTTATTTTGTCTTACCTTTTTTCTTCAGTTCGTGGCAGCATTTTTCATGTCTATTTCTTTTAGGTTTTAATTTTTTGCCTAAAACTTTGGTCACTGTGAGATGCTAAAAGATATACTGGTTAAAAATTTTCCAGACTCTTTATGTGATTTGCATCAATGTAGCACCTTTTCAGTAACTGCAGGCAAGCTGGCCATGTGTCACTGTGCAAAAAAAAAAAAAAAAACAACCAAAAAAACCCCAAAAAACCAAACCCCAACACAACAGTTTATGTTCAGTGGAACCATAGTGCTTTTTAGCATTTTTCTTCATCCTTCAAAACTGTACCATGTTTTGTTATACTTGTGCACACTATTTACTAGTCCTTACAAAGATTCTCACTGCGTGACTTGATTTGCAGGCCCTTCTGATCTGGTTTTGCGTTCCAGATGTGAACCCATGGCAAATGAACATCTCTCTCTGTTTCTTTGCCCTAGGTGTAATCTCTGCTGTAGAAATTGTGCAGTCCCTTCCTTTGTCTCTTTGGGTTGGTGGAAGCTTGTTCCTGTGCACATCTCGCTGGTCATCAGCAAATTTTGAATGCACTTGAACTGATGTCTTGATCTAGATGTGAAGTGCCTTCCTGTTTAGGTGCTACAGCAAAATAGTTTGATTCATAAATTACTTTCATTTCTTTGAATTGTTATCAGATCTTTTCTATCTTGGGGAGTAGGAGGAGGAGTGTTTGTGGTGAGGGAAGTCTTGTTCACTCCTTCCTTGGGCAGAGGGAGGAGCTCCCATCAGATCTGCCCTTGCTTGCTGTGAGTGCAGGGAAAGTACTCTGCTACGACTAATTCAAATGATGTCATTATTAGAACAGTTGATTGGTTTGCTCCCCAGCACAGAATGGGTAGTGAAATCTCTCAGTATCACAAGGTGTCCAGACAGGTCTGGGTGGTTGATGAGTGGTTCTTACAACTTTCACTGTGACTCCAGGTCGAGCCCATTTGGCAGGCTTAGAGAGCAATTCCCAAAACACATGTACTTTGCATACTTTGAGAAGTGTAGGTGTTGGGGGGTGATACGTCCTTATTACAGAGAGGAGTGATTCTTGGTAGTGGTGGTGACATTTTTCTGATGAACCTTTAATAGTATTGGAAGAGGTAAATACCTCACAGGATTTGGACTCTTCGCTGCATGTCGTAAATTGCTATTGACAGTCATGCACTGTTCAAGATCAAAGAGTGACCCTACTACAATTCCCTGTTATCTTGGTTCATGTTTCTGTCATTACCAGTCATGAGGCATCTTTTTTTGTTTGTTTGTTTATTTGTTTGGTTTTTTGTTTTTGTTTAAATATCTGATTGGCTGTGTCCATCTCACCTTTGACAAAGGAGCAGTGTCCCAAAGTTTAGCCCAGAGGCATTCTGCAGTTTGCAGCTGTTAAAATGGAAATTGTATTTGGCAACTAATTTCTAATCAGTTACCTAGCTCGATGATACTTTCTAAATTATTGTATAGGGTTGTTTGGTGGTGCCTGAAGTACAGATGAATGCTATGTCTGAATTACTAGTTGTGCTGAAAATAGTGACTTGGCTGCCATAACCTAAGTCTTGGCTATTTGAATCCAGTAGCTTCTTAGAGAAAATTTTTCTATATCTGAAGTTAATATGCAAGAAAAAAACCCAACTACCTGTAGCACAAGTCATTTTTCAATGCATTTTACGTGTCCTTCTGCTTCTGGAGTGCAAATTAAAGAAGAAAAAGCGATGAGTTACATTTTTGTTTATTCTTATGTGCAGCTGTAACTGCTGCTGGATAATTTTGTTCTTTCCTTACACGATTCTCTGAGTTTCTATGTTTAGCAAGTAGACAAATTGGCATATCTCTGTACATATTTGATTTGTACAAAACCACTTCCATTTTCCAAGTATTTTGTTTGCTGTTTTACTGTAACCGAGAATGAGTGTTGAAGAGTTTCTAGGCTGTTTTGACACTCTCTGGTCACTTCATCAGTATTGTGTGCAGTGACTGTACATGTTCCAGCAGAGGTGGACAGTAAAATCTGCCAGGGATTCACCTTTTTTAACATTTGGCAAGACCTGTATCAAAAGAAAAAGCCTTGTACAGAACTCTTTCACAGTGCATAAAAGTCCTGCAAATGTCGACTGATCTAATGCCACAGTCACTTGCTGTGGCACTGCATCAGGGTTTACTGTACCTGATGTAGTATGGTAAATGTTCCTGCGACAAACTGCAGAATCTAAAGTTTCTTATAAACTTATTAATCCCAGTGCACATGGTGAAACTTTACTGTGAAGGTGTGGTGAATTAAATCTGAATTTATGGAGACTTAGGCCGTTACAGTACATTCTGGGAGACAAGAGGTCTTCTTAATTCTCTGTTATTCCTGTCCTGTGTTTCAAAGATCTCCCTCCTTTTATCCTACTTATGAAGTGTCTTGCAGCTTTTTGTGCTGTGAAACTTCTCTCTTCAGAATGGCTGGTAGTAACTTGGAGGCAAGACAGAAGCAGCTTCTGCGTGAAGTGGTCATGTGTGACAAACTAAACGCAGGTTTCTGAAAAACACTGCAACAGCGAATGCACAGTGGAGAACCTGCTGTTGTCCATGCGTTGCTAAGGGAGTCCAGAAACGTATACACCTAATTTATAATGAGGGTGGCTTTCCAAGACACCATCCTGTTGACTTGCTACAGGCATTGATCCTTCCTGCTTGCTTTAGTCCGGAAGCAGTTTTCCTAAGCTATTGCATACCAGAAGGTTTACTTTCTGCAATAATACAGTCGCAAACCGGATCTCTGCTTGGATGTTGAAACAGTCCACTGCATGTAGATCAGCCAGAATGCCATGCTCTAGCTGCCTTCGCAGGGTCCTGCTGCGGAAACAGTGGTGGGGAGAGGAAGGAAACCAGTCTAGAATCTGTATCTTCACACCAACGCCATGTTTTGAAATGCAACTTTCTGTTGGGTAGTCTTGACAGAAGTGTGCACTAATGTAAAAGCACTGAATCTTGGTCTTGTGCCTGCATGGGACTTGAGTTCTTGTGCTGGAGTTCTGCTTTGACTGGCATCCTCTCAACTCAGTGCCAGCCACTGATATGGGAAAAGCCAGCAAATCCAACTTTTATGAACAAATTCTACTGAAACACACAGATACCTGCAAACACATGTCAAGCTGTTGTGCACAGACACTAGCATGCGTAGAGAAGGGCATGGCCAAATGGAGGAACTGTGATTTTCTTAGCTGCAGCAGCACACAATGAGACATCTTCATATTCTTTGTCATGGTTGAGTTATCCCAGAAAAAAATTAAGCTGCAATTCTGTGTGTGATTGAAAGGTGATTTTTCAGATTTCCAGAAAAATTGAAGGACTGTCAAATCCTACAATGCTTCATTAACAAAAAAAGATAATTTATTTTAAAGTAATATTTAGCCTTAATGTAATCTGAAGTGCTGCAGGTCATATGTGGTAGTCTGTTGCAAAGTGAGGGGAATATTATTCTAAATAATGTTTGCAAGGGAGTCGCCCTAAATAATTACCTACCTGCCGTTTGCTTTTTTGTCTCGTATCAGAAGGTCTGTATCCATAGCATACCTAGCTGTAAATTGAGCTTTGCTCTGAATTTCTAGTACGAGTAACAAATGTGGTCTGCAATAGTTTCAGGAGTATGTGTGCTGGCTAAATGGCTTTTCTGGAGGAATTATGATTTCTGTAGGAATGCTTTGGAGTGATGGTTGACTATGAAGCCTTGCCTACACATGGAGATAATAGATACGACCAGTTCACTGTGCACTAATACAGATTCTAATATTTAGCACACTGCTGAAAAGATTTACTTCTGCTTTTACTTGTTGGTTAAGAACTAGTTCAGGGCGGAACTGTAAGCTGCCTAAATAAGGTCCACACAGTCTGGAGAGCTGTGTCACTGGAGATCGATAACAGACCCTCCATTCCTTTCCAGAAAATAAAAAAAAAAATCTTTGGCTGCAGTCTTTGTTTTTGTTTTTGTTTTGCAATATTGCTTACTTTTCTAGATTAAGTCCTATTTTACTCTTCCCTTGAAATTTATTTAAATAAATTTGAAAACCTTTCTGCTAAGTACCTTGAAGCATCTCTTGCAACTGTTCAGTTGCAATCAGTGAGATTGTGGTATTACTTCTGTCATAGATGGAGAAAGCCGAAGTGGTTAAAGGTCAGGCTTCTAACTGCATCCCTGTTCTTAGACCACGGACTGAACATTCAGAAAATGATGACCAGTAGCTTGAATTCTGTAGGACTGTTTGATACCACTTTCTTGTCCTCTCCAGAAAGCTTCCTGCTGCCCTGAGGGATGTGTGGCCCTCCTGCCCGACATGGAAACTTGACCTTTAAGAATGAACAGTCTTAAAAAAAAAAAGTCTTATAAAGATAGTCTTGCAGTTCATGCTGAGGCTTTTGAAGGATAGCATGTTGAGCTTGAGAACCTTTCCCACACCTCTGTTTCATAAATCTCCAGGTTTTCTTGTAGTGCAGGACACAAGCAACGTGGTGGCATATTTAGGATACTCTCTCTCTTTTTCCCTAGTAACTGCTAGGAAAAGATACCAGTAGAATATACTGGTGTAAAATTTGCCCTTCTTAATGAATAGAGCCAGAGGTTGAACTCTTGCTTTTTTCCAGCTTTTACCATTCTGTCTTAATATCCTTCATGGAACAGTGACAGAAATAGTGGGAAAATACTGACTACTAGGATAGTTAAATAATCTTATTATATATATGTCACATAAGCTATGGTCATAAGTAGCTAGGACGCCTATTCTATTTACAGTCTGTAAGATGACACCTTCAGGGATTTTTTAAAACGCCGCCTAAGTGTCATTACCAGTCCAAACCATTTTGTGCCAGTTACTAAAATGACATTGTAAATCGTTGTGACGTTTTGAAGTCTTTCTGGGTACACTACAACTGAAATCACAGCATAAGCTGGTGTGTTTGTGGTATCTTTGTGATATGATACCACTTTCCCAGCAGGCCACCAGTGTGTAATAAAGTCTACTTTTTTATTCCTTTCCCCATAGTAATAATTAGAAATGATGGAGGAATCAGCAACATTAAGAAAAAACAATCCAAGGAAGAAATAAAATTTATCTCTGATACAGTATTTAGTGGTAATATTTATTGTATTTTTAAGTGGCAGAGAATTAAGATTGCTCTTCAGTATGCTTTTTTGCTTATTTTCTTTTGTTATTACTGTTTAAGTGTCTTCTAAACTTCTCTTCTTTGGAAACTGTGCCTCTCCCTGTTTGGCCTGATGACTGGTAATTTCACACTTACTCTTATTTATTTAAAGCCATGGCAACCACCATACTGAAATGTCTTCAAGTAAAGTCCAGATCTGAATGCTGACTGATGATGCAAAAGTCTGCTCTCTAATAAAATGCGGCCCAGGAAGGATGAGCTCTGTAAGGCAGCTACACCCTGTCTTCAAGCATTTGCTCTAATTTCAAGTCTTTCCCATGTGGTATTGCTCAACATGTAGCAAAACAAGTTCTTGCAAGCCCCCTGAGCATTCCTCCGTATGTAACAGATTAGATATTCAGGCTTTGTTAATTTTTTCCTCCTCTCTCTCTTCCCTCCCCCCCCCCCAAAAAAAAAACCCCAAAAACAAAAACCAAAAAAACCAAACCAAAACAACAAACCCCAACCAAACAAAAAACCAACCACCACCAAACCCGGAACAAAAGACCCAACACACGCAAATCTTGGAGAATTGTTTCTC
This sequence comes from Grus americana, assembly GCF_028858705.1. Taxonomy (NCBI): domain Eukaryota; kingdom Metazoa; phylum Chordata; class Aves; order Gruiformes; family Gruidae; genus Grus; species Grus americana. Next base: position 54,128,019 of record NC_072891.1, read on the forward strand.
TTTGTTGCAAAGCGCTATTTGTTAATTACAGAGCCACTTAGCACAGTTCTGACATGTGAGCCATCAACGTAAACACTTGCACCAGTGATTTTGCTTTGGTTGCACTTAGCTACTTTGTAAGGGACAAAGGGAAAGGAATAAGTGTTGCAATATAGTATTGTGCAATTCCTGGCTTTCAAATAGAAAATTATGAGCAAATCTGCATAGGCCTCTCACCCACCAAAATTTGGCCACTGATTCTTACCACTCCCACTCTTCTTAATTAGGAATTGGTCTATTGGCTTCTTAAGGTCAAAAGGAGAGAAGGGTAGAGACCTTAAGAGAGGGCAGTATCAGGGCTGTTCTGTTGTGAAAGACCATGAGCCTCCTGGGCTTTAAAACTCAAGTTAATCTGTTGGATCACCTGAAGTTTATGATGTCTGAAGTAACCTTTAGGCTCCCTACGCAGGGTCTTACCAGGAGAGGTGGCTGGGTCTGTGTTGCTGAATAAGTCTCTGTCGTGAAGTAGCTCTTCAGCTTTCGGTGTTGCAGGACATTCTTCCAGGGCAGTCTCTCTTTCCTGGAGTGGTTCATCTAAGGCTGGCTTGTTCTTCCTACATTTTCTGTCTAGACTGAAAATCTTTTCGAGGTTTAGGGGATCGCATACGTGCCCTTGCTGTGTGGTTTTCGTGATGGCTAATGTTGTATCACTCAAAATATCTTCCTGAGAAAGGAGCAGCTCTGGATAGGTGCAGACTGGGAAAGATGAAATCTGCCATTCTTTGAGCAATATGTCTTTGCATCAGTTGAACAGAGCAACTAACATCATCTAAGGAGAGCTCTTGGGCTATAGGGCCCAGCTTTGAAAGCACTCAGTGTTTTCTGGTGCCCTGTTCTTGCTGCACTTCCGTGATGCAGAAAACGCTGAATGCGCCGCAGTACCAATACCGTGTGCTGGGGCTGCTGCTGGGATCACGCGGGTCCTGTGGTCCTCCTTGGGATCATAGTCGTGCCACGTGCTGATCAACGGAGCAAAGGGATCTCCTGAAAAGCAGAAGCAGCTCCTCCCTGCTGGGTAGCCACCAGCATCCCCAAGCTCTCTTTCTGTCCAAAAGGAGAAGTGTGAGCAAACTGCCGCTTGCTACAGCTCTCGAATCCAAACTGGTTCTTCCCAGGCCTTCGGGCATGGCGCTGAAACTTTCTCATTCAGCATAGCTGTTCAAAACGAAAGGTGGAGACAGAGCAGTGCATATTTGGCTTTGCTCTTCCAGCAGCTTACGTGCAACTAGTGGGTGGGTGGTTGTCTGCCTACATCCTTTCCTGGGTTCTTGTAAGTTGGGTTTACGTGTACCTTCTTATTCTGCCTTATTAAATTAGCTGGCACAGAGGAAGCCTCTGAGAAACCCCTTCAAAATCTCTGCTTCAGGAAGAATTTTTTAAAATTTCAGTATTTGAATATATTAAAAAAACAACCAAAATCCCCCAAACCAACAAAACAAATGACTTTGTAAGGATAGAGAAATACTTCCTTTTTTTTTTTTTAAACCTGATTATTTTTTGGAACTCTTCAAACAGGTGTGCTGGCAAGGACATTGCACACAGATGGAGGTAATAATAGTGAAACAAAAATTTGGTAGCTACTTATTTGCTGGATTTGGCCAGGAGAGGTTTATCAAGGACACTTCTGACAGCTTTTTTTCTGATGCGGTGATATTTTTTTTATGTAAACAGAAGCTGCAGGGCTTAATAATATACAACTGAGGATTATGTCCATTGTAATTTTTTTATGTTACTTTTACAAACTGTGTAGTATTATATTCAAAATACTTATTTCTAAGACAAAGTGGATGATATTAGTTGGCATCTTGCACTTGATTAAATGTAAAACGTTTTCTTAATTTAGTGATGTGTTTAGGAGAACTTACTGTAACTTACTGAATATACAACGGTGATAACTGTGTTTACAATAATTTTCCAATTCCTAATGTTCAGTGGTAGCCAACTTGTTTAAGAATTAAAGATAAGGCATACTGCGATTGGCAATCTTGGAAAAATTAACTCAATGCTGCTACCGCTAAATACTGTGGGATGGATACCATGGGTTTAAATGGCAGCAGAATTGTATTCCAAGCCTCTGTCTTAAGTAGTTACGACTAAAAGGCGACTTGCCTTGTGCGCATTTATGTATCCCTGTGTGCAGTACATCAGTTAGTTAGAAACCTGTTAATGATTGATTTGTAACACTAGGACCTGTATGGAGATCACAGTGGATTTTTCTGTTTGGTTTGGTTTGTTTCTGAACAGAGATTTAGACATTTTGGAATGTATAACATTGATCCTTGTGCTGGAATTGTTTACATGAAAAAGGTATTTATGATTTTTTGCAAACTGCAATGTGCAATTTTGTACATGTGTTTTAAACTAAAGAGTTTATAAGGCAGATATTGTATGTACAGTACTTGGACATGAGTATTATTTCTTTGATATAAATATCTAGAAGAAAATTAAAATTGCTTTATATTCATATTTTTGGCTGTGTTCTTCATTGTTTCAGCAAGAAATTTAGAAGTCAGCTTAAGGCATAGTTGTCATTTTGCTGGAAAATCCAAGAAGAGTTTGTTGATCTGGGATATTTTTAAATATTTTAAAATCCTGCTTAATATGCTGTTTCTTTCGATTGTACCAACATTTTCAAGTACAAAGAAAGGAAGAACTCCTCTTGTAAAAATGCTGCTTTTCAGGATAACTTCCCTATAGGCTAGTGCAGATGCAACTCAAAAAGTAAACTTCTAAAAAGAGCAGAAGAGGAGAAGAGAAAGTCCAGTTCTGGTGACATCAGATTTCAGGCCATTGCTAAGAAAAGCTGACCGGAGTTCTCAGCACTGTGGGACAGGACTCCAGTTGCCTGTATCTTAACTTTTCTGTTTCAGCAGAACGAGCGATGGTAAACATTTTTTTGCCATTTAAATGATTCTGAAGTCACATCTGGAGCAAATTTGTTAAATAAGGCAACTCTTCTTCTTTCCCGTGATCGTTCTGACGCCCATTGCTACATCTTGACATATCGCCAAAGGAGAGCTACTCAGTAAACATTGCCACGTGCTAAAAACACTTCTGAAGTCCCAGTTGAAAGCTCCCCTGCTCTGGGAAGGCAGCCCGGCCTTCCAGATACATCCTTCCCAACCGAGTGATGAGAGGAAGGACTGAGTGCCAAGCCCCACCAAGAATGCTCCAAGGATGCCAAGTTTAATCAAGAGCCGAGAAGCGTGGCAGCGCCAGTGGCCTTGGCTACGCCAGCTCACGCCCCAGCGCACGGCTCGTTCTCCAGAGGTCCGTGGATTCTCTGACACTGCAAGGATGGTAGAGGCACTGGTTTCTTCTGATTTAAGATATTAATACTAAGATTTCAGAAGCACACAAAAGTTAAAGGTGGGGAAAGAGGAAGCCTTGAGCACACCGCAGGTCAAGCTGTTGTACATTGGCACTTATGGTTTATGACTGCATAATCAGTTTGGTGTGGGATTACTGTGACTTCTAAATGAGAACCATGCCTCCCTCAGTGCTCTGGTGAGTTACTTAACACTCTTTAACCTCCTTGTTGTGCATGGCTGCAGGCTGTGTTTTACACATGCTAGCCAGACCACTCCTTGCAGATTTCCACTCCACTTTAATACCGATTTCTTCCTTGGAGAGTCTGTAGTACTCTTGCAATAGTATTGATGCTTTCCAAATTAAATACAGAGAGGAGGCAGAACAACAAGATGGTGAGAGCCTTCCATGCTTTGATACCCTCATGCTTGAAGGTTTTGTTGCTAATTTTGGATTTCAATTTGAGCTTCAGAGCCTAGTCCCATAGAAAAGTGTTTTGAATCTGCGGTGGAGGATCCCATCTAATTTTTCTCTTTAAGCTTTCAGTTCTTCTGGCCTTGAGTGTCTCAGAGTGGTGCCTTCAGAAGCGCTCAGGGATGAGATAGTTTAGACTGATGCTCTGTTATCCACAGGAGGTGGAGTAAAAGCTGGGTGCTTTGCATTGGTTGAATAATCTGCAGGATTGTGTGAATTTTTTTTGCCTCTGAGATGGTCCCTTTCTCATCCCCCTCTGCCTCTGGGGTCCTTCTAAGAGTGGAACAGACATGGCCCTTGCACAGCTTCCAAAATTAGTGTCCTAAAGTAGTAATTCAACAGGTCATCACTTATTCCTGGACACTGGCCATCTTCTAGACTAAGGGAGGCAAAGCCCCAATGGTGCTCTTGCAGGCTACTATTTCTTTTCCTTCAGCCTCGGTGACTCGGGTTCTGGCATACGCCCTTCAGGTGGATCTGGCAATTGCATCAGTTGCCAGAAGTCAAATAGCAGGTGACAGACAAAAGCTCTGAACCTCTCTCATTTGTCCTGATATGGGCCGGTTAACTTCTGTTTCACCTGAAATGCAGCTGGCTGCATTAAAGTGATTTTAAAAAGTTTTACCTTTCTCTGGTGTGACGTAGCAACGTGCAAGATATGACACACAGTTGCATTGGGTTTCCCCCCACCAACTGTAAATGAGGTCAGGAAGTGTAAATGACAAGACTTCAGCACATTTGGGCAGGTGTCTCATCATCTGAGCCATCCTGCCAAATCCGAAATTTGTGCCTTCGTCATTCTTGCTGCAGCTCTCAAATGTCAGTCCCAGAAAGACCCCGCTGCAGGCGAGGAGGGCAGCCAATGACTGTAACCGATGGGTGCATCAGTTCAGAGAGGTGGTTGGATGGATGGAGGCTGTTCCCTACCATCAGCCTGCAGCCTGCGAGCCGGGCAGGGCTGGAGGCCTGATTGCTGAGTCCAAGTTGCAAAGGCCAGTCACAGCTCCCTGGGTACGTGTCAAGGCCAATGATTTGACTGCTATAGGTAATGCATCCTAATGATTAACTTTTGGAGGGTATCTCAAAGCTCATTCTTCAGGAATACAGTAACCTGGACCAGGAGGCACAGGAGATGACCAGGGCAGACAGATCACATCATTTCTGACCACTCCTTGCAGCTTTTACTAATCTGTGGATGCTCTGGGAGTCACCTGCTCTCTGAGCCATACTGTTATGTTAAATGGACTCCTGCTCTGCTTGGACCTGGCAGCTCCTGTGCACCTGTAGCCAGTGAGTCACATAGCCCGCAACACAGCAGTTCTGAACACCACACTACCTAAGCTAAATAAGCCTGGGATTAAATGTTCATCCTTTGCTCAGCTTATTGGTCAGTTGTTCCTTTTCTTTAATCAAGCAAGTTTTTTTTTTTTCCTTTGAGACCAGGTAGAGCAGGCTTTCTGCAGTTTCCATAGGGAGCTTGCTGCTCCTGGTGACTAGCAGGGAGGACAGCAAACAAGTCAGTCATCCGTGGTCCTGAGCTGTGGGCCCATCTGAAAGTAACATGAAATGGGTTGTTAGCTGCAACCATTGCCTCTGCTCAGCAGCCTCAGTGAGGGACCTTAAGTAAATCTTACCCCTGAAGGAAGTTTCCAGATACCTGTGGCCTGTGCTCTATAGTGGAATGGCCGTGCATTACCCTATTCCCCAGCAAACAGCTGGACCTCCTGATGCTCTGCAAGTCCTGATGCTTATACACAGTGGCAAAAAAACCCTCTTTGCCTTCCTCTCCACCCCTTTCCCATCCGTTATCTATGCCTGAGCTCTCCCTTAGTGCCTCCCACTCACAGCTTTTCTCTAACCCTAATGCTGCGGCTCCATCTGCTCCCTCCGGCTGCAGCTGGCAGACTCCCCAGCTCTCGGGCTCCCCTCCCTCTCTCCTTGCCTTCCTTGCTCAGGTTTGTGGGGGTAATTTGCTGCTCCTGAGGAGAGAAGGACAGAAAGAGTGCATGCCGGTAGGAGTGTTCCCCTCCACGGTTTCACCTGTTGATGTACAAAAGAGGAAAATCTTGGTTCAATGAGACAACCTCAGCTGTAGAGGAAAGGCACTGCCTAACACCTGAGCCTGCAGGGTCAGCACGGCCTTGCTGTCCTATGTCCTTGCCTTTCAGCTCCAAGGAGCTCCTGGATCTCAATTTTCTTTGCAGTTCATGTTTAGCATGCTTAAATGAGGGAGAAAGTGAAGGAAAATCACAGAGAGAAAATTACACAAAATTGAGACTAATGTAAATACTTTGGGGTAAAACACCAGCACAGGGAGACTTGTAACTATTCCCCAAAACACACTTTAGAAAATCTGCAACTTGAAAGTAATTAAGAAAGCACAACAAAGGTGCCAGATTACCTCTTTGTCTTGCCACAGGGTAAGGCTCTCCAGCATTTCCAGTTGGAGGTTAAATAAGAGTTGACTGGACGGGGGAATATATTCCAGTCTCTCTCTCCCCTCACTGTAGTCTTTTGGGGAGAGATGGAGATTTAACTCCAGATGCTGGCCAGCTGGGCTGATCTCAGGAGATTAACAACTCCCTCTCCTCACCTATAATTTCTCTTGTTCACAGTGTGGCTATTTTTAGTGGGTGGTAGTCAAAATGCTTCCTTATTGACTATTCTGAAGTTTGTTTCCAGACCACCTGAGAGCACGCACTGTGGATAAGACAGACGCAAGCCAAAACCCAGCTGTGCGAATGATGCCATCTGATTAAATCACTGAACGTCTTTAACCTTCAACATCCTCCTTGGATCCCATGCTTTTCTGAAGGGGCTGAACTCCCACTGATCACTGATTCTGGAGACGTTAAGGGACTCTCTTGCCAATGGGCCTCTATTTGGGAACAGCCGCATGGGCTTTCCAGTGCCTGCATAGCTATGGCCCTGGCAGCGTGACTCATGACAAGCCTTTCCCAATGCCTTACCAGTTAATCCTTTCAGTTTCTTTAAATGAGACATGGGGCAAATGTGACTCATTGTTGTTTTCTGGAAATGACAGATTTGCAAAGCGTGGCCCAGGGGAGTGTCCGCCTTGTGCCACATGGCTGGGATCAATGCGCAGCCGCCTCCTGCCCTCGCTCCCTTTCCCTTCTACTTTCAAAATTAGCATCACTACTTTTCTTTTGACAGCCAAAACCAGGAGAGACTTTCTAGTGTCCTCCACTGCCTTTATGTGAAGTGAATGTGCTGGGCTAGAAAGACAAATTGCTTGAAAGGAAGAATTTGCTACATATCAAACTGTGTGCTGGCATTGCTTTATTAAAACCACACAGTTTGATTCCTCGCTATATGCACCGGCTTTGCAAGAAGCTGCATGAAGGTGAGTCCTTCCTTCTCGGGCAGATCCACGGCTGTTACCGCTGGGCACTATGGTGCTGGCAGCTGGGCTCGTGCATCGTATTTACCCCTTCGTACTGCTTCTTACTGCTTCCTGCCACTGCAGCAGCCACATCGCCTCCCCAGAGCAGGCATCCTGCAGCAGAGCATGTCCGTCTGGCTGGGAACTGTTACAACAGCTGGAGCTCGAGCTTTTGGTGTGCTGTTCTCCTCCAATACCTGCCAAATTAAAACCACGTGGGGCCTTCTGCAAAGCTGCTGCTCCACTCTGACAGTCCTCAGGGTCTGCATTTGCACTGGCGTTGGTCCTGCCTAAACTTCCCCAGGTGCATCAGGGCCATCTTTGTTATCAAGGCACACAGGGAGCACTTTGGGGGTCTTTGCCCTGCTGCTGTGTAACGGGAAGGGTCTGGCTGCACTTCCGAGATTTTGTGGCTGTGACCTCAGGAGAGGGAAGTAAAAAAGAAAGAAAAAAGAACAGGGAACTTTATTTTCCTCTTGCTCCTTGAGCACTATGTCAGGACTCTTCCGAGGGGAGTACGGGGTGCCCAGCCAAAGCGAGCACCCTGCTGAGAGAGTCCCAGGAAGGATAGACCTGCAGCTGCCTTAATGGGCCAAGCTGTGCGCAAGGGTCCTGAGCCCAGCTGTGCCCACAGGTTGGCCACATACACAGGAGGCCCTGTCCTCCATCCTCTCCTCCGCCTCCCCACAGTATCCTGTTCTGGAGGGAGGGAAGAACCACACTGGTTGGCTGTAAAAGTTTGGGGGACCCCCAGCAGCAGCATTTTGCTGACACAAGGAGACCCAGGTGGCCTTCCAGGCTATTTTAGGTACAGCACTCCTCATGGTCCACAACAATTCTATCTAGTTTGCATCTCCTCATTGGTGTACAGCCCAAAGCAATAAAACTACACACATAATTAAATTCAGCCCTCCCAAGCAACAGCTCTGCACGTGAGGCAATTGCAGGTGGGTAAAAAAAGTGCAACCCCAAGGCTCCACTTGTCTGGGCTTGCAGCAGACCAGAGTCCCAGCGAAAAGAGACACAGGGGCTTAACATTTACGCAAAGGTCCATGGAAAGCAAGCCTGGTGTCTCCCCCTGCCCTTTGCCTCCTGGTGCTTACTGCTGTGCTGGGCACAGCCGGCACACTCTCCAGCAAGGATGCACTTGTTGCAAAGACTCCATGTGGGTTTGGCAGCCTGGACATCTCTGTCCCTGAGTTGGCTCTTCTTCCTCCACGCTTACCAGCACCAGGGAAGGCAGGCATGCAGGAGAGCAGTGCATACTAAGCCTGTGCCCTTGTGACTTGATATCTATTTGAACACCCCAAGGTGTGGGTGGAGTAAGCACCATGTTCAAGGCACTGAAGTGAGAACCTGGGCAAACAGGAGTGAGGTAGTGTCTGAGACCACAGAGCAAATATTTGCCTGCAACGCACTTTGGCAGATAACTGAAAGGCAGCCAGTAAAGGGTGGAGAAGTCCGGTGGAGACAAGGCACTGCTTGTTTGCTCAGCCATGCAGAGGACATAAATACAAAGCCAGACCATCCGGGCCTCTCAGGCAGCCATAAAAGGTGAAAAACCAGGAGTGGGCCAGTCACAGCCAGTCTACACGTGTTTAAATGCCCTCCAAGCACAAGTGTGAGCATCATCTCAGAGGTGGCTCACCTGCCTCTGGTCTGCTGGCTCTGAGAAGCAGCTTTCTTGGCAGGGAGAGGGAGAGCAAAGACCTGCCTGTGCCGTCTCTCTTCCTCCATGTCTGCAGCAGGAGCTGCCCATCACTGAGCTCCAGCTGGGATGTTGGGGCGGGGAACACAGCTGGCACCAGCTCCTCCCCCATCTTGAGCTTCCAAACCTACTGTTTGATTATTGCATGGTCAAACAAACTGCATTTACGTCCTGCTGGGTCTATGGCATTGGGTGTTTCATGATCCACCCAGATGGGAACCTTTCTGCCACCTGGTGAGATGCAAGGGCAGATCATACATCACCACCCTGCTCGCTTCCCCTCCCCCTAAAAACCGCTGGGCTAGGCAGAATTAGACCACCTTTTTGTTCAAGGGATCAGTAAAAAAAGGCAGAAGATAGTATTTTGTGGTGCCTTTTTCTGAGCAATAGCAAAACTGAGGGTCTGTCTGGATCAGCAATGTTCAGGTTGGGGCAAGGGGGTGACATTCTTATTTTTTTGTACCTGGTTTGGCTGTTTACAAAACCTGTGTGAATCCTGCTTCCTCAGACAGATTTGGTAGCACAGGCAGGGCTTCGCCCTGGCAATAACAGCTGTTCTAGCCCCAGAAGTGGGTGTCTTGATGTGACTGTCTGTGTCCTCCTGACCACCAGGAACCACTGGAGCAAGGAGCCCTGGCTCTGAGCCAGGCAGGGGGCACAAGGGCATCTTTGTGTTTCAAACTGCCCGTCTCCCAAAAGATTTCAGATGGTTTCTCCTCAGTTTTCTCCCAGTCATCCTTTCGCTGTGAAAATTCACATTGAGTTAGACACTGCCTTCATGTTCAGGGGTGAAGAGCTGTTCATGTACAGCCGTACCCCTGGAGAGAGAAGCCTCCTGGCCCCTCTGGAAATGAAGAGGGGCTGGATGAAGCACTCCAACACCTGAAAAGTGAGAGAAACACTCACTCATGTCCCCAAGGGATGGTTCACCCTCCGTTCCTGGACTGGATAATGTTTCCTCCCTGCAGTAACTGCTAGGGGTAGGAGGAGACCTCAGCGTGGGGAGTCCCACTTGAGGTCCAGCCACCATGACCTGCCCTGCTCCCCGCTCCGTTGCCTTTCTCCCCACCTGTGGGCTGCATGCAGGCCACGGCAGCATGGGCTCTGCCCCCAGGCGAAGAGCCTGCCCTTCGCAGGCATCCACCCCACAGCCCCCAGGGACCACCTGGAGGAGGAAGGGCTGTTGGTACTGTGGGGAAGGAGACCATTTTCTCAACCAAGCAGTGCTTCCTACAGGGTAATACAAAGGAGGGGTTTTTTTCTACGTTGCTTTGCACTCTCTTGTTGTTCCAAATCTGTCGCAAGCTGAAAACATGATACAGAGTTCTGGGAAACTGCTGGTCCAAGGTTGGTGAGTCCGCGGGGTCATTTGATGCAGCTGCCTCTCTGACAGCAGTAGGCACTTCACAAAAGAGAAAGGTGGGATAAAAGATCTTCCTCTATCTACTGCCAATGAACATTTGGGAACTTTTGGAAGGAGAGGTTGCTCTGGGGCCTCCACATTTAACAGTTCTCGTGGAACTCATGCCACAGATTTGTTTAGAAGCTTTTGGAAACCACACAAACTCCTGACATCGCCAGCCCCCACAGCAGAAGTTAACTGTGCATCTTGTGGAGCAGCTCATCCACTGACTTGAGGACCTATTCTCTGCTAACTCCATGGGGTCTCACACAGACCTGGTGGCATGAGAAGCAGTGAATAGTGGTTTCCCTCTTCACATTTCCTATGTCAGTCCTGGTTTCTTAGACCTCTACTGTTTCTTCTCCGTTTTGCAGGTTGAGTCCTAGTACCTTTGCCGTGTCCTGGCACAGAGCTATTCCATACTTCCAGCTTCTTGGAGTCTGTCCTATCACTTTACCCACCTTAAGATGGGGAGACCAGAACTAGGCAGAGACCTCACAATGAAGACACACCAGAGAACTAATTGATTACCTTTATTGTCTTCCTCGTAATTCTCAACTTTTTATTTCCTTTTCTGACCAGTACTGAGCACACTGAACCATTCGCAGCACCTCCTGGGTCTCTTCCAGAGTGGCAACAGCTGATGAGTCCATCAATCTGCAGCCAGGGCAAGGGCTGCTGTTTCCCCATGCACGCAACTTCATGTTCATCAAAGCTGAGTTTCATCTGCCACTTTATTGCCCAATTACTTTGACATCGTGGGAGGCTTCTCCTGTCATTAAATAGAGAGATACAGCTTGCCAGATTCCTGGCTTCCAGGTAAACCTCGAAAACCTAAGTAAGGGGTAAGGATCCCTGAGTTTGTAAAGAGTCTGAAACAAGAGCAAAAAGATATAAGTTACTCTGTCCCCAGCACAGCCACTGTTACTACTTGTCAGAAAAACAGAAAGGAAGGATTGATATGCAGAGATCTACCCCATTGACTCTTGTTTTCCTTTCGGGGCAACCTTTGGAGCTGGTTACGCCTTTGGAAAGCCTCAGGCTTCTCCAAATCCTGGATTGCACTTCAGCACCCGGTGTTGTTGCTGAAGAATGGTGACTTTCTCCACAGCAGATGGAGCACTCATGTGACACTCCGTTCACTATGTATCATCTATTTACATCTTTTTTTACATTAGCAACAGATGGCTTGGCATAATTATTTTTTTTAAATTAGGGGGAAAATGTATCTAAAACTTCACACATTTTCTGGAGCCTATGGTTTTTACTTTTAGTGCACCAATGCTGAGGTCTTTAGCAAAAGGACCTCCCTCACTCTTCCATTGCCTTTTGTGAAGAGGTGTCATACTAAAGATGCAGGTAGAGAGAATAGCAGTAAGCAAGCAGAAACTCTCCCAATCATGCAAGGGAGAGAGGAAAAGGCAGCTCTGAAGCAAGAAAGACAAAAGGGAGAAGAAATGGACTTACGGGCAGTAGTAGGAGGGGAGGGGAAGAAGAGAAGCATTAGTGCTGACAATCTACCTTCAAAAGCTGGTTGGACTCAAGTCCTACAAAAGCACAAGCATGCTTCAGAAATATAAAACCAAGCAAAACATGAGTTTAGCAGTTGATTTCTTCTTATTCCTCTTTTGCCATACAAGGCTGTAGGCACTGGGTCCCTGCTATCAATTTTTTCTCACAAAATATGAGGCTTGATGGGCAGGAGAGTTAGTGTAAACCAGAACTTTCCCATGCTCATGAACTCCTAAAGCTGGGTCTGTCAGCAAGCTGCCAGCTTTGATTTAGCAGTGCTGATGCTGTCAGAAGAAAAGATGATGTGCTCATTAAGACCATGGGAAGAGATACAGGATAGACCAAGAGCAGCCAAGGTACTGAAATTTCTTTATCAGAATACATTTGCCTGGAAGACAAAAGGACTTTGGATGACTCGGGATGAAAAGCATCCCCAAAATTGCCAGATGCAAGCATCATCCTTACGCACAGTGTCAAGCCTTGTGCACTGGCAATGTGCGAGACTGCTGCCATCTGTTGGGAGGTGGCTAGGGCTTGGTGGGAGAGGGCTGTCAGAGGAGGACAGGAGAAGGCTGTTGGGACACGGGGAGGGGGGGTTTAATCTGCATCCTTGCTGCAAAGGGCCATATCAGAGGGAAAGGAGCCCTCCATGGGGTAGCACATCTGCCCACAACCTCATCAGTGATGCAGTACTGTCCGTAGGCAAGTAGCTGATCTGCCTTGTGCCAACAGGAAGGAGCAGAGTACAGCTTTGGGTGGAAAACGTTTTTGTTCGCACCAGTCCCTGTGAAACAACTTTTGGAGAACGAGCACACAGGCAGTATCAAGATCTGCAGACAGAGCTCTGGGCAAAGGCTGCAGGACCCCTTGGTGGCCAATGGACCAGTGGGCACTGCGTTTGTATGCAGGTCTTTCCCAGCTCAGGCACGTACATCTGCTGTCTGAGATGTCATTCTTTTGCTAGATTATTTTGACCCATGGACCTTTGCTGCAGTAAATCAGATGATGTGCCTACTTGTTCTTGCTTGGTGTTTCTTAGCAAGCAAACATGGTATGGTGGGTGGATGCAAAGCTAGTTTACATTTTTACGCTAGTTTTACTCCTCTGTAAATCCTACTCAGTAATGACTAATCCCCAAGTTGATTCCCCTTTCCCATTCGGATTATTTTATTTTCACTAGATTTTGGTACTTAATAAAGTTTAACCATTTAGGGTCTACCTATTGTGATTTTGACATGCTATAAGGCTAAGTGGCTGGCTCTAAGGCAGTACCCCAATACTGCTTATATGTAGGAGCAAACCCCAAGTTTATGGTAAAAACAAAGGCAATGGATGTTATAGGACACAGCCCCTCCACGAAAGCATAAATACTTAAGGAAAATGCACAGAAAGAGCTGATTGGAAAAGAAACTGTGACAAATGCTTGAAAGGAGTCAGGTGAGATACCAAGACTAGGTGCACTACCGCAAGGAGCCCACACATCCAGGGTCTATTTGTGAAACTTCCCATAATGTCAGGCACAGCTTGGGCCATGCAGCCTCTGCTTACCTGCCATCATCTTTACCAGGAACAGCACTACCCAGGAGTCATTCCCCTGGGCCGAAGCAAGGAGGACACGAGCAAGCTGATGCTATCAGGTCACTCTATCCACAGCAGCTCAAAGAAAGGCAGCAACAGATGTCCTGAGAAGCCAAGTAGCCCTCAAAAAAGCTGGAGAGCCCTGCAGCCACACCAAGGAGCACAGCATGAGAAGACCCACCCTCCTAACAACCCCACCGGCTCACAGGGGTGCTGGTCCAGCTGCCGCCTCCATCTCAGCCCTGGCCCCAGGGATCAGCTTGCCTCTCCAGTGTGTGGTGAAGCTGCTCTGTGGTGCTGAGGGTGCAGCAGTGCAGGTCTTCCCTTGCTGTGGCTCCCCTCCATCAGCTTGCCGACGCTGGGACCCATTGCCCAGGCTGCAGCGGCACCCTGGCCTTGCTTTTTGGCTGTCTCACACTCCTCATGAGATCAACATGGGCCCCTGTTCTGATGTGATCTCACCGCCCTTTGCAAGGCAGCTTAGCTTACTGGGACCTGTTCTTTCAGGTGTTTCCGGGCAGGCGGGTGCTCCCCTGCCTCCAGCTGTCCCTATCTCTCCTCCAAACAGTAAAGATCTGCCTGCTTCCTTCTCCCATTCCTTGGCAATGAAACACCTGAGTTGCAGTCTCCTGGCTTAAGGGGAGGTGTTTCAGCTAGTCCATATGCTCCTCTGCCCCAGATCTACCGTGGTGTCTGCAGTGCCCCTGTGAGTCCGTGAGGCACTCAGTGTGGGCAGCAGCCCCTCCGTGGAGCAGGAAGCAGGACAGGAAAAGGTCTGCTGGGGCTGGCTAGCATGGCTACTTCTGCTGCTGATCTAACGTCTAAAATTGCTGTTATCAATCACCCGTTTCTTCTGAACAAGGTGAAATGAATTAACAGCGAAGATCTGAGTCCAGGAAAGGGTTTGTCTAGCAGCCCAGAACGGGAAGTTCATGGGATTTCCAGAGAAGCAGCTTTGCCGACACCATGTTGCCAGTCCCTGTGGTTTTAATCATGTGTTTTATATGGTTGGGTTTTTTTTAAGGCTCTTGCAGTTGCAGTATGATTACTGAGTTCTCCCTTCTTCTTTTCATATTGAGACAATCCTTTCTTGTGAGAGCTGTGAATAAAACCATGAGAACAAGAACCCCAGGGGCTCAAAATACCTGTATGTAAATAAAGGGTAACACCACAGAGATTATTTTCAAAGCAATGCCTTGTTTTTCATCAAGAAAAGACTTGCACCTGACAACCTCAGCAACAGAGAAAACCAGTCTCTCCAGACATGACTGAAACTGTATGCAATATAGCTCCTCAGTACATGGGCTCTTCTCCAGCCTCCCAGGTACAAATACAGCCCTGCCTAACTGGAGGTCTGCTTTGATGCCATGCTGCTTCTGTTCTCCACTTGCAGTTATCAAACCAGGAGGCACTGCTGAGGGAAGTTACAGGCATAAGCCAAAAGGTTGCTGGACTTCAGGTCCATTCATCCCTTTTGTGGAAAGGCAGCAGATCCCGGGTGCCCAGCTCTTTCTGTGGGGAGGAGGCAGAACCACAGGGCTGTACTGAACTGCCTTCTTCAGGTTGCTACATGAGGAATTTAACCAGCCACCTTTCTACCTTCCTTCCTGATGCATGGCCTATGAGATGCAAGAGAGCCAAGGGATTGGCTGGAAGGGTTATTCAGGAGTAATGTTATGGTATACGAACAAGTGATTCATCAAAATTTGCTTTATGATCTTTATTGTGGTCCTTACGCACCATAATAAGAAAGTGCAAAGGGAATTAATAAAACTACAAAACCTGCAAGGAAAAGAGAAATGCGACTAGAGCCGCTTCAGGTTGGTTGTCTGGATGCTTAAGACCCTAGATGGGATGAAAACATAAACCATAAACTGTCATAAACCAGTTCACTGATGAGGCATATTATAATAGTTATTCTGAGTCAGCCCGCATTAAATTGAATACTGTGACCCTCCTTAGAGCCCAGGCACAAAGGCAACAGCATCAGGCAACACCAACCCCTGGCACGTAGATGGTAAAGAAGGCAAGGAAGACAAAAGCGTGACCTTCTGCTTTGGAGAGTAAGGACATGTCCCATGGGATGTTGCAAGACCTCTCCCTGATAAAGGTGATTTACTCAGGAGTGCTTGCACTGCCTTTGTGTAAAGTGTGGCATAGATTATTTTCAGGTTTTGCTGCCTCCCCATTTTGGTAAAAGAAGAAGTAAGCTTCCAGAATGAAGGCAGAAAGGGCGGCGGGGGGGGGAGAACAATTCTTGATTGTGAAGCACAACATATGCTAGCATGAAGCTGAACAGCTTTTCAAGCAACACATTCTAGCCAAGCTATTAGTAACACCTGATACACCCATGGTTCCCCATCAGTTACCTGCCAGCAATGAGCAATCGAGTCAATATTATCAATTATGTTAATTTCCCCTCTCCTTTCCTCCCACCATTTGAGCATCTGTTAATCATGAGAAATAATCCTCCTCTTAGAAAATAGGGGACAAACAATGAATTTTTGTAATAAAATACAGTATTATTGTAAATAATCATTAAGGTGTCCCAAAATAAGGTGGAGCCATATCGTTACCCCAGGGATTTTAAGCACTACTATTTAGCAAAACTCCTGGGGAGAGGTAAGCTGGTCAGGTCTGCTGGTTGATGCATACAGGTAACGTGTGTCAGAAACACTAGCAGCAAGGCAGGCGGGGTCAGATCAGGACTTCTCTGGTCCCATGTCTGTTAAGGTCCAGACCATCTGCCCCTTCCCCAGGCAGGACTAGCTGTGCAGAAACCAGTCCCCGCAGATGTTAGCCTGCCTTCAGAAGCCTCCCAGCAGAAGTTCCACCAAAGACCCAGACAATTTCATCTCCTGATTCACTTTAGCAAGTTTCTTCTAGGTCTCATTTGTGGCAATTCAAGCTCACTGCTACTTCCTCCTGTCATACCTAATGCAGAGAGTAGCTTCCCTTTTCAGCATATTTAAAGACTTGTGTCTTCCTCAGCCTACCCTATAGGCAAAATCTCCAACCTTCCTCATGGATGTATTTTCTATATTTTCTGGAGTTTTCATCATTCTTGTGCCTTTTACCTTCATTAGCTGAAATGAAGACAGAGAAGATATTTAGATGTCCTCATACAGGGCCATACAGTTCCAATAAGAGTAGGTCACACAATTATGAATTTTCTTTAAGACCCTTTCTGTGTTCCTCCCTCCCTCTCCTTTGACTTAATCCCTAACCCACACTCTTTGATTTAAGCCCTAACACTTGCCATGAAAGCTGCAATAGAGGTACCCGTGGCAAGATCTGAAATTGCCTAGGCACGAACAAAATCTGATAGACTCTTACATGGATGCTGAAATGACAAATATCTTAAATGGCAGAGTGTCTAATTATGTGCTGTCCACATAGGAACAGCACCTGCAGGTCCCTGAGCTGAGGGAATCATATAAGAAATTAAATTTAGCAACTTCTTTCCCAGATCAAAACCCCAGTGCCCACAACAGGGAAGAAGGCAACCCACTAGGACGCCACATCTCAAAGAAACAGGGATAATGAGGCTTACTGCTCTGTCTCCTTGGAACAAATGCCCACCTGACTTCCAGTATTGGTGACTAATGGGCAGTTGCCTGTTTGGTTGGCATTTGGAAGCAGAAAACCTACCTACAACTGCAACTACACTACAGACCTTCTAAACCAGCCACCTACTCTGGCAGCCTTGGCGGAGGAACTCTTTGAGTGTTTAGCTGAGCTTCCCACGGCAAGCACAGAGGCATCAGGTGCAAGGACAAGTGTGTACCCATCAAATTTTCAACTTGATTTAATAGCTTCTTACCAAATATGTAATTACATGTTTTTCCATAAACACTGGAATCACATTCCAAAGCAGGCTACAAAGTTCACCTCTGAGTCCAGAAGACTTGGCCCAACTTAACCCTGGACTTCCCAGCTAAGACTTGTTGGACATTTCTTAGCAGAAGGGATCATGCCCAGGGACCTTTCATGGCATCAATCAGGAAAAGCACAGGATTTCTGCACAGGCCAGTCACATCCAGTTCTTCTCTGCCCCACGCCAACCCTCATCCTTCCTGTAAACCTACAGAGACTATTTGTAGTTTCCTTCAATTTACTTCACTAACTGGATTCTCACCCATCTGCTTTACGCTTTTGTTTGCTTGGAGGACTGATATGGGAACGTGCTAATTAATTACCTCTACTGGTTTACCATCCTGAAAGCTTAGTGCCTGGGGATCTGAAGGTACTGGTTGGAATGCTCAGGGAAAAGACAGCTAAGGTACAATATATTCTTGGGACTAAGATCTTAGAAATTTTGTAATCCTTATAATGGCAATAATAAAAATGAAAACCACTGAGTTATCTCTGAACATCCTGTCCACAGATGCTAAGATAAGAATCGATTACGACTGCAGAGGAGCCACTGACAACTTTAGCCCAGGGAAGGGGGAATAAATTTCCCATCCAGAAAGTCAATAAAATAAATCAAGAGAATCTCTTTCTTTAATAGCAATTTATTATCATTAAAAGTAATAACAAGTAGGTTTAAATCCTTTTGTCTTAAAAATCTAGTGTAACACACAGGTCACTGCTACAGTTCTATGGAACCTATGGCAAAACTGTATCCCCAAATCACACCATTCTGCCTCATCCTCATAGACATCAGTGGTGTGGGACACAAAAAACACAGATTGCTCTGTACAGCACTTGTCATCAAGATGATCATTAGGCCTCAAGACGCTCCAAGTTATTCTGTAAGAGCTGTTAAATATAACTTTAGTTTTCCCCTTTGTTAATATTGCTAGAACAATCAAATATTTCACACAGTTTTTAGTGAAGCTGTAAGAATCGGTTAAGAACTGTATTTTTTCCCTGTATCTCTTCTTTGCTGCTCAGGTTTTCCTTTTTTTCTTTTCCCCTCTTAGGGACACAGCTGCCCCATTCCAGGAGACAAAACTGCAGTGATGTTCGCAGTCACTCTCCACACGGCATCATGTATTTCCTTCACGTTCTGAAGCCAGTGCTCAGCTTGAGCACTTCCCTTTAACATTGCTGCCAGAACAAGCTGGCAGCACAACAGTTCAGGGATACTAGATGCTCACGTATTAAATCTCCAGCTTCTTGGGAGCTCTAGAGCTTAAGTTAAGCCCAAGCTAAGTACCCAGGATAGCTAACTTACAGCTAGTTCAGATTTGTGTAAAGGAGCAGCAGCCAGACGCTGCAGGACAAATGCATCTTCACATTGCAGCTGTTCACAAAAAGGCCTGAGCAAGTCATAATACTGCTGATCAGTGGCTTGCAGGACCAAAAAAAAAGTCTCCACAAGCAAGCACGCGTATTGGTGAAAAGGAAGGATGGTCCTAATTTTGTCAAGCATTTAATGTGTTGAATTTAAGCTTACAATGTTACTCAACATTCAGAAGTAAGCAGAAGTCTCCAAGCGACACCATTCTGGCTAGCAGAAATGTAGTGAAGGAAGAAACAGAACACAGGTAAACTTTATATAGCTACTCAGATATGGCTTGTACATGATTTCAGGTACACAAGAAGGTCTGTTCTTCAGGAGCAGACCCCTTACATGGATATTTCTGCATGAACTTCACAGTAGCATGTGGAAGTGGGGAGCTCAATGGAAACAAATCAGTAAGCAGCTTCATGTACATCTATATCCACTCTGGATTTAGAGAGTCACGGGAAGAAGTATAAACACAAACATAGGATAAACATATGGAGGAGGTACTAGATCAACAGATTCTATGGACAGACTCCAGTTGTTCTACAACAGCAGTTCACACTCCTCTATAAGCAGAACCACAAGTTAAACTCCAGGAGAAAAGGGGATGTTAAATTTACTCAATTAAAAATACTTTTTCGGAATTTGTTCTCAGCTGGATCTCTCAGGAAAAAACCCCACAAAACCAAAACAATGCTTACAGCAAAACTTCAAAATCCTGTCTTACCTAACATCCTAAACTACTATCTTGCTTTGTAAACGTACCTAACAGTTTATGAATATCCCACACTTACTCAATAATACCTTAATGACTTTTAACTGAGGTAGCCACTAAACCATCACCATACATTAGCGATGCCAACACGAAGGGAAGAGCTGAACTAAGATGCTCAAGAAGTTAGTTTGCCAACACCAATAGCATTTGCCTCCAAAAATGCCATTTTCTGTCTTGCTCTCCTCCTCCCTTGTTTCACTTCCTCTTTCTCCTCTTGCCCATCTAACAAACAGCAACAAGGAAAAATACAGCTTTCCAGTTCATTTGTAAAATGTCTTTGGATTTTCAAAAGCAAATTTTCAAATGAAGAATCAGTGAATTTACTTTTAAATGAATGTAATTTAAAACACTGACACTGAAGGACACTTCAGATGCCAGCTCTTATCATCTTCCTGCACTTGCATAGGTGCTAGAAGCTGTGGAAAGATGCCTGCCTGGGCAAAACACAGAAGTTGTGAAAAGGTCCCTTTCATTGTAAGTTTCATCCCATATATGTAAACACGCAAAGAATCACCTGTCTAATCACTGTCTTTCAAGTACTCAGGAAGTTAAAATAAAATGGCAATTATCATTCCTTTAGCTAAAAAGTACATAGATCTAGAATATCCTTGACCTTTCTAGTGGCATTCATTTCCTAAAATGAAAATATTTTCAAATTACTTCTGTAGCTATGATAGCCTATATTCAAATTCAACTTTAAGAAAAAATAATCAACTTTAAGGATAATTAATACCCTGGTATTTTTGAAAACATTTCCAGGATTTTTTTGTGGTCCCTTATCACAGATCTTTTTCAAGGTAATTCAGAACCCTCTCTACCCACATCCAAATCAACAAACCAACCAAACAAGAAAAACCTAACTTAAAATTAAACGCCCCAATAGCTAAGTTGTTTAATACTTGTATTGCAGAATGTACATTCAGGTAAAGTTCTGTAGTGTAAACATCCAGTTCTGACTTCTTTTCTTCAACCACTATCTAAAATTTGAAGGTTCACTCTGTTGGCTATAAGCTTTAATGTATCTCACTTCAGATACATTGCACTGACGACCCAAAGCAGCATAAACCCCCTGCTTCCAAGACACATCCCTACCAAATAAACAGGCCTGGAGAGAAAATAAACATGCTCCTGTTTAAAAATAGAGCACTAACCAGTCTGGCGTGCATAATATTGGCTTCTCTATCTAGATCAGATACTGTATGTATACTCCCAAATATAAAAATAAAATTGTATGAATTGCATGCAATCGTACAGAGTGCAGTTCAAGCAATACTGAGGTGTTCTTGTTTTTGTGAAGCATGTGGACAACAGCAAACTGCAGGGTGATAACTGCAAAGTTCTCCTTGGCTTTCTTCTTCCACAGAGACACAAAAAGCTACTTTTATGTTAAAAAACTCTAGCACACAACAGGGAGCCATTAAACAATTTAGCCATGATAACTGTACTGTGAAGAATTTCTCAATTTCCTTATACATGTTTAGCGTACCCAAATGGATTTTTTGGTTAGAAGTCCTTTACTAGAACTCCTGTTTCACAAACCACACTCCAAAAGAGGTGTTTTCTGCTTTGATTACATACAGTTGTTCATCAGGTGGAAACAGAGGAAAGTAGTCTATTACATTATAAAACTAACCTCATCCTTATGAAGTGTATGTAATACACAAGTTAAAGATTCCAGTTAAGCATCACCACATACTAACCCTTCATATTTGCATAAGATGACCAGCTATGAAATTGTAACTACTGAAACTGTACACAGGCATCTTGCTATAGCATACTTATGTTATAGTTCTCTTTTTTAAAACACTTCACAACTGCCTCTGCGTTTCAGGCATTTTGGTCCATTTCATCTATTCAGCCGCTGTGTTACCACTTCTCGGTACATGATAGAGATATATATCAAAAGAAGAAAAATGACAAAGAAATCATCCAAGAACCCCAGAATTCCAAAGAGGGCTTCAGGAAGAAAATCCAGAGGTGAAGCCAGGTAGAGCAAGGCTCCAAGCAAGCAGAGGAATATTCTGATGCGAAACATCCAGAAGAGGCCCCCAACAGAAAACATCTCCCTGAAAGCATGCCGCAATAAAGTGGGCAGATCCATAATTCTTTCCATAATCTATGAAGAAAGAAACCAAAAGTTAGTATCTTGCTTTAGCAACAGGCCCATGCTAAATTGGTCTTTTTTTAAGTCTGAAGTTTCTATCACTACATTACAGCTTTGGAATCTGTTACTTTATAAGAATTAAAACAAAGAAAAACCAGTAAGACAAGAATTCCTGGATTTAGTTTTGCTTGGTAAAAAGTCAGATTTAGAATATATATATATGTTTTCAAGAAACAGTCAAATTGTGTTATTTTATACCATAAAATATGCATTTAACTCACTACAAAATACATTGCAATTTATTGAGAAGGAAAAGCAGTGACTACTACAGTAAAATAAATGCCTGAGAAAGTCAGAAAGAGCAAACAGGTTAACTGGAGTAAAATATTGATCAGAACGGAAGACAACCAGGGATTGACAGAAAAAAACAACAGGCAAAGCAGAATAGGTTGCAGTTCTTCAGAAACACAACACCCTCTCCCTTGGCATATAACCAGTGATTCACATATGTTTCCAAAGGACGGATCAAGCTGCAAACTTAACTAAGGAACCTTTAAATGAATCCATCCCTGGCTCCTTTCCATTTTTCTGCTATGATTCTGTCATCTTAGTGAGGGACTGCTCATTAGAAAATATTCAGGTTTTTGTCGTGAGGCATAGGGAGGGGCGAGCTTCGAAATTTTTTTTATACTGATTCCTTTTCTACTGTACACAGGTTCTACACAGAGCCATGATATTAAAATGAGTTATTGCCAAGGCTAAAAAAGTTCTCTAGAAAGGAATGTTGTACATGGTTAAAGCAATACACCCTGTATAAATCAGGGACAATTTAACTAGTCCGATTAGGGCTTTAATGGAGACGTCTGGCATGATCTCAGACAGGTTATTGGGAACTAGACACAGAGCCCACAGAGAGGTCCAGTGGAACCTGTAAGGTAGTTTCAATCTACTCTGGATCAAAAGCATAACTGTTTTGTGGTTTAGAACATGAAAACAAAATTCCTGTCTTACACGTCTTTTGTCTCTTTGGACTGTAATTTTTTCTTGCTAATGTTTTGTTACTATATCCAAATCCAATGAATAGATGAAGACTAGCAGGGAAGTTACTAGTATGCATGTGCATGCATTTTACACATGCACATAGAAGCCAGGCTCACAAGGCTGACTTTCTAAAGTCTGTAGAAGTTAAACCATCTCTCTGAGCTATTTATCAAAAAAATTCCTGTTTTCTTCACTCAGAGCAGAATAAAGACTGTAATATAAGCTAGGAGGAAAATAAAAAAAATCAGGACAGCATATAGCTCGAAATTTGAGAAAGAAAGGCACAGAGTAGAACTTCAGATTTTTCTAATCAATATAAAAAGATCAATCAAGTGAATATTCTTCCCGGCATGTCATGTATTCCATTAAGTATTTTTACTGACTAATTTTTAATTCTTTCAAATTAACAAGTCATAATTTAAAAATAGCTTAACACATGAATAGGGAACTGAAGGCTTATTAGCAGTTCTCACTCACAACAAAAATGCAAGTTTCCATGTATTTCCACAAAGTACAAATAAGTATTTTCAAGGTTGTTGGTTTGTCCTAACTATATAAACATGAATTTCCTAAGGAAAACTTGCATAGTCTCTAAGCATCATGAAAAGAAAATTTACATCACAGGAGGGAAAAAAAAAGAAGGAAAAAAAAAAATCACAAAAAATGCCGTTAATCTCCCTTAAAATCACTGACTTGCACCCAAATTAACCGAAAACTTACAGATCTGGGCTGTCCTGAGAATCTCCGATTGTAATCATTAACATCTTGAAATACTTGGGTTGCATCCTGCTGATCTTCACCAAAGAGTGGTAAAAACAATGTTACCTAGGCATAGCAGGGAGATTTTATTACATGTGCAACTGCCTTTTAAATGCAGGCATTGTGAACTATAAATGAAAACAGTAATCTTCAGTTAACTACATAGAACAAACTTTTAGTTTAATATTTAGTAGCCAAATAAAATTAAAACTACTAACATGGATACTGCTGCTAAGTTTTAACAAATTCATTGCTTACAACTCTTTACAGAATATGTTTTTTTAAAGATTGTTAAAAACAAGGATAAGAACCCCCCCTTCTAAGAGAGGCTTACAGTAAATTTTTCTAAACACATAAATGGTCTATGTTTCAGAAGTGGGACAGATGATTTAGAGAACAAAGTTAATTTACCACATTAATCTAGTTTTGTTTCTTAAATTGAAAATCAAATAAAGCACCGATGAGGCCATTCTTCTTCCATCTTTAGAATGGCTTTGCATTTCAGCAAGCAAGCAGCAAAACTCGTATTTTTCCAGATGGATGTTCATATCAAGACCAAGGAGAATAATACAGAATAATAAGTTAACAGAGAAAGATATTAACCTTCAGCTGTTTTGTAAGCACAGAGAATTCTGCTATGTCCTTGGGTTAACTTTCATGCAAACATAGAAAAACATGTAAACTCATATTCACATATATCTTATGTCATCTTTCTGTATAGGAGCTTCTGAAAACTTAACACTTGTATTTGGAAGCAATGTTCAGGTATAAAATGTAGATTATCATAGGAAACAGAAAATGCATAGCACTTTACATTATTAAAATCTTCAAAAACTCCCTCTGTAGCTGGCCACTAGATACATATCTTATATCTGTGCAGCAGACACATTTAGCAAATGACAGCACGAGAAGATCTACATTCAACTCCTAGTCCTGCCACAAACCTTCTGTATGACTCATATTGTTCATGTGTACTTACTTCCATTCCACATTTATAAATCAGACCTTCACTTTTCTTACTTCACAGGGTGAGAAAGCATGCATAACCATGCAAGCAGTACCAGCCAACTCACTTGTTAGAGGAAGGTAGAAGAATAACTGTGTAAGGAGAGACACTACAAAAAAATCACTTATTTTCCACTTTTTCATCTTCCTCACCATTACTTTTTGCGACTCTCCTCACTGCCTATACTCTAGACCTATTCATTCTTCCTCTAGTCATACCTATTCTCCCCTCCTTCCTCTGCTGCCTTACAGCCATTTGTGCTGCTGATGCACACAATCAAATCAAGATATAATGTATGGGCAAGGGCATGAAACATGTTATGTAATTCATCAGAAGTTACTACTCTGTAGCTTCTGAACTGTTAAAATAAAGATGTACTTTTGTTAAAACATACACTATAAGATTCAGAGCTCCTAAGCGTTAATGAGTTGCAGGGACATTTTTCAAACTGACAATGTAAGTAAGTTGCGTAGGAAGTAAGTTAATGCTTGCTCTACAAAACTCAAATTAATAATACATATAAACTAAAAATAGGGACAAAATAAGAAATTGACATGGATAGGTATTTTTGGCAGGGAAAGAAGGAAGGGAGAGGGTACTTCTCAGAAACCAGTAGTACACTGCCTACTGGAAATCTTCGACAACAGCCAGGTCTTTCGGATGCATGTTTTGGTAAAGAAGTTATGTAACTTCCTGAATAGAAAGCATGGAAGAATCACAGTTAAGATCCTAGGATTTTCTGTTTTCACATACTCCTTTACAGAAAAAATGGCTGAGTTATTGGTGCTGGTCACTTAAATTTGACTTGCAGGAACAGTCTGTATTTTTTGAGCCATTTGGCAAAGCAAAAAATTAAAAAGAACCCTTAATGTCCATCATCTACACCTCACATAACCATATTCCTTCAGCTTCTCAGACTTCTTCTGTCAGTCTCACTATTGCAGTTCACATGTAAGCGCTTTTTTGGTAAGTTATACTAGATAGTCAAACTATCAGATCCATGATTACTTAAAATATTACCGTTTGTCTGCAGATTGGACAACGGATGGCACCAAGCCATGAGCCATACCTCCAGTAAGCAATAATGCAGGAACCTGATGAAGGTAAGTTACAGACATTTAAACTTCTGAGCTGAAACACCCATTGCATGAAATAATATGTTACAAACCAAGGAAAACAACAGAAGTGTATAAACAGTTAGGTTAAATCTATCTTTTCTGGTGTAATTTTGTATATAGCATTCCCTAAAGATATGAAGAACCAATGACAAATTCAATGCTATTAATGAGAAAAAACCCCAAATAGGTTCAACTGCATCATTAATTTTAAGTTATTATTTCCTGAAAAGACAGAAAACTTCTTAATCATTAACTGAAGAAGCAAATAATTAAAAATTTTACCAGTTTAAAAATTCATTAGTCACAAAAATGTCAGGACATGTAAAATTTATCCTAAAAACCCTGGCTTTATTATCAGAGTTTCAACAAGTGAAGGAATGTATAAAAATCTGAGTACTTAAACTATTTTCCAAACTTGTAATATTTTTTTTTAAATAACTAGGCATGGTATGCACTACATATTCCATAAAACTAGATGAATGCAGTGAAAGAACTGCAGTGGGAACCTGAAGGAGAGGAAGCAAAATGCTATATAGGGCATTTATATGTAAATTTGAATAGCTGGGCCTCAAAAAAAAAAAGGCAAACGCTTTAAGCATTGTGAACTTACTCTTCATTCTTCATGACTTCCAAGAAAAAAACCAAAACAACGCTGAGATAAAGATAATACCAAGCAAAATTATTTACTCTTTTTAAACCAGTTTTTATAAATGGTAAATTTCCAAGTGTTTGTCAGCCTATTCAGTTTTTTACTAACTGGAAATAAATTATACTCTCTGTCCTTGACATTTTTAAATTAACCACAATTTCAATCCTGATAGCATAAAAAAAATGCAGCACACTCTGAAAGGGACTGTTTATTCACAAATGTATTTTCTCTACAGTTAATATAAAAATTGTTCCTAAAGCAGACTAGAAGATAAGCAGTTAAAATCAAACAAAGCTTTGCATTAGGGTGACTGTACCAGGGCCAAAAGTTTGCATTTCTGTTCTGGTTTTATCTTTGGGGCTTGGGGGTTTTCTTGCTTACCACAGAAGAGATGTCCACAGTTTGTCTCTATAGGAAACGTAGCCTGCTGCAAACAGACTGGACAAGACATATCCGTATAGAAGCGATGTCTATCACTAGCAGAAGCATCCTGCTGGAACAGAAGAGAAATGCAAAGTGTTAGAGGTACTATTTTATGTAAGTCTACTGAGTTTAAAAAAACAATAATAAATTCAGTGTTCATTTACTAGAAGTCAAACAGTCAAATGCAAAACTATGTTTAATGAGAGAGAAATATATTGAAATTCAAAAATCAAGCATGCTTAAATGCAAAAACTGATTCACTAAGCAAGTTCTTCTTGTGACAAGCCCATTATTTTCTCTTCACCTGTTATATAAGTATGTGCTTCAATCCATGAAAGACTGCAAAGAAACAACCTCCTTGGTCCTTCACATTAAGTTACGTTAGACATGCTGAAGCATGAATAACAGCTCAGATCTAGACTGTTACTTCATTATTTTAAGTAGTTCTGTCCACAGCCAGGTAACTGAACTGTATTGCTTACCAGTTGCAGTATTTAGTGTTCCCAAGCCCAGGCATAGACATCAGCTTGTGTGTGTCACTGCCATGAAATGGTTTGTCCCCCCTTTTTGCCATATTTGTCTTCCACATAAATATGCATTGTCATTATTTCAAGAAGTATTTTTATGAAAGATTCTCCTCGACAGTCTCCAAAAGTATGGCTTTTCACTCTAGGGCTGGGACTCAGCAACTTCCAGTATGTCTCATCCCCTCCTCTACATGTCAGAACTGGACACAATCACAGAACCACAGAATGGTTTGGGTTGGAAGGACCTTTAAAGATCATGTAGTCCATCTGTACCCCACAGGCAGGGACACCCTCCACTAGACCAGGTTGCCCAAAGCCCCATCCAACCTGGCCTGGAACACTTCCAGGGATGGGGCATCCACAACTTCTCTGGGCAACCTGGCCCAGTGTTTCACCACCTTCATCAAAAAAATTTCTTCCCTATGTCCCATCTAAACCTAACCTCTTTCAGTTTAAAACCATTGCCCCTTGTCCTGTCACTAAAGGCTTTGGTGAAAAGTTGCTCTCTGTCAAACCTTGCTGCCTGGCTCTTGTTGCTGTGCCATTGTTCTGCTACACACAGTTTATCAGTCTAAACATCTAACCCCTGTCCTGTGGCAGCAAGCTGTACTCCAGATTTCCTTTCCTTTACCACTAAGTTCCCAGGAACATTGCAGGAAGCACACAACACAATCTAACGTACTCCACCTTGTGGCAAAAACTTGTTTGCAAAAAGAACCAGCCAAGTATTTAATTTTAATTACTTAACTTATCCGTAAAAAAAAAAGCCTACATTATCTCATTACTTGATAAATTTCCAAGATGTCTCTGTACAGTAAGTAAGCTTCCATAACTTTCAAGACCAGCTTCTTCCAGAACCTCAGAGAAGTCTACACTACCCCAGCCAGATAGTCGAATGATGCCAATACTTAGTACAGCACCTGCTCACTTTGAAGCTGCTGACGAAGAGCTCGCACTAGCTCTTGATTTTCTGGATGTATGTTCTGATGTTCATTTCTGTGAAAGGAAATATAAACAATAAGAAAAACTGAACACTGTGACCCAGCACTGAAAAATAACTGAAACTTGAACAAAGGGCAAAACAATCATTCTTTCCTGCTGTAAAGGATTTTAAAGGAAGTACACAAAAAAAAAAGGAAACAGAACATTTATTATAGATCCTAAAGTTACTCTGGACATTTAAAGCTGTACAGCAGCATGATTTTTCAGAAAGACTCTGTAATCAATCTTTAAATCATGTTAAAACTAGGTTTTCATTTGAAACAAAATTAAGCCATTAACCTGCCAAAAAAAGTCAAGTTGCTTGAAAGCTTTTCTATTCATCATGCAGAACTATTTTTAATTTTTGTCTCCACTGCTAGTTTTTGTATTGTTGGTCTACTCATAAATTTATTTTTTTTCACTCACTACCTAAGTTACAGAGTTGAAGAGCCCTAAGTATTTCAATTTTATCTGCTACATGAAAGATTAAGACATAACATTTACATAAGAAGGGGTAGGCAAACTCTTAGATTTAGAACGTTGAATTTATGTAACTATCAGCAGACTGGATATAAAAAGAAATCACTTTTTTTAAACCACTCTGTAAAAAGAAAGACTCTAAGGGCAAGAAAACAACAGGTTAGACTTACCAAAGGGAATCATAGGGAAGGGACTCACTGAAGAAAGGAGGCTGGATATATGACAAGTTTGAAATTCAAAAGCACAATGGGAAGAGAATTGGAATTAAAATGATGCTGACAACATTAAGAGGTGTTGAATTACAATAAATATGAGTCAACAGCATCATATTCAAAACTGTGAATTTTTATGATTTATTTATATGGATTTCACTGGTGATACATTCTGCTCAGCACTGTTGAGGTCTCAGCTGGATTCTGTTTTCCATTTTGGGCTAAATGCATAAAAACACGTAGAGAAATTGGAAGAAGTTCAGAAGAGAGTAAGAACTACTCCCCACATTTTTTAAACATTGGAGAAAGAGTGAAGAAATGTCAGTTCATATAGAAGACTGCTCATGGAGAGAAAAGGGGACAGGCTTTCATTCTATAAATATGAACAATTATTTCCCACAGTTATCTAAGGTTGGTGGAAAAGTATTTCTAACTGCTAAGTGTAAAAAATTGAAAAGTTACCTCAGGGTATTGTGATCTGTCTTTGACTAAAAGTTAAATCAAAAAACAGGTTGCACTGCTTCCAGGGATGATCTAGGCAAGCTGATCATCTCTCAGAGCTGAGGGCTGAACTGGCTGAATTTTTAGAACATTTTCTGGTTGCAGTTCTTATTACATAATTTCCTCAACGGCTCTAGGAGCTTCTGCAATATTTTCCGTCATTTGATTTGGGCCATCATAACACTGCATTACTGCTATCTTTAACATTTTGTCTCCTTCATTCTTTCATCAAAGAGGAACAGACAAACCCCATAATTTTCATACTAATAATTACACGGTTATCTGTAAAAAGTGAATTTATTTAACACTAATGTGGGTGACATATATGAAAGTTATATGATGGGAAACTTAGATTAAAACCCTTCTTACCCACTCTGGGTCTCCATGAGTCAGATTTTGTGCATGTTGTCTGTCATATGTGTTATACGTATAGAAGTATTTCCTGTTTAGATGCTACAAATGAGCATATTTTGCACCTTCAGTTTGCCAGAACTTTGATATATACTGAAATACAATTCAAATTACACACAAATGTAAGTTGTGAATTATAAACTAGTTTATTCTTATTTCTTATGAACAACTAATTGCAAATTTGCTGTTGAAGTGTTATTATCCAGTGAAAAGCTATACTAAGCAAAGAAGAATCTTAAGTGCTCAAATCAAAAAAGTAGGGATGGTAAAGTTATCTGGGCAATATTTGCATATTGTCCTTGTACAAATACTTCATTTATATGACTTTACTCTGGTACCACACACTACACTGAATGTAGTACTAGAGTATTTGTAGAGCTGTAAAGGTGCAGTATGTATGTGCAGCATCTGTCACTTATACATAAGATGCTGAGGTACCAGAACACTGCCAGTGTCCAGGAGGGGACAGGCAGAGCTCAAACATATCCAATTTGTAAATTCTGTGAGAAAATAAATGAAATGAATGAAGTAACTAAGTAATTAAAGGCATTATCAAACACAAGCCACAAAAAAATAAAGGTAGATACAGAGTCTTTTAATTTCCCCATTTCTGAGTGTTAGCAGTCATAACTTGAGGAAAAAAGTCCCATGATGTGGAAAGATCGGGGCATGAGGTAAAGGTCTCTGTGCTTTGGTGGAGAAACTTATTAGCAATAATTAACTATACATACTAAGATGCACTCTTGAATCCATCTGAAAACCTGAAATAGCCTTGGAAAGAAAAGCAAGGTCAAGTGCATACGCTTCTCTCAGATTGCTCTGCTATCTCCTGGTCCTGAATAGCAGCACCGCCTTGCAGTCCAACCAAGCCTTCCCACTTCTGGTTTCTTTTGTAGCTTCCTCTCAAATACCTCCTACCCCACTAATACTTCTCATAAGGACAGATCCTCCTCAGTGAATTCCATAATGCCAATGCATCACTAAAATTGAGTTCCCTTAGCTGTTAAACCTCTTCTGTGTTCAGAAGTCTACAGACATCCATTAAATAAAAAAAAAGGGCCAATCTGAAGCTCAGACTTATCTTCCTAAAACACATAGGCTAAGATATCTATTAGTTTGCAAGGAAAAACTCTGAAATAAAAAATAAGCTTTGATTACTGGACCATTAAAGTTATTGAATTCTGAACTTAACATTTTGCTTTATGGAAAGCATATTGAAGTCCATTGTTTTCTAGCATCTTTGTTTACAAACCAATGAATTTATTCAGATTTGGTTTGGGTTCTTTTTTTTTTTTTTTTTTAAGGAGACTGTAACTGGAACATACATTCAAGGATTCTATGCAAGCTTAATTGTGGAGTGATTATTGACAAATTTGTACTTTGTAACCACATATGACACACCAGCCAAACAGACTGTGAATTCAGCCATTTTCAGTCTTAAGGAATGATAAATATTATTCAGTTTGATCATCAGAAGATAAGGAAGAGTTAAACTTCACTTTTGAGAAATGCATAATTTCAGTCTAACTGTGAATTAAATTATGAAACTCTGCCAAGCAATTAGTTAAACAGAGCAAGTGATCAAACAATCATTTTCTTAATGTCACAGTTGTTTTGTATACCAATACAAAAATTTATTAAGAAAATTAGAATTTTACAAATACAGATATGTAGATCAATTCCTGTCAACATATTCTCACCTTAAAAGTGTATATACCAGAGCAGCAATGAAAGTGAAACTGAGCACAACTGCCACCAGTACCTGGTCACTTATTCCTTCTATAACTGAATCATTATCTAGCTTCAAACTCTGAACTTCTGCTTGGTGACTGGCCATCACAGCTCTAAAATGTAAAAGGAGATATATACATATACATATATATATAAATAAAAACATACAGGTGCACACATACATTTCAAACATAGTTACAAATAATATGTATTCATGTATTCATACACACAATAAATTCCTGAAGCAGCAGGTTAGTCATTGCTAGGGGAAAAAATGTTGAAAGAAGAGGGAAGAGATGCATTTTTTTACCAAACATTGAGTTTGCTGCAGAGACTGCAAAACATTTGTTTTGCACAGTAACAAACAAGTCTTAAATGACTGTGTTGTGATCTAAAGATTAATTTTTTTAAAAATGTCAGATACTTTACCTGGGAAACTTTACCAGGTAACTTGCCTAGGAATAGGTCATTGCTGAATTAGACGTATTTAACGGACAGTGCATTTACAAAAAGTATAATGACTCTGCATTATCAACAATTTTAGCTGTTACACAACACGTCATTGCTGAGAAAATGAAATTTTTAGAAATTTAATTTTCACCCCTTATGTGAAGAAAGAAACAAGGACATTTGGGGGTTAACTGGTTTTAGAGTGTCAAATGCCCATGTGGATATGCAGGAATCACCCAATGCACTTCATATTTTATCTATCATTTTTCTACACATTACCATCCTTCAGCTGGAAACATGCGAAAAACTTGAAAGAAATAGAGTATTATCAGGCTTCCCTAGATAGACTCATTTGTTTTATATTCATTTCACATAGGCAACAATCAGAATGACTTGCCAACGCTTTTATTCCCTACAGCATTAACCTACAGCTGGAAACAAGCAAAATAAAATAGTTTCCAACACATTGCTAAATCATTCCTGTGGCAATCAGGAAGTGAAATGAACTACAGCTGTGAATATTACGAAACCAGGAGAGTGAAACTAACTCTGGCAAATGACCAAAAAAAGTCATACTGAAGTTGTGTCCATACACAATTAAAGTATTTTTCATACAGAACTGACATAAAAATCTCAGCATCAGTTTATGAGGTCAGGTAAGACTGGTATAATTTACTTTACTTCCTAGTCCAGTGTGTTGTGCCTTAAGCTTGCAAGCTTTCATCAGTGTTTCTCTCTACTTCACAGCTCATGTGTCATGTTTTAATTGGAACCTGGCTATCTAGCAAACATCACCAGACACTGCCTGGCCTTGAATTAATTGCAAAACTGGAATGGAATACAAGTAATCGGAATTTTAGTGCACACCTGTAATGACTACCCTCGCAAGATTTCAACATGTCAGTCTCCTGCTAATATAAAAGTGTCATCTCTTCCATAAGATAGCTACTCTCACCCTCCAGATCTTTTCTTGTACAAGTTGTGGGGCTTTTTCCAAGCTTCCTTACATTTGTGGGAGCTGCCCTCTGTAGCAGCACTGCAGAGAAGCTGGTATATTCTAATGTTATTGTAAAAAAGGGCAAGTAGTATAATTAAGTACCACAAGAGCACAGAAAACTCATGGAGAACAAACAAAGGGTAGACTCCTTTAATTGTTTTTGTATTTTGAAGCTTCCACTGTGAAAAACAAAATGAAATAATGAAGCTTATATGAAGTGAAACAATAAACTATGTTATCCTAAGTGTCCCAACCCAAACTGAGTCTATTATTTCTGTAACTATAGTCACAATTTTTGGTAATTACAGCTTACCACAAGCAGCTCTGTCATAGTCTAACTACTGAAATGTCAATTAACATTTGGAAAGAATAACTTTTCCCAAAGGTGGAACAAAGTGACTCATCAAGAGCCATATTTAAAGTAGGTCAATATTGACACAGGTTTCATATATACTAATGAATAAGAGACCAGACTTTTGTGGAAAGGTCTTACATAGGAACAAGAGCCTATAACAAGGAGTTGTAGCATTTCTCTATGTAGCTAGTTACCATTATATTCCTATAGTTAAAGCCGTGATGCTAAGGTGTTGTGGAAGTTTTCTGAGCAGTAGTTCCTTGGTGCTGAGGATTTGGATTGGTACACATGTGGTCATACCTCCCCAGCTCAACATTCCCAACCTGTATACTTTATTTCTTTGCATATCCAATCCTGAAGAAGCTTCTGTCTCTTACAATACATCATTTTGGGATGCTCACTTTCCATAACTGTGTTTCAGGCAGCATGCTTGTAACTTCAACTCCTATGTTTTCTCTGCTTAAGGACCATCATCAGTCCACTAATTTTTACTGTGTCACACTGTCATTTCCGGGTTGACCGCTCAGTACAAAACCAGAAGTAAATGGCAAGGAACTGGTATGTGATGATTGCTCCATTACCCTGTATCAGGTCTGTTAGAATAGACCAACATGCTAATAACTACATCCCATTAAGTGTTATGTACTTTTTTTTTTTTCCCAGAAATACACACTGTGGCAGAGACATATAGATGCTTTAACTGCAATTTTGGAAGGCAAGTGTTTCTCACACTGACACCTGAAAGGCTTCCTGTGTCACTGATTGCTTGGCACACTCTGAAACCAACATATGAATTGTCTCTGCTTCACCCCTTCACTCACCACACATGACTTTCCCAATAACCAATTTCACACAAACTTAGTGTCTGAGAGAAATTCCTGCACAGTCTTTCTAACTACATAAAATGCCACTCCATGAAACACTTTGTCTTCACTTACATATCAATACCGCCGAGATGTACAGACAGGGCAGTGGAATCTCTGCATCAGTCTTTCTCCCAGCTGCTTCTATTACTAAATTCTAAAGACGGGCTACTGATGCTTAAGGCTCATGTTGCTCATGTTTTAACTTACTTACTGCTTCTGGACAGTACTGAGCATATTCCCCTTATTACCTCTAGCACATTTTCTGAATCAGACCATTGCACGGGAGTTGTGTAGACTAGGAACTACAAACAGAAGTGTTTCACTTCAAAAGATCAATACATAGTTTCTCAGAATAGTCATTCAAGCCTCAGTAGAGACAGTAACAACCTCCACCTACTCTTACCTCTGGGTTAGCACGTCAAAATAGCAGTGGTTACATGGAGAATGCTGCTAAAATACATGATTTGAAAATTGTCTGACTGAAGGAGAAAGGAATTTTCAGATCTCAAGTCTGTTTTGAACATTTTCAAACAACATATCTAGAACTGCAAGCTTGCAGTTCATGTTTCTTCATGTGCAACCACAACAGCCAGTGAACACATCTGCAGTGGTTTGAATGTGTAATAGACTAGCTAACAGTCTAAAATAGCTTCTAAGGAATCTCGCCTCCTAGTGCATCTGTTTAGCAGTGGTGCTTTTTTCATTTGATACAATTAATTAGCAGGCCCTAGGAGACTTAATTCTTAAATGACGTAACGAAGACCCTTCAGTCTTCAAAGACAACCAGCATTAACAGGGACTAAGTGTATGTCAGAGAGGACTTCTAGAACGAGACTTTATCACAGACATCTATCTCTCCTAAAATAATAACCAGCAATAATTTGATGTCATTTAATAGCAATTTGATGTGGTTTGTATTAAATTCAACCTTTTTATGTTGATCCATACATTTGTCTGGTTATGCAAAAATTGCATCAACCTTTTTGTTGTATAATCCTTTTCAGATCAGAGTTCTACCGCATAGGCTTTTCAGACATTAACTTTAAAGCTGTTCTTTCTTCTCTGTGGATTTATGCTACTTTTTGTTTCTTTTTAGAATTACAAAGAAGGTTTGAAGTTTTTTACTGCTGTGCCTCTGTTCTTTTATACCAGAAATTAATTCCTATCTACACAAGGTCTCTGATAAAAGTACCAAATCAATAGAAAGACTTCAGGGGAAAAAAAAAAAGCAGTAATTGAAAATAGATTAAATTTTGAGAATTGATTTTTGACTATACTTAGGATTTTTTGTATTTTTAGCCACTTAACAAGGGTAGCTTTCTTAAATGAAAGCATAACCCCACCCAGTGTTCCAATTAGGGGATGAAAATCAACCCACATCTAACAATACTCACATTGAAATTGGAATTTATACAATCAAGTTCAGAATGTTAAAAGTATCAGTTGCAAAGTTTAAAAATCTGACAAAAATGTCGGGTCTTTATCCTACATTACAGGCAACAACAAAAGAGCTTCAAACTTAATTTCCAGTTTCATTTCATCTCATCTTCAAACTACTGGCTCTTGCTTGAAGTAAAACAATACGACTGCCCAGTGAGGGGAAGAAAGACAAGGAGTTACTCCTCCATTTCACTTGGGCTAGCTAAGTTAGAGCTGGACTTTGCACCACAGCACTTAGATCGGGATCAGGTTTATCTGCATCAGGATTCTTGATGGCTACAGAATGTAGACAACCTCAGACTGAATTGTCCACAAAATACTTGGAAATAGAAAGGACTGGAATTTACTGTTTGTACAATCACGCAGTTTTGTTTTTATAAACTCTCACAGACTAACTATCTGAACACAAAATCACCTTGTTTATTCTCAGTTTTCCTGAGACTGACAGACAGACAGAAAGCAACACTAATTTACTTACATTTCAAATAAGAATCTGCAGGCCTTAAAAGTTACATTTCTCCTATATGGTTAAGTATAAACAATGCCTGCAGGTTTATGCAAAAAAAGGAGAACCATAACAAGCAATACTGCAATTACAATGACTTTTATTTTTGGAAACTCATACGACCACATTGAGATGTGAGGGCATGAACGTATATACTAGTGTGGATATATTATTTCTTCATTTTTCAGATTTGAAAAGTATTATGAAGACTTTCAATGTTTGACATACAGCACAGCTAGAACAATACCGCATGCCATGATTCATAACAAAATGAAAAACAATCCAGTGTTTGCCATGATATATTAAACACTTGTAGCCAGCTATCCAAAGTCAGAATATCCCCACAGTCTTCTGAACGATTTGAACTTTTCCAAGTTTATGAGGGAAGTACCATGTGCTAATATACTCTCAAAAACCACAAAGACTTTTAGTACCCACTAAGGCACAAGCAATACTGCTGTGAGATACAAATTAATAACCAAGAGCAACATTTTATTGCCTTTGAGGGCATGGTACAATTTGCTCAAGATCTGAAAGATACCTTGGATAATGTGTCCTTTCAAGGATGGGCTGAGAGTGAACTGGATGAGAACAACAGGCTTTGTTTGTGGGTTTTGGGGAGTTTTTTACTTCATTTTTATTTTGGATATTTTCTGCTTGATGCAGTACTGACAACCACCCTCAGTGCTTGAAAAAAATTATAAAATGAAGACAGTGGTGGTGGTCCAGGGTGCAAGTCAGAACCTGTAATACCTTTTGCCTGTTGTCTTTTATTAGCATAGGCATTACCCTCCTCCTTAAAAATGCTGCTTACTTTGTAGAGATGGTGTGTTTTCCAGGATAAGCTAATTCCTCTCCAACTCCTAAAATACTATGAGTCATATTTTTTTGAGACCAAAAAGGCTTTAACTCGCCAAAATTTTTTCCACAGTAAAAGGCACAACAAAAAAATCAACAGGTTTCTAATGTTTAGATAACAGAAAACAACTTTTAAGAATTTAAGCATACTAAAATGGAGCATATTTATTCTGCAACCCACCCTCTGCATGCATATGAACTTACACTGAAATATCTAAGGCACAAATTTACTGTTTTTCTTTTATTTAAGAGAAAAACAGACATAAATTTCCAAAATAAAGACAAATTCTTAACTGTGTGGCAATAATTGATACCTCTCTCATCAGAAGTTTTCCAATTACTTCCTGCTTCAGGGTAGCACCAGGTCTCGGCCACTGTCTGTGGCTGAGAATGGGACCTTGTGAATGGATTTGACCCAGCAAACTGGATCCTACAGTTATTTTTGTTCTCCTTCATGATGAGGTCAAAGGTATGCCTAGACTGTGTTCAGAAAGCATTAACAACAGCAGGCATTAAGCATGCACGATGAACAGTAAATGTATAAACAGCACTGAAGACTCTCGCTTGAGTTTACCAGCCCAAATCCTACATCAGCTAAATCCTGAGCTGACACATTTTATCTAGGTACTTTAGTGTACTAAAGCTGGACTTTGAAATAGTGGTGTGGGCATATATAACATTATAAACCAGAAATAAGGGAAATGATGTATAATGTACTGAGAATAACTGTTTTTGAAGAAACAGTATTAATTAGCTTTTCATTTTTGTGAGCAGTCTTATTTGAATAAAGCACACACAATAATCTCTCATACTAAGTATCTCCATACATTTTAAAAACCAGGAGCAGACCACCCCAAGGGTACATTTACTAAGAGAAAAAAAATATAGCAACATACAAATTGACAGGATATATTCTCTGAGAAGGTTATTAAAACTGACTTGGGAATATCTTAGGATATCATGCAGTCTGTTAATACAACATTATTATGAGTTAGCAGCAACTCTGGAGTCACAAATCAGCTCAGCTGGTACAGTAAAATCATAGCCAAACTCAGCTGTATCATATTTAGTTACCTCTTCACCATAAACCACCTCTGCTTTCAGGACTATGTTGACTACATTTATATGCATGCATGCTCTTTGCAAAAGAGAAAGGAAAAAGCCCGAAGAGTCTTGCTAAAATAGGGGAGAGGGCAATTTCAGTAGGCAAATAATAATTTTGTTTAATATACCTTAAGAACTGACCATCTGAGGCACTTGCCTGGTAAAGCAGGTCTCTGCAAAGTCTGAGGTCAGTAGTCTCTCAGGCACATTTTTTCCTAAAGAGAAAAAAAAGAAAGAAAAAAGAAAGTAGGTATTCTACTTTTGCTGGTGTAATCATGCTTTGCAAGTTAAAAATACTACAGATGCAAACTCCAGATGCAATTCTGTAAGGGAAAATAACCCCAAGTTAATACACCACTCTACTGGGAAAACAAAAAGTCTCCAATAATTATTCTCATGAGCCTGAAACTATGTTGATGGCTTGAAGCAAAAAGACATATTCTACAGTCTGTATAGCATTACTGTTTGGAATATCTGTTGGGATGATGCATGACCCGTGTAAAACAATCCCCAACAAAGTCTTCCACTGCTTTATAAGGCTAAAACATACTGAAAGGTGTAGAGTTCAAAAAAAACCTGAGGAGCGAATTGAATTCATATGCAGATAGAAACATGAGAACACGAGAAAGCCTGCCAATGTCTTCAGTCTGGATATCTGGCTTCTGATCAGACAGGAAGAGAAAGGAAATAATGTCAGTTAATTATAATAATGTTTACTGAAATATGGTAATACTTCAGCTAAGAATAAGCTTAAATCTCTTCTAAGAAAAGTGCCCAAGAATTCTTTATTGTAGAAAGCAATGCTTCCATACACAATCTCATATCTAAAATAAACAGCAAGACAAGAAGCATTATTGTATTTGTTTGCATCAACAAAATACAAAACATAAGCTACGCATCATGACAACAGGCAGAGTGGGAAATGGGTACATAAAGGAAGATGTGGCAGAAAACCGTAAATGCTGAAATATACCAGTGAAAGCATTATTTGTCAAAAGTACCAAGCATATAGCTGAAATTACACATTAAAACCTGGTACGGAAAGTTACAGCTGTGCAGCATACACAGCTTTCTAAGACTTTTTAACTTATTCCCAAATGTGAAAGCTAACTTTAAATGAAGAGAGATCAAATTCATAATTTAAAAATGAAAACAGCAGGTTATATGATGAGATCAGTGAGAAAGTACTTTACTGGGAAAACCTGAGAATTTTCATGGCTTTTACAATACACTTTAATTCAAAACTAGTAGACATAAAGGAACATTCAAGATTTTGTCCATGCTACTAACTTATTTAACTGTGAGAAAACAGGAACAAAGTGATAGTTACTAGTTCTGCAGTCCTTCCTTTCTTGGTTGTTTATCCAAGCCTCAGCCATTACGAGTGCACTGCGCTTGCTACTCCGTGTTGTCCCACTTCAGGCCAGTTGCTAACTGATAAGGAACTGTACAGCTTATCAAGACACCCGACATTCTCATTGCAAGCTTTGGATGGGCCAAAATTCAACTGGCTACTGAGAAGTTTCTTGATCTCTTCGGGCAATCCCTTTGCAGCATGATGGAGAGCTACTCTTGCTGGGGCAGTACACAGAGCCACTCTGGCCATGAAATGCACTCCTTGTCTTCGAGATTAAAAATTATTTGAATTACCTGCAGCTAACGCTAAGTAACTAACTTTTATTTTATGTTAATTAATTTTTACTACAACAGAGTTTTGCTCTGAGGAAGCTAATGTCGTTTTCCACTCCAAAAAGAGAGGAAAACCTCGTAGAAGCTGCTCTTTCCACAAGCCCAGTCGTATTACTTAATAGCAAGGGAATGCCTGTGGGTGCAGCGTCCTTACAAACCTACGCTCCCCAAGCCGGGGACAGACAGAGCTCGGGGTGCTGCTGCAGGTCCTTCCCGGCCCTGCGAGAGAACCTCCCAACCAGCTCCTACCCGCTACCGGCCTGCGCGGCGACGGCCGATGGCACGCACCGCCGGGAAAAGGGGGCAGACCCCGCGGAGGGCTGCGTCCTCCCCACCCCATACGCCTCAGGATCACAGCGGCGTAGAAGGGCCTCCGAGGCCTAGAGCGGAGCGGACCGCGCCGGGCCACACCGCCCCCCCCCCCCCCCCCCCCCCCGCTGCCACCTCCAGCAACGGGGTTAAGCACCACCGGGCCGGAAAAGACGCGACAACGCAGCGAACACCCCACAAGTGCCGCTCACACCCCCCCGAGGGCCGGCACCCCCCCACCGATTACAACGGGGCGGGGGTAGGGAGCCCCCGCCGGGCCGGACGGAGCCCCCGCCCCCTCCCCTCAGGAGCGCAGGGGAGGGGCGCGGCCCCGCACGGCGGTACCTCAGCTCCCGGCGCGCGCGACGCTCGCCACGGGCCGCGGCCCCACCCCCCGCTAGCGTCGCGGCGCCGCGTCGCGTCGCGTCGCGTCTTCTCCGCCCCCGCGTAGCAGCTGTACGGCGCAGGCGCCCGCGGGCGGGCGGTTCCCGTCGGGTCGTTCTGACGTGTCGACGCAACGGCCCGGCCCGGCGCGGGAGGGGACGCCGGTAGTACCGACCCGGCCGTTAGCCCCTGTGGCCCTGCCCTGCCATGTTCAACGTGGAGAGCTTGGAGCGGGCCGAGCTCGGGGAGAGCCTCCTCACTTGGGTGAGTGCCGCGGCCAGCAGGCCCCCGACCGGAGCTGGGCTGCCTGGCAGGGACACGGCTCCGTGCCCCCGTACCCTCCCCCACCCCCCCCGCCGCAGCCCTGCTCCGGCGGCAGAGGGTGGCCTCGCCCGGCCAACCACAGCCCCAGCCCGGGCCGCGCCCTGGCGCTCGGGCCGGCTCCAGCCTGGCGGGGTTCGGCGGAGCCCTGGCGGACCTACCGCGGCGGAGCAGGCGATCTGGGGGCTGCCTGGGAGGTGGGACCCTCCGCCGCCTTAGCTCTGCCCCCGCCTCGGAGGAACAAAGGAACCGGCGCCGCGACCGGCACGGTGGGGGGGGCAGGGGCCTGCGCCGGCGCGACGGGAGGAAGCGCCCAGGTGCGCCCCCCGCCCCCCGTCGTGCGGCCCCGTCGTCTGTAGCTTTGATCCTTGACCCGTGGCCTTCCTGGCCTGGCTCCGGTGTGTCAGTGCCGCGTTTTTCTAACCTGCCGGCTGTGCTTGACAGGCTTTCTGACCAGAAACTTTCTTTTCGTCTGTTTCTTTCTCTGTATTTTTAAGTAGTGCTTGCACCTCGAGAGACAATGTTCACCTGTGAAAACGAAGATAATACGGTATCAAGCTAAGAATTACCTTTTTCCGTTTTAACATTTAGAGCTTGGTCAATAAACATCTTCAGGTTGTGCTGTTACTCACAGAGCAGCCAAAATGTAGTGGACATTGAACCTGGGTTTGCAGCTACTCCATAATTTGAGTGGTGACTGTGATGTAGCCATGCAACTTGTATTTCTGTAACAGATGATTTATTGGTTAGGTGTTTGGAACCATTGGATTTGGTTTTGGGGCTGTTTTTCTGTTTGTTTGTTTTCCAGAATTGCCAAGGAAATACCCACTAAATGAAATTCAGGAGTACAACCGGTTGTTGAACAGAAACAGATATTTCCTTTCAGACATTTAACCTGTGCAAGGCCAGAGCTGTGATGGTAATGAGTACGTTACTAGGGAATGACAGGCTAGGTTTCTCTGTGAAAGTCAACAGGGGATGAACAAGGGAAATTTAGTGATTGTTAGAGGTGAGCAGGTGGCCTGGAAAGTACAGAAGGAGGAGGTTTTGGGGAAGAGAGGGCCCCAGTGCTTCATACAGGTCTGGAACAAGTAATCTGGTTTCTCTTTCCTTCACATTCCTGCCAATCTTCGTGTCTTTGTTGCAGTTGGCCACGTGTCCTGCTTTTGGCTTCCATGCTTGCTCTTTCAGGTGGTGGGAATGAAAGTCCTCTTACAGAATTCATGAGCAAGTCAATGTGTGTGAGTCCTGGAAAAGAAAGGCTGAGTGAAAGCCTCAGTGCTAGCAGAAAGAGGAAGGTTTACTGGGGGCTGATGGAGAAAGATCTGTTGCTATATGCTGCTAGTTTCCATGTATTCGTTTTAGCTGTTTTAGGTAAGCTCCTCTTCTGCTCTCTCTTGGTGAAGCAGTTACAGCAATGGGAGAAGCATAAGCTTGAAAACTTACCTAGCAAGTGGTTGCAGTCCCAATGTGTTCCTAATTCCCCAGGTTTCCAAGTAAGCAACAGACTAGCTCTCTCTGTGTGTGAGACTACTCAAAACACATAAACTGCTGCAAAACAAGATTAAATTTTCTCTTGCATGGTATTGGCCTGTTAGGAGTGATTTGAACTGTTGATCTTACACATTATCCAGTCGCAGGTTGGACAAAATTGTTAATGACTTGAGAATATTTTCTTCAAGTATAGCATCGGTGCAAGTCTGTGTCAAATCTGAAAAGATTTCAAAACTAAAAATGTTCAAGCATTCTGTCACTTAAGTATGATGCTCAAATTTGATTTTGAGGTGTTAATATTTCAATAAAGTTGTTTTTAAAACTTCGTAAGATTAAGATGTCTGCTAGCTAGTGAGGGAAATCACAAAATGCAGAGTCAGAAGGCAGTGGCTACTTCCCTGTTCCCCAAAAGAATTATTTGTACAGCCAAATATAGTACAAACCAGTGTTTTGTCTGTGTTTGAAAGGATTGTTTTATCAATTTCTGCACACGTTCAAGTGTGGTGGAAGTTGCATTAGTCTTGATAGAATACAACAGTCACTGGTTCTTGTTTGTGAAGATAAAGAGGGCAAGTGTATCTGTATGAAGCCTATGCAGTGTTAGTGAAAATCTCCACTAATTTTCCAGTGTTAAACAAAAAATAGTGGAAAGAACTAGTGATTATTTTTTTTGGTTGGTTGGTTTTCCTTGCCACGTTTGAGGTTGGTAATTGAGGCGATTGATTTGTTGAGCGGCAAACTTTACTGTTACCCTTGAAGATAATTTGCACATTCTTAGAAAAGCTAAACTATCGAAAAAAGTTATCTTGGCTCAAAAAGCCATCCTGGAAAAGCAGACACAAACCCAGAATGCTTAGAGAGAGAAATTGTAGCAACAGAAAAAGTCTTGTGGCGTTGACCACCTGTAGGAATTATTACTCAGTCACATGGTGATGTTTGAGCAGTTGTTAGTGTTTATAATCTTTGGTTCTGAAACTGTACCTATCCAGGAGAGTCTCGTCCTCTCTGTAGTAATGGTCCATGCAGATCCCTTTACATTTCTAACCTTTGCACCCCCTCAGATATCAAGTTAATAAAAAAACTAGCTGCATCTTTTTTGGTTAGCAGAAATACTAGTGAATTCTTAATCAGCATTGGAATTAGTCAACACACTTCTTACATGAATATGTGGAGTTATGGGTTATTTTTTATTTCAGTATTTTTGTGTGAATTGGCTTTGAAACAGACTCAGTAAAAAAAAAAAAAAAAAAGAAAGATGGTTTCAGTTTAATCCATGAAGAAAGTTTGTTTCCATTTATTCCAGGATACATGAAACTTGCAAAAGAGAATGAAGTTGATTAATCCTCTGTGAAAACTGGTGGTATGAACAAGATTCTTTTTTTGCCTGGTTTTCTCTCAAGTCCCATAATGATACTTGTGAAACCATTCATTTAGATGGGAGAATAGAGCTGTCTTAACTGCAGTTTATGCATACCTGGGATGGCCAGTCTTTTCGATTATGCCAGAGAAACTGGCTGTTCTTAAGAACTGGTTTAACCTCCCAGATTGCTTGCTTCACATTCATACAGAAGTACTTGAACTGGTTTGTCTGTGTTTTAAGTAGAGTAGATAAGGCTTTGCACAAGTCTGAGAACCTGTTCAGTGTAAACTGAATGTTTGCTCAGATGGATGTAGGTGAGATGAAACTGCTCCTCCCTCTCCCAACTCATGATTTTAATGAATGAGAATATCCCTCAAGCCTTTTATCTTGCATGCCTCTGATTCGTATTCTGGTATCTTTAAGCTGTAGCAAACTGCTTACCTGTGAATATGTTGTGTTTTATTCTTTAATATTTCACCAACACCCCCATTTTTGGTGTTACAGTGTAGCTTGGGGTGTAATTCTCAGGTTTTTTACCTCTTTGACAGCATTGTCAAATGGGTTCCTAAATAATTTTTGTCCAGAATTTTAAACAGCTGAGTGAGCTTTTGCTTTCTACCACTTTAGCAGGTTACCATGATGTTGAGGCAGCCAGGGTAGTGGCAACTTGAGCAAAACTGAGCAAAATACTGGAG
Organism: Grus americana; assembly: GCF_028858705.1. Classification (NCBI taxonomy): domain Eukaryota; kingdom Metazoa; phylum Chordata; class Aves; order Gruiformes; family Gruidae; genus Grus; species Grus americana. The sequence continues at coordinate 54,172,225 of NC_072891.1, forward strand.
CCCAACTACTGATATCTCAAAGTTGATATTTATACTGTTTGCAGCCTACTGTAATTGCAGAACTATTAGTCTACCAAAAATCTCCCAGAAGCCTGTTCTGGGACTGTTCTACGCACTGTGATATAGTTATCCAAGCTGCACTGCAGCCAAAGCAGTTTAGAAAAATGTGTCTGTGAGGTAAACCTGCAATGATAATAAAATTGTTTCAGCATATCTAATACAGATTCATGTCTTTTCTGTTTAAAACTTATGACTGGTCCACATATGAACACACAGATTATTTTTTTCTTTTGTGTATAGTGTCAGGAGTGCTTTTAACTCAGATACATCACCGAGTCATTTCTTAGAACATGGAGAGCTGTCAGACATGCATGTGGCAGTTACTCTTTAATATGTTTATATCTGAAATCAGTGTGATGGCTACAGGCTTTTGTTATGTGATCTGAGAAATTTTCTTATTTAACGTAAAACTAAGATGTGATACTGAAAAGATTGCTTAGCATTGGTATGTAAACAGCAGGATTCCTCAAAGAGGTCACTGCTGTCTGGTTTTAAGTAGCAGATTGCTGTGGAGATGTCAAAAACTTTCTTTCCTTCATTATGAAATATACCTCTTATTTTGTCATGTGCTGCCTCCACCAAGCTGCATTTTGCCTGCTTTCTTTCTCTTCCAACCCTCAAGGCCAAATACAGTTTCTGTGGTAGGCGTGTTAAAATCTTTCTAAGTGAGAATTTTGTAAACACTGTAAAAGGCCTTGGTTTTTGCACACTCCATTTAAAAAGCACTCTGGCCATTTACGTGGTATGAATCCTTTGACTTTTCTCCTTTTTGGCTGAAAAATTTTCTTGATACAGTGTATCTCTGTCTTCTGTGTGGTGGCCTGTCCTCAACTGGAAGTATTTGCCAGTGTTAGTTTGAAATATAGAGACCATGTGAACAAGCACTGAAACAGATTTTGGTTCCTCAGGAAGGCTGCTTGTAAATGCTTTGTAGGCATCCTTTTCAGAGAGGATCAAATCCTCTGGAATTGACTTAGGAAAGGTGTGTTTTCTCCTACTGTGTAGTTCCCTCCTTTTTAGACTATGCTGTTCTCGATCCTTGTGCATCTGTGGTTTTAAGTAGTCTTCTGGTTTCTTGTAGATGCATAGATTGTAGGAGACTTGCTAAGCCTGTTTAAACTCTTTCTTCTTTCAGTCCTTGATCATTGACCACAAAGTTGTAGGGTTTCATTTTCTTCTGATGATATCATCACATCAGCATCTCTTATTACTTGAAGAAAACATCACATTTCAGAAGTGGTTGATTGTTCTGGTGATGACAGCAGGTCAAGAGGATAGTTCTGTTTGAATATGTTGCTGTTCAGACGGAGGGGAAAAAAAACCACTGAGCTTGCTAGCAGTTACGGAGCATGAGTCGAGGTATCTGGCAGATCACAGCCTCTGTATATGCTGTGACAGAGCAGTAGGTTGAGCAACCTTTTTTATTTTTTTATGACCTCTCACTAAGATGGTAAAGAAATTGTTGCTCCACCCATTTGGGGGTAGTTGTCTGAGAGTGATATTCTGAGCATATTGGTCACTATGTTTGAAGGAGCTGGGGTGTCTAGCACCATTATTAGGTTATAGGGATTTTTTTGACCTATTGCTGAGAGGTCAAGCAGAGGCAGAAGAACTTCTTTGGAAGATCATATTGTAGAGTAAGTAATATCAGGCTGACAACATATGAATATGATAGTGAAAGATAATAAGGTACAGTTTGTACCTTCTCCCCTTCTTTTAAGTCAACAACAGGAAGGAAGGCTGAACACAGAATTTGGAGGTGCAGACATTATTCTTCATGTGTGCATTTTGACACAGTGCTAGATTTGCGTTCTTTGGGGCCTTGTCCCAGATTCTGCTTTTTTTCAATTTATTCCTTTCTGAAGAGCTGTTCTATAGCAGTGGTATGTTTATAACAATTACTAGTTCTCTGAAGAAAAAAAAACATTTAGATGTGATTCAGTATGTGCACAATTTCAGCTCCCAGTTCTGCCCCTCATTCTTTAGAGGGGGCTTTGTGAGATGTTGTTTGGAGGAGAAACGGATTTTGCTACTGAGAACTGTGAACCTTAAACAGTATAAAGGAAACAACTTTTCTGTTAGCTTGTTAATCTCAAGGTGGGAGGTAAGGAGAGAAACTTGTTTCTATCTTCTTTTTGAAATACTTTGAAATACAATCTTTTTCAAAGATGAAGACAAATTGTGAATTTTGCAGAATTATCTTTGTCTTAGTGTAACACCACTTTGAGGCTCTGGAACTGGAAGATAATATTCTGATATTCTGTTCTTCCTGGACCATCAGAAGTCTTTGCTGCAATATGTTTGACTTCTGTAGAGTAATTACAGACTTTCAAGTTGTGGAGCAGGGAAAGGAGAAGAGGAAGGGCCCAAGACTCTGTTGCACTTGCTGCTGTCTGCTTTCTTGGCTGATCTGAGGACTCCTGAGTACTGTGATAATTTAGAAAGATTTAACTAACTTTGGTCTGCCTCCAGCTTCAGAGCCTAAGTCCAGGGTTGCTTAATAAATTTAATCTGTAAGTCCTAGTCATTAATTTAAAAAAAACAGTGAGGTTATACACAGCAACTAACACTAGCGCACGGTTAAGGCAGGAATGTGTGGCTGGAAGTGAGGGGAAGAGGGTATTACTGTCTGTCTTGTGGCTTTTGTTGCCAACAGCCTGGCAGGTCCTGCCGTACAGGAAAGGGAAAAGGATTAACTCCTTCCCCAGCCTACTGGTAGTGGTTTCCTGCCCTGAAGAGCATGCATGTGCTGTTTTCCTGGCTGCCTTACTTTGCCATATGTGACTTGGTCATTGCTATGGGTTACTTAGTACTTCTCGTTCAGCTCAATGAACAAAAGACAGCATGGAAAGGAGCAGGAAGGTTGTAGTGGAGGGAGAAGCTCTCTAAGGATAAAGGCAGGGTGAGTCCAGCCAGCACTCCACTCCTGCCTGTGGCAGGCAAAAGCTTCTGAATGAAAACAAAGCTGAAGTTGTGTTTCAGTGGACTAGCTGAGGCCACAAAGGGATGGCAGCTTTTCAAACGGGGCACACAGGAAATGTTTTTGGAGTAGTGCATGTAGGGGAGCAAGTATTGCACAAAATGATGTATTGTAAATCTGATGATAATGGGCTTCGGCCCTAGAATTTGTAGGGTTCTTTCACGCCATTTAGCTGCAAGCTTCTTTGCAAGTGTACACTACGCCGCACTGCGAGTGTAGTGCTTTGTGTCCTCTGTGGAAATCCTGTTGATTGTTAGGAGTTAAGTCTCTCAGGGTAACTAGTTTAGATACTTAAGCTAAACAACAAGTGGGTGTTCATGCCCCACATATATGTATGTTATGGGGGCATTAGATCTGGGAAATGAGCATCCGTATTTTATTCATTCCAGAATTGCAATGTATTAAATGGGTTATAGCATATCCTACATTCCTGGATTATGTAAGTTAAACCTTTGAGTGAACTTGTTTGCCACGGCAGCAAGGTATCCATAGTTTTATTTCAGTATAGGAATAAGTAAAATAAGTGTGTTTAACTGCAACAGAGATTATGGTTGTTTTATCAACTCTGCTGTCCCTTTGCTGGTTAGGAAAAAAACCTAGCAGGACTTGATCACTCTGGCATGATTTAGCTGATTTTATTTTATGGACAGTGCCTAAAGATGTGGCAGCCTGTTCCATGGTGGTTCCTGCCTTTCTTAAGGAATCATGGAATTTGGTCAACCTCTGAAAAATCTTGTTCTGCATACCTACACAGTCTCCGTGAAGTTCAGGAAAATATTTGCTGCAATACAAATCCTGGAAATGGAGACTCAAACTGCAAGATATGCTAAATTTAGTGGTGTGCTATACATCTGCGTTGCCAGTTCTAGAATCTGCTAAGTCTGAAATTTTTTAGCCTGATGAAAACTTACTGCCAACTCTCTCTGAATCTTAGCATTTTAGATGCTAAGACTTTCTTACCCTTGTGATCCTGTGAAAGACTCTGTTTCTGCACTGATCAGAAAGTTTGTGCAGATGATATTTCAGGAGAACTTAGTGCTCTTGGATTCATCTTCTGTGCCTTTGGGGGAGAGTTCTTTATTCCACCTGTCAATAGAAACAGTACTTTTCATCTAAATTATTGCTGCAAGAGGGTGGAGTTGTGGGCTTTAAATAGTTATTCTTCTTTTTCTGTATTTTGCAAGGGAAAAGTTGTCATCTCTGTTCACCTTTTTTTCAAATAATATTAGAAATATGTAAAAATTTGGACTACTAATGTGCAAAGCTTTTTCTGGCTAACCACTAGCCAAGAAGTTAATGGACTTTACTTTGCCTTATGCCATCAAATAAAAGCTATGCCTTTCTGCCTATCCTTTATCTTAGTGTGGGCACTAAGATAAATTTGGGCACATTTCCCTGGTGCTATTCAGGTTTCTAGTAGCCTAGCAGTCTTTATTCAGGATAAAAGAATTTTGCTGCTTTGTTCATTGAGCACTGTTCTGCTATTTGTATTTAACACCTACTTTTAGGGAACAGTTCCATTACCCTCCTTTGGTGAAACTTCATGCATCCCAATTCTATGGGTTGCATTATCATCTAGGTTTCTGTGAGTCAGAGTGCTGAAGACAGAAGATATCCTACACTTCCTATGTTTAATGTAAAATCACTTTTATTATGTAATTTTGTCAACTCTGGGTAGTAGAGATGGAAATTTTTTGCACTCTGATCAGCAGAGGAAGTTGATGGTTCACCTCCTGTAAACTGACATTTGTGTTTTCTTCCATGAGATGATGTTTCTAGTCTTAAAAGGCACTTTTTTAGGTTTATAAAGTTCATTGGTGCTTGGTGGAGTGTGAATGCATGTATCCTGTAAATGTGGGTTTACTGAGGTAATGTTTCGCAGTTTTGCACTTATTAATAGCTTGTATTTTGAGAAAAGAAAAGAAAGCATCAATGGTAAATATTTTTAAATAAAACATGATTAAGTAGATGAAAGCTTGGAAAGAACTGTTGGTTTACGGTGCTCTGTTAGGCATACCTATTATGTGCCGTATTTTCATTTTATCTTCATCACAGATGCTGTGTAGTATTCTCTTTCATCAGCTGACTCACCTGGCTTTCAACTGAAAACAGGAATACATTCATTTTCTCCCTGGGAGCTGGTATATTAGCTTGTCTTCTCATGGATGATTCTGAAATGGTTAAACCAAAAACCATTCAGACTTGAGACTCTGTTCATTGTATCTTAATAATGTGTCATACTTGAACACTTCAGTTAGCAGCAATTTAGTGGCAATGCCAAGATAATACAGTAATAACTGTTTTATTCTGTCATGGCGCTCTCATCTCACAGTCCTTTAAAGTAAGCTTTAGTCAAGGTATCTCTTCTACTTTCTGCACTGTGTTTCTGCTAAGGAAATATTTCATAGTTTGTTTTCCAAAGATTAATGAAATATTTTGATTGAGATCTCTCATGGCTTTGACCTGTTCAGGTATTTAGGGTCGAACACAGTATATATAAAATAAGAAGGAAATTCATAAAAATAACATTCAACTCCCTTCTCCCTGAAAGAATCCCTACCCTGGCCAGTAATGTAAAGCCCTTGCCATTTCATTGTTTGGCTGAGTGCCTAATCTTATGTCCTGTTTTTTTGGCTGGGTAGAGTTAATTTTCACAAGAAGCTGGGAGAAGACACAGCCAGCTGACCCAAATTAGCCAAAGGGGTATTTGATACCGTATGACATCATGACCACTATATAAAAGGGGAGCGGGCCAAGGAGGAGGGATCACAGCACAGGGACACAGGCTGCGCTTTGGATTCTGTGTGGTGAGCAAATTGCATTGTGTATTACCTGCTTTGTATATTCTTTTATTGGTATTGTTGTTATTTTCCTGTTCCTTTGCTGTCCCAGTAAACTGTCCTTATCCCATCCCATGAGTTTTACCTTTTTCTTCTCATTCTCCTCCCCATCCCACCAGGGTGGTGGTGGGGAGTGAGCGAGTGGCCTTGTGGTGCTGCCAGCTGGGGCTAAACCATGACACCTTACAGCTGTATTACAAAGTAACTCTTGAGATTTTAATAAGGAGAGTCTGACAGCCTAAAAATCAGTGAAAACATCTGGAAATTCAAACCCTGAAATAAAACTGTTGCTTGTTGGAGAGCCTGGATCCCCTTTGTTTCATGCAGTCTGCTGCTGTCTTGGAAAGCATGAAAAACTGCAGGGTTGCCCTGACCCATGTGCAGGACCTTGCACTTGGCCTTGTTGAACCTCACGAGGTTCACATGGGCCCACTTCTCAAGTGTGTCCAGGTCCCTCCGAATGACATTCCATCCCTGAAGCATGATGCCAAGGCTCCATATAGTGGTACAAGAAGTAAGAAAAAAAGAATCGTAATGGGGAACAGGAATTAATTTACAGCTTTGGGGAACTAATGATTGGACAGTATTGCAAACACGCAAGTAGGAGCAGTTATAGCAGGATGAGAGAGAAGTCTTGCAGGAAGAAACACATCACAATGCACAGGAAGGGCAGTGTTTTAACAGCTGTTATTGAATAGCTGTTTAGAGGCACACACAAAAAAAAATATTTGCTTCTTTGTCTCCGCAGCTGGACTCTGCTTCTGCATTGCCACATTCTTACCATTCTTCTCCCTTATGGAAAATGAACTCTACTGTTTCTTAGAGTGGTGTCATGGTTTAGCCCCAGCCAGCAACTGAGCACCGCACAGCCGCTTGTTCACTTCCCACCTGACAGAATGGGGGAGAGAATTGGAAGAGTGAAAGTGAGAAAACTCGTGGGTTGAGATAAAGACAGTTTAACAGGACAAACACAAAAAGGAAAATAATATATATACAAAACAAGTGATGAACAGCACAATTTCTTACCACCTGAAGTTGATGCTACACATGACCCTCAGCTGCCCAGCCTCCCAGCCCACACACACAAGCAAAACAAGACAAGGAATCTGTTCACCACTACCCATGGGCAGGCAGGTGTTCAGCCATCTCCAGGAAAGCAGGGCTCCATCAGGCCTAACAGTTACTTGGGAAGACAAACACCATCACTCCTAATGCTGCTGTGCAAGACCCCCAGCTACCATGCCAGGCCCTCAGCTGACACAACTCTCAGGCCCCACTGCCCCAGTTATATACAGAGTGTGACATCATCTAGTACGGAATACCCCTTTGGCCAGTTTGGGTCAGCTGTCCTGGCTGTGTCCCCTCCCAGCTTCTTGGGTGCCCCCTGCCTTCTTGTTAGCAGGGCACTATGACAAGCTGAAAAGTCCTTGACTGCTTGGCAACAACTAAAAACATGAGTGTTATCAACATTATTCTCATCCTAAATCCAAAACACAGCACTATACCAGGTGTCAGAAAGAAAATTAACTCTATCCCTGCTGAAACCAGGACAAGTGGTTTAGCGTTTTCTAGAACTATCTGAGAGTGGAGTAGGAGTTTAACTTTGACGTAAATTTGTAAAGCTGTTTTATGTAGGGGTGTTTTTTGAAGAAAATTTGTTACTTTCATATCTCTGAAGGATATATGAAAAGGATATAGTTCTTTTGTTTTAAGAGCTGAATAAATGTTTTGTAGCATAAATTTGACACCTTAATTGAAATATTATGCCGTGTATTCCTTTCCTATGCAAGCAAAGACATTTATTACAAAATTTAAATGTATGTGAAAAAACAAGTCATAGAATTAGTTTTAGTCTTTCTGTTCTTTGTCATCTATGAAAAGCATTATTGTCCTCAATGGCAATCTTGCTTATGTGACTTGGGGGGAGGTGAAAGAGGGTTCAGACTGGTTACATGAGCCTTAATGACAGTTTTGACCTTTTCTTGTGCATAAAGTATTGGGGAAGTATAATGATAAAATTAGATATAAAACAGCATAGAGTATGCATCTTGTTTTTCTGTGTTATGAAGTAGAAAGTCTCTCCTTCACACCAAGAGAGGAAGGGAGAAAAGAGCTTTGCCTTGTGTGTTTGTACATTTGCTGATATGATAGTGGGAGGGTTTCAGATAGCCTGTATGCTCTGTGCATGAAAATGGAGTTGATGAGTAGAAGCCATACAGAAATTATGTGTATTGATGAGGTTTGTCTTTTTTTAAGAGATTATTCTTGCTTCTGAGTAATCTAGAATATCACACAGCATCCTCAGAAACTTAGCCTTAGATTGGTCTCAGTGTGTTCAGTGTGCAGTCTCTGCAGCGGAATTTGTTATAAACTAACTCATCTTTAATCATGAGTAATTTTGTCATCAGACAGCTCAGTCCTATCGTCCTTGCCATTCCCTTTCAGAATAGCAGCATTTTTGAATCTTAGCTTCCATCTGAAGATCAGAGGCTTGCCGTAATATGGACCTTCCTGTCCATAGCAGCACTGCGCTCTCCTCTTCCATTTCTCAGTAGGGAATAGTTAAGTTTGGAGTATGTATGTCCCTCTACGTTTGGTCTTGCGGTTGTGGAGAGCCTATGAGAGTTTTGTGTGATTGTTGTTACTTCTAAAAGCCAAGTTTCTTACCGACGAGTGTACTTGAATATATGCTCCAGAAGTACTTGAATGGGAGAACTTTCCAAATTAGAAGACGCTGTGGAAAATTTGGCCTTTGGAGAATGTACTGCTGTTATTTGTAGCAAAGTTTACAAGTTTGCAAAAACAAAGATGCTAAGCCCTGTCAGTAGCTCATTTGCTTGGTTGCTATTAAATCTAAGACTTCTTAATTCCTAACATGAACACTAAACATGTGGCATTTACTGTGTTCTATTTGGTAGCATTTTTTTATTTTTAGTTTTGAAAATCTCTTGACATTGAAGAAGACAAACTTCATTTCTCCCACAGATCCAGACGTTTAATGTTGAGGCACCATGCCAGACCGTGGAAGACTTAACGAATGGGGTTGTGATGGCCCAGGTTCTTCAAAAAATGTAAGAAATTGTTTATTTAACAAATTAAATACACAGTTTTATTATCTATACATTTTTCTGTATTTAAGTGTATTTTAGTATTTAGTTCAAACTTGGCTGGTATTCCATAAGGATGTGGCTTCTCCTATGCTTAGACAGTACTTTAATCTGGAACATGAGTAATATTTTTTTCTCTATAGTTTTCAGATAACTATCTTAAATGCCCCCCCGCCTGCCCCCCCCAAAGAAAAAAGTTAAAAAGTTTTGGTTTAGGGAGTTTTTGTTTTTTCAAGTATGAGCTTACTGGAAAGTAAATTGGATTAAAACTAAGCTTAGAAATTTAAATTTTTTAAAAAGGTTGGAACTAGTGCAACGTAAAGTATTGGCCCTGATCATTGTTTAAAACTACATTCAGTATATCAGTAATGTTAGAATTAGTTTCATGCAATAAAAATTCAGTGATAAACTGAAGGAAACTGTCAGTTTAGTTGTTTGCAAAAATTCTACGTTCTTCAAAGTAAGTGAAGGAATAATAGCTGTTACTCTAGATACTTTTTTTGAACTTTAAGATCAGATAGGATAAAATGCATTAGTTCAACGTCTCAGTGTAATCTAGGATGTTTCTGGGGACTACAGATGTGCATTTGAAATGTAGCTATATGTAGAATTACCTGTTTTCACAGAAACACAACTTTTTATTGTTCATTAGAAACTTAAGCAGCATTTACCAAAGTCAGCTGTCCAAATTGAGCATGCCAGTTCCTACAGACGTATTTTTTTTAAAAAAGATATGCTTTATTCCTTTTAACATGAAGAGGGTACTGTCTTGAGTTTAAATGCAGAATAAAATGTTTTCTGTGTAATTTGCTGAAATTGAAAACTGAACAAAATAGGTAAGAACAGCTTTCTGTTAAGAGTCGTTCTGGTTTACATCAAAGAATTGTAGAATAGTTGAGGTTGGAAGGCACCTCTGGAATATTTAACCCAGCTTACCTGCTCAAAGCAGTGTCTGCTAGAGCAAGTTGCCCCGGAATTGTGTCCAGTCACATTCTGAGTATATGGAAGGATGAAGACTCTACAGCCCCTCTGGGCTATCTGTTCCAATATTCAACTGCCTTCACAGTTGGTTTTAGTTTGGTCTTTTTTTTTTTTTAAAAAAAAAGACAGCAGGGGTCAATTTTTTCTTTATGTTCAGATGGAAGTACTTGTCTTTCAATTTGTACCCACTGTCTCTTGTCTTTTCACTGGATACCACTCAGAAGATTATGTGAGGGTATAAAGAAGGAGGAGTCATCAAGTATTTATACACAGGATTGATAAGATCCCACTGACCCTTCTCTTCTTAAGTCTAAACAGACACAGCTCACTCAGTCTCACCTTATATGACAGATGCTCCAGTCTGTTAATCATCTTAATTGCCCTTTGCTGAGATTCCTTCTATGTCCAGGTGTGTCTCGTAGTGGGGAGCCCAGGACACAGCACTTCAGATGTGGTCTCACCAGAGCTGAGTAGTACCTCCTTGGGCCTGCTGGCAGTGTTCTTCCCGGTGCAGCCCAGGATGTGGTTGGCCTTCTTTGCTACAAAGACACCTTGCTGGAATGTGTTCAGCTTCCTTTCTACCAAGCTGCTTCTTTGCAAAGCTGCTTTCCAACCAGGTGGCCCCCAGCAGATACTGGTGCATGGGGTTTGCATTTACTGAAATGCATCGGGTTCCTGTTACCCCATTTCTCCAGCCTGTCATGGTCCTTCCAAATGGCAGTACAACTACCAAGTGTATCACACACTCCTAGTTTTGTATTATCTAAAAACTTGCACTCTGTTCCATCATCTAGGTCACTATTAAAGATGTTTAATAGTATTGACCCCTTGGGTATGCTGCTAGTGGACTGGCCTCCAACTGAACTTCATGCTGCTGCTCATAACCCTTTAAGCCTGGCAGTTCAGCTATTTTTTAGCCCATCTCACTATCCACTTACCCAGGCTGTGTTTCATCAGTTTGTCCATGATGATGTTATCCTGATGAAGTGGACTGTAGTGGGCACCTATAACAATGTCACAAGGCAGAGCGCATGCATTCCCACTGCTGTCTCACATAAAGGGCATCTCTCTGTCACTGCCCTTCCAGCTTGTTCTTCCCAAAGTGTTTGTATTCATTCATGGCAGCAACCTTGTCATGTGAACCATCCTACCATGTCTTTGTGATCCCAGTGAGACTGTGGCCTTATAACTACACACAGAGCTGTTTCCTCCTGTTTGTTCTCCATGCTGCATGCATTAGTGCACAGGCACTTCACATGTGCATCTAGTCTTGCTGATTCCCAAGAATGAGAGCTTTCCTGGTAGTGTTTTTCTGTAGACCTTTCTTTATTTAGTGTGTATACTTAGGGTCACCCAACCTCAGCCCTGTTTTGTTGACTATGAAGGATCTCTTGTTCACATCATCCCACACCCTTTGCTTGCCAATGGAGTCCACCACTTTGTCACTTGATGTTTGGTTGTATTTTCCCTCCTTTATTGTTCCTTGTTTAAAACTGTTCTTACCACGCTGTCCAGGCCATTGGTCAGGTGGATCCCATCTCTTCCTTGAGAATCAAGGACTGCTCAGAGGTTTCTATAGTCATAAAACCAAAACCCTGCTGCCAGCACCAATTCACAGCTAGTTACTGACCTACAGGATCTGTCTGCTCCTCACACTGTTCCCGCTAACTGGTGCGATTGGGGAGAACACCACTTGGGCCTTGACCATAGCTTCCAGAGCCATGTAATCACAGTTGGTACTTTCCAGGTCTCCCTAGCTGTATAGGTGGTGCCCAGGTGGAACAGCAGAAGGAGTAGTAGTCTGAGGACTGGACAAGCTTTGGCAGTCTTTCAACAATGCCATGAATTCCAGCCCCTAGCAAGCAGCAACCCTTCTGAGATGATGAATCAGTCACAAGATGAGGGTCCTCCATCCTTTGCTAATGCTGACCACTTCCCTCTTGCGCTGCTGCATGGCTCAGGTCTACTAAACAGAGATGATTTGTTTGACAGAGCTCCTAGCCCCTTTACTGCCATGAGGGCACTGAATCTGTTCTGCAGTTGCAAATCTGCAGGTGGAGCAGGAGCCTTCCTCCTAGTGAAAGAGTCAGCTGCCAGTTCACAGGAATTAAAAAGAGGGAAAGAGGAAATCTCAATGTAGTCAAATATTTCAAGGGAACACTTTTTAGCATGTGGAAAGGTAAGATCTGGAGTGTAGAATCCTAAAGGGTTGAAATAAAGAACAGTCTTTCCTACCTGAAACTTCAAAGGTGTAAATGCTGCAAAGTTTCTTTCAGCACTTAATTCCTCCTTCTGTGAGGAAGACGAGGGCTCACTTATAAGAATTATCCAATCTTTATGTATTTTTGGATCAAACAAAACTAATTTCAAGTAATATCAGCAGTCCTCTTGCTTCAGAGTAATTGAAGCATTCTTTCTACTGTTTTAATGTATTTTGTTGGTACACAAAAGATGACACAACACTCCCCCACCCAGTAGAAATGGATTTTCCAACCCAGCATTTAAATCAGCTCACTTGTAAGTTTTCTGAAGTCTGAACATCAAGTTTACAAGTCTGACAGTAAATACAACATAAATTGGATACTGTTCCTTTTTTTAAGGATTGGAAAGATATTGTCCTTTTTTACCTGCTGGAGTATATATAAAAAGGTAGTGACCATATAAGTGGTATGTTCAGTAACCTTTATAATAAGTCAGGATTTCAGCATAATCACCTGTGAATCTGTTTTCAGAGCATAAAAAAAAATGTAGTCATGACATACGCGTTTAGAAAAAAGGTAGTAGTGACATTTAATTTAGGTATTTATCTGTCTTGAACTTCAGTAGTTCTTCCATAGGGTACAGTTTCCACTTATCAGTTGATCTATCATAAAGTTAACTGTATGTTCTTGATTGACTAGTTCAAAGACTAATGAGAATTTGGATCTAAAACATAATATATCTTGATACAAACCAAAATGAAACTTCAGTGTTAAAGGCCCCTCAATAACCTTACTGACTATTTTAGCCTGGTACTACCATGACTTGAAATACTGCCTTTCTCTCTGCCTCAGTGTTAAGAAAGGAAAACTGTTCTGAGATACTGTTTTCAGCTGATGAACTGATGTTTTAAAAAGAGATGTACAGTAGAAATACTGCATTTCTGTATCCTCGTTTTAAAATATTTTCTGCAGCAATTGCCCTGCTGACACTGAATGCAGGAATTTTTTGGTTTACTCAGTTTATATGTAAAGATTGGCTAAGCAATTTAAAGTTCCTTCTTAATGCCCTAGGTAATAATTTGAACCTGACAAAATTAGTATCTGGCTGTCTTACTTTCTGATAGTTGTGCTTCATATTTACCATTTTGGATACTTATGCAATGAATACATCGATTCCTATGCAGAGATTTAGCAATAATATTGCATTGCTGTTGAGATAAACTTTGAAGTGCAGCAGCAAGCTGATCTTGGATTGTAGAAGAGGAATGATAACATGAACAATTTTTGAGGGTAAATATTGTTGCTTCTTTTTCTGTAGTAATAGAAGATGGCTCCAATTGATTTTTTTTTTTGAAGTAGATACCAAGGGTTGCAGAATAGCCAAACATTGTCTGTTTCCACAAACATGAGATATGGGAATATATGCAAAATACAGGGATCAGCGTTTGTATAGCTGGGTAAGAAAACTGATTAGGAGCATGTTGACAAAGCTATTTTAAGTATTCTTTCTTAGAAACAAAAATAAATTTGACACTAGCAGTGAAATCCTCCTTTTACTCCTTCAAAAAGATGCCACAGGAAGAACACTTAGGAAACAGGGAATGTTCAGTGACATGAAGCAAGCCTAGAGCAGGCTTTTCCAGTCTACCCTTCTTTTTATATTGGCAGCACTGGCTCCCTCTCTGTCCCAAGAAAGATAACCATGTAGAGGAAAATTTTTGCAAGTATAGAAATTCAGCCTTGGCTGCAGTGACCACAGAATAGCGGAGTTCAAGATCCTCAGGGCAGTGAGGAGGGTGCAGAGCAAACTCACCACCCTGGACTTCAGGAGAGCAGACTTTGGCCTCTTCAGGGACCTGCTTGGTAGAATACCATGGGACAAAGCCCTGGAGCGAAGAGGGGCCCAAGACAGCTAGCTAGTATTCAAGGGTCACCTCTTCCAAGCTCAGGAGCAATGCATCCCAACAAAGAGGAAGTAAGACAAAAACACCAAGAGCTCTGCCTGCATGGATGAAGAAGGAGCTCCTGGACAAAGTCCAACACAAAAAGGAAGCCTACAGAGGGTCGAAGCAAGGGCAGGTAGCTTGAATACAGAGAAACTGTCTGAGCAGCCAGGGATCAGGTTAGAAAAGCCAAAGCCCTGATAGAATTAAATCTGGCCAGGGATGTCAAGGGCAACAAGAAAAGCTTCTATAGGTATGTCAGTGATAAAAGGAGGACAAGGAAAAATGTGGGTCCCCTCTGGAATGAAACAAGCAACCTTGTTACCCAGGATATGGAGAAGGCTGAGGTACTCGATGACTTCTTTGCCTCAGTCTTCGCTGGCAAGTGCTTGAGCCACAGTGCCCCACGTCACAGAAGGCAAAGGCAGGGACTGGGAGAATGCAGAACTACCCACTGTAGGAGAGGATCAGTTTCGAGAATATCTAAGGAACCTGAAGGTGCACAAGTCCATGGGACCCGATGAGATGCATCCGCAGGTCTTGAGGGAACTGGCGGATGAAGTGGCCAGGCCACTCTCCATCATACTTGAGAAGTCCTGGCAGTCCAGTGAAGTTCCCACTGACCGGAAAAGGGGAAACATATCCCCCATTTTGAAAAAGGAAAAAAAGGAAGACCCAGGGAACTACAGGACGGTCAGTCTTACCTCTGTGCCCAGCAAGATCATGGAGCAAATCCTCCTGGAAACTATGCTCAGGCATATGGAAGATAAAGAGGTGATTGGTGAACAGCCAACATGGCTTCACTAAGGGCAAATCGTGCCTGACAAATTTGGTGGCCTTCTATGATGGGGTTACAGCGTTGGTGGACAAGGGAAGAGTGACAGATATCATCTACCTGGACTTGTGCAAAACATTTGACACTGTCCCGCACGACATCCTTGTCTCTAAATTGGAGAGACATGGATTCGATGGATGGACCACTCGGTGGATAAGGAATTGGCTGGATGGTCGCACTCAAAGAGTTGTGGTCAATGGCTCAATGTTCAAGTGGAGATCAGTGATGAGTGGCGTTCCTCAGGAGCTGGTATTGGGACCAGCACTGTTTAATATCTTTGTCAGCGACATGCCCAGAGAGGTTGTGAATGCCCCATCCCTGGAAGTGTTTAAGACCAGGTTGTATGGGGCTTTGGGCAACGTGGTCTAGTGGAGGGTGTCCCTGGCCATGGAAGGGGGTTTGGAACTAGATGATCTTTGAGGTCCCTTCCAACCCAAACCATTCTGTGATTCTATGAAATGCACAAGAGCAAGACAGCTGGGTGCTCAAGGTTATTTGGAAAAGTCATGCAATGATGTCAAATGGCAAAGAGCAAGCACAGCCTGAAAGCACCAGGTCAATGCAAACAGATGTCATTTGCAGTGAAACCTTGACATTTGGCTTTGATGTGATAATCTCTCAACAAGTTAATCTTCCAATGACAAATGTATTGTCTTGACTGGAGATGCAAAGCTTAAACACTGTTACTCTTATTCCAAAGATAAGGGTAAACTACTATTTCTGTACTGCATGTTCCGTGAAGTTTGGGTATCTTTCAGTATAGCTGCCTCCCATTTAGGATTCTTCATCAATATGTACTCTTTGAGGCTAATAGAGCGAGTAGGTTAATTACATGAAGATGGGAGGGGAGAATTCTGACAACTTTTGGGTGCATCAGGACTTTCACTATAGCAAATTTAATTAAAGTTCAAAAAATAGCTGAAAGAGCAGATTAATATATCCAGTGAGAATTAAAAAAAAAAAAAAGAAAAAAGTTTGCTATGAATGAAGAAAATGCACTCAGTGAAGAACTCACATTAAGTGAGGTGGAGAGCATTGATGAAAACTGGAAGATGTTGGGGTGATCCAGTGATCTGGATATATTTTCATAAGTAAGGATAGCATTTCTTCTTGAAAACTTTAAAGTTTGAAAGTCTCTATTCTTTCTGTTTTTTTAACCTCCATCTTTATAGAGAGAGTCCATTGGTACTTACGAGGGCAGGACATAGTGGAAACAAGATGAAATTAAGACAGTAGTTTATGAGGAGGAACAGTTTCAAAGAGATCCCTAGTTCAGGGAATTAGTTGCTTTAGATATACAGAAAACTTGCACAACACAAACTGTAAGATTTGTTGTCAGTGAAAGAAAAAAAATAAGAATATTGCTTATTCATCAGCTGATAAAAAAACCAGCTGTGCCTCATGTCAAGTATTTAGAAGGGGCCAGCAGCTCCTTCCATTGTTCTCAATTTTTTTGTACATTGTTTTTTGCACTCAAAGTAGCAGCTCATTTGTAAGTAACGGGCATTCATCAGAAGTAACAACTCATGTAGCACAATTTTCTGACTAAAAGTGCTGGAAGAGGCTGTGAGAAGAAAAGGGTACAGAAGGAATTACTGACACATTCAGAAGCTTTTCACTGATGTAGTGTTTGATATAAAATGGCAGAAATGTGTGCTATGTATCCAAGCATGATCATTTTGCTTACAGATTCAGTTATTACTAAACATATTGTTGCTAAATCCCTGAAAGACACTTTCTTTTTATAATGAAAACTTTATCTTCAAATTTCAGGTTAAAAACCCATTGAATGGAATTCTCCAGTGCTAACTATATTATCTCAGAGGAAGAAATTTAGCCTATGCTTTTGCTAAAAATCTAAATAGCCAGATACTAATTTTTGCTAAATCTTTGTATTATTCCGTAAGATTCACTGTTTGTTTGTGTTCAGATATGAAGGTTACTGGTTCTTCTTGACTAGAATTGTTACGAAATACAGTAAGATAAGAGGCCTATATACATTCAGTGTTGACGATTATTTTAGAGTGCTGTAGTCCAGGAGGAAAGATAGTAAGCAAAAGAAAATGTTCGAATTGTCTGAGTAGACTGTCTGCCTAAAAGCATGTAGTTTATGCAGATAGAGCAGATAGAAGTGCTATAGCTGGCTTCTGAATTGCATCCTCTTTTTCTTCATGTTTTTTGGTTGCCTTCACTAATGTTACTCACGTTTTCACTGTACATTGGCATTCCCAGAACAGCACAATTCCCTGTTTTATACTACAGTTTTAAATTTTCCTTTCATCCCACTCTGGAGACTGTTTAGTACCAGGTGTCCCTCTTGTTTTAATTCTTTCTTCATCTGTCATCCTAGCCTTGGTAAATGTAAGAGATGATATATATTTTGATTTGTCATCTGTGCATTGTGCCCCACTTACTGAATTATTCATTTGTGATATTATACATTGCAGCATACTGCGTATGTTTTGACACATGCAGAACACAAAAGCTGTGCTTTTGTATATCGCTGGGGGAGCAAAATTTTTGTAAACAGACGTTTCTTAAAGCAGCTTACTGTACCACTGTTAAAATGAGTAATAATCATGAGTTATACTACATGCTCTGGGGGTTGGTTTTCTTCAGAAGAATATTTCTGTCTCTTGGCATCTATGATGTGGAGAGATGATCGCTTAAATAAAGGAAAATTTGCATACAAAATAAGATGGAGATGGTATAAATGAGCACTGCTGAAAACAACATCACATGAAGCATTAACAACAGCTTAAGTATCTTGTGTTCTAAAGAGTCCCAGTTATCTGCATCTGTTCAGATACTAGGCAGCAATCAACTGATATACAAACACCTTTATAAATGCGGAAAGTTATCCAGTGCGAGAGATTGTCCAAATTTGGATGTAGGCACAGGAACTTACTGAATTCAAAATGCTTGGTTCAAATAAGTCATCTCATGGTAATGATGATGCTCCAGTCAGTTTTCTGCTGACCTTGTTTAGTGCAGTACCTCTTCAAAATAAGCTGGTAGAATTTGTAATCACAGCTGCTCAGTTCTTAACCACACATTTTCATATTTGCTCAGGTGATGCTTTTTCAAATGCTGTAAGAAATGACAGCATCTTTCTTAATGACATGGACTAAGGGAGTTAAAGAACTCTGAATATGGTTGAATCATGATTCCCAAAGATCAGGAGGGAGACTTGTTTGCAGCAAGGGCTGTGAATGACCTAATGTGTGCAAGCCCCTTTTTAAAAGTATTTCTAGAAACTCTGGAAATTTTTTATTTCAGATTTGATTTCCATCAGTTTGGTATATAGAGAAAAGCATTGCTGTTGGTATTAATTCGGAACCTTAATTGAACTTTCGAGGACAGAAATTAAATTATAACGGCACACTAGGAATTATTCTGAGATGATTTATAGATGAGGAAAGGGTGATCATTCTAGATTTGTTTGGTGTTGATACCCAACCTGTTGCTTTTCTGCTTGTATTCCTGGCAAAGTGTTTTTGCAATACACCACTAATTATTGTCTGATGTGCACGGAGGTGCTGTAAAGAGAATTGTTGGTACTATGCTGGCCACAGTTACATGTTGATTTAGAGTGGATTGCTTATCAGTTGCTGGACCCTTGGATGCTTCCATGAGGTTTGTATACTTAAGAAGAAAAACACAAATGGGATCTATGGGAGAGGACTACCACACTGAATTTAGATTTAATTCTCAGGGGCCTTCCTTATGTGTGTCTGATGGCATATAGAAGGGTGTAGGTAGCCCAAGACTTCTATCAAGACAGTGAAGGCCGTTTGCTGGTCCATGTGTTACTTCTGCTGCAGTAGTAGCTAAAAAAAGCTGCTTAGTTGCTATTGAAGCTTCCAGAGTGGAATGAGTTGGAGCTGACCCTGAAATCTTACTACTCTTCCTCAGCCGATGCCCTTATTGTTGAAATTTGGATACGCAATATTAGCCATCTAGTCAGTCCAAGTATACATCTGCTTGTGGGCAGTTGCCTATGCTTACCCATGTTGCTTCTTACAGTCATTATTTACAATGAAAATGGTAAGTCAAAAATTGGTATATTCATGGCACTGCAGCCTTGAAGCAGCTGAAGATGTTAGTCACCAAGTGCAATCCTTAAAATGGTAAGATGCAGTCCCTAAGAAAGTTCCGTTGGCCCTTTTTTGCTGGTGAAGCACAGATAATTAGGCGTACCTTCTTTCTCACTCAGCTGCGTAAACACTTTGTACTTGTGAGTCTGTTGTAGGCAAGGCTCACTTGGCTGTTGGCGATTCCCAGAAGACCCATCTGAAGGGTAGCAGCAGGGTGCTTTTTGAACTCCACACCTCACACAGAAACAAGTGGGGCTACATGGGGCTTGAACGCGCGTTTTTTTCATTACTGTCTAGATGATTTTGTTGTGATTGAGTGGAAATCAGGTAAATTAAGACTTTTTGCAAGGAGCGCCATTTGTTTCGTGTAAAAGCTGAGCCTTCTTCATCTCTAGTAGATCTTGTATGTATTCAAATCAATTTCATTCTTAGGTTTACCTGTCTTCTGAGGGCAGAGAGGCCATTTGAAAGCTATTTGAAAACATCTATTTCAAACCCAGATGAAACTCTGGATAAGACATTGCTTTTTCTGTTTCATAGTTTAAGATTCTGTCATCTGTGCTGGAACTGCACTGTTTTTGAATGGGAGTAATTTGGAGTCATCAACTTAACTAGTAATTAAAGCTGTTCTTCCAGCTATATGTTTGCGGATGCCATGTCAGAGGAAAGGAAATATGCCAGAGTCTGGAACAGATTGTGTAAAAATAGTAATTGGAATGTGTCAGTAGAGAAACACTGCTGTTTGTGATCTCTCTCCATTGCTGTGTATTATATCAAGAGCTGCTTGCAGACCTTGATGCATTGTGAAGAAGACATTTTGGGGAAGATGGAGTACAGGAGATATTGTGCGTCAGGTACAAAGTGTGGCTGCAAGTCTGTGCACTAATTTAAGTACTGATGTAATTGCTGGTTTACACCATATATGATATAGATGTCATTTGAATCTCCAGACACATTCATAGTTTCCTTGAGCTTTTGCCAAAAGATTTCATGGCATCTTGCCCTTAAAAAAAGAGCTCAGTCCAGAGCCCTTCTATCTGTAGAGGAGACAGCAGAAAATCTAATAGTACTTGGTGGCAAACGCAGAAGTAGAAGTCCAGAAATTATAGTTCTTGACATGAAACTCTAACCCTGACTATATTAACTTTACATATTGGATGAAATATGACCCTTTCCTCCAACATATAAAGAAGCAACTTATGGAAGGCACTTATGAGAAAAAGGAAGAGAGGGAAGAAGTTTATAGAAATATACTCTAGAAGCAGTAGGTATCCTTCTGTTCTTTATCTTGATTGCCTCGTCAAAAGTGCAGAAGATAGAAAAAAAATTTGTGTTTTCTTGAAGAAGCGACTTACAGAACGTGCTTGTGAGAAAAAGGAAGGGAAGGAAGAAGTTTATAGAAATAGAAGTATACTCTACAAGGAGTAGGTGTTCTTCTGTTTTTTATCTTGATTGCCTGGCCAAAAGTGCAGAAGATAGAAAAAATCTTAAAGAAGGGTGTTCACAAAAAGATTTGTCTAGGGTTATCATGAAAAGAGATTTGCAAAAACTGATAGGGTTTGGTAGATGAAATAATAAAGGCTGTTCTCAATAGTACATGCTTAACTTTAGTGATACTTTTAAACCCTTCCCACTGCATAAAGACAACATGTATATTGTTCAGTCTCAAACGTTCCACTTAGAAGTTGAGTAGTTGTAAGCAGTGTATAGCAGTAGGGATCCATAATAAGTGGAAAAGTAGTAATTTTTGTAACACTTTCAAGTAATATAAGCAAATATTGCTCCAGCACCAGCTGATAAATTACAGGAAGAAGAACTTGCAGAGGGAAAAACTGGCAAAATGCATTTCAAGCACAGAAATTCCTCAAAAGTATTAACTACTCATGGCATACAGGTGAAGCTGTGCTGTCAACAGGGTGCAAGGCCTTAGAAAAGTGAGTAGTAACAGGATTCTGAACTACTATATACACGCCATGTGTTAGATGCAGAGGTAGTCGTTTAAATAACCTCAGCCCCCGATAGGGGCTTAATCACTAAGGTATCCTCACAGTTTCTGTAACCTGTTTTTAATAAATACTCTAATTTTTTTGTTTCAGAGATCCAGCTTACTTTGATGAAAATTGGTTGAACAGGATCAAAACGGAAGTAGGAGATAATTGGAGGCTGAAGGTATTTCACTTAATTTGCTTGTCTGTGAATCTGTATTTCAGTTCTTAATACAATATTATACCTAAATATTAGCATATTTCTAGATTAAGACCTTGCTTTATAGTACAGCATTTTGAATTTTAGACCATTTTAGTTACGCTTACTTGTTTATGGTGTTATAGTCCCACACAGTTTAGCAAAGACAAGACATTTTGAGTTTGTAAATAGGCTTCAGTAATTTAAAAGGGAAATATTAAATTTTATGCATCAATTATCTCTATTTGGTTTTCAGATGTTGAATGAAAGATTTTTTAAATGTGAAAGTAGCATTTAAAAAAAGAGCTCTGAGAAGCAGCTGCACAAAAATAGCAAAATAATAAGCAATTTATTTAAATGAAAATGGCAAAGTGATGTTTCCTTTTACTTTGTCAGCTCTGCACAACTACTGAGCTTTAGAAGAGGAAGTCGTGTTTTTCTTATGTTGTTTGTATTCAGCATGTTTTTTAACCGCGGTCTATTTGCCGGGTCATTTATATCAGTATTCTAGTACTTTCTCTGCAAATCTTAAGGCCATAGGATTTACAGTGCTACAGATAAGGAACATTTTGGTTTATGAAAACTGAAGAACACAGTTTCACATCCAGATGTTAGTGTAGTTTCTGACCAGTTTTGTTCAGAGAATGATATATGCACCTTTCTAAATTGCCACTTCCAGCTTGACTACTTGGGGCAACAAAATAGAGATGGTTTGTCTTTTAGTTCATGTTTCCTATAAACCCATTTTGTTCCAAGCCATGAAAACCCCTTCTGAGCATCTGGGGAAAGGCTACAACTATGACATGTTCTAGTACTTAACAGGCTGGTCAACATCTCTGGCTGAATAGAAGGGACACACAGATAAGTGCTGCCTGGGACAAGGATGGCATATACTGCTGCTGTGTATGTTTTGACTTGACCAGCAGACCTGTCAACACGGTCTCTGCTGCCTGGCCAGCTGTGTGCAAGTCTGGGCTGCTTTAGAATGCTTCGTCTGCCCGGGCTGCCAGCAAAATTGTGGATACATTGATGAGGATCTATTGACTGGCTGGTGAATAAAAGATTCTTAAAAGATCTTTAAAAAGCTTTGTTAGTTCTGCTGCTTGCAGAGCAGTTAATTTAAATGAACTTTTCAAAGAAGCATATGGAATTGCAAGTGAACAGCTGGATATAAGGTTTTATTTTTCTCTGAAATATTTCTGTGGCTTTTTTCTAAGGAATATTGAAGTCTTGGCTGTTAAATTTGGAGAAAAACAAATAGAAGTGCTATAGTAGCATTTCAGGTAACTGAAAGCAGAGCAGCAGCTTCCGTGACTCTCATATGGAGCTTGAGGAATAATTTTTTTGTGTGTGTCTCCCACCAGTTTGGCAGATACTAAGGCTTAGCAGGTATGAATGAAAAAAAAAAAAGACTGAGAGAGCTAGTAACTTCCTTATGTGGTTGTGGTTGGAAAAGCATCAGGTCAAATTTCAGTTTCTTGCTGATGTAATTCCTTCTTGTTTTTCGTATATATATATGTGTAAATAAGAACTAAAGACTAATTTTTGTTTGTTTAAAAGATGTATACTCCAGGTTTTTGTATACATTTTTTATATACCACTTCCCTTTTCATGAAGAATATTAAAAGGCACAAATGTGTTATTTTAACTCTTATTTTGTAACCAGGAAAGTAATCCTATACTTTGCCAACCGTTTTCTTTATATGCAAGTAAACACTATTAGTAATCTCGTTGTTCAAATGTCTATCAGTCAATCTGTCATTTATAGTCTGGCTTGTAGGAACATCTGTCCATTTCTATTTGTTTGTCACTAGATTTAAAATGTAGGCAACATACTTCTGCGTGTCTCGATGATACAGATTTCCCTTCATATTTTAAGAAGTACCATGAGAAATGATAATTGGCTTATCTCACTATCTCACAACTCATGATAATTACCTGAGTTATATTCTTGTTGCTAAACATGGTTGCTCTTTGCCTCTGATATCATATGGTGTAATGGTTACCACTTGTACAAGCTCCCAGTATTATGAACTACATAAAGGAGCCAGTCTAGTAGGGGAAATAAGTAAACAAACCAAAACAAACCAAGATGTTATGTGCAGGTGGTTTTACTTTGTGGAACAGTGGTTAGGAGGCTCTGATAGACACCCTCCTAATCACTGTTGAAAGAGATATTCAGAAAATCATGCAATTGTTAACTTTGAATTGGGTGCTGTCCTGTATGGGGAATAAACAAGGATATATGGTTCAGCTTTCATTATTTTCTTGCTCAGCAGTTCACTTTCCGATAACTTCAAGAATGCTGTCTTATTAAAAATATTGTTCCAGTTGCTCTACCAGTGTAAAACAAGTGTGTACATTCACAGGGATGTTGTTATATTCTTGGCTTCAGGACAGGTTGTCTAACTTGAGAGACTGAGCAATGCACAGGATAGAAAAAGGGAAATGTTACAACTCAGGGGACTTGCAAAGTAGGAAGTGTTCAGCAAGCATTCTGTATATTACACCTGACCAGATCTTTGTTGGCTGTGTTTAGTAGGGAAACATGTTTGTTACTTCTTTGGAGTTAAAATTCCTGGGGCATAGCATACATTAGTGTACATAGCAATTTATGTTTTCCCTTGGGCAACAAAACCCCCTACTTCTCACTGCTGTCTTAATTGCAATTTTATAGGGGGGTTGGGGGGGGAAGCAAAGACGTATCTCTTTCCTGATGTGCAATCCTGATGTGGAACTGAACATTTTAGTATAGTCGGTTTAAACTTTGTACACACTAGTATTTCATGCTGAATAAGATGACATTTTGAAGATAAAACAGCCTTTATTGAAAATGGAAAACAACATAGAAAATAATTCTGCCAAAATTTTGCAGGAATGAAATTCCCTTATCAGGAAACAAGAATAGTTCAATGTCAAGTCACACAGGAATGCCAGTAACAGAACAGAAATGTAAACAGTTGATGATTTGATACACACATATGAATTTTGGCGATTGCAGGTTAAGTTGTTGACTGTCTGAAGGATGGGATAAAACTGACACCCTTCCCCCCCCGGCCCCTTCCATTCAGTGTGATTGTACCTAGCTTGGGAAAGGAAGGAGATAGATTGTTCAGCTTGATTTCTGACTTTTTCTTCTGGACTTTTAGCTTTGGCATTCAGACTACCACATCAGTTTAAACTACAGTTTTATCGATGTTTACAGTAGCAAGCTGTGTTTATTCCATTACTGAATAGCACATTCAAACAAAAGGACCCACTAGACTTTCTGCAGATAGTACGGTTTGAACGCCTTGTGTTTAATACAGTATTGCAAGATGGAGTGATTAATGAAATTACAGAATACTTAGTGGTGTAATCTAAGTAAACAAACCTGATTTTTGAGATTTAATTTTGACTCCCTGCAGTAGTACAGTTATGTTTACTCTGAATACTTCCACAGTACAAGCTAGGTTGACTGACGGAGTAATGGAAGCTAGTGTTCAGTGTACAGTATCATCTTTCTGCTACTTTCTTGTTCCTTTGCAAGAGAAGGGAGCACTTACTCATGAGCAACCTTTTAGAGTTTTTTTTCTGATAAGGGTGGAAGCCTGTAATGTGAATGTTTTTCTGCAAGCAAGAAGCAGAGATTATAAGTGTATTGTAAGCCAGCATTCATTTATGACAAAAAGATAATTAACAACTGATACATTTAATTCTGTTTCAGTATACCATTAATTCATAATTAATGTCTCTAAACATAAGTTTAATGTGGGAATGCTCTTTGTATTCAGAGCCACATTCAATTTTTTTTGTCGCTGTCATTTAACTTAAGTGTCTGTATCTGTTCTTTTTGGGATTTCTTTTTGCAGAGGGCAGGTTGGAGGGGGATAACCCCCAAAGCTAGTGGTATAGTCTCTCTCTAGCCCCCATTTTAGTGAGGAGACAGGCTCCTGAAGAATGCAGTTTAGAGCAGAAACCTAATGTATTTGATGGGAACAATGCATGCACACTCCCCCTCCCCTCCTTCCCCACCCCTCCTCCCCTTTTAAGTGTAGCTGGGAAGAACATGCACCTTAATGAGATATCTGGGGCTAATGGATTAAGAATTCACTCACCACTTGTATGTGTGCCCTAGGAACACTTCCAGAGGTTATAAGGCTCTTAATTACAATCTGTGTGAAGGGAAATAAGTCTGTACATAATTACCCAGGAAAGATACTGTTGAACAGCATTTCAGAACTCTGGGGTTCCCATTTGGACACTTCAGGACCTGAAATGTAAAAAGATAAGTCAATTTACAGAGTCTTCAGCACAAATGGTATTTCAGTCATACATGTGATATAAGGTTAAGTGCAGAATTGCTGTCTCAGTGTTAGAAAACAAGAAGTTAGATAACCCATGCTCCCTTCTTGTCAGCAATCACAAGCTTAAGGACATTTCTACAGCTCACTTCATCCAGCTTGCCTTTTGTTGCTCAAGTATAGTCATAAAGAGAGAAATCTAAACCGACTGCCCTTACAGACTCTCAGTTTGGAACCAGTAAGTAAATTGGTAATTAAATAAAAATAGAGATTTTGTATGACAGGTGAGGGGGAAAAAAAAAAAGAGAAAAACCCACAAACATTAAGTCATATGGTGTTGCCAGATCACGTATTGCCTTCAGTAACCCAGGGCACATCATCTCTGCTTTCCAGCGAGTATATCAGGTTAATGCTGTGTAATAAGGGTCAGTCTTATATTGAACAGTGTGTCCTAACTGTAAACCGAGAGGGTAAAGATTATTTAACATAAGGAACACTCACACCGCTCAGCTGTGGATATTAGTGAAATATGTGTTCAAAGAATGAATGATAACATGCAGGTTGCATGTTATGGATGCATTAATTCAAAGTGGATGTCCTCTTCTTGGTAATATGAGATTGGGGAAATAAACTAGGAAATGACAGATGGAAAAGAGATTGAAAATGAATAGAGATTAATCTCAAAATAATTAATAATCCATCTGTTGTGAGTTGCAACAGCTTTTGAAGTGGAATAAAGCATAGTTGACACTATTTCCCCCCCCCCCCCCCGTAAATTTCATGTCTTTTCCAATAGAGGTATGGGTGCAGGGAATGGATATGAAAGAGGGTAGTGTATGTGCTTTGTATGCAAGGGGAGGAAGACAGGTTGCTCATGCAAGCATATAAGCATCCCATGTGATCATGGGCTGATGATCAAAGGATGATACAGTGCTTCATAGTCATGATTGATATTGGAAATTCTATCTGTTCTATCATTGCATGATTTAATGGTCTTTGTTAACTAGTTATAGTTAGATTTTCCCCATGTGCTTAAGAAAAAGAGGACAAAAAAATTCTGAACAGCCATCACCTGCTGTGATTTAGATTTCTGATGTAATTGGTTGTCTTTACACTTTCTTGTGCCATTGTTCATTTTCAAACATCTCCATTTGAAGTCTTCCTGTTAAGAACTTACGCTATGATCTGACAAATGTTACTGGAGTTAGAGTTGAATCTCAAAACAAAAACCAATTGTGGTAGTTTCCCATGATGATTCTCTGCCAGTGGCAGTAGAACCATCTAAGTGTATTCACTGCAGACAAGTTAAAAAAAAAAAAATATCGAGAGCTCTCCGAGTAATACTGAAGATCATTGTTAAGTTTAAACCAGTCTATAAAGAAACTGCTTTTGCCTTATAATTGTCTGATTGTGTGCTACATACAAAGATGGTACAGTTAACTCTTGAAAGCAAGTTACCCTAGTACTGCTGATTGCCAGTGTAATAAAATAGGACCTTGAAGACAAGATTTTTTTTTTCAGTTCCTCTGTTGTTTTCTTTTTCTGAGGATACTGCCCTATATGTTAGTTTTGATGACAGATTTTGATAAATATCGATTTTGTCCCAGTGTCTCAACTCTAAGCTCTATGGTAGTTACACGGAGCAAGATGACTCTTTCTGTTCAAGGGCTTTTACTTCAAACAATGCTTACAAGGAAAGGGGAAAAGAAGTATTTTTTAGGTGGGTACTTTCCCTTTTGTTTCTCATTTTTTGGGATTATGTTCAAGTTCAAGGTTCCTCAGAACGTTCTCATCGGTAAACTGGACTTAAATTCTGCAACATGGCCTTTGTGTTTCTGTGGCACTTTCTGCAGCAGACTCAGGTAAATTACAGACTGGAAGATTCTAATGAATCAAATTTGAAAATTATATTCCAATCAGTGCAGTATTCTTTGTGGTGATTCAACATCAAAATCAAATTATTTACATTTCTTTAAATTCTTAAATCTGTTGCAGACTTTGTTTATGATTGTGCAGAGAGAGGTGGTGGTAATTGCTTTTGGGCAGACAGCTAGAAGATAGTTTTAGTTCTTATAGAAACATGATATTAGAGAAATAGTATGTGTTTGGAAGTAGAAGGTGTAAACCTGAAAGTAAACTAATTATTTTGCTGTTATGGGAGGGACAGTAAATGTTACATGCTATTATCTGGCATCTCCAGTTCTCATTCTAGGTTGTCAGAATATTTGATGTGTCACTTTTCAAGTCCAAGTGAATTTTTGTTTCTTGTATGACTTAAAGTTCGGTGATTATGAAGACAATCAGGATGTTTTTGTATCTTAAGTGGTCAGCTTTTGCCACTTTTTTCCAAAAGGGAGTGGATTAATAGGAGTAAGGTAATCAGATCATTATCACTTTGGATTTCATGGCTAAATCTGTAGAGTGTGTGTGTAGCCTTTTCTTAAGTTTCTCTTGGAAAAGAGCCTGGATTTTGCTTTCATCAGCTTGTTTTGTCTGAGTTTGTCTCTATATGTCAGTATCATGTTTCCGGTTTTCTGTAGTGTTTCCTCAGATCTTTTGGAAGATAGATGACTTCTGCCAGTGGATAGAATCTCTTAGCTGGATATTTTTTGAATGTAATCAAGAATATAGAAGTTATTGTGGGCTTTAAAGACAGTTGGGATATAATAAGTTTTGCTCTCCCTTCTTTACAGTTTCACAGTTTGCTACTATGGCTACTGTTGTCAGCAACAGCACTTTGTGAGTCCTAATTCAGTCAGGTTCAGTCTTTGCAGGACCTGGTTATAGACTTGATAGAATCATTTAGGTTGGAAAAACCTCTTCAGATCATTGAGTCCTACTGTTAGTGCTGCACTGCCAAGTCCACCACTAAACCATGTCCCTAAGCACCACATCTACACAAGTTTTAAATACCTTTAGGGATGGCGGTGACTCAACCACTTCCCTGGGCAGCCTGTTCCAATGCTTGACAAACCTCTTGGTGAAGAATTTCTTCCTAGTATCCAATCTAAACCTCCCCTGGCACAATGTGAGGCCATTTCCTCTCATCCTATTGCTTGTTACTTGGGAGAAGAGACCAACACCCACCTGGCTACAGCCTCCCTTCAGGCAGTTACAGAGACCGATAAGGTCTCCCCTCAGCATCCTTTTATCCAGGCTAAACAATGCCAGTTCCCTCAGCTGCTCCTCTGTCACAGCAGACAATGCACTGCTACTACTATCTAAATTCCTTGCTTAAAAGACTCAGACATTAATTGGTGGGAATGTGTAGCAGTTGCTTTCAGCAAAGGTATTTTTTTTTCCCCACTGAATATCACCTATAAGATCCATTGGGCATTTTTATAATTTTTAAAGGCACACTCTACCTCAGAGACTTGATGTAAATAGATTTTTGCTGGGAAAGGAGCAGTATTCTGTACTAGAGAAGTGTGGCATAGATTCTATATGGTGGGAGACACTTAACTGATGCCATTCGTTATGCAAGTGACCAGAAGCTGTCTTTGTGTGGCAGTGAAGGCATCACTGAGAAATGTGAATTTTGCCTTGAATACTGTAAGACAAACATTCAATTGTAACGAACTGGGGTGGGGGGGGATGAACAAAAGGAACCAAGAGGAATAAATAATGAGAAAGTTAATAAATTAAACTTACATATGTTGGGAATAAAGGAGGATATTGAGCAGTAGCTGGTTTTGGTTTGGAAGGTGGTTTGTCTCTATAGAAAGTACATCACTAGGATACTTTGAGAAGAAAGGAGGAAAAGAATGGTTCAGCTTATGGATACAAAAATAATCCTATGATAAACAAGTACTCCAAAAAAGATTCATGCTTTAGAGTCAGATTTAAAGCCTATCCAAGACTGTGTTATGTTTTTCATAAATTTAAATGGGTTCTATCAATTACTAAACATTTGTGATCAGGTCTGGAAGCCTGATCATAAGGGACTGTTGCATAATTTTCATGATTCTAAATTAAACAGCTCAAACAGAAAGTCTCATTGTGTGAATAGATGTAATTGTATGATTCTTTTATGCAATTCTTCTGTAATTGCCTACTTTATGATCATTTATCTGTTAACTTCTTCCCTGCATTTATTGTATTTCCTCCTTCTTGTCAAATAGGTAAGCAACCTGAAGAAAATTTTAAAAGGAATATTGGATTACAACCATGAGGTAAGAACAGTTTTAAGTGATCTATATCAACATTCCTTTTTTGCTACATATTTTAATTAACCTGTTTAATGTAAATTATATTCTTCTGATCAAGTTCTGACTTCTTGTTGCAATGTATTTGGCATACAGAGTATTTCATGGCCTATTCTCAGGTGTTAGCCTTCTCTAAAACTTCTCATCTGCTTTACTGAACACTCAGAGCTTCCAGAGGTGTCTGATGTAAAAATTCTGATGATGGTCTTTAACAGTACCTGTGTTTGATTTCCCCCTCCCTGCTCCAGCTAAAGACTGCCTCTTTCCTTTTTTTTTATCTCTTCAGAGAGAGGAAAGAGCTGTTTTAGCCTCTTCCCACATTAAAACTTTCAATCAAATGTTTTAATCCTGGGATATTGGAGTCTGCTCTGGGCGTTCTCTCTTACACTATTGAGCAAACTCAGAAATGAACCACTCCCAAGGAGATAAAATACGGTATTTTTTTCAGTGGTGAATCTGCAGCTGAAGTACGCTTTTATTTTCAGTGATGTTTTGAGGCAAATTGATCTATACAGGCTGCAGCACAAATTCCATAATATGTACACTCTGGATATTGCTGGTCTCAAAGTGTTAGCTTCTCATAAGTAACTTGTTAATAAACTGAAGTCTTTAAAAATGAACAGATTTTCAGAAAGAAAAAGTTAGGCTCATAAGCTCGTATTTAGTAAATGGTCAGGTATCTGTGTTAAAATAAATTTTGAAATTGGATAGTTAAGCAAGTTGGTTTTAACTGACAATTCTAGAAAGAAGTAAATTTTTTGTTATAGAAAATTAATATTGCTATGACGAAGTGATGCCATCTTCTTTTTGGCTAGTTAGTATGTGTGATGATTAAGCTTCTGGTGGGAAAGCTTTACTGCTAAGCAAGTTTTGAGCTGTTTTAAGCTGATTGTGTTCTGCAAAGGTAATGTGCATTTATAAGTTTGATTGAATTTTGATTTCTTTTTTTTTCTTCTGAGGCAATGCTTGTGGTGATAATGGAGATGATCTGGATTCTACTATGAATCCTGGTTATGTTTTCCTCAACCTGATTCCCCCTTCTAACCAATCACCTTCTACAAAACTATAGATGTGAATGTATATGGATTTTACCTGGTTTTGCTAAAAGCCTTTGAAAAGTGTATATGCTAATTTTGTTCATTTTCAAAAATTCAGAAATTTATAATGCATTCATGAGGACAGTCTTTCAACAGCTATCCTACATTGCTGCCTTTGGCTTCTTGTTCTTCCATTGGCAAAGTTAATTGTTTATAGCTTGCGTGCTTTGTTATGTCCCAATAATCTTGCTGCAGAACTCTGCTGCACTGGAATCGAAACTTCCTTTTTTTTTTTTTTTTTTTGGTAAAGGTATTTTATATTTATTTTTTAAAAAGGGGAAAAATACTCTTTTATCTCAAGATGTTTACTGTAGAGTCTGTCCTTCATTTTCATAGTTCTTTCAATTTTTTTTTTAATTAAAATTGTATCTCATGTTTATTTCAAAAGCATCCTTGGCTTCTTCATAGTGCCTGCTGATGTGCCTCTTTCCTTCAGCTTTCTTCAATGGCAATTATATTATTAGTAACTATGAAGCAATACCAGTATCATTAACTTAAATCTAGCATTGCATTTGAAAGAAATTCAGGAACTACAGATGAATATGTAAACACATATCAAGATTTGTATTATTCGAAGAATATTGTGTTTTACTGTATTACAGCTGTTTATATACTATGGTAATATTTTCCATTGTGCATGATGCATTCACGGAATTCTTATTTTCTCACTAGAATACCCTAAAGGAAGTCTTTTCCAACAAGAACGAATCTGGGTCCTTTAAAGTATGCAGAGATTTTTAACAGTGCTGGTGCTCATTCTTTGAGAAAGCTGTTAAAAAAAGAAAAAAAAGCCACGGTACAAAAAACAACATTCAAAGCAAGAACAAATTCAACCACAACAATTCCACAAAGCCCAACCCTGGAAAACTTTTGAATGGCTTGATTTCCATGTATTCTTCATACATCTGTTAAATGTTTTTTATAAATACCTTTACCTGATTTTCTGTTTTTCTTGAGTATTAACATGAAAAAGGGCATCCAGCAAACAAATTACTTATTCCCTCCATAGTCATTGTTTCTCTGCTTAAGAAGTGACAGTTTCTTTTTATCTGCAATTAATGTGTCAGAGTTGTGTTTAATTCCATATTTCATATTCATATTTTCAGCCCCCTGAAAGCTCTTTATGAACAATTTAGCAGAATTGTTTAATTCTTTATACTGACAATCATTAGTGTAAATCCTTCTTAATTATAAATCAGATTACATTAATTGTAAGTCACATGGGATTTTTTGTTTTGTTTTGTTTTTTTCTTTCTCCATGTGGGCTGTTTAATTATGTATTGTACTACTACCTCAAATTCTCTTCTATGAAACTAGTTTTCTTAGCTCTGAGGCTTGCTAAATATCTTTAAATTTTCTAAAAGTGTGAGGCTGATTGATGGAGTTTTTTGCAGTCTTATATTTGTCATCCATCAGAGCTAGACACATGTATAAGTGAAGTATCTCAGTTTCTGGCTTTCTAATGGTAAGAAATGTGAGATTTGTGTATAATATTTTATGCTATGTAAGGTGGCGTTAGGTGTTAGATTTTTAATGGAATGCTTTAAAAAAAATTATCCAGATGCTCTTCATCACCATGGAAGCCTGCCTTTGTTACCTTTCTTATCTGAAGAAAAAATCTTGCCAACTTTGAATAATAGTTTCCTGTTAGTTGAGACAGTCAGGTTTGTCTTCTCCCAAATATTAGTTGTGTCAGGCAGTATAGTGTAATATTTGGATGTTAGGTGTTGGGCAATTTAATTTGTTTTAAAACAATAGTGGATTGAAAACTAAAGTACAAGTGAATTGCTCTTGTTGATTCTGAATCACTTTTGTATTTTGAAATGTGTGTATATGTATACGTGTAGTGATACAGACATGTATGTGCTGGGTCTTTATGCAGATTCTAGGGCAACAGATTAATGACTTCACCCTTCCTGATGTTAACCTGATCGGAGAGCATGCTGATGCTGCAGAGCTCGGAAGAATGCTTCAGCTTATTTTGGGATGCGCTGTGAATTGTGAACAGAAGCAAGGTATTAAATTTTGAAAGTGTGTTTTCTCCCAGGCAGTGAATGAAAATCCAGCTTGTTGTGTAACTGCTTAGGGGAAAAAATTGTATTTCTCAGGTTGCTGTCAAAGACAAATGTATTTTTTTTCCAGTGATGATGATATTTTGTCCTACAAATAATAACTGTTGTTTTATTATAAGCTTCACTAGTTTCGGTGTCTCAAACTGTGGAACTGGTTTTGCTTCCAACATGCATATTTTCAATTTTTGTTTGCTGAGCTGAAAAGGCATTTTACAAAGGAAAATTCTTGGGCCCACCCTTTAACCATTTATGAGATAGATCAGGATAGTTAAGAATAAAAAAATGTGATCATTGCGCTACTCTGTGTGACCCTTGGTTTTAGGAATGCATTCCAGTCAGCATCTTACTACATGGCCGAGAGCCATCAGTATGACTGTGGTTTGGTCTGAAGATATGTCTGGTGTTATCTGCGATTTCTGAGACTTTTGCATGGGGTTGGCAAATAGGAAAAAGTAATATTGGCAACCGTGCCCTTCTGGGCAGCAGCTGAAGACCAAGCATGACAAAACGTCATTTGAGGTATGTGTTAGGCAATTGAATCCCACTTCAGGGTCACTGAAAGAGACTTCTGCCTCTCTTGACTCCCATGTCAACGTCTATCTGACCTGCACAGGTAAAATAGGGACCTGTTCATTTTTCCTGCAGATGCCACAGAGGATGTGATGAACAACAGAGATGCTTGTTGAAGTGTCCCACATCTCACACTCTAAACTTGCCTTGGAGACAGGGTGTCTTATTGTTGCCCAATTACTTTAAATTACATTTAATTCAATTAATTTTGTGACTATTTGGCATTCTCAATTGTTATTCCTGTGTTTATCTTATTCTTCCAGTCTGAACATTAAAAATGTATGTGTTTGAAATATTGGAACAGTCTGGTTTTATGTACTTTGAGTGACACTTGGTATGACATAATTAGTCACTTTGAGGTGACTGCTTTTCAGCATTTTCCTCTTGGGCAAATCATTAAAAGAATAAAGATCACGTGTAAAGGTGATCATATCTGACAGGAAACCATATGATACTGGGCAAGTCATAAACTTCTTGACTTGGTCTAAATGTCAGAATTTGTCATTCTAACCACTGTATCATCTTACAAGGTACCTATTGTGTAGCTCACATCTACACAGAGGTGAGGAATAAAAATTGGAGGGGACTTACTTGTGATAGAGCAAAAATAAGAATAGAAAGCAAGAACGGATATGAAAATGCCTTGAAGTGAGGATGCTGTAGGAAGGCAGGACATTATTGTTAAACTTATGGAAAAGGACAACCTGTGCATGGATCGTGTACTTGTATAGCCTGAATAGTTTGGGAACCAAGTGAGAAAAGGAGTATAAGTAGTTATTTCAGAAGTGTGAGATGCCAGAAGGAAAAAAGTGGATGACAATCATACACTTTTTTCATTGTGGCAGACTTCCAACGAGCCTGGATTTATGTCTGAACAGACTTCTGATAAATTCTTGTTGAGTTTGTTGGGCTGGGACTTGGGTGGTGATTATGTATTTCAGTGTCATCTGTTGCACCTAGTCATTTTGTAGGAAGGATGCAGCTTCTGACCTCATGTTCTGTATGACTTGAGTTTCAACAGTAACATTTCAGAATGCTCTTATTTTCAGAATACATCCAGACCATAATGATGATGGAAGAATCAGTTCAACATGTTGTCATGACAGCCATTCAGGAGGTATGCTGGGATGCCCATAGTGTGTAAAAGTTCAGCCTTTCAGTATTTTACAAAACTATGCTTTTTCCCACTTTGGAAAAACTTAGTTGGGAGTAAAGAAAACAAAGGGCATAGATTTTTCCATTTTACATTGAAAATTATCTTATTTTTCCTTAGAAAAACAAATCAGTAAAGCTTGCTTTATGTCGAGGAACTCTGGTTCAATGTCCCACTTTTCTTTAAATCTAGAAGATTGAAACTTCTAGATGTTTTTGATACTGGGTTCCCTTTCCTTTACCTTTCCCACCCTGTGGCTCCTGAAGTGCACTAGACAGCTTTTATATGAGTAAACAAGTATTGTAGAATTACTTCAAAATTTGTACCTCGAAATTGTAAAACACCATGAACTGTAATTTTATTATTTTTTTTTACTGGACAAGTAAAAAGAAATAGATAGCAGAGTATTATTTTGTCACCTGTGGTGTTATGAATAGGCTAATGATGGTATTTGTGCTAATATGTTTTTACAAGTTAGTAGGTATGCTGCAGTGTATTTTGTAAAAGTATGTTCAGTAGTAAATTAAAACCATAGTGAAAATAAACCCACAGTGTTAGTAACCACATAGCCATGAAGCCCCCATGTGACTTCTTAGGAGCCCAAATTCCCGTAAGTGAAATACCTATCAGTATTCATAGATGGAGGAAATCACTGGTAACCCTGTTTCTCTCTGAAAAAGAGAAACTAAATTCCACATTGACCTCTAGAGCAATTTCACTTTTCTGTAATGTCTGAATAGCGAAAGAGACGTCAGTGAGCCTACAAGGGACCCTGTCCCCTATTGTCATTTTCACCAATGCTGTACTCACTGTACATCCTGTTGTCTGTGGGGTTCTATCTCTAACATTGCAGAGAGGACTTTTGAAATGAGCATCGAAATAATCCTTACGCTAAATCATCTTCCAGTTAGTGCTGCCAAGCACCAGTTTGCCTGAGTTTTGGGATATTTTACTTTTGCATTATTTTTAAGTGTACTACAATGTTTTGGTGGATTTTTCTAATGTCTTCTTTTATTAAACCCAACTTTCAGCATCACTTTATTCTGCACTGTCTTAAAATAGAAAACCTTCTCTTATCCTCCGTCCTTCTGTTGAAAATCTCCTGTCTGATTTTTGTAAAAAAATGGCCTTTATTTGATAAAACAGCCAGATCTGGAGCAGCACACAATTTTTGGCATTTTATGAGTAGGCATTGAACTTGTTTAGTGTTTCTTCCCTTTCTCAGAGATGGGGAGTAGAAATCGGAGAAATCACAGGATGAAGGTCTGTTCTTCTAGAACAGATTTTTGAAACTCAGTGGATCAAATAGCTTACTGTTCAGAAACTGATGCAGTTCTGTGTGATTTTAATGCTACCTTCCAAGCTGATAAGAAATCCAAGGCATTCAGAACCAAATGAGGAGGATCTCAGGTGCTTAACAAAGAGGGTCAGAAAGGTCACTGAGAGCAGGACCTCCCTCCATTATTTTTCAACAGTCTTAGGGGTCTGGAGAGGTCCCAGTCAACTGGAAGGTGGCAAAGGTTATCCCAATTTTCAAGAAGGGAAAGAAGGAAGACCCTGGTAATCGCAGGCCTGTCAGTCAGTCTCATTTCAGTGCTTGGTAAAATTATGGAGAAAGTTACTCAGAGTGTCACTGAAAAGCACTTGAGAGACAATGCAGTTGTTGGTTGTGGCCAGCACGGGTTCACGAGGGGAAAGTCTTGCTTGACTAACTTAATTTCCTTTTATGACAAGGTCGCTCATCTAGTAGACGAAGGGAAGCCAGTGGACGTGGTTTTTTAGGATTTTAGCAAAGCTTTTGATACTCTCACAGTATTCTTCTGGAAAAATGTCCAGCATACAGCTAGACAAGTCCATAGTATTTTGGGTGAGCAATTGGCTGATGAGTTGGGCTCAAAAAGTAAATGGGGTTACATCAGGCTGGCGGCCAGTCACTAGTGGGGTTTCCCAGGGGTCAATTTTAGAGCCAGTGCTCTTTAATGCTTTTATAAATTATCTGGATGCAGGAATTGAATATACATCAAGTTAAGTTTGCTGATGACACTAAACTAGGAGGAGCTGTGGACTCCCTTAAGGCTAGAGTGGCATTATAGGGAGATCTGGATAGAGAGCTGAGCAATCACCAACTGTATGAAATTTAATAAGATCAAGTGCTGGATTCTCCACCTGGGATGGAGTAATCTTGGTTATACGTATAAAACTGGAGGATGAGAGGCTGGAGTGCAGCCCTGTGGAAAGAGATCTGGTAGTCTGGGTTGATTGCAAATTGAGGATGAGTCAACAGTGTCCCCTGACAGCCAAAAGGGCCAACCGTGTCCTAGAGTGTATCAAGCACAGCATAGCCAGCTGGTTGAGGGGGGCGATTGTTCACTCTGCACTGCGCTGGTGTGGCCCCACCTCAAGTACTGTATGCAGTTTTCGGCTCCCCAACATAAGAAGGACATCAAACTTATTAGAGTGTGTCCAGAGGAGAGCAATCAAGATGATGAAAGGTCTTGAGGGCAAGACTTAAGAGGAGTGGCAGAAGTAACTTGGTTTGTTCACCTTGGAGAAAAGAAGGCTGAGGGGTGACCTCATCGCAGGCCACAGCTTCCTCAAGGGGGGCAGCAGAGGGGGAGATGCTGATCTCTCTCTGGTGACCAGTGATAGGATACAAGGAAATGGAATGAAGCTGCGTTAGGGGAAGTTCCCATTGGACACGAGGAAAAGTCTCTTCACTGAGAGGGTGGTCAGTTACTGGAACAGGCTCTCCAGGCAAGTGGTCGTGGCACCAAGCCTGTCAGACTTCAAGGAGCATCTGGACGGTGTTCTTAGTCATATGGTTCAGTTTTAGGTAGTACTGTGGGAAGGGAGTTGGACTCAATGATCCTTATGGGCCCCTTCCAACTTGAGATATTGTATGATTCTGACAAGAGTTTTGATCCAGAGACTCTTTTCAGAGCTGTAGCTGCAGTCTGTGTCTTTGGAGGGGTGAAACTTCACTGGATTTAAGAAGGTTTTTCTATTTCTTGGTCTCAGAGCAGCTCTTGGAATCCAAGTGACTTGGACTAAGCAATGTATAGGAGATGCCAAAAGAAATTGCCTAGGAAAGTAGCTATATATGCATATTTGAAAAATTGGTGTGTCACCTAATCCAAACATTTCAAAGCATTTGACATGCAGGTACTCTTTCTTCAGAATTAGGGATGTAAAAAGACCTCTCTCAAGCTTTACTGATGTATTACGCAATAAATTTTTCTGTTTCATCAAAGCACATATAATTGTTTTTTGATACTTCTTTAGTTTTCATAAATCATCTTGCTCATGAAAATATTTCATGAGGCAGAGTAGAACAAACCTATGCTCTGTTTTCTCTGCGTTTTTTGCATGAAGAAGCTGATTTTTAAGTGGAAGAAGGAGCATTTTATGTTTGAAATTTTATTTGGATATTTCAGATTTTTTAAGAACTTGTGACTTATGTAAATGCTTAAAATATTATTAATAAAATATGCCTCACACTCCATAAAGGTTTTATAAATTGAACAATGCATTTCTGTTATTTTTGCAGTGCAGTCAAATTGATCTGGTGTGTTGTCACCACCCAGATTCTTAGATTCTGAATGCAAGCTGTGCACACGATAGAGGAAGAGCAAGAATGATATAGCTATCAAAAATATTGCAAAAAAATTACATATAATTATAAATTTTGTATTGTGTATTCTGTAATATATACTCCTATATTCTCTTCATGTTGTTATAATTCATTCTTACTTGCAATTAATATGTTGCTATGTATAATATAACCTTTTTAATTTCATAATTTGCATAATTTTTTTAAAGACCAAAAAGTCTTTCCTTACGGAAATTATTTTGACCATTGTGTATTTCTCTTTCCTTTCCTTGATGTCCTTTGGAAATTCTGCTGTCATTTTCACAAGTCTTTTCTTTGAGCAGCCAAGTTCATTATTGATGAAACTGGTATCTGGCGAAATTGTTTGCCTTTGCTGTTTAGAACATCTCTAAACTTGATCAGTTAGCAGGTGTCTGTGCAAGTCAAGTTGAGAGTCGGAATAGGCTCTTAACAGCAAAGTGCTAAAGGTAGTGTCAAAACTTGCCTGGGGTCCATGGCAAAAGGTACTTCCTGTCTGGATTGATACCAACTGTGTTACTTCTGCGAAGTAGAAGCTGTTTTGGTTTAGGTTGGGTTTTGGTTTGTGGTTTTGTTTTTTTTTTTCCCCTGTCTGTATTTCGTCCTGTCTGTTTAAAGGTTCATCTTCTGTGAAGTGAAAGTGGCTTTTGAATAGTTAGGAAATGACAGAAAAATATTTCCTTGGGTCTGTCAGCAGTACTGGAGGAAGAAGAAGGTCCAGCTGCATTGAAGGATATGCACTGTCATACATAGCCTTCACTCTTAAAAAGCAAACAAACAAAAAGACATTTTTTAAAAAAAACAACCGTCTGAATACAGAAGCTGGATTTTGACATTGTTTCATGGGCACTTAAATGAGCTTGTACAATATTAGCAACTATAGAAGAAGAATTTCAGATAAAGCAAATGTTTTGAACTTTTAACATCATCAACTAAGTGGTGCAGCTGCATTTGCAAAATCATGCAAATCATGTAGGGAGAAAAGCATTCATAATTCAGGTTATTCATGCATGCAGATTTTGTGATAGTTTTACCCCTTCCCTAATCTTTATGTATCCATGACAACACAACTTGTTCACATTTCACAAGCAAAGCAGTTAAAAAGTGAAGATTTTAATAATATAAAAATAGCAGATCTACAAGTATTTTGTAAGACAGCCTACTAAAGCTATGAGCATGTAAAAGGATAGATGTCAAGGATTAACGGGGAATGACAACTGCTTCTCATAAAACTAGACAAAGTATTATAAAAATTGTCATGTTGTCCAGATTATTGCTCCATTTAAAATCCAGATTGACCTCTTCACCACAGAATAAGCTCTTTTGATTTTAAATGACATTTTGAGTATTTGAACAAATACTCATGCTACTTCAAGTCTTCATTCTAAATATGCAAAATAAACCAGAAAAAGAGCAAGGAAGTAGATGTTAGTTGCTTGCTTTTTCACTGTGGGAAGTGTTGAGGCCTAATGTAATTGCCTGCACAACAGGCACTTTTTTGATTTCCCATTTTATATTTGATTCACTTGTAAAATCTCCGCACATCGTCATCCATTAAAGGTACATGTGAAAAATAGATGATAGTACTACACTTAAGCTAAATTGTGAGTTTGGAGCTGAAAGCCAGTTCCGTTGCTGCAAAATTGTGAAGGCAGACCTTTATGTCCACCTGTAGTTTGCTCCTGAAGAAAACAAAACTTGCAGCTGTGGAGGGAGACTGAGAAGGCCACTTCCTTCTGCTTTTTATGGTCTTGAGTCAGCCAGTTGAAATACAAATGAAATAAAGTTTGCCACTCTAGCCTCAAAAGTACCAGCATTGACCTATACCTCCCAAGACCATGCGTTCTAACATCATGCTTGCAGGTTGCAAGTAGTATTTCAGGAATTTGTCTGAATGTGAGCTTGTAACAGAGTTATATAGCAGAACACAGTAAGGAAGTTTGCTTTAAACATTAATAACACCCTACTAGTATCATCAGATTTGTAATAAATAAAGCAGAAAGAGTTAGTATGCCATTGACCAGGTAGCTGATAAAATGAGCATTTTGGAGCTCTAAACTTCAGTAGTATCAGAATGCTGATAAACAAGAAAAAAGTGAAGAATAGGAGAAACTAGGCAAGCCTGTTACCTTTTTAGGTGGATGAAGGGTGTAGTGTGTGTTTTGAGTTGGCATATGTATCTGTGTGGAATCCTAAAACACAGCATTCAGTAAAACTTCTCTTCAATTTTTCAGGAAATCTTATTAGAAAGAAATTTGGATAGTTGTATGGAGTTGTACCCTATTAGCTTTGCTGTTCATGGTAAAGCACTATCAAGCGAGGAGAAACTGGATAGAGGCAATCCAGAAGCAGAGCACAGTCAAGATGTTTGCTTACATATACCATTGTCCTCTTCACTGTGTGTGGAGACATGTAGGGAAAAGATGGAGGCACTCCTTCCCTATGATAACTCTCCCTTTTCACCCCACTTCTTAACTTCAGTTTATTGTTAACTGATGATCAGATGTTGGATTCCTGTATTACTTGTGCGTACTAGTTCCTGTTTCTTGTCTGATCCTGCTACTGGATGCAGCACAGTCCCTTAGATTTCTTGTTTAGCATCTCCACAGTATCACAGGCTGTAAGATTGCAAGGCGGTGCTTGTTGCATTGAGTCAGTCATCTGCATGTGTGTGTGGCTCTTGCCCTCAGTGCCTTGTGCACATTTCCCATGACATTCCTGATGCACCCTGTGAAGTTAAATTCACAAATTCTGTGTAACGTTCATGCTACACCCACACTATGTATCTCCACCGCCTAATCCTTCTCCAGCTAATGTCCTCTTTTCTGGACGTTTCTGCTAAGGGCTCAAGGATAGGAAATTTTGGGAGACGTGGAAAAACCCTTTGAAGAATAAAGGGATTATGTTATTGGCCTCTGCCTGCTTCCTTTACCGTAATCCACAGAAAGCAGCAACACCACAGTGGCCTCTAGCGGGTTGTGCAGCCTCTTGTACTCCTCCCACCATAAGTCTGGGACATTAAACTGGGTTTCTGGAGAGGAAGTTGTGCTAGGGCCAGAAAGGGGTCGTGGCTGTCAGGGCCACGCTGTTGTACACCCTTGCAGGCTGCATGCAGCCTGGGACCTACCAGTTGGAAAGTACTGGCTTAACAGGTGGAATTTACCTAGTGTCTGAAGCGTGTTTGTGAACAGTGTTGTGGGATATAGAATAGGGAGAAGAGTTCAGCATTTGGTTAATATGGATATCCGTGCTAGTCATCTGGAAAAGCATTTAAAAAGTAGCTAGGGAAATGGAGTAATTGAAATGTATGTAAACATTGCTGAGCAGAGAGGGATTGGAAATTCTCGTTTTGGATGGCAAAATGATAATCAGCTTAGAAAACATGGCCCTAAATTAAATACAGGTTTGTAATACAACTATATATGGTAATGAAAAAGCCATGTGACTTCATTTTTTGGTGGACAGCTCTGAGGCTAGGGACTTTCTAATCACTGTTAAAAGAATCTGGTCTTCATGAAATGCTTCATTTCAGAGTAGTTTGTCATTGTAAAGATACAGACAAAATGGAAGGAATTCAGCAGTTAGCTACAAACATCGCTGAGGACTGAGGAGGACTGTTGAGGACAGATAGATGAATTTAAGTATGTAGTATGCAGCTAGATCCCAATTAAGGAGATGGGGAAAGTGAGAGAAACGTAAGTATGTAAATATTTGAATGATGTAAATGTCAAACAGAGATTTTCTCTTGTATACAGTGATATAAACAGGATGGAGAAGAAATGAAAGCTCTGTGCTGTGTATCCAAGGAACTTTGCCAATGAAAAGTAATGCAAAAGCACTGGTTTCGGAAAGGAATAAAGGAAGCCCTGTCTCTGGAGAGAGTAACCAGACTGGGCAGGAGGCTTAGGAAAGAAATCTTGTCCTGATTTTGGTTAAGATAGGGCCTCTTTGATTGTAACTTCATTAATTGTGTCATTGGAGAACTCATAAAACATTTTGTGTTTGGACAGGATGACAGAAACAATCGGTGTAGTTCTGTAGTGCTGCCTTTTGAGTTAGTTACAACATATTTCTTCTTTAGAAGACTGTTCCTTTTTGTGTCTCAG
Source organism: Grus americana (assembly GCF_028858705.1). NCBI lineage: Eukaryota > Metazoa > Chordata > Aves > Gruiformes > Gruidae > Grus > Grus americana. Next base: position 54,214,567 of record NC_072891.1, read on the forward strand.
AACTTTCAGTAATAACTTGACCTTAATATGTTTGCTGGAGATGGGTGGGAAGACATCTTTGGGCTACAGCTTCTGTTTCATTTAGTTACTTCTTACCACTTGTGTAGCTGGTTAGTGGGTTACTGAAAGAACACTTACTTTCTTATCAGCTTTTTATCTTTTAGTAAGCGCATCAGTCAATTTGGAGGGCTTGCCTTCCCCCCCCCCCCCCCCAACTAAAAGTAATATTTTCTAGACTAAAACCACTACTGGCCATTCCTGTGATAAAGTATGTTAGTATACAAGGAATTGAATACTTGTTTCAGAAATAATCTATATACTTTCTTTCAAATTTGCAAATTACAGACAAGTCCAGAGCAGGAATTTTGATCATCTGTTTTGCTTAATTAACTGAGATCGATATGTCCCCAACTTTAGTTAAAAAAAAAAAAATACACATGAACGTCCAGGTAACCAAAAAATGAAAACCACTGGCAAGTGAACAATAAAAGGCACGTCTTGCATGGTATGTTGATAGCTACCATCATTCCAATGGCACTTCAGTAAAATGCTTTGTGGTGTGTACTGTAGGTTTCATCATAGATAAAGAATGTGCATTTTCAGAAGAAAAAGAGATGATGTAAGATTTCTTTTATAGTGCTTTAAATATTATAAACGCTGAAGATTTCTTTTTGTAATTGTTTCTGAGTACGTCGTATACAAAAATGAAGTTAAAAACTTCTGAATGAAGTCAGAGTGAAGCTCCCAAAAGTTAAAATCATTTTGGTATTTCATTGAGCTTAGCTTTTAATATGAAAGTAAATCCTTGCTTTTTCTAATCCAGTGTAATCTAATTGCAGTTGATGAGTAAAGAGTCTCCAGTCTCTGTTGGAAATGATGCTTACGTTGACCTTGATCGGCAGGTATCTAAGACTAGATGTTTCTTTTCCTTCAATCATAGCATGTCAGTACCCAGTCATTTTGCTTTATTAAGGCGGCTGTCTTTTTTTCTTTAATTGTGAAAGGGTTTTGTGGGAAATTCAAATAAGGAGTGGAAAGCAAAATTTCAGTATTTCAAGTTCTTCTGCTTTATAAATTGACTTACCCATTTTGTGTGTTTAAAGGAGAGGAAGAAGTTTGGAAAACAAGTTTAGCTGTATGACATAGTATAACAAAATTGCAGACCAATGTGAATCTTTGGGTATTGAAAAAGAAGGATTAAAACAATGTGTAGTATTTGAATAAAACTTTTTTTGCCAGTTCCTGCTTCCAAAGGCAGTTTAAAAAACCCCATACATGTGGGTCAAAAATCCTTAAAGCAGTCCTGAGAACTGTTACAATATGTAAGAGAAGTTTTCAAAGAGTATCCTTCCCTGTCTGATATATTTAAAGAACATGCAAACCCAATTGCTTTTATACTAGCTTAGCCTCATGCTAACACTGTCCTACTTCCTCAGTTTTTTTCTAATTGAGAAGTAGTATAGTACAGTGGTGTTCCTTGTGTTCCTCCATCATGCTTTCACTGCAGAAGTATGTACATTCTGGCAGATGGTATTATGTCAACAGGCCCTTGAGAAATAAACCTGAAAAAATAAGATACAATGAGAAAGTCCATCTAAAATTCATCATATGTAATAATACATATCTACGTCTCTATGTACATAATATGCATACGCCTGTTTTATTAAGCCAATGTTCTTGTAGCTATATTTTTTATGTTACCTTAACTGCATTTATATGCAAACTTGCAAGATACATGTATTTGAATGTAAAGCCTTTGAAAGGAAGTACCTGAATATTTCCCACTGCTTACAAGATTCGGTGCCCTTTTTCCAGAAGGCTTCTCACTCACTGTGTTAGTTGTATTCCTGTTGTGCAGTAAGAATAGCTTCCAGTGACTAGAGAGATTTTACCCTAATTGTCCATTCCCTGTATTCCACCTTCCAGTCCTTTCTGTATTTGAAAAGTAGATTGAAAACTGAAATTATGCACTCTTTGAATCCGTAAAGAAAAGTGGTATTGACAATTTTTTCGGTGTACAGAGTTGATGAGTTCTTCAGTTCCAAGTTCTTCAAGTTTTTTCGGCACAATTCATAGAACAGATGTGATAATTCTAATGTATTTTTGGAAGACCAAATAGTACTTTTTGGTATGTTTACTTTTTACTGTCACAAAAACTAAACAGTAATCATATCTGCTTCTTTGTTTCTTTATAAGAGTGGAATTGCCTCAGTTTTCCAAAAATTTAATATTTATTACTTAAATGTAAAAATGATTTTACAGTCATGTAGTTCAGAATACTTTCAGACATTTCACAGAGAGTGATGAAACTATAAGTGTTTGTTGTTTATGGTAGCTGAAGAAAACTACAGAAGAATTAAATGAAGCACTAGCAACAAAAGAAGAAATTGCCCAGAGATGTCATGAGCTAGATATGCAGGTAGGTTTGCTACATCATATGTATTAATTTTGAAGTGGGGAAAAAAGTGTTAATTTTTTAGGCAGCTGAAGACAAGTAATCTAGTGTGGAAACATAATTTTTAAAAGGAGATTAAAATTGCCCAGTAATTATTTTGCTTTACTTGGGCTAGCAGAGGGAATTTCATTGTTTTCTTATCTTGATGCAATGTTGCCAGTATTAAGATAATTAATACTAACAAAACTTCTTTTCATTCAGGTGGGAAGGGATTGAGCTGTGTGTGGTTCAACTCTCATGTTAGAGAACTAATAGAGGTTATGCTGCTGTAACAGTTTCAGTTAAGAATTAAATTCCAATCAGAAGTTACTGTAGTCTGTCAGCTGTGTGTGGATTCGGACTAAGCCTTACTGTAAATTATTGGAAGACATGAGGAGCATAAAGTGGGAGCCCTGAAAGGCATTGCCATTGCAACCATGCTTTGGAGAATAATTCAGGCTTTTGCCAACCAGTTCAGTAACTGTTAGAATTATTGAAGTTGATTTGTGTGTCATGGTTGATTTTGGTGTATTTGATGATTCAAGCTCTTATTGAAGCATTTCCTTCTGTTGAGATGTTCACATTCCCTCTTTTCCCCTCTTCCTCCTGCTGTTAATTCTATACTATTTAATAATATATGAACCCATACTTCAGCTTTTGTTTGAGTCACAGCACTTTGGGTTCTTGCATTACTGCCTGTATTCAGAACACTGGCAGAAGCTGAGTCATCTTTGGGACTGTGTTCCTGCTTCAGGTCTGCTTGCAATTGGCCACTGGATTTTAAAAAAAAATATCTGGGAAGGACATATCTGTCCCTTAGATATCCAGACTTTGATATTCTGTGTAACTGATAGGCATTGTTTCCTTTGGAAATCAGTTTTAAAAGCTTTACTGTAGAGGGCTAGTTTTATTTGTGTGTTGGGAAGGTATGCAGACTTCATTATAATGAAGTTATCTTCTGTGATAACTTAGACTTTTTTCTTTAGAAGCTTGTGCAAAATACAGTTAAGAATAGTTAGGTTTTCTGTGTGGTAAATCTGCCCCTAATGTTGCAGTATGTTGGTTACATCACATAGCTGTTGAATATCTGTTAATGTTACAGTATATTCTTGTGAAATGTGATCACTGAAGCCTGTGTGTTTCCATTTGTGGGATACTTTATTATGCACATGAAGAAAAATTGCTCTCTACAGCTGGATAGCTCAGTTATTCCAGTTTATGCTTTTATTACAACAGGTTGCAGCCCTCCAGGAGGAGAAGAGCAGCTTGCTCGCTGAGAACCAGATTTTGATGGAACGTTTAAATCAATCTGATTCTATTGAAGATCCCAACAGCCCTGCAGGTCGTAGACACTTGCAGCTGCAGACACAACTAGAACAACTCCAAGAGGAAACATTCAGGTACAAAAGCTACACTTAGATTGTAGCTGGCAACAGACATGACTTATGTACTTCTGGTTCTGCTGGCAACTAAGAATTAGTATAATCAGTGGTATAACCACAGTAATAAAGTTTTTACAGTGATGTACATGTTATGATTTACCTCTTTACAACCTCCAGCATAAAAAAAAAAAATGCAGAATTTCTTCATGCTGAAATGCTGTATATGTGTCACTCTGTGAAGTTATTTTGAATTGTTTGTGTGCAATCATTTCACCTATGTTTTTCAAAATCAGTGAGAATGAAAAGCAGCATGCTTTCCTTTATGTATATTATTCTGATTGTATTTTTGAAGTGTAGGAATTCCTAGCTCAAAGTTTGCTATGGGAAGTACTACAGCTAGTATTATTATACAGCAAAGTATGTCCATCTCTGAAAACAAATTGTTTCATATCTGAAAGATGAAGATTACCTGCAAGTGAACTCCGCTCTTCATTTGCATTTCCCCAACATGAGGAAATACAGTTCCTCTTTAAATATCCTTTCTGGTCCTTTTGACTGTTGCTTTCAGGCTGTGTAAGCCTATTATGCTAAAGACAGCCGGTCCACTTCACCATCATCATTTCATTCTTGTTGCTGTACTTTCCCTATCCTTTTTGAGTGAAACTCACAGTATTTCTTTACACTGCAGTTTTTCTTCTCTTTCTGTCCTCTTCTGGTTGCCCTTTTCTAATTCGTACGTCAGCTGACATGTAATTTTCCTTTTTTGCCTGTTTTGCCATTTTTACACTTCCTCTTGCTAAGTCTCTTCCTGCAAGTTCAGAAACACCTTCTCCCTTCACTTTCCTGAAAAATGTTCAGTGTTTCTCTTTCACAGCAACTAGTGCCTGGTTTTCCTCTTTCTATACATCTACCATGTAAAGAAATAATGTAGTGATGTATCTCTGATGTCCCCTTTTATCTCTCCTTATTCATCTCCATCTTCATGCTCTGGAATGATTCCTACCTGAGTCTATTATCAATTCCTGTTTGAACAGGTTTTCTCCCCATATGCAATATCTGCACTGCCTGTTACTCTAGTTTCAGGTTCTGAAAGTCTTTCTAAACCCTTTTCACCTGTGAGACTCATCTCCCAACCTCCTTTACCTCCTTCCCTTGCCTTTGTGGCGTGTGGTTTCTAATGGCAATTTGTGTGTGTTCCTTCTGCAGCTCTACCTGACCAAACAGGACATATGTACAGCTTAACTGATGCCCAGTGTGGTACAGCAGTTTTTCTCCCAGTCTTGCCTCTTTATGTCCTTTGACAACTCCAATCTATCAAGATCCAAATCTTTGTTGCGTATGTTTTAGATGACCTACTATCTCTTGTCTCCATTCTTGTAGATTCTTTTTTGGACTCCTTGAATTAATGCATAGAATACTTTTTTTTTTCATGCCCATATCTCCTTTTCTGGATTGTTTTTATTTTACTTTCAGATCAAAATCACAATAGGACTTTATGTTCCAGGTTGTTTCCTGTTCCATTCATTCAAAATGCTTTGACAAAGTTTTTCTTAGTTATTTCCTTTGTTTACTGCCAGGTTAATGCCGGTTTGCCTATGTATGCTGTATGTAAGTAATTCACTCCAGAAACTTTGGTCTGAGTTCTTTACATGCTAACTACATAACTAAATGTACGACTTGGTTGTTCACAGGTACTGGGCAGGCACAGGTCCTTTATAAATAAATAAATAAATAAAGCCACTTTGGTGAGAGCTCTACAGCATTTAGAACATCTGACAATCAGGTCAATATTCTTGAAGGTGTATAGGAGTTGAACAGCTGAACAAAATCTTAGGGTAAAGATGTCATGTTCAAACTCTGTATGCTTAAAGATGAAAAAAGGTGGAAATTTCAGCTTGAGTTTCCATTGTGAAAAATTACTATGATAGAAAAAACTCAAGATTTGTCTTTCTGAGAACATACATTACCTTGTGATCTTCCAAATGGAAAGACTGATGTCAAATTGGGAGCATTAAAAAAGTCAATCTGCTTTTACATTTTTGAATAAGCACATTGGGCTACTGTTCTCCACTGCACCAGAAAGCGGTTTCATGTGTTTTTAGAGAGGATGATGATAAGGAAGGGTAACTGTGACTCAGGCTGAGAAATTATTTTCTGTTTTACCTCATTTCTACAGATTAGAAGCTGCCAAAGATGACTATCGAATACGCTGTGAAGAACTAGAAAAGGAAATTGCTGAATTGAGACAACAAACAGAAGAGCTGACTACACTGGCAGAGGAGGCTCAGTCTTTGAAGGATGAGATAGATGTTCTCAGGTAAACTCTGTTCCATTAACCATTTTTTAACTATTAACTTTTAATCCATAAAATTCATGTACTTGGTCTTCATTAGCGTTTGTTTAAATAATTTTACTACTAAATATAAACTTTCTTAATGCCAAGGTTCTTTTGGATCCTCCAGTTAAGTATGCGAACCGCCATACAATTATGCTTAAGTAAATTAGTTATTTGTTATATACCTAATCAATAACTATTAGTAACGTTAGCAATCCTACACCATCTTACAGTCATAACAAGTCACTCACTGGACTCTTGAGTTATTCTCTACTCACCTTCATCATGACTTGGGCATCTGTTCTCATCAGGGAGCTAGACCCTTTCCTTTCCTGCATTTGGATTATTTGGACTTTGGGTGGTGCTTTTGGTTCATCATGTAATGCTAATATGAACAACATCTGTTACAGCTCTATTCCACTGGATTTTAGCACCCAAAGCTGTCATGACTTGATGATGCTAGGGGTTTATAGGGTGGGGAAGCCCCTTTTACTATGGTACATAATCCTTCAGTGGTGGCGTCTCGCTGCCACGGGTTATTCAGAGCAGTTATCCGCTACCCACCTGTATCACTCTTTCTAGCAAGTCTAGCAAGGCTTATCTTAATATCCCCTTTTCTAATTCACCAGCAGCTTTCTACCAAAGCTATCTGTCTTTACCTCCTCTGTCACTGATATCAGGAATGAGCCCATCAGGCTGCACAATTCCATACACTGTGGGGGCAGCATGATTCAAAGAGTAATTCCTTGCCCCAGAGAGAGGCTCTGCACTTCATTGGGGATTAAGGAGATTCAGCTTACCCCAGTGTCCCATAAATTGACCATCAATTCAATGGGGGATTCTCCAGATTTCATAGAAAATTAAGTCTGTAAATCGGGTGGTTCTAAAATGAAACTGGGGACAGTAGTGGGGGTGAGGGTTATTGCTGTCTTGGCAGTGCACCAGCTGGACTCCAAAGCTGTTTGTGTCACCAAGTATATGCTGCCCAGGAGATAGATTTTTATTATTTTATTCCTTACTATCACTAAAACAAATTGAAGGGCAGAAAATTTTATTCCTTACCTTGTAAAATGCAAAACTGAGGATTGATTTAGAATTGAAAGGAAATGGGTGGGAGTGAAGGTGCTTTAACTATTATTTTAAGATAAGAAGACTGTATTAGGAAGTGATAGTGTCTAAAAGTACCTCCATCAGCAGCTCTTTGAGTTGACAAATAGTTATGGGACGGAAATAGACAATTTAAAAGTGAAAACCTTAGTAATAGGAGGATATGATTGCTTTCTTGTTCTCCCCATGGTGTCCCAGAATGTCTTCTGCATTAAGTCAAAATACTGAGGAAGCTTCAGAACATTGCATTTTGTTAGTTTTCAGAGTACAAATTTGATAGAAATCTGTCCCTCCAGGCATTCTTCAGATAAAGTAGCCAAGTTAGAAAGTCAGGTAGAGTCATACAAAAAGAAATTGGAAGACCTGGGTGATTTGCGACGGCAAGTGAAACTCTTAGAAGAGAAGAATACAATGTACATGCAAAATACTGTGAGTCTGGAAGAAGAACTAAGGAAGGCCAATGCAGCACGCAGTCAGCTGGAGACATACAAGAGACAGGTAAGAACAGATGTCATCAATGCAACAGTTCTCTCCATTGTTCAATGCTTTCTTTTCATAATGTGACTAATACCTCAAAGTAAAAAAGAAATTATGAACAAACAGCTCCTTGTGTTTAGAAGGCTTCCATGTTTTGTAGGTACTACCTTTGTTCTCCTTTCCTGCAATTCTTATAATTATTTCAAGTTTACATTAGTTTGCCAATAAACAGTATTTCTTTTAAAATCAACAAATGTTAAGGTTTTTTTTCCTCAAATTATTCCTAATTCATATTCAGTAGTGGGGCTTGAATTACAGCCTCTTCTTTCAGAAAAAAGTATCCACTTTTCATTTACACTTTTCCAGGAGTGAGGAACGCACCACAGCCGAGGTAAGTTATTCCTGTAGTTAAGTAACCTCTTTTTTTTTTAAGGTTCTGGTCTGTCTGATACATCTGAATTTGTCCAGTTACAAAGAGAGAAGGATGCATATCATCCCTGTTGTGTATATGCACACAGCAGAGTACAAAATGTGTCACCAGCATACTCTATGTAGTGAAAGGCATCTGTTTATCCTCCTGCTTATCAAAGTGCCATGTGATCCTGTTTCTGTAAAGGTGGAAAGTGTGCTTAATCTCTCTCTGCTTCTACACTACATTGACATGACATCATTCTAGAATTTTTGTTACAGGGCCAGACAGATCCTGGTTCATTAAAGTTGTAGTGCCCACTCTGTATTTCTGCCTGCTCATAGGCTCGAATGGTTATGGCACAGAGGCCCCCTTATGTCATCTAACAGCAGAATGAAAATATGGAAACAACCACTAATAACATTGCAAGCCCAGGAGCAATGTCTGTCCCTAAGACTTGATAACTTTTTCCCTGCACCTGGCTGTCTTAGTTAAGACAACTAGCTTCAGCCTCTTATTGGCTAATTGCAAATACAGTCCAAATGGTTCCACCAAAAAAAAAGAACTTGGACAATAAAAATGCTGAAGTAACAGACAATCAAGGGGAAAAGCAAATGTAGACAGCAATGGCCTTTCACACATTAGTATCGTGTTTACTGGCAACAAATATCTCACTCCTTTGAACAGCTGAGCAGGTTGTTAGAGTTGTGTAACCTTGACATCCACATCTGATTGTTCTTATTTCACTACCAATAAGGATTTGGGAAGGTGCAGTCCTGTCATTTGTGCTGCAAAAGTACTTTTCCTTTTTTTCATCATTCCCTGTGTTTTATGGGTGGGATTTCATGTCTGAGGAGCTGTTGATTTGTACAAAACTGTTTTGCTGGCTGAGACTGGAATAAACCTCAGGTGTCTCATGTGAGAGATGTGAGTTTTCTTCACCTAATCACAATGCCTCAAAATGAACACACAGTGTGTTTGCCTTCAGTGTCTGTAAGGCAGTGCTCCTTTTAAGACCTGCCTGTGAATCATGAGCTGTCACAAAATTAATTTCTGGGAATCCTAAATTGTGTTATAAAAATTAAGCCAGGTGTAAGGATTATGATGTTATGTCACTGCTGAGCACTGGTGTGCCCCTGTAGTGGAATGTCACTTGTCTGGTGTGTGAAGAATCCAACTCCACTCATGATGATGCCATCAGAGGAGTTATTTCTTTAGCTTAGAAGCTCTGCTGTGCAAATGAAAGTGCTTGGTTCAAACTCCTTTAGTGATCTGGAAGGAAATCATATTTTCACCCCATCCAGCAGTTTCTGTGGGATGAGGATAGTGGTGATGTATTGTGCTGGGAGATGTGATAGCATTTATTTAAGAGTTTTTGTTCACTTTTCTGACAGCAAAGCTCAAGCATTTTCTAAGAAACTTTTTATTGCAGCATGAAGAATTGAAATGTGAAGTTTCCAGGATTACTTTTTGCAATTTTAATTCAGCCCCTTTGTGCATGTGCATTCTGATATATTTTTAACAATATGCATTGCTTTGCTTTGCTGTAAGATTCCTGCTTTGCTCATTCCACATGTCAGATAACGCTCAGTAAATGTGATGGCAGTTCATTTTTTTTAATCTTCTGTGTTACTATATAACTCTTTCTATATGCTCCCAAGTCCCAATTCAAGACAATTTCTTTTTTTGCTGTGTTTTTCTACATACCATTACCATAGCATGAGTGATTGCAAACATTAATGCATTTGTTTCCATTTGAGGTGAAAATATACCTGTGTTGCAGGTGGGGGCACAATCACAGTGAAGCCCTGCATTTTTTTTTTTTTCATACCTGCAGTTATTCTGATATCCCCAGTGATGGATGTCACATCTGAGAAATGAAATATGTTCATATCTAACATTTTTATATAGTTTTTTTTTAATCTGATAATCTCAGAAATGGCAGGCCTGTGCTTTTTAATGTAAGAACAACAGCAGCAAAGTCCTTCTCTAAGACCATGAAGATTTTTAGGCCTGGTAGTTATTTTGCTATAGCTATACACATTGAAAGTAAAAGGTAATTAGAACCACTAGGCGGTCTCAGTGTAGGTATGGCTACTGCTTTGCTTCACAATTAAATTAATCACTTTCTCTGTAATCTAAAAGCCATGAAAAAGCCTTCTTAGGAATTGCTTCAGAAGAAGCTGTATGTCTTTAGCTGAGTCTTCATTCAGCTTTTGTGTTTGCAGGTCAGTCTTTATTCAGCTTACTTGCTTCCATGCTCTCTGCATTATGAGCTTTACTACTGTTCTGGGATGAGTCTTTGCTAGTAAAGGCTGAGAGTTTTGAAAAGGCAAGACTTCACAGATTTACCTCCCATTCACTGATCATTTCTGCTCAGCTTTCAGATTTCTGCTCATTTAATTTTAAAATCTCTTTACTGATCTGTAGTTGAAAGTATACATGCGACTTTGTTAGCAATGTTTCCTTCTGAAATAAAGAAAACTGTTTATGAGCCTGTGGCTGCATCTTTATATTAGTATATTAAAAACGATTAGAAAAATCTCAGGTTAAGAAATGTTACCTGACCACACGAACTGGTGGTAGAATTCTGAGTGAGGCTTGTGAAACAGAGTTAACAAAAGGTGTAGATAATTTGCTTTCTTCAGAGCTTTTTCTTTTTTCTAGGCTTCTCAGAAAGCAGGAGAATTTTTCTACTTTTCCTAAGCTCTTTGATCCATAGAACTAATATAGCTTTTTTTTTCCATAAACCATGCTTGGGCTTAAATTCTTGTTTTTAGATGTACTGAAAACACTTCACAGGTTTTGCTTGTGCTAAGACCTAATACTTGAATGCTGATGGTTTTGCTGAAACACAGAACAATTAATGAAAGCAGATTTTAGTATGTCCTATAGGTAACTATTTTACTTGTTTACAACATGACTCATGGTGTATGATAATTGGCTACTTTGTCTTGTGTATTTTGTTTTACTATTAATATTTGCAGACAAATTATTGATTCTTGTTCTCACAGGCAGTTGAACTACAAAACAGGTTATCTGAAGAATCCAAGAAAGCTGATAAATTAGATTATGAATGCAAACGACTGAAAGAAAAAGTAGACAGCCTCCAAAAAGAAAAAGATGTAAGTGCCAAGGTGTTATTTTTTTGGTAGTAGCGATAGCAACTTTATGTCCTTTATAACACAGAGATATGGTAATTATAGTTAGCCTTTTACAGCAAACTTTTTAAATTAGGAAGTCTTTTTTCACTTAAAATTTTCTGATGTTTGTGTACAAGATCCTTTTTAAAACTAAGAGCTGTACAGCATGGAATAAAGTGACTGTACAAAAACCTATGCAACCCATTTTTAAGAGGAAAAGTCTTCATATGTGGGATCTGAACTTGTTCTTGACTGTTTACCATTAGAAGGCTAAGGGTAATTGTAATGTATTCTGAAAAACTATTTAAAGTAGGGTTTCTGCAGTATCATCCTAGAACTGAACTCCCGTTGCCTTTTTCTAAAGCATTCTTTGAGGTACCATCAGCATGTTTCTCTTTGTGGAGTCATGACTACTACAGCAAGAGGTTTAAGAGTCCTCTGGAGGGACATGTCCTTTGTGGCGATCTTGCCTTTTATCACAGCTCCTTGTTGATCTATCTTGTACTGCCAACATGGAACACACAGGATGGATACCCATCTATTCCTTTCCTCTCTGTCATTCACTGCTAGTGATTCTGCAATTAATTGCTCTGTCCTCTCTTGCCAAGACTTCTCTTGCACACTATTGCTTCTCACCAGTTTATTTCAGCTTGTGTCTTAGGAATGTGTACCCAGGTGCTTCAGACTACCTCAAACCAAGGCCAGCACTTTGAGTTAGCAATTTCTTCGGCTTGTTTTAAGTATAAGTTCATCTATCAGTCAGAATCTCTGCAGGCTTTTCCCTCAGTAGTCATATTTCCTGTCCAATTCTTTCTAAAATTTCTACTCCCTGCACTTGAATGACATTTGAACTGAAAGTTTTCAGTTATTTTCTGTTCATAGGTCTTTGATTTCCATATTTTATTAAATTTTCAAACTATTGTGAACAATTGTCCTTGATATCACTTCCATCTACCCTTCAGTTCAGAGTGGAATGCCCATAGTAACTATATTCATACTGTGCTTTGGCTTTTCTGCTCTTTATTTAAAGTTTGTTTTTCCAGTTTTATTATGTTTGACAATAGTAAGGTTATGTCTGTGGCTTCCCATTGCTCGGTGGACCATTTCATCTTGCACAAAGGATCTGAATTGCAGGCCGTTGTCATACAGTTTTCTGTTTTACACCCTGGCAAACAGCGGTTTTTTTGGATGGATGTTGTTTTTCCGTACACTATTTTGACTGGATATGCATCTGTGAGAAGTATATTACAGCTGAAGTCTCTCAACATTTGAATTAGTGATTCACTACCTGTGTTACCTACTTTTTCTGTACCCTGTTGTCACATACATATCAGTAATGTTGCTCACCACAGGTCACAAGCTACACAGTGGTATCATGTCAGTTAGATTTTGGAAATAGTTACTGAAATTGACTTTGTCCTTGTCTCTCTGTTCTGGCAAAGTGTGGTAGCGTGATTGATCTCTTCAGCTATGTAGCTTGGAATTTTACCTCTATGGTGTGTTGTATGATAAGTACTAAGATAATTTTATGAGTTGACTTTGTCTGCAGTGTACAAGTGAAGCCCTAGAGTTTTTTATAGTCATTAAAATATTCTGGCATTTGATTAATCAACTTGGTGTTTTCTGACTGGTGGTAGCAGACTGCAGAATACTCGCTTTCAGCAGCTGAGTTTGAGCAGTCCTCTGTGCGGCTCTTCCTCTGTAGTATTTATGGTGAAACCATTTTTTTCACCTGTGGGTTTTGTGAAATGACTTTCAGTGCTAACAGAATGTACACTTTATTCAGATTGTTTTGACAGTTGCACCAGAGTTCACCTTGCAGAATTCAGAAATACAGGAGAAGCCTCTGTCACACTTCACCAAAACATTCTTTGCCAGATTGATTCCAGATCCTGAATCCATTTGTGCTGATATATAAAATATATCTGAATCAAACTGTTAATAGGTTGAAATACAAGGAGCTGTCAGCCAACACAACTCCATACCTACACAGAGCTGAGGTCTGTCCTGGATCTTTTAGTAATACTGAATATGTCTGATTTTGGAGCAAACTACAACTTGGATCCTTATGTAGTTGCCATTTTCTCCTTTCACTTTTGAATCTTGGCAACCTTCTGGACAAAAACTTGATGCTACCTCTAGATTCTTGGTTGGTTTTTTTTTTCCAAAAGGGTATTTGTGCCAAATTGGGAGAGTATTTGCCTGATGCTACTGAGGAGCCCATCTGTCTAGATCCCAAGGTGGTCCAGTCCGGTTCTTCAGTTCTGTTTGGACTGAGCCTCAAGCAACAAGTTTTCTTCTATAGCTAAGATGCTGGTGAATGGCAAGGCCAGTTGACAAACAGGAGGAAGGGGATATGGAAATGCTGCTCGCACTCTCACTGTTGAGAGACAAACAAAATGAAGTTAATGCAGTTTATGTTGACTATGTACTTACCTACTTTTTATTTCACTCCTGGCTAAGCCTTGGTTTCTTGGTGAGGGAAAAGTCTGTGGTCTCTTAATTCACTTCCTTTTCCCTTGGAATCAGCCCCAATGAGGGGAAGAGGAGGATGGCTGAGTGGTCCGAGTGGATGCTGTTTACTACCTGGTACCAGAAATTTGTGTCACTAATATCCTGATTCTGTAAGCTTATACTCTGATATTTTAACCCCCATAAGTGTAATACAGAGTAGCAACCCTTTTCAAAAAAACACTGGTCATGTGGAATATATAACATTTATGTTTATTCTGAAATAGACTGAGATTCTTTAATTTTAAAATCATCTCTAGATGCATTAAATTCTTTTTAAAGTATTGAAGGCTGTGCCTTTTGGCGACTTGTGTACATTTAAAGATGGATTTGTAGTGCGAAGACTGATATTCATTCTCTTTCCAATTATTCAGAGATTAAGAACAGAAAGGGATTCTTTGAAAGAAACTATTGAAGAGCTTAGATGTGTACAAGCTCAGGAGGGTCAACTCACTACTACAGGTAAAGGACAAATAAAGAGACTAAATGTGTCTTTTCTAAAGTTTACGTGACATCTCTGGAGAGTACTTAATGCAGTTTTGTTTAGCACAGAATAAAATAAAGCTCCTCTAAGATTAGCAGTGAAAAGCTGCTTCAGCTATTCGTAACTTTATAAGCATTTGAAAACTTAAGTTATTTCAGTCAATCAGAATTTTTAGTCTTCTCCCCAGTGTGATATTTTATAATGTATTTCTGATTTCTGTGCAGTTAGATAATTTTCTTTAGAGAGAGATTAAGTTTTCTTATATGCGTATGATGTTTCATGTGTTGCAATTTATTTCTATGTGTAATGCTGCACAGCTTTGTAGTTCTTAGTGAGCAAAAAATACACCAGAAAATTACTTCATCAGAATGAAGACAGAAATAATGATTATTCTCCAAATGAAATTATGCTTGTCTGTGTCTCTTGCTGTAGCCTGACTTAGTGTCATTTTTCATTGTCTAGCATTATTCTAAAACTGTAAACTTCTGGTCTTTTAAAGAAAGTTACTGGTCTGCTTGCTAAATTTTTTACTTTTTCTAACCCAGGATTGATGCCTCTGGGAAGACAAGAGACTTCAGACAGTTTAGCAGCAGAAATCGTTACTCCTGAAATAAAGTAAGCTAATGTGTGCTTTGTTTCACTAACCTTTGTAATGTACCCATAGATGATATAGTTTAGTTTTCAGTGTTGGAAAGTTTCTACAATTAATGTTTTTCTCTCCTTTTGGATTTCTGCGCAACAGGAGCTGTTATGCTTGAGACAAAATTCAGTTCAACTCTCTTGAATTTGTATAGCGCTCCAGTAAAAAAAGGGAAAATGAAAAAAACCGTTAGCCTCACATTGTGTCTCCTGTTTTGCTGCAGAGAGTTCATGTAACTGCAGCTTTATATGTGCTTTAACAGTCAAAAAATTTTGTAACAAGAATGTGTTGTTGTACAAGGAAAAAATTACTAAAATTGTAAAAGGAAGAGTGGATTATAAATTCCATTTTGTGTCATGGCAAATGTTTACAGACTATTAAAAGGAAGAACAGCAGTGGCAGAGCTTAAAATCATTGTATCTTAAGATGTTGTAGGCTGTGTTTAGCCTTGCCAGTATGCTAAAAGTTTGTAAGAAAGTCGCATCTCAGAAATCTGTTAGCTCTTCAGGAAATCATTTGTTTTATCTCTACCAATATTGATACAATGTTTTAACACTTGGAAAGCTCAATTTGGGGTCAAAACATACTGTTCAGTAGTAAAATAATGTCTTTCTAAAAAGGTTGTAATAGAAAAGATTTGGTTTTCTTGCAGCTGTGCTGCTGCACCTTACTACAAGAGTAATTCTTTTTAGGTTTGTTCAGAAACAACAAAAGAGAAGAATAACGTTTTGAGGCAGTGTTAGGGAGTTACTGCATAAACCTTTCACGTGATTGCCTGAGAGAGGACAGGACCCTAAATGCCATAAATACCCAAGCATAGCCTGTGGTTTCACTGACTCTTCATCTGTGCCTCCTGCAGATGAATTCTGGATTTTATGCAAGCATTCATCCATGCAGACTGTTTGCAGCTGCTAAACTTGGCCTCCATGCCTACTTGATGGAGATGTACAGTAGCAGCTGTCAGACTGGAACTTCCTGATCTGGACCTCTGGGCTGCTGCTTCTGCTGATGAAGGGGGAAGATTACACAAGGCAGCCCACCCATAGGAGTAGCTACTACTACTCTCTTGTTCCCTCCACGGTGACAGAGCATGGGTCTGTGCTCAGGCACCTTTCCCCATCTCATAGAGAAGACCTGTGGACCAAATGGGAGAGTTTTGTGAGGCAGATTCTGTCTGTGACCTGTCAGTTGCACCTGAGAAAATCAACAAATTAAGTGACATGAGGAGTTAGTGGGGCTCATTGAAAGAGCTTTAACTATAATTGAAGGGGAAGGGAATAAAAGCAGGCTCACTAGAGAAGAACCTGGGGACGGCATGCCAATATTTGAGGGATGGTGTGCTAGCAAGGTCCTTCAGTCTGTCCTACAGTGAGCACATTTGAAATGTCCCTGTACTAATACACACAGTACCTTAGCCATCTCAGTGGAGGTAGGGGATGGAAATGCACACAGCAGCAAAGACGTAAGAGTTGTTGATGCGTTAGAAACCATGGAAGTGCCTGAGAACAGTCACATAGGAATTAGGGCTTCTCCCCAAAATAAGGTGCTGGGATCAACATCCCAGCTGAAGCACATCTGCACCAATGCACACAGCATGGGCAACAAACAGGAGGAGTTGGAAGCCATTGTGCAGCTGGAAAACTATGATATAGTTGTCATAATGTAAACATGGTGTGATGACTCACACAACTGGAATGCTGCAGTTAATGGCTATAAACTCTTCAGAAGGGATAGGCAAGGAAGTAGAGGCGATGGGCTGGCCCTTTATGTTAGGGAGTATTTTGGCTGTCTAGAGCTTGATGGTAGTGGTGAAAAGATCGAGTGTTTATGGGTAAGAATCAAGGGAAAGGCCAACAGGGCAGATATCAGGATGGGAGTCTGTTATAGACCACCCAACCAGGATGAAGAGGCAGACAAAATATTGTATAAGCAGTTGGGAGAAGTCTCACAATCACTAGCCCTTGCTCTCCTGGGGGAGTTCAACTTAACAGACTTCTGCTGGAAATACAATACAGTGGAGAGGAAACAGTCCAAGAGGTTCCTGGAGCGTGTGGAAGATAACTTCCTCACACAGCTGGTGAGGGAGCCAACTAGGGAAGGTGCCCTGCTGGACCTGTTGTTTCTGAACAGAGAAGGCCTTGTGGGTGATGTGACAGCTGGAGGCCATCTTGGGCATAGCAATCATGAAATGGTAGAGTTTTCAATTCTTGGAGAAGTAAGGAGGAGGGTCAGCAGAACTGCCACCTTGGACTTCTGGAGGGCGGACTTTGGCCTGTTGAGGAGACTGGTCAGCAGAGTCCCTTGTGAGGCAGTCCTGAAGGGCACAGTAGTCCAGGACAGTCTTCAAGAAGGAACTCTTAAAGGTGCAGGAGCAGGCCATCCCAATGTGCTGAAAGATGAGCTGGTGGGGGGGAAGATTGGCCTGGCTGAACAGAGAGCTTTGGCTGGAACTAAGGGTAAAAAAGAGAGTTTATGACTTTTGAAAGAAGGATCAGGCAACTATGGGGGACTACAAAGATGTCATGAGATTATGCAGGGAAAAAATTAGAAGGGCCAGAGCACAACTAGAACTTAATTTGGCTATTGCAGTAAAAGACAGTAAAAAATGTTTCTATAAATACATTAACAACAAAAGGAGGGCTAAAGACAATCTCCATCCTTTATTGGATGTGGGGCCGGGGTGGGGGGGAGGAACTTAGTGACAAAGATGAGTTGTTTGCCTCAGCCTTTAATAGTAAGACCAGTTGTTCTCCAAGTACCCAGCCCCCTTGGCTGAAAGACAGGGACAGGGCATAGAATGAAGCCCCCATAACACAAGGGGAAGTGGTTAGTGACCTGCTACACCACTTAGACACACACAAGTGTATGGGGCCGGATGGAATCCACCCAAGGGTACTGAGGCAGCTGGTGGAAGTGCTCACTAAGCCACTTTCCAACATTTATCAGCAGTCCTGGCTAACCAGGGAGGTTCCAGTTGACTGGACCTTAGCAATTACGACACCCATCTACAAGAAGGGCCAGAAGGAGGGTCCAGGGAACTACAGCCCTGGCAGCCTGACCTTGGTGCTGTGTTCAGTTTTGGGCCCCTCACTACAAGAAAGACATCGAGGTGCTGGAGCGTGTCCAGAGAAGGGCAACAAAGGTGGTGAAGGGTCTAGAGCACAAGTCTTATGAGGAGCGGCTGAGGGAAGTGGCGTTGTTAGTCTGAAGAGGAGGAGGCTGAGGGGAGACCTTCTTGCTCTCTACAACTACCTGAAAGGAGGTTGTAGCCAGCTGGGTGTTGGTCTCTTCTCCCAAGTAACAAGTGATAGGACAAAAGGGAATGGCCTCAGGTTGTGCCAGGGGAGGTTTAGATTGGATATTAGGAAAAAATTTCTTCACTAAAAGAGTTACCAAGCATTGGAACAGGCTGCCTAGGGAAGTGGTTGAGTCACCATCCCTGGAGGTATTTAAAAGATGTGTAGATGTGGCACTTAGGGACATGGTTTAGTGGTGGACTTGGCAGTGTTTACGGTTGGAGTTGGTGATCTTAAGAGTCTTTTCCAACCTAAATGATTCTTTGCTACTATGAAAACAGACCAACAGGGTAGAAGTGACTTACCTGGGTTCAAGCAGTAGTTCAGCGACAGCTGAGATTGCAACCTCCCTTAACAATTGGCACCAAGCTTTGCATTCTCTGCCTTCTACCTATAAAACTGTACAATTGTACTCTGAGATCTAATAGGGTCACTCAGGCAACTTCCTGTTGTGCTTTCTACAACTTCTTTAATCAAGTTTGTATTTGGGGGTTTGAAGACATGATTGTTGTTTCAACTGTCTCCCTTAAATAGATAAAGATGATCTTTATGTTACATTTAGGCCTCCTGTGGTAAACTGTTTTCTTCTTTATAGAGATTGGCATACAAATTTTTTGGTACAAAAAAAAATTATTTTTTTTTTTTACAAAAATGTATTTTCTACAAAATTGTATTTTGTGTGTTTAGGGAGAAACTCATTCGCCTTCAGCATGAGAATAAGATGTTAAAGTTGAACCAAGAAGGTTCTGACAATGAAAAGATTGCCTTGTTGCAGAGTCTTCTTGATGATGCAAACTTGCGGAAGAATGAATTAGAGACAGAAAACAGGTAAGAAGTTTATTCCTCTGTTTCAATTGACTTTTCTAACAATGCCAATGACAGTAGTGTGTCAAATATTGGCCTCCCCAGTACAAGACAGACATGGACTTACTGGAATCAGTCCAGTGAAAGGCCACAAGGATGTGATTACAGGACTGCAGCATCTTTCATATGAGGAGCATCTGAGAGATAGAAACTATGTAATCTGGAAAAGAGAAGGCTCAGGGCGGATCTTGTCAATGTTTATAAATATCTGATGAGAGAGTCTAAAGGAAGTGGAGCTAGACTCTCCTGAATGATGCCCAGTAACAGGGCAGAGGGCAGAAGTTAAAACACGTTAAACACATTTCATCTAAATGTAAGAATATATTTTTTTTTTTTTTGCTGGTAGGGTTGCTGAACAGTGGAGTATGTTGCCCAGAGAGGTTGTCTCTGTCCTTGGAGATAATTAAAACCCAACAGAATATGTTCCTGGGCAACCTACTGTAGCTGACCCTGCTAGATTAAGCCAGTCAGCATACAGACACCCATGGGACCAGACAGCGTGCATCTGAGCATGCTAAGGTAACTGGCCAATATTATTGTGAGACTGCTCTCTATCTAAGCTTTAAATCTGCTCTCTGTCTAATCTTCCCTGATCTTCCCTTTGATTGGGGAAGGTTCCTAAAGCCTGGAAAAAGATAAATATTGCATTTGCCTTCAAGAAGGGCAAGAAAGAGAGTCCGGAGAACTACAGAGACTGGTCAGCCACAGCTCATTTTCTGGGAATTTCACAAAGCAAGTCCATCTGGAATCTGTTTCCAGCCACATGAGGGACAAGAAAGTAATTGGGAAAGGCCAACATGAATTTATTCACGGCAAATCACAGCTAACTAATCTAACTGTCTTGACAATGAGATGACTGCCTGTGTGAAGAAGGGTGAAAGAGTGGGCGGTGCTTACCTTAGCTTGAGCAAAGCCTTTGGCACAGTCTCCCATAGTATCCTTATGTTCAGAATGGTTAGATATAGACTAAGTGGGCAGTAAAGTAAGTGGAAAATTGGTTGGACAACTGGGCCTAAAGTGTTGCCATCAGTGGTACAAAATCCAAGTGGTTGCCAGTTCCTCAGACATCAATACCAGGACCAATGGTGTTCATCACCTTTATTAATAACTTTACTGATGGTAGGGACTATACTTTCAGGAAGTCTGAGGATGGTACCACATTGGGAGGAGTGATTGATATGCTGAAAGGGAGACCTGTTACTCAGAGGGGGCTCAGCAGTCCAGAGGAATGAGCTGATGGGAGCCCTGTTCCTGGCTGGGAGGAGCCTGGCAAGCTGGCTGGGACCAGTAGGCTGGGGAGCAGCTCTGCAGCAAAAAGCCCCGGGGTCCCTGTGGGCAGCAATGGAGGATGTGTCAGCTGGGGACCTTGCAGCTGGCTGTGACATGGGCTGTCCTCTCCAGGGTGCAGGCAGGCAGTGTGGGAAAAAGGTCCTTCACGTCTGATCAGTACTTATGAGATAACATCTGGACATAGCATATAATTTTGGATTCTCCAGTACAAGACAGACATGGATGTACAGGAGTGCAATCGGAATGCTGCTAAGGGGAGGGATGCTAGAGCATGTGATATGTGGGATAAGACTGAGAACTGGGTTTGTTCAGGCCAAAGAAAAGGTGGCATAGAGGAGATAATACTGTGATCTGCATCTGCCTGATGGGAAGGTGTCAGGAGGACAGAGCTTGACTCTTCTCAGAGATTCACAGTAGAAGGACAAGAGGCAACAGACACAATATGGAGTATGGGGAAATTCTGACTAAATACAAGGAAAAAACATTCCCAGAAGAAATTTCTGAGCACTAGAAGAGAGTCCCAAAGAGATTGTCAGACCTCTGTCCTTAAAGTTGTCCAAACCTCAACTGGATGTGGTTCCCAGCAATCTGCTGTAAGTGCACCTGCTTTAGGGAGGAAGTTGGATTAAGACAAACTCTGGAGATCCCTTCGAACCTACAGGTTTATAGGATTCTGTGACTGTGTAAAAACCATAAGCTAGTAGCTCTCACACAGTAAAACTATTAGATACTCTTCTTTCTATAGGTTTCACATACATAAAAATGATTTCTTAATACATGCATTTATATTGTCTTGGAAGAGTATCAGAATGTTCTGGATGACTACAGGCTGTAATCTCTGGAACTGTATGCTCTAACTGCTGTTGTAAATTTTCTGTCAACAAAATACAGTATTGCATCACTTGTGTAGATGACCGGAAAACACTGGACACTAAAAATCTCAGGCTTTCTCTTGCAGTTGGTTGTTTTTTCTCTGAAAAAAAAAAAAAAACCAAACCAAACCCCAAGATATAATCTCTTTCCTAGATTGGTAAATCAGAGACTTCTAGAAGTGCAGTCCCAGGTTGAAGAACTACAAAAATCTTTGCAGGATCAAGGTTCAAAAGCTGAAGATGTAAGTAGAAATGTGCATCAAACTTACATTCAAGTAGTTACCATTTTCGAAACTTTCAACTTTTTGTAAAAAATTATGTAAAAGAAATACACAAATGGAGATTTCTGATAGTTTTCCATATTTACTCCTATGGTCTTATCACTAAATTGTGCTTCTCTAAATAGGATATTTATCCTATGTCGAAAAGGTGTCAAATGTGTTTTATTTAATTGTGTCTATTCCAATAGTAAACTTAGCATTAAAATTATTTAATTAGAATAGAGAGTTTTGCAGGGAATTAAGGAAATGTTAATTCTCCATATCTTAATAAAGTATCTGAAGTTATTTTTGGTTCAGTTTTCTTAATGAAAGTCAAGGCTTTTCCTGCCAGTGGAAGCTCTGTAATTGTGAATGTAAATGTATCTTATAATGCAAGAAGCCAGGCAGGCTAAAACTAAAAAAAAAAAAAAAAAGTTAAATAATTAGGCCCTCAATGTAATGCAGCACTTTCTGTTTCTGTATATGGAGTTAACTTCATTTTCAATGTTAAAATACACATTGTGGCAGAGTTAAGTGTGGAAAACAACTTTCAGTCTTCCACTCAAAAATTGTGTTTGCCATCTCCTGTATTTGAGAGAAGAAGCTCTAGAACTTTTTTGAAAGCAGGACTGTACATGCACAGTGTATGCTCACAATCTCAGTGTATTGTGTTGCTAACTGGCAACAAGTTTTAATGTGTTGCTTTCTATTTTCGTGGTTTTGTTTTAATTTATGTAAAACAGTGGAAGTTTTTACTAGCTGCTTATTTTCATTTAAGAGTGTGTTTAATTCAGCTTATCCTTTTAATTTTCAGAATAAACTGTATGAAAGAACACCTAGTTGGGTTCCTAAGTAACTTAGAATACATTTTAGAATGCATTTTAAGAGGTCCATGCTATTATGTGATTCTGAGATATTCTTTGCTTTCTTGGTTATTGGCCAACATCAGACTTTTCAGGGTGAACAAGAATATGAAAAAAATATTCTTAGTATTGTAAATGATCCCTGTCTAATTGAATTAAGCTTTATTTACTGTAATTTTGTGTCCCTTTTTGAGGCTCTGGTTTGGACAATAATTTAAGACATGTCTGCAGCTCCATAACAGGACTAGTTGTAGTCCTACATAGTAGAACTATGTAGGCATCATCTGACACGATGCTGTTAACAGCAAAACACCACCATCACAACACCATGGTACAGCCAGCAGTGTGTACCAGGCAGCCCTTGTCAGAGCGGAGCTGGCAAGGTCATGATGCAGTTGCTGCATTCCAGGTTTATATGTAGTCTGACCATGCCAGTGGTGATTTATAGGCACTAATCCCATGGCCTGTTTTGCTGAGTTCAATGCGTAGGATTTCATTTACTCTTAAAGAAGCAAAAGAGTGAGTGTAGCCTCAGAGAAGTATTGAAGCTACAAGAACCTCTGAAGGTATGGACACCTCATCCAATCTCCCACACAAGCAGAGCCAACTTCAAAGTTAAACCCAGCTGCTCAAGTAGATGGAAGTTATGCTGGGACCACCTGAGTTTAAGATATCTGTATAAAAAGAGTGATTCTTCAGAAGAATAAGAAAAAAGATAAGGAGAGACTTGGCATACAGTTCAGTGACGCATCATTTTCAGCATATTTCCTCTGTTTTTCACTACTTTTCTGCAACAATGCACTGAAATCTGTACTTTTGTATACTTATACTATGAATATGCTCAACCCAGAAAACTGAAGATCCCGTTGGTATTCAGTCCAGAAATGTATGATGGGTTTTTTGTTTGTTTGTGTTTTTTTTAGTTTTGTTTGTTTTCAAAGTTGAAGTAATTTTTAGGCTTACCCAAAAAGTAGTAAAAGCACTATCCTAACCCAGGCAAGTATCATTGCAATGATACATGCTGCTTGCTGAGATACACATGGGGAAGCAGTTTCGATTTTGTATTGAAGTGCAGTGGAAGGTGGATGTTAGGAAGGTATCGGTGCCATTAGGCTTGTAATGGGCACTGACACATCCTGTTGGGATGCATCCTGGCTGTTGCCAGGGAAAGGCAGGCTACAGAATCAACACAGACATGCTTAGTGTGGTCAGAGTTGCAGGTTTGATTTATTGTCCTCCAGAATGCAGTGGTAATGTGTAGGGCTGCTCAACAGGCACCCTGAACGGCTTGGACTACCTCATTTGCATGCCTTACTATCGCTCTCTTTTGTCATCCTTGTTTTCCCCTTCTCTGCCCTAATCCCTTCCTGTATAAACAACTGGGCTTTAGTTACTTCTACTTCACTGGACCTAGTCTTGCTAAATCCTTATCAAATCTAGTGTTTCTCATATGGTCTTATATGCTGTTACTGATACGTTTAGTAAGTCTTCCTGACTTGGCACCTCCCTGGAAGGTCCCCAAAACTCTGTTACCTGTTTGGTTACCTGTGAAGTTCAGCTACTTTGCTCATTTGGTGAAACGCTGAAACAGGTTGCCCAGAGAGGTGGTAGATGTCCCATCCCTGGAAACATTAAAGGTCAGGTTGGACAGGGCTCTGAGCAACCTGATCTAGTTGAAGATGTCCCTGCTTGTTGCAGGGGAGTTGGACTAGATGGCCTTTAAAGGCCCCTTCCAACCCAAACCATTCTATGATTCTATGATTACTCTTAGTGTCTGTAAAATCTGACCATCCCTCATGGTGCTGTTTACAATTTTTGTCACCTTTTCACAGCATTACCAGTTTCATCAAGCAATTTTCTCAAGTCATGTACCATAATTTCCCTCACCCTGCTAAGTTATCTTAACCTCAAGCCAGAGCCTATCCATCTGCCTGCAGCCTTAACATGCAGAACAGAACCAGACTTTGTCCTCAAAACGGGGGCAGACCTATTCCTTTGGCTTGTTTAAGCATGAAAGAAATTTCTGGGAAAAGACTTCATTTCTGCAGGTTTTTTGAAGTAAAATAAAGATAGCAATTAAATACTGGGGAGGATACTTTTCTAAAACCACAGCATAATAAGTATTTTTTTCCTGGTGTTTTTTAAGTGGAACTTGTTAGCGGGGCGGGGGGGAAGTAAAATAAAGAGTATGCATTTCTATTATGAACAGATAAAACGTTTGAATAAAGTTCAATGTACTAGTTCACAATAAGATAAAGCTTTTTTTAATTTTTTTTTTTTTTTGAGAGAGACTGATCATCCTATGAGAGAAAAACAATTATAGTAACTACTTGTTAGGAGAAGAGGATTTGGATATGTGGATTTGAAGCTGACAGACTTTAAAAAAAAAAGTAATGTTTGCCCATTTTTAGCATAAATTATTTGAATTTATCTGTCTTGCTACGACTATATACAGGATCTTTGGTGGCTAAAATCGCACATTTCACCTTGTGTTCTTCTTTCCAATCTTGTGTCTTGGGTAAATTACTCTGGGTAAACTCAGTCCTGCTTCTTTTAACTGTGTGCTGTTTATCATTGTTAGTTTCTTGCTTGTGAGAACATATGATCTGTCTAGATGGGAGAGGGCTTACTCCCACAACAATGCTGGTACTATGCAAATAATATATATCAAAATATACCAGTGGAGTCAATGTTGACAAGCAGTTGTGTCTGTTCCAAGCTAAATCCAAGTGCAAGACAAGGATTGCAAAAGAAAAGCTGAGTTCAATTTTTGGTTTTGTACCTTAGGAAAATGGGCACTGCTGCCAACTTTTCCTTTTCTTACCCAAACCAACCAATAGTCCCCTAAATGATCACACGTAAGCAATGCTGCCAGCTCAAATGCTTTGTGACCAAGAAAGATGCATACAAACGTTTATTGTTACAGAAAAGGTGGTGTTGCTGCAGTTGTTCAGAGGACTGGAAAAGAAAAAAGCCAAAGGTCAAAACCTGCAGATCCTTAGCTGCTACAAATCTCTGACTCTGAAGTCAGTAGAGTCATGCTGGCTTTTTTTCATATGCACCGCCCCCACCCCCCACCTCACCCCCCCACCCCCCTTATAGTGCGATAAGGAAATCCAACCTTGAAATAACGAAAAAGCATGACCCAGGAATGTGATCAAAGACAGTATTTTGAAGTATTTGCACTGCAACAAAGCTGAAAGCTTTTTTGGGTGCATACAGTAATTGTCTCTGTTGGCCAAGTGTGTAAACCTTTGTTGAAAGACCATTGGAGGAAAAAAATGAAGTAATTTTGTTGATTTTATCTTATATTGTGATGGCCTTCTGGACCATCAGTCACATGCTAGACCTCCAATGTGATTGGTACTGGATAAATACAAACCAAAAAGACAGTTTCTGATTTAATTATTTTACATTTGTTTTGTATTCAATCAGTGTGGCAATAACACAATTCAGAATCACTCTGAAGAACACATGCATCTCTTAATTTTGGTTGTAGCCCAATAGACTGCATATTTTCTCCTGTTTTGTTACTTGTATGTTTTTTGTTTTAAAATTGCGTTCCAAAACAGCAGTTGCTGTCCTTTGAAATTCTGGTTTAAATATAATGATTTACAAATGTGCTTCTTTACTATTTTTATATTTTTTGTTTTAGTGATATGTTTTAGAAAATGTTACAGGATGAAACTGCTGATGAGAACATAGGAGAAAAATGCATAAGCATGAAAAAATGCATAGCTTTAACTTTTTATGTTCATGACTTTCTAAATAGTTTCTTCTGTTGGCTGCTGTTTTGCTTTATACTAATGTCATCTCTGTTTCTTGGCATGGGCTTCTGCTCAAGGCTATTGTGAGTATGGCTTTCTATTTACTTAACACTACTTTCAGTTTATAGACGTTTATTGGGTTTGTTGGGGTTTTTTTTGAAAGATACTCACTGTGTATGAAGTGAGTTTAAAATGAAAATAAGATTTACTTTGAAGCTTTTATTCAAAGAGCTTATCTAAATGTGATTTAGCCAGAAAGTGGAACACTGTAAGTTGTATGGTAATTTTCACGTCTGTAATCAATAAAGATGAGAAACAGAAACAGTAATATTTCTGCTATGCTCCAGTCAGAAACGCTCTATTTCCTCTAGATTCTGTGGGGACAGGAATTGACTTCACTAATTTGCTACGTGTTTTCATGCAAATTGCATTGCAATATTGGTGGGACAGCTCTTTCAGCAAATTTTGCTGCACTTTCCAATTTCGGGTTAATTTATTAAGTCTAATTACAAAAGTAGTGAAGAAATTAGAACAACTGCCATAGAATTGTGTTGTTTATGGATCTTGCTTTTATTGATCTAGTTCCTGGGAAAATATTTGTAAAGTTATAAAGCACTTTAATTTCAGGAAATTCACACAGCTGTAGAGGGAAGGATTGCTACCACACAGGATGGCTTTACAGTTGTGATCTAAAACTGAGTGAATTAAAAAGTTGGATTTTGGTTAGAATGTCAAAATCATCTGTTTTAAAATAATTTTGAAATTATGTTAAAGCTCCACAATATATTAAAATAAAATATTATACTTTCTATTTTAGTCAATTCTTCTGAAAAAGAAACTTGAAGAACATCTGTAAGTATTTTGTTTACCTATTTTGCCATTTTGAAATGTGTTTTCCATATGGAAAGTAAGGCAGTCAGTCATTAATTGTGCATCTGGAAAATACACAACTAAGAAAAATTAGATAACACAGGGATGTTTGGGAATCTGCTGTTCAGATATGATTTTCATCTCATAAAAAAACTTTGTGAAAGCAATAAGAGCGATGAAGGAACCATTATTTTGTGGTGGTTAGAAAATGCTTAATATTGTGTAAATCTTTACTCAAGAGGACTAAGTAATTTTCTTCTGAGGAAAGCCTGTTTTAGCATACATCATGACATAAAAGGTAACATTTTAGGAAGCGTTATCATTTTGTTCTGCTAATTCTGCGCCTCTTTTACTTCCCTAAAATGCAAAGAGCTGTTTGCTTTTTGGCTGGCTAGAAAAAAAAAATAGTTTCTGTTGCCTTTGGGTTTAGCCATTTTTTCTCAATGTAATGTCAATTACAAGTATTCGTTTTAGGTATGCATTGTACAATTAACTGTAAGTTGTAAATTACATTTAAAATTACTGAGAATGAAGCTGCTTGTTGTTACAGTTCTCCATAGGCTGTAATGTTCAGCTTATTTAACAAATATTTTCACAGTGACATTGTCATTTGTCCTCATGCCCCACAGCAAAAATCAATTGTCCTCCCAGAAATATATCACTATCTGAGGGGTTTTTTTGTATTGCTTAATGTTCATTCAAGCACAGCAATAATATTGGGGAAAACAATGTCTGCTTTTATGGTTTGTAACAGTGAGAAGCTCCATGAAGCTAACAATGAGCTACAGAAGAAACGAGCTATTATAGAGGATTTGGAACCAAGATGCAATAACAGTTGTGAGTTACCTATGCAGTCCATTTCTTTTCTTTGTAAAATATTTCGTGTGCAAGGTCTTTAATATCTGTAGGAGGTGCAAGATAAAATACACATTTTAAATGGTGGTCATATATATGTTGTCAATTTCTCTGGAAGCTGTGGTCACCAAAAAGATGCTTCTAACACTTGAAATGCAGGGAATCACATTTTAGAGACCACCATAGTAAGAAATTACAATGGCCATAGAAATACCATGTCACTGTTATACCTGTCATTGAACCTCCGCTGTTCAGAACTGTCATGTCTCCTAAGACCCTAATTTAGGAGATCCTTGCAGCCATCACCAGGTTATTTTTGCTCCAAATATATATTCCTTCCGTGTGTTTTCAGAACTGTGTTGTAATACGAGAAAATTTTCAGACACTGGTCAAAGAGGATGTAGGATGTATGTCCTATTGCTAAGATGGCTGTGCATTGAAATTGTCTTACTGGTCTGCATTGCTGCTTAAGAAAATGTGGAGGGAATATTACACTGAGTATATTCATGTCACAAGTCTGATCAATTGTGTCCAGTGTTACAGTTTGGCAGATTTAAGCAAGAGGTGTGACTGTTAAGAATTATTCCTCTTACGTAAAATAGGAACACTCATATTTATCTGACCTGCAGTACCAAGATATTATGGAATCTGTAATTCATTAGTAAACTCATTTTCAAAGTTTGTTCAGTAATGGGATTGATTTATGATTCCATTTCTCCTTATTTTTTCATAGTTTTTAAAAAAGCAAAATTTGTGTACAAAACAGCCATCTCATGAGATGATATAGGAGTACACATTTCTAATATATTTCTGAGCTGTTCAGTAATTAAAACTATGATATCTGCTACATCAGGTTCCTTATGTTAGCTTTTCTTAACTGAAATAAATTCTAGCTGTGCCTTGAATGTCTGTTGAAAAACATAAAAATAAACACAATATAATTATGTTATTTTCCAATATGTGCATCTCCTGACATAAAGCACTCAAAATTGAAGAATTACAAGAAGCTTTACGGAAAAAGGAGGAGGAAATGAAGCAGATGGAAGAGCGATACAAAAAGTATTTGGAAAAGGCCAAAAGTGTAAGTATATGTGTTTAACATTAACGATCCCTCTCTGACAGACTGCACCACATGTCCACTCTGCAGGAATAAAAATAAAGGAGGTATCTGTAGACATGCTAGCGAGTAAAAGAGAAGGAAGGCCCAGTGAGGTCTTTGTATCTTCTTACTGTTACAGTACCTAATACTGATTAGTCCTGCAGGAGATTTTACCCTATTTTTGTGTTCGTGACTGTCCCCTTTTGCTACCTATCCATAAGCCCTTCTGATGCCTCTGTACAAATGTATACCCACTGCTACAGATTTTTGAGAGTCACCCAGACAAACCTTATTAAGCACACTTTTGTGTTGGCTGATGACAAGGAGAGGATGTTAAACTCTTCCTAATGCTGTGATAACCTATTTCTTTGTGGAAATTCTTCTGGACTTCTGTCTCTGAGTATAGATCAGCTACAGTGGTGTCGGTACTAGGACTGGTGGTACAGAAATAGCTGAAATAGATGTGCTGTATTTTAGAGTTGGAGAACCACCCATCTAAACCAACTCAAGGGAAGGAAGCTCTGTGAGCAAACGTATGTTTTAATTGGCATTTGTGCTGGGACTTCTGGGGACTTCTGGCACAGTCATAAAGAGTTCTACCTCTTACTACACACAAATACAGCTTAGTAACCCTGAGTTACTTGTTTTATCACTTTGGCAGAGAGGGAAAAGGAAGTTTGGGGTTCTTTCCTTCACAGGTGGCTGGATCTGTTTATGTGTTTTTCTGGATGGTGTAGGCTTCTTGTGCTGCTCAAGTCAGTAATGTCTCTCTTACCTGGTGTAGGTAATCTGATACACTTTTTTTATAAATAGAGCTTTTAGACACTTCAGATTTCATCAGGTCCGAATTGCTAACATAAATTGCTTATTGTTTTTGAGGGGCTCAGAATTTACAGACAGAGGTAATTACACATGTGCTAGAGCCATGTTTACCAATTAACTTTGATTTTGCTTTCTTTTTTCATGTTTTTCCCGTGATTTCTATTCATGTTCTGGTTTAGATAACTGGTTTCAAAACTGCTTTAATACGAACTCTTTTATTGATGCTTTTTCCAAATAAAATGATCTTTTTAACTGAACCACCTTTGAGAGCTCTTACATTTCTCTGATCATCTTCGTGGCCCTCTTCTGGACCTGCTCCAACAGCTCCATGTCTGTCCTGTACTGGGGACCCCAGAGCTGAATGCAGTACTCCAGGTGGGGTCTCATGAGAGTGGAGCAGAGGACCAGAATCACCTCCCTTGACCTGCTGGTCACATCCCTCTGTTTCATATTTTGGAGTGTCATTTCTTCCCACTGACATGTTTTAAGTCACTTTTTTATTTCTTAACCTGACTTAAAAGGTTTTAACTCCTTGATGTCTTTTCCTTCAATTAGATTGCTTTTGCAGGATTTAATTAAAAACAAACTGGTTTTCTCTTACAGGTCATCCGCACCTTGGATCCTAAGCAGAACCAGGGCGCAGCTCCTGAGATTCAGGCTTTGAAAAATCAGTTGCAGGAGCGGGACAGAATGTTTCATTCATTGGAGGTAGTAATCCTCATGTTTCCTGTTAGATGCATATTTCCTCATTGTTTTTTAGGTATAGACTAATACTTTTATTATACTTTGGTTTTAAATGTATGCTTTTTTGATGTTTGTTTTATAGAAAGAATATGAAAAAACAAAAAGTCAAAGAGAAATGGAGGAGAAATTTATTGTTAGTGCCTGGTACAATATGGTAAGAATCTACCAAGCTTTTTAACAACAACAACAACCGAAAAAAAGAAACAAAACACTTTAATATTAGTTCTTTCTGGGTTGTTTATAACAGTATTCATTCATTTACAATTTTTTTGTTTGAAAAGCATTTTCCAACACACAGACACAGAAACAAATGCTTTTTAATAATTCTGAGCTTTCACTATATAACCTGTGATAACCTTGGGGTAAATTAAAAAGAATGTGTTTGTTATTTTTGAGTTTTAAAACCAGAAATGACACTTTCTAGAGGGAAGGATACCTCAGATTACTATTTTGTAATTCCAGCCCTTCAGCTATACTGACTTACAGTGCTCGATTTTACTTTCTTCTTTGATTCTCCACTCTCTAATCTTCCAGTTGTTTCTAATGAAGATGCACAAGAAAAGCAATACAGCTTACTTGCTGCAGTAAGTGTTCTGAGAAGCAACCCCTTTAACGTGGGTGCAAGTTTAGCCTCACGCAAAGGGTGGGCATGGGGCAAGACCCTCACTTAAATTGTTCAAATGATAAGGAAGTGATCTGTACAGCTATACAGCTTTTGATTGGCCTGTATGCTGGGAGATTTTTGACCTACGTCAAATGTGTTCAAGACTTCTCTTTGGCAGAGTGTGGCTGCATTGAAACTGCAGTTCGGATAGAAAGA
Organism: Grus americana; assembly: GCF_028858705.1. Classification (NCBI taxonomy): domain Eukaryota; kingdom Metazoa; phylum Chordata; class Aves; order Gruiformes; family Gruidae; genus Grus; species Grus americana. The sequence continues at coordinate 54,245,911 of NC_072891.1, forward strand.
ATCCCTAACCTGTGTAACATTCTGCTTCATCATAAGAGTTCAAATTCCTCCTCTCTGTCTTCCCTTGGAAGAGTTTCCTTCTTACTGTTCTCCATTCTTGTTGTTTCCATGAATAGTAAGCCAAAAATGGTACTTCAGCGGAGTGTTTTCTTTAAATATTGAAGACATCTTCAGGTGACTAGTGTCCTTGAACAATTTTATAACATTAGTCTCACTGACAAGACTGAGCTAAGAGCTGTGGTTCGATAGCCTGTCATGAACACTAAGATGATCATTGATAGGTTTGTGTCTTTTTCTAATTAGCCTCTGCTTTTATACACAACTACACAACCCATCACAGCTTCCCTCATTTCCTTCTTGCATTTACTCCATAGTTTCTCTCAAGATGTGCTCCTGCCATATGAGATGGTATTTTCACAGAGGATGACAATAATTATTTTCAGAAGAAAAGCACTTTTCAAGTGTGGGGAGGGGAAGCACTTTTGAAAAGACTTGTCCAGTTACCATGTGTCTATGTGGAGAAGCATATGTTCAGATCTGGGACACTGGGGGACCTGCTTCTCAACAGTTACTCCAAATTTGGACAATGATGGGGGTGAGAGGCAGGGAGGCACACCTCAACACACAAAGAATTAGGAAGAATATCTTATTTTTATCCTTGAAAATATGATGCTTCCTGTTTGAAATTCAAAATAGCTTAGTCAGTGTTGGTGAAGGAGATAATAAACAAAATGTAAATGAGTAAAGTTGTTCAGTGTTATGTGTTGGTATTCACTGAGAAGTTTCTCTTTGTCCATAGGGAATGACTCTGCATAAAAAAGCAGCAGAAGACAGACTGGCTAGTACAGGCTCAGGACAGTCCTTCCTGGCTAGACAAAGGCAAGCCACGAGCACAAGGAGATCTTACCCTGGTCATGTCCAGCCAGCAACAGCAAGGTAGAGAAGCCTTGCCCTTAGAAAGAAAACTGCCCTGTGATCCAGGCCACTTCTGTTGCAAGTGACAACATTCAAGGAAAATCAACCAGCATCTTTTCTCTTTCTCCCTTGTTACTGCTATTATTTTACAGTTCAGGAAAGGGTCTTACTATGGTTTCTCATTGTTCTGTAACACCCTTTGCATATATTTTTTGGAGTCCATCTCTTTCTCTCTCTGCATTTTTGGAATGTGCCAAAGTTTTGAAAACATCTAGAGGAGTACTATATAATGATGGTCTTGTATGAAGCCTGGTCTTTCATGAAAAGCCTCACATTGGCTGTGTAACAATGTAAATTTCCTGTCACAGTTGATACATTTGTGCCTAGAAGGGTTGTTACGCTTTATAAGACTGTCTTTGGTCAAAGGGAATTAGGCTTTTTATTTAATGTGCTAACCTGTTGCTTCAAAAAAATGCTGAAAACTCATTGCAGAAGTGCAAAGTTAGTATATAGCATATTGTGGAATATATTTGCTACTAAAAAACTTACCAGTGGCAAAAAGAATGATTTTTTGGGAAAAAAAATCTCCTACGTGCAAAGTTTGCTCTTATTCTTGGCTTTTAATAGGGAAGCAGGATGATTTTTTCAGGTTTTTCTTTATCTACTGGTGTTACCTCTTTTGCCGGCAGAGCTGAATATTTTCAAATGGTTTGTTCCACTCTTCTTGGTCAAGGATATGCTTAATATATATTATAAAAAGATTGGGAAGTATTTAGAATCCTCTAATATGCTACTGCATCATCCAATTAAAAAGGACATTTGCTTTAAAATTTTATATTTATGGATGAACAGTACATAATGGGTTAAGGCCCCAGTTAATATTGTTGATGTTAATGTATTCCAGTTGTCATCACCTACTAAAAGATTTGCTTTTAATATATTGATTCAGGGTATAATTGTATCAGTTGCCTTACTAATGGTACCAGTGCCTTCAGGTGAGTTTGTTGCTGACTTTGTTGGAAACTGGCTGTGATGTGTTGTACTGCCTTTTTAGTGTGTAACTGGTTAATTGTACGTCACTTATTATAGTACCTTCATGTTGATCAATGGGGTGGACGCTGTCCCCGACTATGAATTTAGGTTCTGTTCTTACAAAATTCTGCTTTTTCCCTCACTAATTCTATGCTCTCCCTATCATTTTTTGTCAAAGAATTGATGGACACAGAGGACCTGAGTATTGGTTGAAAGTTTCATATACTTACATCTTGTGATGATTCAGTTTTAAACATTTTTCATTTAGAGACTGTTTTGGACCCTAACACACATGCAGTCAGGTTTATAAATTTATTCTTTTGCCTTATTTTAATGCCCTCCCAAGTGAAGACATTTTTCCATAAATCCCTTTAGAGAAAAGACATGCTAGCATTTATTAATCATCCGAAGGTCTACGTTAATTTACAACTTAGATGGAATGAGCAAAGGATAATTAAAACAAGCACACCTAAAATAAAGGGTAAGGAACAGGTGAATGACACTTCTAGGTACTGTTTTATCCTCACATACATCATCTGTTTTAATCTATGCTAAGAAATGCATTCAATATGCATTTGAAAAAAATTACCAGTTCTGATTTCCCTCCCGCACCCCAGTAACATGAAAACAGATGCTGAAGTCTATTAACTGCATATAGGTTTGTCTTTTATTCCTTCTTTGTAAGAAACTGATTCTCTAAAAATTTTCTTGTTCAAGATATGACATGTCTGGGCTTGCAAGATTAGGTAAGATAGTGAAGGTATCTTCTTGTGTGCAGAAAGGTAACAATGTAGAGGAAGTTTAGGACAACTTCTGTAGCTCAGTGAGGTGATACTCATTTTGCTGTCTCTTACCAAGATACAGAATACTAAAAGGACAAGAAGTCATATGTGTTATCTAGCAAGATGACCACGATTTGTGTGGAACTTTTTTCTTGATCTTATTGTGCAATCCATTCTAGTAATTTGAAGAACTCTTTACCGCATGCCATGTATGAATAGGAGCAAATAAGATCACTTCTCTGAATAAATTTGATGTCTTGTTTGAGATTACAGCATTTTATATCACCCAGAGAAAGAACCTAAGAATACCTAAAGCTCCATTTTTATTTTAATGTGGCTGGCTCTGTCTGTTACCAAACTACCATTTGTGAAACTACCAAACTACCATTTGTGAAAGCAAGGAATACCAAGACCTTAATGGGAAGTTTTATCTCTTAATTCTGTCTAATAATTTAATTTTCTGTTGCTATTAATTAGGCGCAGGTTGAAAATAACTTGAATGCAACCTGCACACTAGAATAAAACTACTTGTTTTTGTTATTTTAACATGTGTTTTACCATTTTGGCTCCAAAGTTTTGATGACAGGCAAATGCCCCTGATGGTTAGGAGATGAACAAATGCTGATTAGAAGCCTCATTTTTAGCTTTTACTTTCCTGTGTCATATGGCTTCTTTCACTTCTTGGTGGTTGTTGGCTTTTATCTTCTGCTTTGTGGTTCTGGTTGGTCTTTCCTTTTCCCTTAAGATAAGACACTGAAGTGTTTTCTGTAGTTCCCTTCAAGAATATATAGCATCAAAGAGCAAAACAAGACTAATATTGATTCTGCGCTTTACTGTTGCTCATAGTAATTGTTAGGCAAGATTGAACAAACATTTTGAGAATTCACAAACCTGTAGAAATTCTGATGTTTCCTAGAATTTGTGTTGAATATAAAAATCTAAAAATATACTGCAATCTTACAGAAATATATTCTGTTCCTATCCAGTTCCAGTAATTCTTTTGTTCTGTCTTCTAATGGTAATCATCAGGAATTTAGTTCCTTGTTCTTCAGGGTTTTACTTCTATTATTTGCTGCATACATCAATTCTTAATCTTTAGGTGTGGACAAATGCAGGTATTGAACCATCATTAAACTTTCTCTCTCAAAAGAACAACTTTTTTATTGAAAGGGTTCAGCTTCATTATTTTCCTTGCTTGTTATGTAGCTTTGGCAGTAGTGTGGAAGAAAAAGATGGGGATCAGAGTGTGAATTCAGGGAATAAGCACATGTATAGATGAGCTACCAATGAATGCTGACTATTTGTCTTATTTTCAGTAATAAAAGAGTATAAGCAAAAAAAACCCCTGTAAAACAGAATTCTCACAGTATATTACATAGTTCTAAGAAGCTTTTAGGAGTGCTTTTTCTGGGGCAACAAAGACTATTTACATCAAAATTGTAGTGGTAATTGTAAACCCAATGCTATATTGTGTCCTGATACACTACAAAAAAACCCTACAGACTGAGGTTAAAGAGAAAAGGTTCTCCACGGCAGTGATAAAACAGCTGAAGAGTTCATGAGAGTACATTCCTGAGCACTGTGCTGAGGATTTGCCCAGAATAATCTTTCTGAGAGATTTTAATTAATGCCAATAGAAGGTAACCCTGAAATGGATGAATATTTCTATTGTTCAGAGCTGAAGCTTAGTTTCTGTTCTTAAAGAATGTGTGTGCAGTCTAGTTCATATACTTCCGTGGAGAGTTAAGATGTCAGCATATCTGATCAGACATTACAGAAGAGAATATTCAAGTTCCCCATTTTCTTGATAGCAACACGTAACCACTTGGATCTTAACATGTTTGCACCCACAGTGCAAGGGAAAACAAATGACTAGAGCACACAGCTTTATATATTGTAAAAGGAAGTAAATATATAATGACTACAAGATGCTTTTCATTATCTCTTTGGAAATAAGCAAATGGTAATCTTGTCCTGTTCTGATGTCACTTTGAGATAGTGGTAATGCTTCTGCAAGTCTTCTGTGGCTATTCATGTGAGGAGCACTGGCAATTTTATATTCATTGTGTATGAAAGAATTAACAATGAATATTCCTATTACTGCTTTATGGTGATCTTAAATAGTAAGTGGTATGTGCAAGCTGTTAAGAAAATGTAAGAGGATTTGGCAATTTTAAAGTCCTTGGTATTTTGACAAGTGCAACTAGCTTTTGCTTTTCCTCAGTTATCTAGTATATGAGACTATCCACTTAGCAGCCTCCTGGATGATTTTTAGTAGGTTTAATTGTCTTGATGTGTTGACGTTTTCTGTAGATTTGGTAACTTTCATTTCAGCACTTGATTTTCTTCTAGTTAGTGATTTGGAGAAAGACTGTCCTGAATGTGGCTAATTTTTCTTTTTCTTATGAAGCAAAACAGTACCTGAATTTTACTCATTTTATAGAGATTTTTATTCTTGCCTACATACTGACTTTTCGCAAGGATTGATGAGGGAGGTATTTTTGCACTCGAAGTCAGCTATGTAATACTGACTTCTTAGGGGTTTTGCACATGTATTCTAGGTAGATTGTGGACTCGGTGTTTTGCAGTAATATTGTACTGATAAGCTTCGGTATCTCCAAACCAAATTTAGCAAATTTTGCAGGCATTTTCCTCACTGGTATTGTGCAAATAAATAGCTAAAAAAGGTTACTCTGTCAGGAAATACTGTCAAATGGTGTTTTTTCCTCTAAGCCAAGTCATACTTCAGGGATGTCACCTGCAGAGTAGTTCGGTAGCTGGATTATGACTGAAATGTGATCTCAGGAAGTCAAGCACTTGCAAAGAAACCTTTTCAGAAGCCTTCCCTTGGAACAAGTGTATTGGCTGACACTGGCAGTATGATATATTTAGCATTCTGTTAAAAAGAAGAGGCAAATCATTATAACAATTTAAATTTAAAGATCAGGTAAGCAAGAAATTCAGTGGAGTTTTGAACCTTACAAACTGCACACAGCCCGGACACATGTCCTCTCCCAAATGTGAGCAGTCCAGCTCCCACCTCCGGTGGCAAGAGCAGTGCGTTTCGACTTTGTGCCATGCATCAGGAGAAAGAAGTCAAATACTGCATTATCTCATAGGTTGGTGTAGGAGCAAGTAAAGAATCTCACTTGCGCTCAGAACATCTCCACAAGCCAAATTATATTATTGACTTGTGGCAGATGTCAGATTCTAGGTAGGATCATAGCTGTACCTCTGATTTGTCACTTTCAAGGAATCAGGAAAATGTCCTGTCATGACTGATTGCATTGCCTTGCTCCTTTCTTCCCTCTGGAAGTCCAGAAAAGGAGCAGAAGGTTGTCAGTGACTCTGCAGGCTATAAGTAAAAATAATGAGTGATTTCTTCAGTTTGAAGGTGGAAGAGACAGATGCAAGCAACTATTTAAATATAAAAATCTGAAGAGCAGTACACCTTTCACCATTTTTCTTTTTGGTGTTCATTTAAAAATAATGAAACAGCCTGAGTTTTTGTAGCTGGGTTGGTTTTTTTAATTAATTTTGGATTGCAGTTGCTTAAGTATTAGAGGCTTTACCTGTGTGAATAAGGCAGAAGCTGTCATTATCAGCCAGAGCAACCTCAGACATCTTGCATCTGGTACAGCGACACCCTAGAGATTTTGACTCTGCTGCCAGCTTCATTGCACCATGTGGGGATGTTGAGGACTTAGCTACTTTGTCCTCTGTTTTAACTTGACTTTACTTTTGTGGATTCATTGAAATATTGGGACACAAAGTTGTTTTTTGTATGTATCAGCTCATTGAATTAGGCAATGAATGAATGCCAGTTGAGGAGCTCTAGAAAACTTGACATACCATACAGTCCCATGGGGCATTGAAGCAACACCTGGCAGTATAGCCATGGCAGCTTCCCAGGCAGATTGATCTGGTGGATCATAGGAGCTCATGGTAACTGCTGTAATTGAAGTCCTCATCTATCACTTGCTAGGGAATGGTTTTGTTGTCAGCTTTACTATGGGCCAGATCCTAACCTTCACTTTTAGGCCTTGCCAAGGTAGTGCAGGACTGTCTTGAAGTAGATCTCTGTTGGCTCTCGTGCCAAATCAGGAATTTCGTCTGCTGCTGTTTGCTATGCGTATAAAGCAATTTTGAAAACTGCGTATGCTTCAGTCTCCTTTGCACTGCGTGTCGGCTCCAGACTGAAAGCAGGTTCCATTTGTCAGATAAAAATTTCTTGCTGCTGTCTTGTTGCTTTGGATCTCAGAGATTCATCCATGCAACATCAAAAGCATTAGTAATAGAAATCCAGGACAATTGGGAAGGCTTTCCTGTCTGGAGGCAACTTTATTCATTGCCTCTCATTAGAGGAGTCCTTTACTATCAGATGAAGTTAGAATATCACATTTCAGAAAGAGCAGCATGATTATTTTAATTGTTACAAAAGTGATCATTTGACAGCACTTTGAAGAGCTGTTAACTACTGTAGCATGGCACAAATCTGAAACTGCAAAAGCAAGTTCCATTATTCTGCAAATGGAACTTGAATCCTTAATGATTATCCCTAACTTTAAGAGAAGAGAAAATCAACATAAAGGCCAATTGTTAGCTTGCTAGCAGGCTCGTGTTGTTAGCATGATCATGAAAATGAGCAGAATTTTAAGAGAAAATCCCAAATGGTGTAATATTTATGGAGGTATAAAATAGTAGTAGTGAAACCATCAGACTTTTGGTTTAGATTTGAATATGACATTCATTATGTAATTTAAAATTTTGTAAAGTAGAGATTATAGTTCTCAGTCACCAAAGATTAGTAAGCAGGAGAGTAATCCTGTTTCCTGCAGGTATCAGTGGTTTTACAAGATTTTAAAGCTTTTATTTAGCAGTATCAGTAAAATCTTGGAATAGTTATAAGCATGACATTATGTGGCCATGATTCTTAGAATTTATAGTCCACTTTATATTCTCTGGTTGTAAGCGCTATAAAAATGCAAAGTGATGTTAATACAGCTCTGGAAGTTGCTATGTTGAAAGGGTCCTTTAAAAAATCTAAAGGAAATACCATGGAGAAAGACATAGAAAGAATAGATGTAGAAAGAAAACCAAACTTCAACAGTAGAAGCCAGTAAATAATGAAGTTAGGAAACCTGCAGGAAGAGGAATCTGGAGGCAGTTACTTCAAAGTAGGAGCTTGGCAGAAATATTTGTGACAAGTGTCTAGTGTTAGACTTGAAAGTGTGTAGGTCTCGTTGCTCTGATAGCTTTGGTGATTGCGTTATGAAGTACTGCTTACAGACAGCAGATTGCTGGCAACAGGAAAAAACCTGGTCCATCTTAGGACCAAGCATAGACTGAACAGGAAAATAGTAGTTGCTCAGAGGGGACATGTGGCTGGGTTTTAGTTTTTTGCTTGTGGTTTGTTTGGTTTTTTTTTTTTTTCATCAGATATGACTTGTGTGAGTAGCGCTCTGAATTAAAAGTTCTTGTGTTGGTAGGTGCATCCAGAGCTGTCTAGGTTAGTAGAAAAGACTGACATCCTATCTGTGGCTTCGATGTGTACGGAGTTGCCCCAGTCACTTCTGTGTGTTGAAAAAACAGAAGAGGACAGCTATAAGTTAAGGAAGATTTTAAGGGATGGGTAACCAATGTTAGCTTGTAATGAAGCAGAGCTAATGAGATTAGGCACTGAATACTGAAGGGAAGTGCCTCACTAAGAAATACTCCCCCAGGCTGGAAACAAGCTTTCACTTCTAGCTGGAATATTTTGGACTGGCAAGGGAAGGAAGAAGGAGAAAGTCTCTCATCTATAGACACATCATCTGCTGCATAAACTTTTTCTGAAGATGCTGCAGAAGCAATGACAGGTTATGCTGAGTGAGTTTACCCTCACCTCTCTGTTGTCTTTTGAAGTGTTGCTGCCTCAACAGGGAGCTTTAAAATATAATAAATAATTTTGAGGAGTTCTCCAAGAGAAAGAACTTGACAATTTTTTTAGAACAATATTAGAATTTCTTGTCAGGCAAGGGCACTGTCAGATGAACGTTATATCCTTGAAAGAGAATATGGTGTCCTGAGTTTACAAGACCTCTCAAAAGTACTGTTGACTCAAAGGAAAACCTATAATGTGATTTCTGTTTATGTGCAACAGGACACTTGAAGTGCTACTAAATAATAAGTAATAACTAAGTAATAGCCAGGTGAGACTAAAGGAGTAGGCTATATTCATTTATGCACAATAGAATAGATAGATGCTTATGTAGCTTGAACTTTTAATTTTTTTATAGACTACAGTAATCTTCATATTAGTAATCCTGAACTCTGTAACTTTATGCACCCCAGCAGTGCCAAGCAAGCTTAACAGACAGTACTCAAAATATACTCTTGAGGTCTGCTTTGAATGTGTTAAATTTTTTTTTAATTTTCATTCCATTTGATTTATGTCTCTATGTTTCTGTTTGTTTTTGAACTATGGTTAGTATTCTGGGTTGGTGAATGAGAAGGAAAAGAAGAGGGATACGCAAGCTGCAGGACTTGTAGCAGAAAGAATTTTTTGCAATAAGTCCTTGGGCTTAGTTATAAATATTCTTCCTTATCTATTTAACCTGGATTTTCCTGTCACAGGAACTGTTCTTAGAATCGGTTTTGGCCAGTGCAATACTAGGGAGAAGAAGTGGGGACATAAACAGATTGCATGCTTTGATTTCAGTCTGGTGAAGCTATTTTGCTCTTTGTAACGTCAGAGTGAGTGCAATGCAAACCGATAATGATCAGTTAGTGCTGTGCCTTGCTGTGTGGGGATATTTGCATTACTTGGGGAAGCTGAAAGCACTGTGGCTGTGTTAGTAAAGCATTCCACCTATTCAGTTACACTGGCCGAGAAAGAGAGAAATATGCCAACCTCTGCAATTCTCTTCCAAACTTAGGTTCACTTCCACAGCGTTGTGATGTGCTCTTTGGGCTGCTCAGTGGCTCCTACTCAGCTTATTTTAAGATATATAAGAATATATACAATTTTTTGTGATTCAAACCTGTATTTGCATGCAGTGAGTAGTGTGACTGTGATGCTGTTGTAGCCTCAAGCACAGGATGAGCTTTGATGAAACATAAATGCTTTAAGTCTGTGGTGGTGCTCAGAGCTCGAAGGCGCAGATGGAATCATTATGACCTCGATTGTCTTTTAGAATGTAGCTGCATGCAGTGTTGGACAGGCAGCTTTCACTTGACATTGCTTTGGTTTTCTAACTGTTGTACTCACAAACAGCAGGAATGCCTGACACTTTTTCATCGCTGTGTAAACTTAGTTTCCATAGCCATGTTATTTGAGAATCGGTGCCCTGTATGACTTTACTCGGAAATGATCAAATTTGTCTGAATTACGTCTAAGTTTAGATATTGTTCAAGGCTGGTTTGTTGCTCTTTCCAGTTATTGGTGTGTAACCTTCCTGTGTATTTGAAGAGTTGCTCTGGCAAAGATATTTTCCCCATGAATTTGCACAACTTTAAGTAGAGATGGCCTTACTAAAATGCTCTGAAAAATACATGCTGTCTTCTGTGTGTTTTGGGTTTTTTTAAGAGTAATATGTTATCTGCTTTTTAACTTTCTTCTTTATTCTTTTATTTGCAGTGATGTGGTTGCATGACCTGCAGCATTATTATAACAGGGACTGTTCAGTGCATGACTTGCTTTTCTGTCCAGACTGCATAACCAAAACTTAACCAGTTCTACACTTAAGACTCATGGCCATCTGGTTTCAAAGGGAGATCTACTTGCAGAGAAGCTTACCATCCTGGGGAGTGGCTTTCCCATTTCCCGCTTCCATTTACTCTTTCTCTTCACAAAAAGTCTCCTATGAGGCTAGAAGAGAGGAAATCCAGTATTCAGAATTCGACAGGAGGCGTTCTGCAAACTGACAGAGCACTGTCAGCTCTCCATTTTACTTCCGCCTGCCCACTTTATTTAATTCTGATTAACAGTATTAACACACAGACTTCCTGCAACATTTTCATATACTGAACTATAAAAGTCTAGTCTTAATGAGTTCCTAAAAACGCCTTTTGGTTGCTGTTAAAATTTCAAAGCACCCGCACCCTTAAAGGATCCACTTTGAATCTTTAAATAATTAAAGTAAAGTGAAGGAGGTGTTTTACCAGGAGAAATGACTAATGAATTGCTGCTTGGCCATCCCATCTAACTTAGAAAACCAGGCAAGGCTCATCTTATAATCTCCGAGCCAGGCAAACTACCGAGTGGTATTTTGTTCGCAGACACTGCCTGCTTCCTTACTATGTATATACACAGTAGTTTGTGGCTGTTGTAATGTTCTTTCTACATTTTAGCTGTGTTGTCAGTTTCTTTCAGAAACTTTTTTTCAATCTGTGTACAATTGTTAAAACAATCTGAGGAAAGAACGTGAATGGAGATAAGTATGAAAGCCGTCTATACTTTCAGTATTATGCAGACTGTCCTTGCCAGTTTATAATTTGGGTCGTTTATCTTTTACCTGTACTATTTTTTTCCTTTTTCCTCCTTATTGCAATCCTTATCCAATTGCACTAGCTTGGCTGTTTCTTTGTATTATGAAGTTTAGCTATAAGATTTGCCATATGTAGACAGTGTTACTCAAAATGCTTTGTACTGCCTATATTAATTTAATTAATATTCTTAAATATCTGCACATTTGTACTACTGTATCTTTGTTGTATTGGGCATCCAGTACTGGCAAGATTCAGAAGATGAGGGAGTGCTGTAGTGTTGTAAGTTAAGAGGTTTACTGTATAGGAGCTAGTTGTAACAAATGGGGAAGGGGGCTTTTAAGCTATAGGACTTGCCAGAAAATCTGAAGAGAGTCTGAGTGATAAGTACCGTAACTGGTTTGGTGTAAGTCCAGTTCTAGAGGAACCTGATTCTTGCTCACTTGGATCTTAATCCTGCAAAAGCACACACACGTATGCACTCTGCTTACTCGAAGAATGGTTTTGCTTATTCAGGCAGTAGCGTAACCACCAGCCCCATGCTGGAGAAATGTTGTGCCCGCTATTCTCTGCAGTCACTGCAGGTCACAAAACGCAGTGCGTGCCTTGTCCCTGCCCCATCAAGGGAGAGATCTGGCAGAGCTGCACCTTGTGTGCCAGACACCCACATGTGTTCAGTGCTCGGGGATCTGATACCCGCTGTGTCCGTGGCATTGTGCGGAATGGCTTGGAGAAAAGACGGGCACCGTTCCTCAGGGGGTCTGTGACACCCGGCAAAGGGAAGGGCTCCAAACAGACCATGTGGGAGAGGGAAGGAGAAGCATTAAGATCCTGGTGAGAAAGAAGCATGCTTCCCTTCTGGATGCTATACCAGATGAGGAGCCTGTGGCTGCCAGGTGCTCTGATTGGGAGCGACCTGGAAAGATGCTCGGGAGGGAATGTGTCTGTCCTGGTCCACCGGACCTGGGACAGTGAAGTCTGATGTCACCTGCAGGCAGAATCTGGAGTTTGGTGGTGACAAGTCAGGCACTTGCAGTCCAGCAGAGAGCTAAAGGATTTGCGTCTTTCCAGGTCCTAGCCATCGATCCCTTGTTACATGTTCAGGGCAGGCATTATTAGAAAAACTTATTTTTGTTAAAGGCATGATTCATTTCTCATTTGCACATGCTGCTCGGGCTAGGACCACCCACTGCCCCAAGCCAGGGTGGGTGCAGGATCCCTGAAATCGGGGCTCTGTGTGGGGCGGGAGGGGATGGCTGTGTTTTTGTGCACCTGCCTACATGGGTGTCCCGAGGGGAAGCTGAGCAGCACTTCATTTCTCCAAGTGGTCTGTGCAAATTAGAGACTAAGTATCAGTTGTTCTTGAGCCTGAAAACATTTGTATGTGTGTTTAGCTTGACAAAAATTGTTCTGAGTTCACTAATACAACAGGGAGATCTCAGGTGGAGCCAGTGACTTTCAGCAAGTGAGCTGGCTACTGTAACTAGATCAGCCTGGCATCTGTGTCATGAAGTGATGGCGAACTCAGAGCTCAGAGGTGATCTCCAGCATGTCTCTGATATACTAACTTCATTTGTGCTGCATAGAAAACTCTCTTTCTTTCTTAATAGCAGCTTGTTTGACAGTCCTGAATTAAGTGTTGACCAATTATCAAAGTAACTGTTTGTGAAGTTGCCAGTGATATATTTTCTGTAAAAGAATGGATTCCTAGAGTGTCAAAACATTAATTTCCCATTTCAGTTCATCTACGAGTTGTGTAACTACCAGATTGTCATGGTAGCAGTATTAATATACATATCTGTATATAGACAAAAAAAATACTCAGTAATGATCATTGGAATCAAAAGGTTTAATATTTTTTCCCAGTCAAATACACTAATGCTTCTAAGGTGACAGAAGAGTGTACAGTTGTTAAACAAGTTGTAAATAAACGCTTATATAAAATGTAAATGCCTGTTTTTCCTTTATTTAGTACTTGGTTATAAGCTGAGGCCAATGCACAGTTCATGTTAAAGTCACTGTTTTGAGCCTGAAGTGTTGCGCTGCTGATGGTGGCTGGTGGGGGTGTCTGCAGGGACTTCAGTGGAGCAGGAATAACATGGATAATTACAAAACCTTGCCTTTAAATGCACTTAGAATCAATCATGACCCAACTGCCAGAAAAAAAAAAAAAGGTACTTCTTATAAAGCATGGCCCCACCTGGGCTGCTTTGGTGTCAGCAGGTCTGTCTGATGCATAGATACACAAGTGGCATCTGGGAAAATGCGCTTCCCGGGGCTGCGGGCGGGTGGGTGGGTGGTGGTGAGGCAGCACCTGTACACAAGAAACCACAAACCTCCTGACTTTGGTGGGAAAGCATCTGCTCTGCCTGCCCCCTCACAGCAGGCATTGCCTGACATGGTTCCCCTCTGAGGGGATAGAATTTTCTGTTGCTGATGGAAGTTTAGCTACAGGAGTAGCTGAAGGTGTGGGGCGGGGGTGGACCAGCACTCATAGGGACAGAAACAATTGTCCTTCTTATCTGCATTGACAAGCAGCCTGGCCATCTGTGGTGGGAGGTGGTGGTGTCAGCTGTAAGGGAGAAGGCAACAGCCAGCCGGAGATGCTTAGTCCATGAGTGCCATGCATGGTGCTGGGGCTGAGAAGGACAAGCACAGACCCAGCTGCAGCTGTGGAGGGGCTGCTCTGTAGGAGGAATAGGAGAATGAACACAGGCGGATGCACTGCCTGCATCCCCTGGTGCCAGCTCAGCCCAGCCTGCCCATGCGTATGGGCACTGCCACGGGCTGCAGCATTGCTCCAACAGCAGCGGCTGGGTGACACATTTGCTGCCTGGGGAGGGCAGGAGAACCCCAGAAGTGGTGGCTGCCTCTCTCCTGAGCCAGGGGCAGTGTCAGGTGGAGGCAGGGCGCTGCAGAGCCTCACATCCAGCTGATGTTGATTCACTCTGCCTGCCCCTCAGTCCCACTGGTCACTCATCTACACTGTGGTGGTTACTTCAGCCTCTCCTGCCTCCAACCACCATCCCCTCTGCTGGGCTGTAGTTTCCCCACTGCCACCCTATCCCTCCTTTTACTGGTTTTTTTTTTCCTTCCCAGCCCCTCCCACCACCCCAGAGCACAGAGACCCACATCAGTGGCCCTTGTCCCAGTCTCCCCCATCCCTTTCATGTCCCTCAGCCTCCTCCACCTCAACTCCCACAAGGCCAGGGTCACCTCCCTACACCGTTTACCCCCTTCCTTACACACGGTGGGTGTAGGGAATGGAGAGGGGGGAGGGTGCCCACCCCTCCACTGTTGCTAGCCCACAAGGGAGGAGGCAGCACTGCAGGTTGTCTTCCACTGCTACCTCCTTGTGTTGTAGTAGATATTCTTGCAGGAGGCAACAACCACTGCTGAGTTAAAAGGATGTGTGGTGGAAGCACAAGCTTGAAGCTGCCCCGTTCCCATTTTATTTTGCCCATAAGTAACTTCAAGCACAACACTGTACACATAAATAGCTGCAAATACACTTGTGCACACAGGTGGCCTGTCTCAAGCTCCTTTGTGCCACAAAGCAGAACCCAGTGCATTCATATCCAGCAGCACAGTGGCAGGGCAGCTGTCCCAGACTTCCTGCAAGGACAGCAAGACCACCACCCTTCAATGCAGGACACAGCACCGCAAAGGGGAGTTTTCACTAGTGCTAGGCACACATACTGAGTTCCTTTTTTCTTAGGAGCTAAGAGAATAAAGTGGCCTCGAAAAAGCACAGTGTCATATTTATTTGGCAAAGCAGGCACATCCAGGAATGAAAGTCAGGTGTGTGAGGGAAGAGAAGATTAAGTGATGTAATTGAAAAAACTCTTCACACACCAAATAAATCCACTGCTTCCCTCAGTCAGGACTTCTGAGGGCCCAAGAGGCAGCAAAGCACTCTGGCTCCTGGGACTTCTAGCCAGTGAGAGAATTGCCTTTACTCCTTCCCAACAGACAAGCAAAACCACAAAACATGCAGCCCCAGTACCCACAAGCTACCTGGGAGCCCAACTCCATGCCAAGCAGGGAGGGCTTAAAACCCTTCCACAGATAAGGGCAGAGGAAGGAAAGAAACCCCAGAGCACAACCAACCCCCTCCCTCTGCACATCCCAGGGAGCTCAAGGCAGGGGTTGTAACAACCGAGGTGGATGGAAGTTAAAAAGCACTTTCATTGTCTATCACACCACCCTCTCCAAGTGTCTGTCTTTGGCATTGAACAAAACAGAAAAAATAACAGACCCCTGAAAAAGGCAGATGACAAGTTACAAACAGAACACAGTGCAATTCCAAGCCAGTTTTCCAGCAACAGGCCAGCAGGACTTGTTCCCCAACACTTCAAACATATCTGCACATCCCTCCAACAGCTGTAAAATATTGGCAACAACTACACACCCTTCTGCCTGCCCCCTCCCCAGAAAGGTGACACAGCCTCACATGTGGTGCCTGCCCCAGCCCAGCTCCAAGGCCCCAGGAAGGCAGGGTGCAGCCAGCATCACCCCCCACCCCCGGCCTCCCCCTGCTGCCCCCAAACACCCGCTGGTGTCCTGTATGGCTGTCACTGCACCCCAATAATTTTTCTAAGTGCCAAGAATTAAGGTTCCCTTTTCTGAAAGGTGTGCTGGGACCTGGTTTTGGTTGGTTGGTTGTTGGTTTTTGTTCCCCCCCCCAGGGAAAACGCAGTAACCCCTCACAGGATTCTCCTGCAAAGTTCCTGAAGGTTGTTTTCATTGTAGCCCAGAAAATAAACACAAATGTTTTGGAAATACCCCTAAAAAAAATACTGTCCTGACAAAGCTTACTCTGAGAAGGAAAAACAGTTCCCTGCAAATAACAATTGGCAGACTACTAGAACAAACACCTTCCAAGTAGCCATGTTATTTCTGAACCTAAAAAAAACCCAAACAACATTAAGATTTGTAAGAGTTAATGTGACATCCAAAAATACCTTTAAATGCAAGTCAGCATGTATTCAGTCTCTAAATTAACACAGATAATATTGGTTTGCATCTTCTTCACAGCAATTCTAAGTAACACCACAGAGAAGAGCCTATTTCAAATGCATCTTGTTCTACGGAAACCTGAATTCACCTACCTGTGAACAGTTTAGGATTACATACTTCATCACCTGCCAAAGTATGTAAGTTTAAAACATGTTTTTGTAAATCAGCCAGGATTTCTACATCAACTGATTTTGTATAGAGCACTGCAGAAATTTCTGGAACTAAAACTGTTTGTATAATACATCAAACCCAAAGAAAATCAACTGAACAACAGTCTTGAAAATGCTTTATTGAACCGTGTGTCTTATTGTAATGTGCAGAAGATGTGTTTGAAAAGACTACAGCTTGAAAAATTTTTGAAAATCCTCAACAATCAATAAAAAAGTCCCTACTGGGGGTAACTCTCAGTATAACCAGAGGCCTTGCGTAAAGTTTCCCTTGAAACATGCTCTGTTGCAGAGACTAAAAGAAAACAAAGCTAGTACTGCTCTATGCAGAAACAATCAGGACTTGAGGATTTAAAAAAAAAAAAAAAAGAAAAAAGAAAAAAGGAATGGGATTTCAACTTCAGTCTATAGGGTTGCTTCTTTTGCAGCTGTTATTTTGGACTAGCATACATGTCACAGTTCTGCTGAGGACACCATCTGGTGTTCAAGTCTGTAAATTTACTCTAAAACACTAGCAATGCTGCAGAGATGGAAGGATACAGAGAAAGAGAGGTGGTGAGGTGAGAAAGATCTGGAAAGACACCATTATGATATAAGCCTAGTTTAAATTTTCATCAGAAGCTGTGTGCACTTTTTTTTTTTTATAATCTAACTTTACATTCAAAAACCCACCAAAAAAAAAGAAAGAAAAGAAACGAAAACCAGACATACCCCTTCTGTCCTTGTCTTGGGGCTATAATAAACTTCTATGCGCAAGAACAACATACTCTTTTCTTCCAAACCAGTAGGATTAACAGTAATAGGCATATAGGTGGCACGATTCAACTAAAAGGCTTTTTCAACTTTTTTATACCAGCAAAAATAACCAAAAGAAATAATAAATAAAAGGTGCCAAAGTTAGCATTAACAATTCAATTGTGGTATGCTGACAATCTGGGAATCCAAATCTCCTGATACTGACAGGTCTCTGCAAACTATGAAGCAAATACATAAATAACTCAAAATATGACTGAGACTGTGAAAGGCTTTTTAAACTAAGACAACCATGATCCAGGTTAACTTTTTTTAACACAGTGAATATATGAATTGTCTACACCTGAATAAAACATATTTAACAATTAAAAAAATTAACAACCACAAAAAGGAAAAAAACTTTAAACAAAAGTGAACATCATTTGCTTTTAGGGCACACAAAAGCGCCTTGTAGTAGCTTCCAGCAGTGGCCTTTCTGGTGTGTCTCCTACAGATCCATAAAATGAAGTTCAACTCCACATTGAGGTGATGGCTAACAGGGCAACGTAAGGGTCACATACAGCAAAATGTCACACCCTGGTCATGACAGTAATATCCCACTGCAGAGTTTCCATCCTGTGCAAGAACAGCACATAAAGATGTCATTCCATCACATATTATTCAAAAGGTACTTCGTGGCCACAAACTGCTAGTCAGCACTAACCTTTTTGTCACGTAACCTTTGAATAATGGGAAAGCTTTGGGTTTTATAGTTTTACTCCTTGTATTTAAATTTTTAAATGACAAGGTCACTAAAACTCATGCACGCTGCAAAAAACATCATGCAGTAGTTAAGGTAAACCATCCAAGCAGTTTTTATTCATTAATATTCATAAATACACACAGCAGCTTCATTAGAGATTTTTCATTTTTTTCGTCTTCAGTTTGAATGTGGAGTATTAGGAGAGCCTTTTGCATGTCAAGGTACAGGACACAGAGCTTTTTGCTCTGCACTGCAACCTACATTTACCTGCTAGAAGTAAAAATTAGTTAAGTGGAAATGATTATCATATATATCTTTTCTCTCTTTCTTTTGAATGTACACAATGTAACAAGAGTGACAGACCTGAAATTACAATCACCAAAACAAACCCAAGATAGTTGTTGTCCACTTTCATTGGCAAATACAGCACAGAGGACATTGTCTGCAAAGGGGGATGTCATCAAAGAGGAGGTGGAGGAGGCTCGTTTCCTTTATTACTCTCTTTTAAATTTAGGTTTTCTAAAGCAACATCTAGAGGCATAATATCTACACAGCCCATAGCACCAAAATCTGCAATCTCCCCCCGCTCATCCTCATCTGAGGAGGAACTTTCTTCCCGCATCAAAGTGGACAGTAGAAGCTCCTGAACAAACAGGCTGCAGTCTGCCCGTTCGCTCTCCATAGACTGGCGCTCTGCTTCTGACATCTTCGGATCATTCAACCTGTGCAGCACAAGGGAAGAGGAGACAGGCAGTTGGTGAAAGCCTGTTTCACCCACGACACTGCTGACAGGCGCCGAAAGGTGCTCGAGAACCACTCCTTCAGCATCATCCTGCTTGCCCTTTGACAAGCGCAGCTCTGGCAACCTCCCACACCTCAGTACAACATGCATGCATTTAACAAACCACCCTTTCCCTCTTGCTATGACACCATTCAAAGCAGAGCCTAAACTAGATGAAAATAAAAAACTATTTGTGAGGGTTCCTGCTATTCAGCAGTCTTTTAGGGAGGGCTGTTGTGATTTCCTAGACAGTCCTTAGGTGCCTATTTTGTTTCTAGGTCAACTTCTAAGTCCAAATACACCACAAAGTACATTACCGCATGTAATGTCGTCAACAAGTTTGCCAATGACACCAAGCTGTGTGGTGGGGTCGACATGCTGGAGGGAAGGGACGCCATCCAGAGGGACCCTGACAGGCTTGAGAGGTGGGGTCATGTGAAGTTCAACAAGGCCAAGTGCAAGGTCCTGCACATGGGTCGGGGCAATCCCAAGCACAGCTACAGGCTGGACAGAGAATGGATTGAGAGCAGCCCTGAGGAGAAGGACTTGGGGGTGTTGATTGATGAGAAGCTCAACATGAGCCAGCAGTGTGCGCCTGCAGCCCAGAAAGCCAACCATGTCCTGGGCTGCATCAAAAGAGGTGTGACCAGCAGGTCAAGGGAGGTGATCCTGCCCCTCTACTCTGCTCTTGTGAAACCCCACCTGGAGTGCTGCGTCCAGCTCTGGGGGCCCCAGTACAAGACAGACATGGAGCTGTTGGAGAGAGTCCAGAGGAGGGCCACAAAGCTGATCAGAGGGCTGGAGCACCTCTCCTGTGAGGACATGCTGAAGGAGTTGGGATTGTTCAGCCTGGAGAAAAGGCGGCTCCGGGGAGATCTAATTGCGGCCTTCCAGTACCTAAAGGGGGCCTACAGCAAAGCTGGAGAGGGACTGTTTATCAGGGAGTGTAGTGACAGGACAAGGGGTAATGGGTTTAAGCTGAAGGAAGGTCGATTTAGATGAGATGTTCGGAAGAAATTCTTTACTGTGAGGGTGGTGAGGCACTGGAACAGGTTGCCCAGAGAGGTTGTGGATGCCCCATCCCTGGAAGTGTTCACGGCCAGGTTGGATGGGGCTTTGGGCAACCTGGTCTAGTGGAGGGTGTCCCTGCCCATGGCAGGAGGGTTGCAACTAGATGATCTTTGAGGTCCCTTCCAACCCAAACCATTCTGTGATTCTATGTGCAAAGTCTGGGGATTCCCAGAGTGTGATACAACATTCATTCCACCATACCACTTCTCCCAGGTTATAGTACATGCCCTGAAGGGCAAGGAAACTGCTTGCTCCAACTCTGAAAGTTGCAGTCTGTGACACCTGCAGGTACTCTGATTTTTTTTCACATAGGTTTCTGATTGAAAGATGTCACATGGTATTACTCTGCATTTAGATAAAAATCAGATTGACTCAAATCCAGTTTTCTTGACACCAGAGCTGTTAAAGTGCCCATGCTCTTTCACAACACCAAATAAACAAGAGTATGTATGGAGGGGCATGGCAGGGGAGACATGGAAAACATTTTTATTTCAGGTCAATAGCCAACCTTCTAAAAGAACTAGAATGACATAGTGGGTGACTCCTCTTTAAAGTAACCCTGAGATCTAAGTATAATTTCTAAAGCAGATAAAGGATACCATTCATTAACAGAATACTTATTTGCTTTGTTATGTAGTCTCTAAAATAATTAATATATAAACTCCTGTTCAACCTTCAGCTTTTACTAAAGATTAATTTCCTATTAAACAATACTGACTCTCTCCCTCTCCATTACGGCTCAAGTTGACAAGCTTGTTATCACTGGAAATGCACTTGTTTTGCTGGAAGTAGTAGGGGAAACAAGCACAATTTAGTTAAGCAACATTCCTTTTGTTCCTCTTGAAGCTGAGATGCAGCAACTAATGTTTATCCATTGCTTAAGAACAGACAGAAGGTTTGAAAAGATGTTACAAGTGCAAACAAAAGTGCAGTATGTTGGCTACAGACTTGATGGAGGATCTGGCAGAAGTCCCCTGCCTGGAGTCATAAGTAATGTATTCAGCCAGAACTTAAAATCAGCTTCCTTTTCCAGGTTTGCAGCAATCCATACTCAAGGCTAATCCTTTAAACACGTTCCTAGGTGCATCAAAAAAAAAAAAAATACAGCACACTTGAGATTGCCTGTCCTTTTTGCAAACACTAGACCACCACAGGATATTTCTGCAGCCAGGTCCTTGAGTTGGCTTTCCAAAAGCAGAATAACTCCCTTTGGGCCAGCTGCTAGAAATATAGATGAAGCAAGTTTTATGTATTACACATTGTGATGACTGTTGATGTCCTCCATTAATATATTCTGTATGATTAATTAGCCTGTTAACTCTGGGATATATTTGATCAGACACTGCTTTGCTAAGGTACATGCCTAACACTAAACACTGAAGTTTCACTGAGCTTTATGTCTGAGGACTAAGGCAAACAGAAATGGTAAAAGATAAATACAAGTAAATATACAGAACAAGTTACCTTGTAAGAAGAAACTGGGAATTCTGGATAGTCTGCTGACTGTTTTCTGTGTTAGATGTGTTGGTTGTTGTTGTAGATTGTGTCATAGTGGTGTTGACATTGATCGTGTTGGTGCGTCTAGTTGCATTGCGTGCAGTCTCCAGTTGTTGTCTTGCTGCCTGTGCATGTTGTCGTTCCAACTGCAGTTGCATCTGCAGCTGCTGTAACTGAGAAGCAGAAGGGCCAGAGGAGTTGAGCTGTCCTCCTGCAGAACGCCGCACGCCTGATAGCTGAGATAAAAGCTCTGCCAGAGAAGAGAAAGTTTCTATGATGAAAGATCTGAAATGAGCATTACACAATAGAATAAATGCACACTGAATTCCAGTGCATCAATTCCTTTTTTTCCAATCAATAAAATCAAAGAACAAACGGTGCTGAAGAGCCCGTGAAGCTCTTGAAAAAAGTCCTAGCGTTCAGTGTCTCAAAGGGTAAGGAAGATTAAAACCCATTTATGCAGATTTATTCCAGATAAGAAGTCAAAGTTAAATGCCTTCAAAATAACAGAAGAGCCAATCTAAAAGGTAACGCCTGGCAAATGATGTTCGCTGCAGCAATTCTCTGAAACTTCAAAGTTACAATAGCAATTGACTAAGAAACTACTTCATTTTGGCTTTGGTTGGTGGTTTTATTTTCCTTTCAACAAATGTTCCCTCAAAGAGGGAAGATGTGCTACAGCAAAGGGAGAGGTATCATAGCATTGCTTTAAACATTTAATAGAAGTATTTTGTTAAGAAAACATATTAAAGTATTGCCTCACATCAAAACCGAAGTGGTCAAGCATTTTTGCTGTATGAAATTTTATTTCGGCCAGAAGAACAGAGAAGGCCTAGCAATTAAGAAAACCTCTGTTCTTAAGTCTTCCAATTCAGAGGGATGGAATGCTTATTGCAAGTTTTATCCACAAATGATTTTTTGAAATAAATATTAGCAGCAAATTACTGCTCCGTGCATTACTACAGAATCTCTTCTACACCCTGTGTAGAAGGTACTTCTTATATCACCTGCTTGCTGTAGTTGATGCAAGGGCAGAGGAAGTAGAGGATGATACTGCTCCTGCCCCTCACCTCTACATTACATAGTTACCATAGAGGTCATGGCAGTTTTCCTTCCATTAACAAAATATAATCTTGTTAAATACGGCTTTCTTTGGGAAATAAAGCAAAATGCAGTAGTTTTCCATGTCAGGAACTCAGGAGGTCAAGTAATTTTTACCAGCAGTGACAGCAATACCAAGATTAAATAACTTTTAATTCCATTGTAATTACTAGAAAACACAACAGGGAGAAAAAAAAAGGGAAAAAATTTAACAAATGCTATAAGCTTCATTTATTTAATAGAAAAAAAATCTGGATATCTTTCCTCTCACTGTAAGTTAAAGCATAAATTAAAGCTTAGAGTATAGCAAAACAGTATTTTGGAAGCAGACATGAGCTCGATACAAGAGTCTTGGTATAACACCCAGCTCAGTGTGCAACTGACTTCTAAATGCAAAACCACACCTTCCATGAAAAAAAGAAAACATTCAGAAGAATGCCATTTTATCCCACATTCAATGCTGCTAAGTGGGAAGGCATTGTGAGGCTGAAAACAAACCTCAGCAGCCGCTCCACGTTGCACTGAGCTGACCTAGCTCCCTTGTAAAAGAAAGACAAGGTCTTGCACTGAAAGCTTACCACAAACATCCTCCCTCCTTGAACAAATTCTAATCCTTTTCAGACCCTCCTGTGACCTCGCTTAACTTATTTTCTACTCTTGATGGGATACTTCTTCCCAGCTAATTTAATGAGTTAAATCAGGTCACAGCAGGCCAACAGAGCACCAGAGCCAGCAGAAGGCAGGCAAGGGGACCATGATTAAGGCAGGCAGTGGAGCTACATCTCCGCTTTCAGGGCAACACCTCATTAAGTTGGCTGGCTGCCTCCCTCTGAAGAAGTCACAACATGATAGCAGGAAGCTCCAGTTTAAGCATTACGCCATCTTGGCATCTGAAGCAAAGGTGGGTTATGGCAGAAGTTCTCAGATTTCCCTGACACTTATGCTGGCATGGTCAAAAACCATTGCATAAAAACATTTAGATTTCCCCTTAGGGAAAGTTCTATTTGTTTTCAGAATTGTCTTCATTCTCTATTTTTTCTTTCCTGTAAAAAAGTTATTTTCACATCAAAGCTAAACATACATCAAACAAGTTATTCCTAGGAATCCTAGAGACAAATCTTCATTATTTTCTAGTGTTGAAAATGAGACACCCTGAGTTTTTCTAAACTTTACTGAAATACACTGCAAATACTTGCAACAGTACATTTATATAAGCATTTACAAGTACACCTAAAAAAATAATGATCTGTGATATTAGCAAGTCTGACATTCAAACAGCAGCCTGAATGCAAATGGAACATATTTTAAAATGTCCACTAATACCCAAATTCAGCTAATTTCATCTTCACTGAGACAAACCCTCTCCTCTATAAACACCTTTATCCACATGGCAAATTAAAATGAGATGTACTAAAGTAGGTGATGGAAGCTGGACATAATCACTTGTAAAAATATACACCACCTGTGCATAGATTAGGTTTGGGAATAAGTCTTACACTGTCTAGAATTAAAAGCACAAGCTAGAGGCAGCTGTTTCAGCATCTCCACACATGGGCCCTGTGACAAGCCAGCCAAGCACACAGCTCACCTGCAAGCAGCCATCACACTTGCGCTGTGGACAGTATCTACACATACAGCTTCATAACAACATAAAGCAGGGCAACTAGTATCGTCTTGAATTTTACTTCCTCTGTGTAAGAAGGACACTGGGGTAAAATTCGTGGTTATGACACTTACCAGCTATAGGATCCATGGCTTCTCTATTGCTTGGAGAATACGAACTCTGAGAAGATGAAAGCCCACCAGGGGAACTGGTAGTAAAGTGCATGTTTGATCTACGTGCACGGGGGCCTCCCAAACCCCGGCCTGGGTGGAACATCCTACGTACATGCCGAACACCACTGGATTCATCATAACCAAGAAGTTAAGAAAACAGAACTGTTTGGCATTGAGTATTAAATGACAAGGACAAGGACAAATGACAAGGTGAAATACTCAGGTGCACACTACTGTTTTCTTTCATAAAATAATGACTCAACTTCTGCAGCAAAGTTAAGGTACACTGCAGCTATGGTGCAGGTCAGATTTACTGATCTGAACTCAAGACACCCAGTGCTGCGTACACCAAACTCCCTGTATTTCTCCAGCTTTTTATAATGTCCAAGAAACATCAGGATTAATTTCTTAGGTTTTTTAGATCAAAGTTTCCTACTCAGTAATCTGAAAACTCTGACAAGTGCATGTTCAGCCAAGCTTATTTCAGAGAGACAGAGATTTTATTCTCCCTCCCCAATTCTTATGTTAAGTATTGAAAATAATAAAAAGCTTATTGCCATTCCTATCAGAAGTACATAACAATTACTGTATTCCTTTTGACTTTTGCACTTCATGCTTTTAGCCAAGAAACTCCATCACTTCAATCCTTAAGAAGTTGTAGGTTGTATTGTAGGAGTGTTCAGCACTTCCACCACACCCCTTTGTTTCACTTTTTAGCCAAAGAAATACCACTAATTCCAGTTATGACAGTTATGCCTTTCATTTTCCCATTTTCCCCCTATTTCTCCATATCAGATACTTATTTTTCAAGTCATACCTTTTATATGTTTTCTTATATAAATTAAGACACAATCAACAAATTAAAGATTATCTTTGTCAGAAAGTTGTTAACATTCATTCCTGCAAGACAGTCCAGATAAGGCTTCCTTTTACTTTAAAAATCACTAGTATAATTCACTAGTGCAAAATGAAATAGCGTAAGCTTGAATGTTTTATTGTTACTAGACTTTTAGCTTAGATAGGAGTATGTCCCATGTGCTTTATTTTTATAATAGTATGCTGACCACTCATTTGGTATCCATTACTGTATAAGGGTGGTGTCCAATGTACTTTTCATAAGACACAGTTATGGTGCAGAACCTCAGGATGTCATGGAGGTCAATAACTTAAGACTGAAAGAAGCGACTAGACTTCTCATGGCAAGAAAGAACTTTTGGCTACTAAAAGATTTTACAGAATGTTTGCCTCTTTCAAACCTGTTAGTTATGCCACAGTGTAAAGCACTTAACATTTAGCGTGCAAGAGGAAAGTCTTCCCTGGCACAGAACACACTTTGCCTAGCACAGAGTGCCTTGAGTGTGCTAAAACTGGATGCTGCTGGAGACAAGATACTGTATTAGATGAACTCCTGCCCCCATACAGTTTGGGAAGCTTTTCATAACTAGACCTGGTAGAAAAGGCCAGTATCTTATCTGGGGATTTTTCAAGCAGACACAGGACTGTGGGGTAACTTTTTTAATGGCAGCTTTTAAACTGTCTTGAGATAAACATCATTCTTTAAATACCAGCTAAGTATGCACCCAAGTCTTACCAGCTATGTTACAGTAAAGCTTTTGTAAACCTTAACTTGTGACAAACAGATAAACTGAATAGCTATGCAAGAGCTATTAGTATGATTGATGCTGAAAAGCTGTATTTAATAAATTTTCAGGTATTTCCCTGCTAAAGTAACAAACCAGGCTTTAAAGAGTTGTCCCCAGACTGCAGGAATAAAGGACATACCTTGCAATGGCTGCACAAGGTTTATAACAAGAAACACAGCCTTCTGGGACAATTTAAGAAAAACAAAACAAAACCAAAATGACACATGTCTAACCAATACTCACAAGATGAGGCCACTCCTCAGAACTCTAGCAGACCCAATAATAAAAGCTCAAACTGTAACGGAAATCCTCATCCTAGAAAAAGTGCAAGCGAAGAGCCTTCTGTCTCTCCTCTTTGTACATCAAAGTTGTTACGAAGCACGGAAAATTGTTCTGTACAGCGTAACTTCATATAAAGATGTTTAGAACAGCAATATAATGGTATCAAAGAGTGGATTTCTAACAGCTCCTTGACTTTGACAGTTACTCTTTCCTATGCTGCCAGACCCTGGATGAAAAGGGGCATCTCCTCTTCCTTTTTTCCTACTTTAGACCTGCCTGTTGCTAGAAATGATGTAGAGCCCAACATGGAATAGTCACTTCAGGATACGCCTCTCATCAGGTTTTGGAGACTTGATAACACCAATCACTGAAGCAATAGTGTACAAGCAGAAAATTCTATGTGCATTGTCTTTAATGCTGAATCATAGACAATGTATTCCCCAAAAATATACCCAATAAAGATCCATTTTGGGATGACTGACATTGAAGCCTTACTCTGTATTTGAAAAGATTTAATTTGGGAATGTTTGAGCTAGAAAAATCAAAGTCATCTGGTGGCATCTCTGATACTGGAGGGGGAGAAAAAGCTGCAGAAGCATGAACTCTAATCAAATGTCTTGTTCATTTCAGTAGGAAATTAATTTCACTCTAACTGGGAAAATTTAAACTTCCTGACCTACAGACTAGTTAAGCCAACATTGGAGCCCCACAGTTTGACCTTTGGTACACTGCCATGTAGTTATTAGGGATGGAAATTTTGTTAGAAAAAGCATATTAGGCAGGTGCTATGAAAAACTCACAACTGGTAGAAAGACTAGAACTAAATTGATACACGAAAAATCACTCAGTGACTCTCTACACCAGTCATCAAGCAGTATCTCAGAGCTCTCCAAGGGCCAGGAAAGATCCAACAGCCTGGAAGATGTTCTCCCCTCATCAATCTCATCCCACCTCCACCCGAGAGGGAGGACACATTACTCTGCCTTGGAGGATACCTGGCCACAGAGGACCTCCCTGGACACCTGGAACCAAGCTCTCACGGCCAGAGCCACCACACTCAGCACCCTGCTCCTCCCAACTGCTGAGAGCTCTGTTCCTGTCCACAGGGAAAGGTGAAGTAGAGATAACTGCTTTTACCTAACTTTGTAGTGGTCTTTGAATTATTAGTTACTCCTTCACAGAGCCAATAAACACCCAAACTCCTTTACACTGATCCAGTTATTGTGTAGTGATAATACGTGCATTTAGTCTGTCCTGACCCTAAACTATGGTGACACTAACAAACTCAAAAGCAATCAAACACAATCGTAACTGAAACTGAGCCACCTCCTTATAAATGCTGTCTCTTCTGTTAGCATAACAAACACCAGTTACCAGGGCTTAGATTATTTCTTTTTACCTCAGTTGCTAGGGCTTAGATTATTTTTTTATTTTAAAAAAATCTTTAAACAAAAAAACACTATCAAAGTAAGAATATAGTCTGTTTGTTTAAATGAGACACAGAGGAATACTTCACAGGGATTACTTACTGTAGGTAGGCTACATAGTCTGCATGTCATTAAATAAAAAGCCCAAACCAAAATACATTTCATTAGTTAATCTGGGGGTGGAGCAGAATCTAAAAAAGAAAAGAATTCCTAGAACGAGCATAAAAAGTCCAATAGTTCCAGCTCTTCAGCCATCAACATAGATGTTTCTGCATAACCTGCTGCGAAGGTGACTGAAAGACAACATACTATTTCCCATGGTATCTGAAAGTTTTCCAAGTTATGTTACAAAATATCACTATGAACTTATGTTATTAAAGCATGGTGTTAAAAGTAGTTAAGCAAGTTTAAAATAATTCATCAAAACCAGCTAAGCTCAAATCATCATCATGTCACAAATACTTACAGCACACTACTCAATCTGGATACATAACGCAGCATTAAGAGTAATAATCAGGTAGGATAAACCACACTCCCAGTAGAACAAACTCTCAGTATCAAAGTTCTTTAAATGTTTTTGCTGTAAGAGCAAAAAGCACCATCAAGTATACCTATAATCTGTTCACAATCTGGTATTTATACTTTTTTAAACTAGCAAATGAACCTTTTTATTTCTGGACACAGAGATCTTTAGCAACTTAAGTTCCAGGAAAGCCAGAGGTACGACCCTTTGACTATAAAAATCAAAACAAGTCATCATTGCCTCTTTGCCTCAACTTGGAAAGGATATTAAATCTCTAGGAGCTCTGTGTTCCAGTGTAAGATGAGCTGCAAAGTCATCTGTGACATGATTCGGATCCCCTCCAGGTAATGCTGCGCATATTGGACAAATCTGAAATGACAAAGCAAGAAAAAAACCCCAACTTTGTAAGTTTTACACAAAAAAAACTTGTACCATTCAATCATTAGACACTGATTCTTCTGCTTTAAAATCACATTCTAGATATTCACAAACACTTAGATAGTAACATATGCAAAAACCCCAGAAAACATATTCAAGTGCAGACATTAATTTAGACATCTTTTACTTTATGATTTTCAGAATGCTATGAAAATCAGAGCTAGAACTTTCAAGTTCAATTTGCAATGTCTTGAAAATTAGTCTTTATATGCCAATTCTGCCACACACAGTAGAGTCTGATTACACAGGATTACTATTTGCCTGCTTGACGCTCATCCCAGCAGAAGAATCAGAACAAAACCACAAGTAAGTATTTGCTTAAGTATCAAACTGTGACCACCCATGCAGGCAGTGTGCAACTACAGGTTTGGCAGAGAAGGGCTGATCTCCATATCCCTACACAACAGTATTTTGGGAGAAGGCACTGACATCTATCTTTGGTTTGTATTTTTTTTAAACCAAAACACAGGTTAACTAAGTAGACAAACAGTGCCATTACAATTGCCATAATTATGACTTTTTTGAATGACTCCACAAACAGGTTGAAAAGCATCTTCCATGTTTCTTTACAGTAGTTTTGCAGACTCATTTTCAAGTTTTACAGATGACAAAAAAAAAAATCCACAAAGTTCTTCCCCCAAATATTAAGTACTCAAATTAACAGCACTTAGACAGTAGTTGCATTTAACTGTCAATGAATTTCTCTGTTCCTCACAGTCAAATAGCCTTGTCTTTATGGAGCAACTCTGGCTGCAACATACAGCCCAGGTTACCAGTGCTCTTCACACATATACTGAAGCTGTTGACAGTTCAAAAGAACATGGGCATTAAGAACACCTATATAATAGCATGCACATCTGTCTTACTCTTATGGAGGTGAGGAAAAAGTCTGGAAGTAAGTTTACTGTAAAATCTCAGCTGCTTTTGACAGCACCTGCTACATTTTCAATGCCACTTTAATTTTAGTCGTTGCTCTAACAGAGAAATAGGCATTTTAAAAGCTTTTTGCTACAACTTCTTCCCCTTTATTTTCAATGTTCAGCATTTCTCTTCACAGAGTTCCTCTTCCCAGATTTCCCAACACTACAGAAGCCATACAAGCGGACAGACTACAGAGCAAAGATAGCGTAATATAATAAATACTCAACTATGCCAACTTATCATACAGCTACTCAGTAGGGACATAGGAATGGATGGACATTGGACAGATGGTTGTAAAGTCCGTAAACTTACTTATAAGCTGCTATGCTGGTTTTGGCTGTCATGGAGTTAATTTTCTTCATAGTATCTAGTATGGGGCTGTGTTTTGGATTTGTACTGGAAACAGTGTTGATAACACAGGGATGTTTTAGTTGCTGCTGAGCAGTGCTTACATAGAGCCAAGGCCTTTTCTGCTTCTCACACCACTCCATCAGCAAGTAGCCTGGGGGTGCACAGGAAGGTGGGAGGGGACACAGCCAGGACAGCTGACCCAGATTGGCCAAAGGGTCATATGACATCATGCTCAGCATATAAGGGGCTGGGGAAGAGGAAGGAGGGGAGGGACATTCAGAGTCATGGTCCTCCCAAGTAACTGTTACACATGATGGAGCTCTACTTTCCTGGAGATGGCTGAACACCTGCCTGATGATGGGAAGTGGTGAATAAATTCCTTGTTTTGCTTTGCTTGCGTGAGCAGCTTTTGCTTTACTTAGTAAAACTGTTTATCTCAACCCATGGTAGCAGACTTCTAGTTGAATGCTGCATTTTATTTGGAACAACTGACTGACCTGAAACCCAACACCAACAATAACAATCATCATACTGACAGCCAGATTCTTCTGCACTTTGCTTTATAATGCTTACTATTTCCCTTAGACATTTACTGGTTAAGAAATACTGGTGATTACTGAGGTTTTAGTACTTAAAAGAATACAATTTATTCTTTTTAGCATGTAACCTTAGGGACTTAATCACAAAACTTATGACTATTCCCATGGACACCAGTATAATTTTCAATTAAAGTACCCAGAATTAAAACAATCACCTTTGAGGAACTATCATCAAAGTCTCCTCCTGGAGTTCCTTTCCAGGACCTCAACATGCTGAGCTGCCTCTCCAAAGTACCTGTATACTAATGCACACAGCATGGAGAATAACCATGATGAGTTAGAGATCTGCAGGCAGTTACAGGTCTATGACCTTCTTGGGATCACAGAGACATGGTGGGATGGCTCCCATTACTGGAGTGTTGCAATGGAGGGCTATCAGCTCTTCAGAAAGGAGAGGAACAGGGGCTCTTATGAAGTAGAAGGGGGGCTTGCCTTTTACATGAAAGAGCAGCTGGAGTGCACAAAGCTCTGTCTGGGGATGGAAGGTCAAGGATCATCCCCTCCAAGCTGAAGAGTGCTCCATCCCAATGAAGATGAAGTCAAGCAAAATGCCAGGAGGCCTACGTGGATGAACAAAATGCTCCTGGTCAAACTCAAACACAGAAAAGGAAGCATACAGATGCTACCCTCCTAGGGTAACCTTGGAGAAATACAGAAACATTATCCAAGCATCAAAGTAAGGGAAGCTAAAGCCCACATGGAATTGAATCTGGTGAGCAATGTGAAAGGCAACAAGGGCTTCTAGAAGTACACAGGCAACAAAAAGCTAGGAAAAAATGTGAGCCCATTGCTCAAAAGATGAGGGACCTGGTTACACAGGACATGTAAGAGGCTGAAGTACCGAATGCGTCCTTTGCCTCAGCCTTTACTAGCAAGACCAGCCTTCAGGAATACCAGGTCCCAGAGACCAGGGGGAATGTCTGGAGCAAGGAAGACATTCCCCTGGTGGAAGAGGATTAGGTTAGAGAATACTTAAGTGAACTGGATATACTTAAGTCCATGGGCTGTGATAGGACGCACCTCTCAATAATCTTTGATCAATCACGGGCGATGGGAAGAGGTGCCTGAGGAGTGAGGTAGAGCAAATCTCACTCCTCTCTCAAATGGTAAGAAGGAGGACCTGGGGAACTACAGGCTGGTCAGCTCACCTTGATCCCTGGGAAGGTGATGGAGCAGCTAAACCTGGACACCATTTCCAGGCACGTGAAAGACAAGAAAATCATCAAGAGTAGTCAGCATGGCTTCACAGAGGGGAAAGTCATGCTTGACCAACTTGATAAACTTCTATGATGAAGTGACTGGCCTGTAGATGATTGGAGAGCAGTTGATATTGTTTACCTGGACTTCAGTAAGGCCTTTGACACTGTCTCCCATAGGATCTGTATAAACAAGCTGCTGATGCACAGGCTAGATAAGCAGTGAGGTGGAGTGAAAACTGGCTTAATGGCTAGGCTCAGAGGGTGGTGATCGATAGGAATTTTGCTGATGACACAAAACTGGGAGGAGTGGCTGATATGCCGAGAGCCATGCTGCCATTCTCAGGGACCTCAACTTGCTGGAGAAAGGGGCCAACAGGAACTTCATGAAGTTCAGAGGGAAGTGCAAAGTCCTGCACATGGGGAGGAACAACCCCAGGCACCAGCACACACTAGAGGCCAACCAGCTGGAAAGCATTTTTGCATAAAAGGACCTGGGGGTACTGGTGAACCATGAGCCAGTAATACGCCCCTGTGACAAAGAAAGCTAGTGGTGTCCTGGGCTGCGTTAGGAAGAGTGCTGCCAGCAGGTCAAGGGTGGTGATCCTTGGACTGTGTCCAGCACTGGTGAGGCCATACCTGGAGAACTGTGCCCAGTTCTGGGCTCCAACTACAAGAGATACATGCACATACTGGAGAGAGTCCAGCAAAGGGCTGCAAAGATGATGACAGGACTGGAGCATCTCTCCTATGGAGAAAGGCTGAGAAAGCTAGGACTGTTCAGGCTGAAGACGCACAGGCTCAGAGAGGGATCTTATGAATGCACATAAATACCTGAAGGGAGGGTGAAAGGAGGACAGAGCCAGGCTCTTTTCAGTGGTGCCCAGTGACAGTACCAAAGGCAATGGGCACAAATTCAGGTCCCTTATGAACATGAGGAAACATTTTTCCACTGTGAGGGTAACTCAGCACTGGCACAGATTTCCCAGAGAGGCTGTGCAGTCTCTATCCTAAGAGATATTAAAAGCTGTCTGGACATGGTCCTATGCAACCAGCTGAAGCTGGCCCTGCTTGAGCAAGGGAGTTGGACACAATGACCTCCAGAGGTCCCTTCCCACCTCAGTCTGTGATTTCTGCCCACAAGTACCTAACACTGCTGCACATACCAATGCCAAATACCTGAGAAAAAGTCAGCAGGAAGTAAACTTATACGCACCACCCTGAACATAAAAATGGCAAAATTTAATGGACCAAAAATTCTTTGACTTATTGTTTGAAAAATGGGAGCAGGGGTTGTAAAATAAAAGTGATTCCATCCTGTAAACATCTCTTAAAGATCTAAATATAAATATCTAAAATAAAACACATCTTTGGACAGACAGAGAAACTACAAGGACTACAAGCTCAGTATCTAAATAGTAATAATTGGTTGAAAGCTAAGACCACAAACATTTAGAATCCATACTATTTTCCTGTTTAGTAATGCTGTTAGCCTTTCACTATCTGCAGTAAGACTGCAGTATCCAAATAGTTTTACATACATGCACATTAAACAAGTATCACAGAAGCTAGATTCAAAACTTCACACAAACATATGCAATCATATTCAAGGATTAAACTATTATCCTTTCTCATTGTTTGGAACAAAGATATAACAATGTTGCAGGCTGACTCACAAAAAGGAAAGTTTTGGGTTTTTTTACACATACAATTCTTTCAGCAATCAGTGGAGTAGGTAGTGTCTGGAATCACAAACTTAGGTTTTATGTGCTGAATTCTAGAAGTCACAGCTGCAAACAAGGACATGTCAAATTAAAAAACGTGCAATCTTAACATTCTGTGTCAAGAACACATCACTGACATCAAGCGGTACAAATCAGAACTGCAATACTAAGCCACCAAAGAAAATCATCCAAATGTGGAACTTTGAATGGTTGATGCTATGTTTCAAAGTTGCAAAGTTAAAGAAAAAAATCAAGACGACGATAAAAATTACAGTATGTCACTGAGTTAAATAATGATCATACAGTGCAGCTAATTGTGAAGTTAGCTGCTTCACTTCATATGCTTTTAAGAAGGATCACACCTCTGAGTCTTAAAAAGATGGACAAACCACCTCCCCATCACTTCTTCAAACAAGATCCATAATAGGCTTGGAGAGGAAAGGTTCATCTTCTTCCACAGAATTCCTTGGATTCACATTTTTCCAGGAATCTGTGGCACAACAGTTAACTAGACAGGAGCACCCTGGATATCATTCTGCTAACCTAGTTTCTCCTACTCCCAGAGACAATCAGGATAGCAGGAGCTAACACCTCGGATTAAAGTTATTCTGTTGACACTTGTTTAAGTAGTGCATTTTTAACCACATCAGCTGTTAGGGATGGGGGAAAAACCTTCTGCTTTAACAGCAATACTTTCAAAAGAATGACAACTTCCATTACATAAATATACCAGGTCCATTACAAAAGCATTACAAAAGTTTGAAAAACACACCAAACTGTCTGCACGTCTTCCTCTCTCTCAGTTACAAAAGACTGGCACAGCCACGAGCTTCCCCAGGACATTTACATGCTGGTTGTGAAAACGGAGACATGGATACACAGAATAACCATAAGACCATTATAAATTCTGTCTTACTGGATAATAAACTCCTACACATGGCAACCTTTACATCAGGACAACCAAACAGCAACCATAAAAGAAGTAAGCTCATTATATTACAATATCCATGAAACATAGAAGAATTTTGATGTCGCTGTCAAATATAGGTGTGTCTTCTTACAAAGCATTTAAATGAATTCATGCATCAAGAAAGAAAAAGGAGGATACCAATTTTCCAGAAGAGAGACTTTTTAATATATTTCCACCACAACTGAAAGCCAATTCTGAAGCTTCTTACCACTTCTGTTGATGTTTCCGCATGCTCAGAAGTAACATGTTCTTGAAGAGATGTTTCCGTATAACCCATTTTCCCACAATAAGGACAAGTAAAAGACTGTGGCTGTTCTACAGAGAAAGCTTCTCCACCATAGTACAAATCTGGAACAGAAAGTGTGTAAATAGAGGTTACTTCAAAGCAGTAGCATAATTTATTTTCTTCATGTAAACCTCTGTTTATATATAAATGTACTTCAATGTAACCACTGCCAAATTAATCTGGTGTTTAATTGAAATGGTTATTTTAATCTTGTATAAAGGTCATAGGCTGATATTCAAGAAGTGTTCAATTACTGATGACAAAAAACCAGATTAAATTTCATTTTCATTAGCAAACACAACATAGTTTTCTAATATTCAGTGGGAGCAAAGACTCCTATGATGATATTGCTAACAGTGCCAAACCTTCACTTTTTCACCACCCTTCTTATCCCATGTACAGGGTCACCTATGGTATTTTTCAACCATAAGTGTTTTCAAAAGCTGAACTTGCAACAGAACCTCAAAAATTTAGATTAAAAGTCCTCAGTGATATCATGTCACTATTCATGCTGTAGTTGAACCACTGCTTCACAATAAGTATTTTTATAAATGTCTCTAATATATAATATAAAAATTGTTAGTGACAAAGGAATCTGTATCTGTTACACACTGGCTGCAACTTTTAAGGTGTTGAATTTAAGCACTTTTGCACTACTCATGAAAAGCAGGCACTTTTAACTTGCTAATGAGAACTTCCCCAAACTTAACATGAAAATTTATTAAACCATGCAAGAAAAGAAACCTTTTCTCTCGTGCCCTCTGCAGGTATTACGTATTCTACAGGAAACATGAATAGACCTCACATTCACATCAAGATAAAAGTGTGATTTTCTCCAGCAAGTAATTTAAAATCTTTTCACTGATATTTTTTCTAGGACTCATTGATAAGTAACTGAAAAATACTCTCATAGAATTATGAATATTCTGCTATAATTAAAAATTGGACAAGCCTGAACAGGTATTAGAACTCATGTTCTGCACCACAAAGCAGTATCCATCTAATGTGTTAGGAATAAGTCCTTCCAACAGCTTAAGTCACAGCTTCCTGAGGTTTATGACATCTGCCACTGATCTCTCTTTAGGAAATGACTAGGAAGAACAGAACAACTTTTGTTTCTGCAGTCTTACAAACGATGATGCATAAGCTAAAAATGTATATATATCTATAATCCATTATATTAATAGATAGTATTTTACATATAACTAGGTTTTGAGGACTAACACTCCAAGACCAATACAGGAAATGAACTTCTTAGTAACATGCTAATATGCAGAGTTAAAGATACAGAATCAGATTGAATACACTGCAGAATACAGTTTATGTTCAGTAAGTCCCTGTTTCTCTTATTTGGAAACTGCTTCCAGAGAATTTAAATGCTGGAGAATGAGAGAAAGATACCCCTTTAATAGGCACAATAAAAAATGCCCAAGTAGACAGCCTTGCCAAAGAAGAAACAATACCTAACACACTGAGCATTTTGACTGGTTTATTGAATTAACTATCACACTAAGCCTGAGTATCATCCTGAATCTAGGTTTACATATTCACGCACATGAGGAAAACATTATGACCAACTATCCAAAGTAAAAAAGTTCCCAGCCAATTAAGTCTTAATTCTCCAAAGCAGCATTTGAGGTCCCAAGAAATGTTTTAATGCAAGAAGGCACAGAACTATTTTTTCATTAGAGAATTGAATTGCTTATCAGATATGATCAAAACAGAACTATAAAGACTGAAAGCATGAACGTAAGTTAGAAGACATGCCCAGAAGATTAGCACCTCCACCCCCAACCTGAAAGTTGTTTATATAGTATTGACACAAACAGATGCCTGGAATCATTACCGGAGGGAAATCCCAAAGGTTGTTGCACAACATGTATCAGGACTCAGTTCTGAATGCATCTGAGTCACCCAACACATGAATGATAGGCATTTCCTTGACAAGTTGTCAGCCGTTCTGCTGGCATCCTAACAACAAGATACATGGTATGTCTTAATTCAAAGCATCTATCCTTACCTGATCCCCTATAAATCCATGGGAAGAACCAGTGAAGCTATGAAGAGGAAGGTCTAGCTTCCCACATTTCCAGGAGAGGTCGCTGGCCAACACTTAAACATAACTGAAGAGGACAATACTACCAGATTGGAAGAAAGCTTCTTAAGTCTGCTTGTTTGGTTTATAAACTACATATCTGTCAGCTTTAAAGCATGTTCTGAATGCTCAAAAGCAGGAACAGCAGCAAATTCCCTCACATCAAAGCTTTTAAAACTATCGGTAATTCTTATGCATTTCTCACAGTAAGCTTGTGTTTATTCTACAAGAGTAAACTGGCACTACCCTCATTCTGGCAGATGACCAGAAAAACTGGGTCTGAGGCAGGATTACACCATTAGCATTCAGAACTCCGACAGTTCCTATGTACAGGTGTTAAGCAACATTATCCTGCAGGATGAACCAATTAGATTTACACTCATGCACAACTATCTTTTGACTTTAATAGCTTCTCTAAAATTACAGCACACATTTCCCAGGTGGTGACCAGTCTTGTTGCCAAGTCTTCCATTCTCCTCTTATTTACATGATATGCAATAAAGATTTATACGAAAATTAACCTGCTCCAAGTTTGAGGTGTTATGGAAGCTGTTTCAGATACAGCACACAGAAGATCTACATAATTCATGGAACTTCAATATTTTGGAGCTCTTAACCAGTGCCAGTTCAGTATGTATTTCACCAAGTATTCCCCTGAAAGTTTCTCCACGAATCACATTCAGACTCCCATTCTGATATAGCCAAAAAGCTGAGTGGCAGTAAAAAAATTACCAATATGCGGCATCATATTCAAACATGAAGAATTTGCATACGTCATGGTTTCAAATAAGGAAAGCATGAACGAAGTTTACATGGGACAAAGTTCTAAGCAGTCACTAAAACAGTCTCTGAATGGATCAGCCATACAGACTCTGGAGCACGATACTCTTTCACAAAAATATATCTGTAAGGCAAAGGATTCGCAGTGATAGTTGTCTAGAACAAATAAATGCAAAATGCTTCAATGAAGACGGATGAAAGAATCCTCTTTACAATTATATGAAGAAAAAATTCTAATTAAAGCAGCTCATTACACACGTTGTTACAGTATATAGCAAAAAAGAAAGCTTTAAGAGCATTCTTATTTATACAGTGTCATTGCACAGATGAAATGTAAACTTCAGTTCAGTGGCCTAAAGACAGAGAGTTGAAACTTAAATAAAGATTCTGGGAACAAAGTAAGATGGACAAACTTTTGAACCAAATAATTAAGAATTCCAAATTCAACTGCATTTAATCTGCCCAAAACAGCACATGCAAACACTATATTGTTCTCTGAAACTCAGTAATTCAACAAAAAAAAAAATCTGCATACCTGTGGGAATAGCAAAAATGCCAGTGACAAACACATTAAAAGCTAATGACAGTTTGTTCAGTTGATACTCTGATTTCCCTCAAGCTTCCATACGATCCTCACTATGATGATCAAATACTATTTACTGATTGGAAAACTGAAATTCTCCATCACTGAAAACACACAAATGCAAGAACACCAAGTCGAATTCTCCTTTGAGGACTCTTTCTAGCTGAGCAGACTCATTTCTGGGAATTTTCTAAGTGCTGGCATCTTATATACTGAACTGGATAAAACAAGAAAATGATGACTCAAAGGGGCAAGCTAATGAAAAAAGGTGCAAATAATCTTATATGCAAATCCTCTAATGAATAAAAGTAATTTATGCATCTACTACCTAAAAAGAAAAAAAATCCTCAAAATTATCAGGTGGTCTAAAAGCCTCTATCTATAAACCTCACTACTTCAAGAATGCGAGTACTGTCAAGTAAGGCAGAAGTACCAACTCCAGCTTCCCAGCTAAGCAAAGGGCACAGGGCCACAAGCAATCTGAAGAGAGTGGTAAATAGATTAGCATGCAGGTAAAACTATCTTTTCCTTCCAGATGTCAAGAATTCAAGCAGTACACGCTGTTCTATCACAGAGGAGAGAGGTTTGATGAATACTGTCAAATCCTGTGTTTCTGGTCCTTGCTTTTACAGAATATGAAACAAGCCATTTATTAATTAAAAAAAATAAAAATCTGAATTCTTTCCAGCCTCCTGATTATACTCCTGCATGTTCTCCCATTCATACCTCCTTCCACATCTTTCTCATAATACACAGCAAACATACATGCACATGACAAATAAAAATGCCTTCATCTGGAAAAAAATAATTAAAAATGCACCTGTCAGAAGTGAAATCAGTCACTGGCAAATCCAAGTATTTTTCCTTTGGAAGTTTATACCTCCCTTCTTTTTTCCTCCTCAACTTTAATCTTTCTCCACCTCTTAAAATCAAAATTTGTTCCTTTTCTAATCTGAAATACAAGTCACCAGGTAAATTTTCTTTTAAACTATAACATAAATTTAAAAAAAAAGGTTGGTAATTAAGTGATATTATGAATGTTTGTGTCTAATTTTAGCATTGAAGTTACTGAATGGATATTTCTCCACCTGTTTCATTTTTACAAGTATTTAAAAAGATCCTAAAAATTATGAACACAGTCATGTTACTGACTATCAAAGGCTCATTTGTGAGGGAAGATCTTAATTAGAGGTAGTACGGGAAAAAATTAAAAGGCCATGCCTCCATGGCAAGGCAACCTACAGTTGTATCGTTTTCATTTACAGTTGTATTACTGTTATGATGCAACTGGCCCATGACTAAACAATTATCCCTTCTGGCCACAAAGAAATCTTTCAGATAACATAATTTGGTTCTTTCCAAATACCTTCCTACACAAGCAGGAGTCCTTAACTCTTCAAACTCCTCTGGATGTCTAAAGCCTTCTCTTCAAAGTAACAAAGATGACAAGTTTGCTTAGTAAAAAAGAAAACCAGACTAAATCACATCCCTCTAGGAGAAAATTCATTACCTATATTGCTTATCAATTAGAGGAAGAATACAAAGGAGTAAGATGATCAGAATACTGCCTAAAGAGGACTCAACAATAATTTTTGAAGTTAGCTTTCAAGCTCAACAGTGTTTAGACATTAAAGCTCTTCTTGGAAAAAAAACCCAAACAAAACGCAAATTTAATGTGAAAACTTGACCAAAAATATGAGCAGTTTTGCTTTATTATTCATCTATAGCTACAGACTGCTTGTATTTAACATTTAAATCTAACATTCTCAAACTTGGCAGGAGGTTAGTAATGACACAGAAGTACAATAGGATTTCTTAGATTAAAAAAAAATCAATCTTTCAAAGAGATTATTCAGGCCCACATTTTATAACAGCTTGTCCTTGCTTTCTGTTAAGACATATTTCTTTATAAGGGTACACAGCAGTCAGGAATTTCAGTTTCACTTTTCTTCATATGAGCAATGTAATTTCAATTTGATATATACATACAGATAAAAATGTTGGTATTATACAAATTGTAGTGTATTTGTTTGAATTTTTCTTTTCAATGTTTGAAGAAACTAAATGGTGGTAACATGCCACATTTTGCAAAGTATATATATTCCTGTATCCCTGATCAAGCAGACATACTATTCAAAACAGTATTACCCTTAAAACTGCTGTTAGTTCTGCTTTGCTGCAGATTTTCTGAACAAAAAACATTCTAAAACCTGCTAGATACTCTGCTATAAACATAGAGAAATAATGCTTACCTACCTTCTATTTATAAACATTAGCATAAAGGAATGGACTGACTGGAATCTTATGAAATTCAGCCCAGCCCTGCCCTGGGCACGCAGACCTGGGCAGCGATGCCAGCAGGACCAGGGAGCAGCTCTGAGGAGATGGTGCTGGGTGCAGAGGGGGCAGCGAGCTGAGCCGGGGCCAGCCATGTGCCTACAGTAGTATGAGTAGGGGTGGTCCCCTCGGCTCAGCACCTGTCAGCCTCATCCGGGCACTGCATCTCATTTAGGGCCTCCTAGTACAGGGGAGACATCACACTGTAGTGAGTTCAGCAGAAGGCCAGTCAGATGGCAGGACTGGAGCACTTGCCCTGTGGGGGGAGGCTGGAGGGCCAGCACTGGTTCAGCCTGCAGCAGAAAGCTTTGGATCACCCAACAGCTGCCCCCATACCTACAAGAATCAAGGAGACACAGTCAGGGTCTTCACAGTGCTACAGTACAGGAGGACAAGAGGATACAAGGAAAAAAATGTCCCCATGTAGACAGGCAGTGGAACAGGACACCCAAACAGCCCCATGCCATCTCCACTCCTAGAGGTTTTCAAGGCTCAGGTGGACAAAGCCCTGACTGAACTGGTCTGACCTCACAGAAGGTTGGACCAGAGACCTCCAGAGATCTCCATAACTATCTTGTGACTGATCCTGTGAAACAAAGATACACACTGATGTAGCTGTATCTAGACTCTAATATTCTGTTAATCACCAATGTCGTCCTGCTTTACAGACTGGAGGGATCTACTCTCAACAGGTGGGATCTCTACTCACCTCACTTGGAACTCTCCCTTTTCACTACAAAGGCAGTGCAAGAGCCACATTTGCTGGGGTAAAATGTCAGCTCAGTTGAATCTGAAAACAGCTGCTCATTCCTTCCAGCCAGAGCATCACTATTTCAGTCTTTCACCAAGTTTCCACTATAGCTGTATCTAGCAGGAAGAAACAGCACATCCTCCATTTTTCTTGATGCAGTTTCATCAGCTGCAGTCCACATCAGCATTCAACCTCACAGCCAGAGAGCACTGGGCTAACTGCTTCAATGTAAGAGACACTGCTGGGGCTGACAATGACTACATGGCAGGTATTCAGTTACTCATCCAGCAGCAGCTGGGTGTTTTGTTTCCTGAGCAGGTGCCAGGGCCCTGAGCTGACCGATAGGCCTTAGCTGCCTTGATCAGCCTCAAATCACACCTCCACACACACACTTGGGCTACATCTAAGGCCTTGACCATCTGGCCATGAACTATACTGCAGCTGTACTCAGCCCTCCTCCTGCCTTAGATGGGTTTATCTCTGTGGACCCCAGAGCTGACTTGTTACACTTGCTTTGTCAGGGACTGTCAATGGGACCCGCTCCTGTTAGCAACCCTGCGCTGCACATGCTGTCAGTGAGGACATTGCTCCTCCCCACGCTGTGGTGACCCTCAGTTCCTGGCTTCATACTCCTTGTGGAGCAGCTGCCCCCCCCCCCCCCAGCAATAAGAACCACATGCTGAAGCAGTGAACAAGCACATACTCTTGCTTGGATAAAGGGAAACAAACAAAAAACCCAACATTCACTGTAGGAACTAAACACTGGAATAGGTTGCCCAGAAGTGGTGAAACTTCCCATGAAGGAAATATTCAAGATTTGGCTTCATGGGATAGCCCAACTTATGTCCCTTGCTTCCAACAGAAGGTCACATTAGATGATGTCCAGAGTTCCCTTCCAAATGAACCAGACTATTGCATGATGCTCTGACTTAGCAAGACACATACTTACCAGACAGATCTTGTTCTAGTGCTTGAAAACAAAACAAACAAACAAAAAAAAAATCACAAAAGCCTCAAGCTAAATTCTGGTGAATCCAGTCAAACCTCACATTACACATTATTCAGGTACCTGTTATTTAAGCAGCTCCCTTTGCATAAGAATTAGGCATAAAAGGTGGCAGGATCTTCTGTCACATAAGCACCTGAGCTGACAACTGCAAGTACACCTCTTCTGTACTTTTATCAAAGTAAGACAGTATGACTTTGGCAGAGAACTCTAGTAACGATTTGTATTACTTTCTTTGCCAGTATAACCCCTTTAAAATGATGGGGGTAATGAGCAAGCCACATGCTTAAAATCATAAAGCATCTTAACAGCTTAGGATTCTTTTTCAGGAGAAAAAAACCTGGGAAATTTGTTCTGAACTTCTCCATTGTCCTGACAAACTGTCCTACAAAAAGCACAAAAGTACAATGACTGCCTGGTAAGCACATTCCTGTTCTTTACATAGGCCTACTACAATTCTGCTCATTGACTGCTCAGAAATAAATTAATTGGATTTGTGCTTTAAAGGCCACTTGTCATTACATATGAGACTTCATCTTTTATTTTAAGCTCTGTCCCTGTTACAGCACCATATCACTGTTGGTATGTGTTTTGAAGCATTTCAGTGTCTCTTGTGGAGACTGAAGAACAACAGCACTGCCATTGTTCTGAATCCCATCTTGCTTCAAAATTAATACTAGGTCATATACTGACGTTTGAAAGACAAATATACTAACCAGATGGTACAAGAGTGAACATATCTGTGGCCAGAAATCACTG
Organism: Grus americana; assembly: GCF_028858705.1. NCBI lineage: Eukaryota > Metazoa > Chordata > Aves > Gruiformes > Gruidae > Grus > Grus americana. The sequence continues at coordinate 54,288,684 of NC_072891.1, forward strand.
GGGCTTTTTATTAGTTTTCAGTGTTCTCACATGGGATCCTAAACTAGTCCAAGTCTCAGGGGAGAAAAAATAAAATCAAAAAATATCAAGATGACAACAAAAGCTCCTTCAGAGCACCTGAAGACCATCTTCTGGCAAAATACTCTGTGACATTATTACAGTACCTAGGAACCCTAAAAACTGATCAGAATTTTCACTGAGGTAAACAATATGTTAACTTTTTCTATGCTAAAACAATCCCAGACACATAGGATCATCCACATGATTAAGCTGTTGACCACAAGCCTTAACTTGGTCACAGCTTTAAGCACAGAGTACTTAAACTCCACAGTTATCCACACATAGACAGTACTGGCCAGAATGGTGATGGGAACTAGAGGTATCAGGTCCTTCTCATCAGCTGCAGATGGACCTTGAGCAAATGGCTCACTGATCCCCAGGTGCACCTTTAAAATCAGAAAAGTGACATTGAGTTCCTCCGAAGTGCTTGCAATAGTTTTGCAACAGAAGGATCCCCCAACTCTGCTTACTTCTCCTTGGTAAAAATATTCATCTTTTACCAGCTGTCCATCTCCCTCCCCACCATCAGCAAAAACTGTAAGTTTACTTCTATTAAAAAGTTTTCTATTAAAAACAGTTTTTATACTTTTGAAACAAACCTCATTACAGACAAGAGTATTGAAGTTTGTCAATAGGCAAGTAAACTACAATTCACACGCCCACTTATACTAACAACCTTCCATTCTGTGCTTCTCCTGAAGTCTTTCTTACTTAGGAAAACTCCCTACTATCATACATTAGAAAACATTCTCCTCATTTGACTTCGCATGTCACTAGGAAGTAACTTCACTACTTCTATGTCATTTAGTTTTACATTGCAAATCTTACCCTTGAGATTATTTTCTTTTAACCCATTAATATCTGAGTCCTTGGTGATTTTTAATATTCATTAGTACAGCTATCCTGACAACTCTGAAACAGATAATTCTAATCTAGTTCCACCATTCATTATTGATTTTCTAATTAAACTTAACATACTCTAGCTCCTAATTTTTTGGATGTTCCTCAAAGTCATGCGATCCCCTTAGCTATACAGGGCCCTTTGAAAAGTTACATTAGTTTCTCTAAGCACCCGTACAACACTGTAAAGGCACACACCTTTATGTCTTACATTCTACAGAGAACTGTAAAATAAAAACATTTTAAGAATTATGCCACAGACCTTCCTGAGCCCTGAAGAATATTTATAAATATTTCCTAATTCAATCTCCAATGTATAAGCTTACAAGGTCACTAGTACTTGGTTACCATCAACCTTTGTTGTGGTTTACAAATGGGGGTGATGTATTCTTTCCCATTTTTGCTCTACAATGTTAATCAAACCAGGAGTCTTGCTGCAGAGCTGAGCTGCAGTTTTATTTTTTCCTAACACTGCTTTTGTGGGAGCAATGCTTGAGTATCAAGCCATATGAAATTTCTAGGACTTGTTTTCTTATTCTTCTTATTTAACGAAGCCACAGTAGCAAAGACCAAGCAATGCAGAAGTAGACCTCGGAATCCTACTACCCATCTCAATACTTAACTGTGAACCTTTTCCCACCTCACCATCTATATTCCTCATGCAGACATAAATAGTAAAAAACAAGCCCTATCTGCCCCCACAACATACACAAATAAAATGCATTAAACCAAAAGATATGGTCAAAGACTTCCAGAAGAGAAATATCCAAATTGCAAGAAACAACATGTATTTCCCTAAATGTTCTCAGGTTCTGCTGATTGGCTTCCCCCCCCACCCCGCCCCGAGAGAAGTGTTTAGAACAAGTTTCCCCACTGCAGTACATTGAAAGCTTTGACATTTAATGTTAGCTTAAGGTTTCATAGCCAGCATGTTTCAGTCCTCTTTCCTCTGTTATGAGCATTTAAGTTCATGGCAATGATGTCCTTTTAAGCCCACATGGAACATCCAAGAATAACTGGTGCTAAGGGGCTAAGAAGCTTGAACTGTGCATCTCAGTGACCTGAATCCTGAATTAATATTCTGTACACAGTGAATTTTAACTTATTAGTGAGACCCAAAAAAAGAAGCCCAAGAAGAAACATACGCAAGCTAAAATGATGGCATTTTCAATAATGCACTAAATTATTTCCTTCCAAATCCTGGATTCCCAGGGCCTGGATTTCTGAAGTCATGACCAGGCAGTCTTAGGCCAAGCGAAGGCCTGAGAATTAAAAGAAAATGAAAGACATCTTCATTCAAAGTCCATTTTGAGAAACCAACTGCATGTTTCTATATATAGCTATTGTCTAATCTTTAAAGCACTAAAGAAGTAGATTTTACTTCTGTTTTAATCAAAAAGGTAAAGAAATAATTTACAAGTCATAAGACTTCAGCTTTTAAGAAATCATTGTATTTAAAGAATTCAAAACGTAAAGAACAATACAGCTAGATTAGTAAAAAAAATTATTAAAATGCTAGCCCCATGGACTTAACATGTAAATGAAATACATGTCGAGCATCAGCAATGTCTTAGAGCAGATGTTTGTCATAGAAGTATCTCATGAATTACAGCTGGTTACTAATATGATGCAATAGAAACAACAAGCAGGATAGGAGACAAGACCAATTAATCTCACCAGGAATTTTCTGCTTGCTGTGACACTTAAGTAAAGCATCCTGGGAAAAGAAGGTTGTCACAACTTCTGAATTGGAAGTTAATTAGGAGTTGTCATTAAGTATATTTATTAGTCTGCTAACCTGCTGTTATAAGACTAAAATAAAGTACATATACACAAGTTAAAAAGAAATATATATATTGGTTCTTGTATGCTAAAATCAAAGAAAACACGCCTGGTTTTTAGAAGGTGAGAACTTGCTCTTATTTTCAGCATACTAATGGGGGAAGTGATTAAGAAATAGAAACATGAAAATCTGGATTATGCTTGTAGATACAACATAGCAGCAAATTTACTAGAGTTTGAAATTATCACTTACCAAAATCTACCCTTGTTAGTATGCACTGCATTGGATGGTCAGTTGTATGCCTTGTCGTCGTTGCACCACTTTCATAACAAGTTGCACACAGATCGTAATCGTAGCAAATTAAACACTTGTATCGGCGACCTCGAAAATTTCCTTTTAAACATGCATCACAGCTGACACCTGTAAACAAATAAAATTGCTTTAAAACAGCAATAAGTGCACTATTTTTGTAAGTGGCAGATTTGTTGCTACTGCCTCTCAACAACTAAAAGAAGCCAGCCATCTCTGACATGTGCAGCTGACACAAGACTCAGTTTTTAAATGTATTTACTCTCTGAAAATTGGGATCTTAAATTCTTCAAGTAAAATAAGGGCAAACTCAACCTATTATTATTTCAGATGCTTAAGTTAAAATCTCTTTGGATGCACCTTCCTACAGGCACCTTTACATGGTAGTATTGACTTGTATTTTGACTGTTCAGATAGGAATCTTGAGCAGAACACTCTTAAAATCTCAACAATATAATGGCTGATTGAAAGAAAAAACACAAAAAACCACAACAATAAGCAAACGAACCACTGGCAAAAATGCACTAGCTTTTCAGCCTTCACTTCCTAATACTTTAAATTTGGAAAAACACTATAACCATGCCTGACATTATATGTGGGGTAGAAATCAGGACCTTTTCCCATTTTAAATAACAGAAAAAAAGATTTTTTTTTTTTTTAAGTTAGGCTGCATAAGTTCTCTCCACCCTGTTTCTTTCTCAAGCTCAATCTTTGCATTATAAGGTAGTTGCACTGTATGTGTCAGAGAAAGGCTTTATAGCTTCCAAAGCTTCTCATTTTTCTCTGTGTGGTTTCAGTTCTCCTTTGGTTACTTAGTTAAGTGCAGGAGAAGTGTCATCATCTTGTAATCTGTCAAATATAACGTAAACTTCCCTCAATTGCAGTAGCACATTAAGGGCCTCCATGAAAGAAACCAGTGTATACTATGAAGGCAGTATTTTGACCAACATCCTCTTTCAGCTCAGCTAAGACATGTTCTTCATAGCTTGGTACAAGCACAGACAACTTTAGAGAAACTGCCAGAATGGAATAGTCACATTAGCCAACCCCTCTCCTTTTTTAAGCCTAATTGCAAGGACTGGTGTTAACTACAGAATTTTTTTTTTTTTTTTTTCATTTTTTGTTCTGTTACTCCACTCTGTAGCACCTGAACAGAAGCTTTACCACATGTAATACAAGAGTGTAACAATAAGTAATTTCTTTTAAATCTGCTACTCATTCAAACAATTTCATCATCATTTAGATGAATCGTGGACAACACTATTGTATCATTTTTTCCTTTAGTTCCTTTACCTACAGGGATAGCTTAAGGCATTATCTAATTGTTTCTAATGTTTAAGCACCATGCTTATATAAATACTGAACCTGTTTCTTTAGTTGCCTCACTCAGCATCTGCTTTGAAAGCACCACTCTGCATAAAGAATGTATTAGAAGAAAACATTTCAAGAATCTTTTTTAATAGGCTCAAAGAAGTACATTTTCAGGATGGCCCTGTTACCATCTTCAAAGTTTGGGATTTTTCCATCTTTCTCACTTGACATGCTTTTCTCTGAAGTTTCATCCATAAACTCTGAAGGATCTGTAACAATCTTTGATTATTTGGACACTGACAGTGACCAAACTTCTGAAAATACCTGCTTGGTAACTCTGTAGAATTAATTTAATTGCCTCTGTTGGTTTGTTTGCCTTTTTTTTTTTTTCTCCATGTAGAGATTGAAAAAATTTCACCTATGCAGGATCCGTATCTCCCAACAATGCATGCTAAGCACAAAACACTTATCAGTTATTGGCAGCACTGCAAGTCTTTTTGTTGCCTACTAAACCTTCTAGAGAACAGGTGATCTGGAAGTTAGACATCACACTGACATAAGCAGACTAGTTCAACCTAGAGTCTATATCAGATACCAACAGCTCTCCAGATGAAGTATGGTTCTCCAATGAGTCATTTTCCCCACCTTCTTCCTTTAAGCTCAAACCAGTTGATTTAATGCAAACATAAGCCTCTTTGCAACAGTCAAACTCCTGTCACAAGTTCTCTCAAACATCTAGATCATTCCTACTTGAAGATACACATTTTTAAAAAAGTTTTCATTTACAAGTTTTCTTCATGCCAATACTTCTCCATATCATTCCAGACTACAACCCCCATACACGTTGTGATATTAACTTTGGAGAAATTCAGCCATAAACATAAATCACAACATAATGTTTGTATTTAAAACTTAGGAACATTTCCAGGGGAAGCATACAACAAGGTCTTTAACAACAGATGAATTTTGCATCTTATGATCAATTATCAGGAAGTCTACAATCTGAGTGGAACAGAAAGAAACTAATATTAGCCTAACACATCACTATGGCTGGTAAATCAGAACAAACAAGTAACAAAGTTAGATACAGCATGCTGCCTACAACTCTCAAGGTTAATATTTTGCCACAACTACCACATCCTCCTCTTCGAGAAATAGGCTCACAGCAGGGGATCTACCATGTTACTTTTATATCCTTTTGTGTAGCAGAAAAGGAAAGCCACAAAAGGGAAAATTATAATTAAATTAACAGCCTCAGTTTGGGAGCTAAACTCATGCTTAAATCCCCAGATCTCCCCCCTGAATCCAGCAGGACCTCTTTTCTAGAGGCTACATCACTTATTTTTTCCTCCCTTTTTACACAGTCTCACCAAAGTCAGGTCTGTTAGATTTTCCTGTTCTTCCTCAAGCCTATTACTTAGCTACCAAAACCTCACCCAACCTATCCAACCTCGGATCTGGAAACTGAAATACCCAGGCAAGTAATCTCCCCCCACCCTATTCTTTCTACTACAGTAAACACTTTTATTTCCTTATCAAAGCTTTGGGTTTTTCATTTTTCTCTAATCATTATATCAACTGAAATTCCAAAAGTTCTTTTCCCTGCACAAAACCCAAACACTCAAAGATAACATATTCCAGTCAGCACTGCATGTCTTTTACTCGATGCCTATGCAACGTTTGCCTGCATTTACCTTACATTTGCAAATACAGCAAGTATGTTACATATTCAAAAATGTCAGATTGAACTGGATGCATGCATATTAATCACAAGTTTTGATAAAAAAAGCATATTCTGGAGGGGTTCACTTTGAAGCAGGAAACAAAAGCAAACAACCAACCAAAAGAAGAGCCTAAACAGTGCGGGACAAGGATTTAGATAGTCTGCATACATTTCTGACTTGCATGAAACACTACTGACTTTTAAAAGCATCCTTGAATTAAATCCTATTAACCCCAAATGAATTGCTATTCAGTGAGAACTTCTGATTCACCTTTTGCAAAGCAACAATTTGGAATTATCAGAGTAAGAAATATCCATTTTAATTACAGATTACATTTTCATTATCATAGATGATAGTGGTGGCTTCCTCAAATTTTTTTCTACTTTGTTACTGCTACACAAGTACCCACATATACTGCATAACATGTATCAGGACTAATTAAAACCTTGCTGCTCACTGAAAAAGAATGTTGAGTTTTAATGCAACACTGTTCCACTAGAGGGTAGCATTGTGCTAAAAGCCTAAGGAGTTTTGGTTCACTTCAATCATCAAGCTCCAAGTTCTGAAAGTTTCTTCAGCAGTATTCCCTCACAATATCAACAGTCTCAGTCTCTCCAGCTTCACATTTTGAGTGAAATTAATAAGGAGATATTTGAGTCCCCATACGTTTTAAACTTCAATATAAAATTCTTACTACTTATGTTAAGTCATCCCACATCTTCACCTAATCCAGCTCAATGACTTCAGGTAAGATATTATCACACAAGCATGTTATATATAGCCTGCTGAATAGTGATGTTTAAAAAAAAGCCAACCTCCTCCTCCCCCTCCCAAATCTTTCATACTTTTTTATTAATAGCCAAATATAATTTACTCTTATGACATAGAATTGGTTTTGCTAGAAATTAACAAAAATTAAGCACTTTCTCCTGGGTTTGACAGACCAAAGACATCACATAGTCTGATTTCATAACAGAGAGAATAATGCTGGACAGACTGTGGTTCAAATATCACATATATCAGGATTGATTTGATTTCACAACTACAAGCAAAGCTAAGGTATAACATCAATTAAAGGGTCCTGAATATCCTATTACTGCCTTGTATAGACACCCATTTGTAACAGAGCAAAGTTTTTCCCCCCCCATTTGGCCTCCTCAGATACTATGGGCAATCAGAATAATAATATTAGAAGCCAAATAATCTGACCCAGATAAAAATCATCTGAGAAACTGAACTCAGCATTTTTTTTTTCTTATGAAGAACATATGGTCAAAGATAAGGTATGCAGAAACACTGGAATATGTTCCTGCCTCAAACAATGTGAGCTGCTAAACTTTATCAATACTTTGGATATATCATTTAATTTTTAGAAATTTCAGAGAAAGTGCCATCCACTAATCACTAGAAAACATTTAAAACACATATGAAGCCTGCATCTCAAGTATTCAAACAGTGAAGACAGCAACATTTAGCGCTCATAATCCTTGTGCTATCCCTGAGAATTAAACTCCTTTTGTTGTTTTAGCAACACATTGAAAACATTAGGCTCATGGGTAGTTTCACCATTTAACATTCCTGTCAACAGCTAAATGTCCAAAACTTTCTGGCCTGTAATTTAGGTACTGTTTTTAATTCAGCAGTGCTCAGAGCGAGGATCACTCAATTTCTTCAATGTCCAATACAAATACAAAATTAGCCTGTCAATGATTTCTTCTCCAGAATGAAAATGCCAGTTTGTCAAGCATTTCTTTCTACCCTACATGAAATACTAAAGGGGTTCACCCATCTCAAAGACTGACAGAATTACATGCAATTTCAGGGGGACTGGACAAACTTCAAGGTTTCTGCTTGCAAAATTACCTTTCAAAAATCCCAACTTAAGGATACAAGTGAAAATTAAAAAAGTTGTGCTGCCTCTGTTGTGGTACAAGAGGTGCAACCTGTATACTGCAGGAGCATATATGCCATCTGATAACATTAAAAAAGAAATGGCAAATGTTTCCTTCTTTAATAGCCTCACCTCTTAATGCAGACTACTGCCTAATTTGAGAGGTTAGTTTCTAGGAACAGAAACTTCTGTTGTTTCTGTGAAAATTTCACCAGAAATTCAGCCAAACCATAAAAGTTTATTTTTATTTCTTCTCACGTGTTTACTCAAGCAGATTGTGAAGATAAACATCAGGAAAACCTACAACACAGAGCATACTCCATCACCCTTGCGGCTCCAAGTGCTGAACAGAAGATTCACACGCCACACCCTAGAAGTAACTAAAAATGCTTCTATCCCCTCACACATCCTGTGCACAACAGGGCTGAACATGCAGTATCTTCCTATAGCACAGTAGAAGAAGCAGCAACCAGACTAGCATGTCTGCAAAAAGAACCAGTAGGATTAAAGCTGCAGGCAGAGATGATGTTGACTTGGAATTGGACAAAAAGAGGGGAGGCAAGTGAGGGAATCAGGCCAGTGTTAGAACAGAAGCAAAAAAAGACTTTTGTTTTCTGAAGAGCACTCCTCCTTCCTCTTCAGAGTCTGGAGTAGAAACCACCAAATCTTGTTGTTTCCCTGTTGTCGAAAAGTTGCATGAAGCCCACCTGCACACAGAGCGTCTGGTACTTGGCTAGAGCTGGCTTAAAAAGAAAGAATTTAGCAGTACAGCTGGCCCAGCAAGTTCCAGCCTTGGTCCTAACACATGTCAGTCTGCTACTAAAAGGAGTTTTTCCATTTTAACTTTTGTGTCTCAAGTTGTGGAAGTTATACACAGAACAGTTTCAGTCATCTAGGGCATCAGGAACAACTGATTAGTAAGCACTGCAAAACATGCTCAACACTATTGCAGGAATCATACAGGAAGAATAGAGATGCCTCCCCACCACAACACAGTCACCTGCCTTTCCTGTGAAACTGTCCTTTTTTCTCTGGAATTCCCTGATTTGCTAATTTGTCATGCCTTCCAATTCTGACACAAGAACCTCACAGAGCAGACTGCCTCAGATGAGTTTCTGATGTGCAATAGAATAAATGTCTCTATTTCATCCTGTACACTGAGGCAGTCAGGAGTGTCCCAGACACAAACTGTTATCTGGCCAAGTAGTTAAACTTATGATCTTAAGGCCTATATGTAAGGGATGAAATAAAGTTGTGCTAATTAGCTTCATTTTGCTGATTCCTAACTTGGATTTGTAACCTTGATAAGTCAGTCCATCCATTTCTATTTGTATACACAATTTATTTTAAGAATGTAGTAATAAAACCAGCCAAACAACAAGACCATTACAACCATTTATATTTCCCTAAAACACCATCAAAAACTCATTGAATACTGAAAAGTCACTCAACATCTCTTCTCCAGATCCAACTTCAACAGGAAAGCTGCAATATCTAAACGTAACAAGTAGGGCTGGTTTTACTCTTTAAAAAAGCGCCCACATACTGAAATGCATACTAACAAAGCATTTGTAGTTCTTCAACATCTTAATCAAAAAATTCCTAAGTAGTCCTAGTTTAGGATTTACTACTCACAGGCAGGTTGCACGTATGTCATATGTAGCAATCATATTGCCCAGTAGATGGCATCCCATGACACCAGTGACATTTATACAGCAGGTCCAAGAACAACTTTGCCACCATTCATGCAAATATAAACACCAAGTGAACATTTTAATTTTTTTTAAAAACTGATCCCAGAAACACTGTTGGTTTCACTACCACCTTAGCTGAAACTAGCTGAAAGAGCTAAGTTGTTTTCTTACAATCCCAGATGGATGACATTATGACATTAACACTCAACTAGTAAGCCCTGTGCATGCAACTTTCTTCTAAATATTACTGTATAAAAAAAAATCCAGTCAAACAAAAAATCTATATGAATTTATCGATCACTGTCCAAAAAACGTTGTAAAGTTCACTTGGCCAAGTACTAAATCACTGAAAAAGGAGATACTATACAAATATTTCTGTAATATGAGGTTTAAATATTGCTCATTTATTCTGACCTGAAACAGGCCAAAATAGGTTCTGTACAAGCACACACACATAACCTCAATTGGTTCTTGTCAACATTAAACATATATTCTCTCTACCCAATAAAAAGAGCAAGTACTTTCTTTATAAACATTGTACATACAAATCTGCAGATTCTTTCATCTCTCTAAATATACTGCTGGGACACCACCTACATAAACCAGAAACTGCTCTAGACACTGCTGAAAACTCTGGACTTACTACCTAGACATCATTTTACCAAGAATCACTATACGGCCTCATATGCAAAACAACTACTTTCCTGGTAAGCTAGGTGGAATACCTTCCCATCCCCACAATAGAGAACAAACTTGTCTACACTGAAAAGACAAAATAATGCATGTCCTTGTGCCAAAATACAGAAAGCAAGCATGGATGAAAAAAGGATTTTAACAAGTTTGTAGGAGTTCCAGGAAATTCCTTCAGATAAGATGAGAAAGCAGCTGCAGGAGACCAATTCTCAAAACACATTTAATTAGTCTACCCTTCTTCTATCTAAGCAATTGTGTTTAGCAAAATACAAATGTGGAATCCAACTTCACTGGAGGAGAGCTATTACGCTTGAAACGTCATAGACTAGTATTTGCTGTGCCTTCTATTTTCTGTTTTATTACTTTTGCAAGTTACTCCAAACACCACAAAACAGAAACAAACCACTTTCTCCAGATACTAGCCCAAGAAAAAGTGTATTAAATAGTTACTGACAATCCAAATAGCGTTTTCTAGGCTTCATATCCTGATCAGACTCTTCACTAATTGTTCCTTAAATTCAGAGAGAAGAAACTAGGTTACAGTTTTAAGTCCTGGCCTCCTACAGCATAAAGATGTTTTCACTCAGAGTATCACAGACTTCTATATTTTCAACAAAAAATGTCAAGTATCTTCTCTAAATAGAGTATTACATTTAACATATCTAAACATTTACAAACCAGCAGAACTCTTAACCTGTCATGAGAACTGATTCACAGTGAAAGGTTTTGCCAGACATGTTTAAGACTTAAGTAGAAACTATAAACAGTGTACACTGCAAGGATTTTTGATCAAGCAGATTTAGATTTCTAATATAATATTTGATACTGTCTTACATCTCTCTTATCATTCAATTAATATAATTTAATTTGGCCATCAAAACCATCACAGCATGACAGCCAGCTAAAGTACTGTAAACACATTAAAACTAAACAAATTTCAACACCTTTATCAGAGTGCAGAAAGTTTGCAATGTGGCAAAGGGAACTGGCACCAGACATGACCTTATTTAATAACTCTGTTAATCTAGACAATGGCAAACAGCATGTGAATTCTATTAACAGAAAAATACTTAAACTGAGACAGCTGTAAACAGTGCCAGGGCAAGAAAGTAATAGTAACAGCACTGGGCTAAATCCTGTATCTAGCACAATCTATGCCAAAGTTTCTCATTTAATAGGACACAACCAGGTTCCTCAGTTTCTTCCAGGACTACAGAAACAACAGAAATATTCAGCTCAGGCAAATACAAACTGAAAGATAACTGGGCTGAGGTGGGAAGAACACCACACACAAATGTGTTTTATAGGTGTAATAAACATGAAGGAACACCAAGAAAATCCTAAAAAAATTAAACAAAGAACTGTTACTTCTCTGCTGAGCCCTGCCAGAATTGAGGAAGTCTTCTCAGAAAATAAACCTTTGTATATGTTGGTTTAGAGTGTTATTTAAGAAGAGTGACAAAAAAAAAGGAGAAACAAACAAGGAGAATGAGACACATGTCCAGTCGGGCACAGGAAATCACTGAGTAGTATGGCTTAACTGAGCAGAGAAGTTAAAGTGCCTGAAGATAGTCTTGACTCTTTTTTCTATGAGCCACTCTTTCAGGTATGTAAGAGAAAAACATCAATACTCAACACACCTGGCAGAGGCAAAGTTAATCAGTTTTCCTTGTAAATTCTTATCTTTGCAAAGAGCTTAGAAGAAATTAAATACTTTATTTAGGTACACCCTATGCATAGCTCTGGTGTCTGGAATACACAGCTTTACTTCCTTTTGCACCATCAGACTCTTTCCTGACCCTCCTATACTTAGACATTCCCCAAATATGCAAGCATGACAAGCTTTTCTCCCCTGCAGCACAGAAAAGAGGTAAGATTTAGCACATGGAGCAACGCAGGAAGCAGGCAGCCCTGGCTGGGCAACCACAGAGCTAGAAGTGAAAGACAGTTTTCATGCAGCAAGTGTTCCGGCTATCGCAGTAATGCCTTGTGATTACAACATGTCTCACAATAGCTGAGGCTTGCAGTAAAGGCTCACACAGGGTGGTCTGGAAATACACAGACTTTTCACGTCAGGAAAACACATCCACAAAGCAACTGGGAGAGGGAGGGAAAGAACAAGCGGTTCTGCTCTTCACTAAACAAAGCAGCAATGCCTGGCACACGGCAGGCAGCCATACCTAGATTCCTCCTGATCACCCAGTTAACTATGTTTACAGAGAGGAGCACAAGAAAACTTTCAAACTTAGAGCCTGCTTTCAAAATTACCATTTTGAATGGCACCACAATGTCATAAAAGGAATTTATCTTTTCTTAACACCACAAGACGTCTAGGAACTTGTAAAAATAATTGAGTCTCTCTGAACACAAGACAGAAAGATAACACAAATTTATTTTTAAAAATGGCAACAGGAGGTTAAAAACCTACAGTACGTCCATTTAAGTAGTAGCAATGTTCCACCCTGGGCTTTCTCAGGCATTTTTCTTACTATGAACATAAACGGACTGCCTTGGCAACCACTTTTACTCCCACTCTTTGTTACAGAGAACAGCTTCTCAGGCTGATAACATGCCTACAGAACTACAATTGCTTATGATGTGAAAGCTACACCAGAAAATTGTTGTGGGAAATGCAGTATCCTAAAGCAAACACAGGGTTTGTGCCTACTTTGGTCAGGTTTTAAGTTTGTTCCATTCCTCTCTGCCCTTCTTTCTGATTCTCTGTGGCACATATTTCTTCGCTAATTGCTCATATGTTCCCTGTATCGGCAACCCAGCCATTTGCTAGCCACCCCAAATGCCCGCCTTTCTCTTTCCTCCTCTCTTCAGGAGGAGTTTCATTTAGCTTTTTTAGTTTTAGTTGCTTTTTTTTCCTTCTCCTCTTATACCACATATGCATAAAGACCAAAGATGATCAGAATATTACCTTCTGAACACTTCCCTGACAGTCCCATCCATCCTTTACATATATACCCAACTTACTTTTCAGAATAATTTACTATCCATCCTATTTGAAAATGAGTCAGACCATTTTCCTAAATAGCTTTCAATCTATCACTAAACACTACAAGCCATCACTGATTTACACAGATCAGTTCATGAATCTTCACTGCCTTTTTTTTACTGTAATTAGCTCAATCTTTTAAACAAGACGACTTGTTTATTCAAGAAAAAATGCTTAAAAAATATTTCTGTTCAAACCTGTCCTCAAAGTACAACTGATTCTCAGGAAAAAAAAAAAATCACTACACAATGGGATTTTTTAATCCAACAACTAAAAAAAGAAAGCATCACTTGGGACAAATACAAGAAAAAAAAGAGGGTGTCATGTCTGACAGACATGACACCAAGGGATCAATTTACTGTAGAAAACATGAAATACAAGTTCATCAGCTTTACTATTATTTTGCCATAAAATTCCAATCATATAAATCAATTTAAGGACAGGGAGAACTCATTTTTATTCCTAGAATTGAAAGCAGCCACCTACAATTTCAAAGAGAAAAAACAATCTGTATTTTTATCTGTATAGAAACTGAAGCTACATTTAAGGTCATATTTAGAGCACCTATTTTCTGAACAAAACAACCACTGTGGTTTCCATGTAACTTTTGTTGCAGGTAGAAACATTAAATGCAGAATAAAGACCAAAAAAATGAGGTTTTTGATCTAGCCTGCCAAAATTCAGATCCCTCAAATCCTCATGTTAAATTTTAATGAAGCAAATTGCCAAGCACTCTGACTTATACCACAAGAGTCAGACAGGTACAATTCAGACAAAATCCTTCTGCAGCCCCTCATCCTTACACTGCACAGGAGACAGAGTGATTCAGCCTTGCTCTAGAACAAAACATTCAGAATTAAAAAACCAAAACATTTGGAAAACTGCATTTGCACAAAGGATCAACAGCCAGATGAAAACAGTCTGAAACTTACAGTTGCAGACAATTAGTACAGGAACCTAATCTAAGAAAAAACCCAACACAAACCTTATTTCCCAGAGTTCTAAAAATTTGGAAATTGAGCTTTAACAAAAAGCCATTTTTCTAAATGAAAATAACAGTGATTTATAGAGAAGTTTTTCTTTATAATTCTTGTAGTTCAGAAAAAAGCAGGTGCCTAATAATACAGCATTTTATCAAAACAGACAAAACGTACCTCACTTCATAATTTAAGAAACAAGAGAGAGCATCAAAACTCACTAGATCTCACTACTCCTTACTATAGGCTCAGATGCCATGCTGCAATTCCAAAATGCATGTATTGAAAACAGTATTTTAAGGCTAAAGGAATAAGCAACTGTACAAACAAATCTTGATGGATCTTCATTGAAAGCAGTTTAAGTAACCTGCCTATTAGGGAAGAAAAAAAAAAAAGAGTGCTATAATATAAAGATACCACTGAAGAAAACCTACATAACAAAGCTGGGTAAGGTGGAGACACCAGAGATATTTTCACTGTTTTAGTTCAATTTCTGCATCTTGGAAGCACAGACATAAAGTGTTCATACCACTGAAAACCACTTTTTCTTTACATTTGCAGACTAACTTATAAGCTCTATTCTCCATTTCCCCCCAGACTATGCTTGAGTTCCACACAGAACAGTAGTTTTCACCCACTAAACTGCTGAACTATTTCAAGTTCTCAGATGTTTATGAGCAAAAACACACTCATACATGCATCTTCTGTAATTAGGCCCTTCTTTAAACACACAAATATTTTTCAAGACTGCCTCACTGCACACTGTGTTGGATTCTCAAGTTTGATTTGGGAATGCATGTTGAACATGCAACCAATTTTAACCACAAAAATAGCACAGCCTTCTAGTCTACAGATACCCGTAACTGAAACTGGGTACAAGCGTGAAACTATCCATTTACTTTGGCAGTCTTCAAGGTCTTGTCACTGGGGAGCAGGGATGAAGAGAGACCTTCAGCCCATTCAGCAGAGTATCTACATTCCTGGTACAACTTTAAGCCAACTGAGTTCTCCATCAACTGTTACAACACACCAGCTCCTACAGGAAAGAGTAAGCATTAACTACTTTCCTTCCAGACTCTTCTGCATGTGCTACAGCTGGCAGCTGCCCTACTTCACTGATACACCTCTCAGCTGAGCAATGAAACTCAGAAGCAATTCAGCACCTCATACCTTCCCAAAGCTTACAGTTCTTTATGTTAATTTTTCAGGAAGAAAGAGGTATGACACTACACCTGAAGTACCATCCACATAAAATGTTTTGAAGGTAGAGTTTTGAAGCTTTTTTTGGATTTGCAGACATCTTTCAGTACAGGTAACAGACCCACATACAGCAGCTTAGAGCCTATGGTACAGCCAGTAGTGAGTCCATTTTTCTTACGTATAATTAAGAAGACACCTTACAATTGTTGCAGGAGAAAAACAAAGATTCACAACCCTATTACCTACACATTTCTTTAGTCTTCTTTACCCCTAAGGTCTGCTTCATCTTGAATATAAGTCATCCAATCATTCGAAGTATTTTCTCTGTAGTTTCTCATTTCTGAGACATTCCTCGGAGTCCCAACAGCTTCTCTAGAGTTCCTGGATTAAATGGAAGAAACTACAGTATGGACCTTTACAACTGCTATACACTGCCAAGATTGCCAAATGCTTAGCACCATGAAAGAGCATGTAGGCACAGTGTCATCTTACAGATTAGGGACATTTAATGCAATGTCCTGTTACACAAGAAAGTGTGTATTTTCTTCAAAAGCATTAATTTATTAATAGAGACATTAGAAGAAAGGAAAAATAGGTTTGGAAGAAGCTCAACACAAAGTTTAATGCAAGCACTGCAAACAGTATTCATCAGCTGCTGACATGAAATACTTGCTCTGAAAAAAACCACATCATGGTATTCCTTAGAGCTAGAGTCTGGAGTCCTGCACCTCAATCCATTATCACCCCAAAGTTCTTTATTCTTGGCTAGATAACTGTATTCTGGCATGTAATTCTCAATTCTCCTTCAGCTTTCTGGACACTTTCCTTGAATTCCTAATGTTTCCAGAACAAAATACTAACTGAGCTTTGAGGTACAGTGAGAATGACACCTCCCAGTAACTGGCTCCAATATTACCCAGCTCTTATGTATTGTAATAGGCTACAAAATATCCCCAAAACCCATTAAAACTCTCCATTCTTTTTTTTTTTAATGTGACATCATCAGTTAAACTTGAGGATCTGCCTCCTGCAGATCATCTGCTTCTAAGTAAACTTCAGACAGCAGTTTGGAGTAACACAAGAATGTTACTGATAGCAACGTGGTACCACTAGAAATTTGACTAGTAAGAGTCAATTTTCTAAGGAATCTTCACTTTATAAGTGAAGGTTATATTCTAAGGAATCTTCATTTCTAAGTCTTCACTTGTGAAGCCACTCTTCAACAGGAAAATCTCAAGCTCTTTTCTCAGCTCCTGGTAAAAAGTCTTCAAGAATAAGAAACACTTGGTATGCTGTCAGATCCTGCCTGGCAATTCACAGGCCTTATGTCAGAATAACCTGGGAGAAGATCCTTGCAAATCATAACATCCATTCTTTCTGCATTCAGGAGGGCAATAGGTTTATTCACCTTTGCAGATTCCCAAAACTGAACATAACCAAGGGAGAGAAGAGGTGGAAAATGTATCAGACCTCCTCCTGAGTCAAGACACTCTGCACAGCTTCTACTCCATCTTCTTAAATGTGTAAGGTATCTAATTAATATAATTAACAAATACAAGTCTAAACAATAAAAAAAAGTTGGTCATGGTTTACAGCGGAAGTAACCAACTTCCTTCCATCTGTGGAGTCAGAGATCAAACTACACTTACTGACATTGTCATTTTATCAGAACAGTACAAATGATAGCAAGGGAATGGAATTAAGATCATCTGAGCTATCTTATGCACATCTAGATTGAAAAAAGTTTAGTCATGATGTAGAAAGCTCTGCATTCTCTACAGCTTACTTTTGCAAAGCTTAGGTGTCTTTCTTCAAGGGCATCCTAATTCTCTTTCCCAATCTTCCCTCATTTTCTACAGCTAGGTTTAGTGAGAGAGTCTACTCTGGACATGTGCAAAATATTACCAACAATAACTCAGGTGCTGGAGTTAGTGGCCTTATTTACTTTCGGAAAGTAAAGAGATATTTGGAAACTTCTGTGGTAGAACTAGGTCTGTCCAGTTGTGACCTGTGTTCCACCACTACTGCTTTTGGTGAAGCTGCTCTCACAGACCTGATTTCACCAGTGAATCACAAGGTGCTTCTCACTACAGAAATTTTCCGCTTGCAGAGACAATCCACACCTCAGCTTGCACACTGATATACACATAATACCCATACACTAAACACTGTTTGTTAGGCACATCTGATCATTACTGCCTACATTAAAAGCATACACAAGTATTTGCAATAATTCAAACATTTGCTTTGTTGAAGTGAAGGTGAGGTGATGGTATCCTGAGTACAGACCAGCTTTTGTGCCCAAACCACAGACTTCTTCAGAGCTAATTTCATTCTATCACAAAAGAAAGTCCAACCAACAAAGGCTTGTAGTCAAGACTCCCAGCAGTTTCAAATTCATTCCAGGTGAACACTGGTTTCTAAGCATGTACAGCTAATACACAAACTGCTAAGTGATGCAAAAAATGCATCACCACTAAAACTGAGCATTGTTTCTTCTTATTACTGTTTCTTTACTTACTTGGAAGTAAAGACAGAAGTTACTGGCAATCACACAAGGAGTCTTTACATCTATATCCTAACGCGCTGCAGACCCTGAAAATCTTCTCTGATCTATTGCTACTGGAGCTAGGATACTTGAGATAACTATCAAGAGAATATCCACCAGCTCACAGCAGTGCTCTCCAACCAGACACCTCCAGGATGCCTCCATTTAGCCTCCAAGTAATTGTAATGTTGTTCTAGGCACATGCCCAGGTGTTTACCTCCAGAAGCTGCCATGAAGTTCCTGCCATACCATCAAGCATCTGGAGAGCAACTCTGTTGGCCTGCATGGGTGCAGAATTTGTTTAGAAATTGGTTTAAAACTACAATCCTAATATGAAGACTGACATTCTCAACCCACTTTATCCCATCTGTCACATTAATTCAACTTCTACATTAACTGTTTATACATAAAGACTTCACCTCATCCTTTCAATTTGTTAGGGTGAATACAATCTAAGAGAGCTAGCCAATAGTAAATGTCTTCAGCCAAGAATACTGGCTGCTTTAGTATCAATAAGCTAACAGAAGTCAGACCTTAAATACCATTTACACTAGGAATCAACTGTTACTGAAGAGTTTTGTAAACAGTGACTCTCCTCAACAAGTAATTAAAGGATTCATCAGTCATAACATAGACCAGGAAGTAAAATTTTCACTACTAAAGCCACCTTGTCTCCTCTAACAAAAAAACAACACACAAATCCATCTCTGTAATAGGTCAGAAAAACCACTGCCTAAAAACATTTTCAGCAATAGCTATTTTCTAAAATAAGCAAGGGCTAGTTCTGCTACCAAGAAATACTAGAGCTTTGCATTTCAAAGAGGCAGGCATTAAACTTCTACTTAAATCCAACATGGGTCTAACAGCTTCACTGGGTGTTTTTGAAAAATCCCACCCTAGAACACTCTAAGGAGGAAAGTGGGAGAGGGAGAGCACAGCAAAGGGAAGGAAGAACAATGACAAGGAAATAAGAAGGTGAAAGATAAAAGATCAAAGACAAAAAGAAGGAAAGCAAAGAAGATAGTTTATCCTACCAGAGACAGCACCTCTTGTCAGTCAAGACAAGAAACATTGCCTCCCAAAAAGAATCTGGCACCAGGAAGTGGCAGAAGTGATGGGGGAAGACCAAATCTGACCTGAGGTAAGAAAAAAAAATGGAGTTATGATTTTTTTTAAACTTTGTCTGTTGCTTCATCTTATTTTTGTAAGATTTTTTTTAAAAAAACTGATTTTTTTTAAATCAATGTCTTTCTTCAGCTAGATTTTGTTAGTGATGACAGTAGGATGATCCAAATCATATGTGGAACAGGATCAATAGTATTTTACTAAAAATGTGAAATTCTATGTGAATACTGAAATTAAGAACAAATTTAAAAGACTATGGGGAGGCTGTATGAAGTGATAGCTGCAAACAGTATATGCTACTGAAATGTCCCAATGAGTCAAAAATTTGGAAAAACAGACTTGCATCTATAAAACTCACTGCAATGGAGCACAAGACCACTAATCCCTATCTTTAGGACACTTTCCCTGAATGTCTTCTGGCAAGACGTAAAATCTCTACCTGATATCCCACATGAAAATGAGTGAAACATTATGGTCTCTTGTGTCCAGGTTCCTTGTTTAATTGTAATAAAAAAAGTTTTACCCAGGACTCCAACTTCTAGAGAAAGTTTCCTAGAAGCTCCAAATGAAGCAATCACAATAGACAGAACACACCAATGAAGTTTGCTGCAGAGTGGCAAACAGGCAATAAAGAGGAATTTTTGTACAAAGGCAAATCATACACTAAACATAAAATTATGTTGATATTTTAACATTAAAAAAGATTAAAATTATGTCAAACAAATCCACCTTCCTCCTAACATTCATTCAAATTACAGTCTCAGAACAAATCGGGGCAGGGGGAGGCACGGGGATAAGTTTTTCCAAATATGTCAGAGGCTCCAGTGACTTCTATCCACACTTAAAAATTAATCCCAAACTAGAAGCAATGACTTCAAGTGGCAGAAATCAAGCCATCATCTGCACACACCTTTGAAATACAACTCTGAGACCTATGGACAAAGTAGTTATGTAAGTGATAAAAGCTGAAGACACTTCTATGACAATGCTCCACAATTTTCACTTGATACAGACCTCATTTATCAACTTACTAAATGCCAGTAAGCCAAATAAAACTTTAAGTAGCTCTAAACTGAAACCTTGGGTTTACACATTTATTCTAAACCAGGGAAACTAATGAGCTTGTCTCTGTGCTCCACACTGAATTCAAAATGGTCTTACCTCACTGTGCCAAAATTGTACTAATGCTATGCAGAGATAAAATATGCATAACCGTAAGGACCATATGGACAAAAAACAATAGAGTAAGTTCAAACCAGATGTTCAGGTGATGCTTCAGGGAAAAGTATAGGAACCAAATGGGACATCAGATTTAGATACTCAGCAGCCACATTTGAATCTGAAATAGTTAAGAGACCTGGAGTATAAAGTTTAAGATAAAATCCAAAACTAATTGCTTAGTCTGGATACTAGGTAGCCTCAAGAACCTTCAGTGAAAAAGATTCTCCACAATCTCATTAGATACTGTATGAAAAAGCACTTCAGTTTTAATCACTCTCTTGAATTCATGAAATATCATCTTCTTGTATTCAGAAGTGGAGATTAGACTCTTACACAGATGATGCCTTTCTTTCAGATTCCTTCTCCGTATCAGCCTTTGAGGTAAGAATCTTTTCAGTTCCCATCCATGCAGTAATTCCCCCTCACATGTGTCCTGAGTCACTAACAGCACTCTTGAGTTCTCCGAGCAAAATGCGTCTGAAAGGCTTACAGTGCCTTATAATGCTGTTTCTGAATGGATGAGCAACATTGCTGCCTATAGTTAAGCTTGTATACCTCTACTCCATTATGACTCCATTTTCAGAACCCACAGCTACCAAATCCATCCATGTATTCTAAATCCTGTAGAGGGAAGAATGCATTGTGTGTGGAGGATTTAGCCCAAGTGATTCCAAGAACAAAACCGATGAAAACTCACAACCTTGCTTATACTAAAATATATGTATCCTATGATCAATTCATGATCAGAACGATAGGAAATGCAATCTAACACATATATATTCCTTTCTAGAAAAATACCACCTCACTGAGTGCACCAGGGCATATAGTGTTCAGTAAACAAACAAAAAAGTCTCTATTTGTTTTATCATCACCGGTCAGTCTGAGCCTTTATTTATCACACATTGCAAAATTTGCATTGATTATGGATATTCTCACTGCCTTTTCCCTGCAGGCATTTACCTATAGCATTTCAGTGCAGCATGTATATCAACGTATTAACTTTAACAGCACTTCTAAGTAGTATTTTCCTTCTCTTGAAATGAAGGGAAATGAAGGCATGTAAAGATTAAAACTGTAAGTTCACTGAATCCATGTGCTCAATCTGAGATACCAAAGGATGGATTTTTCAGAATTTTTGATTTTCTTGAGTTAAGAGTTTTCTTCAAAGCTTATCACTCAGTTACTACAGCTGTGGATGCTCAGATCCCAAAATCTTGTAATATAACAAACAGCTAACAGCCACCTGTGAATTCTAGCCAAAGTGATTTGCCTAGCCTTGTCATGAACTCTGCAGCAGAGGACAGGAGAGTCGATCCAACTTTCCACAAAACTCCACTGTCAACACCTTAACCATCCTTTCTTTAACACCTCTACCTGCTCGTTTGCTGTATATTCCCAAACACAGAGCAGTGGTCTAACACACAGAACCCTTCTGTGCACCCTAAAGGAGGCTGGGGTGGTATTGAGTAGATAATACACAGCTGTGAAATTACACAATGCAGATACTCAAAGAAGGTTGAATTAGCACTGTCTGTGCAACCAAATTCTGGCACATTCCAACTCCCAAGCACTGCTCTTCAAATCTGCTACTGTGTCCAGCAGCTTCTTGAATGTAGTAACACTTTTTTTTTTATTAGTCACTATTCTGTTTTTGTATTTCTTAACAGTAACTGAAGTAACAACAATAAAGATGCAACTATGAACAGTGACACCCCAACTCTTCCTCAAATGTTATCAGTAATATAAACATACAAAGGTATTTGAAAAGCTTTCTTCTTTTTATTTTAATGTGTACAAATTTTATTTGTCCAGTACTGCTCAAGAAACTTGCATGGCTCTCTAAATATCCCCTGAATCCCTTCTAGTCACCATAGTTCAAACAAACATTTGGAAGTAAGAGTTATTTCACCATTGTCTTCTCTCTTCACCCCCACCCAACAGTGTTCAAGTATCACAGTTCTGATCCATTTTTTCTGCTTAAGATACTGGATATCAACCTTTTGACACTGATCATTTAAATCTAATCTTTTTCTCCTGTTTCCCAAAGAATATTTGATCCATGGCATTACTTCTTATCACAAATGTGAGAGAAAAAATGGTCTCTCTTTACACATATTTTTGGAGGACATTCCTTGCTCACAGACACTGCAGGGACAGAGGCATATTGACTCACACACAGTATGTTTCCTAAACCATCAGAGCCAGAAAACTTTTTTTTTTAAATGAAAGCCTAGATTCCTCAAAACCAGTAAGTATCTTGCCAGTTAAAATATTACTGATGCATCCGGCTCTTTTTACTTTTAAATAATGATTCAGTTTCTTACTGAAAGCAAACAGCAGTTTAATAAAGCAAATTACTATGTTCCAATGTTTCTAATCACATTTCCAGCTGTTTACATTTAACATTAACATTTTGTCCTACACACAGCTCTCACTAGTTAAATTATCACACTAACTCATTTTCAGATACTGCACTACACCTGTAATTATATGCATTAATATGCTGTCAGAGTAAGACTATTTCATACTGTTGTTACTTTGACATATACAGTTAGAAAATGCTTTGTCAAACATTAGTGCAAATTCAAAAACCTCACTGTTTTATGCTACACGCACAACTTAATCTGGATTTATTTTCTACAAAACATCTAAGTAGCAGCAACATATGAAAGAATTTGTGATTATTCTCTATTGCAGAATAGCAAAAGACCATGTTTGAAGACATAAAGTATTAAAACGCATCAGAAGGCAGCAAGTTATAAATGATGTCACCAATGCATGGTTCTTTATTAAATGCAATACTTCACCAATACAATATCTTGAGTACTTTGTATGAAAAATACTTAGTCTTTGTTACCTGAATTAAGAGCTTTACATGCAAAAATAGATTAATTCTGCATTTAGTGGCAATTCTAATTGACACAACATGAAATATTAAAAGGTATGCATCAACTGCTGAGTGTTATTTGTTGACAGAAGTTCATAGTACCCTTCTGCAGCTCAAGTATGACACAGCTATCGCATAGTTATGAGGGACAGAAATTACTCTTGCTTTTAATGTTTTAAAAAAGTTTTTATGGACAAATTTTATTTATGTTTATCATAATCATACAGAAAATGTCATCAGCCCAAACGCCCAATCTGTTCATTGTACAGCTAGACAACTGGAGCTAACACTACCCTTACATTAGCTGTTTTCAAGTGGTTGGTATGTATTCAAGCGTAACTCTAGGATTTCTTGATTTCAAAGACCAAGTTCTATGTATTACTTTTCAAGATGTACTTATTTACCCTTCTATTACAAATAAGCACTTGATGTAAAGATCTCTATGCAAGACATTATATATCACACACAAAAGAGCACTGAGACTCCAGCTCCCTCAAATACCAGGAGCCTGAAGCCAGCAGAGAACATTTGGAAACTCCGCATGATCCTGACAGTCACTGCTCTTCCTTCCTAGCTTTGTTACCACCATCCATTCGCAACTGCACTTCATGTGGGACTAGGATTAACTGCAGAGTTTTGCTGATTCATAAGAAACACTGACAAATGAACACTGTCAAAAACAACCACCACTTGCACTACTGCTAGCTCTAAGCTTAAAGAATACATCCCTTAGTGAAAATAAGAAACAAAGTATGGAACTGGGACTAGGAGTGGAGCGCAGAGTGTGCAAGACCAAGAACCAAATGGTGCAGGCAGTGCGGTGCTGGGCACCCTCTGGAGCTGCGGGGTGTGGGGAACCTGAAGCCAGGCCCTTGTATGACCAGTAATGCTGCAGCAACCTAGTTTCATAAAAGCAGCAGCAAAAAATAGTCTTCTAATGGTATTCCTGGAAGTTGTGATTCTCTATTTTTCAGCAGTCCTGGGTGGTGTCTACTGCCATACAAGAGAATCGTTGCCAGATGCATGTCCACAGAACGAAAATCTGTAATATGCAAAATACCTGCTAGTATACTTTCTAGAGTATTAAAAAAGTTACCTACCTGCTCCTTGTAGGCTGCCAAATATTACACTACCACATACTCCTCAACAGAGGGGCTAACCCAGAGAAACACAGCTTGTCACTCCTATAAAGGGAACAACATGAAATCCCAAGACCAGGGAGTGACCTCGCATTGCATTCTAGAAAACCAAAGGCAGAGGATAGCAGATCACAGAACAAAAATCCTTTTGAAAAATTAGAAGCAACTAGTGATAGCAAGAGGTGGATAAGCATTAACAGCTACTCTTGACAGTATTACCAACAAACTCTTAAACACTGAATGAACATTTCGAGAAAGAGCAATAATAATCAGCATTCTAGTTCTGCCCATTTTCCTGAATTTGGGAGAAACACGAGCCCAGAGCTCACGTGTGAAATGAGAGCACAGTGGAAAGGCAGGCTGTGGTCAGACTTTATCAGAGAGATAACAAAAATCTCTTTTTTTAAACAACCAATTGTATTTTGTGGATTATTACACTAAAGAAAATATTCAAGAAAGCCGAATGGAAAGTAAGCTTAAACCTCCATCAGATGTTTCATGGCCTATTTGAAGTCCCAAGACTTTGGAATTCCAACTTCTCCAGCATGTACCCTTACAGAGACATCCTTTCCCATCATAAAACGGGTACAGCATCCAGTATTCTGTCAGGAGGAATCAATAAATCTTGTTCGTAACTTTGAGGATGGACCATGTTAAAAGAAACACAAAGTAAAGATATCACTTATTAAGCATGATTAACATTTACTTTTTCCCCTCTACTGTATTCTTCCAAGGCAGCCCTTCCCAAACTAGTCACATTGGATCAAAAACTGTCAGCATACAGATCTGAAACAAGAATTACTTTTTTTGAATATTTAGTTTCTAAGGATTTCTAGTTTTCTAACAAAATTGTCTCCAAACCTCTTTTCCACGAAGTTGGAAAAGCAAGCCTCCCATATTAATAGAGTTATTCTAACTCTAGTTTGTAACTAAAGTTGACTAAACAAAACATCTGAAGAGGAGAATCACTGAGAAATTAAGACAGACTAGATTTTTAGTAAAAATATATCAAAGAGACAGTGACAGACAATTTTTAATCTCAGTGTCCTCATGGTTTCACTCATGCATGGGTGTGCACACAGAGACACCTGAGAAGTCTACATCTGCAATATGAAATTACCAAAATTTACTCATCAGAAAAGACAGACAATTATTTCAATTTTTTTTCTAATTAGTCATGTCTAGAAAGAACAAACACTAATGAATCTGCTTTGGAAAGAGAATATTAAGCCTGGTTTTGTTAACAGTCACTCCTAAAAATAACAAATATCCAAGCAAGGGAATGTTATTTTCCCTGCTACAAACAGAACCTAACACACAACAGAAAAATTTATGATATAGCCTCCATGAGAAACATACTTACAAGGAAACCTATTTTCAAATTTTCTCTGTCTTAACAAAAAGGTTGCTCCTGGACTGAAATGTCTTTTTAACAAACATCGCCTTTTATAACAGTTCATGCGCTTACCACTGGAAAACACTAAAGAACAACACATAGTATCACTTCTGTAATTTTAAGCTGTTCAAGCTAGAAAAGCTTGTATTCTACTGTAAAGAGAGTATCATGGATACATGCATCACAGCGGAGACTTACAGACTGCATAATCCCACAGTGTCACTAACAACTTTCTGATGAACACTCATTTCATCCACTGTTGTTAGAAACTGCATCTCTAATCATAAATAAATCCAGCAACTCCACTGTTTTGGGAAAATATGGGGGGAGGAGGGGGAGAATTTGGTACCCCTACTAAATTTAACTTAAAAAGAAAACAAAAAAAGCTAATGGGTTCAAGGAAGACAATTCTTTGATACAGAAGCACACATACTTCCACAAACTAGGAATCCACAAAATATCGTGATGGCACACCAAAAATCCATCATATAAAACACTGTCCAGCACCAACATACCAACTAGAAGCCAGCATTATTACCCACAAATACTGAATTCTCCTGTAACATTTCTGTCAAAACATTTTAAGTTTACATAAAACAGCGAAATGAGAAATTAAGTAAGACAGAGAAAATGGAGACAGGTGCTGAATTAAATTCCTAACATGGAAGAAAGTTATCCTTTCAAGTGACAAACCCCAGTTTTACAGAGTATTTTAATACTAGTCCAAGCACCTTACCCGGTGGTAAGAAAGGACAGAAAAATCAAGGGACTTTCTCTACTGTTTTCACACTCCCATCTTCCTCCTGTAGAAATTCTTTGCTTAGCTTCCAGCTCTCTCCTTCCTGCTCCATTTGACTAATTCTCAACTATCCACTGAACTCACCCACGGCAGTAAACACAGCGGGAACGGGGCAAACACACAAAACACGTTTCTCTGATCGCCTAACGCCTCAGAACAGGCCACTACCTCAGCACTGGTTTCCTCTGCCACAAGACAAAACAGAGAGAAAACAAGCAGCTCCCGGGGCTACCAGCACACAAGCTACCCCTCGGCAGGACCATGCAGGCTTCCCGCACACCTCTTCCCCCGGCCCCGCGCCGGGGCCCGGCTCCTCTCCCCGCCCGCTGGGCGTGACCCCCGGCACTAAGCGAGGCCCCGCTCCCCCGGGGTGCGAGGCTGCCCTCCCGGCGCGGCCCCCTGCCGCACCGCACCGCCCCCCCCGGGGTGCCGGGGGAGCCGTGCCCGGCCTGACCCGCGGCGGCGACCGACACGTCGGCAGGCCGCCCCGCGCCGCCGCCCACCCTGGCCGGGCCCACCGGGGGCCAGGGGCGCCCCGCTTGCCCGACCCCACCTCCCCTCCGCCCGTCCTTCAGGCGGAGGAGAGGGCCGGAACAGCCCCCCGCGGGCCCGCTCCCGGTCCCGCGCGGCGACAGGCCCCGGCTCCGCGCCCGGACGGGTGGCAGTAGAGGCGGCCGGGCCCGCCGCAGGCCGCGCGGGGAGACGGGCCGTAACGGCCGCGGCCGCCTCCCCTCCCATGACACTGCAGAGCGGGGCCCAGCCGCCGCCCTCCACCGCCGAGGCCTCCTTCCGCCGCCGGCTCCGCGGGCCCCCCTCCCGGCGGCGGCGGCGCCATGATGATCCGCCCGAGAGGGCGCCGCGCCAGGCCCTAACGCCGGGCCGGGCTCCGGGACGCGCCCCCGCCGCCGCGGCCTGGCGCCCCGCGCCGCTCACCTTCATGTCGGGACATCCTAGTCCAGAGGCGGCGGCCCAGGCCCGTCCCGGGGCTCCCGCGGGCTGCTCGGGCGCCGCTGCGGCCTGGCCCCCCGCCGCCGCCGCACGCACGGAGCCCCGGTGCGAGAAGAGAGGGGCCGGGAGCAGGGCCGAGAAAGGGGCAAAAATACAAGAGGCGGCGAGGAGCCGGCCTCCTCCTCCTCCTCCCTCGCTCGCCCTGCGGGGGGCGGATCCGGCAGCAACGGCTTCCCGGGCGCCGTGACACGGTGACTCTGGGCCCCGCCGGCTGCTGGCGCCGCCTCCCGCTCCGCCCGCTGCCGCAGCGACGGCGACGGCGGGGCTGCCCGGCGCGCTGGAGCGCTCCCGGCCCCTTCCCCTTCCTCCTCCTCCCGCCCCGGCCGCGCTTCGGGAGGAAGAGGAAATACCCCGCCGGGGCGGAGGCCCTCCCGCACGGGCTGCCGGGCCGGGGGCGGCGGCGGGCCCCGCCGGCGGGGCGCCCCGGCACGGCTGGCGGCGATGGGGCGAGCTGCGGGGGAGGAAGCGGCCAAGGTAACAGCCCGCCAGCGGCAAGGCAGCCGCCAAGACCAGTCTGCCCCGCAGACACGCGTTAATCAGTTTTTTATGTGAAAGGAGGGGGAAAGAGTGGCAGAGACCAGTGCGCATGCCCCGAACCGATTTTTCAATCACTGATAGCGTTACTCATGCTGCCAGCTTTGGGTAACGTCTCGCAGCGGACTCCAGGGCAGGCATTGGACTGATTTCCTTCTTATTTTTGACCCTTCCTCCTTTGTCAGGCCTACAGAGTACTGCTGCCAAAGGTGTCCTCCAGTCAGGCTCCAGCTCAGTGAGGAGGAGGAGGCTCCACGTGCTGTGTGTCATCACACTCCAGACAAGTGTCTCTGTCTCTCCACAACATGAGAACTTTTCATCCCGTCATGGTTGCTTCCTTCCCTGTCATGAAAGTAGGCTAGTCTTGAGATGAGTGAAAAACCTGCAGCATGACTGCATTCCTTCCCTGGGTCACATGTGTGGCGTACATACATCAAGCGTCTTGATTCTGTGCTGCCTTTCTTACTGTGACTTCCTGACATTCCCCTAGGTTTCATCCTGAATAGCACCATCTCCCTCACCTTCTCTGTTCATGCTACTCCTACCTGCCTTCATTTTCCTCTGAGTTTTCATCTACTACCCAGCTCATGGCATTCCTCCATCTCTTACCTCTGCCAGTCGCACACCTCCATCTTCTCCATCATCTTACGCCACAGCTTCCGTATGTCTGCCGCAGCCCTGCAATTCTTGTACATTAACATTGGTGAATTACCTCCTTATTAGTCAGTTTCAAAGGCCATGAGGGCACACACACCACAGAAGCCTGAGCATCAAGCTGCAGTGAAAGGCAGGAATAAACAGTGTTGAAAGGAGGAAGCACTAACCTCATTCCTTGCACCACCTCCCTCCTGTGCCAGTTGTGTTATATAGCCTCTACTTCTCCTCCTTTCATGCATGTGCACACTTCTGACCCTTGTAATCTGGCCACCTGCTTTCACTTCCATCTTTCTCTTGGCCACATGCAGTTTCATAAAGACAGTGACCACTGAGAGGGTAACCTGGATCCAGTCTGTCTAAAAGTCCAGTGGGTTGTGGGCATTTTCACTGGAAGCAAGCAATACCTGGGTGTTGGATAAGCTTTAAGGAAATGGGGTCATTTTGACTGATCGGAACCCCTTCTGAAAGCAGAAGAAGAGTCAGTGACCACGCAAAGAGTTTGCAAGAAGCATACCATAGATGACAAGAAAGTGAAATGTGCAACTGTCATAAAACTCCCTACCAAACCATGAAAGTGGTATCTCCGAGATAGTTCTGGAGGTGAAGCTGTGCCTATCTTGCCAGCATTTCACAGTAACAGTGCACGGAGTGGGGCAGTGGGTCATGTGTGTCCTACTACTTTATTT
This sequence comes from Grus americana, assembly GCF_028858705.1. Taxonomy (NCBI): domain Eukaryota; kingdom Metazoa; phylum Chordata; class Aves; order Gruiformes; family Gruidae; genus Grus; species Grus americana. Next base: position 54,318,230 of record NC_072891.1, read on the forward strand.
TAGCACCAGCATTTTTAAATGCAAATGGCAATTGTCGCACCCAGATGCAAAATACAGACCATCAGGTGCTCTTGGCTGATGCTACCTTTCAGTCCTTAGAAGAGCAAGCTATCTTGCAAGCTGGTAATTCAGCTGGCTAGTAATATCTTGCTTCTACGAGGCTGTGGTTCCCTCTGTATGTAACTGCCTCACTCTGAGCACCACAATGTTGTGTTGGCCTGTGCTCAGTTTTATCCTGTTCCTGGGAGAGTGGCCTCCCACAGGAGCTTCTCCCAATGCATCTGATAAAACACAGACTGCAACCCAGGCATTTCACTGGGATCTGGAAGATTCAGTCTTTGGTCATGGAAGACCTTGATCTAATCATCTTGTCTCTCCACGCTTCAGTTGCAAAGTGGTTTAATAACCTTTCCTGCCTCTATTAAGTGTTATTCACATAGATATCCCCTAAGTGCACGTGGTCTGGCACATGCTGATGAGTCTCTGAGCGCACGACTTTTCTGAAACACCTCTGGTGCCTGTGGCAGCCAAGCAGAATTCTGCAGCCTCTTCTCCATCTTTGTAGGCTCAAGTCCAAAATTAAAACTGTAATCTTGTTATTATATACTGTTTTCTTGCCTTCAGGCCAGTATCTATACCCAATGAGACAGTACAGATAAAAGCCTTGGTACTTTCGGAATGACATTAAAATATGCCTATATGTGCGATAGTATGTAAAATGCACCTGCATTATATCCTTCAGTGGGAATTTTGCTGATTATCTCCTCTGCAAATAGAGCAAATACTGCAAATGTAAGACACCCAGGCCTCCCAGAGATGAACATGTGGCAACTCCAGCTGAGTGTGGAAAGAGATGCATAACAGAATTTGAAGGTCTTTTAGAAGGTGATGGCCACCAGTAGGAAATAATCTTATCTTCTTAGCATCAACTTGATAATAACCTATACTGTCCTTGTTTTGAACAATATTGTTTCTCAAACCCACATGCTATTATTCCACAGACAGAATAAGAAAGAAAGATTTTAGTGAGGTTTATAAAGTTCTGGTGTGGATGGATCCTTCTGTCCCTAATGGAAGAGCCTGCCATTATCGGGTTTCCCATTCTTTCTCTCCCATGCATCAGAATAATCCATAGGTGAGACTTCCCATAAAGCCATGAGGAAAAAAATTTCAACATTGGTATTTTCCTTATGGGTAAACACATGCTGAGAAATGAAAAATTACTTACCCAAGGTCAGAGCCAGGCAAGGGATTAGAGACCCAGATCTCACAGCTAATTAGGCCATTGTATAAGCCACAGTGAGAAACAGAAAAAAATCATGAATTTTCCCAACATGAAATCATATGATAAAACTTGTGCCTGGAAGTAATAAGATCCTCTGAAATAGGGAAGAGATGCTTGTGTGGCCTTGTGCAGTTCCTCTCCCTGCCACTGGAAAAAGTTTCAGTGTCTGGAGCAGAGCAGGACAAGTTTGGATACTAAACTGAATAGTGACATCCTAGAGCAGAGCTCCTGAGCAGTAGAACATTGGGAGCCACTTAGTCCATTAATCTCCTCGAAATCTTTCACCCCTTTGTGGGCTACTGAAAGCCTACTGAAATAGTATTTCAGTGCTATCCCCACCAGGCTTCATCCATTTGAGGAAGTGATCTCTGCTTCACTTTGCTCGGACTTGTCATTACCAAGGTTGGGCACCCCACTGCATGTAACACTAGCTCCTTGTCAGTTTGATGGTTTGGCTTCGTGCTTGGAGGTAAGGTATGCTGTCATCACAGTGATATAAAACTTACATAAATCAGTTGCTTGGGTCAGTCCTGCAAATATTAAATTTGTGCATTGGTACATGTCATGGCCTTCCACTACGCTTTCTTTTCTAACTGCTGATTTTCTGCTTCCTCTTGCTTAGCAGTCATTCAGCATGAAATAGAGCTGCTTTCTGGCTGTGTGCAGTGTGATCTGTAAAGAAAGCTTTTAAAATCCAACAAGAGAAAGACAGTCTTGCTGCTTTCTAATTTATAAGGAAAGACCTAAAAGAACTTTGCATACTTACCTTCATCTGTTTTGTTTTGGTGTCTGCATTCTGCCATGATAACAGACCAGAAAACACAAAGGCTCTGTGATTCCTGTGACTGGATGCTGGATAGGAAACGTTATTTCCACATACTTTGTATGAACTGAATCTTTCCATGGTCCCAGGCCTACTGCAGATGTCTTGCAATCCAACTCAAAGTGTCCAAAGCACTGAGAAACTGATGTAGGTTTAGATTAGATGTTAGGAAGAAATTCTTTACTGTGAGAGTGGTGAGGCACTGGAACAGGTTGCCCAGAGAGGTTGTGGATGCCCCATCCCTGGAAGTGTTCAAGGCCAGGTTGGATGAGGCTTTGGGCAACCTGGTCTAGTGGAGGGTGTCCCTGCCCATGGCAGGGGGGGTGGAACTATATGATCTTTAAGGTCCCTTCCAACCCAAACCATTCTATGATTCTATGAACAGCACAAGCAAACTTGGAGTCATCAGGAACATCACATGGCTTTCCTCAGTGGGTCTCATTTGGAGCTTTTGCCACAGAGTACAAGCATCCCACTGGAAGAGAGCGGGGCTTGAAGTTTTAGCAGATACATCCCTCCTGTGGGAACTGTATTTGGCCTTGGAGCTAAACTGAGCTAAGCACAACTAAATATGGTATAAAATGCTCCTTGTGAGTTTCAACTTTTATTAGAATTCCTCATTTTGAATGCTGGACACTACTAGGATGTGCAATGCAAATGCTACACTGCTATGCCCATACTTCATGGACGACCAGCAGTTGCAGAAGCTGTCCCATTTTTTTAGACATGCAGTCCAGGTGTAGATGTCACCTCTGCCATCTTTCCTGAGCAGTGGCATCCTGGTATTCACCTGCACATACCCTGAAACTACTGCCTTCTCCCCAGGCCATCTGTAACAGATCTTCCCTGTTCCAACGTATTTTTGGAAGCCAGACAGGTGCTGTGAAGAGGTTAAGCTGATCAGTACTTGTACACAGTCAGACATATGCATGCAGGCGCTGCACAGAATTCTAACATATTACTGCTCTTTTCCTTCTGTCAGCCAATATGTCAGAACTTCAGCAAAACCAGGAACTGTCTTGTTAATACCCTCACCTTTCCATACCACTCCACTTAGGAGTCAGCATTCAGAGGTTATCCCAGATCTATCCTTTGCTACTGAGAGCTTTCTGCCTTCTCAGCAGTCAGATTTTGATGTTGGTTATGATAAACAAGAGGAGTTAGAGACATGCGCACACCTGCAGGGCTACGAGCTCATTGGCATCACGAAGATCTGGTGGGATGGTTCCTGTGACCAGAGTGTTGGAATAGAAGGTGTATTGGGTTTGCACAGCAAGGTTTTGATAGCGGTGGGGGCTACAGGGGTGGCTTCTGCAAGAAGCTGCTAGAAGCTTCCCCCATGTCCAATAGAGCCAATGCCAGACGGCTCCAAGACGGACCCACTGCTGGCCAAGGCTGATCCCATCAGCGACAGTGGTTGTGCCTCTGGGATAACGTAGTTAAGAAGGAAAAAAAAAAAAACCCAAACAACTAGTGGCAGCATTATGCATCCAGAGAAGTAAGAATATGTGAGAGGAACAACTTTGCAGACACCAAGGTCAGTGCAGAAGGAGGGGGAGGAGGTGCTCCAGGTGCCAGAGCAGAGATTCCCCTGCAGCCCCTGGAGAAGACCATGGTGAGGCAGGCTGTCCCCCTGCAGTCCATGGAGGTCTGTGGTGGAGCAGATATCCACCTGCAGCCCATGCAGGACCCCATGCTGGAGCAGGTGGAGGCACCCGAAGGAGGCTGTCACTCCGTGGGAAGCCCACACTGGAGCAGGCTCCTGGCAGGACCTGTGGCCCCGTGGAGAGAGGAGCCCACACTGGAGCAGGTCTGCTGGCAGGACTTGTGACCCCATGGGGGACCCACACTGGAGCAGTCTGTTCCTGAAGACTGCACCCCATGGAAGGGACCCATGCTGGAGCAGTTTGTGAAGACTGCAGCCCGTGGGAAGGACTCATGCTGGAGAAATTGGTGGAGGACAGTCTCCTGTGGGAGGAACCCCACGCTGGAGCAGGGGCAGAGTGTGAGGAGTCCTGCCCCCAAGGAGGAAGGAGTAGCAGAGACAACGCGTGATGAACTGACCACAACCCCCATTCCTTGTCCCCCTGCACTGTTGGGGAGGAGGAGGGAGAGAAATCAGGAGTGAAGTTGAGCCCGGGAAGAAGGGAGAGGTGGGGGGAAGTGTTTTAAGATTTGGTTTTATTTCTCATTACTCTACTTGGTTTTACTTGGTAATAAATCAGATTAATTTTTCTAAATTGAGTCTGTTTTGCCCTTGATGGTAATTGGTGAGTGATCTCTCCCTGCCCTTATCTCAACCCACAAGCCTCACATTGTATTTTCTCTCCTCTGTCCAGTTGAGCAGGGGAGTGACAGAGTGGCATTGGTGGGCACCTGTCCTCCAGCCAGGGTCAACCCACCAAAGAACGACACAGGCTCTTTAGGAAGGACAGGCAGGGGAGACAAGGAGGGGGTGTCATGCCCTCAACGGTCAATGAGCAGCTGGAGTTCATGGAGCTCCAGCTGGGGATGGATGAGGAGCCGACTGAGAGCTTATGGGTCAGGATTAAAGGGAGGGCAGGGACAGGTGACATTATAGGGGGGGTCTGCTACAGGCCACCCAACCAGGAAGACTGAGCGGATGAGGCCATCAATAGACAGAAGCAGTCTCACATTCACAAGCCCTGGTCCTCATGGGTGACTTCAGTCACCCTGATGTCTGTTGGAGGGACAACACTGCAGGGAATAAGCAATCTAGGAGGTTCCTGGAATGCATCGATGATAAATTCCTTCTCCATGTGATAGAGGAGCCAACAAGGACAGGCGCCATGCTGGACCTTGTTCTCACCAACAAGGAGGGGCTGGTGGACAACGTGAAGCTCAAGGGCAGCCTTGGCTACAGTGGCCATGAAATGGTGGAGTTCAAGATCCTCAGGGCAGTGAGGAGGGCACTCAGCAAGCTCACTACCCTGGATTTCAGGAGAGCAGACTTTGGCCTCTTCAGGGACCTGCTTGGTAGAATACCATGGGACAAAGCCCTGGAAGGGAGAGGGGCCCAAGACAGCTGGCTAGTATTCAAGGGTCACCTCCTCCAAGCTCAGGAGCAATGCATCCCAACCAAGAGGAAGTCAGGCAAAAACACCAAGCGGCCCCCATGGATGAACAAGGAGCTCCTGAGCAAAGTCAAACACAAAATGGAAGCCTACAGAGGGTGGAAGCAAGGGCAGGTAGCCTGGGAGGAATACAGAGAAACTGTCCGAGCAGCCAGGGATCAGGTTAGGAAAGCTAAAGCCCTGATAGAATTAAATCTGGCCAGGTTTACATCAAGGGACAACAAGGGCAACAAGAAAAGCTTCTATTGGTATGGCAGTGATGAAAGGAAGATGAGGGAAAATGTGGACCCTCTTCGGAAGGGAGAGATATGCAGAAGGCTGAGGTACTCAATGACTTTTTTTGCCTCAGTCTTCACTGGCAAGTGCTCTAGCCATGCCAGTCAAGTCGCAGAAGGCAAAGGCAGGGACTGGGAGAATGAGGAACTGCCCACTGTAGGAGAAGATCAGGTTTGAGAATATCTAAGGAACCTGAAGGTGCACAAGTCCATGGGACCTGATGAGATGCATCTGTGGGTCCTGAGGGAACTGGTGGATGAAGTGCCTAAGCCACTCTCCATCATATTTGAGAAGTCCTGGCAGTCCAGTGAAGTTCCCACTGACTGGAAAAGGGAAACGTAGCCCCCATTTTTAAAAAGGAAAAAAAGGAAGACCCAGGGAAGTACAGGCCAGTCAGTCTTACCTCTGTGCCCAGCAAGATCATGGAGCAGATCCTCCTGGAAACAATGCTGAGGCACATGGAAGATAAGGAGGTGATTGGTAATGGCCAAGATGGCTTCTCTAAGGGCAAATCATGCCTGACAAATTTGATGGCCACCTACAACTGGTTACGGCATTGGTGGACAAAGGAAGAGCAACTGATGTCATCTACCTGGACTACCATTTGACACTGTCCCGCACGACATCCATGTGTCTAAATTGGAGAGACATGGATTCTACGGATCGACCACTCGGTCGATAAGGAATTGGTTGGATAGTCACACTCAAAGATTTGTGGTCAATGGCTCAATGTCCAAGTGGAGATCAGTGATGAGAGGTGTTCCTCAGGGGTCGGTACTGGGACCGGCACTGTTCAACATCTTTGTCAGCGACATGGACAGCGTGATCGAGCCCACCCTCAGCAAGTTTGCTGATGACACCAAGCTGTGTGGTGGGGTCGACACGCTGGAGGGAAGGGATGCCATCCAGAGGGACCTTGACAGGCTGGAGAAGTGGGCTCGTGTGAACCGCATGAAGTTCAACAAGGCCAAGTACAAGGTCCTGCACATGAGTTGGGGCAATCCCAAGCACAGCTACAGGCTGGGCAAGGAATGGATTGAAAGCAGCCCTGAGGAGAAGGACTGGGGGGTGCTGGTGGATGAGAAGCTCAACATGAGCTGGCAGTGTGCGCTTGCAGCCCAGAAAGCCAACCGTGTCCTGGGCTGCATCAAAAGAAGTGTGACCAGCAGGTCAAGGGAGGTGATTCTGCCCCTCTACTCTGCTCTTGTGAAACCCCACCTGGAGTACTGCATCCAGCTCTGGGGTCCCCAGTACAAGAAAGACATGGAGCTGTTGGAGAGAGTCCAGAGGAGGGCCACGAAGCTGATCAGAGGGCTGGAGCACCTCTCCTATAAGGACAGGCTGAGAGAGTTGGGGTTGTTCAGCCTGGAGAAGAGAAGGCTCCGGCAAGGCCTTATAGCAGCCTTCCAGTACCTGAAGGGGCCTACAGGAAAGCTGGTGAGGGACTGTTTATGAGGGAGTGTAGTGACAGGACAAGGGGTAATGGGTTTAAGCTGAAGGAGGGTCGATTTAGAGTAGATGTTAGGAAGAAATTCTTTACTGTAAGGGTGGTGAGGCACTGGAACAGGCTACCCAGGGAGGTTGTGGAGGCCCCGTCCCTGGAAGTGTTCAAGGCCAGGTTGGATGAGGCTTTGGGCAACGTGGTCTAGTGGAGGGTGTCCCTGCCCATGGCAGGGGGGTTGGAACTATATGATCTTTAAGGTCCCTTCCAACCCAAACCATTCTATGATTCTATGACACCAGTTGTTGATATAAAGCTAAAAGTTGCTTCACCTCTTTCTCTCCTACTTTTCTGGCCTAACCTTTATGAAGAATTTGAGCCAAAACAAACACTGAAAATTCATCAAATCATTGTGTCCTCTTACAAAAACATTCCAGACTCACCATGTACCCTTGTAATTGCATGGTTCCAAGTAGGCACACTATTCTTACAGTACCTAAAGTCACAGTGTACTAGGAAATAGAAACAGCTTTTAAAAATTCTCCACATTCCAGCTCTGCTCTCTGTCAGAGGAGGACAAAGAAAAAAGAATTTATACTTTCTTGAAATGATTAATACTATTCCTTTGGATATTACTGCTGAACCAACCCATATTCTTCTACTTGATAACCACAATTGTTGCTGGTTTTATCCATTCTGTGTGAACAAAACTGAAACTCAGCATCCCAAGCACTGTTCCAGCAAGGATGAGATATCAGTGATGTATCCTGTTTACTTATAAAGCCCTGCTTCTGCAAGCAGGAGGAAGCAAATAAAACAGTATCTGCTCATCACTGTAGACACTCTTTCCTCTGCTGCTCAGATATATTTTATGCACGTTTCTCAGGGCCATGCTACAATACTGGTTCGGGCTATGGTTTTGACTACCCTGGTTTTTTCCTGCCCTTCTCTTCTGTCCCCACCCTCTTTCAAAGCAATACCCACACTTAGACAGGTTCCCTATGAATTCAAATCACTGAGTGACCCTATCTGACCTTTTTCAGTGCTGCTCTCTGCGTGTTCTTAGAGTGGATGCTGCCATCTGATACAGCAGACAAGCTTCTCTTTGTAAAGCATAGTGGTTAATCTTTGGATCTATATGCCTCTATTTCAGTAAAATTTAAGTGCTGCCTTATGCCTAGACCTCTCAAGTCACCCGCTGGGATCATTTGATGGGTGGGATGCTATGATGAGGTGGTACAATGGAGTCATGTACCCTCATGTCCACAACTGGCCCAAGACTGGCCCAAAGCAGGGGGCCTTCATGGCTAGGTCCTTTTCCATGAGGGCCTTTGTTAGCAAAGGGGCTCTGCGGAAGTCACTGCAAAATCTCAACTCCAGCACTACCCATGCTAAATGTAGCATGGCAAAGCACAGGAAAGCATTGCCCTGCACTGCTTGTATCTGCTGGGAACTGAGAAACAGAAAGTAGGTGAAACTCCTGTGGTGACAAAAAGACTGCTAGCATTTGTTGGAGTGTGTGTGTGTGTGTGGCATCTCTGTGTACACCAGGCATTTTCAAACATAGGAGGAGAAGTGGTTTCTGCTGTAAAAATCCCGTGCTGTAAAGTGACAGCTGAAAGCTGACTGCATGGGATATAAAGCCCAGGGGATGAAGGTCATGTCCTGGGCATGGCTGCTGAGTAGCAATTCTGCAGTAAAATGGGTTATATCTCATCTTTCCCTTCCTCTTCTCTATGTATACATTTTAGACTGCATAGCTCAGACAAGCACAGAGCTACTGATGTATTAGCAATTAAAAAAAGAAATGAGAAAGTCAATACAGACTAACCTGGAGGGAAGCCACTGGTCTTACTGCAAATACACAGAACTGCTGGGAGTGCTAGGTGGCTCTGTCTGGTTGAGCAGCAGGCATCCCTCCTGAAATAATTTGCTGTAATATTTTTAGCTGTTAATGATGCATGAGCAGTGATTTTGGATTGCCCTGGACCTAGTCATCCCTCATCTTCCCCTTCCTTCTGCAATGACACAAGAGAAAATTTCAGCTCCAAGAGGGACCTGGCTATGCCTGGGACACTGCTAGTGACAAGTGGAACTCATCCAGCTTTTGGGGTGTTGACCAGACATCCCCTTCTAACAGAAAATTAGATCTTGCCTAAAACAAATCTCTCTCATACAGTTTCCCTCTGAATGTCAGAAGCCAAGCAGTTTTCTATTCTCAATTTGGAAGTTTTTACTTTTTAAAGTAAAGAATGATCAACAATGACATTTGAAAATGACATTTATAAAAACAGATGTTTCTGGTTTTCATTTTCCCATTTAAAATACTGAACAGTCTCTCCTTTCATTGTGGCCTTCGGCTGAGCTCAGGCACTTTGCAGACTAGACCTCTAAAACAACTCAGCAAGGTGGTTTGCACTACCACTCAACTGGTAGCAGAGTGCTGGCACAGTGCTGCGAAGGGTTGTATGCTTGGGAGCCCTCCACACCGGCCATGCAGCTGGGCTGTGGGTACCAGTAAATTGCCATTTTGGCTCATTTTGCAGGAGAGAAACTGTCACTGCAAGAAGCAGCCAGCAGAGCCAGTAAGCACCATATGCTATGATGTAGAGAGAGAGCGTGTTCTCACTGTCCTCTAGTAAAACCAGCAATAAAACTCACATTTATGGTGTGGCTGGAAGCTAGAGCAGGGACAGATGTGCCTAAGCACATTGGCTGTGAATAGGGAAGAAGGTTATCTACCTACCACCTTCTTGTTCTGGTGATAGCCTTTGGCAGAAGGTGAAGGACAAAGGATGCACATTGACAATACAAAACCAGCTCCCTTTTCTTTTCCACCTTCCAAAGCTTCTTGGTAGCAGCACAAGCATTTATTCAGTTGTTCTTAGGTCTGTTGGGGAGATAACTTGAACAACAGATAGGACACATCAGGAAACCACTGAAGTAATTAACCAACTACACCTATACAAAGCAAACCAAACCCAACAGAATGAGAAGCCCAAGCACAGCAAGATCTCTTTGCAGTGGCAAGATCATTGCTCATGAGCAGTACTGATATGGCAGCATTACACCTGTCACCTGACCATTTCAGATGAGGGCAGAGGTACCAGAGCTAGCATCATACCCACAGGAGGGGTAATGGTAGCATGTCCTGGCAGCTCAGTGCATACAGACATAGGAAGCAGCTGCACCCGAGTAGCCCCGAGTGCTTAAGGTGGCTTGGCTAAAGCCACACATGGCTTATCTTCATTCACTTAAAATCCCTGCACTGTGGTGACAACCCACAAGACTCAGTTTTGACAAACCAGTGGATGATGAAGAGGTCTGTCTTTGCCCTTCTTCACCAAAGTCTTCAGTCCTGCTTCCCGATGAGCAATGCAACCACTTTTGGACCTGCAACAGCACGCTCGATTTCCTCAATTAGGCCCAGGTCCTCCCTTTGAGTTCCAAGAAGCAGGAGCAGGTCCTCTTGTCCTTCAACATGCATTCACAGAAACAGCCAGCAACAGCCAGCACGTCATTACAGAGGGACCAGAGAAACTTACTGTAACAAGGCCAGCTTTAGGGGACCAAAACTTGCCAGCTGTGAAGGTGCATGAGCGTAGGACTGACTGGAGGCACACCTCCAATAGGCATAAACTGGCCACAAAACCCATGCTCTGATCAGAGAGGTTTAATCACGTGGTTATTTTAGAACACCAGGACTCAACAGAGTCCAGATCTGGTACAAGGTGACCAGTGTCAGAGGAGACATCATTTCAGTTAATGAAAAATTGCTCTTTAATTAACACCAACAATTTTTAGTGAAGATGACCCTCCCAGAATACTTATGCTTGAGCCCTCTGTAGTGCTATGTATTGACTTACCAAGCAGCTGCTCATCCATGTTTAATTAGCAGGTGTGAAATTAGTGGTGTTGCACAGAGAAAGAGTTGTCCTAGTTAACACTGCTTGCCTGCACATAGCCAGCATCCGTGAACTCGGGGTGAATTTCATGTTGCCATCTAGCAATTAATGTCCACTTTCCCTGCTGCTGCACAGCAGAAAAATGATGCAGCAAGGATTTTAATTACCCAAGGCTGAAATCTTGGATAGGCTTATATCACATGGCTTCTTGAGGAACAGTGATGGGTGACATGGGTAATGGAGCCCAGAGTCCTAGCCCCAAAGAGCTTACATACAGCAGCTGATGTAGACATCTAGATGTCCTGAGGTGGAGTTCCTAGCTAACTCTGGTGAAGGTTCTATTAGGTCTTCTTGCCAAGTACTTATAGAAACCTAAATAAGAGCATGCACCCTCCATTTTGGCAGTCTTGTCCTGAATGTTCACATGCAGACATTTGTGTTTGTCTTTACATAGTATAATGCTTTTTTTTTCCTCCTACTTTTTTTCCCTTTTCTGCAAATTCAGGGCCCACCCTAGCAACAGACAGTAAGATATTCTTTTCACATCAGGCCCAGGGAGGCCCAGAACCTGTAAATATGTTCCTCTCTCAACAGTGTCAACAGCATCATTTCTGGTCCAGGAACAGGCTCCTAGTTTCCATACAGTTTGGTGTCTGAAGGGTGTATGTGCTTAAGCCAAGCGATGCATTAAGATCAAAGGATGCTAAGAGCAGAAAAGGGATGAATAGAGAAAACAACCATGTGACTTTTACACTGTGACTTCTGCTAGGTACAGATCATCCCTATTTGAATGCTTAAGCATTAGATGACATACTCCGGAGAAAAGCAAATGATTGTTTACTTTAGAGATTTCTATTCTCTAATTCAGATTTCATCCACTGTTTACCTGTATCGAGTAGAGCGTACTAATGTAGATGTACACACGGTACTTTAAAAGGGCAATGTTATTCATTGCCAGAATTATACAGACCAGCCCAGACTGCCAGGGATTCTGCAAAGGACCTTGTAATAGGACAAAAATAATGTAGTTTTTACATTCAAATGTAATTTTTTTACCCTGTGCCTTTAGAATATATTGTACCAAAAGCCTGACGGTACAGCCTTAAAGGGAGAGAAAATGTTTTCAACTTGATATTTAATAAAGTTATATTACTAGAAAAACTAAACATTGAAGGATATTTGACACCTGTGGACTAAAAGTAAATTGCCATACTGCCATGTTAACAGGGTTGCCAAAACTCAGCCAAACATCATCTTACCCAAGTTTTCCAAATCAATCTGCCTGAAGTAGAAGATACGCTAGGGAAACTTGGTACCCACCCAAAAGCCACAGTGGTAATCACCAACTAAAACCAGACTTGGAATAGAAAGTGCAAAGCACCCCACAATTCCAGTAATGTGCAGAAGGCACTGATGTTCAGAAAAGGGCACGGGCTAAGCTGAAGAGCATTTTTCACATTATTGCATCCACCATGCCATTATCTGGGACAACACCTGAGACATGTGGCTCAAGGTGTTAATAAAGATATTTTTCTCTCCATTTGCTTGCACAAGGCAAGAAAACCACAGCTGCAGTGTCTCCCCTGCCTGTTTTGAACTTGCACATAGGCAAGTCCACCAGCATTTGTGAACCCTTTGTGTGAGCCCGTAAGGGATGGCTCCACACGATCACTTAATGTTGTTCTCTTATCCCTTTGTTCTAAAAACCACAGGAGCATTTTGTGCTCTTGTAGGGGTCCACCTCTCCAGAAGCCTCTTGTTGCCACTGCGCTGCATGAATTGCCTGCTAGCACTTGGGCAGAAGTATTTCATGTGGTGGGAGTGATTAGAAACCTCATTGCTTCCCTGCTGGACGGTACTGCTCCCACACACGGTCCAGCTCAACAGCATTCTCCTAATCTGCCTCAGCACAGCAACCGATAGAAACATTTTGTGCTGAGATGTTTTTGTACTGAATAGATTAGGAAGGATTCACGCGCTGCAGCCAAGTTGCAGACACAATAAAGTGGAAGTCAATAACAGCTTAGACAGACAGACACAGCTAGACCAAGGCAAGAACATCAGCCTCTGATGAAAGCAGGCAAAGGAAATTATTTCACGTGCTTTAATAATTCTCCGTACTCCACTGAATGTTCCAATTACAATGATTTACAAGGGACAGTTGTACCAATACAGTTTTCCGTTTAGACACAGCTCTTCAGTAATAAAATTGTACACAAGAGTCACATCACTACACACAATCAGTAACAACAGTAGATTTTCTTGTACAGATGAACCCTTAGGAGAAATCAGTTTGGTGTTTACCCTGATCACAGGTAGTCAGTACCAATGCCTACATGTTAAAGTCATCTAACACTTCCTACTGTAAGATCCTTCTCTCTACAGCTCATACATTTTGTCAAGTTCCTACTTCCATGAGGAAGATTCTGTCTCAGACTCATTTTTAAAATAAAGGCTGGGTAGTTCCAGTTGAAACCTGGCTGGGCAGCTCTGACAGCTCAGTATTTCTGAGTACGGCTGACTACCACAAAACTGAGGTGCCTTTTGAAGAGAATTTTAGAGTTTCCTTGCAATCCAAATAACAGTAAACATAAACATTTGACAGAAAAACCAAACATTTCTGTTAAAACATAATGATCTCTTTTTTCAACTGGACTCCAGTCTCCAGCATGGTTTCTTCTTAGATTTGTACAATTTTTTGGTCACACATTTGTGTTATGTGAGAAGAGATACTGTTCTGTCACAGTATGTATCTGGTTATTCCTTCACTGTTAAACTTAACTCAGAAGTGGCATTATCTTTGCAAGTATTACTATGCATGTATAACCAGTATAAAACAGATTAACCCTGTCCGTAGACGACTCTCTACTGATTACTTCTAGACATAATTTTTAAGCATGAGAAGGCCATAGGCTGACCACACCATAAGAAAATAAGAGTCTTGTCAGAAGATCCTACCATTCTTGACATGGAATAGGGCTGAATCTATGATCTTTCCTCAGACTGTGACTAAGAGGTCACATGTGAAAACACATTGTCCCAGTGGACACTGTTTATCATGTTACCTTGGGACGAGTTATTTTCTCTGAAATTCATGCCAGCGTCTATGAAGAATACTCTGCCTTATTTCAAGCGCCCTCTGATTTCTGTTTATGAAAGATATCTGAACATAGTAACACCATATACAGAGGCAAAATTCTGTTCCCTCTTCACTTATGATGTTTATTTTAAGGATTGCATTTGTCTGTGTTATCTCTCTGAGCTTTCTTAACTGGTGGTGGCAAATATATTACTTTGTCCTGACAACCCTGAACATCCTGTCTGATCAGTACTCTGTATTTAGCGTAGTTTCACTTAGGAACAATTCATGGGGGTAGAAACATAGACTTTTTGTTCTATGCTGGAACTTCTGTGGTAAAAAAACACCAAAAAAAAAAAGCACAAAAAAGGCACCAGAAAAAAAAAAGAAGCAGGTAACAAGTCTCCAAAAGTTTGAAGTTCATGTCCATTTTAAATGTTCTGTAAAATGTCACTGTAAAAATGTTTTCTCTACTGCTGGGAAAGTGGCAAAAACATTAAAAAAAATTTACATGGCTTTCATGTATTAATTCAACTCCCCGTGAGTTGTTTTTTAATTTTAAAGAATGCATTGAATTAATGTATTTCAAGTGTTTAAAATTACAGCAGTAGCTTTTAATGGTTAATATCAGAAAGACTATTCCTATTATGGAATAAATACTAGTATTTATTTGATCCCTTTATGATCATCTCCAGAAAATATTTCACATCAGACAAGCACTCTATGCTAAGAACACAGTTTACAATAGCCATTTATTGAAAGCGGGGCAGACGCAGCAGTGTTCTTGTAAAGGTATTCACATCCTTTGCAGTTCTGTACTGCAGATGCTTTCTATCCTTCACAAAGGGGAGGAAAAAATACTTCTTGGATTAATATACGCATGGAAAAGATATGAAAAGCCTATAGAAGCAACAAGGTCAAGACATTTAATGCAAATAGGTCCCAAATAAAACCATTCCCTCCCTTCCAATTCAGTGAAGATACATGACATAACCAGTTAGTTATAATCTCTTCTGACCTATGACTTCAATTTGGTCTGGTTACAAATGAAGAAAAAAACCAAACCAACAGATTTTCAGCTGTTTGAACAGAATTCCAAGAAAAAACTAAGCAAATCTTCTAGAGTCCTCAAAACGTTTTTCCTGACTGAGCAGATAAGAATTCAAGGCTCCACTGAATACATTGAGCATCTTGAAGGTTTATGGGATGAGAATACTCCAGTGCAAAAGACACCTCAGTGCAATAGAATCCAATACCCTTAAAAGGGGATATTTTACTTTTATCTCTATTAGCATCTGAGAAGAACAGACTATGCACATGTACAGTCCAAAACAAAACACACTAAAAAAATTTCAGACAAATGCTTTAAGTTATCTGTTTTTAGTACGAAATGACACTTGGTATTAGCTGCACACAATAGCATGTGCTGTCAGTGAGGCAAATTGCTCCCACATGAGGCAACAACTGCAGTGCCTGCTTGCACTAATCAGACATAGGTTACTTTATATCTACTACAACTAAGTTACCTGCAGTCATTACTGCAGCATCTGATCTGACTGTGTTAGGAACTGTGAGTGGATAAACCAGGGCATGAGAAATTTGTTTAGTGCTTTATAAATAGTAGGTATAGCTTTACCTATTTATTAACAGGGAATAAACCCTTTATTTGGTACATTTCAATAATTAAGTCTTAATACATTTCTTGACTGCACCTAGACTATCACCAGTAGCAGCAGCGACCCGAGACTATACAGCATTCCGCACTCCTCTTTCATTGCAGTATCTCTTCACCAGGGGAATAATAACTACACTGAATTTTAAACTAGTTGATGACCCTACTAACTACTGCTTTAGAAGAGCTTGAGAACTTAACACTGTTTTCTTCCATGTTCACTTACTGCTGCTTGTCTGTCACAGTGCTCTGTTCAGTGCCTGAGCTGTGCTTGCTCTTAAGGGACCTTCCAATATATCTCCAGTATTCCTTTCGGATGGTGTCTTTTTCTTTAGCCAGAATTTCACACAACTATGAAAGAAAATTGAGAGATTGGAGCATTATATCAAAAGCTTATGGAATTGTTAATTATTTTTATAAAATGCATGCAATATATGGTTCAGCCAGTATTAGAAACACCTTTCTTAGCAACATTTGTTTCATTCACTGGATTTCCAACTGTTCAATGACCTCAAACTGGTATCAACACCAATTGGTAGTCAACCAACCTGACACTGCACAAAAACCTCTCCAGTCCTGTTTCAGTTGCAACTGCTTCCCTGTGACTCTTTTCATGCCTACCACTCATCACCTACCTCAGCCTATTCAGGCTGTAGTATACTCTAGTATACTTGTGATTTCCTGACAAGCTTGTTTGTCTTTCAGTGATCCAGTAAGCTGCAAACCACTTCATTCAAAACAGTGGGGGAACATCCTGCTCTTCAATCTCTAGTACTCTCAACAGACTGACAGGAGGTATTTTGTTCATGTTCTTACTCTTAGCAGACAGCCACAAAAGGATTCTCCATACAAGTCAGTAACCCTCTCTCACAACATGTTAGAGCTGGTGCTATACAGATACTTCTACATGTTCTGATTTTTGATTTATTTTTACGTAGGTGAGCAGTGAGGCACAGCAGAAGGCAACCCTATTCACAGGACATGCTGTGTAAAATTTACATGGTATGAGCACTCTCTACACATGTTCTAGCCAATTCCTTTTTATTATGCAGATGACGTTGCCTTACTCAGTGAACCAGAGTTGAGAAATAGGAGCTTCGATGCCTAAATAGATGAAGAAGTCAAACTCAGTGAAACAGTATAAAGGGACATGAATCTGGGAGGTACAACTGCACTTATTTACACTCTGGTCCTGGAACACAACAAAGCAAAAATGTTGAGAAAGAATGATGCTGGAACACAGAGACTTCACACAAGAACTGCAGCTCTAATTACACTGAATTCCAGTCTGTCCCACAGTGAATGAAAAATGTTCTTGTAAAACCTATACTGCAAATGACATCAAGGAGTTCCCCAAATATGAAGCACAGGGAGATACACAACACTGCTAGAAGTCATTTATTCTCTGTAGGAAATGTTCCTTACTGATGTCCCCAGGGCCTGCTGCCCTTTCAGCTAATTCTGCCAGCTTTCTTAGAAAGAGCTAAGAAGTGCAAAGGGAGCTTGAGATTCTGTTTAGACTCAGATACTCTGAGACAAGATTCACTAACCTACAGAGGAGTTAGCATGAAACTCCTCAATTGTTCAAACATCTCCTTTCTCCTGCAGGCAATATTACAAACCTTCCCTTACTACCAGATGAAGAAAACTTACAGTGATTTTTTAACTGGCAAGTTATTTATTGATAAATTCGTAAGACCCTTGTGATTATCTGGCTTTCATGTTCAACTCTTCATAGACGTCCTGTGATAAACAAGTAACCTGTTCTATTTACAAAAATCAATCCCATTTTGTCAGGATGTAAAACAAGAGAGCAACAGATGTCATCCCTAAGAAGCAAAACCAAGCTCTCAAAATGTACCTCCAATGCCTTGTTTAGTGTTTCCTCCTTGTTATCACACTGGTTTTCAAGCATATCTTCATATATGTCCACAAGAAAGGCAATCAGATAGGGTGAACTGTGGCTGGGCTGCAAATTCAACAGTTGCTCTAACAGATTTGGATACTTAGAAAGACCACGATCCTGTAGAATCCTAGAACAGAGGTTAATAGGCTTGAAACATAATGCTGGGGTATCTGGTGTGAAGAATTAAATTTTTGTTATGACTCCTTTATTTGGAGATGTGTTTTGAAATAAGGTGCAAATACAAGTAAGGCAGAAAGTAAGTAGCATGCAGCAATACATGCTTAATGCTCTAGTTCAATACAGCTTAATGTTCTAGTAAGCTAATACAGTTATGCTCAACTGAACAGAAATTAGACTGAAAGTATGCTCATTACTTCCTACTCTATGCTCTTGAACCCAGTAATATGACAGGTAAAGTTTTTAAAAGCATCAGAAGAACCAGCAATCCTCCCACAAGAACTACAGGGCCAGAAACTTAGTGGAAAGTTACAGAGAAATCAGGTTAATATATTAACCCTTTGTGGAGGTTTTTCCCTGCCCGCTTAAGCACACAACACTATAATGAACAGCAACAAGCTTTTTCCAGTTAAGAGCTAGGCATAAGACACCTTCTACAGATATTTTCTTTGCCCCACAGAGGAGGATGCCTCACCCTTTTAAATAGTTCCAAGCACTCTCATTATGTGGCACTGCTGTGATCATCTTAAGAGTGTATCTGTGAGAAAAAAGATAACAGGTCATGAATGCATCCACTAACAACGCAGTTAGAAATCACCTGAATGTGCTGCTCCCAAATACATCCTTCTAGTCTGTATTTTAGAGTCATTTTGCAGGTCATCTCAGCTGGGACATAGATCATAAATGTCTCGCAATATAATCACCACAAGTCTCAGAGAGGCAGACATTGTGAGAACTGTTTTAAATTCTGAAGTGTTCCATTTGCTGCATTGCATACAATAATGAAACAGTTCTCAAAATTATGAGCAATAACGCTAAGGAACAACATGATATACTCTCCTGATATGCTAAAGGAATAACTTGTCTCTTGATGCTCAGAAATGGCAAGGGGCGGAAAAGGGCTAGAGTAATTGAAGCCCAGGGTGAGCTACGTTAATATGACTGCACGTGGTATGTTCCATACCTATTTGCAGAACTATTTTCATGAGGCTGCACTTCAGCAAACCCACAGAAAGGCAGAGCTTGGGCTTTCAGCTAACACAGCCTTCTGCAGCAGTTCTTTTAAAGTAGCAATTAGGCAGCAACTCTAAAAGCATAGCAACAGGAGGCACCTGCCATACAGTCGCAAAGTCACATTTCATCTTC
Source organism: Grus americana (assembly GCF_028858705.1). Lineage (NCBI taxonomy): Eukaryota > Metazoa > Chordata > Aves > Gruiformes > Gruidae > Grus > Grus americana. The sequence goes on from NC_072891.1 coordinate 54,337,035, forward strand.
ACAAAACATACTTTACCTTCTGCCCTTCACCAGCATAACCAGACATTCAGCTGATTTTCAGAGAGAGCAGATGCTGATAAAAAATTCTATAAGTAGTACTGAAAAAACCAACCCAACCAACCCGAAACCTTTTTTAACCTTCTGTAGTCACTATGACAAAGACCAAGTTTATCAAGCAACAAGCAGCCCAACTAGAGTTCTACACTGACATCTGGGAAGTTTTAACCTTAGACAGTCTGATTCTTAAGATGGTACCCAATTATCTTGAACATAGCACCATGTATAAACAGATCAAAGGAAGATGTCAGATCTAACCTCTGGAGAGAAAAGGTTGGAAATATCCAGGCCTGACTCATGGAAATGGTTCAGATGTATTAATCTGCAGAAAATTATGAACTGGAACAGAAGTACAACTTACAGCAGTTTCCAAAGAAAACCATGAAAGATGGTGGGGGCTGGGATCCTCTATGAACAACGTACCAATGGACCTACTCAGAGACTCAGTCTTTCTTCTGAAGAATAACTCCAAAAAATTGCAGTACCTTCTTTTCATTGCTTTTTCACTTTAGACAAACATCTTCTAAACATCAACCCTGAGCAGCAGTCTGACATGTGAAAATGATACAAGGAAGCTTCCCTTACACCATCAATAGTAAAGCAAGTGGCTAGAAGCCCAGTCTGTCCTCAGTTACAAACATACCATTTCAAAACAGTTTCCAAAGCTCATTTTCCTCAAAACTACCAAACTCACACAGGTAGTTATCTTTGTGCTGACCACATACCCCTGAAAGCTACTTTCCTTTTCCAGCTGCATCAAATTCCTCACAAAAAGCAATTCCTCTTCCTACAATCCATGTCCATCTTACTTTAAATCATTGTGGCTACTGTACTACTAAAAAAGCAGTTCAGCACAACTCTGGGAGTGCCTCTCCTTCCAAGCTTTCTAGGAGTAGGATGTAAGATACTAATTAACAGCACAACTTATGTGGTTCCAGTGTCACAGATTTTCTGCAGGTTGTTCCACTACAGCTAGCAGACTATGAAAGGCTAAGTTTTATTTGCACAAAAAAAAGCAGGGCAGGAAGACAGACTCATGAGAACAGCTTGCCCAGGGTAAGCATAGCTTGTTTCAGTACTACTCAAGTCGTCAGTGGTACTGAACACATCTATACATGCACTAACACTTGATCTGCTACCCATGACAGTGAGCCCAAAACCTGCATTAAAACCAGGAAAGACAAGCCCACAGGGACTGTCAAAGTATTCATTTGGTATCATGTAATGGAGAATGCTTAATGTGCGCATGAACAGCATTACTAACTGGACTTCTCTGTCTAGGACTGCTGGATCATCATAGCCAGTGGTGTTGAAAATTACGAAGTGTCGTTGGTTCCAAACAGAGTTGTTTCTCACATCTTCCCTCAAAAGCTGGTCTACGTATTCCAGTTCATTGTCCCATAATTTGAACTCCTATGGAAAAGGAAGAGAGAATATCACAATCAAAAGTTTTTATTTTTTAAAATATATTCTCCTTGCTCCTAAGTTCTCTGAACATTAGATACAGAGACTTTTTTTAAAGAAAGCAACATGAAGTTCAAAGAAAAAGAAGGAAGGGTGCACTAAGAACACGCTACGCTATTCAGTTGCACACAGTGATATTAGTTAATCGTTAAATTCACATACATAACAGCAAGCAGCCAACAATAGACCTTTTTGAACTCAATTCCTATAAGGCAAGTTTATAGCTAACCTCTACCACACATTAAAACGCAATTGTTTTTCCCCCTTCGGCCTGAAGAAACAAGTGCCAAATGCAATTCAGATTGTATTTAAGAAGGAATACTCTACAACCCGAGCAGCTTATTTACTGAATCAAGAATTCCGTGGATACAATACCTGAATAACCCATTGTCTATGTTGCCACGCATGGTAATTTTTGGCATCTTGGTTAAGAATGTCAGCTATGAACTCCAGCTCTTGGGATGGATCCTGCAGCCACTCCACCAACACCCGTCTGTGATGCCTAATGACAAAGGAGGAAACTATTTTTAGAACAGTCTGAACATTTTTTGTGAACATGTGGTCTGCATTAAAACTGCATATAGCAACTGTAATACTTAGCAAAAAACCCACTTTGAAGTTAAATACTTCAAATTAAATATACATTTTACTTGGCTCTGAGAAATACATAATGTATACTTATATATAACAAATTCTAACTACACATACGTATTGGCCAATCACCTCCTTTTAGACAACTTATGTTCACTTGAAGTAACATGTTTCCACTTTTAACACTCATGGCTAAAGTCTTCAGCAGAATAAAATTTTCTAGCACTACATAGTATCTCTAGCAATAACAGCACCACTGTTTTGCCTATTCCCATTCACTTGGGAAAAACCCAACAACAGTTAAGCAAACTCCAAGAGCCAATAAAAGAAAAAATACTATTTTCTATTTGTCTTTTTGTTTACCTTTTCACGAGTAATTTTTTTGATCCGTCAACTTATTTTGACAGTTTAAAAGTTGAAATTAAAAGAAAACAAGATCTTTTTAGCATGTCATAATCATATGTTTAGAAGAAACTGCTAAAGAGGACTTTGGCAGTGACACTGATGCAAGTCCATTTAACTCCTTTGCTACTGTCACTGCAGTAGATGGAGGAAACACCTCTTAGGATCAATGATCACAACTTATTCTAGACAATTTACAAAACAAAAATTATCTGCCGAAGAACCGAAAAGAAAACGTGATTTTACCAGACTTGGTAGTTCTTTGGTTGATCTTCAATGATAGCTGTAATATACCTAAGTTCCTCATGGAGATCCTTTCCCAAAGACTGCAGGAGGACTCTCCGGAAATGCCTGTAAAAAAGTCAAGCATTTCAACACTGCAACAGGGCTTTCCTAAAATTCACAGAGGAGAACACAGAAGAAGAGTTCTTCTAACAGATATTGAGTCAAAAAGAATGCAAAAAAACTAACCCACGTATCCAGGTCTGTTAAAGGCAATTCAAACATTATCGAACAGTGGAGAACTGGAATACAACTGGTTACAACAGTATGTAATCTAAAATCACAGCAATCTTGTTTCATATTAACCTCTGTCTACCCACACAAGTCTTATCATCATGGAAGCTATGACTTACATGCTTAAAATAATGTAAACTTTCTGATTTTATGCAAGTTAGTGGAATAAAGATGTACAAGAGGTACTTGTTAGCATTCATGAGTTAAAAGGTGCTACTTCAAATATGAAAAATTCACTGTTTATTCGTCACCTAACTAAACATTAACCTGACAGATCCTCTGAAATACACTATTTAGTAAGTATACAATTATTTAGCAGGAAATAGCAGCTATCATGCTTTTATGCCTCTTCTTGAAATCAACTTGAGAGTATTTTCAGCATTTTGCCAAGGCCATGCTATTAGGTAAGTGATCTAATTTCAAACAGCAAAGTTCTTTTTTGTGGCTAATGCTGACCTTGCTTGATAATATCCTCAAAGCCAAATGAATGAAAACCACTGAATAAAAATGAGACACGGAAAATACTGAACAAAGGCTTTCTTCAGAAGCTCACTGGAAGTCTACACTGTTCTTCTGTGTAAACTCAACTAGTCATGCCCTGATTAGACTAACAAAGACATAAGAGGCTGGCAATCAAATGATGATAGAAATAATCCCAAGATTATCACTTACCATACTGTGTAGTTTGCAGCATTTAACTCAATGGCATCTGCTGTCAGCTTAAAAGCTCTTTCGCTTCTCTCATCCCGCTGCAGAACAGCCCGGAAGTAATCATAGACATCTCGAACTAAATAGATAACAGCATCTTATCCAAGGCTATGAGACAACGGCCTGATTAGGGTGTAAGGTTAATGATTCTTTGAAGTTACTGCCTATTTTGTGTACTTTAAAATGATAGCCACATATTGCTCTGACAGCACTGTTGATTGAAACCTCTCAATGATATTAGTATACTGAAAAGCTGCAAAAATAACTTAAAGATACACCGTCTGAATAATACCAAAACAGTAAGAAAAGTTCCTTGCTGCTTACTCATGCTATTTCCCCAGACGCAGTAGCTTCATATGTCTTCCGCTCATGTGCTAGAAATGCCTTATTATGTCAACTAGAATGTCTGCTGTATTACCTCTTAAGCCATGTGATTTTGAAATAAAACCTTGGCTACTGACATCTCAGATGGAGATTCAACTTCAGTGATGCTTGGCGAAAACATCACACACAACCACCGTAACATAATAAATATTAAATTACTTTCTTTGCAGTACTACTCTAGAAAATATATTACCTAAAATGTGAAGTCTTGCTTTAACAATGCTAAGGGCAGATACAAACTTAACCACCTTAAGTTTTCAGTACAGAATGTATTTAAAACTTACATTTTTCACTGTAGATGATCTGAACAACAGGATTTGGCCCATCATTTTGAGGCACAGGTTCAATATCTGCCCATTCCTTCCTGTCCCTGTAAATACATGTTTTTGGTTTTTTTCAATGCTTCTGAAAAGCACAAAATACTACTCAAACCAGTACACAAACAAATCTATGTCCAGCAAGACATTCTTGTTCCCAGCGGTCATTATTATTGTCACTGAGTTGCATAACATAAGCCAGCATATAAACAAGGAGGTATTGACATATGTAACGGCACCAATGTCCAGTTGTAAGACAACCTGGGAGAGGAAAGGAACCAGTCACCTCGTCCTCAGACTGTCACAGCCGCATCGCTGTGACATGGGTTTGAGCGGTATGCGACACCAGCGGCTTTCAGCGTCAGCGGGTACCCGCTTTTTACGGCTTTCCGCTCCTGGAGACCGGGGCGGCTGGGGGCGGCCACGCTGACCTCCCACCTCACAGGCCGGGCGGGGCGGCGGGAATCGCCCGGCCTCTCCTCCTCCACCCACTCCGCGCGGGCCGGCGGGGCGGTACCTAACAGCACCTAGCCAGTCCTCCCCTCCTCCTCCTCCCGTCCCAGCAGCAGGGGCGGCTCCCACGGCCCGCTACCGCCCTCCGGTCTCGGCTCCGCCATCCCGCGCCCACCACTCCCGACAGCCGCTCCCGGGGGGGCGCGCGCGCAACACGTCACGACGCGACGCGACGCGACGCGACGCCACCGCCCTTGCGCCCGTGGGGGGGTAGGGGGGAAGGAGGAAGGGGGGGGAAGGAGGGAGGGGGGGAAGGAGGGAGAGAGCCAAGGAGGGAGAGAGCCCCGTCCCCGCCACTCGGGGACTGCGCCGCCGCGGCCGTACCTGTAGAGCACGTAGCCGCCGTCCTCGCCCTCCTCCTCCTCTTCCAGCAGCTGCCCGAAGCTGCCCTCCGGCTCGCTGCCGCACTCCCCCTCCGGATGCAACTCTGCCGCCGCCGCAGTCCCCTCCGTCGCCATCGCCCCCCTTGCCGCTTCCGGGACCTGGCGGAACCATAGAGGCCGGCACGGCGGCGGGGGCAGAGCGGCCGCGTGGTTGGCTATCGCCCCCCGCTGGCGCGGAGGGCGGTGGCGGCCGGGGCTGAGCGACGCCCTGTCTGCCGCCGGGGCCTGGCCGGGACGCGCCGGCCGGTGGCGCTGGGCCGGCAGCTGGGCAGGGCCGCTGCCATCTACCTCCGGACCTGTGGGCGGTAACGGCAGCGCCCAGGGGCCGCGCTGCGCTCTGAGGAGCTGTAATCCAGGAGGCCGCTAATTAGCCGTCAGAAACTTACCGGGGGAGCCGGCGGGAGGTTGGGCCGGGCCCGCGCCCCGGGGCTGGGGTACTTCTGCGGGTTGTTCTTCCCCTTCCACCGCGCCCTGACGAAAACCTGTGGACCCAGCAGGATCTGTCGGCATTGTGCCCTGACCGGTGGTCATGGGCGTTACAGTGTAGCTCTTACTGGTTATTTGGGTGGCTGTTATCTACTGTGTTGTGCTTTATGCTTGGTTTTCACTGCTGTAAACTAAACTCTGAGATACAAGAAGTGAAGGGAGGCATTTCTTACGCCAGCTGTAGCGTATTTTCCGTGAGAACCCACCCTAACACCAATACCAGGGTTTGCAGGCGCAAGGCCATGAGACCAACAGCACCGGACTGACACTGGGAAAGCAGGGGAAAACAGAGGCTCTGGGAAATGCTTGCTACGTCACCTGAGGTGGAAAGTTACAGAGCTGCAAATAGCGGGTCCCTGGCATTGCTTAAGGTACTGCAGGCAGGGTGAGCTGTGTTCCCTGCCCTATGGAAACTCACCATTTTTGAGTTGAACTTTCTAACAGGGCAATGCTGAGGAATCTGATGTCTGTAAAAGGTGGAATTAGAGGGGGCTTTTAAACAGCCAGTTGTAACCAGTGGGTGAAATTGGGGAAGGCAGGAGATTCTCTGGTGATGTTGGTCAGTAGGATAAAGTAGCTGAGCTGAAGATAGTCACTAGGAAACGCAGCTGACCCAGTGTTACAGGTTCATAATGCGGGGCATGCTGAGGTGCTTTAGAGAGGGGAAGGTGAAGACAGGCAGAGCACATGTGTAGTAAGGGCCCTGCATACGTCTGTATCTGTCCTGTATATTCAGGGAGGTGGGAAATCATTAAGTGTGTGGTGGAAAAGGTTAAAGTCATTAAATTCTGGGGTGCTTGAGTTGAAAAGGCTGTAGGTGTGTCACATGTTTTACAACCATTTTACAGAAAGAACGGTGCCAGAGGAACAATGGAGTATTGCACAGCTGCAAATCGAAACAAGAAGATCCAGGACAAGGAAGAATCAGGCCTGCAGGTGGTTCTTCTGTCACTGAGCAGCTCTGTCTCCTTTGGGAAGTCACTTGACCTCTGCACTTTCCTTGCCTCTCTGCCTTTTTTCTGCCCTATTTTAATGGTGTACTTGGTGGTTTCATTTGATTCTGCCGGGATGTTCATACAGTGACCGGAGTGCATAGTTTGGTTGGTGCCTCTGGCTATTACAGTAATATAGACTGTAGTAATATCATAATGGAGGGAAAAAAACAGAGCAATCTACTGAAAGGTTGCTTTGGACTATGGAAATATGAATAGAACAGAAAGGAAATGGAGAAAGATGTACCGAGAGACAGAGACGATATCCAGCAGTACCTAAATGAAAGAAAATAATTATAAAATGCAGAGCATTCTAAAAAAAAGAGAGAAAGAACCAAGAAGGGCCTAAAAAGAAGTTATATTAAAATTTTAAACAGATCAGACTAAATGTGCACATAAGAATGAGAGAAACCTCAAAGGCTTTAAATCCTGTTTTATAAGAGACAGAACAGAGAGTCACTGTTCCTGACCTGTGGAGGGAAAGGTTGCATTGTGAGTTCATTAGATACCAGCAGGTCTCCATGGGCAGAGGGCACTTGAGACACAGATCTTTAAGAAATCTGGTTTATTAGCTCTGCTGTTTGAAGAACAGTTTGGTTTTTTGGTCATGCTTCCTCCAGAACTAACACATAATGACCTGCCATTGCTGTTGCTTATACTAGTGTTATCTTTACCAGCTATTTAACATGGATTTAACAGTTCTTTAATTTGGACAGGCCAGATATTGCAATAGGAGATTATTTCCTCAGAGTGGCGTAGCAGGACAAGAAACAAAAGTGAGCTGCTCTGAGGCCAGCCACTGGATGGAGCTGTTCCAAGACTATCTTGCGGATGGCATGGGGCGGACAGCAGGTAGGAGAGCTATCCTACTGTCATCAGGACTAGCTTCTGCCTTTTCAGTCTGAACCTGTGGGGGGCTGGGGTCTGTGGGCTGCTTCTAAGGGCTTGAGGGATGGTAACTGAGAAAAGCAAGCCCGTTGCAGGAAGTTGAAGCGTGTTACAAACAAGTTTTGTCCTTATGAGAGCAACTTACGAGTCTGCCAACTGAGGAAGTTTGAAATCCATGAGTATAACTGAGTTTTAAAATGATGGACCAGACCAAAACCCAGTGGGATCACTGATTCTGATCTGTCTCCAACCACTCAATTTACTGAACTACACACTTGTTGTGGCATGACAGCTTCAGTGCTTTCAGCCTCGGGGCACTCTGAAAGCCTTAGTCAGGCTTGCAGAAGCGGGGTTCTGCCTTAGCAAGGATCTGCTTTGCAAAACAACACTTGGAGGTTCTTGCTGCATGCCTCCTGGCTCAGAGTCAGTGGAGATTGTTCATATTACAGGTCTAATATCTGTAACCACACTTTGCAGGGGATGTTATAACCCCCACCTGAAGCTTCTGCTTGACTCCAGGACCTTTGGGAAGAAGCAACAAATAGGATGAGCACTGCAATGAAGCTCTAAACAAAGAGTGGGGGATAAATCTGTCGTGTCCCAGCACTGCAGTGTCAGTTACTAGTTTTTATGTTAGGAGGAGCCTGGTAGCTCAGAGAGAAGTCGGAGCTCCGTGGTGCAGTATGTGCAGCAAGATGTGGGCGCCGTTCCAAATGGGCCATGCTACAGGCAAGCATAGCTATGGAGGAAAGGGGGCAGAGCCAGCATGGCAGGGGTCACTTGAACTACTGCAGGAACTGGATTCAGGCTGTCTGCTGGGCACCCCTGTGAGCCTCTCAGGGATGCTGCAGGCATCACCCACTATAGAGTTCAGAGAGGAGCTGTATGCATAGTATTTGCGCTATTTATATCACTCATGCATTTCAGTTGAAGCTCGTCGGGTGTTCCCTCTGCCTCCTTTGGGTTCTTCTTTCTGCTCCCCCAGGTCACCCTCTTGCACCTCCCCTGCCTGCCATGTCCGGGTTAGAAGCAGCAGCTTTCCAGTGTTTGTGTATAAATACAAGTACATATGAAGAAGTGTGTAGGTATCAGATCTCTCTCTTAATACAAATGTGTATGTATGAGAGAGATGTGTTACAAATACAAACATGTATGGTTCATGTGTGTGTGCTGGGTGGATAAATATGGGATCTGCCCTCAGCCAGCAGAATCAGCCTTTCCGAGTAAATGACTTAGACTGCAAATGCCAAAAACTGCCTAAAGAGGGGCCCAGCCTCTGGAAGCACCGACCTGGCAGACAGGACTGTTTCCTGATCGCTACGCTTGGCCTTGCAGGGACGCCTTGGCAAGGCTGGGAGCAAGGCATGGTCTCAGACAGGATGCCTGCCACAGCTCTGCGCCTGAGGGATGCATTCACTCTCTGTGAGCCAGGGCTGGTTCTCCAGGCGCTTCGGGGCTTCCCAACTTCCGTGATGCATTTCTTTTTCTGACACCCCTCTGGCTTGATGCAGTCAATCCAAGTCCTTATCAAGATAACACCGGCTAAAATAACAGTACTGTTGTAAAAACAAAACAACAGCAGAAAGCGCAATTATCCTAACAGCTATAGAAATCAGTGACAGGGATGGACGTATTTTTGCCGATGTGTGAGGTCGTGCAGTGTTGGGACTTGCAGGAAGAACAGTTGGGGGGGGGGGGCGTGGAGGGTGCGTGTGTGTGCAAATGATGACGCTCTCAGGCCGATTAGCCCTCTGCGCTTCCTCTTCAGGGCCTTGGGGGGACCGAAGAGAGCTGACCGCCCCCCACCTCCCACCCCCGCGGCTGGCAGCGCGGTGGGCGGAGGGAGGCGCGCATCCATTCCGCGCCGCCCCGCCGCGGGCCCCGCGCTGCGCTTTCCCAGCGCCCGCCCCCGCCTCCCTCCGCGCACGAAGTAGGTGCACAAACTGAAAGTTAAAAAAAACCCTAAACAACCCACCCCAACCCCCCTCAAACCCAACAAGAGGGGGACGGCGGCGGTGAGGTGGGAGAGACTTTCTCGGGGTGAGTACGGCTGCGGACGCCCGGCCGGAGGATGCCCGATCCACGGGCGGGCAACAGGGCCGGAGCTGCGGCCGCTGCCGGTGCTGCGGGACGGGCTGAGACTCGGGGAGGGAAGGGGCGGCGGTGGGGGGGTAGGCGCAGCCCCGGTTGGGATGCTGAGCCCGGGGAAATGCAGCGAGGCAGGGCTGGAACTAGAGGCGGCAGGAAGAGCTGGTAGGAAGTTTGGAAGGATTTGCAGGCAGCTGCTGCTCCCGCAGGACAGCCGGGGGTGGTGATTTAGCCTTCGCTCAAGTCCTCAGGGCCTCCACTCGGCCTGACCGAGGTGGGAAAGCACTGCGAGCTCATCTGTGCCAGCGGAGTTGGGACAGGACAGAGCCTTGCGTGGCCCACCCCGAGTACGGGCTACACCGCACCGCTGGGTAAAAGTACTGAGTGCTGGGCGCTGTGAATGCAAGAATGAAGCCATGACCCCGTGCAATGCCCTGGGGCAATTGGTACAGCGCACCCATAGTGTGGGCAGTTCCCTCTCTAGAAGAATACCTAAAAATGAGATATTACTGCTCTTTTACTGGCGCAGGGAGTAGGGGAGCATTCATTGGGTCATCAGACTCTTACTTTTTGCCATGCACAGGGTAAAACGTGGTATTAAAGATACTGTTCTGCTCTAAGTTGTGCCTTGAGTAGATTTTTACCACCACAGTTGTGGGCAGATTGCAGCCCCTTCCCCTCCTGGTGCCCCATTTTGTCTCCAGTGCAGCAGGCACAGAAGATGTAGGGGCTTTATAAAAGATCCTACCTGATTTGAGAAGCCCTCAACTGTCAGCCGTGTGCTTTTGTGCCCACACAAAACCTTCAAAGGCAGCTGTCCCATGCAGAGCAGAACTCAGACAGCATGGTTTTGTGTGAGGTTTTACTAAAGAGGCTTTTCTGATGACCGATGGGAAGGGATGAATTCATGCTGCAGTGGAAGCTGAAACAGGATCATTTTTTTGTCTCTAGCTGCCAGTGCCACAAAGGTGGTACTATAGCAGGCAGTGGTTTTGGGACCCATCCCTCTTTGTCAGGTTTTTGTGACTTTGTGAATGGGATTAGGATGGGGGGAAATCTTCAGCTTGCATGCACATGGAGACAATACAATCACGTACACCTTATTTTCATAGAAAATAAGCCTAAAAGGAGGCACATCTCTGAAAGAGATGAGTTTTAAAGTAGCAGTTATTACACATTTTTTGTGTGTATTTCTGCTTTCTGAGCTTTCACAATACCCACATTTTCAAACTTTACTCCTGCATTGAGAGAAAAAGTCTTATCTTTCTCCCTTTTTTTTTTTTTATGATGCAGCTGAAATTTGCACCTACTGCTGTTGTCAGGAGTTGGGATTTTCACACAGCAACATCCAGCATGCAGCAAAAGAATATGGCTCAGTGAAAGCTAAAAAAAGTATCAAGGAAAGGGAAGAGTTGTTTGAGGAGAGGCAGACCAGCACAGATGTAGATTGCAGGAGAAGGGGAACTTGTTAAATTTAAATGTTTTTAGGTGTGGAGAGAGTTTGTGTGTGTGCCGTATGGTTACTTTCTGTATGCATTGGGCTAGGTGCACTGGTGAACAAAAGCCCCAGAAGACTGCAGTGTAGTAAGTCCCAAGGCCAGATAGTTGTATACCTCCAGCAGCATTTTCAGGACTTGCCCAGGGAAGGAAAGTCTTTCATCACTCACCTGTTTGTCAGTCAGCTGAAAAGCAGCACAATTTGCCATCTGAAACTTGGGAAAACAGCTACCCTTCCCACACAGGACTGAGCCAGGCCCATCAGCATCTCTCTGTGCTGACTGCAAGGATGAGAGGATGTGTGACTCTGCTTAGGGAGGATGCCCGAATCCAGAATGACCAGAGGGAGAGTAGATGCCTGGGGCTGTGTGGGAAAGTGCTGTTTTGTGCAGGCTGTTTTCTGGATACCTGACTCAAAATGTCTCTCTGGCACCTACAGAAAGCTAAGGATAGACATCAAGTTAACCCCTGAGCTTGAGGAGCACTCTTTATTGATGCTGTACCCTTTTTCAGCAGTTGTCACCATGGAGAAGAATAAGGACAGAGTGGGAAAGCCCTGCAGCAAAGGCTGAAGACTTTAGACAAGCTGGCCGTCCTAATGCCTAGCTGTAACTGCTCTGGCAGGCCTGGCAGTGCAGCATGATTAGGATGAGGAGGAAGAAACTGTGGGCATCTTGCTTCTGCTTTGCAGCTGCCTTTTTCCTTGTGGTGACACTCCAGGTACAGGGGCAAGGGGGGGAGGTGTGCATGAGGTTATTCTTAAAGTATGGCATAATTCTGACTAATGAGAGAGAGCATTGAAAGCGACAGCTATTTTCTGTACAAGTCTGTGCTTTAAGAGGAGTGTTTAAAGAAAGTCTGTCAGCAGCATTGCCCTGGTGATAACAGCTGACTCCGTAAGTGACATTACACAGAGAACACCTTTCTTGTGTATCTCCTTGGCCCGTGGAGGAGTTTCTCAGGAGTGGTGTTCCATACCATGCCATGTTGCATTGCCTCCTCTGTTCATGTGTTTGAACTCATTAGGCAGGGAGGTAAGGCTCAACCCATTTCATACTAATGTGGCAGATGGATCAGGGAAATCTGAGCACATCAGTAAGTGGTGATGGTAATCTGACCATCAGTCCTGACTCAAAGGCCATTCTTAGCATTGGGAAGTCCAGTAGCTGGTCAGTTGAAAAATGCGCGAGAGAAAAATCAATGTGGAGGCATATTAATTTGTGGCTTGTGCAGCTTACCATAGATTTTCATTAGAAGAGAACAACAAATTTTAGGCAAATTGAATCAGTCTTGGCTGGCAGTCATGAGAGGGCCAGGATCTGCCCCAGAGATGTCTTTCTGCTTGGGCTGTGCTCTGAACTGAGGCTCTGGCTCGACTGGTACCTCAGGTAACTCCCAGGGAGCCAGCGGAAGGACCTCTGAAGCTCTGCCAGGCCAGCTGCCTAGTCCAAATTGGAGCCATTTCTTGGAGGCAGTCACTGACACTCAACGGTCACTTTCAGTTCTGTTTCCTTGCACAAGGCATCCAAAGGTGATGTGGCTGCCCTTGCATGGAAGCAATGCTAGCAAGTCTTTAGGACCTGTACTGGGAGGATTTGTGACTCTGCTGCACCTCCACAGCTAAGCAGGTTAGAGCCGGTTAAAGCTTCCCTGTGTCTAGCTGGGATTTTTATCTGGGATTGTTCACTGGACGGTGGAGCAGTTCCTAGTGCTGGAACTGCCGTGGCACATGACCTGTTGATATAGTTGGGATGTATCAACCCCCAGGAGTTCAGAGAGAGTTATTAGAAATTCTGCACAAGTATAGAGACTCCTTAAATTCTGCCAGGGCAAAATTTGGAAGCAAAGGAGGATGTTCCTGGAGAAACCTGGACATGAGGTAGTTATAGGCTTATTTCAGTTGTATTGCTGCAGTTACATCCTACCAAGCTATTAGACATATGAATCTTTTCCCCAGCTGGTATTGTGTCCACTCACCGATGCGGGAGTGTTTTCTGTATTTTTCTGTACAGCTGCACTTTCCACAGCCTTCTGTGTGTGCTGTCCCAGTATCCCATGTTGCACATATCCTATTTAGTCCAGCCACAGTCAGAGTAGTTTGCTACACAGTGAGAGCGAATGACACAGCAAACAGCAAAATGAATGCATGCAGTAAAGCTGTCAGGGAAGATAAATGTTTTCAAACAACTTAATATAAACAACACTCTCCCACTTTCCAATATCCTCCTTCAGAGCCATCCAACAAGTGAAAGTGCTGCTGCCAAAGCTGTCTGGCAGGTTTGAGCTCCCCCATTATTCTTGCAGCTGTTCCTGGGGTGCCATTATGCAGTTCCTGTGAACGTGCATGCACAAAAAGCCATTGGCACAGTAGCAGAAAGGTCCTTACTCCCACTGAAGCTAAGAGCAGGAGGTATGTATTCTGTGGCAATACCTGCTGGCACCATTTCTGTCTCTTCACTCATCAGACTTCTCTGCCCCAGGACACTTTTGTGGCAGGTACTACCTGTTGAAAAGAGTGGTGGCTTCAAGGGCATGAGAAATCCCCCAGATTTTCTGGAGACTTCTCTCTCATGGCTGATGGTGGGCAGTATTAGAGGCTTCTTCTATGGGTGGAGAGATTTTAAGGTTTCTCATAGCATTTCAGATCTATAAATGATGGTTTATACTGTAGGTCTTTCACTTCTCTGCGTACAGATGGGATTTTTCTCCTCTACCTAGCCATGAAGTTGTAGTTATATTGTCTTTAAGACCTGACTGCACCTGGTTTATTCAGTCAGTGGTTTAAAAATTAAAAAGGGTGAATACAGATGGTCACACAGAGACATGAAAACTTCATGGGGTTTTTTTACAGCTAATTTCCATAAGAAACCTGGCTACAGAAGGGCTGTTCTCTGTTTTGTGCTTTGTCCAGGGAAAAAGCAGAAGTTGTGTTGTTAAATCATATGTGATGTGGCCATATCTCAGTACGGTAATATATTTCCTGCCTCCTCCTTACAAATTCAAATTAAAGCTTTTGCTGTTCTGACGTAAGATCACCTGAACAGTGGCTGCATCCACTCTGATTGACAGAAACTTCACATGCAGACTTAGTGCTTAAACTCTGAGTTATCAGGCAGATATCATGGCTAATGACAATGATATGCTCTGATATGTGTGTTTACTTCCCCAAAGGTTATCACTGAACTGGGCAATTCAGAGAATAAGGTGGCAGTAGTCTCCAGTTTACACAGTGGCCCACTGAAGCCTGTGGAGAGACATGCTTTTCAGTTTAAGAAGCAGGAACTTCATGGCAGCTTCAGGACAGAGTCTGATGTAAATCACTATCCCATCCTGCTCTGGTGGTCTCCTCTGACTGGAGAGACAGGGAGATTGGGTCAGTGCGGAGAGGATATTTGCTTCTTTACTATCAACAAGACCTACCAGCACAATCAGAGGACGAGAGCATTTCTGTTCTATGGTAAGGATCTGTGTCTTTTTAAAGGAGTAACTTTCCCTCCTGCCAAGTTATTTTCCTTTAGAGATTAAATATTCTAGGTGGCAATCACTGAAAGCAGGCAATTTACGGAGCTTACTGTGCTAAACTTTGCCTCGTGCTGAATACCATCAGTAGAGATCCAGAGATGCATATTCTCTGCAAAAGTACTTTGAAAAGCGACTGGGCACATCTGTAGGATGACTGTTGCCTTGTATCATGCTGCTTTCCAATCACATGTGCTCCCTGTTTATGGAAGAAAAGATTTCCTGTAGTTGCCAAGTCATGAAAAAACAGTCAGATCAAGCCAGCTTTTTTCCGTCTTATGGTTTGTCACCCCTAGCAGAGGCTCAGCAAGGCCTTTGTTGCACTTGTGCAAGTCTTTTGTCTTAAAATAATGCCCTCGGTGGTAACTGTGCAACTCCCCTGCCTCAAGTGCTGAGAGATTGCTAGCAGACTGTAAATGGAACTTAGTGAAAGGAACCTATTGATTCTGCACAAGAAACTCGTGCAACCTTCTGAGCTGCTCTGACTCTGCCACCTCAGAAACTTCCCACTTCATGTACTGTGAAGTGACTCTCCAAAACACAAAAAATGCGTCTTTCAAAAGTAGGCCTTATTTTGTTAATTTTGTTCTTTTTTCCCCCACAGTTGCTTTTCAGGGAAAAAGGGAATTTTAGGTGGAAAAATAAAGCCAAATGCTTTTCTGTTGACCGGTATGTTCAGCTCCTTTGTCTGGAAGCAAAACAAAACAAAAGAGTCCTGAATCTCATTCACTCAGTTAGGATACAGGTAAATTGGAAATTTAGGAAAGAATGGCCTTTGGTTTGGTTGTTAACAGTGAATCAAAAACTTCTCACCACTAATCTTTTCAGAGCTCCAAGTAGGTCGGCTTTGTTAGTTGATAATATAGTGGTTAAGCTGAAAGTGAAGGAATAACAGCAAAGGAATGAGAAGCTGACCCAATTAAAAACAAGGAAAGCGGGGTTTGCATCGCATGAAAGCTGTGAAGTCTGGTGGTTTTGGTCTGTGGTAGTAATTCTTTCTGTTTCAGCATTAGAAGGACTATTACTGTTCATTTTTAGCAGGCTTGTGGACATGGTTTACTTACTTGTTTTTAAAAGACTATTTATACTGGGCAAAAGGCTCTCCCTGTAGTTTTTATCTTTTTCTAGTGGTGTTGGCTATGAACTGTATAAAGACAAGTGTCAAAATATGCAAAAATGTTACTTATATTTAAACCACAATAAATGATCTCACGGTGCTAAAACCTGCAGAGACGAAGGTCATAGATGGTATTGAAGGTGAAAAAAATGCTGCATCAATACAGAAAAGCTTAATACACACACACATGCACACTGACCTTGCACGTGAGTGCATGTGGGTGTGCAAAAAGACAGATTTTTGGTGTTCTAGAATTTCCCTCTAAGCAGCCTGCTGAGTGAAGACTTGAACATCTGCATTTCCATGCTAAGGCTGGATCAAGGCACAGTTTCACCTTCCAAAGAAACTGCATTAATCTTCCCCTAATATTTGGTCAGTGAGCTAGTCAAGAGAAGAATGATCCAAAGCTTAGGAAACATATTATGCAAAAATACGGGGTACAGATGTTTTCCAGCAGAACTGCTTTGCTAGGAACACCTGCTTTTCTGCAGCTTGTCCTGACTTACTGTCCTGGCCTGGGAAGCCCCTAGGTGTAGGTGATGACTTTGTCAAGTGCCACCGTCTCCTGTTTGGAGGTGAGATGTGGCATCCACTTGCTGGATTTTGTCTCCACTTCTGGAAGGGATTCCCAACTCCACCTTCTCAGTGTCACATACTTCACAGTTTTGCGTGTAGTGTGAGCTACCAATGCAACTGAGTCATCATGAGCTGGATCTGGTGCCATGCTGTCAGAGCCTCAGGGGTGTTGTTCCTAAGGGAGGAAGGATGTCCAGCTTTTCTGCACTGGAGTGTTGCGTCCTTGGAGTATGAATCCTGAATGAAAGATACCTCCTAAGATGCAGAACTTCTCCTGAGAGCATCTGTCTCTCTCTTCTTCACTTTGCCACATATCTAAGATTTCCTCATTAATAGTTTGGAAGTTGAAATTGCTTGCAATTGTAGTCTTCTTGTGCTTTCTTTATCCCCTCGTAAGCTCCTTTATTTCCTTCATCTCACGGGGTAGGGAACATGCTGATGTTATCTTCCCTGTAATCCTTAAAAGCTTTTTGTCTTCTTGCGGGACTGAGATTGATTAAGTGTTATATTAGAATCAGTAATTCTGATGTGCTCTGATCTATTGTGCATTTTTCTCTTTGCCTGATTGTCTCCTTGTTTAGCAAGTTTTACATGTTACATTTTTGTCTCTCTCTCATCCCTTTCCTTGTCCGTTCTTTCCTGCATTTTCCTTCTCTCTTCCCTGCAATACTGTCTCGAAGAGGGAGCACCCTTGTGAGAGACAGAGCTGAAGTGCTGTGGTTTCAATCCACAGCATTTTATTATTGTCTGTATGCACTGCTGCTTCTCTTCTGGGCATCACTTAGAACAAAGGGTTTTCAAAACCAAATAACTTTCAGTTTTCCTCACCTTCTTGTATCACTATAACACATCCAAACCAGAGGCAGCAAATAACATCTTTCAGTGAGTGGCACAGCCCTTCATCATTTTAGTGTTGAGGGCTTGAGACCAGCCTTCAGTGGAAGACAGAAGGTCAAATACTTAGTGGCCTTAAAAAAAACCCCCACCTGTTGCTCTTAAAGGATCTTGCTCTATAGGAGGTTTTTTTATGTTACTGGCAGCTAACATCTATCTTCACTGCAGTAGTAAAGTCTTATGTTGGTTTTATAAGGTCATCTTTGGAGTCATCTTGGCAGGCTCATGCAGCCACAAAGACCACTGGACATTTTTTTTCCTTCTTTATGTATTAGTTTTTAGACCAAAATTCTTTGTTAGACTTTTGCTAGCTCCTTTTTTTTTTCCCCTATCATTGGTTTGAGGTCAAGAGCAGAAAAGAGGCTGAAAAGTTACGAGTGTGGCTGTGATGGTAGAATAGCTTGACCAAAGAGAAGAGATTTATTGTATTTTCTAAAGCAGCTCTTCACTGTTTCAGTTTATGAACCTCCCTTACTGGGCAATACCAGTTAAATTTTGTATATTCAGTGCTTGTACTTAAGTAAAAAATAGATAACAGTTATAAGGCAGCAAGGAAGTATCTTAACAGAGATTCATCAGCTTTGCATTTAATCTGCAGTAAGGCTAGTCGTATGAGTGTAGAACAGCAGTACTGAAGGGAGAGCAAGGATCAGATTCACAAGCTGGTATTTTGAATTCAGTTTTGCACAGACCAGTCTTTGAGAAAAGGCTTCTAGGTTTGTCCTAAAGCTTCCACCCCAGTTTTCCTAAGTTGAACCGGAGGCTCCCTGTCCGCTCGGAGAGATACAAGCAGCTGCAGTGGTCTGTTTTTAGAGTTTAGACATGGTTCTTCTTCCACTAATGGCGTTAGTTTGAGGAGCCGTCTTCTGCCGGAAGCTACTTCTTCACGTATCTGGTAGGCAGCTGTGATACATCAGCTCTTAATTCTCTCTTTGATAAACTAAATAGATTGGCTTCCAAAGTCTCTATAGTCTTTCCAAGTCTTGAAGTCATTCTTGTAGTTTTTCTCCTTAACCCTGTCCAATATTTTAGCATCCTTTTTGTTGTTTTGCTACTAGAACCAAATTGAGCCCTGCGGTAACCATTTCCCTCACATCATAGATAGAGGCAATACCATCTGTTCCCCTATTTACAGAAGCAGGAATTATTAAGCATCTTATTAGTCTCATTTCAGTGCATTAAAATGTAAAATTCCTAGTGAGCTTTTGAAATGAGGGGCCTTTAAACTAATATGAGCTGAAAGGAAACCAGTTCTAATATTAACTACTGATCCCTATTCTCTAGATTCTTCTGCTGCCAAATTCAGTTTTATCTGTCATAACACTCCTCTGTCTTTACATGAATTGCTGTCTTTGCAATACTGCCTTAGAATGTCATAAATGCAATGACTGTAGGGCTGATATTAAATTAAAACTAGACTTCTGTGTCATTGTAGTTAGTGCTGCATGATAGATAGGGGCAGACTAAACACTGTGCTTTTGTCTAGGTACTGACTTCAGTATAGACAGCCTACCCCTCCCTCGTAAAGACTATCATGATTGGGCCCTTTTCCATGAAGAGTCACCTAAAAACAACTACAAACTCTTCCATGAACCAACCATCACCTTATTCAACCACACTGCAACCTTTAGCCGCCATTCTCACCTACCGCTGACCACTCAGTACCTTGAGGGTGTAGAGGTCCTGAAGTCATTGACGTACATGATCCCACTGCACATGAAGAACAGCCTGAGGAAGAGGCTTGCACCACTTGTATACGTGCAGTCTGACTGCAACCCTCCTTCTGATCGGGACAGCTATGTGCGTGAGCTGATGTGCCACATTGAAGTAGACTCTTATGGGGAATGTCTGCGTAATAGAGACCTTCCTCAGCATCTCAGAAATCCAACTGCCATGGATGATGGGAACTTCTATAAAATACTGGCACAGTACAAGTTCATTCTTGCTTTTGAAAATGCTATCTGTGAAGATTACATCACTGAAAAACTGTGGCGGCCACTGAAGTTGGGAGTGGTACCAGTGTACTTTGGGTCTCCCAGCATTGTAGATTGGCTTCCTAGTAACAAGAGTGCAATCCTTGTATCCAGTTTTTCACACCCTCGGGAGCTGGCCCACTATATAAAAACACTGGATACAAACGATCAAGAATATGAGTCCTACCTACAATGGAAACTAAAAGGGGACATTTCCAACCCAAGGCTGCTTACAGCAATGAAGGAACGCAGGTGGGGAGTGCAAGATATCACCCAGGACAATTACATTGACACCTTTGAGTGCATGGTCTGTAACAGAGTGTGGGAAAACATCAGAAGGAAAGAACAGGTATGTTCTGTCTAAAGTGACTTTATCCTTGTGTCTCAGAGAGGCTTTAAAATGGCACTAGGCTCAGATTTGTCCCAGGATGTTTGGTTACCAGATTTCTGGCCAGTCTACAACCACTGGTATTGCAATGGCATTGGGTTGTGCATCGTCATGTCAAAAGTTGTTGGCAGAAGCTGTAGGTGCATGTCCAGAGCATGTGTTCCTCATACTGCTTCAGTGCTTGAGCTCATACACATTGGCCATTTAGCTGGTGGTTGTTTCAGCAGAAGGCTTGAATTGTTCAGGGAGGAGTTTTTTATCAGACTACAGACAGTAGCCCAACTTGCTGACTTGCTTTAGATGACCCGGAACATTTGGAAACAGGTTGCCCAGAGAGGTTGTGGGATCTCTGTCCTTGGAGGTGTTTTAAGATTCAAATCAATGATACCCTAGGCAATTAGATATGATTAGATCTGTTTAGAAGAGGGGACTGAACTAGGTGATCACTGGAGGTCCCACCTGACCTAAATACGCTATGACTGTCTGGGTCTGAGTATGTGTGGGTACATTTAAACCTGTAGTGACGACATGCCATTTTCTGTGGCCACATTTGGTGACTAAACATTGAAACATTGATGCTTAAGCCAGGTTTTGTGTTTGTGAGAGGAATTGGGCCTGTTCCTCCTGGTCTAATCGTCTTGAAATTATGCTGATAGAGACCAGCTAGAAACGTCTGTCTTACCAGGAAAACCAGCACTGAGGGCCCAACAGTCTTTCAAGGGTTCCAGCCCTGACACCAGAAGGCCATTTCAAAGGCACCATGAGCTGTTCAGTCTCCTGAGGCTGTTAACTGTGGTGGATTTGGCTGGTATAAACAGAGCATTACTTGGAATTAGACTGAAGCTAAAAATTCTCACCACATATATTTCTGAGTTGGTGGATACTCATTTTAATTGCCACATTACTTTAAGGTTTCCAGGTTTACATGCCAAGAGTCAGTAGCCATTTTTTACACTCTCCACGAGCTCAGTTATCAGCATGAATAAAAAAAACATTTTTGTGTCCAGTAACGGAACTGGTCAATGGCTCTAGTATCCTATAGCTGCCCTATATCCATTAGGCCATATTTTAGCTGATCACAGTCTGAGCAGTACACTATGTGGTCAGCCAGTAGAATGCATGTGAAATTACTAAGGTGAGCTGAAGTGATGGGGAATGCAAACCAGTAAGCATTACATTTAACCAGGCTTTCCTGTTTGAATCTGGTGGAAATCTGGGCAGATGTTCTCTCTTTGAGTTAGGAATACAGCTATGCAAAGGTATGGAATAGGTTAGACACAGATATTCCTTCCCCATGCTTTTGTGGCTCTCTGGTCAAGAAGACTATGAAGACCAGTTTGCTGTCCTGGTCAGATTCATGGCTTGTTTTTTCTCCTTAAAAAAATCTCATTAAGTGTGTGCATTTTTAAGACAAAAAAAGAATATAATCATGAAAATAGAACTGCTTGCCTTAGAATTTCAGTTTGGGTGGGCTAGTGCTGCTCATTTGCAGTCAGACCTGATCTGAGACTCATGCTCTTGTCAGCATGACTGGCCTTTTCCCAGACACTTTGGGGAGAGCTTCCTTCCCTTCTGACATCCACAGGAACATGGCTAGAGCCTGTAGTGGCAAGGAAAACATCACTGACATGCTTTGACAGTTTATTAATGGCATAGCACCTTTCTTCTCTGTCTGCCAGGGTTCCTGAAATAACCCCTTTTATTTCTCTCCATTGCCAGGGACAGCTGCCCCAGAGGTGGAAGGCTCAGGCTAACCATCTGAGCTGCCCCAAACCAGAGGCATTCTGGTTCTCGTCTTCAAACCCTGGCTGGACTTCTCTCCAAGAGATGTGGATACCAAGCTTTGAGCAATCCAAGAAAGAAGCCTGGGCGCTGAGGCACCTGGTGGAAAGGAACAGGAATTTTACAGCTCAAGAGTTTTGGATGCTTGTATTCAAAGAATAAACACAATGACCCATAAAACAGAGTGAGCTCCTCAGAGGAGTCTGTGTAATTTTCTTTTGTAGGTGACCTTACCATACGTAGGATTGGTAGCCATACAAAGTAGATCTGTAAGACTGAATTTAGTATGTTGAGTGCTCAAGGTGTACTAGGGAGTGCTAAACAATAGAATCACTGAGTCAGGTGATATGTATACACACACACATATATATTTATATTTAGAATTATTTATATTAATTGTCAGATGTTTGAGCATTAAGGTACAAGTTGTCAAGGTTCTCAAAGCCCAGTTTCAAGCACACAGCTAATTCCCATGCAGCAGGTGGATTGCCCTCCGTCTTTATGTACATACCTGTGTTCATGGCCTCAGGACCCCTTTTTCCCCAGTCCAGGACCCTCCTTTGCTGCATTGATAGCCATGAGCTGGAGAGCAGCTGATACCATTGCACTGATGCAGCTTCTGTGCTGCTTTGGAGGTAGAGGAAAAACTTGGGACTGGGTCCCTGGCTAGCTGTTTATTACCAATTTTCTTGGCATCAGCAGATTTAGCAGGGACTTGGCGGGCTTTGTGTCCTGACACTGAGTGCCAATGTAAAGTGCATTAGTGCTTGGCACAAGGAAGCACCATCTGGTAGTGTCCAGGGACAGATTGAATGAAAAACGTGCTGGCTCAGATTTACCCACCGTCTTCTGCTAAAAATAAGCAGAGCACATGAATATTTCCACTCCCCAGAAACAGGGCTGGCTTCAGTCTGACTTACCTTCTGGCCTTTCTGATGATGGACTAGCATATGTATCATGTAAACATGGAATTACGTGCTTGGAAGGGCAGGGATGAAACTGAGAGTCCATTGGTGCTGAAAAGTCTTCAATAGGCACAAGGAGAGGTAGGCAAGCAGACTCCCTGTTTTAACACAGAAACCCCTGAATTATCTAAGAAAAAAACTTGGTGATCTTGGTCATCACTTGCCAAAGGACACACCTTTGCCTGGTATGCAGGCTGTCGCAGTTTTCATCCCAAGTTCTTCGAACCTCAGCCTATGGAGAAGTCTACTTCCACGAGGTCTGCAAAATGGCATTATCTGGGCGGAGCCATTCAGATGAGGTACAGTCATTCATATGCATGGCCATGTATGTGGGGTACACAGGCAAATGTAACTACTAATGCAGAAGTCTTCACATTGCTGGAAAGGCAGATTTTCACCTGTCTGATATCAATTTCCATGCAAAATTGTACCTTGTAGCAGGCTATTTTTAAGATCGCTGTCAAGCATCTGGCAGTTTTATGAATGGATAGTCATGGGGAAGAATGTTAATAGCATTTACACCAAGAAATTCAGCTTGGAAAAGTTTCCTCACCAGACATTTCGTCACCAAATAGCTGGTGGATTTTTTTATTACTTTTAAATCTAGCAAGAGAAAGAGCAGTGTTGTGGCCACAAACCATATAGTATTGCTTGTTGTTTCTATGAGCATGTACTTACTTGGAATTAAGCAAAACGGTCCCACTGAAGTTTCTCACTAGTGTTTTGCCAGTGTGGCACACAGCATCTGTTGGACATGTCTTAAACTGTTTCCGCAGTGGTCCACAGTGCAAATGATAACTAAGCTCCACAAATGAAGCCCTTCTGGAAAGTGGCATTAACACTACATTTAGATGCTTTCCTAAATCAGGACTGAGAGCTGGACATAAACCCCACAGCATTCCAAAGGGAACTGCTGAATGCCCACCTGTTGTCATGAATCTCTTTCTCCTCCCAGGATGGCACAGAATATCTGGAGCACAAAGGACAAACTTTTTTTTGCAGATGTTCTGCTGTCTCCTTTGCCAAAAATCTTGAGCCATGTTGTTTAAAGACCTCAGGAGATACACAACTGAAGATTTTTTTTTTCTTTGTTTCCATGGTGGAATCTGTCAGATCCTGAGCTTTCTGATCTGGTAGGTAGATATTTTCTGAAGATACGAGGCATATTTATCTCTGTTTATGGTGCATTATTATCCCTCATTTTACTTTAGTGGAGTGGGAGAGAAAGAAAGACTGAAGTAACTGGTTTACAATGCATATTCTGAAATTTCAGGTGGTCAGCAGCAGGTCTTTCAGAAAAGGTAACATCTTCATCCACTGCTATACACAGTAGAAAGATGAGTCCCCAGAGCAGCTGCTGAAGGTGTGCCGTGGTATAAGGTGATTGTCACTCAGCCTCACAAGATCTTGTCACAATGCATCCTTTCCAGAGGATAAGCGTGAAGCTCTTGGCTCCCACAGGTTAGTTCAGAGCGACCTAAATTTGGCCTCTTGGTCTATAATCACCCTCCAGAGCCTTTTTTCCTGTGCTGGGTGGAGGGAAGTCTTAGCGTACATTGTCCTGGGAGACTTATGGCAAGGATTTGTGCCGGCAAATCAAGTCTGAGACTGACCATTGTGAATTTTAAGTTGATCCCTTTTCTCCCCCTACTGCTCTGAGAAGGAATAAGCAGAAGCAGCTGACCAGTCTCTTCTTTTCTTTCTTTTTAGCTGATTTCCTGGCTTTCCTGCCATGTATGGGTTTGTAATTCAATTTGTTTGGTAGGCTTATGTATATCCTGGATGGCACAGCCCTTTCTTTTTTGGTTTCTTTTTGCCTTAGAAAGGCAATAGCAAAAGAGTTGAGAAAAACTCTGTATTTCCAACCACAAGAGCTGATTCTGGATGAATGAGTGCATGCTTCCCAACCTTTTGCATAGTGGTAACAAACTGTCCTGATTTCCACTGTTGCAGAATGTAAGACACAAAGACAGTTCCTACTGGGCTTGCATTTATTCCCCTGAACCCATATCCATCAGCTCTTCTGGAAGTCACACATATTAGTGGCCTCTTTCAGCCCCCAGTGGCATTTGCATCTGAAATACAAAACCTGAAGATCAGCCTGCCCCTTCAGAAGATGCCTGCGTTCAGCTTGGAGGTGTCTCTGGGAATCCACAGCAGTCCAGCGGGGTTGGGAGACCCTGGGGAAAGAGGTGACCCTGGAGGTCAGCCTTTGACATGGTCCTCCTTTTCCCTCCCCCTGAGGAAAATCAGGACTGGGGCATGGACTAATGGGAGCAGGGATAGCTTTTACCCTTCCTACTACACTCCCCCGGCCTCTCTCCTTCCAGCCTCCACCTTCCACCAGCTCCCCCTGACATACTTGTGTCCTTGTGCCTCCCCTCTTCTGTGACATCTGGTTGTGTAGTGAAACAGAACACAAGGGGGTTATATTTTCACTGCAAACATTTGCTCACATTTCTCCACTTTACTTTCCCTGTGTCAGAGCCCTGAGCCTCTTCCCTGTCATCCCTGGGGTCTGGCTGCCTGTGCTCAAGGCCAGTTCTGACCCAGTGCGGCGCTACCTGGGATCAGACTGCAGGGATGCAGCTAAGGCAAGCATGAGAAGGAGCTGTGAGAAGCCTCACCTGGGGTCTCCCCTGTCGCACCAAAGCTGCTTTTGAGGTCTGGAGTCCGTGTCTGGGCTGTGCTGTGCCATTGGCCACAGTGCTGACCCTGACCAAGGTTTTGGACTTCTGTCTCAGGCTTGACCTGCTTTGTCCCTGTGGACCTGCTGGGTGATCGTTGTGCTGTGGCTGACCCCGCTCTCCATCACCACCCCTGCCCTGTGCGCCCTGCCTGTGGTGCAGCATCCCCTCCACCCCTGTGGATTTTTTGTGCCCCTTCCAGAAGATATTGCTGGTGGGAAAAGTCCCCTGGGAATACCTGGTACTGCCATTATGGCTTCCTCCAACTGTCTAGGAGGTGCTTCACCTCTTGGTGAGCTGGTCTGCGGCAATGCCCCCACACCACCCCTGGTGTTGGTCCATGCCCTCTGACCATTACCCACAAACCCTCGACAGCCGCATGCCCGGTCCCATGCCAGAGTTGGGTCTGTCCCTTGCCTACTGTGCTCTGCCTCCTCCTCGCCTTCCTGCAGCACTCCAATGATGGGGACTCTCCTGCCACATCGCTTTGATCTCAAGTGTGCCCAAACAGGGTTCAAAATTTCTTTCCTCTTCTGAACTCTGGCCACTCAACCTGTTTTTTCCAGACTGGTTCATTTTTGCGTATGTGTTTGCTCTTCAAAAATCTCCTCAACATTCACACTAGCCAATGCACTTGCCTTGTTTCGTTTCCTTTAGGAGGGCCTGGCGGGGTGGGGGTGTTAACACAGGTGGGAGCAGATCATATGAGATTGCTGTGCTAGGCATACATTAAGGAACAATAGAGTATTTACCCCAGAAAGTGAACAGCAAGCCAATGACTGCGAAAGTGATTAGAGAAAAGAAATATAAGGAGGACTTTGACTGTGTTCATTTCAATGCAAGACAAGCCTCGATCCTATGCTGTGGGTGCACAACTGTGCATTGTGGGCTTCAGAGGTCAAATCCTAGCTTTCCTCCCTCGTTCAGCATTTTACAGAGAAACAAAGCCGAACACTTGCTTGTGGCAGGCATTAAAGAAAGCCAAAGATCTCGACACCAGTAACGCACATTTGCAAAGCACACGATGCTCTGTTTTGTCAGCAGCGCGGTGTTAACCTAATGTGAAATACAGTGAGGGTGGCTGTGTGCTTCTGTAGAAAAGTGTCACTATTGCATATGCATGAGGTGGATGGTAGGGAGGTTTCCTATAGCTGACATAGCAGAGCCACATACATGCACAGCTCTGAGGAGACTGTTCAAAAAACAGACTGAGGTTAAAGCCAGGCCCTCTCTGTGTAGTTAATGGAAAGAGAGAGCTCATCTGAATTACCCTTCACAGGAGCACTTTCTCCAGCAGCAGGAAGGATGGAAGGCCAGGTAAGTGTGGGGTGGTGCGGGCATACGCTGCTGTGTCCTGCTGGCTGACGTTCCCCACTAAGTGTTTTTCAGCCGTTGTTATTGAACCCTCTTGTGCAGCCCTTGGGTTTAGTGTGTCTCTCAAACTCAGGGTTAATGAATTAATTATTAAAAATCTACAACTATTTGCTGATCTCTTAACTCTCTGGCCTTGGAAAAAGGTAGGGCATAGAGGCAGCTATTTTGCATCTGATCAATCAAATATCTTGAAAGCAATCTTGTTTAATATATATACATATATTCCGCAGGGAAAAACTTACCTGAAGATTGCTAAGGTTGCAGATTAAAGCAGAATGAAGAACATTTGTGTAATTGGTCTTTTTAAAAACAGGGGTCTTGCCCTGAAATATTATGGGAAGTTGGGGCACCACCACACCCTTGAAGCCTAATCCACTTTGCAGTCCCAGTCCCAAAACCACACCCACACCCATGTTACCTTCTCCTCCTGCTTCCTTTCACTTGCTGTGCGTCCTGAACCTGACTTAGACAGAGGCTGTATCCTTCTGCCCATGCAAAACATGTGGCATCTCTAACTTGTGGGGCATTTGACTTGCTGGTCTGGTAGTCTTCTATACACAGAAAGCCACATTAAATGGCAAGAGGCTGCATGTTGGTTTCTGATAGCTTCAGACTGGGAGCAACCTTCCTGGGCAACCCTGGGTCCCCTGGGTATGCAGGTCTGTGGTTCCATGGCTCCCCAGGCTGGGAAAAGTAAGTGGGACAGTAGGCTCAGAGGACTGAAACATGCTGCACACAGCAGGTTTGGGGAAGCCTAAGCAAAGCCATCCCTGTTTGATGGGCTTTGCTGCAGGCTCCAGGGCTGCTTGGCAGCTTTGTTAATCTCCCTTTCAATGCTGTCTGTTTGCCTGCAGAGAAGCCAGCTCATTCTGGCCCACCAACATGTGTCTTCTGGATGGTGGGGTGTTCTTGGGCGTCCAGTGGACACTGGATGCTGCAGTCCTTGGGGCAGGGCATGGTCTGCGGCAGCTTGATGTGCAGCAGCTGCAACCTGGAGATGAAAGTGACAGTGCATCAGTAATAATCCAAGCAAGCCTTCTAGGGTCATGAAGCTTGGAAGATAATTGCATGATTTTTCTTCTCCTTTGCTGGCAACCTTTCTGAATGTTTGGGTGTGCACACTTTGAAGTTTCAGGTATTTCTTTACATGGGTAGGCCTCAGAATACCTTTTTTCTTTATAGGGATGAGGAAATGCTCTTGTTCTAGCCATTGGTGCGTTGAAAAGACACTGTACAAACTGTACAGCAATGATGAAGCCAAGAGACTTGGCAGTCAGGGTATGGCTCCCCAGGAGGAGTCAAGGGCTCACTATAGATCTGTTATCCCCAGGATCATGTGTGCCTTTTGTAGCTATGCCACAAAAGTCTCACTTTGAATAAATTAAACTTTCTGTGGAGTGTAAATTATTAATGCACTAAAATGCGCTGCTAACAGTTGTTTGCATTTAAAGCTATTACTCACTATTCCTGACTGATGCATTTGGTTGTTTGCCATTTTCCCCGAGTCAGCAAAAACACATCCTTTCTCTCTCAATGCGGTATATTTTGTGCAGAGACTACAGAAACCCAGGAAGATCCATTCCAGGGGTGGGAGCAGTACAGACAAAAACCGCCTCCCTAATAATGGAAGTAGATTTAAACTCTGATCGGAAAAGGCTCCTTCATTGCCTAAAAAGACTTAATCTTAGAAATTAAAGAAAACCCCTTCTTCCATCTGAGAGGTCAGAATTGGACTGTCTGCCCTAATGACTAGACCCAAAGCCCACAGCCAAAACATGACCAGGAATCCAGGTGTTAGGAGGCAGCCACAGGGACAGCGTCTTGACTGTCACCACAGGTTGCGGGTCACTCGGAGGATGTGTGACAGAGGGACTGCACTTTTGGTTTGGTTGAAAAGCCTTGCTCCAGCTTTCAAATGAGTCTCCGCCACAGAGAAGCTGGTCCCAGACCCTTGTGCTGTTGGGGCACAGGGAACAGGCGTGCAAGACAGCTCTGCTGGGACAGTCGTCACTGGGGAAGGGTTCCTCTCTGTGCTCAGTAGTGCTGCTTGATCTCTGGGCTCCACTCCTTTTAAATAGGAAGCAAAGGCTTGAAATATCACCTGGGGCAGCTGGGGCAGGTCTAAAGGAAAGGGAGGCTCTGCCCCCTTGCTGTGACACCCTGTCGTTGATAGATCCCCATTCCCTGCCCCTCCTCAGATTCCCGCAGAAGGCCAGCCTATCCAACAGGGAACTTCTTCTGGTGGGATGGGATGGTCACTCACTGGAGAGATTGTGAAAGAAGCTAAAAGGATGCTTTCATGTGAGGTTGGAGAGGGATAGCCTGTAGGGCAGACTTGGAGCTGTTCTTAAGGTAGGGTAAGTTGGGTTAGACATGCTGACATGAATCTGTCTTCTGTTGGGGGGGCGGGGGGGAGGGCTGCTCAGGTGCATATGGCATCAGGAGCACATAATCCTGCTCAGGAGTCAGCCTTGGCCATGTCTGCCACCACTGTGACATATTCTGGAGTGCCAAGTCCTGTTATGAGGGATATCCCACTGGTCTACAGGCCTAAACTTTAACCAAACCTCTGAGGTTTCCACAGAGCTGGAGACATGCAAGTGAAGGCAAGGAGTTGCTGTGACTAGAGTGTAGTTTAACTGCAGTGAGGATTACCCCTGTGTTCTGGTTTTGGCTCGGACATAGTTATTTTTCTTTCTAGTAGCTGGTATAGTGCTGTGTTTCAGATTTAGTGTGAGAATAATGTTGATAACACACTGATATTTTTAGTTGTTGCTAGGTAGTTACGCCTACACTAAGTCAAGGACTTTTCAGCTTCCCATGCCCTGCCAGGTGCACAAGAACCTGGGAGAGCACAGCCAGGACAGCTGACCCAGACTGGCCAGAGGGATATTCCCTACATATAATGTTATTTTTTCTGCAGGTGGTGAGCAATTGCATTTGTGCCTCACTTTCTTTCTCCTTCTTTCTCCTTCTCCTTCTCCTCCTCCTCCTTCTCCTTTCTCCTTATTATTATTATCTTAGTTATTCTATTAAACCTTCTTTATCTCAACTCATGAGTTTTTTCGTGTTCTCCTCACCCTGCTGTGGGGGAGGGGTGACCGAGCGGCTGTGTGGAGCTCAGTTACCTGCTGGGGTTAAACCATGACACCCTGCTACGTGCCTGCACAGCCCACCTGACAGCACTTCACCATATGCCTTGTGGCTGGCACATGGAAAAAACAGACCTTTTGCATCTTCACAAGGAGGTCAGTGATACTTATTAAGGTAGGAAATGCTGTTAAATACGTCACTTAAACCCAGGGAAGAGCCAACCACTTTTGTCAGCAGGGTTACCGGGATGTGTCTGTGTCCCTATGCTGCAGCTATTTCAGCATCCTCTCTCCCACTTGTCCAAAAGTCATGCCTGCTACCTGACACCATGGCTCTGCTCTAGAGCAAAAATCAGTTTGCTGGGCAGGAAACCAGTTCTGGGGGTGCTGGCGAGGACAGCAGGGAGATATCCAGAGTTTTTTCTACATAAGCAGCAACAGTGATCTAGCTGCTATGGAAAGCTGCAAGGCTATAGAAACTTTTACAAGTCAGCCTAAAGCGTGTGCATGACTCCTTGTCTCTTCAGTCTTGTAGGCAGTATTTTGCCTTTGAAGTCCACTCCAGTCCAGTCCATCAGCGGTGAGCAGCCAGAGGCTGTACTGCACCTGTTCTGTACCTCTTCATGAACTGCTATGTAAAGGTACTCGTACCTCTACTCATGGCAAAAGCCACCAGAAAAATGTTTCTCATTTGCATGGAGGGGGTCAGCTTCCTGAGGGCATTTCACCTGTCCCTGGACAAATCTACTGCTAAGGTGCCAGAGGAGATTATCCTTGGCAACAATTCTTTCCAGGCTCTTTACAGACTCAAGCAGATGTCCTTGCTAGGGACAACTTCTTTGGAAAAGAGGCTAAGTAATTCAACACCTGGAATGGAAACATCTGAATAATCTGCCACTTTGAAAGTCCAATTTTGAGATCTTGAATTTCTCTGTAAGGGGATCAAGATTTCTTGCATGCGATTTTGTCGTTGTTGTTTTGTGGGAGTTTTTTTCGCTTGGCCCAGGTCTGCCTGTGCTCCACAGAGTCAAAGGTGTTACGGTATTTCCTCAGAAGGACCTATTGGCAGCGTTGTCACATCTCAGCCCCCTGACAATGACTTCTCCTTTATCTCTGTCACCTGTGGCTCTGTACAAAAGTGACTCAGACTGTCACAGCACAACATGAGATTTTGCAGCGTTTTCCCAAGGAATGTAGAAGTCAAGTCTGTCAAAGGGAAGAGCAGAGGAATCAGGAGCAAGTGTCAGGCTGCTAACAGAGAGGAAAGGACAGGCAGAAACGTGCCATCCCAAAAAGGCACTGAATGCTGATCCCAGCATCTTGAGCAATGCTCCCTGTCTTCTCAGGCACCACTTGCTGCTGGGGACTGGGAGACCTGATCCACTTATCTCCCACCTCAAACCCTTTGAGTCAGGGACGTGCCTCACAAGACTGCAGCCCACTTGGCATCTTTCTTGCTCTGGGTGGGAACACCGATTGGTGAAAGCTTTGATTTGCTCACTGGCGTCCCAGCTCCTGATGTGGGAGAGGCTGCAGGACGGGGACAGATGTGTCCCCTGGGATGTGACAGACCTGCTGTCCTCAGAGGAGCCCTGAGATCTGCCCTGGCTTGGGCTGGGTGGCAGCTGTAGTGCATGAAGGGTGTCCAGGGTGGATGGGTAGGAGTAGCCTAATTTGGAGAGATATTAAATCTGTCCTTTGGTCTGCCACAGGTACTGACTGTGGTTACCCAAAATACTGTTTTGTGCATCAGCAGCATGCCAATGCCCCAAACAGCAGCGGGACTGGCTGTGAACTTGTCGCAGATACTCGTTAACAGATGGGGCAACATAACCTTGAGAAATGACAGGACTGACTCAGCCCTGCGGATGCATTTCACGGTCAATACATCCTGTGTCGATTAGCCTGAATTCACATCCATGATGCCTCAGCCAACCGCATCCTCAGAACCGATATCGATATTTCTCACACACTCTCCCCTCCCCCGCCTCCATCCTTCCCGGGCAGCAAAAACATTCCGGCAAAACTCCTCCGGTGAGCCCACCAGTCCTGGTTGTGCGGGCGGGCGTCCACGCCGCGGGTGTAATCTCCCGCAGGGCCACCAGGTGCCACTGCAAGGCAGGGCACCGCTGCCCCACTGCCGCTCGCCCCACGGGGCTTTGTTCCCTTGTGGGTCGGCCGCTTTGGCATCTCGCATCCCTCCGTAAAAGGGTGAATCTCCCCTAAAGCAGGGTATGAGCTTTGCATCTCGTTCACCTGTAAAGACAGAGGAACTAGCCCTCGCTTGGGTAGTATCTCAGCTGAGTGCTTGGGCAGGAAAATTAAAATACATGGTCCTCCATATGAGAAACAGCTTATGACATGGTCACTTCTGGTTCTTGCTCTGTCAGCCCAGGGAGTCCTTCGTGCTGCCTTGCATGAAGCACAAGTATTCCTGAGTATGCTTTGAAGGAGGTACTCCAAGCTCTGGTTAATTTCCCATGACGTGTAGGCATGGGAATGATGTGCCCAAATACTTTCAAGGATGAGAAGTGAATTAAAGTGTTGAGACTTCTGGACTGAAGGGGCTGAACTTCAGGGGTACCGCACTGGCAAGCAGCCTGGGCAGATGTGGGCATGAGTGAGTGGCTTTTAGTGTGCTGCATTTACAGACTGCTCTCTCTTTGCTTTGTACAGCAAAGGAGAAAACTGCCATTGTATCAGATTCAAGAAACCTTGAATTGTTAGCACATAAACCATTTCATGGTTTATTTACAAATTCATATCAAACTGTGTGTTATTTTAATATTATTATAGAAGAAGGATACAAATGTTACCATTCCCAACAGTGCTCCTGGAGCTGATCATAGTCCGGACAGGACTCACATGGCACAAGCCTTACATTGCTGTGGATGTTTCTGGTACATCTTTGCAACACAGCCAGACTTAATACCAATCCTTAGACTGGGTTCGGAAGACAGTATTCCCTTCAGAACAGATTTGTGGAGAGATGCTGATGTTCCTTCTGCTCTGCTCTGTACAATGGCGTGTGATCTGCTTTTAGGATCACCTGAAGCTACTGTTCTCTTGGATCCAGGGCACTGGCTTGTGACTGTATAACCAGCTGGTATGTTCTTTAGGCTGTGCCAGGAAGCTTTTTGAGGCACGTGGAGGGTATGTGGCATAGGCAGCCTGCTGTCTTGTCTGTGATATACATCTGCTCTGCATTGCCTAACACAACAGGGGACTGAGTTCAACAAGCTGACGGCACCCAAGATGCTGTAAATGTGGCCCTCCCCTTACCATCCTAAAAAGCACTACGCTCCAAGAAATAGCAACTAATGTTAATATTCACTTTCAGCCCACTGCAGGTTCTTTGGGATGCCTTCAGAGTAAGCTAACTGCAAAATGCCAATGTCAGTGACAGCAGGAAAGCACAAAAGGATGACAAGGAAAATGTCAAATCCATGCAACACTATTAACACACCCCATTGTGAGAGGCTATACTTACAAACATCTAGGCTTACTCCTGAGCAGCAGTAATCTGCATTTTATTATCAGTTTAATAATACTACATCAGTAGTTTTACATTAGTAATACTGTAGTACTAAATGAATATGAATCAGTATATTAATACTACAGTTTATTTACACAAATGAAGAAAATGGGTAAAAGTGCTGTTTTGCAAGCGTTTAATGTTATGTGACTTTTCTTCCCTTTTTCTAAGAAGAACCCACAGGTCATTATTAATGTTATGATATTCATACTGGTATCCCACTTAGGATCAAACTTAAATGTGATTAATCCTTGTTGTACATTTCTGAAGTTTAATTTGCAGTTAAAGTACTTCCTATGGCAGCAGATAGGATTGTGCAGTTAAACCAGTAAGGTCTGGCCCATCTTCGTTGATCTCTGCAGGCAGGGACAGTGCCACTTCTGCATGGTGTCCTGGTTGTTGACAAAACATCCAGTTTTGCCTTCGCACATTCAATTCGGTCATCGGGTGCTGAGGTTGCTTGTCTTGTCACAGTTATCTGTGCAGTTCACCCTGGCAATCACCCTTCTGCCTCTGTCGGCGCTCCACGCATGTGACAAAAATGCATGCTATGTACCAGGGTTTCCTCATCTAGCTTTCTTAATTGTTAATTAAAAGCAGTAAGACCCCAGTATACTGGACCCTCAGCAAAAAAAGGAAAACACCAGAAGCTGCATGACAAAACGCAACTAACAAATGGACAATTAGAGGTTATTAAAGGAAAAGGTGTTTTAGTGAAAATTTACAGCGTTTGCCTCCTTGTTCAGTTGCTGACAGACATGTATAAAATCATTCAGAAGAGCTACCAAAGATGACTGAAGCACGCTTAACGGTGTTTACAAACACCTTCTCAGAAGAGCACTGTATAAGCAAGGGTCAGGGATGGGGAAGATCTTTCTGCCATGGCCCCTCATGGCAATATCGCACTAAGGTAAAAATTCCTATAGGTTTGGCAACCCGCCTAGAGACGTTGACAGCATGTGGGCATGGGAGTGCCTCTGCAGCCATGGGGCAGCCTCTCCCTTTCCATGGAAAGTCAGGTTTTGTTGCTGCCATGCAGCTGGACCTGGGTGCCCAGGTGGGCTGGTTGTGTTGTGCTGTGAGCTGGCTCTCTGTGCCCAGGTATTGTGGTGCCCAAAATCAGGCAGAGAGGGTCGAGACAAGCTTTACTGCTGACGTGGCTGCTGGAGAAAACAAATCTGCTTGCCTCTTGACACGCACGGAATTGGTGGAATATCTGCTCAAAGACATGGGTGCGCAAAGCAGTGATGACATGAGTCGAGAAGCAGTTGTCTTCTCCCACCACACCAGGGACATGCTGGGTAGCACTGGGAGGAAGGAGGCTGCAGGGGGAACCTTCTGCCACAGGTCTGATGGTTGCCTTGGGCAGGTATGTTGGGTCTCATTTGGTCTGAGCACCATGAAACACTAACCAGAAAAGCAAGGCTGAGTGGGAGGGAGACTTCACATGGACACAGATCCTAAAAAAACTAGGCAAAGTATGACCTTCATTTGTATTTTCTTAATATACATCTTTAACACATGCTGCGGGCAATCTCTGTTCTGATTATCATGGTTTTAACTGCAGGTGACATTTCTGGTGACAAAGAAGCCGGGTATCTGTGATAAAAACAGAATCAACAGAAGAAAATTAAATTAGATGAAAAAAAAGAGGATGGGGAAGCAGGATTGAACTTTTTTTTCCCTTCCAGGAGACCTGTGTTGACAAATAGCTGAGCCTTTCTGACTGAGAATTTAGATGTGTCAGTTTAATAAGGAGAGTCCTGACAAGAGGGGAAATTCATTTATCATGATGATTTAAAACATCATGTTTAATCATGATTTAAATCAAAAAGCAGGGATCTTCAATTTAAATTATTGCTTACATTTTGCTATGTGTGGTCTTCCAGGTTTTTTTTTTTTTTTTCCTCAGAGAAAGTCTGATTCTCATTTGCTCATAAAATCCAACATATACTTTGACTGAGCTGCGGATACACTCAGGATCCACAGCTATTCTTTACTCAGTTAAGAGGCTTAACATGTTTATTCAGATTAATAGTTTTTACTTTCTTTATGATGCTGGAGGCTGATGAAGACACATTTGCTTTTCCTAGTTAATGGTTCTTTCTTGTGATTGCAGTTAAACAGCTTCTGGAAGAGAACTGGGATTCAGCCCCCCAGCAGCATTCCAGCTAGGGTATGTACATGTGGAGAGAGATATCTCATTTCTTTTTTCCTTTGTAATTACATAAAAGCACTATATACATGCTGCAAAAGAGAATGTTTTTCAAAACATGTCCAACATTTAAAACTAAGTGATTTATTAAACAAAAGTAATATGATCCTTAGCCAGTGATTTGAATTTAGCTCCTGGTCACAATGACCTTCAAGATTTTAACAGTAATAAATCTCATTTTACATCTTGTTTATATTAAGAGATTAGGAGAAGAAAATTAAACTGTTCTGCCCTTTCTTTTACCTTCCAGTTC
The DNA here is from genome assembly GCF_028858705.1 of Grus americana. Classification (NCBI taxonomy): domain Eukaryota; kingdom Metazoa; phylum Chordata; class Aves; order Gruiformes; family Gruidae; genus Grus; species Grus americana. The sequence goes on from NC_072891.1 coordinate 54,372,691, forward strand.
TCAGCTCTGAACAGCCAAATAAGTGCTCCAGAATGAGGAAAATATTCTCTCTGCACCTTTGGAAGTGACTGCTCTCCCAAGCTGACTTCACCTTTTCAAAACACAGTAAGTTAAAAAATAAGTTAAACTATCTGGAGCTTAATGACCTAACTTTTTCCCTTTAAAAGCATGGATTGACAAACAAGAGTTTATTGAAGAGACAAAAAAGAAAGATAGCACAGAGAAATCCAGGTACTGTAGAGACCAATCACTCCTTTTACGGATACATATTTTTAGCATAGACAATAAACCACCAGATTGCTTCTTTCTCATCAGTAACACCTTAGGACTTGCTTACTGTCTTCCTGGGCAAGTAAATGCTACTGCTTGCTCTAGCTGATTCTCAATTGTCTAGCTGTTCCTGCTAGGTGCTCCAGCACTCCTCTTCTTCTTTGATGGCTTCTGGCCTGTAGCTCTGCAGCTCCACAGCCAGCGTCGTCTCAGCTTGTGCCTTCTGCAAGACCATGCAGAATCACAGGCAGCCCTTCTGCTTGTAAGGGGCTCTGCAGCTGCTTAGCAGGAAAACCTGGTTTCAGTTCAGCAGAAGAAAAGGATCAATTAAGCCAGAAAAAATAAAACAGACCAGAAATAAAAAAAAACCACCCCAGCTTTAGATTATACTAAACATGAAAGTCTGTACTCCTTTCCTGTGCCAGTATCTTAGCAAGGTGAGAATTGCCTTGCTGTCCCGCGGTTGCCTTGCTGTCCTGTGGGATTTTTTTTCCCCCTGTTTCTCCAGGATTGCCCCTTCTTCTATCCCTGCAAGCTCTCCTGTGCCTCCATGTCATTAGCCTGCTGAAGGAGCTTGCTCTCCGTAACCCCAGAGGTTCCTCAGCTGCACTGTGCAGCATGCACAGCTCAGACAACTTCCCAGAGATGCAATTTCCTCCTGTAGCTTATTGTGACAGTGTAAGGAAGAACTCACAGCAATAAATGCAAGTTACTGGCTTGGCATTTAGGTGCGTGTTTTAAAAAATTAACTCCTCTCAATCCCCATACTTTTCAAGAGCCTTGAGTGTCCTGCCAGCACCCTGTCTTCTTTAAAAGAGAGAGATTGAGCTAAGCCCTGCTCCGCTGAGCCCATTCAGATCACAGCTCTTCTCCCAAGGTTTGCTAGCAATCCCATTAAAGTGATCTGTGATGTTAAGAGCTACAGAGCCAAGGAGGCCAGAAGCAGTTCTTCTGGGAGCCTTCACACAATGCAAGAAAGCTCAAGCTGCTGTCACAAACATCTCAGACAGCATGGCTCAGGGACGTGCTTGAAGAAATCAAGGAAATCTGCTAGGAGATGCAGAACTTTACTGGCTCAGTGCTGAAATTGGAGACTGAAGGCTATCATCTCCACGGCAGTACTGTCTGAAATCCCCAGCCCTGAGGCTGAGGAGACAGGGGAGAAATTCAGAGCCTTGAATTGTGGATGAGCTAGGTGATGGCATGAAGAGGTAGGTGGTAAAGATCTTTCAGGAGAAGGGAAACCCGGGCAGAAAGGACTGGCTGTCCTTCATAACGGAGGCCGTCTGCTGGCACAGGAAAAGAGAAAGGTTGTAGAGGAGTATGTCAGCTCTGAGCTGGGAAAAAGCGCCTTGTTCACACTGGCATGGCCTACGAGGTGGATTTGACTAACATTTAATGTGCCTAAGAAAGGATCAGTAGAGAAATAGAGAGCACAATCACACAAAAAATTAGGTTACCTGCAATTCCAGCTGCTTGGCATGTGCCAGGAGACAGAGCAAGGGCAAAATTTACAAGTGCATTAATTTCAGGAGCCTGATGCCTGAGAAGTGTCTGGCTCCATGGTAATAAGATGTTATCAAGTTCCTATGACCAGATGGCATCCACCAGCAGGCTGAGTGGTAACTCAGGTGTAAACATGGAGATCTGCTGCCCAAGGTGCATAACCTGTCATTGCAAACAGCAAAGGTGTCAGAAGGCTGCTGGAACTACCCACCAATGGATGACTTACACTCCTGAAGAGATGCTAAAAGTCTACAGTCAAGACTAAGGTCACAGAACGCATGGCTAAACAGTGTATTGAGAAATAACCAGTATGGTTTTGTAAAGCTGCATACTGCCCCATTTGTCTGAAGGTGCTTAATAGGAAATCCTCCAGAGATTACTGCTGGCACCAGTTTTATTCAGCATGTCCATCAAAGAGCTGGAAAAGGGTGTGAATGGGAAAATCTTGATGCACCTGCATTTTTGAGCAGAGTGCAGGTCTTGCCCCTCTCATCTCCAAGAAAGACATGCTGGATGCAGAGAACAGAAAGAAAAGAGCAATTAAAATGACCGTGGAGATGGAAAAGCTACTTTCAAGGACACCAGAATAGGTGAAAGCTTTTGGTCTGGTAGGTACTGGGCTGAAGGGTATGAGACAAGCACGTGCAAAATCACTGAAGTGGAGGACAAGCTTAAAGTGGAACCATAGCTCATCAAATCCTGCAACAGTGGAGCCGAGAAGACTGGTTTAAAACAGAAAACAAAGAAACGGCTTCTATACAGAGGAGAAGGGAATTTTTGGAACTTGCTGGCATGGGAGGTTGTGATAGCAGATTGTCTCACAAAGGAATTGGAGAAACTCATGTAAGTGGATGGGCTTGTGTCTTCTCCCTAAGCAGCATTTCATACTGCCACAGCTGGGGACAGGATGCTGGCCAAGAGGACTGCTGTGCATCAGTAGTAGAGCATTTCTTATGCTTTCTTATCCACGTCTGTCCTTTCCAGATCCCACATATTTTCTCTAACACACTTGCTCCTACTTTATGAGGCCCCTTTCAGGAGCCATGTGATGGGCAGTGAGAGAAGACAGAGAAAGATTACATGGGACATCTCTATTGGAGAGCATCCTGTCTGGTACTTAACTGGACAAGTTCTCTCCCATCTGGCCCTGTAGCTCTTCCAGCTCCAGCTCAGCGGCAGACACTGCAGGCATGGATCCATGTGGCGTGTGCATCTCAGAGCACGTGCACCATGAAGAGGTGCAGTGACGGAGCAAGGCCTGCAGGCAGGGTAACCCAGCAGGAGCTGGCTGGTGCCATTCAGCCCATGAGGCAAGGCAGGACCAATTCTCTCTATGACTTTTCCTGGCTAAATTGTTTTGATTATACAGCTAAGAGCTGACCCAAACAAAGGGTCAAGTTATTAAAAAAGAAAAAAGTAAGGGACGATAAAACAAAACAGAGGAGGGAAAAAAGCACTGGTCTCAAATGTTTGAGATGTCTGCCTCATAAATTCAGGATCAGCTTCCTTTGGTCCCCAAACCAAGTCTGCTCTAATGCTATTTGCAGATATAGATTGCTGTCTTTTTCATTACTGTTATCAAATGATGCATTTGTGGTGCAGCTCCAGAGCCCTCTCTGCCCTGGTAAGTGGATTATGCATCCTGGTGCCAGCACTACTTGAGTTATACTTTTAATACTAAAAATAAAAAAGAAATAATAAAATATCTCCCAGGCTTCTAGATTTTTTTTTCTCTCTCTTTTTCAAAGATCTAATTAAGATATTTATATCCCAACAGGCAGAAGGGACTTGACCCCTGCTTTGTTAGCAAAATGTGACAAAAGGCACTTTGCTAAGCATTTCCAATCACCGCTATTGCCAGCTAAACTTCTGGGAAACGGTGTCACTCTTTCTTACTGCCGCTCAAGGCTTGAGCCAAGCTCAACAAGATGAACATCCCCCTCAGCAGGCCAGCTGGCTGCTTCATGTCACCACAGTGCTTTGTGTCCCCCTTACAGCACCAGATACAAGGAATCACTTCTCAGCCCCAAGGCTGCTGGAGTGGAAATAGAGAGGGTCCTTTGTCCCCTGTCCTGGTGCACGTCCAGCTGCACTGCACTTGTGCTTCCAAACACAGGCAGCACATTTATGCGGGGACACCCTCCACTAGACCAGGTTGCCCAAAGCCCCATCCAATCTGGTCTTAAACACTTCCAGGGATGGGGCCTCCACAACCTCTCTGGGCAACCTGTTCCAGTGCCTCACCACCCTCACAGTAAAGAATTTCTTCCTAACATCTAATCTAAATCGACCCTCTTTTAGCTTAAACCTATTACCCCTTGTCCTGTCACTACACTCCCTGATAAACAGTCCCTCTCCAGCTTTCCTGTAGGCCCCTTCAGGTACTGGAAAGCCACAATTAGGTCTCCCTGGAGCCTTCTTTTCTCCAGGTTGAACAACCCCAACTCTCTCAGCCTGTCCTCATAGGGGAAGTGCTCCAGCCCTCTGATCAGCTTCGTGGCCCTCCTCTGGACTCTCTCCAACAGCTCCATGTCTTTCTTGTACTGGGGACCCCAGAGCTGGATGCAGTATTCCAGGTGGGATTTCACGAGACCAGAGTCTCCTCCCTTGACCTGTTCCCTGCTCCTGGGTCACACTTCTGATGCAGCCCAGGATATGGTTGGCTTTCTGGGCTGCAAGTGCATATTGCTGGCTCACGCCAAGCTTCTTATCCACCAACACCCCCAAATCCTTCTCCTCGGGGCTGCTCTCAATCCATTTTCTGCCCAGTCTGTGCTTGGGATTGTGCCAACCCACGTGCAGGACCTTGCAGTTGGCCTCATTGAACTTCATGCGGTTTGCACGGGCCCACCTCTCAAGCCTGTCAAGGTCCCTCTGGATGGCATCCCTTCCCTCCAGCGTGTCGACCACACCACACAGCTTGGTGTCATCGGCAAACTTGCTGAGGATGCACTTGATCACACTGTCCATGTCGCTGACAAAGATGTTAAAAACTGCCGGTCCCAGTACCGCCCCCTGAGGAACACCACTCATCACTGATCTCCACTTGGACATTGAGCCATTGACCACAACTCTTTGAGTGTGACCATCCAGCCAATTCCTTATCCACTGAGTGGTCCATCTGTCGAATCCATGTCTCTCCAATTTAGAGACAAGGATGTTGTGCAGGACAGTGTCAAATGCTTTGCACAAGTCCAGGTAGATGACATCTGTCACTCTTCCCTCGTCCACCAATGCTGTACCCCTTCATAGCAGGCCACTAAATTTGTCAGGCATGATTTGCCCTTAGTGAAGCCTTAGATCTCACTGAATGCCAGTGCAGCCTTCTGGTGTATCAGCTACTCCTCCCAGTTTAGTATGGTCAGCAAACTTGCTGAGGGTACACTCTGTCCCTTCATCCAGGTCATTGACGAATACGTCAAACAAGACCGGAACTCAGTACTGGGGCACACCACTAGCTACAGGCCTCCAACTAGACTCTCTGCCTCTTATGAGAACCCTCTGAGCTCTGCCATTCAGCCAGTTCTCAGCCACCTCACTGTCTACTCATCTAACTCACACTTCCTAAGCTTACCTTTGAGGATGGTATGGGAGACAGTGTCAAAAGCCTTGCAGAAGTCAAGTTTGACATGTTGCTAAACACCAGTGGAGCAAGGATGAAAAGGTTTCATGAGATCAAAAGTAGCATATAAAAATAACACCAGAAGAGAAAAGCAGACTCTGCAATGTGCTGTTCCAATAAGAGTGGTATTAACCTCAAGGAGTGAAATAAAAGGTGGAAATTTGAGCTACAATCAATTGATTTTTTTTTTTTTAAACATTAAAAAGGGAAAGAGAATAAAATGCTTGATAGCTGCTGAGTCAGGTCTATAGCACCCAGCATGTCAGATTCATACTAAGGAGATAGTATGTGAGAAGCCAGACAGTTCTGTGGGTGCTGCATAAAGACCTGCAGAAGTCACTGGACTGGGAGGAGGTCATCGTGACCGTTATGAAACTTGCCCAATCAATGCAAAACTGTCTTGACTTTAAGATGGTTTTGGATCAGTCCCTATCACTGCACTGAATGAACTAATCCACTTCACTTGCTAAACATTAAAGGTTAAATCTAGCAAAACAGATAAGACATGTTGGTATCTTACTCCCATTAATGTTGGTGTGGGGTCATCACACAATGCCCTTCAGCAGGCTTGAAAATCTTAGCCTCCTTGATCCTTACAGAGAATCTGATATGAAGGCAGAAGAAAGAGAGAAAATGATGCAGGACCATATTTCAAGTAGGCAGAAACCTGTGTTGCCTCACTGAAGTCAATGGAGCCTCACTGAACTACACCAGTCAGGCTTTGGTGCATAAAGGCTGCAGCAATAAATGGCCTCATCAATGACCAAAACTTTACAGCCACTGCAAAGAGTCTTGAGGTCAGGAAACGCAGAGCACAAAAATGTTTGTGTCATATTAACAGGCCTGACTTGCTGCTGCAGTGTGTCACCTCAAGTTTTCTATTATTTAACACATTGTCAGGACGCCAGGATGAATGTAGAAATAAAAAATCAAATGCAACGCATTAAAAATCAATCAGAAGCAACAACAGGCACAAATATGCACCCTGAGAAGACAGTGGGATCTAGCCCAGGGGGAATATGAGAAGAGATTGCCTTTGATTTTAAGAGCTGAGAACTCTGTTTATTTGAGGGGAAGAATGACATCATTGTCTAGCTATGTCAGTGAGAAAGGTTTTATTTGAAGAGAGATCATTACGGCAAAAGCATGGAGTCAGCCACCTATTCCACAACAGGAAGACACAGTGTCAGCTTGTCTTTGCTTAGACCAGGAGTTAAGCACGTGTGGGGAGAAGACAGGTTTGATCTCCCAGGCTTGTGCAGCTCAGGTGTAGGTTGATCGGTAGGGTTCAGGGTCCACCAGCTGGCCAACTTCCTAAGAGCAAACACTCCATGCAGCAAGGAGCTAAGTGAGCTAAGCAGGTCACAGCTTAGCTCACCCCTTAGCTCATGTTTCTCCAGGCACAGTGTGAATATTAGTGCTCCTTCTACAAGCAGATAGTGGCTGAGATGAAGAGCCAATTGGTTTGGGAAGAATCGGGCCACAGTTTCAACCTTTTTCGGAGGTTTCTGCTTCCCTTTGGCAGAGTATTTAGTAGAGTAGATATCTTCTACTGCAGAGAGTGAATTTTCATCAATCCACACGTCAGACGAGTCACAGTCACCTCTGAGGTTGCCTGAGACATGTGCACAGCAGGACATGACAGCCTGCCTCTTCAGGTTTCTTCTGTGCCTCAAGCCACTGGCAGCTCTTAATAGTGGTCGCTGTTTGATGCAGCTTGTTAGCATCACTGCCTCAGCATGCCCCTTTCCCCTTCATTGATGGCAGCTTCTCTCTTGGGTAACTTAATGGATTACATGAAAAACTAAAAAAACCCAACGGGAATGTGTGAGCATAAAGGTGCATGAAAGTGGAGGCTTATGATGTTGGAATCTTAAGCTTGGCAGCTAGCTTACAGTGTCTGTGTAAGAAGGCTTCTTTCTCCTTTTTGCCTTTCCTCCCCTGAATAATTCAAAATCCACTGATAACTGCTGCAACAGTAGCTGATATGTCAACATTGATAGTTCTTATTACAGGGTATTCGCTGGGCCACCGAGGCAAACGAGCACAGCTCTACCAAAGTCATTTGAATGTCTCTGACTTACAACAACTGAGAATCATTTTTACTAGTTGCAATAAATAACAACCTCGACAACCTGGCTTGGATCCAAAGTGCAGTGCAAAATTTTATGCAAGTTGTTGGAAGGAAATTATTCTGCCGGCTCCAGGCACCCCTCTGGGACACAAAAATTAATGAGCAGCACTTAAGTTTATCAGAATTTTAAAAAAAATGTCCTCCAGCAGCCCCCAGCAGTGCCTCTTTGTTATATTAATCTTCAGAGATTGGTGCAGATTTCAAATGTGAAGGCGAAACTTAGATGAGAAAAAATATAATCAGAGGTTTGCCAGAAAATAACTGTCAGCTTTTGGTGCAAGGGCAAGAGGATATTGAAAAATATACATTTATCTATATAATGCTATATAATACAAATATACATATCCACCTATCTATAGATAAAGTTATTATGTATGATATATAATACATATATTATCTGCAATGTGTCTTTCCATTGCAAATATATGGGGTGAATATTCAAAGCAGACACAAGGCGGACTTTTCTGAGGCATATGTGGTGAGACTGGGAAATCCTCTACTCACAAGAATTCCTCAGGGCTGATGACTTCATAAGACTGAAAATTTGCCATTTATACAGAGCAGAAGAACATCCACTATAACAGATACTGCACGGAGGTAGAAGGGAGAGGAAAATGAGGGGAACTCTTTTCACATTCAGGTGTCCTGTTGGTCAAGCTGCCTCCTGTGCATAAGGAAAGGTAGGCAATTAAGATCAATACTCACGAAATTCAGCATGCTTGAGTACAGAGTGCTGAAACCAGAGATAAGAGATGCCATGAAGTCTGTCTGCAGACATGAAGTCTGTCTGGTGCTCCCACAGAGTCATAAATGTTGCACTTATGCTACACCCTGCAACCAGGTGAGCCCTTTCCTTCAGAAGGAAAGGGATTGCTGGAGAAAGGAAGACATGGCATAGTAAGAAGGAGGGACACTGGGCATGTTATGCCCTTTTTGTATCCACTTTCTCACTGGTTAGGACATTCCCTTCTACTTCTTACATCACTCACTATTTAAGTCTACTGTATGAAGCTAAGGTTGTGAGATGGCTCTGAAACATGATGGGAAAATATGCTCCTTCAGCAAGGAGGGTTGCAGATTCAGGCATCTGCTGGTGAACAAGGTATTTGAACACAACTCCTCAGCTCCTTGTGTGATGTGCTAACAACTAAGGAGCACCCTTACTGGTAGGGGCTTGTACACATCCAGAGTTGAGAAGATCTGCTACGAGATGAGACAGCCTTGGGCATGCCCTGAGGCACGTAGACATGTGTGACTGTGCTCCCGCAGGCACAAATGTTGTGAGAACTGGACTTAGAAATTGGAGCACATCCAGGACTTTAGCTGCTTCTGTCCTGTAGAATTGACTACCTGATGCCAGAAAGCTGGTGTGGTGAGAGGGGAGGAAGGACATTGCTGAAAATATACCCTGAGTCTTTAGAGTTAGCACCAGAAGCTCAAATGCTCACCAGAGGCAGCTGTGGGAACATATGTTGGTAGGATAAGCCTGATACAGGGCTAGGTTTTCAAAGTGTGCTTGTGGCTTTCCATGAGGCCTTAGGTCTGCTCTTGGGGAAGTCATCACTGATTGAGAAGAAGCAATTTTGCTGCAGTGGCAAAATGCTGGAATAAAGGCAAACCGGAGAAACTAGGCTTAATACAACTTGAATCTCAATGGACTTTACGCAGTGGAGTACTGGGCTCATATGTTCTGTGAGAGGGATAATTCCTCCTTTGGGACTGTTGTTCTTTGGTGATATATATCTAAAACAATTACTATTCTTGGGCTGATGCCCCTGCCTGTAAACCTGGCAGAAACTCACTTCAGCTCAAATTTCCGAGCTGTCAGTTCAAGCAAAGGGCACCTTTGCACTCTGCTATTTATTGTCTCCTTCCCCTCCTCAGACATTCCCAGTGCTGCAACTGGCAGCACCTTTTATGGTGGGAGGAAACCCCTTGCATGAGAACCACAAATTGTAAGAGGGAAAGCAAATAACAGCCAAGATCCCGGAGAAGCAGTGGAGGTGAGGAAGGACCAGGGAAGTGATTGTCTTGAAAATGCAGGTCAGTCTAGCGGGACAACTGCATGTGACAAGTGATCTGTATAATGAATGACTGGCTCCTCGCAGGGTGCTGTCTCAGACTTTACCAGCTCACTTCACACCATGCAGTATCACATGCAGACAGAGGTAAGCTTTCTGAAAACATAAGCAGGTCACAGCTAGCTTTAGTTGGAATATGTCACCTCTCTCAAGGGTCTGTAGGTCTCCATGCTGCCTCTTCTCAAGTACCTAAGAGCAACCCCAGATTTTAGTCCTTAAAACTCCTTAAAATCTATGGCTGTCAGGCTGATTCCCACCTACACTCCTTCTGGTGTCGTCCTCCATTGATTGCCATCCATCCGATTTGGCTACCTGCAGCCCTGTAAATCTACAAGCCAGACACAGACACTGTGTACGTGCTGATCAGGTTGAAAAGCCATGTAACACCAAGCTGCTAGAGAAAGATGATGGTGCATTACTGCAAATATGAGGGGCAGCAGCATGCGTACAGGAGAGCCTGAAGTGGGAGCTGGTAATGCAAAACTGTATTGTCTGGGTAATAAGTGCCTTGCACAGTCTGGAGGCTGTGACAACTGTTGTATATTCATTAGAATATAATGGGTTTTTTTCCTTAAATTAGCAAGTCTTGAAACTGCGATGCAAGCAATGCAAGCAAAACAAAGACTGTCACCAGTCAGTGCAAGACCTTGCCCTCTTTTGAGCTGTGCTCACCAATAGAGCTGCTGCTCCGGTTAGTCTCTTTGACAGCCAGGAGGAAAATGACCTTACTCTACATTCACTCAATAGCATGCTTGCAGAGGACACTGTGACATGTTCCACCAGCCACTGTTCTCTTACACACATCTATGCCAACCGTCCTCCCATTTCCTTTCTGGAAAGAGGAGACAGTATTACCATTCCCTGCCTTTCATCTCGAGACAAAAAAATTGCAAACATTTTGATGGCTGGGTTTTGAATATAGAATTGCTGGATGATTAACTGGAATTTTATAAGAAGCTCTTAGCAAAATGCCCATGCTGGCTTTTATCTTCTATTTTACCTAGTTCTACTCCAGAGCTGCCAAACTTCCACAAGGTGCTGGAGAAGAACCTGTATTGGGAGTAGATAGAAAAGGAGTTATTTCAATTGTTCACCCCTTGTACGGTTCAGCTGTTCTGTGAAGCTTGTGTGCTTTTTGCATCTCCACATCTGTGGGATTGTTTTTTGCAGTGGGATATAGTACAGCTTTGTCTGGTGAGCATGTGCCTTTCTGGAAACTAAAAAAAGACTCAAAGGCAAACTATAACAAGGCTGTAACACTTCTCTCTGCTGATACTTTGCTTCCCAGGCATTTTGGGGGGGTAGAAACATACCTTGCAGAAAAGGTAACTTGAGCATTCAAGAGAGAAAGACTTTACCATATCCCACAGCAATGGCTTGTCAACCTCCCTTTTGTGATGCCACTTACACCGTTTTAATTCTTTCACAACTGTTCCTGACTTTTAGGCCCCCACAGTGCTCTTATCTGCTGTATTGATATGACCAGATCTCATATATATTCTCTTGTATTGCATGGGCTGAGATTGCCTCTTAACCTCTCTCTGACAGGTTAAATGTGTTGAGCTTTTTGGGCATCTTATGCATCCTCTAGATCTCAGTGTGGTTTTGTGGATCCTTTCTCCTCTGTTGAAGCTGTTCGTCAGCTATCTCCTCAACCCTATTTCCACTGAAATGGCAATGGAGAGCTGATAGTGCATCATGTTTACTGGTAAAATGATAAAAAATTCAGACATTTTAACTATCAAGATCCAGTGATTGCACGTGGAGCTATTGCACATCACTCAAGTCTTTTAGTTTGCTACATTCACACATTCACTTATGTATTTTCTTGACTTAAGCCACGAGGCCATGGCTTGTTTCTTCCTTGCTTTTGGGACAAAGTGATTCCAAACTTGCAAAGGAAAGACCAGACAAGGCAAAAGAGAGTCCTTTTGGCCAGAAAACAGGAAGAAACTCTTGATAGCTCACCAAACACCACCTTCTCTTTGTTAGAGCTAAGGACACTATGCTGAAGGAAAGAACATTTTTATCAAAAGCACTCAGCTGAGTGGGAGCATCCCCTTCCAGACCACAAAGAAAGGGGCTCTCTAAGTCAAGATTGTGCTTCTGCAACCTGCCACATTTGGAAAGTGTCTCCAGTTTTCAGATAGCACAAACACTGTGGCTTTCAGTGCAGTGTTTCTTAGGACAGGTTTGCTAGTGGAAGTAATGTCTGGTCTGCAGCTATCATGGAGAAGGTTGCATCAAGAGGTCACTAACCTTTCCCTGTGCAAAGTACCCAATTAGCTGTTCAACAGTGGAAAAGAGTGCCTGAGAAAAAGTGTCTGCTGATAATGTGCATTATGCCATGTATCTAGGGCAAAAATTACCCTACGGAATTATTCTGAATAGTCCTATGTGACCTCAGAGTGCCTTAATGTCTGTACAAATAGACGGGAACACTGGCTCCATCCCTAAGTGGTGTCCATGGTATTAGGCACAGTACTGGGAGGAAGGCTAGAGCACTGGATAGCACGTAGCAAGGGTGGGAGCTATAGGTCTGGTGTCAAATCCTTATGACCTTTGAGGTGAGTGGGACTTTGGTCTTGTTCGGCCACCGTGGAGGACTTGTCAGCACAGGACACTGAAGAAAAATGGTCCAAAGTAGACCAAAGGTGTTCATTTCCCTTGTAGCAATTGAATTGCTGAGAGCACTGTGTAGGCATTCTCTTTCAGAGTTGAAAGGGTCATAATTCTGCTGAGTTTAATTGACTTAGGACAAGAATTCAGTTAAACGAATTAATGCCCAATTAAACTAAACTGAGGTCATAGGGCTTTAGTGCAATTTAACAAATCCCTTTTCAAACTTATTCTGAATTCATTTCCTCAAATGTTCCTGTGCCAACAAAGAAGAAATGTTTGTCTGCAAAGGGACATTAATTTGGTTAATGTTATGGGATAAACATAAAGCAAAAGAGTGATTTGTGGTTCATTCCCTGTGCATGAGCCATTCTCATGCTGGCATAAGTATGCTAATTTAATCTAATCTGCTCTGGAGCAACTGTTGTCATGGAGTGGACCACCAGGAGTAGCTGTTCCAGACCAAAACCCTGGTGTAGAAAAGTGCTGAGTGCTGCAGAAAAATCCATTCCAAGCTGCCAGTCTGAATTTAATTTCTTAATGTGTTGAATGGCAGACCTTTGTTACCTTTGCAACTCTATAGCACCGAAAACTGATATCTGCTTCTGCTGGCCACTTTAACACCATTACCTCTTCTCTCTCTCTCTCTTTTTTTTTTTTTTTTTGCTAAAGTGCTCAGACGTGAAACAGATAAAAAAAAGTAAGGCAGTGATTTAAATTCCAAAGCAGTATTAGGAATGCATTTCAGGCTAACTGTGATATATGTAATTGAAAATCTATAAATACATCAGGCTGATGCTGGCTAAATCAAAGCCAGGTTTACTTCTACTACTAGTAATCTTTGGAGTGGTTTTGTTCTTTCTCTCCACTCCCACCCCCCATCCCTTGTGACAGAAAATTGCTCATTGCTTTTAGTGCAATTACAGCTGCAAATACCACTACATGTATAATTTTAGTAACACTAATTCTTTAAATTAAATCCAGGGTAGTAAACTAAACAAACTGAATGAGAAATTGCACAGCCAGACACGACCATGAAGGTGAAGAGAGAGAGAGGGACCTATTCTACTTGCTTAGGAGCAGAGACACATTTTCAGACCAATTTCCTCAGAAAATGAAGGTTATGCAGTAACTGTGCATGCGTCCCAGCAGTCCCAACATGTTTTGAATCTGTTGGCCAGTTCCAACCCAGTTTGACAGAGGAGGAGAGATCTCAGCGATAATTGCATTCCTCTGTCTTAGGAGGGGGACAGAGAAGTCTCCACTTGCTCTTCGGCTGAGGAGAGGGCTTGTGTTAGGTGTAACTGAACCCACACAGGAGACACACTGGAAAATGTGCTTCGTTATTTCCATTGCTCAAGGAATGGCTTGATTTTCCAGGAGCAGGCAACCAGACATCCCCCGATTTGTGCAGGTTGTGGGGGAACACAGAAGTATTGTCTGTTAGTGATGGTTTCCAGTCAGCCTCTGCTTCTCCTCCAACAGGGAGGACATCAGCTCTTTTCCGGGCACGGCTCGCTGTTTCTTCCACCCTGGCAGAAAAAGGATTGGCCAGGGATGAGGAAGCAAGGCACTGGGCAGCTGCAGAAAACCTGCAGAGGAGAAAATTATTCCCTGCCCTCAGAGCCTCAAAATGCAGTGCTGTGGTGGCAACAGGTTGAGGTGGGACAGCGAGGTGGGAGCTCTGCGGCAGCATGCTGAGGGGAAGGGATGGTGTGGAGACCTGTCAGGGGTGTGGAAGGCACATCAACATTTAGCAACTAATATCCCATGGCAAGGAGGTCTGCAGCTCTACGCTAGGTCACTCAGCTGCAGACATCCACCTGCCCCTCCGGCCCCACTGCGTATCCCCAGGGTGAGTTGGTGAGCACGCTGCCTGCTCTGCAGATCAGTGCAAAGCGCCAGCTGCCTCCAGGAACCAAAGAGTGTGAGCAACGCTGATTTGCATAGAAGTGCTGTTTCATTCTGGAGCTTTTCTGCCCCTTTTTGGCTTTTGTGCAGCTGAGGAATTATTTAGTAAACAACTGACTGTCTTAAGAAAACTGCTTTGACTGCATGTGTCCACTAAGATGCTCTGGTGACATTCAAAAACAAAAGCAATTTAGAGAGGAAGAAATACCAGAATAGGCTCTTAGTAAGTCTAGGAATATTCGCAGTGCGGGCCTTGCATTGAGATCAGAACATTGCACAATGAATAAATTGTGGCTGACATTTGATCAGTGACTCATTGCGCAAGTATTTGGAGAGGAAGTATTGATCCCAGTGTGCTGGAAAACCCCAAAAGCTTTGATTATAAAAAATGCCTATTTTAATGTAGCCTTTGGGGGAAAAAAATAAAGAAAAAGAAAACACTTAGAATCTTTTTGTTATGGCTGCTGGGAGTTTCTTGACATTCATTCTGGACTCTTATTCCAAGCTTGCAAATATTTTCCTCTTTTTCTCATTCTTTTTCCTATAGAAAAGCAAAACCGTCAGACTACAGGGATATTCCCTTTTTTTGGCTCACAGTGGCACTGTTGCTTGAAATTTACTTGTATGTAAACAGTTTTGGAGCAGATGAGTGAGACTGCCTGTGAAGTTAAATATCATTTAAGTACATGAGAATAATAATGGGGTGTGAAACCATAGAGATTATAATGAAACAGCTTATTATAAAAAAGGTATTACATTATTGTCTTTCTGAGAAACCAGTGCCTGCAAGAAAGGCAAAGTATCTTTGAAATTAAAAGGCAGCTTTGATCCTGCCAGATGCCCTTACTTACTCTGTCTTCGTACTGTTCTGGATGCACTGTAGTGCTGATAAATCAAGCACGGGATTGATACTGTGAGTGATGAAATGGGTAGGGTCAGATTTTCTCCTCTGCCTCCCCCACTATGAGGGTCAAAAGCAATCTGGTCCCTTACGGAGATGTGGAACGTAATGATCCCTACTTTAGATTTTCTGGGAGTCTGGTTTTTCTCTTCTGAGCACCCTGTCACTGTTGTTCTGGAGGATAAAGCCTATTGCTCTGTTGCCTGCACTACAAGGGAACTCAGATGAGGTTTCCCCATTGTCTGCCACCCTTTGGGAAGGTGGGGCAGGAGAAGGGATTTGGATGTTGCTGATGTGGATGTCCAGGTACCTACCACACATGGTGCATTCCTTTGAGCCATGGTCTGGCTGATCAGGTATTTATTCCCCAGTGGCATGCAGTCCTGGTCTGTGGGCTTCTTCCACTGTCCAGTCTCTCATCCTCGCCTCTCAGTGGAAAGTCCTCATGTTCAGTACAGGGGTGAGTGAGAGGTCCCAGCTGGCTTTTATACAGCAACCCTTTCTTTTTTGTCTACATCAGATGTATGCCTCCATGTTCATCTCATGCCACAGAGAAGGCTTTTTAACAGATAGCCCTTCGTACCTGGCTTCTGATGCTATCCTGCTGTATTTTTATGATTACAGATGAAAATCTTGAAGTCAGGAAGGTCATCAGAAAACCTTGTAGCTTTGGGAAGCAATGAAGCAATGAAGGTTAATAATATGTGGACAAAGCTAGTACTGAGCTCATGGAGGTGGGGGTAAGACAAGTGACATGCTTTTTCTTCCTTCAGCCAGGGACTTCAAAATTTTGCGCGCCACAGGAAACCTCTGCCACTCCTTGACTTTGGTGTGATTGCTGTCTGTAGTATGCCACCTGTAAGCTCCCTTGAGGGATGCTGCACTAATGTGGAGCCTGACAGGATGGATCTTCAGCATGCACCATCCAGAACACCATCGCCCCCCTCTTCTTCCAGAAGTGTTACAAAAACCTCTGTGTTTTGCGCAGCTCTTAGAGCTGAAACAGTGTATTGTTTCACAGATTAATGTTAGAAGTCACCAGGTGAATCACTCAAAACAGAGCCTGAACCAACAAGGGCTCTTCTGGGGAATATGGTTCTGCACTGGTTACAGGTGGTTTTTCTGACCAACAAGTTTTTTCCTACTTGCCATTTTAGTACTTGCAATTATTTTAAAACCACCTCTCGGCTGGCAGATCCTTTTTGTCATTTGGCAGGGAAGGGAAGTCTTGGCATTTCGGGAGAGCTGAGGAATGCAACTAGGTTGGAATTACACAACAGTGCTGTCTGCCAAGGAGTAGCATGGCATTTAATCAGCCAAGAAGTGCTGTGTGTGCTTTATTGGAGAAATTAATATAAGAAATTAAATGTCTCTCTCCTCTTCTGAAAGAGAGAAAGAAGAATGTTTAATTTAAAAAGTGAGGCTTCAGTGCCCACATCTTTTCCAGAAATAGCTTCAAGGTGAATAAAATACATGTAGAGATCAAAGGTCTGTGATGAGGCAGCAGGTTGCTCCTGTTGAGAGTATTACCTTGCATTTCCTTCAGTGTGCTCTGCAGCAAGTCAGGCTGCCAGGGCCAGGCAGGGAACAGCCAGGCTCACCGGGGCACCAGGCACGCAGAGCCAGCTTTTTACTGCTACGGTGAATGACCGCACCATGCCCTCCATATCCAGATGAGAGCTGGTGGCTGTGAAGAACTCAGCAGGAAGGTGGTGGGGAGGTCTAAGTGCTTGGCACAGCTCTGCTTAGGTGGCTGGCAGATTTTTAGTCTACTTGGCTCAAGCATCATCTGCTTTATGCCTTTCTCTTTTAGTGTAGCACTTCAGCTAGACTGCTTTGCTCTCCCTCAGTTCCTGCTCCCAAACGAGTTGAGATATGCCAGGGGTTAATGGCCCCAGCTAGTTGTCTCTGTATGCACAGGTGTCTGTGTCCCTGGGACGCCACAGCAACAGGGTGGGTGGTAGAGCAACAACTCAGAATATGAGATCCAGCCTTGCTCTTTGTCTCCTCTCCCAAGCTGGGCAGTGGAGGGGAGGTGGGATAACAGCCATTGTGCCAGCTATTTTGCCAGCTGCAGGGAGCCTTCTGTGGGCTAGGCTGCGCCAAGGCGAGGGCAGAGCACAAAGACGCCTCAGTGTGCAGGAGGCATGGGCTGCGCGGGTGCAGGATCCCAAGTCCCCATCTCCAGGACGTGTAGGAAGACCATGCATGGATATCTTGCCGTGTAGGGAGGTCTGGCTCTTTGCCTAGCAATCGTCTCTTCTTTCAGGGAGATGGTCACACACCAGGGCAGAAATGCTGAGGCTTGAACTCATACAGCCCCATGGAAAGGAAGCGCTTTTGCATGTGGGCAGTGAATTTTCACAGCCGACATCATTAGGATAAAGGCTTTGTGTGATAATGCATTACCCAGCCCCCTTCCAGCAGAACAAAGGCTGGCATTTTAATGCACAACCATTTTTCCTTGGCTCCTCTTCAATGCTTTTCAGACTGGGGAACATCATTCAGCAAGATTAGAGTATTGCTGGGACAGTAAAAAAAAAAATGATCTTCATGTCTCTGAAGGTGATAAACAGGGAGGAAACAAGGAGTTAATCTAAAGTAAGTCCAGTCCAAATTAAGTCCAGCCCAAAACATCCAGCACAAGAACAAACAAAAAGGATGACCTGCCCAAAGAAGTCCTCTTTCCAGTGTACAACACTGAAGAAGAAACCATTCACTTGGCCAGTACACCACTAGAATAATTTCATGGAAAATACATGCTTCCCATTCTCTTGCACACTTTCTTGATATTTTTTTCTCTCTCTTTTTATTATAACTCAGTCAAAGGTTGTGATGTCCAGAAAAATACATTCTATGCTAACTGACCAGTCTTCAGATTTATCTCTGAATTAGCCACACTTTGGCAAGAATGTAGTCCATATACTATATTTCTTTCAAGAAGCTAGAATCTTGTTTTTCCTCCTATTTTATTTTGCCAAACCTGACTTTATTTTGCTTGGTTGACATTCTCACTGGAGTGAGCCAGCGTGACCTTTCTGGCCCAAAGGATGGATAAACACAAGTAGTTTAATGTGCAGCAGTGTGCGATTTGATGGGGGTGGTATTCACTTGACAGTAAAGATGCGTTGCTTTTCTCCTCCCTTTGCCACTGACCTGCTGTAGGAGCTCAGGGAGCTGCTTTGCCTCCTTGTGCTTTTCTTTCTTGCCCAGTTAGGCCATTTGCCTCTCTAGGAAAGGTCCAGATCTGTCTGTTTGCAGGGTGTGTGCCACACTAGGATTCCAATTCCAGCAGGGACCCCATGGCATTACTGTAGTGCAATGCATAGACAAATGATGCAAGAAGAGCCTCACCAAGGCAGGGAGCTCTCTCTCTTCACATTAAAAACCAAAATATGAATCAAACAGTCTGACTGGTGTCTCCAAACAGCCTGCACAGCTGAGGAGAGAGAAGCACCTCCAATACAGTCCACTCACCTTCGTCATCTGTCTTTTGGATGAATTGCAGGCTGGAGGTGCCCTACCAAGTAGTCAGGAATCAGATGTCTTGGCTGGAATGGACATAAAGTTACAGATGGTTGAAGTGAGACACAGGGACTCCTGCCCCATGAACCAACCTAGTTCTGGGTTCAGAGAAGGAAAGTGAACTAGTACACATGTAGGGATAAAAGTGACAAAATGCAGCTCTAACTAGAAAGAAACATTAATTCAGTAAATTAAATTCTTATTGCCAGTGTTGTGTTACTTCCTGCTGATGGTGTGTATTTATGGACTAACAGAACTTTCTCCTTGTTGCAAATCTGTAAGCAAATTCTTTAAACCCTTTTAAAGTCTTAGCCTTGCTTAGGTGAGGAAATACTGGGCATCAGAATGTACTCTTCTGTGCCTGGGCTGCTTTCCTGGGAAACCTAATGTGATAAATTAGCTTTCTGGATAAAGGTTAATTGCTATCCACAGAGTACTTAGATATTATATTGATGAAATTATAGATGAGCAAATCTAGAGTGAGCACCGTACACCAAGGCTGAACATTTTACAATATTATTCTGTTCTGACTTTCTTGTTTGCTTTCAATTTAGGGAGGAGACATTTTAGATGTGAAAGATACAAGAGAATTCTCCACTAGTTCACCAATCCATGACATGGGGTTTGCCTGCACAAAGACAAGTTTATCACAATGGTAAAATTTTGCAGTAATATCTTGATCTGTATCACTGCAAACAGGCCACACTAGCCAACTATTTTCATGGTTTCACCATGAGTTAATGCTTCCACACATAGTTCAATGGTAGCATCTTAGTCTTCCACGATACTTCTGCATAATGGGCATTGCGGAGATGTTTCTGTGAATGAAGTTTGCTCCTGAAATTCCATTTAATTTTCAATGCGGGTGTGTCATGTTCACCAGGCCTCATCCTGATTTGTCACTGCAAGCATTTTAAAAGCATAATGGCAATTGCAGCTGATCATTCTGCATTTGCTGTTTGCTCAGACTGTGGAGAGTAGTGAACTCAGCTTACTGTAAATGCAGAAATCACATCCTATCTCACTGAGGGAGCACTGTGAGACACATGGCTCTGCCAGTCTAGGTGATTTGATAAACTTTGATACAGAAATTATTTGATAGTATTCCAAAAGAGATGTTTTTGAGAAACTTTTCCAGTTTCTCACCATCAGAAATAACATGCTTTTTTTTTTTTTTTTTTAGGATTGCCAACACAGTATTGTTCAGTAAGCATGTAGCTATCATAAGGCTGTGAAATCTCCGTCTGAATCTGGCTCATGCAAGATGTAATGATGACGGAAAAGCCCAAATATGGAGAATACTCAGGAAAGAGGTGCAGCTGGTGCATTATGATCCCAGCGTTTTCTCTGAGTAAGAGCAGCACACAGGACTGCTCTGAGATGTGCTCAGAGAGCATAAAGAGGATCAGGGCTGTTGAAAACACCTGCCTGTGAGTGTTTCCCATCCTCAATGCTATCCAGTCACCCTCCAGTGTTCTTCCTAAAATCTGGCTCAGTGTTAAAAAGACATATAAAAATCCTGCTAGCATAGATGATGACATTTCTGCAGCTTCCCTGTCTTGCCATTCATCAGAGGATATATTCTTTCCCTTCAGAGGAGTGCTGCCCAACACTGTGCCAGGGTTTCTGTGCCCCATCCTCCTTTGGGATGCTGTTGCACAGGTCCTAGATGTGAGTGGGGTCCACAGGCTCTTTGCCTCAGACCACAGTGGGAGTCGGCTGGGGGCTGACGTGGGCCCAGCTGTATGAGAAGCAGATGGACGTAAACTGGGAGAAAAACTCTCCAAAGCAGCATCCAAGCACAGGCACACTAAGGCAACACTACATCATCCTTGCATTAGCAAAAGAACCAGTGCCTGCAGGACTTGATTCATCTGGACTTCTCTGTGGTCCAGTTCTATGCAACAAGGCAAGAGAAGCACAGGGATCCCCCTGCCTGGTACTGTTCTCTCTGTTTTAGATGTAGCACAGAGCGAACACAGAAATAATTCACTTTGCTGCATTTAAGAAAAGCACCCATGTGAATTACCAGCTATCCAAAGTGCATTTTGTTGGTTTCATTTCAGATTCTCTGCAGCTTTCCGTTTTTCCCAGTGATGCTGTCAGATGCATATAGAGCAGCATTTAGCTGTTGCTGTGTTCTCCCCATCATTACATTAAAAAGAAAACCCATTTTCCATCCTATTGGATGCATAGCCTTGGCTTTAAAATGTGTAAACGTAGCTCAGATGAATTACAGCCTCCTACAACTATAGCTAAGAATCACTGGGATTTCCCAAAGTGGCCTGCCGAAGCTGAATTTAGCACAAGCTCAGGTCCAAGCAGTTTGCTTTATCTAGCATTTTAAAACATGTTAATTTGCTTGAACAAGTTAAAATCACATGTCTAAATCCTAGACTAGATGTGGCCTTAGCCTTATGTTGCTCACAAAGGGCTTGATCCCAGCTGGTGGACGTGGGCAGAACAATAATAGTATCCAGCTTTATGGTAGCTGGGAAGAATATACAGCTTCTTTGTTCTGGACACACTGCCAAGCAGCAGGCCTGGCCTACAAGCAGTTTAACTGCAGCAATACTGACATCATGATACTGAAAGACAGAGCTAACAATATCTAAAAATTTATTAAGGGAAGTCTTGCAATATGTTCAGAAAAATGTCCACTTATGCCATATACCTTGGCCATTTTTCTGCACACACAGTCCCACTCTGACTCAGCAAACTGATCCAAAATGGGGCTAAGAATAATTGGATCATTACATACTTGCAGGATCAGGCTCCTTTGATCCTGCTTGTACCAGAACAAAAAAAATAAAAGATAATAGAGAGCTAGGATAGGCTATGTCCAGGGTTGTTCCTAATCTGTTGTCACTTTCATGTTGCTGGTTCATATGACTGTGTATAAGGAAGGTGTGCAAGTCCCCTTGCCAGTAGTGCAGTGATGTTCAAAACCCTGGTCCCACCGGTGAAAGACTTGATCCCAGTGTAAACAGATATTCCAAGAGTATGATTTAAAAGAAGAAAAACTAAACAGGTATCAAATCCATTAATTTGTTCAGGATTCTCTGGAACTTTATGTCTCCTTACACATCTCTAATCTTACTACTTTTTACAATTTTGTCTCCTCCCTGCCTGTTGGAGATCAGCATGTGTTAACTTATTCCTGCTGAAAATCTGAATCTGGGCTTTGAAAACTGCTGTCTGCAAGATAGAGGAAATATTTTTTCCCATTTCTTCTTGAAATCACAGATTTCTAATTTGAAGTATGATTACTGCAGACTCAAAAGCAGGAGGTAGTGCTAAGAAAACCCTGGAGATTTTTTATGGTACCTGTTCCTGACTCTCACATATGAAGAGAATCCTCTCCCCTGACTTTATGCCTTGGATCTTACTGCAGAGGGAGAAATAAAAGGCTGCTGTCCTCAGGTCTACTTCTGATAGATACTTTTTTTTTTTTGTCTCTTTTTTTTTTTCTCAGAGGGGTTAAAGAGAACTGAAGAAGGGAAGTGCCTTCTGACTGACGTGACTGCTGTGTGCAAGGGGAGAGGAACCCAGCTGGGAGGCAGGAAGAAAAGTTTATGGCATCCTCCAAAATGGTAAAAGCCCTGTTTAACTAGGGAAAGATTGGCCTGAACCTGATCTTCTTGAGAAGAGTTTGCATATGCTTGAGCAATGGGCAGGCCATGGCACATGAAAACCAGCTATAGAGATGGTACTAGTGCATCTCACCTGTCTGTGTTGGCACTTATTTCCTTGTCTGCCCCATATCTATTCAGCCTAGACAGGTCCTTAATTACTTTAATTATTTTGTCACTTCATGCTTGAGTCAGAGACATTCAAGATTAAGTGGTTTAGTACCCAACAAGTTCTGTCAAAGAAGTTCTTGGTTACCACATTACAGATCCAGTCTTGCAACACAGTCCCCTCAATACAGTGTCATAAGTAGATACCCCAGCTAACTCCACCTGGGATTTATATATCTGGCCATGCACTGGAACGGCAGTATGTATACATCCCTTGAAAAGGCATATATGTGCGTATCAGTATACATGCATGATGATTGCAGTCCCAAACTCCAGGCAGGAGATCACTCTAAGTAAGAGCTTTTGCACACTAATCTTCTCTTTTTCCATCCTTTCCAGTGTACTCAAGCTGTTAGAAAGTGTTTCTTTTGGCACATCTGACAATCTCCAGCTTTTAGCAATAGCTATGCTCAGTGATCACCAACAGGAATGCATTGAAGAATGGTGAAGTGCAATACATAGAAGTGAAAGACGAGCTCCTCAGAAGGACTCTTTTCCAGCTAAGCATTGCGTCTGAAAAGGGTAAGAGCTCAAGCATTCTGAAAATCTCTTTACCTCAGTAGAAGATCCTAAGGGGACAAAATCTCTGCCCTCCTTCCTCACTCAACTTCCCCAAACAAGTCCCGTCCTTTTACTAAGTCCCAAAATAAAGTGCCAGACAATGGAATTTACTAATCTGTGAGCGAGGTATCCCGGTTTACATGAAAATGTGCAGCAGATTTTCCAAGAGGTAGAAGTACAAAACCATTATTGACCAGTTTTGAAAAACTGACAGTTCAGTTTATGGTCCCAGTCCATAAGGCACTGCTTTGCTGGTGCAGATCATACTGGGAGAAAAAAAAAAGAGCTTGGCTGACAGGTGAAGTGAAGCACCACACAAGAGAGCTTGCCTAGCCACACCGTTGCACAGTACACTTTCAGGAGGTAGAGCTGTCACTCTAGCCTCCATCACGTGGTTATGATCATGATACTAGCCCACTTTTTATACAGGAGGAACTTGTCATTAGGACAATCTAAGGTGTTTTAAACAGGATCATTATTTTCTGATTTTTACTCACTGAGACAAAGTGAACCAAATTTCCCAAGGTTAATCAGAAGTTTAGTGACAGAGCCTAAATCAGACATTGGGCTGGCTGGTGGGTCAGCATCAGGTTAATCAGGTATTTATACAGCCATATTATTTCCTAATCTAAATGTGTCCACGCTAGAGGGTGCTGCACTGCTTTTCTAAAGTAATTTCCAGTATTCAGTGAAGCAAGTGCTGAACTCAAGTAAGACTTCTTTATGCTGGACAGTGAGAGTAAGGAGCTGTTTTTGTGTAACTGCATGTGGGCATGCACTTTTGGAGAATTAAGCTCATAAGGAGGAAAAGAAACTTTTTTAGATCAATGCATTTGCAAGTGCATTTTCCTAGGAATCATTGTACACATGCATATAACTATAAATGTAGATAAGTTAGGTTTTTTCACAAAGCCAATAAAAAAATTATGAATTACAATACAGAATTTTAACAGAGGTGGTGCAACAGAGTTTTAAAGTGTTTTTTAAAAAGTTTCAGTCAAAATGTTGACAGTCAAAATTTTATCATTGAAAATATAGATATGATAGATTGTTTTACCAAACTTAAATATACCAGAAGCAGCCTGACTTTTAAATATCTTTCAAAAGTATACTAATTTTCCAGTAAATTAATTAAATTAACAAAGCCCTCTTAATCTGAAAATTATGTGGGATGAATTTGTGTAGCTCAGGGACTGTGAGCACAGGCTAGCTAGGACATCAGGAGGAATGACATTTCTAATCAGTCAAGGGACTGGGTGAGATTCTGCTCCTTCTTACAAGGGAATAAATCCAGAGGAACATTGTTGAGGTTTATGGTGGCATTAAGATTATAGCATCAGCGTCATGCTACCAGAGGTGTGAGCTTCTGTTGTTAACAAGAAACATGCATACACATGTGTGCACAGATGTGCATGCGTACATATACAAAGAGCGTGAACATCAGCACGTCTCAGCTACATTCTTTGGAATGATTATTTTGGCTTGAGAGTGGGAAATCAATTTTGCTGTTGTGAATGTAAGAGCCCAGAATAGCTATTATAGAAGGAGTTAAAGGATAGTTTTCTCAATGGGCAACTCAGCAGGTCCTAAATCAAACACCAGTGAGAGAATCCATACCATGTGGAATTGAAATGGACATAAATTATGTTACTTTTTTTCCTAAGCTCTCTTCTGTACCACAATTACCTTATGTTAGCTTTAGCCAAATTAGCACATCTATTGTATTTTTAGGTATCAGACTGCAGGTACTTGTGAGAATTAATACATTACCTGCAGGCAGATCCAAGAAATGCACAATTTTGAGCTGCTCTCATCTAACCGTGTCTTTGCTCTGCTCTTAGGTCCATAACGTGCACAGGCATATTCTCTAAACATCTGTGTTCAGGAATGTGATTTGCATAAGATCTTTCATGAAGATTGTGGGAATACTGGGTTACTCTGGTGATAAATTTATGAGTGAGATGAAAAATAAGTTTGTCAATAATTCAATTAAGCTGCTACTAGTCACTTTTTAATATATTCTCCTGCGGTCACTGTTATATGTCCTTTCAGAATGACTGCATGGTAGTGGAACTTGTTACATGTTGACCTGAAAAGACAAAATGGCTGGATAAGTATGGTATGCATTGACAAATGCTGGAAGAAATATCTCCCATATATATCTTCCCTCAGAAAGGCAAGTCCTAGAATTGGAGAGAAGAGACTTGGAAATTAAAAAGCTCTCTCCACAGCAGCGAGCCAGCGCTGCACTTGACTGCACCTGTTTTGGAGATTTCCACTGACTGTCCCATTTCTGTTTTGAATTCCCACATCTCTACAACTTCAAACCCACGTAGTACCTCTGGTTTCCTTGTTCCCTTACTTTGGAAGGAGTCCCACTCCACCTGCTCCATGGCACACTTTGCTACAGCAAAAGCTCTACCCTCATACATCTGCTGCTTGTAGTGTTTTATAGCTGCCATAAAAACAATTGGTTTCAAGTTTGCATGGAAGCAGTAAGCAAAGTTATTAAAGTCAGAGGGGACAGCTTTATCAGAAACCCTGGTAAGTTCTTCTGAAATTCAGAGCAGGCTGTTTGGACAGGGGAGATAATTCCATGTGCATGAACAAGGTGTCATCTGCTTTTGTTCTCCAACTTCGCCTGTCTGATGTGTTACTCCAGGTGGCTGCTCAATGGACCACAACAACCCCCTACCTTGCTGAATTCCTGTTCAGCAGCAGTCACTTCAGAAAACATGTTCCGAATGCTTTTTCCACTGGTGTACTCTGCACATGCCATGGCTCAGAGAGCAAGGCTGATATGGTCTCCAGCAGAGCAGAGGTACCCAGCCTGACGAAGGTGGGGAAGGTGCTCTCCCTGCAAGGAGGAGCTGGGCAAGGCAGATCCCAGTGACCTTTTCCCAAGCCCTGCTCTGTCGGCACCATGGGGTTTCGGAGGCAGAGCATGTTGTTGGGGTTGTTCAGCCTGGAGAAGAGAATGCTCCGGGGAAATCTTACTGCAGCCTTCCAGTACCTGAAGGGGCCTACAGGAAAGCTGGAGAGGGACTGTTGATCAGAGAGTGTAGTGACAGGACAAGGGGTAATGGGTTTAAGCTGAAGGAGGGTCGATTTAGATTAGATATTAGGAAGAAATTCTTTACTGTGAGGGTGGTGAGGCACTGGAACAGGTTGCCCAGAGAAGTTGTGGAGGCCCCATCCCTGGAAGTGTTCAAGGCCAGGTTGGATGGGGCTTTGGGCAATGTGGTCTAGTGGATGGTGTCCCTGCCCGTGGCAGGGGTGTTGGAACTAGATGATCTTTGAGATCCCTTCCAACCCAAACCATCCCATGATTCTATTCTATGATTCTATGTCTGGTCAGGGCTCTGAGGTGTCACTGCCATTTCAGCATCTTTGCATGGTGGAGGTACTGCATCCTACAGAGCACAGGTAAAGCCAGCCAGGGACAAAACATGGTATATCCTTCCATTCCAGCAGCATAAAATGCATTGGGTACCCATTTATCACTGTGCCCACTGCACCTTCCCATCCAGCTCATGGGATGTACATTTCACTGATGCCAGAGGATATTGCAGAGCCACTGTTCAAAATCCAGGCACGCAAACTGTCAGTCATGATTTACATTGAAAGTATCATCATTGACTGATGGAGATAATACTGGCATTTCATTGCATTTGCTGACAGCCAGGCAACTCTGCACATCATGAGCCTCGTGAGAGTGAGATGCTCAAATCCTGGGACAATTGCTCCACACCAGGGGATTCAGAGGGACAATGCTCTTGTTGCTGCATTCCTCTCCAATGGCGCTTGCAAGGTGATGCCTGAAGGCTAGGCTAGCCTGAGATCCAGCCTGCTAGCAGTGCGGTCAAATGGTATCTGACACTGAAGCAGTGAGAAGATGGCTGTGTATTTCCACTCTCCACAGCCTTGTTGCCTCCTCTACTCTTACTGAAAAAGTATTTTTGGACATGGGAAGGCCAAGTGGAGAGTGCAAAGCCCCAAGGAAACACCTTCCGTTTCATTCTGAGGAACCTTTAATCATCATTAAACAGCTGCAGTTTCTTTGAAGGTCTACAGTAACTTTTGTCTGAAGGTCAGCAGGAAATTCGTCCTGAAGTTGAGGAAACATTCACTTGATTTTCATGCTTTTCTGAGTTTGCTCTATGTTTTTCTGTGGGACACAGAAAGAGGAGGGCTTTTGCTCTTTTTTGACTCCAAATAACTTCTGTCATCAGACCAGGTTCTTTAACCAGTACCCTGGCCATCCCGCATTTACTCTCCATGAGAGGTGCTCTCCCCATATTCCTTATCACATTATTTGTAGGGAGTGAAGAATCAGCATCTTAACTAAGAAGACAAGAGTCCGCTCACATCTTTTACCAGACGCTCACTTGTGGTCCAGGGGGAGCACGATGCAGGGCAAGGTCTCACTCGCACTTTCTCAGGCTCACTTTCAAACCAGATCTTCTAAAACTGCGTGTTTAAGGAGGCATAAAAGACATACTTCCTGTCCCACATTGTTTGAATTACGATTCAGTGTGATGCTTCTCTTCTTTAAGGCTTGTCCGCAGAGCATAGCCACCCAACAGAGCAGCTAGCTGGTGACTTTAGACCTTTAACCTGGGGAACAGCAATGTCTGGTGATGCTTATATTTCAAAACCTGGTGGACCACGTGGGTGGGCTGTTTTATTTGCACGTGGCACTATTTATATTTTCTTGTGTTAAAAACCTAGGAAACTGCATAGAAATATATACATATAAATTGCACCACATGTTGCCAAAAGAACATTAGAGCTAAAAGTTGAGTACTTGGGAGTTAGGTAATGCCAAAAACACTTGAACTCCCTCGTGTGTGCGTATTATGAGACAGTCTCGAGTTACAGGATCACATTACTCCTGTTTCCACAGGACAGACAATACTAGGTGCTGTAAGCTGGAGCAAAGCTTGATTCCATGTCTCTCCTGCTACCGTGACAGAAATTAGGGGCTAAAATGCAAACCAGCAAACTGTGAGGAAAAGGGTAGGGCTTCGAAACAGGTGTAAGCAGGAAAATCAGCCAGTTTAGATGCAACACCTTCAAAGTGTGCAGCAGTGTTTGGCATAAATGTTCTGCTAGCAGGTCGCATATGCCTTTGTACTATTCCCGTGTGCTCTAATCTGCCCTGGGGACTTTATGCTGACAATTGTAATTATGGCAGCCAATAAGATTCACCAGCATGGGAGAAGTAGGAGGGAAAGGGAAAGAGTTGCAAAGACAAAACATGCTTTGCTTTCTGCTTCACACTGATGTTCTAGAGGTGTGAGAAAGGGAAGGGATTTCATAATACTAAATTGCAGAGCTATGTGACAGGTCAGCAGTTCTGCTAGGTTTCTCCTCCGCATTGGCGTGGAGTATCAAACTGCATGCATTCAGGCACTTTGCAACTTTTTTATTGTTTATTCCAGGGAGCACAGTAAACCTACTGTCCCCAGGCGTGTGTATCAGTCTGCTACATAGTAACACTTTGGTGTCACAGTAAAGAAAAAATCTTTATCCAAAAAAAGAAGAAAAAATTGAAGAAAATGAAGGGGGGAAAAGAAGAGTGTAAACATAGCCTGAAAGTATCTTCACTTTGCCAAACCTTCATTCATAACAGTAAGAATGTGTTTATTTATATTGAATTAACTTCAAACAAACACCAAGGACTGAGGTAAAATCAGTGTTAACTAGAAAAATGGCATAGGAACAGAATAGATGAAAAGTGTCCTCAAGGTCAGCTTTAGGACATCTGTTGTTCATAACATGTGTCTATATATAAATGTAAAATTACGTGGATGAGGGTGTTGAAAGCCTAGGCAATATCCAGCTCTGGTTTCCGTTCATTCACTCTGGAGTAATTCCACAGACTTTAGTGGAGAAGGTCCAGATTTACCCTGGTTAAAAAATGGAGAGCAGAATGTGACTGGAGAGCTCCAAGTTTACAGATGATGCAGAAAATGGAGGATGAGCAAATAACAAGAAACAGTGTAACCAGATTCCAAGGGATTTGGATTATATTGAGATTTGGAGCCAGCAGATGGCAAATGCTGTTCATTGTCAAAATGATAAAATAATGAGGCTGAATTCAAGGAGACAATCTAGGGAATAACTGCTACATACAGCAAATGTCTCATCATAACTAGAAAAGAGATTATGGAAAAATGATCGAAGCCTTCAGCCTGTTACACAGCTACAGTAAATAAAAAGACCTGTGAGGTACTGTGGTTAAGTGCTGTAGTAGAGGGAGAGAATATTAAGGAAGATGTACAATAGCCATACTTATCTAAGGCACTTGCTAGGCAATTGTCTTTGGTTCTTACTGTCAGTGTATAGGGAAAGCTGTCTGATCATTTTCGTTGCCTCTGAGAAGGCTTAGCACTGATCTGGCAAATGCAGGTTAGGAGAAAGGACACCTTGGTGTGGCCTTGTCTCCCTCCTTTCTTCCAGTGCCACTTCTGGATTGCCGCAGATCAGATGGAGACGCACACCTCAGTGACACACGAGCATTGTACACCCCCGCGGGAAAGACTGCAAACCCCAAAGGCTCCCCAGAGAAGAGTGCTTTGGGTATGTCAGCATTTCAGGAAATCCACATATTCTGTCTAGGACCTGTATGTTGGTCCAGCCTTGTGATGAATTTGGAATAATTAGCGTGAACACATAATGTTCAAGAGGAGACAGTCTATATCCACACATTCATGCTCTGTGCTGGCACCATTCTCAGTCCTAGACTAAGCAGGACCAAGAGAAACCTTGCCTGAAAACCCCTGGGTGCTATTACAAAGGAGAATAATTTTGAAAATTCAGGTTACTTAAAAAGGGCAGATATTGCACCTTCCCTATTCATAAAAAATACATTCACATTAATTAACTTACTTTACAGAATCATATAAAAATTAGAGATGAAAGTAACCCGTTATTAGATGGCTAGCAGTCTCTTCCTCAGGAGAGTGATAGGACATTATTTCCTATACTATAAATTTCTAATCATAGTGTAGTCTTAGTTCACCAGTTCGCCTTAATTTCATGATTCTAATCTTTACAGTTACTAGAGCTGCCAGGATTACTTTGGAGCCAAAACGCTGATGTGTTGAAATAACATATTTTGTGGCGATACTATTGATTTTGACTAAGTGAGCAAGAGAGTGAGGTTTGATTTTAATTTCAGGTTTGTTCTTCCAAAATCAGCCTCCCTGGTAAAACAACTCCTGCATGTTTCAGTGTACTTGACTTTTCTAATTTGATCGTGATTTGTTCTGTCTCCTTTGAAGTTTCCTGTGTGAGGGCAACTCTGGGTTATACAGGACACTGCTGGTTATAGCTACTCCAGCCCTTTCCTAGCCAGCAGTTGCCTCATTCTTTGGCAAGCAGGCGAACAGAGCTGAACACTGCACCACCTGCACAACCCTCGGGCAAGGGCAGGGGGTGGCTTTGACCCCAGCAAAAGAGTAGGTGGGGAAAAGTGCGTGAGATAGCGGTGCACACAGTGACACTTGCTGTGGATCTGCTGGTGTGTGCTAGCCACCTGTCTAAGCCTCAGCCTTTTATAAAAGAGGTCTCTTTGCTCTCTCAGCACTGACACCCTCTCTGGCAAAAAATTTCCTGCCAACCCTCCACAAAAATCACATCAGATATCCAACATCCAGAAACTGCAAAAAGATCTGAAAGTTACTTCTGAAGAAAAAAAAAAAATCAAAAGGAGTTTTTAACCCTAAAGAAGGATCAGGAGGTTGGAGGAGAAGACCAAAGTCATTCTATGAACTTATTTAAGGATGCCCCTACTTCAATTACTTCTGTGTGAAAATGCATAGATCCTATGTTGTGGACCAGTCTAAAACCAAATGGGAGAGATTTCTATCAGAAAAGTCCATGATCAAGCAGTTTAACAGTCAGCATTTCATAGATTTAAAGGTCAGCAGGGACCATTAGCTCATTTAGGCCGACATCCGGTAAAGCACACAGGCAGTAGGACTTCATCCAATTACCTCTGCATCAAGCCTATAGCTTTTATATGCCTGCAACACATCTTACTCTGAAGAAGTGCGTTCCCCTGGTCAGCCACTTTCACCACTGAAAGTGTGTGCTTTCCTAGTCATTTGGATGCGTAAACGCTGGAAATGCAGCAGTTCTCAGCTGGTCACACCACATCTGGGACTGACTGCAGTATAAAAGAGGGATGTGCAAATCATCCAACTCTGGGATCCACGGCGTAGTGAGGGCTGAGGGAACAGGCAACAGTGACAACTGGGAGGTGACTGTGGTTTTCATGGAGGACACAGGTATGAGGCTCAACTGGGCACGCAGCTGTGTCTCCAGGAGGAAAACAACATTTGAGTTATGAATTACCAGTGGTAATTTTGCCTTCATACTCGTATTTTCAGATCTTTGACAAGTCTCATGTCTTTCTCTGTGTCAGACAAAAAATGCCTGTCAGACAGCAAACAGGTTTCTAAATGAAGGACACACTAGTCTTTCAATTATCTCTTTTAACTAGCAAAGTTTCTTCCAATATTTCCATGTTTAAGAAAAGGTATGATTGTGCTTTTAAATTTAAAGGGCTATTGTCAATCTGGAAACCTAACTAAGAAATATATATATGTTTAAAAAATCTTTTGAAACAGATGTGGGCAGAATTTGCTGCAAATTTTGTCCTTTCTCTGTTTGCATGGTAGTCAAGAACAAAATTTTATTTCACAAGAAAATTACTCTTTAATGATAAATTTTTATTAGTGATTAATTCTTTCTAAGCGGGGTGTTGCTTTTATTTCCTATACATAGTGTTGGATTTTTTTTTTTTAAAGAATGAATAGAAGAATTTAGAAATACTTTTATGTATGTTTCACTTCTATTGAAATACAAGTCTTTGTACGTAGAGGTGGTGATTCCTCAGGTAATGTTCACAGTGAAAAATCCTCTGCATAAAACCAGCAATTAGCAGAAATTGGGAATATGCTGAACATCCCATCTGCGTTGCAGGAGTAAGACTGAGTGTATTACACAGGCATTCATACCCAGCTCTAGAAAAAATGCGCTTGGTTCAGGGATCACACTAAGGAACAATCACGGAAAGTGCATGCACAGAATACAGGTTTGAGTGCACGTCTCCATCCCTGCCTACAAACTCTCTCTGAACATACCTCAGCATAGCTACGCATCTCTAGCTGTACCTACACATTGCCCAGCGATCACAGTTTGGTACCTCCCTCCAGCAACATGTGCTGCAGCAGCCCTTTGCATGTTTTCCCTCAATTGTTCTCCAGAGGCTGGAGGTCTTCTGTGGCTCTTTGCTTATGGGAGCGGTGAGTTGGATGAGCTCGCACCATTCATGCCTGCTAAGCTTCAGCACTAAGCGTAGCTCCCTCAGTCATTCAATACATCCTCTCTGCGCTTTCTGCTTGGAAGGCGAGTCTGGCCTCGCTAAGCTCTGCTCTCCCAAGCCAGCCTCCTTGTTTACATCAGAGTAGCAAATCTACTGAGGAGGCCAATTAATTGAATTGTGTCTGTGGCCAGTTTGATGCATTGAGCTAAATTCTTAATAAAGAATAATAGGAGATGGTGCCGGCCACAGAGATTATTTGGTTTCCAGGAAACAGCCTGCGACTGGGAAACCAATATGTTCAGTGCTGGGTTGCCAAACTGCCAACACAATCCTCCTGTTTCGTCCTGCAGGCAGCTAGCGATCGGCCTCTGGTGAGCTCAGCCGGCCTGAAAAGCAATGGGAGGAGCTGCCGTGAGCTCCCCTACCTTGTCAGATTTCCAGTAATATGTCAGAGCAGTTGACCCCTGGATGACTCAGCCACATCTCAAAAGGGAAATGCCTGGCAAGAAGATCATGCTGGAGGAAAGGTTTTAACAGCTGGGAGAAGCAGCACTGTCATTGTGGCAGAAGAGGAAAGGAAGAAGGGGAAGAGCGAGTAAGACTGCATGACCTGGCCTACTCGAAGACCAGCATGTGAAGCTCAGGAGACAATGGATGCCCCTTTTGATGGTGGACTGGGGTTTTCACAAGTCAAGGCCATCACAAGAGCCAGAGGGATCAAGCTCTGGATAAGCTACCCTGTAAGATGAGAAGTGTTGTATCCTTACTCACACGTTTTCTTACAAAACCTGGTTAGACTGTGATTTCAGAAGTCATTGGCCAGGCTCGCCAATAAGATGTCTGCTTTGCTGCTGCTCCAGGGGCTGAAACAAGACATCAAAGTGCCTTGCCTGATGAGAATGTGTGTGTGCTGCTTTATGCAGCCAGAGAAGCAACAAAGGAGATGAAACATGCCAGGGACTCCAACCCCTTAATGTCTTCTCCAGGGTGGGACATGTGGTCTATCAGACATAAACAGCCAGCACTGTAAGGAGAATTACTGCAATTACCGACAGGCTGTTCATGGACGAATGTAGCTTTGGAGCCTATGTTCCCATGGCTTTGCGTCCCATAGCTAAAACATAAACCCACTCTGCTGAAGTCTTCTGCGCCACTCATTTGACACAGTATCCCCAACACTTTCCTATCTCTTATACAGATAGCCTCTATCTTCAGCTGTCTCTGTGGCCCTGTTATGTACTTGAACATTTGGCTTGCAAAACCAACTTGAGAGCTGAGCAGAGACCAGAACAATGACTATCCCAGTTGTGAGCAGTGGGACACACTCAGCAAACACATGAGCTTTGCATTACATGTGCGTATCCCTTTGCAAATATCTCAGTCCTCTGGCTGTTTCCAGTGCCCTTTGGGCACAGCTTGATTTGCTGAAGTTCTCACAGAGTGAAAAGAAATCCTAGCCAAAGATGTCACTAGGTCCAGACCCTCCAAGAAAGAAATGAAAATTCCCAAACTCTCCAAAAGGACAAGTACCATGTCAATGTCAGTGGCAGTCTGTTCAAAGAATAAGCCATGGTGGTTTAAACACCGGGGATATTTATTGCTTACACATGCTCTCTCTTTTAAGTGTCTCTTCATCTCCTCAGGTGGGAGGAATTTCTCCTATCCTGAAGTGTAAATCAGTCACTTAGAAGGGATACTGATACCAGGATCCTGCAAAGGTAACAAGCATAACAAAACATCTTTCTGAATGTTTGGATATCAGTAACCAGGAAAATGTCCTATGATCTGCTTGGGGCTAGTTGGAGGTTTTCTAATGTCTCTGAGTACAAAACCAGGAGCCCTTAACCATGGTGCAGGTGTGCTCCAAGCCAGGTTCTTCCACTCTCCTTTCTGGAATTGAATAAGCATCCATTTTTCTGGGCAGCTGCATGATTTAGTAGCCGTCAGATAGTCCATATATGACTTTTGGGGTGGAGTTTTGGTCTGAATCAAAGAAAAGAATTTAAGAATACGGAAAAGAAAAAGCCATTTCCTTAATCCTGGTCATTTACTTCTTCAGGAATTAATGATCAAGAGTTCCAAGAAGACTTATACCTCTGTTGAATATTATAATCAGGATTTGCACTGAGATTAATGGGGCTATTCACAAGATTCTGCTTACAAATGTATGTAACTTTGAAGGATCAGTACCATGACCTGCATAGTCACCAGAGGTACAATACACATATGCTGTAAATCTGCGCATCTGTCTTCCTCATCCCAGGTATACAAACCTAAGTGTCGTTGTTCACTCAGGTAAGGAAAGCTTGCATTTCCTTGTGCAGAAGTAAGTTCAGGCAATATAAAAGACTGCCTCAATTCTTGATCTTCTCTAGGATTTCCCCTGGACTGACTCCATGCCTCTGAAATGTTTGCAGTTCAGTACCAAATGTTATTTCTGTCAGTCTTCTGGGATGAAACATTTCCCTTTACCTTTCTCGTCAGTCATGCCTTATAGAGTGGGTGGCCTGTAAAGGCTGTTTCTCTTTTCACAGTGTTTGAACGCTTTACTTCCTGTTTGAAATTGCTATTTTTTCCCACAGTTGAAAGCGAGAAACCATTGTCACTTTGCAAGCATTTGACCCTCCACTCCACTGCCACACCAGAAAGGTACACTGCTCAGCATGAACAGCAGTAAACTGGTACCCAGGAGCCTCATGTTCCCCAAAGGTTCATCCATGTGTCTCATGTTTGCTGCTCATGCGACAACACTTGCTCAGTTTCTTTGAGCAGATTTCCACGAGCAGAGCACTCAGCCCCATGCATGCCCATCCTACTCTGTAATGAAGGTTTTCCCTTGTTTTATTGTTGTGGGGGGTTTTTTTGCCCTTTTTTTTTTTTTTTTTTTGTTGTAATATCACAAGCTTAGTTATATTTTCTTGTATTTCTTCCCAACAACAGATTGGGTAACAGAAAGCTGCATTATTACTGCAGTGCTTCATAATGGTCTGGCTTTGCTCTTTGCAGAGCAGAATCGCCTGCATTATAATATTAGTGGAATATAATGCAGGGACAGTACAAATGCTCCAGAGATACAAAATGATGGTCAGTCTAGTCCAGGGACTGCCTACAGCAGTAATGTTTTGGAGGAAGCAATAAAACGTGCATAATATTCCTTTTGTTGCAAGACTCTTCAGAACTCCTGTCCCAACCCCAGCTGCAGATCAGTTTATTCCCCAAACAACAAGGCTAAGTACCCCACAGAAATGTTATCCCAAGCAGTGTAATTACAAATGCAGATTGTCTCCATTTAGGGCATCTAATCCCTTTTTGGAAATCTTACTGACAAGTCTGCTTCTCTGCATGGCGGCCCAAATTTAATTAGGCTTTGTGCAAGGGGAATTCCCCATCAGCCTATGGTTGCCTGCCTTTTAATTCCATCACCTGCCCTCCTCTGCCAGGGTGCACAGACAAATACCCAGGAGAGCGTGGCTTGCCTTTTCCTTTGCAAGATGAGCTTCAAGGGTTGCATCCTGGGGCTGTACACTCAGCACCCATTCCCCACAGGACCTGCATCCTGGCACACTCTGCAGCACCCGGTTCAAACTCTCTGCTGTACCTTTCAATAGTTCCAGCAGAAAAGGCACTGTTCAGAGATCGCGCGCCTTCTCCTCTCTCCAGGGCCAACTCTTCCTGGGCATCTGTTTGTCATTGAGGTCTTTCTCTGAATTCCCCCCTGAGAAGAGTAGACCTGGAATGGGCCCTTAGCAGGAACTGAGGAGACATCTGTCACACAAGTCTCAAGGAGAGGTTTCTTGCTGGAAGGAAGGGAGGTTGCCCAGTGGGATGGGTGGGGAGCATGGCTGAACTGGGATGCTGATGTGGGAAGGGTGGGCGGTAGGCTCTATTTGAAGAGCAAGCTGCCCAGAATATGGAGCTTTTTAAACACAGGCAGCTTGAAAGCATGAAGTGTTTTTTGACGAGCTTTGCTTCTGACATTTCCCTGGAAAGCTGTCCCCCCATAGCCTCCCCCCCTTTAAAATTAATTTTCAAAATATAATAAAAATAATTTTATCAAAATGCAACATGTCAGTAAAGGCTACAATTCTTCACTTCAGCATTGCCATTTTGCCCATCATAACACCATGCAAGTGTGCCAAATTCAAGCTCCAGCTTGGCAGAAATAAAACACTGATAATTTTCATCAAAACTGGCCATGTTCCTGTGGAATGTTTCAAACTAATCAAAAGGGCATTTTCTGACAGACAGCTGCTCAGTCAGAACATTTTTGACCAGCTCTAATCAGACATTTAGCTAGTAGTTTCCAAATGCACACAAAAGACATAGGCATTCAAGGCCCAGTGTACCGTTGAGGAGTTTCTTGCTCCTAAAACACTTGGTGCTGGTTTGTGCAGTCACACTTGTTCCACTTAACATTCAGTAAGGCCAAGAGGTGACAACAGAGAAGCCGAAAGTTATCCAGAAATTGAGAGAAAGGGTCTGAAATATTGACAAGGAGCAGAGCTGGGGTGGAACTCCATCTGAAACAGAGCTGGCTGCTGTAATAATTATATTTGGCCACATGCCCACAAGGGCACAAAGGAAGAAAATGAGTCCCTGGAGAGAACAGAGCATCAAAGAGGGATTGTAGGTATTGGTAGTCATACAGCCTGGGAAAGTCCCACCACATGGAGCTCTTTTACTGGCCGGGAAACTCTCTAAAAGGCATTGGAAGGAGAAAACCACACCTAGCTGCCAAGACTTTGCCAAAGGCTGGTTATATCATGCAGTCTCCTTCTAAACTGACATCCTCAGTGCAATGGATCCAAAAGCCACCGAGCTGAATGAGCAGGGAACCAACCACTCATGCCTGAGACCATGTGGCTGGGGCAGTTTATAGCGTTTCTTCTCATCTTCCTCTATTCGTGTAGTCTTGCTACCTTATTTCTTTTTCCTTTTCCTCATCTTGAAGATTGTGCCTTACGGAACTGAGAACTAAATGCATTCAAAAACACATCAGTAATTGCATATAAGACCTTTGACAGCTTTAATCAACATATGGAATTTAAATATATACTGCTATTCCCCTGTGGATTAGTAACACTTTAAAATCTGCCTTGAAATCAATATTTTGCATCAGTGACTAAAGAAAATTAGCAGTGGGCTGGGACTGAAATTGAAACCTGCGGCTGTCCTCATCACATCCACACAGCTCTGTCCCTCTAGGAGACTGTGCCATCTGGTACGTTGGGATCAGGACACTTGTCAGGCAACAAAATTGAGTCAAGGAGCTTTGGGGGCTAGGAGCTCTTCAGTTCAGACTTTTACCGAGATTAGGAACAGACCTTACACTTTAATAATCACTGTGAACTATAAGTACTAAACCTCTCAAGCATGTTCTTTCCCACATCAGAGCTGCTCAGAGAGTCAGAAATTACTATGCACCCTGTTTTTCAGTCCATCTCTCCAAAGTGAAGTTTTCCAACTGAAGGTATCTCATCCATGGTGGCTGCTAAAATCAACTGAAAGTAGCACCTGAAACAAATTTCTCCAGCATGACCTTTCTACAGGACACGGGCCACAGAGCCCAGGACCTTGAAGCATCTTAATTCTCAGTCGGCGAGATACTGTGCATATCCCTGGCATGCCTACATCCTCATTTGACCTGTTGCAAGCCATGCGTGGCTAGTAAGTTAGTGTAATTTGCTCTGCAGAAAGATGCGTAGCTTTCAATAAAAAGAGAATCCACCACTTTTAGCTTCCAGCAATTACTCTATCTGCTAAACATTTCCATCCTCTTTTGTGTTTCTGGCTCCTGAATTTAGAGGATTTTTAAAAAATTCTTTTCTCTCTACTGTCTTACCTTCCTATTATTTTGTTACTTGCAAACCACTCTTCATACAACTTTAAAATTTACATATTCCTGAGCATTTTCCCATGCAAAAGCTGATTCCAGTCCAGCAAATTTTAAACTTCTAATTGTGCTTAGTTCTCCTGCCTGGTCCCTTGTCAGTGCATCAGTAGCCACAGGATGAAAACCACTGCTTTTAGAGTGAACAATCTCACCTTGTTCTCTCTTTAAATAAACCAAGATGTTTGAAAACTGTTACTTCAAGGCAGCATATTCAGACCTTGCATCACTTAGATATCTGTTTTCTGAGCGCTCCACTTTCCTGTTTTATGCTACCTCCCTTTGCCTCCTCCAGCATCCTATCCATACCGGTGGCACTGAGCTGGACACAGCAGGCTAGGGATGGTGTCACCAGCAGTCTGGAACTCCTGGTCCCTGCTCCTTGTTCACAGCCCCTGTACAGGAGGACTGTGTTAACCCTTTCAGCTGCAGCCTCTCACTCAAAATGCACATTGAGTTACCCTACCAGAGGCACTGCTTTCCAGAACTGTGTCCCCCATCATCATAGACTCCTTCTTACTAATTTTTACTATTAGCCAAACACAAAGGCATACACACTGGGCAGTACGCAGCTTAGCAATCTGGATTTCCCTGAGGAACCCTTCCTTAACCATTCACTTTTCTATGCATTCCTGTCTCATCTGAAAATTTTATCAGCAATGATTTTCATGTTTCCTTCCTGATTATTGATTAAAATATTGAACAGGCCTTGGACTGAAATCCATCCTCAGGGATACAACAAAAATAATCTGCATTCACAGACTGGTCCACTTGAACAATTACTTTTTGAGATCTACTTTTTGGTCCATTTTTAATCCATTTAACAGGCCTTATTGATTCCTAGACCATGCTTATTTTAAGGAAGGGGTACTTTAGAACACAATGGAAAGCTTATTCATTTGGGAAAGTGCATTCATTCTGGTCCTGGCAGCCTAGGGAATTGATGTTGACTTTGGTCCTCATAACATAGCATTTATTTTGTGCTTTTCTACTATTTTCTATCACAGCTGGTTGCTGTCCAAGCAATAAGAAGTATAAAAATTACTACCATTATTTCAGAGATGCTGTGATTTATGCTCTTCCTCACCACCATTTTTTACAAAAGAACTTGCCTCCTTCGAGGTAGTAGCTGTTAATTACCACTAGGGGCCAGCGTTTTATACCTGGTGTCCAGACTTCACTGCCTGAAAGTTTCAGGACTATTCCCAAAGACCGCTTGGTTTTAAAAAGATGCAAGGAGGAAGATGTGTTACTCTCCAGTTTAATGCTTTCAAGATAATCCACGCTTTCTTCACTGGCAGTATCATTATGAATGTTGAGTATGAAAGAAAAAATCCACCCCACTTTGACATTATAGAAATGGCAGGCTGGTAGACCCCCTACAAACAAATGATTTGCCTTTAGCTGCACCTAACTCTGTGTATGCTGTTCATGCAGGCAGAATTTGCTTTGTTATGCTGTGGGAAAGTCCGTTTCAGATATATGGCTATCGAAATTGACCCTTTCAAGTGTGTTGTGGATCCAGGGAAGGCTTTCAGTCAAGAATTCAACTAAACAGTTTTGAAAAAAACATTATCTGAAGAAGAACTGCTTTTAAGATTCCAGGCACACAGAGCTGACATGTGTAGGTTTTTATAGTGTGCATAAGCAAGAAAAACCCCAACACTGAGCCAGTGGTGTAATGCAGAGTTTGTCCTG
The DNA here is from genome assembly GCF_028858705.1 of Grus americana. NCBI lineage: Eukaryota > Metazoa > Chordata > Aves > Gruiformes > Gruidae > Grus > Grus americana. The sequence goes on from NC_072891.1 coordinate 54,412,546, forward strand.
ACTCCCACAGAGAAACCAACCCCACATGGAAGCCAAGTAGCCTGTCTAAACTGAGGAATAAAGTAATGCACCCCAAACAAGAGTAGCAAGGGATTGTCATTCTTCCTTCCAGGAAAGCCTACAAGGCACAGGAGATGTTCCTGTTCATGGCACACATGTCATTGCTTGCCAGGCAGGTGGATCACTGCCCAGCTCCCATGCACAGACCACGTACCCCAGAGACCAGTCTGGAAAAACTCAGTGAGAAAGAGGAGTTTATCATGACATTTCTTGGACATTGCAGGGCAGTCCAACTCAGCTTTAGCAGTGCAGTGCAGCTGAGAAAAGGATAAATCTAATAGCCAGCTAACCAAAAAAGTGAGAAATGAGTCCCACAGTGGGCACATATATTACCTTACATGATGGATAATAGGTATCCCAACAGAGAGGAAGATGCAGGCTATTACAGTGCCTGCATATAAGTATCATGTGTATAAGTATCTGCTTAGGATATTGGAGAAGACTACATGGAGACTTGCTTGGCAGATTATGTAAAGGTAGTAAATCCATCTGTGTATCTAGACACTAGGAAGTGCTGGAAAGAAGGTGATAGTGATGGACCGTCAGTTATGGTTGAAAAAGGCATGGGTAAGAAGGAAGATTCTGTATACAAAATGTATGGCGAAGACAGTATCATCTTTGAAAGTCCTTCCAGGCGCATGTTCAGGGCCAGTCAGAGATGTGGAAAAGCAAAGCCTTAATGTATAGCTCAGCAAATGACATAGGGAAGGTGTGAGAGGGAAATGTTCAGTTTCATCAAGAACTCCCAAGGGACTGATTTCTGAAGTGGAAGGGCTTCAGCTAAACCAGCATGGAAGCAGGCTGCAGCTAAAATAGTTAAATAGCAAATCAGAAAATAAAAAAGCAGGGAAAGCAATGAAGTACAGCAAAACACACTGTTTGGAATGATGCATCTGTAGGGGTGAAGTGAGAGACACTGTACTCTCAGAAAAAGGGTAGAGTAGAAACTCATGGAAAAGAAAAGAGTTTCAAGAGATAACAGTTCTCATTTAAGCAGAACATAGACAATAGGAAATCAAATCATAATATATATGTACATACATATGTATATATAACAATATGTCTACGTAATTCTCAGCAGATATTGGAAGTTTTAGAAATAATGTGTGGGAACTGATGACATAGTTTTAAATGAAACTACTAATAAACTGGCTGTAGCGAAGACTTGGTGGAAGACTGATAATTAATAGAGCACTGAAATGTCAGACGAGGTGACTACTTGGCCCTGAGCAATGTGCAAGGCCTGGTTCAAAAGAGAAAGGCTGACATTATCAGCAGGGTAAAAGATCCTACCAGGAGGAGGAAAGCAAGTTCCAAATGAGACCAGATGAGGACAATAGGAATCTTTCTGGTTAGTCAGAGTTATGAAGAGGTGGGTCAAAAACCTTGGAGGAGCAACTTGACAAGTGCATACCTTTTTTCCCCACTCACCAGGAGAAGGGTGCCCTTCACAGGCTCTGTGAAAGGTGTGGGTGGCCACAGAGGTCAAGGTGAAAAGATAAGGCCATAGCAGAAAACTAAATACATTCTTCACATCTGTGTTCACTTGAAAGGAGCTCTCTGAGGTTCACAGTTCCCTTTCTCTTGGGATATGCTGGAGGATCTGTGTCTGAACAAACCTATAGAACAACTTTATAAAACAAAAAATGAAATAGTCACCATGAAGGATGACATCCAAAGTTTCATCCAAAACTTCTGAAGGAGCCCATGTATGAAATTCCCACATCGGTTACTGTGGTGTGAGAGCCATCACTTAAAACAACCTCGGTGCAGGAACAGTGGGTGGCTAATATCAGTTGTGGGCAGTGCAGGTCAGTAATTCTGATATCCATGCTGAGCGATACAAGATAGAATTTATGGATACAACAAATACAATCAAGAAGAGTCCTCGGGTTCTGCAGAGGGAAGTCATGCTTCACCAATCGATGAGGGTCATTTTGAGGAGCCACTGAACATGTTTGTGAGGAAGATCCAGTTGTTAGGTACTACGTAAATTTTTAAAAAAAGCTTTTGACAAGGTGATTCCCTACAGTTTTTTGGAGAAGCTAAGCTCCAATGGGCTAAAAGAGAAAGGTGTTGCATAGGTAAAGAACAGATTAAAATAGAGGAAGTAGTGTGCGACTAAAATGTCAGATTTTACAATGAAAACAGGTTTCTAATGAAGTGGATCTATACAGAAGTGCATGTTGCACAGCCTGTTTATGAATGATTGGTAGAAAGGGTAGTTGCCTAATGAGGCAACCAACTTCGGCAAGCACACAAAGTTGGGGTGGTAAAACAACAGGTGCTGAGAAGGGTTGCAGAAAACCGTTGAGATTCAAAATAACATAAGAAAAGGTTGCAGATGAAACTCTGTGCTATTTAATACAAAGCAATCCCCATGTGGAAACAGCAGTGTCAACACTGCATACAAAGTGGTGAATTATGAATTCCACAGTTTCTAAGATTTTTGTAGTACTGTGGGTTGGTCTGCAAAAACATTAGTCTGGTGACAGTAAAAGTACAAAAAGCAACTAATGTTAAAAATCAGTACATAGGAAGACACAGAACAGACTATATTACTATGTTAATCTATACATGCCTAGGATATCCACATCTTGAATACCAGCACCAATTCATTCATCACAGAAGAATTTTGTGCAGCCAGAGGAGCACCACAGGGATGACTGGTGTGTGGAGAGGCTGCAGCATGAAGAGTGATTAAATATAAGGAGGACAACTTGTCCTGAGAAGAGGTGGCTGAGGAGAAATATACTAGAGTTCATGCTAACAACGAAGTGTGATGCCCAAACCCCAGGGAACCTGGGTTTGTAGTGCCGCAGAAGCGCAAATGGATCCCATGAGAGGGAAATGCTTTTGGGATTTCTGAGCTGCCAGAACTCACTTTGAATTTGAACTTTGCATATTCTTGTTGCTGCAGAAGTTTAAGTTATTTGGCTCTGCATTGAGAACAGGGCTGAGGTCAAAAAGAGATGAGTGCAAGAGGTTTCTAAGGGATCTGTCTCCAGCTGCTGAGGACACACTGTTCCCTGAATGCCAACATGGGCTGTGGTAGAGACACACTCATTTCTCAGGAGACACACTTCTGAGACTGACATGTTCTTCAGCAGAGTTTTCTCACAAATTATCCCCTACTTCTAAACAAGCACCAGGACTGGCATATAAAGGCCTTGAACAGGGCATGCTGAACTGGCAGATCTCACACTCATTATCATCTGTGAAGCCGCATCTGGAAATGGCCCCTCGCTGTGTCAAATGCAATACAAACATGCAAGAGAAAGCGAGTCTCCCATCGCCCTACCGCAATTTTTCCTTCTTGTGGGTATTAATCAGGCCAACAGGAGGCCAAGATGCTAAGCATGAGGCTGACTTTGAGGAAGGGGACAGCAGACAGTGAAGGAAGCCATTAACTTCATGAAAATCACAGGGTCTGTTAACTTTAGGAAATGTTTAACAATAAAAGATGCTATTATACCTCACAAACATTTTTTTTACTCTTTTTTTTCTTTCTGTCCCCCTCCTCAATTCTATTCTTTTTGAATGGTCCATGGCAACTGAATGATCTTTTCTCTTTGCAGCAGGGTCGTCCTCATCCACATCATCCTAACTCTTCCACATCACCTGTCTGCCACATCATCCACCTCTGTTCCACAATGCTACGTCTATGCTACCAAGTCCCCTGGATTGCCAGGTATCGTAGCTGAAGGCCACTATATTTAGTGGTGCCTGCAGTTCATTACTTTACCATATTACCTCTGGATCTTCCATCTTAGCTGTCCTCACTTTCACATTTCTTTAACAAGATCTCTTCACCTCTGCACTCCTTTCCCATCACAAAAGCACCACACTGATTATATGCATCAATTCGGCTTTTGAAAGTAGAAGCAGCATTTCTATCTGTGATTTACTGTGTGTGTGAAAAATCCACAACATGAAACAGGAAGGCCCTTCTTTCTCACAGTGTGAGAAAAAAGCAAAAGTGCAAAGAAAGAAGTTGTAGGAGAGTAGGGAATTCTTAAAAATTTTCAAGTTCTAGAATAACACGCCTCAACATGAAACTCACCAATTTGTTCAAAACAGCCTTGTGCTAACATGGGTTGGGGCTAGTGATGTTTGTGGGGCTCGTTTCATTGCTAGACACAGAAAAGGCTGTTAGGAGGGTCACAGGGCTGTCATTGCTAGGCTGGAGCTGGTCTAAATTTGTAACTGATGATAATTTTCAGTAGATGGACCATCATCACTTCCATAGCACCTTGGTTTGCCTTTCAATAGCCAAGTCTTGTACTTTGTTCACTCTGCAAAACGCAGGAGGCAGTACACAAACTGTGGCAGGGAAGGCTTAGCCTTCAAGACAATCTCAGTAAACTGGAGATGCTGTTCAGCTGGGACAAGCCCAAGGTACTATAAGAGGAAGCAATATTAAGCTGCACAAAGAGAGGATGGGGAAATACTCCTTCAAGACCAGCTCTGTGGAAGTGATCTGTAGCTAAACACAGGTTCTGTTGCAAAGACTGACACCCTAATAAACACTAAGTCACTTTAAAAAGGAGTCTCCAAGACTGGAGCTCTTAAAGAGTTGCTTAGACTGGCACCTGGCAGAGTACACAGGGCTACAGCCGCCCTTGCTCTGGGATATCTGGTGACCTTGCTAGGTAGGCCTACTGCATGACCATGGTCTCTGAGGGGCCAGACTTACTGATAACACAAATTCTTAGAGCGTGATCATAACCACCAAGGATCAGGATAAAAATGGCCGGAAAATTCCTCATTTGGAGCCTTGGGCTTGTGTTTTCTGAGTGTTTACATACAGAAAGTAGGAGAGTGACTAAGGACTAAGCTGGAATTAATACAAATGCCCTCTCTCCATCTATAAACAGACTGAAATAAGGAAGGTATCAGAGGAAACCCGGAGAGATAAGAGCTATTTAGCCTGGACTCTAGTTGTTTTCATCAGACTGTGTAAAACCAGCCATGCAGTGTGGGTGTTTTTCTCTTAGCTTTGGTCCTCTTCTGGGCTGTGACCCCTGCAAATACAGGACCTCATCTTCCCTCCCTCCGAATACAAAATCATAACTCCTCTCTTGGGACCACAACTTGCAACATCTGCAGTCTCCCCACAGACCTGTTTTTATGGGCAGCACCCCATCTAGCCTGTGATCTCCCTTGCCATAGGGTGGGGAAGAGTCTAGGAGACAGAAGTCTCCAAGGAAGAAGAGGTAAAGCAAAAGTATGGGGTCAAGTGTGTGATGCTCTGGAGAGGAGAAAAGAAAGGAAAGACATGAGACAGAGGTGGTTTTCTTGCTATGCCTTTCTAGGCCAGTGGACATGTGGGACTGGCCAGGTCCCTTGTAAATAAGATACACAAAGGCAGAATTCGAGCTGCTGTGAAACCTCTGTTCTCGTAAATGACTTTCAGGTATTTTATTTAGTAAATAGCATTAAATTCAGGAAGTCTGAATCTCCATCTTTCCAGACAGACTGATGGGATGGAAAAATCATAAGGAAAATGTACTGAATGACTGAGAAAAACATAGTAAAACAAATTAATGAAGCAAGAAAAGGAAGACTGACATGTATAACCAGTAACACTCCAGTGACCCGGCCATTTTGTCCGTATCACCAGAATGAAGAGCTCTAATTTCTCCACAGGTAAGCTGGAAGTGCAAGTATAGCACACAAATCCATGGGTTGAAGCCTCTATGGCTTCTCTATGCAAAATGTCTCATTTCAGTTAGAGCTATGTCCACACACTGTAAATTAGTTGAACGAGAGGCAGTTCACACACCAGTCTCAGAAGAGAAATCCACTGTGTTTGAATTAAGTGCAGTAATCTATCCCCTAGCAACAAATACACCCAATAAATATGCATGTTACCACCTCCTGTGATAGCCTAGATTTTACATACACCTCTAGCTTCAGAAGTGATAGGCATGATAGAATATCATCTCATTAGAAATGCAACAACAACAAAAGCCAGCTGCTGGCCATCATGTCTACAAGTTAAAAACTTGCGTATAACAAATGTAATTGAGAGGTCCAACCAGGAGACAAAGGAAAAATCCAGTATCCAGTCATGGTGGTGGTTGCTTTGGAGGGCACCCAATGTGCAGGCCAAAGTTCTCTGTCCTGACTAATGAAGACAATTCATGCTGCAGTGGCCCTTTTTCCAATCTGATCTGAAGCGGACTGTGCCACTGCTGAACACACCCTAGGAAAAGAGTAGGGCAGCCTTTGCCTCTTCATATCAGCTAGGAGAGACTTTAGAGCTACCTAAATTTTCCCACACCCTTCCATGCAATAAGTCCGTAAGCTGTTGGCACAACCAGTGGTATAGCAGAGAGCTAGCCCAGATGTGCCTTGTCTCCTTTCGGCCCATGAAATGCTGCCTGCAGAAACTGTTATTTGTTGCACAGGTGTTACGTACGGGCTAAGGTCATGCAATTTCTTGTGGACCTTAAGGCAAGCTGTCTGATAAAACAAATGGCCAGCAGGCACTTTTGAATCAAATATGGATAGTGGATTGGCATTCTAGGACTTTAGAACCCTCAGCAAGCCCTTTGACAAACTTAGAAGCAAACCAGAAAACAAATTCATGCTGCCAGTCCATATGGCACAGAGCCTGCTGACAGTTTCAGGCTTATTCACGTCACTAGGCTGTTAAGTAAACCGTATCAAGCCCATACAATTTTATGTAAGGCCAAAACTCAGGGCCAGTGGATGGTCTTCCAGCTCTGTGGCATCTGTTTGACTGCTGCAGCTGGCCAAGTCTTTGTTAAGGCACTTGTATAAGATTTCATATAAGTGAAGGCAGGATGCAGAACATGGCTAATCCCATGCAAATCCAGAGGCATTCTTGCCCAGCTTAGCCCTTCCAAGAGGAGGCATGGTTACATGCACACGAAGACTTGATACACATAGGACCTCTCCTGCGCCTCACTGGACCATGTCCTCCTGACACTGCCAGGAAACTTTTTCTCTTACTCCAGCTGCCAGCAGCTATTGTAATTAAGAGAAATCCTTAAGCAGCAGACAGAGGACTGGAGATTTTGATTTTACACAGCATTTGCCACCAGCTCTTGGCATTCAGGGCCAAGAAAAACTTCTCTTTTTTTTTTGCACATGGCCTAGCACTGTGGATCGCACCTCTGCAGAAAGACCAGTGCTGTTGGCCAAGATATACATATGCAGATGCAAGTGGCCACCTGAAGTGAAAGTCCAAGTGACTTTTTGAAGGCCCAGTTGTGACAAGCCATAAAGACACTTCAGTTAGCAAACCTGAAAGCAAAACCTTGGGCAGGGCCTGTTGCTGGGCTCACGTCGTTGTGCGTCGATACATTTAGATGTGCAAAACACAGCAGTTAGTTAAATTGCTGAAAGAGATTTTACAGCACGGCCTGCAAAAAGGGCCCATTTTAGTTAAATTAGCCTGACAGCTGCATGTAGAAAAGGTCAAAGAACCAAACAAGAAAAATGTCAGAACTTATACACAAAACGAGGTATTCCTTTCATTCTGTTACACACAAGTAATTGCACTTGCCAGGTACTGTGTTTGTGGAGTCAAGGAAGAATCTAATTGCATCCATACAAGGACAGCTGGATTCCATGAAAGCTGGAAAAAATAGTTTCCTAATATTTTCAATTGGGGATCCCAGGTATCAATGAAAGATCTTTTAAAATGAGTCTCTAATCATTCTGATGGAAGTTGCAGCATGGCATGTTCCGTCTCTGTTTTCCTAACAACTCACAGCTCTGCTGTCACCGATCACAGGCTGGCTTGGGGAAACTCCTGAGAAATGGTGGAGCTTCAGATCACCATGCTATGGACAAAGTCCATCAGAGAGTGATGAGAAGGCATCTCAGCTTGATAGTCAGAGCAGCAAAGTGTCATATGCAACTGGATCAACTGGGGTACAATTTCAGTTTTAATGGAGAGCAAGACTCATTTTTCACATAATTTGATCCTCATAGAGATCTGGATGACTTGGCTGCTCTTCCATCACACTCTACTAGTGGTCAGAGCAAAAAAGGTTGTGTGCCTTTAAGATTTGTGTCTTTAGCATGTTATACCTCAAGTTCTCAAGAGGAAAATGAAGCACAGGCTGTGATATAGGTAGGACCTCATAATTCCTGTCTGGGCTGAAATATGTTTTTTGGCTCTTGTCCCAAATGCCTATCTCAAGGTGACACCTCCACTGCCTGCCAAGAGAGCTGCAGATGCCTCCTTGGTCTTGGGAGCACAAAAGCAATAGAAACAGTTGGATTTCTGTATTTGTTCACTCAGAGGGTAATGAGTTAGAGAAAGATGCAATTTGTCCACTTGCTTTTCTCGTTTTGGTGCAGTGAATAAAGAGAGATGGGCACTTCATTCCTCTCAGAAAGTTTATCAAACTAGCAGAAGCACTAACAAAGACAATTTTGTATAACTCCAGCTCACTCTCCAAAGAAGATTTTACAGGATTTCACTCTAAGCAGCACTGCTATTGTTCCCTACTTTGTCCCATCCACAGTTTTGCCCCTCTAACTGGTCCTTAACTGCTGGCTGGACAAGAGACATAAGTTAATGAGGCAGCCCATAGGCCAGAGAAAACACTTGGGGAACTCAAGTTGCAGTACCTTCTACAGTGGATCTCCTAACCAACTTTCAGCTTCCACAAAACTTGTGGAAATTTAATCCTCTGAGATATTTGTGAATATCTTCAATGACTATTATAGGACAGAGTCACTGGTGGCAAGCAGACTGCATGTTTATATATCCTGACTCCTGATGAAAATCAGACCAGGGTTTTTCATTGAGAAGGAAGTTCTTTCTTGAAAGATCCATTTTCTGATATTTGGGGATTTTGACAAGTGAAAATATTTAAGCAAAGGAAGGAAAAAAAATCAAAAGTAAATTTTAGTGCCCTGAAAGGGCTCATGTCCACATTCTAACAAATACTGTTGAGTATGGATAGTGAATGCAGAAATTTCTGACTAAGTGTTTCTATTTTGATTCTCACCCATACTACTTTATGGTTGGAACAAATCAATTTTCCAACCCACTCTACAAATAACCTCTCCTGCCTGCTGTCATCTTTTGCCCTCCAAACTACAGAACTAGCTAGAAGTCCGCAGAGTTCCCAGCAGCAAGAATGCATTACTCCTCAGTACTTGAGTATTGTGAAGGTGAGCTGAAAAGACAGAGCTCTGCTCCCGGTCACATTTGTCATTTATCATTGTTAGCTTATTATAGGTGCAGAGCATTGGCAAGAGGACAGTCACCTGGCTTCTGATGAGAACAGGCTCCTGGATGCAATTGGAGGCCAATCAAGATGTCATTCTTCGTAGGTGATGGCTCCCTTACCACGTCTTCACTTGTACTTTAGGAAAGCTGATACTGGATGGCCAGACTGCTATACTAGAAAACCACTGGCAATTATAGACAACACAGTTCCATTCCAGAGGATATTATTTTCTCCATCACCACCCAAGCTCCTTAGAGGACTCCAAGGCATTAACAACCTGCAAGCCCCATAGCACACCTTCTTTTACTTTGCAAATGGATCGATACCACACACTCTTGCAGTACCCATGCTCTTAGACAAGGGCAGGGAAGTATGCCTGCCCAAGGCACTGAGTTATTGCTCTCCTCTTTTCTCCCTGAGGACGTCCTAGGCCTGTACCTATCCAGGTATACTGCTATTAATAATATCTTACCTGGGGACTGAAATCTACTCCCGAAAAGAGCATGTGCACTGCCATTTCTAATAGCAAATGTCAAACCACTCAGTGTTTCTTTTGTAATATCCTCTAGGGTGGAAGTGTGGTTTTTTTTAACAGAGATGACAAATGCATTACACACTTTAGTTTCAGGACTGCCATTCAGAGAGACAACCAATAGACAGGAGCTGAGAAGAAAGCTCCCCTTTCATATCCTCAATGGACACACTGTTCTGCACAGCATGCTTCTCTGCCCGCTAAAGGAGCGCTGCCAGCTACTTGATGCTGCAGGCTTGACCTGGTACTGCGGAACAGCTCAGATGTTTCAGGTCTCTTTGCTCAAGCCTTTGCTTTGGCGTAAGGAAATCAATCATCCCACGGTGCAACACAGGGGAACTTCACAAGTTCAGACTGGAGGGCCATGAAAGGAGGATGGGGCATGAGGAAGGCAATAGCAGGGCTTGTACCCTTTAACAGAGAGGCAGCTGGACAGTATCTCTCTCCCTTTACATGATCCCCACCTGATGTTTTAATAAGTTTCTCTGGGACCCTGACAAGTCAGAGAAGTACCAATCTCCATTAACTTTGGTATCTGACTGTTATGCCCGAGCAGTAACTAATGGAGACAATTGCCCACCACACAAATTCTTCATGTACCAAGGTTTTAAACCATATTACAACCTCTCTCAGTTCCTTCCCACCCCACTGCAGCGCGCTGGATCAACAAAGGAGGGGTCAGTGGCTCTGTCATAGGATGTAAAGAAGACATGATAGTAAAACATATAAAGACAGCAGCACCTGTAGAGGGTAGCAGTACTCTGGAAAGGTGGAAGCTTCTGGTTTTCCCTGAGTTTCTACCAGCATGTTCAATCTTCAGTTCCCCATGACTTCCCTGGCAGGGCATGAGACAGAGGAGGCCATCAGGACCAACATGTCTGTGGATGTTGGTTTTGTTCCAAAGACATCTGAAGTACGGGTAACACTCATTGCCACTTTCCTAGCCAGGGCCGGATCTCTGCCACACTTGGCTGTCCAGAGGGCTTTTAGGGCACCAGATATGAAGCATGGTTTCCTTTGGCTGCTGAAATGGCAACACAATTCCTCTACAGCTCCTGGTGCCAGTCCTCTAAAGCATGTCCGGCAACAAGTGAGCTCATATGACTTGAAAATCAGGATGAAATACCTCATCAATTTGAAATCCATTCTTCTGGGGTGCTTGTCTGGATTTTTTAAAAAAACTTTGTTTTTTTAAATCATTGACCTCAGACAAACCAGTGGATAAATTATATTTTTTCCTATGTCAACTGTTTGTTATCAGAGGAAATGTCCTCAGAGTCAGGACTTGCTGTTTTTTGTGTTTTATCTGTGCAGCAAATTCCATTAAGTGAAATTTAATGCCAAAGCTCTAAGATCTGCATTCCTGGGGAATGACTGTTTGGGGGGCATTGTCTTTGAATCGGGAGCAAACACAAGCTGATAAAACACTTGTTGGATTATTTAGTCATGCCATCTTTTGCTGGATAGCTAACACACACATACAAATCACCAGAGGCAAAAATATTTCCTAAGTGGAACATTGATGATTCCTGAAAGATACAGCAATGGTCTTAGGCAAGTAAGCAACCCTACTGGTGATTAAGCTGTTCCTGACATACATAACAGCCTGAACAAGATCTTCCCCTGCCCCCTCAGAGTGAGAAATCTTATTTGTATCCGGCAACGTTGTGCAGCAACGCACACGGGGAAAGAAAACATCACCCTATTTCATCTTCTCAAAAACATAACTGTGGCACGTTCTTCATCTCTTTGCACCATGTAATTTAGCAGCAGCTAGAGGAAGCCTAAGAGTCTTCTTCTCATCCCTATCTGTAGAAAGAGGGGCAGATCAAGCTGGGGCAGAACAGCTGCTTGCTCCACTCAGGAGCCAAGGGTCTGACAGCATTGTCAAGTCTCATGAGAAAATGCCATTTCATTGGGGAGGCACTGCACTGCTTGTCCCCCTCAGCTACCACAGCTTGCCGTACTTCTCCAACTGGAAACTCAGCTATGGTCACTCATCAGTGACCAGAGATGAAGGACTTGTCTATTTCTCCCCACTTCGCCCTCCTGTGTCCTGTTATTTTCAGGATGTAAGACAATATATAGACTTAGGTACCAAAACTATTACTACCTGGTAGCAAGACTCTGTCAAGACCCTCCTACGGCACTCTCTGCTGCTCATAACAGACACAATGGTTTTGTTGAAGCCCCTGTTGATGGGCTTATGAAAATCAATATCTAACCTGCTAGGCTGCAGAATATGGCTTATGCACATGACGTGCATATGGTTCAGAAGATGAGGGATAAATAATGCCCAAATAGCAAGAACTGTTGGATTTGTTCAGGTGAATCTGTCTGACCACTAAGGTTTTTGGAGAAAGCTGACAAATGGATGCAAGGTGCAGTGCTATCTAGTAATTATCAAAACACTAAAGCAGCACAACTGTCATGATGGTCCCAGACCTAATGGTGTTCAGGTTACCTGATTGATACCTACATGGTCTAGACTCAGTCTGGAGACCATGAGCAGGCTGTTAGTTAAACTGAACTAGCCATTAATCAGTTAACTAAATCTGGTGCACAGAGGCAGCAGAAAGACTTCTTCCAGAAACCACTCTATGCTTCTCAATTTGAGACCAGGATAAGCCCCATCTTCTTCAGCAGTCTCCCTTACTCAGGTACATGAGGTCACATTCAGCCAGAGAAACTGCCCTTTGGTTTCTTTGTAAAAGAAACTGTCACAGATTACCTTCTCAAACCTGCCAGTGTAAAACCTGACTTACATAAGGGGAGACAAAAAGCTGCAGGTTGCAACAACATTTCAGTCTGTAATATCCGTTAATTGACTACCCTTTCTGAAGGTCCCAATTTTCACTGAACAATGGCTCAAGTGTTATCATCTGGCTAAGGACATCTCTGTGGAGTGGAGTGATTGCTCAGCTCTGCAGAAGGAGCTGAGGATATGCTTCTGGCTGTCCTCTGCTTTCAGACTAGATGCAGAGACTTTTCAAACCAATGCATAGGGAGATTTTAGTGCCTGTGGAAAGAGGATGAGCCTACACCTGTCTAAGCCTGACACAAGCGAACTGCAGAGGACTAGAGCAGAACAGAAAGAGGTAACCTCTCTCAGATCCTCAGCATAAACACTGCTCTGTAGCCCTGCACAGAGCAGCCACAGCCACGTGGTAGCAATTGCCTGACTGGGATGAAGGAGAGAGCAGCTCAGATCCTTTCACTGATGGGTCCGTAGTAGGTACGGGGCAGGAACTTTAGCCTCCCATTCTCAAAGTGAAAAACAGCGCTTCACGCACTAACTTACTGACTACCTCAGTGCAGGGCTACTGCACTGTTCCCTGCTGGAGCTGGTTTTTGCAAGGTACCGTAGGTGCCTTAGCTTTTGTAATGTCAAAGGCTTTTGCAAATATGCTTGCTGCAAGTAGAAACTTACACCTGAGCAAAAGGTTCATTAGTGTGTAGAGCATCCCATAAGCAGGGAGAATTAGGAGGAAGTCTGTGTGCCTAATGAAAAATTTTATGAACGCTATGGACAAGTATTATGGGGGGATCATCTGCTGCCCTGGAGCTGAAATCAGGAAGAGGACACTTGTCTGGGAACCTCCATTGCTTGTCTCTCCACTTGCTGCCATAGAGTTTTTTTCTTTTCCCTTTTCTCTTTCTCTCATTTAATTTTTATTTTTCCCCCAAAGTAACTTCCACCATCATAGTCAATGCATGCCATCAGCGACAGACCCTGCTAAAAACCAGTTCTGCATTTGTCTCAACATGCTTTGTGGAGCGTGTTCCATGGCGTATAAATGACAAAGCTGGCGAACTGATAGTCCTTGGGTAAGGCCTGCACCCATTGATAAGGATGGATATGGGTTCAGTTTCAGCTTCTGGATTCCTCTGTGCTGCCTGCAGGGAAGCGGGTGTAGCCTGGGGCAGTTGGGGACCCCGCTGAGGGCTCCTCGCTCACACTTTTCAAATAGTCACTGCTGGAAACTTCAGCGCCCAGATCAGCTTGATTTCGGTGGCTGAATGTCATTTTGAAATTATATGTGTGTAGCAACCGTAGCTGACTGTGCTACGTCCCTGGCCTGGCTGAAGGAGTGCCACGTAAGCAGGCTGGTGGACAGAAATGCAGAGCAGCATCCTCATGCCCATGATATAGTGGTAGCTGCTGTGGGTTGCTACTGTAGATGCAGTAACACAAATCAGTTGTGGTTGCTTTGCAACCATGGCCAGCTAAATTTTCTAGAAAATCATTGATCAGCCTGACAGAGTTCATTAACTGCGATGGGTCCACAAGATGCTGCTGTTCCCTCTGCTGTGTAGGGACATCAGTTGCTGCCCTGTAAGGAAGGCTTGCCTGCAACAGGAGGTGTTTGGGAATCTAAGTGTCCAGCTGGAAAGAGTGAGAGCTGCTGGGCAACAGCTACATTGCCTGATTGAAAGAATACAACTGTTTTGCTGAGCTCTGTTCCCAGTGTTACTATGATTATGAATTCAGTTGTTCATATTTTGTCATAGGCATTTTTCATGGATTAGGCATTCAGTTTCCACACTGTCATTAAAACCATGCTCTGGCTCCAGGGCACTCCGTCCCTCTGCTGACCCGTTGGCTTGCTGAGCCTACAGAGGTAAGGTACTGAAAGGGACATGATTTTGGAAAAAAATAGACAGCTCATTCCACAGCCGGTAGGAACTATCTGACGCTTCATAGGTGTCAGATAAACATAATAAACAGATGATGTCAGCTCCGTGGTAATGAGACAAAAAGGACTTACATCTGCTAAGAAATTCTCAGGGCCAGCTTCTGACACCCTCTGACTCTTCTGACTGTCTGACCTCTGCATGTGTGACCCTAGAGAAGACACTGGCAGTATTTGCATCAGGAGGTACTGCTGTGAGGAGGGAGTGGAGTGATCTGGGCCCAACTGCTACTAAAGTGCTAATGCTCCGGAAACCCCAGGAGCCAGCATTGTCTAAAGGATTAGTACAGTAATTAACAGGCTCTCTAAACACCTCTGAGTTCCCAGAAGTTCAGCTTTAATGACCTCACCTCGGAGATCAAGGTTTCCTGGCTAGACTAAAGCCAGTAAGGGTTATTTGAACTTTATGCAGTTCAGTTACAGAGTATAATGATTTCAAAAATAGGAGATTTTCCCCATCACAGCATTACAACACAGGATATGTCTCTGCATGTTCCAGTGTTTATCTGTACTTTGTTACTGAGGCCAAGCTGGGTTTCCAGGGATCCAGAAAAGCACCAGGTTAGCTTCAGGAGTCCAGTTATGCAGGCACTGCCACTGGGACATGCGGCTGGACTTCAGGGAGTCTCAGGGTTCAATGCAATGTGTGCAACTGTGGCTTTTCCTGACTGTGCAAGTCTTGCCTCTTTCCTCCACACCACACCTCTCCTTGGCATCACAGCAGGTCCGTGACTCATCACAGGGGAGCGTTTTACCCATCTTTCTGCAAATTGCCCAAGCAGCAGCATGGCGATGAGGCCACCTCAGGGTTACTGCTGGGTGACCACAGCTCTCCTTGATAAGGTGGTGGATGCCAGCTGAAGCATGTCTCAGGACCAGAGCATTCCGAAACCTGCCGCTGAGCATCCCTGGCCAGCTCCCTGTGGCAGGCAGCAGGCTGGCTATCATTGCCCTCTGCTTCCCTGGCTGTCATGAGGGGATGTTAGACCCAATGCAGCACTGCCAGCCACCCCTTCTCAGGCAGAAAACCATGTAATCATAGGTCAGACATCAGCTGGTGTTGAGTCTTAGAGTAATGATGTTGCCCCTACGCTGAGCAGGACAGGTAGCATTGTAGGGTTCAGGGTTGGCCCCTGCTTGCTGCCTGAGGGAGTCCTGCACCTTCCTCAGGAGCAGTCCCCGTCCGCCTCCTACTCCCTTACCCTTTCATTGGTGGCTGTTTGTCCCAGACCATAATGGCCAGGCATGTCCTGCTCTCTGTTTCACCCTTTCTGGCCTTTTTTCTGCCCCCTGCCAAACTGTCTGGGCTGCAGCAAGCCATGTGCGCAGCCCGGGGCTGGGGCAGCAGGCAGAGCTGAGCCCAGCCCGGCTTTCTGCTGCTTGACAGAGGGTGCATGGGCAGAAGGGCTGCCCCACGCTGCTGGGTGGTTTCTACACTGCCCTGTCCTGTCTAGCTCCAGGCACCATCTCTGCTCCTATCCATCCACAGGTGATGGTGCCCAGGAAGACCATGACTGGTCTGGGAGTAAAGCAGCCTTCTCTCCCCAGCCTTCTCCTCTCCACCTTTTCCTCTCTCTGCTCTCCTGCTTTCCCCCAGCTCGTCTCTCCAGGATGCCCTGCCCTTGCTTTCCCCACCTAAGTGGCTCTGGGGCAGGCTGGAGGAGCCCACAGGGAGAGGCAAGGAGCCTGCCAGCTCCTCCAGGTGCTGTCCTTCTGTCCCACTGTCGGGGGCTGCCAGGAGGACAGCTGGTACCTTCAGCCGTACAAAGCAGCCCGAGATACTTAGCATGGAGTCTGTCATCTTGTGCCTGAGGGTGAATGTGAGGAGAGCGAAGGGGAGGGAATACCTCTCCCCACTGTGCACCACTTAGAGAGGAACACAGTTCGTTATGATGCCAGAGCATCAAGCATGTTATTGCTTAATTTGCCTTGCAGGCCTCTTGCATGGCTTACATCATAGCATTTCGGCTCAGACCCATATGTTATCAGCTGCTAAAAGGATTAATCTGAAAAATATCTGACACTGTATGTAACTCTCCTAGCTGCTGAAATAGTTGAAACAGATACACTGTGCTTCTGTTAACACTCTCTTAGACACCCATAAAAATGCTAGTCACACAAGTAGATAGATGCTTTTGTACCCCTGAAACCAAAGATTGTGCCCAGTTTTGGGAGAGATGTCATCCTATGGAACCACCTGAGAAAGCTGACGTGACTGAATGGACTAGCAGCTACTTTCACAGTCTGTCTCCTTTTAGCACATCTTTTTTTTGTGAGACGTAGCAGCAAACAGACCTTTGATAATGGCCTAAGCATAGCTGGGTTGAGCACTGAATCATTTGCACAGCTCATCTCTTAATATTGTGTGCTGCCTGCATTTATGCAGTTGGGACCATACCACTTGAGAAATACACATAAGAGCTGGTAACTAGGTAAACTGGAGATGTCACAGATTTTTTTCCCAGATCCCTTTAATTTCAAAATTAATCATCTGACACTGTTCAAAACTGGGTACCTCCCTGCATAAGACAGAATCAAGGGGCTATACCCTGGTTTCCCTTTTATTTTGTCCATAACTTCTGGCACCCTTTCCTATTGCATTCATTTAGCCTTCAGTGCTCTGACTCTGAAATTGACTTTGCCTGCCCCCTGCCAGGGCTTTTTTAATGCACAAATAGCACTGGCTAGGATAGATCAGGATTAAAGCGAGACCAGAAATCTGATCAAATTTCTGGCTTACTCTTGTTGCCTACAGCAACACAGTCTGCACACCCAGAAAATGATTTTCTGAGGTGCTGCACTTCATTGCACGAATGGACTCAAAAAAAAAATTAATTAACCTTCTTGACTTTTACCTTGCTTAGGCTATTTCCCACTTCCACACGTGTCTTTTATTTCTCTTCCAATTGCATAGAAACCAGAATGTAACTGAGCACCATTAACTAAAAAAGAGGCCAGACAATGCATTTCAACATGATTAAGCCCTTTATGTTTTCTTTTTCTAAGTGCAGTTTCAAGTGACAAACTTTTATAATTGCCGGTATGTCCTTAAGAGATGTTTTTAATCAAAAGGGACTTTTGGCACCATGTGGTGCAGAGTAAGGTAGGGAGGCAATAGAGTGCCAATGCTGTAGAGTACCCTCCCCCAGCTTGTAACCTTACGTGGGTCAGATTGTTAATGGTGTGGTGGTGCAACGACCCCCTCCTTGAGCCGCTTGGTCCTTGGTGCAATCTCTCCCCCCTTTTCTGGGCCGCATGCCTGAGCAGCAGACCAAGATGTTAAGGCACCCCCTTAATGTGCCTGGTTCTTGGTTCCTTGGTGACGGGAATGGCCTGGTACCTCTGTGCTCAAACCGTGATGCTCTTGCTCCCTTATTGTTTGGGAACACTTGGGAACTTAGTGATAATCAGTCACCTCCTGACAACCTGGTACACCTGTACCTGAGCCGTGGCCCAAAAGGGGGAGATACCAGAAAGGTTCTGAGTCTGCGCAACTGGTGGAAGGTACCAGAACATGTCATCATCCGAGCTGGGCTGGAGTGGAAAAGTACCTGACAAAAGTCAATTATCTCAGATCCTATAAATAGCGATTCTAAGTGAGACCCTTTGGAGCTCTCCTGGATCGCAGCGGGCTGTGACCAGTACCCCCACCTGAACTGAGACACCTCTCAGGCACAAATTTTGCAAGAATCATCTGCCGGGGCGAAGCCAGCCTTCTCCAGGCTCAACTATCGCCCGCTGAGAAATGCCAATGCTTTGTGAGTATTTACTCTAAATTTAAAGAGGGAAATTTTAACTATAAGCTAGCTTCCATCCTTCTCGAGCCTCAACTATCACCTGTTGAGGAATGCTGATGCATACTGAGTATTTAATCTAAACTCAAAGAGGGAAATCCTAACTATAAGCTAGCTCCCTCTATCCACCTCTCTAATTATACACATCTTCAAATACAAACATTTGCCTTTTGAGTGTAGGTGGCATATATTGCTGGGCCCAAGTATCTGTCTGTCTGTATTTGTTTGTCTCATGTTTTATGTTTATATGTATATATATACACACACTTTGATTTAAGATACCTTATAGTAAGTTAGTGTGAATCTTGTCATCTTCAAATCTGTAATGAAGTCACAGTTTTGATTATATTTTAGTGAATTACTTGTAAATCTTTAAAATTAGTAAATCATTAAGCGCTGCTAAAATTTAGCCTTTGATTTACCTCTTACTATTAATAAATATTGAATTGACTAAATTGTAACTGTGTCAAACACCTTCATCTGCAACAAATAGAGATGCAGTTTTTAGTAATTATAGCTAGGACAACTAGTATAAATTCTGCTGGGCACCTTCTTGTGAGAAGTGGCTGGTTTTAGTACCTGGGGGGACACAGGAAAAGTAGGGTGTTGACTGTGAAAACAACAGAGATGGCCAAGGGGCAAGATGGGCCACTGAAGAACCTGCCCATCTTCAACCTTGGTCCATCTTCACCTCTCACAGTACCCGTCCCTGAAGCACACAGGTCCTGTTCAGGTGGAGCGCTCTTTTCCTTGTGGCTAGCATAAGAGGTCTTCTCCAGCAGTATACACCAATTTGTTTTCCACTTCAGAATAGCTGTAGTGAGATGATGGTCCGTAAGAGCCTAGCTAAGCCTCTGGGCTGAGGCATGGCAGATCCTACAGACTGTGGCAACTGAAGAAGCAACAAAACTGGCAATGCCAAAGTGTAACCTGATAATTAGTGGTGATCCTTGCAAGAAGTCCACAGCCTCTCCACACCTCAGAGAAGCCCAGTTTACAAACCCCACAGCAAGAAAAAATTGCCCAATCTGCTGCTAACCTCTCTGCAGAAACAAAATTCTCAGCCCTCTGTGAGCAAAAAGCTGTGTCAGCTGGATGAAGCATGGCAAGTCCAGAACAATGTCGTTATGGGAAGGTGCCCTGGCTGCAGCCACCTGGGAGTTAAGCTGTGATCATGGAGAAGAATAATTAGACGAGCAAAAGACCAAAAGGCAAAACTTTGTCCCCATTTGGGTGTGAGAAACAGAGTTTTGTTTTCTAGCAGTTTGTGTTCCTGTTTTCTGTGGCCAGTGTAGAATTAGACACGTGGTAACGAGGACAAACATCAGACTGAGGATTAGGCTCAGCACTTATGTGCTGTTTTGGAAGATGAGTGTGTTTCTACTCAGAAGTGTGGAAAAGTCAGAGCAGCAAGGACACAAGAATGCTCTAATGAGCATAATTCAGACATCACACAGGCCTGCTAACTGGCACAGTGCCTGGGATTTGTTAGTGGATGACCATATAAACATGCCCCAGCCAATCAGTTAAGTCACTCTTCCTCTATCCTTAGAGTAAATGAGGAAAGGCTTCAGTTTCTGGAAGTGTACGGGTGGTAATTGCAGAAATCCATTGTCATTTTATTTCTGCCAGGAGGTGAGCAGACCTCTTCCCACCATGTAGCAGACTCCCTTGCTGACTGAATGGCACTATTAGTTTCACATTTATTTTCCTCCAGTCCTGCTTGCTAGTGGGCCATTTCTAGCCACTGTGCACAGTTGCTTGCAATGGAGACGCAAGTACTGTCTGCTTCTTCAACAACAGCCTGCAACCTTACGGAGCCGGGTAATACACCATTGAATGGGATTAGTATTTCATACTCCAAACGTATGCCATTTACATGAAACTTTCTGCAAATTAGCTGACAGAGAACCCCAAAGTATGTTAGTGGTAACAAACTTCAGTTATAAAAAGGTTATGTACTATACAGCACTGTGACATTATCACTGTCACTTATATTAATAGCATTAGCAATCCTATTTTTAATCCCAGTCATTGCATTAGTGATTGCTATTAGCAAAGCAGTTATTCATGCCATTGCCAAACCTTTGCAGCTTTGTGAACGACCGGCAGGAACATTCATTATCTTTTGAGAAGCTGCAGAGTGCTCATCTGCACAACCAAAGCGTGGTGATACTGAGGCTAATCAGCACATGCAAATGAGGGCTACAATCATTTTAGAAGGTTTCCTCCTCCAGGGCAAGTCATTATTCTTCAAAGACCAAGAAAAGTTTCTCTTGGGAAGAGTAAGGGTGAAGACTCTGTGCATTTAACCCAGTTACCTTCAATTCTATGTTAAAAGAGAACAACTTCTTCTGTGGGGAGGCATGAAAGCATTAATGATTCATAAGCAGGATTCTCTTTGCCCAACTACTTTAGACCTTTTGCACTTCTCCAAGCCCCTCCTACAGAATCTGACCTCAGGCATTTCTCCTGCTTAATGCAATAGGGGAAAAGGCTGTTCCAGAAAGGCGGGATTCAGCATATGCGACATAGGTTATTTTGTACTTGGACTGCATGAGTCAGGTATCTTGGGGAGAGGGATGTTGGGTAATTTACTACTCTGAGTACAAGAGCATGAGTTAGGACCACCATGTTTAGCCATAGAGATAGCTCAGCAATTCCCGGAAATGTCAACTGTTGAACACCTTCCTACTGTTCACATAGGCATAGCCAAACTGGTAGATCGATGTTAACTACCACAGCAGAGAGCTTGAACTACACTTCAAAATCTTTACAGAAGCCTAGGTAAGTAGCCACGTGGCCAGTGCATGCTAGGATCTCTGCTGTCACTGCTACTTTGCCATCAGTAGCAAAGGCGATATTCTGTCCCCTTAGATGGATTCCACCTTGCAAAGTCTTGGGGACTCACAGAGAGATCAGACCTTTTAGAATTACTGAGTGAGTCCTCCAGGGGAGTTTACATTTGGGTGAGAGCAGTTAATGTGCTTTAGGCAAAATAAACATCTTGCATGGGCAGTAGCTAACATCCAGCAAGCTCTTGACGCATAGGTACAATGTTTATCTACAGGTGGATGGGACAGCTGGTTACAGAATTACAGTCACTGGACACTCACATCACTGGTTGGGTGTACAAGGATGGTTGTGACCATGTCGTCTCAATCCGAGGCACCAAACAACAGCACTGCTTAAACCAGACGCCCTCCTCTCCTGAAGAGCCTGCGGTGCGTTGGCTGCCAGGAGTAAGCTGAGGCTCCATGTTGGTAAGTGGGTGAGAGCATCTACTGTCAAAATGCTGTCTGTGCCCCCAGGCTTTGGAGGACTCTAATCCAGACTACAGGATGAAAGTTTCTGTTGCACTTCATCATCTCAGCTCCCACCCACCACCCCTCCAAGAAGTCAGGGAAAGCATTTGCTCTTTCGTGCAAGAGATTGTTCAGCTTCTAAGTCACTGGATGCCTCTGTTCTGAAGTAATTCTCACTACCATAGCTGTCATAGCAGAATATTGACACAGTGTCTGGTTTCAGGCCAACATACAGAAAATCAAGCTGTGCATTTGTTTTTTCCTCCTCCGGGCTGGAAGAAGCACTGCTGAGATCCTGGGTCTCCTCACTGGCTTCAGGAAGAAAGCCCTGGATAGGTGTCTTCAAGCCAAAGGGCTTCCCTGCCAGCCTGGCAGCACTTACCACTCCTGAAAGCAAGTTGCAGCCCCGAATGGCTGACCTTTGAAACCTCCGCACATGCCTAGGGCATGATGCACTGCAATGCACTCAGATGGCCACCTTATTAGAACAATGCTCTGAATACTTCTGGAGCTCCCAGGTCAGCCAGATCTCTGGGTGCCACTCCTTAACTGCAAGAGGTTTTGATCCTCTGCTCTGGAGTTCAGCATCACTGTATTCCTCAGGCAGTATGGTATATTTCCCATTACCTCAATTTCTGATGAATAATACCTTGCTTGGTGAATGTAGCAAAGCTAAATATGGGCTCAATGGCAAAGCTGTTTATCTTTTACTCCTGAGAAAGAACCTCATAGCATCCCCTTTGTTCTGTTCCTGCCTGAAAGCTCTTTCCATTTCCTTAAATCTGAAAGATGTGGTGCATTCGTGTGGGAAGGTGGTGGGAAGCAGACAAGCTCAGCCCGTTTAGACAGATCTTCAACCAAAAATATTTCCAAAGAACATCCTGGAACTACGTGCTGGCATTGATGATGTGATCCTGCTGAAATACGGAAGAAGGAGGAGCAAGCATGCTGTTCTCTTATTGCAGTCACCTAGGGACCAAGTTGAGAGCTGTTCTGCTGCTGAGCCAGTTGAGTGCTTGTCAGTCAAATGAAGTTGTAAGGCAGCAAGTGAAGTTTACTAAAAATACCATGATTGCCACATCTGAAGTCACAGAATGGCAATTTTAACTAATTATGAGAGGCACAGAAATATTCAGATAGGCTCTGGACTATATTGGGCAGCCAAAGAAAGGGTAGAATTACCGTGAAGACAATCCTGTTACCTGGACTTCACATTACCTGGACTTCTAATCTGTTACCTGGACTTGAGTAATCACAATTTCCTCTTTGGATTTGGTAAAGCTGTTTGTAACAGGCCATGCAAGTTCTATGTGAAGGGAGCTGGCGTTTGGAAATGAAAGTAATAGGAACTAAAGTATAAGAGGTCCTTTCTGTTATTTCATTGATATGACCCAAAATGAGTGATTTAGTACCACAAAAAACTGAGCTGCTGATTATAAAACACACACAAGATAGCTGTGGTCTGCCAGTTCTTATTTGGAGCTTTATTACTTTGAGCTTTATTTCATAATCATTAGCCATCAGATAAATGCTGCATATTTTAGTTGAATATGGTAAGATGGTGTGTGCAGATGCTAAGATGTCAGAATTACAGGGCTTTTTTTTAATTATTAAAATGGTTTGTGTATCACTAGGACGGTATTATTTTGTTTGGTAGAGCTTTTACAAGGGGATGATTTTAAAACTGGATGCTGAATTGCAGGTTCCTGAATTTATACTGTGGCATTCACTTAAGTTGCCTTCATTTCCTGTAGTTTTGGATTACTGCTTTCACAGCCCTAGTAGTTCCCATTGCTTTTTCCAGGAGTGACGCTGTAGATGCAGTTATCTGAGTCTCCTCACACACATTCAGCAGATTACTGTCTGTTTCTGTGGAGGATCTGACTGACCTCACCCTCAGCTTTGGGACCTTTAGGTTGCAAAGGTGGAGCACAAGATGGGAACCTCCTGAGAGCCAGAACTCGGGATGAGAATTGCTCTTTGGAGATTCTCTCTTTTTGCCACATATAGAGGGCCCAGGACCCACCATTTGAGCACCTTCAGTGTCTCTCTTTCTGTTTGGGATGAACCCTTCCTGTCTAGGGTTATTTCAATGAAACAAGAGACACACTGCCACCCTTGGCCCTCGTCTGAGTCCCCTCAGTCTTCCACCTTGCCAGTCCCTTCTCTGCTGTGGCCCTGTGAAGGCTCCTCTGCAGGCTGTGATCCAGCCTGTCCAACTGCGGAAGCAAGAGGCATTCCCTTTCCATCTCTTCGCAGTTGTACAGGTCAAACACCACTCTAATTTTTTCCTTTCTGCTGTGCAAAAGGTGTTTCCTCTTAGATGCAGAAAATTTTGCAGCTGTTGAATGGCCTTGCTGAGGCATTTTTCCTTTCCTGTCACTGAGAATGCACTGAACATCAGGAAGTCATTACAGCAAATTGGGAGACTGTATGTGTGTGTACACAGAGCAAACACATCACCCAATTGTCTGGAGTAATGTGCAGGGTAGGTTAAAATACCTCCCACACAATATTTGGCTTCTGAAGCCTGGTTCCAAATTGGCCATTACCAGAGTAATGATTTAATCAGTTGTTAACAATCTCTGTTCTCTCTACCAGCTGATGAGCGTGTAACCTTGCAATGACAGCCTCGCCACCTCCTCTGTTGCTGTCATCACAAGAGGTAGCCTTGCTTTGGGTGGTTTCTATGCACTGTTGCCAGGGCTCCTCTGTCCTGAGTTCCCAGGGCATTGCATCCAGTGCAGGGAAACCTCTTGCTATCCCCAAGGGGAAGAAACAAAATGGAAACCTCAGCAGCAGCTATTTATGTTAAAAGTCCAGCTTCCAACTAAAGTTGGTGCTAGGTTACCTCCTGGACCTAAAGGCTTAGAGAGTGAGGTCTAACTTTCAAGGGGAATTCATTCTGTTCACACTGATGGCTTTGCCTCAGGCTCAGACAATCTGTGCAACGCTTAGAAAGTGCAGAGCCCTAAATACTCTCTAGGGGAGAGAGCCATACTGTCCTCAATTCCGTTGACATGGCAGCCTTCCTAGGTGTATATGGGCCTGATCATGTTCCACCTCTTCCTTGCTGGGAGATGTGGAACTTTCCTTAAATCCTTGTCTTGATGGGTGGAAACAAGGGCTTCAGGACCATATCGGTGTGACATTGTCCTGGCACACTTAGTCTGGAGACATGGGGAGTAACTTTGCAATCAGCCGAACTTTACTAGTAAGGGCTACTTTGTCATGACGCCAGCAAAAGGTCATAGCATCAGGTAGAAGGAACCCTCTGGGATCAGAAATTCCCAAGGCTCTGTTTCAGTTTTCTGAATGGTAAAATGAGATTTAGCCCTGTGGTGTTCCCAGTGCTGTTGTTAAGGGTCTGTTGTCACTAAAGAGTTCTCAGCCTCATAACCTGAGCACAGTCTGTGTTGTTTTGCTTGGGCTATGCAGGTTAATCATCAGTGACTAGCTGCAACATCTCGAGGCATTTGATAGAGTTTTCTTCCCATCTGTAGCTGTAGCTGAGACAGAGGGAACTAACTTGGGGAATGCGTCATCCGAATCATGCACTCATAAATGGGTGGAGTCGGCATGCTAAGAGCATACCCAGCTGTGGGCTGCAGAAATGTGGAGGATTTGCTTGCTTTTCCTGTAGTGTTCCCTGAGGCCATCTGCTTCCAGACCTTGTGGAGAAGTGCAGAGGCAGGAGCTTGGCAGAGACAGACAATGGGATAAAGACAGCATGGAGTGACAAAGTTTTGCAGGGACAGCCATTTTGGACATGCAAGGATGTGTTCCCTGAAGCATTCTGGTCTGTGTCAAATCTGATGTGAGGTCCTTAGTCCTGTTGACTCTGAGTGGTTCTTATGGTACTTAATTGCTTCAGAAATCCTCTACCTTCCTCTCCCACCCAAGAAAGGTCAGTGGGGATGCCTGAGGAGGAGACTGGCTTCTCAGAGCAACCCATTCATGTTTCAACAGCCTGCAATGGAAGATAAGAGGAACAATAGTAGTACTGTGCAATTGGATGCTGCCTTGGCCTTGCTTGGAGGTGACAAGGCGCTACCCAACTAAGATGTTCAGGTGAGGCAAATAGCCTGAGCACCCAGACTCCTGGCTACAGGATCCCTCTTCATGCAATGGCAAGCCAGGGAAGTTGTCAGAGGGGAACTGAACCTGTCCTGAGGTCTGGCTGGCACGCCAGGTCTTCATTCTGTGCTGAGAATGGGGGAGGGGGGTGACAGACAAGCCATGCTCATCCCTCCCTCCCTCTCTCCCTCCTTTTACCCTCCTCCCTCCCTCTGTCCTTCCATTTCTCCATCCCTCCCTCCATCTCTCCTCAGTTTGGCACCTCATTCAGTACCTACAGATAGGTGGAAGGAATCTGACCTACTTGTTTCCACCAGGCCTGGGAACAAGTGGATGTGAAACACGTTCAAGATGTCTTTGCTGCATTCCTCCTTCCTTTGCTCACTCCTAGTTTTTCTCGTTTTACTTAATCCTTTAATGACTTTATATACTAATATCATGTAAGGACAGCCAGATCAGGTATCTGCCTTGCACTCTCTCCAAGAGTGGCAGATAGGTGGAGAAAGCTAAGAGCATGGCAAATACACATGATATTTCCACCTTATACAACCTCCACATGTCTTCAGTTATTTCCCACATCTGATGTGGTTTCCATGGATTTAGTAATCCTCATCGGATTACTGTTTAAGATATGGATCCCCCTTGAACCCATGCAAACTTTTGTGATCCACAGCCTCTTGCAGCAAGGAGTTCTCCAAGTTCCCTACACCTCACACGAAGAGCCACATCTTTCTGAATATGGTGCCCAGTAGTTTTGATTGATAACTCAAGTTCCTGTATTGGAAGAGGTACTGAACAGCCAGTTCTTTCCTACCCACTACAAGATAATTATGTTTCCATAGACCTTTGTGATATCTCCCCTCAGTTGTCCTTCCAGACTAATGAGACCCAGCCTACTCAGTGCTCTCCGGACCTCACTGGCTCCACATATTTGTTGACCCATGTTGCCCTCAACACCCTTCCCCACTATACTATTTCTATTCTGAGACAAGATGACCAGGACCAGGCATTGTATTTAAGATCTGCACAAATCATGAACTTATACAATGGCATGGTGGTGTCACCTAATAATTCCTAGTGTCTGATTTACTTCATTGACTGTTACTGAGCAGTGAGGTGAGCAGGCCCACACAGCCCCAAGACTGTGTTGTTTCAGCCCCTCCTCCACCAAACCCCCATCCACCTTGAGTAGTAATGGTCAGGGTAAAGCTAATAATTCTAATTTAAGAAACTAAAAATGTACCTAGGAACAAGAGTGTCTGCCAGAGACCTCCACAGGAATGAGTCAGAAAACTCAGGAACAGTGGCCCACAAAGACAGAACAAGACCTTCACAACAATGTTTGGATCCAGAAAGATGGTGGCTAGTGACCTGACACAGTCTGCTGAGCAGCTGGGCCAGTACAACACATAAACAATTTAAACCAGCACCTCTTTTACTGAAAATGAACAACAAAACCTTAATAAATCAACAATTACTTATTGCTGTATTTGGGATAATAAATTCTTTAGTTTATCAGTAGCTTGTGGCTTCCATAGCATGTTCTTTGAACAGTTTGCCTTTCAGTTACATCCCCTTTCTCTCCTGAACAATAAATTAGCATTCATTTTTCTTTTAAAGGAAAAGAGGGGAAAAAGAGGATATATTACAATTTTTTCAAAGCAAAAAGAAAAATGCAACATATTTTTGACATATATCTTAAAATAATATGAGGATAACTTTCTCCGCGTGTTAGATGCCTATGCATAAATAATAAAGGACGTTATGTTATTTACAGTGTTACACAATAAACTAAGAGAGTCTCATTTAACACATAATCCATAAAGACAGTAAATGATGAAAACATCCAAGTATGTACAAGATGTATTTACATTAGAATAGAGAATTACAAATTATGATAATTGGCCATGTTCTTTGTCTGCCCTTCTCTGCAGCATTTCATAGGTGCTTTTGTTGTTTCTTACTAGAAGTAAGTCCCAGCTGATGGTAAGTAGACACACTGCAGGGCCAAGAAGTGTTCAAACGGCTGAGAAGTGTGTCCTCTGAGGGGACACAAGTTTGCTATCCTGGATGCTCAGGAAACTGCTTGCAATGTGTGTGAGAGAAGCAGGGAGATGCAGTGTTGTTGTTTTGGAGGACTGGAAAGGGAAGGAGCTTTCCTGTTTCCCTGATAAAGGCAGTGATTGATCTCTTAAACCTGGGGGTGTTGGGGTGGCTCAAGTGAGGAAGGGAATAGCTGAGTCAAGAGGAGGGAGTAGGTTTTTCTCTGTTACATGAGAACCTCTGTGGAGCTGTAATGATTTACACCAGCTGAACAGGCAGGCTGTACCAGGTTGTGCACAACATATGCCAGCTATACACCCCTGAAGGAAGCCTTTTATCCTGGAATAATTCCTGCATATACACACATACACAGGAAAAACTCACGGTTTAAGTTAAATGACATGGAAAGAAACCAGGACAATCTGAACAACTCTGCCACCACTGGAATATTTCCCCCCTCTGCAAAGCACGTTTCTCCTTGCTGTGACTTTCAGCCAAAAGTTGACAAAGGTTACACAGTGATGGCCCAAGGGTGTTGGGACTGCCTAGCTCAGAGGTCCGGGTAATGAAGCGAATATCCCCAAGGGGGGAGCTGGCCTTTCCCTTAGGCACTTGCTGGCTCTGCTCCGTGCTGCTGCAGTCTCCAGCCCCTTGGCCAGCAGGAGCAGGCTGCAGCCTGCCAGCAGAACCTGTGGCCATGTAGACTTGCTAACTTTGGGGTGTGGACTTGACTGACGCAGAGCACCCTCACAGTGTGCTAAAAGCAAGTCCAGAGGTGAGGGGCAACATCCTGCTCCCACTTCTGTGAGTGCCAAGCCAGGGCAACTCCCGTAACTCACCGTTGCATGAATTGTGCTGTAAGGCTGGGTTCTCCCCAAAGACCTAAGGGCTTAGGCAGCCATATCCCCAATTGTATTTTCTTGTTCTTAGGTCCATGTGAAGTCCCCAGCCTAATTTCATGCTTACCCTATAATACACTACTATTGTACCAGGGGGAGGAGGAGCAGGGACTGCAGACCACTTTGACTTTGAGGCACCGCAACAGAAGACGTGTGACATTTTCCCCTAGACCCACATGAAATAAATCTCATGTTTACAGCTCCCAAGCATTCAATTGCTCCTTCATTTTATACTGGCCCTCTATAATAACAGTGTTAGTAGTCAAATAATTTACCACACTTCAAGGCAAGTTCCCTTTCCATCCTGATTAATCTGTCTGGACTATCACAGACACTTTAATGAGAGCTGGCCTTGTGGGTGATCTATACTGGAGATTACAGAAGACCCATGTTATAATCTCTATTCTGCCACTAAGATGGGTGATTTTGGGGCAAATATCTTGTTCCTCTGCCATCCTTTTCTTGTCTTGTCTGTCCTGTAAGATCTTTGCAGCATCAGAGACCTTACTAAAAGGACAGATTTTTCAAGTGCCTCTGGAAACTCAACAGTGCAAATCCTTTGGAAACTGGTGGTCTGCATCAGGAAAGCCCACCTGGCCCTCTATACTACTGAGTTGTAGAGTTACTGGAGAGGTGGATGTTCTGCTGCATGGGACTGCAGATAAATAGGCATGACTTAAGGGATGAAAATGAGTGTATGGTATCCAGAATTTGTAGACAGCTTTTGTTTTGTGTCTGCAAAGGCAAAGTGTGTTCAAGTACATGCTAGCTCGGGAAGAAAGGGCAAGGGGGACTTAAGTCCCGACAGTATGTAGTGACAAAGTTTGCCATCTCCCTCAGACTTTTCAAACAAGCAGTGCTATTTCAGCCACCATGTAGCCCAAAGCTGTGCTAGTTTCCTAGCCTTTTGCTTCTACCACCAACATTCCAGCATACAAATTTGTCATCATCTTCTTCCTACACTAAGGCTTTTTTGTTCTTTTTCTGCTGAATCTGGTGATCAGGTAGACTCACCCATGTTCTTAATAAGGTGATGTGGTTGACTTATACAGTGAGCAACTCACTAATTGTCATCATCCTGATAAACAGATTAATTTACTAGACTTTGCTTTCAGGTCTCAAATGAATAGGACACCTTGTTCAGCAAAACTTAAGCACATGCTTAATTTTATGCATGCGCTGGATGCGTCAATGGGAGTCTAGCACATGCTGAAGATAACTTTTGCTGGGATTAGCATAAGCATATGCTTGAACAATTTACTGCGTCAGTACTTTAGTTCCTTGGGTTTACATCTCACAAAACTTCCTTGACTTATTTCTCTTCATTTAACTGGGACCAGGATGTGGCCCAAAGGATGAGTGTAGTTTGGCTGAAATTCTTTTTCTCTTGACATGGCTCTTATTTAGAGTCCAGTAATACCTGTAGAACATATGTTCTCATTTTCAGAATCCCCGGAGTCTAGGAAAAACATTTGTTTTCCACATCAATCCTGAGTCTATGCTGTGCCAACTGAACACACAACAAAAATCAAAAGAAGAGAAGAGGCAGAGTGACCCTGACTAAACTGATAGGAATTCAGTGCAAAAGAGGCCATTTGCTTCTGTCTGAATGGATGCAACCACTCCAGCACTGACAGCATCCTTGTTCATTACTAGTCAAAGACTTCAAGACTGTCGCTGGCTATATAAACATTGGTATCAAATAGCCATGCACACTACGGCTGTAGCTGTAACCCACATGGTGTGCTTGCCTTCATAAATGGGGTTTGCATCAGCCTTGCCTCTCTCACCCCAAATAATCAAGTCAATAAAGGCGAGTAGAAATGAACTCCATATTTCTGCTGCATCCTTCCTACTTGCCTATACTTTTTAACCATTCAGCAAATCACTTCTTCCCTGAAAGTCATTTCTGTATCCACGAGTAACCCTTAGTCCAACAGCAATTCTAACAAGATATTGCTAGAAGCTTGTCAGGGTTCTTTCTGAGGGGAACAAAGGGGAGAAAATTGAGGGGAAACAAAAGCATAAATCATCTGTTAGAAATCAACGTTAAAAAATAGAGGTGAAAACTGATTGCACTTTTATTAGTGGCATTTGTTTTCCAGCTAGATCTCTTCCTTGCTTGGTTACAGATATCTGCTATTATGTTTGCCCCATTAACTTAAATTAATGTAATTTTTTTTTTCCTTTTTTTCCTTTTTTTAATAGAGTATTGGGTTCAAAGCCTCAGCTAACCTAAACCCATTTTCTAAGGGATACTTAGAACAATTAATATCTGGAAAATAATGAAATGGCAGCTCCTAGTGATTACAAGCTGACCTCTGATTAATAATATATTTGGTTTAAAATCACAGTATTACTTTCTTTCTATAAGTAACATTATTTAATGCAGGTTGGCTTTTTTTTATTTGTTTGGTTTTTTGTTTGTGGGTTTTTTGTTTTTTTGTATGTTTTTGTGGTTTTTGTGGGTTTTTTTGTGGGTTTTTTGTGTTTTTTTTTTTTTTTTTTTTTTTTTTAAATCCTGCTGTAATTAATAGTAGCATGCTGTTGGATCTACTATTATCCCAGTACTCAAAGAAGCAAACCTTTTGGCTGGCAGAGAGCAGACAAAACTCATTTCATATACAGAAAGCAAATAAAACTTCCTACAGAAGAAAATTTTTTTGTGTGTTTTTTTGTTTTTTTTCAGGTTTTTTTTCTCCTAACCCTCCCCCCCCCCCGTGTGTGTGTGTGTGTGTTTTTCTGGTGGGGTGGGTAGGGTGGGAGTGCCATTACAGGGCTTTTTGATCTGGGGATTCTACAAGAAGCGACCAGAGGGACTTCTGCATTTCTTGAAATCATACATCCAGTCATTATAATGCAGTGCACAAAAAAGCCAGGACAACTGAGGGCTAGAAGGTTTTGCAAAATACTATGGGACAGCAATCATTGTAACTGTACAAAACTTGCTCTCAACGTAACATAACATAAAGGCACCATTGATATCTTTCCCCATTTTTGAAATACTGTAAAAAATTGCTACATATGGCACATAACACATTTGTACATACGTATATTTAATTTATAAAAGTTTTTTTTCCTCTCCTGTTTTCTATCAGCGGAATTGCTAAAATAAAATAAATTGTTTAATTTAAAGGTGGAATACTTCATTATATAAAATAAAGTTTTACATGTGAATCTATGTGTTTTATGTTTTATACAGCAATAGGGTCTTGGTTAGCTATTACACTGGACAACCTTGCTTGCAACTCTTCTGGTGTGGAGAAGCGATTTGCCGGGTTAGTCCTGCTCTCAGCCAGCCGGTAGGCACCGGCTGGCTCCAGACTGGTTGCCACGGGGTTCGGTATGCTAAGGAATGGTGTATCCTCACCTATTCTTTCGTCTTCGGTTTCGGTCTCAGAGCTGCTGCTCTCGGAGGTCGTGTCGGAGTCCACTTCCACCCTGTTGGAAATGTGGCCGTTGGGCTTTGTTCTTTTCACCCTTCGGTTGTTGGTGAGTTTCTTTGGAGGCTCCTGTGCTGGTTCGTACTCCTGTGTGGTCTCGTACTCCTCATCCTCCACTATCCGCAGAGGACTTGGCGGCAGGCTGTTGCTCTCGTGGGCAGGATTGTGGTGGAAGGAGTTGAACTGCTGAAGGTGGTGGTCGTAATTCTCACGTAGCCGTGGTGGGGTCACCAGGAGTAGCGGTCGCTCCTCTTCTATGAAGGGACTCACCGCCACCGAAGGGATGGAGACGGTCAAGCTGGAAGCCGGTGGCGACATTTTGGAGGGGGGGGACTTTGGAGAAGTCGGAGTGTGGAAATCGACAGGTGACATGCGAGCTGGTGTGGTCATAGCTGAGACATACCTGAAGAAAAGAGACGGGGAAAGGTTGCAAGCACAGGAGCAGTGGTGACATGGGGACACAGCTGCTCACGTCGGCTGGGAGGGAAAAGGCAGGGGTCCCTTAAGGTCCCCAGCATCCTCACACAGGGCTACAAGGGAAACTTTCCTCTTGCTATTAATCCTAGAAAATCGCTGACTGCTGGGACTCTGGACAAAAACATTTGCGAGCAGGAGGAGCATGGCAAAGCCCCCAGGTCTATTTGCCTCAGAAGATCCATGGAGATGCTGTAAATTATTTGCCAGAATAACTTCCTGGAACGAATCCAGGAATGGGATTCAGAGACTGGGGGGCTGCCAGAAACAAAATGCTTTTGCAAGTATCTTCTCAAAAGGAAAATGGCTGCTGCACTTCTGGCAGGATTTGACCAGAACCTGGGGCGCATGTGAACAGACAGGAGGAGACAAAGGAACAGAACCGAGGGACAGTCCTCTTGGGGCTTCACCCTCTTCTGGCCAGATTGTCTCAGGCTAAGGAGGAAAGAAAAGTTTGAACAAAATCCAGAACCATATTCTGCTAATTTTAATCATTGGAGGTAGTCAGAGGAGGATTTGCACCACCAACTCAGTGGCTTTGTACTGCTCGACTCCTTGGGTGCTTGTTACCCTGGCTGGTAGGTCTATCTGCAGAGAAACATGGAACGTTATTTGTCTTCATGTGGGACAAATGCTGACAGAGAGGATTGTCTGGCCTAGTGTTCATGATTGCTCTGCAAAATTTGCCCCTATTCCTTCAGAAGTTTCTGTGGAAAGGGTAGTGGTCAAAGGTGATTTCTGAAAATGAAGCTCAGGTGCCAGTACAGAGCTTGTCCCAAAGGAAGAGGACAAAAAAATGTGAGACTCTCAGCTGGTTTGAATCAGTGGAGCTCCATGAGATGCTACGAGGTCATGCAGATTCATGCCAGGTGAGGATCTGCCTGAAACCTCTTGATCAAAGGCACAGTGCTCAGCATGACATTTTTCCATAGTCTGGCTTTGCTTGTGCTCTTATCCTAAGTTCACCTGCCTGAATTTCATCTGTGTCCAAATTTAAAATCTTTTTAAGTTCCATCTCTTACACAGGCCCATTGACACAAGTTATATGGCTATGATCAATGAAGTTACTTAGTTTTTCATTCATGATTTATTTTTCTGAGTCTGAAATTACCAAAATAAATCTGAATCCAACTTCCTTATCCCATCTATGACTCAGTTGCATGTATTACACTTGATTAAAACAGAGTTACTGGATAAAAGAGAAAGTGAGACAGATCTTGAACTGATGTGTGGTAGAGTAAATTGGTTTCAGTAGAGGCACATTGATTTACATCAACTGAGGAAGAGGAGAAAGAAAAACAAAACTGGAGTTATGCATGGGAATTAATCAAGTTGGTTGCTAGTGACAGCAATTAACAGGTCTGTGCATTGGATGAATGAAATCATTCTTTATTTTTCCTTCCATGAGTGACCTTTTTCATCCCTTTCACATTTTTAAATAGGCATTGTCTGAAAAACTGAAGCCTTGCTACTTGCCTAGCTGGTACAGTGTTGGACGTACATCTTCTTGACACACTGGATTTTAGCTGAGCTGTTTCAGTTAACACAGTTAGTTAAATGTGTGCAGCGTACTGTGCGCGCTTCCATCAGGGTCAAGTTACTCATACTGGGGTGTTGTGCAGTCACACATTTCTGGTGCATTCCCCCACACCATAATGGGGCAGCGCTAACAAGCTGCTGTGCGTGACCTGAGGCACAGGAGCCGAACACATGCAGCTCTAGCCCATTCCAAAAGGAAGGCTAAAAGGCAATAGATTTATCCAGCATCACGGCCAACAAGAGGTAAAGCACGCTGGCTCAGTGAAATTGGATCAGAGTGTATCCACAGACAGCCAATAAGCATTAACTAGGTACATGCTGCCAACTTCATCATGTAATCCAGCCTTCGGTGCAGAGGTGGTGATTTTTGATCTTCCCTCCTGAAAGACGGCTAAAGACTTTCTAAAATACAAGTGCTTGGGTCCCCTGCTCATGTGAACAGGTATCAGAGCGCAGGACACAACGACGGGATGGGGTAATGCAAAAGAACCGCTTGTAATGTCTATTCTATTTAATTTCAAAATTGTGAAGGAGCTGGGGGACTGGAGGGTGGAGGGAGCACAGCCTTCATCTACCAATTCACAGCACAGCAACATTTGATGGCTTCAGGATGTAATTTGTCAGCTTGTACATTCCTTTACATTTCAGAGTCATTTTTAGTTGCAAATAACTCTCATTTTCCCCCTTATATACACACACTTACACACAATCCATCTCAGAAATAATCTGCCATGCTTGCTAAAAATAGATGAGGCCTAACTTAACGCCCAGGGAGCTGTCGTCTGCATTCCGATTTCACGGTTGTTTCAGGCACAGGCTAGACCATCAATGCCTGGTGAATTATCACTGAAACATGGCTGCTTTTCACCTGTAGCATAATCTTCAAGAAACACGATAATTGATGAAATGCCTTCTTTCTTCTCATTGAAATGGAAAGGCATATGTTCTTTTTACCCCCTAAAATCTAAACAGCTCATATCAGAATGATAGTCCGGGTCTCCCAGGCAATGTGGGAAGACAGCACAAATGATCTTCGCTTCTCACGCGCAGATGCCCAAATATACTAAGCTGTAATACTCGCTGTTGGCAGGTGTGTGGCCGTGCATCCTGCATGGTTCCCAGGCAGGAGACAATGCAATATTTACTGCTATAGGTCCTGATCCAGCAAAGCACTTAAGAACATGCTGAACTCTACCCACATGAGTAATCACGCTGCTTTCAACGGGGCTACTTGCACAATTAAAAGTTAATCTCGTTGAAGTGCTCTGCTGGATTGGGGCCATGGCTGTTTATGTCATGTGAGCCACATATCCTGAAATTAAATTCCATGGTAAATAACAGACAACTTTATTACAAGGAGAGAACTTGTTCACTATCCTTAGTGGTCCTACAGGCTTTATTCGGAGACCCCTCAGCCATGGTGCCTTATCCTGCTGCTAGGCAGTTGTTCTTTGTAGAGCAGAAGGTGTACCACAGAAATGGCTTCTGCTGTACTTGCACATTCACTTTTCTGGAAACCACAATTTGTCTCTTACACAACTCAGTCTCCTTGGGGATTGCCTGGCTGCATTTCTGACATCATGGACATCCCACGAGATCAAATCCCTTGTGATTTCACAATGGTCAGAGAATTGGTCCAGTAACCCTTTGTTTTCCTTTTCTTCTCCCTTCTGTTGGGAGCAAAGCTCTCTTTAAATGTCTTGTTTTTTCTCAGTCTTTCTTTTGCTACTCTGGGGCCACCCCATGCTCTTGAGATAAAATCCTAGCCTAAAGCTGAGAAGACTATTTTCGGTAAAAATTTTCTTGCAACTGATGCACTTCAAGGCAGACCTTAGGTACTGATCAACCAGCCTTTTCGGTGAAAAAATTATTTTGTTGGAAGACTCCTCACCAGCTTTATTTCTAACTACCCCTGATTTAATAATGACTTGGGTTCTTCTGGCCTGCACTTTTCGTTCCTTGCTTTTATTTAATAACAGCAAATTTTCAAAGAACATAATGGGTTTAGAAGCTGGAATTCCCCAGAAAGTAGGTGGCAGAATTCCTATACTGCTTAGGAGTCCTTCGTGCCCTCCTCCTATGGATCAATACATTGCCTTCTCCCCACCTTTTGTGTCTCACAAAGTCCCTCAGTTTTCTCACTTGCTTCTTCTAAGAAACTGATAATTAGGCAAAGATTTGTTTTTACTTTACAATGGAAATTTCTGACAAATGACTTCAGTGGAGTTCATCCAAATGTGAACTGCTGGCTGTTCGGAATAAATCCTATTTAAAGGAAAGAATTTCCTATTTAGAGGAAAGAAGGGAAGAAATGCTTTTGGTCAACTTTAAACTATTACTGAGCTCTCCACCTTTACGAATGAGAAAATGCACACCCTACATGAACAGTTGCACTGTTGGGTTTCCTCCTGTGCTCCCAAGCTTTGAAATCCTCTGGGAACACCAGGCCTTGCCAGTTGAAAGAAATGAGGTGGTGTGTCCTACCTTTCACTGTGAGGAGAGTCTCGGTAGGAGTCAGGGGTCTCTCTCGCATGCCGGAGGAAGCTGTTGCTTTCCCGCGGCCCGCCGATGCCATTGAGTCGGCCCCGGGGCCCTGCTGGGCTGGTGTGCCTGCTGTTCTCCATGGAGGAGCTGACGAGCACCGAGTGACTTTCGGAGAGGATGCTTTCGGTGTGGCCATTACTCCAGCTGGAGAGCAGCAACCAGGAGAGGAGAGGAAGGGAGAGGAGCATGAGAGGGTGCATCGGTGGCAAATGCAGATGAGCAGAAGTTTAGCCAGGGGAAAGGAAGGGCTCTGTTGCTGCTCGGGATGCGCAGCGTAACCTTTGGGTTGGTAACTGGGGCTGCAGAGTTTTGTGAATTGTATGAATCCACATGCATCAAGACGATTTTGCATATGTGGATAAAAGGAGAGGGAAGGAGGACTCTTCAGTCACCAGGACTGTCACTGACTTATCAATTTGCATATGCTAAAATTCACTGTAACAGTATTGGAATGCCATGGAGTCAATAAATCTCTTTGTAAATGCCTGGAAAGATAATTAGTTAGGTGATGTGACATGACATAAAATATTGTTAGTCTTGAAAACACTACAAAGGGAGCATAGATTTTTCTGGTTTTGATTTTTTACACATCTTCTTGGTTTTGCAGCAGCAACAGATCAGATATTACAGGTGCTGTTTGCCTTCCCCATCCAGTACCTGTGGCTGGGTGTCTGGGTGACTGTCACAGAGTGATGTGTTGTTGAGGTGTAGTGGCTCGTAGAAAATGAGGTCTCTGTTTCTCGCTCGATGACGTGCTCGCTGGAGATTACATTTTTTGAAACGTACTGCTGAAAAAAACCCAGACAAACCTCCGGTTTACAAACTGAAATTCACAGCACATTTGCAGACATAATTTCCAATCCCTCCCCCCTCCCCACAAGTCACATTTTTTTACATGTGCCAAAGCACAAACTTTGTCACTTAAATACAGGCAGAAACTACACTGACAAACTTGAGCAAATTCACATACACCTCTGCATATACAGCCCACCTAAACTCAAAGTGGGAGGAAACAAATGAAGAAATTATCAAAGCTCTGTATCCCAATCAGGCTGTAAACAACATATGTATTTAACAAAGGAATGAGAAGTCCTCAAGGATAGAGACCTGGAAAGGCAACCGCCCCTTTACTACCAGACAGATCAAAAATACTGTTCTGTGATGGAGAAGACAGCAGTAGATATCAGTAGGAATTGTTCATTGCAGGGTAAGAATCTGGCTATTTCAGTGCCCATGGATGCAGCATCAGGGCAGACCTGTTCATCAGGGGATGATCTGCAGAATGGGCCAAAGTCTCCTAAGATGGAGCTGGAGGTGTGCAGTGCCCAACATCCCACATGGCTTTCATTTGGAGCCCCCTCAATTCTCCTCAGTGGAGAATTTTTCCCTGGTTTTCCCTCTCTTGATAATCTGACTGTGGATTTAGGTCTTTTGAGGGAAAATATTGGAAGCTTAGCTTTTCTGAAAAGGTGTCTTGGCCTTAACCAAGGTCTGGGAGCACTGCCATTGACCTAGCAGAGCCAAGGTTCACCTCTGCCATGAGCTGCCATGAATATGTACATTGATGGTGGAGCAGGAGAGCGGGGATGGCTTGAGGCGGCAGGAAGCTGACGTTCCCTCCGGGCACCAGGCCCCCCTGGGAAAGGGAGAAGACGAGGAAGCGGCTACAGGCAGTGTGAGCCCTGGCCTTCAAGGCCAAGGGGCTTGGCCAAGGGGTTAGCTGAAGACAAATGGCTGGGGGATGCTGGATGCCCTAGCCGTACCTCCGCAGCCACTGCTACTGCCCTGGTGAGATCTTCATTCAGACTTTTACCCCTGAGTTCATAATGTCACATTGCTGATCTGAGGGGGCTGTCCCTACATCAACCATCAGGCCAAGGGCAGTAGGAAGAATGAGACCTATGCGTTTGAAGAAATAGATCCCTACAGCACTTAGACCTGCTGTAGAGCAGTTAGTACTTTTTTCTGAGGTGTTTTTCTTGCTTTTGGTGTCCTAGATTCACAGGCACAGCTGCAGCACTGCGGCATGCCCCAGTAAACTGGCCATCTGCAGAAACATATCTCATTTTACTGAAAATTTTTTGCGAAGCCCCTAATTATTTCTGGGTGGAGGAAGCCAAAAGAATTAAGTCACCAGTCTGCAGCAGGTAGAAGTTTAAAAGCTGCGGGGTGAGCTTTGCTGTGGCACTGGCAGCGTAGGCTGAAACGCGGGCAGTAAAACTTACGTTCACCAGCTGGACGTTATCCGGTGGCGCACTGGGGTGGTGCGGCCCGTTGGCCATGTTCATCACATTGTTCCTTTCCGAGCGCAGGCTCTGCCGAAGGCGGTCGTGCAACTTTTTCCTCTGCTTCCTGTGCACGAAACACGGAAATTATTTTAATAGACAAAGGGAAAGCAGCTGCACCTTTCAGCGTGTTGATGATGATGATAATAATATAACATCACTTTTTTTTGCCAGCACTTTCCCCACTGCTGCAAGACCTCAGAGTAACTCTGAAGACCGCAGGTCTAATTGCAGCTGGAGCTGTGGGGACCTGCAGAAGGCGAAGGATGTGTGGGAACCCTTCCAGGAGTCAGCAGGCCACAGAGGGATGGGAAAAAGTGTGAGGAAGAGGGAAGCCATTTCTAAGCAATGGTCTGTCTCAGGAGGAGTTCTTTTCTGCACTCAGAAGGGAGGGGGGAGAGATTTTAACCCAGCCACCTTGACACCCTCACTGTGGCCATGGCCAGGTTTCTGACAGTCCACTGGATTACGCTTCTCCATTCACAACAGGGAGCGAAGGTGGCCTTGCCTCGGGGCTTGCTTGAAGCCAGTGGAAAACACGGCACATGCCATGATCTTCGTGATGTGGCAGCTACACCTTTTTTTGTGGGATTCAGCCCCTACCTCAACAGTGCACTCCAAATACATACATGTGTTAAAGAAGCAAAGGGTGCAGAGGAAGCCCCAGAAATCCAAAGTGAGTGAGTATGTGAGGTATGCCTGAGCCTGCAGCCATCCTGGCAGCTCTGGAAGGTTTTGTTACAACAACATCAGGTTAATTCTGGAACCTAATGATTACCAGCTGGATGCCAGAGCTGCTAATGCATTCAGTAGAACCATCCATCAACCACATGTACTAATGGCACAGTCTCTGGCTGACTTGGATGTTTCTACTGTGCCCTGTCCTCAGCTGCTCCTTCCCCAGTTGTTAATTCTTTCAGCTCTCCTCGAGAGAACTTTTCAGGAGATCATTACAGGCTGTCAGTAACAAAACTTGCAGCATAGTAAAACCTGGCGCTGTGAAGGCCATGGAGAACACACTAAATAGAACACAAAAATAAATAACCAGGGAAAGAGCTATTCAATTTCAGACTTAATTTATCAATATTCCCCAATTTTTTCTGATTATACTGGAGGGCTTCCACCATCCTGCCACAGAATCCAGGGAAATGAAGGGAGGATGCAGGCTCCAACACACTGCAGAGTGCATATGACCTTGGCTGTGGCAAGAGCTAAAATACACACAATTCCCTAAGCCATATGCAGAAGTGCCGATAGTTTTGGCAGGGTTGGACAGTGTAAGTTATAAGCGTTTTCAGTCCCATTTTTAACTCAAGGGGACTATTCCAAGCTTTCCAAAAAGGAGAGAGGGGGATATGTAGGGGAGGAGAAACAATAAATATGTTGGAGCTTGATAGCCAGGGAAGCTTAAAGAAAACATGACTTCACATACTGCATTTTACATATTTTCTCTCTGTGTATGTGCCTGGATAGTGGAAGATATTTAATTTATGTCACTCTACATGAATGGTATAAGCAGACATGACTGCCTTGGAAATGCTCCTGTCTCAGCAGGACACAGTCCCTGGTCCATGTGGGCTTTGTGTTTGGAGGATAACCAGGCATCATCCTAGGACACACAGGTGGTTAAGGCAGATGGAGAGTGCAGTGCTAGGAGATACATGAGCAGCTACCCAAAGACCAGCCTGGGCTGAAAAGCAACACAGACAAGGGTTTAACTTGATTTCACAGCACCCCTTCATGAGACCTTGGAGACCTTGGGTACTGAGGACAACTTGAGCTCCCTGACATGGTAGAGAAAGTGAGTTCTAGGGGGAGTCTGAGTTCATCATCTATGGGTCTGAGATCTTGGCACATATTGCCTGGGAATCTGTCCCTAGGAAACTTCATTACTTCCCATCTTCAGTGATCAATGTATTTGCATTTTGCATGCTTTCATGTGTGCCATTTGTCCTCTAGTAAAAGGACACTAACTAAAAAAAGAAATTACTCCAGGAAACTGAGAAGAAAGGATAATGGGAAAGCTAATGTGTACTTCACTTATTCTGAGAAGCCCCTCCCTTAATGTAAATGACTTGCAAACAAAGCACCTCTGCACTGAGACTCAGTGTCAGGAGACATTGCCTTTGCATTTGACCAGCAGCATCTCTTGCAAGGAGACCAACAAGATCTAAGCCATTACATTTCATTCAGTGTGTTCTCCTAACACCATTCCAGGATTTCCCCTGGTTTCTGGGTTTTCATCATATTAGGAGAAAAGAGCATGTGGGGAACATCTCACAGATAGCAGTTTGGCATGGCTGCTGCCTTTGGAGGGCCATTAACTGGCAGCTTACTCTCACTCTCATCAGCTGTGTTTGAAAGCATTTCACTTTTGGCTGGCAGTGATCACTGATGTCTGGGACATCATGAGAAAGCATCCAGACGTCTGATGGATTCTGGGGCTCTTTATATAGAAAACTGTACTTCAGGAGCTTGACTAAATGTTTGTTGAAATTCATGGGGATGTCTTAGCATATATCGATGAACTTTGGACCAGGAAAGATATTGTTTAGCTGCCCTGGCTTGCCAGTTGCCATTTCTAAAAGCAGTAATTGATCTGATTCTTTATTACTGTTTCAGTCATTCCCCACTGACCACTGGCACAAGGTTGTGTGTGGGAGCAGTATGTGTGTGTGGCTGGAGTCTCACCAAGGGGGGCAAATGATTCCCCATCTCCCCTCCTTTTAACACAGCCATGATTGGTGGGGATTACAAGGAAAACCAACAACCTAACTGCCAATCAGACCCTGCAACAGTAAATCAAGTTTATACAAATGTGGAAGATTTATGATGAGGGTTTTCTGTGGGGAGATTTACAAGAGCAGCCAGAAGTTTTGGCAGCAGAAATCCTGCTGATGTTCAGTATAATTTATGGTCCAGAGTGCCTCATGTGTGTTTGAGAGTCATCCCTAGTAATTTACAGAGACTCACAGAATGCATTTAAGTGCCTACTTTTGCACTGGGAGCACTTTCACGTTCAGTTCTTTGGTGTTTAGTAACTTTTAGCACCATTAATCTAGCCTGAAGTACAAACAAACTAGGCTGATACCTAAAATTTACTGCTGGAGAGCAACATGATGCCAGGGTTGGGGTTTGTTCCTTTCCAGCTGGGGAAACCAGCTGCAACGGGTGATAGGCAAAAAATTGCAACTCATTGAAATTTGCTCGAGTCACATTTGAAGGGTGAGAAACCTCTCAGATACCTGTCTTATTTTTGCACTGCTGATGGGCATGGAGACCTGCACCCATCTGGCTTGGACCTGAGCACCCTGGCCACAGGTTTGCCTCTTCAGCTCAGCTCTGGAGAAACCCAGATACAAGCTTATACTCAGAGGAGTAGAAGCTACAGTCAACTGGGAAGGCCCTGACCAACCACCACAGATATAAAAAAGAAGAGAAAAGTTTACTTGGTTTTGCAGTAGGCCACCACACACATGATGCCAACTACTAGAAGAGCAATGCAAATGCCAGTTATGGTCAGCACCCGTTTCTGGTACAGTTCCTCAGCTTCTAGAAGGGGACAAAAACAGAGAAGGTCACAACATGGAGGATGGCTAGGAGC
Organism: Grus americana; assembly: GCF_028858705.1. Classification (NCBI taxonomy): domain Eukaryota; kingdom Metazoa; phylum Chordata; class Aves; order Gruiformes; family Gruidae; genus Grus; species Grus americana. The sequence goes on from NC_072891.1 coordinate 54,455,060, forward strand.
ACACAGTCAACAGCTGGCATGCTACAAACCACTGCACAGATTCACACAGCCACACCGAAACACAGCCACCACACTTCAGGTAGACTCATTATTGACTGCAAGGAGAACAGGACTACACCACAAGCTCTTAACACAGTACTGGGGACAAGCAATCATCTCTACAATTACAGTCAAGAGTAATCTTTTTTTTTTTTTGTTTAAGTCAACAAGAGTAATATCTAAGAAACAACTTCACAACTGACAAACATTCAACATCTGTTGGAAATAAAAATGCAATGCACTAAGGTAATAACATGAATTTGCAAATGCTTTGGAAGTTTTACTCTGCAAAGACAGCTGGAATGAAGGCCATTTTTACAGGCCTTAAGAGAAATTTATTTTCTTATTATCTATTTTGGATTGTTTTCATAGCCAATGTTCCTCTGCCCCCATGTCAATTTATATCTCAGTTGTCTTTGCATAAGAGATTTCAAAATATCCTTTTACATTTGAGACATGAGCTTGGCTTGTAATTACATCGCCAATGGAAATGAAGACAGGTTTTGCGCTCTGGTCATAAAAGTCAGACTCCTTCTCCAGTGCCCCTCCAAAACCACAGCAATATCAACAACCAGCAGTGCCTTGTATCAGAGAAATGCTGGGTTTCTACTTGTGTCTTTTTGTGTCCAAAAAAGGAACTGCTCTATCTAGAGTGGCAGCTTGGTCAGTGATGACAACTTTACAGATATGGATTTGCATTCCTGCTTTTAGAACAAAAATGAGTGTCTAGCATGGGTTCTTTTCTCAAGTCTTATTTTTGATTAAGCAGACAGCCCAGAAAACTTGCCCTGGAGGAGCCAGACTGGAGGGTGGCCTTAGCTCAGACTGCAATATTGACCACAGTCCTAGCACCAGCAGGTGATTTAGAAAAAAAAAAAAAAAAAAAAGAATAAAAGCTGCACAGTTCTGCACTACCTTTGGGATAAATACCAGCATTATTCCTGCCGGAAGGGACTTACATGAACATAAAAGGTCTGTGGGGCAATTCACCAGGAGGTACAGAGGTGCACAATGGTTCCTCACATGTGCCATAAGTCTCTGTCCAAGCTCAGGCACTTAAATAATGTGCTGTCATGAATGCCACACCAGTTCAGGAGGAAATGCTCCCTACGGAAGAGGGAGCAGTCATTCCTTCAACGTGTTTCCTGGGTTTATCTAGTTTAGTTTTAAAGTTGCTGTGGGCAAATGGCAAATATTCCATGCAACAAACCACAAAGCAAAAAGAAATCTTAATTTCTCTGATACAATGCACATTACCGTGTAATGAATTTGTCCTACAAGCCAAACACACACTGTAAACCAAAACACCAGCAAACAGGTCATGAGTACTGTCAGACAAAATTAATAGCACTTATTATTAACAAGGGGAGGGGGAGGGAAGAAGTGAGTTTGGTAAAACTAGGATGCTGCAAAAATGTATTAAGGAAAACAAAAATATAACTCCAAGAACAGAAAGTCGAAGGGAGGGAGGGAGGGAGGGAGGGAGGGAGGGAGGGAGGAAGGAAGGAAGGAAGGAAGGAAGGAAGGAAGGAAGGAAGGAAGGAAGGAAGGAAGGAAGGAAGGAAGGAAGGAAGGAAGGAAGGGCTGAAACTCCAAACCGAACCAAACCAGGACAAAGAGAAAAAGAGGAAGGTGAAATATAGGGAAAGACAAGGTTAAAGGATTGAGAAGTCAACTGCAGGCCTGGCACAACATGCTTGATACTGGAAAAAACAGAGTGAAGAAATGCTTGGGGACACAAAAAAAAAAAGGCAGAAGCAGAATGTGAAAGGATTTCTCATACAGCATAACTCCTCGCCTAGGCTAGTTAGTGGCACTTGATCCTCTTCCCATTTTTGCCCCTTCTGAAAGCGCTTATTAGTTAGCCATGGAAATGGTGTATTATGAGAATGTTGCAGGAAACAGGAGAATTTCGCTAAGCAATTTAGGGGCAAATTTGAAATGCTTTGAGTTATTTTTTTTTTTGGTCATGCTGTCAGCTGTTAGCTTGTGAAAGCAAAATGAATAAGGACGTATCAACCCATTTGTCTTGAAGGGGAAGGGAGAGGAGGAAGAAGATTATTTAATAGTGGTTGTTTATACTTGGGGAAAATTTGCGCTAACTCCAGGAGGTTTACTCCAGGCTGAGGCTCTTGCAAATGAGTTGGGCGGCTGGCCAGTGATGGCCTTGCTAAGGCTGCCAGAGGGTTGAGGCTTGTCGCTGGTGTGTTGGATGTTCCTGGGCTGTCACCCACTCCTGGGGAGGAGGGTGCAGCGGGGGAGCAGGGCTGTGGGTGCAACCCTGAGCACTGCTCCTTGAACCGGCACATTTGCTGGGACTGTAGGTCTTGAGGGGCATGGAGAGGTAAACCACTGGGTTTGCTTTCATTGCCTTAATTCCCTTTCGTGCCCTTCGAAACGAGGCCCTTAGGATGATCCAGCTTGACATGGTGTGCATGAATGGCAGCGCCACATGCCCTCCCTCAATCCGTGGTGGGAACGGCTGCCTGGGAAGGCACACGCGTCGTGGCACGTCTTGCCCAGCAAACCAGCAAGCTCCCATGTAAACCTGGTCGTACTCCTGGCTGACGCAGTCTCCCTGCCCGGCACAGCAGGGTCTGACTGGGGGATGCCTGGGTGTCCCGTGGGGGCTGCTGCCAGCGGCAGGGGATGCTGGCAGCTGGGACAGGACAGGGATCCTGACCACAGCTCTGCAGGCACTGGATGAGCCTCAGCCTTTCTGTTTAAGGCCAGAAGAGTTTTGTAAAGCAGGGACCGAACTCCCGTGGGGCACTTGTGGTTGTACCGGGTCTCACCCAAAAACTGCCCTCTTTCTCTGATCGGTGTTAACATTTACAGAGTCAGTTAATGATGCCTGGCCAAATAACAGGTGCTGTGTTTGCATTGCTCATCAAACTAACTTGAAAAAAATTAATAGCAGCCTTGGGGAAAAGTCTGTAGAGAAATGTATGTGCAACGAGAATTTAGAAAAGGTTTTAGTCTGTGAAGTATTAAATATCTTTTGAATACATTTTTCCCCCCTGCAGAATGCTAAGAAAATCAAATCAACATGAGACTTAAGTCAAGATATTAATTCCCTCTATGTGCAGCCTTTTGAACATGCACATTATGCAATTAATTTCACATCACCCTAATTTATACATAATTGATGATATATATGATCTTAAATTTGCTCTGGTTTAAAGTTTTTCTTCTTGCAGGTCTCTCAGGATTTTTACAAGAATTTAATTCCAAGAGGTGGTTCTGCTAATGTTATTTCATATATAAAGTAAAATTTGCAAGTCAGTTTTTTAAAGGATTTTAATTTAATTTCTCATATGTTAATGTAGCCATTCTACTACAATCTCGTACTTATGAGTGAAAATTAATATTATCTTGTGGTGATGATGATGATGATGATGATGATGATGATGATGATGATAATAATAATAATAATAATAAGCTGGGTTGTGAGAGATTTTTTAAATTTGGACTTGTAATGGGTTTTCCACAGTTCACAGCTTAAGCTAATGGCATTTTGTGGGGGCGTTTTTAATAAAAACATGAACTAAAGCTCTGCGACAAGCATCACTGGCTGTTTCTTCTCATTTGCCAGCAATTTTAGGAGATTCCAAACTAAAACTGACCTGAATTCCAATTTAACCTATTCAAGAGACGCATTATTTGTACCCCTGATGTTAGTCAGACAAGTACAGTCTATTCATGAGGAGGACTTATAAGATCTGTCATATTTAAGCTGAAGTGTAAAAACAGTACCCACAGACAATGTTCTTGGCTGGGTGCAATATGAGTTTGGTATTAGAAATACTGAATATATTTGCTGACTTGAGGAGCTGGAGTCTACCTGTCAGTCTCTGCTTAAGTTCCTAAATAATTTCCAGTTCACTTCTAATTTACAGAGCTAGAAATGAATATATATATGCATACCATTTACACATATATATATATATATGCATCTGATTTACATACCTAGCTGTGAGTTTAGACATAAAACTTTACTTGGAAACGAGAGCTCAAAACTGAAAATTTGTAGAATTTTAAGTGGCTGTAACAGCTTATCTATCTTTATAGACTAGTTAGTAATTTTGCTTAATGCTTACAATGTTTCTGAAATCCAGCAACCCTAGAAGAACCTAGCAAAAGCAAATGTCAAAACTAGTCAAAATTACACAGCAGACAAATAAATGTACTACATTACTATTACTTCAGTAATTGCTAGAACTCCTTCAGTCTGGAATATCCTATTGCTATTATCATTTTAGTGAGCTGAGCTCCACTAACATTTTGACAAGGGTTGTTGTTATAGCTGTATGATCCCTTCTAAAGCATAAAGAAATTGGTTAGGAATTGAAAAAGGGAGATGGAGAAAAAAAAATTAAAAAGGGGGTGGTTTATGTCTCAGGCTCTAAAATCTGCAGGCTAAAAGGAATGATTGGTCCATACCCATAAATTCAATCCCAAGATGCTCTGCCAATGCAGAAAGTTGACAAAAAAAAAAGAAAGAGAAAGGAAAAGGTTTCAGAAAAGAGCAATACACTGTACTCAAAAACAAATCACATATGAGAATTATGGCTATTCTGTGTCTGCACATGAAACAGGACAAAGGGGCGTGTGGTTATGTGAGCAGTGCTCAAGTGCGCCTCTGTAAGCTACATGACCAGACCTTCTGCGAGGGTTATACACCAAAATATGTATGGGGGATCTGAACAGCCACGGTGCAGGAAACACAGCAGGAACCATTAACCCTTAAAGATCTTACTGAGATGAAGAGCGCTATGGCTTGAGAACGCCATGTGAAACCGCTGATTGTTTTCAGATTGGACCATGAGAGCACAGGGATGCTTTACAAGGGGCAGCATCCCCCTGCAAATGGGTCATACATTACCCACGCTTCTGGCCCTGCTCCTGTCCCAGGTATGTGGCTCCTTACTTTTGTGGGTTGTGACCTGGAGGTGGCCAGAACTGATTGCTCAGCTGTGGGACCCCTTCTCAGCTTTGCAAACTGACCACAGCAGGGCTCTCATTTCTGGAAAATGAGGAGCCAACCCCTTTTCCTCTGCCTTTGGGCAGGACCACCCGTTGGCTGGCTGTATGCATGCTGGGGTGCATGGGCTGATGCCATTTTCAGAGATCACAGACCTAAATTAGCACCCCCAGGCCCCAGCAGCCGAGGGTGAGGAGGAACACAGGTTTCCCCCTGGGAGGTACCCTAGGAGACCCTTCCCATGGGCCCAACACCATAGCCATGGTAGTTCTCACTTTCTTTGTCCTTATATGCGGTGAAATTTAAATCCCATTCTAATTTTCTGACCAAATGGATTTTTATGTAGGTTTTACACATGGGGATTTCCAATTCTTTCCTGCCAATCAGTAACATTTTAAGGGTTAAGTAAGCTGGAATCCATTCAGGTCTCTTCCTAAAGAGCCAGTATTACATGCCTACATGAACACTGCTACTGATACACATTAGTTGCATAGAAAGCTTGGTTAAATCTTCAGTAAAATGAATGACATGCCCATGCATATATATTGCTGTATTTATGCTTGCTTATAGGTAAGATGTCTAGCTGGATGTAATTTAATTTTAGGGGAAGTCATTCATATCATGCAGTTTCTATTTCAAATAATTCAATGGGAAGTTGGTACTTAAAATGGGAATATATTTTGGCTGAAAGCCCTAACAAGAAAACATGCTGAAGAAACATGCATTGCTTATTCAAACCTAGGTGGCATGTAGTTCTTATTTATCTTTCATATTCCCAGCTACATTCCCTAGACCTGATTAAAAGAAAGCAGAATATCCCAACACTTCTCATGTTATAAACAGGTCATTACTTTTGATCTTTTCCTATTTAATACAATATTGTTGCATACTTTTTACATGCAATGTGGTTTTTGTTGAATACTTGTCTAGGTGCTCTAAGAAGAAATACAATTAATTATTTTTAACAATTCAGTTTTCATTCCGGATGTGATTTTTGTGGGGACAGTATTGGAAAGAAAAATGCTTGGGATGCAGTTTTTTTTTCCCCCAAAGTGACTTATACCTATTGGGTACCTCATACCTACATCAGATATATTGTAGCATGCTGGGGTACAGGGTCTATAAAACAAGAGCATGATGCCTGGAAATACTAGAACAGGTGCTCCAGGATTGCATGCTGTGTTCTTCAATGGTGTGCCACAGCTGCTGATCATCCAAGATTTTGAGGTGGCTACTCTGTAGAGTTAGGTGGGTGGGTATCCCGGGGACATGGTGCTGCCCAGTGAGGGGTGAGCACAGTTGCAGGTTTGTGTGGCAACCTTGCTCCTGACAAGGGAAGGACCCATTTGGATCAACTGCATGCAGCACCAGAGAGATCCAGGGAGACCAATTTCACCTCTGAAGCATCAAGATGCCATGTTTCTTAAGCAATTGTTCAGTTTTCTTGTTAAATGCATTCTGTGGGTAATGAGAAATTCTAAAAAAGTTTCTTTTTCATGTAATTATGGCTCTTGTACAAGTGTTATCCTACAACTGATTCAAGTCTCAGAAGTACAGAAAATGTCCTTTCTTAGAGTATTTTATCACAGCAATTTTAGCATTAATTGAGCAGTTTATAGTGAAAAACTGTCTTTAACCTTGAGTAGAAGATGCACAACGACATTTTTCAAATCTGTTTGTATCATTTAGGTGTCTTGGTCTCAGCACATAAAGAGTACAATTTGGGGCGCTGAAAGCCTTTAGAAAATCAAAATCCCAGGTAAGATTGTCTAGTCGTCTCATACAGATGTGACCACTTGAGAAATATATAGAAATTGAGAAATATTCAACTAGTAGCATTGCTGAAAACTGGACTTTTGAAGATCTGTAGTTCATGAGGAAAGACTGAAAAACTGAGGCCATTACAGAGTAACAGCTGTTTTGGTCATCCCTCTAGAATATCAGCTCTTGCCCCCTTTAAATTCTCAGCCAGATTCATCTTGACAATATGACACAGGGGCAGTCATCTAAACAGAAATTTCCCTCTGCCACTCTTGATACTGTCCCTGTTGCTCACCAAGGATGGCGGAGCTGAAATGGACACAGTTTAAACTGGTGTCCCATGCTGAAACACTTGCCTTCAGGAAGGCAGGGACCACATTCAATTCACGTTCGAGACCGCTCACAGCATACCCCACAAGTTGTTCTATATTCACAATACATATGTAACTGTTAACCAGTGAAGTAAGCAAGTCGGCCCTTCGCATGGGGTCCTTGGCCCATCTGGGGCATTTGGGAGGACAAAGAGTTTACCTGTGATTATGCTCTAGTGAAGTTTCCTCAACCTTCTATTAATCCGAGGCTCCGCTAGTGTTTCTTATCCCCAGGATCATTCTGCACAGTGTTGCTATAAGAGTTCTCATGCATAGCTACATAAAAATTAGCCAAAACTTTTAATGTTAATTCATTACTTTAATTTCCTCCATTTGCCTTGCTTCCTTGCCTTCAAAGGAGCGAATGTGTGAAGATTCAATTACAGCAAATATATCTGCACATGGAACAGATGTATGTTTGCAACACTTCCGTGGACTGATGTTGGACCATGAACCTCAAATTCAAAACCGGTGCAGCAAAAACCCAGGGTATGGGGAAAACACCTGGTAGCAACTGTGACTGCTGTGCTCAAGGAAAGGACATTACAGGGTCTGCCAGCCACACTCTAGCACAATTTGTTCTTTAGTGTCCCTTGATCTGATGTGGCGTTAAGCACCATTTGAAGGGGAACAACCACGTAGCTGCAGTGCTGGAGGTGACTGTGGCAGCAGGGAATCCAACAGCCATCACCTCTCAGCCACAACAGGTTGTCCTATGGTTTGGTGTGTTTGCAAAGCTTTAGGCAAGGGACAGTCGGCCTAAACATGTGCTTTCCAGTAGTCTCCCTTTCCCAGCGTCCCTTCCCAGTTATGCTCACATGTCCACTGACAGAAGGGAAAGACATTTCTATGGAAGAACTTTTCTTAAAATGGGCATCCACCTAATTTCCTGTGTCCTTTTCAACCTATTTCTAGTGCACCATGGCAACTGAATCCTCCAGGGCTAACCAAACCACTGCCAAGATAAGCCAGTTAGCCTTGCACTCTCTTGGGATGGAGGATTTCCAAAATGCTCAGTGTCGGCCTTGTTTTGATCTTGGGAAAGGCCCTCAGCAAACCTCAACTTCAGGACTCTTACAAATACCAACTCTAGGGCAGATGTCCGAAGCTAAGTTTTTCTCAACAGCCAAATATGGAGCCTTAAGCCAGTAACAGCTCATCAGTAGATACACTTGGCGTGAAACCCTTTCTTTCCAAATGAAGAAAGACCCTTCTGAAAGCAAGCAAAATTACATAGCACTGTATAGTTCGCATGTACAGTTTTGTTTCCTACTGGCACTTACGCTGTTTAACATCCCTGTTAGCTCTGTACTTTGCAAAAGCTGCATCTACAGAGCTAAGTTAATCACCCGCAACACCTGGTGTAAAATATGAGCTTGGCTTTAAGCCCCCAATGCAACATTTGCCTGAAGATAACTCCTATTCTAAATCCCTTTTTTAATTGTATGCTCTGGTCTGTGTTGGGTGTAATAATAAAAAGTCACATAAATGCTTCTTCATTGATTTTTTTTTTGGTTAAATATAAATGTACCCTCACTGGACCCTTTCCAAAAGTGTCATTTTAAGATTTGTAGCAGTTAAGAAACCTGATGTTATACTGCAGATGCAGGGTAGGCAGAAGTGCCAGAGTCTCATAGCCATTGTCTGGGGCTTTCAGAGTAGCTTGAGGCAGGTAGAGGTATACTCTCCTGCCACTGCGTTTCAAGGAGAGGAGGGCTGGACCAGCTTAAGTACTTAGACCTGAGTATAACTCTTATAGCAAGGCAAGGGCACCTATGCCTTTTCCATGGAGGCAACTTCAGAAGATTTCAGCCTGGTGTTTACTGCCCAAAGATTCCTTTAAAAATCCCAACCAGAGTTAGGAAAATGAAAAACTAATGAAGGAAAACCTAAACCTCTTTTTTCTCTCTTCCTCCCCCGCCCCTGGGTAAGAAAATGAATTTGTGACCAACATACAATTCTTCCATAGTTTAGGGTTAATTCAGCAGCAAACAATGAATCTTATAGTTTTACACCACCTCCTTTTAAATGATTCTTCTAAGATCAGAAAACCTTAACTGCAGTTTTCACCGCAATCCACAGAAAAGGCCATTTAAATCTAACATTTGGTAAAATTAAACACTGTAACAGCATAAAAATTTTCAAACCCATAGTTACCAGAGGCATTTTAAAAATAACTCACACTAATAAAGCTTTTAAAACAGGGCATAAAATACACACTTGAATGCTGGAAGGTCTGGTCTCCAGTCAGCACCCTTGGGATTTACATGGGTAGCTTCCATGACGGGCAGTATGAATTATGTATGGACATTTTTCATCCATCAGTATAAGAGAAAACCTGTGCATCTCTTCAGGCTCCAAAATGTCGAGCACATGCTAACAGCTTTTTGTCCTAAATACTAAAGGAAATTAAATTAAGCTAGCCTATAGTCTCTGAAATCTTTCTGAGCTGGCAAGTAATCCATCAAAAAAATAGTTACTATAATACTGCTTTTAGATCATAGTACATTCTGATGCCAGCGACAATTAATTATGAATAGTACACAAGCATTAAAATGTAAGAACTTATATGTTACCTTTGACTTTGTTACAGCCAATGAGAGAAAATAAATATTCAGTGTACTTTCTGTTGCCTCCGTGACAAACTTTCTGTTTCTGTCTCTCCATGGGAAAGCTTATATGTGACTGCAGTGCTGATGCTACCGGCAGTCTGACACAGAGTCCTCTCTGTGTGTGTGTGTCTGGTACATTTCTTTGGCCAATTAATCTGGCTCTGAAATACTTGATCTCTTGCACCTGTTACCCACAAATAAATATGCTAGACAGCATTGTTTATGCCATTTCTCCCCCTTTTCTTTTTTATCTCTGTACTTTTTCCTCTGAAACTTGGACAATGAAGAGGAAGAACACTTTGATCCTCTTTGGCATGTGCTCATTAGAAATGATGTAAGCATGTTAATTGCCTTTAACTTGTAGGTCGGAACACAAATCTCCTATGCAGGTAGAGGATTAGCTACCTGTCCCTTTGTTGGGGGAGTACTGCCTGGTATAGAGACTCATAAGCTTTTTGTGGCAAATAAAACATGAGACTTCTAAAATGTCATTTTTGTACTTTTACTGCTTGATGCCAGTAGGGAGTCTGTATTGCAACATTCAGTGTTAATTTTACACGTTCCTAAGTCTTGCATTTCCCCGTAACCTCAATGCCAAACAATCCAGGAGAGTATTGCAATTGCTTTTTGTTATCATTTTCATGCAACAGGCAGAGACAATCAATATTAGGCCATAGGCAACAAATCTAGTTACAGATTAAAAAAAAAAAAAATTGGAGGAAAGATGCAGTGACAAGAAAGCAGCACCGATTGAGCATGCTTCTACTGCGGCACAGACAGAAAGGTAGTGGACGTACTGTAGAAGCTGGCCATTACGTAGTTTTGGCAGCGATCACCAGTAAATTCATTTGGGCACCTGAGAGGAAAAACAAACAAAAAAAATGGTAGAGAAAAAACAGAGAAAAGAGAAGAGGTGAATATATGCTAAGAAAGAAGCTCCTTCAGTGTGAACTGATATGACTTGGTGAGTTCACTTTCAGAAACTGAATCTCGGTTTAGTGTGTCAAAATGGTTCAAGATGTTGAGAGCAACTCATTTGCTCTGTGGAAATGAAAAGACATCCCCCCCGCCCCTCCGAAAAACCAGCCAAAACCAAACCAATCCAGATCAAAGTGTGTTTCGAGATGTGAGAGAGAAATTCACCATTCCAAATTCCCAAATTGCTTTTAGGATGCACTTTCCACAAGGCAGCGAGGACACAAGATCTGTACATCACTCATCTCCGTGAGTTTGCTCTTTTAGGGTTGCACTTTACAGCAGTCTCCCAAACAAGAAAGCTGCCAGTGTGTGCAATACAAATGCATCTGAAAATGGATGGAAAGATCAAAAATCACACAAATGAGAAACATTTTGGAGGTCAATAATGCCATGGCATACAGATTTTACTTTAGAGAATCAGGTCATAAATTAGTGCGTAAAGAGGCCGGTTCCAGCTGAACTGTGAAAACACCAAGTACTATTGATTTTGTTGCTGTAGTTGGGGAAGAAAGCAAAGTTCAGATTATTTTAACATACTTTCTTGGTTTTGGATTTTCATGGGCAGAGTTTCAGTACATCTTGCTCCAGTGAATCCAGGTTGGCACCTAAAGGGCAAAAACGTGATAAGCAATAGTACACCAAAACCACTGCACTAACAGACTGACATCTGCTGGCCTATGGAGATGGGAGTGCAATAAGTGACCTCCTGGTTAGGTGTTAGTGAAAAATCATCAGAAAACGGGCAAGAAAGTGTAACCTTTCCAGAAGATAACACTTCGCAAAATGGACAGCAAAAATCCACCAGAGAAAAAAATCTAGGAAGTCTTTTTGTTTGTCTGTTTTGAAAAAGAAGGAAGAATCAGGGCTAGCAAAAATGTGTATCAGTTCATTGCTTATTCCACCTCATGAAGGGATCAAATTGAGGTTTTTTTTAAAATTTGCAAAGCAGTGTATAACAGCAGTTTACACTGTTGCTTTCACCGGTCTGTGAAAATACCACAATTTCCCTATTACTGTAATGGCATGTTGTGTCTTCCAGTAATTTCTTTTGAAAGCGAATAGTTAAAACAGCAACCACATAAAAGCCAAAAAAATTCCAAAAGGTAAGAAGACGAACTCAAACCCAAAGGCAGGAAGTATATTTAACATGGCTGACAAATGGAAAAATAGTCAGTCCAGTTAATAAGATGAGAGGGCAGAGGTGCTCTCAAAATTTGAAGCCCCACAGATGTTCACCCTTTCAGTTCATAACCTCTTCTGCAGAAAACTTCAGTGCATCTTGCCCCTTGGTCATAGTGAAGGAATTTATCTTCTGTGCTTTGCCTGCTTTTTCTTCTTCTGCTGGCTGTGAATTCTTCCTTCACCTGTGGTCTCCATTTTGGGGCACAGCTTGGGAGTTTGCTCCCAAAATACCACTGTAGCAGTGCAGGCTCTTGTGCTTCAGATGTAAGTGTGAATGACTGTCCACCATGCTAAACATCTATAGATTTCAATCTTTCCTCCTTCTTCTTCTATCCACTCTTACTCAGCGTGTAATCTGAAATAACCTGTTATCTGCTTCCTTGAATACATCTCGCTTGTGTTGCCAGTCTTTCTGATGCTCTCCGTGAGTTTGCCATGGTGCAAGAATCTCCCATTCTTCCTCTCCTGCTGCTGATCTGGTGCTAGCCTCCTTTTTCAAACTGCTTCATCATTTATTTACCAGGGGTCGAAAAGCCTTCTTATTTGCAAATGCAAGTTCTTCAGAACAATCCTCCACCTCTTCTATCCATCCGAGTTTCACGTGCATTGAAAGCTGTCCTGATTTTTCAAATTCCACTCTTCCACAATTGCCTCTAGTTCTAAGGGTCAGGGACGCTGCCCCTATACAAGTGGAATTTCCAGAAAAGCACTTTGGGAGAGGATCGGTGTCAGGAATAAACACTAGTATCTTGTTCAAATAAACCATGCAGGAATGTTTTTGTGTAATAAAGGTATATTTTGAGGATCTGCAGATGATTCGTTGGAGCTGATTTACTGTAATGATGTATTTGTTTATTAAGAAAGGGAGTTTATGGTCTTCAGAGCCAAGGTCACGTCTTTGGTAAGTACCCAGTATGGAGATATCCCAGTCTCCACAGATATAATCAGTTGAGAAAAACGCAACAAGGATAACTCTGTCATGAAAAAATGATATTGTTGGGCATGATAGAAGACTTTTTCCATCTTTGACAGAAGGCAAAATGCCTTTGACAGAAGGCATTTTGATCTGTGTTATTGAATGAGAGTAAAAATGTTTTACCTCCATGATTTCAGTTTTATTTTGCACTATGGTGGTCTTGTTAAATACCTGTCTCTGGAAAGCTGGCATTCACATCTGCATTGGCATTCACTTCATAGGGACCTCTACATCTTGTTTGTCAGGCTCAACCCTACACAACCCCATGAACATGCTGCGGATTAAAGCCTCAGGCTTTGCTCCTGCCACTGCCTGGTGGTGGTTGCTTGCTCCATCTGCGCTTGTTTTCAGATGCTGGTGCAGCTGCGGAGGTGATGAAAACAACTCAAGCACTGGTGTAGACAACACTGAAATCGCTTCCAGACCGAGCAGGATTGAGACGGTGCTGAAAACAGTTCAGGTGTGTTTATCCTTGCTCTGAAACCATTGTCAGCAAACTACTGCAGCACCTGCCGCTGAGAACGGGTCCAGGGTGGGCTAGCCGAGATGAGAGCTGAGACGAGCCTGTCCGCTTATGATTATGTGTGAATGCTGATGACATTTCATTGCTCAGATATGCAGTGCAGCACCGTTTCCAGTGCTGTTTGTCAGGTTGTTTACTGCAGACTGTGTGTTTACAAACAGCTTGCAATGGTGGTGTTTTCAAAACACCTTGTCCTACTGAAAGTCTCCAGATCTTATTTCTTGTTGTGTCTTTATTTTCTAGTTCATTACCCATGTACCATTTTCTTTTATGACAGTAGCAGAAGTTGGAGTCAAGCAACTCAGGGCACCAGAGCTGTCTTATGCAAGTACACATTTGTGTTGTGAGAGCCTTATAATTTCCTTTCTGCCTACAAAAACAACTACTCAGACTATTTACTTATTGTATTAACTGGATGAAACCAAAATACTAAACCACATATACTAAGATAATTGTTTTTTTTCTTTATAGACAGTAGTTGCAAAGAGCAGTATTTGAACGCATTCAGAAGGCACTTCTCAGAACATCAAAAGCATATCATTGGTGGGTTTTGGCAGGAGAGGAATGGCTGAATGGATCAGGACCTCACATGTCCATTTTATCCATTGCCTATAAGCAAATGCATTGTGGGAGAATGGTTTTTTTTTCATGGGAAGTACGGTACAGTTCCATATTTAGTAGTCCATTTCATAGTCTGTCAGAACTAGTACTTCTGTCCTGCCTGTTGAATAAATATCTCTGGAACTTTTGCTAGCATCATGGAAACAAATTTTCTCTTTTTGCTGTTTTCAAGAACCTTCTGTCAATTTCTATTCCACCAAGGCCTTCATATGAAGACAGATATAGAAACTGGCTATATTATTAAAAAGTACATAATTCTTTCTTTTGCTGTTAAAAGAAGCACCATCCTTCTGCTAGAAAGAAGCATTATTTTCATCCAGTGATATTCGGACGTAAATTCATTTCTTCAGTAACAGCAAAAGCACTAGAAAAGATGATCTGTGAGTCAGGAATCAGTTAGTCAGACCTGCAAGGCATTCATGGTAGGATACTTCAAAAGAACACTCTAAAAGCGTAACAGATATTATATTGATTTTTCTTCAAGTAAGAAGCAAATGCTGGGAATTTGGGTCTTAATTTTGTATTTATTGAAGAACCTATCTGATTTTTTGTCTTCAGTGAACTTGGAGACACATTTCCAACTAAACAGAAATTACGTAGGAAATTCAGTTTCATAGGAAGCCAGTAACATCCAGGCTTCCAAAGCCTATGATGTTTACAAAATGTGACTCATGTTCCTATGAAAATTCTGAAAATTTTATACGCTAGTTTATTTAAGTAGAATCTTAGAATCATTTTGGTTAGAAAAAACCTTCAAGACCATCATGTCCAACTGTGAAAAGTAGTCTCAAAGCTACCTTTTTCATCTTTCATATTTTGAGATTATTTAGTTCAGTCTGGGGCCGTAATTAAAACACGTGTAGGGAACATACATGCGACCATAGATGTAGCCGTACAATGCATTATTAAGTCTTCACACATTTCTTGAATATTTCACATGGTTACCTCTTGAAAGCAGGGAATTTTATTGACGTCCACACCAAGTATCCATGAGAGCAAGATCCTGTCCAATCTGGATTATTATACTATGCATTTTACAAAACACTTTTTTTTTTTTTAAATACATAGCTAGATTTTAACAGGAGATGAATTTAGGAACTCCTTTTTTTTTTTTTTTTTTTTTTTTTTTTTTTTAAATAGAGTAGGGGCTTTACAAACTAGAGATATCACTTGGAAAATTCCATGGTTGTTGTGAATCTGAGTCATGTTTTTTTGGTTAGGGATAAAACCAATTTAGAATGATATGGCTCATGCTTTAGAAATTTTGTTTTTGCTCTCAACAGATGGACCATATGGAAAAATGTGAACTTGCTACTGAGGCAGAAATATGAAGAGCAAGTACCATATTTCAAGCATTCTGTTTCCACAGGCATGTTCTGGGGGAAGATTTATTTTCTCAGAACAATGAAGGCAATGTGTACTGGTTAGATACTTATTTTAATTAACACTGGAATACTAGAATTAAAAGTAGACATCTGTATTTTTAATGAAATAAGAAGAGAACCGTATTTTGTCTCTTCAGTTTCCCGGTACACCCACTTTCAAGTACTCACACTTCTATTTCTTACATGGCTGTATTGCATCCTGTTTTGCTACACAACATAAAGTTTCAGTTCTTGCAAGTATTGGAGGGCATAGCAACGGGCCCTGCAAAATAGCAGTAGCCCTGACTGTCCTCAGGATAAGAATCCTTTTCCAATGCCTGCTGTAAATGAGATTCACCCTTTCTGATTTTACAGCTCTGATGCTTTTTTCAAATAGGTTTTGGGCCACCCAGAGAGAGCAACATCTGCCAAATTTGGGAATTGCTTTTTCTTTCAACTCCAGCCCCAGAATTAAAGGTTATTTCTTGGAAAAAAATCCCCACTTCATTCAAGTGTCTCCGAGACATTTAATTAAAAAGTAGCCAATCTATAACATCAAAGAACAAATACAGTCAGGTCTCTGAATTAAAAAAAAAAAAGTCCCCATACTAGTGAAAATTGAATACTTCTGAAACTGTCAAGACAATGCTAATTATTAGCAAGTCTGCTAGATGCTCAGCTCTGCTGCCCTGGAGTTTTCTGAGCAGTGTCTGGGTAGGAAGTTGAAACAGGCAGGCAGGCTCTTGTACATGCCCTGGAAAGTCATAGCAAACTGCTCATCTTGTACCGCTGGCTTGTGACAATCATGTAAATTTAACACAAGTCTTTTTTTTTTCTCTCTCTCTCAAAAAAGAATTCAACCCACCAAACCCAGTAACTTTTCCGTATTCACTTTAGCTAAAAATGATTCTAAAATCAAGGAAATATTCATCACTTTCAGCAACAGAGCAATCTGTGAAAAACTAAAGCAAAACCAAGCTCATAAAGTACAGGTAACATCCTTCTACAAAAAAAAAAGAAAACTCACAAGTAAAACAGAACATTGTGGGGTTTGGTGTTTGTGGTTTGTTTGGGGTTTTTTAATTAACAACGGAGACAAACAGTATGCGCCTTCCTGGCATAATGAAAGTGTCATAGACCTTCACCTACCTCACCCACCAGGGTCATCTTTACAGTTAATGTCATTTGATTTTTAGTCCTAGAAGACCGCAAATTTATGCAGCTACAGCAGATGACAGTCTTTACTGACCGCTGTCTCTCGTCTGTCTGAAAACCAGCAATATTCTCACAAAATTGTCCCCTTTCTGCTCAGTCCTGCTAGGTCCCAAGGATGTTTTCCAAGGTTTAAATGCTGAGTTCCCTCTGAAGCCAGAGATAGGCAGTAACTTACTATGACCAGTTCAGCTCCAGAGGTAAATGCTACGTGATGTGCTACCAGGCAGGAGGAGAACTGCAGTGCTGTAGCTCTTCATGGATGTTTTCCAACATGATGGACTATTGCAACAGCCCGATACACCACAGGCCAGGACTTGAGAAAGGTGCACAAGCGCACCCTTAAAACTAAACTCATGCTTACATAACTTCCTGAATCAAGATGCACACATGAAACAGTAATCTCCACCAATTACTATGACGTTCATTGTTTTTTATGCAATTAAACACAACAGCAAAAACTCCAGTTGTGAATCTGGTCTCATCAGAAAGTGTTCATTTACTACAGTAGACAATAAAAATAACCAGTTTGTCCTTTATGGTACATATCCGATGCAGTTATCCACACACCTTTTTTGCTATTTGCAGTGCATTGAGTTTACAGTACCTGTTTTGTTATTTCTAATATAAGGCTCAAGTTGTGTTACTTCATGTCATGTAAACATCAGTGGGGCTTGCTGTCCTGTTATCACATGGGAAGATTTCCCGGTTAGCCTCTGCTGTGCCTTATATATGGAACACAGAGGTAATTTCTGGTAGGTTATTTTCACATCCACATACTTAAAAATGAAGAAGTATCTAATGCCGCAAGTACAGGAGAAGAAATTGTTCAAGTGCTCCTTTAAAGAAAAAGCATTTCTGGAACCTGGTGGCTCCATTAAAGTAAGCAAATATGATTTCTTACCTGCACAGGTATCTTGGGGGGTTTGGGAGGTCTTTAACCATGTAACACTCTCCCCCATTTACACAGAAGGCTTTCTGCTTTATGTCACATTTCGTGAGATGACTTGTCCCGGTTGTAGACGTGGAAGTGGCTGGAAAAGATAAATGTGAAAATAGGGATCAGAATGGCTTAGGTTTTTCTTCCTGATTGGGAAGTGTACTTGTATGTGAGGGAAGAAGTAAGGCCAGGGAGGATCTGGCAAATCCTCTGACCTCTCTATTTGCTGCTACCACAGGCACTAATTGCCCGACCCTGCATTTTTGTTAAACTTTTTTGTTACTAAGTCCGGTATGTACCTGCTAGGCTGCAGCTACAGACCCAAACTACAATCTCTGGTTGCCCCCTAGTTTGGATAAGTTTTGGTCTAAATTCTGTCAAAATAGGGTACGCATGCTTGAACCCCGGGCACCAGTCAGTACCCAGCTCAGGAACCATGCCACTGATGGGCCGTGTGAACTCTGGCAAGTCATTCAGGTTCATTTAACTTGATTTTCTCTGCCTAAAACTGAATTGTTTAGTTGTAGGGCACTCTTTGCCACTCACAGAGAGCAGCTCAACTTATCTCCACAATGGGTGTGATAAACAGTCCCTCTGATGGTGTCTGTCTCCCTACATTGACTGCAGAGCAAGCTTAATAAACTCTTGAGAATATGCCCCTAATTTTTAAATGGCTAAAACTAAAGAGACTACCTGTAACCTGTAAAAAGTGGGGAAGATTCCTGCATGATTTTTCTTTAGCCATCTCTAGACATACAGAAGTAAGAAATTTTGTTACAGTGCTGAACAAATCCCAATATTTTTGTTTCTGAAAGATAGCTTCTACCCTGAGGTGGAACAATGCTTTTATCTACTGACTGATTCCACTGGAGTTGACTAGAAAGCTGCAAGCACCTACACAGAGGTTGTCTGATAGTCAAAGCCTTTTCTAACATGAAGGCACCCAAGGGGCATGTTTATAGTAGGCGATGCATGACATTCTACCATTTGCTGCACACATTGAATCCAAAGAAAACATGCTTTTAGCAGATCGGCTATCAACAAATACCACTTATACATTCTGAGTTCTTCTTTCTGAGAGTAAGGATGAAGTGGTCTCTGTCACATTTGATTTTGATGTGTTTCCCATCATCTTCCAAGTAAAACATGCATTTTTAGCACTGAGCACTTGGGCAAATGGGCTACCTTGGCTGGCACCATTTTCAGAGTGGCTTTAGCTATCTTGTTTCCATGAGACGTGAGATAGTGACTGGGATATTTAAGACCCTCTTTTATTCCATCAAAATCCCATCTGCCTGTACAGCTAATGTCTCTCATATCCCTTCCTTCCTTTGCCATTAATCACCAGCATGCCAGCTTCTTTCTCTTTCTTCCATGATGCCTTGCTTTCATGGGGTGCCCTCCTCTGATGGGCCAGGAAAAGCCCTCTTGTGACCTCTTCTAAAACTCAAGTTCCCTCCTGCTTCTCACTGTTGCACCCACCCATTGTGTCACATCTCCCCAGATCCTGATCTTGACTGGGGCCTCTAAGTGCTAATGAAATGCAAACATGGAGTACTAATTCCTCGTAATAACACATTCCTTTCTCCTGGCCCCTCAAAGCATGATTTAAAACCTCTCAGACCAGGATAAATTTATGCCTTGTCTAGAGGCAGGAAAAGGGGTCATGTTTTAAGAGTAGTCTGACACTCTTTCAGCTAGCACCGGTTCAAACAGGACTTTGCACCCAATGTTGACAAAAGGCTGGCCAACAGATTGCCATCAGCTCAGCGGTGAAGGGTCATCTATGCTTGATGTCAGTGGGTTGACCACCATCCTTGATGTGAATCTTAGGATGGGGAGATTTGCTGCGTGGAAGAGCCTTTCCTTCTTCACTGGCTTGAAAGGAGCCTGGATTATTAGCCCAAAGGAGATGCCTGACATGACAGGCTATGGCATACCAAGACATAAGATGTGACGAACGTGGGTGAGTGAATCCCATCCATACAGTGATGCACATTTTGAAGCCTTTGTGAGTCTTAACAGGTAAACTCACTATTAAGCGTATTCCTGCTGACAGCCTATCCACCATTGTGTTCTTTTACTTTATTAAAAGACTTCATCCTGCAAGTGAGACAAGCACTCTGAGGATGTCCTCAAGCTCAGAAAGCTAATGCATTAATTTGGAAGGGAAAAAAAGGAATATTGTCTGCAGCGTTTCTGACAAAACCCCCATTTTGCTACCCTGCTGGCTAATGGAATGTTTTAAATTGAATTATGAAGGTAGATATCGTAGCAAGTGGGCTTGTAGCTATCTATAATTGTTTTCATTGTCTCATTTCATCGTCTTGCTTACTGCTTTTTCTTTAAGCAGCAGCTCAATCAAAAGCAGATCACCATGGAGTTTCAAAGTAACAGTTATTTCCCAGCTGATGTAAGTGAGCTTTGGATAGCAGCAATTGCTCTGAACTGATGACTAGAGATGGGAATAATCTGCAGCTCTCAGAGAAATCTCATGATATAAGGGCTTTACACTTGTGAGGAGTGCCTCTACCCACGTTTTTGGCATTGCATGTTCAAAACTGTTTTATAAATCTTGCATGAGAATTTTCTCTGCATTACTGATCCACTGGCACCGTAGTCCCAATCTGCCTGAGCTTTGTAACTCCGTAGGGTGAGGGGAGGAAAAAAGTCTCCAGTGAGATAATTCTGGTATTAGTTTTTCTTTGCAAAGGATGCATAGTTTTTATGGCATATGGCCAGTATTCAATGCATGCACTGTAAGTCTATTTTGCAAATTAAATACAAGAAACACTAACTATGGTTTTGGGTTTCACTTAAAGCCACATAACGGAAGAAATGTGGTGTTTGAGAGCAGGTGTTCGTCAGACCCCGTTTCACACAGCCTGTAACTAGCCCCAAAACACTGCCTCTCCATACATTTCTAGCAGACATGGGTTTGGAGGATGTATAGTGGGAATGACCAGTAGTGGTGAGGTAAAGCTTAGCTGTAGACCATGTATCTGTGCGTTGCTCTTTATTCACCTAGTCAAAATTTGTACTTCCTTCCTTTTCTGTAATGTTTTCTTCAGCTATATAAGCACAAGACAGAAAAGCTGGTTTGTTCTAGTCCTATACCAAGCTTACTGAAAGGACTAAATTGCATGCTGTAATGAAATTTGAAAATACTATGCATGAGATAACATCTGAAAACACTGCATAACTGTACCTTTTTTTTTTTAACCTGAATGTAGAAACACCACGCTTAATAAAGCAACTGCAGGCAATATGAACAAAGTCCCTACTAATGCAAATATTCACATGGCACTGAAAAACAGTAAGATCTGCTCCCATCTACAGGAACTGCCTAAAGCTGTTAACAAGAAAAGAAGTAGGAGCTATTGGACCTTTCAAAAACTACTCTGTAAAACATGAATTACTGCTGTAAAACTGCCTTAGGATAATTTAATATCAAGCAGACACAACTTCATGTAATTCTGAGCTTACCTGGGGAATCTCTGACCCTTTTTTGTCCTGAAACAGAAAAATGCATTTTTTTCCTCTCTCTTGCTTTCCAAAAAACCCGTCTGAAGTTCAGTGGCTACAGCAGTGGGACTCCCAGGGCCTGCACAGGTGAGGCAGTCTGTTGAGAGGAGCCCTAAGGGATCTCTGAGTAAAGACTGAGAGGGAAGGGCTTTGCAACCTAAACAGAATAGTATCTGTCCCTCTTTGAATTGAGTTTCTGCAAAGCTGGTGTAAAATCAGAGGACATGCTCAAAGTCATGCAAGGTGACTACTGAGATGCTTATGACTCAGTGGAGACAAAGTCAAGTGGCAGCTGCAGCACAAAGGAAGGTTTGCAATTCTCACTGGAAGGTCACTTATGGGATGTAAATATGTCACCTTATTGGACGGCAGGTGGGGACCTTTATAGTGTCCATTTCTGAGCAAAAAGAGTAAATTACTGGGGGGGAACAGAACACATACTTCTGCTTATCACTGTTGTCTGAGACTAAGGCTTGAGCAAAGCATACTGGCAGCTTGTGCCAGTGGAAGAGGAACTGACCAGCATGGAGTGTGGGAGGGACAGAGGGAGAGAAGGAGGGGGAGAGAGAGTGCACAAAAGCGAGCTTTGGGGTGACGAAATGTGTGCCCCCAGAAGAAAGTCAGCTTTACTGACTCACATTCCCTCACTTGAAGCTCATTCATTTCTTTAAAAGCACAAGCCAATTCCCTCTTGACTTGCTGATGGGCACTTTAAAGATGTCCAGCCCTGATCTGCAGGATAGATTGATTTCCCATGTAACCTTGGCTGTAGCCCTTAATCCCTCTATGTCTCAGTCAAGCCATCTACATTTTCTTCCCACTGAGTACTGAGCCTCTTCAGCTCACTCAGACTGCCCTGATAAGCCTGACTAGCAAAGTACTTGTGACTGCAGAAAACCTTGGCATTTTTGTACTGCACTGAATGAGGAAAACTGCTGGTTCCAGCATAACTGTGGGCAGGAAAAGCTATATGGGTACCTTCAAGGAGGACAGAATCCAAACCCTGAAAGCAATCAAAAACTTGCCCCTTTCTGAACAGACAAGAATTTCCATTTTACCAGGTGTGTAGGAGGACATGTTTCATGCCTTTCATACTCGCTGCTTCCAGAGCTGAAACTGCATCCATGTAGCTCTGAACATACCGAAGGTTTAAAAAAACTACCACCAACAACAAATAAACCTCAGAGAAAAAAATCCCCAATCTCTATAGGAGGCATTTACGGTCTATTTCACGGGGCTGCTCAGAATTTTTCACATTGCTTTGGTGATGTAATATGCTAAACTGGCTGTTCAATCTAGTTATAAAATTTTTTCAGCTTCAGTCTTCACAAATAACATGCATTGTAACAGATTCCTGGGACCTTCACAGGAGATCATTTAAGGAGCCTGATATTTTGCCAGCAGCTGGAATTAAGTGCTTACAAGTTAGCGGAATTACTCGCTGGCCCTAAGACAATGCCTTCTCACTTTGGCACTATCTCTATGAAGATCAGGGCCAGCAAGAAGGAAACAGGAAATCGCTGGGTCTGTGAGATAGAAACTTCAGGAAAGATTGAGAGCACATAAACTCTTGCTGAACCAAGGCAGCGTGTCCCTCTTCCCCCTACGACACGGACTCGGTGGCAGTTTCCCCTCACAAATCCAACCTTAGCAAAGCAAAGGAAAGCAAAAAAAAAAAAAAAAGAAAAAAAAGAAAAAGAAAAACAAAAGACAGACGCTTCAGCTCTCTGCACCGCCCGATCGCTTCCTCCCCGATAGGCCAACAGACTGACCCAGTTGGCAGGCACACAGCTGCGAGACCTGCACAGCATCTGGCTCACCATGGAGGGTCGAGAGGTGATACATGCTAAAGACAGCCTGACCAGGAACAATTTTTGTTTGCTTCATTTAACTTTGGGATAGGAGGAAAGATGGACAGAGACACACACAGATCAGGGGTTGTTAGTGAGGAAATGCAATTACTGCTTGAAAACACTAGAGTTTTCAGAAAAAGGGGACAAGACAGGTTGTCGAAGAGTGCAAGAGTGCACGGAGAGACCCATGAAACTAGGCTTTGAGACAAGGCATACTTTTCCACTGCCACGGAAGATGTCAGCTTTCACTTTAGGGTGATGTGATAAGCGCCTGCAAAAGGTCTGCAAGGGCCTTTAAAAACATTCCCCACCCGGTGAGGGGAGACGTGAACTGCAAAACACAAGGCAGTGACAGGCCAGAGGGTCCCAAGAGGAAAAATGTGTGTGTGTGGTGGGGAGAGCCAGCAAAAAAAAGAAAGGAAAGGGGGTCCATAGATGGAATGAGTGCAGGAAAAACAGGTCTAAGCCAAGGAACACTAAACTGACAGCAAGACAGGGAAGTGCCTTTACTATCGAGAGACTCTTAAACAACCTTGAAAATGCCGGGAATGGGTGGGAGGGTCTGAAAACCTATAGGCCTTAGATTAAAGCAGACAGCAGATAAAGAGCTGAATGTGACTGCCATAATACAGTGAATTTTATCCAATGTGGAATCCTTTGCTGCGCTGGAGAACATCCCACTGTGTGGAAAAGCCTGGGTGGCGAGGACAAGTGGAACAGCCGAGGTTGGCTCTTCCCATGTAATGGTGGCTCTTGGGACACCCTTTGAAACACAGACTAGTATAGAAATATACCTCCGTTTCTGAGTCAAAGATATGGCAAAGGCAACTTCTCTCAGAAAACACAAAGGGTTGCTCACAGGTTGCCAAGTATCTCCTTGATATCTATGATAAGAAAGCTTTACAAGAAAGGACCCCCAATAAGACTGGCAGGTATGGGAGATAAGTAAAGAACAGGAATGCTTATCGAAGACAGCATCCTGCCTAATGCACTGAAGATCAAATTTATCTGTCAGTTTACTTTGATATTTGTATTCCAGCAGAGATTTCCAAGGCCTCAGATTTTTTATTTTTTTAAAGGTGATTTACAATTCAAAACAAGTTTTGAGATACAACCGGTAGAAAAGAAGAAAGATTTATTCTCTCCCTGTTAAAACTTATTGCTTACATTTGAAATGGACCGTTCCCCTTGGAAAAAGGTATAAGAAACTGTTAGAGCTGCTGGGTCTGTTACGCAGGGCCTGCTAGAGGATACAGCCTCCTGGCCTGTTTTGGAGTTGCTCACTGAGACCAAGGAGAAAAATCTTTTCCACACGGGTCCATAGGGAAATTTCCCCTCTGTTATCCACCAGTACATCCATGGGACCTGCTTTTTCTGAAAAACACAGACTTACCACTTCCCTGCTTGGAATTTCTCTCTCTAGAGGAGAGTGGTGGAGAGAGACATTATTAGATGCTTTGCTTGTAGCAAGATCCTTTGGGCTCTGTAAGCAGGGTCCTTCTATGACAAACTGTCAAAGCACTTGAAATTCCTATCAAAGAAAGTGCTTTCTGCAGTAATGGAGCCTTTTCTCATTTCCCTCCCTAATTTCCAGCCTGGAGGTATGAAACTGTCACTCTTTATAGTGCTCTTTGAAAATAAGTGTGGATGAAATGGTACTCAGGGAAAACATACTTATGTCAGTGAAAAGGCAAACATGAATGGCCTGGAAAACATGACTAGTGGGGCAAAACGGAAATATTTCAAATTGCCTAGCCTGAAAGAAGGTTGGTTTTTTTTTTCGAACTGTGGGCTGTAGTCCTGCTGGGACTGACTGCAAGAGGCTTCAAAGGATGGCGTGACGTGTCAGGACCAGCTGCGTTAGCGGGCACCAGCTCAGTGTGTCTGCAGTGGAACCTGCCTGTGATGACTGTCGCCCCTGCCCAGGACCTCTGTGAACCACTGCCGATGGCAGTCGCGAGTGCAGAGGAGCAAGTGCTTGCACCCAGAGTCAGTCCTGCGACCCTGCTCTCCCTCCTCTGCCCTTGCTCCTGCGACTTCTGCCGCCGTCTGCATCAAAAGGTGTGCAGTATGTCACCTTGGGCTCACTGGCAAAGCTCTGCAGCAAAACTTCAGGTGACTACAAAGGGAATGGGATGCTGTCCTTCATTAATACCTGCTATCAACTCGGTTTTGTAAAAATGAACAGTAGTAAATTTGTCGCAATAGGAAGGACTACCTTCCATCTATCAACGGCACTGTTTGTTCTGGCACTTTATCTACCTGATAACCTTATTTTATTCAGCTGTTATTTCTTCACTGAAGTTATATTTTAATGTGCTTATACAGTAACTGCCATTTAATCAGTACCTGTTCTCAAGAAACATCAGAGAGGACTATGCAATAAACATGTCACTGTGCCAGACAGTTTTTAAATGTTTATGAAAAGGTTGGAGGTTTTTTCACTTTAAAAGTAGTACATTAAAACAAGCATAAGGTTATTTTTCTAGCCTTTAAAAAAGTCTGGTAAGAAAAAATACAATCATGTAGAAAAATAAAATGTGTTCATGTTGAGACTAAATGGCACATTTCCTCCAGCAGTTAATTTCTACAGTCTGGTTATAAATCTGTCAAAAATCAGATTTATAATGAAATGCTAACAGATTCCAAGCAATTTCTGTGTTAATGGAGTCACTGTCATAGTCATGTATTTGTGCAGACACAGACCGACTAAAGGGGTGGATCTTGTGCAAGGCATTTGACACTGTCCCGCATGACATCCTTGTCTCTAAATTGGAGAGACACGGATTCGATGGATGGACCACTCAGTGGATAAGGAATTGGCTGGATGGTCGCACTCAAAGAGTTGTGGTCAACAGCTCGATGTTCAAGTGGAGATCAGTGATGAGTGGTGTTCCTCAGGGGTTGGTACTGGGACCGGCACTGTTCAACATGTTTGTCGGCGACGTGGACAGTGTGATCACGTGCACCCTCAGCAAGTTTGCTGACGACACCAAGCTGTGTGGTGTGGTCGACACGCTGGAGGGAAGGGATGCCATCCAGAGGGACCTTGACAGGCTGGAGAAGTGGGCTCGTGCGAACCGCATGAAGTTCAACAAGGCCAAGTACAAGGTCCTGCACATGAGTTGGGGCAATCCTAAGCACGACTATAGGCTGGGCGAGGAATGGATTGACATCAGCCCTGAGGAGAAGGACTTGGGGGTATTGATTGATGAGAAGCTCAACACAAGCCGGCAGTGTGCGCTTGCAGCCCAGAAAGCCAACCGTGTCCTGGGCTGCATCAAAAGAAGTGTGACCAGCAGGTCGAGGGAGGTGATTCTGCCCCTCTACTCTGCTCTGGCGAGACCCCACCTGGAGTACAGCATCCAGCTCTGGGGGCCCCAGTACAAGAGAGACATGGAGCTGTTGGAACAAGTCCAGAGGAGGGCCACAAAGCTGATCAGAGGGATGGAGCACCTCTCCTGTGAGGACAGGCTGAGAGAGTTGGGGTTGTTCAGCCTGGAGAAAAGAAGGCTCTGGGGAGATCTAATTGCAGCTTACCAGTACCTGAAGGGGGCCTACGGGAAAGATGGTGAGGGACTGTTTATGAGGGAGTGTAGTGACAGGACAAGGGGTAATGGGTTTAAGCTGAAGGAGGGTCGATTTAGATGAGATGTTCGGAAGAAATGCTTTACTGTGAGGGTGGTGAGGTACTGGAAAAGGTTGCCCAGAGAGGTTGTGGATGCCCCATCCCTGGAAGTGTTCAAGGCCAGGTTGGATGAGGCTTTGGGCACTGTGCTCTAGTGGAGGGTGTCCCTGCCCGCAGCAGGGGGGGTTGGAACTAGATGATCTTTGAGGTCCCTTCCAAACCAAACCATTCTATGATTCTATGATTCTATGATCTGTACAAAGGAGAAAAAGGTTCAACAATCTGAGCAGAGTGTGTCTCTTTGCAAGAGGCAGTCTCAGAGTGAAGGAGAAGGCGCAGTCCAGGTGAACATCGTACTTTCAACAGAAAGCCGAGATTTTTGTTCAGCTAAGGGAGGAGATGTGGCAACAATGCATGGAGAGTCACATGAGGAAAACTTGTGGCTAAAAGAAAAAGCCTTGCTTACCCATGGCAGCTGCCTTTCTAACGTAAACCATTTTTGCTAAGGTAGTGCTATCCTTGGTCCTTGCTCTTCAGCTCAGAAGGGGCTCTTTGCTGGTATTTATCATTTCTGTCATTGTAAACAGAGCTGGGATGATGTTGTGTAGCAAGATCAAGGAGCACACCAGCCAGAAATGCAACGAGTTCACAGGGCATGTAAAGGGCAAGAAACAGAGGTATGCAGAGATGTGGATACAAGAAAACATCAAGAAACTCTTTATGGTGACAGCCAAGATTTTCTGTAGGTTCTTCCACAAAAGAGAATATTCCAAGTAAAATGAAGATGTGTGGCTTACAGAGAGCCCTTCCAAGCAGGAGGGAACATCTAAAGTGGCCATTTGAACAAATGTTTAATGGAAAGCAGCACCCACTTGCTGCCTGGAGGTGGGAACCTGCATCTATAGGGTGAGTGGGAGGGAAGAGGGACATAAGCTATAAGGGGGCTGGCATGCAATGAGATGAGAAACCATTGGAGGGATGCAGAAGGAAAGCACTGGTGACATTTGAAAAGCCTGGTGGGGTGGAGGTCCTAGGTGTGTGGTTAAGAGCAGAAAGCTGTGCTCTAGTGGCGTCATGCACAAGGAGCCCTCCAGACACAGAGATCCAAGCTGGGCATCCACCAAACCTACACTGTTTTAACCTCTTCATTTCAAAGCACCACATGGGGTGAAAGGATGATCTTCCTCCTATAGACTGGGCCTAACCTTTCAGGTTCATTGCAGAAAACTGCTAGTGCATGTGGTACCCTACCAATGACTTTCCAAGCAGTCATTTGTTCCAAATACTTTTGAGTCCCTTTGTATCAAAATGAAAGCACATTTTCATTAGTACACCTTTTAGAGGGCTTGTTTTTCCATTTTCTTTCAGTCTATGAACTGAATCGTTATCGTTCTCAACTGCTGCATCCCTTTTATGGTGCCATGGGGTGTACCTTCTAGCAAAAAATCTGTGCTAATGAGAAGCTTGAGTGTCAAATGTGTCATTGCCTTCTGCAGGTGATTGAGGAAATTGCCATCCACCACCCCACAGGAGAGACCCCCAAGGATTGACCTTGTTGTATTGCTTGTCTGATAGCATTATGTCCTGGGTTTTGGCCAGTAATTTGACAAAGTCCAAAAGACAACCGAAAGGCTGGAAGAGAATTGTACACCTGCACCCAGTGAAGCTAGGTGTGGTTTCCACAAAAACCAGAATGTGCTTCACATGCCACAGTTATTAGGCTGATGTATCAATCTTTTTCATGCTTGTTCTAGGGTTAGGAACAAAGAGAAATTTCTGAAGGTCTCCAGGACAAGACAGCAATTTGGCACAAACAGGTGAAAGGGGAAGCTTCCAAGTGCTCAGGGCCAGTGTTTTAGGCAAACACTTGACAATTTCAGTGGTGGAGATCTCCTAATGTTATGGAAGATAGAGGCTTAGCATCTATTTTTTATAAAAAGTATCATCTTATAGTATGAGCTAAACCAAGGAGATTGATA
The DNA here is from genome assembly GCF_028858705.1 of Grus americana. Lineage (NCBI taxonomy): Eukaryota > Metazoa > Chordata > Aves > Gruiformes > Gruidae > Grus > Grus americana. The sequence goes on from NC_072891.1 coordinate 54,483,608, forward strand.
GTCTGAGACATTTAAAAACCCTGAGCCAAGCCTTCAAAATCCTGAGATTAGTTTAGAAGAACAGCAGGATATATAAAAAAACCCATTCACTCAGTGTTTTTATTGTTTTGCTGCTTTTCAGCCTTCGAGCCTATCTTGTATTGTAACTCAAAAAGTTAGGCTTTCCCTTTTTTCTTTCATGTGAAAGCTAAAATGTAGCTTGAAGAAAGAAACCAAAGGCTGCAACAATTCTGCCTACCTTGTGTACTTGTAGCACTGCAGCAGCATTTTACCATAGCCTGAGAAACAATGTGATCCACTGTAAAACTGCCTCTAAATACCACTTTCAAAGGATCCTTGGCTGCTGTAGCCAGTGTGAATTGCAAGGAGCAAATTACCAGCCTGGGAGGTGATGAGGGTTTTAGTAATGACCAATTTGTTTTACTCTTAGGAATACTGAGATGAGGTTGAGCCTTTTCACAGGACAAAAGTAGTTGTTGGCTGATTTTCTCCAGGGCTGAGGAGCGTGTGGAGGAAAGCGCTTGGATGCCAGCCTGGCGCGCCTGGCGACCTCGTGGCCGTGCCCAGGCAGTGTCGCATCTCTGTGCTGCCGGAGATGATGCCATTGGCACGAGACTGCACCTGAAAGCGGCAGGGGCTGCCTGGGGACAGTGGTCCCTCTGCGCTTTCTGCTGCCAAGCCCTCCCCTGCAGCCTCCCTTACCAGTTTGCACCTCCAGAAACTCAGTAAGGTTCCTGGCACAAAGACCCCGGTGAATATAAAGAATGAACAGCAATTCTAGCTTAAACCCATCCTGCCTTTCACAGGTTGTAACCCCTCACTGGAAAATACTACAAGGTCATTGAAGATAAGACAATGTTTGAGTATCTCAGGGCAAAGCAGAATGATTTTTTCTTTCTTCAGGGTATTCTGTTACAGTCGAGCAAAGCTGACTTCATGACTTTTTTCAACTTTTCTGTTGAATCAGAGACCTGTGTCAGCTGTCTGCGTTATTTAACCTTGGTCAGCAGGACACAAAACCTAAATGACAGCTATGGCAGGCACTGTTGTCTTCCTCCATTTACCCAACATGGCTTGCTTCATACCACCAAAGCCACATATTTTGTTGCCAGCAGTGGCAGTATCATGGCAGCAATGAAAGTCCTGTGTTGGTAGTATGCCAGGGGTGAGCTAAGTTACAGTGCCTGTGCAATCTTTTAGTCTCCCAGTGCTATAGAGATGACCCCTGGGTGCCATTAATTTCCATGGCCTTTATGAAACTCACTGAGTGGGATGAAATTGCATTTTACTGTGCAAGGAGTCTGCTTTGAGACAAAAGGGCAAACAGGCCAGGAGGATTTATCTGCCAGAGTCACTTACGACTTGACTGAAATGAGAAACCAGTCCCACTGAGAGACAGAGAGAGTGTGGGTCCTTCTCCTCTCTGGCATTTTTGCACAATTTATCTGCTTTTATTTGCATGCACCAATGAAAAGTGGTCCTTTGAGCACAGTTTTCTTAAATGCCTCTAAGGCTTAGAGCAGCTATTCGAATTAAATTGTTTGAGACACTGCCTGCATGAAAAGGAGTGAATCTAGATAAAAATTTTCCTTTTTAGCTAGGGATGAAAACAAAGACTATTTAATCAGACTAGCTTAAAACATTCACAGGTGGGGAAAGATAGAAGTCTAAATCAGTAGATGATAGCTCTCATTAAAGAGTTGACTAATGGAAAAATGACTTCACGGATAATAAACTAAGTATAATATGAAATACATTTGCTTAACTTCTAGCAGTAAGTCTTTTTTTCTTGTTTTGGTCTGTTAGTTTTGTGTGGTCTTTCAGAAATTTGCTGTGGAAAAGAATATTCCCTTCGCTACTCATGCTGATCAGAAGAAATTTGGGTATCGAAGAGATATCCATTAACAGATGATGCTAGGAAAAAATAAAATGAAAAAATCTTTCATGCATTTTGCAAAGCTAGAAACAAGTTCAAGAAGCCCAATGAACATATTAAAGAATTTTGTGCTTCCAAAAGCATGAGGAACATTTTTAACTTCCTAAGTTTTATTTCCTAACTCGTAATCAAAACTAGAGAAAAACTTCAAGAAGTCAGTAGAGAGCACTTCAGAAGAATGAGACAGAAGTTAAGAAGAATGTTTAATATTTTTAGAAGGATTTGAAAGTAAATTGGAAAAAGAGGTGGATCAACATTTAGAATATATCTCTCTACTTCCTTGGAAAAGAATGGGAAGCCTGACGGTTATAGTTTTCCCTGCAAGGAAACAACCACTGTATTAATTTCATTTATCATTTTGCTCTAAATTGTGATGAAATACACTATATGAAAATTGGTAAAAAGGAAAAAATAAAGCTTTGAACTGAAAAGTTATCCAAATCTTTTAGTTATATTGCCAACAAATACAGTTAATGTCTGGTGCATATCCCATGCATATCTATCAGACTGCTGCAGTATATGCTGATTTTTACTTATTTAGTGCTCAGTAGTTGGGATAACCACAAAGCGATTCCACTAAAAAAAAAGATACAAGCATTATTCTACAGCATCTTGCTGGTTTTGGTTGGATCAGCTCGAGACCTGTTGAGCTGGCTTGCTTTTCAGACAGGCTGGGCTCATCCTGCCTTGAAGCTGCCTTGAATTAGGGAGTCCAAAAATGGAAGTACCCAAAAAATCAGCACTCTCTTTCTAAAATCTGAGTTTAGATGCAACAGTGTGAACTCCTAGTGGAATTACCCCGGGTCTGTCTTCTTGTAACTGAGATCAGCTTTTGGCCCAAAGTCAATAGCAGACACATTTTACAAATGAGTGAGAACAGGATGCCATTCATTACCTCCCATCTTTCACACATATTCTGTGTGATCTGGTGGAGTGTGTCACATTGGAAAAATAAATGGAAGAGGTTATCGCTTTGAGATAAAATAGGAAAAAGCAAGTTTCAGGGATTTCATCTTTGACCTTACTATAGCCTGAAATTTGCCAACTAGACTCTGTTTCTAGGCTGAAAAAGAATTACGGCTGCCTAAAATGATACTTCTCCGGACTCTGTGCAGAGCTGAAGTCCAAGCCTGGCTCTCATTGTTGTAGCAGTGGACCTACAGAGCACGACATTTACCCCTTTCTGTTTTCAGATCCTTTCACCCTCCCCACCACAGTTTATTTCAGGCTGTGCCAGACCAGCAGTCCCGTCTGTCTGTCTGTGTTTCTGGTCACATTTCTTCCCTCTAGCCCTCCTCACAGCCCTCCTCCTTCACCAGTTGAAGCCATTTCAGTTTCCTCTCCCTACCCCACTTACATGCCCTTGCAGCACTGTTCCTGCAAGCTGTAAGGACAGCAGGGATATTTTGGGGCTCCAGAAGCACCAGACCCTGGCAAATGCTGCCCTGCTCTCCTGCAGGCTAGTGAGGCATGCAGCTGCAGGTGACTTGCTGAGCCAGCAAAATGCAAACTTTCCTGTGACCAACTTGAGCAGGGTTGTCCTCCTTCCTTACCTCCAGGTATGAGTTTGTCTGGAGGGCAGAAAAAGCATGTAATCCGGTGAAGTAAGAGAGGCTGGGGGGTTCTTGCGCAGGAGCAGGCTCGACACAGTAACCAGACCCATCAGTAATTGCATCCCCTGCATATTCTGGTGTGCCTGGCTCCTCTCCTAGACTGACTGCTCTCTGGAGACAGGTCTGGTTATATCTTGATACAGAACATGCCCTTGGTGTTAAATAAAGGGTCACAAAGAAACGCCTCAGCTCAGCTACTTAGTCTGACAAAAAAGCTCTTTTAAAGTGTTTTTGAAGTGGTCCATTTTGCTTGGACTTCAGCAGCCTATTTATTATATAGAGCTTATTGCTTTGGATTTGAAATTGGAGATTCAGCTTTTCTGTGGGGTTTTTTTTTTTTTTCCCTAGCCCTTACCTAGGCCTTTCTGGATTTTCACTAGAGAGTGAATTAGGGGCAAGTGACAGGCGCATTATGAGAGGAAATTACCAAGCAATACAGGGCAAGAAAAGTGAGGCAATTATCTGAGCTAATTCCAGCCAGTGAGGTAAGGAAGCACCTCTGTCCCCTTCTTAGTCTGTTAAATAATAAAGTTAATTAACATTTGGGCTCCAACTTTATGCAAAACCTAGCCCACACAGGCTGCTTAAAGCACTGTCTTGATGCAACATGCACATACACCATTCCTGAGGTGTACAAAGCATGTCCACTAGGAGATGGTGAGCCTGGGTCGCAATCTCACAGGCTCTCAAATGCCTTGAAAAGCCCTGCCTGGAGTCACACTTTGGAGGAGCTCAGTCTCCTAGTCCTGCTGTATTCAGTGGCAAGCTATGGTCAGCAGAGCTGCGGGAGCATCCTCTGACCACACAGGAATGCCAGCCCTGCTCACTGACGACATTCCAATCTTTTCCAACTTTCTGGACATTCCAATCCTTCCTGTGTCTCCTGCAAAAACGTGCCCAGCTCAGTGCCACATTTTGTGCTCTGCTCCAGCAATGCTCCAGCTACCTGTGGAGCTGATCTAACTGCCTGATCAAATGATGTGTTGGCTCATACTGTGCTTTCACACATTGCAGCCTACACATTGCAGCCTAGGAATTCTGCTTCAGTCCTCCCTTCTATGATACATATAATTTTTTTGAGGAGATCATATCTTTTCTTTTGCAAAATTCTTTCCAACTTACGGTAAAAATAATACTTAGAGTAAACAAGCATGGATGCAAATCACGATTGTCAGCCATGATCATTTTATAGTGAGCTCAGAAAAGGTAAGAGTTCAAAGACTCAAGTCAAAAGAATAAGTGAAATTTTGAAGTTGGTGGCATGCTTTCTGGCAATGGTCTGTTGCAGGAGGAACAGAGTCAGAGGTAAATTAAATAATTCAAGAGATTATTTGCTTATAGAATTATATAAAAGATACTAATTCATGTAACAAAGAAAGAATAAGTAGGCTATTTACACCATAACTCTGGGGTTTTTTTTACTTCCTAAGGAGCATGTTCAGTCATTAATCTTACAACCAATATGTAAAACAGATGGCAGTGCTCTAAGTACTTCTGTTCTGAAGGGTCAGCAAACCCTGAAAAGGAAAAGACATATATGGGAAAGACAAAAGTGCGTGTGGATCCCAGGACTTACAGATCTTTAGATCCTTTGTGTATGACTGTTAGTTTTGTCCCTTGGAGCACTTAAACTAAAATGCTTGGTCTCCTGCCTACTAAATACAGTGCCTGCAAAACTTTTATGAAAATGAAAGATTGCGCTTCCAGGTGGACATTTAACCATGTGGAATCACACATCACATGCAATTCCCAATTCCCTGCTCATGAGTCTGGATCAATCCCATCATTCTTTAGAATCAGTACACTGCCACAAAAACCCCCCAGTTTGGCAAGATTTCATAGCTGATGTGAATCTTCTAGAATTTAGCATTGCCCTTTACTCTGGCTGTACTTAAATGATTAAACCATGATCTCATACAGCACATTTTTTGTAGGTGCTGAGTATGAGCAGCTTTCACTGAAACCAAAGGGACTGGCAGGTGCTTATTACTTCTTTTTAATTAATCTGCTACAATTTTTTCAGACAGTCATGCATGAAAGATATCTCTCGCAGTAGTAGGAGTCGGTGGCTGTTTTCAGTGAAAGACCAGTGATTTATGAGATGGCAAAATCTGATGGTACATTGCCAAAGGCTTGCAGGCCCTGGACGTCAAACACTGGTTTTGGATATCGGAGCTGATCAATGACTTTGGACAACTGAGCATTTGAGTAACCAACTGGACTAGCTGCGACTACCCTGATACGCCCTTTATGAAAATCAGGCTGCATTAAAAGTTGCAGTGAAAAGCATCTTATCAGCTCTTCTATTTTCTTTCTCTTATTCTTCTGATTTCCATGCAGCTTCAGCTCACTGAGGTGGCACTAAAGGTGCAAAGAGGTAAAGAGATGAGGGACAGTTTATAGGTACAGCACATCCAGACTCTCTGAAACATTGGAAAATTGAGCCCTTTCTAAGGTTTCCCTGAGGATTCAGAGGTTTGTGCTGTGATTCCTCTCAGGGTTTCTTCTTCCAACATGTTAATAGGCCCACAAAATCCCTCCTTGTAACTGCATGCACCTATTTCGGATTAGATCAACTCTGGGCTTGATCTCCTCTACTGCAGAAAACACTGGGCTGCTTGCTGTCTTTGGAGTCTGAAGGGAAGGAGGACATTTTCCTGCCATATGCAACAGATATGATACTGCTAAAGGCAGATGAAAAAGTGGCTGGGGAGAGATAACCTCATCCCTCTTCGGAAGCAGCAGAAGCAAGTAAAACTGCATCTTTCTTCCACCTGCCTTCTTATTTGTATATGCCTCTGTGGAGGCACCCTCAAAGTGCTGAACAAATGTGAACGAGACTGTGGTGGAAAGGAAATTCAAGTAGAGCAAAACTCTATTCCTTCATACACAGAGAACATCTACTGCTGGTCCCAGGCCCTGTTGGGAGGGAATCAGACTCATGACATAGATCTTGAGCCTTCCTGCTCCTCCTCCTCTTCCTCTTACTGACCTGTTTCTCCAGCCTTGCCAGACCTTTCAACCTGACTGACAAAGACCTCAGAAGAGGACTCATGTGGGAGATACCCTCCCTGGCCATGGGCACGTTTGCATGAATTGCTAAGGCCCCTCAGCAGCAGCAAGAGGGAAAGGACAGCCAGTTCCTGCATGCACCATGGTAGAACTTCGTGCAAGTATGCTGCCACAGAAACACCCATGCGCCTGCACCTGATATTGCTTCTTGGACAATGGACCGACTGGCAGAGCAGCAACAGACAGCTCAGGCAGACAGGGCCATATACAGGGAAGGACTAGTGGCACTCTCTTGTGCTCTCCCCCGCACCCCTCTAACCTCCCCCAAATCACATTTCAGGTATGTTTCCATTGGCTACATAGAGTGCTGAATCCAACTGGCTTCTTCATTAGAGTGCTGGGAGTTAAGGTTGAATAAACACACACTCTTCTGCCCTTTCACCCTCACACCAGGAAAATAACTTTTCAGGCCTCCTGTGAAGGGCTTCTAAGAGAACTAAACATCTTAGTTCAGGGGCTTTAGTCTGCCTCAAATGGGATGTGCAAAACATCTGAAAGAGAGTGAGCTGGTTAACATCAGGTGGGCAGGAGCCCAGTGCCCAGTGCTCCAGGCTTCTCTGAGCATTCCAGCCCTACCATGCAGAAATACAGGCAAAAATGGCCACAATCCAAAACCTTGTTGCCTCAAATGTCTGTTGTTCCTAAGATCACAACAAACCTGCCTCAGCTGCAGATAACAATCAGCTCATGGACAGCTGGACATCACTCTTATTTTGCCAAGCAAGAGGAAGAGCTCAGCATGGGAAGCATCACATCAGCTAACAGGGAACCCAATCACAGCCAGAGCATGAATGGGACAAACAGCTGGTCTCTGGTATCAATCCTGAACACTGAAGCAAAGTAGTGTCTGTGGGAGGTCTTGTTCACTGATTGTTTTATTTTTCCAAGCCTCTGAACAGCAAAAACCTGGGGAAGTTGAAAACCTGGGGTGAGGGTCAGGGTGGATGAAGAAAGCAGAGCCTTTCTTGCCTTTGGGTGTGAACTTTGCTGCTGATATGGTCTATCATGCACTGGCACCAGGGTGGCTTGAATGTCCTCCCAGTTTCTCTGGCTGCTGCAGGCTGAAACTATCTCCTTCAGCATATGAAAGTGTCTGTGCAATCACTGGCCTTTTTTACAAAACTACAGATATATTATTAGAGGAAAAAATCCCTGAAATGGCCAATGAATTTCAAGGCTATGGGGAAGGCAGACCATAAACCACAAATGTACATTGGGATTGCTCTGGGGGTCTGTGCCTTATCCCAACAAGAAGTAAAAAGTGACTGATTTCATTGTAAGATTTACTCTATTTTTATTTGTATTGGGAAAAGTAAAAAAATGCAATTGATTTTGCTTTGCAGCTATGGTTTGTAAGTGAAAAATGCGTCAGCCCCTATATCACACATTGCCCATGCTTCTGTCTCACTGTATTTCACTGTCCTTAGCGTGTTTACTTTAGAAAACTGGACATGATTACTTAGAAGACTTTCTGTGTCATGTTTAATTTGTCCTTCATAGTCTCTCTGCTTTACTTTTTGAGATCATACATTCTCTGTGTTAACATACGGGAAGTTTTCTCCCCTGATCTGATGGATCATTTAAAAACCACAAGCAAGATGATTATGATATTAAAAGCAAAGAAATCTCTTGTTGCAGCATCCAAAATGGGCTGTTTGATATAGGCTACAGATAGTCTTAGTCCAGTAGCGTAAAAAGGGAATGGTGTAAAAAACTAATACTATTCTATTCAAACCTAGATGCCTGAAGTTAGACTGAAACAACTCGGCAAGAATGCCTCATTTTTCTGTCATCAACACTTGTTAGTATCCAGAGAAACAGTGAGCATTTTTAATTCAGATCCACTTGTAAAGAGTCAGGTTTCAAGCTTTAACATGCTGCCTGTTTCTTTCTTTTTCTTTTTCTTTTTCCTTTTTCTTTTTTTTTCTTTTTCTTTTTCTTTTTCTTTTTCTTTTTCTTTTTCTTTTTCTTTTTCTTTTTCTTTTCTTTTTCTTTTTCTTTTTCTTTTTCTTTTTCTTTTTCTTTTTCTTTTTCTTTTTCTTTTTCTTTTTCTTTTTCTTTTTCTTTTTCTTTTTCTTTTTCTTTTTCTTTTTCTTTTTTTTTTTTTCTTTTTCTTTTTCTTTTTCTTTTTCTTTCTCTTTCTCTTTCTCTTTCTCTTTCTCTTTTTTCTTTTTCTTTTTCTTTTTCTTTTTCTTTTTCTTTTTCTTTTTCTTTTTCTTTTTCTTTTTCTTTTTCTTTTTCTTTTTCTTTTTCTTTTTCTTATTTCTATTTCTATTTCTATTTCTATTTCTATTTCTTTTGAGTGAAAGTCTAGCTACATCTGTTCCTAGCCTGGATTCACACAGAACCTGTTGATGGGAGCAAACCCATTCATTTTTATCAGTATGGGGCCAGGTTGTAATCTTCTAGAGAGAATTGTGTTTCCTGCAGAGAAGATCTGCATGGTGAGAGGAGAGTGGAGTAATTGAAAGCAAGCTCAGGTCTGCTCTCTGGAAGCCAAGGGATGTTCATCGGCAGTGATACAGCTCCCACAACCCGGAGTGAGTTATCAGCTCAGCCCGTGCACTATCCGGAGTCCTGCTGCTCACCTCTAGCTGCACTGCTCCTGCCCCTTTACTTTGGTTATGCAGTCGCAAGGTGGGGGGCTGGAAACAGAAGAAGGCAAGTCTGTGAGGCTCCAGCATCACTTGGCAGCAAAAGATGGACCCAAGAGAAAGGCCTGTAGGGAGGACAAGTGCTACATCTGCTGTTGTTACTCATCTCTGCAGCATCCCTTTCTTGTTCAGTGGGCTGCCCTACAAGTTTCAGAAGACCCTCTGCTCTGTAGGGGGCTGACAAACCCACTGCCAACTGGAGCTAGAAGGTCCACCTGCCTGTGTGTTATGGGACTGAAGGTGAAAGAGGTCTGCGCTATTGTGGTGCATTCCTGTCTGTCTGGAAGAAACTGGCCAGCTGCCATTGGAAAGCTGCCATTTTTGCCTTGTGATGCTGTCGAGTGGCCTGAAGGACCCCAGCAGGCTTGGTTTCTGATAACCAGATAGATTAGCCAGAGACTTCATCTGCTCTTTAGCTAAAGCGTTTCCTTCTGCTGACCACTCTCATCTGCACTGTTTCCTTGACTGAGCCAAGGCAATCTCCCTCTTCACCAACCCATCGCCTTGGCCCATATTCCTGTTTAGGTGCAGGATTTGAAGTTGGCCAGATATTGCCACTTGTACCGTTACCACACAAATAGTTCCAAGAAGAAAAATAAGGGTCTCTGATGGTTTCCATTGAGCAGTTCCAGTGCTTTCCTGACAATCCCATGCACAGAAATCTAACCCACCAAAACATCGTTCTGGTTTCAGCCTAATGATTTCTTCTGGCAACAAGCTCCACATTTTAACTACATCTAGTATAAAGCAAGATTGCTTTTGATCAGCTTTTTAGTGGGACTGAGTGCATGCTTGCTTCCATACCAGTGGACAAAGACAGCAGAATGTCCTCACAAGGCCATTTTTATAATAACCCAGCCTCCCCATTATATCTCCCAAATCTTTCAGCTCCAATCTCCTCACATAGGAAAAACCCTGAGATTTTTTGCAAGCTCTCTGCTATTCCTTTAACTCTTTCTGGATCTCTTTCTACTCTGCTATTCCATCTGTGAAATGAAGCAGCAGGCAGCATTCCACAAAAAAGGACATCACCAATTCATATGAAGGCATCGAAACGTTTTCCCTATAGTTTTCCCATTCCAATTCATATGCTTCCTAATGTATACTTGAGTCTTTGAACACAGTGGTGTATGCAGAAGAGCTCTTGATTTGGATTTAAAACCCCAAAAATTACTGAACTACAGCTGTGCTGAGGCAGTGTTAGAATAAACCAATTCTGTCTCAGAAATATCTGTAATACAAGTGAAGACCCACCCCTAAGATGCTTTTGCCTTTGGGAAATGGACAGTTGGGCTAATTAACACCTATGTCCTGTGTCAGCTCAAACAATCTAATGAAGTGGGAAGGAAACTGTCACAAAGGACTGCTAGGAACAGGTCTGTGTCCTACAGCCCGTTTTCCTGCATCCAGGGGCCTACCTTTCTCGCTGTCCCCTAAGAGGCTCTCTTCTTCCTTTTTCCCCCTGTATCATGTATTATTTGCCAGTTCTGTTTAATATGAATCATGAGAAATAGCTCTGTTCCACAAGCTGTGCTCTAACAGATCTGCACAGATACGGTCACCCAAGAGACAATGAAACTTTGACTGACCTACTTGTAGCCAAACTTTAACTTTCAACAAGGAAGGAAGCAATGCCTTTGATCCAAAGGTTTCAAGGAGGAAAACAGGAGAAAACCAAAGATAAAAGTGAGCCAGTTATCCCTGAAAGACATAATACACTCCACAGTATATTTTTCAGGGTAGAGGGAAAGGAGGAAATGGGGAGCTCTTAATTCTCATTCCTCATTCCAGCTGTCTCAGGGGTCCTTTGAGCCTTACAGCTGGTCTGAGTTATAAATAGGTATATATCTTGCTTTTTATTTCTTGTCTCTTTGTCATTTTCTTATTGGCACATCTGGTCCAAGAACAGCCACTAGACAGGAAACTATTGCACATGCTTTAGTGAATTTTCTTACTGAAGTGACAATTTTCCAGTAATCAGACTCACGTTGTTGAGCCCATATGATGCTAAGTGAAGAAGAGACCCTCTGTTTCCTCCCTCTCACATTTCCAACATTGATTTTCTAATCTATTTCCAGCTGTATGCCTCATTTCAGAATAGAAAAATTTCCAGTATTGATATCATCCTCTCTCTAGGTTTAGAAAGAAATTGCTTTGCATTTTGGAAGCAGAGAAGTTGAACAAAACAGAAGAAAATCAGCTCAACTTTGACATTCAGAGGAAACCAAATCTTGCAGCAATAAAGAATAACCTAATAAAATGGGGGCAGACTTTTCCAAACACTTAAAAGAAGCCTGCTTCCACTCCCAGGACCTCATTTTCAGATGTAGTCCATCTCCCACTGTGGCTTTCTATGGGGACTGTTGTCTGTTGGAGGTGATGGAACCCTTCCCTTCCTCTCTGCTGGGAGCGAATGCTGACATGCTGTTCTTTCACAGAGGCTGCAGCTCTGTGAGATTTTTCTGGAAGGTCCTGGGAGAAACCCAGTTTTGGCAAAACCCCTGCAGTGTTGGCAGAACTGCCACACCTCCTGTCCTGCACAGAAGGTCCCAATGAGATTACTCTAAAAATTAAAAAGTGGCATTAGAAATGAAAAAGGTTTTTGACTGGCCCTAGTGTTACAGTGGGAGAGGATGATGTGGCCTCTCAGATTCATACTGATGTTCAGACTTAAAGAAGTGTGTGGTTAGGTCTCGCTGAACTCGATAGATTGCGTCAACATATGAGGCTAGTTATTAAGTTTCCTGCTTTTGACTGGGGATAGGCTAACTTCTGGTTTTTTGCTCACAGGATCTGAAATGAGGAAACTTGTTCTGCTTTCCCAAAACTTTGTCTTTGTTTCTATTTTAATTCTGAGTCTGCATTTACCTAAAGCAAATTGGTTTTGCCAGACTGTGTCTGGCTCAGGGCCAGTCACCCAGTGTCCCCGCTCTGACAGTGGCCAGCACCAGATGCTTCAGAGGAAGGTGCAAGATACTCTGCTAATGCTCAGTTACAGAATAAGCAGGCCCCAGGGAAAATTTTTTCCTAAGCCCTGTTAGCTAGAGTTTGGCTTCTGTCCTGGTGCCCAAGGATTTATATTCCTTCCAAAATCTCTTGTTTATTTTTAAGTATTAACCTTAAGTATTAACCGTTATGACTCTGGCTAATGTTGCTCTTCATATTATACCTAATCCTGTTTTGAACAGGCCTGCAGTATTTGGCTTCAGTTATATCCTTTGGCAGTGAGTTCCATAAGCTAATTGTGTATTGTGTGAAAAAGTATTTCCTTCTATTAGTTTTCACTTTTTTGTCTTAATAAAAATGATTTTGCTATTTTATCCCTCCCTCCCCTTTTCCTGTTTTCCTCACAAATAGATATCCAGCCCAGAGCTGGAGCAGAAGGGAGAGACATGTACTATTGATGTAAAAGTTGTGCCAATGATTCAGACAGCAACGAGTTGGAAGGCATCACCTAGCCAACCCCAAGCAGTCTGCACTGTGATGTGCCAGCCCCGCAAAAGCAGAGCTTCTGTAAATAGCTTTTAGAGCCATAGATGTGTCTAGAATAAAAATTTGAGGTTTGGGGTTTTTTTTAAACTTTATTGTAACAAATTCTAAATTTAGATATTTTAGTTCAGCCATTTTATTTATTTATTTAGATCATATACTCACTGCTTTGTTACAGACAAGTGCCCTTTAGGGCCAAAATTGGCAAATGCAAGGGTAGAATTTGCTATTAATTGCCAGCCAGCATTCCTCCTTATTCACTAGAGATGCTTCCCCGGAAAGGAGACAGATGGCAGCGCCAGCGACATCCTTCCTTGGAGATTTTCCAATGAGGAAATCTTGCTTAAATTAAAATCTGAGCTTTCTGAGAAACCAAGTAGAAAAGTCTGCGTAAGTAACTTAGGACTTGTTCTTGCAAGGTTCTTCGCATCTCTTAGTAGATGGTAAGCGAAAATTACTTTCCAACATTGCCTGTCACCATGAAGGCTCTCTGCTGTAGGAGCAAAACTGTCAGGTTATCAGTGGCAGCCACTCACATAGTCTCAGGCTAAATGGTTTCAGCTGGCTTCCATCGAGCTGTAAAGATCCATGACCAGAGACATGAGTTTGCATTCACTCCAAGAATGCATGTTTCATGGCTGACTCTGCAGCAATACAAGATTGCTCTTCATGCCCTCTGTAGCATTAACTCCAGCTTTTGACTTAAAGCCCTCCAGTATTTTAAGTATTACACTTAAAATCCGCTCTGGTCACCATTCTTATAATTAGATGTGTGCCACAGCCTGGACTTCATAGGGGTTATCTTCTCTATCTTCTAGAAAAAACAGATTTCCATCCTGAAGCCACATAAATCACTAACCAAGCAAGCTGTTTAACTAATCAAAATCTGGGTCTTAACAACTGACTCAATTTAATGAATCAATTTCAGTGCCATTGTGGGCAAACCAGACCACTCCATCATTGTCACCTACTGAACTAGAGGAAGTGAAACTGCTTCATCTTCAGTAACTACTTACTTAAAGGAAGAGTAGAAGTGGCATGGCAGTTTCATTTATGGATAGCCACTGGTCAGGGGATTAGAGGCATCCAGCTGAACAGAAAGTTGGGGTGATTGCTGGGTGAGGCATTCTAACTCAAGAATATGATCTCGGGAAGTCTAGGATATCACCCAAACCAAGGTACCCTTGGCCAGGTACAGTGCTGACCTTAAGATTACCACAGTACCTCAAAGAACGAGATGCTCAACAAAAGACTACAAGAACAACTCAGTGAATGACTGCATGTAAACAGCAAACATACATGTAAACTGCGTGCTTGCCACACTGCACTTTTCCTTTGCAGTTGCTCTGCATACTTGGGCATTGCCCTGTGTCAAAGAAATGTTGCCTTACAGCCCTTTGTCTTAATTGGTCTTACAATAAAGTCATTGCTCCAGATGTCTGGAGTCATGGTACCATGACAACGGGCTGTGAGAGCACAACAGGTGTATGACCTCACTGCAAGACCGGGAGAAACAGCAGCAGATATTTATCCAGTAGTGCATGTTACTAGGCAGTAAAGATGAAAAACAACACAAACACAAGTGAAAGGAAAGGCAGTGAAGAAGACAGGTCTTGCACAGGTTCTTACCCATGGTTAAGAGCAGCCACAAATTGTAGTAAAGGAAGAACGCCTTCCACATAACTCTCCTTTCTCAAATGATGTGTGTGAGAAATAAACAGAGGTCTCCTTACAAAGCGTATAGGACTGTCTGCATTTGGGATCCTGCGCAGCCATAGTGCTTTCTTGCAACCTTATTTTTACTTTAGTCCTGGTACACAAGAGGACCTTCGTCCTCAGCAATGTCCCTTGCTTGACATACATCAATCTTGTTCAAGAAATGTCACCGCACTGACTCTGGTGTTGCAAATGTTTCTGTGCAAGAACAGAGCCTATGCATTTTCAGAGCTGCTTACAGAAGCAGAGGCTTGTCTTTTGCCACTTGTGCCATGGAAAGCATTTATTCTTTTATCATTGTTATTATTATTATCATCATCATCATCTTCTTTTTCTATCCTATTAAACTGTCTTCATCTCAAACCACGAGTTTCACTTTTTTCCCCCAATTCTCTTCCCCATCCCAGTGGGGATGTGGGAGTGAGCAAGTGGCTGGGTGCTTAACTGCCATCTGGGGTTAAACCATGACACCATCAGAAAGTTCTGTATTTGGAAAAGTTTGGAAGAACTTGTAATTTCCTGAGTGCATGCACAGTGTCATAGGCACCCTGGGGACACAGCTGGGTACAGAGTAATCTTGCCTGCATCACTCTCAGTATGTGATGATGAACCGCAGGAACGATCTGGAGAGAAGAGCTAGTGCCAGCTGATTTGGGCAGGAAGAAGTAACACAATGCAGCAGCGCTGTAGGTGCAGCCAAGCCACTTGGACTGAAAATGAACTGAGGCCTCACTCCCAACTGGGAAGACTTAGCAAATTGTCTTAGCAACTGTCCCCAGCGGTTATTCAGGCAGGCCCCTGCAAAGTGCCCCAGCTACCCTGCCAGGTCTTCATGCTGCCCGACATTTTTTGCATATTGAGCACAGGAGGAAAGAGGATGTCTGGCCTTTTGGGTTAACAGATGAAATGATACTGCATAATTAAAAGAAGTGGTGCTTTAATATGGATTGATGCCTGCTCGTGCTTTCATGCTTACAAAGGTAAAAAAGGATGAATCACCCTCATTACAACACTGCCAAACAAATGAAGAAGTCTGAAGCTGGAATCAGCCACATTTTGCTAGTGACACAACACAGGGTGCCAAAAAAGAAGGAATGTTAAGATGATTATAAAACTGTAAATCAACCTCTATTAATATGTAGCAAGGTTGTTACAATTTTTCATTCTCCTGATTTAGAGATCTATTTTCATGTAACTACAAAACCCAAGCCAGAATTTGGAGGAGTTTATTTGGTTTATCCATTCCTCTAGGGCTACTATGCTTCGCTCTTTACACAGACCAGTGCATTGGCTTTCAGTCAAGACAACAGAAAAACATAAATCTAGGTTCCTCACTGGAGTTGTTTCTGTATATCATCCTCCCCCTCTATCCTATCCAGTAGCCACCAGAGACATGCAAAAATGGTAATATTGAGTTTTTAAGCTTGACAACCTTCCTCTTCTTTCCCATTCAGTTATCCTTGACTTTCTGAAGCTATTAGTCCCTAGAAAGAAGTACATGTACATCACAGATGGACCAATTTCATTTGACCATAGTAAGTGAGAAGATAAAGTCCCGGCTTAACAAGGAAAGCTAATCATAGCCTTAGCTACAGAGACCACCAGCTCTTCTTTGTTTTGAAATAGCAAAGCCTGCTTTTTCCAGTGGCAGTGTCTGCAGCTCACAGATTCTGAAACCATGGTGGTGGGGAAAAGAATCAGTTGCATGAGTGTGGTGTTAAAATCGGTTTTTGACTTCACTGGCATTTCTGAAACGCTACTTCTTTAAGGGCTTGGACACTTGTTCTGTACCAAGGCAGGGTAATAGTACATTGAAAGCCTTTGCTGTCACGATGCATAACACTGAAAAGGAACCTGAGGGGTGTGTGGAGCTGGAGAGGAAAAACACAGAAGATGAGGGCTTTTTAGGAGAAGAGCCCAACAGTTTTTTAATCAGAAGGCAAAATGTAAAAGCATTACAAGAAATTATTGCACTGTGACTTGATAAGGTGTCTCTGATGGGATAGGGTACCAAGAAAATCACCATCTCTACTCTGTGAGTTTTAAACTGCACTTAAAGATAACAGTTTTTCACTAGAGAAGAAAATGCACTTAAAGTAAAAATGTGATGTGGGAATCTCAGACTATCATCACATACAATCTTCTTCCTGAAATGCTCCAGGGTTACCAAAACCTAACCACCATCTTAGAGCATCTTTCTGAGATCTCTCTTTCTTACGTACAGGATGTACAAAAAACCAGAACTACCAAGAACAACCACAAATTTAGCTAATTGTCACAGGATTTCCAGGTGGCAAGTCAGAGCAAAGGTCCAGGGTCATGGGAGACTATTTCAAGTCAGGAGATGTTAGGACACCTTACCACCTTGGTGGATGGGGATGCTGCTCTCACCCGTTGACTGCCAACAGGACACTTCATTCCCCGTTCCTGCCTGTAGAAAATCAGTTCTCAGCTGATGAGCATACACAAAGTCCCAGGCTAGAACATCTTTTTAAATTTCTGATTCCCAGATCTCAACAGCTTTCTGCTCCCAGACTAGCTGTTTGTTCCCAAAACTGTTCCTTCTGCCAGGGCCTGTCATCCCTGCCGTGAACCTGCTGCTAACTCCTGTGTGCACCGTGCCTCCAGTGGTCAGCAGCTCGGGCAGCCTCTCTAACTTCCCAGTGCACAACACCCTGATGCTCATTTCTCTGCCGCTTTCAGGGTAATGGTGATGCACCATGGCACTGCGGCCAATTCCTGACCATGCAGGGCTGCTGACCTGTGGCCAGTGCGGGGTTTGCAGAGACGGCCTGCTAAGGCACATGCACATTTGCAGGTTTATAGGCACTGATTGACCAAAGGAGTTGAGTTTTCCAGGGCAGCAGTTTTCCAGGTTACTGTCTCTCAGCTCCACAGAGGTTGTGAGAAACAGTAAAAGCCCTTTCCCACCAATCGATCTACGCAGGGAGCTCCCAGTGTTGGAGACTGACATGGCAGGAGGATGCAGGATACACAGGCAGCCTGTGATGGACACCACAAGCTGGGCAAGCCCTGAACAAAGCCCTGGGAGCTCCCTAAGAGCACTTGCAGAGAGACTAGCAAATGACGCATTCTCCTTTTCATGCACCTTTACATGGCACGCTGTTTTTGTCATTCTGAATGCAACTTAGTCAACAGTCACGATGCAACTAATGAATCAAACACATCCCAGTTCAGAGGAAACGCAAATTCAAGCTGTTAATCACAACCCAACAGGAGTCATCCTCTTATGGCCAGTAAAAAGAATAACAAAGAAAATTAGCCAACCAATAACCAAAACCACACACGCATGCCCATGCACACACAGAGGGATGCTTGCACACACACTCACTCTTGGATGCAAAAGACTAAACAACAGAATCTCATCCAATGCCGGAAATATTGTATGCTCGTTAAAATACTGGCCAGACTGCTTTATGATTACTATCCCAGGACTTTAAATGATGGCTGAGTTTGAGATGAGGCTTTCAGAAAAAATATCTGCTGATGAATAGAGGAGGGAAGTGGAGATGAAGAGAGTGAAAAGGATTTAGACATATAGGAGAGACTTTTCTCCTAGAGCAGCCAGAATTAGTTTGACAAGTAGCCACTGTTTCTAAGCCAACGTTCGTTCTTTCTGTCTGTTGGGGTATTATCTTAGATGACCAAGAAATTATGGAAATGAATGGGAGAAGCATAGCAGCATAAGCTATTTAACATTACTCACAGCCTCTCACAGCAAATCAAAGGGGAAAATAGAAATGTGGCCTGCGCTACATCCTCTCAATGCAATTGGAAGGATCACTGATCATGCCAGCTCTTATCCTTGACTGTTGGGGTTTTTTTGCTATTGTTAATTTTTAATTGGCTCTCCATTTGCAGTTTGAGACTGCAGCAAGTGAATCAGCTAGTCTGTATCTTTCAACTAAACGTAAAACAGACCATTCATAAAATGAAAGGGAAAAAAAAATAAGGAGATGAACAACAATTAAAAAATCATGCTTCAGGGCAATGTGGTCTTCAGTCACAAACCCAGATAGTTATTCTTCCTGAAGATAAGTAGCACCCTGTGAACTCCTCTCAACATAGGATACAATGCTGACTCACTCCAGGAGGCAGATCACCTTTATTTTCCCTTAATGGTCAATTGGGCAGCTGTGCCAAAAGTGAAGTAAGAGTTTCTCCTCTCTTCTCAGGAATCCTGCAACTAATGGATATACACTTTCTCTTTGAAATGTCCCCTTCTCCTCTCTCTCCGCCCCCCCCCGCCCTTTTTTTGGGGGGGGAGAACAAGGTTATTATGGTGAGCACAGTATCTGTCTTTTCCTAGCAGGAACTCATGAAATCAAATCAATCTGCTGCTGACATCTCTGTCCTTCCATTAATTCCCCATTGTCTCTCCTTTATGGCATTTACGATCCAGAGGCAGAGATATTTTAGACACCTTGGTCACAACACAACAGGTTAGCGTCCCACAGGGAAGCCAGCTGGGTGACACTGGACAAAAATGGCTGTGTGAAGAGCCTGAATGAAGCTGATGAGACATTAGGGAGCTGGCAGGAGTCCAGTGGGCCACTAAATCACTGTCCAGGGCAGACCTTCAGGACCGCTGCCAGAGGCCAAGCCTGTAATGCAGACTGGGCTGGCAGTTTTGCACCATGTGTACATCCTAGCCAATGCCCCTACTGAGGTCTGGGAAGGAGCAGCTTGTACATGGCTATACAAAATGCAGGATACTGTGTACTACTGTTAGCCGCCAATGTACTCTGTCTCCCCCAAACATCAGCAAGGCTGTTTTACTCTTTCTGATAAGCACACTGACAATGTAAATTAAACATTATGCTGAATATGTATGCTTTATAGTGGTGTCCATGCAGCCACATGATTCCGTATCTAAGAGTCACCTGCGTGTGTGACTGTGTGAACGCATCCATTAGGTACTCACAAGCTATTCTTTAGCACAGGCAAATCTGCTCTGCAAAAGCTTTCCTAATTGTCCTCTCAGAAGAGCAGAAAATTCTTTTTCACTGAAACTTTCCAGTGTTCTACCTACAGCATGAGGCAGGGAAAATTTCCATTTGCATAGTCTGTCAAAGTTGTACATGACAGAGAACATGGGCTCATCATGGAAAATGCCATACAACCTTAGCTACAAGGCATTGGCTACTGCAATTTAAATATTAAATGTTTAAAAGAAAGTGATTTATTTGTTATGCAAGATTTCTAGGCAGTTGTTTTCTGTTTCTGCTCAGCACTGCATGGCCTCCTTTACGCTTAACACAGTGTAAGAGAGTGGCAATGATGTCATTCACTGCTGCAGAAGAAATAAAAAGCGCTGAGCTTAAATTTTGGCAGGAAGAAACAGTTTTGCACTTAATCTCTAAACAAGTGTTTAAATAAAGTTTGTTTTGCTTGAACACTAGTCAGGGTCTGACAGGAGGTTGGTAAACTTTCCCCAGGCACTCAGTGTCTGGATAGATGAAAAGTCAAGGCAGAGCAGTGGGACTGAAAGCACCAGGGTGCTGTCAGCCCCATAACCAGGTTAGCAACCAAACATCTGACACCCTCATCTCCTCCTCAGCACTTGTGCCTTTCCCAGGCCATGTTAAAAGAGGTGAACATCTCTGCAGCTGCAGCTCCTCAATTTTTGTATGATGATCTTTGAGAGGTTTCTTAAAGGACCCCAAACTGCTGAGCACTTGGGTCCTCCTAATCAGCCCCCTCCTCTGACCCTCAGCTCCGCTGGTGGTGCCCCAAAAGACTCACTCCTTTGGAAAATTTTGGGCCATAAACCCTAGTTTGTAACAGGCAAAGCCAGTGACAGAGCTGAAGGTCACAGCTGTAGTATGAGGCTTACCAAAGCAAAAGGACAAGCAGGGGCAGTCTGTGTGACTAGCCATGACGTGCCTGAGATCTGAGACTAAAACATCACCTCACAGGCATGTGGCTGTGGCTGTGTTACTTCACACCTAAGAGAGTGACAGCACTAAGCTTACGTAAAAAATGCTTATGTAAAAGACATCCCTGGAGGCAATCTGGGAACTACAACATGCAGAAGTAATTTGCGTGCCTGTAGCAGAGCTAAGGGCAAATATAAAGAGGCTGGAAACCCTGATTTCTTGTTTATGACTGTTTGTTTTTTTTTTCCTGGTAAGTGATGTAGCTAACAAAGATCCATAATGTAATTAATCTTAAATTTGGAGTATGACAGAGTTGAAAGAAGAATGCATCTCACTGTGATCACAATTCAGCTTTATTTTATGTTCCAGCATCTTTAGGTTATGTGATGAAAGCTCATCTGTCCACCTGAGAGGAAGTGCACAGAGACAATGGCAGATAGGGAGATACCTGAATCATACCCTGCCTGGCCCCTCCCAGGCCCACCACAGGAGCCCACCAGCCACACAATGAGGGATGAAACCCACCACTGTGATTCAAATGGAAAGGCTTTCTGAAGCAGCTTTCAAACAGAGAGGTATTGCTGCCTATGGGCGTCTGGGACTCCTTATAGAGTCACAGAATGGTTTGGATTGGAAGGGACTTTAAAGCCCATGTAGTTCCAACCCCCCTGCCATGGGCAGGGACACCCTTCACTAGACCAGGTTGCCCAAATCCCCATCCAACCTGGCCTTGAACACTTCCAGGGATAGGGAATCCACAACTTTTCTGGGCAACCTGTTCCAGTGCCTCACCACCCTCATAGAGAAGATTTTTTTTCCTAATATCTAATCTAAATCTATGCTCCTTCAGCTTAAGGCCCTTACCCCCGTCCTATCACTACATGCCCTGGTAAACAGTCCCTCTCCATCTTTCGTGTAGGCCCCTTCAGGTACTGGAAGGCCGCTATAAGTTCTCCCCGGAGCCTCCGGGCTGAACAACCCCAACTCTCTCAGCCTGTCCTCATAGGAGAGGTGCTCCAGCCCTCTGATCAGCTTCGTGGCCCTCCTCTGGACTCTCTCCAACAGCTCCATGTCTTTCTTGTGCTAGGGCCCCCAGAGCTGGACGCAGTACTCCAGGTGGGGTCTCTCAAGAGGAGAGTAGAGGGGGAGAATCACCTCCCTCAACCTGCTGGTCACGCTTTTTTTATCATAGAATCATAGAAATATTTTGGTTGGAAAAGACCTTTAAAATCATCAAGTCCAATCATTAACCTAACACTGCTAATTCTACCACTGAACCATGTTCCTAAGCACCACATCTATGCATCTTTTAAACACCTCCAGGGATGGTGACTCAACCATTTCCCTGGGCAGCCTGTTCCAATGCTTGACAAACTTTTCAGTGAATAATTTTTTCCTAATACCCAATCTAAACCTCCCCTGGTGCAACTTGAGGCCATTTCCTCTTGTCCTGTTGCTTGTTACTTTGGAGAAGAGACCAACACCCAGCTGGCTACAACCTTCTTTCAGGTAGTTGTAGAGAGCAATAAGGTCTCCACTCAGCCTCTTTTTCTCCAGACTAATGATGCAGCCCAGGATACGGTTGGCTTTCTGGGCTGTGAGTACACACTGCTGGCTCATGTTGAGCTTCTTGTCCACCAACACCCCCAAGTCCTTCTCCTCAGGGCTGCTCTCAATCCATTCTCCACCCAGCCTCTAGTTGTGCTTGGGATTGCCGTGACTCATGTGCAGGACCTTGCACTTGGCCTTGCTGAAATTCATAATGTTCGCATGGGCCCACCTCTCAAGCCTGTCAAGGTCCCTCTGGATGGCATCCCTTCCCTCCAGTGTGTCGACCCCACCACACAGCTTGCTGTTGCTGGCAAACGCTCAGGGTGCACTCAATCCCACTGTCCATGTCATCAGTAAAGATGAGAAACAGTGCTGGTCCCAATACCAACCCCTGAGGAACACCACTCATTATGGGATGCAAAGGAAGCACATTTTGGTATTGTACAAGACTCATGATGAGATGTTTAGGGGAGGAACCAAAGGCAGGGAAAGGAAGGGATCTAGGTGGTTTTGGGAGGGATCAAGCATGGGAAAACAGGGGGATAAGAGGACAAAAGGGGCTGGTCATGTGTAAACAGGCTGCTGATCAGTCTGCTTGTGTGGCCATGCCTTGCACCTGGTAAGTGCAGTCTGCCCGGTCTACTCATTAAGCTCCATTTCTACCTCTTTTCCTGGGTGAGGGGTGTGCATGTGTGTACACATTATGTGTGTATGTACAGGTGTCTGTGTGCACACCTGCTGGGAATGTGTGCCCAGCCTCACTGCTGCCTGGACCTGGGGCATGCAGCTGCTGCAGCCTCACATCAATGGGGCTACCAGACTTGTCCACTTCCTAGCAAATACAATATATTGTCTTCAGGAGTATGAAACGTGGTCAGTGTAGGGAAGAACAGTACTAATTAATTACTCCTTTGTATCACAGACAACAAAAAAAACATTCATTCTACTTCCAGTCCCACAAGGCCATGGGTATTGTAACTACTCATCACTTTATGCACAGATAAATGCAATATCCATCTCCTTGAGCTGAGGTGATTAAGGCAAAAAAAGAACATACTCATCCTTTTTTTTCCTATAAAGTTTTCCATTCAAAAACTGACATAGTACCTGCTTGAGAAAGGGAGACTTTTAAACAATTTAGGGAATTAAGAAGATATTGTCACTTAGAGAAATATTTTTAAAACAAGGTGGTTTGGTGGAAAACACCACTATCATTTTACAAATAGTATGTTCATTTTTTCTGGTCTATTGTAAGGCTGTCTGTGCAGATGTTTTTAGTAATATCAGGTCTTAGCGTATACAAGATGCTATCTTTTTTTTTTTTTTTTCTTCTTTGGCTGCAAAATGCTTTCTCGGAAGACATCAGGGACATGAAGCACATGTTGTGTTTCAGACTGGGGTGTTATAACTCAGGGATTCTGCCTGCACCTTGAAGGCAATAAACTTGAAGTGAAATAAAAAGTAACGGCATTTTGCTTTGGAGATGCTCAGCTGATAAACATTGGGAGCATTGGGGCATAACAGTCATTTTTAGGGGACCAAAATTCAAAGAAACATAGCATCAAACAGGTCAGTCAGCACAGCATCTTGTTACAGAATTCCAGGGTAATGCCCCAGGTGCCTGTACCTCAAGCCACCTCTGGCAATTTCCTCACAGCCTGCTCTCTAACGTGTCTTCACTTCCTGGTGTTTCTCTAAAGCCCTGAGATGTGGCTGTTTGGGTTGGTGGAAGATGAGGGTGCCTTGGTGACAGGTTGCCCAGCACACAGCTGGACCCTCGCCCATAGCCTCCATGGCTAGAGCATCCAGAGGCTACTCTCTACTGCTGCAGGCTGGCCTCAGGAGAGACAGGACAAGGAGGGACTGATGGGGATGGCAAATCCACAGAAAGGAAAACCCATTGCAGCATTGGAGCTGCAGCATCTTTTGCCTTCCTGCTCCTCTTTGCCACACTCCCTGGAGACCTGATCCAGAGCACAGCTGCTCTGACCCATAGGGATTGTCTTCTACTTTCCAGCTAAAGTTCACGCTCTCTTCCTCCCTCTCACTGGTGCTTGTCCCTTCTCCTGTCTTAGGTGATAGCCCAAAGTCCAACAGCCATCATATCAACTACAGTGGACCCTTCCCTTTGGCCTTTTTCTCCTTTCCAATTTGTCAATGTCTTCCGAATTGGCTTTGCCCTCTCATCCCACCTCCTCAATGGGAGCTGAGGCTGTCTGGTACTTCACAGGCATATTCAGCCACGTATCCCCAGTCCCCAGGTAGTGCCGACTTAGGTCATGACTGCAGCTTTGGCAAAACACTCACTGTGCACATGGCGACAACCAAGCAAAACAGCTTTTAATCGTCAATGTTGTACTGCACATGGGTGCCTCGGCATGACCCCTGTGGGGTTCCTGAGACTGTCTTTCATCTCTGTGTGGGAGAGGGCCCTGGGGATATCCCACACCTGAAGAAGTGGAGGTGCTGCCCAGCTGGCTGCTCTTCCCTTGCAGACAAACCCAGACGTCTGGCAGATCTCCACTAGACACTTTCCTGACTAGGGAAGGGTTACTGTTCTTCTCCTTTCCTCCCATTTTTAATGACTCTTAGTTATTTGGCCTTTACTAAATATAGGCCAGGTGTAGACAGGGTCCCTCCTTCAATAGGCTTTGTGGTATTTTGGACTCTTTTCCCTCCCTGGCTGCCTGTAAACAATCAATGACTGCTGGAAAGGATCTCCTTCACCTCTGTTTTTTGTCTCACAAGATCTTCTGCTCTGACATTGTCACCATGAACACACACTACCACCACACTCAGCGGTGTGGATTATCCTCTCTGTGTCTTCTCACAGAGATGGACACCTATGCTGTTTCACCAGGGTGCTCAGCAAAGGACAAAAATGTTGAATCCGCCTTTTTTCTACACCAGTCTAATTTTGATGAAATTTCCCTTTGCCTGAACATGAGGTATCCAGAAAAATCTAACTTCTTAGAAAAAGCATTAGTAACTAAACTGTGTGTCTGGTTCCTCACCTTTCCTGGCTCTGTATGTTCATTCTCTGTTCTTTATGGTTTGCCCTGTTATTAAGATTATCTGTCTCATGAAAACAGTGTATTATAGACAATGTTCCACAGGGGCTTTCAGATTGGGTCACTAATGACAAAACAGCAGCTATAAGCTCTGATCTTCTTTTTTCCATTGTACTGTGGTCATTGCTTAGATCTGCATGAAGATATTGGGCACAGTTTCTTCCTCATTTGAAGGTATATGCTTGTCTTTCAGGGCTATTCGTTACTCTATGCTTTGAACAGATCTGGAATAGTACTCAATTGACTGTTTGCAGCCATGTCTTCCACTCAGAGGAATGCTTTGACTTTCCTTAGCATCCTAAATCAGAGGACGAATTTTTTTTTAACCTATTGACAGACATGAAACCTTTCATGATGATCCATTTTAAGCATGCCCTGCTAAATATAATGGCTCCTTGCAATGCTTTTGCTGATGGCAGATTTCTATGTCAGACTTTAATTGTATTTTTTGCAGTAGCAGTAGTCAGATTTAATTGTATATTTTGCAGTAGCATAGGTAAGCAGGCAGCAGAACCCTCTTCATAACTCATACACACTAGTACACCTTAACTTTTAAATGACGTAAGGTCTGTATTGGGAGGCAGTATCTTTTGGTAGACTGATGGATTGAGCTGGAAAAAGATAGGTGAACTTTTGAGCCCACCCACGTCTCTTCAGGTCTCTACAGTTTCAACAAATTCATCTAATCCCACAATGTTCTCATACTCCATAAGCAGCACTTTTGCTGGTGGTCTAGGGGTTTAACTTCACAGAGGTCAATATGGCTCCCTACACCTGTGGGGGACTTGGCTTGATGTATGTATGTACTGACTATATTAGCAAACATCTCTTACTGAGATTGACTGAGCTGACTAACGCAGCGTTGGCTTAGCTGTGGTCCCAACCCCATGACTGCTGGGTTCGTAGTTACAGGTATTCTGCTTGAACACAATATCATGTAAGTCTCTAAGCTTGCTAAACTTGCAGAATTTGCTCTTGCCTCCAATGTTGTCCGGACCACTTGCCACCTGTCTTAATTTATCCATGCTGCAACTGAACCAAGAATACTTTTGAAGGTCTTGCTCTTGTGTCCCATATATCATTGTTCATAAGACAAGCAATTCTGCTGCCAATGCTCAACAAGCTGTGTACGCTCAGTCACAGGTTTGGGAATTACTGGCCTGTCTCATATGCACCTTGTTTCCTTCCAGCCCACAGGCAACTCAGTCATCCTCTTTATTCAGAGGCATTTATTCAGAGTCAGAATCAGACTACTCTGTGCAACATGGATGCTAATTAGTAGCTTCCAAGATGCACGTAGGTATGAAAGATCTCAGTTCAGTAATGCTAACAGTTCTGCTTCATTCTTCGAGCTCTTTGCATGTACTCTCTCTTCTTTCTTTCCACTACTGCCAAGGGTCACAGCAGTTGGTAGAAACAGGACACCCTGGGAAACCATGCCCTATTTTCACTTTCTGGCCTCTTTCTGTGTGCTGGAATGGGAGGAACAACAACCGTGGTGTCTTCAGGCACTGTCCTGGGTGACTTTTGTGCATGTTTCACAGCCTAGAAATCCACTGTGGGGCAGTCAGGAGGGTAAGGAGCCTCATCCATGCAAATCCAGTGACTCCAACATAATAAGCTGTTAAATCTAGCTGAGGCCTCTGGGGCTGGATCCCATCTAGGTTCATCAATGCGATTGTACATCACTGATGTTTCCCCCGGCTGACCTGGGCAGTGGGGATCTGATGGGTCACCCCAGCTTCTCTGGTACGGTTTCTCACTTTCCTGTGCAGTGCCTGCTACACTGTCCCTCCACGCTTTATGCAGCTTGTGTTGGGTTGGAAATACAGATAGGCACAGTGCGTAGGAAAATACCTAATTGCCCTTAGTCAGCATGTTTCAGCTGCTAAGTAACTCAAGCCATATTCTCCAGTTCTCGCAGCCTGACCTCTTCTCATTTCCTGATGCTTTCCCTAAACACTTCCATGCAGAAACAGCTCTCAGCCCCTCTGGGATTCCTGCAGAAGGCGTTGTATATCTGCCTGCTGGGGCCCAAGCAGCAAGGCAGTGCTCATAAAGGAGGTGTCAGAGAAAGTCCTTGAATGACAAACAAAGCAAGCAAATAAGAACAAAACCAACCACAGCATGCAGACCCTTCCCTCCAGCCTGGACTGCCTCTTACCTGTCCAGCAGTGACTGCACTCCCCTCCTAATGTGATTTCTTCTGGGCAGCTGTTTGGAAAGCCCCCTGCCTAATAGAGGCAGCTTTGCCTGGCCACTCTGTCAAAAGCAGCTGCCCGTACCAAGCACACTCTATTTATAACGTTTCACCTTTGAGGAAGATGCTCATGACTGATGGCTGCTAACAACAAGAGAATTGAGACGAAGGTTTTCCTTAATTAGCACTTATGTTGGCAGGAAGAGGAAAGCACGCAAACACCTCAAAAGCAAACTGCTTACCCTTGCCTCTGTGGAGCTAAGCCACAGGACTGGAGAAGGGAGAGGGCAGAGCTTTCAGGGAGGCATTGCCACCGGGCATGGGGAAGAAGTACAGCCAGGGACACCACAGGGAATAGGCAGTGCTGGCCGTGCTGAGAGTCACACGAGGCCTGGGAACAGCCTGGCTCTTGGCTTCAATTACTGAGCAGCAGGGCTGCACTTCAGAGACCACTTATCACTGCAATAAATCTTGCTTCTCACTGAGCACATGTGGAAGCTGAGACATCTGACAGTGAGGAGGGCTCATGTAGGCAGGGGTTTGGCAGTGCAGGCAGGCAGCAGTTTGTACAGAGCTACATACTATTGCCAGAAATGTGACAGAAGCAATATTCTGAATAAAACTGCTTTTTAGGTTTATTTTCTTGGGGGTCAGGGTGAGCAGTGAGAAGAAAGGGATTTAGATGGAGCAATCTCTTTTTAAGCAAAGAACAGAAAACAAAATTTAGAACAAATCCACAGCCTCACAGCTTCTGTACAAATGCCCCGTGGGTGCTGCACCAGGCTGCTAGCTGGGTGAGCCTTTCCTTTAGGGTGAGGAGAAGTTCCTGCCATGCTCCAATTTTTACTGCTGCATTTGCTGCAGAAAGCATGAGATGTCAGTGCCTTCTCACACTGTATCTGCACCCGGCTGCTGCACCCAGCAGTGAGTCAGCACCAGATGCTTGCAGGCTTGGGAGTCTCAGCTTCATCAACTGTAAATCCCTGCAGCTCCACTGGCTACAAGAGCTCCTCAGAGCAACAGCAGCTGGAAACCTGCGCCTGTAAATCCCTAGGGATGAGCTGCCGGAGCAGCTCTGCCTCAAGCTGGCCCCGCACAAGGGTCTCATTCTTCCTGCTTCCCGAGCCCATTTCCACTCCTCCCAAAGCATAAAGGGGTTTGGTGGAAGTGGGAGCCAGGGCCCTTTATTTAGACTGAGCATATGGAGTTTGCTTCATCTCTAGTCTAAACAAAAGTCTAAATGAGTATAAATGAGAGTCAGGAGTTTGTGTGCCTGTATGTAGGGGAGGTGGTAGGGCTGCAGCCTGCTTCTGTCCTCCTGGGAAGAAAACAGGCATTTGTAAAATTGCACACACCCAGTTTGGAGATGGACTGAATATCCATTATGTATACACTATCAGGAGCCAATTTATAGCCACTAGGCAATGATAGGGTATCTGTCAGCTCAGTGTTCAAGCCTCATCCCGTGCCTATCATTTTCCTTCCCCCTCTCTTCATGTCTTCACCATCCCCCTTTGAAACTTTCCCCTTCGTATGGAAACTGGGAGACATTTCATGAAGTTGGTAATGAGATTCCATCTCCACACACAGACAATGAATCATCCAAGGAGTTTTTCCCTGCTTTCTTCATGACTTTTCACAACAAGCAAATCCACTGACACTTCTATGGTCGCATAACAGTAACACCAATGACTTATCATTCTGGGGGTGCTGCTAAAAGTGATACCCAATTTTCTTGCTTGCTTGCTTGCTTGCATTGCTGTCCTGTATCTTGAGATGAGCAGGGTTTGAAGTATAACCCGAAGAGACCATCCTTCTGTGCTAAGCAATATGAAATCCTGAAACATTGACACTATTTTATGACCATAATGACTTTGCAAGTGCATATGCCTCATAGTTTCCTAAGTCAAAATGAGATCACGGAACAAGTGGGGTTAACAAGAGTGACATAGCCCTCACATGCATTGCTAGAGCCAGGGATGACAGAAGCACACAATCTGCTAAGTGAAGGGGCTCTGCTAAAGGCCTTAGCAGCACCCAGTGCTCAAAGTGTTGACATTCAGGCAAGGCACAATAAATTTTTATTCTGCTTTGTTTTATGGCATGTCATATCCAAAGACATACCTCAAATGGTCTCAGGCGCCAGAAAGCAATGAAAAGATCAGCAAACCAATGCAAAAATGGATAATGTTGCACTTCCAAACAAAACCAGGGAAACTCAAGCGTTCCAAACTGCAGAAAATAGGACTCTACATGGCCACTGCCCAGAAACGTTCAGCTACACAGAACTATTATTTTAACAGCCTTATACATAGCCTCTAAATCAGAACTTTTTTTTTTTTTCATTCCAAACTCTCTAAAACTAATACCTAAAAGAACTCCCTTATTTCCTCTCGTATCAGGATGGAGTCAGTAGGACTACTTCTAAGATGACTCCATTGGAACAAAGGTATTTTGTCATTGATCTATACAGAGTCACTCCAAATTAGTGCTGTACCCTCAGAAGTGTAGCTCAACAGTGACGCCAGAAGACTGGCAGTAAAGAACAGTCAGGGGCAGTAACTTCCTCACCTGCTCCACCTCTGTCCTCAAAATATACAAGGCTGGACCCTCCCTGTGACTTAGGAATATGCAGACCCCAGCAGGCGAAAGTTGTTCTTGTTATACTGATGGGGAACTGAAAATATGCAACAGTTGGGAGTCTTCCCAGTCATTTATCTCTAAATTTCAATGAATATTTGATCACTAAATCACGCTCTTCTCAAGCTAATTTGCAACCTCTTTTTGTCTCTGTACTAACACTTGTGGACAGGGTAGCAGTTTTCCAAGGCTAATTCATATGTTGTGTCACCTAAAAAACTGCCGATAATTGTCCTGTTCTTGGCCAGCAAGAAACATGCAAGAGCTCCAGTGATGGAGCAGTCTTTCAGGGAGCAAATGCAGCAGTGTCCTGCACTCAGTAAGTGATCAGAGGTGCCTAACGCCTGAAGGGGAATGGAAAATGAGGGTGTTAAAGCAGTCTCTGTAGCCCTTGGGCAGAGGAAGGTTACACCATAATGCCTAAAGCATTTCAAACAAGATTGCTGCACTCCACCACCTCCTGAGAAGCCAGTTTCTCCACTTCTGCTGCATGGTGAGCTAGCAGAAACTGATGTGCTACCTGAGAGATGTCTTACAAATTACAGGCTGGAGATGCTACTGACTAAAAGCAAGCTGGCCAAGGTTCCAGTGTACTGCCTGCCTATTTGCTTGCTGTTGTAGGCTGGGCAGAAATGGAGATTTTCTCTCATCTTATTCTGCAGCTCTCACAATAGGAGTTGTGTGCACGCAGAGGGCACCACCTGCCGCCCTCCCCCCTGCTTCAGACAGCTGTCATTGGAAATTTCCACGTGGCATTCCTCACATCTGGGGTAGGTATTTCTGCCATGGATCAGTTTTCATCCAAAAACCTAACACCCTAAAACCAAAGATGACCCCAAAAGCAGTGCTGTAGAAGCAGCAGGTTTGTACACCAGGAAGAGGACATCAGACAACCGATAGGGTGTTACAAAGGCTATTTCACTCATGACTAAGCTGTTTTTGACTTGCTGGGTCTTTTAATATTCATGCAACATTTCTTCCTTCACATTGTGCAGTAAATCACTATTTTTCAAAGCACAGTGCCACAGACTCTGCCCAAGGGAGGTAAGTGCAAGAAAATCTGGGTTTGTCTGTGTGGCATTACAGTTTGTTTGTTAGCTTTTTTAATGACAGCTTTGCTGCTTGCTTTTCCTCCTTGATTTCTAGGGAAGAAGCCTGTGCCAGCTGTGTTGAAGAATACTAACCCCTTCCTAAAACAGGCATTTTGCAGCAAAGGCTCTGAGGGTCTCCATGACAGATCTGCTGGGTTGCAGGGATCAGGAACAGCCCCTGGCAGAGCAGCCTAAAGCCTTGCAACACATTGCTCAGGCTCCACTCTGCACCCCTAAGCTGAGAGAGGTAGGGTGCGATGACTTTGCACCTCTGTTTTGGTGCTTAGCCCTGTCACTGCTATGTTTCTTCAGGGATGTGGAGGCACCCACCATGGCACCTCCTGTGCTCCTGCTCCACTGCCCACAAACAGTCCCTGCTGCCTGCACCCTCACAGAGGAAGGCATGCATGTGTGGAAGGAAAAAGGAGGGATGGAGAGATATGGTGAGGAACAAATTGCTGTACAAGGCTTTGTCCGCAGGTACCCAGAGCAGTTTCAAGGCAGATGTGCACAGCACAGAGCTGCGTGATGCTCTTACTAATGGTGATACTCA
Organism: Grus americana; assembly: GCF_028858705.1. NCBI lineage: Eukaryota > Metazoa > Chordata > Aves > Gruiformes > Gruidae > Grus > Grus americana. The sequence continues at coordinate 54,515,094 of NC_072891.1, forward strand.
CTACTGGCAGTGATGCCTGGGGTAGCAGCTTGAAAAACTCATAGAGGAGGAAACTACCAGCTCAGCACTGTGCTGAAGCAATGAAACAGGACTCGATTCCTTCTGAATGACTGCAGCTCAGTTAGCTCACTCACACCATTGTCCTAGCCTTCTAATAGGAAGAAACTGCAGACCAGTCCAAGAGCAGTTCCTGCCAGACTGTGTGCTAGAGACAGAGCAGGCTGCTTGTTTCTAAAATGATCTCCTTTGCTGCATGGTTTTGGTCCAGGACATTTCCCAAGTATTCACATCACCTCCTGAGACCACACACGCACATCCTTGCTTGTGGGTCCTGTTTCCATCCACTGCCAGGAAACATTACACGGAGTTGTCTGCATAAAACCACAAGCCTTGAGATGAGGCGCAAAAGAAGATGAGAAATATATATCTATATTGCTTTGCTTGAATGAGATGACCAGGAATGAAGCTTAAAAACTGAAGAAACAAAACTCAGACCATGGATAACAAGGAAACTGGGATCCCATCCATTCCAGTGTGGGGTCAGGCAGATGTGCTGGGGAGGCATGAGCAGGAGGAGAGGGTGTGAGATCTCTGCTGCTGCCACAGCTACAAAGCAAGCTGCTTCCTCCTTTCTGACACGCTTCCCTTTTTCAGAATAAGAGCTGCTGACAGCTACTGTACTTATTATGCTTTCTTCTCAAATCCTGCTACTGCTTCACATATCAGTTTCCCTGTATCTGCAGCTACCCTTATTTCTCCCTGTAACTCTCTGGAGCATCTTTGTTTCTTGCACTCCTCTCTGGGTGCCTTCCACCCTGGCTTGGGAAGTCAGTCCCTGCATTTCCCATGCAGTTGCCGCTCAGCTTTGTTCATTGCTTGCTTAGTTCCTCTGATTGTGTGTAGAGCTTGCTCCACCTCAGTTTCAGTTTTGGCTTGAAGGCCCTGTGTAGGGAAGGAGGATCAGCCTCAGTATCAGGAAGAGCAAGACACCAACAAGTTACAGGCCTGAGGTACAGTGGGATGCAACTGTGCACATCCAGCTGGCTGTCCATGTCATCTGCTCAGCTGGAAAATGCCAGAGGGTATGGATTAGTATGAGTGAGACCTGAGGTGGGGTATTCTTTGCAGTGAAAAGTCTTTCAGGAAGCACTGACTTGTTGCAACCAGAGCATTTCAGCAGAAATGTCTGCATTTCTACAAAGCTTTCAGTGGGAATATGGCTTGGAGTAGCAGCCTTTGGAACAAGGGAAGGCTGGGTGTAAAAGATCTGATTATCAAGCCCCTTGTCCCCTGAAGTGGGAATGAATCTGTGTCCCATGTACTGTGAGGGATTATGTTCACTGTTGAGCTGCTGGTGGCTAGTGCAAGGAAGGACTGGAAGGAACTGAGTTTCCTTCTGGTCCCTGACTGAAACACCTCAGCCAGAGTCCTAAGCAACCCAACAGCACATCTGTGTCTTCTTATGGCTTATATTCACAGGGACTGCCTGCACCCTCGGAGAGCAGAGGTGTGAAGACTGTATTCCCCAGGGGATGAGTCTGTAGGAGCTGCGGGAACACAGAAATCCCATTTCTAACCCAGGACCAGGGGACCTGGCCACTAACAACCTCCTTTCTCAATCCTCCCCCAAGCTTCATTCCCTACCCCCATGATTCCCAGAGCCATTGAACCCAGGGCAGGGCAGCCTGCTGAGCAATGCCGCACTGAGGACAAGAGGAATCCTGATTTATTCTTCTCACATGTAAAACCAGCACAACTGTTCCCCAACAGTTGCAGGGGACTCTTTGCAGATGCAGCGCAGGTCTTCTCAGAGGACAAGCTAAAGGTAACTGTGTGGAGCTGCTCTGCAAAAGCACTTTAATTGCTTTTGACACTGCAGTCTAACTTCATTAAGCCCCAGGCAGATGACTCACAGTAGTAGACTGTACTGGTGAAGGGAACACAACAGGACATGGGGAGGAAGGCAGTGTTTCCAGAGTAATTAGAAAATTTCTCTGTTGTGAGTGGAACTGCCTCACATCTTGCCTTCAGCTGGACTTTAATAGTAGGTGATCAGAGATGTCCTCAAGGACCAAAAGATGCTTAGCTGCACCCAGTATATCTGGCTTGTGTTGAAAAGAATAAAGTAATGGTTTTCCCTGAAGGGCCTAAGTGCCTCCAAAGCTAGACACTCTCCTTACTTCTTTCCAGCAAATAGAAAACTGTTTCATCAGTCTAAGTACTCCACAATCTACATCCACTGCCTTCACCCAATTAGATCTTGTTAAGCTGGCAGAGCACCATCAGTATGTCTAGGGGAAGGGAATGTCCTTGCTGCATGACTGAATCTGGAAGGCAAAACCTGAAAAATTGACAACCCATCTGGCAGCAAAAAAGACACGGCACACTTTTCACCATCATTTTGCCAGGCTCAGGTCCAGGCTTCCTTGCTGTGGATGCTGTTACCCACAGTAACTAATGTAGGTGTGGGTCCTGTTCCTGAGAGGCTGGCATGACCCCCTCTTTCATGTCCAGAAATGCACATCAGACAGACTCTTCCTTTGCAGCAGTAGTCACCATGTCCCACAAGAGCTCAGGACCTGCTAAAACCATGCTGGCAAGAGGACTTGGAAGCAATCCTGTGTGAGGGCTTGTCTATGTATTTGGGAATTTCCAGCCCCTGGGTATCTGCAGTTACTACTGTTACCTGCAAAATGACAAAGCTGTGATGGAGATCCTCCTGGTGAGACCACACTGGGAGAGCTGCTTCACCAACCACATGCACACAGGCAGTGTGAGCCGATGGAAGGAGCCCCTCCACATCCTCCACCCCACTGCCATCAGCATGGGTCCAGCACTGTATAGGCTCTGACTGTAAGAGTTAGTCCCCTCAGTGTACCGAGGAGGGAGGACATGCTGCCTTCCAAAAAGGGGCAGCTAATTACAGGAGCTGCAAGGTTTTGTGCTTTTTTCTATATTTTTTTTTTTATGTAATATCTAGGTCTCAGGCGAGATCACTTCATTTTTAGGCATACTTGAGCTACAAAGCATTGAAACTCATCAGCTCATCTTCTAGGACTCTATTATTTCCACTTTCATATGAGCACATAACAAACAAATACTCCGAAGGCAAGAGCAAAAAATCAATGACAGCAGCTGAATTAGGAAAGCTTTTCCCCTGAAATAATAAATTGTCTTAATGATATTGCAACACAGAACACTAATGAGAATGTCTTCTTTCATTTCTTGTCCTCTCACTGCAAAATAAGTAGCTATGTCCTCAAAATTATCAGGCTCTGAAAAGTTATCAAATATTTGCCTGAATGACAGAATTTTCATGACAGAACATTGTCCTGAGATCAGTGATTATGCAATATGTTTGCAGATAACTTTGCCAAAAAACTGAAAAAAGCTTTCTAATTTAGTACTTCATTAATTACCAATGCTTATAAAAAAATCTTGAGCAGCATGGTCATGGCACTTTATACTTTTCTACCTCTTTAAGCACGTCATTAACATGACTATAATAACTAACGAATGCAAAGCAGTCTACAGTGGCTGTTGCTGTGCAGATCTAGTGGTAACTGCAGAAGGGAGCAGCTTTTTCAGAACCTGATTTTTTATTAGATTTTTTTACTTTTTGCTGCAGAGATTATGTAGAAGCAGCTGCAGCTCTCCACACTTGAGATGTCTTTGTGCAAATTTATTTGGTTTCTGCAGGACTAAAATATGGTTTTCCTCCTTTTTTTGGGGGTGGGGAGGTGGAGCAGAGATGGACTTTCAGCTGTGTGTTTCTGTGTCCAAACTGCTCCTGGTGAAGCCTAGGTCAGAACCCCTCCCGGACAGTCCCTGCATGTCTAACCATGACAAATAACAACTCCTCTGATAAACTTGGGAAGGCAGGCAGATGTCAAATTTTGACAATCTAAACTATCTATTGTCCCCCATCCAGGGCCTGATCCCATTAAAATGTGTGGTTCTTGAGGCTGGTGCAAGTGAGAATTACAAAAGCAAACATGGCAAGGGATTTCCACATAACCAAACAGACATCTTTGAATTTTTTCGAAAGCTTTTTACACTTCACTTTTTGGTGACTTTGAGTTAGTTCTCACTGCTGGTTTGGTCTCATAATCAATACATTTATGGAATGAGGGCACTGTGGTAACAGCTTTCTAAAAACTACACAAAAAACCCCATTGCTTTTCTGCAGCATCCCATGAAGAGCAATGCTCACCAAGGCTCCCTCATTTTAATTGCAAATCTTAAATGTGGCAAGTTTTTAGAATGGGTGTGAGATTGCACATTTAAATGTGAGCTGGGTTAAAGCTGCTGTAAAACTGGTACTATTATCCTCCCGATGCATTCACTAAATTTGTGTTGGTGTGGCGGGGGAGGGTGAAAGACTCCTTTTTGTGGGGCTCCCAGATTCCACTATCACATTTATAATTGCACGGGTCCCAGGCCAGCAATGCCAGTGGTCTGTTGTTCCTCTGGGTCAGAGATGCTGACTCTATCCCTGCCATAGGGAGCACACCTTGTTTTCTGGCAGTGTTCTGCTTTCTACCAGCTGACTCCGTAACCGCCACCAAAGCAGCAGTGTGGATGGAGGAAGCAGTTATACAATTAAGGTTTTATGCTGTGCCGGAAGGGGACTCGAGCTCTGCCACATGCTTCCCATACAGCGTAAGCAAGAGAGGACATTCTCAGACATGGCCACTAATCTCGTTTCACTCATTTTTCTGACAGCTGGGGCCTGATCTTTCCAAAACACTGTGCCTTCTGATGCGCTGCCGGGATTGAATGGGGAAGAAAGAAGTCCTGATGCTCGAGCCCCACGTGCATGAGGGAGAGGCTTTGGAAGATGGTAGCACATTTACAAATGGTTACACCTGGTCCAGCTTCCACGGGTGGGCCAGGAGCACCTGCAGAGTTACCGAAGAGGACACACACAGGAGCTAATTCAGTGGGATGGTGTTTTCTCTTTTGGCCCCCATCTCACTTTTGCAGGTACCAGTGGAGGTTCCCAGCTGAGATCCTCTGCCTCAGCCATCAGATAATTTGGCCACAGCCATCAGATAGTTTGGCCACAGAACCCATTTTTCAAATCATGTATAAACAAGTGAGTGACACAAACTGGTTTGTGTGACTCACACTCTCTGAAAAAGCACTCTGTAAAGTTTTTATGGTTAAAAATGATTATAATCTGTCAATTACAGCACGCTACGCAATGGGGCACAAGTGTTCCACATTTCTGTCATTTGTCACACATTGCTATGGACTGTATCACACACTGGCAAAACTGTAAAGGTTGAGAAGTTCAGTTATGGTCTTGAGAGTATGAATGCATAGCAGGCAGTCTCTTCATGAAAGGGAATTTTAAAACACAGGGGAAAGATGCTGCTCAGTGGGAACAAATAAGCAGAATGAATCAACTAAATACACACAGGTGGGCATGAACGACTCTAGGAAAGGACATCTGAGTTGTTACGGATCACAAATGGCCGGAAGCAACAAAGCCACAGAAAAGGCACATCCCATGCTGTGCTGCACCAGTAAACCTCCCCTGCAAGACTCCAGACTGCTTTTTGAAGAAGGACAACATGGAAAAACCATGGAACATCCAGAGGACAGCAACAATCACCCTAAACATGAGCCTGAACATACAAACACATGAACATGAAGGAGTGAATAACTTCAAGATCAAACATGCTTAAACAGGGCAACAGAAATTATATGCATTTAAACTTTAGATCATTACTCTGGCTTTAGCGGTGTAACAATGTAAGGCTACTGCTGCCAACAGATCATTGCGTGCCAAGCTCTGATTTTGCTGGGATATGGAGTTTCCCTACCGATGTCAGACACATGCTTTTTGGATCCACCCTTTCACAGTTCAAATGCAGCTCAGTGCATGGAGAGGCTAGCCCTCCAGCAGGCCATCCCCTTTCATTTTCAGGGAAGGTTGTTCAGACAGACAACCTGCTCCGTGCTTTTTCTAGTAGAAGGATATTAATTAAATGAGCCTTGAGTCAATTGCCCTCTTTAACCTTTAAACTGTTATGTTAAGAGAACTAACACCAGACAATAGATCAAAAGAAGTTTAGTTTTTAGAGTGTGCTTATAATGAAAGCATGGCTCAGTTTTTAGCAAAAATTACCAGTCTGTTTGGGGCAGCTGATAAAACCATTTGGTTGGCTCAGATCTACTTTACAGACTCAGCAGAGGGAGGGTTGTTTTATTTCATGAATATAACCTTCTGTGCAACATAGGACATGAAGCTCTTGAGATGGTAGAGGAATTAGTCAGGAGAGAAAAAGATCCTGACACTGTGTTTGGCAAAACATTCTGTGTTTGGATCATGGGGTGTGTGTGTACGCAAGTACAAGTGCATATGAACGCGTGAAATTTTGCGTGGGGATGAGGGAAAAGCAATATTCACAATTCATCAGCTTAGTGTCATTTGGAGGATGCCGGATGTTTATTGCTGGGGATAGAACAGTCATTTCCTGTGGGAAAAGACTATTAGTGGAGTAATTCCAGAAAGTTTCAAAAATTACCCTACGTGTTTCTGAAACATTCTAGAGGTTTTTAGACATTTGTAACATCATCCAGATCTTCCATCAATAACATGTATGGTCCTGTTTACATTTTATTCAGCCAAACTGGAGACTTTGCAGAACAAGGACAGTTATTTAAAGAAAAAGTCATCCAGAAATCTGGCCTGAAGAGCTTGCCATAAAATAAAATGAATTAAAATATGTATTATTGTAACAAAAAAAAAAAATTTTTTTAAAATCCACATTCCTGAAGATGCCAAGTTTTGAAGCCTGTGTTCTCAATAAAAGGTTATACAGTCTGTCTTGCCAATCCTAAGTGTTCAAAATTCATGAAATTGGCGAGAAAATGAAAATATCTCTTAAAATGGCACATTAGTTTTTGGCCTCTGGATTTTTGAACTTTAGCTGCCCAGATTTTCAAGCTTATTTTTGCAATCATAACAGTTAGAAATTAATGAAAAAATAAAATTGCAGAGGAAAGAAGTAGAGATTTTCAAGTAATGTCAGGACTGAATGGGCTGATACTTTGTCAAGAAAGCTTTGAGTACTAAGAGCTTCATGGTAGTAGCCGAAGTGTTGGCCCGTGCGAAACAGACGGTGTGTGTATCTGGATGGATTTTACAAGTCACTCTCCATTGCTTATCTTGTAAGTGCTGCATTGGCGGAATATATCACTTGGCTACAGATGACTTCTCAGACAATTGGTCTGACCGTCTATGTTCCTAAGATGCTTTTTATTACAAAGCAGGTATCTCCACAGAACAGATACCTTAATTAATGTTTGTAGATTTTTAGTCAATAGTCATTAGTATTTTTTGGCAACAGCTGGGCCATGATCCAACTGACAGCTCACACCATCTACACTGGTTGAATTCACAATAGCAGGAGCTTTTATCGCCAACCTAGATGAACAGATGCTGTGGGGAAAACGTGCTACTGCAGCAAGAGCCATGGCCCTTATCACCCCCATTTTGCAGGCAGGAAGGCAGTGGAAAGCAATGCTGGATTTCATTTTTTACTTGCTTGCTATTCTTCCTGAACAGGGAGAGGTTTAATGGGAAGCAGTGGACCAATGCTGCGCCTCCAGAATTTGTTTTTCAGGGGCAGTGCAATCTTTCTCTAATGCACGGGAAGATTTTAAGAGGGATTTAAATACCTAAGTAAGGTGGTTGACACCCAAAGAGATTTGCTAAAAGGGTCTAACTCCCCCCCCGGTGTAAAATGCATCCATTCTTCCTTCCCTGCCTCTATCTCATACAGCTTTTAGGGGGAAAAAGAGAGAGGAGAGAGAACATGTTGGTCATGTGTTGGCCACACATGACACACGATTCCTTCTGCATAGCGTCATTGGTGCAACCTCATCCACTACCAGCGGGTCCCGACAATTTGCCACAGAAGGAGCATCCATCAGCAGTAGGTGAGAATATATCTTCCACAGCTTTTAATGTCAGCCTCAGTGCTGTTCCCTCAATGCCCTTCACTACTGTTTGTCTATGTGTCTGTGTGTGTCTCTGTGTGTGTAGGAGGGCTGGGTGTGAATTTGTCCCAGGGGAGGGGATTTCACACCTGATTTTAGACAGGTTAATTTGTTATACTCTTCTGCAGGTGTAGCTGCGGGTCTGGAGTATGTGCAATATGTGAACTTGCATAATCAAAGAAGGAAATAGACATAATCCTGACCATTTCCGGGTGGGTAATACAAAGCAGACTGAAGCCTGTGCCATGAGGGATTTTGCTTCCCACTACTCATGCAAAATTTGCCCTGATGTGTTCCTTATCCCGGGCAGAGGGGGCAGGTTTTGAGCTCAGAGATGCATCTGTTGGTGAGAAGGGAGGCAGGAGGAAGGAGGGACACAGTGGTCTTGGCGTGCAGCAGTTCTCACATTACACAGCATTAACTAAAGGCTGCCACACAAAACGGGCCAGCAGCTGCGCCTTTGTTTTTGTAGGGGGTTTGCGTACAAATAGAGCTCAAACCAGAAGGCACTGCAGACTGAGCCGGGTTGTTGCAGCCATGGGACAGCCTTCTGCTCTCTCTTTCGACGCACCTGTAAGGGGTAGTCACAAACTCAGCCCTTAGCTGGGCTGAGTAAGGCGCGCCAGCCTGCTTGGGAAGTGGTTTGCTGTTGGCCAGGTATCGGGGTGAGTGCACACTGCTTCTGCTGAGTATCAGACCTGCGGCTTTCTGTCCTGCACCTCTGAATCCATCTACTGGCCTTTGATCCAAAGCAAAGCCGAGCCCTTTCAGAGCTGCTACATGAAAACTACTGCTCCTTTCCCTTAAGAGTTTGCACTGAATTTCTCAATTTCCAGCACCACAACAAGATGTGCAAGTACCTGTTTTACTCATTACTTGTTTAGTGGTCTTCTGCCAGCCATAGAGGGGTAGGCAGTACCTGGATAGCACAAAAGCCTGCCTGTGCAATCAGTTTTGGAACAAATTTGAAACAGCAGAGTTGATTTCAGATCACAGTACTCGGCAATGTCTGGGTGAGGTATGTTTGTCCTAGTACAAGGTCCTCCCAGAGCTGGTTGTCTGTCAAATCACAGCCTCCCAATGCCCTGTTCAAAGGCACGGAGCTGTTTGAGCATGTATGGGAGGTGACCAGCTTTGGCTGCATAAGCAATAGATTTGGTAAATCGCTGCCGCTCCAGCAGCAGGAGCTGGGGAAAGGTAGTGTCAGCAGAGAAGACCTGACCCAGGAGCCTTTGATTTAGCCCCTTGTCCTGCTTTTGTCCCACAGCATGAGCTTGGTCTCACTGCTTTCCCCTTCAGCCCTTTGTCTGCCTTGGCTCTGTGCAGTACGACACCTTAAAGGAAGGGCTCTGCCTCTTTTCTCAATTTGTTGGCATAGCAGACCTCAAGACATACCTTATAATGCTAGTAATAATAAACATGCATTAGCAAGCTATTAACAGGATCTGAAATGTTATGCTGACCTACAACAGAAGCCCAAAGGAGCCACATCTATGTGCATAATTTCCGGTTCTGGTCCTGCTGAGGTCTGTCTTTTTGTAGTCTTCAAAAAAGGGTACAGCTAGGGTCAGAGCAGAGGGAAGAGCTGCCTCACTCTGGAGGGTGCAATGTCCAAGTCCCCCAGGGCTGAATCTCACCTTCAGGAGTGTCCTTCAGCACTTTGGGAGAGCCTGCATTATCCTACACCTGGATGTAGGTAAAATTTAACCCTCTTTTTGCTGCTGATCCCTGCTGGTCGTGAGCTACAGCAGAGGCTGCTACATCTATTGTAGCTCATCCAGCAGGCAGTGATGGGATCTGAGCATTATCTCTCTCCTAGTCAGCCAGGCAGAGCAGTATGACTTGGCACACATTGGAAAAGCCTGGGAAACATGCTGCAATTAGTTGGCCACATCCACGATGCCAAAAGGGTGAACAAGAAGTGATGCTGCCATGCCAGCCCTGAGAAAACAGACCCTGTTGCCCATGTTGGACATGGCAGTGCATCCCTCAAAACAGCACTGTTGTGCTTGTGAAGTGGGCTGATTAGTTCTGCCCCCCATTCAGGTCAAGTTCAGCCCCTGTGGGAACACATATACCTTTTGTGGTACCTAAAGCTCGGTCAGGATATGGCTTGGAGAGTCCTGCCCTGGGCAACTATTGCACCATGCAGTACCCCTTCGTGACAATCCAGACCCTGATGGGTTTTCAGCACCATTCCCTGTTGCTGCATGCTCCTGTGCTTGCGAGAACTCCATTTGTTAGTGCCAGTAAAACCCTGCACTGCAGGAATGACAAAGCAGGAGTTACACGGAAAAATGCATTTTATGAGAAGCAATTACGGAGCTGAGCAGATCTGTGTGAGAGGAACTGAGTTAAACATTACTAGGAAAGGTCTGCTGTAACTGTCGTTTTGAGAGAAACGGTATGGCTTTGGCCCCTGCCAAAATGTTTAATGTTCCCTAAAATTGGCAACACATTGGGAAGGGGAGTGGGAGGCTGTACAAGAATCCTCATTTACTAGAGAGCTCTCTATCTATCTCCTGAGATTTGTGAAACCTTGTAGCTTGTTCTCTGTTAATGTTTTATACTCCTGAAAAGCTCTTTTTGGTTAGAATAAATGATGGCCTCCCCCACCATGGCAAGAACAGATTGTTATGTAGTTCTCCAAAAGGACCTGACTGAATTGCACCACGAAAGATGAAACAGCATGGCACTTCTTTTGAAGCAAAAGTAAAACTAGTTACGCTCCATGTCTATGGTCTTTCATTTAGTGGAAGAAAGAGAGATGAATAATAGATGGTCCCCTGGAAATACTGTTCCACCAGCTTTTAGTTGGAATCAGGCAATGCTAATACACTAAGAGCATTCAAGATTATTTTATTTAATCTCCATAACGATATAGTAATTTTAGCCTAGTGAGAAGCAATGGCAACTTCCTCCTTTCCCCCATAAAGACCTTGAATCTGTAAGTGAAAGGAGGTCTTAGCCATGTCCCAAGGCAATAGATAAAGAGCCTTTAGCTTCCCTGTCATTCTCTAAAAGTGTCAGATAACCAGGACATGATATAAAGCATTGTGATTAGGAAACAATATACCACTGAAATGTTTCAGGATGCAAGGGACCTCTTAAAAAAAAAGGTGCCTTGGAAATACAAAGTAGATGAGGGTAGTTGAGAGACAGTTAATCATGACAGCAGTGACAGCAATAGGACAATAAACCTTGTTTACTACAGATGTTTTTGGTTTTGGGTTGTCAAATCTCTAAGGAAGGGTGAAAGGACAGGGCCATACTGAGTAAGACCACCACCCACAACATCCTGAATCCATGTTTCTCAATTATCTTCCTGATATTAAGATTTAATACCTGTAAAAGTCCACACCAGCCCCAGAGATCATCCCAACAAAGTAAATGAAAACAGGTGCTTGGATGTTGCAGAGTGTTTGGTAAAAGCTAGGCAGTCAGGCCTAAGATGACAGCTTCATTACACAGGCATTAAAACTCACACGTGCGCTCTACTGTAGAAGTAGCTATGAAAAAATAGGTATGTTTCCTCCTTCCTAATTCTGACTCTTATGACAGATCAGTCCACTGCCATACTCACCAATTCATCTGAAATGTTAAAAATAGCCTACAGTGTGTTTCCTTTCTGCCCAATGTGAATACAAACCAGATGTGTCATGTGGCAGAGCATCACTTTGGCTGCTGGTAGTTGCGAGCCAAATGGTTCTTCATTGTTTGGTGTCTAAGAGGTCTGCAGCATTTTGCCTCATGCCTTGTGGACTGCAGCACTCCACAAAATATGCAATCTTGCCCAGTAACAGAAGATACTGAGAGGTCTCAGAGCTGCTGTTTCCCTGCCTTACAGTCCACTGGACCACTGAAGAAGAGCATCACATAGCAAGGACAAAGCAGAACTTGATCTCCCAACTCTAGAGCCATGCCAAAATTATTTAACCTCTCCACCATCACTGGTGCTGGGCCAATAGAGCAGAGGGCCTGGACATCCCTGTAAGGGCTGCTGCCTTTTGGAGATTGTGCATTGTCCCAAAAAAGAGGTAGGATCCCTCTCTCTTGCAGTGCACAAAGACCATGCAGAGGCATTTGCCCCTGCAGTGGGCACCATGTGCTCTGCTTCCAGTAATTTCCCTGCAGTTTCAAACTAGAAACCTTCCAGAAGACTAATTTAAAGTGTTGTCACAGTGTCCTGCCCTCACCACGAAGCAGCAGAATAATTTGGGCTGTGGCTGAAAACATGTTTGAGTCTTCTGTAAATGGTATCATGGCAGCGCTGAACTCAGACATAAAGAGGATGAAGCTCCCTGCGGTGTCACAGCAATTGGTCACATGCTGAGTTTGGTATAGGAGATATCATCACATGCAAACCTTCATTTCACCTCCCTCCTCAGATACAAGTCTGGCAGTGACCCAATCCCATGCATTTGTGGTCTGTACCAAGTCGTCTATCCGTAACAAACCCTGTATTAACATTGGCATTTTCCATTCTGAAGCAATGGCATTAACCTATTCAGGAGCTGATTTCATGCAGGACACTTGGAATAAAGCACATCTAATGTAATCAATCTTGCATTTCTAGCTGAGGCAGTGCTTAGGTTGCTTTTTGCTAACAGCAGCAGCTATGCAGAACCTGTATGTATAGTATCCCTGCTGCAGCAAAAAGCAAACTGGCAAGAGAAGAAAGGATTGTTCCTGGCATCGTTTCCCCACCTACACAGCAGAAGGCAGAGCTGAAGCTAAGCAATTATCCTAAATTTATTACAGTAATGACAATAGTGAAGGGCAAAGCTAAAAAGTCTTTCTGGACAGGGCTGACCAGCAAGAAGGGGTGTTTCTGCCAAAAAGATTGCACTCAGACTCACCCCACGGGTGTTCAGAGAGTGCTTGGGTCCCTTCTCCTACCTCAAGGGTCTGCCTTGTTGCCTGGTGAGCTGCAGCCAACCCTGCACTGCGTACCGGTTGGATGCCGGCACCCTCCCCGAGCAGCGCTCTGGGGACTGCCCTCCCTTCTGGCCACAGGGCTGGCACCCTGCCACCGCCGCAGCAACGGGGTGGCAGACCCTTCATAGCTCCTCTTCCTCCCCACCGCCGCACTCCCCCATGCATCAGAGCGCGGGCACCTTCCTCCCCCAGCCCAAGCAGTGACTGCCACCCGCAGAGAAATTCCCTGGCCAGAGACATAGGAGGTGATGGTGCGAATGTCATTCTTGCACCCTTGCTTTGTGGAAGTCTAGGCTGCTAAATTTAATGGGACTGTTAAATTTAATGGGGCTGAGGAACTGAGGTTTTGACCCGTGCTATACACTGGACAGTGAAAAAACAGTCATGGGAGCAGACAGCATTCAAAATGACCAGCTGATTTTGTGTATTTATGCACAAAAATTGAAAGTAGCAAAGATTTGGAAAGAAGCAATCATTCTCTATTAAAAACAAACAAACAAAAAAGAAAACAAAACCAGAAAGAAACACAAACAAATAAACAAACAGGCCCTGCAGCTGGTTGAGGTTCAGCCAAAGGGTGAACAAGTCTTCAACATTCAAAGCTCTCAACTTTGCGAAATGCGATCCCCAGACTTTGGCTAAACTGACAATTGTCAAATGTCAATGAAGTGCAATGTTGCTTTTTTTTTTTTTTCCCCGAAGGAAGCTGCTAGCTAACAGTCTATTACATTCAGTGAAGCAATGACAGAAAAACAGCCTAACTTGAAATGTCAGTATCTGATTTTGTTTACATTTATTTAATCCATTTTTAGCAATAAAAGCCAGAAAGGAATGTCTTTTAACAGTGAAGATGCATTGTCTTCCTATGTATTTTAAACAATATTTCTTATCACAAACTAAAAAAAACCCCTGGAATTGAAGGATTCTGGAATGATTTTTGCTTTGTTGTATCTTTATGCAACCATAGGCACTACCCTTTATTTGTGACTTTTCTCCCCTTTCTTCCTGGATTTTCGTTAGTACGTGCTACCCTTTAAAGAGAGGACAGCTGCCTCTCATGCTGTAGGACTTCATTCTTGGTGCTGCCACAGGTTTCCTCTGTGATACTGTGTAAATCACAGAGGCCTCTGTTGGAGGAGCTGCTAGTACTCAGAGACTGTGAATTCATCCAAGCAAGGCAAAATATTTGTAAACTGTCACCTACGATGTTGTTATTGACTCACGGTCTGTAAAACGGGGCTGGTGAATGTATTTCCTTAGTTTTCTCCCTGGCTTGTGATGGATATGAGTGCAGGCTGCTGTCAAAATGTGTGTTGGTGGCTGTTAGTGGAAGATGACTCTGTTACGGTTCTCTTCCTCTCATGCCATACAAACCGGGGTCCTAGCTGGTCCTGCAGCACGCTTTGCTGGGACCAGCAGCGATACTGCAAATCTCATGGCACCAGACCTATGGCAATTCAGGCTAATAGTCCGAATAAAATCGCCCTTACATCTGCAGCAACATCATTCTCTATTTGCAGGTCTGGATATTCCCACACCCGTCCCCCTGACGCTTTCAAAGGAGAAGGTGAAGTGCCCCCCATAGCACAGCTTTGTGTGGTCCAGCTCAAGAATATCCCCCTCCATCTTGAAAGGTGAACAACCTCCCAAGGATCTAGGTACTGTTCAGCACGCAGCCCAAAGGGCTGGCATGCACCACAGTGACATTTCAATCACAGTCGCCATTTCCCCTTCAGACTGAAGCCCATTAGCTGCTAAACCAGGCTACTTCCCGGCGCTCAGCTGAAGGAAGCACTTTGTTGGGAGTATAATCAATCTTACCACAAAACTCTGGCTGGTACTCTCTCAGGTGATTAAACAGTCACATGGGAGAAAAATGACACAATTCAAGGGCTGCTCTTAACTGAGCTAGGACATGAAAAATGAAAAGTGTCACTATATTACTTTGACTCCCTTACATCACCACCCCCAAAAAGGAGCCATGAAGTGCAGCCCCTCTGTGATGGACTTATGCATAATTCAAAACACGATCTGCCTTCAGGAGCAGATCTCTGGGTCTGAGTCTGCCGAGAATGACAAGCAGCACGAGCTTCAAGGCTTCTCAAGCAATGAAAAGGGAAATCACTAACAGTGCGAGAAAATGAAGCACAAGAAAGACTGAGGTTGAGATCACACATGGGAAGTCACAAATTGACAACTGTAAAAGCTCTGTTAGCAAGTGAACATCCCCAGAAGCTCTCATAGTTTTACAGATATCTCTAGATTTATGGTCCTTCTGCTACATAGTCCTCTCATGTTTTATGAATATTCACCATATCATCTCCCCACAAGAATGGAACATATTAGTCTTTATATTAGTAGAATTTAAAGCAGAATTAGTATTAGATTTCAAATGGTCATTCAAAGATTTCAAATGATCATTCCAAAGTTTCTTCTATTTTTGCATGATCAGAGAGGCTGAGCTGCAACTGGAAAGATAGAGAGCATGTTTAATCCTGAACTCACCACAAGGTAAATCAAAGGCCGGTGTACCTGAACTGCATATTAGTTTTCAGTGAAAACTAGAGTCTATGTGTAGGTTGTTTCAAGTCATTAAGAAATCTGCATTCACCCAAAGTCACCAGAAGGCAGGATTTGAATTTGCTAAAGCTTCTCTCTTGATAAGATTGGGATATGAACCAATCATCTTGGGGTAGCAAGTTACCATGGTGCAATTGGTGACATTACTGGCTGGGACACGCATTCTTCCTGAGCAATTGGTGGAGGTCAGTAAAAATTCCAGCAGTTGAACAAGCTTATTCTTGAAAAAACCTGTGGTTAACTTCTAGCTTCAACTATTTTCAGCTCACCTCTACATGACACAGGGTTTCCTTGCCAGATCTGAACACCTCAAAATTTCTCTTATATGACCTGTCATTACACAAAAGCCATGGTCAAGTCATTTGTCTGATCTTTCTTTACTGACTGACATTTTTAAGTCTTTCTCTGCAGGGGAAGTATTTACATGACTTGAACAACATTTGCAAGCTGTATTTTTTGCAAACTTTGCCAGTGTTCCTGCTAAGTCATTATTTTGGATTAATTATCAGGAATTTTTTGTCATTATTACATCACCATTTGTAAAACAGAGTATCATATGAATATTAATAGATGAATGAAATGTAAGTTAACATCAGACAGTAGCAGTGGTGTACCCATTTGTTAAAATCAATGTGTATTAGCATCCTGAAAGTATCAGTAATAGCCCTGAGAAGACATTACAGATAAACTGCAAAAGAAAAAGCAGAACATAACCACATATTACTCTGCAACTTGGAGAAATTGCTAGATATCTGTAAGGGGCAAGTCAATTTAGATACCAAATTCTTCCTTGAGTGCTGGCATACTAATATGTCATGCTTCCTGGACCTCAGCCCTGTTCTGGAAACATCAGAATATTTTTCTGTTTTGTCTTCAGCCCCCTCCCCTGCCAGCTTCTGCCCAGCTAAGTGGCTTTAGGGAACTGATACTTAGCCTCTGAGTCACAGCCAGTGAATCTGCTTCCTGGGCTTGTCGCAGTTAATCTGAATGCACTTACGGAACATGTCTTTTTACTCCTCCCGCCAAATTTGGAGAAGGAAAAACTGCACACACTAAACAGTCGATTAGCAACAATTAGGAAAATTAGAGGGTGGCTTGAAAAGCTACTTATCTGAGAGATCTCCATTAATCTCTACAGAGAATTCAAATGCTTGGAGCTAGCAAGCAGCAGACAGGTTGCTAGCAATGTTCTTGAACCTTCACGTATTCACAAACCAGTGCATTTGTTGGCATTACTGGCCAGATACCATTTTATAAAGCAAAAGGAGAATTTTGAGGTATCTTTCTGTTAATTGACTTTGAAGAAAAGCCTCTGTGTGCTAACGCACTTACTGTCTTTTTGATCCTGAAACACAGCCTTTCTTTGCACACAAACAGAACACATACACAGCCATACATCCTGAAAATTACATAGCTGAAGGAGTTTGCAAAAATTGCTGCTGTTAACCTTCAAAATCTATTAATGCTATCACTAAATCAAAGTCTCCAAAAAGTAGGGTCAGCTGACAAACCTCCATGAGGCAATGGCTGGAGTGCACCGAGGGCTTTTGAACAAAGTGGCAGGAGGGAATTCGATGGCAGAGAGCCACTTTGGAGCACTTGTTGCACATGCAAGTGACTCCAGCCCTTGGGGAGACTGGGGAAAGTGGGGTGCACAGGATCTCAGTGTCAGTGAGGAGTGTGCACTCAGCATGGCTGGATGGCAAGAGGATCTGCCCTGCAGAGGTTCCCTTAGAAATGCAGCATGGCCAAAGAATGGACGATTTCATTCATAGTCTAGCCCCTCAGCAGGGGGAAGAGCTGCTTCAGGATCTCCTGCAAGTCCCAGGCAGACTGCAGGTACCTGTGGCACTGGAAAACAGATTTCTCCTGCTTCTGATTCAGAAAGGTTCAGACCTCCCTTGCTCTCCGATGCATGGCAAATACAACCATTTCTTCCCAGTTTCCTGGAACTTTCCTGGCTACTTAATGATGTTCTTCTCTTGCAAGTATGAGCTCAAGTCTCTCCAAGCCCCTGTATCAACACAGCAGGAAGCCTTTTGTCATCCCTCTTATCCTGTGTTCTTTAATTCCTAAAACCCTAACAACACAGTCACTAGTTTGTTCCCTGACCAGCACAGACTAGATACAGAAATTATCATTCTTCCATTCCCGTACAGTTGTCTCTCTCACCCTGATACACTTCATTTCCCTTGCTAAGGCAGTATTACCCTCACACTGCTAACTGTTTTGCTAAGCACACCCACAACCCAAGAAACACTACCTTGAAAATACAAAAATGTCTTTAAAATTATGGCTATCTTGACATGATTAGCCACTGTGTCTTTCTTGATATAATCATGCTCCTTAATTCCCATGTCCTGTGATGATAAAAGATTCTTGGGCATCATGCAACCCTGCCAGGCTCTGTCCATGCAGCAGAGACACTGTAGGACAGAAATGCAAGAGACCCATCACATATGCAAAGTGTCTTTAAGCTGGGTAGGCAGGACCGATGCACAAACATCTAATCCTTCCCTCCCACAAATCTATGCTCTTGGGCTGTTTATGCTTTTAGAAGGAAGAACCAAATGTTGCAGGAGCTGAGACAATAAAGTGAATGCAGGGCAAACTGATGCAGTCGTCCTTTGGCCAACAATGGGACAATTGTCAGCAGGCCACAGAAGGAGAAATCTTTGAAAGCATGAGCAGAAGTCAAGCAAATAGGGGAAGCTGCACAGTTAAAACCATTGAGCTGACCTCCAGTTCCCCCAAGAAGCCTTGCTGAGGGCATCCTTCAGAGCAGGACAAGACCAGCTGGGGAATGAGAGAGCTGAAACTCCTCCTAAAATGCACACAGCATTGCCAAGGATGGGCGATATTGGTCTTTTCTTCCCTTGACTCACCCTTAGGATTGTTGTTCCACCCCAGTAAGAAACAGCATGCAACCTTGAGGGTCAAGAAGCAGGACAGTGAGGGCCCCCTGTATGTGTGAGACATTGGTCTTCTGCTCTGACTGGACATCATTACTTATTTACTGTTTAAAATATTAAACAGACACTGGTGCTAGTTTATGCATCTTGGGTGCTTCTGAACAGTGACCGAGAGACTGAGCAGTTTTTGTCCTTCATTGGGATTTTGGACTAGCCCCCGTATAAGTATCATATCAAAATTACAGCTCTATTTATCTGAAAACTAAGAAAGCATGAAGGGGGATGAAATAATTCAAGGACTGCAAACAATTCCCTCCATAGGGAGAATTATGGACCTCAGCTTGCCTGTCCTGTCAAATAGGCTTATCCAAAGCTGAGCTGATTACAGTGTACGTGCACCTTTGTCAGGGGAAAATACATGGCATGGAAGAGCTTTTTAATCTAGGAGAGAAACGTGTAAATGAACGAATGGCCAGAATACAAACACATATTTTCAAAGTCCAAGTAGGCAGCTCTGTTTAGAAGAGAAGCTAGAATAAAGGAAAAGGCAGACACTGTCTCGCTCTCAGTCTTCACACCACAGACAGTGGGGCTCTGGAACAAACCTTAGCTGGGAAGATACTCTGTCTTGTGTAGCTCATGGACCAGAGCATCCCAGTGCCCTGCTAGGTCTTGCAGAGCTATGAACCTGAGAAGCTTTATGCCAGTGAAAATTCAGGCCATTTCATTCAGGCTGAAAAACTGAATTAATTACGCAGATTAATTTAGTATAGTGAAAAGCATAAGTTTCTCTGCCTGAGATCCAGTTCCAGTAGCTTTACACTGGCTTCCAGTTACCACCTTAGAAGATTCAAGTCATCTTTTACAAGCTCAGTCTCTTGTCTTTTTTTCATAAGAGAAAGGCTTTTGAACAAGCTTGATACGCTCTTTTTCTCCTTTGATCTGTCTAATCACATGAATTAATTGACTGTTAAAAATTGTAAAATTCAAATCTCTTTCAGGAATTCCATAGAAATACTGAACTATGTCATGAATCATGCTTACTCCCCCCAGTGCCATGTGACTACCAAGCCAGTATTGATTTCCTTTCATCTCAAAAACTGAAGCAATATTCATTGCCAAAATAAAAAGCTGTCTGAGTTATGAGAATGCACTGCCAGCAAGTTCCAGGATGAAGCATAGATATAAAAAAGAAAAAGTGGGGGAGGGGGTAGTGAAAGCATTTGTGAAAAAGCTGAATATACTCTGCAAGAAGATATATATTAAAATAAGGCTTTCATAATAACACAATACAGAAGCAAGGGTAATAGACAGATGCCACAACACCACCAATCTTGTCCAGAGCTGGATGGACCTTGCCTCTGGTTTAGCTTAGAGCAGCCCTGAGTAGTGGGCAGCCATGTCTCACTGGATTTGTTCCTGCCCATTTTAACCTTTCCTTTTGTCTCAGTTACTAAGACTATATTAGAGAGGGAGGGCAGAGATGACAGACAGGATGAGACAGGACAGGCTGTAAATAAGTGACATTACATTGCCGAAAAATAACGCATAGGTCTTTCTCCCTTGCTGCTTTCAAGAGCTCTCTAATTGCCAAAAAACGGTCATGCTCAGGCTCTTGAGTTTAATGTGTACCTCCTACTGAGTCTGGTACTTCATATAACATTTTAATGTGAAAGATCAAGATGTGATTCACAGTGCTTACTCTCCAGGAAACTGGGCTCCCTGCAGTACAAATGGTAAAGGTAGCCAGTGTGCCTGCTATAAAGCAATTGACAAAAAGGCAGCGCCTGCTCCTCTCCGTGGTCTGTCTGGGGAAGAAGAGGGCAGAAGCTCTTAGCAGGAGATAGTCTAAAACCATCCACCCATCTCCAAGCTACACACCATGACTCAGTTCTTCCTTGATTTTGTGTAGCCTGAACATGACCTGAAGCACAAAGACTCCCATCTTTGCTTACATTAGTACCTTGTAACAAAAAAGACATCTTTGGGTCCAAAGAGATCTGAATCCCTCAAAGAAAACAGTTCTCTTCCCTCAGTCGGAGAAAGCCTTTTCTCCTAACACCGCCCCATCCTACGTGAAGCAGGCTTTTTCCATTCAGAATTCTTTCATCACCTGCTGTGGCACCTCCTATGGCTGTCTGCCCTTTCCTGACAGAGAGCCAGAGAAGCCTCTGCCCAGGTACTGTCTGCAGGAGATTGGCATCACATGTGCTCTCCCTGAACCAGCTGCCTCATTGCATTGCTATTGATTCCGAGTTGGATTTCTGCAGCAAATCTATTGCATTTCCATTAGCAAGACTGCAAATGATGAAAACGCTCATTTATATCATTCCAGCTCTGCATCACAATTAACCCGCTACTTAGCCTCCAGCAAGACAAATTCTGCCTTCTCATCTGATGCAGAGAAAGTTCCCCAAGGTTTCTCTGCACCCGAAAGTTAGGCACTACAAATCTGAGGTGGGCTGCTATGTGTGTTTATTTGCAGTGCATGAATAGGAAATAAAACATTTCATTTAGAAGTACAATACATACTGAAGAATGATAATTTCAGTCCCCTGCAGTGGAAATCCAAACCCTGGGTTTTGTTATGACATCAATTTTTAATCAGTTTTGCTTAGAAACTTATGATGCAGTACAGTCCCAGATGTCATTTTTAATAAAGAAACAATCGCCATACACTCTGTATAGCTATTGTATTTTCTGTACTCACATATGCGTATGTGTATAGATGAGGAGGGAGGCCATGCAGAAGTTCCATGTAGCATGAATACCTAACTTAGTGAAGTTTACAAAGTAAAATGAGGCTTTTAAAAAGGAATATAAGTGCAGACTACTATTTTGCACTGAGAAATTCCGACTGTTACTAAGAGAAAATACTTCAAGAAATACTGCTTTTGCTCCATTATGTTTTGCACATGATGCGTAGTGCACAAAATAAATCCATACCCATAAGGGAGTTTTGAAAGCCAGGAATTTGAGGTGCTTGTCCCAAGAAAAAGAAATGCAGGACCAATCAGTTCAGTCCTCTGCATGTTAAATAGAAGAACTGTTTCTATGCAAGCAATGAATGTTAAAAAAGAAGATGGTAGAGATACAAAAAGAGACAAAACAATAGATTTGTCTGAACAAACTGTGTGCTTGTTAAGGGCATTTTAAAGACAGTGTGACTAACTGGACTGGGGAGAGGAGGTTTCAGTTATCGCTTTAGAAAGCTTAATGAACCTGAACTCCCTAAAAATTATAGCACCTTATGCATCTCACCCCACCATTCCCAAACCCACTTCAGTCTGAGTGTTCCTGCTACAAGTAAGTACATCTGTAAGCCACCACGACCTTTGGGACAGCAGAGAAAGAAGTGTTTCAGAGAAATACAGACTGGCTGGCTCAGTGCAGTGGCTATTGCTGCTTGTTAATGGAGGCCCGGTTGTGTCTCCAGGGCTTACTAAGATCAGCATCTCTTTATTACGCTCTTGAGTTAGGCTTAGAACTTGTCTGGTATCTTAGCCGTGTTTAATTATAACTTCCCTGTGACAAGATATTGGTAACTCAAAGGACATGTCAAAGAAAAGTCATGGCTTTCGAAATGAGTCTTCATATTGTGTAGCAGACATTTAACTTAGAAAATGAATTGCAAGGCTTGTCTCCGTATACACTCATTGGAAAAAAAGACTTACTCCTGCTAGATTCACGCTGGGAATTGCCTGGGGGGAGGTCTCTTCCTTTGTGCTGAATAGGAAGCTGAAGGCCACCTAGCTTCCTAATGTAGGCACTTAAGTCAGGTATCTGAAGCTAATCAACATCAATACTCTATCAGAAATGGAGCAACGTCTGCTTTAAGGTGCTCTTCTCCTGCACCTTCAAGATTTGGGGAACAAGCAATCACCTCCTTTGTAGTGCTTCCCTGCATAATAACAGTGAGCGTAGAAAAAGCTGGTATATAGCCTGTGCTGTATCATCTGCTCTGCCCTCCTGTGAGTACTATCCCCTGCGGCTCTCCGAGACATCCCTGACCTTGACACTTTCAGAGGTTGCCAGGCATGGGACTCAACCCTATGGCGTTGTGATGGGGATTTGAACTGCAGAGCATGGGTCAGACTTAGCCTGTTTCAAGAAAAAGAACAAACACCATGTGAAGCTGCTATGAACAAACCCTTGCTGTCCATAAATTGAAGCCTTCAGCTGGGCTGCAGCACCTATAACTGGAGGGAAATGCTCCCTCCTGCCTGCCAGAGAGGTAAAATACAGACCTTCACAAATCACTTTGTATGGGAGAAGGGACATCAAATGCAGAGCTGAGAAAGAACAAGCGGAGGTGAAAGAGGCAGACAGAAATTGCCATGAATATTTACGGTATGATACCAAAACAAGGGATGGGCTAGCTTTCTTTCCATTTTTCCCATCCCTAGCTGTAAAAAGAAAAGAAATTCAGCCATTGTGCCTGGATAACTTTGGAAGGGAGCTGAGACCATTTCCTAGGTAAACACCCACCACCAGTCCTCAGAGGCACTCTTTTAACACTTTTTCCACCGAGGATGAGAAAGCAGCAGCCTTTGCTGATGCTGGCCCAGTACAGCTGAAGTGGCAGCAGAAATCAGAAACATGAGAAGGGAGCAGTCCCAGTCAGGGGTGGTTGACAGCAGTGCACAGCCCTTTCTCCGCTTTACCATGTTTTCCAGGTGAGGGCCAGCACCGGTGAGGTAGGAGAGAGCCCTGCCTGCGCCCAAGGGGCATGCACAGCTCTGGGGCTGCACCCACCCTCCCACCTCTGCGTGTGGCCGGCAAAACTCAGTGGGCACAGAGGTGGGGAGATGCAAACATGCCTGTTGGTCACCTGCTGGCCACCAGCATGGTGGGAGGCGTGCAGCTGGCCTGACAGTGCACGGCACTGGAGGTGGACACGGAAGTCAAAAGCGGAAAGGACGCAGGGGCAGCACAGCCGTGCTGCCATGGAGGTGCATCCTCTGGACCCTGCTGTCCGCTGGCCCTTTTGCTCTGCTCACAGAAAGCCACTGCAGCAAAGTCATCATGCTGTGGTCTATGTCCTGCTCCGCCTCTTGTGTGCCCCATGGCACCTCACCAAGTCAGGAGGGATGTGATCCCAAAGCCAAGGGCTCAGGCACCTCTGCTTTGGGGCAGAGCCAAAATGCAGGAGCACTGTACTCCTTTGGCAGAGCTGTCACCCGAGAAAGGCAACACCACGTGGACCTTGGTGGGTGGTTTGCGGCAAAATCTGCTTAAATGGAAAGAAAAGGCAGTGGGAAGACCGGTAAAGAGGGGAGTGGCTGGTTTGCAGATATATAGATGCAGTTATTACAAAAACACTGTTTTGACAGTACTACAGAGCCACATCTATTATCAGCTTGGGTAAAGGGTGGAATTGTATTTAAAGGTGATGGTGTAGGAAGAAGTAAAATTTAGCTCCCGAGCTGTGTTAGTGCTTTTACAATCTGCATGTCTTCTCAGAGGGAGGGAGATTGTAGGTTAGTGTATAATATTATATCCTGCTTGTAATGAAATCTTCTCTAGTGTAATTATGCTAAGATTGACACGCTCCCTAAATATGGGAATGCTTTAAAACATTCACCTTTCCTTTCTCTTTCAGCAAAGGAGAAATGATATTACAATATAAAATGGAAACCAAACAGAAAGGAAGAGATTATTTCTGTATCGATAAGGGGCAAAGTACAATAACAGGAGTGAGACCAGTCTTGAATCTAATGCACCAGACACAATTACTAGGATTGTCTCTATTCTGCTTTCTCTCCCAGGCTCCAGGAGAAAGAAGAATCAATTAGCTCTCAGCAGACTATGACCTTGAAGGATACAGCTTTAAGGGGAATATGCTGAGTAAGACAGAAAAGAGAGGAGAAGAAGAGAAAAGGATTTGGAAACTCATGGAAGGGCCTGGTTCAGAAACAATACATCAGCCACATAATATGAGATGTTTCAGTTCTTTTTTATTTCTGCACTGGAAAAAAAATTTATCAGCACAAAAGGGGCTTTCTGGGAACAAGTTACCTCACTCTGCCTGAAATGGAAAAAAGGACACTAAGAGGCAAAAGAAGGGACAATCCAATTTGCAGATGCTACTTTGCAAGCAATCTCTCTGAGAATTTTATAGCTGTCAAAGGCATTCATAAAAAAAAAGTTATCACTGATGCAATGTGTCAACCTCTCCAACAAATCTTGCTCTACATAAAACACAATGATGTGTTTGAAATGCAGCTGTTTCAAAAACCCCAAGACAGTGTTTTTAGAGCTGTCCAAAAAGTTCTTTCAAAGCTTCTTCGAATTTAAGCAGATCTTCTGCAGTGTAGTTTTCCAGCTGTATTTTCTTATTTTCCTTTGCAGCCCCTTGCCATAGTCAGAACTACATGCCACAGTTAAGAGTAAATACTGTCTACACAACCTTCTCCCTCAGAGCAACCCAAACATGACCTGCTGCTGGTTCTCCCTCTCTTTTCGGTCTGGAAATCTATGATGCATTAACACACATTTATCATAAGAAAATTAAGGCAATAGTAAAAAAAACAAATGATGACTCAACCCAATCACCTAATTTCTGGACAACCATTTATTTCCCAGATATGAGCAGATCTGAATGCAGGCAAT
Organism: Grus americana; assembly: GCF_028858705.1. Lineage (NCBI taxonomy): Eukaryota > Metazoa > Chordata > Aves > Gruiformes > Gruidae > Grus > Grus americana. The sequence goes on from NC_072891.1 coordinate 54,540,149, forward strand.
GGCTTTTCGTCAGTAACTGCTCCAAAGAACCTCTTTTTTTCCCCCCTTCATTTACTTCAGAGATGAATTTAGCAGGTTATTAATAAAGGCCTGCCTCATGTGTGGAAATTCAAGAGGGTGAGGGTTGTCTGAGCATAACTAGCTTCTGGTTGCTTCTCCTTCTTGCACAAGAGAGGTTATTTTGACTGGATGGTGGTCCCTGGTCACTTTATGAAGCAAAAAGTGCTGTCACTTATGGTATCTGCACTACAAAAAACATTTTCTGCATCAGAAATAAATAAATAAATAAGTCACCTAGTATAGTTCTATATAACTGCAAAGGGGGTTAAGTGCCCCAATAATTCAAGTAATGATGTCTTACCTCCCACAGACAAAGCCCCCTGTCATTTAACTGTACAGCAATAATTCTATATTAAACTGTTTCCATCAGACAAATTACTTTTAATCCAAAGGCTGGTTGTCACCCATTATCTAAGCCAAAACCAGCAGGGCTTCTACAGGAATATGTAAAATTTTCTTTCAGTGATTTTGGAATTACTGTTCAGGACTGACACTCAGCTGGAAGGACCTCCACTGAAATCACTGTAGTTATGCTTGTTTTCACCCACAAGGTGGTTGGCCCTCAATGTGATATCTAGTCCAATTGCCACATATCTATACTGAGTCCAGTCCTAGTGGGGCTAAACTTAGTCGTGAACTTCTGGTGACTTCAGGGCTCCAGGGTGAGTTCTAGTATGTACCACCTGCCAGGTGGCCATCCTGCGGCATTGCTGGGAAGGCACCAGGGAGAATAAATGAGATGGGGTCCTGCAAAGCAATTTGCGAGGAGCAAGGTTGCTCATTTTGATCACTGCAGCTTTCCAAAGGAAACCTCAGCCCTGCGCTCTTGGCACAACAGCGCATTGCCTTTTCTTTTACTAGAGTTGCACAGTTTTACAGGGCTTACAAATTGTTGGCTTGATCAGATCTAGATTTGATGGGTTAAAATGATAAATGTCAAAGAAATTACACTTCAGCAATGCAGTATTTTGACATTTTATGATTGCTGCTGAGAGAATAATCCAGGTACCCTGCATATTTTTTGCTTTAAGGATGAGGAAAGACTAATTTGGAAACTGACCCCTCCTGCATTGGCAAAAATGCTTTCCTGAAATGCCCCACAAAAGTCAACGAGGCAATGTCTGAGAAACATGTTCAGCAAGAATCAGCTCCTGGATGACAGGAAAGATGCAGAGAAATGTGTCCTATGCTCTTAAGAGAAAGGGAAGGATCGTAAGCTAACTGCTAAATTAATAATTCCTGGTCTCTAACTGCTTCAAATATGCTGTTGCTCTTTCCCACTGTTTCCTGACTGTTTCAGGAGGATGACAGGGATGTTTGCCAGCAACGGACTTCAGGAAGAAGGTAGCAGAAGTGCTCTGCAGGCAAGGCAAAGAAAATGAACACACATGGAAGATCCAGCACAGGATGCAAATCAAATTTGTAAGAAAAATATGCTGATAGACCATGTGGAATAGGTATCAGATAAACCCTTGAAGTGAATCACATACTTCCCTACAAGTCGATGCAGAGAAAAGGGTAGTACTGGCACTTTATAAAGTCCCAAATGAAGCCCTCTTCATTGCCATGCACATCTCAGAACTAAGTTCAGAGGCTCCTAAGTGCTATCCTCAGAAGGTAGCCCATGCTATACCCATGTTAGCACATTTAAGCTTTGCATGCCAATCACATGTCCTCCTTGAGGACAGCAGCAGAACAGTTAAGTGCCCTTTTTTTTTTTTTTTTGGAAGGAGAAACAAAGAAACACATAGCTTCTACTTACAAAGTTTTGGAGCAGCTTGAAGATTGGTTTCTGTTGCTTGTGCCTGAGACGCTGTGGTAGGCTCCAGGGCAGGTGGTGACAGCGAAGGTGCGGCAGAGGACAACAACCCAACATCTAGGATGCGGTTATACAGAGAAGGCTGGAGGAACGGTTTGGAGGGCACGAGCGAGCTGTCAGTTTGCACTGTCACTTCAGCCTTGCTCTTGGGGCTAGGTACAGGGAAGGGTGAGGCATACACCTCCGAAGGCACCCAGGCAGACAGAGCTGTAGGATCCACAGCGCTCTTTGGGTCTTGTCCTATCCTCCCAGGGTCAAGGTGGGTAGGAGAGTCATACTCAAAAATCTTGTCCACAAAGACCCACTTGAGGCCAGCAATGCAGAGGCAAAGGCTGAGCAGGCAAGCCAGGATAGGGGCGATGCAGATCTTTTCAGAGTTGAGGCAGCCCTTCAGTCGCTCTGCCTCCAGGCACACACAGCAGGTCGCGGCCAGGCCTGCTATCCCCTGGACCCTCCTGTCCTCTCTTTGGGTCCCCGGCATGTTCTCCTCAGCCGGGAGCCCGTCAAGGGATGCGTCAGGGCTCAGCTGAGCTGAGGGGCTGGGGAAAGTGTCGGCAGCTACTTCAGACATGTTTAAGCATCAGCTCTCAAACAGCTCACCTCCAAAAGGCCTTAACTCTATCACAGTCCATTACTGTGAGACATAGACAAAAAGAGATGGTAGTAATAGTCACAGCGCTCTGCAAAAATCACAGAGTGGGAGTCAACAAAAGGTCCGAGCTCAGCAACATCATCCGAACTGGGAGAGAAGTAACGCACAGGAAAAATAAGATCTCCCCTATCCCCCCTGCCCTTGAGCCCTCTGTCGCTCTCTCTGCCTCTCTGAAGCAAGAGTAGCTTTGCAATTACTGAGCTCCTGTTTGCTGGCCACTTTTATAATTCCTTAAACACCTCTTAAGCAATTCCAGCTCTTCTGTGGGAGGGAAGAAACATCCCCCCAAAAGCAAGCACAACAAAACAAAACAGGGGGAAGGAGGGTGACAAGAGAAAGAAAACCACGAACACCGAACAAATTGACGGATTAAGTGAACCAATAGCCCAGAGCGAAAGGCAAGACTCTCACCTTGAGCATCTGAGGCTGGTATCTGCTTAGACGAGGAAAACAATTGTCATGCGGTAGAAGAAGCAAAAGCAAAATCTGTAACAACAGCGGCAGCGGCAGAAGTGACAGTAGCGGCAGCATCCTGTCGTGTTACAGCGGCGGCTGAAAGAGGCTGAATCATTACAGAGCAGCAGGTGCTCGCTGTCTGAGCATCACTGCAAACAATATCATTACACAGAGGTTTGAAAGGAAGAGCGATGCCAAGACGGTGGTAACTCCCTTTCTCTCCCCTCCCTCTTTGTCCTTCTTGAACGCTCATTCACTTTCCTCCTTCCCCCCCCACCCCCCCGCCCCGCTCCCCCAGCCCCCTCGCAGCCTGTTTCCCTGATGTACAGACTCGCTCCTTCCTCCCCCACCCCACCCCCCGCCCTCTGCAGGGCTGGTCTGAGGGAAATCAGTACACCCAGCAACGCAGGACTGTCAGTGACTTCCTATTTTATCCAATTAGGAGGAATAAAGGCCATCAAATTAAAGGGAGGGAGCGGGCAGGAGTCGCGCACCCACTCTCTCCAGCCGGAGCGCGCCCAGAGGCGGCGGCCATCGATGACACGGTCCGCCGGCGAGGACCGGGTGTCGGTAGGAGCTCTTTGGGCTGGACTGGGCTCGCTCAGTCTGATATTTGATCTCTCCCAGGGGGAAGACTGCTTTCCAGCAGCAGTTTCTCCCTGTCTGACACCTAGAGACAGCTCTTCTTTCCAAGCCCCTGAATAAGTTTTGTTTGCTAGGAATAATGCTGGGATGCATCTTAGGTCAAGCAAAAGGAAAAAAAAAACCAAAACAACCAAAAACATTCCTGCCTCTGACAAATTTGCATTTAAGATATTACAAAGAAGTTTGCATATTTTTTTAATATTCCTTTTTCCAGCCTCCTTTCCAAAACTGAAAAAGCAAAGACTCCACACTAAAGCCAGCTCCTGAACATACTTTTCAAGAGCTGGCATGCTGCTGTCATACATCCTCTTTCCCCCTTAGACAAAAAAAAATCCCACCCCCACCCCCCCAAACAACCAAACAAAAAACCCCAAAGAATTTTATTATTAACAAGGCTTCCACTTTGTTCTTAAATTTGTCTGTCATTCCTCACCTCTGCCAATACCTAGCACTAAATCCCATGTCTACCAGTGTAGTGTAATGCAGGCGTAAATCAAAAGTCCAGTTAACATAATGGAAGTAAGATTAGAATCCATTCTATTCCCAGTCTCTTCTGTCTCCCACAGAAAAGTACACCTGTATAACAATACAGACAGGTATAAGAGGAGAGGGGCTTTTAACACAAATGCCAGTTCCTTGGACTTTGTGAAAACATTTGCATTAAAGATTTGGCAGTATGAATCCCCCTTTCTCCTCAGTATAAATGGCTGCAGGATGCATAAGGAAACAAAGAATCATATACTACAAATTGTCCTGAACTTATATTTGCTGGTACCATAGTCAGGCATCTGAAAGGTAATTTCCATTGTAGTTAAATATTTTCAAGTGACAAAAAAGACATCTGTCTCTACCCATCTCCTCTCTCTGCCTCCAACTCTCTCCTGCCCCTGACTTCCATGGGAACATTAATAACATTCGCATAAAACAGGTTTATCAAAATCTCAATGAATCCTATAGTGTTTTCACAGACTCTCATGTCAAGGACTAATTGATGGATGTTTGATCACAAAGCTTCCTGTGAGGCTGTAGTAGCAAACTGAAGTAATCATGATGCTACTACATTCAGGTGCCTGGAGAATTTACCTTAAAGCACAGCCAGTGATAACACTTTCTGGAAGAATGTAAAAAGATAAATCATCATACAATCTAGTCTACATTACCACTGAAGTGTCTGGTCCTCAGGTTAATGATGTGATCAGTAACCTCATACAGAACGAACAGCTTGCATCGCATATTTACGTACATGGCTCCTCTGATTACAAAGCACATGTGCTCCTTAGCTGGTAATGTTCTGCATGAGTGCAGCCTCTTTCAAGTACCTCAAAACCTATTTCAAACAGTAGTAATAACCCAGCCGCTGTAGAAAGTGTAACATCACAGCAACATTGCTGTGACAGCTGTGATGGTCTGTGGGTACAAGTAAGCAAGGTTTCTGGGGAAAGGATGCATCTTTTATTAGATTAACTGATAAATCGGGGAAAACCAGACATACTTTCACACACACAGGTTGCTCCTCAGGTGTGAAACTGAAGCATCACTCTGCAAAGCAGAGTTCAAGTTGAGAACCAGCTGGGAATATTCTCATCATTGCACAGATGAGATAATACAGCATCTGAGTGTTTGGCACAAGTTTTTAAGAATGTCTTGCCTTCTTTATCCACATCTAATTTTTCAACCTCCTTGTTTCCAGTAAGACAATTTTCCCTGCTGATGCTGCTCTGAGCTGGTGTTTAATCCACTGCCCTGTCTACATTTTCCCTGAAGTGGCCTTCCAGGCAAACTACCTGTTTTCAATCTTATCCTGTAGTCTTCACTATTCTCCAGCCTATCCGCATTTAACTGCTCTCCTTTAAACCATGTTTCTGCTTTGCTCACATCTTTCTGGTGCTGAGATGAACAGAAATGCATGTGGAGATCTTGCGCCTTTCCTTACAAGGGTTGCCATGAAGTTAAAGTAATCACACACAATGCTACATAGCTTGACGGAGGGATGCATTACTACCGGTTCAGACCATGGGCTGCCACCTCCGTGAAACCTCAGAGCCTCTTGCCCCAGGAGCCCAGTGGGGACATTTCCAGGGGCTGCCCTGCATGTGTGTGCATTGCCCCCCTCCTCACTCTGCTGCCGGCGAGGCCGTGAGCTCGCAGGGACCAGGGAAGGGCTCTGCCAAAGGGGTCTCGCCTGCTCCCCACCCCGGCCGCGCCCCGCCCCCCCCCCCCCCCCCGCCCTTCTAGATAAACGGCGCCAGGATAGCTTCTGCTACCTCCCTTGCTTTCTCACGCTCTCCTCCACCGGCCAGGGCCCAGCCTGCCTGCACCATCTCCTCCCGGCACGCAGCCACCTCCAGCCCCTCCCGCCGCCTCCACGGCCGCAGCATCTCCGTGGGGCCTGGCTCCCTTCCAGGCTGCAGTACCCTCCTCTGCTGCAGGTCCCTTCCCCCGCGGCACCTCCAGACCTGGCGCACAGGATGCCTGCTTCAGCATCGCGCAGCCAGCTCTGCTCAGACCTCGACCTCCTCCTCCTCCTTCTTCTCCTCCTTGCGTCCCCCTCCCCAGGGAAGCCCACAGAGCCGCTTCACCTTCCCAGCCCCGATGGAGCTGCGGGGTGCTGGGGCTCGTGTGGAGAAAAGCAGGGCGGCACACTATCCTCCGAGGTGCCTGGCAGCTCCCGGTATTCCCTGGCCAACGAGGGAGAAAGGCAACGCTGAATCATCGGCCCGGCTGCTTCCCTGGCCCTGCTCCATAGGTGGCCAAAGCCAGGGCCAGCACTGCCTGGGATGCTGCAACCCGATACCGCATGGGGCTGCCCATGTCAGGAAATTTTGGACAAAAATGCAACCCCATGCTCTTTACTGCATCTGGCTTGGTAAGGGAGCATGCTGCCTTTTGTGCCAGCTCTTGTGGCTGTCGTAAAGGGCTGATGGTGTCTTACTTTGGGTCTGAAGATACAACTGTAAGCTGAAGGTACAGTTTGCTGGTTTTGGGGGTCCTTTCTGCTCCTGCCCTGCACCCCCCAAAGCGATACAGAAATACTTTCCTGCAGCTGCAGTTTTGAGCCATTTACATTTTTGTAGTGACATGCTACACTGGCATGCCATGCTTAAACATGGGTTCTGGCCCAGTCTGGAGGAGAAGAGTGCCTTGGAAAAGAGCCAGCAATTAGTTAATAGAAAGGGAGACCCTGGAAGAAAACAAAAGGGAGCATGGCCTTGGAGATAACAAAGTTTTACTAGGGTAGACCATTGGTGGGCAATATAGAAGAGTAAGGAAGGAAATTACTTGCCTGTTTGTAATTAGGTTAGGTCCTTGTGCAAAGATTTATTTCTGATTTTTATGTGGCTTGGGTCTCTTTGGCTTAGAGGAAGAAGTAGTGTGATTCTACTCTAATGAAGCTAATCTGTGACTGAGATTTGGACTCTTGCCATATGTAAGTGAAAGGTTGAAACTCAGAGGCTTACAAAACTGTAATTTTATTTTGTGGAGTGTTTTTTGCAAAGAACCAAGTGTGATTTTGCTAAGTTCCACTCCCAAAAGACTCGAGGAGAGACACAAAGCCAGAGTCAGCATTAACCTCCAGCCTGTAATGAGGATGAACAAGCTGTATCTGTTCCCCCAGTTTTATGGGTCTTAAAAGGAGGCTGATTTCATATTACCAAACTGCAGAGGATCATTCCCTCTGGCCAGCCACAAAGATGTGAAAGAAGCTTAAATGGATACGTGATCATAACTGACAACATCCTGTAAAGTAGAGCAGCAAGTAACCATTTAACTCAGCTGACCCTTTGGTTTTGCCGTAATCAGACCCAACCTACTGAAGATTTTGGAAATTAGGCTTGGTGAGTCATTCTCATGGAAGCCATTGGATTTCAAATATCCATCTGCTTTAAATAAAGTCCCACTAGTCCACAAAAAGATTCCCTAAGAATTATCTACTTTCTTGCAACTACTGGGACATTAGGAAAGTAGAGTATGAATCCAGAAGTGGTTATTCGCGGCTCTGGTGGATCACCTCAGAGGACCACACATCAGTGCCGGGCAAGTGATCTCCCCCCAGACCACTGTTTTCCTTTTAAGAACATGCCAATTCTTCAGAAAGAAGCAAACAGCAATATGTGGCATCAGCTGCTCCATCATGGGTTTGATTGTACTTCCTTTTTTCCCATACATTGAGAAATAAAAAGCATCGTAACCAAGAAGCTAAAAAGAAAAAAAAATGCATGTTCATTAACAAGAGATTGATGAGGAAGATAAAAGGATCTCTTTTTATTGATTGCAGGCACTTCCTTCAAATTAAATAAGTGCACTATTTAAAGATGGGTGTGTGTGTGTGTGTGTGAGAGAGTGACCCAAAGCAAGAGAGCAAGCCCAATAAGCAGCAAAACTGCCAACAGTCATGGTGTAGAAAGAGGGGGCTATCACACATGGTGCAAACAATTAATTTATGCCTTCTTTCAGTGCATCGCCAACCTCCCCTCCTTAATCCATCTCCCTTGGATTGATGCCAGCACTCTCTCCCTTTGAATCCTTCCAAAAGCTTTCACTAAAAAGCTCATCTCTAAGCTCAAATGGCACAAGGAGAAGACTTCATTTTGCTTTTATACTGGTCCTGTCACTGGAACTGGAAACGTTAAAATGTGACAGGCTGTTACTTGCACACACACACATCCCATTTTTCACCTGATGGAAAGCAAACAGAATACAGGTGATAGCACTGTTTGTACATCTCCGCCCATTCCAATCACCTTTTTCCTCTATTTTTTTTAAACCCTCTGGCCATATGTGACTGAGGAGAAGAAACATCAAGCCTGTATGAAAATGCAGGAAAACACGAGCAGTAAAAACATGAACTCTTAGGCACATATTCAGCCTTCGACATGAGAGTAAATCCATCAATGTCAGCAGAATCATTAGTGTGCTTAGTTCATTTGGTATAAGAGGGCTGCTGTGGGAACACCCCATACCCTCAGATAACACAGGAGACAGGGACATGAAGAGGCCATATCCAAACCATTTCTGTATCCTCCAGCCAAAACAACTATACTGGAATTATGGCACTGCCAACATAGGTGTGTCAGAAGCAGGTCCTCACACTAGTGCATTTCTTGGAAATGTCTGGAGCACAGAATACAAACTTCAGTGCCTGTGAAAACGTTTGGGAGAGCTCATGTTGCCTCTGTGGCAGCGTTTTCTGTATTGACATCACATGTCCACTTTTACACCAGCCATTTACACCAGGAACATGCTTTCTCTCAGTACAATAGCTGTGGCTTGCAGCTTGTGATTTGAAAAAAAACAACACAACTACAATGGCTGTTTCAAGAGATGTTTATACTTTAAATAGCTACAGCCAGTAATTGAAACTGAAAACTGCCATAAAACGGGCTGTTATTTCAGGGGAACCAAAAGGTTTTCTGAGTCTTTTCATCTTCAAGTGAAATGTGAGACACTGAGTTTCTTTCATCCTAATCAAAAGCAGAGCTAGTGGCACTACACGAGACACAGAAATCCAACATCAAACCACGAATGTCAGGGGTTTTAATCAATGGCACTGACTCATTCCCCCAGCCTCTGCTCAGTCCCAAAACTGGGATGAGCCCTGCCACTGTTCAGGCTAATGATAATTAGCTCTGCCATGTGGTAAAGGAGCATTTAAGAGATGCAAAGACATGTAATGTGCTCAGCTAGGCTCTTCTGCCTGAGGGCAGAAGCAGCAGAAGAAAGATCATGTGCAATTTTCTGGTTTTGTTTTTTTGGGGGTTTTGTTTGTTTGTTTGGTTTGGTTTGGTTTTTTTTTTTCCTTTTCAGATCTGGCACCACCTTCACCCTGTCACTGGAGTCTCCAGACGACCTGCTGGGCCGCTGTGATTATTTATTTTCACAGTGCGGCAGTGGGCTGAGGCAGCATTGTAGTCAGAGGGCTCAGGCTGGCTCATTAACCCCCGCCCACCGTCATGCTCAAGCGCATCTGTGCGCCTGCCTTTGAGCCACTTCATTCAGATGGAAGAGACTCCTCACGTGTGTTTATGGGACAGTGGCAATACTACTACTTTCCACAGGCATGGCTTTGCAGGATTTTTTGCTGGCCAGCCTTCACATCCGCAGTGCGGCCACTGCTGGGGGAGTCACTAGACACTGACAATTTGAGTACAGGTCTGAAAGCCCTGAATCCAGGAATTATCCCTCCCACATTGACCCCTGGTTAATAAAGTACTTAAACGTGCATGGAGTTAAACAAGTGGTGAAATGCCTTCCTGATTAGGGATGGGCTACATCATATATCTAAGTGCCTTTTTGAATCAGAGCCTAATTCAGGACCTGAAAAGGTATTTTGGAGCGTAGTGCTGTGGTTTCATGATAAACGCGGTTTGGCAGCACTATCATCCTTTTCCCTGTCTCTCCCTTCATTTTGTTCCCTCTGTTCTGTCATCTGCACTAATTCGGTAACATTGTTCATGTGGCCAGGCTCTCAACTGGATCAGAGAACCGATTTTTGACTTAAAAAGAATTTCTTTTAAGATTTTTTTTTTTAACAGACAAGCTTACCAAATAATTCCCAGTCTGGCCCCATAAACATATATAGTCTCGAAGAATGGGGACGGGACCATGCTCCAGGGGACAGAAGTTCCTTGACCCTGTCTTCTCACCGAAGACTTTGCACAGTGAAACCATGCCCCTTCCTGAATCTAGGCTTAATTTAGGCAGAAGCTCCTAGAAGATCCCAACAAAATACTCGTTATTCTGAAAAATCTTGACTGTTCTTACTGCACCTTTAATTTTTTTTGTAAAGACAGAATTATTTTTGTACTTGCATATATTCCCAACTGCTGCTGCTTAAAACTTAAGGCATCAAGCTTCACTTTAAAGTGTCATTTTCAAAATTTCAAATATACACGGGCTTTTTTATAGAGTAACTCTCTAGCATATGTATATTCAATAGTTTTGCTGTTAGACAAACAAAAAGAAAGAAGTCAAAGACATGCAGCCAGCCTACTGCATGGAAATTTTTTTGTATCATTAAATAAACAGGTATTAATGACAGGACATTGACATATTACTGGTTTAGATTTGTAAAGTATGTCTTACAGTATAGTTCTACATTCAGAATCTGCAAGCTTCAAAATTTGCTTGCAGAAAATGTTATGATTTCAGCTCAAGGGCTGGTTTGCTTAGCACCTTTCTGCAAATACCTCCAAATAATGAATTTCATCTACCTTATCCAACATCAAGATATTAATTCAATTACACTGGTTGGTTCAACTCTGGTCATGTCTATATGAAGCCTGATTATGCCCAACTTAGCAGAATCGAGATGTTTGCTGTTTAAAACAGATAAGCAACACAGTATTTATAACTGCAAGAATTCCAACAATAAAAAAAGCGACAGCTCTCATCATGCCTCAGAATCCTAGCATCATCAAGGACATTTAATATTTAATATTCTTTCTTAGTGCATTCAGAAAGCCATAGAAGGCATGAATCACTCCTTTGGCATTGGCTGGAAAACTTTGTCAATTTCCAGCAAATAATTAAGAAGAATTCAAATAAGTATGACAAAGGAGATTTTATGTCTAGTCATGAATTTTCAGTGGTCTAGTCAAATACGGTTTTATTACATAGCTATGTTTTGAATGCAAACCCCAGCCTGCATTTTAAGATGTCCTATCACATCTTTCTGACCCCTGCACCCAGGCTTTCTTTGTGCTATATATGGTCTTGTCGAGAGCAAGAGCAGAAAACAGCAAGGAGGAAACTCTGAAACCTTAAAGAAATCTATCTCCTGTACTCTCATTTCACTGATGCAATTTAAAGCTACACAGCAGACTCTGTGCTTACACCAGGGTAAAATGGGTTCACTAGAACTTGTCTGCATTTAACACAGAGGCGTGCATGGTGCAGGGCAATATGGGCCATTGCTGCTGGATGGTGCGAGAGCAGTCGTGCAGCTTTGGAAACACTCCCTTCTGCAAGACATTGGACAACCTAGAAATGGAGCATCGGAGGCAGTGACAGAGCAAAAACCAGGTCTTTAAAGCTCACAACAGGACAGAGGAAGGTGAGTAAATGGATCCTTTGCTCTAGAACCCAGATATTCCTAATACCCATTACTGACAACTGCGAAGGAGTGTTTATGCACTCATACATACATAAGTATCAGAATGGGCTCACAGCAATCATCATTTCATTTGATGGATGCATTATTCCTGCAGCATTTCCTGCATTCAAACTGCAGGTCATATCCACCGGGGGTGCCTTATGTCTGCCTGTGTTTCACCATAGAGGCTGTGGAGTAGCAACGGGACCACAAAAAGGGGGTAGAGGGGACAGACTGTCTTTTTCCTGCTTCTTGAGAGTGCCTAAGGAATAAATGCACTTACTCTGAAAGAGTATTTGAAAGAGCGGGCCAGACAGGCAGGGCTGAGGTCACCCTGTATCCTGTGTTCCCAGCTGAACTCATCCAAATTACCATCCAGAGGAAAAGTCAAATAAAATAGAGCTGTCCTCATGTACACCACTGTAGGTATGCTATGCCTGTGGTGGGAAGGGTGGCTGTGATGGTGGGGAAGGGAAACGAGCACCTACAGGCTGCGAGAAGGAGAAAGAGGCACTTGGTGCCCTTGGTTTGCACACACGTGAACGAGGTGAATTGTGTCCCTAAATTCCTTTCTGATCAGGGCCATAGTCTGAAGCCAGACCCTATAAAACTCTACCATTCCTTCAGATGTTGACTGCTGCAAAGATGGGGCCAAATTTCTTGCCAGTGTGGGCAAGATTTCAGCCTGCTCAGCCACAGCAATGGTGAAGATCTAATACCTGCTTTCACTTGAGGGATGCGTTGCTCTTGCTCAAAAATTCCCTGCATACTGCTTAACCGCCGCTTAACTCAAATTAAAAGCTGCTAAAGGGCAACAAATCCTTTCCGTGTTTCTAATTTCACACTAAACCCCGTGTCCTTCCTTCAGGATTTTCAGTAGAGGAACTGTATTTTAACAACTTTGCACGTGCTAGAGGAGGAAACAAGGATGTGACCAGAATAAATCTGATTCTAAAGGCACAAGCTCCACAGGGCAAAGCCTGAGCTCCCCAGGGTGGACGAGGCTGACACACATACTCATGGGCATAACATTGTTTCTACTTATTCCAGAAGCTTGAAGCTCAGCTAAGGAAGGAAAAGGCAGCGTGTCTGGAATTTTGAGCTCCTTTCACCCCAAAGAGTGAAGATGGTTCTCATGCCTCACTGATCAATATGAAATGATTCTCTGGAGGCCTTGTTAATAACTCTTGAAAAATAAGTGAAATTCTGTGTATTACATTCTTTTCTTTTGTTAGGCATCAGCTCATGGTTTCATCAGGAAAGCAGCCCTGCTCAGCTGCACAGAAATCATTCTTTCAGCTGCCTTGGAGAACACAAAATGACTAAGGTTTAACCAAGTGACCTGAAAAATAAAAAGGGATAAAGTTTTGGCCTGCATTGCTATGTGCTAGTAACACTACACAGTGCAGGTGTGAGCAGATAATACACTTCGCCTTCTAAACCAGCCCGTTTGTATCATCCCAACAGCGACTATTAGGGTTAGACATGGGCTAATTAAAAACCTGTGCAGCTGAGGTCTAGTCAGCATTAATAATTAGTTGTAGCTGTTTCCACCACCTTCCACCCTCTACTTCCATCTCCTTTCTTCCTCTTACAAAGAAAAAAATAATCTCTGTGCATGTATGTAATTACAGGAAACATAATGCATTATTAATGTGGCCACAGCAGACAGAAAGTTCAGGTTTACTGCTTACCAGTGTGGAGGTAAGCTGTAGCTACTGGCAACAGTCAGCTCGCTGGTGCATTAGGTAATGAGAGAGTTTCCAGGAGTGCCAACTAAAGTAGCTGAATAATACCAGCTATTTGGAAAATCACAGAAGCTGGGAGGAATTATGGGTCTGAATCTATCACTGAGACAGGCAACTGTGGACAACCTGTAGGAATTATTCCAGGAACAATTAACTTGCGACAATAAGGTTGTGCATTTTCTTTGATCCATGAATGTGATTATGTTCAAATGCAATTATGCAAGTCGGAAGTCTCCAGAGAGTGGGCAGAGAGGAAACAGGTACAGATAGCAGCATGAGACAAATCACTCCAATAAAGGTCTTTACCAAGCCCTTTTCCCATCGAAACAACAGTGTTCACAGTGAGCTGGAAAAAATCCCCACACATGTCCTGTGATTTCAAGGAATATCAGACAAGTCAGGCCAGCAGTGCTCATTTCCTGGCACACCGAACAATGATCTATCATTACAGACATGTATCTGTCAAGTTGGTATCTGCACACACATGCTGAACAAATGCCTTTCAGATTTCGTTTTCCAGTTATCCAGGACAACATATTATGCTGCATACAAATACAGATACC